>NC_138350.1:66457428-68857428 GCF_046562875.1 Panthera onca
CAGCCGCCGCGCCCGCGCCCGCGCCGGCGCCAACGCTGGTCACGCAGCCGCCCCCGGCGCCGCCCCCTCCCGCCCCGGCGCCGCCCGAGGCCGCGGCCACAGAGAGGCTGGCGGCGGCGGCCGAGAGACTGGCGGCGGCCACAACGGCCGCCTCCTGCAACGAGTCGTCGTCGTCGTCGAAGCGCGGCCGCTTGTGATGGGCGTGGGGCGCGCCCGCCAGCTCGGCCAGGGGTGGCGGCGGCGGCGGGGGCGGGGGCGCCCCCAGCAGGTGCGGACCCAGCAGTCCCCCGCCTCCAGCCACCGCAGCCGCCGCTGCCACGGCGGCCGCCTTGACCGAGCTGAGCGGGTGGCAGGCGGGGTGCGCGCCGGGCTGGGGCAGCGCGCGCTTTCGGCTACCGCCGTTGAACATGGCCTTGACGTCCTCCCAGGCGAAGACTAGCTCGTCCTGGGGACTCTTGTCGGTGAGCTTGAGATGACGGCGCCAAGAGTTGAAGTTGGCTGCGTCCGGCTGCGTGTACTTGGCGTCGGGCGTACGGTGGGAGTGGAAGATGAACTTGTTAGGTGAGAAGTACATGTTGCAGTAGCTGCATTTGATGCACTTGGCGCGGGAGCTGTTGTAGCGCGCGGGGATGAAGCTACCGCGGCAGCCCCAGGCGCACTCGTGAGACACGTCGAAGGCGAAGTTGTCGGGCAGCTTGGGCGGCCTGTTTTCGCCCAGGAACGACTTGCACAAGCGCTCGGCCTCACGCTTGGTGATCATGCCGCAGCGGCGCGATGAGATGGGCATGGCTCCGGCGCGCCGCAGGATCTCCAGCTGCACCGGTGTGCACTGCACGCACGTGATGCCCAGCGCCACACGACGGTTGTGGATCTCGTTGTAGCTGAAGTTCTTGAGGAGAGTGTTGGAGATCTGTGCCAGGCACAGGCGCTCCTGCCCGTCGATCACCAATGACACGATGGGAATGCCGTAGAGGATCACCTGGCCCACCTGGTTGGGTTTGAGGTTGGCGTGGCCCGGCCGCGGCTGGCTCAGCGCTTCGGGCTGGAAGGCGCTCGACGGCGATGCCAGCAGGATGTCGTTGGGCCCCGGCAGCGGGCTGGAAGCCATTTCCTCCGCCGCGGAATCCCGGGCCGAGCCCTCCGGGTCTGCCTTGGAGACTGGAACGGAAAGGAGAAAGCGTTGACTAGGGCTAAGACAGAAGGGTGGGTTGAATCGCTTAACTAAAGAATTATAAGAACTTCCTTGCTTTGGTTGAGACAAGGTTAGCGCTGGGCAAAGGAACCAAGTTTCAGACAGAGGAAGTCACTTCTCTTAATTTTCTTCAAGGTCACCCTTTGGAAATGCAGGGATTGGGAAGTACTTTTCTTCTGTTCTAAATATCCAAAGAAAGTTAACTGTTTAAAACAATGCAATCAATTCCTAAGAAACTCAAGACCTTGTCTGTGATTTCTAAAAGTTAGAAAAAAATGGCGTGCCCGCCAGAAATTAGAAAGTAATGATGACAGTTGTAACTCTTGCAGATTCTAAAAGTTCTGGAAAACTGGGGGTTGGCCATTGAAACCCAAATTTAAAAAGAGAGACCATTTACATTCGCTTAAAAATAGATTGATTTTGGTTAAACAGTAAATCCAACCCTTTACGAAAGTGATTTTTGTGGTATTTGTGGTTTCCTTGGGGGAAATACGCTACTGGTTGAGACACGACTTATTAAAGCAAAACGAAATCCCTTCTCCCCACCTTTGCCATTAGGTATTTTGGTACTGTAATTAGATTTGTTTTGAAAGATGGGGAAATGTACAAAGCCATATACATGATTGCACCAAAATAGGACGCCTCACTTTCAATCTCTCAAAAGCCACTTGCTGAACTCAGTGGTTCTGGTTCCATAGAGGTAGCTCAAAACGATGAACTTGTAGATTTGTAGGCATTTAGAAACAGTTTTCTGTCATTTCCGTGACAATGAGCAAGTAAGTACAGGCCAAGTTTGAGAAGCCCAGAAACAGTCTAAAGAAACTAACAATTCCTGGGGATCATTATTGGCGGGCTTTAAAAGGCCAAGTGAGTTTTGAGATGAACCTCTTTCTGTACGCTTCTTTTTCTGATCTATGTATTCATCTCTGTATCTTTAAGGGGGGAAAGATGACCCTGGGTTTAGAGATTTCGTGGACGAGGTAATCTGTAGGAATGTCGGAAGCGGAAGCCCAGCGTTGGGCCTGCGGTAAAATTTCTATCATCTTCGGTCATTGGGATACCGTAAGCGGGGAAAATTTCCAGTACGTTGAAAAATACACAAAAAGCAAGTGAAAGAAATCTTTGTGATAAATGCTGCTAAGTCAAAACCAACAAAGTTGTCCATTCCCTAGGAAGACAGACAGTGACCTTTCCACGGCTACATGTCATGTGGGGTGCCATGGCTACCACTACTCTTTGCCCTGGAAAATCACCAGTGGCCACTAGCATCTCCGCTCTTGGCCAAGTACGCTGGAGTTTGCTATTACAGCGATTTCAGAGGATATACTGTCCTACCCTTTCACCCAAATTGCCACATCCTTGCCCTCTCTGAGCCCCTGAGACATCTATCCCGTCGGGTCCCTTTGCCCTGCTGCCCCCCCCCCCCCCCCCCCCCGGATCCTCAGCTCTCATTACCTTCTGCGGCCTCTAGGAAGGTTGAACAAACCTCCACGCGATCAAACGAGAGGAGAGCCTGGCTTGTCACTTCGGATGGATCGGAGACAATATTTCCAGGGGACGGAGCGTTAAATGGCAGTTCAAGGCACAGTGATACCTGAGCCTAACATAACCAGCACTAATTTCTCCAAATGGTCCTTCAATGCTCATTTGCCCCCCAAACAGGATTCTTATGATCGTCATAAGACCCTGGGATTAACAGGAACTCTCGCTCAGGAGCAACGGCGCTCCCCCGGCCTGGCCCTGGCGGAGAGCTGACCTCACGTTCGAGACCCGAATTCTTAGCAGCCTTAAACTGGGTAAGGTGTCTCTTCCTGGGTGCCTTCCACTTTCACCCCAACCCCTCCCAGAAACTCCTATCAGAACAGAGACACAAATAAGAGGGTTGAGATTGGGGGGGGGGGGGGTTTAAAAGCGAGTGAGGGGAGAAGAGACAGAAGTTAGTTGACCTGAGAAAGGAAGCTGGCGAACTTCCCTGTCCGACTCGAGAGCCAGAGACCCCCAACTTGACTCCCCTTGTTCCCAAACCAATCGCCACCCTAGCCCGCCGCCGCCGGCGCTCAACCTAACCCGGAAAATCGCACCGCTGAGAATCTCAACTCGTGAGTCGCGTGCTGTGTGCCCAGGCAGGGCCGGCAGGTTCCGCAGTACCTGGTAACCCCTAGGTGTCTTTACGCGCGTGGCTGCCGGCCCATCTTCCGAGGGCGCTCGGAGGCGAAGCATCCAAGCGGGTCCTCGAATCCAGCGGGCGGGACTCCGTAGGGCTCCGCGTGAAGATCCTGGCGCTCGTGGGCGCTAATGGAGCTCGAACCCGGGTCCGGGGAGAAAGACAGCCTGAATTGTGGCGGGGCGTCCCCTGGACCGCAGAAAGTGTGGGCGCGCAGAAACCCGCGGCAGGCGAGCCCCAGGTGGAGCGCAGTCTGACAGCGCCTTTCTCTGTCTCTGAACTCCTGTCGGACCGAGGGGACGCCACCCAGCGGGCAAGGTGACGTCACCGTCTCCCTGACACTCCACATTAAAGGGCTGGCATGTTACAGGGAGGGAGGGGGAGAGCGAAAGCGAGAGCGAGCAACACCGAGATCCTTTCTCAGCAGGCAAGAAAGCTAACACCTAACCATCCCGCAATTGACAACAACCTCTTCGACCCAGAGCAAAAAACATCAGTAGTGCTGTAGCTGTGGACCAGATTTAGGGGTGGATAGTCGAATAGTCTGCGTGCATCCCAGGGACCTGGATCCTAGAGGCCCCGGATAGGAGAAGGACGTCTCTAAATTGACTGTATCCCTGCCGGTTGTTTGTCCCCTCCCCTTATGTCTCGGAGCCACCTCCTTCGTGAATGATCCCTCTGGTACAAGGTGCAAACCAGTAGCCTCACTGTGTCTCCGAAGGTATAGAAACCACAGTCAGCTGGAGAACAAATTAGCTTCAGCGCCTCGTTTGAAACACTGTGAAATGAGACAAAAAGGAGAAGTTTCTGCGTGGGGTTCCCAATCTAAAAACTAGGAAGGAAGCATGAAGAGTGTCCTTGCTTTCAAATATACATTTGCTTTTTAGGACAAGATACAGAAACTCACTGTAGCAATCTCTATTTTAGAAAGCATACAGTTAAGTAAGGACCCCAGTGAATGCACACAGGCATCCGTCAACTTCATTCAGAATAGTTCTCCAACCCATTTTATAAGACCCAGGCAGGCCACCTCAGCACAAGGAAAAGGTGAGTCAGGAAAGCAGGGAGGTCCCCAAACCTGACCCGCCACTGAGCCACTTGCCAATTCTCCCAGAAAACTAAATTCCTCAGGGAACTATGTAGGAGCATGCACAAAATAAAATACAAATAAAGGCAACTGGGATGAGAAAGAACCATTCCCCACAGCTTCCCCCAAGTGAGGCATACCCTAAGATACAGTGAAATGTCGGTGTATTGCCTCCTAATTGATCACCTGTCAGGAGTCAAAATGACTACCCTTAGTTCATCAGAAAGAGAAACAGCTATCTGTTGAGAAGACATTCTAAGAAGGATATCGGCAGGGGGTGAGATTGGGGGATCCTTTGAATTCTTCCTTTACTATCATAGCTGAATTTTTTTTATTGCCGCCTCATAAACACACAGGCTTAGAATTGGGCAGGCACATTGTGGAAGTGACCAAATGACCTCCACTAGCCAGGAGGCCCAACCAGCCTCCATCACAACATTAATAACAAACTACCACTGAGTACAAGAGTGAAAACGTGCAATCCTAACACTTCATCAAAAGTCAAGAAAACCAAGAAGAGTGGATTAAACAGAAAAGTGGGAGGTATAGGATTTGTGGCTGTTTTAAATCAAAATGCCAAAAACACAGTTTCAGAGCCATGAATATTGTGACTTTTTTTGGGGGGGAGATAAGTTTCAAAGGGCAACTTTTTGCCCATTTCCTAGTTTCTAAAGGCCTTAGTGGCACAAATTAGACTTTGTCCTAAGGTGCTGAAGTCAATGGACTGCTCCTTCTCCAGTGCCTTCCAAGCCTCCCATCCTTAAAAAGAAAAAAAAAAAGGAAAACTCACATTTTGTGTTTCCCCAGTCCGTTAGCCAAAAGAGCATCACTGTCATTCACAAATCCCTTCCCTCCTAAGGCTGAAAGGCATTTCGCTCTTCCGAAGGTTCCAGAGCCAGGCCTGGTTTTTCCTACCTTCCCTACCTCCTCTCTGGGGTCTGGAACTTTCAAAAAGCAAGGTCCCGGCTTGCTTACTGTTCCTAGAGCCCAGGGTGCTAGAAAGAAAGTGTGAGCTGCTTAGAAAGGAAGACTGACAATGGGCCAGATTTTAAGACTTGAAAACAGAAAAATACCCGAAAAGTCCTATCAACTCATTAGCGTGCCCATTACGTCTCTGTTTGGTTGCTGCAGAGGAGGAAGCACCATGGGGTTTTCCCTTTTTAGGGAACTGTTCCCATCTTTGTCCCCTCTTCCCAACTCCTTTTCCCCTTACAGATCCCTATTTTGAAAAAAAAAAAAAAGTATCTTCAAAATTATCTTTCCTTGAAAAGAGAAACAGGATGAATCTTTATCTTCCCTCCCACCCCGGGTTACCCTGAGAAGTGAATCCACCCGCACTCGATGTTACCTGTAGCCACCTCCTTCCTGATTGTTAAACACAAACATTTATACATTACTTTGGGGGCTTACTGCCTTACAAACCTGGGACTTTATTTTAATGCAAAAACATTTCACTGGGAAGAGAAATATGTGGTGTTAGGTTAAGTTCCTTTGTACAAATAATTCTAAGGTAGCTCAGAATTTTATTTCCCTCAATGAGTCTGGGGTGCCTGGTTGGGCTGTCAGACCAATTATATTTTTGGAAGGTGCACCCGGGGGGAGAACAGTTGTTCAAAGCCAGACTCTCTATTTCAGAGAATCTGCAGCTGGACTGCAAAATTACATCTTGTTAATATGTTTTGAGCAACTTTTTGCCACCCACTCTCTCTCTGACTCTACTTTTCTTCTCAGTTTGAAAAAGTCTCCTGGTGGTTCTCCCATTTTCCTCTCGTGGACCAGGGACGCCTGATTCTTGTCAGTCCCTGTCCTTGCCCCTGAGACCCTGGCAGGCTCAGGGAGGAGCCAGCAGTGGTGGGAGGCGGCAGGTCGGGCCGAGTTAATCAATGCTTTCCTATTCGAGCTGACATGCATTTTACACGTCGGGACTCTCCTCAGCCGGCTAATTGATTCAAATTGTTTTATTGGTTAAACTGGTGTCACCCGTTTGCATGATGTATCACCGCACGGAGGAGAGCATTTCCACTCTCATCTCCGTTCCGGGCGGCTGCGGTTCACCCAGGCCAGGGACAGGTAAAGGAGCCCAGACACCGGACCCAAAGGAAAACCGCAAACCGAGCTGGCCCCCGCGGAACTGGAGAGGCGACGCCTCGATGCAGGCTCACGGGGCTGTACGGCAGGCTGGATGGAGGTTTCCGGCTACTGCTTTTAATAATTGGGTGAAGCGAACCCAAACCTGGCCGGGGAGTCCTCCACTTCGGACGCAGTCTGTTTCCGAGCTGCGGCGGAGGACCCTGCGGGTTTGAGCCCGAGGCCAAAGCAGAGGCAGGTTCTGTTCGCGGTGCTGACGCGAACGCACCGCTCAGAGGCGTAGCCGACCCTAATGCATTCAAGGCCCTCCCGGAAGAAGGCTCCCATCCTTGTAACCGTCAGAGCCCTAGATTCGTCTCTAGGCTCGAACATGGCTTTGTAGGCTTAAGAGGCAGGCAGAGTGGGGGCACAGAAACATACTCCCTACTTCTGCCACACCTGCCCCATTTCCATGGACGGTTTTTGCATGGGCCCACAAGGAAGATAAAGGCCTTAATATAAATTCATTACAATTACAAACACCAGGTATTTTCTCTTCTCCCACTCGGTATTGACTCGGTATTGAGTCTTGGTATTGGAGAACCCATGACAGTTGCAGAGAAAAGAAATACTCTCTATCCCTCTCATTCATTCCTCTTTACCCCATTCTCAGCTCTTAGGCAGAAACATTATTTTTTCTGTGTCCCTGACTTTGATATTTCTGCATCAGGCAGGGCAAGAGTGTTAGCTCCAAGTCTGCTAAAGGAGACTCACATGGCCCAGAAGGAAACTGGAAGGCTGGCAGAACTGGAAGGGACACAAGAATTCGGGTGTATCAGAAAGTACAGGAAATTCAGTCAGATGAAATGCTATAAATGTCTCCTTGATCACTTAGGAGCTGTGGATTTTTGCTTTTATAACCTAACCTCCCTAAACCCCAGTTTCTTCATCTGCAAAATGAGGAGATTGATATGTAGCTCACAGGGGTGTTTGAGAGTTAAATAAGATAATGTATGTAAAGTGTTTGGCACACAATAGTCATTTAATATCTGGTAGCACCTTCCTCAGAGAATGGGTACAAGAGCTAGGCCTGCACTGTTACAACATAACATTAGGAATGTTCAATAGTCCCAGAATAAAAGACATCAAAGGTAGTTTAGCTTAGTGGTGAGCAGAGAGGGAACCAAGTTCCCTGGAGGAATCTTAGTCCCTTTCCTTAGAGCTTCGTTATCCTGCCCGTAGCTGGTCTAGTGTTTATTTTGTATACAGGCAGCCAGAACCCCAGCAAGTGTTTGCTTATACCGTTTTAAATATGTTGACAATAGAAATTAGCGATGACAATGACCATAATGATAAGACTTACTGATAGTCCCTAGTTTTCACTTTCTATCCAAAGGAGCTTCCTGAAGCCTGGCAAGCCCAGCTCAGACTCCCTGGTTTTTCCTCCATTGCTCTAGCTGGAGTTACATGAAACAAACCAAGGATGAGAAGCAAGTCAAAGACTCATCCATGATGGAAGTCACGGAAGAAATGAGAAAAGCCTCTGCGCATTCTGAGGCTGTCTCTTTTTCTTTGACTCTTCTCCAAAATATTGTCTATAAACAAGGAAGGGCCTTTTTTCCTCGGGTAGAGAAGCCTGGGAGGATAAAATGGGAGCACAGACATATGTATCTAAGCCAGAATTGGGGAAAGGAAGGGGCAATGAACATATCTGCACCTGTATCCCTGCCTTGGTGATCCCTTGAGATCCTCATGCACCAATGGCTATGGAAATCTTCTTATCTTTCAAACAAACAACTGTCAGAAATGGACTGTGGGGGAAGGAATCAAGACTTAAATCCCCTTAATCAAAGGAAATCATTCTCACAAGAAGATTTGCCCTTGGGTATGTGGCAGGGAAGGCTCTTACCCCACCAGTTCCCAGAGGCCAGGGATGAATGGAAGCATTTGCTATGGAACTTTCTTTTTTATAACAAAGAATTCACCTTTCTTTACGAATCCTCACAAACGTGTAAACACGGCAAGGTATACACATGGGCACGTAGTTTACGTGAAGTAATAAAATCCAGAATGGAACATATCCTTGGTGTGCTTGGTGGTTATTTAGCAAATATTACTTGACCAAGATAAAATTCAAAGTCACGCAAAATACCTGGGGACACACATATGCCCGTGAATACATGCTCCTTGAACACACCTGTGAATGTGCATGGAAGAGGGACTCTGGCACAAGGAATAGCCCACTAGGCTCTCTCCCTTCCCTCTCTTCTTTCTCTCTTTCTGTGCATGCATACACATATGTACCCGCCCCTTCCACTTCCCTCCTCCTCATATTGGGAAGGAGGGGGTCCTTTGAAATGGAGGTGGTCCCAGCTGGAAAACCCCAGAGCTCATTTAGATCACATCACTTCAGGCTTTTGTCTCTGCTCCTGAATAACCTAGGTCGCTACAACAAAAGGATAGGCATCTACATGGAGTTTTCATTGGCAAAGATGTATCTCAAAGATGCTGCTATAATAATGAATAACGAGGCAAGATGCTTGCTTTTTTTGATTGCCACTCCTAAAGAAGGGAGAGGACAAAAAGGGAGAAAATGAGGGGGAGAAAGTGGAGCAAGAAATACAGGTTGTGGGAGAGAAAACCAAGGCAAGTATTTGGGTGAATTTACGAAAAAGACTCTTTAATTGGAGGAAGACCAGCTATCACCAAGAATAAGAAACGTGGTTTGGGGTTTTTTTTGTTTGTTTGTTTTGTTTTTTGTTTTTTGTTTTTTTTTTTGTTTTTTTTTTACAAACGAGCTCTTTTGTTTCAAGAAACCAATTTAAGAAGTAACTGAGGCTGAAGAAGCAGAAAGGGTGTGGAGCAGGACCTTTCAAAGCTTGAGGAGGGGAGGCAGAGAAGTGGGAATAGGGGGAGGGAGTATGTATTGTCTGTTGACATGTCACAAGAGAGAAAATGACATAGAAATACATTTAACATCTTCCCAGCTGACACTGGTGGAAGGAACATTGGATTTTATTTCCTGGGGAAATGAGGGCATTTTTTCCTGTTCTCTTCCCTCCCACCCCTCCCTATTAGAAAATTTGCTACTTTGCCAGTGAGCTTGATCCCATTAGCTAATACACTATTAAACTATCATGTGCTCTCTGGCTACCCAGTGAACATCATGCTTTCAGCTTTTCTCCTGCCTGCAGTCGTTAACTCAGTGGTAGCAAAAGGTGAAATTAGATATTAGGAAAATAAATCCCAGGAAAGAGGGGGGTAGAAATCTGAGTCATTGATTTTTTTTCCCCTGAAACATAGCAACCAGTGAACATTGAGAAGAATTTTCTTTTTGTGTATTTAAAAGTTTTTTTTTTAAAACAAAAAAGGCTTTCCTCTGTGGGATTAGGGGTTCAAAGTGAAAACAGCTAACCAGACCAAAGGCAATACCAATCCCAAACTTTTTCAAGATGCATTATGATATCATTGACAAACTCTTAATGTTGGCAAATAATTAAATTTTCCATCTTTTAGAACTGTGTAACCTTGGGTGTCTTAGAAACAAATTGTACAAACAAACCGCGGAGATGAGCACTGAGGGTTTCAGAGGAGATATAATGAACCAACTTTAATTACTAACTTGAAATTAAAAATGTAATATACAGATTTAAATTTATTTTCACCTAAATTGTGTATAAAATTATATGGCTTTTGCAGGCTAAGAAATGCTTTGTAACCAGCCATGCTACTAAAAAGTCTGAAGTAGTTTCCAAAACCGAGTTCCCAGACTCACACAGTAATAATGATACATTTATCATTACTGATGACCACCTACTGGGTAATTATTGCTTTGTTACTACTATTACAATCAAGAGATTTCTTTATTTACTGTTAACATTCACTTAAAACTGAATGTTAATGACTGTTTTGAATTCACCAAAGAGAGTTTTCTGTTATATTTCAGAAGTACTTACGTTCTGGTTCAGAAATGGAAAACCATATTATAACAGAGTGGAAGGCTGGGTGAACACTTGGCTCTCACCCTCTCTTGAGAATGAAAATGGCATTCTGAGGAATTCTGGAGCAAAATTTTCCAGCTCAGAGTTGCAAAAGGTTAACATAATGCAACCACTTGACTTGTGCTAATTATGTAAGTATTTTATTACAGGAGATTCATTCATTATTGATTCTTGTTTGCAGTAACTTCCTGCTTGGGGGAGTTATATTTTATATGAGAAGTAAACAACCCATGGTTCCAGAGCTCCCTACCCCCCACCCCCTAGATCTGATTTCCTCCCACCCCTTTGTTTAGTTTCACAATCCTGCTAGGTTGTTATGTCCCTATTGAGGCAAGGAGACAATTCCCTAAAACCTTCCCATTCTCTCTTCATTTTCCTTTCCTATCCAGAGTTTCCCAGTTGTTAAAAAGGTAGGAGCTCAGGGTTTGGAGAATGTTGGGTTGGGGATGAGGTAGGTGAGAAAATAAAACAGGTTTCAGTGTTTTCTTTCATATAACATAAACATAAACATATATAGGTTATATATAACATGTAAGCCTCAGCTCTCAGTCCAGAAAAGTCAGGATGACCTTTGGGATATCCAGAGGTCAGTAGGATTATTAAGGAAGTAGGTGTACTGGAAATTGTTAGCCAATGGAAAGGCTCAGAAAGAGGCTCCTGCCTGCCCCTAAGTCAAAACCCAACCTCACAGCCAGTGGTGGTTCATAGTCTCCAATATCTTTTTCCCAGGGCCTATGCCAAATTGCACTAGGAGAAGACATGCTTTGCTTGTGGGGTGCCTCAGGGAGCCCTTGTGAAGAATTATGCTGGCTGCTAGGCTGAGGGGCCTTCAGTAGTTTCACTCTAAAAACATGCACTGGCCATTTGAGGCTGCCTGCCTGGTGAGAAGCCAGTGTTTCCTAGAAGGATCAAAAGGCCCTGGCTGGCATAGGCCTCCAACCTAGGAGCAAGGGTTTCCTTTCGGGCTTTCTTTCATGTTCTGAGACCTAAGAGCCTAAGAGCTCTGAGCCTAAGAGTCTCAGTTCAGATGGGATGGACACAAGGTACCAGAGGTCCATATGCTTGAGACTCTTAGAAGAAGTCAGTAATTGGAGATGGTGGAGGGGCAGTAGAAGAGCATGGAGGAGTGTGAGTGTGTGTGTGTGTGTGTGTGTGTGTGTGCGCGCATGTGAGTAAATGCCCTGTTCCTCCAGGTTCTGGAGTGAGCAGATGGGAAAGAATAGATTGAAGCTGGAGTCCCAAAACTTTGGATCAGCTTGAAAAGAAAGACATGGTATGGTCTGGGATCAACGGGGTGATTTGGGGAGGTGCGTGCAAATTAGTTGGGATTGGGCAAGACCTGCCAAAGGCCTGGGTGGAACTGACAGAGTTCAAAGCCCAGGTTCATCCCTGGGTCTCTCCTACTTAGGCTAGAATTTTTGCACTTGGGCGTGGGCCCGGGACTGACAAGATGGGAGAATTTGAGGGGAGGGGTGGGTGGTGGGTGTGGCGGGGATGACGGATGACCAGAGGATGACTAGAGGTTCAGAGGGCTTTGGGAAGATAAGTCCTGGGTGGAGGAGAAGGGATGGGGAGAGTGCTGAAACCGGGTACTGAATGGGTGCTCCGGGCTTGGTCAGCACCACCTCCGCTCCCTTGGGTGCCTCCCCTCCCTGCTTTTACCCGGGCCTGGGTGGAACCGCTCTGCGTGATCTACGGAGGAATGCCGTTCCCAGCAAGGCTTCCTTAATGGTCCTTTAACAAACTCTTCGATCTCTCTTTGGCCGCCCTGGCTCTCTCTCGCCTGCCTCCTCCCTCTTCGCCTCTCCACTGCCTCCATCAGTTATTTATGACCAGCGTTAATTATTCATGAGAAGAGAAAACTCCAGCTTTGGGAACTTTTGTAGGAGGGTTTAGGGGTTTTCTCCTTTTCCTGACTCTATTCGGTCGGATCCTGCCGCGAAGTGGTGAAAGGGAAGCCCAGTGGTTGGGCCGAGGACAGAGCGGAAGAGGGGAGAACTGGGGGGAGTGGACCCTTCGTGCTGGTCAGCTCCTGCCTCTGCCTGCGCTGGGTAAACTCCTGGAAGCCGGAAGTTACCAGGCGCGCTCGCGGGAGTCGCTGTCCTGGGGTGGAGGTGCTGAAACCGCTCCGTCTGCTCTGGGCTGCGGGCTGCCGGGGTGTGGGCGTGAAAATGCGGCCGCAGGCCTAGAAGGGGTAGCCTCTTTCCACAGTTCTCCAAAAAGTCTCGTTCTTTTCTCTATCTCTATACCGCCCCCCACCCCCCGCACAAGTGACACGAGAACGCTGTAACCAAAGATTAATTGCCTTAATCAAATTGACCCACCCTCTGCAATTAATCTTTTAGCAACAAATTAGAGACAATTTACCTGAACCTCCCGGGTCAGGCAGAGAGAAGAGGTGGGATGGGGTGGGGGACCAACAGGATGGGAGAAATTGACAAAATCCACAAACGATGCGGGGTGGGGACTTGGGAATGGATGTGCGTTTAAGGTGGGAGGGGAGGGGTGGAGGTAGGGGTCAGCTGTGGGGCTGTACCGGGAGCCGGAAGTTCCTGGAGTCCCTTTCAACCCAGTTTTCTCCAAAGGAGGGGAGGCCGAGGGCGGAGGACGAGGCCACTTACCTGACTGCGCCGCCCTCGCGGTCTCCGACCCTCCGCGCTCGATCCTCCCTGCCTGCCTCTCGCTCTTCGGCTTCACCGCCGCTCTCGGCCTCCCGCGGCGCCTACCGCCTCCCAGCGCGGGATCCGCCTCCGCTGCCCGCTGCCCGCCGCCCGCGGTCCTCCGCACTCCTGCTCGCGGTCGGGTCTTCCGCTGCTACTCTGTCCCGTCCCGCCTCTCCCCTTTTCGGCGGTCCCCCGCAGCCACCCAGCTCTTCCCACTCCTCTCCTGGGCAAGTTCGTAAGTTTGGGGTGAGGGTCGCTCTCCTCGCTCCCAGCTTCTCGGCTTAGCTTGCTTAGATCCGCACCCCCCACTCCCCAGCTCAGACCTAGATCTCTGACGCCGCCTGTTGGTCAGGCAGGGCAGGGCAAGGCGAGGAGCGCCGCGCCAGCCCAGTCCCCCACCCCCACCTTTCCACGCCCAGTGGTCTAAACAGGAGAGAAAGGAGGCGAGGGTTGGAGGCCTGATAATTGGAGTGGGGCCAGGGGCAAGAAGGAGCAAATTGCCTTGGGGGCGTGCAGCCCGGGATGGCAGCTTGGGCTCCCTGCCAGGAGAAGGGTTATCCTGGGGCGCGCAGGTGCGCCTCTCCCTTGCCGCCCTTGGGCAGTTCACTACCAGCAGGCACCCCTCCCCCAGACCCCCGGAGAACGGCCACTGGAGGTGAGGTCCGACCTGGAGCGCAGAGTGCATAGGGAGTGCAGATTAAGATACTGTGTGTCTCCATTACGTGGAGATGTATGCGTGGAGATGTGTGAGTGGATATCTAGGGGCTGTGAATGCTGGAGATGAGTGAGTTCTCAGCACAGCCAGAGTAAGGCTGTAAGACTAAACTTTATGTTGCTTTAAAAAGAAAAGTTAGCCGAATCCATCACTGTGAAGTGTTAGACCTTTTGGCGGGGTGAGTGCCGGCCAGGGTTTCCAGTGGGAGTCCAGCGCTCCAGGGCGGTGATGGTGAGAATATGGGCTATGGGCTGAATTCGGGAGGACTGAGTGGTGTTACAAAGGCAGCCTTTCGGGTTCCGGCCTCGTCCCTCCCTTGGCAGCTTTCCAAACGCCGGCAGTGCTTACCGGGCCACTCTATGCTTGGAGCTTCTTGGGAAGCCTCGGTCTAGCCCTGGCTCCATCAAGACATCCCCGCGCAATGGAGGTCGTATCCCCCTCCCCACTCTCATCCTGTCTTTTTCATTGAAAGAATTGATGGACTGTTTCTCCCCTACCCCCTCCTTCTCTAATAAACGCTTCCCATAGATTATTCGACACAGAGAAGGAAGGCGGCTGCTTAAAAAACAAAAAGCCATAGCCCTAATGAGTTCAATTACAATGTGGTAAACACATTGCCTCTACGCTTTAATTAAGCCTGCTGCCCAATTTTAACTCATTAGTAATTCATTAAGAGAACAGCCCGATGCTGGCGGGTGGAAGGCACCGCAGACCGACTGTGCGCCACGTAGTCCACACACGCTCCAGCCACCGCCGACCCTGTCCCTAGTGGTGCAGGTGATCAGGTCAAGTTTGCGACCCAGTGACTTCGGTACCTACAGATACTTAGAGTTCTCTCCCTCAGATGAAAGGGGCTTTGCCACCCTGAGCCGGGAGATGACTTTTCCTGGCTCAAGTTCCTCGGACTTGAAATGGAGTTTGCAAACCTGTTGGGTAGGTGGTGGTGTGGACTGGCCCAGAGTAGGGAAGAAAGTCCCCGGATTAAACGTGTTTTTTACTCCAACGTCAAATCCAGTCTCGGAGTTCTGGGCACACTCCCTCCCACTTCCTTCACTTTGCACTAGTTTCTGGAGAAAAATCTAGGTCCAGCCTTAGAAACCTGCTCTGGCTACCTGCTGCAAGCCTCAGACACTGCCATCAGAAGCTTCCATGCAAAACAGATAGTGACTTGGGGGGTGGGGTGGGTGGATGGGTGTGAGGTTGGGAGAGAAGATTGTTAGGCTAGAGAAGTGGAGGTCTGATTGGGAGCTCAGACCTCTGCTTTCCCCTTTCACTTTCTACTCCGCTGCTTGGGAGCAAGCAGGGGTATGGCCACATTTGTAATTATGTCAGTTGAGAACCGTCCTCTTTCTGGAAAAGAAAGGGAGACAATTGCGAAGTAAATCACGCCCCAGGCAAGGAGAAAACTGTATGGCTTTTCCCCTTAATAATCGAGAGGAGAGAAAAGAGTGAGTGCAAGCAGTTCACCCCTAACTGGGCGGGTTCTTGGAAGAAAGTGCCTGCGTGGTATGAGCGTCCCACGGTTTGGATGGAACTGAACTCAGAGGTCCCAGCCTCCAACGTGGAATTTCCAAAGAGAAAGGAAGAGTGAGTGTTAGTGGGTGAAGCTTCGGTTGAGAAAGGGACCTTTACCCTCCTTCGTTCCCCAGCCCTGGCGCTCTCTTCCGATAGGAGGAAGAAACCGGCAGCGCACCGCTGCGCTGGGCGCCCCCTACCTAGGAGAGACTGGAAACTTCTCCCTCGGGACTGCCGCTAGCCCGGCTCCCATAGGCGGCTGGGGACTCCCTGGAGAGTCAATGGAGAGCCCTCAGCCCTGCCCCTGGACCTCGAAGAAATGCCAGAAGCTGTTTGCCCTCCCTTCATCCTGGAGCTCTTTGTCAGGGTTGCCAGTTGCCTCTGCAGGCGCGGGGCCCTTTCTTTCCCTCGGGTGAGCGGCAACTCCTCCAGGAAGCCAGTGGACTGACGGGATTTCCTCTCCGCGAGGGTATTGGAACCTGCAGTCCAGCACCGTCGCCCTGGAGGAGCGCCGGGCGTGCGTAGGGCTTCTTTGACGTGTGTGTGTGTGTGTGCCGTTCGTTCGGAACCATGAGAGGCAGGAGTAGGTCTTTAACTTTGGGTCTACCCCATCCCTTCTCTCTTTAAGTCCGGAGTCAAGAAATGGTGCGGGATCAGATTGGGTGCCCCGAGGACCAGGGTCAGGCTGGGCGTCTCCCTCCAGGTTCCGGGGAGTCGGCTGGCTGGGAGGAACCGTGGCCCAGCGTGGTCCCTGTGCCAGCTCCTTTTAGGAATTTGCGGGGGACCGACCGGAGGAGGGCGGATGCCCGGCGGTAGCTTCCAGAAGGGTTAGGCGCAGAGCCGAGTGGACCCGGGTCTTAGATGTGAGGCTCAGCCGAGGGTTTCGTGGGGATTTGTTGTTGTTTTCCACTGGATCTGCGGGGGCCTCGCCCTGCTGCCGCTTGCTGGACTCTGCCGCAGCGCCTTCTCATGCCCCGAAGATTGTCGCGCGGGACTTGCCTGGAGAAAGGTCACTCTCCGGCCCAGAGTGCTATGAAAGTATATTTAAAAAATAAATATAAATAAATAAATAAATAAATAAATAAATAAATAAATAAAATCCCTACCTCAGGCGATCAGGGTGCCTGAAATGAAGGAGGGCAGCGATGGGATCAGAAATGCTCGCAAGTTGACAGCTTTGCAGGAAACCCGCCTGGCATTTCCGAGTTTGGAATCCAGTTGGACGTCTGCGGGGAGCTCCGAGCTCTCACCCAACAGTGGCGTTCTTCGCTACTCTGGGGGAAAAGTGGCTGGGGCAAACGTTTCGGAAATGTCCCTCTTGCCCGATGTTAGTGACATCTGAAATAGATTCTCTTCCTTC
This sequence comes from Panthera onca, assembly GCF_046562875.1. Lineage (NCBI taxonomy): Eukaryota > Metazoa > Chordata > Mammalia > Carnivora > Felidae > Panthera > Panthera onca. The sequence goes on from NC_138350.1 coordinate 66,474,193, forward strand.
ATTTTTTTCCTGCTCTAATGCAAGGACGGGGAGGTAGGATATCCTTTATTTCTGTCGACAGTGGGAGAAGTGAGCACATTTTTGGATTACTAAGACTTTCCCGGTGGAGGAGGGCCTCTTTCGGACAGCCTCAGACAGAGGCTTCAGAATTGACTCTGGGGCACGGAGGTAGCCGTGTTTGTCTAGTGCTTTTTTTCCGACCATTACCGCAAATAGTTCCTACCCTTTTCTTTCCTGACCTGGGATATGGAGAACTAGGGCAAAGGAGGCTAGTTTAGGGGGCACAGCTGTTAGAGATTTGCTGGGGTCAGCTTGAGCCAACCTTTAGGTTTGCCTTTCATTTATTTCTTTTGCCACTCTTCGGAGCACTGGCTGCTGTGAAAATACATCCTTAGATATCTGGCCACACCAGATATCAAGGGCAGATACCTGTTACTATGTCAAAGCATTTTTTTTAACTTTCTTGAGAGGTCACTACGGTGGCAAGGCGGTTACCCCTTAGTTTAGGTCTGTACATTGAGAGAGGTGTGGAGAGGGGAGGAAATGGAAGAGAATCAGCTCTTTGGAATTGCTCAGAAAGCAAAGATACCAGTTTATTAGTCCCAAGTAAGCAGCCTACTTGTAGCTGTTTACAAGCCTGTCTTAATAGGCACTGAGAGAACCTGGGCACCTGCTTATGAAGGCAGGACTTAAGCCCGAGCTGAGAAGGTCTGCAGGAAAAGTGTCCTGAGACTCAGTGTAGTACTAAAACAGGAAGTATGTGCTGACTGATGTTTGAGAAATTTTCTGAAGAGGAGGAGAAATGTGTCCATGCTTGAAGTATTTGCCATGTGCCAGGCATATGTGAAACATTTGACATGCATGTTTTATTTAGTTTAGTCCTCATGTGGTTTCCAGGAGCTAGGTATTATTATTGACATTTTAGGGACTGTGGAATTTGATGCTTAGAAAGGATAGGTTTTCTCAAGGCTACGTAACAGGTAAGTGGCAACACCAGACATCAAGCACAGATCTGTTTGGATCTCAAATATGCCGCTAATCAATAAGCCAGACTATGGCTGGACACCATAATATTTCGATCCCTCTAACAATCTCATTAAGTGTATACGGCTTGCCTTAGTCCCATTTGCCAGGTAATAAACCCAGAGGCCTTGGACCATGGTTCTCAAATGTGAGTGTGGCCCCACCCCTAGAGACTGATTCTGTCATTCAGCCTGGACTGGAGCCTAGATCTGGAGCCAGTGATTCCGAATCTGGGATTCTGGGAGTGCATTTTGAGAAACACTGCCACAGAGGTTAGTAGTTTGCTCAAGGTCATAAGGATTGGGCCAGACTGGTAGCAGACCGCGTTTTCCTTTCCTCTTCATCAAGGTCTCAGCGGAAAGTGATGTCTCCTTTATTGAAATCCACATAGTCAGAAGCCAGAGGCTGGGTGGGAGTGGGGAAAGAAAGCTGTGGCTCTGACAGCAGAATGCGCCTCCGCCCTTCACTTCCCAGCAGCCACCAGCCCAAACTTCATGGAGGTCAGGAACCTGAAGTACCTTAATATCACACACATCCAGCTCACCTGGACAGGCAGACCCAGGCACTCCAAGCAGCCGGGAGTGCTTATAGCTGGGACTCAGCAACACCCTCCAAAAGAAATACCGAATAGAGAGAAATGAGCCACAAACATGGACTTGTCCTTCTCTACAGGGTGCAGCTTAGAAGGAGGTGGGAAACACTGTCAAAGAAGACAAATGTCTGGACCCAAATGGCATACAATTTAAGAGACACTACAAATCAAGGTCTGTAGGAATGTGAATGTAGGACCTGCTCCATCCCGAAAGGTTTGGACTTTCTCTGGGTGCATCCTGAAAGGTACCCAGGGTTCCATTCAGGGAAGCAGACAGGCTCTGCCCCACCGGACACCAGAGAACCTATTGGTTGATGACCCTTGTTTTTTTGGTCCCACGAGACTCTCAACATTTTCACAGGAAATTCCCAGGAGCAGTTCCCTTGTTGGTCTCCAGTTTTAGGCCCATGCAAATCTTTATTATCAAGATTAAACCAAATCACTCTCTGAATCCTTGAAAAATGGCATCTGTGAAAGTAGATGGCAAGAGGTTCTTACCTGCCAAGTCATAACTGTGGGGTAGTGATAGGAACCAAACATTTAGACCCATAATCTAGCTTGGCTTTTAGGCGTCGCAAGACTGTATTAGTCTGTTCAGGCTGCTGTAACAAAACACCACAAACCAGGTAGCTTATAAACAACAAAAATGTATTTTTTTTTTACAGTTCTGGAGGTTGGGAATTCCAAGATCAAGGTGCCGTCATGGTCAGATGAGGACCCCTTTCCTGACTTATAGCTGGCACCTTTTCCCTATGTCCCACATGGTTGGAAGGGTCTCAGGATCTCTCTGGAACCTCTTTTATAAGGCACTAATCCCATTCATGAGCCTTTCACCCTCAAGACTTGACCACTGCCTAAAGGCCTCACCTAAGAATACCATCACTTTAGGGGGTTAGTAGTACTTCAATATATGAACCTGGCAGGGACACAAACATGCAGACCATAGCTCTGTCTTAACTGTGATATATCATATATTTGCATTATGCATGAAATAACTTGACATATGCAGTTTTAGGAGCACATTATTAGCTCCAGATGGAGTGCTTATCTGCCCTGCCTTTTGGATGACACACATTCTGTATTTATCTGGCTAGCTGAGTAGCAGAAATGTATTTAATATAATGAAAGGGCCAGATTTGTCATTATTACATCATATGGTGTGAACTTATTTGATAGTCAAGCTATTTCACTGCAACAAATCACTTGATGGAGGGGCTGATAGAATTTCCATTGCTTTTTTCTTGCCCAGGAAAACAATAAATATCCCACAGTTGTTTTCTTTTTAATTTAAAAGGCTGACTATAGGGGCGCCTGGGTAGCTCATTTGGTTAAGCATCTGACCCTTGATCTCAGGTCCAGTCATGATCTCAGGGTTCATGAGTTCAAGCGCCGCCTTGGGATTTTCTCTGACGGCACAGAGACTGCTTGGGATTCTCTTTCTCCCTCTCTCTCTGCCCCTCTTCTGCTTGCTCTCTGTCTCTCTCAAAATAAATAAATACACTTAAAAAAAAATGAAAAGGCCAGCTATAAGCAAAAGGTAGGAAGTAGGAAAATAATTGATGGATAGGATTTTGTTTAGGGCCAAAGAGGTAGATGAAGAAGTCACTGGAAAGTCTGGAACCTCAGAGGCGCCAGCAAAGCCCTATGCCCCTCAAAATGATGTCATCGCCAATCTGCCAGTGCTTAAAATTCTAGTGGTATTTGTTTGTGTGGGCATTTCCTTAAACTCAAGCGTCATTTATATGTTAGGATGAATTAGTTTACTAGATTTTCCCCAAGATCTTATTTTGATTCGCTTGAAGGTTTCAAAAGTATGAAGATGCCAGGTACCTGGGATCAGAGAGGAAGTGGTGTAGTCCATAAGGGGAATCAGGAGCAAAAGAATAGGGCCCCAGAGGAAGAAACGCTTACTTTACAAACTTTACCAAGGGCTGGTGAGGCACTATGGGGCACTATGAGGGATTCAGGCATGGTGCCAACGAAGGTCCTTATATTCTACGTGGCGAGATAAGATTGACATTGACATTACGGAGGACAAGATAGGACAGCATGTAACCAAGGCTAACTTGCGTGATTCAGAATAAGAACAATACAGGGGTACAGAGAAGACAAACCCTTTTTTTGTGTTGAAGGTCTGGGGCAGAGATTTAGGGGACTTTTGTGGTGCCAACAGAACCGATGTGATTCTAAAAACACCAAAACCCAAGGACGCCTGGGTGGCTCAGTCAGTAAAGCATCCAACTCTTGATTTCAGCTTGGGTCATGATCTTGTGGTTCATGAGTTCGAGCCCGGATCTAGCTCTGTGATGTCAGCGTGGAGCCTGCTTGGGATTCTCTGTCTTCTCTCCTCCTCCTCCTCCTCTTCCTCCTCCTCCTCCTCCTCCTCCCCCACCTGTTCTCGCTCTCGCTCAAAAATAAGTAAACTTAAAAAAAACCCACCCAAACCCCAAACCAAATAAAAATTTTTTGGATCTACATTTTTTGTTACGGAAATCCCTGAAGAAATGAATCTTCCTATTGCGGTATAGAAAGTAAGAAACAAGAAAGAAACATGGAGAAGAGTCATATACCAGCCCGTGTCAAGATCAGCAATCGTTGCACCTGCAACCCAGAACCAGTAAAGGCAGAGATTCCTAAGTTCCTGCTTGCTGCCAGCCCTGACTCTCATCTCTTGGTGGAAACCTCTTCTGTCGCTGGTCACACTTGGTGACATATGGCCCAATGGGTACCTTCTTGAGGAAGAAGAATGCTAATTGAACTGGTCAGATTTTAAGGAGCTGATAGGACCACATTTGCTGGTCAGTGCAGGGTGTGTGGGCCTTGCTTTGTCGTTCGCAACCAGGAATACAGTAAGATTTGGCGTTTGAGAGCAGTCATTGGCAAAAGTAGAGCTGAACAGGAGGCCTTCTGGCCCAACTTTAGTTGGAGGCCTGACCAACTTAGGGAAAAGAGCGGGCTGTCTGGCCTAACCTCTCACTAGAGGATTTGGGGTCCAAACTGAGGTAGTGATAATGTGTTACTTGGTGGGACATTTTCTTCTGTTCCTTCCTGTATCACGTTCCTTGGGAACCTTACAGGGAAGGTGGCTTTGTTCACATCCCCACCTTTTGTAAAAGTTTGTCTCTTTTCTCCCAGGATAATCTTGGGTTATCATTTGAGGTTCAGCTTTGATTTCTTCTCCTTCAGTATTACAGCCTCAGTTCTTGGTAATTTTTCCCTTCTCTGATCTTTTCTGGACCTGGACCCTCTACCACCTGCTTTATCATTTACACACCACCTTGCTGTTTGCTATAATTTGCTATGCTTTAAGTGTATCATTTTTTTAATGTTTATTCGTTTTTGAGAGAGAGAGAGAGAGAGAACAGGGGAGGAGCAGACAGAGAGGGAGACACAACCAGAAGCAGGCTCCAGGCTCTGAGCTGTCAACACAGAGCCCGACACGGGGCTTGAACTCACGGAACCGCGAGATCATGACCTGAGCTGAAGTCAGACGCTTAACCAACTGAACCACCCAGGTGCCCCAAACCTTTTTTTTTTTTTTTTTTTTTAAGTAGGCTCCATGCCCAGTGCAGAGCTCAATGCGGGACTCAAACTCACAACCCTGAGATTAAGATCTGAGCTGAAATCAAGAGTTGGATGCCAGACCAACTGAGCCACCCAGGCATCCTGTTTAAGTGTATCTTAAATGGCCAACCAGAGCACGGATTTCTCAGTGGCCCATACCTGCCTTTTCAAGAGCAGGGGACAGCTGCCTGTTACGTATAAGTCTTTGTGCTGGTCTTCGATTATTTAGATGTTTAGAGATTATCTTCCTGACTTTGAAGGTTATCTTCTAGCTTGGCATCCACTAGCACCGTAGTGGAGAGGTAAGCACTAAAGGGTGGTCAGTAAATGCTTGCTGACAGTTTGACTCATCCATGATACAAATCCTAACATTTTCCGAGACCTGTGACCCACAGTGGAGTAGGCTGGACTTGATGAAACGTGGGGGGATCCCAGCACTCGGTTTACAGTCAGAAGTCTTTAAATGGCAGCGGGACGCTTGGTGCGTGTTTTGAACACAGCAGTGACCTAAGCCCCTTGAGATTTTTCCTAATAGCCTGCCTCTCGGGGATGGGCCCCATGATATTCCCTAGCTGTCAACGTCTGTTAATCCATCAGCATAACATACAATATTCTCTGAGATTTTCTTGGGGTTGATTTTTAGCATTGTATCTTGTCCAGTTGTTTTGTGGTTTCCACCTCTCTCCCCACCTAACTAGTTCACGCTTCAGTCGCATTTCTACTAATGATGTTTTATTTATTTACTTATTGAAGTTTGTTTATTTTGAGAGAGAGAGAGAGAGAGCATGAGCTGGGGAGGGGCACAGAGAGAGAGAGAGGGAGAGAGAGAGAATCCCAAGTGTGTTCTGTGCTGGCAGCACAGAGTCCGATGCAGGACTCCATCTCTCCATCTGAGATCATGACTGAGCGGAAATCAAAAGTTGGACACTTAACCAACTGAGCCACCCAGGTGCCCCAAGGTCACTTATTTCTAACCTCAGCGCATCTTGGCCTATACTGACTAGTACAGCTAACAGTGTTTTTTAACTAGATAATTCGATTGATTTAAATGGATTTATTTTGATTAGTGATATATTTGAATTTCTTTCTAGCATTTTCTTGTATTATTTGCCCTGCTTTTCTGTTTTCTTCATCCTTCCTTTCTTTTGGGTTGATTTAATTTTTTACAATAATGCTCTAATTTTATTTTGCACTTCTTTTCATTTATCATCTACACACTACTTTACAGTTATTATTGTCATTTAAAAAATATTTATCTATTTATTTAAGTGATTTCTTTGCCCGATGTGGGGCTTGACCTTACAACCCCAGGATTGAGATCAGGAGTCACATGCTCAAGGGGCGCCTGGGTGGCTCAGTTCGTTGGGCATCCAACTTTGGCTCAGGTCATGATCTCACGGCTGGTGAGTTTCAGCCCCGCAGTGGGCTCTGTGCTTACAGCTCAGAGCCTGGAGCCTGCTTCTGATTCTGTCTCCTTCCCTCTCTGCTCCTCCCTTGATCATAATCTCTCTCTCTCTCTCTCTCTCTCAAAAAGAAATAAACATTAAAAAAAAATTAAGAGTCACATGCTCTTCTGACTGAACCAGTCAGGCACCCCTATATGGTCATTGCCTAAGACACTTAACAAAGCCTAAATATCTTTATCATCCACCTGAACAATACAAAGACTTTATAATGCTTTAACTCAAATTACCCCTTGCCCAACTTAACGGCTACTGTTGCTTTGTATTCATTTTTGTTGTGTTTTAATCTTGTCTTTTAGTCATGTAAGTTGGACATTATTAATATTGTTTTGTAGAGCCGGTACTTATTAATAGGTACTCATACATTTATCTACCCATTCATATTGACTCCTATTGTTCATTCACTCATTTTGCATGGTTTTTTGTTTCTCATTCCTTTTTTGCCTCTGGGAATTATTTTCTGCCTGCCTAAAGGACTTTGGAATTTCCTTTCATAAGGATTTGTTTGTAGTGTGTTCTCCCTTTTACTTTCTCTAAAAATTATTTTCGCTTAGTTCGTGAAAGATACTTTTTCTGCCTATAGAATTCTAAGTTGACTGTTGTTTTTTCTTAGCACATTGACGATACTGGCTCACGTGTTCTGGCTTTCATAGCTGCTCTGAGAAGTTAGCCGTCCTTCTAACTGCCACTCCTTTACTGGTGACTGCTCACTTACCCCCGCCTATTTTGAATGTTTTCTTTTTGTCTTTGGTGTTTTTCGGTTATCCTATGATGACTAGATTTATTTTTCTTGATTAGGTTTATGTGGGGACTCCTGATTTTGACGACTGGTGTTTTTCAATAGTTCTGAAAAATTCTTAGCCACGGTCTCTTCAGATACTGCCTCTTCCTCGCTCTCTATGGTCTCTTTCAGGAAATTTGCCATGTGGGACACCTTCTCAACCTATCCTACCTGCCTTGTAAACTCTTTTTGGTTTTTTTGGCCCTGACTTCTGATTAATTTATTTCGATCTACTTTGCAGTTTGGTAATTCTTTCTTTAGCTACCATGAAAACAGTTTATTAAAATTTCTTTTTTTTATTAAAAAAATTTTTTTAAACGTTTATTTATTTTTGAGACAGAGAGAGACAGAGCATGAACAGGGGAGGGGCAGAGAGAGAGGGAGACACAGAATCTGAAACAGGTTCCAGGCTCTGAGCGGTCAGCACAGAGCCCGACACAGGGCTCGAACTCACGGACCGTGAGACCATGACCTGAGCCGAAGTCGGACGCTTAACCGACCGAGCCACCCAGGCGACCCTAAAATTTCAATTTCAAAAAAAAAAAAAATGTCACTTTCAAGTGCATATATATAATATATAAAAATAAAATATATAAATATAAATATATATTTGTATGAATATTTTATATATTTTATAAATATTTTATATAGTTTATATATTTATATAAATATATTTATTTATTTATATATAAATAAATATAAATATAAATCATATATATATATATATATATATATATATATATATATATATATGATTTCTGGAATATCTCCTGATTCTTCCAAATATACTTGGTTGTGGGTAGAGCCCTGTTGCTTGCACTATTTCCAAGGATCCCTTTTACTTCATAGTTATAGTTAATAAAATTATAGTTATTGTTTATTTTGTGTCATTTAATTCCATTACATGAAGTCTTTGTGGGTCGGATCTGCTGTCTGTGTGTTTGTTAGTTCTAACTCATAATGTCTTGGCTTCTTGTGTGTTTTATGATTTTCAGCTATGACTTGCTCACTTTATTTGGAACGTTAATGTGTAGGGATTCTTTATGAAGTTATGTTCCTCCAGAGAGGACTTTCATTCCTTTAGCTGGCCACCCAGACACTGTTGACCCAGGCAACTTTATTTTATTTATTTTTCTTTTCAACATTTTATTTAAATTCTAGTTACTTAGCATACAGTGCAGTATTGGTTTCAGGAATAGAACACAGTGATTCATCACTTACATACAGCACCCGGTGCTCATCCCAACAGGTGCCCTTGTTAATGCCCCTCACCCATTTATTCCATCCCCCACCTGTCTCCCTCCATCAACCCTTAGTTTGTTGTCTATCATTAAGAGTCTCTTGTGGTTTGTTTCCCTTTCTCTTTTTCCTCCCTTCCCATATGTTCATCTGTTTTGTTTCCTAAATTCCACATATGAGTGAAATCATATGGTATTTGTCTTTCTCTGACTTACTTGCTCCATCCACATCACTGCAAATGGCAAGATTTCATTCTTTTTGATGGCTGAGTAATATTCCATCATATAAATATACCACATCTTTTTTTTTAAATGTTTATTTATTTTGAGAGAGACAGACAGAGCACAAGCATGGGAGGGGCAGAGAGAGAGGGAGACACAGAACCCAAAGTAGGCTCCAGGCTCTGAGCTGTCATCACAGAGTCCAATGCAGGGCTCAAACTCATGAGCTGTGAGATCATGACCTGAGCTGAAGTTGGATGCTCAACCGACTGAGCTACCCAGGTGCCCCTATACCACATCTTCTTTATCCATTCATCAGCCGATGGACATTTGGGCTCTTTGCATAGTTTGACTATTGTTGATAATGCTTCTATAAACATCAGAGTGTGCGTATCCCTTCGAATCTGTATTTTTGTATCCTTTGGTTAAATAGCCAGTAGTATAATTGCTGGATCATAGGGTAGCTCCATTTTTAATGTTTTGAGGAACCTCTATACTCTTCTCCAAAGTGGCTACAGCAGTTTGCATTCCCGCCAACAGTACAAGAGGGTTCCCCTTTCTCCATATCCTCGCCAGTACCTGTTGTTTCTTGTGTTGTTAATTTTAGCCATTCTGACAGGTGTGAGGTGGTATCTCATCGTGGTTTTGATTTGTATTTCAACCCAAGGAAATTTTATTTATTTATTTATTTATTTATTTATGTATTTATTATATGAAATTTATTGTCAAATTAGTTTCCATACAACACCCAGTGCTCATCCCAAAAGATGCCCTCTTCAATGCCCATCACCTCCCCTCCCCTCCCTCCCACCCCCCATCAACCCTCAGTTTGTTCTCAGTTTTTAAGAGTATCTTATGCTTTGGCTCTCTCTCCCACTCTAACCTCTTTTTTTTCTTTTTTTCCTTCCCCTCCCCCATGGGTTTCTGTTAAGTTTCTCAGGATCCACATAAGAGTGAAAACATATGGTATCTGTCTTTCTCTGTATGACTTATTTCACTTAGCATAACATTCCCCAGTTCCATCCACATTGCTACAAAGGGCCATATTTCATTCTTTCTCATTGCCACGTAGTACTCCATTGTGTATATAAACCACAATTTCTTTATCCACTCCTCAGTTGATGGACATTTAGGCTTTTTCCACAATTTGGCTATTGTTGAGAGTGCTGCTATAAACATTGGGGTACAAGTGCCCCTATGCATCAGTACTTCTGTATCCCTTCAACCCAAGGAAATTTTAAAAACAACTTTGTTGAAGTATCATGTACATATCATAAAGTTCTCCCATTTTAAGCATACAGCTCAATAAGCTGTAGTGTGTTGGCAAGGATGTGCAATCATCACCATCATCTAGTTCTAAAACTTTTCCATAATTCTCCAGAGAGCCCTTTGCTCATTTAAAGTTATTCAGCAATCCCACGCCCCAGCCCAGGCAATCACTAGTCTACTTTCTTCTTCTGTAAGTTTGCCTTGTCTGGACATTTCATATAAATGGAATCATATTATATATGGTATTTTGTATCTTGTTTCTTTCACTTAGCATAATGTTTTTGAAGTTCATTCATGTTCCCAGGATCATTTTCAACTAAAGTCTAATCTTGAGATTTATTGGACCACATAAGTAGCATGAATTCAGACCTAAATCCTGGGTGAGGTCCATCTTATAAATACAGATTCTGATGGAAGAACTTTTCTTCCCGCTCAATGGATCAACTAAGGCTGAAATAGACAAAGTTCCTTGTTGACTGTTTCTCAACAGCAGATTTAATTATCATTTGCCCTTTACAAAGGGTGGAGTTCTTTGTGATCCCACCTTCACATCAGGGTCCCATCAAAGTGGGAACTTGGGGTGTTCAGGTTTCAGAAGAGATGCTAAGGGCAGCCCTGGCACCCATTTCCCCCCAGAATTCTTGCTTTCACTTTATCTTTCATGTTTGTGTGTTTCTTATGATTGCGCCAATTCAGGAGTGCATTTAAAAATATAGTTTTTACATTTATCCAGTATTTTAGTATTTTAGATGTTTTCATCGAAAGAGAAGTACTGCCAGAAATGGAAGGCTGGCAAATGCCTCTTACCAAAGTCATTTGCTCACCTGTTCAGATCTCAGATGGGTGGATAGTGAGGGGGAGATTATTCACATTTTGAGCAGAAGGCCATCCCATCCCTGCCTGCTACCTCCCCATCCTCACTTACTTACTAGTCTAATTAGGAGTCCTACCCATGGATCCACTTTGTTAAGCATGTACTTCCTTCATATACACCTGCATATACCCCTCTTCTATACCTTTGCTGATCCTTTTGCACTTCTGGTGGGTCATTAAAAACAACCATTTCTTAGAATGCTTTGGGGATTGCTAAGATCTCTGACCAGCTTAATGCGTGTCCATATTTGTAGTTGAGGTGGAAAGGGCAGGGATTAGAGGTGAGGAAACTGGGGCTCAGGGAAGTGAGGAAACTTGCCCAGTTTCATAGTGAACCAGAACTGGAGCCCAGACCCACAGACTAACTGGGACAATGCTCTTTCCACCACCCATTCTGCCCCGTGTTGGCGACTAAGGAAAACGGAGTGGGAAGGCGCAGTATCGACGCATTCACTGATTTGAGAAGGAAAGCTTTTGGAGAGTCTGGGTTTTCCTGATCTTTGATTTCTCAGGCTCCATTGCCCCTTGTTAAGTGAGAGCAGCAGTTGAGAAAAACAAACCGACAAACAAACAAACAAACACTGCTGCTCAAGGTTTCTATTTTTAAACAATATGAATCCTTTCACAGAGAAATTACTGGCATCTCAGCATGTTATGGCTGGCTGGCTGGCTTGACCCTTTAACTGGAGGAGAGTGAGGGAGAATCCAAGAGTTTCAATCCCAGCCCGTTCACCCCTTTTCAAGGAGTTGTTTGCCCCATTTTGGGGGAAGGATAATGTTATTAATGTCCTTTCTCGCGATTTGGAAAAAACAGACAAGCATGGCTTCGAGAGAAATCCTCGGTGATTGAAAATATCATTAGACACAGGCTCCTGGTGTTCACTGTGTCATTTCCAAGTGTTGTGATGAGTCCCATTTGAGCGCAGCACCGTACGGAGCTGGCGGCAGCCCATGACAGTGAACGTGCGTGTTGGCGATGGGGGAGGGGCAGGCGGGCAGGTGTCACTGAGTCACCTGCGTTTGAAACCAAGAGAAGCCCCAGACAGAACCTGCAGATTTGCTTCTGGTGCACTTACCAGTTACTGCCTCCAAATCGCCTCAAGCTGTGTCTTCGCGGTGCCAAAATGATGCACTGATGAGTAAAAAAAAAAAAGCAGTCAGGATGGTCATCTGAGTCATGGAGACAAACAATCACAACAGCGGGGAAAAACTCACAACCAAAACACCAGCTGTTGGACTGACTTCAATAGTTTAAAGAAGAAAAAGAAGAAGATATAAAGGAACCTAAGGAACCTTCTCCTTAGGGTCTCATTTGCATGTAGGTAGATTCAAAACAGGTGAAGCTGTGCACGTCTAATTGCATGGAATTCAAGTTCCTTCCCTGCGCTGTAAAAAACATCAAAAACAAAAACAAAAAACAAGCGGGGCCCAGAAACATGACTAAGTGTTCTTCAGGTGACAAAGACTTGAAACTGCTGCTCATGACGCTCGGAAGAGATTCCTACATAGCCTTCAAGGCCATACCGCCAAGGAGGTGCCGAATCGGCACTTTTTCCCGTCTTTACCTACATAAGAAATGCACAAATGGAACAGAGGTGCAGCAAGAAAAATCACAATGGATAATTTCGGCCGTCGCCAAATCTTGAGACCTGATTTCATTTGCACTGGACTCTCTTGAAAATAGCGGGACAAACAGTAAGAGGTAAGGAGGCATCCACTTCAGTCTCCAAGTTGTCACTAATGCTGTTGATGTCCTGCCCATAACGTTTTGGCAGTAACTGTTCTAGTACATGCCCCTGGCTTCTAAGGGAAAGCCTGTGACTTCCAAGTGAATCTGTGACTCTCCTTGTAGGCTGGAAGTGTTGGGGACTTCATGCCCTTGGGCGTGGCTCCGAGGCAAGGATTGACAGAAGCCAGGAGTATGATTGTCCCGAGTACTTGCTTCCCCAGGCAGCACAACTCCATGGCCTGTTCCAGACTGACAGCATGACTGAGCTTGCCGACAGTGGCCACTTGACTGCTGGCCCACACATGGTTGCCTTCCTTTTCTCTCCTGTCTCACTTTCCTACTTCCCTCCTGGCATTTGCTGGGATCATCTCCCAAATAGAGTATTTGCACTCAAAGTCTTGTCTTCGAGTTTATTTCTAGGGAAATCCAACGGAGACACGGGGGATCTTTTCCCGTTAACTAAAAATTCTTTGCGACATCTGATTCTTTGTCCTACTCATTTGGCCACAGATTCAAAGCATGTTAAAGCTGAGAGTGCAGAAATCCCCGCCCCAGTGGTGTATTTTATGTAAGAGGAAATTGAGGCTCATCGGACACACGGCCAAGTGGTTACAGAAATGAGACTAGAAGCCAGCGGTACCCCCCCACCGCCCCAGCTGGCACTCTCCAATCCCCACAGCTCACCCCCTGGGTGTCTTTTAACTCTCATGTTTAACAAAGAATCCTCCCATCAGGGTTGTAGTAGGAGAAATCACTGATTCTCCCCTTTCTCTACCAGGCAGGACTTTACCTAAGTCAACATCCCTATTATTATTATTATTGTTTTCAAATTCATGTGAGTCACTTTGGCTTAGACTGGCAGATCGTCATGCGATTCCATTTTACTTTTACACATTTGACAAATATTTACTGAGTACCTAGTTGGGCACCAGGCAGTGCATGAGGTGTAGATTTTACAGGATGCCACAGTCCTGCCCTCACAGAGCGAACAGTCTGCGGGGAAGAGGAAACAGGGGAACAGGAAACTGTAATGCAGAGCAAAAAGGGGGTTGCTGAGTGCTCTGAAAACACAGAGGAGGGGCGTGTAACCCCGCCCAGGGGTTTCCGGGAAGTCTTCCAGGAAGAAGTGGGACATGTAAGCTGAGACCGGAAATTGTTAGGAGAGGTGGGTGAGGGGAATGTTCCGGTCCCCGCATAAAGGCCTTTGGAAGGCTGCAGGAGAAAGCATGGCTGCTGAGAAGGACGGAAAGAGGTTCAATCTGGCTGAAGCTTACATTGAAGGTGTACAGGTGAGTCTTAGGAGGGAGGAAGGGCCCCCATCACCAGGGGCCTCGTGAGGCATGTGGTAAGATGGGATATTATCTGGGGGACAATGAGAAGCCATTCAGATACTTTAACCAGAGGAGTGACAGGACCCCAACTACATCATAGAAAGACTGCCTTGATGGTCCTTAAAATGGATTGGAAGGGTGCCAGCCAGGAGGCAGGGAGGATGGTTATGCAAGACTGATAGTGACCTGAGTTAGAAGAGGGGTCATGGGGGTGGAGAGACAACAGCAGAACTAACTAGGAGGGAGCCTCAAGAAGACCTGGGAAGGGACTGGGGAGGTTGGGTTGGGGGTCAAGCCCATGGCCAGCTTCAGCAACTAGGTAAATGGTGTTGCTGCCAGTGTGCCACTCTTGTGGCTAATGTAGAGCTCAGATCTGCTGGGATCCAGGAGAAATAGAGGAAGGGAAGTACGGGACGCCCAGGTGGCTTAGTGGATTGAGCTTCTGACTCTTGATTTCTGACTCTTGATTTCGGCTCCGGTCATGATCTCACAGTCTCTAGAGTTCAAGCTCCGAGTTGGGCTCTGTGCCCTGACCACGCAGAGCCTGCTTGAGATTCTCCCTCTCTTCCTCTCTCTCTGCCCTTCCTCTGCTAGCCCTGTCTCTGTATCTCTCAAAATAAATAAATAAAAAAAAAAAAAAAAGAAAGAAAGGGAAGTCCACTATCTTTCAGTCTGGCTGGGAGAAAGGATTAACACATGCAGGGAAAAATTAAGCACGAAAATGCAAAACAGCAAAGCAATAGGAGAGAAAAGAGGAACATGTGTTTTATTCCGTGAAATTTCAAACACATATCAAAGTAAAGAATATGGTACAATGGATCCCCATGGATTGATTGCCCAGCTTCAAGATTTGCCAACTCAAGGCCAGTCTTATTTCATCTGTACCCCTAGCCCCCCACCCCCACTGACTTTTTGAAGTAAATACAGACATTATAGCATTTCATCTGCAACTATTTCAGGAAATACCTCCAAAACATACTGGCAAATGCGCTCTATAGAAAAAACATAACCACAATACCTTTATCACACCTAAAATGCTGAAAAAAATTCTTTAGTATCATCAAATATCCAGTCAGCCAGTGTTTAAATTTTTGGGGTATATACATATTTTTACATGTATACATCCATATGTATACACACATATATGTATGCATTTTGGTCTGAATCAATGTCCAAATAAATGCATTGGATTTATTTAACTTAAAAAAAATAGACTTTATTTTTTAGAGCAGTTTTAGATTCACAGAAAAATTGAGAGGAAGGTATAGAAATCTCCCTTATACCCCATTTCTCTCCCTACCCCATGTATAGACTCCCCCGTTCTCAACACCCCCTACCAGAGTGGCACGTTTCATTTGTTATAATCCATGAACCTACACTGACACATCATAATCACCCAAAGACCGCAGCTTACATTAGGGTTCACTCTCGATGTTGTACCTTTTGTGGGTTTGGACAATGTATAATGACATGTATCCACCATTATAATATCATGAAAGTAGTTTCACTGTTCTAAAAATCCTCTGTGCTTTGCTTATTCAGGATTCTCTCCACCCAACCCTGGCAACCGCCAATCTTTTTACTGTTTCCATGGTTGGTCTTTTCCAGAATGTCATATAGTTGGATTCATAGTATGTAGCCTTTTCAGATTGATTTCTTTCTTTTAGTAATACTCGTTTAAGTTCCCTGCATGTCTTTTCATGGATTGGTAGCTCATTTCTTTTTAGCACCGCATAATATTCCATTCTCTAGATGCACCACAGTTTATCACCTATTCACCTACTGAGGGACACCTTGATTGCTTCCAAGTGTGGGCAGCTATTTTATTTATTTATTTATATACTTATGTATGTATGTATTTATTTTTAATGTTTGTTTGTTTGTTTACTTATTTATTTAGAGACAGGGTGTGAGCGGAGGAGGGGCAGAGAGAGAGGGAGACACAGAATCCAAAGCAGGCTCCAGGCTCTGAGCTGTCAGCACAGAGCCCGACGTGGGACTCGAATCCGTGAATTGCAAGATCATGACCTGAGCTTAAGTCGAATGCTTAACCGACTGAGCCACCCAGACGCCCTGCAGTTGTTTTTAAAAAATGTTTATTTATTTATCTTGAGAGAGACAGAGAGAGAAAGAGAGAGAGACCCAAGCAAGTTCTCGCTGTCAGCCTAGAGCCTGACGTAGGGCTTGATCTCATGAACCATGATATAATAACCCGAGCTGAAACTAAGAGTCAGACGCTTATCCAACTGAGCCACCCAGGCGCCCCCAAAGCTTGGACAGTTATAAGCAGAGCTGATATACACATCCATGTGCAGGTTTTTGTGTGAACATACGTTTTCCAATTCCTTTGGGTAAATACCAAGGAGCACGATTGCTGGATATCTTTTAACTTTTAATCTACAGATTCCCCTTTCGTCTCTTTTCATCCATGTAATTTATTGATTGAAGAAACTGGGTTGTTTCTATAGAATTTTTCACAGTTTGGATTTTTCCAGCTGTCTCCCTGTGCCCTTGTTTAATGTGTTTTCTCTATTGATGTATTTCCTATAAATTGGTCATAAAATCTGGTGGTGTCATCAGATTCAGATTTGATTCTTTTCTTTTTTGGTAAGAATACTTCACGGGGGTGTTGTGTTTTTCCAAGAGCCTTTTCATCAAGCTGTCCTGAAGATGGAGTGTTATAAGATTAGTGAGGGGGATTGCTTTTAGTGATGTGGGCAGAGATGTTTCTAAGGTTTCAACTTATGCTGGGTAGGTGTCTATTGATTTCACCTGTGCATAAGATCAGCTACCATTTGGGTACGTGTGTGTGTATGTGTGTGTGTGTGTGTGTGTGTGTCTGTCTGTCTGTCTGTCTTTATATATGAATTTGCTCCCTGGGATGAGAAGCATACAGGATTTTAGATTGTAGCTTAACCAGGGTATGCTAAATTTTCTGGCTTCTCAAGGAAATAGAACTTAATAGGGAGAAGACATTCTGACGTTAACAGTGAAGATTGTATGGTAATATTACTATAATAAAGGGCTGTGGCCACAAAGAAGGAGGAAAACAGTGTTTCTGTTTCTGAGCTGACTTTACTGTGGCAGTTATTTTCACTTTCTCACCAGGTCCCTCTTTAATTTTTCCATCTGCATTTGGCAATCACATTAGTTGCCATATTAGTTTATATATATATATATATATATATATATATATATATATATATATATGGGATATTTGTTCTTAGACTTTTAGGACTACTGCTAATTCATGGTACAGTTTTTTATTAGTGTTTGAAGTTCTAAAAACTACAGTACAAGGAAGTTCTAATATTGTTTAGAATGTTGCTTCTTAGGGGCACCTGGGTGGCTTGGTCCGTTAAGCATCCGACTCTTGGTTTCGGCTCAGGTCATGATCTCATGGTTCATGGGTTCCAGCCCCGTGTCGGGCTCTGTGCTGGCAGAGAAGGGCCTGTTTGGGATTCTCTCTCTCCTGCTTTCCCTGCCCCTCCATGCATGCTCTCTCTCCCTCTCTCTCCCAAAATAAACAAACATTAAAAAGCCCACTTTTAATTTAAAAAAAAAAAAAACAGAATGCATTGCTTCTTCATGGATTGGCAGATTTTCTGACTCAGGTTCTGGATCTCAGTGAGTTTGTATTCATTAAAAGAGGACACCGCAGTTTAAAGCCCTTCTCTTTTGCTAGGTAGAGAAACAATTCCTTGGAAACAGGGTTAATGCTGAATAGCATGTTGCACATTCCATGCCGATGGCTGGTTTTCAAGGAGTTGTGCGAGTTACTGTGACTAGTAGAGAAGGGCCTGTGTAATATCTACCCACCCCCCCCCACCCTGCCACCACATCCCCTGCTCCCAAAGGGCTGCCCCTCTTCCTGCTCATCCCACAGCCCATGCTCATTGCCCTGTCATGGTTCCAAGTGTTCTCTCAGTGGGAATGTCTTTTTTTTCTTCCTGGTCATGCTTGCCCACCTTCTTAGGGCTTGCTCAGGTACCATTTTCTCCATGAAGCCTTCCCTAGTCCCAACTGCCCAAAGCTCGCTAGTCTATACCTCAGTTTAGCATGTAAATTTATCTTGTGTCATTCGTTAACTGCCTCTTGCGTGTTACCATCATGACTCTAACTGGAACGTAAACCCTGGCAGGGTAAAGGTAGACCACCTCATACATATCTTCAGTATACCCCACAGTCCTGCAGATACTCAATACTCTGTCGATCTGTCGTTCCCTATTTATGGCAGATGAGGGGTCAAGAGTGAAATTTCAAAATGAAAATTTCAAAATGAAACTTATGACCCATGTCGATAGCTTTAAATGTAGAATCATACAATCATCAACAATTGGTTTCAGACATGCATCAAAGTCTTGTCTTCCCTTTTCTCCCACAACTGCATACTGGGCACCTGCTAGGTATCGTGTCTAGGTCGGCACTAGAGACGTAAAGGTGACAAAGACACAGAGCTTGCAGCCTTGTAAGTGACTAGCTATATTGTGATGTGGCTCGTGCTATGCTAGACACAAGTCCCAGGTGATGGGATGGCGGAGAGAAGGGTGAGAAAGTCCTCTTGGGGACTTTCTTCATCTCTCTGGATCCTTATTGACTTCAGTGGGTCACTTTCCAAGGGTGGGGTTTTGTAACATCACTGAGTAATAGGTTCCGGCATGATTATCCCTTAACATCAGGGAGAAAGCAGTTTCACATATGGCTTTAGAGCACAGGCCCTGGAGCTAGATCTGGGTTCTGGTCATAGTGCTGTCACTGTCTAGGGTGGCCTTCCGAAAGCCTTCCTAACCTCTCCCTGACCGTTTCCTTGTAGGAAAAGGGGGGATCATCATTACCCAACCACAGGTGTAAGATGAGGATTCAAAAGGATGACTCAGGAGTTGTGAGTCTGGCGCATGGGGGATACTCGGCAAAGGTTGGCCATTAGCTGGCTGGGAAACGTTCCTTCGAACTTGACTCACCTTCTCCTCCCCCTCCCTATGACTTAAGTTCTTTTCCTCTGCCGTCATGCATGCTGTTCAGCCTCAGAGAACTATCTCATTGGATCCCAGGGCTTAGACAGATAGAAGGCAGTGGGAGGACAGGGACGTGGAAGCTCCCGGTTCCGAGCCTGCTCTCCATCACAACTGCTGCCTTTGCTGGGCTTACTCTTTACCAAGTGCAGAGCCAAGGGGTGAGGATTTTTGTCTGTCCCGCTGGGACCTAGGGGGTGAATGAATTAACATTTACAAAGTGCTTTGAGCTCCTTGGAGAAAAGGCGCAATCTAAGTATTCTCATTACTGCATGAATAATAGATGAGCATAAAGCACTTTGCAAATACGAAGTTCTTTAGCAATGCTAAATAATACTCCCACCAACCTACCTGTGAGCGAGGGCTCAGTTCTGGAAACTCCGATGGCTCTGGTCTTGGCTGTCACTAATGCGAAGGCTGATCAGAGGCAAAATCGTCATCCTCCTCTGGGCTACGGCAGGGGTCAGGGCAATGTCATTTGTAGGAAGGAGGTGACGATGACTCCTTCAAAGCAGGACCGGTTCCTGGGCAGAGATTCTGGGCAGGATGTGGCTGCTTTCTCCTCCTCAGTGCCTTTTCTCCAGGTGTGGAGGGGATGGGGGTCCTTGCACCCAGGACCGTGGAGAAAAGATCTCCTGGATTTGAGGGCTATAAAAATACCTAATAATTTTCTCTCCCTCCCTCCCTCCCTCTCTCTCTTTGAATTGTAATAAAGTACACATACCATAAAATTGCCATCTTAACCCTTTTATTTTTTTTTTTTTTAACGTTTATTTATTTGTGAGACAGAGAGAGACAGAGCATGAACGGGGGAGGGTCAGAGAGAGGGAGACACAGAATCTGAAACAGGCTCCAGGCTCTGAGCTGTCAGCACAGAGCCCGACGCGGGGCTTGAACTCACACACCGCGAGATTGTGACCTGAGCCGAAGTCGGCCGCTTAACCGACTGAGCCACCCAGGCGCCCCCTTAACCCTTTTAAATATACAGTTCAATAGTGGTAAGTACACTCACATTGCAGTGCAACCAATCTCCAGAACTCTTTTCATCTTGCAAAACTGGAAGTCTGTACCCATTAAACAGCTGTGACAACTGCCATTCTAATCTCCAGCTCAGAATTTTCTTCCTTTTTAAGACTGAATAATATTAAATATTATAAATATAATAAATATATAAATACATAAATAAATATAAATATATTTGTATATAGATATAGACCACCTTTTGTTTATTCATGCATCGAGGGACCCTTGGGGGGCTTTCACTCTTTGGATATTATAAATAATGCGGCTAAGGACATGGTTGCATGACTCTCTTGAGACCCTGCCTTCATGCTTTTGGGTTTATACCCAGAAGTGGAATTGTTGGATCATATGGTAATTCTGTTTTCAACTCTTTAAGGAAATGATCATATCTTCTTGTTCTCCAAAAATGTGGAGCTGGAAAATAAACTTTGATAGCCTTCGATTCTCTATTCTGCATGGTTATCTCCATCAAGAGTCCCTGCGTTCGCTTGTAGTCCCTAAATGTTGACCTGGAAGATCATTTGCACTTTTTCAAGAGGATTTTGTGATTTTATTTATTTGTTTTTTAAGTATTTATTTTGAGAGAGAGAGCCCAGGCAGGGTAGGGGCAGGGAGATAGAGAGAGAATCCCAAGCAGGCTCTGTGCTATCAGCGTGGAGGCCGACACGGAGCTCAGTCCCATGAACCGTGAGATCATGACCTGAGCTAAAACCAAGAGTTGGACGCTTAACCGACCGAGCCACCCAGGTGCCCCGGATTTTGTAATTTTAGACTCTTGGGCTTGGATGGGACCTTAAAGACTTGCTATATAATAAAGAATGCTTTGATTTGGCCACATGCAGGGGCCAGAAGACTTACAGCACGTAGGTTTCCTTGGGTTGGGCAACTTCAGTTAGAAGTATCAAGCTAAGGGGTGCCTGGGTGGCTCAGTCATTTAAGTGTCCAACTTCAGCTCAGGTCACGATCCCACAGTTTGTGAATTCGAGCCCCGCATCGGGCTGTGTGCTGACAGCTGGGAGCCTGGAGCCTGCTTCCGATTCTGTCTCCCTCTCTCTCTGCTCTCCCCTCTCATGCTTTGTCTCTGTCTGTATCAAGCTAAACCTCATCTCTCTTAACTTTCCCCCATGAGTCCAGTGGGACAACACAGAATAGCCTCCATCCTCTTCCATACCCAGACCTTAAAAAAACTTTAAAGCAATTCTCATGTGGCTTCAAGTCTTTTCTCTCCAGCCCTCACATCTGTCCATGACCATTTCTTACCAGGCATTTTTCATCATCTTTGGCTTTAGAGGTAAAATTAGGTGGGTGGCACCTTTTCAGAATTCCTGACACTCCAATGAGGGGCCCAGATTTTTCCTCCTGTGCCAGCACTCTTTGAATGACACAACACATAGTCAGACCCCACCCGCTTTAAACCACAGCTCTGGGCTCCTGGAGAGTCTGCCAAATACAACATGTGGGATAATGTTGGGAAGCTGGATAGATGGCGATGTTTCTTCCAGAACATGCACAGAAGAAGGAGATCTCTTCTTGAGGATGGGCGAGGTTACATATACCATTCGGGAAGTGTTTGACTGCAAGTAACATGTACCCTAACAGTGGCTAACATAAAAAAGACATTTAATGAACTCAAATAGCCAGAAGTCTTGGCAGATTTAGACTTGGTGTGGTGGCTCAACCATCTGGTGTCATCTCGGAAGCAGGTTCTCTCTGTATGTCACTCAAGCCCAGATTGTTAGCTTTTCGTTCTTAGGCTTCTTGCCAGAAGGTCGCAAATGGCTGCCTCATCTCCACAGAGCAAATCCTCACATACTCATGTTTGTTTTTTTTTTTAATTTTTTTAATGTTTATTTATTTTTGAGACAGAGAGAGACAGAGCATGAACGGGGGAGGGGCAGAGAGAGAGGGAGACACAGAATCGGAAGCAGGCTCCAGGCTCTGAGCCATCAGCCCAGAGCCCGACATGGGGCTCGAACTCACGGACCGCGAGATTGTGACCTGAGCTGAAGTCGGACGCTTAACCGACTGAGCCACCCAGGCGCCCCTCACATACTCATGTTTTAGGGGAAGAGGAAATAGAAGCCGCCAACCTTATCTGTTCTCTCGCTCCTTTTCTGACAGGGAAAAAGATTCTTCCAGGAGATTCCTCAGAGCGAACCTCCCCTTTCATATCTTTTATCAGAACTGAGTCCCACGTCCCTACCTAAAGCAATCACTTGCCATTGGAAATGGCATTCGTGGGCTCATCATGGACCAATCACAGCTGATCCTTTGGGGATAACGGCTCTGCGAACAATGGCGGACACCCTAGCCCCAAGGAAGCAAGCAACCAGCAGCGTCTACACAAATATGCTACCCAGAAGAAGTATCAAGAGTGACCATAATTTTTTACCTAAAATATTTTAATTTACCGACGCACCTTTAATTCAGGGGCTTTTGACTTTAGCAGTCAAACTTGTGACAGAAAGATCAGAGCCTTTGCCATATACCTTAATTTCTTTTTCTTTAGTTCCCCTTGACCGTTTCTCAGCCGCTCAGGAAAGATAATGATGCTAATTACATATCTGAGTGACATTTCATGGTTCATAAATAATTTTCACGTACATTATCCATTTGACCCTCACAAAAACTGTGTGGGGTAGGTAAAGGATTATTACAATTTTCATTATTTTTTTATTGGGCTTCGGTTCAGAGGGCTGAGGTAATCATACTTCTCAGCCCATGGCACCCGGCACACCAGCATCTATTGTTTGTAATCTGCCCTTCCCTTGTTTTAATAATTAATTAATCCATCCATCCCCCTTTATTACTCTCTCCCACTCACACTTTCCTTCTTCCACACAGGCCACCGTTCTAAATGTGTCTGACGTTTACCTTGTTACCTATCTGTGTGCACGTAAAATGTGAATTTTGTTTAGCGTGCATGCAACTCTCGTTTACAGAAGTGGTACCATCCTGCCGATCTCCCTCTGCTTTGTGCTTTTTTCGCTCCACACTACGTTTGCAAGAGGGGTCCATGTTGCTGTATGTATGTACTCCCTTGCCTCAGTATGCTGCATCACGCTCCGTGGTGTGGGTGCATCTGTTTTATTCATCTACATCCTCGAGCGGAAGCCTTGACGGCCTGCTCTGTGCACACAAGCATCTTCGCCACCGCTGCTGGGCCTGGGTGGGAATTTCCCTGGGATGCAAGCCCCCGAGAACCGCTGCTGAGCCATATGGTAAACGCCTACTTTGAATAAGTACCACCCAAATGTCTTTCCGGAGAGGCCGCACTATCTGTACGGGATCAGGAATTGCTCACGTTTAACTGGAAACTGTGTCTGGAGGAGGCTTCACTTGTTCGAGCTCACATAAGCACTAAAAGCAAATTCGGATGTCATGAACCCAAACCCGAGTCAGTTCTTCTGACTCCAGAATCTTCTCACTTTCCAGGGCATCACCCGGAAAGTCTCTGGATCGTAATACTGAACACTTAGAAGATTTCTTGAGGCTTTTATTATTTAGAGAATGCATGGACTTTCAGAGACGGCTTCGCTGGTGCTAATGGCAAGCTGCAGTGAAAGGGGACAGGTCCCTCATGTTCTGTGACCCGGGTCCTTTTGGCTGCTTTACCACACAGTTGCCATCACATTCATTTGGGCAACATTTTTTTTTTTTTTTTTTTGTAAACAGTAGTTTTATTTTTATTTATTTTTTTTTTATTTTTTTTTATTTTTTATTTTTTAATATATGAAATTTACTGTCAAATTGGTTTCCATACAACACCCAGTGCTCATCCCAAAAGGTGCCCTCCTCAATACCCATCACCGACCCTGCCCTCCCTCCCACTCCCCATCAACCCTCAGTTTGTTCTCAGTTTTTAACAGTCTCTAATGCTTTGGCTCTCTCCCACTCTAACCTCTTTTTTTTTTTTTTTTTTCCTTCCCCTCCCCCATGGGTTTCTGTTATGTTTCTCAGGATCCACATAAGAGTGAAACCATATGGTATCTGTCTTTCTCTGTATGGCTTATTTCACTTAGCATCACACTCTCCAGTTCCATCTATGTTGCTACAAAAGGCCATATTTCATTTTTTCTCATTGCCACGTAGTATTCCATTGTGTATATAAACCACAATTTCTTTATCCATTCATCAGTTGATGGACATTTAGGCTCTTTCCATAATTTGGCTATTGTTGAGAGTGCCGCTATACATTTGGGCAACATTTAAAAAAGGAGAGGACTTGCCGCGTGTCTAAGCTCCCTCCCTCCATCCCTCCCATCGGCCAAGGGCCAGCACGCACCTCCAAGCTGGTTTGACTTAAAAGAAAATGAAGCTCAGGGTGACGTATGCAAGTGTTTCATTACTATATTGTACACCTGAAACTAACACAACACTGCATGTTGACTACTCGGAATTAAAATTAAAAGCTAAAAAAAAAAAAAAAAAAAAAAAAGCAAATGAGGCACCATAGGTCAGATAGTTCTATAATCAGAAGAGGTCCTAGAGATTGTCTAGTTCAATCCTCCCTTGTTACAGATGGGGAAGGGGAGGCTCAGAAGGAGGAAGCCACTTGCCTGTGCATATTGCCTTGTCTGCTATATGCTAGCCATATAGCTAGAAGTAGAGACAAGACAGGCACGCGGGTCACCTGAAAACCAGCCCATCACTCTTTCCTCTTCCCTCCTCAGCAACTTTTCCCGCCTACACTCGAAATCTCAACAGCCTATGAACAGTGGCATACTAGCAAAAGCATACGAACCACCTCTCTAGCGGAAAAAAAACCCAAATAAACTCTATTCGTAGCATTTGTCAATTTCCGTGGTGTAAATACTCCCACCACGGCCATTTCAAGCTGCCAAGGTGATGTCACTGAATGTGGGGGTGGGGCGTGAGGGGCAGTGGTGCCCCACGACGAGGCATTTTCACTGCACTGGGACAAGGGACACAAAGGGCTGCAAGAACATGGAAATAGCAAAGTCTAGGACAATGATTAAGAAGCGATGCGTTTTGATGACTTATTACCTTTGTTTTCAGTATAATTTATTTGGTTGCAAGTTTATCTAATTTAATGCCTAATGACGGCTGTGTTTACCACTCGCTCACAAAATTCCTGAAAACGTAACACCCCGCTCCCATGAGCCTGCGTGCCCCAGCCCCAACACACTATTGCCTGCAAAGTGATGAAGCCAGCTTCTCAGGATGGCAACCTGTCTTCGTGGTTTATAAGTTTGTCTGAGTTCTTTTGAATGCTCTTTGGTGGAAATATGAATAGATTGAAAGAGAAAAAGGCAGAGGATAAGTAAGTCATTCTGGAGATGAATTTTCTGCATGACTGATGGCTTAGCTCTTTAAGCTGCCAAACTATGAAAGTTTTAACTCTGATAGACGGACTTTTAAAAGAATAGTGTCATACCCTTTCCTACTTCATTATGCATGTGGTATTATAGCTTATTACTTTCTTATTGACACTTGGGGACACGTGGGGGTGTGGATAGCTCTTTGCCCCTGGAATAAGTGACCTCGGGCTGCTGTGCTGTTGGGGTTCTTGACTCACTTTTTGAGGATGTTTATTCTTGCTCAGTGTCCAGAACTATGACTTCTTCCCACCGTCAGTGTGTCTGTCTCTTGCTTTCCCTCATTTTTCCTAATTGACTGGAACAACAAAGAGGTAAACTTATTAGAGTCATATTAAAAATTTCATTAATCTGCTGGGATGCGGGCCTGAGGAGTAAATGCTAAAATTTTAGAGCCCAGATTTTGCAATATTTGTTTTGGCTGTGCAGAAGCCCTTTGGCTTCCATTTTGCTTCTTGCAAAGTCTCTGGGGAGGGGATATTTCCAGATGACTATGTTCCAGATCAGTGGGTACGGCCACAACCTTATCATTATTTTCTGTAAGACTATACTAAAGTTGATTAAGTATGGCAATATTTTTTTTTTAACGTTCTATATCATCAGTAAAGTTAAAAAGTTAAATTCAAAAAATTGAAAATTAAAAAAATTAGATACAATTTTGCACTCACCAGATTTGTGAAAGTTGAGTCGGACAAGAACAAGTATTTGTAGAACACAAACAAAACAAAAGCTTCTCATACGCTGCTGGAAACGTTTTCCTTGCGTGCCTGGTGCTCCATTATAGAAGACAGGAACATTCATCTCTGGCCAGGCACCGTGTCAGATAGGAATTAGAGCGGTCCTGGCCTGTACGTTGAGGGACTCCATGATGCTGCTGGAACATGAGATGGTTCCACTGGGTGAGCTTTGAAAGAATGGTGAGAATTCGATGGCAAAGTTTGGGGCATGTCTGCTTGCTATCAAGGGGATCCCTGGACTCTCGGTGCAGCCCCAGGGGATGGGTGAGGAGGCAGATCTGTGTCTGAGAGTTTTCCCTTGTGGAGTAAGGGAGGTCCCTCCGTGCACCTGCCATCCCGGAAGTGCTGCTTGCTGGGGCTGGGAAAGGAATGGAGCCTGGTGCCCCCGTGCTGCCCTATATTCACCGCCATACCCATTCCTTTGCTGAGAAGGAGACAGCGGCAGGTCATTATCAGAGGAAGGGGTTTTCCATCCCTCTGTCTTCCTTAACTGCAGCAAAGGCAACCTGAGGCGCTGATGGAAGGGCCAGCCTCTGCCGGGCAGAAAAGGGGCACCCCGTGCCATCCCCAGTACCTTCCTCACAAACTGGCCTCTCAGCCCTTTGGAGCCTCATTATACTTTCTTCCCTTGAGACTTGATTAACTCATTTGAGGAGGTTCGTTTGATGGGCCACAGAACAGAAGCTGGGTCCAGGGCTGGGAGGCCGCCTCCGGAGGGCCAAAGCCAGGAGGCGGGCAGGCCCAGAGACAAACTTCCTTTCCGGCGCTGGCCCTGGGCTGGCTGCTGTTGACATCATTCGGGCAACTTCTCTGAAGTCTCTGGAGCTGGGGTCACCCCGCATAGGGCAGCGGGGAGCCCAGTAGCAGGGCTTGCTCCCCCACACCCCCGTCATTGGCCTAATTAACAAGTTGGGTTTTTTCCAACTCCTTTCTGTGGCTCTCGTGGGGCTGGGCTCCACTGCGGGCGGGCAGACAGTCTTACTTTAAGCAGCGTATTGATCCTCGCCTGGTCATGTGCCCCTCTTGGGGGAGCACTCTCATGTTTTAAGTGCATGCAGTTACTCTCTTGACTGGCTTGTAAACAGGTTTTAATGGGGCTATTAGTGTAAAAGGACAGGAAACTTTCAAAAACAGCCTCTTAAATATTCATGAGGATGTTAAATCTGGCGCTTAATCACCAGTGTTTGCACACAGCTAACTGGGAGGGAGGACAGCTGACAGGCTGTCTTCACTCTGAACAATTGACAGGGCATTAATAAACGCTCTTACAGGCATGATTAATGGCCAAGAGAACAGGCCCCCCCCCCCTTTTTTTTTTAAACAAGCAGAGCCCCTCTCCTTTGGGGACTCCTGTTCGGGGAGGCGGGGAGGACGGGGGTGTCCCTGTGGGGGTAGGAGTGGGATTCACGGGGAGATGGAAGCTGGCAGGGTGCCCCATCCGGAGAAATTCTATCCTCTCAGAAATAGTTAAGTGGACTCCTCCCCTCCCCAATATGGTGGTTCATTTCCTAGAGCATGGTTTCTCAGGGGAAACTTTCCAAAAACTGAAGCAGAAAATAATCTCTGAAGAATTCCTACCTGGAGAATTCTTAACTCAACCTTGGCAGGGCCATGAGGGAAGCACCTGGGACTTCATTGTGGGAGCTCCCTGGAGGGTCCTTACCAGCTGCCTCTTCGCTAGCTGAGCTCACACGCTTTCAGAGTAGAGTTAAATGTAGACAAAGGTGGTGGACTGGGGCTCGGGGGCTCCTAAGAGCTGCCCCCCTCCCCAAGCCACCTGTCTGCGTGTGCGTTTTAATTCCTGGAGCTGCATCTTTCTCTTACCTCTCTCCGCAACGTTTGATGTAGAATCCCCATTGGAAACATCTGGGAAGAGTGCTTTTTAACTAGTCAATGATCCACACTGTTTTACTTCTGGAGTGGACCTTGGAGACTGTCTAGGTCCATCCTCCCTCCTGCTAGATAAGGAGACCGAGGCGCAGAGAGATGAAACAGGTTGTCCAAGGCCACGTACTGAGGAAGTGACAGAGGGCACTGGACCCTAGGTACCCTGACTCCTAGTTGACACCGCGTTGGCATGATGTGACTTCTCCAGAGAGAGTCAGAGAACACCCAGCTGATTCCTCCACAAGTGCTGCGGGCTCGAAGTCCAATTCTGTCTCAAGTATGGCAAGGCTAGTGCTACTAGAACCCAAACCAGGTTAAGCACAGAAAGTTCTGGAAAACATCCCACAATTTCTGTGTGGCGGGAAACCCCAGCTTCATTCTCCGAGACCCACTCAGAAATTCAAAACTGTTTCCTCACTGTAAGTGTCAGTTGGGATTTTTGGTTGACAAGTTCCATTTAGAAATGAAACCAAGGCTACCTGCCCTGCATAAAGTCAGAAATCTATAAAAATCCATTTAAAGGGCTAGGAAAACCCCCCACTATGCTTTACAATGGTAGGTCAGCATCTTCCATAAAACTTTTCCCAGTGCCTAGCCCTTGCCGCCTGCATTCCACACGCTTCCTTCCTGTGCATAAGCTACTGAATTAGAGGCTGGGGTAGGGGGGGATTGCCACGAAGACGGATAACAAATGTCCCCATCCCCAAGGCACTCTTCCTCTAGTTAGCAATATAATGCTAGGGCCATGTCAAAAGACGGGGTGCAGTACCTTGCTGAGTTGTTATCAATATCACTTTTTTGTCATCTCATGCCCCTAAAGTGACACCCTCCACATTTGGGGCCAGCCCATGTTGGCCCTCCTCTGAACAGCCAGTTTTAGCTTTTCCTCTGAGACAAACGCATCCCCTCCTTTCTAGTCAGTGGACCTCGGAACATTCTACAGGCAACGCAGATATGATTATTAATCATAGACTTGTTTAGAGACTCAGTGCAACATTTTTTTTTTTTTTTTTTTTTTTTTTTTTTATGGAATGCCAACCAGGAATGAAAAATCAGCCTCTCTTGCTAAACAGTTTGCATTAATGACTTCCATAAGAGCCAATCTATTGATTTTTTTTTTTAAACAAAACTCCACTTGTCTCTTTCATCTGGATATATAGCTGGTAGGTGCTGTTGGTAAAGCAACCAATTTGAGAAATAGTTTCCTTCTCACAATTAGAATGAATATATTTTGACAGTTTTTACCAATAATGGTTACAATGTTTGGCACAAGCGCAAAGCACAGATGAAACTTTAAACCCCAGTGGAGTTGGGCACTCTTTTCTCAATGGAGAGCTGACTGTCAACAGTATGGAGTCTATGTGACAGCAGACGTCACATGTTGGACAGCACAACATTGATTTTGCAGAACATGATGTCGGATTGACGTTATGCCTCGTCTACCAAAGTCTCCTGTTCTATAATGTTATTTTTGGTTTTGTTTAATCAGTCAGATGTAGAGGACTCAGCATGGCTTACTGAAATTATTTGTTTATTTATTTATTATTTTGAATATGAAATTTATTGTCAAACTGGTTTCCATACGACACCCAGGGCTCCTCCCAACAGGTGCCCTCCTCCATGCCCATCCCCCCACTCCCTCCCACCCCCCATCAACTCTCAGTTTATTCTCAGTTTTTAAGAGTCTCTTAGGGTTTGGCTCCCTCCCTCTCTAACTTTTTTTTTCCTTCCCTTCCCTTACTGAAATTATTTAAATTAGGATGTAGAAAAGTTAGGTTCTACTCCCAACAATCCCCCTAAGTTGTTATGTAGATTAGGCAAGCCTCACTTTCCTCACCTGTGAAATGGGTAGGGTAAAACCTGGCATATCCATCTGTTGTTTCAAATGACGTAATGCATACATTGCCTATATGCTGTTTCCCTTTGCTGGCTCAGTCATCTTAAAATGAAACTTCCCTACACTGAGCTTAGATTCTCCTCCCCCCGAACCCTATTCCTTTTCCAGCATTCTCAGATCTATCGGTGGTATTACAAATCACTCAGGTGCTCAACCCAGAAACCGGAGTCATCCTTTCCCCCGCACTATGGCTGATCAATATCACATTCTGTTCTGTCTTTTAAGTAAGTGTCAAATGTACTCGCCTCACTGACCAGTCTGGTCCAAGCCTGCTTGTCTTCTCCTTACTCTCTTGCTCTGCCCACCATTGCCTCCTCTGGTTTTTACCCCTTAAAGCAGCCAGAGCCATCCTCTTAACATGTAACCTGCTTGCATCTATAACTCTCCTATTTATACTCTCTGTAACTCTCCAATGGCTGCCCAGGCTCATCAACATGATGATCTTGTTCCTACCTGCCACTCCAGTCTTATTTTGATCTCATTCCACTTCAAACACACTGGCCTCTTCTGCTCCTTGTGTGCTTTTTTCAAGCCTTGGTGGCTTCACAGTATAGTTCCCTCTGCTGGAAAGTTCACAAGCCCATCATTGCCCAGATGGTTCCTACGCACCTGTTAGATTTCAGCACAAATATCAAAAGTCACTTTTGTAGAGACTTCCCTGCTCCCACTCCCATTTCCCAGTAGGTCGGACTCCTGTTATCATTATATTTTGCAGCATTTAACAAAATTGCAACCTAAACATTTACATTTATGTGATTGTTTGCATTGTAAGCTCCACGAGGACCACTTTGTTTGCCCCTGTGCCCTCAGTGCCTTGACAAAGTGCTCAACACGTGGCACATATGGAAAGTTAACAGGACGAACACGCATATGAATGAATGGCTGGAGACCAAGCATCCATACAAATTCAAGTTATTTTCATTCTTGTGTCTGTGGGATATTACATTAAGTGGCAAGATGAGACATATCTCATGAGTCAGAAATTTTTTGGTTGTAGGTTAACAGAAACTCGTCTCGAGCTAGTTTGAATATTTAAGGGAAAGTTTATTGGCCTCTGTCACATAACTAACCAAAAGCAATATTGGAGATGGCCTCAGGTATTCAAAAGACAGCAGTTAAACTCTGTCTTTTTCCCACCATTTTTGTCTCTCTCATTCCTCTTTGACTTTACTCTTCAATGCAACTGATTCTCCACTGGGTAGGGCACAAGGCCATGGGGAACCCTCGATTCACAACCTTTTCATTGCTCCTGCCAGGAAAACTCCAGGGAAGCATTCTGATTGACTCTGCCTTGCGTCATAAGCCCATCCCTGGTCACCGTGGCTGCTGTCCCCACCATGGCCAAGAAGATGGAGCCATTATTAATCCATCCCAGAGCTCGTGGGGTTGGGGTCTGTTACCAGAAGGGTGGGGATGGCATCTGGCACTGGGGAGAGGTCATGGGTTTGGCAGTTAAAAGTAATAGCCATCATACAGCTCAAATCCCGGGGAATGGAGACCAGTTGATCTGGAGTCTAACGTTCATGATTTAAGCCTCGATTTTTCTGACTCCTGGCACAGCTCAGCATCATCAGAAACCTCAGAGCAGACGTGGCTCTACTTGGGCATAGAGTAGGCAGCCAGCATCTTGAAATTCCACGAAAGGAGTTACTCTTTGGGTTAGGACAAGAGTCTTCAGTGGTTAATTACAATTCAGGAGCTAATATAAAGAGTCAGTCTTAGAATTCATCCTGTCAGCAGCCACCACTAACCTAACTGTTGTTCTCCTTCCTTTCTAGGGAGTTAGTGGTGGAGATCTTTGGCATAAAAAGGCAATGATGATCCTGCCTGGTGATAGTTGAATTAAGAAGTAAGATGTAGAAGATGATATATTCCCACCCATACTCTATAGCCTAATTAAATGTCACCCTCTCTCTGAAGCTTTTCACTGTCCTCCTATAAGGACTAACAGTTAAAGTTCTATTTATAGGATTGTTATGAGACTTTAATGAGTTAATACATATGAAGCACTGGGTACATTGTAAGCATCAATGACTTGTAGCTATGATTCTTGCAGTAGGACAAAAGGGAAAATACAGGCATGGTGGCTACCAAAAACAGATGTCACAGCCTTTCTCTGTCTTGGGTTTGTGTATATTTTTCCACTCGATACATGTAACTTTTGCTTTAAGAACTTGCCTGGGAACGACACCATGGACATTTCTGGTTCAAAATAACTGTGCTGGAGCTGGATTATCTCACGCACAGACATTTTTTTTAGCTGGATTCCTATAATAGCTTCACAAAATTTAGATACCTTTTGTGCTTAAGGGTCATTGGTAGAGCTTGTTTAAAATGTGGTTTTCCCGAGTCTCCTTCTGAGAGATTCTGATTTGGTAGGTCTGGGAGAGGGGTCCAAGAATGTCACTTGTTAACCACAGCTTCATTGTTCTGCGGGGTGGTTTCATGGAGCAGGGTTTGAAAAACAGACCCAGAGGAGGGCGCAGTAGGGATGAAGAAAGATGGGGAGATGAGCAGCACTTCCTTTATAGGTGGGATTTCCCAAAGCCCCAGAGCGCTCCCTACCAAGAAGAGAACTTCATTGTGTTCCTCTCATGTACCAGCCAAGGTGAGTGTCACATATGTATGAATCATCTACTGTGCCTACTTCTCCACTCAACCTGTAGCCATCTGGGCTAGTGACAGGGTCACACCTCTGTCAACCCCCCGATTCAGCACCCATTCATTGTTGAGCTGCCCGTCTGGAAGAAGGGTTGGTAGTGGGTAGAGGCCTGGAGTGGCAGAAGTTCCACAGAATGAAGGTCTTTATGGACATCATGGTGGACGCTCCCCTCAGATCTTTGTCCCCTTGCATAAGAAGATTTCCAGGAAGGTTCAGGAATAGATTTTGAATGGTCAGATGCAATCCCAAAGACCCTGCCTTTGGGCAGGAGTTGGTGTGTATTAAGGCAGCCTATCAGAGGAACATGCATTACCAACTCTTATGCTTTTGTATTAAGCATTATGTCTCATCTTTACAGTCAGATTAATGGAGATTAGTGGTTCCATTTAAGAGTTTAAACATTGCGCTGACCCAAATTGTCGGAGCCATCGTAACATGGTGCTATATGTTTAAGGGCTGGGCCAGCTGGTAGTTGAGTGGGGAGGGGAATCACATTTTCACAAAGCGATTTCATTAATTGTTTTGCGTCAGAAAGCTGGGGTGACTCTTTATACATAATGTATATATGGCATTTCCTCCACTTTCCACACATTTAAATGCCCATCAGCCCAGTCTGGTGATGCTCCTTTGCTAAGAGGACATTTAATAATCGACGGTCACTCATGCTTGCCTCCCCTTGGCTTCTGTGGGTGGAGCCCAGTCCCTGAAGTCTCAAATGGTTTCATTAATGTCTTTTATCCACTTGAAGGATAAAAATAAATCTCTCAAAAGCTCTTAGAAACCCTATACTCTGTATGTAGGAGGAAAAAAGAGCAGGCTGTTAATTAATAAACTTAAACCATCTCCACAGGAGCACACAGCTGTGATCCAGAGAGCACATGAACCAAACTCAGCCTTCCTGTCTAGTCAGAGTTGCTTGTGTTCATTGGACAGATTAATTAATTGAAAACTCTATGTCTCAGTTCGGGCCGTTATGATAAAATACCATAGACTTGGTGACTTAAACACCAAATGTTTATTTTGTGTAGTTCTGGAGGTTGGATAGTCTAAGACCAAGGTGGGGGCAGATCCTGTGTCTGGTGAGGGCCCACTTCCTGGTTTTCACATGAAAGCATATAGTGAGATGGGGAGAGAGGAAGAAAGGAAGGAAGGGAGGGAGGGAAAGAGGGAGGGAGGGAGAGAGAGAAAGAGAGAGAGAGGGAAGGAGGGGGGGAGATCTCATGTGCCTTCCTCTTGCTATAAAGGCATTAATCCCATCATGCGGGCCCCACCCTTATGACCTCATCTAATCCTAATTGCCTCTCAAAGGCCCTACCTCCAAAACCCATCACATTGAGGATCATATGTTTGCACACGAGAATTGGGGGTGAGGGACCATAGAACTCCGTGGTTGTTATAAAATTAAAAAGGAAGTCACGTATGAATTTTGCTTTCAAGCAAAGCGGGTCTTCCTTAGCGAGTGTACTCAGGGTTGGCAGGAAAATCTTTTGCATATCCTCAAAGGGGAAGAACTTGGTTGGAAAGAATCGAAACCTTCTGGGAACCAAATCTGGTGAATAAGATGAGTGAAAAGCTGGAGAAGGACATGTTTGGCTAAGAGGAGAAAATGGAGTAGTTTCATTGTGGGGCCAGCTGGAGCTGGACGTTAGCAAGAAAGGAAGCCCCCAAATGCTGGCATAATAGTGGAATCACCAGATACAAAGGTTATTGGTATGGGCAGAAAGGATCAGGATTTGGTGGAAGGAGGGGTGTGTTTGCATGGAAAAGGCTCTGACCATACCCTCTCCCCCAAATCCGGTTATGAATAACTGGTCTAAACTGTCAAAGGGATGTCCTGGAATATGAACATTCACTTAATATTCAGAAATTTTTGTTCTAAGAAATTTGCTCTCAACTTACAACCATACATGTATATACGTGACTAGAAGGATTTTTTTTTTTTTTTTCTGAAGTGGCTTCTACTTCATGTTTTTCTAAGAGTATTTATACATATCTTCACAGTTTCCTCTTTCAAGAAATTCCTCCAAATGCTGCATGTAATGCAAACGGTTATTTGAACCAGAAGAGTATCAACGGATTCCCCTACAAAGGCTGATGATGTCAGTAACACTGGGGAGACAATTGAGTATTATTATTTTGTCATGTTACAGAGGAAGAATCTAAGATACTTACATACATGTTAGAGTTAGGATTTTAACTTTTGGCTGTATGACTTGAAATGTATGCCGATGACAGTAAGATTTCTGTCATTTCCTTCCAATCTGGAGAAAAGGAAGGTGGGATTTCCCTCAAGTCAATCAAACCTGTTGGAACTGAGCCCTCCCCTTGGGCTGGTTCTTTTAGGGGGCCCAGATGGAGTTCAGAGGTCATCTCTCAGGGGCTTGAACATTCATATTAGCACAGTGTTGTAAATGTTGGGTTAGAGACGAAACTTCATAAATGCCCAAAGGCCTTGGAATTCTTGCATAGCGCCAGGGAGCTGGGGGAGTGGAGCAGTGCCATTTTCTTACTTCCGTTGGCCATGATTGTTTGACATATATTTGCTGTGAAATAGTAAAGTAGAGGTTGGGGGACACCTGGGTGGCTCAGTTGATTAAGCATCCGACTCTTGATTTCGGCTCAGGTCATGATCTCATGGTTCGTGAGTTCAAGCCCCAAGACCGGTTCTGCACTGATAGTGCAGAGCCTGCTTGGGATTCTCTCTCCCTCTCTCTCTGCCCCTCTCCTGCTTGTGCTGTCTCTCATGCACTCTCCCTCTCTCAAAATAAATAAACTAAAAAAAAAATAAAGTAGAAGTTTGGATTCCCTGTTGTGCTCACTCTTCCTCTCTAACTCTGTGTCCTTCTCATAGGCTGGTCCCTTCCCAGTCTCCCTGACCTGAGGCCCCACCCAAATGCTAAATCTATTCTATGAGGTTACTGATTCATAATTGAACGTAGGGAACATTCCATTGTCTTCTCTACTCTGTTTCCTTCTTTAAGTAAGCCAATGAGCTCACTCCTTCCAGGATTTAAGTTTCCTTAATTGGAGATCTTCTAAGGCTTTGCTACTTAATGGTGTAGTCAAGGGACCAGCTGGAACCATCAGCATCAGCCACCTGGGAACTTGGAAGGCAGCATCTTAGGCTCTGCCCCAGACCTACTGAGTCAGAAGCTACATTTTAACAAGACCTCCCCAGGTGACTTAAAATTTGAGAAGCAATGCTCTAATGAACCCACAAAGCCCTTCTGCGCAGGTAGAGGTAAGGTTACCTCTGGTACAGGAGACACCCTCTGGGGGTCTGTGGTTGGTCTGGAATGAAAGGCCGGGAAGAGAGGGAGAGTTTGTGTGGGAAGACCTGAGATTTCCTAGTTCCTGCTCCATCCCTTCCTTCCTCGGTTTCCCTTAGAGTCAACATCACCCAGATGAACTCTTTGGATATTGTCTAATAGGCCCCAGGCCAAGGGAAAGAAAAAAGAACTGTTTTCTTATAATCTCGCATTCTTAGGAGGGGAAGAGGTTCCTCTGTCTCCTCTCTTGAGCAGGAGTCGCTTCTACAGCATCTCAGATCCACAATGACCTGCCCTTTCTCAAATACTTCCGATGTTGGGGATTTCACTGCTTCCTGGGCACTTTTATTTCCCAGCACACGTTTGTCAGGTGCCTTCTGGGGGTCAGGCTGTTGTTAGGGCACAGAGACAATCTGTCGGTCTGTTCCTGTCCTCAGGTGGTTAAGAGTTTGTAACTTCAGCTCCATAAAACGTATCATATTCTTTTGAAGTCTTCCCCAGGCCAATTAAACCTATTATGGTGATGAAATGTATACATGTATATGTATACATGTATATATAGATGTATATAGTATATATATAGTGTATATATGGAGTGTGTGTGTGTGTGTGTGTAAATATATACGTTTTGGAATTTGTGTTTTCGTGGATCCCTATGAGTCTCAATTGCTACATCTGTACTAGTATTATTTTGCTGGTTGCAATAGCACGGCTCTCGTTAGCTTTAGCAAAAGGGAAGATTTATTGACCCATGGAGTCAAAGGCATGGTTGAACGGGCACACTGCAGTGAAGCAGCTAGGGTTTGGAACTATTGCAACAAAGACCAGAAACTCAGGAGGTCCCCTTTGCCTCTTTCTGCTTGCCCTGTTGACTTTAGTCTCTCTCTGCACGTAATTTTATCAGAATATGACTACATTTTATAGCTTTAAGGGCTTCTGTTTTCATTTTTATTTTTATTTAATGTTTATTCATGATTGAGACACAGAGCATGAGCAGGGGAGGGGCAGAAAGAGAGGGAGACCCAGGAATCCGAAGCAGGCTCCAGGCTCTGAGCTGTCAGCACAGAGCCCGATGTGGGGCTGGAACTCACAGACTGAGCTACCCAAGCACCCCATAACTTTAAAGGCTTCTAAGGATTTAATTAAGGTTAAATGAAGTCATTAGGGTGGGGCCCTGATCTGATAGGATTGGTGTCCTTCTAAGAAGAGCTAGCAGGGAGCTCAATTTCTCTATCTCCAAGCCTGCACAGGGGAAAGGCCATGTGAGGACACAGCCAGAAGCCAGCCATCTGCAAGCCAGGAAGAGAGACTCCCCAGAAACCCACTAGGCTGGCATCCTGATCTTAAACTTCCAGCCTGTAGAACCGAGAAAGTAAATTTCTGTTGCTTAGGTCCCCCAGCCTGTGGTGTTCTATTAAAGCACTCTAAGCAGACTAACATAGTATGCGTTTCCCTAATGAGGAATGATGTGGAACTTTTCTTCATGTGCTTATTAGCCGTTGGTGTACTTTCCTTGGAGAAATGCCAGTTCAAGTCCTCTGCTCATTTTGAAATTGGGTTGTAGTTGCATGGTAGGAGCTATCGCTTTTTGTTCATTTCATGCTTTCTTGTCCTTTCATGATAGATACTCTTTCTTCCTCACCCCCAACTCCAGTCCATCACTGGTTGTTACTGCCACGCTCGAATGCGTCCTCACTGTTGTCATCTGGGACACAATCTTCCCTCTTTTTCTCCTCTTGCCGGTTCTCTCTCCACCCGAGTCCAGTCTCCATGCCACAAACAGAATATAAAATCTGTCATGTCACCGCCCTGCCACCGCCATGCTCAAAACCATTCAGTCCATCTTTAATTCCTTGTAATGAATTTAAATTCCCTTACATGGTTTTAAAGCTCTCCATAGTCTGCCTCCTATCTACCCTTACCCCTCTGGCCTTATTTCTTGCTATGCTAAAAATCTAGAACATCTCTTTCTCTGTCTCTCAGGTTTCCTTGGGGTGCATTTCAAAGTCAGTTTAGAGGTCAGCGCACTTCACATTAACCATCTCAGCATGCAAATATTAACATCTGTTATTTGTTCTGGAAGCATTGAGGGTCTCCCATGGGGCTAGGTGACAGGGTCACAGAGATATATGCAACTCAGGCAGGCTTTGAGGGGCTCCAGTCAGTTGGGGAGGGGGATTATGAAGAAGCAATTACTAACCAACAAGCTAAGTGTTGTGACAGAAATATGACGAGGTGTCTATGAGATCAGAGAAGGTGAAGAATGGCTTCCTGATGGAAGTAAAGCCTGCCCTGAATTTCAGCGGTTATGTAGGAGCTGGCCCCCCACAAAGGCGGTTGGGATGTGGATTTCCTGGTGGAGAGAGCAGCCAGAGCAAAGGTCCTGAGGTGAGTTTACTCAACTGAAACATGGAGATCATAGTTCATAGCTTTGTCTCAAGGACTTTATGAGGTAACAAATGAGACATAAGGTTGTATTGTATGGGAGGCACTTACACTAAAAAAACCTTACTCATTGTTTATCTGAAACTCGAATTTACGTGGGCATCTTGCGTTTTTATTTGCTAAATCTGGCAATCTCAATGTGATAACACTTACCACAACATCCAAAAAATTTATGTTAAATTTAATTTTAAGCTGTTTACCTGGAATGAGAGAAGAGGAGTAAAACCTAAAGGTAGGACGACTAATAAAGTATAATAAAGAATTTAGTTCTTTGAAATTGAAGTCATTGAAAATTTCCCTTTCAGGGGCACCTGGGTGGCTCAATTGGTTAAGTGTCCGACTTCGGCTCAGGTCATGATCTTGTGGTTCATGAGTTCGGGCCCCATGTCAGGCTCTGTGCTAACAGCTTGGAGCCTGGAGCCTGCTTTGGATTCTGTGACTCCCTCTCTCTCTGCCCCTCCCCCACTCACTCTCTGTCCCTCAAAAAAAAAAAAAAAAAATAAATAAATAAATAAATAAATGTTAAAAAAGAAATTTCCCTGCCAGGAGTAAGGGCATATTCTGCCAAGTGCAAACGTGTTTAGATAGGTCCTCCTTCATGGTTACAAATACTCTTGGAACAATGCTGAGGGGCTCCCGGGTGGTGGGGGTCCTTTGAGGTGAGCAGTGGTCATGGTTCTGGGGTAAGAGGACCAGAAGGGTAATACTAGGCACAGTTTTGCTCCAGGGCGTTGAATGTAAACATTCTTCCTTTCTCAGTCTTCTTTGTAGTCAGAGGAGTTCTGAAAATCCAGTGACCTCTTAGAGAAAAAATTTAGCACTGAAGTGCCTCAAGAACCACAAGGCTTAGTTCCCCACCCTGGCTCCCATCTGGGCCTTCTTGGAAGCATGAGTCACCTCCCCCCAGTCTTCTGGACACCCCAAGGGCCCAGCTTCCAGGACCACACTTCCTGACCTGCTGTAGGAGGGGAGTCAGGGAGCTTCCAGCCCTAGGTGATATGGCTGTGTCTAGATGTGCTTAACAAATTGCCTGTTCACTCAATTACATTTTATTTAATCATCTGTAATCATATAAATTATGCCTGATGGTAGTAAATGTTCGTGTCAGTTCCTAATTACAGATTGATTAATTGGCTGGGGTGATCTGTATTCCTACTTATATAAGAATATATGAAGGTGATGATAAATGAAGGCTGGTGGTACTGAGCCCAGGAACATGGAACATTTCCAACTGCATCCTACTTTTGGGGGTGGGAAAGCCATTCTCCCTTCCCTGACCTGTTCTCATCAGACGCCTCCAGGAGGGTTTATCTTCTATTGGTTTGTTGATGTCGGCAATATCTGAGTCAAGAAGTACTTATTATTATTTAGTTAGCGTATGTGTGTGTGTAAAATTTTTGCCACGCCATGCTTTCCTTTTTGGCTGTTGGCAGATGCGAATAATGACAAGCTCATTAGGTTCAGTTGGGCTCATTACAGCCTGCTGGGCCCAGAAAGTTCCCAAGGTTGGATTTGGCCTGGAGAGCAGGAAGCCAGAGAATGAGGAGATGGCGTGACTCTATCAGCATCTATGGAACAATTCCCTATTAGGTAATGTTGTCTTTTTGTTTCCTTGCAAGTTTCAATGTCAAATGGCTCAGATGTACCTGATGGTTTTTCTCTAGTAACAACAGCCCTTTGTGGTGTCTTCAAGGCAACTTGCCTGGGATGTGTAATTATTAATTCTCAGCTTTTGAGAATATAATCTAATTAGAATGCAGCCTGCTTCCATCATCCTTGCCCCCTCCTCCCACTCATACCTGAGGCTAAAGGTAAAGATGAGGCAACATGGGGTAAGACGTGGACCCTGGTTTTAAGGAAGGGACTTGAGACTTCATTCCAGGTTCCTTGCCTCCTGAGAAGTAATGGACAGTAATGGGAGACACTCGTGGGCTTTTCTGCCATTCTTTCTCCTACACCCTGCAGACACAGCATCCCATGGGGTTGCTAACCGGAGAAGACCTCGGCTCACCTCTCTCCTTGACAAATGAGCTACAGTAGGAGCTCCTTCCACTTACTTTATTAGCTGAAGTTCCCCAGCTGGTTTTTTTCTCAGATCCTGTTGGCCACGATTAGCTCCCAAGTCCACCCTACATCAATCATTGTCAAGGGGACCGACATACAGCTGTGATTGGCTTAGACGGTCATGATTGACTCCCTAGTGGTCCTTGGAAGAGGGCCACCTTTCCTGAATATGTGGCCTGATGGAGGGTAGTCTTACCTGACGGTGACACTTGAACAAAATTGAGGGTCTATCAGTTACCAAGAAGTAAGAGAATACGGGAGTGTGTGTGTGTGTGTGTGTGTGTGCACAGTTAGGGACAATTGTTGTTTGTTGAGTTGGCAGCCGATAGTGTCTGCTCTGGGGAAATCACAGCAATCCTGAAATGCAGGAACCGTGCATGAATATCTCATATCAGATCCACAGAAATGAAGATTCAAGTGACTCGGAAGAAAAACGTAATAAACAAGGCATATCCTTCCATGTGACTTAGCTTTTACTTAGCTCTTCTCATTTTGCTTTCATAATAACACCTTGCAGTTATAGATGGCTTTCACAGTTTTATTCCGTGCATCGCCTGCAGCTGTCAAATAGCTCATCTATTAAAGACGCCATGAGAATGTCGGAGGACATGGTTAGTAGCCTCCTCAGCATCCATTCTCCCAGGGTTCAGACTGAACCCTGATGAATGCCATCCCAGCTTCAGAGGAGGATCTTCAAGATTCTGAGCCAGTTGGGGTCCGGCAGCCTCCTGGCAGTGGCTTTGGGGGAAGGAACAAGGCAGCACGTGATCACCTCCACTGTTGCTGGCAGTCATCGTGGGGGAGCAAGTGTGACACTGAATACGACAGGGCCAGGAGAGGGAAAGAATCTAGGGACTCAGCGGTCTCACTGAGCAAAACCAGGAGCTCTGCCTTTGACCTGCTGAGTAGGATGGCAACTTTCCTTATGACTTAAACCAACGTGTACCGAAGTTTTTGTTTGCCTGCAGTTGAAAGCGCCCTCTTGACTGAAACAGGCATCCGTTATTATTTTCTTTTACAAACAAAGAAACTGAACAAGTCCAAGAGAGCTGCCTTAGGTCCTACAGCCAAGAGAGGGGTGGAAGAATTAGAAGTCCAATCTTCTGACCCTGAGGTGGCTTTTTTCTTCCCACTGAATTCTCTCCCGTATTGAGGGACTGTTTCCCAGGGATCAGAAGTATCTTGAGCTGATCTGGGGAGGCCAAGGGGAAGGGTGAAATGTTTCCTAGGAGTCCCAGCAGGGTCAGGCTGAGAAATCTAACTCCCCCTGGGATGGCTGCTGGCTGCCATCTGGATGAGCTCATTATTACCCTGCCCTTTCTTTGTTTAACTGGCTCCATAGTGGGAACAATGGATTCCAATGAATTGTGCTGGGAAACAATATCTTTTGCTTCCTGGGGGGCAATTTACAAGACAAAGGATGAGAATGCCCCCACCAAGAAAGAAGGGAAGGGTGGAGAAGGGGACTAGACTCTTGAGCCATGGCAACAGTGCCTCTGAGGCTGGTCATGGGGAAAGGTCAGGCTTGTGGAGACAAAGTGGCTAGAGCCACGGCTGGCTCCTGTCCTGAGAGGCCAAAGCTCCACACGAGAACTGGTGGATTCCCTGGTGCGGAGAAGTTGGTATTTGATGCAAGCCCAGCCACAGCCTGAGTGATTCTCCAGGGAGCTCTGGAGCTGAGATCTCCCCTCAGAGTTGTCCGGCACTGGGTGTTTCATAGCCTGGCCTTTATAGTTTTGCCTTCATTAGTCGCTGGCTATGAAATGCCCCTGGAAGGGCATGACTTTGAGCAAGGCGGCTCTCTGCAGCTGAGGTAGTCCTGAAGGGGCAGGCAGCTGAGGGCTGGCCGCTGACCGCACTCGTGGGCAGCTAGGCCACCAGTCCTTCTGGAAGAGAGACCAGGTGGTGCATCTGTGTGTCTATCCCACCTGTCCCCACTGACTACCCACTGAGACTCTCCCATCTTTGAATTCTTCTCTGGAGACCAGGACTCCGCTGTCTCTTCCATCTATGAGGATGCCACAGGAGAGGGAGCCCTTTGAACAGGGAGACTGTGTTGTAGCATCTCAGAATATGTTCATGCCCGCTGTGAGTCCAGCTGGTGTCCAGTAACTAATAGCCAAACCTTAAAGGCTTGGGGACCACCTTGCAGCTTCAGAAGGAGGTCCTATCAATGGGGAAGCAGCTCTGGGCTTTTCAGGTGGATGGTCAGAACGAGGGTTGACTAGCCCCAGCCTGGGATGTCCGTGGCAAAGCCTACTTTTGTCTCTTTTTCCTCGTCTGTAAAATTCAGAAAATCTCTCCTTTCCTGCCCCTCATGTAAGACGAGCGTGAAGGTAACTATTGCAACGCATACGAAAACACGTATGAGAACAACAAATTAAAAGTCTATGGAATTGTGGACAGTGCCACTGTCTTGTTTGTTGTCAATGGAAATGGCTGATGGACCGTGTGAAAGCCATGCCCCGCATGCCATGGCCCTGTCCTAGCAAAGACAGAGGTGAAATGCAGTGCATTTGGGCTCAGGGGGGATGACTTTCCCTGGGCACCAATCCCCCTGGAGAGCCCTGTGCCTTCTTCCCTAGAGGGCAGCTGAGCTCTGACTTCCCTGTGGCTCAGGGCTGGGTGCTTCTCTGACCTGCTTGCCTTGTGTTTCCTGCTTGCGCACTTATTAACGTGGTCTTCCAGAAGCCTCAGGTTATGTGTAACCCTGGTGAGAACGTCAACACTTGGATGGCGGGGACTGTCTTTGTTCTCGGTCCTGTCTAAAGCCTGCCTGACCAGGGCTGGACACACAGGGCTTTGGGTAGCCAGGTTCTCTGCCTGCAGCCACAGTCGAGAGGAGGTGGGGGGGGGAGAGCCTGGGCACCGGGTCAAAGCTGTTCCTCAGCAGTTCAGGGACTTACGGACTAATAGGCCGTCAGCCCTGGGAGAGACTGCAGTGGTCATTTGTCGTACTTCCTGCCACTTTTCTTCCCTCTTCCACGAATCTGATATTTAGGACATATTTTTGGGGCACCTGAAACACGCCAGGCCCTGTGCTGGGGGTGGCAGGAGATATAGTAGCAGTGAACAAAACAGAGTAAAACTCCGGACCCTGTGGAACTTACGTGCTGGTTGAGGGGCGGGAGCACATAATAAACAAACCAGGTGTAAAATATATATTGTATCAGATGGTGACGGAAACGCAAAAATATCAAGCAGGGAAGGGGAACAGGTAATGCCAGAGATGGAGAGGAGGAAGGGGGTGCCATTTCAAACAAGGTGGTCAAGGAAGGCTCCTCTGGGAAAGTGCCTTTTGAACAGAAATATGGAACAAATGAAGGAGCAGCCATGTGGATATGGGAAGGAAGAGCATTCATTCCTGGGGGAAGGGGTGCATGTGCAAGCATGTGCAAAGGCCCTGAGGTGGGCCTTTGCCTGGTAGTTTTGAGGTACGGCAAGGAGACTGAGGGCTGGAGCAGGGTGGAGGTGGGGGAACAATGGTAGGTAGCAGAGGATCAGAGAGGTAGTGGGGCGGGACTGCGCACACCAGAAAGGGCCTTGCAGGCCTTCGTGAGCACCCCGGCTTTCGCCGTGTGAAACCTGCCCCTGCAGGTTTCTGAGCGGAGGAGTGACACAATCTGGTTTAAGTTTAAAAGGGTCCCTCTGGCTGGTGAGTGAATAGATAGTAGGAGGCAAAGGATGGAAGCAGGGAGATCTGCTCCTGGGGATTACTACAGGAGTCTGTGGTCCGTAACCTAGGTAAGAGGTGAGGGTAGCCCAGGCCAAGCCGGTAGCAGTGGAGGTGCTGAGAAGTGGTTGGCCTCTGGAAGCATCCTGAAGGCGATGGCACGTTGATGACAGATAAGGAGACTGGCCCAGAGAGTAATGTGGACCCAAAAGGAGACATCTGCCTGAGGTTGTGCAGTTAAGTGACAACAGGACCAGAATCGGCTGAATGACACTGACCTCTGTGTCTGAACCGTGATTCTGGTGTGTTTGATGTGCCTGTCGGCTCATGGGCATGTGCCTGCGTGTATCCTTGTGTCCGTGCAGGGGGCAGGTGGAGCTGGCCGGACCAGGTGAAGGCAGCCAGCGGTGGGGAGGGGGGGTGTCTACATCTTAGCCCGCTGCCTCTCCCCACAGCTGGCTTGCTCTCGCCTCCTGGCACCTTCCACTGGCTCCCTGGGCGCCTGGCCCCGCTGCTCCCAGGTCCCCCTGATCTGGCTTTCGTGAAGCAGCCCTTCCTGTGTCTGCTGTCACCATGGAGAGGAAAGACTGAACCCTGAGGGCATCATGCTGATGACTTTTTTTCTACGTGTAATTTTCTCAGTCCAGGTCCCAGCTGACCAGCTCGGTGGCTGGGCATCCCTCTGTGGCTTGGAGGAGGGATGGGGACGTGATGGGTGGCAGATGGGATCGGCAGGAAAGGACCTGGTGAAAGGGCTTTGTGTGGAGG
This sequence comes from Panthera onca, assembly GCF_046562875.1. Lineage (NCBI taxonomy): Eukaryota > Metazoa > Chordata > Mammalia > Carnivora > Felidae > Panthera > Panthera onca. Next base: position 66,519,054 of record NC_138350.1, read on the forward strand.
TGGAAGTGGACACTTGACCATCACTTGGGAGAAACACCCTTGACACTAGAAAAGGAATTCCCACTGGAATACTGAAAAGACCACGCCAGGGCAGTCCCTGAGGCCCAGGATTCCTTCTCGCGGTTTTATGGGTGGGCCTCCCTTAGTTCTGGCAGCCGTTACGTGAGCTACAGGAAACGCTTCCCTTGATTAGCTGTTCTTGACATTTCATCCAGGAACTTATATGGCCTTATGCAGGGAAGTCCTTCCATGTCTAACGTGAACTTCATCTTGGCCCATAGGTTGCACAAAGATGCAACTCTCAGTTCCCGTTATCATCCGCCCACCAACTTAAAAATGAAACGCAGCCTCTGGTATGGCTGTCTAGAGAGTGACTCTTTGTGTTTTGGGAAGTTTGCCTCCCATGATTCTGTAGTGCCCGTGCCACGCCTGTATGGACACCCGCCCTTGTCTCCAGCACCCGTGAAGCCAGGATCCTACCATCCAGACATCTGTTCCCCCAACTAGCCCTCCAGCACGACCGACGGGACTTTCTGAAAATCCTACCAACTATTGGCTGTAAGTGTTTCTACAGAGATTTGAATATAGAAGTTGATCCACTGAACTGGATGAATGGCTGGCTTAAATTGGGGGATGCTGGATTAGTGACTCGCCCTTTCAGCAGGAGGAGTCTGAGATCTGATGACAAACTCTTGGTTAAAGTGACTGAAGGATGACAGGATCGGCATTTACAAGTGCAGCCACCGCACAGGGCTCCTTATTCAGCAGAATCAGTCATCGCTACGTCCTCAAAGTGGTGTTCGCATGGCTGCTGGCCAAGACGTGGGCAGGGCCTCCTTTGTGTGAGCTGAGCGTCTATGCGTCCTTTCCTTACAACTATCCGTGGCACTCAAGACCCACCTCAGTCTGGCCCCAACCTCCCCTGGCTGCATGATGCTGTTGCTGCTTCTCTCCACGCCTGTCCTTATCCTCCCCACCCGACACTCCAGCTGCTGCCTTTCCTCTCCCCGCTGCTCTCTGCCCACCAGTCACCCAGCCCCTGGCACTGGACCTGCTTACCCGGTGACCACCTGCCTCTGCATCCAGCAGGACTTCCTTCCCACACTGGCAGCCGGACCTGCTCTCAACACTTCCACTTCCTGGCCTCCTCTCCTGCCGCATTTCTCCTTCCGTGTCCAGCGAGGCACGAGGTCCAGGTCTCTCGAGGGCTTCCTTTTCCAGGAAGATGGTCCTTATCACAAGGTGAGCTCGTCTTTCTCTCCACCTAACTCTCTCACTCTCTCTAACTTTTGTTTGGGCTGAATCCCATGCTGTCTAGTGACCTCTTTGATACTTCATTGTCCTTTTGCATGACACTTTCTATGGACTGAATTGTGTCACCTCCAAATTCATACATTGAAGCCCTGATCCCAGTGTGCTTGGATTTGGAGGTCGGGCTTTTAGGATGTAATTAAGATTAAATGAGGCCATAAGGCTGGGGCCCTAACCTGATAAGATTGGTAACCTTACAAGAGGAAGAGAGAGGGAGCTCTGTGTGCACACGGGCACAGAGGAAAGGCCATGTGAGCACACAATGAGATCGTGGCTGTCTACAAGCTGGGGAGACAGTCTTCACCACAACCTGACCACACTGGTACCCCGATCTTGGGCTTCTGCCTCCAGAACTGTGAGAAAATCAAGTTTGTTGTTTAAGCACCCCCGTGTATGGTATCTTGTTAAGGCAGCCCGAGCTGACTAAGACAACGCCTTCTAGCACATCTGTCTATGGCTGGTCGGCCCAGGAAACTCTGAGCTCCAAGGCCCCCATTTTTTTTTTTTTTTAACTTTTTAAGTTGAAGCTTCAATATGCCTAAACAATGGTACCTGTTATCATTCACATGGAGCTTGCTGGATGTGGACAAGCTGAGCACAGTCATGTGACCAACGTGCGTCCTCCTGGTCAAGAAATAGCGCACGGCCGGCCCCTCTGAGGTCTCCTTTGTGCAGCCTTCCAGCTTCTTCCAGTCCCCAGGGTAGCCACAATTCTGACCCTCACGCGTAGATGACTTGCCCGGCTTTGTGCTATTCGGACCTAGAATCCCCCGCATGCACTCTTTCGTGCCTGGCTTTTTGTTGTTGTTGTTCAGCATTCTGCTTGTGAAATTCATCCCTATTGTTGTGTGTGATTGTGGATTATTCATTCACATTGTTGTCCAGTAGTCCGCTGCGGGAATATGCCACAATTTCTTTATTTGTACACTCTACTGCTGATGGGCATTTGGGGAGTGCCTGGTTGTAGCCATTGCAAATAGTGCTGCTATGAACATTCTAGTATGTGTTTTTTTCGTGCGCATAGGTAAGTTTTTCTTCAGGGTCTGTGCCTCAGAGTGGAATAGCTCAGTCACAGGACAGACTTGTGGTTTTGTGGCACAGTTTGCCGAAGCAACCGAGTTATTTTGCACTCTTACCAGTCAAGTGTGGGAAGAACTATTTTTTAATTCTCGTGTATGCCTCTGGCATGGGGATGAGTAGACACAGGGTATTTAAGAAATGCTTGCCAGATGAGGAGAGAGAAGGATTTTCTTGGTGTTTAGGCAACGGTGGACCTAGGAGAACATGAATGAATGCAATAGGTAGGGTTAATCAGGACCTTAGTTAGCAATCGGTGTCACAATGTTCAGAAAGCCTCCTTAGCCATTGAAAAATTGCTCTGTATGTGTGGGAGAGTCCTGGTTGGGGAGGCAGGGGCTCCACCACTAACTCCTGGGTTTCCTGATTACTTCTTGAGTATTTGCAACGGACATTCATTTGGAGAAGTTGCCTGGCACTACAATGATGCAGAAGCTGGCTCTTTCCTCTTGTCAGATATTTCCACAGGGTAAGCCAGCAAGCTTGAAGGAAGTTAGGGGTGAGGAAGAATCCGTCGCACAACTTTGGAGCCATGTTCAGAGGATGACCGATAAAGTTGAGATGGAAGGGGGTCTACTCCGTTAGAGGGCTGCCCCGGGAAGGGGAGAAGTGGCAGACAGGAGGGGGGCCCACGGCCTCAGGCAACTCTGAACACTGCGTTCTCTACATAAATGATGTGCGCTTCAGCAAAGTCCCCAGAACTCGGGAGAGAGGTGATATGGTCAGTGGCCAGAGCAATCAGTTCAATCAAAGAATACGAAGGTCTCGCAAAGAACTTCAGAGGATTTCGAATTCCCCTATTGCTGGAAGAAGGAGACTCCCAGCATCTCAGCCCCCTTCTTGGGATACATACCAGACTCTGTGTGCCTTTTACAATCTGGAGGCCAGGAGAAGGGACCGGAAGCACAGATACTGTCTGTCTAACACAGAGCACAGTGGCATCAACACTTCCTTGATAGGGAATTTAAATCCACACAAAGATTTTAATTTGCTTTATTTTTGCAGCAACTATATTACATTGTTAATTCACACTGAGTGTGTGGTGAACTGAAAAAACAGTCCACCCCTTATCTTCTCAATATAAACTGCTGCTTTATTCTGTTCGGGCTCCTGAAATGAACTACCATAGACTGGATGGCTTACACAAGTATTTACTTGAAGTCCAAGATCAAGGCACTGGCAGATTCGAGGTCTGGAAGACGTGGCTCTTGGTTCATAGACGGCTATCTTCTGGCTGTCTCCCTGCATGGTGGGAGGCAGTGAGAGAGCTCTCTGTGCTCCTTTTCATCAGGGCGCTAATCTATTCAGGAGGGTTCCACCCTCATGACCTGATCACCTCCCAAAGACCCACTTCCAAATACCATCACATTACGGATTAAGCTCCCAACATATGGATTTTGGAGGGACACAAACATCCAGTCCATTACAGCTGCTATCTAGCTTTCCCAGTTGGTTTGTGTGCAACTGCCATTGTTATTTTTAGCTTAATTTTTACATTTCATCTTTGCTTGATTTCATCTTGAAGATTTTAGCTTGGGGCCTCAGTGTGACCTTCAGAGTAGGTTACCTAAGCGAAGGTAATTCCTGCTTATACTTTAGGACTCTGCTCAAATGTCCCTTCCCCCAGAAGGTTTTCCTTGCACCTCCAGATTAGGTTAAGACTCCCAGCCCATGCTTTTGTTGTACCTTGGACATCTCCTTTGGTCCCTTATCACAACCGTCTGTCTGTAATTTATTGAGCAATGTGTTTGGTTTTTGATTCTTGTTGTAGACTCTCAACCCCCTTGAGGGCCTCTTTATCCCCAGGGCTTAGCAAAGTGCTTGACTTATAGTGTGTCCTCATTAACATGGAAGGGAGGGAGGGATGGAGGGAGGGAAGAAGGAAAGGAAGGGGGGAAGGAAGGAAGGAAGGAAGGAAGGAAGGAAGGATGGAAGGATGGAAGGAAGGAAGGAAGGATGGAAGGATGGCAGGAAGGAAGGAAGGAAGGAAGGATGGAAGGATGGTAGGAAGGAAGGAAGGAAGGAAGGAAGGAAGGAAGGAAGGATGGAAGGATGGTAGGAAGGAAGGAAGGATGGAAGGAAGGAAGGAAGGATGGAAGGAAGGAAAGCTGTCCTAAAAGAATCCATGGTATTTATCCAGTTATGTCCTCCCCCTACTCTGCAGAAGAAAGCCTTATGAGATGATCTCTCCAGCCTGATTATAAGCAGCATGAGGGACCCTCCCACCAAGAAGTTAGTGCTTTTCTTTAAATTAAAGCTCCTTCAATACGCTAACCAGTGTTTTGTTCTCAGTGGCACTGTCTCACCAGAAATAGTCCAGGCTCTGCATGCGAAGAGCCTTTGGTACTCATCCCGGTGTCCAACTCCTTTCTTGCCTCTTCCACTAGTGCACCTGGGGCTGGGAAGGGGGGCTGTGAAGCCACCTCCACTCTAGCTCTGCTGATGCCAGAGGAACTCTCCTCACCACCCAAGGGTCTACCAAGGGTCCGTAGTGACATGTCCTTTGTGTACCACCTGCCTTCCCAGCAACAGGGTGACAGTCCTTGGCTGCAGAGGTTTGGCTGGGAGGTTCTTCTGGAACAAGCAGGGCGGTTGGTGGGCGGCACGTTCAGCTGCCACAATGCTTTGTGTCATAGAAGGGGCGTGACCCCCACCCAGGTCTCTGGTATGTGGTGGTGGGGCCGGGGATAGAGATGTGCCTCCTTATCTAAACTTCCTCCTTCTTCTTCTGGTGCCCCAGACCTCTCCCTTTCATTAGTTTTTCTCAGCCTTCCAATCACTCCCATTGCTTGTGAATCTACTTCCTGGTTCTACAGAAATAGCCTTGATTTGATCTGTATCAGTCTTTCTGAAAGATGACCTCAACCACCTCCATTTTGACGTCAGTCTGTTACTTTCTAATTGATGAGGTTCTTTCCAGCTTATCTCTTCACTCAGGCCAAAGACCCAGCAGGCAAAGTGTCTGCGATGGGAACCGGAACTACCCCCTCAAGCAATAAGGGCTGTCCTGAAGCCAGCAGGACCCGGAAGTTGACCACAGACAATGATCCTTCTGACTTTACCACCTGCCTGTGCATGCCCACTGACCTTTGTCCTGCATTCTCTTTACATAAACGTGGAAGTATTTCAGCGCTTGGGACACGGCCTTTGGGACGCCAGTCTGCTGTCTTCCCGTTGGTCTCACCGAAATAAATTCCTATTTCTCCTCCACTGGTTTCTCTGCCCTTGGCTTTTGTCAGTGGCAAGTGGCCGAACCTGGTCTGTTTGGGACCCCCGGCTTCTGGCGCTCTTGCACCTGGGGGCCCCAGTTACGCCTTCTCGGTCTTGCCAGTTTGGTAGTCGTGGGGGTTGGATGCCAACCTCTGTTGCCAGGTTTACTGTTGCTCTGCAGAGACTTGGGGCGTTTTCTAGTCTTAGCGTCTGCTGGATACTCCCGAGGGGGGGAAGATCGGAACCTGAAGTGGTGAGGGATGAAATGATGCGCGTTGTTATAGGTGGAGTTTTGTCCCCTAAAAAGATATGTTGAAATCCTCATCCCTAGTATTTATGCATGCAACCTTACTTAGAAATAAAGTCTTTGCAAATGTAACCAAGTTAAGATAAGGTCATTAGGGTGGGTTTTAATCAGATATGAAGAGGACAGCACAGTAGGGGAGGAAAACATTTTTTTCCCCTCTACCCATTTTAGGGTCTTTTCCTGGTGCCCAGTAAACTAGCCTGAGAAAAGATTATCAAGAGAAAGGAAAACGTAAGTTTATTAACACGTGCAGGGTATATACACGGGGGAGCACCCAGCCATGAGTAGCTCAAGAGGGGCTCAGAACGTGGGCTTATATTGCGTCTTTACAAAAGAACCGTAACTTTTTAGAGATGTGGCAAGACAGAGGAAAAGGGCTTTGAGCTTTAGGAGCAGCAGATTGTGGGCCGGCAAATACATAGAGGAACCAACGGCGGATAGGGCTGGTTAGTACTGTGTGTTAACGTAGATTCCTCTGGCGCATGTCTGGGCTGATAAAGGCCTGGCATTGCTGCTGGTGATTAACTTCTGTCTCTTCTGGTAGAGAGGGGAGAAGAGGCACGTACAAATTTATGTCCTGCTTTTAGGCAAGTAAGGGGCGGGCGGAGCGCTTTTCTTGTATCTGCTTCTCAATGGCCTTCAGCTCAAGATAATCCTTACGCCCAAGTGGCACATTTCAGGGTAGCCTGTTCTGCTGCCCTTCAGCACCCCGTGAACAGAGACACACACAGGGAGAAGTTCATGCCACGACGGAAGCAGAGATTAGAGTCATGTGGTTGCCAGCCAAGGAGCACCAAGGGTCAGTGGCCTCTATCAGAAGCTGAATGTTTGTATACCACACCCCCCATCTTCCCCACTCATATTTTGAAGCCTTAACCCCAGTGTGGCTGAATTAGGACATGGGGCCTCTAAGAAAGAAGGAATTAAGGCTAAATGAAGGCATAAGGGTGGGGCCCCAGTCCTGTAGGATGAGTGTCCTTATAAGAAGAGACACTAGAGAGTTTTCTCTCTCTCGACCTTCTGTCTATCTCTCTCTGCACCTCGTAAAAAGAAGGGCCACATGAGGACAGAGTAGCCCTCTACAAGCCAAGAACAGAGCTCTCACCAGAAGCTGAACTCTGCCAGAGCCTTGTTCTTGGACCTTCCAGCCTCCAGAACCACAAGAAAATAGGGGTCTGTTGTTTAAGCCACAGTAGGTCTTTGTTAGGGCAGCTGAAGCGGCCTAAGACAGCTTTCATTTACAGAAAGGGTTCTATGGCCAAAAGTAAAAGCTTGAGATGCTCTGCTTGTAGTCTGAGCCATCCATTTTGGAAATGAAAGATGGACTTGGGAAAGACCAGATGAAGTGTTCGTTGATGGGATGGTGACTAATTCCCATTCCACAAATGTTGCGTTTGAGAAGGTTAATCTCACTGTGAATGAGAATGACCTTACTGTTACTGAAACAAGGAAAGACAACTTGGTAGGGTAGAAATCCAAGCCTGGGTGTTGATCAGGACCAGGCTCAGAGCCTACCAGAGAGGCACATGGAAAGCATAGTCCGACCCAGGACAGGGAGGGTTGAGGAAGGCGAATGGGATTTTTGTTACCCAGGATGTTTGGGCCGTTTGGGGTCTTGAATGAAGGGAGTGCTTTGAAACACAATCTCAGTGTAATTCAATCCCAAATCCCAAGTCCTAACGAAACAATGGGAGAAGAATGGGATCCCGGGCTGGGCTGGGAGAAGGTTACAGGGAGTGGGTGTCCCCATAGCGTCAGACTCAGGATTACAGCCTCCCGGTCAGTAATGGGCACCTCAGCTTTGGAAAGTTTTAGCAAAGACTGGACGTCCAGCGGTTTGAAATGCGTCTAAGAAGGTTCTGCTCTGGGTAGGGTGTTGGATCAATTCTCTTTCTCACTGGGAGACTCTGAAATTCTGCAAAAAGAACTTGATGTTTTCACATATGGGTCTTTTAGAAGGTGGAGGCGTGGAATGAGAAATCAATAGACAGGAAATAGAGTGAGGAATGGACTTTAAACATGGATGATTATAAACCAAAGAAGTCAGAGTTGAGGTCCTGGATTTCAGGGACAAAAAGGGTGGTTGACCCAGGGAGAAGATACTGGTTTTGGGGTTGAGGACAGAGGTGGGAGACTATGGTAGAATGTGGCTCTCCCTAGAGATTGTCTGAAAGCTCCGCTGATGCTCAGTTTTGGGGGGATTAGGAGCAGTTCTGCCTGAGGCAGAGTGTTGGACCAGATGACCTCTCAAGATTCCTTCTCTTCTAATGATTCCGGGAAGACATTTCTCATTGTCTTGACAGTCCCGAAATGTCTTTTCTTAATGGGGAATTTATCTGCTGGATTCAATTTAACTGTTGCATTTGTATTTTGTACATGCACCTGCCCTGGGGCAATGGTTACATTTTAAATAAATCAAATAAATCAATAAATATGATACGCCTCACTTTAATCATTACATAATGCAAAAAATTATGATAATGCCACATTAAGTTGCAAATTAAGACGTGCAAAAGTAAGGAAATGTGGAAATGAATGTTCTGACAGCAACATTAACTCCCCTGCCTTGTGATGTGTTATAATAAAGTCTATATTTATATCTGCCTACCTAGCAGTCTCCCATTCAGCATGGGCCAACGTGGGGGATTATTGCCACGATGAACCTTAACTTTTGTGTCTGATGGCTTGTTGTAAACGTGCCATCTTAAATGAGCATCAGCCTGGCTCCTGCCAGGGGGAGGGGAGGGTGTGACAGTGGGGGCACAGCCTTCGAGCAAGATTGCCTGGTCTGGGAATCCCAGTTCTGCCTCTGAGCAGCTATGCAACCTTCCCAATGTACTCAGCTCTCTGGACTTCTGTTTCCTCAACTGTATAATATAGGATTGAAAAAAAAACGGATTGAAAAATCTGTCTGGAGTGTCTGGATCTTTGCCTCCCGCACTTTCCACGCCGGTATGGACCAGGGAGGGCAGTCTCCAGGGAGGGCAGTCTCGTTTTGATCTGTTTTATTTGTTTATTTATTTATTTTTATTTATTTTGAGAGAGAGAGAGACAGCAGGGGAGACGCAGAGAGAGAGAGAGGGAGAGAGAATCCCTGGCAGGCTCCGCGCTGTCAGCACAGAGCCCGACGGGGGGCTTGAACCCACAAACCGCGAGATCATGACCTGAGCCGAAACCAAGAGTTGGACGCTCAACCGCCTGAGCCACCCAGGCGCCCCTGATCTGTTTTGTTGCGGTTCCTTTATAATTTCATTTGGAAGAAAAGGGCTCTGCTTCAAACAATTTGCCGTCACGGCTCTAGTCCTAATGTTATGGAAAAGGAAGATCAGGGTGGTGAAGTAACTTGCCTGGGATCACACAGCTGTTTACTCTCAAAGACGCCTCCACCCCAGGCCACTACTTGCTCCCAGGTCAGCGACTTTCCACTGACCTTGCTTTCACCCCCCTCATGAAAGCCCTCTGGCTAGGGCCTGGCTCCTGGCTGGTCCTTGATGCAAAAGCACAGCCTGGTTGTATTTGTGCAAGATCCAGGAGGTCTCCAGAGCAGCAGGGGGTGACTGGAACATCAGAGGTGCTGGGGTTAGGTTGATGTAAATTCCAGACCCACCACCTGCTGCTCTGCGACCTTGAAGCATTTGGAATCTCAGTTACTTCTTCTCTGAACTGGTGGAAGAGAATCCCACCTTTTAGGACCCTGTGAAACAATGTATATAAGATTGTTACCATGCTCAGCTCCTTGTGGGCCTTAACAAATGTCAGCGGGGTTTTCAAAGCATGCTCTGATGTAAACAGCAGGCTGTGTTTCCTCAATTTCCCTTGAGCTGCCTCAAGAATTTTACTATCGAAATTCTGTCAATAGCGATACATTTATTTTCTTAAATGCTATTTATTTATTTTTGAGAGAGAGAGAGAACAAGCTATGCTCCCGTGCAAAGGGGGAAGGGGGATAGAGAGAGGGAGAGAGAATCCCAAGCAGGCTCCGGGTTGTCAACACAGAGCCGGATGCAGGGCTTGATCCCGTGAACTGTGAGATCGAGACCTGAGCCCGTATCAAGAGTTAGACGCTCAACCTGAGCCGCCCAGATGCCCCAGTAGTGATACATTTAAATGGATTAAGCATTTTCCTCTCCGCACCAAATAACCTCTTTCTGCTTGCGGAAGACCTGAAAGACGATTGTACTCAAGGGTCCTACCTTTCCTGGCTCTGCATTCCCACTGCCTAGGGGATCAAGTAAAAGTCCTTTACTCTTCACCACCTGCCAACATTGCACACAGGGCGATTCCCTGTGTTGACGAAGTGTTTTTCGCTGTATGACCATTCCCATACTACAGGAGAGGCTGGGGCAGGGGAAAGAGGCTGGGCTGGGGGGGACAAGGAGAGGCTCAGGAAGGCCAAAACGAACGTGGAAGCCCAAGCTTTTGGGCACCACAATTTTGTCAAAGGTGGGATCTGCAAAAATGGCCCTAAGAGCCCCACCAAGATCAAGCCCAGGAGAAGAGGGTGTTGGATGTGTTGCTTACTGCTGCCTTAGTTCTTCTGGAAGCCCATCCGTGTCATTAATGCCAGCCTCCCACCAGGGCCTGGAGCTTTCGAGTCCCAGGGCTGGCATTATTTGGGATCAAACGGGTGGAAAGGAAGTTTGTTTTTCCTGTTTGTTGCACTGCCGAGTGGGGTTCGTAACCCCTTGGGCTGCACCCCGAGGAGCCTTGTGTTTTATAGACTCCACTTTCTGCGAAGGAAGGGGTGGGTGGGTGATTGAGGAGGTGACTTTCCTTTTCCCGTGAGTTTGGGGCAGAATCTGAAGTCCACAGCCATACCGAGAAATGAGGCTTTTGTGGGCGGAGTCAGACAGCAAGGGTGACACCAAAGAGACAGAAGATGCATCCGCTGTTCCTGGGGGCCGTGTGCTGAGCTGGGTCCTGTCTCGGGCAGTCTGCTCCATGGCAGGGATTTCCTGGGTGCCAGGGAGGTGCCCCCAGCTGTGTTAGGACGAAACGGTTTTGACAAAACTATGCTGCGATCAGGGTGTCTTTCACCTGTTTTCAGGTGTCCAGGAGGGTTGGACCCGCATGCAATCCAGGCTGCAGACCGACCATGCACATCTTGGTGTCAGTGGCAGTCGCTGGGTCCCTCTCTTCACATCATTTGCACCTCCAAACGGATATCCTGTGGGGGTGACCACGGAGCAACTACCTGCTCTGGGTCATTCCCGAGGCAAACCTTTTTCTTTTATCCTTAAATCATGGAATATTTCAAAAGTGCAGAGAGGATAAACTCTTTATACCTGCCCAGCATTCACATGTTAGTGTTTGCTCATATTGGTTTCTTTCTTTTTTTAATGTTTTAAACATTTATTTATTATTGAGAGACAGAGCATGAGCACGGGGGGGTGGGCGCAGAGAGAGGGGGAGACACAGAATCTGAAGTAGGCTCCAGGCTCTGAGCTGTCAGCACAGAGCCTGATGTGGGGCTTGAACCCACGGACCATGAGATCATGACCCGAGCCGAAGTCGGACGCTTAACCGACTGAGCCACCCAGGGGCCCCCTTCCTTTCTTTCTTTTTGGTTTTAAAGGTACCAGAAGCCTCATATATACACTTAAAGTCCTGTGAGAACCTTCTCTAACACGTGACCTCGCTTAACTCTTACAACAACCCACTCGCTTTAATAATGGGGCATTGCCCTCCCCTTCCAAGAAATCATCAAGGTGAGGGTCCATGAGGATAAACACCAAGTGTAAATATCTATTGCTTATAAACGAGCACATGATCCTTCACACTCGGACCCAGCTCACCTCTCAAGTTCCTCAGAACTCTCTGCCCTTTGAGAACACAGCAAACCATATAGAAGGCTCTCACCAGAACCCAACCATGTTGTTACCCTGATCATGGACTTCTGGCTTCCAGAACTGAGAAAATAAATCTCTGTTGTTTAAACCCCCCACCCCAGTCTATGGTGTTTTGTTACAGCAGCTTAACTGACTCATACACACAATAAATGTCTTTTTGTAGACACTGGGGTGGCAAGCAAGCAAGGGGAAAGGGACTGGGAGTTATTTTAGGTGTGAAGGATTTTGTGGAAATTGATTCCTAAAGACTTGTAAAGAATGGGATGGTTTAGGTCTATGGTCTCTAAACCTGACTTTCTTCTGGCCCCCTGGGGAGCTAGTTAAACATTCAGGTGCCTGGGTACTGCTTATGCAATCAGAATCTCAGGGAGCAGAGCCTGGATCCTGCATTTACCGTCTTCCCTCCTCCCCTTAGGTGATTCAGAGGCAGCCGACTCCACACCATCTGGGGCTGGGAGCTGTTGGCTCAGGGCAGTAGAGTGTGGTGAAGAGGTCTGTGGCTGTTGTGCACTAGACATGACCTGCCTGGAGCACAGAGGTAGTTTGGCATCCAGCCTTTAGACAAGAGCCAAGGCCTTCCATAAATGGGCTCCATGTTGCCTCCTTAGGTTTATCTCTATGCTCTTATGTTCACTGGCCTTGATGCTTTCCCCCTCTTTGCCTTCCTGCCTTAGCGCACGTTCCTTAGTGCCTCCCTCCCTCCCTCCCTCCTTCCTTCTTTACTTCCTTCCTTCCTTCCTTCCTTCCATCTTCCTTATCCCCTCCTCCTTCATTCATTCCTTCCTTCCTCCCTCAAAAAACTCTTACTGATAGCTAATCCTCTTCCTGTAGCCTTGACCATCTGTTCCCCACCTTTCTGCTTATCTAAATCCTTTCTAGTTCCTTCTTCTTCTTTATATATATATATACACATATATATATGTGTATATATATATATATGTTTCAATTTTTATTTTGCTTAGATTAAGCATGTTTAGGTAAATTGTTTACAAAAGTTCAAAAGTAACTTAGATTTTTTAAAATCCTCTTTCAGCCTCCCTATCAAATTTTGTTTTAATTGAGATATAATTGACCTACCAGATTGTATTAGTGTCAGGTATCCAACGGAACGATTTAATATTTGTATATATTGCAAAATCATCACCGCAACAAGTCTAGTTAACATCTATCACCACACGTAGTTATATACCCTTATCTCCAGTTCCTTCTTAAAGCTGTTTTGGTCATCTTCCCACTACCTCCCTTTCCTCTGAGATTATTTTCCACCGCTAGCTTTAACCTCACAACAGCACCCTCTTTATCCCACACTCAGCAACTCTTGATTGAGCATTTCTGCTGCCCAGGGAATGTTCCAGATGGTGAAAACACAGAAACAGAAGAGACACACAGCACAGACCCTTAGAGTGGCTTATGGCTCAGTCTGGATTTGGTCTCTTTCTACAAGTGTATGTTAAACATTTGAAGAAGTAATACATTGCTGTAAACAACATTCTGACAGTAGAGTCTAAAAAGTGAAAAGCAGAAGCACAGCTCTGTGGAGTGTCCTGGCTGGGAGGTGGGTGCACCCGGAGGGACATGGGAGCTCCGCCCCTTCCACACACCTTGTCCTGTGCGTCTTTTCCATCTGGCTGGTCTCCAGATAGAGGCTTATTGTAATATAATAAACTGGCGATCTGATACCTGGAGGTCTGCGTAGCAAACCTCAAAGAATCTATGGAAAATCTTCTGGAGCTAAGAAGAACTAGAAAAAGACGAATATACCACCCCCAGAGTTAGCAGAAGGAAGGAAATCACAAAGACCAGAACAGAAATAAATGGAACAGAGATCAGAAAAGCAGTAGAAAAGATCAACAAAACCAAGCGGTGATTTTTTTTTGAAAAGATAAAATTGACAGAGCTTTAGTGAGCCTGAGGAATAAAAAAACTCAAGTAAATAAAATCAAAAATGAAAAAGGAGACATTACAACTGAGACCACAGTAATACAAAAGATCGTAAGAGACAACCTGAAAAATTACACACCGACAAGTTGGATGACCTGGAAGAAATAGACAAGTTCACAGAAATGTACGACTTACCAAGACTGAGCCATGAAGAAATAGAAAATCTGAACAGTCCAGTAAAGAGTCATTAAAAACTCCCCAACAAAGTAAAGCCCATGACCTGATAGCTTTTCTGATAAATGCTATGAAACGTTTAAATAAGAATTAATACCAATCCTTTTCAAACCCCTCCCAAAAATTTGAAGAGCAGGGAACACTTCCAAATTCATTTTATGAAGCTAGTATTACCCTGATACCAAAGTCAGACAAGGACACCATAAGAAAAGAAAATTACAGGCCAATATCCCTGATGAATATGGATCTAAGGAAGTAGATCTTAATTGTTCTCACCACACACACGCGCGCGCACACACACACACACACACACACACACACTGGAAACTAGGTGAAGTGATGGATGTGTTAATTAACCTGATTGTGGTAGTCATTTCAGAAAGTATACATGTATCAAACCATCACACTGTATACTTTAAATATATACAATTTTATTTGTCAATTATACCTCAATAAAGCTGGGGGAAGAAAGCACAACTTTGTTCTTCTTTTCCCTACTCCCATTTCCATTCTTCAAAGATAAGTGGGAGCACCAGTGTCTTATATGTCTTTTCCAGAAACGTTCCAAACCTTTTTATTTTTTTCCCTAATGGTTTTGTGTGTGAGTCCCAGTGGGTGACACATACCACTTAGTTTTGTCACTGTCCCTCCACGTTACTTTTCATAGGCCTGGACACACTGCAGGTAATCCATATTAATAGCCTGGCACAAAATTCAGGGACAGAAACAGTTCTTTGGGATACTTGTATTACAGATCTCTCAGTATTTCTCATGTGGCTTCTTGCCCCACCTAGGTGAGATGGCCCTAGAAGGCAGGGCCACTCAGACTGTCACCAGATTTCTCTTTCAGGCCTATGGGGCTTTGGGGTTACCTCCCCTCGGGCCAGAGCTCTTAGGTGGGTTCCAGGAACTGGAGCCATTCTCTGGCTGGAGCAGGGACAGCCGGGGCATCAGCACCCTCCCCCAACCAGCCACTTGCACGACCCCGCTTGTGTGTTCGAAGGAGTCTCAGAGACCAAACATCTTCGCTGGCATGATGAAGCTTGTAAGAAAGAAATGCAGGGGGCCTGTTGATGTGGTGTCTGGTGGGCACCCAAGAGAGGAGGCTGAGCTGTCGGAATGAGAGAGACTGAGAGGGAGCAGGGGACAGCAGGGGTATCAGAATGAGTGATGTGTGATGTTCGGGGGTCAGCGCATTACAAAATGATTCTCGTTAATTATTTAGAGCCTGCCATCTATCGTATGGCAGGTGTGGACAGGGGGATGGGATGACTGCTCTTCTCTCTGAGCCACGGGGAGAGGGAAGGCTGGGTGGCCATGGGTCAGTCTTTGGATGGTGGTTCTGGGGATGGCCCCATTGTGGGGATTCCCTGATAGGAGACCCAGGCTAAGCAGGGCTCCCCATCTTTGAGAATTATGGCATTTAGTGTCATGGTGGCCCTCGGCACTGTATAGGTAGAAGACTAAGGAAAATCACCCCCCCCTTCCAAAGTATGATCTAAGACAAGGTCACGTGCAGGCAGCTGAGGCCATCTGATTAGGCAGAATAAGCAGTAGGAGATGTGAATTAGGGAACACAGAGAGAAATGTCTGGAAAAGTATTTTCTCAGCCTTCGGGAGAATGTCTTGCTTCCTCTCCAGCTCTTCCCCTTCTCTGAAATACCTCCCTGTCTTCCCAGCCAAGTCTAACTGCTCTCTTCCCAGAGTTGCCTGGGGCAGTGTCTGCTGGTCTGTGCTGTTCTTGGTTGCTCACCTTGTCTCCCCCGCTGGGTGTGGCACTGGTGGCCCCTCCCCTTCTGGGTGTGGCACTGGCGGCCCCTCCCCTTCTGGGTGTGGCACTGGCGCTCCCTCCCCTAATGCTAAGCCAGCTACCCTGATTGCTGAAGAAGTGTTTTCTTTCTTGGCTTGAATGAGATTGTTTTCAGAGAAGGACCAGAGAAGAAGATGTTGAGGAGATATGGAACAGAAGAAGATCTAGGTAGCAAAAACAACCATGGAGCAGAGCTAAGGGGTCAGTGGCACCGGCCTGGAGTCAAACACACTGGGGTTGGGCCTTGGCCTGCTGATGGAGAGCTGTGTCCACCAGGCAAATTGAGTGATCTCACGCAGCCTCAGCACGCAGCCTCAGTTTTCTCGTCTGTGAAGTGGGGCCTGGCTGGGCACTGGGCACAAGAGTCTTCTGTGTCTCACAGTCCGTCCCTTGGGCCATTCTCTTTTTTTTTTTTTTTTCTTTTTTTTCAACTGGGCACAAGAGTCTTCTGTGTCTCACAGTCCGTCCCTTGGGCCATTCTCTTTTTTTTTTTTTTTTCTTTTTTTTCAACTGGGCACAAGAGTCTTCTGTGTCTCACAGTCCGTCCCTTGGGCCATTCTCTTTTTTTTTTTTTTTCTTTTTTTTCAACGTTTTTTATTTATTTTTGGGACAGAGAGAGACAGAGCATGAACGGGGGAGGGGCAGAGAGAGAGGGAGACACAGAATCGGAAACAGGCTCCAGGCTCCGAGCCATCGGCCCAGAGCCTGACGCGGGGCTCGAACTCACAGACCGCGAGATCGTGACCTGGCTGAAGTCGGAGGCTTAACCGACTGCGCCACCCAGGCGCCCCCCTTGGGCCATTCTCATCGCAGTCTTCCCTGGGGCCGACTCTGTCGAACCTGGAAGGAATCTGAAGGCCAGGGAAAGCCAACCAGCAGGCACCACGCTGCAAAGGCACATGGATAAGCAGACACACCACTGGCTCCAGGAATCCGGACACCCTCTTGTGGCCCTGGCTCTGGAGCTGCCCAGCTGGGTGGCCCGGGACACACTGCATTTCATTCCTGGGCCTTGGTTTGTCTTTAGAATGACAGAGGTGGACCGGTCAGCACTTTACAACTTTAGCTGGAGCACTCCTGGTGGATGCCGCAGAGCCCCTGAGATGGGGCAGCAGATTCTGCAAGCCCTGCGAGGAGGAGGGGTCCTCATTCACAGCTCTTGTGTGGTTTCATTTGGCCTCCGCTTGAACGGCACCCCCTCCCTGGATCTTTCACAGACTGCTATGAAGAGAACGCATGCTGCCCGTTCCTTGTCCGCCCTCCCACAGGTGCGTAATCTCCTCCTGGTGGAGTGTGGATATTTAATCTTGTTTGGGAACGGCGTGTCAGTGTTTCCAGAGCCTCTGTGCGTTCATTCCAGCCATGCCTCCGTGCTCTGTGCTGGAACAGAAGTCCCTTGAGGGTTATCCTACGGGGTGGCCCGTGGGATGGAAGCCACAAGTCGCTGGGTTTCCACGGGAGCATCTCCTGCAGATGCAGCCCCCTTTCCAGGTTGAAAGTAGGCAGGCTTGCGGGAGCGAATCCCTTGCCTGGCAGCCCCGCCCCTTCAGGGTGTGGCGCCCCGCCCCTTCAGGGTGTGACGCCCTGCCCCTTATGGGTGTGGTGCCGGCGGCCCCTCCCCTTCTGGTTGAGGCACTGACTGCGTCTGCGCCAGGTGTCCTTTGCTAGATTTGAGCCCTAGTGTTGAGAGGCCGGGGCTCCTCTGGCCTGTGTGTCCTCAGCTACTACTGCAGTGTCGGGCAGGTACGTACTGGGTGCAGGTACCTGTCGGGTGCAGGTACGTATCGGGTGCCTAACAAAGGTTTGTTGGAGAAGGGATGAAGGTGTGGTCCTTGCAGCCCCACGAACTCAGTGGGGAGAGGAGGCAGTAAGACCATCCTATTATTTACTGAGCATTTAGTAAATGCCAGGAAGTTTCCCCGGTGGGTTTTGTGTATTAAACCATATAACCCTCACAATAATTCTCAGAGGCAGATACTCCCACTTCACTGATGAAGAATTAGAGGCACAGAGTAGTTCAGACACTTACCCCAAGTCGCGCAGCTGGTGGGTGGTCAAACTGGAGTTAGGGTCCAGAGCAGTCTGGCTCAAGGGTTTATCTGCTTTCATCGCCAAGCTGTTTGGATCTGAGAGGTGGGCTTCACGTTCCAACAAGCATCTGAAACTGGGGACAAGTGAGTGAACACCGAGAGGGGCCCCGGGGGCTTAAGTGTAATTCTGAGGTCAAGGAGTTGCGGGACCACACTCGGTGTCACCTGTCAGCTGAGGTGTCACTCGCTCTCTGGTGCAGAGGGACCCACTTTGTTCACAGTCCCTCATCTGCTCTTAGCACGTCGGGGCTGCTTGGCTGGCAGTTTCAGCGATGGCGGTGGCAATGTTCGTGGCTTTCTCTCCCTCCTCCCGGCTTATTCTCTAGCCAGTTCTGATGGCCTCCCCCGCGACCATTTCTGATTTTCCTTACTGGAGGTTTGGCACCTCTGGGTGGCAGTCGGCACATGCCATTATCAAGCTGGAGGCCATCCTTCCTCACTCTGTGTGCCTAATCCTGGGCTGGGCTCGGAGAGTACAACAAGGGATGCCTAAGGCGTGGTTCTGGCACAGAACGGTTTTCTGATTTACTTGGAGAGAGATGAATGAATTGTTGGAGAGCGTAAAATCAGGTGCCCCGTGATACAGTTCCTGTAAGTGTGAGAAGGGATTCAGAGAGGAGAGATGAAGGCAAAATGAAGACAGTGGGAGTTAGGAGATGTGTGGTTCAGTCCCAGAGACTGCACTCACTTGCTGTGTGACCTTGGGTCACTTCCTTCCCCTCTCCGGGCTCAGTTAGCTGAGCAGTAAAATAAGGAGATAGTCCAAACTCTAATGTTCGCTTCAAATGTAAAATTAAATACTTGTAAGACTTCCTGAGATGAAGAGGAACTTCAGATTTGTCCCCTGTATGAGGCAGCTCTGAATGGGGGATAGAGGACCTGGTGAGTACTTTCTTCAGGTCCTATTTGGCAACTCCCAGGGCTGCCCTTGGTCCCATCTCCTCATCAGGATTGGACCCTCCTCTCCGTTCCACGCTGCTCCCTCGGTTACCCCGTGCTTTCCCCCACCTTCTTTCCCTCTTTCAAGCCTAAATTGTTCCAGTATTTGTAACTGGTTCTCTGCTTCCCTCAGACACCACTGAGTCCAGCTCAGCCAATTTCCCTCCCTCTTGATGCATCGCTTTCTTCCTTCCATGGTTGGACCTCCCCCCACCCCCCATCACTGCTTTCCCTTTCCCAGAGCCTTGACTCCAGCTCATCCGTCTTCCTGGTGTGTGACTGGTCCTGGCGTTCCCTTTCCAGTGCATTCGGGGGACAGGTGCTGTCGGGATGCACACATGGAGAGAATGAGATGCTCCCCCCTCCCTGGGTACAGGAGGATAATGATCTGAGTGCTACCCTCCCAGGGCACGATGAGAATCAGTGAGTTAATGCCCATAAAGTATTATAATTACTCCACAGAGTCATCTGAGGGAGCGATGAGGAACTGGGCATCTGGCTCGAATTTACTTAGAGCTGGAGAATTCAGGCAGAAGCAGTAGCCTTAATTTTTTTTTTCTTTTGGTGCCAACCACTCACCCCAACACAGAGCAGATTTTCTTAGCGGAGGCTGACACCGTCTAGTGAGATATAAATGCACTGCATTCGTGACTCGTGAGACCTATGTCTGGAAGGTTCATTCCAGATAGGCTTGTCCCCCTCTGCCAGCCTCTGGTGAACTAGGAAACAGGTTCTGAGCCCTTCAGTGACATAACCTTAACCACCCGGCTGGTTGGTAGTGGGTCTGGGAAAAGAAAGTTCGTTTCCTCGTTCCCAGCCACGTGCTATTTCCCACCCCCATTTCTCCCTCCTTCCTTTTGTCCCTTCCACATGTATTTGTTAGGGTGCTTTGTATGTGATTCCAACCTGGACATGACCTCAGGTGCCCTCTTTTGGGTGTCCAGCCAGCAGAGTAAGGAGAAGCTACTGCCAACCGTGGCACAGAGGCAGGTGTTCTGATAAGAGTCACACAGTCCTTGCTTCAGCTGCACCCACCAGCCAGCTCTCCATCCATCTCCTTCCAGCTTCTCACCCTGCCTGGTGCCGCTCTTCCTTCTATATCTTTGTCCATGTGGTTCCTCCTTCGACAAATCTCTTCCTCTGGAGTATCTGCTGAGACACAACCTTCTCCTTTCAGAAGAAGGATTCAAAAACCTTCTCCTTCTCAGAGCTCACCCCACCTGCCTCCCCCAGCTCACTGAGAAGCATTTCATCCTGAATCTTGCTGACGTGGGAGCACATTGTTCAGCCGTTGACTCTCTCCGTGCCCCAGGCTCTTTTGGCTCACTGATGTCCCGGTCTGCACTGCAGACAGATTTTGCTTTACATGGTGGACTTGATGGGGAAGACCATGCCCTTTGCTTCACTTGCTTGAAGGCTGGCACCAAACCCCTTCACCCTGTACTCGTGTTACCCCACAAGAGCCCCAGCCTCTGGTTGCATTGTCTCTACCGTATCTGCCCGTAACGGTAACAAAGGGGCATCACTTGTAACAGAGGCACCTCAGGACCACTGGTCACATCTTGCTCGGTGTCTGCCTCACCTGGAATCCAGCCCTCCAGCGGTGAACTTGCATGTTAGAAATACTAACTACCCCAGTCCCTGCAGATGTCTCTCCTCTCGGACCTCCTTGAGCACCCCAGCTTTGTCCCTTTTAAACACGTAAGCCTTATTTCTGCCTTTGGACTCAAACATCCTGAAAGCAGAGGCCATGACTGTAATAGAATCACAATGAGCCTCAATAAATATTTGCTGATGAACTGACTCGCCGACATTACCAGCCATCAATCTAATTTCTGCATTTCGGGATCGAGTCTGTTGCTGTGTTAGGCAGCTGAGGTCGTAGGTCTTGTCTGGCCGAGACTCCGGTGGAAAGGTCATGGACCCTGGTTCCGGGGTGGGGGTGGGCCAAAGAATTAAAAAAAAAAAAAAAAAAGCGTTTGGCAACACCCTAGACTTGAGTTCATGCCTGTAAATAGTTGATGCTTTGTAGCAAACACGGTAATTCTGGTCCTGCTGTAACTGTCAGGAGGAACGGTCATTTGTTAATATACACCAGCCCCGTGCTTCCTGGGGATTCTCAGCCTGCTGAAAGATGGGACCTGCAAAGCTAAGCACCATCTCCCTCACTGGCAGGCGTAATGAGTGGGAGAGAAAACAGTTTTGGTTCAAACGAATACATGTTTATCACCGATCGCAGAAACAAGAACGTGAGGCCGAAGAAGAAATTTGTAAAGCATCGTCCCCGCTTTGTAGACTTCTGCCCCACTTCTCTCTCATCCCTCTGCCCTCCACTTCCTTGCCCACTTCCGCATCCTCCTCTCTGTGATCACGGGAAACCCTTCTGCTGGCCTCTCAGTGACAGGGGGAACCTGCACATTTATCCAGAAACGTTATGCACGCACACACCCACAAACGGTGGAAATTAGGTGGGTTCTCGAAGACACCGGCCTGGGGCCAAAAAGGGCTTGAGTGGAAAAGGCCCTGCCGGGAGATGGTGTGATGTCAGGCTTACGGCTGGATCAACTCCTGGCTGGAGTGAAAATCGTCTTGCATCCTTGACAGAGGACATTGGTGGGCCGGCCGTTGCCCAGGTGGCTGCCTTCAGCTACCTGGCCCCTAGCTGCCCTTCCTCTGGGGTCCCGCACCAGGCCCTCAACTGGCTGGGGAGGGCTAGTGCCCGGTCCCTGGGCTGCCTCCACCCAGGGGCTGGTGAGAGGCCGCGGTCTGTTCTGGGGGCCCTGAGCCACATCCAGCTTCCTGTCTCCTTTTCTTTTGTTAAAGCCAAATGAAACAATGTAATTAGCTTGTTACAATTAAAGTGACTCGACTGGATAAATTGTAATCACCCAGAATCAAGTCAGGCATCCCTGCAGGTCCCGGACATCGCAGCTGAGCTGCCTCATTTGCATAATTAAAATATACAAATGATAATGGATTTTGTACTCAATTTCCAGCGGCTGTGAATTTGAGAAACTCTGAAATTAGAATAACAGAGATGAAGCCCGCCTTGAGGTAATGGGGATGACAAGTTTTGACAGTAGGGGTGTTTATAACACTAGTTTCTCGCCACAAAATAAATAAGTACAAAAAAGATTAGAGAGTGATATTAGTTAATAGTTCCACGGGCAGTGGGAAGTGGAGCTAGACTATGATTACCTCTGTGAATTTACGCTGCCTTTTTTTTTTTTTTTTTTTTTTTTCCTGACAGGCTCTCGCCTAACCTTAGGGGATACCATCCCCCTGATTATGAGAAATTGAGAATGAATTAAATGCATAAAAAGGGTTGTCACAGATCGACTCACCAAAGGAAAAGAAGAGAAATAAAATTAGTCTTGCTGTTCTTGCTTCCAGCTAGGGGTGGAACGAAGGCGAAGTGCATGCTGGAGGAGGCAGAGAGAGGGTGAGAGAGTGAGGGTGGGCTGGGGTAGTTGGGGGAGGAGGGGGCCCAGAGGGCGGAAATCAAGGGTGCGGCCAGAACTGAACATGGGGCGAGCCAGAGGACAAAGTTACTGTGGAGTGAGATTGGAGAGTCTTGGATAGATCCCTCTGCTCCAAATCTGCTCTGCAGAGGGCACCCCAAATTCTGGAGGCCCCCACTTGTTAGTATAAGCTCTGTGTTCTCTGCCAATACACCGAACACGAGCGTATGAATAAGGTGAGTACTTTCCTTCCTGTAAAACACCAAGGGAACAGAGGCATGTCCGTCCTAGTCATCTGTATTTTGAGGACCGAGCACATAGTAGGTATTAAGTACTTATTGAAAGAATACACGAATGAGTAGAAGATACTGCGGACGATGTTAGAGTGTCAGGAAGCAATGAGAAGGACTTCGAAGGCTTAAGTCGCTGATTTTCCCGTTTTTCTTGAAGCCAGCCGAGCTCTGGTATCGGAGTCCCAATCCGGAACAGCCGCGAGGTGTCAGAACCCGTCTCCCTGAGGCCAGCCTGCCTTCATCTTGCGGTCAATTGTGGCAGTGGAAGCTGGGCGGGTTCCCTGTGTCAGGAACAAATGGGGACGGGCACAAAGACAATAAGCTGGTGAGGGCCAAGCACACCGCTGTCCGGGGAAGAAATGCACAACTAAGGCTCCGGGGCTCTCGCACTGATGGGCTCGGTACAGGGGCTGTGCAGTGTGGCAAGGAAGGAAACTGCGGGTCCCGGCAAAGCTGTTGGCCGATGTGACTTTCTCACCTCGCTGAAAAGGGTGTGCAGAGTGGGGCGATCAGAAAATCCACCAACCAGCCAATTCAATGTGTGGGCAACAGACGTGGGTGAGGAGATGTGCCCGAGGTGATGGGGCCTGGTGGTCGGAGTCTAAGGACGAAGGAGGAAGGGAGGCAGGGAGTCAGCTCCTCTGACAGGGGCTTGGGAACCATTGTTCTTGGGAGCACACGAACTGAATGCTGCCCTTGGCGAAAGTGTGAGCCCTCTGAGCGAGGAGAGGGAGGAAGGAAGGACCACCATCAGGTTCCCAAAGGGAACCTCACCCCAAAGGGGTGAGGAACCTCCCAAAGGGTTCCTCACCCTTTCCTCCCGGTAGGAGAGTAGGTGGAAATTCACGTCTTCTCTTGAGGGTCCTAACTCTGGGGTGGCAGGACCTGCCTAATCCCAGGCTCTGAGGAATGATGGGACAAGATGCCACAGCAAAGGCCAGGCTCCTTGGAGGAAGTAACCCCAAGGTGCATAGGTCTGGGAATCTATGGACTCCAAGGCAGGCCTGGTGACTGCAAATTTCAGGTTAGTGATGCGGAAAGCCAGTCATGCCCTTGTTGGCTAGACTAGGCTGGGGGAGAGACCCTTGGGTGTGCCTCAGCATCCCTGGGCATCATTGTCCAGGGAATCAGAAGTGCAACCATGGGCCATCCATTGGTTCATTCAGTCTTGGCATCTGTCCCTGATGTGGGGGGGGGGGGGGCATTTGACAGATATCACTTTAAGGGCTCAACAACTTTGAACTTTCCCCCAGTACCCCCAAATTTCCTCTTAATTTTTTCATGAGTTTATCCAAATCATTCTTGAAACCACTTGAACTATGGCTTGCTTGCTGCTTCATCTCAGAATTCCTGCCTTTTGTCGGTGGTCTTATTAATTGGGAATCTTTTTCTTTCTTCTGTTAAGGTTGACAGGCAGAGGTGGTCAAATTCTGCCATCTGGGTAGCACCATGTCTGTTTTCCCTCCTAACTTTGAGCCGCGATCTCAGCCCCATCATCTGAGCGGTGGTCTCCATCGTTCTCCTTGTCCCTGGGCCGCTTGATCGCCTCCCTGTTCTGCCCAGCAGTGCGCAGGCTAATTCACAGAGGCCAGGGAAGCTGGCTTCATAGTCAGGGTGTGGCAAAGCCCTGAACTCTGTTCTTGGGAGTGGCAAGACCCGCACTCAGGATTCGAGGGAATGCCACCCATCCCCCACCCCCCCCACCCCCGCCCCCAATGGGCAGGTCAGAGTTCAGGAAAACTCTGCAAAGGGAGACGTAGATCTTCAATGCAGTAGCTTGGCATTGCTACTTGGCTTGAGGGCCTGGTTATTTCTCCCAGGCATACAGTGCCAGGAAGAGAGGGGCCAATTAATGATCCGCTGGATGAAGAATTCCCATGGGTGGGCCACTGAGAGAAGTGGGAACAGCACGTGCTATTCTCACTTAGTTTTTCTGGGAAGCAACACACTATGTCAACATGATGGTAAAAAATGTAAATGGACCGTATGTATTTTATTATTGTGTTTGCAGCATCTAGCATAGTGCCCGGCACATAGTAGGTGCTTAATAAGCATTTGTGGAATGACTTAACGAATGAGCCTGTGCTGTTTTTAAAGTCAAGATACACTACAGAGTACTCCAAAAGAGAAAATGTGTTCTTAGATTCTAATCTGTCAGCTGTTTTACTGAATTTATTGGTGGTTATTGGTTGACCCACACTTGTTTTCTGGGCCCTTCCCTCCTTTCATCCCCTCGTTCATTCTTTTTGCCAGGCTCTGTTCTCAGCCTGGGGTAAGGGCTAACTTTGAACAATTCCTGGCTCCATCAGTTATACTCTTTTTTTTTTTTTTTTTTTAATGTTTATTTTTGAGAGACAGAGACACGGCACGAGTTGGGGAGGGGCAGAGAGAGAGGGAGACACAGAATCCGAAGAGGCTCCAGGCTGTCAGCACAGAGCCCGACGCGGGGCTCGAACTCACGAGCTGTGAGATCATGACCTGAGACGAAGTCAGACGGTCAGCCGACTGAGCCACCCAGGCGCCCCTTTCAGTTATACTCTTAACCCTGCCTCTCGACATTGCTGCCATATGGCCCCAGGCCAGCCACCATTGTCTCTCATCTGAATATTTTCTTTTCCACCCCTGTTGTCTCCACACTGTAGCTCCAGTGAGCTCTCTATAAAATAAATCTGACCACCTCCTTGTCTGAGGTGAAACCCTTCCTTGCCTTCAAGGCTCAGGGTGATCCAGCCCTCCAGACTCACCTCTCACCTCTCCATCTGGACTTCCCCCCAAGCCAGGAAGGGTCCCAGGTTATGAGTCCCCTCTGAACCTGACCCCAACCACTGCTGTTTCCTTGGATCTTCTGACTATGTCATTCAGGGCTCTGATCAGACTTCACGGCCTCCAGGAAGCCTCCCAGGTGATTCCAGCCCCCCTGCTGCCTGGCTGAGTGTCTCTTACCTTATGTCTCCACTACATTCTGAATGTCCTCCACCTTGAGCAATCGTTGGATTGCTCATTATAATCACCTCTTCCTTCTTCCTAGAATTGGAGATGCCAGGAAGGCAGGGGAGACGGTGCATCTGACTTGAGGGCGTTGTTCAGCATAGACCGGACTTGCTGAGTGAATGAGTGCACAGAGGCAGCAACCAGAGGTATGAGACTGCCAAGGAAGAGAAGTGGAGGGAGGAGGAGGACCTCAAGGGAAATTTGCATCCGGAAGCGGGAAAGATAAAGCAGTGCTAGAGGGAAGCACTCTCTGAGAGGCCAGAGACAGCAAAGTTCTGTGTCACTGATGCCAGGGCTGGGCTTTTGCACGAAGGATAAGACCCATCCTCCTCCCTCCCACATGGTCCCAATTTGGGTTAGGGGATTGTCAAGGTATTCTATTTTCCAGTCCTTGATCAGGAAGACCAGCTCAGTGTTCCTTTCCCATCTGGAAGGATAAGGGACACCCTGTTCTTGGGGCAGACAGATGTCACTAGGGTTGCTCATGGGTTCCCCCAGGGACATGGATTTGGAGAAGGGATGCTCCGCTCTTGGGCTGCCCCTGCTTTTGGGTGTCTCCTTCCTAGAGGCAACGCACATCTGTCTTATACCCGGAACCTCCGGGCAGCCAATTTGAGCCCTTGTCTATTAGAGAATTAATTTTTAATGGGTCTTATAGCATGGCGGATAAATCAGTTAGGGAGAGACAAGGAGCTGGCGATGCCTAATGAATATCGATTGGGCCATTTATAAGAGAAACCTTGCCAAAAGGGGGACAGCCACCCAGCAGAGTCAGATCAGCTATGCTGAGTCGATGGAGGGGCACCAGTGGCTTCTCTCTGTCATCAGTGGCTGAAAAATTTCTCGAACTTGTTGGCCACTGATGCCAAAAATTTCACCGCTTTTGGATAAGAGTCATGCCTTTTGTTAATACTTGTATACCTCTGAGACGGGATAAGGAACCTATTACCAATACGTAATCCCCTAATATAAAATAATTGTGTAGATATTTCCCAAGGGACCTGAGAGGGAAGGGGAGAACTGAGACAAGGCGATCCCGACCATTTTCCTCGGGTTGGGTGGATTTGGGAACCCAGAAGACACCTTCTTAGAGGTACAAACACTTTTGGGGGGTGCTTGGTGTTACAGAGGGCAGGCAAAGCCTTAGGAATAACACGACACATTTTGCAAGGTTACTTTTACTTAAAGATTTGATGAAAAATGTTTTTCATTAAGACACATTTTCATGGAGGGAGTGAACAATTGGCAGGCGTAAAGAAATCTCTTCGTGCCGTGCCCCACCCCTTGTTTCTACTATAAGCAAGACTTCCTACAGTGATGGAGACAGGACTGGCCTCAGGGCAAAGCTCTGGGTTCAGGTCTTGCTTCCAAGCCTAACTAATAGAGGCACAACAGTAACGGACACGCCATTCATTATTCTAATACAGAGTATATAATTCAGTGCTAAATTTTGCAGTATAGACTCTAACACGAGGGGGTTCAGTGATCTCCGAGGACCCTTCTAGCTCTAACATGCCTTGACTACTAAGAGGATCTATTGTATTTAATACGACATGGTGTTAAGACTTCTGATATGTGCCCTACTTCTTAATGAGGATGTCCTTCTCCCATCGGAAAGTCATCTGCTTTTTCAATGATGGTGTCTTAATGCAAAGCATGTCAGGAAGTTCTCTTCAAGGGTCACCTTCAGAGCCTGTGAGCCATGAATAAACATTCACTTTATTAAAAACATTTGCACCATAAGCACAATGTGCGCTGGGGGTGGGGGTGGGGTGGTGGGGAGGGGATGGGCAGCGGGAGGATGAGAGGATCAGGAAAGACCAGCTAGGAGTGTGGACTTCTAGGGGTTTTTACTTTAGGGGCCCCTCTGTCACCTGGTTCTTTTATCACATGAAATTTTCCTTTTCTGGTTCGGTTCAGGGTTCTGTTGATATGGTAAATAGATGATATTCTTTGCCACCCAAAGGTTGGTCATGCGGTTCTCTCTGACCCATCCTAGGGAAACCTTTCAGCCCCCTGCCACCAGAGGGCCACCAGGCAGGAAAGGGCTGGACGGTGATTCTCACTGGGGGTGGAGACACATACATCTGATTCCCAGGGGAGGGGGAAGCATTCCGCTCCCTCCCCCTGCCTCCCCTGCCCTGCCCCCCCAATGCTTTTCTCTGTTTCCAGAGACGGTTTGGCTCATGCTGTGAAAGTCAGAGGAGTAACTTTAGCAGGGCAAATCGAAGACCATGCCATTCCAGAGGGGACTCAGCCAGATAGCCTGCAAGGTCTCTTGTGTTTCAAGTCATATGGCCAGCATGGAATTTCTGTGAACAAATTCACTTTCCTCCAATTTGTAGACTCGTAGAATGGCATCTGGAGTTGGAAGCAACTTTAGGAGAGTATCTAGGCCAACCTTACTTCCTTTTGGATGAAGAAACAGGTCCAGGGGCGCCTGGGTGGCGCAGTCGGTTAAGCGTCCGACTTCAGCCGGGTCACGATCTCACGGTCCATGGGTTCGAGCCCCGCGTCAGGCTCTGGGCTGATGGCTCGGAGCCTGGAGCCTGTTTCCGATTCTGTGTCTCCCTCTCTCTCTGCCCCTCCCCCGTTCATGCTATGTCTCTCTCTGTCCCAAAAATAAATAAAAAACGTTGAAAAAATTAAAAAAAAAAAAAAAAGAAACAGGTCCAGAGGGGTTAAGTCTTGCTAAGGTATTAAAGCTAGTCAGTGACAGAACTGAGTATGTAAATCTTGACCCACTAATCGGACTGTCAACTCCCTGAGGTCAGGTGCCGCATAATCTCCTGTATCCTTATACCATGGGGCATAATTGTAGGCATATAGTAAATGCTCATGAAAATCCTAATGGCCTGCAGTCGTGGTTCTCAAACTTGGGCGGGAACCAACATCACCTTGTGAAAACACAGATTGCTGGGCCCCACCCCCAGCGTTTCTGGTCCAGTAGGTTTGGGGTGGGGCCCAGAGAATTCCCATTTCTAACAAGTTCCCAAGTGACATTGATGCTGTTGGTGCAGGAACCACACTTGGAGACGTGCTGCCGTATGTGTTTTACAGACTTCTTCATTTCTATATCATTTAAAATTCGGCATTCCCAGGAAGGCTGCCTTATTAGACAGTAAGTGGCTACGTGAGAAATCCCAGACTTAAAAGATAGTAGTTTAAAAGTATTTAAAGTGAATGATTACCTTCAGGGTGGTCTAGGTGGAAAGATCAAATAAATTAAGTTGAGTCACAAGGAGTTTAAGCATCATTTGTGAAAGAGTACTATTAGTTTTTCTTTTCCTAGTGGAAATTCTCGCCTTGTCACATAATCCTAATTAATTATTGTATAAAGACCTGAAAACTTAAATGCACAAGGGAGTAATAATCTTATGTTTCATTAACCAGCAGCTTCGAAAGCCAGAACCGAGCGTGGAGGGAGAACACGC
Source organism: Panthera onca (assembly GCF_046562875.1). Taxonomy (NCBI): domain Eukaryota; kingdom Metazoa; phylum Chordata; class Mammalia; order Carnivora; family Felidae; genus Panthera; species Panthera onca. The sequence continues at coordinate 66,547,941 of NC_138350.1, forward strand.
ACAATGTGTGCTGAGCAGGGTCTCCTTCCAAGCCGGCCCGAGGTCTATACCCCCTTTGCCTCCATTCGTCACCGAATGTGTTAACGTGGACGCACGTTTACGCTCTTAAATACATCGCCTCTGCTTCATATAATCTTATCAGAGCAAGCCAATCAATAGGAATTTCAGGAGTATTTATCATTGATTTTGCAATATGCTTTGTAATTACTGAATCGATATAAAATTCTCAACTCATTAGGAGATTAGCTTTTTAAATCATTTATATTAATGTGTTTAACCAAAGGCATTGGAGTTCCTTTTATAAAAAAAATCGCTTGTTTAATTACTTACATTAAAAATGAACAAATGCCGTGGACTAAAAGCCCACTTTGATCTTCAGTGGGCACTTGCCTTGCGTGTTGCCTTGGCAAGGATCTCAACAAATTGGTTTTGCTGGGGAGCCCAAACCATGATCTGGACAAAATGGGAATGCCCATCTGAATAACCTGATGAGAAATGGGGAGAAAAAAAAAATCCAACCAAAAAACCAGCCTTTGGGCTTGTTAAATATTGGCCCTGATGTGCTCGTTTAATTTGATGGCTTTGACTTTTGTCCCTTGCTAGTTGCGTATGTGTGATGCCTCCTCCCTGGAACGGAGTTTGCGGTGTGTGTTCAACTAAGAGAAACTGGCCGTTTGGGCACTGAATACATGCACGGTGGATTCAATAATTATGCACGTTTTCGGCAGGTGATAATAGCAAAATCTCACCACAGACCCGTGAGTGGTTTGGGAAGGTGTTCATCTGTTTTGTAAAGGAAGAAATTGAGTCCTGGGGATGAAATGACAAACCCCAGGTTACCTCACCTGTATGTGGCAGAGATAGAATAGGCCACAGGTGTTCCCGTGTTGGGTGGTAAAACCCGGGCAGTAAAGTTGTAGGGGTTTCGTAGGGGTTGTAGCGGTCTCATAGAACGTGTACCTGTGGGAGGCATTCATGGGGACCTGAGAGCCCGAAGGATCCCCCTCGATCCCTCCCACCTGGTCACACCGACCCAGCTGAAGTGGATTACTAGTAGTGAGTAACCCCCAACGCGGCGCCTTCCCCCCAGGACAGGGAAGTGCCCTAAACCCTGGGTCCGGAGGCCAGGTTCTGGTATCCGCTCAGCTCTTTACTTCCTTGGATCTCAATTCCCATCTCAGGGAGGTAGGGATGGACCTCCCCCTCTCCTCTTCTCCTGGTGCCTTTTCCTTCAAACATCTAGCAACGTTTATTGGATTCTGCACCCATCATGGTAGGGCTGCCTGGTTTCATACCAGGTACCACGGAGCAGACCTGTCCTCTGGCTTCAGGAACTTTGCGTTGCAAACGGCATTCATCCAAGAACACTGTTGGAGGATCAAGCTTCCCTCTAGTGCTCTGAGGTTGACGAGTCTCTGGTTGGTGCCTTCGCAAACACACTGTTTGTGTGGTTACAGTTTCAGCCTTTAAACTTCCCCCATGCTCTGTGGCCAGTCTGAACCTGTAGGCCCAGCCCTCTCAAGCCCGTCAGCAGCCTCTACGCACTCACACCATCCCTCATGCCTCTGGAAGGTTGGCAAGGCCGAACGAGGGGGTTCCTAGAGTACGGAGAATTCCGTGCAGCTACCCTCCGCTGCGGACAAGAACAAAACAGCAGAAATGCTTGCACCCTTGCCTAGGAGATGGTCTCATTTTGAGGGATGCTCTCTGACTTTAGCCTGCGGAACTGCCATCACCGGAAGCCCCAGAGATGCCGCCTAGGGGCCCTTTCCCTTATCCAGAAGCCTGGAACAGAGATGATAGTAAGGACACTTGTGTACATCTGCAGTTCATAAAGTTCTTCCCAATGCATGGTCTCAGCCGAGGGGTCAGCAACCCCGTGGGATGGCTGGGCAGGTCACAGAGCTGCCATTTTGAAGGTGAGGAGACCGAGGCTTGCTGGTCCCAAGTCTGAGTTGGGTGCTCCTCCTTCGTGCTCCCATAGTGCCCGCCCATCTCTTCTAGAGCACTTAGCCACATGCTACGGCGGTTGCCCGTTGACTTGGCTCTTCCCCTGCCAAGATGAGAGCTCGGGAGAGCGGGACTTTGTGTCACGGGGTCCCTCTTGCTTCTCCAGTGGTTTGTGCAGTGCCTGGAATGTAGCGGGCACTCAATAAATATTTACTGAATGAAGTATGAATGGAAGGGGAGATGAACGGACAGGTGGATGGGTGGATGGATGAAAAGAGAATGGTGAGCAGAGTCCCTCAGACTGGCTTCCTGTCCAAAGGTCGCCCAGCAGTGCGGTAGCTGCCGGAGGTCAGTGGGGGTGCGGGCTCGCTGGTGGAGGTGGAGAGTAAGGGTTCTCCTGTTGCCCTAGACAAAACAGTGATGCTAGTGTTTGTATGGGGGCCCAGCCGCCTCTCCTCTCGGAGTCCCCTCTCTTCACTCCAGTGGACTCCATTGCCCCACAGGACCCAACTCCTTTTAGCATACCATTTTCAGGCTTTGAAATGCCCCCCTAAACCTACTATGCCAGCTTCCATTCCAATACGTGCCTCAGCTGGCTGAGCAAAGAAAGGAGCCAACAGTCATTCACGCAGAGGTGTAAATGACTAACAAGGTTTGAATGTGTTCCTCTGTGCCCTGTAGAGTTTCAGTCACCTCCACAGGGGCAGGGTCTGATCGAGGGCGCACATTGGCCAACTGCGGGCCCTGCTGCTCCTCTGGGAGACTCCTGTTAATAAATCAGAGTTCTCTGCCACCAGCTGCTTGGCATGTTGTCAGTGGGTTGGGCTGGTGTAATTAACCCCCTCCATGCCCCTCACCCTGGAGTTCACCCAGAAACTTGGCTTCAAGATGGCCCGTGTGGCAGGGGCGCGGAGGTTCCGTTGGCCTCGCTGTCCTCACCAGCGAGGATGGATTAATTAGGGAAGGGCAGTCGATAGACTGGAGAGGGAGCCTCTGTCCCCCAGGACGGGGGCGAGAGGCGCTGGGCTACCGCCCGTGGGAACCCCGTGGAAAGGTCCTCACTCTAGATGGGGAACCTTGGCGTTTAAGCAGTAGCGTGTGTGCTTGGAACTTTGGACTTCTTTGTCCACGCTCAATTTCCCTCACAACATCTTTTAAAATTATTATTGAGAAGATAATGTAATAAGGAAAAATTTCTTAAATGACCTTTGAAGCTACCATCCCCAGGAATTTCAGATTTGTGTATTACTATAGTGCTCCTATGCCTATTTATTATTAATTAAAAAAAATCTTTTCATGGTTATTTTTATATTTGAGAAAGAGACAGAGTGCAAGCAGGGGAGGGGCAGAGACAGAGAGGGAGACACAGAACCGGAAGCAGGCTCCAGTCTCTGAGCTGTCAGAGTGGAGCCCGACGCGGGGCTTGAACTCACGAACTGTGAGATCGTGACCTGAGCCGAAGTCGGACACTTAAACGATCGAGCCACCCAGGCACGCCTTTATTATTAATTTTTGGTAGTTGGTAATCAAGGTACCCTCATCATTTTTGCACTCTCTTGTCATGCTTTTTCCAAGAAGCAGAAATAGGAGTAGGGCTGCAAGACTGCCTGCCTACCTGTAGAACCTGGTCCAGGGCTGGGCCTCCTGACTGGGGCTTGGGCTGCTCTCACTAGGGTACTTGAAGGCAAGGCCAGTGTCGGGGGTTTAGGGACAGAGGGATGGACAAGAAGACCGCTTGGGGATGGCTGGGTCTCCAGCCGTATCTGATTCTGGGATTGACATGGGACTGCCCCTAGGTGTGTTGGGTGAGACCACTGTTTTCACTTTCTAGACTCTTGGCATTAGCAGGAACCTGGAGAGATTCTAGCCCAACCTTTCCATGTAGAGATGAGGGAACGGAGGCTCTGCGACAGGAAGCGACCTCTCTTCCCTCTTCTGAGGAGGATATTTGCTTATGAATTGCACGGATAGCAGGGGTCAGTTCAAGACCACAGAGAAAAATCTATGATTCACGTTCGGGAGTATGGTGTGATGCTGAGGTTAAATCACAGCAAATGAACATATATTTTTGATTCCTAGAAACAGCAATTTCATATAGTTCAACCTGTTATTTGGGGAGGCAAGACATGGGTGAAGAGACCTCCCAGAAGATAAGCAACAAAAACATTTAAAACACAATTCGAAGGAATGACCGAAGGGTTGCCACAAGACATTATCATTGAGAAAATTTTTACTTGGTTTGAGGGAAGTAGCAGAGTCATGATGGGAATTTGTACTCTAACATATAACAAGCGTTTATCACGTACCTGCCTCAGAGTAGGGGCTCGGTGAATGTTGATTGAATGCGTGAAGCGTTGTGTTGTTTATTTCTGGTTAGCTGCTGACTCGGGGTTCCACTTGGCTGTCTGTAACAGATCATGACCATGGCGGCTTAAGCGACTGGGGACGTTAGTTTTCCCACATGAAAAATCGGCCAGGAATAGGTTGTCCAGAACTAATGTAGTCATTCAAGCCAGCCGTCAGGGACCACACTGCTTCTTTGTGCTCCCTGAGTCTTAGCATGTGGCCTTCGTCCTCCTAGCCCCAAGACTGCTGCTTCCCTCCAGAGATCGGGTGCAAGTTCCAGGAAGGGACTTTTGCAAGTGGCACTGTGCCCTGGTAAAGCATTTCTTTTCTTATTCGAAAAATCATACGTTTTCTGGATGCCTACCCGCTAGACTTCTCTCCCCTGTCCCAGTCTGCATGCCTCCCCGTCCCTCCACCCACCCCCTACCCCCCCTCCCTCTTACAGGCTCCTACTGCTCCCTTGCTCCAGGGAGCCCACGGACTCCAGGGTCTGACAGTCTGGCCACTGCTACTTCCTTCCTGTTCTTCCCCAGTAAAGAAAGGCTTGCTCTCGCCACTGCCGGGGACAATGCTACACTCGTCCCTGCCAAACCACTGACACTGCTGATGACTTTCTCAGAGCCACTGGCCTCTACTGAAAAGGCAGTAATGTCTTACCCTGTAGTTTTAGAAATTGGACTCTGTGGGAATTTTAAAGTCTTGCCAATTTTTGTGAGATGAAAACCCAAAAAAGCTAACCTAGGGGGTCTTGTGAGGGATTTCCTTAACATCGAGAAAGGCCTCACAATTTTAGGACCCCCCGTTTGTTTTTGTGCTGACAAGAATACTACCATAAAGTAGTTTTTCTAATTAAAAAACTTTTTTTTTAATGTTCATTTATTTTTGAAAGAGTGTGAGTGAAGGAGGGGCAGAGAGAGAGGGAGACACAGAATCCGAAGCAGGCTCCAGGATCTGGGTGGTCAGCCCAGAGCCCGACGCGGGGCTCGAACTCACAAACTGTGAGATCATGACCTGAGCTGAAGTCGGGCACTCAACTGACTGAGCCAGCCAGGCGCCCCTACCATAATGTAGTTTTAATGGAGGAAGAATCCAGAGCATACCCAAAAATATGAATTTCAAATGAAGGCATTTAGGACAGTCGGATTCAGGGTAGCAGGAGAGATTTGGGGTCTTTGCTGGCCCCTGAAACGATGTGATGTGAAGGCACGTGGGTGGGAGCACCTCTCAAGAAGTTCCAGCATGCCATGGCTTATGGCCAGAGGACAAGAAGACCCCAATCCTACTTCCCATCCCCACTCCCCTGACTCGGGAGAGCCTTGTTCCGCCATTGGGAAAGGTTCTGACCAGAAACTTCTAGGAACGTTGCTTCCAAAGCAGAGAAATAATGATGTCCCGGGCTCGTATTGTGTAGTTGGACCAGACAGATATTTCCTGCCCTTAGAGGTCTTGGGGGTATTGAAGATATCTCCTTGTTTGGAGTAGTAAGTGGAGTGACAGCTTGTGAGAAAAACATAACCAAGCCCCCTGCTAAAGGAGCAGTGGGGGCATAATCCTGATGGCTTGTCTTTATTGAGCGCTTTAGGCAGGCATCGGGCCGCACTTTCCGAGACCTCTCTTATGGAGTCTTCTCAACCCCACCAAGTAGCCAGGACTCGTCACTTCCGTTTTGCCAGAGAGAAAACCAAGATGCAAAGCCATGAAGTAACTGGCCCGGGTTCACCCAGCTGGTCGTGGGTAGAGAGGATTGAAGCTTTCTTCCTTCTGAGGCTGTTGCGGTGCTGAACACGACACAGCAGGTCCGTGTTCCGGCCTGGGCTCCTCTACCTGCTCTGCGAATTTGGGTGGGGTCCCTCCATTTCTCAACTCCTCAGAGTCCTCAGCTCACGGTGCCGGGGTTAATGGTAAAACTCTACCAACGTGAAGGGGACGAAGAGTGACGTCCTCCCCAGCCGCCCTGGGAAGAACGACTCTTGGTCCCACAGTTATTTCAAGCCCTATTTCTTTATCACCTGCTACATGGGGTCGCTGCTGGGCTCCTGAGGCTCAACACGGATTGGGGGACCCTTGAAAGGTTGGACTATTGGCCCAGCTCCGTAAATATGTATTTAGGGAGCTTTAATAACACATATTATTGACCAGATAGGCCTGTAGAGCTATTTGTGTGTAAATCCATATTTAGTACACTATCGATCCATATCAGGCAGCCAAAACCATATTAATTTGAATGTGAAGATTAAAACCGCTTTGCAAAAGTTGTTGCAGAGCATAAAGGAGTTGATGTTCAATTTCTAACGGCGTAATGTGCTTCGCTTTCCTTTTGGTGTCCCCTTTCAGCTGACGTAGCCGGTTTCTTTCCCAACTGGCTTCTCCCTCCCTTGGTTCCATAGTTGCCATTTGTATGGAGGCTGGGCCTCTCCCCTCCCATGCTCTCGTCCAGCCTGCATGCTCTCTCAGAGCTGAAGCACTCTCTTTCCCAGCGGCTGGGGAAGTGCAGCTGACAGATGGCTCTCAGCTGAGTCCCCCTCCAGAATTCATCCTCACCTGGAGGGCCCTTCCACCTAGTCTAAGGTCACGTTTGCTCCTGCAGACAGCCAATGACTGGCGGGTCACTCTGGGCTGTAGAGGGCTTTCCCGGACTCAGAGATCCTTATGTGGCCGGCGAGGCCTTTGTGACCGCTGCTTTGCTGCTCAGCTCCTTGCTCTGCTGGGTCGGGACCCTCTCCTTACTCTCTCGCGTGTGTGGACTCTGTCCCCAGATCTCTGCCTCTGAGTCTGTTTTCTGCGGAACCTGAGCTGAGACACTACTCAAACTGGAAACCATCCCTGCCCCTCTCCTCGTCATCTTCTGCTTTAAAAAAACAGCGTCATGGAGGTATACGTTGCACCTCATACAATCTATCCATTTGAAGTGTACAATTTAACGTTTTGTACTATATTCACAGAGCTGCACACGCATTGACACAGTTTTAGAACATTTTCATCACTCTGAGAAGAACAATCCATATCGTCCAGCCGTCACCCCTAATACCTGCATCTCACTCAATCCTAGGCCACCACTGATCTGCTCTCTGTGTTTAGAAACTTGCCTACTGTGGACATTTGATATAATTGGAATCAGACACGATGTGGTCTTTTGTGACTGGTTTCTTTCACTTCACGTCATGCTTCCAAGGTTCATCCACGTGGGAGTACGGATCAGTACTCTGTTTCTTTTCCTGGCCTCCTCGGTTTTACGGAGGGGTGTTCTATCTGTCCGCTCATGAGTTGATGGACATTGAGTTGTTTCCACTTTGGGGCTATTGTGAATACTGCGTTTGTGCTATGTTTTACTTCCTGAACTCAATTCTTGAGTCCTACGTCTCCTTTTTACCACCACGTGACACTCACAAAAACCTGTTTGTTGGCCTCCATTTCTTCAGTCTTGTTTCCTTCAATTCATCTCCCAAATCTGGGCATGCTATTCTAATGCCTAAAATTCTCCAGATAAAGTTCAAATTCCTTAATGTGTAATGATAATACTGCTCCCCAAAACAACGCTCCCCTAGGCCACCAGGGATTTCACATCACCCCCCACATCTCGGCTTTTCTGGGTCTTCTTCCCCCATGATGGCTCATTGGCCTTCAACACCATGGAATTGTTATGCCCAGAATTCGTGATCCCTAAAGACCACCAGGGAGCCGAGTCTGATGCAAAAGCAAAAGAGCCTTTATTCGAGCTAGCTCGAGCTCAATCTCCTACCTGCACCGATGCAGCGGTGAGATACCGGGGGGGGGGGGGGGGGGGGGGGGGGGGGGGAGAGAGAGAGAGAGAGAGAGAGAGAGTTTCAAAAGCACAAAAGGTTTTAGAGAGAGAGAGAGAGGGTTTCAAAAGCACAAAGGGGGAGGGGGAGGGGGAGGGGGAGGGGGAGGGGGAGGGGGAGGGGGGAGGGGGAGAGAGAGAGATTCAAAAGCACAAAAGGTTTTATAGGGATCATGGCCTTAGCCGATTGGCTGGGGAAGGGTCGTGGACTCAGCCGATTGGCTGCCAAAGTGTGGTCCCAGATCAGCAATTATCAGCATCACCTGGAACTTGTTAAAAATGCAAATGTTGGGCCTGGTGGTCACAGACCTACTGAATCAGAAACTCCCGGGGTGGGGCTCAGCAATCTGTGTTTGAATGTCTTCCAGGAGATTCTGATGCACCTGAAGTTGAAGAACCACTGTGTCTGAGGATCTCTGACATGTTTGGCCTCAGTGTATACAGAACGGTTCTCACCGGTCACCTATGAACCATTGGCTGTCAGCCTTGCTGTGCTATATAAATACCTAGCACCAAACACCATCCCCAGAGACTCTGATTAATTGGTTTGGGGAGGGGTAAAATGCTCCCAGGTCATTCTAAGCCTGGACAGGGTTGAGGGCTCCTGCCTCTGGCCCCCACCTGAGAGAAGCCCTCCCTCTTCTACTCACACTTTCCACGCCTCTCACACTCCCACCTCAGACTTCGGAAGAATGCATCCATCGGTAAGTTACTTAAGGGGAGGAGGCGTGTTCTGAGGTTTGAGCAGGAACTTCTTTCTGCGGCCATGTCGGGGTCATAGTCACTAGTCAGCCGGCCTGGGTCTGCTCTTTCAGAATACTTTCTTGAAATATTCTCTAGTGAGAGTCTTATTTTCCTCTTACTTCCCAAGGCTGTTCCTTCCTTGCCTCCTTTTCAGGCTCATCCTTCTCACACCTTCTCAGAGGCTTGACCCTGGGCTCTGTCTTCTCATTCTTCACCTTTGTTTCCTACTACACGTCATTCGTACCCAGAGTTCGAGATTTGTCTCTCCAGTCCTGACGTCTCCTCTGAGTCAGAACCACGGAGGCAATAGTCCACTCAAGATCACACCCTAAAGTTTCCAAGAGACTTGGAGCTTAGTGTGGCCCTAGCGTGCCCCCACGTGGACCTGCCAGCCAGAGATGCTGGCTCAGAGGCTCACTCCCCAAACCTGAATGACAGCAGAGTTCACCCACGACGGCCACCTTCTACCTTTCTGCGTATTAAAATGTGATTCCTGGGATCTACCCTCCGGGATTCCAATTTTGGGGTCTGGCTAGGGCCTCAGGAATCTGTAGTTTACTAAGTTCTCCAGGTGGTTCTGCTGCAGGTTAGTGGTCCACAGTTTAAGTGGTGTCTTTTTAGGGGAAGTCAATCCCTGGACCCATGAAGGAAAGTAAGAATCGAGGTGGATGGGGTGAAGGAAGGGAACTGCCTTGTGACTCACGAGCACTGTGATGGTTTGAGAGGTCACGTGGCCCCAGGCCTCTCAGAAGTCATTTGATTAAAGGTTGGTCCATCTCTGTTACCTTCTCTTTCCTGCTGGACAGGATCCATTTGCAGGACACCAGTGACAGGTGGTCTGTTAGCCTCTACTGGAACCTTGTAATGCTGGGAGTTCATGACTTCACAAGTTAACCCCTTTTTACTGGTGACCAGCTCAGATTTTTATGAAAATATTGTTATATTTTACCTGCAACTTCCACTAGGCCTAGTTCTGCCCTTTGGAGCCTGCCACAACTCAATAGATTCATCAGCAAGGCACGGGCTGGCGGGGACAGGAAGAAGCTGGTGGCAGGAAGGGTCGTGGTAAATAGGACTGATGGCACTCTAGAGCCGGCTTGTATAGCAACCTGGAAATCCACTCTCATCAGCCAGAGAGTCAAGACTGACCTTGCATAGGCTGGTCTCCAAGAGAGTGGTTCCGATCTGGGTTCAAGGTGGAGCACGACATCTAAGTGGTCACGACATCTAGAGTCAGGCAGGTGGCACCAGGATTTAGGGAGCTTTGTTGAGGTCAGAGTAGACTCCGGCAATGATTGTGGTAGTAGTAGTAATAATAATAATAATAATAATAATATCTAACATTTATTGACTGCCCCAGAGAGCACCCTGCTCTCCTCTTTGTGAAGTCTTGACTTCATCTGGAAGCTTGTTAGAAATGCAGCATATAAGGTCCCAGCCCAGGTCTGCTGTATCAGAATCTGCATTTTACTGTTAACTATACTCAAATAAAAAAAATAAATAAAATTATTCCTACAAAAAAAGCTTCTAAAAAAAAAAAAAAAAGAGACCTGCCTCTTAAGGGCCCCCTGAAGGGACGTTCATCACGGTCGGAGGAGAACTGGTTAGGACAGTCCAGGCTGTATTGGTCAGGCTTGTCCAGGGAAACAGAACCAGCAGGAGATAGATGTACAGAAAGAGATTCATTCGGAAGGTCTGGCTCACCTGGTAATAAAAGGCTGAGAAGTCTGAGAATCTGCCATCTGTAAACCGGAGAACCGGGGGAGCCAGTCTGCGTCTAAAGCCTCGGAGAACTCGTGGCACTGATGTCTGAGGGCAGAAGAAGGATGTCCCAGCTCAAGCCCAGGGAGCAGGTCACCCCTCCTCCACTTTCTGGTTCTATTCTTGCCCTCAGCAGATCGGGTGATGCCCACGAGCCTTGGGGAGGGTTGCTTCTTTATTCTGTCTACCAATTCAAATGCGAATCTCTCCCAGAGACAGCCTGAAATGATGTTTGGTCAGTTCCCTGGGCATCCTGCTGCCCAGTCAGGTGAACACATGGAAGTTGTCACCACGCACCTTCGGGCAGTAAGACCATCTCCAGACTCCCCGGGCTGGGGCACATGAACCCACCGGGGGAGGGTCTGCCTTGGCCAGGGGTGTTCTGGGAAGTGAGGGTTTGGGGGAGGTGGGACTAGTTCCCTGGTAGCCTTTTGAGTATTTGAGAGCAGCTATCATGGCACCCAGAGGTCCCTCTCTCTACTGTGTCATTCCCACTTAATTTCTTCATCTGTTCGTTCATAGTTTTTGGATCTGTTACCATGCTGGTCACTCTGCTCTGGGAAGCATATCAATGTCTCTCTTGACATGTTTATACTAACTGGATCCCAAGTTCATAATTAATTTCATTGGCAGCTTTATTATCTTCATGTCAATTAAATAATTGAATCCTAAAGCTGTTTCCCCACTTCTTGCCATGAAATGATTATTTAACCAAGTTTCTTACCCTTTACTTGCATAGTAAGTTAACATGTTTGTTGTATCTGTTAAGTTCCATTTTATTAGTTTGAGCTCTATTTTTGGGCTGTCAGTTGTATCATCTGATGTACTCATAGTTCCTGATTAACAGGAAAGTCCAAAAGGACAGGGTCAAGGAAAGAATCCTGTGACCTAACACTGTGTGTGTGGAGATCCACCTTCCAGCTGGTGCACCAGGTAAACACCCTTCCCAGGGTAGTTGATCCCTGTGCCCAGGGATCAGCCCGCACAGGGCCACCCAGGCTGCATTTGTCCAGGTTCCCATGTCCATTTCCCTAGAGATGTGAAGGTGCCCCGCTCTCTCATAGGAGCAAATGAGTCTAGCTGCCCACGTCTGTTGTTGCGTCCATGACAGATGCTTATAATCACAGTTTTGTCTCCTCAGTGTCCGTGATTCACTTAAAAAAAACTTCTAATTTGATAACAGTTTTAGATTTAACAGAAATCACGGAGAACAGAGAGTCCCCATGCACACTGTGCCAGGGTTCTCCTATTGTTAACATCTCACATTAAGATTTGTCACAACTGGGGCGCCTGGGTGCCTCAGTTGGTTGAGCGTCCGACTTCGGCTCAGGTCATGATCTCACAGCTCGTGGGTTCAAGCCCCGCGTCGGGCGCTGTGCTGACCGCTTGCTCGGAGCCTGGAGCCTGCTTCAGATTCTGTGTCTCCTTCTCTCTCTGCCCCTCCCCTGCTCACGCTTTGTCTCACTCTGTTTCTTAAAAATAAATAAATGTAAAAAAAAAAAAAAAAGATTTGTCACAATTAAGGAACTGACGTTGGTATATTACTATTAACCAAATATCATAGATTCTCTCGATCTCACAAATATTCTCCTAATGCTTTTTTTTTTTTTTTCTGTTGCAGAATCCCATCAAGGACATCACGTTTCCATAGGCTCCTCTGTGCTGTGACAGGTACTCAGAATTACCTTTATTTTGGTGACCTTGACAGTATTAAGGAGTCCTGGCCACTGGCCAGGATGACCCTCAACTTGAACTTGTCTGATGTCTGTCTCATGGCCGGACTGGGGTTATGGACTTTGAGGAGGAAAGATCACAGGGTTACAGTACTGCTGCCATCCCATCAGACCAGGGATACATGCCATTAACATGATTTGTCACCGAACTTGACCTTGAACGCCTGGCCGAGGCCGTGTTTGCCAGGTCTCCTCGCGCACAAGTCCCTTTTAAACTACTCTCAAAGTTAGCTGAGGGGAAGCCTAAAGGCCTCCTGCCTTGTGCTTTCCAGAGTCCAGTCCTTCCCCGTGCCTGAAAAGTGGAGCTTTTGCTTGTGCTAGGTTTTCTGACTCCTGTGTCACTCACTACGATTCCTCAAAGACTTGATCAATTATTTTGCAATTACATTTGCAAAACCTTTCAGAATTCAGAGATGCAATAAATCTAGGGCAGGATATACCCACACGTTTATTTATCTGTTCAATTTATAGAGAGTTATCACTTTTATTCCAAGGTATCTGCTAGGTTCTGGCTAAAACGATTGATAAGCCACGATCCTCTCCTAGTAGGCCAGCTGTGTCCCAAATCACCGTGGTTCAGTGTATCCAATGTATCCACACATTCAGTGTGCCAGGGCAGCGGGGGTGAAGGCCAGCCGATGAGCTCTGCCTGAGGGTGGGGCTTCGAGGCTGAGAAGGATGCCACAGAGTTGGTGACACCCGGGGTGGTTTGCCTATAACCTTTGCGTAGCTTCCTTTGACCTTGACGGACTTTAACTACTTTCTGGCTGGGTTTGCATAAAACCCTAGTGCTACCTGGTGAATGTCTTGGACCCAAGACAGGACCAGATTTAGGCGAAAGGACATTGGGTAACAGCCACACCATCACCCCTTGCAGCCCCAAGTTGGCCCTGGGGAATCCCTTGCAGTAACAAGAGAAAATTAACAAGGCAGCGAGCTCCCAGCCAGCCCCGAGGGCAATTGAGGTTCTCCGGGTAGTGAGCATTACATACGGCCCACAGGCTATAAACCACTCTAACAGGCTTAATGACTGCAGCACCTCCACCTGAAGGGGCTCATTGCAATAAGGTAACAGCTCCTGCAGATGCCTCTAACTTTAACTATGGGAACACTTGCTTTATAGCACCACTTGAATGATCTACATCCTGTGCGCGTCAATGGCAATTTCAGGAGTGATTTGGCTTCTGTCTTTAGCGCATGTGTGTCTACACGGCGCCCTGAAACCTTTGGCACTGGGAGTGCGTGAAGGGGGATGTGTCCCCGTGGCAGAGCTGGGGATGGGTGAGAGACTGGCTTTGAACTAGAAGTTGCTGAGACAGAACTCTCAGGAATTTACATGAATCAGAGGGGTAACACCGACCCCCATTCTGCATTCATGCGTTCATCCATCCATTCAGTCATTCATTCACAAATCCTTACTGAGCTCTCCTGTTTACCAAGCACAATACTGCTTACCAGGGACGCAGAGAGAAAGGTGGCACAGGCCTCACCTCACAGATGGCAGAGGGCAGCAGATACAGTGGTGTGCCGGGGCCAGCTCCTGTTGGGTAGTGAGAGACTGCTGCTCAATAAGCAGGAATACTCGTGCATTTACCCTACCCAAATCAGTATTATAAATCAGAGGGCTATTTTCTTTTTTTTAATCTTTGGAGAGTCAGTTTCCCCCCACACGACGGTGAGATAGACATAATCGACTCAGTGTCCGTGTAAGCAGAAAGCACACAACCCAAGGAAGACTGTGCTTCATGGGCCCAACATCTAGGCCACTTATTTTAAGTCCCAGCTCTGCTGCTGAGCTGTGTGGCCATGAGAAGTTATTCAACCTTTTTGAGGCAAGGCAGCTGGTCTATCCTTGCAGAACAGTTGATGTCACTAAGGAACAAGCCAGTTAAGTGACCTGCCCAAGACAGGGAACGAGGTCTCCTAAATCCCAGCCCTCTGCTGCTTCTTTCAACGTATCTCTAATTATTGGAAAAGCAACTCAAGAAGCATGTGTCCTCCAGATGGTGGGGAAATAGCGAAATTCTCCTTGAGTGAAACACTCCTGCTCAGCCTGCATGGCTCAGTTCAGGTGTCTTTTCCTCCAGGAAGCCTTCCTTGACCACTCCACTCCTCAGTGTCATTATTTGCCCCTCTTCATCATCAGGACTCTGAACTTGTCTTTCTCACACTGCAGATATAGGTGTGGCTTCTTTGCAGTGTATTTTATCTGTTTATAGGACTGTCTTTCCCATTAATCCTCGAGGGCAAGAACAGTACAATTTGAAACAATTATGTTAACGATTTTACTTCTACCCCACCATGTTTTTAAAAAGATTTAAGAAAAGATATATATACTAAAAAAAAAAAAATCAGTAAATGAGAAAATTCAGTTTCTGGATGAGGTGAATGCTCCAAATTAAGTTAATACCCTCCAAAGGCATGTACGTTTGAGCCATGGTTAGGCTCTGAGATACCTGGGAGTCCATGCAAAGATGGGAATGTGATGAGTGACAGGATTGAGCATGTCTATCAAATGAAAACAAGCCAGTTGCGTTGGAGAAGAACAAGGGTTCCTGGTATGGGGCTGGAAAGAAACTTTCCTGTGGATCCTCTTAAAGAGGAAGCATGTAATTTAGCCACATGTTTTCCTTTCCATGAACCCATGGGGACACGCTGTGGAATGGCCCCAAGTGATAGCGGATGGCCAAGACCACAATTCATTCTTGTGTTTCCATAATGACGTCAAAATACGTAGTCCATGTGCCCAGGTGTCTGATGATTCTGCTTGGTCAACATCATGGAAGAGGGTTCTTAAACTTTATAAGGCCTGTGAAACCCTAACACTGTATGCACAATTTTCACTGGGTATTTATGCACATTTTTCTAGGGTGGGAGCCCATAAGTTTTCTCCTAAAGGTTTAGAACCACGAAGTTAGAGAAACGGCGACGTTACATCCCCATAGATTCTTTCTTACCCATCACACTTTGATCTATAACGTTTGGCCAGGAGTTTGGGGCTATCCTATGTGATGGGTACATGGAATCGGGTATTGGCTGCTGCAGGCGAGGCGGTCAATTGAATCAGGCAGGAGTTGATGTGTCCCAGAGAAAGCCGAGCTGCCCAAGGAGTGTGTATGCTTGAACCGAAGACCAGAGCTGGTACGTGGCCAAGTGTTTGTGGAACAAATACCTAGAAAGAGCAACACCCAATTAAGACTGGCAGGTGCCACCCAGATTCACGAAGTCTTCCATATTTTTTTTAAAACAAATGAACAACAACCCCCCCAAACAGAAACAGACGCGTAGGAATGGGGAACAATCTGGTGGTTGCCAGAGGGGGTGGGGGTGGGCGGGGAGATGGGTAAATTAGGGGAAGGGGATTGAAATGTACAAACTTCCATCAGCTCAGGACATGATCTCACAGTTGGTGAGTTCAAGCCGTGCGTTGGGCTCTGTGCTGACAGCTCAGAGCCTGGAGCCTGCTTTGGATTCTGTGTCTTCCTCTCTCTCTGCTTCTCACCTACTCCCTCCCTCCCTACCTCCCTGTCTTTCTCTCAAAAATAAATATTAAAACTATTTAAAATGTACAAACTTCTGGTCATACACGCACGTGCACACACACACACACACAGACACACATGCACACACAAAGGATACAATGTAAAGCATAGAGAATATAGTGAATAATATGTAATAACTTTGAACCGGTGACAGATGGTAGCTAGATTCACAGTGATGAGTGAACACTTCACAATGTATACGAGTGTTAAATCACTATGTTGTGAAACTAACATAGTCTGACATACATAGTCTGACTAACATAGACTAACATAGTCTGAAACTAACAGAAAATTGTATGTCAACCATACCTCAAGAAAAGGAAGAAAAGAACAAAAGAAAAGGAAAAGAAAACAAAACATGGTGACAAGGACCAGTACAGCCAAGCAGCCATCTTGGCCGTTGGCCACTGTGGACTCAGCACAGGACAGAGCAGGGACAGGCAGGGGAGGGAGGGAGACAGAGGCTCTGAAGGGAAACGTCCTCCTGACCCATGTTGCCTTTTAATCAAAAGATGCCTTAAGCCCTGAAGAACTCTCCTGCTCTTTCTCTATTTATTTATTTTTGGATTAATTTTTTTCCTTGTGGAGATGAAAGGGAGCCATTATCCAAATGAGGCCGGGTAAGGTGATTAGATGTTATTTACAGAAGGGAGCAAGGGGCAGATGAAATCATCCAGTGGACCCTGGGCGTGCTTAGCAAGATGTTATTTTGTCATCAGTGTCACTGTTTTGATGGTTGCAAAGGGATGCCTCCGGTGTGGTGAGGAGGGATTCCCTGTTTCAGTAATCGCCGATTACAGGAACTTGAAAAGTCGGTCATTTCCAATATAGCAACGCTCAGGGGGCCTATGTCTCATGCAGACCACAGATCTGTCAATCAGTCAGTCCATCAATCAGCAGATACGTATTGATCGCCTACTATGCACAAAGACAGCTCAGGAGGAGGAGCAGGTGGAAAGCGCCACACAGCTTTCCTGTGGATGCCGTGTGCTGAGCCGTGCTTCTTCCCTACCTTTAAGGTGCCCCGAGCTGTCTGGAGACCTTAGTAAAATACAGAGTCTGATTCAGGAAGTCCGACCCGGAGCCAGAGACTCTTCGTTGCTTACAAGCTGGAGCGAGGACCAGCTCCGAGTAGCCAAGGACAGAACCGCCCTGAAGCAGTTGCTGGCGGGGGTGGGTTGCAGTGAGGTTGTCGCTAACCTGCCGCGTGACCTTGGCCAAATCGCTTTGCCTTTTAAAAAATTGCCCTGCACGACTCCTCCAAGGGTACCACTGATGCCGACTCCAGGCGAATGGTTCAGTATACAACCTGCCCGTGCGTATGCAGAGCCCCCTCATGGGCTGGGTTAGACAGTGGTTCTCAACCCTGACACATCAGGATCATCCGGTGGGTTTTAAAATAAAATACTAATTCGTGAGCCCCCTGCTCGATGATCTGATACAGTTCCAGGATGGGACCTGGGGCATCGGCATGTTCTGTAAAGCTCCCTAGGAGATTATGGGATGACTCTCCCAGTCCCTCCCCGCTCAAGGTCCTGTGGTTCTGTGACTCGGGGGCTGTGCCCCAGAACCCCTAGATTGGCTGATTATGTCTAGAAGACCAGACAAGAGACAGATTACGCAGAAGGAGGAGCCCAGGGGTTTTCCTGGAGGAAGTTAGTAGGTTTAACAGAGTGGCCAGGAGGGAGAAGCCATTGTCCGTGGAGCGGCAGGAACAAACTGCAGAGAGGAACTCAGGCAGGGAGGCTGCTGTTCACCTGACAGGCTTGTGTCTGGGCTGGTGCTGGTACACACGTGTGAGCTCCCGTCTGTTGGGAGAGACCAATCAGTCACCTTGTCCGTGAATGTATCATCACGCATAAGGGTGGGGGCTTAGAAGGAAAAATAGAGCATTCTGACAGAGGCCCGAGTCCCACTGGGGGGCTTGAGAAGAGGAGGAGGGGCGAGGGGCACCTCTTTCTGTCGTGGGTGTTTTGTATCGGGGCCTCTGGAGTCCCCGCCACACAGCTCAGCTGAGAACGGGGGGTGAGGGTCAGGGAGGGAGGAGTGGGCCTGTGCCCAGGCCGGCCTGCCCTGTGTCCCTCCTGAGGCCTCCGAGGGCATGCCTGGTGAGACCCGGTGGCCTGAGTTTGCCCCTCACTGGTCTTGGAATCGAGGGTCTCAGGACACACGCCGGGGCATGAGCGCAGAGCTGGGTTCTTTATCTAAGAAGCACCTGCGAGTCTCAGAGGCCTTCCTACTTCTCCTCTGGTTGGCCCAGCTGGTCACCCCCCGCTGCCTGTTTCTATCTCCATCTTTCTCCTGTGTGCTGGGTCTCTGCCTGGAGACCCTGGCCCCCCGAGGCCTGGCGGGGGAGGCAGCCTGGAGGGCAGCCTGGAGGCGGTACACTCTCCCTCCCGCGGTGGCTCTGGCTCCACTCTGCCTCAGCCCCGCTGTCCGTGGGCATCTTCCGTGAGACGGTTCGAGACGCTTCCTGCCATTTCCCGGGCACAGGTGGCCTCCCAAATCCATCCGCGAAGTGACCGATAGCGTTGCCGAGGCAGGAGACAAAGAAACCCTCGCTGGTTTTTGTGTTAATGCTGGGCTATCTCCCACAGTATTGATTTTTTTTGGCTTTCGAAATTTCTCTTCTCTGTTTCTGAACCGTTTCTATAAAAATGAAAGAGGAGGTGAGGGATGATGGCGCCCGGGCTGACAAGCTTTGCTGAGTTAGCTGTTGTTTTCCATTAGGTCTTTCCGAGTCTGTCAACTGCCTCTTCTGGGCAGAAATATATTTAAAACGTGGTGTGAGAAGGTCCTCATGTGTCAAAAGGAAGGGCCTGCCACCAACTTTAGTCACTGGATTTAATCTTCCCAGTCTTAGTGCGTGGGTGCCCCTTAAGGGGGCCGCAGAGGTTTGGACCCCAGCCTTCCTCCCTCCATGCTGGTCCTCCCCTCTTCAAAGAGCCACGTCCTGCACAGCTGCTTGGGGTGAGGCTGGTCTGGGGCACTCAGCCTCCCTTCCTCTGCCCTGCTGTCCCTCAGACCTGCTCCTACGTCCCTTCTCCTCGCCACTTCCTGCTCTCCAGCACAGGGAGTAAACGACAGAGCAGCTTAGAGAGGGCTCCTTGCCTGTGGGATTTTGCTTTAGTCGCACTGCAATGAAGGCTTAAGGATGTTGAATTCTAAACGTGGGGTTTCATGCGTCCAACCAAGGGAGGGAGGGTGGGAAGGCAGCCTTCCTGAAACCTGGATGTGCCCTTGACCACTTCTGCTTCCACTGGTGGTACTTCATTTGGGCTGGGGGCACACGGGGTCAGTGCCAGTGACCCTGGGGCATCCAGTGTCCTGGGGTCGTTCATCAGCCAGCCAGCCAACAAATATCTGAATTGAGTTAAGGGCCCGTCTGCTTACAGGGTTGTGCTGGGCCCAGAGACCTACTTTGTCAAGGTCTACATCTTTCTCTATTCATTCTTGATTCCACGAATATATGCAGACACAGGGCCAGGTGCTAAGGATGGAAAGAGCATCAGTTCCTGGCCTTATACAACCGCCCAGGTCAGCGACCTGGGAGCCCTTTTCCCCTTCCAGCCCTAGCACATCCAGGCACTTGTCCTGTCTCCTTGCCGCTGGCTTTGACCCTCTCATCTGGAGCCCCTAGCATAGTGCCTGTCACATGCAGGACACCCACAGTACCTTTTGGTCTGCTGGCGTCCGCCCTGTGCCCCTAAATATGGTGCCACACACAGGTAGGGTCCCTCTCTTGCTCTAACATCTCCAGTGATTCCCCATTTTCTACAGAATAAACTCAGAATGGCCTTGAATGACACCCAAGCCTCTTCACAATTTGGTCCCTGTCAATCTGTTCAACCTCAGCTTCTATATTCCCCTCACCTACCCCTCAATTATTGAGGGTTCTCCAGAGAACCAAACCAATAGGCTGTGTGTGTGTGTGTGTGTGTGTGTGTGTGTGTGTGTGTGGAATTGGTTCATATGATTGTGGAAGCTGGTGAGTCCAAAATCTGCAGTGTGGGCTGGTAGCCTGGAGACTTAGGAGAGCTGATGGTGCAGAGGAAGTCTGCAGGTAGTCATTGGAGAACTCCCTCTTGCTTGGTGAGGTCAGTGTTTTTGTTCTATTCGGGCCTTCAATTCATTGGACGAGGTCACAATAAGGACAATCTGTTTTACCCAAAGGTTTCTAACTTGAAGATTAATCACATCCCCCAGACACCCTCCCAGTTTGACCCATGAAATTAGCCATCACCCCCCCTTTGGCTTTTGTGCTCTGGCAATACCTCAACTGTTGGTAGCTTCTAAACATGGCACCCTGTCCTGCCTCTGGGCCTTTGCATATGCTTCTCCCTCTGCCAGGCTTACCCTCTCCCATTCTCATCCACTCAGCAGACACCTTCTAACCAACGTAGTCTCAGCTGAGAAGCTCTCTCTCTCTCTCTCTTTTGGCGGTCCCTTCCATGACCCTCGCGGACAGCTTGGGTGTTTTTGTGTGACTGTTCCCACTTTACTTTGTACTTATCTTTGTTATATCATTTATCATGCCATAAATGCTGGTTGGCACATCAAGGATGCTGGGCTTGGCCCCTCCTTACTCCCTCCTGTCCCAGCCCCATGGCATCTTTTTCACTTGTATTTTACATGCTGACTTAAAATTTGTTTGAAGATGGAAGGACTAGAAGCTCTCCAAAGTCCCGTCCAATTTGGGCACTCTGAGACTCTGTCTGCATAGACAAGTGGATAAAAAAGGGCACCATTCCAGAGAGAGGAGTGGGATTTCTCCATGATGTATAGACAAGACTCACATGGGCACAACGGCTTTCCCTGATAGTGGAATTCAGGCACTGTGGTGGGCACTGTGGGAATATCTCTGTCTCCTTTGTCTAGGTCCAGGGTCTGCCTGAGCCGTGTCCCCCCGCCCCCCAGCTCCCACCTACCCTGTACTACCCATCCCGGAGCCGGGCAGGGCGATTAGGGGTTGTTAACCGAATCTGCTGCATGAACATTGGGAGGGACGAGCACGTGCTAACTACTCCATGCTGACATTTGCACCGCGTGCTCTCGCTGGCTGTCTGGAGAGGGCTTTGGGTTTGTTTCTCGGCCTCGTTTCTTTCCAGTCCTATCCCAGGAGCCTTCATGGAGGGCTGCAGATTCAGCCAAGCACCAAGCCCATTACAGAGAACACAGGACACACACCTCGGTGGCCATGCTTGTGTGGTGCACGCGTGTATGGCACATGGCTTGCCGTGGTCTCTCCCCCTCCCACACTGGGTCACCTTGCCCAGGAATTCACCCAGGTGGCCCAGAGTCCTGGGCAGTTGGGAAGCCGCAGCCATCAGCAGCTGAAGTGGCGGGGGGGGGGGGGGGGGGGGGGGGAGGGGCGCGGTGCGGTAGGGACAGAGCTGAATGGTCTCTTCTGGGCTTCCAGTGGAGCTGCCCTAATTCCTCGATGACCCGAGGCTTTCATCAGGTGCTATAATTAGTCTTGTTTTACAGACAGGAAGGCAGAGGCACAGAGAGGTTAAGTAGCTTGCCTGTCTTCGTTGTCACCCAGCATGAAAGTGACTCTCCAGCGCCAGTCTTCTCCCTCACTTATCTGCTGATCCCGCGGGTGTGGATGCGCTTTGCCAACCGGAGGGCGCGATCCATGCAGAAACCTTTGCTGTTGTCTCTACTCGTCTTCCAGAGAGAGGCAGTGGTGGCTGGTGCTTACCTCTGTCTTCCTGGGTCCCATCCACGCAGCCCGGATGCCGTGGGCGTGTGAGCAATTGCGCATACGTGTGTGCGTGTGTGTGAGCGCAGGGGTGCACAAGTGTGGGTGCACGCACACCCGTGTGAGGCTGGACTGCTGCCGTCGCCCCAGCCTTAGCTGCAGCTGCCAGTCTGATGAAGGAAAACCCGCACTTTGCCCCCACCACGTAGTCCATCATTTTTCCAGCTGGGCGCCTGTCACCAGCACTGGGGGAGCGTGTATCATCTGGGTCTGAAGGATGGCTTGACCAGCTGAGGGGCTCTGGCGGGAGTGGGGACTGTGCCCCGGAGGCGGGACAGGACAGGCTCTGCCCAGTTGCCGCGGTGTGTGTGGGGTGGCCCCAGGAGACGTGCCCTGGGTGCTGTTCCCACCCTGGGGCTGTGTCAGGATGAGGGAGGCGGGCTGATTCAGTGTCGGGGTAGGGAGTCAGCCCACATTTGCCCTGACCCGGGGTCAGCCTCCATTAGTCACTTTCTCTGACATCGTTTCTGTCGCAGTGTCTCCCTTTCTCAGTGAGAAGGGGTGAGGAGCGGAGAAGGGCAGCCCCCAGAGTCTGTCGGATCCGAGGGCTTGGTGCACTGGAGACGAGGCCCTGAGCTGGGACCAGGGAGCAGGGCCGGCCTTAGGCAGGTCACCGTAGAGGGGGCACCTGGGGGCAGGAGGCCAGGGATCCGGTGTCCCTGCAGCTGTGCCTCAGTTTCTTCGTCTCTAAGAGGAGGCTCTGAATAGTCCCCGCTTGATAGGTGTTGTGAGGGTGAAAAACTTTGAACAGGGTTTGGCCTTTGCAGGGATTCAGTAAGAGCAGCTGTTGTCATTATTTTCACTCTGGTTGAGGCCCTGCCCTGAACCTGCCCTGGGACCTTGGGCAGCCCATCCCTCTGGGTCTCTAGGTCCTAATTACCAGGCTGAATAAGCAACCTAACCCCCTGGGCCATTGCCGTATAAGGGAGAAGTGACTTCTTCCCATTAGGCCAGCCACAGAGACGGTCCCACAGAAAGACCAGGCGGTGGTCACTCGCTGACCTGCGTGAGGAGGGGTTTGCTTTTGGGACACTCGTCCTTTTTCACGATCGCTCCAATCCAGCCCCATCTATAACCTATCCTCCTAGGGTTTTGCTTGCAGCCAGTTGTGAAGCTGGGGACCAAGCTGAAGAGGTAATGCCCCCAGGGTGGGCTTTGCTTTAGATGTGGCATTTTCAGTGGAAATCTGCAAAATGGGAAAACCTTTGAGGCCTAATGGAACAGCAGGTGAGTGGCGAGGTCTTGGGCGTTGCGGCAGGTCAGGGCTTGGGGTGACTGTGCTTTTTTGAGGGGAGGAGCCTGCTCAGTGCCTTCCCTCATCCTGCTGTGTAGGCAGGCACCCTGGAGGAGTGGCTCTGCTCAGGTGCATGTGGCCGCTTTTAAAAAAACAAAATTTAAATCTTGGATATGGGATTCCAATACGCCAGGTGGTTCGGTTTGCCCTACGCCCTGTTCTGGGTTGAACTTGGCACCACCTGCCTGTGTGTGCGCATGCGACTGCCCTGGAGCTCGAGAGGGCCTTGGAGAGCATCATGTTCACACCTGCCATTTTACAGAGGAGGAAACTGAGGACTGGGAAGCTGAGACTTCCCTGAAGTCTCACAGCTAAAGGCCAGGCTGGATAGAACCAAGGCTTCCTTACTCCTGTGAGTCTCATACTCTTCCCAGGATAGCACATGCCTCCTTTCATAAATGAGAAGATGGCAGCCCAGAGAGGTGCAATGACTCACCTAAGGCCACACAGCCAGGGCATTATCCCTCCCTCACCCCCCATGATTCCCCAAAGACCCCAGCTTTTCCTAAGTGGTAACAATGACCATTGACGGGCAGTGAGGGATCCTGGGTAAAGAGCCTGAATTAGCCAGGGAACCACACCCTGTGTTCCATATGCCTCTGTGGGCTGTGGTCATCTCTTTCCTTCTGGAGCCAAGCAGTTTGCCCCACGGAGCCCCGGCAGAGCTCCCGCAGCACAGACTTTGCTCTCCTCCCTGATGAGACCTCCCAGCTTCCCCAGACTGCCCACCTCACGGGGCCCGCCCAGCCTCCAGCCTCCAGCTCACCTTGGCCACAAGCTGGGCCAGGTCCTGCCCCTGACCGTGGCCACAGGCTCTGGACGGGACACATTCATATGGATTATTATATTTAATTCTCCAGCGGCCCTGCGAGAAGCTGTCATTGTTCTTAATCTGTCGATGTAAAAATCAAGGCATCAGATATTGAAAGTAACCTGGCAAATGTCCCGCTGTGAATGGGTGTTAGCAGTGGTACAATAAGGGTTCTTGCGGGAGCAGGTTGGAAGCCCAGCCCAGGACGGGGCTGCGGCCCTTTCATCAGCCACCTTATCTCGAGGCCTTGGGGACACGCCTGCGGCACTGCCCTCCCCTCTTCGGTCCTCCTGGAGCGCTGATTCCAAAATCCACTTGGATTTGACCAGACACGGGCTGCTGGTGCTCTGCTGGCTTCTCACACGGACCGAGCACAACCGTTGACCTTTATTTGTCCTTGAGCTGTTCCTGATCATGGACCTTGAGAATCAGAAGGGACATTTTATTTATTTATTTATTCATGTATTCATGTATTCATTCATTCATTCATTTATTTATTTAAAAATGCGTTTCTTCCTTTTTTTTTTTTTAAAGTTTATTTATTTTGAGAGAGAGAGAGAGAGAGAGAGAGAGTATGGGCAGGGTAGTGGCAGAGAGAGAGGGGAGAGAGAATCCCAAGCAGGCTCTGAGCTGTCAGCACAGAGCCTGAGGCGCGGGCTCAGACTCACAAACCGTGAGCTCACGACCTGAGCTGGAACCATGTGTTGGACACTTTACCCATTGAGCCACCCAGGTGCCCCCGAAGGGACTTTAAGCCAATCTATTCTAAAAACCCTTTATTTTGGTTTTTTTAATGAATAATTTTCAGAATGTTTTTCTTCAAAAGTGCTAATGCACATTAGAGTAATCTTAGAAAACATAGGCAAGCCAAAACAAAAACGAACGTCGGTTATAAAAGAAATAAGTTGCGGGTATGGAAAGTACAGCATAGGGAGCATAGTCAGCAATATTGTAGTGACTTCGGTGACAGACAGTAACTGCACTCAACATGATGGGCATTTCGTAATGTATACAGTTGTCGGAACAGGATGTTGAACACCTAAAACTAGACAGTATGTCAACTGTCTACTCCGGATTAAAACAAACAACTACTCATAATCTTCCCACCCCCAGAGATAATTATGATGAGTATTTTGGTCTGGATTGTTTCCACCTTTAAAATCATGAAATATTTCATGTAAATGAGGAAGGTACAGGGCAAAATACAGCCGAGTCTCCCATGTCCGCTACCGAGGTGTGGCAAACGTTTTATTTCCAATTTTCTTTTTTTTTTTTTTTTTTTTTTTTTTTTTAGCAAATTAAATGTTACCATATAGTTGAGGCCCCCTTTGTTCCCACATCCCTCCACACTGGGTCCCTGTCTCTCGCTCCCAGAGGTAACTCCTAGGCTGTCCAGTTTCGACACTTTGCGGCATTTTCCATCCATGACAAGGGAGCATTGCTTTGTGCTAAACTTTGCATCAATGTCATGATCCAGCGTATGCAATGCTGCAACTTGCTGTTTTTCCTCGGCGTGGCATTTTTGAGACTTAGCTGTGCTTGCTACACGTAGACCTAGGGAATTGGTTTTAACTGCTGCATAGGAGTCCACTGTATGATTATGTTACTGTCCTATACCATAGTAATACTACCCCATACACGACATTATGTTGCTCTGTTATGTTACTATAGTATGTTTTTCCAGTCTAGTGATCACAGTCACTGACGTTATTTCTAATATTTGTTTATAACAAATGATGCTGCAAGGAATATGCCTGTCTATCTCTCCTGGTAGATAGGGGTTGAGGAATTGCTGAGTTTTAAGTATGAACAGCTTCAGGTTTACTAATTGGTGCCCAGTGTCCTCCCCGAAAGCTGTACCAGTTTACCTTCTATACGCAGCATGTGAGTCCCCGTGGCAGCCCATCTTTGACAAAACAAGGTTTTATCAGGCTTTTCCGTTTTTCTCGATCTGATGGGTAGGAACTGGTAATTCATGCCATGTTTAATGGACATTTTTCTGATTTTTAGTTAGATCGGACATCTTCTCACAAGGTTATCAATCATTCTCCACTTTCGTGAATTGCATTTCATATACTTGGATCCTCCTCCTACCGAGCTGTCTTTTTCTAATAGATTTGTAAGAGTTCTACTCCGACTACTCTCCTCTTTTTCACTGTGATGCCTGCAGATGTCTTCTCTCGCAGTGTGGATCCTTTTCACTTTGGTCAGGGTATGTGTTTGTTTTAAGGGAGTCCTATTTGCCAGATATTTCCTTATGGTTTTTGCCTTTCACATTTTGTTTTCTTTGTTTAAATTTTTTTTAACGTTTATTCATTTTTGAGAGACAGAGTATGAGTGGGGGAGGAACAGAGGGGGGAAGGGACAGAGAGAGAGGGAGACACAGGATCCGAAGCAGGCTCCAGGCTCCGAGCTGTCAGCACAGAGCCTGATGCGGGGCTTGAACTCACGAACTGTGAGATCATGACCTGAGCCCACGTTGGACACTTAGCCAACTGAGCCACCCAGGCGCCCCTGACGATAAGCTTCTTGAAAGAGGGATTCTCTCCTTTCCTCCTACCACCTTTATGCACTTAACATAGGCTGAGTACATGGCAGGCGCTTAGGAAGACCATGTTGAATAAATAAATCACTGCATTTGCAGATTGATTCCAGCATAATTAGTCCTTTTAAGTTCAGCTCTCTGTTTCATCTCCTGTAGTTTCATATTTTGACATATCTATTCATTCAACAAACATTTGCTGAGCACCTGTTATGTGCCAAGCACTGTGCTAGCTGCTGGGGATTAAAAGAGGAGTAAGCTGTGTATTCAGTCCTCAAAGAACTTGAACTTTAGTGGGAGAGACCAAAAAGTCAGCCAACCTTGCGACTGTGCTATTTAAACATTATAAAATGTTTATATTGGGGATACAAGATAGGAGGGGGATAAAATCTGGCCAAAATCCGGGAGGGCTTCCTGGAAGAGGAGACATTTGAGCTGAGTCTTTAAGGCTGAGGAGGAGAGATCCATTTGGCAAAGGTGGAGAAGTGTGTGATATGGACAAAGAGAACTTGAGTCTCTGGCCATGATTCACGGTGACTCAAGCATAAGATAATTAGGTGGCTGAATGGCATTTGTTCATTTTTAAGAGTTCGGGGCCCCTGCTTCCCAGGTGATTCTAGACTAACTCAGGTCTGCCCACAGCCTAACCCAGCACCCCCAGTACTGCCTGTCTCATCATGGATTAAACCACCTGGCTTTGGGACTCTATGTAGTTCGCTCTTGTTTAAAGTGGGCTTCAAGTTTTCGTGGAGGAGTGGGGTTTTCACCTTGTTTCGTGCCTGTAAATGGACAATCCTATTCTCGCCATCATTTCTTTTGCCAGTGCTATTATTATGGGCCTTTCTTCTGCAGCCAGAATAACATATGAGACACCAGCCTGGAGTGACAGTGTGCCTGACAAAAACAGAAATAGCCCGGCTCATATTATTTGCAAAAGAATTATCCCCTGGAGGTGGTTTTTAATTTGGGGGTTTGCTGCAAAATGGAAACCTGACCAAAGCTACTTTGCAACCCAAATGCTCGTCTTACCAATCCATTATCAAAATGAGACTTGCTGGGTACTGTAGCAAGTCTTTCTGCGTTCTCTTCTTTAATGGGTCGAGTCCAAGCTGCGTCTATTATTGGGAGAAGCTGGGGGCGACTGAGCAGTTTAATTTGCTGATGAATGGGGAAGGGAAGGTAGGGAAAACATTCTCACATCCCAATGAAGAACGACACAAAAGGTGGGCGGAGCAAGCCTCAATTAGAGCCAGCTACGTCAGCTGGGTGGCAAGAAGGCGGTGTGTGGCCTGCCGGTGGTTTGTTTGCAAGGGATTAATAATTCAGCCCCGGGAACCAGGTTAGGGCTTATGCACAGCAGACTTGCATAAAGGTTAATTGGTATTTATTGGGCAATGGTAAGTGGCATCTATGCTATTTTGGTATTTTCCGGGACTTGAGGGAAAGAGAAAAGAGACAGAGACAGAAGCAGAACTGACTGTGGAGATCCAGGGAGGCCTTTTCTCGGGATCAGGATTTCATGAAATCGTTCTCCGGGCCCCAGCAGGGAGGGGCTGGGGGGCTCAGAGCCTTGACGGGCTTGAGAAATGAATTTCTGTGGCGCCTCCATTGTAAGCCTTACACGTGCTATTTACACTTGACATGTCATAAATCTGATAGCAGCAAACAAGATGGCACCGGCTTTCTGTCCACTTTTATTTGTGTGGATGCAGGAAAGGAAGCTCCATGAGCAAGTGACAGGCCATACAAGCCATTCAGTCCAGGGGACTTGGGGGCTGGGCCTGGGGACCCTAGAAGCGGGGATGCAGGGCTAGGGATCACTGCCTGATTTGGGGCATCAGATCTCCTTTGTCCAAATGGCGTCTGCAAGATGTGGGCTTCGGGTCAGGGCGTCTCTCTAGCTCCTGGAATAACGCTTACTGCGAGGTGTGTGTGTGTGTGTGTGTGTGTGTGTGTGTGTGTGTGTGTGTTTGAGCTACAAGAAAAATTATTTCTAGTTTCCCTGTATGTATAATCAGCCGTCTCGCTTACTAGGCCAGAGCTCCTTGGGGACAGCGTGACATCTTGTTCATGTCTTTAAACTCAGCCTGAGACCTTGGTGTTCTTCTAGGTTGTGATTGTTAAATGGATACATTGGTCGGTCTGTGCCTGCTCTGGCACATTCCATGGGGCGGATGTCTTCAGTCTGTAGAGGATCGAGTAGCCATTTCAACTCAGTAATGACTTATCTGAGCGGCCCTAAAAGATTGTCCCGTATCCACACATCTCATTCACAGCCTCCTTGACTTCTTGGACCTCCACACTTAGCCCAACGCTCCGTGCGTATCAAAAGTCTTCATTTCACTGGCGCCTCTTTATTTGACAACAATTCACAAAAGCGTCTGGTCCTGGAATCTGGGGACTGTCCCTCAGCTCCGGGTTTTGCATTAGACCTAATGTTTTGTTGTTAGCATTAGTGACATTCTTCTAAGGAAGAGTCTTGCTCTGAGGAACAGTTCCTAAGGTTTTCTCTTTCCTTTTCCTCTCCTCTCCTGTGCAATCAGGGTGCACGAAAAGGCACTTCTCACAAAACACTGCTCACGTGACAAGGGTCCACTCTGCTGGTCTCGAAAGTGTCACTTACATTCTCTTGCTCTTGAAAGCATGCTTCCTTCGGGACTGAATGTTAGCATTTTGGGGGAACAACTCCTTCTTAAAGCCAGCTCTCACTGAAACATGAAGATATAGGACAGGAAGAACCTCTAAAAAGGCTCTCCG
This sequence comes from Panthera onca, assembly GCF_046562875.1. Taxonomy (NCBI): domain Eukaryota; kingdom Metazoa; phylum Chordata; class Mammalia; order Carnivora; family Felidae; genus Panthera; species Panthera onca. The sequence continues at coordinate 66,576,984 of NC_138350.1, forward strand.
TGCATCTTCTTGCTTCAGTGTAGGACTTTATTAAATCATCTGAAGGCCTCAAGATTCCCTGAGGAGATTCTCCTATCTTCTGTCTTCCATGGCTTCAGACCCCTGTTGGTGTGAGTGTTAATTTGATTTTCTACTTACTCATCGTCCAGCTGAAAATTCAGCCCAAAGGCTTTCTGTGGACATCAAAATAGCTTGCTTCTCTTCCTTCCCTGGTGTGTGTGACCAAGGCCCTGGAGAAAGTGGAGGCTGTGACAGACACCTGGGTATGGGGGCAATAGGAGGTATACATGCGTTCAGAGGGCCACAGGGAGAAATTCCCGAGTGTCCCCAGTCCCTATGTCATCGTCCTCATGGTATCCCAGAAGCCTCCCTTGCCTTGCTCCCTTCCATCAGGACAGAGATGTCAAAAGCTGGCAGAGCTCTGGGCACTTAAACTGGCATCTGAGCCTGGAGTGAAAGGGGTAGAGTGAATGGAACGTGGGGGCCCCGAGCCAAGCTTCCTGAAATTAAACGTGTTCCTCCTCTCTTCTGTCATGCTCTGATTGAAAGAGCCGGGGAGCCCCGGTTTGAATCCCAGCTCTGACGCTTAACAATCATGCGGTCTTTTGGCAGATTACACAACCTGTCGTGCTCACTTTCCTCATCTGTGAAATGGGAACAGCAACGTCTAATGTATGGAGTGTGGTGAGATGATGTAGACAGCACTACGGGTGGAGGCTCAGAGCCCCGGCAGATCGCATGAGTGTGAATCGAATCCTTGTTCTGTTACACGCTAGCTTTGAGAATTGGGGAGAATCATTTAATTTACCCCCTGAATGTGGCAGTTGCCTCGTCTGAGAAATGGGCTGAAGAGAGCGCCCACCTCACCTGGTTATCAACGGGTAGGTTGGTGGTGAAACGTGTGGCCTCTGAAACTAGACCACGTGGGTGTGAGTCTCAGCTCGGTCATCTCCCACCCGTGTGACCTTGGGCCATCCACTCGACCTCTCTGTGCCTCAGTTCCAACATCTTTAAAATGGGCATCATGTTAGGTACCAGTCTGTAACGCCAATCTCTGTTGCGAGGGTTGAGTGAGTTAATATACACAAAGCGCTTAGAGCGTGGCCCGGCGTGTTACAAGTGCTGGGTCAGTGTTCGAAATTATTACTGAGAAAATTCGGTGAAACGATGCCTGAAGAGTCGCCAGAGAGGTGTCCGGTGCATGCTGATCATTCAACAACGATTTGCTAGGGCAGCTGGAACAAAGGGTGGGCCTTCAAAAAATATCACTTCTCTTTCCCCCTGTCCCAGATAGGTCAAGGGGGGAGCCCCTAGCCTCTTAGCCAACCCGCACAGGCCGGGCAGGCTGGCAGAGAAACCCCGAAGCTCAGGACCAGGGGGACGTGGGGGGATGGGGCTGTAACGTGGGCTTAGAGGCCGTTTACTCCACCGGCGCTCTTTTGGTTAAAATGCACCCAAGGAACAAAGGAGAAGCACTGCCCTAGGCACTCTTGGTTTTGGTCAATATGCTGCAAGGAAGCAGAGGAGACAGAGAGCGAAATGAAAGCAGCACTTATAAATACTTTAATAATAACGAAGACATGATTCATCGAGGTTGCTTGCAAAGTAAATTATTCCAAGATGCAGAGACCTGTCAGAAGGATTGTGAACTAGTTAAAAGGTGATTCTACAACTTGCGAGGAAGCACTTGAAGAGCGGCAGCTCAAGCAGTTATTCATGCCTCCGCGCATCCTAGCATAATTTAAGAAAAAGGGAAATGGACCTATCAGCTCTTAATAGAGTATTCGTGCTCTCTTTATGTGAAAGGTTACCAAAATTATTTCCTGACTTACTGATTCCGTTAGGTTTTATGTTCCTCTTGGTATTGTTTTCTTATTTAAACCACGTGGCAATGCTAACTAAGGCAGCACTGGCCTTTTATTTAAACAGTTCGCTTCTGGGGTGCCTGGGTGGCTCAGTCGGTTAAGCGTCCGACTTCAGCTCAGGTCACGATCTCACGGTCTGTGAGTTCGAGCCCCACATCGGGCTCTGGGCTGATGGCTCAGAGCCTGGAGCCTGCTTCTGATTCTGTGTCTCCCTCTCTCTCTGCCCTTCCCCCGTTCATGCTCTGTCTCTCTCTGTCTCAAAAATAAATAAACGTTAAAAAAAAAATTAAAAAAAAAAAAGTTCGCTTCTCTGGAGGTGTCTCAGGACCTCGAGAAATCTTGCAGGGGGCTGGGGTGGGGCTGGGGGGTTTTGGGGGAGGTCTAGGAGCATAGGGCATGAGAGGGGCCAGATGGCAGACCTGGATGTCCTTGGAAGGTCAGAGTTGGAAGGAGCTTCCTACCTCTGGTCCAACCCCTAAACGGGAGACTGAAGGCTGGAGAGGACTTATTGAAGCCTCCACAGATTAAAGAGTGGCAGGGTCTTAGACCACTATGTCATGCTAGAGTCCTATCTGGTGACCCTAGTGCCACAAGGCACCCTGCAATGGGCCCCCAGAGATCCATCCCGTGTAAGTGCTGACTGTGTGCATGGCACTGAGCTAAACACTGTGCCAACTGGGCATTAGGCTCAGATGCATGAACTGGAAAATGCAAGTAAGGGCGACTGAAATGAAATAGCAGTTTTAAACAGGGAGCTTGGGTCTAAGTTGTTGGTTGTGTGAGTTAGAGCCAAGGCCTCGCCTACCTCCTTGGCCTTTCCCTCAGGCCTGCGACGTGGTCACAGTTCCCGCCATCACCTGTGTTCTCAGCAGGAGGAAACACCAAGGTAGAAAAAGGAAAGCAAGACTCTATTAGGCAAGCAGACATTCCCAGAATTCCCCACGGGGCTTCCACTTATATGTCACTCTCCAGCGATCCTTGGCTCCAGGGGAGCTGGGAAATTTCGTTTATTTAGCTAGGCTTAATGAGCCCCCACCAAAACGGGGATTCTGCTAGAAAGGGAGGAGAAACTAGGTGTTAGGTAGGCACTGACAGTTCCTGCTAGGCCGGGATTATTTTGCGTATCTCTCACAACAGTCCTACGGGACAGATATGACTATTATTCCCATTTTACAGATGAGAAAACCGAGGCCCAGAGAGATTAGGTGATGTGCCCAAGGAACAGAGTTGAGACTTAAACCCAGGACCGCATGGCATCAAAGACCTTGCTCTTGACCGCTGTGCCCTCCCACCTCTCTGGTAGGAAATCCTTTCCTGTTCTGAATCCGAGAACAGCTTCCCAGAGCCTCAATCTCTCCCCGAGCGGGTGGGCGGGAGACATTCCAAAGCATCAGGAACAACTGAGGCAAAGGCAGCTCTGCCCAGCCCCCGGCACAGTGGTTTGCACACAGAGCATTTGCTGTGAGGAGGTGAGGGGAGGAAGAGAGGTGGAAATTCAGTAGGAGATGAATATAACAGACACTTAGCAGCCAGTGTCAGCCCTGGGCGGAAGGGAAGGTAGTTTCCAGAACCTTCACCTCCTGCCCCTGTCCTGGTCTGTTCCCCCCTCCGTGGACCCACACTCTCCTTGCAGCTGGTCACTGTCCTGTGTACGGTTTCTGCTTTATGAAACCCTGCTTCGAGAAAACATCCTCTACCAGTTAGCTTGCACCCTAGCATGACTTTATAGAGAATCATGGGGGGATGACAAGGGCATGTAATTTACTCCCACCCCCTCATTTTCTAGAGAAGGAAACTGAGGCCAGAGAGAAGTATGTCCACACCATTTTATATAGAAGTCAGTGACAGATTGGGAAGGCGGCCCAGGACTGCTGACTCCCGGTCTAATGTGTGTGTATGTGCTTGTATGCACATATGTACCTGGTGTGTGCGTGCACTTGGCCTTGCTGCTGGTGGGACGCAGGCTGCCTTGGTTAAGGGTGGGCCAAGGATTCTACCCTGAGGACTTTTCTTTGGCGTTTTATAAATCAGCCAGCAAGACAGCCACTTTCATGCTGCAATGTCATATTCAAGGCCCAACCCAAGATCAATTGCTGGCTGAGTTTGATTCTCTGTCACGAAGCCTGGGTCAGCCTGTCCCAATCTGGGATATTAGCCAAGCTTGGATTTTGATACTTTCTACTCAGCCCTTCTTTCTTTTTCTGGTCCCACTCCTGCTCTCCAAGGCTCCCCTTTTTCCAGGTTCACCAAAGACTTTAACTCTAGGGTACTCTAACAAAAGAGGTTTGTTACCCGTGAAAGAGAATACCCTGCAATTTGACCATGCTGCCATAAGGGGGCGGTAGTTCCATTAACTCTAGGGTACTCTAATAAAAGAGGTTTGTTACCCCTGAAAGAGAATACCCTGCAATTTGACCATGCTGCCATAAGGGGGCAGTAGTTCCCTTGACCAGGAGCCATGAATGATAATGTTAGAGGTGAAAACCCACAGTTAAAGAATGTTTTATTTGCCACTGTATTTTTTTTTTTAATCTTGAATTTATCACTAATATTTTAACATTAGAAGACAGCACATAAAATCCCAATTTGGGGCTTTTGAAATATCAGGACATTTGGCAACACTCCCTCAGGCCTACAGCCGGCTGGGGCTGGGTAAGGCTTGCCCCTCTTGGGAATGGCATGCAGCCTCCGTTGTTGCTGTCCTCTTCTGGTTGACGGTCTCTTATTTATGTTACCTGTCTGCTTTCCCAACCCCCTGGTTTAAGCTTTAAGCATGCACTTGAGTTAGAAATAAACATTAGTTAAAAAAAAAAAAAAAACAAAACTAAAGTAACATCACTTAAAAAAAATCCCAACAACTGAATTGATGTGGCAATAAACAAACTCAATATTTGAATCTGATGTCTTAGGATCAACTTTTAGATTTTAGACAAAGATACCTTTCTTATGACGCTGGTCTTAAACTTGAATCAGTTTCAGTTTCCAGGGCATTCCACACTTTCTCTTACTTCTAAGATGACAAACCATCCCAGATTGCCTGACTGAGGGATTTCCTGGAATGTGGAACTTTCAGTGCCCAAACCAGGAAAATCCTGGGCAAGTCAGGACAAATCTTTTACCCTACTTAGCTCTGGACCTCCCTCTGCCTAGAACTCCTCTCCTTTGCCTGTGTCACTACCTTCTCACCCTTCAGGTCATGGCTAAGGCAAGTCAGTCCTAACTACCCTCCTTCCTCTGGCCACACCAGCCCTTTCCCTAACCCTGCACTCCCACCTAGGCTAGCATACTTGCCCACCCGCTGGTCTCCCCACTTGACCCTCGGGGAGTCCCTGAGCACTGACTCGTGGCTCTCCTGTTCAAGGGTGTGTTCCCAGCACACGACACAGTAAATGGCACGTGTTAGGTGCTGAGTGCCGAATCTGGACTAATTCCTTAATGTCATGTGTAGTGTCTAATTGCTTCATATTCCTCACAGTCCTGGCACATAGGTGCCCAGTAAGAAGTTTGTTGGGTTAGGGGGGCCTGGGTGGCTCAGTCGGTTAAGTGTCCAACTTCGGCTCAGGTCATGATCTCATGGTTCATGGGTTCGAGCCCCGTGTCTGGCTCTGTGATGACAGCTCAGAGCCTGGAGCTTGCTTCAGATACTGTGTCTCCCCCCCACCCCCCCTCTTTCTCTCTCTCTCTCACTCTTTCTCTCTCTGCCTCTCCCCCACTCACGCTATGTCTCTCTCTCTCAAAAAAAAATAAACATTACAAAATAAAAAAAAAAGAAGTTTGTTGGATTGCATTGCATTGGACTGGCCAAGGATTTGGATAGATGTTATCTCTTCTGATAAAAGAAAAGGATAAAGGAAAGTAATGATGTACCACAACAGTCTGTTTTAGATTCTTTTGACTATGATTTACAGGGGGAAATGCATTTTATATGGGGACCCAGTAAAGTCCACTTTCCCCAACCTCCTTCCGCATGTGAAACAAAAGTGTTGTATTATGGATGGTTCTCCTCACCACACAACAGAGGCTCTCTGCTATAGTCCAGTTCTATTCTATTCTATTCTATTCTATTCTATTCTATTCTATTCTTCTCTTCTCTTCTCTTCTCTTCTCTTCTCTTCTCTTCTCTTCTCTTCTCTGTCATTTACAAACATTCTGGTAATACCCTATTAAACTGATCTCATCATCACTGATGGGTCACATCTTAGAGCTTGAAGAACTTCCCAGAGTGAAACTACTTGTCCAAATTCTTAGCAGACTTTAGACATCCAATTTCAGGTCTTTCTCAGGCACAAAGATGAAGTGGAAATAACCCGATTCTTACCATCTGCTAAGTCTTGTCTCCACACAACCTCTTAATAATCCAGTTCATACTTATCTCTATTGGCGACTGATGGTAATTACTATGTGCACCACCTTCCGAGATACTCCGTTTCCTTATGTTTACATTATATTGTTTGTCACCCATATTGTTCTCTTTGCTTCCTCAAGGTTCCTCATGTTCCTAAGTAGATTCGAAGCCCCTGGTGAACAGCTACCATGCCCTATATATTTTCTATGTTCCTCTTTTAACGAGCATGCTAAAAGGAAAAAGCAAACTTGTGTTGAATTAGAAGTGTCTTATACCAAAATGGTATTTCTAGTGAGGGCCCAACCACTCTGTGTTAACCACTCTACCCCCTTCCGTAACTCCTGGTTGCCTATGATCAGTAAAGGCCCTGATCATCCATTTTCCCATCCCGCTGAGGACAAGAATTGTCCGAGTTGCATCAGACTCTACTTTCAGTAAGAGAGTTGAAAGCAAGACAATGTGCTTCCACAGCCAGTGATTTGTCTGAGTGCTTCATTGGGGAGGATGTTGCCATAGGTCTTAACAATTAAGGGGTGGGGGAGGCTGATTTTCAGGACCTAGAATGGTATGACTAGCCCTTTCAGGCCCTGTTCTAACCCGAGATTTGGTGGCTTCTTGTGAGGGCACGTAGAAGCATGGAAGTGGCCAGGAGAAGGGCAGGGGATTCACCCCCAGGGACACCTCTGAGCACTGTTCACTCTTGCATGACCACAGTGAATGACTAGGATAGATTTAATCTCTCCATTGCCACGTTTCCAATAACACACCAGACTTCCTTGTCTGAGTGCCTTGAATTGGTTACGGGTTGCTGAGCTATTGATCCCTCCAGCCCCCGGGGCAGCCAGGATCCCCAGAATGCATACCTCTGGCCTCTAGGACTGCCCCCCCCCCACCACTTACCTCCGCATGCTTTACAAACAGACTCGTGTTCTGTCTGCCTTGACTCGAAAAAGGTGAGGACGCTCTGTCTTATACTGCGCTCTTGTGACCCCAAACATAACAAAAGACAGTGTGCTCCACCTGGTATCCAGGGACCTTGGGGGCCAGTCCTGGCTCCACCCACCATTAGGAAGAACACCTCCGACCATCATATTTCTCATCTGTGTTATGCTAATGGCCTCCAAAAAATCCATGCAGGTTACCAATGCTGCGGGTAAGAATACATATTTAGTATTTCTGGCCAGTGTGTGTTTTATTAATTTGTGATTTCTGTTTAATACGTAATATGAACTTCTAATACTGAGTTGAACTTCTCTCAGCCACGATTCAACAAGGACTTTCAGGAGGGCCTTCTCTGGAACAGGCATGACAGTCTCTGGGGATGCAAAGGTGGACAAAGATCCAGCCTTGGTGTCTGCCTTCACGGAGCCCGCAGTCTAGGTCTTTCTAGCCTTATAACAGGAAGTGGGAGACCTGCATTCACCAGCACTGTGAACTTGCCCCTGAAATGGGGAAATAGTGTCACCTTGCTGTGTGAAGGGCCAGAATCTCCTGACCCTGCGTTTCTTACTAAGAGCACACATTTCATGACACTGCGTTTCTCCATCACCCCCATCCCCACCAACACAGGGGCAGATTAGGAGACAATAGTACAAAATCATCTGAGGAAATCTCGCCGAGGAGACTCTCTGGGTGTGAACGCATCACCACGTCACTGGGCGCTTGCTGTCTTGTTGACGTCTGGCTGCATTCTGGACACTCCTACCATCACCACCCCCCTGTTCCTGGTCATCTGCTCTGTGTCACTGCCCAAATAACTCCCAACAGGGCCAAGGGCATCCCTCTGATGAGAAAGGAAGCATTTGTTCCCATCATCCGCTATTCCAGTGAAGAAGCAGTTTTAGGCCTCTCCCTGGGGAGACCTGGGCTGCAGAATCTTTTGTTGAACGAAGCACCTTTCACGTGAAGAAACGGCGGCAAGATAAAATGACACGTTGCTAATGATGTATTTTATGGACTGCCATCTGTCTCCGGAAAGGTCAGAGAAAAATGGCAACTCCAGTTGCAGGCGATTGGGTGGCGGTGGTGGTTGGGGGGACAAATGGTTCTCATCGGAACATGACAAGGAGGCTCGGTGACATCATATAAATGCCCTAATTGGGAAGTGGTCAATCGAGCGGGCCTGACTTCTGAATTTGATGTGTCAATAAACAAGCTCAAGGTGAGATTCTGGATCAATACCGCAGGACAAGAACCATCCGGCAAATTTACTGCAAAGTAATTGGGTGCAAAATGACTCAACTCAACCTTCACACTGCTGAAAAGCAAACAAACGGTTGGCCCACTGGCAAGCGTTTGTACGTGTCAGCGGCTGCTCGAGCGCTCACTGCCTGCTAATGGGTCCGGGTAAGGGAGCCCCCAAAAGGGAGAGAAAACCACGCACCCTTTCTGCACATGCCGATTCCAGCAGAAGCATGCTCACAGTTGGGGACTATGGCCTGGATGCCTCTACCAGGACTATGCAGTTTTTCATCTCATATGATAATAACTATAATTATCATCATAGACTCAGTTTGTACTCTAAGTGGCAAAATGTATGAGTCACAGAGGAAATCTGTATCTGTGTCTATAGACCTGTATACATATCCATATATCTCTATCTGTATTTATATATCTATATTTGAAATATCTACATCTATACCATCTAGTATGGGTGGCAGATTATTCTCTTTCCATCTCTGGGTATAGGGAAAAGGGGGTAAAGAACCTCAGTTGTGTCAACTTCAGGGTGTCCTGGGCTGGAAGTGGGTGGGGCGGGGGGAAGGAGGGCGCATCCTGGTTTGACCCAGTGGTGGAAAAGGTGTCCTGTCCTAGAAACCCCCTGCTGCCCCATCCAGACATGCAGACCTCTGAGCAGGTTGGGCGAGAGTGTCCTAGACCTGGCTCATACCAGCTCACGAGAGCTGATTGTTTAATATTCAACCACTGGTAGCTTGGAATCGGCCATATTCACACCGCAGACAGCAACGAATGCTCTATGGCAGGTCCCTGGAGTAATTTACTAGCATACCACTGAGAGGAGGGTAGGGCCTGGAAGTCTGGGATCCAGCCGAGGAAGGGTGAGTCCAGGGCTGGGCTGTACCCACTGAGACTGGCCTCGCTAGTGGGTAATTACACTTTGGTCTGGGAGGCCTTGGCCAAGACAGAGGGGCAGCTGAGGACAGAGGAAAGCTGATGGCCGAGGAGATGCCATTGACATTTTGATCACCTTTTCTCAGAGTGGCCCAGTTGGGGAGGACTGATGGGCAGAGTAAAAGGAGCACCGGGTGGGTGTCAGTAGGCCAGCTTTGTCCTTCACCGAATTGGCGGAATAGGAGAGAGCCAATAATCAGCTGATAGAGCCCATAGGGTCCTGTAGACTGTGATATGTTAAAATGCTGCTGTATTGGCTGTTGTCTGAGTCTGCTGGGGTATAACAAAATACCATAGACTGAGTAGCCTAAAAATAATAAGACTTTATTTCCTACAGTTCTGGAGACTGGGAAGTCCAAGATCAAGGTACCATCATGGTTTGGTGAGGGCTTTCTTCCTGCTTTATAACCGGCACCTGTATGCTATGCCCTCACACAGGGGAAAGCGTGAGAGATCTCTCTGGAACGTCTTTCACCAGGGCACTAATCTCATTCAAGAGGGCTCCACCCTTATGATATAATCACCCCCATAGGAAGTCAGGCCTGGGGGCTCTTCAGGCCTGAATAGCATTCACCCCGGGGAGAACTTTGGTGGCAAAAACACAAACATTCGACCATAGGAGTTTCCCAACGCTCTAGCGTGACCTGTCCATAGCTCTGGTCCCTCTTCTGCCCGAGACTCCTTCCTTCTGTATCTCCTCACAACCCAACAACCGAAGGGCTGACCCCTGGCACACCTGAGGGGCCTCAGGGACCCTGTTCCTGTGTTAGGCCAGCTTCGGGCCCGATGGGTCAGTGTCGTGCCTTGTCAGGAAACGTCGTCTACACCGAGCTCTCTACAGGTGCCCCTTCCCCGGGGGTAGAAAGTGCAAAGGGCCAATTTACTACCACCAAACCTGTGGGAGGGATGGGGGCTGCTGGCAGAGGTGAGCAGAGTCCCCAGGGCATGAGGAAGCAGGAGGCCTGAGCTCCCTGGCGCGGGGCTGGTGGGTCAGCGCCCGCGGCCAACAGCGTAGGTTCAGACATTGGCTTGGCAGGTCGCTGATGCTGTGTGGCCTGAAGCAAGACACTGGACGCACTCCGGGTCTCGGTTGCCCCACCTGTGAAATGAGGTTACTAGGATGGAACAAATCAATTGACAAAAGACGCTTAAAGCAGTATCTGGCTCTTGTGGGGTGAGCTTGTGAAACAGTCAGCTGTGACACTCTCACTATCTGACGTGAGCCTCATGGCAATTGTGTCAGAACAGACTTCATCACCCAACCCCCCATTTTTATGATGTAGAGACAGAGGCTGAGAGGCGTGCTGCCCTGCCTGTGGTCTCATGGCCCCTCACTGTTGGAACCATCTGGAACCCAGCTGCTCCTTCTTTGTCCAGAATGTTCTCCACCATTCCGTTTGCTTGTGTGTGCCCAGGAGGTGTGAGGGGAGGATGTGGGCTTGGAAGAAAGCAGGCCCAGCTGGCGAAGGAGGGCAGGGGGACCGGAGGTGGAGGCCTGAGGCAGAGAGAGGCACAGTGATAAACGTAGTCACTCTGGGGTAAAAACTGGTAAGTTCATGATTCTTCCCTTTCTCCTTTTCCTCCCCTTTTCCCTGAGAGGGAAGTGGTGGCTGTGTGTGTGTGTGTGTGTGTGTGTGTGTGTGTGTGTGCATATTTGTGTATGGTTGTGTGTATGTGGGTGTGTGCTTGTATGTGTGTGTGTATGTGTGTGTACTTTGTCCTGGCACTGGGAGAGGGACAGGTCTGAACACATCCTCTGGCCTCATCCTTGGCCAAAGCGTAGTCCGTCGCATGTAACCTTTGGATCAGTCCTACCCCTGTAGCATTTACTCCAAGGACTGTGGACCCTGTGTCCTGTGGTCACAAGGCCCAGGCGGGCTGAGCTGTGTGTCCCTCATCACTTCGGGTCCCCTGGCTTCCCTCAGCCTTCTACACTTGTTTGGCGGAGCTCAGGGCTCCTGTGCATACGGTTCCCTCCCCTATCACGCGTTGCCTTGGGGCAAGTTGCCCCTCCAACTTTCCATACCTGCACATACAGGTGCACACGGGGCCTCGAGGCTCCTGCCGCGCACCGCAGAATGCCGGGTGGCTCAGCCTTCCGTGGCCTCTACCATCCAGCCTGCTCCCCATATTCAGAGCCTGTTTGAGAGCCGGGCTCCTCTTCAGGGGCCTCAGCAGCGACCTCAAACCGCTGTCAGGCTCCCCGTTTTCTCCTTCTGCCTGCTGCTCAGCTTTCTGCCTGCGGCTGAGAACCACCACGAGCAGCATCCTCCCCGCACCGAGTTCCCCGTGTGACCTTTGGGTGTCAAGGCCTCCAGCCCCTTGGAGAGTTAGGACCCCAAGTCCGCCTTTTGGCCTAAAAAGCCTCAAGTCTTGATCAAGCTTCTAATTCCTTACAATAAAATATTTTCAAGACTAGCATGCCTCCAGTGAGTTAAAAAAAATTCATTCCGCAGCTCCTTGACTTTATTCTAAGCCGGTCCCGTCCCCCTGGTTTCCAGGACTGGAGACACGTGGGGCACAAAGGACAGACGGGAAAAAGCACGAGTCGGTTTTTTTTTTTTTTTAAAACGTTATCCCTCTGCTTATGTCAATTGCTTAGGACGAGGCCTGGCATTTATCTGGTGGGAGCTCAGTAATTATCAGCTATCACTATTATCATTGTCATTGTTAATTATTATTATTTTATATTGTTCAGCTGATGGTACGTGAGAGTAAAAGTGAAGCCAAGAGACAATTATAATCGTGCAGTATGGATGAGCACAGGGAGCCAGAGAGCCCGCTGAGGGTTTTGCAGGGTTAGGGAAGCTTCTGGAAAGAAGTGAAGTGTGCGTGGAGACTGAAACTTCTCTGGCCACCCCTTAACCTTAGTGTCACCCTCACTCAACTCTGCAGTCCCAGAGTTGCTGGAGATCTCTGCTGTTCCCTGCGCTCTCTGTGATGGAAACACTCTCTTCCCTCTGCCGTCCCCTCACCTGCCTTTAGTTTCCATCTTGACTCTACCCTCATGAGTAACCCTGAGTCAGGACCCCTCAGCTAAGCAGGTCCCAGATTTCTCACCCACAGATCTCTTGAGATAATAAGTGCTGGTTATTTTTATAGATTTTTTTAAATGCTTACTTATTTTTGAGAGAGAGAGAGAGAGAGAGAGAGAGGATGAGCAGGAGAGGGGCAGAGAGAGAGGGGGACACAGAATCCAAAGCAGGCTCCAGGCTCTGAGCTGTCAGCACAGAGCCCAATGTGGGGCTCGAACCCATGGATCGTGAGATCATGACACTTTTTTTTTTTTGAGATCGTGACGCTTAACCGACTGAGCCACCCAGGCACCCCTAAGTGCTTGTTGTTTTAAACCACTAAGTTGTAGGTTAATTTATTACACGGCAGGAGATAACTGATACACGTCCACATTCTCCCTTGACTAGGAGGTTCATTACCATTCTAGCACAAGTTTTGGATCCAATAAGTAATTCAATAAATGAGAGGGAGGGATCTGTGGTAACGAATGGCTGAAAAGAGAAGCCAGGAGACGCAGACTCCTGGTGTGGTTCTGTCACTGCGCTGGGCACCTTGGGCCAAGACTCTTTCCTTCTCTGGACTCCAGTCTCTTTATTTTCGGATGAAGGGTTGAACCGGACAATCTCTAAGGTGATTTCCAGAATTAACATTTGGTGAAGGTTGGTGAAAATGCTTTCTGATAGACCCCAGTTTTGCAGACAGGAACTAAATTTCATGACTGGGCTTGCCTAGTACACGTCTTGGCCTCCCTCTTCTTCAGGCTGCCTGTGAGGTCCATGGGGATTGGCCTGACCAGTGTATTTGACCCTGACTGGGGGCAAGAGGACAAGTCAGAAAGAGGCACTGGGCCCTTTGAGATGATTTCTGGCCTGATGTCCTGACCTCAGGGCCCTACCCGCCCATCAAAGACCTTGCTTGCCAGCTAGGAATATTCTGCGTGCTCCCTGGCTCAGTCTTGTCCCAAGCCTCAAATATCCTAGGATCATCAATCACGCTAGTTATTTTCTTCTCCGGCCTGAGAGGATTACCTGGACTGGATGTTTCACTTGTCAGTTTTATGCAGTGACACTTTCCTCCCCCAGCCCCACTTGGCCTGAGGACTCGGGCCAGCCAGGCTTTCTCCCAAGTCAGGTGGTGCCAGAGCTTCATTGTTTCGACGTCTCGAACTTTGATGTCAGGAAAGGAGAGGGATGTCAGGAGAGTCAGCAGGACAGAGGGGCTGATGGAGGTGAAAGTCAGTGCAGGGTTGAAGGGTCCTGCGTGAACAGCCACCAGGCCCATCCGTTCCTGCTGGAGGAGACCCTTACCAGTATGACAGGGGCACTTTTGGCTGAATGAAGCAGAAACCCAACGACAGTGTCTTAAATTGAGACTGTTTTGGGGGCATCTGGGTGGCTCAGTCAGTTGAGGGTCTGACTCCGACTCAGGTCATGATCTCGCAGCTTGTGAGTTCAAGCCCCGCGTCGGGCTCTGGGCTGACCGCTCAGAGCCTGGAGCCTGCTTTGGGTTCTGTGTCTCCCTCTCTCTGCCCCTCCCCACTTGTACTCTCTGTCTCTGTCTCTCTCAAAAATAAATAAAATCTTTAAAAAATTAAAAAGAGAGAGAGTTTTGTTTTGTTTCTCCCCAATAAGAAATATAGTGGCAGCTGGAATCAGTCAGTGGCTCAGGCCAGAGCACCAACCATCCGAGGTAGGAAGGAAACGATGTCACCAGCGGATGCCTGCGCATGTCTCGTTGTCCAGGCTGGGTGTCACGACTGCTAGCTGCACAGGAGGCTGAGGAAGCGTGAGTGTTGGAGGTAGGATCGGGAGAAGGGAAAGCTGTTGGAGGTTAGTCAGTAGCGTGTTAGTTGCAAGTGATGGAAACCGAGTTTAGACCAGGATAGGCCGAGAGGGAAATTAGTTGGTTCCTGTCGCCAAAGGTCAGGGAGGCCGGGGAGTGGCTGGGCTGGATTGCTAGGGTTGCTGGTTCTCCAGGGCTCCACTTCACCTCTCTGCAGGTTGGCTTTTGTCTTGGATGCCCTTCTTCCTCCAGTCAACTGAACAGAGCCGCCACAGCTCCTGAATCACACCCGACGGCGGGGCCTCCAGAGAGGGGTCGTTTGTCCCTTGTTCCGAATGGAGAGTCTCTGGGAAGGTCTCTGGCCTGCCCAGGTTACATGCCTGTCTTTGGACCGTTCAACCCGTGCTAGAGGCAGGTTGTCTGTGGTCAGGGTGTGGGGCTAGAGGTGGGGGTGTAGCAGCAGCTCTCACGGCAAAGGGGAGGAGCCAAGGTTGTCCCTACACCAGGGCCACAAGAGAGTCCAGGCAGCATTGAGTCCAACCCCCAGAGAGGTGAGGTAACTTGGCTTATGTCACATAGCAACTTGGTGGAAGACACGGGGCTAAAAGCCTGGCCTCCTGACTCCAGGGTTTCTCAACCTCCGTGCTATTGCACGTGGGGCTGGATACTTCTTTGCCGTGCGGGGCCCTGCACACCGTAGGATGTTTGGTCCGGGCACAGCTTTTGACTGACAGTGTGTGTTTTCTGCCTAAAATGAGCCGCTTCGTCTTTCTGGGCTTCAGTTTCCTCAACTGGCAACGACAGTAGCTGCCCGCCTGCTTCAGAAGGGTGGTCACAACAAGCAAAAGGGAAGGTTTGAGAATACTAGGTACGAGCATCCTTTGCGAAGCCAAAAGTATGATTCAAATGAATGGCCTTGTTTTACAGCGATCCCTGACTCAACTTGATGTCCAGGCAAATGGCAGGGACTGTATGTGTGTGAGTGAATGAGAGTGGGCGAGTCTGAGTGTGTGCGTTGTGCGTGAAAGTGTTGGTGTCTGAGCCTGAGTGTGTGTAACCACTTCTCTCGGAGGAATGAGAAGTCTTTTCACCGGATTGGCAGTGAGAAGCTCTGTGCCCACTGGGTGAAGATTTCTGGGTGTATGCGGGGGTCAGTTCTGGCCCCCTCTCATTAATCCCCAGGGGGCCAGCATGTGGTGTCAGAATCAACCTTCAGAAAAGAGGCAGAGCCTCAAGGGTGCTGGCATGAAAGATGGCCATTGGCAGCTTCCCCATCAGGACCCCTAACATACTGGCCTCCATTGGCCTCTGACTTCCTCAACCCCCAAATGAGGTCATTTGTCAAAAAACTCAACCGACCGACCAGATGTCAACCGACAGAGGCATTGTGCTCTAGAGCATGATGTAGAACAAGGTCTCACCAGGGGCAATTTTGTCCCCTCTCCCCCAGGGACATTTGGCAATGTCTGGAGACATAGCTGACATCCCTATCTCCTCCCTTACTCCAACGGCAGGGTCAGGTCAGCCCCAGGGCCTCTGTCACCTGCGTTGTAGGTGGACACAGTCCCTGTGATGGCCATGCCCAGGGCCCCTTCCGGGTAGGGGCGTCAGGTCACATGAAGACTGCCTCCTGTGTCAAGGACTGGACAAGACCCCAGGAGGCAACCCACCAGGAACTGATTCCCCAAACCCTCCACGGGGTGGAGCCAGCCCTGGGTGGTATTCTTTTTTTTTTTTTTTTTTTTTAATGTGTATTTATTTGTGTATTTATTTTTGAGACAGAGAGAGACAGAGCATGAACAGAGGAGGGTCAGAGAGAGAGGGAGACACAGAATCTGAAACAGGCTCCGGGCTCCGAGCTGTCAGCACAGAGTCCGATGCGGGGCTCGAACCCACAGACCGCGAGATCATGACCTGGGCCGAAGTCGGATGCTCAACCGACTGAGCCACTGGGTGGTATTCTTGAGACATCAGCAAGGGGCTGGGGGTCAGGGACTGCTTCCTGGAAGACACAATGTTTGAACAGGGCCTTGGAAAGCTGTGATGATGGCAAACAGACCAGCAAGAGACGCCAGCGTCTGGGTGGCCCTACCTTGACCCAACTATGGACTCTCCAGGGATCCTCCCTGTGATTGCTCTACCTTGACTGAGCTGTGAGAAAGGCCAGGATTCTAAGAGCATTTCCTGAGAATCAAAGGAAAGAAAAGAGCATCGGAAGACACAAGCTGGTCTAATCCCTGTTCTAAAGAAGGGAGATGGGAGGGCTTTGTTGCAGGTCAGATGGGCTTCAAGGGTTTGGAATGGGCCAGAAAGAAACTGAGCAGTGGTGAAGTTCAGGAGCAGTGGAGGGAGGCACCCTAGTGGCTCACCGCCAGCTCCATTCCTTTCCCCTCCTGTGCCCAGGGGGCCCTGCCATGTGGGGGAGGGGGAGGGAGTGGTGACAGGTGGGGGCTCTCACTGATGACATTCTCATCCCTTCCCAACGTGACCCCGATTAAGATGGCACTTTTCACGTCCTGTCAAATCTCTTGCATCAGCCCGAAGGGCCTAAGTGTCTGTGTGTCTTTGATCTTTGTCAGTGTCCTCACAAATTTGTCCCACGTTCTGTTGAAGGGAATTTCATAAGAGCCAGAGGAGTGCCCAGCCTGGAGGAAGGGTTCACAGGAAAGAAAAGCCACGGCTTCTCCGGTAATTAAGGGACAAAACTGATCCGCAATAGACAATGTAAAAACTCTGTAATCCAGAGTTAAATAGAATATATTAAGTCGATTATTAATGAAGGCAAATTCGTGTGCTTTATTTGGGCTTAAGTCAATGTTGTGGCGTTAGCTGTCGTGGAGAGCTTCCTGGAGGAGGCAAGGGGGAAGGCATTCATTCCGGTGGGAGGAACCCCAACGTAAGGCAGGGCAAATTCCATCTTGGGGCAGGAGGGCTGCTGGACAGCCCTCATCAACGTGGCTGACAGATCTTGCCACAAGTGTTTCTTAAGAGCCTATGTCGCTGGCAGCACCTTCGTGGGCTCTGCGGGAGGTGGCTGGTGGGCTGATTTGCTATGGAAGCTTTCCCTGGGGCCATTACCTGTGCCTACATTTCTTCAGGGACAGACAACCTCCCTGGCAATTTCATTTCTGCTCAAGTTTGTGTTTTCACACAAGACTGAGTTTCCATCCACCTTCATGTGTCCTTCCCCTTTCCCATTTCATGCTCCTGTCCCTAAATAATGTTTGCGGTTTCTATTAATAGGACTGTCTTGATTGTGGCTGGTCCAGCTGACCTATTTTCCCCAGTTTTTTATTCCAGAAATGGCGCTGCCTGATTCTCCTGGCACCGTCTACATTCAGCCATTTATTCCACATGTGGTGATGGAGCCCTTGCTGTTCAGAGATTGAAAAAAAAAGTATAAGATATCGTCCCAGGCCCCAGTGGCTTAAAGTCCAGTTGGGAAGTCAAGACAGGAAGAGCTGTGCTTTCTGAGTGCCGGAGAGGCACTGCCCATGTGTGTGCATGCCCTCTGCTCAGACAAGAGTGAGAGCTCAGGGCTGGGCCAAGCCTGGAAAGCCTCATGAGGAGGAAGGATCCCAGTGAGTTGTAATATTTTTCCAGGGAGAAGGTCCCATAGGAATGAGCTTTCTTGCTTCCAGTTCATAATTTCTTAATTCTCCAAGGAATTTTCCAAGGCAAGGGGCCAAGAAAGAGATTGTTAGCTGGCGTGCCAGACACTTGTGCTTCCAGCCTTGTTGCCAGAGACAGCTGGGTCTCCAATCCCTCCCTGTGCATCCGCCATCTTGAATTGGGTCGCACATGCCCTCCTGGCTGTCCTCCCACACCAGACTCATACTCACCTCTATGCCTTTGCTTATACAATTCCTCTTTGTGGAATATCTTTCCCTTTATCTCCATCACTATAGTAGACTTAAAAAAAATATTCATTTCCTTCCCACCCACTCCTACCTCTTATGTGTATACACGCACACACACACACACACACACACACACACACACACACTGCCCTGTTGAGGTTGGGCTTGGCTGTGTCATAGTAGACCGTGTGTACTTCAACTCTTTGATGAAAGGTTTGTCCACGTGACTTGCACGGGCCAATAGGATGTTAGCAGATATGACATTAACGTGCCTTCTTGTGTTTCTGTTGAGAAGAACAAATCCCAACTGACCTGCTTGTGCAAGAAGGGTAAGAAATTACAAGCACGCTTGGACCCGACCTGCAGCTTGGAGCCAAGTCCAGCAAAGCTGAGGTTGGATTAATGCCCCGCAGCAACATGGGTGAGAGTGAATGATTATTGTTTTAAGCTACTGACTTTTGGGATGGTTTGTTATGCAGCATTAACATGGTAGTAGGTGACAGATACAACCACCAATGCAGGAGTTTCCATTTTCCCAGCACTTTAGGACCCCAAATTGCTTCCTTCAGGAAGTATTCCCAGGTTGACCATGCCTACATCTCTGCTCTCTATTCCATGGCAGTCTAGCTCCCTCTGACTTCCTGTTACCCTCTGAGGATTTTCTTTTGCCATTTTCCATATGTGCTTCCTGCCTTTGTAAATGTGCTGGGAAACCGAAGAGGTTGGATCGAGGGTAACATGTCTGTTTCCTGTCACTGTGTCACTTTAGGGACCAGGTACTAGAAGGTTCCAAGTGCTAACCGATGCTTAAAGAAAAGTACGTGGTAGTTCTGACATCCTTGGGGTTCTTTGCCAGGGCCTGGGTTAGGTGCCAATGTCATTAAACCATTTAGTATGTAGCGTATGTTTCTAGAATGTCCAGAGGCATTTCAGTGCAAGCTGGATCCCACAGGCGTGGCATCCAGGGGCAGTCAGGAGTGCTCTGGCACGTTTGGCCTGCTGACCTCACTGGCCACCTGAGTTTCAGCAAAACTGTTTCCACTGCTGGACTCAGGCCCAGGAAATGCCACATACCTGAGTTAGGGCTCTAAGCCCATCTTTGTGGGTGTGGGGAGAAGAAGCATTTCCTGGACGATAAAGCTGTGGGTATTCTCCGAGGAGGCTGGTGTCCAAAAAGCATTCATCCATTCCATCGACACAATTTTGAAGTTAGAGACAACTTCCTCTCTTAGCACATCCCCGCGGGGCCCCACTGCTCCCGTCGCTCACGTCTGCCAGCACTCCTGTTCTTGCCTGCCAGAGGTCTCCTCGGCCTGCCAGGCCCGACCCAAGGCCACTTCCTCTGGGAAACCTTCTTACCCTCAGGCGGAATTCGTGTTTCCTTCTCAGAGACCTTGATATCTCCATCTTTTTGGACATGCAAAATTATATTTTAGGTATTTGCATAAATACCCTTGACCTCTGAGCTCCTCCGGGGGAGAGTCCACTCAGCCCCTAGTGTATTTCCCTGGTAGAAGGAAGCATTCAGCGACTGCTTATTGGGCTGAGTTGAATTGCCATATCCCTCACTCTCCAGGCCTCCAGTCCCCATGCTGTCCCAGTCCCGTATCCAGTGTGGCTTGTCTCTCCTTGGACTTTTCTCCATCTGGCTCGTTGCTTCTGAGTTTCTCTTTTTCATCCAAACTGCTTGTCACATGCCCCACTGTCTCCGAGCCTTGCTAAATGACCACCGAATTGCTCATAGCATAGCTTCAAGTTCACGGTTATTACTTAATGTGTCTCCTCAATGCTCTAACACAAAGATAAAAGTTTCCGGTCCCAAATAACACTGATGGAGGAGAAGTTAGGGATAAGGGGAGGGTTTGAGGGATATCACAAAGGGGCTTCGACCACACTCCATGCTCAATTTCATACAGTGAGGCTTTAAAGACAAAGTAAATCCCCTGTATCAAAATGGCCTCAGGTGCCCCCATCAGAGCTTTGAAAACATGTCCCCCCCCAGAGGAGGATGCTGTGAACATGTCATGGTGGGTCCCCAGCTCAGCCAACACTCCTGCTCAACATCCAACATTCCCCAAGGCCCTCCACCCACGGCCAGGGAACGGGGCGGGGGGGGGGGGGGAGGAATTAGAGGAAGGAACCACCCTTCACTCCCTCTTCGCTGCTTTCTTCCACTAATATTCACATGCTCCCTGTTATGTGCTCAGCCCCATGGTGCAAGATGGTGAATGTGGTGGAAAGACTCTTAGACAAGGCTATGGCATCCATTAAGAATTTGGCTCAGCTACACACAATGGAAAACCAAAGAGACTGTGGCATAAATGAGGGGGTAGTTTCTGAGAGAAACCCAGAGGTGGCATTGTCAGGTTGGTACCATGGCTCTGCCTTCCAGTCATCAAGTAGCCAATACCTTTCTGATTTCTGTAGCTCATGACTTATATCCTCAATGTGGCCTCATTCCAAGATGGCCACCAGCGCGCCAGGCATCAGATGTGCATTCCAGGTAGCAGGATAGGGACAAGGGAAGGAGTGCACCTTCCACTTGATGCATGGGCCAGGTTGATGTGAGTGAAGGGAAAAGGCCCTTAGGGGGTTCCTGGGGGGGATAAGGGGCAAAGATAGGAGTAGGCACTTCATGGTGACATCTTGAGTGAGAAGATGAAAGGACTCCATAGGAGGCTTTGAAGATTTGAGGACAGCAAAAACCCAATCCTTGTGTTTCACAGACACCTATATACACCCAACTATGACACTTTGTAGATGGAGGAAAGGGCTAAAAATACAGTTTCCTAGAGGGTCGAGATGAATCCTGGAGGAGAGAATTCTTGAGAATCATTAAGGGAGGCTGTTTGTCGAAGAGATAACAGTTCCTTCCTTTGGCACCTGGGGCAGAGGCAATCTCCAGGCGGAGGACGGTCTTTCTACACTCGTCTGACTGTTGCGACACGGTGTGAGGAGGGCTGCAAGAAAGCCAGCTGTTTCCGGATAAAGACAGACCTTCGGGGTTGGCTTGGAACCCAAGGGCTGGAAGGGAGCCTAGACCATTGGGGAATTCTTTCTTTTCTAGATGATGAAACACGTGCAGAGGTCAGACGTGTTGCCTCAGCTCACCCAACTGAGAGTGATGGAATGAGAACACAGACCTTCAGTTTTCCCAGGATTGTGTGAAAACACATCTAAAGATGGCGGAGGGGTGAACTGGCCCCACGGGACATAGGGAGTGTTGAGAGAGAAGACGTGAGGTCGGCCTATGTCAGATACCCACTCTCTGGTCAGCATCATCCCCAGGGCACGGCTGTTTGTGCACCTTCTGTTGCCTTCCACTGCAGTTGAGGTTCGCCCCAGGCACCGGAGAAGGAGGACACCCCATTGCTGGACATTTTAATATCTCTTTCCTCTGCCTTTCTTCTTTGCTCTCCCTCCTGAGCACCATCCCCCTCCTTCTGCCTCCATCATATTGAATCACCAGGGTGTGAAATATAATAAAGCATTGTACCATTCAATCTGTCGGCTATTCCTTAAAGGTGTACTCCAGGTAAATATCCCCTTGGCCTGTGAAAAATGAGCTTACCTGCAACAAATGACTTTGATGAACCTCAGGAGCCGGCCCTCTATCATTCTTTTCCAATTGGCTTCCCCAGCCAGGCATGGTTTTGCCCGCACAAATTTGTCTTGCTGAAGGAAGAGTTTCTCTAATTCACTTCCCTCCCAATGCCCCAGCTTCCCTGCCTAGGCGTCCCTTTATCCGGCTACCTCTCTCAGAGATGTCTTTCTTCTGGAAGCCAGGGAGCCCCTCACACAGTCATCAAATGCTTCACCAAGTTGATCAGAAGCAGAATCCAAATTAATCCGTCCTTCCGTGAGCACTTCCTGGATGTGGCAGACTGCGGACAGCCTCCATCCGGATTTGGGAAATGGCGGTAGCCTGTGCTCCAGCCCTTTCCAGGCCTGTCATCTGCACCTCAGCGTCCTCCACTGTGAAGTGGGGACGCCTAATAATACCGGATCTTCCTCCAGCGCAGGGTTGTCTGGACGTCAGACAGATTTTTACGCGTGAAAATGCTTTGAAAAACGCAAATCGCTGCACACATACAATAAAGGCTCTCCTTTGTCACTGTGGGTCTAAACTCTTCAGGAGATGAAAGGAAAGTTTGCTCATTTATTCAACAAAGATTTACAGGGTGCCTACTATGTGCCAGGCATTGTGAGAGGGGCACTGAGGGTCGTTTAGGGAATAAAAGGGACGCAATTCTTGCCCTCGTGGAGTCTCGCTGCATTTCCTTACAATGTAGCTGGGACGACAAAACCAACATGCATAGGAACCAAACACAGGACAGAAGGCCTACGGTAGATTGGCGAACTAGATCACGCGTCATCAAATAGAAGTTTCCATTACTTGAGTACCTACTATGTGTGCTATGATGCGTGATTTTATTTGAGAACGGCCGTACCAGCTAAGTACCTTTACAGTGGAGGCACCTGAGGCTTACAGAAGGAGATCATTTGTCTGAGGTCAGGAGGCAGAGCCGGGAAGGAGGCTGGAGCCATCGGACTCCCCCCCACCCCCGAGCTCCTCCTCACATGGCTCTCAGCCTTGAGTCTGCACACTTTGAACTTGCTCCATGAGTGCAGAGGCTGAGAGTGTCCCTGTGGCTGCAGCTGTCACGAGAAAAAACTTCAAAGAAGCGGCCTCCACCTGGCTTCAGAGGAAAGGAAGGATCAGCGTGGCGAGTTAAGAAAGGCATTCCTGATAGTGAGGGAGTTGGGAGTGTGGGAACCACACAGGTCGCAGGGAGACTGTGCTGGCTGCATGGAAGGCCAACGTGGAACGGTGAGGTCGTACAGAGCCAGATTATGGAGAAGCTCAAAGCAAAGGCTTAGGGCCCATTCCTGACCAGACAGGCAAAGTGGAAGGTATCTTGTTGCTAAAACAAGAAGCAGACCTTCTCCCTGCTCGAAGTTTCATTCCAGAGCTTTGTGCCCAGAAAGCATAGTTAGCCTGTCGCTAACTAGCCAAGTGACGCTGGGTAATTAACATCCTCCCTCTGGGCCTCAGTTTCCCCATCTGTCAGAGGAAAGGGTTGAAAGAGAGGGGCGCTGAGGCTCCTTGTAGCTGTGCGATGCCTTGATTTTGTGATTCCGTAATGAACTCAACAGCATGTAAATATGCAGATCACAGCCACGTACCTGCGAGGGCTTTTTCCTTCTCCGCTGTTGTAATTTTAGATAAGTGCCAAATGCCTCTTTATTCTCAAATATAAAAACATCGAGAAGATTAAGCCACAGCCCGTCTAATAATAATCTGGGCATCCAATTCCAGCTTTCTGATGAAGCCACCACCGGTATAAGAAAATTGGAAAGTTTAATATTTGCAAAAACAAATAATCCTCCCCCACCACCTTGAATGAAGCTGAATGTTTCTGGGGACTTAGTATCGCTCTTCTCGGGTTCTCGACCTGTGGAACTTTATTTTGGGACATCAGAGATTTCTGGAAACACGCTGCGGGTTACAGTCCGCAACTCGGGTCTATTCTCTTCCTTTGAGGGTCACAATCACATGACCTCCATAAGAGGCTGAGTCCCCAAGGTCAAACCTTAAAAAAGGACAAAGCGAATTGGAGGGACCTTGATGGGTCGCTTGTGGAAAATGATGATTGAGGGTGGTGATGGTGATGATCAGGCATATCTACTCTGTGCCAGGCAGGGTCCTAAGCACTTGACCGGCATTTTAATTCATTAATTCTCCTGACAGCCCTCTGAGGCGAGCGCTATTGTCACCCTCGTTTTGCAGAGGGGGAAAGAAACTGAGGAACAGAGAGGTTAAGAAACTTGCCTGAGGCCACACAGCCAGGCAGAGATGCAGTTGGAATCCGAATGTGGCAGCGTGGCTCCAGAGCACCGTTTCCCCATAATGTTTCACTGCCTTGCTAGGATTCCGGCTACTGCGGTCCAGAACCATTTCCCACCTCTCATCCACCCTCTACGGCTTTGCCTTCATTCTTCAAGCAGAATCACATCACACAGCAAGCAGGGTGACTTTCTCATCGGGCATCTGGCTGATAGACGCCCCCATTCCCCCACTGTCGGGCACCTACTTGTGCCAGATGCTAGGGACGCGAGATGAAGCCAGGCTTTTCCCCAGGGATTTCACATGCCAGCTGGGGCATCAAGAGACAACAGCTGGAGGTGGGGGGCACACTAGGTCCAGGTGGGAGTGACGTCCTTTGCGGACACAGTGCGGGATGGGGGGCTCCTCCCGTCCTGTCTTCCTTCTCACTACCGAGATTCCTCCAGCTTGTTGGGCTAAATGCACCCTCTCTTGTTCCCAACTGCCACCCCCACGGCCTTCTGCCCTCTTGTCCCCCCGGAACCTCCTCTTGGTGGCCGTCTCTACTTCTCCTCCCCCTTCTGTGGTCAGTTGCCATCCTGCCCCGACGCCCCGATGCTCAGTACCAGGGCGGCTGTGGCTGGACCCTCCTCCTAACATCACCAGATGGGTACAACGAAACTAGGAAGTCTGAGCTGATGTGGGGGTGTTAGGATCACCGAGGCGACAACTCCCAAGAGGCACAATGGGCCAGCGGAGAGCCTGGAGACCTCTTGATGTCGTTCCAGTCTGAGTTCAAAGGCCAGGAGGAAACCAGTGTTCCTCAGGCAATGAGCCAGGACCGCCCGCTTTCTCAGGCTTTTGGTTCAACTTAGGTCTTCAATTGATCGAAGGAGGAGGGCAGCTCCTCCTGCTGCTTTACTCAGCCGCTGATTCAAAGGCAGATCTCACCCAGCAACACCTTCACAGAGGCGCCCAGAAGAACGTTTGACCAAATGTCTGAGCGCCTGATGGCTCGGTCAGGTTGATCCTAAGTTAACCATCACGGAGGGCAGCTGAGGCGTGGGCAGCAGTGGATTGGGTGGGGCCTCCAAGTTCCGTGTCACTTCCGCTGGACTGGCGGACCCTGTGAAGGCGGACGAGGCATGAGAAACAGTGGCATGGGCTCTGGAGTTGGGACCCCCTGGTTTTGTACCCAGTCTCTGCCCTTGCTTTATGTGTGATCGAGGACTAGTAACACCTCTGTGTCTTAGTATCCTCAGCCCCAAAATGGGATTAATAATTATAACTACCTTTAAGACTATTACCTATTACGTGTAATTACCCATAAGAGTATTATAAATATTAAATGAGCTTATACATACAAAGCATCGGGAACAGTGCCCCATAAATATGTTATCCCAAGCTTCTGGATGGGGGTCCTACAGGGTATCTGATCTGATGGGGCACTTCCAGTCCCTGGGTGTTTCACCCTTTAGGGGTTGCTCGAGCAATAGGCATTACTCACCACCACCCATGTGGCTTTCCTGGAAATTAGGAAATTAGGCAAGGGATTCAGGAGGCCCATTTAAACCCAAGCTCTGTTATCTCCCCCGCCCAGCTGGGAAGCTTCAGGACTCTCTCCTGTGCTCATAAAACTTGCGTCGTTGGGGACAGAAGCAGGGAATGGGGCCGGCTGCATGCTGGGGAGGGGGCGCTGGTCTCCCAAATAAGAGGGGAGGTGGGATTTCTGGAATGAAATGTTAGCGAGCCATGATTGCCACAGATCGGAAGCCGCCTCCATCGGTCTGGCAGCGATGCAGCCGATTCCCTCTCTGGTGGGATCAGCGTTTCCGAGTCCCAGTCTGTCTGGGAAGGGGAGTATTATTTATTGAAGCGTAAACTCTCATCAGGAGTCACTTCCTAAGTGAGGCAGAGGACTGGGGCCAAATACTTTCAAAGGAGAGTCGTTCCAAGGAGCTTCTAAATCCTTATGATGCTACCCCCATCTCACAGGTAAAGAAACTGAGACCGGGATGGGGAAAAGAGAGGGAAACTAATCATTGGCCACAGGACTCCCAACAGCCCTCTCCGATTGACGTTATTACCCGTTTTTACCATTGAAGAGCTAATGAGAGGAAGAACGTACCACAGTTGGGCTGACAGGGTCACTCAGGGAAAGGGGGCCGAGTGGGAGGAGGAGGGACCTGCCTCAGGGCCTTGGGGGGTGAGCTTCCATCTAAGGAGTAAACAGATAAGCAGTTGCTGGTGGAGGAAGCGGAACAGAAGGGTTTGGAGAAGGAGACACAGAACCAAAGGCTGGACGCTGTTACGAGGCCAAGGAGGCCAAAGTCTGGAGAAGCGAGGGGTCTGGAGAAGTGGGAATTGAGGTGAGTGAAGGCCGAGAGAAGTCCTGGGGACCCGGAGCGGGCGGGGGGGCATGCAACTGGCGATGCCAGTGACAGCAACTTTATTAGTGGGGGAGGTGGCATCCAGATGAGATCTGAGAGAAGCAGAGACATTCCGGGCAGTGAGAAATTTTCCCCCGACAAGAAGGACTGATTCAGGATGTTGGAATGACGGAGAAGGGCACTGGGAAAGACATTTCCCCACACGGGAGCCCGCTGGGCATATTTTAGGACCTTAAAAATAAGGGGAGCAGCTACCATTTGCTATGCGACATCACTATTCCAAAGGGAGCACTCATTTCATTCCCAAACTGTACGAAGCAGATGCTATTATTACTCCAATGTTCAGACATGCAAATTGAGGCATGGAGAGGAAAAGTGGCCTGCCTAGCTACTAAGTGGTAGGGAAGGGATTCAAATCCACACAGTCTGACTCTGCAGAAGGGGAACGAGCCACTAGAGAGGGGAGATCACAGACTCTGGAGAGCTGGGGATGATTGATCTAGTAATGGTCTGGAAGAGATGGGAAGGCATGGGATCGATAGTCCAGGTGGAGGGGTGCACCTTGGCAAAGTAAGGAAATACGTCTTCCTTTGAGACAGGACGGGGGCTGAAAAGATGGATGATGATGCCGAGAGTCTCTGAGGCAGAGGGAAGAAGTCAAGGCAGTTCACGCTAGATGACCTTGATCTTCCCGGGGAAGTTGGTAGCAACCTACACTGGCAAAGCTGGTCTTCTTTTTCACCCACCTCCTTTCCCCCTTCCCTGCCTGCCCCCCTTTTGTTCTCATAGGGCAGAGACCCCCCGGGGTTGTACTCTCTCACCTAAATTGGGCATTTATGTGTAGACGAGGGATCTGGCTGTCGTGAATAACCCACCGGGGGAAACGGAAGAAGGTTAAAACAGATTGCGCAAGGAAGGGTTCTGGGAGTTCATGAAGAAAGTGGAAGTGTGAAGGAATAGAAGAAGTGAGTACTGGTTTGATTTTATTTCAAGGACCACTATGGGGAATGCAGAACTTGAGAGAAGCTCTCCTGCTCCCAAGAAGGAGGGAAACCTAGACGTTTGGAGTCTGTGAGTTTGGGGTCTGGGCTGAGGGAGGATGTGTGCGGATGGATTAGAAAGCAGAGATGTTTTTTAACGTAGCTTTTTAAAACAATTCAATTAATTGTTTAATTCATTTAATTAAACATGCATGCTAATAGCAGAATAAACAATACATGCTAACAACAGAAACTTAGAAAACACAAAAAAGCGTATGGGAAGGCCTCCACCTCAGAAAAATCAGTATTACTCTTTCGGATTTTTTTTTTCCTTCGGTTGTTTTCGGCATGCATTGAACAAAATTTGAAATCCCACCATGTTGTGGTTTTACTTGATAATTGCATTCTAGGCATTTCCCCGTGTCATTAAAATGTCTATTAAACATATTTTAAGAAATAGAGGACGGGCAGTTAAAATTATTGGTAGTTAATTGAGTTGCACGGCTCGTAAGTGTAAATATGCTTTTGCATTGCTGGAGAGCAATCCTTCCCACGGAATCTCTGCATGTATTTAGCTGGTCCCCTGGTGCTGGGTTCCAGTCATTTATTTTGGCGTCAAAACTCCGAGGGACACCTCTGTGCACAAACCTCTGTTTGCAGTTTGACGATTTCCATAGGATAGATTCTTGGAAGTAAAACAATTGAGTTGAAGGGTATGAATATTTTAAAGACTGTTTCTAGTGGGGTTGCTTATCTGTTTACGCCTCATCCACAGGGGGCATGCAGAGATTATAGATCTTGGGCGTGTCCAAACTCTGGAAGGCTGGGGTCAGGAGGGGCAGCACGGGCATGCTGCTTTGGATTCTGAACGTGGAGCCACTTGAGAGGTTGTTTGCTTGTTCCTCTGCTCCAGGCGTGAGTGGCTCTCTATCAGGTGTTCTGGGCTCAAGGCTAGAGACCTTGGTGAGTCCTGCCTCAGAGGGAGGCAAGGGCAGGGGTGCTGGGACTGTGTGTGAGAGTGCTAGTTGCAGGGGGTTGGAGAAAGCAGTCTTTGCCCCTACAAGAGGAATGTATCATCTGATCTGCAGTCCTCTTTCTTCCATAGTCATAAACCTTTTAAAAGTCTAGCGGACGTGACCAGCCTCTCCCTGCGCGGGCGTGTGCATACCCACACACGTGCACACGGACACTGGTGCATTCTTCAGTTTCAAGGGATTCATCGATCCACAAGGGCTCAGGCTTGATGAACACTAGTTTAAGAACCTGTGCTTTAGAGACCATTAGCAGTTCTGGTCTTCTTTCCAGGTAGTTTAGCGCGTGGGGGACCCCTTTCTGTGCTGCACATTTCAAGCCACATCGAGGAGAACCGTAATGGTGTGAGTCTGCCCTTTTCAGGCAAAACTTTCCTGTCTTGATAGCTCCTTAACGTATGTTAGGGGGAGAAATTCTTTCCATTTCTCGGTACTAGGGGGTAGGCAAGGTGTCTGGACCACTTGACAAGTTGGGGAAGAGTGCATGGGAGAGAAAATGCACACACATTCAGACATATATTTTCCCAGATACGCATATACTCTTACACACCTACACACATGCTAATACACGTTACTCTCTCATGCCTACACACACCCACAGACACACATATATCTTTCCAGACACACACCGACTTTCCTCCCCACACCCCAGCTTTAGGACCTAGTCCTCCACGGCCTCTG
The DNA here is from genome assembly GCF_046562875.1 of Panthera onca. NCBI lineage: Eukaryota > Metazoa > Chordata > Mammalia > Carnivora > Felidae > Panthera > Panthera onca. The sequence goes on from NC_138350.1 coordinate 66,605,892, forward strand.
GCTCAGCCCTGGGACTTCTCTTCCCTCCTTCCCTTGGTCTTGGCCTCGATTCCCCTCCCCTCTCTCTTTTCCTCCCTCAGTGGTAAATATACCCTCCTGAGTTCGAGCAAATGTAAAAGAAGCACAAGAGGAAAGTGGTAGATAAATTTAACAAGCATTAAAGTTAATATATAATTTAAATATGTATAAAATTATTCCGCACATCGATTAGAAAATGGGCTGTTGACCATTTCAAGGCAACAATCAATTTCAGAGTTCAGAGGTCAGGTCAAGTTTCTTTCTAATGATCTACAAAAGAAGCAGCATTAGGGAGATAATGAACTCCATGGGCTTACAGATGTGATCTATGGCCGAGTGGCCGTGGGGCCGCCCAGTGGCAGCCAGGGCCAGCTGCAGACCCCACTGTCTTGTGGGTCAGTGTAAAAGCTTCGCTGGGCTACAGCCCGTGATGTCATCGAGGCATCTCTGGGATGACTTATCTTGTTTTTCGAGACCGCGTGGCTGCTGAAGCTCTTGGTTATCCATGGGAACAGCGGTGGAACCCCACGTATGTGGTTTGTGTGGAAAGCTTCGGCTTTTCTGAGAGGTGGAGACGGGCCAGCCAACACTGTTAATCACCTGGCCTGGCTGGGGCTGGGCAGCCTGGGGGAGGGTGCAGTCTGAGGGGATGTGACCTCGCTGCGGGTCTGTTCTGGGGCTCAGGCCACAGCCTGTCAACAAATGGGGATCCCCCAAATCACTGGATGATTCCACAAATGGAGCTAAAAGATATTTTCCAGGGGTATATCTAGGTCCCTTTTAATTTATTTTTACTTGTTTGTACTTATTTGTTTGTTTGTTTATTTATTTCTAATTTATATCCAAATTAGTTAGCATAGAGTGCACTAATGACTTCAGGAGAAGAATCAGTGATTCATCCCCTACGTATAACACCCAGAGCTCATCCCAGCAAGTGTCTTCCTTAATTCCCCTTGCCCGTTTAGCCCATCCCCCTACCCATAACCCCTCCAGCAACACTTAGTTTGTTCTCTACATTTAAGAGTCTCTTATGGTTTTTCCCCCTCCCTCTTTTTATATTATTTTTGCTTCCCTTATGTTCATCTGTTTGATATCTTAAATTCCACATATGAGTGAAGTCATGATATTTGTCTTTCTCTGACTGGCTAATTTCACTTAGCATAATATCCTCTAGTTCCAGCCACATAGTTGCAAATGGCAAGATTTCATTCTTTTCGATTGCCGAGTAATACTCCATCATATAATACATATATATGTATATATGTATATACGTGTATACATATACATACATACATATATATATCACATCTTTTTTTATCCATTCATCTGTGGATGGACATTTGGGTTCTTTCCATACTTTGGCTATTGTTGATAGTGCTGCTATAAACATGGAGGTGCATGTGTCCCTTTGAAACAGCACACCTGTATCCCGTGGATAAATGCCTAGTACAGCAATTGCTGGTCTGTAGGGTAGTTCTATTTTTAATTTTTTGAGGAACCTCCGTACTGTTTTCCAGAGTGGCTGTACCAGTTTGTATTCCCACCAGCAGTGCAAAAGAGATCCCCTTTCTCTGCATCCTTGCCAACATCTGTCGTTGCCTGAGTTGTTCATGTTAGCCATTCTGACAGGTGTGAGGTGATATCTCATTGTGGTTTTGATTTGTATTTCCCTGATGATGAGTGGTGTTGAGCATTTTTCCATGTGTCGGTTGGCCATCTGGATGTCTTCTTTGGAGAAGTGTCTATTCATGTCTTTTGTCCATTTCTTCGCTGGATTATTTGTTTTTTGGGTGTTGAGTTTGATAAGTTCTTTATAGATTTTGGATACTAACCCTTTATCTGACATGTCATTTGCAAATATCTTCTCCCATTCTCTTGGTTGCCTTTTAGTTTTGCTGATTGTTTCCTTCGCTGTGCAGAAGCTTTTTATCTTGATGACATCCCAGTAGTTCATTTTTGCTTTTGTTTTCCTTGCTTCCCGAGACATGTTGAGGAAGAAGTTGCTGCGGCCAAGATCAAAGAGGTTTTTGCCTGCTTTTTCCTCGAGGATTTTGATGGCTTCCTGTCCTACAGTTGGGTCTTTCATCCATTTTGAGTTTATTTTTGTGCTTGGTGTAAAAAAGTGGTCCAGGTTCATTCTTCTGCATGTCGCTGTCCAGTTTTCCCAGCACCACTTGCTGAAGAGACTGTCTTTATTCCATTGGATATTCTTTCCTGCATTGTCAAAGATTAGTTGACCATACGTTTGTGGGTCCATTTCTGGGTTCTGTATTCTGTTCCATTGATCTGAGTGTCTGCTCTTGTGCCAGTACCATAGGGTCTTGATGATTATAGCTTTGTCATACAGCTTGAAGTCCGGGATTGTGATGCCTCCTGCTTTGGTTTTCTTTTTCAAGATTGCTTTGGCTATTCGGGGTCTTTTCTGGTTCCATACAAATTTTAGGATTGTTTGTTCTAGCTCTGTGAAGAAAGCTGGTGTTATTTTGGTAGGGATGGCATTGAATATGTAGATTGCTTTGGGTTGTATCGATAGTTAAACAATATTTGTCCTTCTAATCCATGAGCATGGAATATTTTTCCATCTTTTTCTGTGTCTTCTTCAACTTCTTTCATAAGCTTTCTATAGTTTTCAGTGTATAGATTTTTCACCTCTTTGGTTAGGCTTATCTAGGTCCTTTCTTAAAACTGAGAGGAACCAAAGGGAGAGGGGTGAGGGGGCAGCAGAATCTGGGACAATTGGCCCAGAGACAATGTGGATTCCAATCCACATTCCACCCTTTGGCACCTGGAGGGCATGAGCAACCAGCCTGGCTTCCAACTTCATTGGGTCAGGAACTCTATTCTGTCTTCTAATAACTGCTGCCTCGTGTCCAAATGGCCAGTGGGCTCTGAAGGCAAGAGACACCAGTTCCCAGAGCTTCTGTGTTTCATCTTGAGAGGAATTTGTTCTTAAAAGGCCTTGAAATCTTTTGATGTGATGAGATGCTCTTAAAAATGTCTGCCCGACTCATTATACCTGAGTGGGTCAGCCCCCCTGTTGTTTGAAGGACAAGGAAGAAGGTACACCTACCCTTCCGAATAGTTCTCTGAAGGGCCTGTTCTTGATGCCTGAAATTCCATCATCATTTCATGTAAGCATCCCATTTTCTTTCTTTTAAGATGTAAATCTGCCCTGAGGTCACTGGTTTGCTGGTCTGGAGGAGGTGACAAGTGGTCCTGAGAGGGAGGGAGAGATGGCAGACAAGGAAGGGGAGGAGTGGGGGAGCCATAGGCTGGCCGTCTTTTATGCCATGTGTGTGTGGACAGGGCTTTGCAAAGAGTCTCCTGAGGGTTTGCACTGGCCATGGGTCTCTGGGGATGCTTCCCCAGGAACTAGGGAGGGAAGGGGGAGGGAGAAGGAGGGAGGTGGGAGAGGAGAAGGAGAGGGAAGGAGGGGCGAGGTCAGAGAGAGTCACCCCCAAACTATCTTGGCCGCTTTTCAATTTCCATGCATTTGCACGTTCTGTGCCTTGGTCCTTCCTGCTGCTCCATTTCTGCCCTGTCAGTCTATCACACTTCTTCCTTCCGATGTCCTCTCTGCCAGAGGTATGTTCCTGAACATCCCTCTCTTCAGCAATGAACGGTCCCTTCTCTGCACCCCCTTGGGGCCATGTGCATGGGTGTACATGATCAGTGGATGCCATGAGCAGTTTGTGCCTCTCCCAGCTTGACTGAAACCTCCATGACAGCAAGAGCCTGTCTTTCTCACCTTGGCCTCCCTGGCATGCTCAGTAAATGGCCTCCCCAAGGTAGGTGCTCACCAAATGCTTATTGAACTGAGCACAGGCAGACAGCTTGCTGCTGGGATTCGTTCCAGTCCACGGATGCCCATCCAGGCCTGGAGTGAGCAGACCAGACCTAAGGAGTCTGGAATTCAGGGTCATTCCTAAGGGATGTTAAGGGCAGGAGCCGGGGGTGTTTCTAGGGGGCCGGGGCTGGGCTAAATGACGTGGTATGTTCCCATCCCTCTACAAGCATTAAAAAAATGGATCAAGGCTATACACATCAAGACAAGTTTTGTTGGGGAACAGAGCACAGAAGGGCAGCCGGAGGGGCCATCTCTCCTATTCTGTCCTAATGTTGACAGCAAGGGTGGCCTAGGGTGGTCTAAATGCCCAGGAGGCCCCCGATATCCCTCTTGTTCCACTTGGAAGCCTCATTCCTGCACCCTCTACCCTTTTGTCTTCATAAGTCTCTGACCTCCTTGGGGCCCCAGAGACCTTGGAATTTAGGCTCCTGCACTCAGGGCCAGCTGTGACCTTGGAATGCACACCTGGTTATATCCTTACAGGACAGAACCGAGCAATGACTGGAGGGGGTGGAAGTGGGGGTGGGGCAAGAAAGCTTTCAATGATCCTGGAAATCAACACGCCACCATGGCCATTTGGAAACAGCTGCTAACAAATGTGTGACATCGGGGCCACTGTGGGGGGAATTTACGGTGATGGTTCCGCTGAGATGGCACGTTTGCCCCCCCCCCCACCCCGCTCACCGTCTCGCTGTTGACTGTGCCTCACATGCGTGGCTGCTGGAGGAGAGGTACCTGGAACTAAATGAGGAGGATACATGCACCCAAGCAGTGACGGGGAAGGTGGTTCAGATCATTTTTGGTCGTCGTCACAGGTGGTGTAAAGAACGACCACACAAACAGGTTTGTAACAACCTTCTTCTTCCCCCATTAATCTCGTGAAGTGGAGGAGAGGAGAGAGCTGGGTTCGCCCAGCAATGTGTATACATTACTGAATTAACCAGGCATGTAATTAGTGCTCAGGTGCTCAGCAGAGGAAGAAACGCTCACGATTAGTCAAATTTAGCTTTAATGCCCTGAAGTTGGGGGAGCCACTGTGCTGCCCGGTGCATGGAGCTGCTTCATTGCCCACGACCCCCGGGATCTGCTCTCTCCCTACCCCGTGATGCCCGTGCACATGGAATCTGATGTCTGGGGCATTTGCGGATGTTTATGGAAATTTATGTAACTCTTCTGAGTGCTGTAAATCATGTTCTGACAAGGCAAGTCTGTGATCCTGGTGCTTGGATATCAAGGAGCCTGCAGGAGCCGGTTCTGGGAGCAGTTCACCTTCCGTTCTATTTTGGAATCTTATACAGATTAGGTAGTGATTAATGCTGGTATTAATTAAATGTTAATGGGCGCTCGGCCACAAAGCCATCTTTGTAGTCTGTGTGGAGAATTTGTCCACCAGGTAACACCATGTTACAACGAAGTGCTGTTGTTGCAAAAAGGGATGCATGAGGCCTTAGATCACAAAGGTAGCTTGGAGATTGTCAGGACTCACTCCCTCATTTTGTAGGTGGGGAAACTGAGGCCCAGATTGGGAAGCCATTCGTTCAAGATCATGCGGGTAGCGGTTAAGTAGGACTTCTGGCTTTTAACGTCGCATGGCCTTCATTGGACTCCTTGAGCAGGATCTGATCCCATTCTAGACCAGAATGATCCCGTCCTGGATCAATGTTCCAGAAGATTTCATTATATCAGCAAGCCCGGGGAAGGGCTAATACACCTGTGTGTGTGGAGGGGTCGTCCTATGGAGGTGAAGTGTGGTGGGAGAGGAGGTGCTGCTTTCTCCTCTAAATGGAGATATTTGCCGTGCATTGCGGAGCTTAAAGGGAAGGACATGAATGAGTAAAAGTAACGCATGATAATTCATGGTTCCGGTAGAGAGAGCTTCTTATTCCTGCGTACGGGTGGTGGAAAAGTTTAAGACAGAGTAGGGTGACTATTCCATGCTGTTCAAATTATGTCTCCTAGAAAGAAGACAGAGGGCAGGTGGTGGAAGCAAAGACAGACTAGTCAGTTTTCTGACTACTTCATCACCTTTGGACGAAAGGTACCAGCTTGGGTACCCAGCTTGGGTTTCGTAAACCGGCCACCCCTCCATCTAAGTATGATGTTCTGCCTCAGTCTTTCTTCCTAGCCTCATCTCCTACAACTTTCTGGTAACCATCCTCCCCGCATCGGGCAAACCAATTAATCATCCCAGAGCATGGCTTGTCTTTTCGGGACGCTTCTCACTAGCCCGGCCTTATCCGGTCCAACTCTTAATCTCTGCCACGAAGCCTCCTCTGACTTGTGCTTTTGGGGAAAGAACTGCAGGAACGTGGAATCCAAGACTTCACTTTCCCGGGGCATGCAACGGGTCCGCGTGGTTGCCTCTGTGGCAAGGACTGCCAGCCGGGGAATGGTCACGTGTGGGACGGCATGTGTGAAGGACGGGGTGGCAGCAGAGAGGGACGAGGAAGATGGTGCTTAGGCTTGGCCCATGCCTCCAGGCCAGTGCACAACTTTGCCAGCTTCAGACATTTAAACTTGAGTTAGAACTATAGAAGTGTCTGCCTCAGAAGGTTGGGGGTTGGTGACAACAGGCTTAGTCCTAGAGCATAGATATTCTTAATCAGCTTTGTATTAATTTGCATGTGTTTATATGTTCACCTCGAAGGGGTTTAATACTCTTTTATGCGTGTTGGCTTATATTCCTATTGAGATTCAGAACTGGAGTCCTCCAAGCTTTATGGATCTGGCCCAGCATGCTGGTGCTCCGATTTTTCTGTGCGTTGACGCGGGTTCTGCATGTTCTACTATTTCAACCTCCTCTCCTCTCATGTCTCTTGCCCTGAGCTTATAGGGCCGGAGGCAAGAGATGATCAGGCAACATCAGCGATGTACGATTCCATGACTCTATGTGAAATAATGCCATGCAGCCCACCGTGTCTGCACCCCTTTAGAGGCGTCCAGTTTTAGAGTAGTTGAATTTCACTATCTCCCGAGTCCCTGGTGTTTGCGCCGTATCAGAGAATTGCAGTGAGCTCGAAGATACCCCATGTTCGCCCCTGTCTCCAGTCATAACCGGCAGCCTCTATTCCATTTTGCTTTTATGCAAAACCATGACAACGGAGTTTCACAGCACCTTGGGATAGGAGACGTCTCGGAGCCTCTCGTCTCTGAGCGTTGTGTGCCGAAAGTTTATTGTTTGGGTTGTCGCTGATGGCCCTGGTCTCCCCTTCTTGAAACTGCTCCTTTAGATAAAACATGCTCTTTAATTAAAAACATCCTCTGGACGCCGTGATGGCTGCTCAGTCCCCATTCAGCAGCAGCGAAGCTGGAGGAGGAGCGGGAAGGTTAAGGGAAACGGCTGAGGCCCGTAACTTCATTCCGGTGCAACAGCCCTGTCCTGCATTTGCCCTTGCCAATCTTGGCTTCTCTGCTGGTGAAACAAGCCGGATTAGCGCATGATAAGAGAAGCCGGGGTCGTAATTACACCCTCTGCGACGGGGCAGCCGAACCACCAAATAAATCCCTGGACAATTATTAAAATGGCCCAATGCATTACACAAATTAGAACAGGCTGGGACTTTCGGGGAGACGGGAGGGGAGCGAAGGCCCAGTATTTAAGTGTTCTTGTAAGCCATCTAAGATATTAATGTTGCAAAGCGCCTTATGAATATTTAAGAACATAAAATGGAGCTCGCTGTAGTCCCACATCACCACAGAAGCCTGTAATACAGTTGAGCCCACTTAAGAAGCCAGAGCCCCAGTCCACGGCAGATTGAAGGCAGATGAAAACAGGGCTGGTGCGTTTGCAGGCAAAATGCTCGTCACGGCCGGTTTAATGATGTTGCATTATGTCCTCACAGAAGAGGATTTAGTTAAAGACTCCAACTTTTATGGGTGGGACTCCCTAGTGATTATTAACCCATTTCTCACCCCCCGATGATTTCAGAAGATTGATGTCATCCGTGACTGGGTTTTAACGCAGAACCAGTGAAGTCTTGATTTACTCACTTCATTCAAACCTAGACGCAGAGAGTTCCCTTGGAAGTGGAGTCATGGGCCCTCTTGGCTCTCCAAACAGGGCTATTTCAGAGCCTGTTTCCTCATAGGAGACAACTGACTCTAGTTTCTTTTCAGGAGTAAACGGAGCCCTTTGGATGAAAGGGAAGGGCTCTTCTGTCTGATGAAGAGTCGCTTTCAGAAACCGAGTTTGATGGCGTCTTTCCCACAATTGGAGCTGGTGCGTCCCTGTGTGGGGAATGGAGAGCAGGCTCTTCTCTTGTAGGTGGTTGGAGACACCGCGTCAGAGGAACTCCGGGGAGGGGTGTTGGGAAGGACTCATAGGCCTTGGTTGTGGCTTCAACTCAGCCCATAGTCTTACTTTGTGTCCACTCTCTCCACCTGTCAAGTGGAATGAATATTCCTAGACAACCCTGTCCCTAGATGAAATAACAGACATGGATACACTTAGGAAGAGGGATATGTGATAGGATATATGATATTTTGTAGACATATGACTGGTATTATTACTTTACCTGTTTTTTCTTATATTTGCCCGTGGTTCTGCTTTATCCCACTTCTTCTGCCTCCAGAGAAAGGGAAAGAAAGAAAGGATGATCTTGCCCACTGACCACCCTTCCAGACACCTGGCCACATGTTTTTAGGATTTGGACTACTCCAAGCCCTGTGAGCCTCTATAACATCCTGCACCTGCAGCGGCCCATGAGAAAGCAGACAAACATTTGTCTGCATGGAGGGATCTGAGGACCCCAAAAAGGCTCCTTTATTGAACAGTGAAATTGGGATGGCAGAGGGAAGGAGACTCCATGCTTCCGAGAGCTTCAGGCCCCAGACAGAGGGAAGGGAACACGGCCTAAAGAGCAGACGGACAGACAGTCTATACTGGCCCAGGCCATGCTAAGCCTGGCCATGGAATGTTCTGCACTTTCAGGTCCTCTCCACAGTCCAGGTGGAGAGCAGCACTTTCTAGGCAGGTGCCAGAATTTCATACCCAAATGGTAACAGTAGATACTGGAGGAAAACAGCCTTAAGACAGTCAACATTTCTGGAAGGTTCTCCTTAGGATTCCAATGAAGGATGTTAAACTAGCTCATGGTAATTAGAAAAGCCATGAATTCTTCTCGATGGACTTCAAAGATGATCTATTTCAGTGGTTTCCATTTATTTATTTATTTATTTATTTATTTATTTAAGCTTTAGACTTTCTTTAAACAAAAGCTTAGCTAGAAGCCTATAAGTTAAATTTGGAGTAAGTTTTTAAGTGGATTGGAATGCCCAGAGCCTTGCATTTTTCCACTCCTACAGGGGTTCTGAGAGCCCCCTAGAGCTTCTTGGGAAACAATTTGGGAACCAATGTTAGTGACTATAGGGAACAAGTGTCATTCATTTTGGTGAATATTAGCTAAACTGGCTCTCCATTCTGGGGGTAACATAATTTTAAATCCGGCTGACTTTATGCTTATGGGTGTACTTATCAAAAATGCTAACTCATGTATTTGGGATTTGTAATTAATTTCTTAGAGGACGTACTGAAACCTGTACTCAGTAATGGCTTATAAGGAATGAAAATAAGATGCCAGAAAAATTTGATATGATGGAAAGAATTTAAAAAAATTAGGTAAACATGGTTGACAAGGATTTATCACATGCAGCTTGCTCACTGTGCTCACTGTATTCCCTAAGAGGGACTAGAAGATATTTCCTTTACCAGGTCACTGGGAACGATCATGATTGGCAATATCTTTGAGAGCTGTAACGGCTTGTATCTTTAGGCTGAGAGTGCTGTAGCTGAAATGAGATCTTAGATTTCCTTGGGAATACTAGAATCCCCAGGGGAAGAGACCAGGGAGTGACACTTTAAAAACCTCCAGAGGCAAGGTGGTACATGTATTGTTTCATGTTTTTAATTGCACCAGAATACATGTGGGCTGGCTTAAGCAGAAAGGGATTTTACAAAACCATATTATGTACCCTACAGGTTGCACTGGGCAGGGATGTGGCTAAAGAGCAGAGCCTGGGGCTCTGGGGCAGCTTTAGTGACACCACTGCCCCTTGGCACTGGGAATCTCTGGATGTCTGTGCCATGTGCTTGCCAGATGTCAGCTGTACTGCATTTGGCCTTCTATTCATTTTGCTCACTTCCAAATCGAATTTTCGCACACACGCCTATCTACTTTGTCATATTCTAAGCCACATAACTTTAAGGGAATTTAGTACTGGGAGAACTTTTAGCTGAGCACATTGTTGCACCATAACACACTTTGTTTCTGTTGGCAAGGAAGATGTGGAGAGTAGCTATTGGGTGTGCTGCTAACTGCACAGCTAAAGGTGTCTAACAATGCAAGGTTCCATAATAGGCAGCGGGTTGGCATGCTAATCAGACCAGCCTGCACTCATAGCTGTCTTTGGGACGGCTAAATGACTGTGAAGTCTTTTGCACTGAAATATATGGGTAGTCTTCTAAGAATCTTCTTGGTCCATGTAATCAGAACAAACAAATAAACACTAGACCTAGAGAACAAAAGCCCTTTTGAGTCACCAAGTACAGAGAATTGTTCTTCACCCAATTCCTAAACTTGAGCCATAGACCAGAGACCAGACACCTCTGGAGAAGGACCCTGCAATTATACCACAAGTATATACTATAAATCCCATTCCTGGCTATCTTCACAGAGATCTGGAGCCTTTTATACCAAGGTAATAGTGGCTTGGTGGAAAAAGAGACGTCCATACTTTTTAGATTTTTCATTAGTTCTCAGCAAATTCCTGAGGATCCTGGGGGACCTTATGGGAGTTAAGTGATCTATGGAATTTTGACATCATAGTTTGCCTCGTGAATCCCCAAGCTCATTCCATGATGTTTTCTCAGTTCCTGACTGTAAGGTTGGACTAGATACATTCAATACTGGGCAGAATTATTATGTTGATTACTTGAAGGGTTTCTTTGTTAGAAAGTGCCAAATGCAAGACTTAAAGTAGTAAGCCTAAAGTAATACCCTGTCCTTGGATGAAATAATTACAGCCATCAAAGACTCAAAAGGTGCAGGTGTGGTGACTCCTATTACAGCTCCATTTAAGTCACTTATTTCTCCAGAGCAGAAAATAACTATATCTCGGAAAATGGCGGTAGATTATTATAAACATGATGAAGTGGCCTCCAATTACAGCTATTTCAGATATGGCTGCCTTACTGGAGAAAATACCGAGTCCCTGATACTCAATCTGCAGCTATTTATATGGCTAGTGCTTTTTTAAAAATTCAGTTCCAATAAGAAGACACAGTTTGCTTTCACCTGGCAAGGACTGCAGTATACTTTATTGCTTCAGCTTTCCATCTCTTATGTCGCAGTTTAGACCACAGAGATACTTAATCATCTCTTCATCCTACAAGCCATCGGGTTGATGATTCAGTACATTGACAACATCATGTGGATAAGATTTGGAAAGCAGAAGGTGCATGTACCGTAGATACCTAAGAGTGAATGCCAGAGGACTGCATTCCATGCAAATGCAGGTACCTAATGATCAACAAAAGCTTTTTATTTCTCTTTAATATCTTTTGCAATATATAGAAATATATTTTAAATAAAACTGTATATAATTTAGATCAGTGTGATGTGGCTGTTTTGTTTTTCTAATTATCATAATTATATATATGCATTCATACGTGGACCTTGCCAGTGTTTACTTTGACCTAAAATGCCGTAATGTGTTTAGCTTTACTGTCCCATTAGAGCTCAGCTGTTATTGTTTTTTTCCTGGATTCTAAGTACTGTTGTTATAAATGTCTTCATATAAATTACTTTTATTATTATTATTATTATTATTATTATTATTATTTTTAATTATTATTATTTGATTTGGGTTATTTTTCAGGGTATACTCCCTAAAGTGGAAATACTATGTCAAAGGGTATGAGGAGTTTTATAGCTTATGTTACACTTTACCCTATTGCTCTCCAGACAGATTGAACCAATTTACAATGCTACTAACAGTTCATGGCATGCTATTTCCCCACAGTCCACCCAACTGGATTTTATATATTTTATTTATTTTGGTTAATTTAATATCATGTAGTGATACCTTAAAGTTGTGTGAATATGCATTTTTTTTTAATTGTTAGGAGGTCTGTGCATCACACAATGTGACATCATTCTTTGTCATTCTACAGTTTGTTCATATTATTCTGGTTTCCCTGGCAAGAGTGGAAGACTGTCCGTTATAGAGACTGTCCATCATCTACTTGTCTATCCATGCATTCAACATTTATTGAGTCTTTATTATGTTCCAGCCCAGGCACTGTGCTAGGTTTGAGGGATACTGGGGTATAAGATGTAGTCCTTACACTCAAGAGGCTGTCCTGTAGTTGAAGAGAACAAGATCAGTGATTGTAATTAAATGTGACCTGAAGTGTGCACAGTGTTAATGGGGTTCGGAAGAACACAAGGGTTTACCCTTTGTTGTCCTTGGAGGAACCATGGAATATTTTTACGAGGAACCATGCTGTATTCAGATATCCAACCCCCAGGGAGGGTGAATCCAGCTTCAGAAGGTAAGTAAAAGTTAGCCAGGAGAAAAGGGAGTGAAAGATGAATTAAACTCTTCAAGAAGAGAGAGCGGCATATGTAAAAAGGGACATGGGGGAGTAAGCGTATTATGTGACGTCCAAGAAGGGAATGAGCAGGGGCATGTTGGGAGAAAAGCTTTAAAGTTAAGTGAATCTGGTAAGATATTTTGGCTTCAAATAATAGAAAACTGATTTAACTGATTGACACAGTGAGATAAATTCGTATTTAATCAAGCAAGGAGTTCTGAGGCAGAGGTGCCCCTGGGCTGGCTAATTTTATGGCTTGATAGCACCGTCAAGAACTCAGGTTCCTCCCGTTTTTCTGCCTTGCTATCCTTGTGGGTTTCCTTTGAGGATACCAGATAGCAGGGTCCCTGTTCACAGCATCTTTTGCAGATGAACAATGGGAGGTAGAAGAAAAGGAACTGTCTCTTCCTTGTATCTCTTCTTAAAACAAAACAAAACAAAACAAAACAAAACAAACTTTCCCAGAAGCTCCATGGGAGACTTTCCCCTCCTCCACACACCTTCTCCCCTTCACTTGTTTTTCTACAGAATCCTTTGTTCCAGGAACTTGGTATGATATTGACATCTCACTGACCTCAACGCATACGTCATAACAAGACTCAGATGGCTGCTGCCAGCACTAGTCATGAGACCACTTTGAAGACATGAGGAACACAGCTGGCAGCACATTCCAGGTTCCTATCAAAAGCACCCAGCTCCTGTATTTTTCTATAAAACCCCTCATCCTTTTATTTTGGGCAGGTCTGCAGTTTTGAAGGCATGCGTCTGCTGCAGCCTCCTTTGCCTGGCAAAGTAATAAAACTAAAGTTCTTCTTAAAAACAATAATCAACCAAGTTCCAGCAAGGAGAAAGGCATTATCATGACTGGCTTAGAATGTTTTAGGACTTACATATGAATTGAGAATAGGATCATCTTCCTTGAGAGCTGGATAGACAACCAATGGCATTTACGATGTAAGGGAACTAGATTTTGTGTCCCTTATAGGGCTGGTTGGTTCATTGACTGTCACTTCCAAATTATTTCCCAAGGAGAGCCAATCATTCATCAGTTTTGAGCCATCTAGAGTCGTAGTAGTGATTGGAGAGTCATAGCCCTGCCCTCTTCTGCTCCCTTTCCCCTAGTAAAACAGTGGATGAAAAGAGATGAGAAGTCATGAAGTAAATATTCATTGCATGCCTACTCTGTGCCAGCCATGGATTCACGACCAGAATAAGATTCAGCACCTCATGCCTGCCCCCCAGGAACTCATGGTGGGGTTTGGGGTGACATTGGTGAAGGCACGGTCACTCATCAATGAGAGCTGTCTTTTATGGAGTATCTTCGCTGTTCTACCTCAAAACTTTGCCCAGTTTTCTCACTTAATCTTTACAGTTACCCTTATTTATGTCCCCCATTTGAAAAGTGATCCCTAAGATTAGATGCCTTTTTCAAGTCCCCACAAGTAGTAAGGGTGACAGCCAGAACTCACACTGAGGTCTGCTGACTCAGAGCCCATGCTCTTAACTGCTCCACTGCCGTCTTCCTGTCCTTAACCCAAACACTGAAGTGCCATGAATTCCCAGAAGAATGCTATGCTCCCTGTTGTCAGGGGAACACTGCAGAAGTGCCATGTGAGCTGAATCATGGGGGTCCAGAGGAGAAACCAGGCAAACAAGGTTGCAAAGGCCTTCTAGAAGATGTGCCAAAGCATGAAGGCATGGGAAAGCTGGGAGGTGAGGTACATTTGGAGTTGGGACTGAAGAGGTAGGATGGACCAGATGGAGACAGGCTTGTATCCTACGCTGAGAGGTTTGGATTTGTCTCACTGATGTCTTCTGAAGTTTCTGAACCTTTGGATTCCAGAAAGAAACAACATGGTAGCCTCACAGAAGATGGGTTTGAAGGGGGCCAAATCCAAGGAGATCAGTTAGGAAGCTATTGTGTGATCCAGATGAGAGGCAATTACAGACGGAAGTAACTGGAAAGAGATTTTAAAGGTAGAATCAAGAGGATTTGGTGACTGATTAGATTTGGGGGTGAAAGAAAAGGATTTGAGAATGATTCCCACATGCCTGGTTTGGGCAGCTAGATTGATAGTGATACTATATATATATTCAGGAATCCTGTATTATGGGTGACAAAAACTCAACTTAACTTAAGCGAGAAGAGCTGCAAAGACCTTGTTGCTGGGGATAAGTTGATGAAGCCCCTGGAGTTGAGGGGAAGAGATGTGGGAACTGAGGGATCAATACTTCTGGGACACTGTGTGTCATCTTTGCCTATCTCGGCTCAGCATTTCCACTTGCCAGCAAAGATGTCCACTAATAGCTCCAAATATGCATCCCCCAACTTTGCGACCCTAGTGGAAAGACAGCCTCCTCTCACCCACAGGCCTGCTTGAACCACGGGTTCACCCTTGACCCATCTCTGTATCCAGGGACCTGGGGGTATTGTGGTGGCCAGGCCAGGACCAGCTGCTCAGCCCTGTGGCCAGAAGAAGGAAAATGGTGCAGAATACAACGAGCAGCCCAAGATAATGCCCATCATGGTTCACTTGAGATGTTATTGACCAAGAGAGAAGGCATTGGGGGAACAGCATTAAATGGCTTTCAATCCAGTTCTGATTTGGATGTGTGGGATTCACAGCATCACACTACCAGCCGACTCCAAATGCTGTAATAATTTATAGAAATCAACATGCTACTGAGACAAGGAGCCTGACAGACAGCAGATGGCTCCCACACAGAAAGGCTAATCAATTCCGACAAACAACAGCCATCATAAAAGAGTGGAACGTACCCAGCATGCACACGCATCTGAATGGCTCAGAGACAAAGGCTCCTGCTTGGCCTAGCCAGGGAAGGTAAATAGCCTCTGTAAGGCCACATTGTCGCAAAGCCTGGGTATTTCAGATCCTCTCTGGCTGTCCTTACCTCCCACCACTCACCTACACAGATCTCTGCTCTTCAGGATTCCTCAGACCCACTCTGGGCTTTCCCACCTTGGTGCCCTTACTCTTTTTTCCCTGCCTGGGATGCCTGACCTCTCCTGTTTGTGTCCCTTGAGAACCAAGCCCGACCTCAAGCTCAGTACAAATCCTCTCTCTTCCTAAAGACTTGTATTGCTGTTAATGCTTCATGGATATGTTCGTGACAAATTTACCTCGCTGGATTAACTTGATTGCAAGTTTCCTGAGGACAGGTGACGTGTCTCACACACCCTGCATACCCAGGAGTACCTAGCACAGGACAGTGAGCTACGTGTTCAATGAAGATCCATTCATTCACTTCCAATGAGGAATGTGGGGGAGTCACATTTCTTAAGAGATAGAAAAAATATTTGCAACATACAGTAAAAGACTAATGATGCTCACATATTCAAACAAGCCTTTATGGATTGATAATATAGTACAAGAAATTCAATAGAGAAGTAGGCAAAGAAAAGTAACAGGAAATTTGCAGAACAGCCCTTACTTATGAAACAAAAGTCAACTTTACCAGCTATCAAGGAGATGCAAATTGAAACAAGGTGATTCTAATTTTTGCTTATCAAATTGGGGAAGATTTAAAAAAGGGTTTTACAGTGTGAGTAGGAGCGTGGTGGGGTAGCCACACATAGAACACGGTGGGACTACACATGGCTACAGCATTTCCGGTGATGGAGTCGGCAATTTTTACTAAAAGTCTTAAAAATGTCCATACTTTTTAAATGTGTACTTCTACTTCCAGACTTTTATCCTAAGAATATAACCAGAATGGTGGTGAATAACCTGGCTGATTCTCAGTTATTTGGTGTCCAGAAGTCAGTCCCAGAAAGAGAAGTGGAATTTACACAGTTGCTTTCCATTTGCCTGACTTGACAAAACCTTAAAAAACCCTGAAAAAAAATCCCTGACTTCACTTCTGTTTTAAAAAGTCTTAATAACTGGATTGATGCCTGCTGGAATATGGTGACCAGCTTGCTTTCCATTGGCAGAGGACATTCTACCTTCCCTGGAAGACCTACACCCGAGATCTTTTGCTTTAGTCTAAACTAAAGCATTCCCATGCAATAGGGAAGGTTCCATAATTTTTCTGCTTATCTCTCTAGGCCTGGGGGTCTTTGGGGGATATGATACACTGTTTTAGAGGATGACCTAGTTGGTGGGGGTATAGATAGGAAGAAGGAACCTCAATTTATTATTGCCCAGGTCACTTAAGCACTGTCAACACATCCATCCATCTACCCATCCATCTATCCATCCATCCATCCATCTATCCATCCAAATACATAGCCATCCATCCATCCATCCATCCATCCATCCAAACAACCCTCTCTCCCTCCATTTCATATTGATTGAGCACATGCTATCTACTAGAAACTGTGCTGGGTGTTGGGTGCTAGGTTTGCATAGGTAAAAGGCATGGTCCCTACCACCAAGTTACTCACAGCTCAGGAGCATGATGGACTAGGAAAGAGGCAGTTCATTGGTTTTTCAACACACAAAGTGCTCTGGAGCATGGAGGCAGGGTATTTAACCCATACGGTGAATCCCAGAGGGAAAGCCTAAGTATAGGTCTTCAAAGTTTCTATAAGTTAATCCTGTTATAGAGAAGGGAGAAAGGGACATTTGAGAGAGAGAGAGAGAGAGAGAGAGAGAGAGAAGAGTGAGAGAGAGGGGAGAGAGAGTGAGACAGCAGCATGTTTAAGGTCTGGCACTGAGAGGAAACAGGGAGCACTGGAGGAACTATAGGGAATTTGGCATGACTGTGGAGTTTGGTGGTTCGAGGAAAGGATAGATCTGGAAAAGCAAGGAGGTGTGAGAACGTAAAGGTTGTGTTGGAAATGCCTAGGAGTTTAACTCTTATCTGGAGTGAAGGGAAGCATTGGAAGCTTTAAGGGAGGGAAGTTTTAAGTATTTTTGAAAAAATCAGTCTGGTAGCAGGGAGTGGATGTGAGAGGCCAGTTGGGACAAGACTGCAGGGATTCAGAGAGTCAAGAGATGTTACAAAGGTCCACTTGACAAGACTCAGGGATAGGCGTGCATGGGGCCAGAGAGGGTGCTGAGGACGTTGCAGGGATGAGGGGCAAGGAGGCATCAGCAAAAACTCATGGATTTCTCATGTGAGGTGGCCAGTCTAGATTTAGATGTCACAAAGGCAGAGAAAATAATTTCTGCCCTTGCCCCATTTTCCATGGAAGCCCACTCAGCAGCCAGCCCCTTCCCCTCTCTTTTCCTCTTCTGTCTGCCTCCTAGAACTCTTCCAATATGGCTGTCGTGGAAAGCCCAGACAGTGTTGCAGCTGGGGCCCAGCATACACACGATGTCCCGGAACACACATGGCTTTCCTGACGGCAAGTTCCATGGTCGGGTCTCAGGGATGCGCAACCGGGGGCCCTTGTTCCTAGTGAGAAGATGCCCGAATGCAATCTATACTTCATTCCACAAAATTTTGTTGAGGGAGAGTCTCCTCTGGACTCGGCTTTCAAAGTCCAGCTTAGATGAACCAGTCCCACAAAGTCTTTCTTATGTCCTCACCCTTATCCTGGGTTCCCATGGTTAGACCTCTAGTCCACTCCCTTTGAATGATCAGTATCCGTTCATGCATTTATCCCTTCGGGACCACTTGGAGACATGGGCCACATGTATTTCCTTTGCCCCCTCCAGCATATGCCTGCCTGGTCCCCATCTTTGCTCTTCCTCATCCCCAAGCATTTTTGGACAGTGCTTGAGTACATGTTGTTGGGACTTCTAACTTCTCTGGCGGGGTGATGCTATCGTTCCTTTTCAGCCATGAACAGTTGATAACGTTGTTGGGGGTCAGGCACAAACATTCTCCCAGGGTTTTAAAAGCTTGTAGCTGTGGCCTGAAGCTCTGACACTCTGCTAACGACCTGATTTCTTCAGATCGGTCTGGTCTGCTTGAGGAAACGCATTTTGGCCGGGAAACGTGACGCTTTGAAGACGCCATAGGAAGCAAAACACCCGGCTTTCCGCTTGGGAAAGGACTTGTGCCTTTAAGACCTGTCTTGGGAAATCAGCCTGAGCAATATAATTGCGATGAAATTACCCCAGATCACACCCACACATTCATTATGAGATTCCTTATTGACACCTTGACAATTTGTTTCAGAAGACGTTATTGCATATTCCTCCCTCTGGAATAGATACAGATGCATATAGACATATGAGCCCACACATAATGTATATGCATATCGGTGCGTTTTTATTATATAATTATACGAGGCTATCAATCAGTTTTCATTTGGAACTCTTTGCATTTATAGTTCAGGAAGTTATTTAAAATCAAGAGGTGGAGAAGAGAGCCCAGAAGAGCTACAGAGGGAGAGGTGGATTGGGTAAGCAGTGAGCATGTCTTTGCTGTTTGGGAGCTGCCCCTGCCCTGCCCCTGCCCTTCCCCTGCCCTTCTCCCCACTCCCCTCCTTCACTATACCATGTCTTGCTACCAGTAGGGACTCAGGCCTAGGCAGCACCCACAAGAGGAGGGATCAGCTGAACAACTTGAAGGGGGAACCTCCTCGGGGTCATAAGATGCTGTCTTTGGCCCCTGTAGACTCTCTGTTGGGCCTGGGGAAGACTTATGGTCACACTGATCTGCATACGATGGCATTTAAGGCATTTGGCTGACAATGAGACTCATAGATCACCCAAGGTCCGCGAAGATCAAGCAAAATACCTTAGAGCAGGGTTTCCCGACCTTTTAAAGTCACGACACACACCAAGACAAGAATATTTGCGCTGCACATTATAATAAACTGCAGGCAATTTGGGGTTCTATCTGGGGCCTACGAGAAAAAGGCATTCCATTTTCTATACATTATACAAAATAAAATATAGTATATTAGGAAAGACAATATATGTTGAACACGTTAAAATATTTTCTTAGTTTTCGCGAGAAAACTTGAGCTTGTTTCCTTCCGTGAATGTAACTTTTATATCAGGGTTTATGTTGGAAAGGACTGTATACACCATGACTGATCAAGGCGCTTTTCATGATGATCTCTACAAGTTCTTGGTAGTCACCCTTGAAAGAAACTTCGCGCACGTAAGTGATAAAAAATTTAAAGCCATTTTTATAACCATTAAAGATTCATAACAGTTGAAATGATATTTCAAGTATTTAACAGCCTTCCTTTTCTTCCATTGACAAATGTAGTGTTGAAAGTTTTTGCGATGATGCAGGTGGGTTTCAAGTTCAATTGAACTCATTCACGTCAAGGAGTCAGAAGAATGATGGCATTCCGGCTTGTAGAACGTCGACATGGTGTCGGAGCATCACTCTGCAGCTGGCTTGGATGACACCCGAATGACACGGCAAACAGACCAAAGCATGTGACATCTACTGAGTTCAAGCTAGGGATATCGCCACCATGCCTGCCATTGAAATCCACGCAGCCTCTCTGCCCCTTTTCTCCTCGGGTGGCTGCATGGGGGGCAGCACCCCACGCCCCTTGGTACCTGGATTGTTCCAGCAGCTCATCAGACTTTGTCCGTGATGGTGGCCGGTGGGCTTGCGGCTGGCTGTTGGAGCAGGCGTCCAGATGTCAAATACCTTCTTGGTCATTGTCATCGCAGTTCTGAAGAGCAGCACGGGGTCAGAAGCCACTTGTCACGTTTACTATCTGTGGGAACCCCACGTACGCCGCCAGACCCTGCCTGCCTTGAGTGGCCTTCTGAGGAGGCTTCTGAGGACCCTGCCTGCCTTGCTTGTGGCCACCAGAGACCATCCCCATGTACTGTGTCTGCTCCAGGCCCTACCCTGCCGGCTACATCCTTAAATGACCTGTGCATCTCATCCCCAGGCCTTTGCTCACACTTTGTTCCTTTCTGGAGCGACTTCTCATCTTCTGTCCTCATTGTCAGGTCTTACCTGGTCTATAAAGCCCAGCTCAAGCCCGTCTCCTCCACCAACCCCTGACTAATGTGTCTCACAGAGATCTACCCTTTCCTTGAACTGCTAGAGCCTGCCCTCAGGTAGCCCTGAACTCACAGTAATTTGTGCTGGTTTTTTTTTTTTTCTTAATTTTAAGTTTATTTCTTTATTTTAAGAGAGAGAGAGAGAGCAAGTGGGGGAGGGGGAGAGCAAGAGGGAGAGAGAGAGTCCTAAGCAGGCTCTATGCTATTGGCGGAGAGCCCGATGCAGGGCTTGAACTCGAGAACCGTGAGATCATGACCTGAGCCGAAATCAAGAGCCAGCCACTTAACTGACAGAGCCACCCAGGCGCCCCTGTGCTGTGTTTTAAAATCTAGATGTTCTCGGGGCGCCTGGGTGGCTCCGTCGGTTAAGTGCCGGCTTCGCCTCAGGTCATGATCTCACAGTTTGTGAGTTCAAGCCCCGCATTGGGCTCTGTGCTGACAGCTCCGAGCCTGGAGCCTGCTGCGGATTCTGTGACTCCTTCTCTCTGCCCCTCCCCTGCTCGTGCTCTGTCTCTCTCTGTCTCTCAAAAATAAATAAACATTAAAAAAAATTTAAAATCTAAATGTTCTCTTGTCTCCACTGGAGAGTGAGCTCCCACGTGGAGCTAGTGTCTCAGGGGCCCCGATGGCAGGACTCTAGAATACATCATCCCTGTTCATTCCTGCACAGTGCCTTGCACAGAGTAGGTGCTCAATCATCCTATGTGAGTGATTGACAGGAAGCAAGTTGCACGTGGTAAAAATGATTCATAATGACGCTGGGTAACGAATACCATCAAAAAGAATGATTTTCAGCTCCTACATTTTTGCAACATTCTGGGAATACCAACAACTTGTATTACGACCGACAAAATGTGCCAATGTTCTTCTCGTTGAATAGTCAAACAAGTGTTCGATTACATTTAATATTAAAGACTCATTAGCATTTTTTAAATACACTTTAGCAGCCAGTCCAGCGTTTTCATTTGGTCCAAGGGGCATTTCTGCTGCAAGGGAGGGCTACAGAAATGTAAGCTATTTTTGCACAGAGTGAGCCTTCTCCGCCCTGACTCTCTCAGGAGACTTTGCCAGGTGGGCAGTAGGTGAAAGTGTGGGGCCAGCAAGGTGGGAATTAACAGCCAGGTTAGGGACGTGCTAGGTAGCTGAGTTCGGAGTTCAGAGCCCTTGTTTGCCCGGGCGTCTGTTTTGTTTTTTTCTTAATTTAAGTTTGTGATTGACTTATTATGTGCACTGGCACTTTGAAGAGATGCGAATAAAACGCAGTGAGAGTTCAGAACAAATGTAAATGGCCTCAAAGAAAAGGGAGGGGAAGAGACGGCGATAATCTTTTTTAATGGCTGTAAAATGTGGGAAGGATAGATCATGAGCTCTCTGCATGGGGCCCTCGTCTGATCTCAATCCAGGATTGTAATTTAGACATGACTTTTTATTTAATTTCTGACTGAGAAAGGGAAATTAGAAAACGGCATTATCTCAGCTGCTTCGTTATAATGAACAATATTTCACAGTGCCAGCCCTAGAGTTACCTTCAGAACTTCTTTTACGAGGCGGATGCCGACGCCCGTTCTAGGAGAGCTTGAGTTTTCCCACACACTGGTTGCTGGCGGAGCAAAAGCGGAAGTACGCGTTTTAATTAGAAGCTGGTTTAAGGCTCAGGCAGCCCACAGGTTTGCAGGTAGGGGACGACACTAAAACCCGGATGAGGCTGCGCTGGACTTCCTTATGTGTAAGTAACAGGCCCCTTTCAATCTCCCGACCCCGTTTGTTTATTTAATTTTTAAATCGGGGGGATTTATCCAATTGGTAATTAACCCTTGCCTCTGGCCAGAGCCGTTCTTCCTCCTGCCCCTTCCACTCCCTGCTCCTGGCCGCTAAATACATAATGGTCTGATAAATATTTAAGCAGTGATGAGGGAGATAATGCAAGTGATCCATTAGAGCCTCCAGCCTGGGCTGGCACGGGGTGGGGGGGGAACAGCGGTGCGACATCCAGTGGAGTAAGTGCTAAGATCCCGGGCTGAGCAGCAGGCTTGCTGACCGCAGAGGGCCCTGAGCACCGACACTGGCCGTGGCGCAGCAAGACATTGAGGCCCCGGGAGCCTTTTCTCCCACTTTGCCCTCCCGAGCACTGGCCTGTGCCCTCTGGGGCAGCCTCACTGCTGAGTGGAATGGGGCCTGGCCCGTATTCTGGGATGGCATGGGAGTGAATGTCCCCTGTCCACGCTGCGGCTGCCAGGATCTCAAGGACAGCCAGGGTCACCACAAGCTCCAGCTGGCACATGAGAGTTCCAGGTTGTGCTAGTTGTCCGGTATAGTCACTGGTAGTGCTCTCTTTCACGTTCAAACGTCCCAGTTTGGATGGTCAACTGTATGGTCACCCCACCTATGACTTTATAATAATATGCTTCTGAATGATGAAGGGAGGCGGAAAATCACAGCAGCAACGTTCCTCATATAACATGCACTGAACACAGCCGTCTGTGTGAGTCAAAAACCCAATGCTTAACTACAGAAGCCCGTCACCCAGGCACATGCATGCTCAAGGGCGTGTATGACTTGCCCCGCCCCCTGAATATGGCCTCTTGGCTTTTCCTAAGTCCTCTTGCACTGCCTCTGTATCTCTCTCTCGGCTCACTGCCATCTCTCCCTTGATTCTGATGTTGGCAAACACACCTCATTCCTTCAGGGTGTAACGTGGGTCTGGTCTGTTGTGGCACCCGCCATAGCTCCCAGCTCACTGTTGACTATGGCTGTGGAATGAATGAATCAGTCGTGATTGTCAGTGATCGGGTTGTCTTTCTCATTATCTCGGAAGGTCTTTGACTTCATCAAAAGTGTTTTGTGGTTTTTTTTTGTGTCCTTTATCCAGGGTGTCATTCATATGCCCAAATATCCCCATTCATATGCCCAAATATGCCCACATGAAGCTCTCCTTGATACAAGTACACCTCAAAATCATCACACATGAACACATAATACTTCAAGTGTACTCCTTCAATAGCTCCTCTCCGCCCTCAGAAAATAGATCAAGTTCCCCATTTTTAATGAATCTGTCTCTACTAGCCTTCTCTTGTTTCCCCTCTTTGGAATAAGAAGTGGGGTGTCAAAAATTCAAGATGGTGCCTCTTCTCCACTCCGTGAATCCTTCCTCTTCCCTTCTTCCCTTTCATTCAGCTTGTCCTTCATTTCTTCACTCACTGACTCCTCAGTCATCATTTATTCAATGTTATGTGCTGGGCTAAATGGATTCCTGGGTGACCTCGGACAAGTCCTTCTGAGGCCCTAGTTTCCTCATGACCAGAACGAGTTGAGCGTTGCATTGTTGGCTTCAGACACACCATCCAAAGCATTCCTCGTCGACAGAGCTGACATAAATCCATGTCTCTGCCTCCTCCCAGCTCCCAGGGGGCAGATCTGGAGAGTGAGGAGGGAAGGGGCCTCCAGGGACTTCACACCCCACAGCCCATTTGACTTTCCCGCCAGCTCTGGCCTCTGGGTCAGACTGTGTCTGATGCCGCTGAGCTCTGCTCCTCTGGGGGGCTGCCTCGGCCAGAGCCCAGCTGCCCCAGCCCTCCAGGGTCATGAGCCTGTGTGGCCTGGACACCAGCTCCCTCCCTATGGCAGTGCCCTCGGTGAGGGGGTTACTACAGTGCTGGGTGCCCGCAGGCCCCACTTCTCAGAAGCGAACCTGCCTGCAAATGCAGGCCTTTGTGCTTTGCTAGTCATTCGGAAGTTTACTCTTCTGCTGGTCCTGTCCTCACTGCTGGCCGAGATATCATTGTTCACACACACACACACACACACACACACACACACACACAGATACACATTCTATGTATGCACAACATACATGCATTAATACATGCCTATAGCTTGCAAAGATAGTTCACAAAATCAAAATGTTTGCATACCTATCAATTTATGTGCACACACCCTTTGTATGCATATACGCACACATATATTCAACATACATATGAGCATGCACACCCTGAAATCATAGAAAACACGAGATAGACACCACTCTTCAAACATCTGCAGGACTGGCAGGTGTGGAGCACTTCGTTACATGCCATGTGGGTCGGAGGAGTGAAAGCATCCGCAGATATGTGTGTTCGGAACAGACACGTACTACCTTTCCTTTCTGTCTTTCATATCTTTTCATATCAACGTATCTTATGTTGTTACTGGCATTGCAGGTGGCTGCTTGTAGCAGTTTAGTTTGATTTCAAAGACTATTTTTTAAAGCCCTTTTAGGTTCGCAGCAAAACCGGAGCGTACGGAGATTTCCCCTATAGTCCCCTCCCCAACCCGCGCATAGCCTCTCCCATTACCAACATCCCCCACCAGAGTGCTTCGTCTATTGCAATGAACGAACCCACAATGACCCATCATTATCGTCCAAAGTTCACTTAGTTTTATGCATTTAAACATCCTCATGTCTTCTGATTGCTTGAGAGCTCACTTTTTTTTTTTTAGTGTCAAATAATATTTCACTTGTCTGCATGTGCCACCGTTTATTTATCTAATCAGCTTCTGAGGGACATCTTGGTTGCTTCCCAGTTTTGATATAAACTTTGATATATAGCAGGGATAAGCTGCTAGAAACATGCATGTGCAAGTTTTTGTGTGGATGTTAGGTTTTCAGTTCCTCTGGGTCAATACCAAGGAGTGTGATTGCAGGATTATAAGGTTAAGTGTGTGGTTAGTTTTGCAAGAACCCCCCAAACTGTCTTCCAAAGTGGCTGTACTGTTGTGCCTCCTCGCCAGCAATGAATGAAAGTTCCTGTTGTTCTACATTCTTGCCAGCATTTGGTGTTGTCAGCGTTCTGGATTTTGACCATTCTAATCAGCGTGTTACTGGTATCTTATTGTTGTTTTAATTTGCATTTCCCTGATGACATATAGCAGATAGCATCTTTTCATATGTGTTTTTTGCCCTCTGTGTATCTTCTTTGGTGAGGTGTCTGTTAAGGTCTTTGGCCCACTTTTATTTTATTTAAAAAAAAATTTTTTTTAACGTTTTATTTATTTTTGAGGCAGAGAGAGACAGAGCATGAACGGGGGAGGGACAGAGAGAGAGGGAGACACAGAATCGGAAACAGGCTCCAGGCTCTGAGCCATCAGCCCAGAGCCCGACATGGGGCTCAAACTCACGGACCGCGAGATCGTGACCTGAGCTGAAGTCGGACGCTTAACCAACTGAGCCACCAGGAGCCCCATTTTGGCCCACTTTTAAAAAATCAATTCTTCTTCTTTTTTTTTTTTTTTTAGTGTTTATTTATTTATTTTGAGAGAGAGAGAGAGAGAGAGAGAGAGAGAGAGAGAATCCCAAGCAGACTCCACACTGTAAGTGCAGAGCCCCATGCAGGGCTTGAGCTCACAAATCATGAGATCATGACCTGAGCTGAAATCAAGAGTTGAACGTTTAACTGACTGAGCCCCAAATCAGTACTTTTTTATTGTTGAATTTTAAGAGTTCTTTGTACATTTTGGCAAATAGTCCTTTACCAGATGTGCCTTTTGCAAATATTTTCTTTTCATAGTCTTCTGGTTCTCTTTCTCATTCTTTTGACAGTGTCTTTAACAGAGCAGAAGTTTTTAATTTTAATGTTAGCCAGTTCATCACTTGTTGCCTTCATGGATGTGTCTTTGGCGTTGCCTCTAAAAAGTCATTGCCACGCCCAAGGCCCTCTAGGTTTTTTCCTATGTTATCTCCTAGGAACTTTATAGTTTTGTGTTACATTTAGGCTATGATCCATTTCATGCTAATTTTTGTGGAAGGTGTAAGGTCTGTGTATAGATTCATTTTCTTTCCATGTAGATGTCCAGTCATTCCAGTACCATTTGTTGAAAAGACTCTTTGCTCCATTGTATTGTTTTTCTCTTTTGTCAATATGATTATTGACATTATTATATCATTATGATATTATTATTATTTGCCTGGTTAGAGGCTTATTGGTTTTATTGATCTTTTCAAAAACCAATTTTTGGTTCAGCTGATTTTTTTCTATTGATTTCCTTTTACCAATTTCATTGATTTTTGCTCTCATTCTTATTTGCTTTCTTTTGATTACTTTGGATCTAATTTGCTCTTCTTTTTCTAGTTTCCCAAGGTGAAACTTAGATTGTTGATTTTAGAGGCTTCTTTTCATATACATATGTATACACGTATACGTGTATACATATGTATATTCAATGCTATACATTTCCCTCTAGGTACTACTTTGTCTGCATGCCACAAATTTTGATAAGCTGTATTTTCATTTTTTCATTTAGTTCAAAATCTTTTCTAATTTCTTTTGATATTTCTTTTGTCCGTGTGTTATTTAGAAGTGCATTGTTTTAGGATTTTTCCAGTTCTATTTCTTTTGTTGATTTCTAATATAATTCCATTGTAGTCTGAGATCAGACATTATATGATTTATATTCTTTTTTTTTTTTTCAACTTTTTTTAAAATTTATTTTTGGGACAGAGAGAGACAGAGCATGAACGGGGGAGGGCCAGAGAGAGAGGGAGACACAGAATCGGAAACAGGCTCCAGGCTCCGAGCCATCAGCCCAGAGCCTGACGCGGGGCTCGAACTCACGGACTGCGAGATTGTGACCTGGCTGAAGTCGGACGCTTAACCGACTGCGCCACCCAGGCGCCCCATATATATTCTTTTAAATTTGTGAAGGTGTGCTTTATGGCCCATCATGTAGTTCAGCTTGGTGAAAGTTCATGTGAGCTTCGAAGATTGTGTCTCCTGTTTTTGTTGGCGAAGTAATCTATGAATGCCAATTATATCTAGCTGATTGATGGGGTTGTTGAATTCAATTCTGTCCTTACTGATTTTCTTCCAGCTGTTTCTGTTTCTGACAGAGGGGTGTCGAAGTCTTCAATTATGGTCGTGGATTCATCTGTTTTCTATCAGTTTTTGTCTCATGGAGTTTGACACTGTTGTTTGGCATATTCATATTAGAGATTGTTATGTCTTCTTGGAGAATTGGCCATTTGATTCCTTATGTATTGCTGATTGTTTGAAGTCTGCTCTGTCCAGAAGTAAGAGAGTAAAATAAAATAAAATAAAATAAAATAAAACAAAAGTAAGAGAGCTACTCCTGCTTTCTTTTGATTAGTGCTAGCATGGTATATATTTTTTCCCATCCGTACTTCTAGTCTGTATGTGTCTTTATGTATTTTTTTAAAAATTTTTTTTTAACGTTTATTTATTTTTGAGACAGAGAGAGACACAGCATGAACAGGGGAGGGGCAGAGAGAGAGGGAGACACAGAATCGGAAGCAAGCTCCAGGCTCTGAGCCATCAGCCCAGAGCCCGACATGGGGCTCGAACTCGCGGACCGTGAGATCGTGACCTGAGCTGAAGTCGGACGCTTAACCGACTGAGCCACTCAGGCGCCCCAATGGGTCTTTATATTTAAAATGGGTTTCTTGTGGAAAACATATAGTTGGGTTATATTTTTTTGATCCACTCTGATAATCTGTCTTCCAATTGGTGCATTTAGACCCACTGATTATTCAAAGTGATTGCTGATGGAGTTGGATTAATATCTATGACATGACTGTTTTCTATTTATTCTTGTTTGGTCTTATTTTTGTCTTCCACTCTTTTTCTGCCTTTGGTAGTTTTAGTTGAGCATTTTATGTGATTCTATTTTCTCTCCTTTCTTAGCATACCAGTTATACTTCATTTTTAACTTTTGTTTTAGTGGTTGTTCTAGAGTTTGCAGTATACATTTATAGCTAACTCAAGACCACTTTCAAATAACACTATAGTCCTCCATAGGTTGTGTGAGTCCCTTAAGATGACAGAATAATCCTAATTTCTCCTTCCTGTCCCTTGTACCATTGCTGTCATTCATTTCATTTATATATAAGCACACATAAATGCACACACATAAGATATATACATAAGCACATATAATTGAATATATTACTATTATTATTTTGAACATACTGCTGTTTGTTAACTAAGAAGAGGAAAAAAGGTTTTTATTCTACTTTTACTTATTTTTTTCTCCAATGTTCTTCCTCTCTTATGTAAATCCAAGTCCTTGAATTATAGTATTTTCCTTCTCTCTAAAGAACTTTTAATGTTTCTTGAAAGATAGGTCTTCTGGAGAAAATACCCTAAATTTTTGCTTGTCTGAGCAAGTCTTTATTTTTTCTTTACTTTTGAGGGATAATTTTGTGGGGTACAGAATTCTAGGTTGGTGGTTTGTTTCTCTCAACACTTCAAACATTTCTCCCTGCTCTCTCGTCTTGCTTGTATGGGTTCTGAGGGAGAAGTTGGATATAATGCTTATTTTTCTTCCTCTTGGGGTAAGGTGTTCTTTTCCCCCTCTGGCTCCCTTCAGGACTTTGTGTTTATCTTTCATTTTCTGTAGTTTGAAAATAATATGTCTATGTGTAGTTTTTGTTTTTTGACATTTCTCCTGCTTGGTATTCTCTGAGCTTCCTGCACCTATGGTTTGGTGCCTGACATTAAGTTTGTACATTTCTCAGTCATCATTATTTCAAGTATTTCTTCTGTTCCTTTCTCTCTTTCTTCTTTCTCTGGTATTCCCATTTTGTGTATGTTACTTGTATGTACATGTGTATGTTACATGTATGTCCCCCGGTCCTTGGGTGTTCCTTCTGGTTCCTTCAGTCTTTGTTCTCTTTGCTTATCAGTTTTGGAGATGTCTGTTGCTACATCCTCAACCTCAGGAGATTCTCTCCTTAGCCATAACAACTACTAACAAGCACATCAGTCTACTAACAAGCACATCAAAGGCATTCTTCATTTCTGCTATAATGTGTTTTTTGTTTTTTATCTCAACATTCCTTTTCAGTTCTTTCTTTGGATTTCCATCTCTCTGCTTACATTCCCCATCTGTTCTTGCATGGTGTCTACTTTATCCATTAGGGTTCTTAGCATATTAATCATAGTTGTTTTAAATTCTTGGTCTGATAATTTCAACATCCTTGCTCTGTCTGTCTCTTCAAATTTTGTTTTTCTGCCTTTTGGTATGCCTTGCGATTTTTTTTCTTGATAGCCAGACATGATGTGCTGGGTGAAAGGAACTGCTGTAAATAGGCCTTTAGTAATATTGTGGTGAGATTGTAGGGGGCGGTGGGGAAAGCATTCTGTAGTCCTATGATCTCAGTCTTTTAGTGGGTCTATGCCTCTGGATGATGAACTTCACAAATATTTCTCAGGTTCTTCCCCCCACCATGTTAGGTGGGAAGGGATGGCTAGAACTGCCTGGAGTCAGGTATTTCCATTTTCCCCCACTGTAGGTTAGAGTTGGCTGAAGTTGGGTCATTTCCTTCCCCCAGGCCAATCAGGCCTTGGTAATACCCCAGCAGGTGAGGCTCTGGTGAACCAGCTTCCTCTGAGAGCTGGCCTTGTTAAGAAGAACAAAGGGCTCTGGCTTATTTCAAAATGGTTCCTTTTCCTCTCCCGCTGCTGGAAGAGCCAGAGGCTATTTACTGGGAGAACCTGGTCAAGCTCCAGTACTGTGAGGACCCCCATATGAGTGGATTTACCTGGGGTTTTTAACTCTCAGACTTGTCCACACCTAACCTTCAGCAATTTGTCAATTCCGCTTCAGGTTTCCCTACTCCAGAGCTGGGTCTCACGGTGGTTTCCACTGGCGACCTCGTGTCTTCACCTGTCTGTCTCTCCAGTGTTGGGGGGCAGTGGTGTGTCCTGTGATTTTCCAATCTGTTTAGGTCTATACTTGTTAGGATGGAGCGGTGACTTCCAAGCTCCCTACATGCAGAACCAGAAACCAGAAACCCCAGCACTTCAGTTTTGTCCTGTCTATTCAGGGATGAGGCCCATTGAATTCTGCAGGGGCTTTTGTGCCAAAAGAAAACTGCATCTTGAGTCTAGAGACCTGTCATCAAGGACAGCAAAACTGTGTGCCAGTGCTAACACGCCCTTGGCATGACCACCTGACCAAGCACGGGGCTTTGCTAACAGAGGAAGATGTATGTGAAGGGGCAGTTTCTGCCCCTGGGGAAAAACTACATCCATGAGAATGGCACCAGGATAGCATAGAGTTGGGTCTATATAGTGTATAATTGGGTTGGGATAGTGTGTGGTTGGGTCAGACTGACTCGAATTCCAAGCACGGTGAACTTTGGCGTGTTCTCAGCAACCTCTCTAAGCCCAGTTTCTTCTTCTATGAAATGGGGTCAGTGTCAGACCTTTCTCACAGGGGTGTTGTGAGGCTTGAGAGAGGATAAGTGTTAGCAGAGGGCCTCTTTCATAGTAAGTGCCCAATACCGGCTGGCTGTTATTACCAGATGAAATATACATACCAAAAGACTGTCTGCTCAGATGGTGAAAGGGGGCAAGTTAACTCCTTATTCTAGATTCTTGCTTAAACTTCATCTTTGCCCCTTTCTCTTTGCCTCCTTTGCCTGTGCTATGCACAGGCTGTTGGTTTCTGAAGGGACTGCCCCTTTGGCTTCGTTATAAGATCCTTGCTGTGGCACTGCCTCATAAGTCTTACGGGTGTTTCCTCAGGCTGGGGAGCCTCAGGGGAGAAGGATGTCGTAGCTGGAGAACATTTGACTTCTAGAACCTTCTCCCGAGGTCTTCCCCACACAGGTATGAAGGGCGGATACGTTAGGACAGGTGTCCAGGCTGTTTCACCATCATTTGTTTCCTTGGGGACCGTCACTGGCCTCAGTTTCTGCCTCCCTTTGAGACTGGTATAAGTCATCAGGGGTAGATTTACACAGCTTTGGATGAATGATAGGGTGTTGGTAAAATCCAGGGGAGACATCTAGCACCTTGACTAGAAACATCATACATGTTCCACAGTAGGCTGACCAGCCAACCAATCAACCAAAGAGCAAAATGGAAATGTAGTAAGTAACACAGCCAGACCTGACATAACCAGGTGTGCTCCAGGTGGTTCATGGAGGGTAGGATCCAGAGCCATCCTGGGGAGGGGATGTTTGGGCTTCTAAGCCAGTCACACCATGGGAACCTCTCTGCACTCCCTGACATTGCCACTTAGGACACAATGAACATTGGTGACAGCCTTGGAGGACACACAAAGCACAAGGGACCGCACTGAAAGAACTGGAGGAGGAGGGAGAGGAGTAATCCCTTCCCCCACCCATGACTTATCTTGGTGACGAGAAGTGACAGGGCAGAGAACTGAGGCGTGTGCTCGTGGGCTGCCGAGGGGGTATTACTGTGTCCCCCAAATCCGTGTGTTGAATGAAACTCTAATGCTCAGCCTGATGGTATTTGGAGGTGGGGCCTTTGGGAGGTCATTAGGATGAGAGGAGGTTCATGAGGGTGGAGTTCCCATGATGAGATTAGAGACGAGTGCCTTTGTAATGAGGTCGAGGAACCAGAGCATTTTTCTCTTCTGACATGTGAAGGCACAGAAAGAAGGCAGCCATCTGCAAATCAAAGTGGGTTCTCCCTAGAACCCGATACTGGCACCCTGATCTTGAACTCCCAGGCTCCAGAACGATGAGAAAGACATTGCTGTTGTTTAGGCCGCCCGGTCTACGATATTCTGTTACAGCAGCCTGAACTGACTGAGACAGGTGTGGATACATATCATCCATGCTTAGCACTAGCTGTGACTTCCTCCTCTTGCTTCCAGCTCCTCGGCCAGGAGCCTGGCCTGTTCAGCAATGAGGCATCCCCAGAGCGTTTGCTGAAAGTGTTGTCATCATCTGGAGAGAAAGTCCTAAAGCTCCCAAGGGCACATGTCAACAGGATCTGGTGTAGAGCCCAGGCCCCAGCAGTCTTGCCTCTGCAGGGTGGCCAGCGGTGAAACGGCCCAGAGCCGTATGGAATAGAAGGAGCCTTCACTTCCTGGCCAGGACTTATGTCCAGAATACACAATGATGTATATTCTAGTAGGCTGAGCCCTTGACTCTGTACAGATTCATATCCTTCCCTAGTGGTGCGTGTGTGGGGGCCTGTGTGAGGCCACACGGTCTCCCTTGTGGGATCCCCTGAAGCCTGCACCTGCTTGTGAAACAAGGTGATTGTCCATTTGGGTCCAGAGTGGAAACCTAGCTGGGACCTGGGAATTAGGACAACTCGTCATAGCCCTGGGAGAACCGAAGATTCCATCTGGATTCCCCAGCCATTTCAAGCTGGTCAGGTGTCTTGCCACCTCTGACCGGAAGGAAGACAGCAGGGTGAGGTGTCCCTCAGGACCCTTTCCTCTTCGCTTGGCACCTGTCAGTGGGTCTGTTCCTCTCCTTGCCCTTCTGCCGCCCAGACCATCTGGAGCCACACACCTGACCAACCGTCACCAGATGCCGCCCTGTGCTCTGAGCCATCCCCTAGCATCACTGTTCTGCGTTCGCAAAGTTTCACTTCTGAAGAGATCTTCTGGCTGGACATTTCCCTGAAAGACTCTGACCGTCTAAGTCCTGGGAAGCTCTCAGATTTCATGAGGCTGTAACGTGCTCTTCCTTCCTGAGGTTAATCCCATGTTACAAGGGCATAGCTCACCAAAACGATGAACAGAATTTTTAGGCATCAAGAAGAAGTAAGTCAGGAGTCCCTGGGATCTCAGCGGACTTCTTCCCTGGACAAGCCCTAGTTAGGGTTCCCTTCATGGCACCTCAGGGGTGTCAGAAACCCCACCTGCAGCTGAAAGGGACCCATTGCTTGTAACCGACGTTGAAGGCTGAGAGAGCAGTCACTTGGTGGGGTCAGGGATGGGAGAAAGTTTTTTCAGATGTCTGCATGTCGCACCTGGATCAACAAACAGGTTTTTTTTTTTTAATTGTTATTCATTTTACAACTCAATAAAGCTTAATTATGAGGAAGCAGAAAGCAAGCAGAAGCCATGCTCACATAATATTGTATTCCTCGCAGCAATTCCTGCGGGGCCCTCACACTTGCATTACAATGTAGAACAAACCAAATTACGGGGACTATTCAAAATTCATTTAAAAACATCATTGAGGAGCATCATAATAAAAACACAATGAAAAAGACAAGCTTGGGTTGTTAACTTGCAGTGCCGTGCATGTTCACGGGGGCCTGTGTGCGTGTGTGCGTGTGGGTGTGTGCGTGCACATGTGGCCTGATTCGCTCTGCCGGGAGCAGCCGGGGGCTGAGGGCTAGATGGTCGGAGACCATGGACTGGAAAAGCACAGGGGGGACATGGAGAGGGCTGGGGACCGCTGGGAAGTGTCTGCTGTCCCGTCTCCTGTTTTGGACAAAAGTCAGCAAGGTAACGTTGGGACTTGGGCCCAGAGCAGTGGCTGGGGTGACCGGGATGTTTGATGAGGGGCTGGGGGCGTCCCAGGGGCTAGGCTTGCTCCCCAAGCTGACTCTGCCTCTCATTCACCTGGTCTAGCAGGGGACCCTGCTTGCCCGATCCCTGCAGACAAAGAACCCCCCAACTCTGATTAGCTCTAGGCCCACCCAGGAAGTGCTGGTGGCTCAGAAGCATTTAATTGTGTGTCAACCGCCAATTTACCAGGGGACCAGTGTGTCCGGCACTCAGAACCTTTGCCTGGCCTGCAAAGGACTCAGGCCCTTTGCCGGGAGCCCATCCAGCCTGGGTTCTGATTGAGGGCACCGGAGCCCTGGGCCATAGCACCTGGTGTTTACCGGGACTGAGGCCAACAGCCTCTGTCGAGCTCTTTGCTCTGGTTCCATCCTGCTCGGCTTCCAGGGCCACCACTTCAGCTTGCTTTTCCCCAACCCTGGGCCTGCCCTGCCCGGCCTTCTTGGTGCCCAAGCCTTAGCCTGTGGGAGCAAAGTTGGTCTCACCCCTGTTCTCCATCCCAGCCCCATTTTGTCACTTGAGCCCTGTTGTGACCTTGAGCCCAGGGCTTTGGGCCTCAGTTTACCCATCTGGAAGACAGGTGTCATTAAGTATGCCTTCCCTCCCTCCAGGAGTGTTTTCTGAATTAATTCATTCTCTTAATTAATTAATTAAGCGCTTTGAGATGCTTAGACAAAAGGTGTGCTAGAAGGTGCAAATTATTATTTATTCTTAATGAACCCTTCTTTGGAGATAATTTACTCCTGGTTCTGAAGCGAAGCACAGTGGACCCCGGGGGAGGGGGAAATGACGACGTTGGTTTTTTGTGTTGGTTTGGGGGAAGTAGAAAGGGGGGGGTGGGTTATTATCTGGAGTTACTCTCTCCGTAGGCTGATAGAGAATTAGGCAAGCGTTCGTTGCACTGCTCTGTCGCGCGGCCTCGGCCAGGATTGTTAACCTCTGCAAGTGCAAAGTCAGCTCCGAAGACAGAAGGTTTTCAGATCGCATCACGACCTGCTTTTAAGACTGGGAAGTCAGAAGTGCGAGAGAGAGAGAGAGAGAGAGAGAGAGCCAGGGCTCAGGGGAGGAGCGAGAGAGAGAATAAGAAATGGAGAGAAGAAGAAGGGAGGCTTGAGTGTATCATCACCTGTTGCCAAGTACAGGTCTCTGCCAAGGGCAGAGACAAGGGCAGAGGCTGTGTGTCGGGGTTGCTGGCTGCTCAGATGTGTCTCTTGGCCAGATCCTGGCCCCCTCTGCACCCTCTAAGGTTCTTCCCGGGACGGACTGTATCCAGACTTCTGTCCTCTCCTCCCTCTTTTTTTCCTTAGGCTCAGACGTTAGCAAAAATATGACGTGTGCACATTTCATGGACAGGAATCTTCCCTTCTGTTGTATCCCCCCACCCCCACCCCAGTCTGAGACCACTTTGTTCCCAACCAGGCACATGGCTTCCAGGCTCTTTCCGGACTGCTCTCAATCCCTCCTCTCAGAAGGAGAGGAAACTGGGGCCGGGGCAGGCTGAGGGGGAGGACTCATCTGGGAGGGCCAATGACCTAAGGCGAGCAGCTGACTTCTAGGCCTGCGAGTGGGCAAGGTGAAGGCGGGAGGAACAGGAGGAGCTTTAATTATTTCCCCTCCGTGCTTTTGTATAGTTTGACATTTTTTCCAGCGAGATGCATGATTTTTATTATCGCCATCTCCTATCCCAGGCAGACGAACTGACGGTCTACAGAGGACATTTAAGGCATTGGCCAGAGGAGGGGGGCCATTCTTCTCCTTGACAGTCCCGATGCTCCCGACATCACCCACCTGCTGTGGGAGGTGCTCGGGGGCTCGCCTGTGAGGAGGGGAGGCTGGTCAACGGGGCCAGGGAGAGGGGACACTAGCGGGGGAGGCAAATAGATGAGAGCCGAGAAACTCCGTTGCCAACTCGTATCTCCTGAAGCCCTGTAGATGCTGGATTTTTGCACCACTTGAGAGCGTTCCTGTAAGGCCAGGCCTCCTCCAGAGCCGTGCAGGAAGCGCTCTGTTAGAAGTGAGCTCGCGCTGCCCTGCACTGGTGTCTGGTCCCAATGGAAGGATAGGAGCTGACGGGCCGGGCGCACCGTGGCCGCGGGGCGGTCTCTGCAAGCATAGGGCCCACGCTGGAGTCACTACTTTGCCCCTTGTTTGCTGGTAACCTTGGGCAAGTTCTTAGTTTTGTCGTCTGTTAAATGAGATAATAGTAGCATCTGCCACGTAGGGGCGTTGTGAGGATGGAATGAGTGAAATGGCACAGCTCTTGAATAGTGGCTGGCAGCGGCCATCATGACTTAGCCTCCGTGCACGCAGCAGGACCCGGGCCGGCCTAAGCTGGGCAGGCAATGCAAGCTTAGGCACATCGGTGCGTGCATGGGGTGAGCAGAGGGGCCTGCCTCGGTCTACCTGCACGTGACACCAAGGAGGAAGCTGCCGGGGAGGAAGCCCTTCCAAGGGTCCAGGTCTGGCGAAGGAGTGATTCCCCACAATGCCTTGCTTTCAGGCTGTGCCCCACCAGGCCCCCCGGACCCCAGACTGCTGTCTAGAGGGGCCCACGGCTGCAGGGAAATACGGAACGAGTGAAGACTGCGAGAGCTGGCGACCGACAACTCTGTGAGACACAGTCCCAGGCAGCACCCGCTGCTTCAGGGCTGGTCACACTGAGCATGGGGCAAAGAATAGGCCTCAGGAAACGCAGTGGCGGGGGGGGGGGGAGGGAGGGCTGGGGGAAAACGGACCAGCCTCCAGTGGTGGCTCGAGGTGCCTGTGGGACTCCTCGGCAAAAATGTGAGCTGGCAGCAGTGCCCAGAGGAGAGGGCAGGATCAAGGCCTGAAAAATGGTGGCCTTGTTATTATAAAAGGAAAAAAAAAACAACCAACAACATAAAATGCTCTTTATGATGCTCTCGGCCTCCCGAAGAGAGTGAGCCCTGTTTCAGGGAAGGCCACGGGCCCCCTACAAGGTTTCTCAAACCCTTGGCTTTGAAGGAACAGGTTATTTTTTTTCTTTATCAATATGTCATGGACGGATACTTTTATCAAAGACGGTAAAAATGAATTCCTAGGAAAATGAAATGATAGGGGGATGTACAACATGCCAGTGCCAAGTTTTTCACTACTGAAGTCAACAGACATAAAACCACCCTGTCACATTGCTGCTAAGATTTTAAATGTTTACTCTCAATTTCTGAACTTCTCTCTTTGCAGACTGTTATCAAACGTTTGGGGGCTTGGGGAGCCTGGGTGGCTCAGTCAGTTAAGCATCTGACTTCAGCTCAGGTCACGATCTCGTGGCTGATGGGTTCGCATCCCACATCAGGCTCTGTGCTGACAGCTCGGAGCCTGGAGCCTGCTTCGGATACTGTGTCTCCCTCTCTCTCTGCTCCTCCCCTGCTCTCTCTCGCTCTCTCAAAAGTAAACATTAAAGAAAATTAGAAAGTTTGGGGCTTGGCTTGGGTCCAGGGACCACACTAAGTCTCACCGGGACACCGACCTCATGGAGTTGCTTGGCACTTAGGGGCAGCAGGGGCAGGGATGTGTGCCTCTGGACCGAGCAAATGCAAGAACAGCGAGTCAGCTTCCTTGGGCTGCTGTAACCAAGCACCACACACTGCCTGGCCGAGAACAACAGAAATTGACTCTCTCACAGTTCTGAAGGCTAGAAGTTCAAAGTCAGGGTGCCTACAGGGCTGTGCTCCTTCTGGAGGCTCCGCGAAGGATCCTTCCTTGCCTCATCCAGCTTCTGGTAGCTCCTGGCGATCCCTGGAATCCCTTGGCTTGTAAACGCATCACTGCCCCGGTCTCCACGTGGCCTTCTTCCTGTGACTCCAAATCTCTCTCTCCTGTGAGGACACCAGCCATTGGCTTTAGGGCCCACCCACATCCAGTATGACCTCAACTGGACTTGATTACATCCACAAAGACACTATTTCCAGATCAGGCTCCATTCCGAGGTCCCGGGTGGACGTGAATTTAAGGAGGTGGAGATACTATTCACTATTCAACCGGGCACTGATAGCACACATAAGCCCAGACACTGGAGGCAGATGGGACCAGAAAGGCATGGTCAAAGTCAGGGGTCATCTTTGGGCTTTGGACCTGGGAAAGTCTGAGTCAGTTATTTCCGGATCACCACAGGGCAAGAAAGTCCTGTGGGACACCTGAATACTCACTCTAACCATCACCATATTTGTACTCCTGGGCCCTGATGGCCAAAGGGAGTTCTGCTTCTAAGGGCGGGAAGGGAACCCCAATGGTACTTCTGGGGCTTCTGAGGATGCAGAGGAGATGAACAGCTGGAGCCTGAAGCCAAACCAACCCATCTCCATACCCCGAACAAGAGCCTTGGACAGAGCTCTGGAGGGAAAGGCGAGGCCTTTTGCACACTAGAGTGAGTGCCTCTCACACACTTTCTGGTGTGGTTGTTGTGGAGTCCAGCGGGTAGAGCATCAGCACTGGCATCAGACTGCTGGGCTGTAAGTCTGGCTTCATAACCTTGGGCAAGTCACTTGCCTTTCAGTGCCCCATTTTTCTCATCTGTAAAATGGGGTGAATGGTAGCTCCCATTTCTACGACTGTTGGGAATAATAAGTGTGGTAATGTATGTAAAGAGCTAGGCACAGTGCCTGGTACATGGTAGGCACTCAAATGCTATCTGTTATCAATATGATGATTTTTAGATGGACCAGGGAAGTGACTGCCATCCTGATCTGTGCCCAGTAGGGAAAAGAGACTTTGTATTTATAAACACCTTCTATGAGCCAAGTATTGTTTTGAGTGATTTACATGTTTATATAATATCAATAGATGTTTTTGAGAGGTTAACTTGCGATTAATTTATCAAATTAATGTATCAAGGTTTTATTGAGCACTTACTATCCGCAAGAGGCAATGAGGAATCCAACTACATCTAAGGAAAGGCCACTGCACTTTGGACAAAGAAATGAGTCCAGGTTGGTTCTTAATGAGGTGTCAGCCTTTAAGGAAAGATTTTATGCGGTTTTGCTTGAGATGGGAGATTTGATTAATTGATCTCTTAGGACCTTCTGGCCCTTGGTTCTGCAGGACGATGGAAGAGGAAGGTGAATTATTTTCATCAATGTGAAGCTTCACTGTTAGTGCTTGTCTTTGTTTATTTTACTAAGACCCTATTACTAATTTAACTCTTAAGCAGTTTCTCTGTTCTGTTCAAGAAAAGTCTTTTCAGTTCATTTTGGAAAGTACCTTGCTTTATTTCATTCCTATGATAATTCATAACAAAATAAAAAATATGAGTTATAGCCAAACTGGATTACTAATATGTAACCCGTAGCATTGCTTAATTTGGCTTGCTATTAAAGTTTTAATAGAAAATATCATTTGATTGCAATTTAGAAATAAAATTTGATTTCTATATTATAACTAATATGAATAATAAGCCCAAAAATGTCTAATAAACTTAGGCATTTCTATTAACACAATGAATATGTTTCGGATGTTTCCAGCATACTAATTCAAAGTTTCATTGTCTCCTCGTATTTTTCCTGAGCGCTCACTGACCTCACCCAGGCAGCCTCCACTGGCAATTAGTTTTCAGCTGAATTAGCCCTTCGGAGAGCCACGATAATTAAAGTGTTATGCTTCTTTAAATGAAGTTGGCTGCCGGTTCCAGCCAGAATTGCTCTCATAAGAGTGCCCCCTTTCTCTCTGTGTGGTCTGGGGTTATGGGTAACTCTGCATTCACAGCTCCGGGCTGGGACCTGGACCTCATTTACTCATAATACTTGTCATTTCCAGATCCCCAGGCTTGTTCTGTCTTACCGTAAGAAGAGAGGATGTGTGTTTTCCCTCCCTCATAAACAACTGCTATTCATTCACTCACTCACTCATTCATTCATTCATTCATTCATTCAATTCAAATAGGAATCAATAGCCTACCTACCCTATGCTAGCACTATGTCCCATGCTGGAGTCACCACGGCGATTAAAAACAGTTACCGTCACTTGGGGCGCCTGGGTGGCTCAGTCCGTTAAGCGGCCGACTTCGGCTCAGGTCACGATCTCGCGGTCCGCGAGTTCGAGCCCCGCGTCGGGCTCTGGGCTGACGGCTCAGAGCCTGGAGCCTGCTTCCGATTCTGTGTTTCCCTCTCTTTCTGCCCCTCCCCCGTTCATGCTGTGTCTCTCTCTGTCTCAAAAATAAATAAACGTTAAAAAAATAAAAATAAAAAAAAAAGTTACCATCACAGAATTGAAAAATCACGATAAAGAATACCTACGTATGTGCTATGGCAAAGAGAAATACGATTTGAGCAAGCAGTAAGAAACTGTCATCATTGGAGTTCAAGGGAGGTGTCCTGAAAGAAGCTGAAATCTGAAAAGTAAGTAGGAGTTATAGAGGAAAAGATGAGCTGGAGAGAGTACCGGGCACGTGCAAGTGTCCTGGGTATGCCACAAGGTCAGGGCGAACGGGGTGTCGAGGGAACGGGGAGGAGGGACGCGTCACAAGAGAAGGCTGGGAGGAGCGGTGCTCTGCAGAGCCTTCCTGGCAATGGGAGGACGCCGTTCCCTGGAAGGTCCAGAAGGGTTTTAAGCTGCATGGCCAGATGCGCATTATGTGGCTTGGGAGAACCCAGAGCTGCTCCTCCTCTGAAATCTCGGGTGCGGACAGCCCCTCCTCTGGCCACCATCTCTGTCCGTCTCTTGGCAACGTCTACGTCTCCGTCTTCACCCGCACAGTCGAACGTGTTGGGGTCCTTCTCATCTGAGAACCAACCGAACGAAACCACGCCCTCCGTCATCCACCCGCTCTCTGGGGGCCTGCGCTGTTCTTTGTCCCGGCCTCCTGCATTCCTCTCTCGCCACCACCTGGCTCACAGCCCATCTGATCCTGCCCACAGAATGTACCGCAGGCAGGTCAAGCTCCACTCGTCCACACAGAACGCTTACTCCCCCTGAAAGCTGTCTGACCATCACCAGTCTCAGGGACGAACACCACTGTCCAAGCCAGGAACCCACGCCAGGACCGTATTTACCCGTCTCTACCTTCCGGCCCGGCTCTTCTTGCCAAACATTTGAAAAGGCCTGCGGCCAGTGTCTGCTGTCACCTTAGCTCAACCTCTTGCAAATTCTTACCCGGATCATGAAAACAGTTACCAAGCTGATTTCCTTGTCTCCTGACTGTTTGGAAATAGTGCACCTTTCCGCCGTCACCAGGATAATCTTTTAAAAATTACACCTGGTTTTGCCGTGTTTCCGCTTAAATGCCTTCGGTTGCTGACTTGACAGAGCTTTCAGCCTGAGGTTCACATTTCTGAACTTCGTGCATACAAAGTCTCTTATTTTTTTTTAAATGTTTTAAAATATTTATTTATTTTTGAGAGAGACAGAGACAGAATGCGAGTGGGTTGGAGCAGAGAGAGAGGGAGTCGCAGAATCTGAAGCAGGCTCCAGGCTCCGAGCTGTCAGCACAGAGCCCAACTCGGGGCTCGAACGCACGAACCGTGAGATCATGACCTGAGCCGAGCCGGTCGCTCAACCAACTGAACCACCCAGGCGCCCCTATGACTTTGTCTTCTTAATGCTTAACCCAATACCTAGCATATGGTAGATGCCCAATGAGAAGCCCCTATTCCCATCCACTCCACCTCAAAAATTAGCCCCACAGACCGCAAGGAGGAGTGGGTTGGAGAGGATGTGTTGATAATCCTCGGTGTAGAGCTCGTTGCTCTGCGGCTTTTGTCTAAGGCCGTTAAAATGGCAGCTTTGTCTTAGTTTCTAGTTTTGACTGAGCTCTTTTTGGTCTCCCTCGGTGTGTGTTTCCACCATCTCCCCCTGCCCTTGGCCCATTTCATACCCCCCCTCCAAGGGCCAGGCCAGGCCTCCCCCTCCCTCTGCTCCCATGTGCCTCCCACATTCCCTCCTCGCCCAGGAACCAGCTCTCCCAGAGCCCAGCTCTCCTACTGTAGTTTTTAATCTTTCTTCCTAAATTAATCTCTCCCGATACCTAATCATGCCTGGTGCCCTTCCCTGAACTCTTACCACGTTGCCTACCTCTAGCGGGTAATGAGATGCCCACGGCTGGCTGCAGCCTCCCAGGCAGAGACCATTTTCCTCCTGGCTTTGTGTCCTGAGCCCTGCACACGCATGCCCAAATCATCTGGCCCTTTTTATTTATTTCTCTGCCACTTCCTATGGCAAACTCATCTAATTTGGGCTCTGCTCTGGGGCTGTCCCTCTCTCTCTCTCTGTGCGTCCTCACTTTTGAGGTCCCCTCCACGTTATTGAATCCGTCTCTGTCTTCATGATTATATTTTCCTTCCATGTTAATGCTTGTGCCTTTCCAAGGCGAATCTCATCTGGGGGCACCTTACCCCAAACAGCTTCCTTCTCCAGGTCACGGATAATTTTATTCACCCCTTCCCAGGCAGGGCCATCTGTCAGTTTCATAAGACACTTTCCTATAAGTGTTAAGAAAAAGTGGGTCTCTCCTGACCACACTTGCTTTTCCTGGATAATGTCACCATACTTTTTTTTTTTTTTTTTTTTTTTTTTTGCCTCAGTCATCAGAAAACCTGACGCTAAGTTTTGTGTATGGTGGCAGTGACTGTCTCTTTGCTGGGTCTCTGTGAGATGTGTTCCCCTTGTTAGGTGGCATTCATGAATTTTTAGTATAAAAGAACGCATGTACACGGGTCTTATGCTGTAAGTTTACTTCAAACACTTTGGAAATGAGTCAGGTCTAAACAGTATTTTTAGCACCTGGACGGCTCATACACTTTCCGTTCTTTCCTGCTTTTCTATTGCTAGCTCCTGTGAACATTACTAGAAGCTGGTATAAATGAGGTTCTAAAGCTCAATAGACAGAATCCCCTCTTAGCGCCTTGTGGCCACCCTCAGTGGTCAGGCATTGAGATGTGGGTGTGACAAGGGCTGGGTAGGTGATCCACAAGGGTGGGCAGAGGGGGTGCCCGGGGCAAAGACCCTGACTTCAGAAGACAGCCTACCGGCACCAGGCTTGATTCTGTCCCTTCTGGTCATATGACCTCAGACCCGGGAAACTTCCTAAGTGTTCCTAAGTGTCCCCCCACACTGGAAAGGTGTGGGGGGGCAAGTAATAAAGCCTTCAGGAGTGTGAGAAACAAATGAAGAAGTACATCCTGGTATCTGGCATCAGGAAGTGGCAAGGGGGCACTCAATTCAACCTTCCATCTTTGATTTCTTAGAGGGGTGTCCTGTCCAGAGATGGGTCCCCTGTTGCTCCAATGTTATGTGGCCCGATGTCCCTCTAGTGGCGTTTCATTAACTGATTCATTTGAAAAAGACAAATATCCCCATGGTGTTTCTACCTCAGTCTGTGATATTATTTGGGAGAATAAACTGTCAGCAGGGCAGTGAGGTAACAGTTTGATGGAGGGGAGCTGGAGGGTGAATTTTGGAGCTGAGGGTTTGGGGGGGGCATTGCCGGGGAGCAGGGGGAAGGTGAGGGAGGCGCTCCTCACTAGAGGGTTGGGGGAGTGCCCTCCAACTTCACGGTGCTGTAGAACAGTGTTCTGGAATGTCAGTGTGTCCCCGACTCCCCTGAGGCTTGTTAGGGGCAGAAGCCGCTGCAGGCCAGCTGGGTGGGCGGCCAGAGGTTCTGCATTTCTGGAAAACTCCTGGCCGTGGCCGTGCTGCCGCTCCCAGGACCGCACACAGTGGGTGCGGAGGATTTGTTAGAATTTGACTCAGGCCTCTGTTGAAATGCAGGTCCTTGGCGATGCGTTGGTGGGGGGGAGGGTCCTTGCAGTCTGTCCCCACCTGTTGCCCACACCCTCTGAGGGCCTGGGCTTCCTCCATTCCCAGCGCCACGACCCCGGCCGGGCCCATGTGAGTTGTTATGATTTATATTTTAACTCAGGACCTCACCCAAGTCGCTCTTCCCCAGCACGTTCCTAGAATCGAGAGCAATTACATTCACTGCTTTCCTTTTATCTCCTCATCTGGCATTCCTATAGATGAGAAACAAAGCAATTAAATTTGTCTGGCATGATTCGTACTACATCAATGCCTGCTATTTACTGCCTGCGAGTCTGTTCTTCTCCAACATTTACAAAGGGCTTCTCTTCATGCCACACCCTTGGCCGGCCTGGGAGGGGCCTTTTGCTTTAAGCTACCAGAGAGGGGGAGGCGGCGTAAGCCTCAGTTTACTCAAGCGAAAGCACTCTCATTTGTAAACCTACACCTCCCTGCTCACAGAATGGCCAGGATCCAGGGACCCCAGGCCCAACTCCTCCATTGCCCAGCCGGGTGATGCCAGGATGCACGTTGAAGTGCCCGGAGCCCCGTTTCCTAATCCTCGAGGACGGAAGTGGTGGGACGTGCCAGTTGGCCGCACTGCGAAAGGGCCCTCTGGAGAACTCAGAGCATGGTAGGCACTCAAAGGACGCCTGAGGAGAAAACAAGTGTTTCTCTGCGGCGACACCGCCCGTTGCCTCTCTGATAGCCATCGGTCTCTTCGTCCTCACCCAACATGCCCAGTTTTGTTCAGGGGGTGGCACTCACTTAAAACCAAAGGCTTTCCCATACTCCCTTGCAGTTAGAGGGGACCACGTGACACATGCTGGCCAGGCCAGTTAGACTTTAGCTTTTTTGAGGGCAGGGCAGGATAATTTCTGGGAAACTTCTGTCTTCCTGATACGGGGCACTCCCTGGTTCTTCGAATCTGAAACAGAGACGCGATGCGTAGGAGAGCAGCCATATTTTGACATGAGGCAACAAAGCGTGAGGGCGAACGTTCTGAAAAAGAAGGTAGAGTGGCGAGAAGGGAAAAGAATGGCTCCCTGATAGGCTCATTGGGCTTCCATGCACTTCTCACTACCTTTGCCTGGAATGCTTGTCTCTGGAGAGGGTAATGATGAGACAAATGAAGCCAGACTACCCGTCTGGCCTGCCACTCAAGGGGCTGCCTGGGAACCCGGGAGCTTGCTAGAAGGGAGGACTTTCAAGGGGCACCCAGACCCACATATAAGAAGCTACATTTCAACAGCCAGATGAGTTACACTCACGGTAAAGTTTGAGAAGCACGTCCAGTCAAGGTCTCTGTTGCTCACGGCTAAACAACACATTTCTGACTCCTACAAAAATAAGAATGAGACACCTGCTGAGTTTTAGATTTGTGTGTATGTTGTTATCAATTCATTTTAAATTTTTTTACTTACTCTTATTTTTTATTTTTTTTATTTTACAGAGAGAGAGAGGGAGAGGGGGCAGAGGGAGAGAGATAGAGAGAGAAACTCACTGCAGAGCCTGATGC
Organism: Panthera onca; assembly: GCF_046562875.1. Lineage (NCBI taxonomy): Eukaryota > Metazoa > Chordata > Mammalia > Carnivora > Felidae > Panthera > Panthera onca. The sequence goes on from NC_138350.1 coordinate 66,650,792, forward strand.
AAGGGCTGATTCCATGATCCTGGGATCATGACCTGAGCCAAAATCAAGAGTCCAATGCTCAACCAACTGAGACACCCAGGCTCCCTGATTATTATTATTTTTTTTTAACTCTGTTTTTAAACACTTTAAGTTTTTTATTTATTTTTGAGAGAGAGAGAGACAGAGTGCAAGTAGGGGAGGGGCAGAGAGAGAAGGAGACACAGAATGCGAAGCAGGCTCTAGGCTCTGAGCTGTCAGCACAGAGCCCGATGCGGGACTTGAACTCACAAACCATGAGATGGTGACCTGAGCCAAAGTTGGACATTTAACCAAGTAAGCCACCCAGGCGCCCACCCCCCCCCCTTTTTAAATTATTTTTAAAAGTATTTTTCTTGTTTCTCAGTGTTGATCTTTAAAACATTATTTTCAACATGCTTTGATACATGTATACATAGTGAAATGATTCTTCACTCCAGCTAATTAATATGTCATCCCACATAGTTACAGTTTTTGGTATAATTGGATCTTTTTTAATAAAAGATACATCTGGGCTCTGTTAAGAGGCTTCTTTCAACTTGGGAGGAAATTTTAAAAATCTTTCTCTCTTGTGGAAATGATCAGTCTATTATGTGGCCAGGGCAAAGAAGATCTTAAATAAATATTATTTTTTTATTTTTTGTTTTATGTTTTTTATATTATTTTTGAGAGAGAGAGCGAACATGAGTGGGGGAGGGGCAGAGAGAAGGAGTCACAGAATCGGAAGCAGGATCCAGGCTCTGAGCTGTCAGCACAGAGCCTTATGCGGGGCTCAAACCCACGAACCGCGAGATCATGACCTGAGTTGAAGCCAGATGCTTAACCGACTGAGCCACCCAGGCGCCCCAAATAAATGTTACTTTTTAAAAACAATTTTTTTAAATTTATTTTCAGAGCGAGAGAGCGAGAGAGAGAGCATGAGCAGGAGAGGGGCAGAGAGAGAGGGAGAAAGAGAATCCCAAGCAGGCTTCAAACTGTCATTGCAGAGCTGAAATCAAGAGTCAGATGCTTAACTGACAGAGCTATCCAGGTGCCCCATAAATACTTATTTGATTATATGTTGTATCTTCTTTATCAGGTTAAAAGCTTAAAACAGGCAAGGATTCTGTCTTCTCTCTCCTTATACCATCTAGTGCTCAGTAAAGTCTCCGTATAGCAGTGAGTCCCTGGTACTTATTATATGACTTACTTCACCATCTTCTACTTACTGGGGAACCACAGGGAGGTTCTGGAAAGTCCTCCAGAACACCCTCAAAATCCTATTACATTTCCCGAGTGCTCAGGAAGAGAGGACCTATTCCAAATAATTGATATATTTACTTTTATTAGCTATTCTGTAGAATGACTTTCCTCTTCTCTTTGGCATGTAGGAAACACAGCTAAAGGTAGTTCGATGGCCCAAGTTCACTTTGGTGTGGTTTTCTTTCCTTCCCCTAACCTCTCTATGGCTCCTGACTTGATAGTTCTTTTTCACCGTTTCAATTTCTGCCTTTTATTTTTAGCCCCTCAAATACTTTTTTGGCAACGACAAGGTACAAATTACACGTAAAAGCAAAACGTGGGGAGTCTGCTTGTCTTAGAGAATGGACGAGTTTTGCCTAACGGCTGCACCTGAGCTTACGTCTCTTCCTTTGTAAAGGAGGGCTTGGGGAATTTGTCACTCGTGACATGCACTGTGGAGATGTTCACAGCACCGTGGTTGGACGAGAAAGGTGGACACAGAGAAACAGAGGGCAAAAGCCTTAAAAATGTTTGAAAATGGAAAATTGTCCACAACCCACCCCATTCCCTATTGCCCATCTGTTCATCACTAGTTATCCAACTGTATCCCTCACTGGGCTGGTCACACTGCTGAGGTTTCATGAGAAGCACTGTCCCCTCTTGCATCACCTGGAATGACCTCCCTTCTCTCTAGAAGTTCTGTGTGCGCTGCAGAGTCAAGGTCATCTGTGTCTTCCTGACAACTATACCTCATAGGGAACCCTGCCTCCCTTGGACCCACATACTTGACTTTGCAGTATCTTTTTGGTCCTTGTCTTGCTTCCTCTGAAGAGTCCTCCTTTCCGTGGCAGGAAATGGGGCATTCCTTTTTTCCCTAACGGTGCCTAGCTGGGGACTGGCGTATAGTGGGCACTCACTATGTGCCTGATCAGAGGCTACTTAACATGTCACCGTAGTCTCAGACATGGTCACATCACATATCATGCTTGTGGGCTCTATACTCTTCCCTATAAGAACAGAAGCAGGTCAGTCTGTAACCCCAGGCATTCGCAAATACAAGCCATAGGGTTAATGCTAGAACACCCCTTAGTGCCATCTGAGTCCGAACCCCTTCCCTTGTGGAAGAAGCCCAGAGATGAGAGGGGTCTGTGGAAGGTTCCATGGCTGCTTGGTGGCACAGGAGACACTAGAGCTCAACTCATTGACTTCAAGTCCAGCACGAACATGGCCTTCAATTGCGTCTGTTCACCCAGGCCAACCCTCCCCCCCCTTCTTCAAAATTCCAGCAAGAGCACGGCAGCTGATGAAATGAAATCAGTGCAGATTTCTCCGCAGTGTTGGATGATCACCTCGAAAAATGAGTTTTACAGGGTCAGATACTGTTTTAATTGCATTAAGATGTCTAGCCAGTTAAAACAACGTCAGAGGAAACACCTTTTGTAAAGCGGAGAATCATTCTGTGACGTATACCCACCTCTTTCGCTCTTTGGGATTCAGCCATGGTTTGTTTCTTAAAGGGAGGATTTGCCCGTTAGACATCTTGGTTGTACTCAAAGGTGAAAAGTTATGAATTTATTTACAAATTCTGCGATAGGCATGAATTATTTATACAGTCGTAACATTAGACATGCAAACTGTAACTCTGTGTTTCTTTATAACAGAACTCCCCTTAGTTCTCTACCCCTCATTTCTTCCAAAGGCAGAAACCAATTCAAGGTAATCAGCGCTTCTCATATAAACGCGGTCAGATCAGGATTTAATTTCTGTCTTGTTCTCTTCTTCCTGGGGTAATCTATGTTTCCGGGAGCCATGAGGGGGTGCACCTTGCCGATTCTGTCGTGGGCTCTGGGGTATTGGCCCCTGCCCCCTCTGTACCTATAGCACGTGACCTTGGTCCCCACTGTGGCTTCCGTTGCCAGGTCAATGCTGTTGGCTTTCTCTCTGGCCCTGCGGCAAAGCCTCTCTGCCTCTTTTCCAGCTGTGCTCTGGGACCCATTTACATTTCTCTTGGGGAGCATGGGAATGCTGGCGGCTTTCTCCATAGCACACCAGGGTGAACAGGCACCCGTGGCTGATCTGATCACGTAGACACTCACTTTCAGCCATTGCTGTCTTCTGCTCAGGCACCGTGTTGGAAAGGAACACCTGGCTTCCTGGGCTCCACACTCCAGGAGGCAAACAACATTCTTTTCAGCTCCGTCTGCCTGAGATCTAGAATCAGGGCTATAGTCATTCTGCTGTCTGCCGTTTCCTCCCCAGCTCTAAGAGGCTGTGCTGCTGGGCTCTGTGTCCCTTGAAACTCCAGTCCCATCTCCTTAGATTCTTCTCTCAGCTGCTGGCTGATCTTCCCCACCTCTGACCCTCAGTCTGGGGCAGTTGGTTACGGTAACGGTTGTTACTCAGCTTGGATTCTTCTCCATTCTGTTTAAAATCTGTGTGGGAGACGTCCAGGCCCCCTTTAAGTGCCACAGAATGGTATCTCACGAAAGCCTTTGCCTTCACACCTCCATTTCGACTAAGGGCATTCAAAGGCCTGCCCGGTGACTCTAAGCCAAACAGTGACGCCATGTTCCTGGCTGTATCCCTGGTGGGCAGGGCACCCGCCACCTGAGTGACAAAGAAAGGTAAGATGAAAACAGCAGTGAGAGAAGAACTCAGTTATTACCCCAAATTAGTATTCACCATATTCGATAGTTACGGTAGAGAGCATAATCCAAAGCAAAGCTTCCCACCAGACGGCCGGGCACAAATGTTTTATAAGTAGGCAAAGAGACAGTGGTGCTTTTGGCCCTGGAGCTCCTGGAATCCTCAGAGCCTCTGGAGCTCTTGGCATTGGCCGCCAGCGCCCTGGTGGGGGATCCTCTGAGCACAGTCTGAAGGGAACAGACTCCAAAGAGCCACCCCATGGCATGCGTGACACCTGTGCTCAGTGACTGCACTGGACCTCCAGGTATGCGGAGGGCAGCCGAGATGAGCTCTGCGTTTTGCAAGATGTGCCTACTTTTGCAAATAGCTGTCCATGTGCAAGGGGAATGGGGAGCTGCTGGAAGACTTATGCTCCGGGCACCCAAGGAACAAGGCACATAACCCAAGCTATGTGGGGGAACATAGTATGGAGTTCCTGGAGGGGACAGGGACAGGTGAGTCCCAGAGCCTCTGCTTTATGTTTATGAGATTGCCTGTCCAGAAGGCCCAAGGCAACTCTTGGGTGACACTCAATATGGCATACGTGACCCTCAAAACAGATTTCATCATGATATCGAAACATTGACTGTGCAGAAGTTCAGTTCAATTAGAAATCCAAATGTGATATCACATGAGATTCCAACAGGGTAGTTAGCGAAAGGAAAAGAAAGGCTGTTCCCTTCTTAAACTATCATTTCAACTGTTGTACATTTTTTAACTGTCCGTAAAAAAAAAAAGATTTAAAAATTTTGTTGCCTACTCGCGTGAACAAAGTTTCTTGTGAGTGGCGGTTGTTGAGAATTTGAAGACACCGTCATTAAGAGGTATTGATCAGGAATTGTGCGTAGCTGTTGCGAACGTAAAATCTGAGATGAGAATATCATGTTCACAGAAGCAAGCTCAGGTTTCTCATTACAAATATGAAAATATACTGTTCGAGATTTTTATACATATTCAATATTTAATATCTTTCCCAATACTTATTTTCCTTATTGTAATTATATAATAGAAACAAAAGGGAGGTGCCTGGTGGCTCAGTCGGTTAAACGTCCGATTTCGGCTCAGGTCATGATCTCACGGTTTGTGAGTTCGAGCACTGCATCAGGCTCTATGCTGAAGGCTTGGAGCCTGGAGCCTACTTCAGATTCTGTGTCTCCCTCTCTCTCTGCCCCTCCCCTGCTTGTACTCCGTCTCTCTCTCTCTCTCAAAAATAGATACACATTAAAAAATTTTTTTAAACAAAAGGTAATAAAAAATTTCCACCAGGCCCCATAGGAAGACTTCCAAATCCCCTCGGTTCATCACGGCATACAGCACAAATCCTACATTTTGTATATGTGCCACAACATAGAAAAGCTTGGGAAGGTCCATTCTGCTGCAAAGAACACAAATTCTGGATGCAAACCAACTCAGGGTTCCAGTCCCACCTCTGCCATGTGCTGGCCGTGTGACCTCAGGCAAGCTACTTAATGGACCTGAAGCTAAATGCCTCATACGCACAACGGGGAAACAGCCCTTACTTCCAGGATGGCTGAGACCCAAAGAACGACATTTGGTACCGCAAACTCATCTCTGTTCCTCTGTGACCTTGAGCAAGACCTCTTGCCTTTCTGAACCCCATGTTACCAGAGTCAGGGATTCAAATGCTGCCCTGGCGAGCCACTGCGGTGGCATTGCGGTCCCACTGCCTGTTCATGGAATGCATCAGCGGCTGGACCTCCGGAGGGGCAGGCCTGGGTCACAGAGTCCCATAAAACGGCTGCTCCTGGAAGAGGGGGAACCAGGCGCCCAGCACCGACTGCCACTTGCTGATTTAGTATTCAGAATTCAGAATTTATGGAGCTGCCTTCCTCTGTCACATCATCCATCAGAGACAGGCACTCAAGAGATGGAAGGGGAAAAAATTAAAAACCTGTTTATTGCTCAACTTGCTCTAGGCATGTTTTAGCTTATTGTTCAGCTCTGTTCATTTCAGTGCCGCAATTTGGATGGCTTTCTTAGTTGCCGTGGCTAACACGTATATATATGGATGGATGCATGGACTCGTATAGATATCTTTATCTCTGGCAAAACGAAAAAGCGCCAGAAATTGCACTGTCAATGACGTTCTTAAGGCTCAGGGTGGGCTGGAGCCCGCCAGCATGCACCTGGGCTCAGCTCTTGCTTCTCAGCTGGTACGGACCCGGCCTCCCTCGGCTGGCCAACGGTGCCGCGCTGCAGGTGCTTACTGGGAATACTGCGTTTGCCCCTGTCGATGCCAAGGGGAGTTTGTGGGTGGGTGAGTTTGTGGTGTTCACCTCCCAGGGCCAGCACACTGATTACTTCAAGTCCATTCAGCGGTTTGCCCAAGGTCACACGGCCAGCACCTGGCAGAGGTGGGACTGGAACCCTGAGTTGGTTTGCATCCAGAATTCATATTCTTTGCAACAGAATGGACCTTCCCAAGCTTTGGGGTTGGGATGTGTCATTTTCAGAAGCGGATTACCGTTATCACATGATGGGGATGCTCGGCTCCGGGAGACGTCTCCCCGGTGGCGGTCGGCATCAGGCCCCCGCTCTCGGTGGGGGGTTGGGGTGGGTCTTCCCTGAACCTCTGGAAATGCTGCTCTGTGACTTGGCTTGGGGGCATCTGTTGGCCTGTTTGGTGAAAGTCCTGACCTGTGGCTTCAATATAGTATATCTTGCTTCCGTTTCCTTTTTAATCAGTATCAGTTATATTAAAGGTTTTTGTTTCTGACATCTCAACTTCGTCTACTTACTTTGCATGCAGAGAAGCCTTGTGAAAATGTCATATTTTACCAAGAGTCTATTCTAGTGGGGGCTCGGGACAGAGTGGACCTTGCCAGTTTGAGACAGAGGAGTCGGACATGGTCACTGTCAGACGTGGCCCCCCCACCTCTCTTGGGGGCACAGGGTGACAGAGGCAGGGGCCTGGCCAGCAATGATCTAAGGTGATTTGCTGGAAGAGGTGGGGTTCAAGCCGAACTTCAGTGGTGGTTTGGAATTGGGCAGATGGAGAGGAGATGATGGGGGTGTGGTGTGTGTGTGTGTGTGTGTGTGTGTGTGTGCATGTCTGTGTATGCCTATGCGTGTGCACGTGTGTTTGTGTCTCTGTGTGTCTGTCCATGTGTGTCTCTGGGTGTGTGTGTCTCTGGGTGTGTGCATTTGTGTGTCTGTGTGTGTACATGCATGTCTGTGTGCCTCTGTGTGCGTGTCTGTGTGTGCATGTGTGTCTTTGTGTGTCGCTGTCTGTGTGCATGTGTGTTTGTGTGTGTGCATGACTGTGTGTGTGCGTTTATGTGTGTGTGCGTCTATGTGTGTGCGTCTCTGTATCTGTATGTGTGTGTGTGCGTCTGTCTGTGCGTGTGTATGTCTGTGTGTACATCTCTGTGTGCATCTCTGTATCTGTATGTGTGTGTGTGTCTATGTGAGTGTGCATGTGTGTCTTTGTGTGTCACTGTGTGTTTGTGTGTGTGCATGTCTGTGTGTGTGCGTCTATGTGTGTGCGCATGAGTCTGTGTGTGCATCTCTCTGTGTGTGTGTCTCTATCTGTATGTGTGTGTGCACGTCTGTGTGTGCGTGCATGTGTGTCTGTGTGCACATCTGTGTGTGCGTGCCTCTGTGTCTATGCGTGTGTGCACGTGTGTCTGTGTGCAGGCGTGTCATTGTGTGTGTGTGTGTGTCTGTGTGGTGGGAGTGCTGCAGAAGTGCTGGGCATACCTGAGGATGTCTGGCCACTCACCTGAAGCCCTTTTTGGCAGTTGGCAGAGGTCAGTGCGCCCACATGTATCCAGACACAAAGCTAGTCTGAGACTAATTCTGAGACCCAGGAGGTCAGCGTGTCACCCACACATCCACAGCTCACAAGAGACCTTGCCCAAAACAGATGGGCTGGAGAGTGGCGAGGACGAAGAGGGGCCAGAACGCACAGCCCGACAGGAACGGCCAGCATGGGGAGGGCTGTGCCTCCGTCCCCTGTGAGGACATCAGCGACAAGTCACAGGGATGCAGAGGCCTGGCTTTCGAGGTCCTTCTGAGGCAGATGTCGCTTCTACGGCTGCTGACGTTTTCCATCTGAAGCCGCGGGCTGGAGAAAGCCAGAGGGAAATTCCACAGCTGAAGCCTGTGGCTGGGCTCCGTCCCTTCTTTGGCCACAAGAGAGAGCACGGCCTCTTGGAAAGAGCTGGGCTCTGGGCTTCGGCAGGTCCAAACCCTTGCTCTGCTGCTTTCTGGCATTATGACTTTTGGTAAGTTATTTCACCGCTCGGAACCTCCGTGTTCTCATCTCCAAAATGGGCGTCAGCGTATCTATCTTGCCGGGTTATCTTAAGAATTGTAGATGATGCATTTGAAGTGCCTTGTTCATTCGAGGGAATTGGTAAATGGTTAACATTAGTCAACATTGAGCCAATCCATCCTTCTTCCGTGTTCTGTTCCAAGGGCTTTAAACAATTTAATGCACTTCTCACAGCAACCCGTGGAGGAAGGCACAGTTATCAGCCCTGTTTTCAGATGGGGAAATTGAGATGCAGAGGTTAACTAACTTGCCCAAGACCCACGATGTGTCGGTGGGGCAGCCAGAAATGAAGCCAGGCAGCTCAGTCTGGCGCCTTACCTAAGGCCCTGTGCTGTCTCTGCCGTGACTGCTCTTCCAGCGCTGATTTCCGGGGAGGGGAGGTGGCCCATGTGGCTGCCACTTACGGTCTTGGTAATTAGCACCTCGATATATCAACTAACATATATGTCGGGGGCAAGGCACACCCTGTGAGTTGCTCACCTAACAGCCATTTCGCTTCTGCTTCTTTGCTCATCAGACCCTAATTCCACCGGGGACAGCAGTGTAGTGAATTGTGAGTGGTCTACACCAGCTGTGGAGGCCTCTTCCCCTTTCCCAGCCTCCTCTGCAGCTGGGATGGCTGTGTCATCCAGTCTGGTCAAGGTGGGGGTTTGATGGGTGCTTCTGGAAAAAAGTTTTCCTCTCTGAAAAACAAGCAGTGGGGTTCTCCGTTACCCCAAACATCTTCATTAATAGGGTTGGTGTTCAAATATAACCTGCAAAAGAGGTTGTCTGGGTTTTTTTTTCTTTGCTCATTCTTGAGTTCCTGAGACTGAAGCCAGAGAGACGGCTTCGACCCTAGTCTCATCTTACGTAGGCAGATACAGTAATTTCGGCAGACGGACCAAGGCTTTCAATGTGAAGTGAACACAGGGCTGGAATGCATTTGCTTCCTTTCTCTGAGGAGCCAAAGACAAGTTCTCTAGCAGGGTAGGGGGAAAGTGGCTGTCACACCCCTGGCAGAGAAGATACAACTGTGTGTAAGATACAACTGTGTGTCAAACCCTGGCCCTTGCCCCATTTCTTCCCCCTCAGCAATACAAAGGGTTCAGTCCTTTCCCAACAAAACAGCAACCATAAAATCCCTCCCTCGACTCTATGACCCTCCTCTGTCTTTCACTTGGTCTTCCTCTCCTCCCCTTCACGCTCAACTCAACTCATTTTCTTCCCTTCACCTCCCAAAGCCTGGATCAGGCTGTCTTTTGCTTTCAAAATACCTCTGAAGTGGACTAAAAGCCGAAGGCCAGCCTACAGTTTGCTAAGCCCAGGGACTGTACCGTAATTTGGGACACCTGTCTACCTGGCCTGAGTGACTGTCACCCCCGCATGCCACCTGCCCAGCCGCCGGTCTCCAGCCCCCTAGGGCACTTTGCAGTTCAGCTCATGATGGTCTCCGCCATGATGGTCTCCTGGCCTGGGTCAGACCATCCTTTGCTTCCCTAATTTTTCCGCATCCTCTACGCTTCAGTTAGATACCACTTCTCCTTGACACGGTATCTGAACCTCAGGTGCTTGTATGGCGTCTCTATTCCTTATTGTTCTAAGGGTCAACTGTCTTTCTGTCTTTTTACTGACTTTCTCCATCATTCAACTTGACCGAGTGGAGGCCACGACTGTTCTCACCACAGTTTGGGTTTTCAGTACCTAGCTCAGTGCCTGACACCTAGTAGGTGGGTAACAAATGTTAGCCGAATGTGAAAACTAAGCCTTACTGTCAAGGAACTTGGAATGAACTTGAGGGATAAACGTGAAAAAAAAAAATAAGAATACAAGTCGGGGAAAGTGAACGGTCCAGGGTTTCTGGAAAGAGAACCCTGTGAGGCGATTGCCCCAGTTGTCTGGCAAGAGACGATGAGCACCAGAGAGTGGCAAGGTGGAGAAAGACGGTGGGCAGTTTCCAGGCCCTCAAGCTTTCACCCATCACTTATTGAGCACCCACTGTGTACCAGGCTCTGAGGACAGAGCAGTGACCAAAACAGTCCCAAATCTCAGCCCCGTGGAGCTTGCACTTGTAGTTGGGAGAAAACAAATAAACAAATACAATGAATAATATATCAGACGGTGCTAAGTGTCATCAAGAAGATGGGCAGAAAGAGGCACAGCCCGCCCCACAAATCTTAAGTGCACCACTCGGAATTTGAAGCAAATCCTTTCAATCCTCCCACTTTCCCCAGCTTTCCCAGGGCCTTTTCTGACCTCTTTTGCCTCCGGTGACTTCTCTCCAGGGCACGGGAGCCCCTTCCGCTTGGCACACACTCTCCTTGGCGTCTTTCTGAAGCCCCTCGTGTATGGCAGCCTTTGGGGCTCGGTCAGATGCTCCCTGCAGCCGGGGGGGCCACATCCTAGACTTCTGTTCCCCCGTTCCCCACTCTCCTGCAGCAGCATATTCAGTTCCTAGTAGTTATTCAATAAATACTTGTTAATTTGATTGATTGCATGATTCATAAATAAAATTGCAAGTGAAACCTCTAGTTAAGGTCTCTTAAGGAGTTTTCAAGGCACTGATTACTAAACACTCTACAAAGGGGAAAACATCTTTAGAAGAGAAATTAGGGTACTAGCTGTTCTGGCTACGATGAGAGCACTTAGAAGTCTGAGCAGACCGTATTTCCCCCCCCACCCAAGGACCCTGGGATCTGGAGAGGAAAACAATTTGCCCAGGACCCCACAGTTAGGCTTTCCTCTGCCTCGATTTTCTTATCTGTACAATGGGGTGAACTACCACCTAAATCACTTATTTGAAAAGCAGCTGTGAGGATCAAATGAGAGCTGGAGGAATTCGGCCCTCGTGTGATTGCTTCCCGTTCGTCACTCCTCCTTGCTGGCCAGGGGAATCAGAGGGCTCCCTTCGGATGGCACATTCGGGGATGCGGGTCTGCCTCCTTTTCAGTGGGAAGATGAAGCCTCACTCACCCGTGAGGCCAGGAAGTACCTGCCGGTGGGAGGGAAGGGAGGAGTGGGGAGCAGGCAGGCTCCTGCCCTGTGAACCAGCTCTCCCTGCCTAGCAGCTTGCCAACTTTTAATTTAATCTTGTGCCGCCCTCGTTAGCATCTGGTTAGTATTAGACCAGCACCACAATAATAAGTATTCCACTTGTGTCCTCTGTTTGTGGAGTGCTTTGCAATCGTTTTTATTCGTTAGTTGCAGCTCGGTTGTCCTGGAAACCAGTATACACACAAACAGGAAGAAAAATGGGGAGGGGGCCAGGGTACGGTGTCTACCAGGCAGCTCAATTTGTCTTTGACCAGCGGGACGCCAGTGTTCCCTTGGGGGCGCTTGGAGAAGTTAGAGCAAGGTAACATTTCAGCAAAAAGAAAAACTGGGGCCCGACCCGGACACCTCGATTCAGCACGAACCCTTGAATGCGCCCGCGGGTGACCTGACTACTGCTGCCCAGCTGGTCAGCCTAGCCCTGCGGTTTGGGGCGCAGAGAGAGCCTGTCTTTGTCTTGCATCTGGGGCGACATCTGAAGAAATCGCCTCGTACATAAGCAAATGTACGACTCTCTCTCTGGGAGATCAGTCAATTACAGCAAATTGAGCTATTTCATTTCGGCTTGCAAATGGCTTTCAGTTACACAAGTAGACACATTAATCTAATAACTAATGATCATATATTTCACTAATCATACAGCCCTGCATGTGGTATAATATCTAATTATATTTAATATTAAGACATCTTCGCGTGTGCAGTTTTACCAACTGTCTAGCTCAGGGAGCCAGGCAAGAACAGAGTAGCAAAGAGGAGGCAACGGCTCCCACGTGGAGGGCCAGCGGGCAGAGGGGCGGCGGGGTCCCGGAGGCCAAGGGCTGCCCCCTGGAGGAGAGGTCTTCTTTGAAGGGTGTGCGGGAGATTTTTGTCAAATCGGGGCCAAGGCTAACCCAGGGAAGCTTTTGTGACAACCCTCTTCGGGCAGGCCAGTTGGAATAAGCACGCTTTGCTTGGAGCCGGTTGTCTCTGTTGCCAGTGTTCAGTTAGCTCTGAGCCCACGGGGCGCGTGCTGATTTCAGCACTCTCACTCCCTTTGCCAGGTACCCTGGGCCGGTCACCACCTACCTAGTCCCAGGTGGCCGCCCTGGAAGAGCTTGGAGCCGGGGTGGGGGGGAAACTACAAACAGCCCCCTGCAGGCTAACTCAGGCCCCTACCTCACACTTTATCTCTCCGGTAAACCAACACCGCAAATAGCAAAGGCTGTTGAATGGGGCGGTGGGGAGTGGGGTTTACTGCAGAGCAGAATGTGGGGTGGGGGTGGGGGGAGAGACTAAGGAAGGAAAGCCGGTCAGCTCCTCTCGGCTGAGGGAGTGTGTCTAAGCTTTGGGTCTTTGGTATCGGCCTCTAGCTATCACCTCCTCTACCTCTGGCTGCATCCCTGGGACCCTGGTTGTTATGGGCTCCATGTTTGCGCCCCCCACCCCCACCAGTTCATAAATCGAAGCCCTAAAATCCAATGTGATAGTATTTGGAGGGGCCCTTGGGAGGTAATTGGGTTTAGATGAAATCGTGAGGGCAGGGTCCCCGTGGTGGGATTAGTGTTTTTAGAAGAAGAGGAAAAGAGAGAGAGAGAGAGAGAGAGAGAGGGAGCCTACCTGCCTGTCCTAAGGAAAGGCCATGTGAGTGCACAGTGAGAAAGCAGTTATCTATAAGCCAGGGAGAGGGGGTCACCTGGAACCGAATCTGCCAGCACCTTGAACTTGGACTTCCCGGCCTCCAGCACTGTAAGAAATAAATGTCTGTTGTTTAAGCCCCCGAGTCTATGGTATTCTGTGATGGCAGCCCAAGCAGATTAAGTCGCTGATCATCCACCTGGTGATTGCAGTGTCTCTGGAGTCACCGTCCTGAAGACAGTTCTGGTCACCTGTGCTGCTGTTTGGCCAGGAACTGCCTGGAATGGTTGAGGGCTCCTCCCAGAGTTGCCCGGGGACCGGCCGTGGGCAATCCTCTCCACACTCAGGGGTGTGAGGAGGGCCAATCAAGTATGAGCCCAAGTCCAATCTTGGGCACGGACTGGCTCCATCTCATTTAACAAAGAAAAAAAAAATGAGTCTGCAACCCCAGCTCGCAGTCTTTAAAGAACCACGTGGACCTGGAACCTCACTTCTTTGCGTCCCTAGGTGGCACCGGCGGCCTGTCAGGGGCGGGGGGGGGGGGGGGGACAGCTCGACCTCGTCCAGGCACTCACCCCCTCCCATGTTTCCTCTGCAGGGACCTTGGGGGTTAGGAGATTTTTCCAGGTACAAGTGCTGTGCCTCCCTGATCAGTTTCCTTGTGTGCTTTTATCGTTTGCTACAATTCCCAGTTGCAAGCTGGGCAGGAACTGGTGAGAGAAAGGAATCTAGGAACATAGTGGGAAGGGGAAGGTGAGGACCAGAGGCACAAAGAGCCAAAGGTTGCCGTCTGTCGCGAGGGATGGGGCAGGGGTCCAGGCAGAGAAGGAAGACCCGCATTTGAAGGTGCCAACTCCAGAATACAGGAGCAAGGCTCAGTGTTTTCACACCTTCAGCCGGGAACTTGGGTGTTGGGGTTTGACTTTTGCTCCCAGCCGTGCCTTTCTGCATGATCCTGGACACATCACCGCGTGCCTTCGAGGCTCAGTTGTCTCAAGTGTGAAACGAGAGGGGTTGCGTGGCATAGATGAAAAGCGAACCATTAGTGAAGGGCCAGGCTGGGAGTCAGGAGCCCCGGCTCTGATCCTACTGCTGGCTCTGAGGCCCCAGACAAACCACTTTCCCACCCCGAGCGTTAGCTGTCTGGAAACTTGTGGAGCTGGACTGGGTCGGTGGTATTTAGGCTGTGCTCGTTGCCCTCCCAAAGGGCTACCGCACGTGGGGGGTGAGGGAGAGACAAAGGCCCGGTTGAGACAAAGCCCCCTTGGCTCTGGTCTGTGCACTGGGGTGCCGCACGACGTGCGTTTGGGCAGAAGAGCTCCCCTGCTTGGACATCTGGACATCTCTCTATTAGGGTACCCCTGGCACCCACCTGCTTGAGCCTCCGGTTTTTGGGAAAGTCTCAGCTGAGGAACTCCCACAACGTGCCCTCAAGGGACCTGACTCCAAGGAGGAGAGGAGGGGGTTAGAAGAAGTTCCGAGTGTATAGGAGAGGCGGGGAGAAGGCTGGATTCGGGCAGGGCCAGCCCACAGAGGCCATGCTGTGAAGTTTGAACCCCTTGGCTCTGCACAGAAGTCTTTGAAGTGTTTGAAGCAAAGAGAAGTAGTCAGACTCGGAAGAAAGAAAGAGAGATTCAGGCTGAGGTCACGGTCATGTGACCGGGGATACTCCGGCACCAGCGCCTCCAAAAAGTGTCTGGAGTGAAGCTTGTCCCGGCCTCTCCTCATCTTCCCCCTCAGTGCCCCTCCTTTGGGAGGGGACACGGTGGAGCAAGTTTCCGAGGAAGTCGGAATTGACAGGTAAACAATGAGGTCTGGGTCCCCCCGTGCAGGCTCTCCGTTCTCTGATGACACCCCTCCCCACTTTCCCCTGGGCTTCCTTCAATGAGGACAAGGAGCCCACCCCTTGGGGGCTTCCCTCCTGCGCCAATCAATTCTCCTCAATTACCAACAAATCTAAATGTGATTTATCTGTGCAAGAATCATTCCAATATCAGGCGAGAATCTATCAATAAAACCCCCTAAGGCAATCTTGCTCAGAGTTGTCAATAGAAGCTCTAAAGCACAAAGACAGAGCAGCTAGCAATCAGAGTATTTTTGCCTCCCTCCCCCCTTTTTGGGGAGCACTTAATTAAGTCGACCAGAAGCTGTCAAAGATAATTTTCAAAGCGCATGACCTCAGCAGCTGACATTTGATAATATTACATTCCACGTTGATTGAAATTGATTTTCCCCTCTTTTTTGGGGGGGGGGATGGGGAGAAGGTGGGAGGGCGAGGCTGCCGAAGAGGGGAAGCTTGGGTCCCTTTGACTCTGTCTGGGACCAGCAGCCTGAGGGTTGACCCCGAGTAGACTCTTGGGCTGTCCTGCCTACAGTGAGACCAGGGTTGGGCAGCCTTTCCCTGCAGAACCATCGTCCAGAGCTGGTAGAGAGAGCTCCACGCAGGAGGAGAGATTCTGTTGCGCAATTTGTGCGCATATAGTTCCTGGGGAAGTGGATGGCATCCAAGGGCTTATTTGGAAAGATAGTGGCACCGAGGAAGGAAAGCATGATGGGACTTATCGATAGGGTGGTCTCATTGGTTCCATACTTCACATGAACCCCTTGGCCTATAATGGGTACACAGGGTGGCTCACCATCTTCGGCTTGTTGCCTTAGTTGGACTGACAGCTCCAACAGGTGATGGAGGAAGCCGTCCCAGGAGCTGAGGACAGGAGAGGCGGTTACACGGGTGGAAACAACTCGGGCTCTTCCTCATGGTCCAGAGCTCGAGGAACAAAAACATGGAAGAGTCGCAGAAGTGACAAGAGGAGAAGAGAAGTTTAGACTCACTTTGGTGGGAAACGGGATCGACAAAAGGCTAATCATAGTCAGACATCTTGTTTAAAGAGGAAAAACCAAGCCCAGACCACTGTCCACGGTACTGTATGATACAGTCGAAAGTTGCTAAGAGAGTAGATCTTAAACGTTCTCGTCGCAAGGATAACAAATAATTCCCAACTCTAAGAGGTGGTGCATGTTAACTTACTGTGGCCACCATTTGTCGATACATCTTTCTATCAAATCATGATGTTGTACACCCTAAACTTAAGCGGTGTCCTACGTGAGTTATATTTCAGTAAACGGGACACAAAACTAAGCCATTGAACATGTTGTGCATGGTGTTCAGAGGCAGTGTGGGGTGGTGGGACCACCGGCCGTGTGGCTGTGAAAGGCATGTCACTTTTCCAAGCCCGCATGCCCTCATCTGGATAAGGGGCTGGCTGTGTGGACTAAAGAAGCTATACGTCAAAAGGCACCATATGACGATAACAGAGTTCCTCCCTTTCCTCCCTCCTCCTCAAGGGGACTGGCATATAACTTTTTATATGTGCCCTGTCCTTCCCCTGGGCCCTGCTTCCCTAGGAGTAAGGATGAAGGTGAATACATTTTTATGGTAAAGAAAGAACACAGTGGCTCCGATGGTCTAAAGCAGCAGATGAAATAATTTAGTTAACTTTCAGCCGCATAATTGCAGTCAGTCTCAGTGAAACCGGACGCTTTCTAAATGTACTTTTCTTCTGAATAATTCCCACTCCCTCTGTAAGTATCCGATCTCTAAACTATGTCTGCAAGAAGCAAACTCCATGTGTGTTGTTTCCAGACGGGGGCTGGGTTCGTAACGGTAGGCTTGGTGCTGCGACATTTAGAAACAGCCACCCCCCTCAAACTCTCACCATATTTTCTGCTCAGCTACGTATCCATCAGGGGTCCGCAAGGGGCTCTGTGCTTCACAGTCATGCAGGGTCCCAGACTTAGGAAGTCTCTGTCTCAACATATGCATGACTGCGGAGGCAGGGGAAAGAGAGCTAGTGAATCACATGCTGGCTTTTCAGTCTATCCAGAAGTGACATGTGTTACTTCCTCTCACATTTCATTGGCCAGAGTAACTACATGACCATACTGACGTCCAAGGAAGTGTTATCCCGACGTGTGCCTAAGATAGAAGGACCCAGCATTGAATAAAAGACCACATGACCACAGGAAGCCAGGGAACATCGCAGTTACACTTGGAAGCATAATTTCAACCTTGTGGAGATTCTGAAATCTCATTTGGAGCCCATGAAGAGGGGTGAACTGTGATTAAGCATCTTCCCTTTGACTTTTACCAAACATAGTTCTTACTAAGCGCCGTCGGAGATTTTGGTGCCACACGTCAGCTCTCGTTGGCTCACCTCCAATTTCGGCTGCAGTTGTGAAGGGGAGGTTCCAGGTGACCTCAAACACACATTGGCTTAGTTCCATTTCAAGCACACTGACTTCCACCCCAGGGCCTTCGCTGGAAGGAATTGCCTAACCAAGAGAGCAAATGCATCCCAGAAAGCAAGGGCTTTATTGACCTTAGAGGTGGCTCTCTTCCACTGGGGTATGGGAGCCAGTATACAAATATTCCAGCCTCCCATCCTTCAGACAGAAAATTCCAACTGGCATTCTCTCTAATTTTCGGACAGCCTGTGGACAAGAGCGCCCACTGCCTACAGCTGCAACCTTGACCATGATCACTTAAGTTGGCTTTTTTTCCTCTCCCATCCCCTTCTTCCTGATCCTTCACCCCTTTCTGGTGTCACCTTCCAAATAAATGACTCAGGCTCTGCTTCTGGGAGAAACCCCAGCTAGGACATCAAGTCTTCAGAGAGCAGGGCATTGTATGCATCGGCTCAAAGATTTTAGGGCATGAAGGAGCATTGCAGGAAAATGGAAGAGAAAGGAGAATTGACTTAGGCTGGTATTAAAACAAGTTTGCATTCTCTGATGCTGGGATCAAGGGCAAGATTGCACAGGGAAAATGCAGATGTCCGGCTGAGATTAAGCTTGCAAGGATAGCTCACAATTACATGCAAGCAGTTTGGGAGTTTGCTGAAACTAGCTTTCCACTTCACGTCAATGTTATAAAGGAAACTAGGGGCCACCCTACCACTTCCCATGCCCTGAAGACTATGGAAGAGGCAAGCCTTTGTCCAGACACTTAACTGCCTTGGCCCTCACAGGTGACCCTCCTTTTCGAGGAGACCCTGGACCGTGCAAAGGGGAGCTGGGGCAGAGTTTGGGTGACAAAGAACTACTATGCCGAGAACTACTCTGCATAAGGAAATTGGAGAAACTGAGTTTTTGTTCCATGGAGGGAAGCACAAGAGACCTTGACCAGGTGAGAGGGGAGGAGTTGTAGTAAGGAGCCCAAGTTGTAGAAATGGCTTAGGTCCTTTTATATTTATTATTATCTTAATGAACTAGGATGTCTTTTTATTTTATTTTATTTTTTTATTTTATTTTATTTTATTTTATTTTATTTTATTTTATTTTATTTTATTTTAGTCTAAGTAATCTCTACACCCAATATGCAGCTCAAACTCAACCCCGAGATCAAGAGTTGCATACTCTTCCGACTAATCCAGCCCGGCGCCCCTGAACTAGGATGTCTGATATGATTTCTGAGTAGCTTGTTGTGGTAGAAATCTCTCCACTTCTTCAAGCACTCAGCAAAGTCCACTGCATACCTAAATGCCTGTGTACATGGTGCATCTGGAAATGAATGGAAATTTTAGACTGAGTCCTGAGCCAGGTAAACACTATGTGCAATGGACACACTTAACACTAAGTTATAGTTAAGTTCAGATATTCTTAAAATACAACTAATTCTGGGGCTTGGGGGTACCGGGGTGGGATTTACAGAAGTCTTGGGGAAGGCTTTGAACTTACCCAAATCTATGGACAGATTGGGTCCATCTTACCTAAATGCTAAGGGGGTATGGGGACCCAACCGATTTCTCAGTTATTAAACACAGAAGGACAGAAGTTATCGACCTAATTTGATAGACAAGCAAATGGGGCCCTGCACATGAATTCTGTACTTAGTCATCTCTCTTTAAAGAATATTTTGTTGAGTGCCTGTTGGGTGGGAGCCTCAGTCTGTAGGTGACATTTCAGAAACATTTATGCCTTGATCCCTGCCCTCAAGGAATTTCTAATGAGCGACAGCAAAACCAGACGTGGGCTCTGTTATTTGGGGACTCCTGTTCTCACAGTCCACTGCCTCGACCTTCCCTGTGCTCTCCAAGAATCAGGCATGGGGATCAGTTACCTTCAAACCCCAAAATGGGTCCCCTGCTACACTTGGATGAGCAAGGCTGGTGGCTTTTTTTCTTATTTACTTATTTTTTAAAAAATGTTTCTTTATTTTTGAGAGAGTGACAGAACGAGAGACAGGGAGACCCAGATCTGAAACAGGCTCCGGGCTCTAGGTTGTCAGCACAGAGCCCAAGACGGGGCTCCAACTCGCGAGCCAGGAGATCATGACCTGAGCCGAAGTCGGACGCTCAACGACTGGGCCACCCAGGTGCCCCTAGGCTGATGGCTTTTAATCACAGCACCATTTCAACTCCTGCTAGATTAATGTGATCCATCAGACTACATTGGATAAAGATATTCCAGAAGCTGAGACTGATGGGAACGAACTCCAGCAGCTTCTGTGTGACTGTGTTAACTATTTCAATAATAGTTTCCTTCTTTAGTCAACCAATCAATCGGCAACTGCTTTTGGGGTTCCTACTCCATCAGTGGGACTCTCTGTGGTCCACCCCAAGGAGGAGGTGACACTGTGTTGACAGCCATCAACCAAACAGGGCATTAGAAAAGAAAGAATGTAGAGGAGAGAAACCCTTTCTTCCAGCAAAGCTGCTGTTTCAAGACTCTCTCCCTCACATTTGGGACAACAAGCTTTAATGGACGCTGCTTCTCCACATGGAGTGTCTTCCTACCTTCTTCTTTCCTATTAGAATCTTCTTCAGTCTTCATGGCCCAGTGCATGTCCCCTCCCTCAGGAAGTCTTCCGTGACGCTCTGGCCTTTATTATTTGCCGTGTGTGTAGGTTACTGAACTGTTACTTCTGTCTACTTAGAACATTGACCCTGGGAGTTACATTTTAATAGATGTTAATGTAAAAAATTATTCCACACTCAGATACGTTTGGAGGAAGGCCAGGCTTAACAGTTAAGTGGGATTTTTTTTTTAAAGCGAGATGACTCAGAGCCTTTAATATGCGCACATAGTTGTAAAAGGGCGACCATATAATTTATGATCCAACTGAGGACGCTTAGAGAGTATCAGGGGTGCCATTATTAATGACACAAGACAACTGGTACCAACTGGAATTGTCCTGAGCAAACCAGAACATGTATGGTCAACCTAACTAAAATCTCTCTGAGTGGTGTTTCCAAAACTTCTCAGACCAAGTTGTCCTTTGGATAAAGCACATCTCAGAGTTATCTCAGGGTTATATGGAGTATATCTCAGGGTTAGTATCGTGTAGATCACACTTGGGGAAATGCTGGTGTGCTGTGTGACCCAATAGCCTATGAGCTCCCTGAGAGCATGGTCCGTGTCATGTTCATGTTTGTTCCCCCTTGGCACTTAATGCAATTAGTAGAGGAAGAAAATTGCTTTTATTTTCCTTGGGCTTCTCAAGTAAGAGGTTATTCTAATGGGTTTTGATACAGGTTTGTGGGGGTTTTTTGTATTGTTTTTTTTTTGAGTCAGGGATTCTCCAGAGAAACAGAACCGACAAGGTGTGTGTGTGTGTGTGTGTGTGTGTGTGTGTGTGTAGATAGATGGTAGATAGATAGATAGATAGATAGATAGATATTGATTTATTTTGAGGAGTTGGCTCATGCTATTATGGAAGCTTGATAAGTCCAAAATCTGCGAAGAAGGCCAGGAAGCAGGTGGCCCAGAGAAGAATTGTGGTCCCATTCCACAGGCCATCTGGTTGCAAAATTTCTTCTTACTTGGGGAAAGTCAGTCTTTTGTTCTATTCAGGCCTTCAGCTGATTGGATGAGGCCCACCCATATTATGGAGAGTCATCTACTTTCTCAAAGTCCACCCATTGAAATGTTAATCTCATCCCCCAAACACTATCAGAGAAACATCCAGAAGAATATCTTACCAAATATCTGGGCACTGGGGTCTCGCCAAGTTGACACATAAAATTAGTTATGGGAGGGGCGCCTGGGTGGCTCAGTCGGTTAAGCGGCCGACTTCAGCTCAGGTCACAATCTCGCGGTCCGTGAGTTCGAGCCCCGCGTCGGGCTCTGGGCTGATGGCTCAGAGCCTGGAGCCTGCTTCCGATTCTGCCTGTCTCCCTCTCTCTCTGCCCCTCCCCTGTTCATGGTCTGTCTCTGTCTCAAAAATAAATAAAACGTTAAAAAAAAAATTAAAAAAAAATTAGTTATGGGAAGCTCACCTACCTCTAGTTGGGGATGTGTTTAACGCAGGGGCCCAGCCTGAGCCTCCAGAGAGCGATAACGTCTGAGCATGTGTGCTGGGCTGTGGTGAGGTCAGCAGGACTAAAACTGAGTGAGGGTCTGCATCTAGAGAAGAGTGGTGGGAAAGCCTGGAACGGGGACACAGCAGCTGTCTCTCCAGCTGACTCATGTCTGAGCTTTGTGGAGGGAGGAAAAGAGGAGAGCTGTCGACATGAGGGTCTTGATGGGACCCTGGTGCTGCTGTGTTTCCAAGTGACAAACTGAGACTCAGAAGCGGGCGTAGCGGCACTCTCCCACCTCAGCGCGGAGCAGGGAGGGACCCCCAGAGGGCCTGGTCTGGGGGGCTGCAGAGCTGTGTGTGTCTCATCTTAACAGAACCCTGCAAAGTTCTATTGTAAAAGAGGGTAGACTCAGCTGGCATCAGACCTTTCTTTTCTTTTCTTTCTTTTTTTTTTTCCCCCTTGTTCCCTTTTCTTTTCCTCCGGCCTGAACCTTAGCCCTAAGTGGAACAGCCGACTTGCGATCTCAAGCACCAAAGTCACATGCTAAGGGCAGCGGGCCTGGGAAGGGAGAAGGAGCCCGTTCCTTGAGCACCACACCTGTGCTGCCTTCTCTGGGACTCTGCTGTATAAGAAAAATAACATTTGATTTCATTAAGCACTTCTTCAGATTGTCTAATCTGTAATACACCACCCTAAAACTTTGTGGCTTAAAGCACCCACAGCAGTCACTTTGCTCACGAAGCCACAGTCTGGGTATGTAGGCTAGCCTCTTTGCACTCTACCTGGGGTCAGCTGGGGGCAGTCGGAAAGGCATAGGGTTGGAGTTACCCAAAGGTTTGCCTGCTCACACGTCTGGTGGTTGATGTTGATTCATCACCGAGGCCTTAGCTGACTTCGGCTGCGATATTTACATGTGATTTCTCCTTATGGTTTGTGAATTCCTCCCAACGTGGTGGGTGAGCGCCAAGGTCAAGCATCCCCCTAAAGGGAGATCCAGGCAGAAGCCAACTTATCTTTTATGACCTATAGCCTTGGCTGTCACAGGGGTGCTTCCGCTGTGCTCTGTTCGTTGAGGCAGCCACAGAGCCCAGCTGCAAGGAGAGGGAAAGCCTCTCTTTATGAGACAGAAACTTGTGGGACTGGAAATGTGGCCGTGCCACGTTTGTAAAATACAGTCTGCCACGGCGCCGTTTCTGTTCCACGGCGCTCTGTTTCTGTTCCTGGCACTCTGCCAGGTTTCTTTTCCAGGCAGCTGCTTGCAACCCTAACTGATGGACAAGGCTCACTGCCACATGACCATTTCTCCCTTCCCTCCGGGCCTCTGAGCTGTTTTATGAGGTCTTGCAAGGCTATCACACCGTCACGCCACCGCTAGTGGGTTGACGGATCTTGAGGGGCAAGACGCTTTCCAAATCACGTTCAGTCAATGAGCGTCCTAACAGTTTGATCACCTGCCATGTTTCGTGATCGATAAAAAAGAAGTTGGGACTCTCCAAAGGGTTCACAGTTTTGTTCGAGCATCGACGTTTACGCACGCGACGCGGTTTTCAAACCATTACGCAATGGTAAGAATATTTCTGGAAAGGGTGATACGGATCAAGTGCTGTAAACGATGAAATGATGTAAGAATCGGTGTGGCCTGAGGCTAGCCAGGGACAGCTCCGTGGAGCATATAGGGCGGGGGGAAGGAGTAGGAGGGTTTTTGGGCAAGAGACTCAACAGGAACTCAGCAGAGCAGTGACGCCAGCATGAACTTCATGCTCATGGACGTGGAGGCAGCTGGGCTGTCTGGACAATGGAATCTTCTAGCAGAGTAGGGAGCCTGGCTGGAGGTGGCGGGGGGAGGTCATGAGAGGAGGGCAAGAGCATAGGCAGGAATTTCTTGTAGCATCGGACAACCAAAGACCTTCTCTCTGGGTCCTTTCTAAAGGGATTAAGGAGGTTGGCTTGTCGTCATGAAGCATAGAGAGTGAACAAAGGGCAGTTTCCTTTCTCCTCGTGACAAGAAAACCCACACCTCACTGATTTATTCAAATCCCATTTATAGGACACATAGTACATCCTCCGTGCCGAGTGCTGGAAAATGAGCTGGCAGAGGAGAAGGCTGGGTGGCGGAGCGGAAAGACCCCGGCCACACTGTGAGTTGGACGGCCCAGGGCTTTAGTTATATTTTTGTCTCCATTAGCTGTGTGACCTCAGAAAAATTACTTTCCCTCTCTGGGCTTCCAATGTCCTCATCTATAAAATGATGAGGGTGGCCAATGACCTCTAAGGTCTCTCCTGGCTCAAAGATTCTACGATGGCCAGAAGATGCTGCCTCTGAAAGGAATTTATGTGGAGGTGCTTACGGAATGCATATGTTTAGTTAATTTAGCTCAGCTTCCTGTGTACAAATTGCGGCTACCCCGAGAGAGACAGGGTTCTATTAAAAGCCTGGCATGCGTTTTGATCACGCTCAGAAATACTGCGGGAAATCATCAGCAATGCACACGAAACCCCCTCTCCCTCATACCCCAGACAGATGACAGAGTGATAAGCAGAGCTAATTCCCTGGGGCAATATTTCTTCCCAAAGCATAGATATGGGTGAATTATTGCCATTCTTAATTGCCTAATGATTTTTTTCCCCTTTCATGTAATCTTTTCGGGGGGTTGTATTTTTACCATCTTGCAAATTCATATTGGCAGAGTGATATACATTGTCGAATAAAACACAGTGGCCAATCCATCAAAAATCAGGCTGCAGTTGCCTTGAGTTTTTTCTTTCTTTCTTTCTTTTTTTTTTTTTTGGAGAGAGACTGTAAAGGGGGAGGAGGGGGAGGGGAGACAGAAGGTGCTTCCGCGAGGTAGGCGGTGCTCTCCGAGGGCGGATCAGCAGTTCCCGGGGCTGACCCTGCGATGGCTGAGCATTCCAATTTACTCCAGTCTCTTTTCCTTCTGGGTTCAAGTTTTGGCTCTTCGGGGTGTTCGTCTTATTAGCCATAGCTGTCTGGGGAACTCAGAAGGCAATTAGACCAGGGAGTGAGCCGTTTAGGGGGTTGGTAATGGAATGTGGATTCTTTTCTCCCTAACTTAATTGTTTGCATCTGACCAGAAATCATTACCCGCTGATGGCTGCCTGGTGGCATCTGTGAACTAAAGTGGTGACCCAGTGGAGTTCTTGGCACTTGATGGGAGAGGGTTCTTGGGAGAGACCTAATAGAGGGGTTCTTTGGCTCCTTGGATGGTGAGGAGGATTTGCCCTAGACTTGTGCGTCCTGTGAACGGTGATCCTGCTACCGTGGTGCCTCCTTTCTGCTTTCAGGGCTGTGAGGACCGACAACAAAGGATCGAAGACTTTGGTGACACCCTGCCCACAAGTCCTTGATGGGCTCTAAATGGTTCTAGTGTTCGCGGCACATTAGGGTTAGATGGGGACCTTTGTAACCTCCCTCTGCTCAAAGCTCCACCCCAGACCAATTAAATCTGAATCTCTAGGGATGGGACTCGGGCATCAGGATTTGCAAACCGAGTGTTTCCAATGTACAGCGAAGGTCGAGAGCCATCCCCAAAGCAGAGTTTCGTCATCTCTTACTTGGAAACGATTATCTTGAACTGCTTGATCAAGGCAGGTGTAGGGGAAGGGAATAAGGAAGAAAAGTCCGAAGTGTGGGGACTCCTGAAAGTAATATCCTCAACAAGTATTTATTGAGACCTACTATGTGCCAGGCACTGGACTACGTGCTGGGAGAGCTACAGCTGGAATGAGAAAATCTCTGAGCTCCCAGTTTCCTTAGGGGATGCAAAGACTTGATCCTAAGAGCGAGCATGCAGGGTGCCAAGGGAACGCAAAGAAGCCTCTAGTTATGCGAGAGCCGAAACCCAAACGTAAAGGGCGAGGAAAGATAGGGTGAGTGAGAAGGGATTCAGATTGATCTAGGCCAGTGCTGCCCAATGAAATATAATAATGTATTATAAAAAAATATAAAACAAAACATAATGTAATATGAATTACATACATAATTTCAAATTTTCTAATAGCACCATTAAAAAAAAGTAAAGAGAAGGGTGCCTGGTGGCTCAGTTGGTTAAGCGTCCAACTTCAGCTTGGGTCATGATCTTGTGGTTTGTGGGTTCCAGCCCCGCATCAGGCTCTGTGCTGAGAGCTCAGAGCCTGGAGCCTGCCTCGGATTCTGTGTCTCCCTCTCTCTCTCTCTGCCCCTCCCCTGCTCATGCTCTCTCTCTCTCTCTCTCTCTCTCTCTCTCTCTCTCTCTCCCTCTCTCTCTGTCTCAAAAATAAATAAAAAATTTTAAAAACTTTTTTAAAGAGAAACAATAAAATTGATTTTCATAGTATATTTTATTTAACCCAGTGTTTAACCCAAAATGTTATCATCTCAACGTGTAATCAATATAAAAGTTACTGAGTTGTTTTACATGTTTTTGTACTAAGTCTTTAAATTCTGGTGTGTTTTTTCATACTTGTAGTGCATCTCAATCTGGACTAGAAACATTTCAAATGTTCAGAAGCTGGAGGGTACCGATTTTCTGCATTGACCGGCCAGCGCTGATTTAGGGGGAGTGAGTAGAGTGTTTGCTGTGGTGTATTGAGGAGGGTGGGAAGCCCAGGGTGTTGAAGCACAGTGTGAAGGGCATGGCGGGAGTGTTCTGAATGGCTGAATAATTTGCAGGTCAAAATGCAAGTGTAAAATGAAAATGCAGAGCTCCGTATTCAAAAACGATGAGAAATTTAAGACGGAAATAGCAGAACATTACACGAAGCTGAGGGCGGGACATAGACAGTTGCACAGACTGTGCACTCTGAAAGCTGCTCCTAGGTGTGGCAGGCGCTGAGATAACCAATCCCGATCCCTTCCTCCTCCTCCGTAGCACATGGAGGCCCCATCCTGACCAAGCATTCCTCTTGCCAAGTGTTTAGGAAGGACAACCCCTCCCCAGCTCTAGGAAGGAAATATGAGTTGCCTTAAAGCCCATCCAGGTCTTTTCATTCCCTTTGCTTGTGCCTGGTTTAGAAGGTCCATTTGATAAAACAGAGGAAGCTTGCTGAGGCCTCTTGGAGAGATCACCCTCCCTAATGTAGAGACTGTGGAAAGAATCCGTCCTGCAGGATGTTGCTTGGGGTTACATCAGGACCTGAAGCTTGAGCTGCCACAGCCATCGTGTGACTCAAGGGGAACATTCGGGAAACTTCAGAGAGACCTGACTTTGGGAAGCCACTGGACAGACCAACTCTGGAGCATTCTTGCTGCTGGACTTCTCATTAGGTGAGTTCATAAGGGTCAGAGTTTAAGCCATTTCTGGATGGGCAGCCCAAGAGCTCCTTCTGGGCACATTGAGAGATGAGGCCGTAAGAAGCACCTTGAAAGGTCACTCATCCCCAGATTCTTGTCTGGTGACCAGCTGCTGTCCTTATTCCCTCACTGTCTCAGGCAGATCCAGGATCAGGCTCCACGTTCAAGATGAGAGGGAACCTACCTGGGAGATTTAAATGCCGGTCTTGGAAAAGCGTGCTGGCTGTGGTCGACTATGAGTGACATCCGAGGTAACTACTATTCTTTGTCCGCACCAGATATTCAGCTCGTCAAAGATTTGGGGCCAGTGTCCTGCCTCAGAGAAACGTTTACTGGGGACCAGCCCAGGAGAAAATATGTAATGAATGGGAGGCATAAGATACATGTCCATGTTTCCTCTTGCTTCTTTCTTGGGCTGTTCCGTCGTGGAAATGAATGAAATAGCCAATTTCATCCAGCAGAATGGATAGGTCTGTTTGAACGAAGAAGCCGAGGACTGATTTTGCCGGTCAGAGTGGAAGGCTTGAAACGGGTAAGAACCCTTATTTAACTCAACACGACCGAACAAGTGGTTATTGAACCATCATGGAATACTTATAATACACCACGTATAGTTGAAAAATTGACGATGCCATGCTCCAGGGAGGACAAAGGGTTTCAAAGCAAGGTGCTGGGAAAGGGCTTCCACTTGCCGGCCATAAAAGAAGAAATCTGCTTGGCCGGTAATCAAACACCGAGGTGCTCAAATGTGTGAGGAATCAGGACAATGAAAACTAACGATATCATGAGATACCACCGCACCCTCCTTGGAGCCGCAAACACTAAGGGAATAAAGAAGCAGAGGCAAGGATAAGGAGCAATGGAAACTTCCAGTGCGAATGTAAAATACTGCAAAGGATTTGCAAGAAGGTTTGGCATCATCCAGTGAAGTTAAAGGTATGCATATTTCCTGCCACTCGGTAATTCCGTTCTCAGGAAAGTGCACCTCAGGAAATACATTCGAGAATGCTTGTATAGCAGCCAAATCCTGGGCACAGCCTGAATGTCCGTCAACACTAGGATAGATACACGGTGATGCGTTGTCATAGTGGAATATCAGACAGCCCTGGGGTGAGTCTGGTTTCCTGTTTTGGTCTGGCCCCTTCGTGGTCATGCTCGAAGCCAGTAACCTCTCCAAGCCTCGGTTTCTTCATCTGGAGCAGCAGTGGTCATACCCACTTTACAGTGCCGGTGTGAGTTCGTGAGGTGCGTGTGCCCCACTCGCTCACGCACGGTGAGCCTCACTGTGGATCTGCCAGGCAGAGTGAAAACGCTGCCGCGTGCGGTTTGCCTGGCGACTTCCTCCCTCAGACTCCGGGAAGGCTGGGAATAAGCCTCCACCGGCGAGGTGGCAAGACCCTTAGGGATGGCTCTCTAAGGATGGTCTGGACAGACCAGGTGCTTGGGCACACTGGAAACAGAAAAGTGACAGAGCCAGAGGGAATGGGAACCCAGAGGGAAACCAGGGGAGGCAAGGAGAAAAATGGAGGCAGAGGCCCCTTTTTCGGAGAGAAAGTCCAAACAGGGCCATGAGGCTGTTGCCCCGCAGAGCCCAGGCCTCTTGGATTCCAGGAGTCCCCAGCTGGGGGAGAACGTGTGAGGAGGTGACACCAAAGAATAATCAGGGACGTGCTGGGTCGTCCCGGAGACTCCTCCTACCAGCAGAAGAGGAGGGGGACAGCGTTGAGTCTTTGGAAAATGGGGAGTAGAGGTTGGCAGAAAAAATAAGACTTATCTGAGCCGCTGGGAAGCAGGTCAGGGGCGGGTGGAGGGGGGACTTCAGGCCGCCCACGGACCAGGGGGTAGGTTGCTTATTCTAAACTAACGACTTCTGCTCAGTGCTGTGGGTTTCGTCCACTTAGGTCTTCCAACCACACCAGTAGTCCCTAGCGCGCCCCCCCCCCCCCCCCCACGTAGCCGGTCCTCAGTAAAAGTGGGCTGCAGAATCCGGTTGTCAGTGGCTTCTTAAAACCCAGGGACACCTGGGTGGCTCAGTCGCCTGAGCATCTGACTCTTGATTTCAGCTCAGGTCATGATCCCGGGGTCGTGGGATAGAGCCCTGCATTGGGCTCCAAGCTGCATGTGGAGCCTGCTTGAGATTCTCTCTCTCCCTCTCTTTCTCTCTCTCTCTGTGTCTCAAATAAAATAAACGTAAATCATTTTAAAACCCAAACTGCCATTCTGTGGGTCGTGGAAAGTCCAATCCTCGCCCCTCCGAAATTCCAGTGTATTCCGCGGGCTTACGTTCTGAGAGTCACCTCAGTCTGAAGCTCTGCTTCTGCTGATTTAGTTCAGCTGCTAGATCATCTTCCTGTTTGATATGTGCCGGCCTTGCTTCACGTCACGACGTGGAACGAGCACGTTTCCTGAGTTCTCAGAGAACAAGCCAACACCTTGCGTGAAGCATTTGCATGAGTATGTGTGGCCAACTTTAGTGAAGCATACAGGGGATGGAAGGACGGTCACCACGGTCTCACCGGCTGCTGTAGGCAGCCTCCTTCTGCAAAGTTCTGGCCCAAGTCAGCAATGTGGGCCCCTCCTGGCATTCCTTTCCGATTCTTCCCTATGTTTCTTGCTCCACAGCCCCTCCCTTCTCGGGAGCAAGAGGAAAATTCCTCTCATTTCCTCACGGTGTCTGCGAAATACGTTCCGGGCTTGCTGTGCCACAGAGTTGGCTAGGGTGACAGCTGTCCTGGTGGGCCCAGGACCAAGGCGGTTCCCAGGATACTAGACTCCAGTTTAAAAACTGGGACGATCTCGGGTAAACCAGGACATGCTGGTCACCATTGAGAAGGACCTAGACCCACTCGAAGGCTCATTTCCTCCCTGGATTCCTTTGTTTTGTTACGAATAAAGAATGAGGGGCACGTGGGTGGCTCAGTCGGTTAAGCGTCTGACTTCTGCCCAGCATCGGGCTGTCTGTTGTCAGCACAGAGCCTGCTTCAGATCCTCTGTCTCCCTCTCTTCCTCTCTGTCTGCCCTACCCCACTCTCTCTCTCTCAAAAGTGAACATGAAAGAAAAGAATGAAGCTTGATGAAAAATGAGGACTGGACCCGGAGGAGGGAAGTGGAGAGAGGAAGCGAGTGGGGTCCTAGAGGCTCACGGTATGTCTCTCTCCAGCCCAGGAAGGGAGACTCTCACACACCTAAGTCTCTTTCCAAGTTCACACTTCATTATATTTTTATTTAAAATTTTTTTAAAATTTACTTATTTCTTTTGAGAGAGAGAGCAGGGAGGGACAGAGAGAGAGAGAGAATCTCAAGCAAGCTCTGCATTGTCAGCACAGATCCTGACGTGGGGCTCGGACTCATGAATCATGAGATCGTGACCTGAGCCGAAACCAAGAGCTGGATGCTTAACTGACTGGGCCACGTGGGCACCTCTCAAGTTCAAGTTTAAAACTAGGTTCCTTAGGTTTTGTTGTTGTTGTTGTTGTCGTTGTTGTTTTCCCAATCACAAAGAACTCTGGTTTACATTTCAGGAGACTATCCTGACTACGCAGAAAAGCAGACCATGCTTTCTCTTTTCTGAGTCAATTAGTAACTATTAGGGAGACCACGAAGAAAGGATACCACGCCGTGGCCTGGGGAACACAAAAGAGGTAAACCCTGTTCCCCTAAAGAGCGTGTAATCTGGCGAACACATACTGAACACATGGGATAAAGGAAAGCATGGAACAGAATAGTGATTTTTACCTCCAACAGGATGGTGCTGCGTGGGTGGAGGAAGGTGCAGGTTAATACGGGCCGCAAATTCTTCCTTACGGTAGTGCCCGTAGAAGAAGGAGGGTGAGCTGAGTAAATAGAGCAGAAAAGGGGGACATTTCAGGCTGAAGGGGTGAGGGACTTCATGAGGAGAAACAGTACTGAGACGGGTCTGTACTGTGCCCTGCTCTTACTTGACTGGTGCGTAAGCTCCTAGGATTCAGGCAGCAGACGTCCTAGCCCCGAGCAAGAACATCAGACTAAGAACCAGCACTCCTGCTTGTGAAGCTTGGCTTCTCTCCTTCCTAGCTGTGTGGCTTGTTGGGGGGGGGGGGGGTGGTCAGTCACCTGTGCTGAGGCTCTGTGTTCTCTTGGGAAATGGGAGATGACAAGCTCTCTACTTCGTGGTGACGTGTGAAGTTCCAGTAAAACCCTGGGTGTGAAAGTGTTCCCAACTCTCTCTCTCTTTGTTGTTGTTGTTTTTTCTTTTAACATTTATTTTCGAAAGACAGAGAGAACCAGAGCACGAGCGGGAGAGGGCAGAGAGAGAGAGGGAGACCCAGAATCCGAAGCAGGCTCCAGGCTCTGAGCTGTCAGCACAGAGCCCGACGTGGGGCTTGAATCCACGAGCCGCGAGATCATGACCTGAGCGAAGCTGGGTGCTTAACCGACTGAGCCACCCAGGCGCCCCCAAAACGTTCCCAACTCTTATGAAACGATACCAATGGGGGCGCCTGGGTGGCTCAGTCAGTCAAGCGTCCGACTTCGGCTCGGGTGGTGATCTCCCGATTCGTGGGTTCGAGCCCCGCAGAGCCTGGAGCCTGCTTCAGACTCTGTGTCTTCCTCTCTCTCTGCCCCTACCCCACTTGCTCTGTCTCTCAAAAAATAAATAAACATTCAAAAATTTTTTTGAAAAATTAAAAAAGAAAGAAATGGTACCAACGGAAGATTATTATACATCTATACACCCCCACATCCTGGACAAGGTGAACATTCTATTAGCTTCTGCTGAACAGATGAATGAATACAAGTTACCTCCTTTTTTTTTTTTTTTTTTTTTTCTAGAAGTCAGTGGCAACTGGCAGAATCGGGGACATTGGATGAACAACAAGAACGAAAAAACTCCTCAAACTCACTTAATTTTTAATCCTCGGGATGGAAAACTGGCAGAAAAAAACCAACCAAACAAACCCAAACAACCAAAGCCCTGTACAGTATTCTTTAGCTCAAGGCCCCCCCCCTCCCCCCTTAATTGCCAATCGCGGGCCACGGGGTGGTGCTTTCAGAGCCTCCTAAACTCGCTTCAACCATTTGCTTGTAAACTCCCGCACTCATCAGTCGCTTGTCAGCCTCCGCCAGGAGGAACGCGGAAGGCCTTAATTGATCAGGCAGGCCAGTAGCCTTGAGAACTTGATTCAGGTATTGACGTCTGAAGAGCCAGTTTCGCTCCGGCCTCCACAGCCAAGAGCCTCTGAACATCAAAACTATTAACCTCTGGCCCCAGCAGTTGGCGAGGCAGCCCAGCAGCAGTAATTAGGAAGTCAATCGGAATCGCCTGTCTCACTTACACTGGCATGTCAATCAATAGCAGTGGTGACAGGTTCATTAGGCCCAGGCCATGCAAGCCCAGCCTGTAACAACCTCATAAAATACACCAACGACTCAGGGCAGAGAGAAATCTGCTCGAAGGACTGGAGTGGATGACAATATGTATTGATTAGGGCTCCAGGAATTTATGAAGTGCTACTTGTTGGCCAACCTTTCTGACTCAGTGCTAAATTTCCCCAAGTAGTTGCAAGATGAAACCAAATATTACCCTCTAAAAAAAAAAAACGAGAGAAAGCAAGCTGTTGTCTGACAGGGCATTTTTTATGTTAGTTACTCCTAGCAAATAATCTATCGGGGTAAAACTTCAATAGTTACTTAAAGCTGAAGCGGTACCTTTGTCTCTGTGACCATCAGGCTTTGAAAGAAGACATCCATCTGGAGAAGAAAAAATATGATTTGACGTGTGATTAGGTTAAGACTCTACCTTCGGAGAGACAGGGTGATTTAGGCATTCATTTCTTCTTGGCGTTTTTAATGGCTCGTCTGGGTTGTTTTCAGGGGGACGGCTGACACCTGGTTTTCAGAGCTAATTTAAGAGCTCAATAGAAGGAGGGGGGGAGGGTTGTGCAAAAGGGTACCTTCCGGGTCCTTCCGCGTCCTCGTGGATGATACTGCTTGACCACATTTGCCAGAGACCTTGCCTGCCTCTGAGCCTGCTGAATAACTGGGCAGTTATTCTGAGCCTCATTCTGGGCTGTGGCCTTGAAAATAGGACAGGGCAGGGTGTCGTGTTCACTGCGTAACCAGACTTAGGAGTCACCTCTCTATTAGCCCTGGGAAATGGCCAGAGGCGTGTGGAATGTCGAATGCTTCCTGCTACGTACCCCGTCTACAATGATCAACGCACATGCACCTACACCTATGAATCCATTACCAAGTGGGGGCTGCAGGCGGCTTTCAATATGAGAGGACTCCAAGAACTTAGGACATGCCCCAAAGTCAGTCCCGTTGGGCCTTTCCCCAAGGACATGGCCGTGCGACAAGCTGTGCGCACACCGAAACAGAGACACGGTGGTCGGAGTCGAGTCAGAAGGGCTGGATGCAACTCCATGTGTTGTCATGAATTAGACCCCTCCCTCACAACATTTGCTTCTTTCATCTGCAAAATAGGATACAAAATGCCACGGCTTCTATCCAACATGGTTATTGCGAGAGAATGGAACGGTAACTTTTTTTTTTTGGTGAAATACCATAGATGTAAGTTTATAGAAAAGACATCGACTGTGTTCATCGCAGATAGAAGGGGAGGTTCCAAATGGTTCTATGTGAGTGGAGATTTTCTCCCCTGACATCTCGACGGCAAGGCCGGATCAATCAACCTGCGAGCATTTATAGAGCTTTGTAAGATACTGTGGTTGCTCTTCACTGCCCCACCCCCCACCCCCGCCCCGCTTCCAGTTACAGGAACTCAGTAACATGGGGAAAGGGAAAACATTGGCTTTTCCCAGCCAAGTTCCAAGTCACCTCTGTTTACATGAAACCCATTTCTTAAGCAGGAATTTCTTTTGTCCTGTAGGTTCCAGGAATCTGGCTTATTTGTCCCCAAACTCCAGCCCTACCCTGCTGTGGGCTTCCGTTAATTTCCTCTCGGGGATTACTTTTCTTTCAAGAACTGGTTCCCATTTCCCCAGACACCATCCGTACATCCTCCTTAACAAACACAGAATTTAATTGCTTAGCATTGTGGAAATAGAACAAAACAGCAACAACAGAAACAAAACCCCAAATTGGCACCATTCACACAATGTGTCCTCGCTCAAGGCGTCATTTCTCCTGGGCTGCTCCGTGGGGCCAGGCCAGGCTTTTTTTTTTTTTTTTTTTTTTATATCACCTCTTCCTCGACTGTCCTTTCCCTGGACCTGTAAAGTCTCTGGTTCTTGCTCTGCAGACCTGCCCTCCCCGTTCTGAGTAGATCGATGCCCAGACTGAGGTTGGTAGTGGAATTAGCTTGGGCTAACCCCTGCTAGGGCTGGGGGTTCTCAACCCCTTTGGGACCCGCTGTCTAATTTACTACTTGGACACAAGCTCCCAGGCTAGCCCCCTGATAAGGAAGGACATCTAGTCCCCCAGGACTCTTCCCTTGTACTGAGAACTATGAGCCCTGAAAAGATCCCCTCAACCTTGGACGATTCAGTTGCGTGTACAGTTTTCAAAAATTGTGAGTGTTTTTCAAGTATATCAACAGGCTTGCTGTCAGGAGGGGTGCTCCTGTCGGTGAAGCTTGGCTGCTGAGACTTGTGGTCTGAAGTTGATTTCTGGCCCCGGTTTCACTAGGAACCACGGGGCCGTGATGAGGTTGCCGTCTTCCCCAGGCCTGTCTGCCTGACTCAGGCTCTTCACCACCGCTAGCAGACTGCCGTCTCGTCCTGTTTCCAAAACCTCTCCCAAGCCCTGTTTCCGGTCTAGAGGGCTCTTGTTTGCGGCTCACTGGCCAAGCTGGTAATGGGCAGATTTGAGACAAAGGCCTCTCTGTTTGCGTAAACCAGCCACCCATCTCCAAAAGTCACCTCTCTGCTCTGTTGCTTAGGAGCGCGACCCCCTCCCAAGCCCACGAAGGAGAGCAGGCCTTAACAACCTGCAAACACACAGAGCAATAAAAGATCTCTTACGACGGCCCCGTGAGGTATGTTTGCTACACAGAAAGGTGGGAGAGGGGCCTGTCCCCACACTCAGAAGAGCCCTGCTGATCAGCACCTCTCAACTCCGTCACCACGTCGACATGCCTCAGGTCTGACCCCCGCAAAATGCAGCCAGGCCTTCCTTTTTTAAAGGTCACAAAGCCTCTAACACACGAGACTGCGACAAATGCAGAAATGTTAGACTGGGCTTTACCATTCAGTTTGCTGTCCGTGTATTGTAACAGCAACATTTGAAATCAGACGGCCTTGTTATTATCTGACTCATCCCCGTAGCCCGGTGCCCGGCGCAAAGCCGGACATAAAGGCAAATCTGTTATTATGAACTGATCTTTATTTAGAAAGGAAGGGGGCAGGGGAGATTTTGATTTTTTTTTTCTTTTTTTTTTAAGGTCATGCCGTATAGAATTTCTCCATCCCTCCCACCTCCCCCTGCTGCTTACAATGGCTTTGTTTGTCCTGCCGCTCAGGTTTAATCTGGAATCTAAGATCGGCCATGCCTTGAGGAAGGCATCCTCTCCTCCATTAGAGCCCCAGTCCTCAGCCCCCCAGGCCATGTATTGCAATGTAGAGATGGTCCATCTGCAAGGTGCCAGAGGTGTGGGGTGTGTGTGTGTGTGTGTGTGTGTGTGTGTGAGCGCTCCTGCATTAGGGAGGGGAGTGACCCACTGAGCCTAAACCCTCTGTGGGTAACACTGTGCCTCAGGGAGCCAAGCTCTCCCCTCCCGCCTCCACTGAGAGCCCCCACTCCCCCAACAGCCCTACGTATCAGCCCTGGCAGGGGCAACTCGGAGAGCCTGGGAGAGGCTGGCTTCTCCTTCTCTCTGGCACAAATACGCCGGGCGAGGCTTCGGAGCACGCTGGTTCGCAGCGAGGCCTGCAGGAGAAATCCTCATGCTCTAAGACGGAACAACCAGCCAATAACGACTTCCCTTGCACCTGTGCCTGTTGCAAGCATTTTTATCATTTTGCCATGCTTCATTGACCGATGGATTTTTTCCAGCTTTGCACTTTTTTTTATTACTATTATTTCTATCTTCATCATTACCTCCATGCCTCTGATGGCATTTAGATATGAACCGCCTATGAACCTTCGAGCCCAATTGTGCCATGACAAAAATACTGTCGTTTACATTCTGTGCCAAAGTATTATATAAAAACACATCAACGAAAAGGAAATTCAGGAAGCTGGGAGTAAAGATATATAGTCAGCAAAGTATATAACTTCTGGCGTATTACTGCCTAATCCTAACATAATTATTCTCATCCTTTTATTTGATTAACTTCTAATGGTTCCTCTTGGTGTTAAAGGTCCCACTCTGATCATTTGATTTTAGTGTCTGCTATAATTACCGATAATGTTCTTTGCAAGACAATTTAATGATAACCGCATAATGGCCTATATGAAGAAAGCTGCAGGGTTTCAAAGCTTTTGAGTAATATAAAATACATTAGACTAACACAAGCTATCAACATGACAGGGAATGTTTGATTTACACTCAGGACTAGGTTATAGCATTGTGGGATTTTTTTTTTTCTTTTCCTTTCCTTTTCTCTTTTCCTTTTTTTTTTTTTCTTTTTGCAGCCATTTACAATAAATGACAGAACAGTTGGACAATCTGCAACTTGCTGATTGCAAAAAAAAAAAAAAAATGTAACGCAAAGTTTGGAGTGGTGCAGAGGCATCCAGGAAAGCTCCCGGGGAGCCGTGCGCGGGGAGCAGAGCTAGGACGAGAGCCGTGAGCCTGGTTCCCTAGGGGCGGCCACCAAATTAGCCTTCCTCCAGGGAAAAGCGCCGGCCGGAGGGAAATCTCTCTGCTCTTCTCCTGTACCAGGTCTGAACAACTGAGGTTCTCTCTGGCAGTCGAGTTCACTAGGTAATTGTTAGCTACGGCTCCTGTTTGGGTAGCCAAAGTTTCCATCAGTTAACGATTTTTGTGGCTCAAAAGAATAATTATATTTTTAGTTACCCAACCGCTCCTTTTTCCAAAAGAAGCAAACGAGTGAGAAGCTGACAAAAATCAGCCGAAAACAAAAGGAGCACTTTTTTCTAAGCCCGAACGGCTCGCAGAGTTGATCTCCTCTTGCTCCAGGCCTGCCCCCCTCCGTGCTGGTGTTCGGTATTCGGGCGCTTGGCATATGTACCTTGTTCATTTGAAACAAAGTAATCACTCACCACTCTGGTCAAATGCAGCATAATTGATGGTGTGAGTGGATGGAGAAAATTTCCTGTCAGAAAAAAAAGGTTAACCGTGGACATATTACACCAGGGTCTCTGATTCCAGGATAATGGCATTTGGACAAAAGTAGGGCCCCGTCCTTTTTATAGCACTTTATGCCCCATTAGTATTACTGCAAGTCCCAGGACCTGCCTGTTCGGGCACTTAATCAAAAGCAATGGGTTGAAAATCATGTTCCAGCTCTCCTCATATTTGATTCATTCCTCCCAGATAGGAAGAAGTAAAAAACACATTACTAGCATCCAAACAGCACATGCATTATGTGCTAAGCAGTTGAGAAGGCTATCATTGGGTTTTATCCCTTTGGGTACGGGATGGACAAATACTTTCCTATTCATCCATTCAGTGGACTAAGGCAGCCATATTTCATTTTTTTTTTCTTCCCCTGACAGACAATCCGTTAGTTTTCCACAGATCTCTCTTTTAAAGACACATTCATGTCACTTCTTTTAATTGTAGGCTTCAGGCAGCAAAGCCCGGAATGCGTGTTCGCATACACACATGCACGCCCGTGCACACACGCACACACACACACACAACTGGAAACCCACTACTTGGATGTAGCTCCTCTGAGAGCCAAATCTAATAATAGGAGAAGAACATTTCTTAGGGGAAGAATTAATTTATACACTTAATTACTCGGGATCCACTTCAAGCTCTCCGCCTTAACGCTCTTTCTTTTGGAGAGAGTTTT
Organism: Panthera onca; assembly: GCF_046562875.1. Classification (NCBI taxonomy): domain Eukaryota; kingdom Metazoa; phylum Chordata; class Mammalia; order Carnivora; family Felidae; genus Panthera; species Panthera onca. The sequence continues at coordinate 66,688,166 of NC_138350.1, forward strand.
TAACTAAATGCCTAGTGCTCTGACAGACCCTGAGGAGAGCCTGCCTCACATAGATGGAGGGGCCTTGCCTTGTCCCACCCCCGACACCATGACCCACTGGGCCACCCTCCCAGAAGAGACGCGGCGTCAGCCCTGGATCTGAGGCCCTGCTCCTGTCAATATTGATTGGGGTCTGAAGGAGAGGGGCTTTGGCCCAGTGAGCTGCTTTCCTTCAGCTCCTACACTCTCTGGGGCTGCCGAGTGGATTTTCTGCTAGATGGCTCAGCCCTTGCACAGCCATGAAAAATGAAATTATTTCTTCTGTCTCCTCAAAACGGGGTGACACCCAGGCCTCTCTTCATTTGGGAGACTCTGTCTGAGGAATGGCCTTTTTTCCATGTAGATAATTCATCCCATTTACCAATAGCTTGGCAAAAAAGTAGAAGAAGGATGTAATCAATTATGAAATTGTTTGGTGTTGGAAGAAGGGTTACGTCTGCTGGGCTGAGGAGGGAAAAGAGTTATTATCTGCTTTTGACATCATCAGAGACACGGATTGGGCAAAGGGGTACCATGGAGCCAAACAGGCCAGGGTGGCTTCCCCTGGGTCAGTCTAACCGACTTAGCATCCTGGACACCAGGGTTTCCAAAGTGAGTTCTGGGTAGGTGAGAGGGAGCAAGTCCCTGTTCCCTGAGTAGAAGCTGATACAGGCCTGCCATTATCCAAAGTGGGGAGGGTTAGTGTGGGGGTTCTGGAAACATGGGCAAATGGAGCAGAGACTCAGGGACAGGAGAAGCAGCAGGTGACCAATGGCCCCTGATTCTGAACGGGGACTTGTGTGGTCTCCTAGTGAAGAACCACCCCATCAGCCTGCCAAGGGTGCCCGCACATCCCTTCAGTGCCAACGTGTGGGGTTCAGCCGTTGTTTGTTGATCCAATATACACCTGATAAACCTGGAATGGGTGAAACAGAACATGAAAGTATCATGTCATTCATTAAGATGAATTTAGGTTCAATCCTTTAGTGGCTTCATAGAATATTTTACTTATATTAAGATATGTTGGAAAATATCTCTATTTTAGGGTCTTACATCCCATTACATATCAATATAAACTCTATACTACAGAGATGATTATTTTTAAACCTTGAGAAAATCTAGAAGAAAATTAAGTTGACCATTTATCAAGCCTCAGGAGAGAGGGACGAAAATGATTTTTCTAAGCTTAGAAGCAATATAGAAACCCTCAGAGGAAAAGAGACAGATTTGACTATATAGAAGAACAAAATATTTCTGTAGGTTCAAGAAGAAAAGAAGCAAACAAGAAACTGGGCAAATATGACTATGATCAAGAGTGAACTTTATTATTTAAAATGATCAATTCATTGTTAAGAAAACACCAAGCCCCAAGCAGAAGCTAAGAATATAAGCACGATTCACAGAATAGAAAACACAACTAGTAAGCAAGAATACGGAAAAGGTTCAGCTTCACTAGAAGCGAAATACATGTAAATTTTGAAAAAAAAATCTTTTGTTCATAAATAAATCTTTTTTTAAAAAAAATGAGAATACTCGATTTTGATAACAGTGCCCTGAAACTCTTGCACGTTCCTGGTGGTCTTGTAAATAGATAAAACCCTTTCAGACAGCAATCCAAAGTTACAAAAATGTTTATTCCCTTTGGCTCAGGAATACCATTTCTGAGTCTCTAACCTGGAAAAGTACTCTAAAAGATGGAAAAAACTCACGTGCGAAGGTCTTTACTGCCGTGTGGCTTATCACAACAAACACCAAAAACAACCCAACATCGATAAGAGGTGCTTTCGTCACATCCAATCAGTGGAATATTAGTTAGTCTTACGTGGTAGCCATGTGGACAAAGCCTTTCTTTACTATAAGATGAAAAAATGGTATACAAAGTTAGACACAAACTATGATTTTCAGTATGTAGAAAATATACACATATATAAAAATAAACAGAAACACAACCAAACCCACTCTATACCTACCAACATGGATAAGATTAAACAAAACAACTGACCACACCAAGTACTAGCGAGGTGGAGAGGCAACTGGAACTCTTATATGCCGTGAATGGAACAACGCATCTACGAAATGGTGCGGCCACTCTGGAAAACGGTTGGGCAGTTTCTTACTGAGATAAACATATACTGACCGCATGATCTAGAAATCCCGCTCATGAGTATTTACCAAATGAAATGAAAACATACACCTCCCAAAAGCCTGTACATGAATGCCTTTAGTAGTTTGAATCAGAACCTCCAAAAAAATGAAAGCAACTCAAATGTTCATCGACTGGCACACAGATCAACAAACTGCGGTACAGCCACACAGTGGACTATGGCTCAGAAATAAAAAAGAATGAAGGACTGATGGACACAACATAGGTGAATCCCAAAAGTGTTATGCTAAGTGAAAGAAACCAGACATAAAAGGTCACATATCATATGAATCTATTTCCTTTTTTAACGTTTATTTATCTTTGAGACAGAGAGAGACAGAGCATGAATGGGGGAGGGGCAGAGAGAGAGGGAGACACAGAATCGGAAGCAGGCTCCAGGCTCTGAGCCATCAGCCCAGAGCCCGATGCGGGGCTCGAACTCACGGACCGCGAGATCGTGACCTGAGCTGAAGTCGGCCGCTTAACCGACTGAGCCACCCAGGTGCCCCCATATGAATCTATTTCTATGACATTCGGGAAAAGGCAAAATTACAGGAACAGAAACGAAATCAGTAGTTGCCCGGGACTTATGTGGAGGGTGGGATATACTGCAAAGAAGGACAAGAGAACTTTTTTGTTAACAGAGGGCTTTTTTTTTTTAAGTGTATTTATTTCTTTTGGGGAATAAGAGTGCATGTGCATGAGCACAGGAAGAGCAGAGAGAGAGGAGGAGAGAGAACCGCAAGCAGGCTCCGTGCTGTCAGTGCAAAGTCCGATGCGGGGCTCCGTTCCACAAACCGTGAGATAATGACCTGAACTGAAATCAAGAGTTGGACACTTAACAGACTGAGCCACCCACGCGCCCTGAGAACTTTTTTTGATGGGACTGTTCTATATCTTGATTATGGGGTTAGTTACATGGTTGTGTGCATTTGGCAAAATTCATAGAACCCATTTCCTCAAAGCTAATTTTCTTCTTGTATGTAAATTATACCTCAATATACCTGATGGTCAACTACAAAAAAAAAAAAAATGATCTGGAGTTCTTCTCTTTTCTCTATTTCTCAAATTTTCTAACATAAATTTAAAAGGGAACTATATCTATGTATGTATCACCTATATATCATCTAAACCTATATCTATATGATCTATAGCTATATCATCTATATATCATCTAAATATAAATCTATATCTATATCATCTACATATCATCTAAATCTGTATCTATATCTATATCATCTATATCTATTTATATCCATATCCATATCCATATGTATATCCATATCTATATCATCTATATCTATATCTGTATCTATCTATATCATCATCTATATCTATATCTATATCTATATCTATATCTATATCTATCTGTGTATGTTCTTGTCTCTAGTGAAGGATAATTCACAGCAAGGGGGCATTGATGTAAAGCCGTGTAATATTTCTATCTCAAATAGCCACGGACAAGAAGCAAACAATGTGAAAAATCCTTTGCAAATTTTGAAGTTACCTAACCCATGAGGCTATTCTCTGGCTCTACCTCTGTTTGGATTTTTAGTGGAGCTCTGCTTTCCACTTGACCCAACGCCAGCTCTCAAATCAGGTGACAAATGGTAACGAAACTATATGTGTTTCACTTAGAAAATAAGACTCAAGAGTGGAATTTATCCCAAAATGCAAGGTTGGTTCAACATATAGCAATCTATTGATGGGATATATTTACTGTATTAATAGAATAAAGGACAAAACCATGCAATTATCTCCACAAACATGCAGAAAAAGCATTTGGCAAAATCCAGCATCCCTTCTTGATAAGAAACACTCAACAAACCAGGAGTAGAAGAGGGAACTTCTTCAACCTGATAAAGGGTATCTGCAAAACGGCCACAGCTAATGTCACCGTTAATGGTGAAAGACTGACAGCTTTCTCCCTGAGATCAGGAACAAGATGCAAATGCCTGCTCTTGCCATTTCTGTTCAACATTGTACTGGAAGTTCCAGCCAAAGTGATTAGACAAGAAAAAGAAATGGAAGTGATCAGATTGGAAAGGAAAATGAAAACTATTTCTAAAATATTTTTTATATTTTATTTATTTTGAGAGAGGGAGAGAGAGAGAATCCCAAACAGGCTCTGCACTGTCAGTGCAGAGCCCGATGTGGGGCATGAACTCAGGAACTGAACCGTGAGATTATGGAGCTGAAATCAAGTCAGAGGCTTAACGGACTGAGCCACCCAGGCATCCAGAAAACGATTTCTATTTGCAGATGAGGTGATCTTGCATATAGACAATCTTAGCTTCTACAGAAAACTTATGAGAACTAATGAGTGATGAAAATGCTCTGCAAGGACATAGTGGCACGATTTTGTGAATATGCAAAAAATCAACGAGCCCTAGGGTGACTTTTGTAATAGGTGAATTATTGTTTCAATAAAAACGGAAAGAACCGCCCCCCTTCCAACCAAAGAGATTTGGGAAAGAAACTGAAGGGTGTCAAGGAGCTAGCATACATAAATACTGTCCCAGACAGCCTCTGGGACAAAAGAATCCGAGGTCAGCTCCAGAATTTTCCAGCCATTGGACGTTGTGAGAGTAACAGAGAGGTCGCGTGGTAGGCTTCGACCAGGTCTAACCTAGTTTAGCGGGTTTAAGACTACCTTTGCCTCACCTCCTAGTCTCCGTAGCCTATTGCAAACCAACCATCTGCGTTTCCACCACTCATAGGAACATATCGCTGACTGTGCCTCTATTACAAATATACAGATATATATTTTTCCTCCCCTTGATTATAATGTCTCTAAGTAAGAGGACCATTCCCCAAAGGGTCAATACAGAGACATAAATTTGGTGGATATGTCTGTTAAATGATGGAAATCATCAGCAGGTGCAATTTATCTTCGGTGCCTCCCCCCCTACCCCAGAGCCAATCCTTGGGGTCCGCATGAGGTCCCTTGATCTGCTGCTTGCCAGGTCTCTGGACATCTGAGGGTCCTCAGGTGAGGTGACCCTGCAGGGGGCTCTCACTGAAGCACGAGATGGTCCTTAACGCCTTCCTACTTGAGATGACTCCATCCCACAATGTATCGAACGTGACAAATGTACTTATTTGTACATAAATACGAGAAATCTCATTTATGTTTAACTATCTGAGTTGAGTTGTGGTTGAATACTTGACAGAACAATATACTTTGCAAACATTTGATTAAAGTTTAATTAATTTTGATTTTGCAGTTTTCCTATTTTAGAGCCAATTTTTTTTTTCCAGGTCGCAAAAATAATTTTATAGGCTCTTGCAAAGCCCTCAGGTCCAAAGCATTACGTTGCCCAAGGCAGCAGACTGGATGAGAGGTTTTGTAGACTTTATCAGGGAACAGATGGGGAGGCATGTGAGGGAGCAGGGAGTCCCCTCCTAACCCTTAAAATCTCTGCTCTAAGGCTGCTTGTCTCCTGCACTTGTGTTTCGATTGGGCCTGTCTCTTTAAATGGGAAGCAGCCCTGTGGCCCAGCACCTCAGAGACCCCCAGTGCCATTCGCGGGCCACATGCTGCCCACAGTGGTGTCAGAGTGGGGCATACAGGCACCGACAAAGATTGGGAGAGATCGATGAACACGGACGCGGATTCATTCTCCACCGCTGGACTAATCAGCTGGTTTTCACAAGCACTTTATTCCCCCGTCATATCAACCACAAATACCCGCTTTAACGCTTGGGATCAGCCCTGCACCAGCCAAATTGATTATATTATTTGGTTTGCTTTAGGAGGAGAAATGGAAAAGACCTTTGCCCTCCCCTCTATAAAAAGCTACAGCAAAAACAAGTAAAACAACAACCACTCCAGGTTCTGACAGAGGAGAAGAGCCTGCACGCTGGTTCAGATAATACTTTCGAGAAATTAAACGTTTGTATCAACCTGAGTCTTGGTCCCCAAACCACTGGCTCCCAGCGTCCAGAGGACTGGAGAGAAGACAGGGGCCTTGCTGGTCCCCTGGGAACAGGAGCAGTAGGAAGTGAATCCCTGTGCAAGGTGGTGGCTTCGGTCAGAAAGAGAGGGAAGCCTGAAAAAAGTCAGGCTTCCGGGGGATAACGTTAGACCATAAATATCCTGGGGAAATCACCTCGGAGTGCAGAGGGAGAACTTCTCGTGGGCAGTGGGGTGGCACCCAGGAGGAGCTGGGCCATTGGGAGACCCACGTGCATGTTAGCTGGGCTCGGAGGGCTGTGGTGGGGCATTCCTTCCTTAGGAACTTGCAGGAGGGTGCCCGTCTGTGTTACAAGTACCCACTCGGGGGGCTGGGGGGCTCAGTCAGTTAAGCATCCGACTTTGGCTCAGGTCATGATCTCATAGTTCATGGGTTCGAGCCCCACGTTGGCTTTGTGCTGACAGCTCGGAGCCTGGAGCCTGCTTCGGGTTCTGTCTCCCTCTCTCTCTCTCTGCCCCTCCCCTGCTCATGCTCTCTCTCCCAAAAATAAATAAACATTAAAAAAAAGAATTAAAAGTACCCATCCAGAAGGAACAGGGAAAACAACTGGTCTGGTCTTCTCATTTTATATAAAAGGGAACCTGAGGCTCAGCGGGGCAAGGGACTGACTTTAGGGCACACAGCAAAGTACCAAAAGAATCAGGACTTGAACTTGGATCTCTTCTATCCTGTCCGGGGCTCTTGGCACGTGGTCGGTCACTCGTGGCTCAGGGCCAATGGGACCGTACAAGCCATGGCGACAACATGTGTGAACTTGCTTGTGTCTTCTCCGCTGAAGTCTTTCTGTCTGGTACTAGGCTGCCAGTCATTGATTGCAGCCCCCTGGAGGGCCCCCAGGAAAAGGGGCACAAGCGTGTGAACAAAAACACTAAAGTGTTTTACACTAGGGGCCCGTTGGCTCAGGGCCTGTTAGGAAACCCACTGCAGGCCCTCGAGAGAGGGCAGGTGTACCAGGAGCAGGGTAGCAGGACTGGAGCACTGATTCAGAATGGGGAGCAAGCGGGGTGCGTGGGTGGCTCAGTCGGTTACATGACCGACTTCAGCTCAGGTCATGATCTCAGAGCTTGTGAGTTCGAGCCCCGCCTCGGGCTCTGTGCTGACAGCTCGGAGCCTGGAGCCTGCTTCGGATTCTGTGTCTCCCTCTCTCTCTGCCCTCCCCTGATCACCCTCTCTGTCTCTCAAAAATAAATAAACATTAAAAAAAATTTTTTTTAAAAGAACGGAGAGCAAGCTGCCCTGGTGGCTCATCCAAGATCCTCGTGAGCCTGTGTCACCCCCTACGGGGTCCATTCTGGGAGCAGGAATCCGTATGGTCTAGTCCTGGCCGCAGACCAGTCTGTGTGCTCGAACACTGACTTGGCGTCTCTGGACCTTAATCTCCCACTTTGAGATGAATGTGTCAGACCAGACAGTCCTCGTAGCTCTGTGGTTATGTGGGTCTCTGACTCCAGGCTTTGTCTTTTTTTTTTTACCTTAAAATAAAGGACCCCAAACTCCCTCTTGACCCCACTTCTTTGTAGCTGCTACCTGCCTTCCTGTCCTTCACGGGAGCACTGCCCGTAGGAGCTGTTCACATCCGTCACCACCTCCTTGCCTCGAATTCTCTTCTCAACCCCGGCTGGGCTGCTGTCCCTGCCACTCCGAAGGGACTAGTCTTGCCAGAGTCACCGATTGCTTTCACGTTCCCAACCCCCGAGTCGTTTCTCTTCCCTTCCCTGCCTTCTCCGCGGCAAGAGATACAGTTGATCACTTCTTGAAACGCGTCCTTCCCCTGGCCTAATAGCACACTGGTGGCAGATCTTTGGACAGTCCACTTACGCTAATTCTTCCTCCTCTTCTGCACTTACCCTAAGGGTTGGGGTGCCTCAGGACTCAGGCCTTGGCTCGCTTCCTTTCTCTATCTGCCCTTTCCCTCTAAGTGTCCTGTCCGGTGTCTTGGCTCCAAAGACCCACGATGTGTCCATGGTCACTGAGGCATACCTTAGAGCTGGAGAAATCGCTCTGGACTCCTCATCTAAGTGTTCACTCCTTCCCTCCACATGAACAGCTAAGAGACTTCTCACACTTTACACGGCCAGCGGAGAACCCTTGGTCTTCTCCCCTTTAGCTGCTCTCCTGGTTCTCCTCATCTCAAGAAACAACATGCCGTCCACTCACTCCATGGTTCATGTGAGAGACCTAGAAATCGTTCTTGGTTCCTTTCTCTCCCCCGCCTCCACATCCAAGCTATTGGCAAGACCACCGGGCTTTAAGAAGGCTCACCTGGTATCTGTCTACTCCTCTCAGCCTCTGTCTCTACCACTCCAGTCTGCTCCGCTCCTACCTCTTGCCTGGGCCCCGGGAACTACCTTCCATCCTGGGCTTCATGTTTCCTCTCCGGCCTCCAACGATCCATTCCCCCATGACTACAAATCAGAGCAAGTCTCTTCTCTGCTTAAGCACACCCCAATATGGCGCTCCTTAGCTCTTAGAGGAAACTCCCCACTCCTTAGCCTGGTTTTCAGTGTGCTACTTGCTCTGGCCCTTGTCTCTGCCTTTGACCTGACCTTTTACCTGGGCTGAATTATTTCCAACTGTCTGGCCTTTGTGCTGGCAGTTCCCTTGCTTGTAATGTTCCCTGCCTGGGCCTTCACATGGTGAGCCTTCGTTTTAATGTCACATTCTCGGAGATGTCTCCTCTGGCCATCCAAGCGAATCACCTTTGCATCAACCCAAGTCTTGGCAGAGTATTTGCCATTAACTGACATGTTTTGTGCTTGTTTTCTGTTCATTTACTGTCTGTATCCTCTTTACTAGAATATAAGCTCCCAGGAGGCAGGGACTTCGTCTGTTTCATTCATTGCCATATCCCTAGCGTCTAGATTATCGCCTGACACTTAGAAGGTAGACACTCCATGCATTTGTTGAATGAATGAATAAATACATAAATCATGGCCTCCGGGGGTAGAGTTTGGAAACCTCTTTTTAAAAAGTGCTCAGCAACTAGGGCCCTGCTTGTACTACGCTAGAAACTTCATGTCGTTCCTGAGCAGACTGAAGCAAGAATGTTCATTTTTAAAGATTGTGGAGGACAATGTTTACCCTAAAGGAATAAATCTCTAATAGTGGAATTACAAGGCCTGTGACAAATATTTAAAAGATATAGGTCAGTAGGGTCCTTTGCCCGTGTATTCGAGTGGCATAAAACACTGTCGTCTTTGCTTCCCCGTGTTGCGGCCCTATTCCTTAGTTCAACAGCTGAGAGATAAAGGGCCTTCTGTCTTTCCTGAAAGGAATCAATAATAAGAATGAGTGCTTGGCTCCCTCCAAAAGGTCAGCCTGACACCTGATTTCTCAGGCTGCTCTCTTGATCCCTCCTCCCCATTAACGGGGTAGCCTTTTCCTGCCTGGCGACACCTTTTGAAGAACAAATTTGTAATCTGATTCTGAGAAATATTATGGGGATTCAGATGGTATCTCCAGGTTCATTTGGTTTGGCCCCTTGAAGGATGGAGGGTAGGTCCAAAGCAAAGGTCAATGTCTCCCCCCCGGATGGGCATCCGCGTGTGCAAATGTGAGCAGGGGTACAAGAAAAGGGACACAGGCAGAGGTGAATGCGAGCAGGACGACGGCCCACAAACAGGAAGGAGCCTCTCTGCGCACAAATGGCTGTGTATAAAGCCCCCGTGCCTGGCAGTAAGCTTGCAGAGGCATGAATGAATGTTGGCACGTGTCCACATGTATGGTACACACACGAGTGCATTTGCACGTGTGCTAGACCGTGCTTCGCCAGGGGTCTGAAATCTAATAATCACGCGACCCTAAAAGGTCACTTAAGTTTCTCCTCTGTAAACTGAGACTGCTAACTAAGTCCTACGTACTTCACGTGCTTGTTCCCGGGAATAAACGAGAGCATGGGGGGAGCATTCTTTGTAACTGGAAAGGTCTCAGCATCTTACTTGTGTTGCACAAGTGTGGCCCACATGTGTACCTATAGGTGCAGGTGGGAAGGGAGGAGAAAATAGGGAAATTCCAATCAGACCAGCCGTCGCTTTTACTTACTATGGACCATGAGCCTCTGTAGGATTGGAGCTTTTTGAAGAATCATTTCTAGCGTGCAAGAGACGGGCCCGATTCCCCAGCTGTCCTTCCTCACCACTCCCTGCGCCCAGATGCCACCTCCTAGAAGCCAGGCAGCCTTCCAGCGTTGACACCCCAACCCCTCCTGGCCTCGGCCTCGAGTCCCCGCCTTTCCGTAGGGATGCCTCGATTTAGGAAAACCTGGCATACAAAACACAAGTCCCAAACAGAAGCGAGACAATTAACCTGGGGGACGAGGGTTACAAGCTGGGGGCCTGGGATCCTATGGTTGGGAAAACATCTGGGCCTCCTGGCCCAGTGCCCCACCCCCATCCCATACCTCCCACCTCTGGCAAAGCCTCAGGGAAGAGGTGGATTATCTTTTTTTTTTTTTCTTTTTAAATGAATAGGATGGGCTGTGGGCGCCTGGCAGGCCCCATCTGTCCGCTGCCCTGACTCAATTTGATTCCCATTCACCCGTCTTTGTTTGCCTTCCTTTTTTGATCAGCAATCTCATGGGGGGTGGGGGGGGGGTGGGGGTGCAAAAGCTTAATGTTCTCAATGGCTCTGCAGAACCCAGACCCCCTCCTGGCCGCCCACCCCCACAACAGCCCAGCCACTGTTCCAGGAGGTGAGTGTCCTCAGGCCTGAGGCTCCCTGCAGGGCAGGGCCTGGTCCATCCAGGCCTCTTGGGTGCAGTAGAGGGGAGGCGGGCAGAGACGTGTCCAGGAAGAAGCTGGAGGGAGATGCTCTGGTGTAACTGGGGAAGGATGGCTGCTGCTCCCTGGGTTGCAGGAAAATGTGCCTTCCAGGGTCAGGTGCCTCTCTAATGGTGGGGTGAGGAGGGGAGGGAAGGCAGGGGAGGTTAGATGGGGGCCCCAGAGGTTTCTGAGTCGGGGGGGGACTACAAATCTGGAAGTGTCACCACTGAAAGCCATTTCACCCCTTTTCATTTATTTATTTTTCTTTTTTTTTTTTAACATTTATTTACTTTTGAGAGACAGAGAGAGACAGAGCATGAGCAGGGGAGGGGCAGGGAGACTCAGAATCCGAAGCAGACTCCAGGCTCTGAGCTGTCAGCACAGAGCCCGATGCGGGGCTCGAACTCACGAACCATGAGATCACGACCTGAGTTGAAGTCCCATGCTTAACCGACTGAGCCACCCAGGTGCCCCTCACCCCTTTTTAAATAGAAAAGATAAAACGGCACCAATACAAAATTTAAAAAATGAATTGAAAATTTCACGCATAATCTCACAGCCATAGTGCTGAAACCGCTTTGGAGTTTGCCTAAGACTTTGGTGACCAGGGGATTATTTTGTAAGTTGTCACCGTCACTAACAAGGGACCCAGGGAGCTTCAGAAATGAAGGGGCTTTGAGGAAGAGCTACCAGCCCATTTGGCAGATGGCATAACCAAAGAAAGGACCTAGGCCTCTGAACACGGGGCCCAATGCTGGCCCTCGAAACAGGGATCAAGGTTATGGGAGAATGAGAGGTTTAACCAACCACTGTCCAAGGACTCTAGTTGTCTGTGATGGTGTAGAGGCACAGGAATAGCCTTCTGAGGTGAGGGTTGGGGAGAACAGATGTAAAATCAGATAACAGCGGTAAAGATTAAGCCAGAGGTCTTACTGTGTGGGCCAGACCAGTGACAGGTACAGATTTAGATTTTTCTTGGTGTGATAAATAGGACGACGCAGCCTGGCATTGTGAGCAGTGCCTATTTCTTTCCAGCAGGGGGCACTAGAACGTGCCTCTGCATCTCCCCTGTTGTGCCATTTTACATGGGTCACACAGTTGGCATGGGCTACAGCCAAAACTTCAAAGCCATCTGGTTACCCAACCGCCTCCTGGCAAGCTTGTCTTCAAGGAGGTGACATCCTCCAAGAAATGTAAGGCGTAGCCCAACGAGTATAGGATAAAGGAGAAGTTTGGGGGGGGGGGGCCTCAACAGAGGTACAGGTAATGGGCCGTGGGAGGGGTAGAGATTACTTCCAGCTGATGGCAACTGGGAAGGTTTGGGGAGGAGCCCTCTAGGGTGGTTTAGTTGAAGGAGATGGGATCCATCTTGGGGGGAAGGGAGCTATGTACCTGCAGAGAAGGCAAGTCAGAGCAGAAGCCGGGGCTGGTCAAGCGTGAAGTGCAGACAGGTGACTGAGAAAAGGTCTGTGAGGCGGGTACCGAGGCGATGGGGCAGAGCCCCAGTTGGTACTGTGGTGCTCACCTGGGGGCTAAGGAGTGCCCAAGGGAGGGATAGGAGACTGGGCTGCAACGAGGTTGGGGCTCCCTTTGGTTACCCACTTTTACCAGGAGCCTGAGAGGAGAAATAGCTTTGCACCTGAAGACTGCATTTTTCACATGCTTATGGATATTTGTGATTGATAAGTCAATGCATTTAAAAGCACTATCGCACTCATAGTGGGTTTGATCATTCTGAATTTCCTCAGGGAACAGATGCAACTCTCAACTGGAGTTCTTGAAAAGCTTTTACACCGAAAGGTGTCCTTCCACTTGACAAGGTCCCGAGAGTGTTCTCGGAGCCCTGCCTGCTCCCCTTGTGGGCCCTGTCTTCCGGATGTGTATACCTCCAGGAGACAGGATGCATAGACACTAACAACGGAACGTGTCATGAGACAAATATGCCCAGGTGCCAAACCCAATATAATCTGGGACCCAAATGTGTACTCCTGTAGATAGCGCTCTAGAAATTTGGGGGAGAAATCTCTGAGGGTAGGTTAGCAGGATGAGGTTTATGGGCAATATAGGATTTGATTAATCCTTGAAGGACGTGTGGTAATTGGATAGGCAGACGAGTGAACAACATAGGTGCTTCTAGTTAATTATTTAGTTGTGTTCATCTGCTTATTTTTTTTTATTTTCAGAAATTTAAAAAAAATGACCGAAAAGTATCGAGAATAATAAAATAGAGACAGGTGTGCCCACCACCCAGAATTGATGGTTATTAATATTGTGTCCCATTTGCTTCATTTTGTTAAGTAAAAAAAAAAAAAAAAAATACATTAGTTGGAGTAGAATTGAGGTCTCTTTTGTCCCTCCCACTCCATCTCCTGCCAGCTCCCTTTCTGTGTCCCACAGCCAAGCCACCACCATCATGAATTAGGCATGTATCTTTCCAGCGTGTTTTAAATACTTTCACAAACATGCATGTTTCTGTGAACAAAGAATAGTAGTGTTTTGTAGCTTTTTAAAATGAGTATAAAAGGTAGAGGAAAAGCATTGTGTTGCAAGTTTGCTTTTGCTTACTGAGTTACGTGTTGGTCAAACTGCGTTCTTTTTACCTGCAACGTGGCGTTCTGTCACATGAATACCGCAATAATTTTTTTTCCTGCAATAATACTGTCACAGTGAACATACTCTTAAACTACCCTTCACACATATGTATGAGACTATAAGCAGAATTACTGGGTTCTAGGGAACGCATAGTTGTCTCAAAAAAATAAATAAACGTAAAAAAAATGTTAAAAAAAAAACATCCTCGTCTTTTTTAAAAAAATTTTTTTTAAAGTTTATTTTTTTGAGAGAGAGAGTGAGGAGGGGAGGAGCAGAGAGGGAAAGGGAGACAGAGAATCCCAAGCAGGCTCCACACTGTCAGCACAGAGCCTGATGCGGGACTCAAACTCACGAACCACGAGATCATGACCCAAGCCGAAACCAAGAGTTGGATGTTTTAACCGACTGAGCCACCCAGGAGCCTCCAAAACATTCTCCTCTTAATCAGAGGTGCAGACACATGGTAGTGTTGCTAAGGTGGCTCTAGGATTAAAATACAACTCATTTTCATTTACTAAAGTTCATAAGAAGAATAATTTTTAATTGTTGACTCTGGAGAAGGATGATTTTTGAATTGGAAACTTGTCCTGCTGAGCTAGGCATAGAAGCTGTCGATTGGACTTTGGTTATTGTAAATGCATGCATACCACAGGCCAACTGACTTTAATGACTTTGGGCCTTGGTAGATGATAGATAGATAGATAAGAGATAGATGGAGACAGAGTGAGTGAGAGAGAAAATATTATATGAAGTTCTTATGGGCACAGAACCTGCAGATAATAGTTACAAGGCCAGCTGTAAGCTTTTCTGAGTTTGGTGATACGTGGGTGCTGTTCTCTGATCTGTCTACCATCATATTAAAATTCCACTATTGGAATATCTCATACGCATTAGAACGTTCATCATCGCAGAAGTAATACGGTAAATTGTTGCCTTCTTTCTGTCCAAGTATACATTTGCTTGACATTTTCCTATAAAGAAGATAGTTTCCCTAAAATGAAACAGAAGTCATTTTCTGAATGGGGACAGTGGGCAAAGGAGGAAAGGTGAGAGGTAGTTCAGGAGGTGGGCAGGCATGGATGTTTCTGGAGGTACAGAGGTCAGAAAGCCCACATGGAAGATGGGGTATGGCTAGTTGGCCTGGAGCAGAGGGGCAAGTAGAGGAGTGGTGTTAAGGCTGCATCAGTGCTCAGGGGCAAAGGAAATGCTGAACACTATCTCCTGCCCTCCCACTGCCTCACGACACACACACACACACACACACACACACACACACACACAATTTGAATCTTGTAGCATTCTTCACAAGAGAGCAAGGCCTGTGTTTTACACCCCTCTGAATCCTTAAAAAAAAAAAAAATTTCTTTTGGCCACTTTCCAAGCTGAGACTTTTGCTTCTTTTCCAGAGTAGCCATGGTCTTGTGTACCTTCAAACTTCTTCTGTCTTGGGTGATGGGCATTTTAGAATAAAACCCGGGGCTTCGCGGGAGTATTGCTATCACTATACCACCAACAGGCGTCCAGAATTTGCTGACCGCTATCTTGGGCCTCCCCCCTCCCCCCCCCCCCCCCCCCCCCGCCCTTGCCTTCTTCAGCGCCAGCTTCCTGAGTTCTTTCCTTGCTTCTCAGGCGGTCCTGCTTACTTAGCCCTCCGGCCCTCCATACTTCTGCTGCCCTTGCCAGTGTCTATTGTTGGTAGCAGAAATAAACATGAACTTAGAAAGCAGTAGGAGTACAGACAGCTGAACAGAATCAAGGGTTCAAACAAGCAGTCAGAGAAACAGACCACCTTCAAGAACCCCCAGGGGAGAGTGCGCAATATTCTAGATTGAACAATGTCGGCTCTGAATGCAAGCAAGGTCAGGGAGGCTTCAAGGAGGAGGTGGCCTGGAGCCGACCCTGAAGATGGGGGGGGGGGGGTCCCTATAGAAAGAAGGAGGAGGCGGGGCCTCCTCTCCCTATTTTTCCTTTGGGCTTCCAACCCTGAAACGTCAAGACCACCAGTCGGTCTGAGCCTGGGGGCAAGAGGCGGACCCTGTGGCACCCTCCTGGCTGGCATCACCCCTCAGAGATGAGAAATTCCGCAGTCGGCACTCTTTCGGTTTCCCTTTCCCTTTCCCTTCAGAAAGAGAAAGGAGGTAGATGGGGAGGGGGCGGTGGGTTGGGGCGGGAGGTGGCAGCAAAGGGGCTTCCTGCAAAGCCCGGGCTGACTGGCTCGGAGAAGGATAAATGACTCCGGTCGCCGCGCCGCCGGTGTTACACAACTTGTCTGTGTTGGCTTGAGACCTCAGTGATCCCCCTCTAATTGAAATCACTTTCCCCTGACCTCCTCCGTAAGCCTGGAGCTTGCTGCTCTCCCCGCCAACAAAAGGGCGCGGAGGTCCGAGGAAATCCTGGCGGGGCCGCCGAGCCACAAGCAGCATCCTCCGCCCCCGCAGGCCGCCTGCGCCCTGGCCTTCAGGGCACCTGCTGCGGGGAAGGCCCAGCCCGCGGTGGGGGGGGGCGGGGGGGTGAGGGGGGCGGAGCTGGCAGAGAGGCTCTCAGCGGGGCCGGGACTGCCCCCTAGAGGACACTGGTGGCATTTTGTGGCGGGGGTGGGGGGGCGGGGGCTGCTGATGGGCACTAGGATCAGGGGTGTTCCGCGTTCCCTGGGGATGAGGCTAGGATGCCAGACGTCTTGCCTTGCTGGGGGACAAGCCCACATTTGCTTAGAAGGACCCTCCAGTCAGTAGAGATGAAAAATCCGACCCTGATGCTCTGAGCCTAGACACTGTTTCACATAAATCCAAGTATTTTTGCACCGTTATAATATACTCCGGTGTTCCCAAGAAAGCAACTACTCATAAATCAAGGGAAAGGGAACTCTTTTTCCAGTTCGTCTGGTTAAGAGTTGTTTACCATTTAGGCACATTGCAATACTTGAACAATGGCAGTATAACACATCCGTATCAAAATCTCTATTTCTTTCTCTATTTATGTGTATATATGTAATGGATTTTATATATATATATATATATATATATATATATATATATGCATATATATGTGTGTGTATGTATGCATATATATATATATATATATATATATATATACACACACACCCGTATATATACGCACACACCAGATATACTTTTAAACCATATTTCAAAAAGTCAAATATAAAGGAGCTCTAATAGTGTTCATTTGAATACCATCTAGTCTTAAATACAAACTTACTCATTATGAGTAGGCGCAAGACTCACTGTCTTCTGGTGCAGATATGCCTGAATTTACATAGAGAAATGCACATTGTTGGATTAGAAGTTACTTTCACTTTACTTCTCTTTATAATTATACTAAAAAAAAAGCTGTGCTGACCTCTGGAAAGGACTGCCCAGCGCTTTAGAGTTGAGAAGCGTTGTTACCTCTCTGGGTCTTAGTTTTCTCCTCAAAAACAAAAACAAAAACAAAAACAAAAACAAAAACAAAAAAACAGAGACAACAAGATGTTAAAAACAGCAAAAATGTTGTGCTAAATCATATGCATGGAGCACCGAACCCAGGATACTGCTGCCAAGAGGAACATTGGGAGGGAGAGAGCCTAGGGTGGGGGGTGGGGAGGGGGGTTGGCTGGATGTGTGTGTTGGAGGGGGTGGGGGGTGTGCAGAGCGCAATTGTGAGCCAGGATTGGAAGACCAAAGGCTGATCGTAGTTTCCTAAGTGAGTTACACGCAAAGCGTGGAGATTTTTTTTTTTCTCTTTTAAATTATTAAACAGCTAAGCAAAAGAAAGGAAAAACCTTCCTTAGGCACTTATTGACCATCTACTGTGGGCCAACACTCTGTTATAGGATCTTTTTAAATTCTTACCTCAACCTGGTGAGGTAGGTGTCATTTACCCTCACAGAGGAGGAGCTGGGAGCGCACTGAGTAAGCAAAATGCGACCCGAATCCATTTGACGTCGAAGTCATTGTGACATACTGCCCCTAAAAACTTGCCAGTGGGCTTGTTTTTATTTTTGCAGATTGGTGGTTTAATTAAGGTCTTCTGTCTTAGTCAGCAGTTTCGGTCTCTGATACTTGGCTGAGCCTAACTCCTAGATGTTAAAGGAAACACAAACCGAAATTCACGCATAGAACTGAACCAATATGAAGACGTCTGTATACTTTTGAAGGAAATAAAACAATATCTCTATAAATGGAAAACATACTACCTTCTTGGATGGGGAGACTTAATATCATAAACATTTCAATTCTCCCCCAAATCATTGTATAAAGGTCATGAAATTCCAACTGGAATTCTAATGGAAGTTTTATTGTGTTAAATTATCTAACAATTGGTATGAAAAAGTAAATGTCTGAGAAAGGCCAAGAAAAAAATTTAAGGATAGTCGAGGGAAGATAACTTGACTTAGCAGACATAAAAACATATACAGAACGGGGTTGACAAAGAAACAGAATGGAAAACCCAGAAATAGATCCCTGGGAAAAAAGGTAGTATTTTTAATAAATGACGTTAATGGAAACCCCAGAAATAGATCCCTGGGAAAAAAGGTAGTATTTTTAATAAATGATGTTGATAATCTGCTTAGAAGAAAAATAGATTTTGGTTCCCTGCCTCACATCATATAAAAAAGAATTTACCTGGATTAAGGCCTTAAAATGTAAAACAAACAAATAAAAGGCCAAAACATAAATTTATTACAAGAAAATCTAGGAGGAAAAATATACATACACACATATACACACATAAAAATTACATTACATATTGTGATATATAAATTATATATATATATATATATATACATATATATATAATTTCTATTTATTTTTGTATATTTGTGTATAAAATCTCCCCAGGGCTGTGGCTGAGGGAAAGGGTAGTATGGAATAGAAAACAATTATAGCAAGTGAGGAAATTGAGAAGCTATAAAGGAAAAGATAGGCATACTCAACTGTGTAAAAACGTATAGCATTAGTTTGGCAAATAGATTAGGGAACACATTTTCAATGCAGATGACTGATAAAATGTGAACATCGCAACTGTACCAAAAATTTCTAACAAATGAATAAGAAAATGAAGATCAATAAATTGGAAGATGGGCAGAGGATATGAAGAGACAGTTCAGAGAAGATCAAGTTCAAATATCAATAAGCTCATGAAAAGATATTTACCTTTTCTAGCAGTTAGTTAAATACAAATGAAAGTAACAGTGAGATATCATTTCAACTACAAGACTAGTAAAATACAAAGAGTGATAACTCCTATCACTAGTTAGAAACGTTGGGAGGAAAAGTGTCCTCTTATATACATTTCAAGAAAATGTGAATGATGTTTTTAGAACGCAATTAGGTGATGATTTTTAAAATGTAAGATACACATACCATTCAACCTAGCAACCCATCCCTGGCAATCTGTCCTTTATAAACAAAATTTTGGTAAGAAAAGAAATTTGTTCAAGGTCAAAGATGTTCACATCAGCATTGTTTGCAACTGCACAAATGGGAAACAAAATTAATGTTCATCAATAGAGGAAATAGTTGACTAAACTGTGGAACATTTATATCATGGAGTATTGCAAAGCTCTTAAAAAAGATTTGATTGAATATCATTTCTTATTGACTTTGAGGAATTATCATAGTACACTTTTAACTCCTTTTTAATTTTTTTTTAATGCTTATTTATTTTTGAGAGAGAGAGAGAGAGAGAGAGCGCAAGGGAAGAGGGGCAGAGAGAGAGGGAGGCACAGAATCTGAAGCAGGCTCCAGGTTCTGAGCTGACCGCGCAGAGCATCTTGCGGAGCTCAAACCCATGAACTGTGAGATCATGACCAAAGCCGACAATGGATGCTTAACCAACTGAACCATCCAGGAGCCCCATATCATAATATGTTTTTAAATGAGGAAAGCACATGTAGAGAATGGTATATAATATGACCTGCTTTTGTAATTATGACCCCCCTCAAAGTGCATACATATCGTGTACGTAAATGATCATATGAGCATAAAGAATACTAATGGAGGGGTGCCTGGGTAGCTCAGTCGGTTAAGCACCTGACTCTTGGTTTCCTCTCGGGTCCTGATCTCAGGGTTCATGAATTCGAGCCCTGCACTGGGCTCTGTACTGGCAGCTCACGCTCTCTCTCTCTGTCTCTCAAAATAAATGAATAGATAAATAGTAAAACTTAAAAAAAAAAAAGAATGCTAATGAAAAGACTCAGAACAGGTTGATAGTGGTGTGTGTGGAGAGACTCAAAGAGGTTAAAAATGGTATAAAAGATTGTTGACCTTGATTAACTCAGCATGAGGGATGGTGAAAGATTATGTGTGTGTGTGTGTGTGTGTGTGTGTGTGTGTGTGTGTATAAAACTATACATGGGGAGAGAAGTCTAGAAGAACATTCATTAAATATTAATAATGTATTCATGGATCAGATATCACAGAGATGCCAATTCTCCCAAAATTAATATGGAGATTCAATACAACTCCAGTAAAAATCTCAGCAGGTATGGGTGTGTGTCTGTGTGTGTCCATGCACATGTGTACACGTATGTGTTGTGTATACTTTGACACGCTAACTCTAAAATTCATATGAAAATGAAAAGGGCGAAGGGCAGTCAAGATACTCTCGACAAAATAACCAAGATTGGGAGGGGAGGGAGGAGGGAGGGCTCTGGTACTCTCAAATATCAAGACTTAAGACTTATGAAGATACAGAAACTGAGGCAAAGAAGTGGCCAAGAAACCTATGAAAAGATTTTCCACCTTATCAGTTATCAAAAAACTTCATCATGAGATCCACCCACCCCTCCAACGGCTGAAATGAAAAGCATCCGTAGGGGCAATAGCAGGTGCTCAAACACTGTTGGGGAGTATGCAAATCTTGGCACAATCGCTTTGAGAAACTGGCTGACGGAGCTGAATGTACATATATATGATGACGGGGCGGTTTGATCCCTAGACGTTCACTTGACAGAACTGTGGACGCAAATGCATCACAAGGTGTCTGTAAGAATGTTTGTAGCAATAATTGCTTACAGTCCAAAACCAAAAACACAAAGTACCCATCAGCAGTAGAATGGACACAGAAATCATAATATATTCTTATAATGGAATATTTACAGGGGTGAAAACAGACAAACCACAGTTCTGTACTGCAACACAGATGAAGCTCCCAGCATAACGTTGAACAACAAAAAAAGCTAAATGCAAAGAAACATACTTAGTTATTTCATTTATATAAAGGTCAAGTATCAGGGAGGTCACGTGTGGACTCCTGAGGGTGTGATCACGTTCTCTTTCCTGTCCATGGTGGTAAACACATGGCTTTCCGTTTTGTCAAAATGCATTAAGATGTTAATTTACGGTTTGTGCACTTTTCTATTTGTGTTATATTGCGATGAACAGATAAAAAAAAAAAGAATTTCAATGGTAACTATTACCTCAGGATGATGGGATTTCACATAATTTTTACTTTCTCATAATTTTTCTAGTCTTTGAATTATTTACAATACAGATGTATTGTTTATATAGTTAAGAAAGCCATAAAGCTCTTTTAATTGGGAGAACAGATATTCACACAAGTTTTGGAAATGCGAACACAGCTAGGTGTTCTCCACAAAGTTGGTTTTAAGAAAAGATCGTGAACCACCATGGTGCACGTTTTTCTTCCCTGCTTGGTTATTACGTTGGTCTTGAGATAGCACACTCCCTACCCGTGCCGTGGGGGGACTCTATAGCACCCGGGTTCTGCCGCATGAGCACAGGGCCAGGCGTTGCAGAAAGAGCCTGGGCAGGGAACCAACGGAGCTTGGCTCAAGTGCCAGGTCTTCTAGAAACTTCCAGCAGTGTAACTTCAGGCTAGTTACTTCCTCTTTGGGGTAACAACTCTCTGATCTAATCACTTCTGAAGGTTCTTCCAAATCTAAATTCTGTGACTCTATCTCTCAGTGAAATGGAGCAGAGAGATTGGGTGGCATCTGGAGAGAGTACGAGGTTAAGAGAGTAGACTTTTTTTTTTAGGGGAAAAAACTAGAAGGCAGTGTGTGGATGTGTTGATGGGAATGATGCTGGAGACAGCAGCGATAGACGATGCGTTTGCAAGAGCAAATTCCGGAGCAGGAGGCAGAGGATTGGATCCAGCACACGCGTGGAGAGGGGCAGCTTTAATGCACAAGTGCAGCTTTTCCATGAAGACAGGAAGAAAGAGAGAGATGACGCAGGTGCAGGTCGGACTGAGGATGTGGAGGAGGAAAGACGAGGGAGTTACTGTCGACCGCTCCTCCTTTGTCATTGAAGAATGAGGTGACTTTGCCAACTGAGAAGTGATATCAGATATTTAAGGCGAGAGAAGAGTCATCCGTGAGAGTGGGTAAGCGTACTCAAAGAGGAAGAGAAGTCCTGGGCAGGGCTGAGTTGAAATTTGTCATCATAAAATCTTAACAAATACTGTAATGAGCTTGGCAGCCACCAATTTCTCCTCACGGGGTAAGCCCCATACCCTTCTGGTGTGAACAGCCCCTGAGTCCTTTCTGGAAAGTGCTTTGAGACCCATGATCTTAGTCTGTCTGGCATAAATAGGCTTTATAGCGAAGAAGGAGCTGGGGTGGGTGTCAGGTCTAATCCAGTTGGACAAAATGTCAGGGAAAACTTAGAGGAGTTAGGTGGAATCTATCATCCACTCGTCTGTCCGTCTGTCTATCCCTCCATTCATCCCATTCAATAGGCCACTTTGTATTATGCACGGAGTGCTGGAATAACATCATTCCTGTTATTTGAGATTCGGCGATTGGACAATTCCATGAGGAAATTTGTTCAACAAGGATGTGTTGCGTACCAACTCTTCAAAGCCGAGCCTTTTGCTGAACGTTGTGGAGAATGCAAGAATGCAGAAGGAATTCTCTCTCCTCTCCAGCAGCTTACGATCTAGAGAGGGAGACCATTCAGAGTCACATCGTAATAATTCATTGTAGGTAACAAGTGCTGAGTGATAGTGCGGGGGGGTACGGGCTCTGAGGAGGGAGCTCAGAGAAGGGTGCCCAGGGCGGCGCCAGCAGGGAGGTAGGGTTTGAGCTAGGCCTGAGCAGCTCAACTCTTATCTTCGGAGAGGAGAAAAAAAGACCCCAAACTTGAAGAAATAGCGCAGTATTAGAATGCAGTCATAAACATAAAACATTAACATGTAATTCCCTTATGCTTTTGAAAAATTACTTCATAAACGCAAAGTAAAATATTTTTCCCTTTTTATTACCTGACAATTACATATTAAGAATTTCTTTTTATGTTTAAAAACATATGCAAGCCGGGGAAGGCAGACGCCAAAATGTAATTGCTTTCCTTCTATAAGAATCAGATGTCATTTTCTTCCAACTCAACTCTGAAAAGAGATAGGGAAAAAAAGCAAATTGTTGTATACATTAAATTTGGAAACATCTGATAGCTTTCCTCAATTAAACTATTTAAATGGAAAAAGATTGCTGTACAGCTCTATCATATCCCACTGAATAAAACCTCAGCTGAGGCAAATTGGCCATGGCAGGTACCAAATGCATTGGCAATAATGAGATTGGACAACCCAGTGGAGGTCATTGGTAATTGTTATTATATGCAATATCGCACTGTCAGAAAAAGAAAAAAAAAACCCAACCCGGTAGCAGGCAGAGCCCACGCGGGGGATATTCAGAGAGTATCAGTGGCCACCTAGCCATGGAGCTTTGAGGGGAGTCAGGAAAGCCTCAGCCCCTGGAGTTGTGAGCCTATCCTTCAGGGAAGGCTCCGGTGGGACCTGTCATGTGCTCTCAGCACGCGTGGGCAAACCACCACGCGTCTTCTCAGCCAGCTGAGAGCAAGGTCTCGGGGGATGGGGCTAGGGCACGGAGTCGGGGTGGAGGGGTGGGAGGTAGGGGAGAAGGGCAACCCGAATAAGAGTCATGGGACAGAAATAAGACCAAGGTTTATGTATTTGTCATGGTTTTGCTCGGGGCTGGCTCTGATGCAAGAGATACAAGCATTGAAAGTTCATTTTTTTTCCCGCCCTCCAGATTTCCAGGTATGAAGAAGGAGAAAGAGGCCTATACTCTTGCCCTCTGGGATTTCTGGCCTCTGACTGAAAGTTCCAAACGTGAGGAGAAAGGGACAGGGGGAGGAAGGGTGGGTCGTCTGGGACCTAAGTAAGCCTGACTGCTGCGTTACAATTTCTACCAAGTCCTAGGCACTGAGTCCAGCTCTGGGTACCGTCCAGGTTAAAGTGACCAGTCCTGTACAGGTGACACATAGTCCAACTGGGCCGGTGCATCATGGGTACAAGGAAATGTGTCTGCCTACCATTCAGCCCCTCCCAAGACAGGCTCGTGGCTAACATGACTTGGCGGGCAGCATATCTCACCCCTCGCAGCGTCTTGTGCCCTGGATTTAATCAGGAGGTCACTTTGAAATACCATATGACCATTTTCACGGGCCAAGAGCATCAAAATGATCGTCATGCTGCCCAAGGCTCCTGTGTTGCTCAAGGTTTCTAGCATTTTCAAGAGCTATGGCACCATGTTAAAATAACGAGGGCGGGAGGACCGGGAGGGGCCAGGGCCTCTGACATCATGAAACCCGATGGCGGTAGTCAGAGTAAATCCATCAGAATCAGGCCTCCTGCTCTCAAAGACATTTTGGAGAGTATTTTCTTGTGCTGAGTCAGCTTCCTGAATTTGGCCCCAAGCAGCAACGGGTAGGACCCCAAATAACCATACTGGGAAGAAAAAATCTGGAAAAAAAGGTCAGGCACCAGCATGGTGTCGTGATCCGACCTGGACGAACACCACCTTCCCAGCCGCGGAGTTCTTGGATGTCGCCTGGTTTAGTATCTGGCTCCAGGTGGACACCCCTCTGAGAGAGGCCTTCCCAGACCCAGCCGTGCTAGGAAATTTCCTGGAGACCTTTGTGCAAAATACAGGGATTTCCAGGCCCCCCGTCTTGTCTACTAAGTCAGAACTCTAAGATCGAAGCCCAGAGAGCTGTATTTTAAACAAGTTTGCTGAAGACTTCTCGAGCAGCTGTTCCACTGGCGGGACCCGTATATGGAAAGCACGGCGCTCCTGACGGTCTTTGCCAGAAGAATTCTCAAGCCAGGAGCTCATTCCTTGCAGGCAGCGTGTTCGACTGTAAGTCATGTTTCATTGCCACGAAAGTCTTTATATTGCACTAATTCCTGATTCTGAGTCACTTCTACCCAAAGTTTAGCTCTTATCTCCCTGATTAGGAAGGAAGTGTGTGTTCAGTAACCCAACTGTCTAATTCCTCTTCGAATGGTGACTCCGAAAAAAGTCCATTTCCACTGGGCGGATGGCTCAGCGTGAGAAGCTGGGCGTCCTCTGAGGCAGGCGCTGCATTCGTGTACGTTCATTTGGATGAGAAGATCTCATTCGTTCATTCTCTTTGAGCACCTCTTCCCTGCACTGAACTGGTGATATACAGGAATCACACCAGAGGTGGCACCCTCACGGAACTGGCAGCCCAGGAGAGAAGCCGTGCACGTGTGGACTCTTGTCCACCTCCCCAAGAGGCTAGGGGGCCGGGGAGGAAGGGCCAGAGGGAATCGAATTGATCAGGTATGGCTTCCTGGAAGAGGTGGCATTTGAGCTGGACTTGATGGCTGATGGTGAACTGGAAGTAAAGATGTGGTATTAGGGGTGGAGGGAGGAAGGTAAAGCGGGGTGTCTACCAGAGGAGGAAAGGGTGCAGCGGGTAGCACAGGATGGCAAAGCAAGGAGCCTCCTTAGAGGCTCAGGTTTAACCCTCCTGCTGAAGAAATAAGCATCCCCTTCCATCCTTAACACTGAGTCCTAGATATTAGAGCCACACCCGCTGCAGCCTTGTGCCCTTACACGGGTACCATTATGTCAGCATTCAATTTAGGTTAAGGTTGCTCAAGTCTAAAGGAATTGTTTTAGAAGGGGCCTGCCTGGTTCTCCCTAATATTCTCCCAATGTGGAACCATCAGGCGCCTTCCTCCGTGCCACGACTGCACGCAGGGGTGAGCACAAGAGCCCATGCAGTCGATCTCCTTGCCTTGGGCCACGCAGCCCTGCAGCCAGTGGCCAGGTGTTTGCTTGGCATCTGTTGTATTGCCAGCCGCGAACAGGTCCGGGTGCATGCCTGGAACAACTCTGATTGACTGAAGGAGGAAGAGAATTTTCTGGAAATATGACCAGGGGCTCAGGAGAAGGGGTCTTCCTTGAGAAGGGACGGAGGACCTGCTGCCCCCTGGGAGAGGGGAGAGAGCACGCACAGAGGAGGGAGTGCACGCGGTGAGTCTGGGGGGGTAGCACATATGTGGGCCTGACTGGCTCTGACAAGCGGCGCCTACACGCGGTGACAGAGAGGGCGGACATGAGATCCGGACCCTGGGCTCAGAAGTCCAAACGGTCCTTTAGGCAACCAGCTTTTCTTTTATTTGTATTTGTATGTATGTAGAGGGAGAGCGAGAGCAAGTAAGCCCAAGCAGGGGAGAGGGGCAGAGAGAGAGAGAGAGAGGGAGAGAGAGAGAGAGAGAGAATCCCAAGCAGACTCCGTGCTGCCAGTGTGGAGCCCCACACGGGGTTCCGACTCACAAACGGTGAGATCATGACCTGAGTCGAAATCAAGAGTTGGACACTTAACCGACTGAGCCACCCAGGCGCCCCCGCAGCCAGCTTTTCGTTTCCCACTTAACCACAAACTCTACAGAACTCCTTGTCTTAGCTGGGTGTAATAATGATGGAAGCAAACATTTCCATAGTGCTCTCTGTGCCGGGCAGCACTCAGCGCACTTCAAATGTGCCCTTTGAGAAAGGGTCTATTATTATCTCTGTTTTGCAGATATGGAAACTGAGGCACCGTGAGGCTCATTCTGGTAAGTGCGTGGCCCCTGTCCGTGTTTTGTGCATTACAGTGCACACGCTCGGATGATAATAGTACGGTATACATATATGCTATTTCTTTTTTTTTTTTATAAAAATTTTTGTTAACGTTTTATTTATTTTTGAGAGAGGGAGAGACAGAGCATGAACAGGGGAGGGTCAGAGAGAGGGAGACACAGAATCTGAAACAGGCTCCAGGCTCTGAGCTGTCAGCACAGAGCCCGACGCTGGGCTCGAACTCACGGACCACGAGATCATGACCTGAGCCGAAGTCGGCCGCTTAACCGACTGAGCCACCCAGGCGCCCCCATATATGCTATTTCTGTTGAGGCCTCTTGCGCCATGCCCAGCACGGCCATCTGGGGCTTGCCTCCTCCTTCCAGATCGCACCCCGAGCTCTTGGCCCCCGGGTCCTCCTGCCTTTTCCTGTTCCCCGGCTTTGTGCAACCATGTTTCTGGCCCAAAAGAGTCTTTCTATGGAATTCATGGACTGGCTAGAGACACTCAGCTCTCCATAGACTGTGAGGCTCTGTGAACTTTTTGTTTTCAATCCTAACATTTGGTTCATTTAATTAAGGACTGTAAACATAACGAACACCTCTCGACTATCAAAGGGCATTAGAAACAACTCACAAACACAATTAACCTTGGTCCCAAAGATAAAAAGAAAGCAGGCTCAACATGGCCTTGCGCTGTTTATAATCCATCAGTTAACAAAGTAAGCAATTGAAGCAGACGCTGAGGGAAGCCAGCGCCAGGAGCCCTTGCCTGGTCTCTGCAGGTGACGACACGGGGCTCTAGATCGGTGGCTGTCCAGGGGAAGGGCTGCCTTAGAAGTTCTAGGGGTGTGTGCTTTGAGAGCAAACACTTGGTATTGTAATATAATTTTGTTTGAGGGGTACTCTTAAAACCTTAAAATTTTTTAAAAAATGTGAACCACCAAAATTACAGCTTGAGAAAAATCTTTCTCGTTGGTGGGAAATGGCTAAAGATAAAGATTCTCAAGACAGAGAAGGTGCCCCTCTCCTCCCGGGACCTCCTGATTATTTCTGGAGGAGATGGAGACGGGGCCTTGCCTGTGGAGGTTACCATGAGAGCCCTTTATAGAAGAGATAATATTTTAATACAGACATTTTTCCTTCCTGCTTGTCTTCCTTCCTTCCCACTTATACATACACCCCCCCCACCTCATTCCAAGAAGGAATTTATACTGAGATGGATAAATCCTTTTGGATGATTTCTAAGAGGGACTAGGGGGCACCGACACCTGATTAACAAATTCCCTTTTATTGTGTGCTAATCACTGGACTGACTGCTATGAGTACAGTACTAACAGGACGGAGTATCTGTCCTCAGGGTGGAAAATTAGCCCAGACAGAAGAGAAGGACAGTGTAGGTCCTGCGCAACTGACGATAACACAGCACACGCTAAGCGAGGTGGAACTTCCCAGTCAGGAGACTTTGGCTGCAAGTAACACAAAATTCAGCTCAAAATGGGAATTTATATTCTCCCATGAGAGCGAGTGCGTATACAGTAAGGCCCGGCCTCTGGGGTCTCCTGTCAGCCTCGCTCCCATCCGCCAGGGGAGTTATCCTCAGGCTGGCAGCAGGCTGGCCACAGCAATTCAGGACATCGCTTTCTGACTTTTCCTTTTTTTTTAATGAGTCTTCCATAATTGTTAGCTGTTATCATTGCTACGGGCTGAGAAGAAAACAGGGCTCCATCATTATGACAATTCTATGGGGGAGCAAATGGCAGGTTTCATTGTATGTTTCCCCCGCAAATGGTAGCTGACAGTTGCCTCTAACTAGAAGGTTGGGGGTTGGGGCAGAGCGTCCGCAGCCCCCAACTCTCTAAAAATTAGCCCACCTATTGTCTTCTTTGACTCAATTGCCAAGTGTCATTCACAAGCCTTCCTTTTACCTCCAAAGTTGAGTCCACACTCTACAGATCTGTCTGCTCACATTAATTGGCGATGCTCATTCATCTGAGGGATTGAGGCTATGACCCCTACCTTAAATACTCATGACAAAAGAATAGACACCAGCTCACCAAGAGTAAGGTAAGACGATTGTAAATTTTCACCCTACCCAGGCAAGTCTTCCGCTCTCCTTCCCTACCCTTTCAGATCCTCTCCCATCTCCAGGTACCACAAGTCCATAATGCTCGCTGGCAAGGTTGGATCTGTGTAAAGTCATCAAAATTTGAAGTCCTTATGCCACCCGTATACACAGATGACAGTTTGGGACATAAAGCACAAATTTTAAAGAAACTAACGACTGGAGGCAATTTGCAAACTCTCTCACTGATCTTCATTCCCTCAATTTGCAGTTAGGAAAATTTCAAACACACGAAATATTGCCAGAATAGTACAACCTCTCTGTCCTGCATCCTGATTCAACGACCGTTAACAAGTTGCTACATTTACTTCCCCTCCCTTCCCCACCAGCAGAATCATTTCAAAGCAAGTCCCAGACATGTTGATACTTTATGTCTAAATACCTTCGCCTGTATCTCCTAAGCACTAGGACTAACTCTCCTGCTTAATTATGATACCATCATCATGCGGAAGAAAATTAACAAGAATTCCCTCTATCATCTAAACCAGGCCTTGTCCAAATTTCTCTGTTTGGGGAACTATAATCCAATGAAAGATCTGTTAGTATTGTTTTTTAAACACGTGGAAATGTGTGTGTGTGTCCGTGTGTGTGTGATTAAGCTTATGGAGTGTGGTGTGCGTGTGTGAGGTACATGTAAATATGAATGCTTGAGCATATATGCATATATATACATATATGCGTATATATATACATATATACGTATATATACATATACATATATGTATACATGTACATATATACGTATATATACATATATGCATATGTATATATGCGTATATATATACATATGTATATATACATATATATATATATATACGCATATATGTGAGCATGTGTATTGGGTATTCACATTTATGATGTGCGTATCCTGGGTGTGTCGAGGAGGGAGAGGCTGGGGATCATCTTTGAGCAGAATGAATCAAGATGTGTGAGAAAGAGTATACTTTATTTTTTCTCTCTTCAAATGCATTTGAAGAAATAAGAGCTAAGCTCCAGAAACTGTTGAGTGGAACCAATCTTGGCTAAGGAGGCTGAAGATACTAATGGTTTTGTTCCCCTTGATAGATTGATTCAGAGGTCCCTCTCTCCCTTCATCTTGGAAGAGTTCTCTCTGAAAGGGAACAGGCACAAAAGTCCTTTCTCTTCTCAGAAGGGTCAGCATTATCTTCTATTTTCCTCGCCAGCCCTGCAGCTGACGCACAAAGAAAGGTGTAATTACAACGTGACGTGCGCTGATGGCAGGGGCCTGGAAATTCTCAACTGCTCGCTCCGCTCAGAATACATTTCAATTTGGTGCTGTGGATTTTACATTGAAATGAGTTTTTTCTTTAAAACCCTAGAGAAAACAGCCCCTGCACAGGAGCATTAACAAATTGCTTTGCAAATCTAGGCTAAAGTGAACATTCAATTTGAGGAGGTCAAATCAAGCTTGGGCCCCAAGGCCCAAAGCCTGGGACCTGCCAGCCCGAGTTGGCTCTGGGGTGGATGTGGCCATGGATTGGGTCTCAGTGTAACGGGTGCCGCCCCTCCTGGGTCTCTCTCTGGGCTGACTCCCTTGGGACCCTCCCAGATGCCCACGTGTCTCTGCCCGACGTTGGGGAGGGTTGGGGCCGGCGAGCTGCTGAGACTGGAAACCCTCTGGTGAACAGCCCTGCTCGGCTGGGCAGTCACTCGGGTGAGAAGGACCCCACAGCAGCAAAGACCAGGCACGGACTCTTGAGACATTGGCTTCAGCCCCTTCACTTTATAGAGCAGGATGCTGAGACCAGGAGGGGGTCTCAACAGCTTGTCCAAGGTCCCCCTACTGGCCATTATAGTCATCAGAATAGCAAACTTTTTCAAGTGCCAACCATCTACCAAGCATCATGCTGAGGGCTTTAGATTTTCCTGGCCATCCACTATGATAAGACAATTTTTTAACTGTTTCTCATGTGTCTAGATAAAGAAACTGAAGCACAGAGAGGCTAAGTTGCGTGAAGTCATGCAGCTGGCATTGGCGCTTGGACATGTCCACTTGAGATCCTTCCTTGGTCACCAGCAGTCTATGCTGCTGGACATCGCTGTCTGCCCACCAGGCCCCGTTGCCTGCCTTTAAGCGGTCCTAGCCACACCACCCCCAGCCTGGCCTCTCCTGTCCCACAGAGACAGCTTCATCCTGCTGGCCTGCAGACTCTCCTGCCTGTGCACCCAAGCTCCAGGCAGAGGGAAGCCCCCAGAGCAATACTCTTGCAGGCGGAGGGTTGAATCTTAACTGTGGTTAAGCTATGTTCTGGGGGCACCTTGGTGGCTCAGTCGGTTAAGCATCCGACTCCGGCTCAGGTCATGATCTCACAGTTGGTGAGTTCGAGCCCCGCGTCGGGCTCTATGCTGACAGCTTGGAGCCTGGAGCCTGCTTCAGATTCAGTGTCTCCCTTTCTCTCTCTCTGCCCCTCCCCTCCTCATGTGCGCGCTCTCTCTCTCCCTCTCTCAGAAATAAATACACTTTAAAAAAAAGAAGTTTAAAGATATTTTCTGGCCCCTGACCTGCCATATTGTAGACCTGTCCTCTTTTCTTTGAGGTTAGACCAAGGGGATTCATGTTGTCCTGTTTATCCTGTGTTTACCTCGTTTCTCAACACCCAGCAGCTCTGTGCCCTCACCCTGCGTACCGCCACTCACCCCCTGCTCACGATCCAAGAGACCCGAGTCTGTGGGCTCCCTGACTGTCTCGTATTTTGCCCTACATTCATTTATAGGAAGAAACGCGGGTCCGAAGGGCTGCACGAGCCAGGATGCCCAGGGTTCCCGCCAGCCTAGCATTTGCCATAGAGTCACTTCTCCGGTGGTCAAACGTGACCAAGTGAGTGGTCTCTTGGGATGTCCTAGCTGGAGGGGTCCTGGCCCCGGGGCGAGAGGGGAGCATCATCAGGCCTCTTCTGTCACCTTGGACACCGCCTCTCTAGAGCAACAGAGATCAATCGGCCCCAAATAAGCATCCGGAGCTGCTGTAAACCCAGTCCCCAGGGCCCTTGCCACGAAGCCTGGGGCAGCTTTGGGGACCTGGATTAAAACGATACGTTTTCAATTTGGCCTTAAACGAATTCACCAAATCGGCATCTTTGATGTCAAGTGGAAGTGAATTCCACAAATCTCAATTTATTTTATGGGGAAGAGTTATTGATTTTTTTTTTTTTTATCGTCTGCTTCTTCTTCTTCTCCCCTCCCAGCTGCCAACCCTCTTCCACCTGGATTGAATTGTTTGATTTAAGAGCGGCAGTTCAGAAAGAGGAAGATGCTTCTCCCCTTCATTCCACGCCAACCCCCCACCCCGCTGTGCCCAGGCTCAGCCCTGCAGTGCAAAACACCCCCCCAACCCCCCCACCCCCTGCCTTGGGCAGGAACAGCAGGGCAGGGGCAGACCATGGCCAGGGGTTCCCTAGCTGGGCTGGAGCTACTGTGCGTGCCCTCGCTGGCCCCATGCCACATCTTCTCTGCATGCACCCACACTCGGCCCGTTTGGTGCCTGCTTAAAGACTGTTACGGGTCAAAGGTTCCCATGTCCTTTTTCTGTGCTGTGTCATTCACCTCCTCGAGGCCCCTGGATGGCTGCCCCTTGTCCCTGCAGCAGGCCCAGCCCCCATGGCCTAGCACCTGAGGCCCTGTCATCAGACCCCAACCTGTCCGGGCTTCTCTCCCACGGCCTTCCCTTCCCTTCTAGGACGTCTTTTACTTGTGAAGGTATTTGTACCTCCCATGCCTGGAAGACAGATTAGGGACATAGTACTTGTTTATGACGCTGAGGAGGCGTGTGTCACAACACACACAAGCCTGCTCTTGGCCGGGCCTCTGCCTCTGCCGTCTGCCCCTGGGCTTAGGCGTGAGGCCTTCCCAACGCCCCCAGCCCCCGTGGACTCCAATGACTCCTGTTACGCCAAGTCCAAAGTTAGCACATTTGGAAGAGAACTATTGATTCCCCCACCTGACTCCTCCCAGGGTCTCGCTCTCTTGAGAGACGGCTCCACAGTCACTCATGTCGCTGGGGGGAAGTCCAGCAGCTGTCCTCAGTTCACTTCTTTCCCTCATACCCACATCCAGTCCATCAGTGAATCCTCGTGGTTCTAGCTCACGGCAGGCAGAATAATGGCGCCCAAAGACGCCCACGCTCTAATCCCCGGAATCACAACTATGTCACCTTACAGGGCAAAAGGGACTTTACTAATACGACTAAGGCTGAGGATCTTGGGATCGGGAGATCATCCTGGATTGTCTGGGTGGACCCAATGCAACCATGCGAGTCCTTAAACGTGAGGACCTTTCCAGGCTGTGGTCAGAGCGAGAGGTAGCAGTCTGGAAAGGAATCAAAGCCCTGTTGCTGGTTCTGGAATGTAGGGAGCGATGTGCAAGGTCTGGACAGCGGCCCCTGACAAGGAAATGGATTCTCCTCAGGACCCCTGGAAAGGAACGCCGCCCTGCCATCATCTTGATTTTAGCCCTGGGAGAACGATCATATTTCTAACCTACAAACCTGTGAGATGATAAATTCATGTTGTTTATAACCACTGAGTTTGTGGCCACGAGTTATGGCGGCCACACAAAACTAACACAGGCCTCCATATATGCACCGTGAGGGTGGCCTCTCTTTCCCTCTTCCCCTGGTCCAAGTCACCTGGACTCCTACTGGAGCTCTTCGCTGGCCTCCCTTCGCCACCCCTGGCACCAGCTTTCCTCACCCCCGACCCACCCCCGTGTCACCAATTCCCCACCAGGAGCCAGAGTGTTCTTTTTATTGCTTTACCGTTTATTCCGAAATAATTTCAAACATATAGAAAAGTTACAGGGAGGCCATGACGAGTCTCATGCCCACATGACTCACATTCACCAACCGTTAGCGTTTCGCCATGTTTGCTCGGTCGTGCCTCTCTCAGGTCATGTCATGTCCCCGCCTCTGTGGGTTTCCATTGCCTGCAGAATGACGCGCACGCCGTCCTGCGCATAGACGGCCCTGGCTGGGGCCCAGCCACCTTTCGGCCAGTCCTTTGCTTCTGCTTGTCCCCTTGGTCACCATGCTTATGGCCTTTCCCTGGCCCTCCCAGGCTCCCCGCTTGCCTTTTCATCTGCATGGCCCATCCTTCCCTGCTTCTCGTCATTCAGCCTCGGTTCTCACGGCGTCATCTTCCCATGATCACGGTACTCATGGAGCGGCCACGCCAGCCACTCTCCGTCACGTCACCCTGTTCTTTTTTCTCTACAGCCCTTGTCGGGGCTTAACTCCATTATGCATTCCCTGTCTATTTACTCATTCCTTCACCTATGGGCAGCTCTTTGGGTTGGACTCTGTACGTCCACCTCTTATCCTTAGATTCTAGAAGAGTTCCTGGCCCATAGCAGGTGCTCAATAAATATCGACTGACTGGCTAATTTTATGTGACGCATCCTTGAGCCCTTTCTAAGAAGCTAACGGCTTTGGGGGTGTGTATCTCTTCAGAAGGGCAGAGTCTATCCTTTCTTTTGCTTTTAAATCTTTTGTCTTTCAAGGCTGAGCACGTGGCAGGTCCTCGGGACTGTTGGGGAATTTTCTCTGCAGGTGTGAGCTTCTCCATGTGGAGGGCCTGGACGCCTTCCCGGCTACACCATCACTGATACCTCGCGTCGAGCACTGCGATCAAATTGGTACCCCTGCTGGCGGCCCGTGGCCATAATACCTCCTTTCCCCTACGCTGTGCTTTTCTTCTACATTTCTCTAAGTGCTGTTCACTTTCTAATACGGTTTGTTCTCCTCAGCCCTGTGGTGGGATGATAAGTGGGGCGGAGAGCACAGTCCCATCTGATGGACAATGAAACTGAAGCAAAGACAAGTTAAGTGGCTCGCCCAAGGTCACACAGGTAATTAATGGCTGGATAAATCCCCCCCAATCCCCAGCCCGTATCTTTTCCTGCAGACCACAGAGCAGCTGGTCCTCTCCCCTCCCTCAGGGACTGAGGAGCCCAAACCTGATATTACGTGGAACAAAGCTTTTAGCGGAGGCGGGAGGGCAGGAAGCGCTGTGGTTAGGTGAGCTCTGGCCATGTGTGTGTCTAACAGCTTTTCATTTCCTCTCCTTCCATTCATATGGTCATTCATTCACTCAGGCAGACATTCATTCAAGACGGATTCATTGAGTGCCTCTCCCAGCCCCGGGCTTCCTGCTTGGCATTGAGGAGAACACTCGGGAAGGAAGCAGGAGCCTGCTCACAGGAGCCCGTTTCTCCCAGGCGGGAGACTCAGCTACCATCCCTGAGGCAATGAAGCTGGACGGGGCCCGGGGGGTGGGGGCAGCATTCTCGGCAGGTAAATGATCAGTTCCCTTGAGATAACTTGATAAAGTCCCCCACAAAGTTATGCACAGCCACAAATAATCAAGGAATCCTCGCAGAACATTCAAATTGGGATTGACTTCCCCAGTGCTACCTGCGCTCGGCTTCTCTGGTAAGAGAAGCCCTCTGGCTTTCCAAGGATGGGCCTGTGATCCGGGCTGAGCTAATCACAGAACCTCCCATCCCCCTGAGGGACTAGTCCAAGCGGAGGGCTGGTGGCCCAAACTGGACAGTCAGGGGCTTTTCTCTGCATTTAAAAACTGTAGGCGAGACGATGCTTTTCTTGGGGGGTGGGGGAGGGTGAGCCCATGGCCACATCCCTGCCACTGAGCATGGTCCAGGGAATGAGGTCAACAGGCAGAGCCAAGAAATGGAGGGAGAGAGTCATAACGGTGACGAAGGCCCTGAATCCAGTATCTCTGAGGGTTTCTGTCATCGTTAACACAGCCGCCCTTACCTCATGCTTTTGTGGAGCTCCGTTGACCGGTCGCTGGGGACCAAGCAGCTCACTTTGTCCACCTGGCCGTGAAGACCACGAGGCCTGTTCGGAGGTGCTCAAGCAGGGAAACGTCCTCTTTCTGCATGGGGACAAGGGCCAGGGCGGGGCCCACGGGCCTGAAGTCAGGGGCTGCCCTGGGAGGAGCTGTCTTCAGTTCTGCTGAGCCCAAACAAGGTTCTCAGCAGGATCCGTGTCCCGCCATGCCCATGTGCTGTGTGCTATATTACATGAGCCAGGTCAAGGGGGAATTTCAACCCAGTGAGGCATAAATACGTAATGGTTTAATTTTCTAACCATTGCTTACAACCTGCTATGCTTCACCTCCCATCTCCATTCCTCAATGACAACTCAGATTCCATAAACTTCTGATCACTTTCAATTATTAAAACTCTGTCTAGTTTCAAGTGTAGCTTTCGGCTCAGTCTGGATAGTGTCTCTGCCTCTCCCCAGGGCAGTTTGAGGGGGCCCCAACCCCCTGTTATCTGGAGCAGGAGGAGGAGGCTGGCTAGGCTCTAGATAACCCAGGCCCCTTCAGTCTTTAGGGACTGGTTTCTGGGGCAGTATTGGCGGGGGGCGGGGACAGGGAGGGATCATGTCCTTTTACCCAACAGGTACTGGGGTATCCGCTTCTCTGTTTACCTCGGACAGGCTGACAACGTCGAGGGAGGAGATATCTGAATACTGCTGTCTCGTGGACCCTCCTGGGAGCTCTCTGGGGGTCAGTTCCCTGACCTGGGGCTTTTGACCCGGCTCTGGGCTTTGTGTCTTGTAGATCCTCTAGCTCTTAATTCCAGGGAGCAGGGAGTTTACCTCCCGGCTTCCCACTTCTGGAGTCCCTCATAACTGGAGAGTCAGGATATGCTCACATGCAATGAAATGCTTCTGTCCCCACCCCTACTCCCTCCTTTACTCTGTAAGGCTCGATCTATCAGAGTTCCCGCCAAAGTGGCTCTGAAACATTTTCCTGGCCTGTTCTCTGTGACGGAGTGGTCCTTCACCTTATTTTCCTACGTGAATATTCAGGAAACGGGGGGGGGGGGGGGTTCTACCTTGAGGGGCTTCAAGTTTTATTGCCAGGTAAGAATAACACGATGGAGCCATCGGAGACCCGGCGAGACCCCTCCACATCACACACTTCATTGAATGTGGGCAGAGACAGACAGACAGACAGAGCTCAAAGCAGATTAAAAGACGGGCTGTAGAGCCAGACCATCTGGGTTTGTCACTTGTCGGCTGTGCCTCATGGGCAGGTTTACTTCACCTCTCTGGGCCTCAGCCTCCTCCGGTAACACGGGGATGGTAACAATACTGCCCTTGGGTGGTTTTGCGGAGGGTTAAATTATACGAAACACTGAGAATAGAGCCTGGCACAAAGTAAGTGCTCGATAAAAAGATGGCCGTGATGTGCGGTGAAGGCCAATATGGTCAGGGTTGATTCCCCGCAGAGGGAACCGGGCCAGACTGCGGCCCTTGTGCTGCCACCAGATGGGAGGAGGCAGCCCCTGGATGCCTGTGGAGGCCATGCCCCACCCTTCCCAGGGAACTAAAAGTGCGGCCAGATCTTGCCCTGTGAGAAGGCCTGCCTGCCTCAGTGGTGCAATTAAGAAAAGTGTCAAGGGGATAGGAGCAGCAGAGTGGTGCAAGGACAGCAGCAGTGGCATCCAGGAGCGGGGGTGTTAGCTGGAGCGTCACAGCCCTGGGCTCCACTCCCAGATCTGGAAGTGTGGAGGGACCTCCCACCGGGGCGCAGGGTGGTGGCTGTGGCCGACAGGCCGAGGGTGCCCCGGAGAGAGGCTGAGGGGCCCCCGCCCTTGGCAGAGCTCTGTGCCAGGCCCCGGGCCTCCGCAGCGCAAGTGTGGTCCCGGCCAGAGAGCCCGTCCCTGGGAGAGGAGCTCCGTGGGACTGGTCCTCACATCAGACACGCTTTTCAGGTGATCACCCGACCCTCAGAAACAGCCACCTTGTCCTGCCTGAAGTTCCCTGGAGGAAGGCGAGGCAGAGTCAGGCCTGGAAGCGAAATCTTAAAGACGGAAGGGCGATCCGAGCCTCCTTCACCCCCAGGAGGACCATAGTGTCTTGGATAAACCAAAACAGGAGCCACACCCTGCCTTGCGACGCCCACCACGCCTCAGCCCTGCGGCTCCAGCTCCAGAACGCAGGTGTTTACGGAGGGAGGCACGAGGCTCCCCGGGTGCAGCTCTGTAGAAAGCCAGCCCGCAAAGCTTCCCCCAGCATCTGCCAAGAATACACCCAACATAATAATTTCTTTGACCTCCACCACATGAGTTTCTGAAAAGAACAAAACAGCATCATTCCCTGGCATTTACAGTTTAAACCTTTCCTATTCAAGTTTCTAACAAAAAAAGCCACCAACCCATTCTGGCCGTGATTAAAATTCATAGGCTTGCTGCAGAGAACAGATGCAGAAGCAATTTTAGGCCAGTCATATCCCAGGTCTGCAAAATTAATTTGACAGGTTTGCATTAAAGCACTGATCAATATCCACTTTAGAGCGGCAGAGGCTAACTGAGAAAAAATAAGTGACCGGAGTGTTACCAGACAAGAAAAAATGAATCTTTGAGACTTTTTTCCCTCTAAGCTTGCACCTACATCAGAAGTCCTGACCTCAATCCATTGATCGGCTGCAGTTAACATGACAAAAGGCCCAGCAGATAGACCATCGTGGCCTACCGGGGAACAATCGCCCGGATACACTAAATGTTTGACGGAGTGGCTAGACTCTGGAATTAGTCTTGGCTGTCAGAGGACAGCCCCCAACCTGGCCTTCCTGAGCCCTCCACCTCCCTTCCCTGACAGCCATTTGCACAGACCCAACTTTCCCCAAACTTCCTCCCGCGGATGGCGTGGGGATGTGGTCCCTGGGGAAGAGAGAGGCCGGCTGGAGGCTGTCAGGACCAAACCCTTCTTGAGACAGCACGCAGCAATGGAGGCCTCGAGCCTAAGTCAGCTGGGTCCTCCAAAGGGCGTGATTCAAGGGCAGCCAACTCTGAGAAACAGAAAGGCCCAGATGGACGGTCATTGCCCGCACTCGGAGGAAGAAGGACTCGACAGGCTTTGGTTTAATTTGATCACCTTGAGGTGTGTTGAGCAGTGAACTTCAATTTCAGGGCATCCTCTGAGTCTAGGGGGTTTTGCTCCCTAGGCTTGTTTGCATATCTGCCTCTTTCTCATCGCCTGGCCAATTCGCATTTCACCAACAATTCAAATTCTCGAACGAGCATCCACTAAGGATGGGCCCGTGTTGGGCTCTGGGTACACAAGAAAGAGCCTCTCCCTGAGGCCCAGGTCAGCCCTCGCCTTCTCCTGAAGGCTGTCCTGGGGGATGCTCGGTGCACTCGTCTGCCGACACTCAGCTCTCTCATTGAGCATTTGGTCAAGTAGAGCCGTGCCTTCTCACAGAAAGATGATGTGAGCCACGAATACAACTACAGACGAAATTTAAGATTTTCTAGTAGCCACATTTAAAGAAGAGGTGAAGAAACAAGTGAACTGGATTTTAATGGCCTATTTAATTCAGCACGTCTGAAATCCTCGGTACCCTACATCGGTAGGGCATGCGACCACATCTCGGGGTTGTAAGTTCGCGCCCCACATTGGGTATAGAGATTACACGGTAAAATCCTTAAAAAAAACGAAAAAACTATCATGTCAACATGGAATGAATATGGAAAGTTATTAATGAGATCGTTTGCATACTTTGGGTTTGGGTTTGAAGTCTTACAGCACATTTCAGGGGCCCGATGGCCAAAGCAAGAGAGAGACACTGACATGTACTGTCTGGGGCTCTTTTCTGAACATCCACAGGCAGGGGACCTATCCTCCCCTTCCTCACTCCCATCCTCACTACGTCGAACCCTTGGCGTGAAAGTTGTTTAGCAATCAAACACCCCGTAGATAAAGCAGTTGTAATAGTCAAACTTGGGTATCAGTAGTCCACCGGAGGCCATGGCCACCCTGCTCAGACAGACACGGGCCAGCGGCTTCCCAAGGGCATGGTGTGTCCCTCTCCTCCATTTAACCGTGCTACCAGAATGGTGTCTGGCCCGTAGAAGGTCCGTCAGTATTTAACAAACATTTACCAACCACTTACCAAGTACCAGGCACCCTCCGAAGCATTTGGCAACTATTAACTCAATTCTCCTAACAGCAGTTTACAGTGTTTGCTATTGTGAGTTCCCTTTTGTAGACAGGGAAACAGATGAGGGTAAGTGACGTGGCCGAGGTGTCGCAGCTGGGAGGTGGCAGAGCAGGATTCACCCCCAGCAGTCGGGTTCAGGCTGCTTGCATTTCATCCCCGTCTGCTCCGCGTCTTGTTGATGTTCTTTGACACTCAGGCCACAGAGAGCCCGAGGACTGCCCAAGAATGGCAGAGCTCCTTTGGGTTCCTTCTGATCCCCGTGACAGCACCCAAGTGTTTGGCATCTCACCAGTTTTGCCCCTGATCAGTGACCCGCGAGGGGATCCGAGTCAGGAGGCCAGATTCCTGCCTGCTATGGCCTTGCCCTTGGAATGAACAGTCGGCAGATGGGTGGCCTGGGGTAGCTGACCTGGAGGCACGAAGCTGACAGGCCGGGATAAGGGCTCACCTGCAGGTGTTGCGCTCAGAAGGGCTGTGTGTGCAGCAGAAACTCAAAACTCTTCGTCTTAACCCAAGTCACGGTCATGTCTCTGCCATTGTCTGGCCTTCTGCCCTTGTATCGGTCACATAACATCTCCGTGCAGAGTTTTACCAACTATAAACCCCAAATAACACCTGTTCCACCTTCCACTAGGGGCATTTAGAATCAAACGATGTGATGTCTTTGGAAGAGCTTTAAAAATCATAAAATGGTATGCAAATATGATTGTTGGTGTTTGTGCAATTATTGATGGTGGAAACACAAGAGCTGTAGGTCATGATCCCAGGGTCGCCGTGTCTATGTCTTGGCAAATACCCCTCTGGGATCCTCCCCCCAGCCCAACGGAGTACAGCTCCTATCTTTAGAGCTTTTGATTTCGGGCAACTTTGCAGACATCCCAAATGGTAGAATCGCTTCATCTGATTGGTCTGATACATAAGGGGCGTGTCATCAATAGCCTAAGCAGATGCAGTATAAATAAGCATTCTGACAAGCGAGGGGTCTCTTTATGGACCTTCCAAGGTCGCCTACAACTAGGTAACAGTGACTCCACGCCCATTTTGGATTTTTAAAAAATTTTATTAATGTTTATTTTTTTTTGAGAGAGAGAGAGCATGAGCAGGGGAGGGGCAGAGAGAGAGGGAGACACAGAATCCGAAGCAAGCTCCAGGCTCTGAGCTGCCAGCACGGAGCCCGACGCGGGGCTCGAACTCACAAGCTCTGAGATCATGACTTGAGCCGAAGTCGGACGCTCAACCGACTGAGCCACCCAGGCACACCTCCCATTTTGGATTTTAATCTGGAGGCCAGCAAGTGCTAATACCAATTGTTTCACTTTTGCCGTAAATCTTCTGGAGGATTGTTCTTGAAGATCTGTCCGGTTGCGCAGAAACCAAATACTTGTCATGAACGGTGTGACCCAGGCTTGTGACTTCCCTTTCCCTAGCTCAGTTTCCCTGTGTGTCAAATACAGGCATTAGGACCCGGTGCTCTCTGAGGTGTCACTTCGAGAGCCCAGAGAAGGGGCTATGTGGTATCATGAGATTGAAAGAACCTGGAAAATGAGGATGCTGGTAACACGGGTGTCAAGTCATTAGCTTCCCAGGGGTGAATCAGCCCCCTTACCAGGGATTTCATGTTTAACTCTTTTACTGAACCTGATAGAGGAGGTATTTTTAGCCCCATTTAATAGACGAGTGAGTGAGGACATTCAGTAGTCTGTGGTGGGGCCGGGATTGAAACCAAGTATGTCTGGCAGCCAAGTCCAGATTCTTTTTCGTGAATCCCCAGTCCCCGGAGCCCCAGGATGCCAAGTTCAGCACACACACAGACTCTTTCATTCTTATCATAAAGACTAGATGATTTCCGCCCCGTCTTTCCTGTTCCGCTGTGATGCCTTCGACCCTCCCCAGGAGAAAATGCTGCATGTTTGGTTGGATTGCCCTGAATGGGGGTCTCTTGCAGGCAGAGACTGGTGTAGTAAGGGGGGTGTTTGCAAAATTTCGGTTGGGTCCGGTCGGATTTTTCAGTAGTAGAGCTGAGTTTTCATGAGCCACCCTAGCTCTCTGTGTCCACTGTGATCAATGACTTCTGTTTATGTGATTTATTAGCACGTGTTGTCGAGCAGTGGGGGATCCTAGGCCATGGAAAAAGCCCAACTCCTGAGCCTCTGGGGAATGAACCTCTGTCTTCATTTGGTCCTCCCGCTGTTTGCAGACTTCTCCTACGGGCCAAGGCACAAAGACTGTCAGCCCTGAGCCAGTTTCTGCTTTTTCTTGGTACCGTCTCTCCCTTGCTAGAACCCCAGAGCACAGCGGGCACGTGCCCAGCCCCCTAATTGGTGGGCAGGAGACTTCCTCGACCCACCAGACTCCCTGGGAGGGCACCAAATAGACGCCTTAGTTTTTCAGTGGATGCACATGGCTGCCGTTGGGGATGTACGTTGTGTGATCCTTGTTGAAAATACTGATGCAGCCACGAACTCAATTATTGGTTGTATTTTTCTAAGCGTAGTCACGCGTCCCTCAGCCATTCAGCAGAGGTGTGAATCTCATGGGGCTTAAAGAGAAGCAGAATGTGGGGGGGGGGGGGGTGGTTCAGTAACAGGGTCAGACCAGGGAGGTGTCTACCCATTAACCTCCCATTCTGGCAACCAAACAGTCATACCCAGCACACAAGGTGGGCCCCCGAACTTGTCACTATTAATATCGTCACTGAGGCGAGGCGGCTGGGGTTCATCCAAGCTATTCCGATGACAATATCATGGTTGCTCACACCACAGAAGCAGCCAAATAAGATGTGGAAAGCAAGGGTCTGTTACAGTGAAGAAATGGGGAGGAGAAAAGGGACAGGGCTAGAGTCAAAATACGTGCAGTGGGAAGGTTCTGGACAAAGGAGAGTGAGTTAAACAGCCTTGGGAAAAAGCTTCTTGTGTTTAAGCCATGCATTCCGTCAGGCACACATCATTCATTCATTCAGCAAGTATTTATTTGGCTCTCTTAGAACAATCGGATTGGATCAGAGGACAGATTGTTGTTAACACCCGGGCAAAAGGGGGATCCACAGCATGTAGAGAGTGTTCAGAGGACGGAAAAGTCGCTTCCGCAAGAACAAGCCATGGAGGACTTCGGGGAGGAGGAACCTCGTGAGGTGGTGTTCGTGTGAAAGAGCAACCAAACGTGCTCTGCGAAGAGTATTGCATTTTACCTTCCCTGCCTGCAAAAATGCCCGTACCACCTTTTCCCATCGGAACCGATCTTGGCATTTTTGTCAGAAGCACTGGATTTCCCCTTGCAAGACACACGCACACGCACGCACACGTCAGGGAAACCCTCTGGGTGGACAAGGGCTCTGTCCGTGAGGATGGGCCCCTCAGAGCGTGTGGCCTCCAGGCTCGGGTGTGGGGGTTTTAGTCCAAGGGCTCTGGAGCCATGACCCCTCTGTTTCCCAGCCACGTGCAGGTTCCAACAGTGGCCAACTGGGTCCCAGAGCCATGCTGTTGGCCATCAGAGAGAACAGGACTGCAGGGGACCAGTCGGCTGTGTCTTCCCTTTTCAGATGAGAAAACAAAGGCACAGAGAGGTTAAGAAGGGTGCCTGCGATGCTGCGGGTTGAAGCAGTCTCGCTTTGTTTTCTTCTTTGACTCCTACGTCCACCAAAAGATTGGCTGGGCCAGAAATGAGATACCAAAGCCCCTCTCCCCGAAACATCCAGTCTTCCTCCTGCTTCAGCTGCCGAGGGTCCTCACCACCATCTGTGCCAGCCCCCATCAACACCTGCTGTCCGGAAGAGCCCCCGCCGGGGCCAGCAGCTGGGCGCACGGCGGGGAGGTGACCGGGGAGGGAGGAAGTCGCCCTCTTCTCTCTCTCAGGGCGGCCGTTGGGCTCATTCCACAGTGCGGTCACCACTTGAGGCTCACGTCGTGGGTCTTGTCTCTGTGACATGTGTTTGATTATTGACGCTATCCGTCTCCTCTGCTAGACTGGAAAGTTCCCTGGTGGTTGCCACCGTTCCCCTGACACAAATGAATGAAAATTCGTGTCTCCTGGTCCAAGGCTTTTCGGCATCCTCAGGGAAGGCCAGGAAGGTGAGGGGACCTTTCCAGAGGCTTTGTCCCTGCTTGTATATGCTGGATACTCTGTGCCGGGGAACAAGTGCTTCAGGGCCAATTCTCTTCACGGTGGTATAGACAGGCCCTGGCGTGTGCCCTGTTGAGCACAAGGACACAGCTGGATGGGCAGAAGCCCCCTACTGGCTTCTATTTTACTCCGCTAGCCTCACCAAATGTCCCTCCCCCTCTCCCCCTTTCTCTGTTTTCCCCTAGGTGGGATGGGCGGGGGAGGATATCGAAAAGTGAGGACAGGGGTGAAGGGTGGAGGTTCCTGCCAAAATAAGGAGTCAGTCGGGCTGCTCTGGCTGAGGTCACTTGTAGGATAATCTTTGAAAAGAAGGTTCCAGCTCGTGGAATTATGGGTCGTACAACAGGAAGGGACTTCAGCCCCTGCCTTGCTTTGAGTCAAGGACTATCATTCCATTTTACGACGAGCCAGCTGAGGTGAGGAGGCCAAACCATCCTGACTTCAGGGAACTGAGGAAAATGAGTACTTCAAGGACCATTTCTGGGCCAGCGGCAAGACCACTGGCCAGAGTCACCCAGAATGAGTCCTGTTTATTCGTTAAATTGCCTGCATTTGTGTCCCAATGGGATTTGGAGGCACATTCACTGTAAACCATGAGTGGTTCCAGTGCATTCTTCTCACTCTTTCTGTAAATACAAAATGAATGCCAAATAACCATGTCAGGACCAGTTGTTTGATGGTCCTCTCTCCTGGTGCTTAATTTTATTTCACGACATAAAGTAAGGGGAGTTGGGGGCCGGTGGGGGGAAAGGAGCTGACTTCTGTCAAAGTACAGTCTCATTGGTTAACACCTGAGGGGCAGATGACTGAAAAGAACTTAATTCAAAAAATCCTTTAGGCGCACAGAGGCTTGCTTTCAACCAGTAAGAGTCAGACAGCTATGGAAAGAGAGACATCAATAAATAATCAGCCGGCTTAGACTTTTAAATGGGAATCCCAGCATCACCACCCAAAGGTAAATTGCATCTTTGCTGCTAGCCTCCAAGCAGGGCTTCATGCTTGCGTGGACTGGGGAACTTTGTTGCAAATGCAGCCTGGACCTTCTTTCTAAGAAGATGTATATATCCTATGCATATATACAATATATGTATGTGTATATTACATACGTGTTTCCCACATGTCTCATTCTGTCTCTCCTATCCATCCTATTTCATCTCTAATGCATATAGATATGAAAAAAGAAAGGTGTAAG
Source organism: Panthera onca (assembly GCF_046562875.1). Lineage (NCBI taxonomy): Eukaryota > Metazoa > Chordata > Mammalia > Carnivora > Felidae > Panthera > Panthera onca. The sequence continues at coordinate 66,732,944 of NC_138350.1, forward strand.
CCCTCAGAAATCCCAAGTAACGTCTTGGGTTTTTCAGTTTCACTGTGGTTTTGGTGTAAGGCACAAGCCCCCCACGCCTACCCCCTCCGCCGGAACGTCACTCCTTATGAACAGCTGGGATGGGAGAGGGTGGGGTGGGCTCTCGAGCAGGGAGGACAGGTGCTCAGTTCCTGTCTCCTGAGCCCAGAGAAGTGCCTCCCGGGCTCTGAGGAGTCTCAGTCCTCTCCCAGGAGTGATCCATATTTCAGACCTGATGGGGACGTTTTTTTGACTGTACCCAGAATAACCCAGTCTGGTGGACTTGACTTCTCAGTGCGGAGTGTGGAGGAGGGAGCAGGCCCCTTGCAGGGTGGGTTTGAGCCCCAAGCTGTTAGGCCAGGGGCACCCCGGGGCCTCCATCACCTGCCCACATGTTTTATGAGGCCACCTTGGAACCAAGAGCCAGCACGCGGGTTTCTGGAATTGGCCTCTCCACGGGCAAGCAGTGTTTCTTACTGCTTGTAATTTCCTCCCAGACTGTCTACACCTTCGTCCCTTTTGAAAGCGAACTGGCCTGTGGTCTTCCTCGGTGCATAGGGCAGAGGAGCCCTTGAGAAAGGGCTGTTTCTCTGCCTGTAGAGAGCACGGTACTTCTTTATTGCCTGGCGTTGGGGAAATTGGCAGCCACACGTCCCCTTGCCTCGGCCCTCTGGTGGGAGTGGGAAGGTGGGCCCCTCCCTGTGAGCGAGGGTCCCCACCCCAGCGCAGAAAGGAGAGGTCAGATAGGGGTGATGGGAGGTTTTTCTGGGGCCATCACGCTTGGTGCAGGGAGCGAGCCTAGCGTTCTCAGCCCCTGCCAGCAAGAGGGGACCAAGGACAGCCCAGGGGCTTCCCTGCATGGTTCCACTGGCTAAGTCGCAACTGGAATGTTCATGCAGTAAGTGTAGGATTAATATACACTGGATTTCCAAGCCCAGTGCCAACAGCAACAAGAACAAAAGGATGTAAACTGTCTTATGAGAATTTTTAATGTTGATCACATGTTGAAATAACAGGAAGTTGGACATATCGAGTCAAATAAAATAGAATGTAAAAATACACCTCACCTGCTTTGTTGCACTCTTTAAAATGGGGCTACTAGAAACTTGAAAGTCACATGTGTGGCTTGCATTATACTTCTATCGGACAGCATTTACTGTTCACAGCGGGAGGGCTTCACATTTCTACACTCAAAGCTAAACGTCACTGTTACTATTTGCGATTCCCAAATAGCTTTTATAATGAAGTATTCCATACATACACGAGGCACAGATAAGGTAAAGTGCAAGGGAGGGAATAGTGAACACTGGTGTGCCCACCACCCAGTTTAAGCAGCGGGAACACCTCCACGTTCCCTTCTCTGACTCCCTCTCCCTCTGTCCCTGAGCACAGCCAGGTGCCTGATGAGGCAACTGCCCCGATGACGTGCGCACCGCCTCGATTAAATCATAATTTCTACTTTGAGAAGTTATTAAAAATGCAGAGAGTACCGATCATCATCTAACAAGCCCATGTACAACCACCATGCATCGATCACTACTACGTAGTTCTATGTGTTTCTCGTTAAATAAAATAAGGAAGGCGTTACAGATGAAGCCCGAGCTATGTCTCCACTGCATTGTACCTCATTCCACTCCCAGGTGCCCTGGTGGTATTTCTTTTTTACTTTTTTTCATGTTTATTTATTCATTTTGAGAAAAAAATTTTTAATGTTTTTATTTATTCTTGAAGGAGAGAAAGAGACAGAGCGTGAGCGGGGAGAGGGGCAGAGAGAGAGGGAGACACAGAATCGGAAGCAGGCTCCAGGCTCTGAGCTGTCAGCACGGAGCCCGATGCCGGGCTCAGTCACGCGAACCGTGAGATCATGACCTGAGCCGAAATCAAGAGTCAGACCGAGCCACCCAAGCACCCCATCTGGTGGTATTTCTGCAGTATATTTTTAGGGTATCCTCAAAAGACAACAGCAAAGTCAGACATTCAGCTGGCACCAGGCCTAAATGGGTACAAAGAAGATTCTTGCGGGGCATACACATCCAGGGCAGAAATCAGCAGAATTTGTTTGTGTGTTCACGGTGAGAGCACCTGAGACCTACTCTCTTAGCAAATTTCCAGTATACAATGTGATTGACTATAGTCACCGCACTGTGCATCAGATCTCTAGAACTTATTCATCCTACATAACAGCAACTTTGTACCCTTGACCAACATCTCCCATGTCCCCACCTCCCCAATCCTGGTAACCACCCATCTACTCTCTCTTTCTCTGGATTTGACTTGTTTACATTCCACATGTGAGATCGTACAGTACTTTTCTCCCCAGGTCTGGCTTATGTCAGATAATACAATGTCCTCTAGGACATCCATGTTGCCACAAATGGCAGGATCTCTTTTTTCAAAGGCTGAATGCTATTCCATTGTACGTATCTCCCTGCATTTCTCTATCTGTTCATCTACTGACAGACACTTGAGTTGTTTCCATATCTTGGCTAAATTGAATAATCTGCAATTAACAGGGCAGTGCCGATATTTCCACACTGAGGTACCGAAGAAATCAGCAGATTTTAAAAGTAACTAGGTCTGGGGCGCCTGGGTGGCCCAGTCGGCTAAGGGTCCGACTTCGGCTCAGGTCATGATCTCACGGTTCGTGAGATCGAGCCCCACAGCCGTCTCTGTGCTGACAGCTGGGAGCCTGGAGCCTGCTTCGGATTCTGTGTCTCCCTCTCTCTGCCCTTCCCCCGCTCACACTCTTGTCTCCGTATCAAAAATAAATAAACGTTAAAAATAATAATAATAAAAAAAAAGTAACTAGGTCTACTTCGTGGAGTCTGACTCTTACCTGTGGAAAGGCCATTAGAAACCAGTTACAGTGGAGGTCAGACAGGCTGAAGGGCTGGCCCAAGGTTAGGTGATATCAGAGCCTGGACTGGAACCTGGGTTGCCCGTCAACATTGGCTTCAAGAGAAGCTCAGCTGTCACTAGGTGAATCATCTGAACCATAACCCTCCCCCCATCAGAATATCCAGGATAGGTGAACGGGATTGTGGGTTGTGTTTTCTAGAAGCTGAAGATAAAGCAGAAAACCCTCTCAGGTTGTGAGAAATAGCTCTTAGATGTCTGGGTCTACTTCCTCTGGCAGAAAGCCCCGACTACTTGGCATCACACAACTTTCTTGGCTGACAGTGGGTTTTTCTGGTCATTTCTCTGAAGACAGGGGTGCTCCCTGTCCAAGCTGTAGCTGGAGGCGAAGGAGATGAGGGGCTTGGATGAAATCTGAGACAAGTTTTGTTTTGTCTTTTTTTTTTTTCCCTCTTTTTACTAGGTGTTCGATAACATTATTTTCTTGTGACTTGCTTCTAACCCAAATTGGAGTCATACCAAAAAAACAAACAAACAAACAAACAAAAAATGTATCTACGAGGAATTTTGTTGAGTTCCAGTTAATAGCAGTGGTTTTGGTTTTGGTTTTTGTTTTTTACTATGATGATACCAGTGGCCTGAGTCAGCCATGACAGGATATGTGCCACAGGAATATTCGAGCAAGGAAACTGTCACACTCTTTCCCATGAGTAGATAATTGAAAGACCTGGTCCATGGGTGGCTTTGAACTACCTGAGGACTCCAGATGGGAGGCTCACTCTGGCTAACAATAACAAAGACGGTGACAGACGCCCTGTCCCTCCAAAGTTCTACGGTCCATATGCGAGCTAAGACCAAGTGCTTAATGTGTACAAGCTGTGTCTTCAACACGACCATAAGCATCTTGGGACAAGGACTGGGGCTCCTGACAGAGCTCGCCATATCCACCTCAACATTCCGCACACAAGAGATGCTGAGCAAATTTTTGTGAAATAAATCAAAACAGCAGTACAATTAAGACCTACTGCCCTTGCAATGAAAAAGCCTATCCCAAGGCAGGGCAGGCAAGTTCCAAAGTGTATCTTCCTTGTTCTGGATGGAAGAATGTGCTGTGAGGCCAAAAAGACCCAAGGAAACATCCACGGTTGTTTGCTTGGGGTGGGGGGGAGGGGGGGAACAGGCGGGGTGGACAGGGGAAGGCGAGGGAGAGAGAAAGAGCGCAGGGCACATGTGTTCCGCAGAAACCTCTAAACAATCAAAGCCACAAATGCCTCTTCTTATAAACACACGGTGTGAGGCAGATGTTTACCCGGCACGATCCAGAGAGAAAAATCCAGGAAAAGCCAGAGAGATTCACGCTCCGCAAACAAGGGATTTCCTGGGGGAAGGAGTGGCAGGTAATGGGTTCTGCAAATTTCTCCTCCTGATAACTACATCACAGACCGAGTCCGAAGAGACTTTTTCTTCCTATTGAAACCTTATTTAAATACTGCCGCCTATTGCAAGCAGAACCGCCTGAATTGTATTGGCTGGCTTAGGCTATTCTCTCAGACCTTTATGAAGCAAGCGGAGGAAGAAAACAGGCAGCCGAGTGGCTGTGGGAGCGGGGGACGCATCTCACAGGGAATTGCCTTCCCCAAATGCTTCGGGAACCTGCCTTTCCTGCTTCTGACTGGTGGCCTTCAACCAAGTTAAGCCTGTGGGGAAAACAAGAGCCGTGCCTCTTTAAAAACAGCAAAAACCTTGAGCATCCACACAGCATGGAAGGCCTTCTAGAGCCTTCCTCCTTGAATCATTTCCAAAACAACCATCTCAACAGCATGATGGTCTTTGCAAGGAAGTTGCTACGTGGGGCCCTTCTTCATTCTCACTGTCTCTCCTTCGATTCTTTTCAGGCTGAGCAAAGGGCTCAGGGCTGGGCCACAGTTTCCTGTGTGACTCAGATACATTAGTTGCCCTTTCCAGAAAGGTTTCCCTTGGTTTCCCCATCTCTCAAGAGATAGAGTTCAATGGCATGATTCTTGACCCGCTGGCCACCTCCGAAGAGCTGAGTGTGCTCTTTCTCCACGAGAGGGCATGCCTCTTCATTCTTCCTCACTGTTTGTTTCGGTTTGGTTTTTGTTTTTTTTCAGGAGGCAGGTCAGAATTTACCGTAGGGCCTTAAAACCAAGCCCATGTTCCTCACCCAACAGAGTTGGCCACTGCCGAGCCACGTATGACTGCATGAAACCAGCAACCTCTATCTAGTCTGTGCCTCAAGGCAGCTGGCCAGGGCTGGAGCCTTCTTTAAATTTTTTTTTAATGTTGGGGCGCCTGGGTGGCTCAGTCGGTTGAGCGTCCGACTTTGGCTCGGGTCCTGATCTCAAGGTTCGTGGGTTCGAGCCCCGCGTCGGGCTCTGTGCTGACAGCTCGGAGCCTGGAGCCTGCTTTGGATTCTGTGTCTCCCTCTCTCTCTGCCCCTCCCCTGCTCATGCTCTGTCTCTCTCTCTCTCTCTCAAAAATAAATAAACATTAAAAAAAAATTTTTTTTTAATTTACCTTCCACCAACTTTCTCCGACAGAGAGTTGGTCGGGCATGGCAACAGCCTCCGGGAGAGGTAGGGACACCACCTTTCTGTGGAGCCTGGCTCACTCTCCTTCCTCTCTCCATGGGGGCCTTTTCACTCTCATTTCAGACCTGGGAGAGTCAGAGGACCTCGCTGTTCGAGTGGTAAAGGCCTGGAGGAAATAGCAGTGGTCTTGATATTTCTGGTGTTTTCCATGTGGTCTGCGGCCAAGTGTGGTGTGTGGTTAGGGTGGGAGGACTGGGGACAGTGAGAGACAGCTCCTGGGGCCAGCACAGTGTTTGGGCTCTGGTATCACCCGCCAGCCGGGAGAAAGCCATCCCTGGGCAGGGCTGGGTCATCGGGGGGGGGGGGGGGGGGCGGGGGGGGGGGAACCCGCCCCAGGGCACAGCCCCATTTATTCCCTGTCTGGGCTTGGTCTCAGCCAGTCCTTTGCTCAAGCTTGGTAAATCCTCCGGTCCTGTAGTCATTTTTATTAGCAATTGCCTTTTTTTTTTTTCCTTTGAAAATGTGGTTCAACGAAAATGAAATTTCAGATGTGTGTGTCTCAGCATTGATTTTTCTATTTGTAATAACACACCCTGGCATATCTCCTTTGATATCAAGAGGATAAAATGTCCCTAACACCGTGCTCTCCATTCTGGGGTAATGGATAAAGCCTGTTTATGAGATGTCATTTATTCCACAATAGACAGTAAATAAAAGCCATTTCAAGCTTGGGTTAAATCAAAGCTTGTTCAGGATTTCAGCAGATTTGCAAATCACCTCGGGGACCTTCATCCGCTGCACTTGCTGTTTTCTTCCTTGCTATTGACTCTCGCTGCTCCCTGCCAAGCCTCCCCCTCTCCCCAGCCACCCCAGCCCCGGACTGGTTTGGAAAGACAACGGGGCTGGCTAAGGACCTAGCCTGACATGAAAAGTTCCTTCCCTCCGCTTGGGGAATAAAAGCTTTGAAAGGCAGCAAGAAATTGAGGTTACACCAACAAAAGCCAGAACGGCAAAGGGAAGGGGAAAAAAAAAAAGTTCGCAGGAAAATAAGATGCAAACCTGAAATGGGGAAAGGATATGAAAGGCAGCGGCGGCTCCTTGTCACGTGCAGATCTTATGAAGGCTGTGTGCTGGGGGGAGGGGCGGTAAAGAAGGAGGGGCCACCTCAGGCATCCCTGCCCTAACCCAGGCCTTTGCCTGCACCCCACCCTCTTGGACTTCAACCCCAGCCCAGCCCCTACGTACCCCTGTCTTTGGCAGCCTTTGAGATCCAGCTGAGATCCCGACGCCTCCAGGAAGCCTTCCGGCCTGTTCCTCCGCCTAACCTCTCACTTCATATTATTCTAGGTTTCCAATGAATGTCATCTTACTTACTTACACCCACTTGTTTAGGAATGTGAATACTGTATTGGGGCGCGACTGCACTGTATATTCCTTTGAGATTTATGATAGGTTTTTAAAGCTGGGAGAGTCTGTCCTGGGCGTCTTGTCCACTGCAGAAATCTCTCTATGGCATCTCCAAGGACAGTCAGCCCCGGGGCAGAGACCTCACAGCCTCAGCCTTCTGAAAGAGACTCTGGGGACATTTTCTTCTGTGAAGCCAAAGTCTTTATCCTATAGCCCACCCCTTCCTTTGATGTTATCCCTGCTTTCAGAAGGATAGTCTACTTCCCAAAGCAGCATTTCCACAGGGGAACAGGGTCGTGTCTATCATGTTCTAAACAGAAGCCTCAATTTGTTTAAGTTTACGGCTGACCATAAGATTCCTTACCCCACCATTTGTTGGTTAGTTTAGATTTAACAACCATGCCAACATGATGTGTTCAAATATTTCTGTGTTAAGATATTTGGTTCCTCATCCCCATTAGATACTTTACTGAGCAACAAAGAGCTTTGTCGAAAATACCGCTCTGGGTCTGTGAAAGGTTGTATTGCTGTATAATCTTTGGTGCCCCTCCCTGACTTCTTTGGGACGATTCTGTATCCCTGCCCCGTGGACCATTTGACCTGCTCTAGCCAATGAAACGTGAATTAGAAGTAGCAGGGTACAGATGGGCAGCCGACCTTCCACAGACATTTAATGCGAGTGAACAAGGGGTCTTTGTCATGAGAAAGACACTCAGATCACCGTAATTAGACTGAACTGATAAAGCAAGTTCCTCTAGGAAATTTCAAGAAGTTGTAAGCATGTTCTGTGCCCACAGGAGGCTGATAGTCTAATTGAGGAGATAATTACCGTCTCTGTCCTGTGCTAAGTTAAGTGGTAAAAATAGCAAAAGCTCCAGGGGCTCCAAGCAGAGGGGGGGGAGGAGTATGAGTATATGAGTTAGGAGGCTTCCAAGAGCTATAGGGAAGAATGGGGTTTTATTCCCATCTGGTCAGGGGCCTGAGAATGAACTCACACTGGACAAGTCTCAGAAACGTCACCCACCTGTTGAAGGACAGGACTTCGGTGAACTTAGTCCTCACATGGAAGAATCTGGAACCTGGGGCCTGGCTCTCCTGGGGGTGATAAATGAGAGCGTGTTCCGTCCACCTGGCGTCACGCTCAGCCCTAGTTGACTTCCGCACGAGGGACTGCTAACGGTGACCTTGATGACCTCAAGGGGGAATATTTGAGCATCCATGTGCTCTTTCTAGTATCAAATCAACCTGTGGGAGTAATTGTCACGGCTAGGTATAAAATCAGCGTGCCTGGGGGGGGGCTGGTCCCCTGGAGGCAGCCAGAAAGGTCCTCAGGCACTCACACCCCTGCTGTCGTTTCCTGCCCTTCACCTCCCTAGACTAGCACCGTTGACCTGGCTTCGTCAGCCTCATTCAACCCTCTCAACACCTTCACAGGGCGGACCCTGTTGCCATCCCCAGTTTACACATATAGGCAGTGAGTCTTAGAAAGGTAACTATCTCACTCAAGGTCATGCCATCACCAAGGGGCCATGCCAGGGCTGGAACGGTGTCCTGTGTGAACCCAGTGCTTTGCCCTTCACCAACGGCTGCTGCATGGAGCACAGAAGCTTTTGTAGGATTGTTCTCCACCCCCCACCCCCACCCCCGGTCCCATGCAGAGAGCCAGGGAGGGGGTCTGCCTGGGGTGCCAGCACACGGTCTTGGGGCTTGGCCATGAGGCTGACTCTCAAAGAAGCTGCAGTGACACAGTAGTTGCGGATTTCTATAGGAATTATAAAGGAGAAAACGAGCAAGGGAGAGGCGGCTCCTAGATGCCCCGGTCCCTTGAATACTAGCTCTGTGCCGCTGATTTCTCACAAGCGAGGCCTCTGTGTGCACTGTTAGAGCGTGTCAGTGGTTTCATCAGAACCCAGGTTTTGATTTATAACCCTCCCTGCAAAAATGTGCTCCTGGCTGAAAGCTGGCATCGAGGTCTGGCGACAATGGAGTCGTTTCCACGAGAAACTTCTACAAGGCACGGTCCAGGAGGGAGGACCCTCTCTTGAGTCGGCCTTCCAGGCTGACCAAAAAAAAAAAAAAACAAGTGGGGTAGCAGACTTGGTCAGAATCTTAGAGACTCAGCTTATCTTTCAGAAGGCGTGCTCCAAGGGTCAGTTTCTTCATCAGAGACACGCACAGAGTTGTGACGAAATTACGCAAAAACCGTTCCCAGCCATGGCGCTTTGGAGTGGTTCCATCTCTGCCAACTGCATCATGAATAAGAATTAATAATAACGATGGAGATAATGATCGTGATGCTAATATTCCCTTGTGCAATGATGCTTCAGTCTCCTCACAGGGCTTCCACATACGTGGTCCCCCTGAATCGGCAGCCATCGGATGGTCAGGAAGGAATTCTTATCCCCATTGTGTGAATGACAAAACTGAGACCTCAAAGCCCGAATGTCCTGCGGAGAGGGGGCCAAACCGAGTTCAGCGGCCCCCTCACACACCAGCATGCAATCCGAACCAGGACTCAAAGAAGTCAAGTCAGCCCGCGCGCCCGCCATTCACTTTGATTTTTTTCCTCTGTTGTTTTAGAAGAATACGCATCATTGGAAACAGGTCCCATTTTCAGCCACATGAGGCTTGAGAAAAATAAATGTGAAAATAAAAACGCTATTTAATACAGGCCTCATTATTACTATTATTATTGCAAAGAGCCTATTTGGAACTGCCTAAGACCCTAAAAACTGATTAATATTTTTAGAGCATCAGAAGGTAGTTTTTTTTTTCAAATATACATTCCTCTCTCCCAAATGGTTGAATAATCATAATCATAATCATTATCATCCCCATCATCATCCCTTCATTAATTTCTTGCTTTGTACATAATTTCCCAGGAATTAGTGCCTTTGGTGTTCGAATGTCCCCATTTAACAGATGGAGAGACGGAGGGGCCAGAAGAGCATCTGGCAGAGTGAAAGGTCTGAGACTCACACTCATCTGCTCGAGTGCTCAACCCTGCCCCACTCTGCCCCCCACGGCAGGTGCTTTGCAGGGTTGAGGCTTTGAAGCCCCATGTTGCAGGGGCTCAGAAAGGAGAAAATGATTCGCTGTCAGGGATAAAGTGAATGCAGCAAAACCAGTCGCTGTCAGGACAGACGTTTCAGTGACGGTCCCTTCCGTCTCGCCCCGGCACACTGTGCATGGGGGTCCCGGTCCCTCCTGCAGGAGCCCTGTCCCATAAAGGCCTGGCCCCAGGGGCTGGGAGCCGAGCCGGGCGGAGCTCCGTCCCTCCCACCGAGCAAGCCTTGGGCTGTCACTGTGCTGTTATTTATGAGTCCCCCTTTGCCCAATGAGTGGCCTCCAAGGGGCCCAGCCTGGGTCTGCTGTCTGGCCACACTTGTCACACGTCATTAGATGTTTGGTTGCCGCTGACCTCTCTGCCATCTGGCTGAGTGGCCTCGGGGTGAGGGGAGGCCGCCAGCAGCTCCTTACACACTCCCCGAGTCTTTGTGGTGCTCACAAAATGGAAGGGCTGTGCTAAGCCACTGAGGCGGAGGCAGAGAATTGGAAAACAATCTCTCGGAGAGCGGGGGCCTCACTTCAGCTTTCCCAAATTGTCACCATCGCCATTTGCGGTCAAGTAATTCTTTGTGGTGGAGGCCGTCCTGTGCATGTAGGCTGTTCAGCAGCAACTCTGGCCTCTGCCTTCTAGATGCCTCCTTCTTACGTCATGACCGCCAAAAATGACTCCAGACGCGACCGAATTGTCTGCCGGGGGGAGAGGCAAAATCACCCCATCTGGGAGGTACGCTGGGCAGCGGGTAATGGAAGCTATCAGCATGGCAGACCGGCAGGTCCCCGGATGACAGCCATTTATGGAGCAGCAGAGATAGACGGCCGGTGTTCTATGAACGACGCTTTGCTCAATCCCCAAGACCATCCGTCGCGTCGTTGGAATTCTTGGCCCCACTTTGTGGATGAGGAGACTGAAGTTCAGAGAAGGGACACGATTTCCTTGAGGCCACTTAGCTGGGAAGTGACAGAGCAGGGTTTGAGATCAGTTTGATGTCTGGTCCGGGGTCTCACTGGGGCTTCGTGGCCTGTCCGCTGTGCATGGGATCCGGAAACCCAGCATGTCGGCCTCTGAAGATTCTAGAATTGTACATTTGGCCTGGAGCGAACGGTGTTTATAAAATGCACTCCCACTGTTTCCACTGTCCCACGCAAACCCCTTTATCCCTGTAGCCCACATTCCCCAGGTCCCCCCCCCAGCCCCTGGAAAGACCCCCACCCCCCCACCTCACAACAGCATCTGATCCAGGACCCAGGGTGCTGGGAAGGGCTCAGTATCACCGCCTCCTAGGGATACTGGTGCAAGAATCCCTAGGGAGGGGGACCCAGAGCACCTGCCGCTCTGAATGCCACAATTCAGTCACTTCACCAGGTTGGCAGAGAACTCCCGGGCAGGATACCCCAGAGCCCCTTAAATCACAGTGGATAAGCTAGGGGCGTCAGTCACCGTGAAAAGTGAAATATTCACATTAAAAACAAAATAGAGGGGCACCTGGGTGGCTTAGTCGGTTAAGCATCCGACTTCGGCTCAGGTCACGATCTCGGGGTCTGCGGGTTCGAGCCCCGCGTCGGGCTCTGGACTGACGGCTCAGAGCCTGGAGCCTGCTTCCGATTCTGTGTTTCCCTCTCTCTCTGCCCCTCCCCTGTTCATGCTGTGTCTCTCTCTGTCTGAAAAATAAATAAATGTTAAAAAAAAAAATTAAATGGGGCGCCTGGGTGGCTCAGTCGGTTAAGTGTCCGACTTGAGCTCAGGTCACGATCTCACGGTCCGTGAGTTCGAGCCCCGCGTCGGGCTCTGGGCTGATGGCTCAGAGCCTGGAGCCTGCTTCCGATTCTGTGTCTCCCTCTCTCTCTGCCCCTCCCCCATTCATGCTCTGTCTCTCTCTGTCTCAAAAATAAATAAACGTTAAAAAAAAATTAAAAAAAAAAAAAATACTGTTTAAAAAAAAAAAAAAAATTAAAAAAAAAAAAAAACAAAATAGAAATTGGGTGAGGTAGTTGCTATCACCATTTCAACAGTGGTAGGCGGAGTCTTTAGTTACCAGTCACGTTAAGCTCTCTAAGTAAGTGGCGAAATGTCTGAACACCTTTTGCATTTGTTAGGTGACACAAACCTGTCCCCAGAGGGCCCGTCCCAAGTGTTGGATAGGTTTTGGAGTAAGCGTTAGGTTCTATATAAGCCAGTAAAACTGTCTACGACCTTGAACCCTTCTTGACCCTTCCCTGAATTGCATATCCTGCTTGCTCTCTAGAGGGCAGGAAGTCCCCTGTCGGTCCTGCTCCAGGTATAACTTGTGGTGAAGAACCCAGTTCTGGGACTTGCCCAGACTCTCGACCTTCTTGCCTTTGGCATAGACAGCTAGTCTGAGTTTCAGGATGCACCAGTGACTCTTGCTTCTCTGATTTTGATGAACCAATCACCCCGTTTGTCAAATAACTAATCTGTAGGCATTTCTAATTTCTACTGACCCTCCCTACGGGACATACAGACTTCATCTAATGACCCCCCGTAGTGCAGAGCCACACGGGCCATAACGGTCATATGACGTACAGGTAGGGCCAAAAAGGGACAGACATCTGCATCAGAGGGATGCCAAGAAATGCTGGAAGCGGCAGCCCTTGCAGCTTTCCCCAAGCCAGAAGGCTCCAGAAAAGATTTTACAGAAAAATTCAGGTTTGAGGCAAAAATTATTCACAACTAGGTTCAGAAGTAAGACTGAATGCGCTTGCCAAACAAAGCCACATAGAAAGGACCAGTGAGTTATCCTGGGGATTGTTGGGGCTGGGGAATGGAGGGCACCTGCCAGGGTGGGGGATGGGTGGAGGTGTGCTCACATAGGGAGAGGGGAGAGAAGGTGCACGGGGGAAGTGTCCTCAGGTCCTCACGGGGAGCAGAAGGATAAGGGAGGTTCAGGGGTAGTATTTGGCCTTTAGAATTGAGCCCTGAACAGCAGGTGAAGCAGGGTGAACTTGATCTGTTTTCCAGGCGGGACAGGCAAAAGGCAAAGTTTCTGAACGCCAGAAAGTTCTCCCTGCCCCTCCTTGTCCCGTGCTTGCCACGGGCTTGCCACAAGACCTCAAGATGCTACAACCACCAGAGGGGCTTCCTGGGTCATCAAGTAAACACGCGATGTAATTAAGCAGAGTTTGGGGATTAGCAAATTGTGATACTTTAAAAACATGGAGGCTAATGGCACCATCTTCTTGTGCTGTGTTTTACACGACTCAGCAGGCCTCCATGGACTCACTTATCTAGCCCGCAGCATTGTGAAATGGGATGAGAAGGACGAGTGTGTGTGGATGCAGAAGAAAGTGGGGGTGGGGGCGAACTGAGGTCCGGAGAGGTGATGCCACCTGTCCAAAACCAGAAGGAGAGGCACCTGTGGGTCTCTTGGACCTTGTCATCTGTTACCAGGACGCTGGGTTTAGGAGGATGGTCCCGGGGCCTTGCTGGGACACGATCCAGGAAGTTTCAGGCCCTAGCAACTGTGCACCTGCAGCCTTCAGCCCAGCTCCCCGCCAAACAGGAACCTGTGGGCGCCCACAGAACCGGGATCTGGGGTGGGTCCGAGTGCGGGAACAAGAGGTGGTCACTCGGGGCTGGAGCCCCATCCGCAGGAACAGGCCACATAAACGGGAGCCAGGGCTTCCAATTTCCATTTTCATTGGAGTGGTTGGTGCTTAGTAATCCAGAAGCTTTATTTAAGGGCTGACCTCCGACCGGGCCTGTCACTCCAGTGGCAGGCGCCTGATAGCCACTGGAAATCAATAGCCGGCATGAAGGTCACTTCCTAGAAAAACTGGGGCTATCAACGTGTCAGTTCCAATGAAAGATTATAACCAAGCAGCAGAGAAGTTTATCTGTAGCTGAGAGCCCATCCGAGCCAGGCTCATTGTGGGCTCTACGTGTGCACCTTTGAGTATCTACGTGTGAGTATGCACGCACGCATAAACGTGTGCATTGGTGAAACAGAGCATGTGTGCGCGTGACAGAACGTGTGCCTATGTGCTTTGGGGTATCTACATCAGCGGGCGGGCGGGTGCATATGAGCGTGCGTTTGTGTGTGTGTGCATAGGCGTGCAGGGGTGTTTAAGTGCATGCAACAATGTGTTGTCAGGCAGTTGTCCGGACGCACTCTTGTGTATATGTGCGTTTTCATATATGTGTGTACGTGTGTAAGCGGCATCTGGATATATTAAGCATGCGTGTGCATGTGTATACGTGCATCATGCATGGACATGTGTGTGAACACCCGCACGTTTGGCATATGGGAGTAAAAGCGCATTTGACCGTATGCCCATGTCTTACCGTGACTGTAAGGCCTGAAATAACCTGGCCCCTGTCTACCCCCCTGGTCTCACGTCAAGTCCCTCCCCTTCTCTCCCCACTCCACGCTGGATTCTTCCTGGCCTCCTTTCCCTCCCTCGCGGGTGCCGACTACCTTCCTCCTCAGGGTGCTAGCACATGCCCTTCCCTGAGGAGTGGCCTCCTACCACTCTTCCCATACCTGGGGCTCTCGATTTAAATGCCAGCCCCTTGGAGATACACCCCTGGCTAGCCTACGTGTGTTTTCTCCATGGCAGTTTTAATAACATTTGAGAATTTCAGTTCCTTGTTTAATCATTGGCCGTCTGCCTTTTTCCAGCCTCCCCTCCAGCTCCGAGGGGCTGAGCCCGTGCTGAGGTCTCCGGGGTGTCCGGCAAATAGCCGACACACCCTTGGCCTGTGTTCAGAGAAGGAGAATCCCATCGGTGGAGGAATCCCACAACGAGTCCTGTGACAACCGTCTGGCCTCAGTTTTCCCGGCTGTCGCATGGCAAAACCTGTTCCATCAACCCTTCAGAGTCAGATGAAACACGTATGGTAAAAACCTCGTGAGAAGCACAAGCTGCCAGAAATATGCATCATAGTTTGTTTGATTAAGAGATGAGAAAGAGATCTACAGGTAGGGCGAGCAAAGATAAGCCAAGACTCCAAACCATGATTCCATAGCGCTTCTCTCCAAGTCATTAATCTGTTTTAGACATACTCCCTAGTCCAGAGGCCTCCCCAGGCCTTCATGAACTAGGATCGCCATTTCCTGCCTGGATACCTGTTTTCTGGAAAGTGTCCCAGTCTCTTTCATGAATGAGTCCATTTGGGGAGGGTGAAGGGGATATATAAATGTTTTCCCTTAAAGAAAAAAAAAAAAGCCATATAGAGAAAGAGTCAATGCTACCCAAAGCATTGGATGGTTTGTGCCACACGGTTGCCATGGGAACCTAGAGACGGTACCAGGGCGGCTGGAGCTCCGCAATTATTCCGCAGCCCTTGACTCCGATTTGGGAGCTGGATTCTTGTCTCCACCCCAGCATCACGGAGCTGGAGGACCGTATGCAATCATCACCACCACACTCCTTGGGCCTCCATGTCCTCGGATGTAACACTAAAGAATCAAGCACGTGCTAAGGGACCACTGCTCCCTTTCTGCTTTGCCTGCATAAAATTCTAAGTCACAGGTTTTCCAGGCCTCAGGTTTTCGATCTGCTAAGTGGGGTTGCCTACTGGAAGTGGTTGAAGGGAAGAGGTAGGAAATGGAGGGCCCAGGTGCGATGTCAGTTCCAATCTTCTGGAACCCACAATGGTAACACTTTATTCTTAAGACAGAGCGTCATGTGCAGTTGGAGGCCTGCGGACTGGGCGGCTGTCAGGGAGGACATCTTTCTTCCTAATTCCCAGCGAGATGAGCCAGCATCCGGCAGCTCTCCAATTGTCCTCGTAGTGTCACAGAGCGTGCCCAGAGGAACAAACACACATAATTCCTTCCGTTTGCTGGACAAACACAGGTTAGGAAATTTTGCTCCAATCTGGGCTTAGTCACTTGGGAGCTTTGACCTTATTAAAGTTGTTTAAGCTTTCTAAGCCTCAGTTACCTCACTGGGAAAATAAAGATCATGATTAGACCCCAAAATATCAGGCAAGAATTACGTGGGCCTACAGCCTAGTCTCTGACCGATGACAGGTGCCTAAAAACACACATCAGTTCCTTTGGAAAGAGGCACGTTGCCACGATGGAGATCTCAGAAGTTGTTCAAGAGCACTGCCTAGTGGGAGGCAGGTGGGAGCCAGGAGCTCAGTAGCCTCTGGTAGAGATGCAAAGCCCTTCCTTGCAAGAGGACAAGGGCGTTGGCCTTATCCAAAGCCACATGCCCGAGGGAGGGGGCCTGGTACAGGACATGGGCAGTGGGAAGAGGCTGGTGGTCATGTGCTGTGGCCACAGACAATGGCTGCTCTGGGGGTCCCCAGGAAATAGCAGCCTCCCCTCACTGTGGCCAGGCTAGAGACATCAGGGGGGCCTGAGGGAGCCTTTAATGGGGTAGTGAGGGAGACATGTGCCAGGCCAGCTCGTGCAGAGTCTCTCAGCATCACCTGTCCCGGGGGCTGTCAGGGCCAGGCTTTGTGGGGGATGAGCTGGGCTATCCACCACCTGTTCTTGCCGTCAGGCTCAGACCATTGTGCTCTTGGAGTGAGAGGCCACCAAGAGCCCCAGGACCCTGTGCCAGGCTCCAACCTGGGGTGGGGGGTGGGAGGGGATGTCTGGCCTCCTTGGGGGGGAACCATCTCCTCATAGGCCAAAGAAGCAGTCCTGACACCACCTTGCATCAGCCCTGAAGATGGCTTTTCTCCGTCGTGTCGTAAGAGGGTTGGCCTTTAGGGGCGCCTGGGTGGCTCAGTCGGTTACACGTTTTGACTTCGGCTCAGGTCATGATCTCGCGGTTCGGGAGTTGAAGCCCCTTGTCGGGCTCTGTGCTGACAGCTCAGAGCCTGGAGCCTGCTTCAGATTCTGTGTTTCCCGCCCCCCCCCTCCTCTCTGCCCCTCCCCTGCTCATGTTCTGTCTCTCTGTCTCTCTCTGTCTCTGTGTGTCAAAAATAAATAAACATTAAAAAAAAAAAAAAAGAGGGTTGGCCTTTGAAAGGGGCGTTGTCGTTGCCCGGAAAGACTCCTTGGATGAACTCAAAGTTTATATTTGCTTTTTTATGCACTAGGTTTGCAAAAAAAGGGAGCCCTGTTGCTTTTCTTATAGAAATCAGGGCTGAGGACGCCTGGCAGAACAAAGAAATTTCCTGCATTATGCGAGGAACACAGGGTCCCCTGCAAAGCAGGCGGCAATAGGTGAAAGGGCGAATATTCCGATCGTGCGTAGTGGCACTGCCTCCAAGGCCTGCGACACTCTGCGTATTTTCTTCTATCGTCCTAGCATCCATGTTTGCCATTGTAGGCTGAGTTTGTTTCTGCCTTTTTCCCTCATGCATAAACATTTTCCATGCTATTATAATCTCTTTACACGTTTCCTTCATCTATTCTTTTTTTTCCCCCAACATTTTACTATGAAAAATTTAAAACTTACAACAAAGATGAAAATACTTTACGGGCAACGCCATATGTCACCACCTTCCAGACTTGGCTGTTATCACCTCTTCTCTCGATGGGTATTTATCAAGGCCCCAGCATATGGGAGTCCCTTGTTAAGCCTAGGGACTCGGCAGTAGATAAAACAGAAGCCCGGCCTTCAGTGATCAGAGCATCTGGGGGGGGGCGGGGGGCAGGCAGCCAGCCAGCCCCACATTTTCTTTGTTAAGGTGGAGCGATACATGGGGTCGTGGGGCCTGGGGGAAGGGCTGTCTCAGGCTGACAGGTGAGGACGAGGCCTGACAGGTGACGATGAGGCCTGGACACCTCTTTGCTGGCAGGTAGGTTTTCTCTCCCCTGCATTAAAATGATACCATCTAGACTACCTTGATGATACTTGGTCTGGTAGGTTTTCCCAAAAGGATTGGGCCGGGGGTTGTGTTCTGTCTGCAGGGAGATTGGAGGAGGCACGGGTCCCCATGTTAGGTCTCCCGCCACCAGGAGCTCCATGCTGGAGCCAGACTGCCCCGTGCTGGGATCTGACTTGTCCCACCTACTACCTGGGTGACCCTGGGGGAGGGACAGGAGCTCTGGGCTTCAGTTTCCCCATCTGTAAAATGGGGATTAGACAGTTCCCCTTACAGGGTTGTCTTGAAATGAGATGAGGTGTTTAGAGCTTGGAACCAAGGCAGACCAAAGCAGTGCCCTCTGTTTTCTCCTGGCCATTTTCTCCTGTAGAATGAAAGCTTTGTGAGGACAGGGGTGTGTGTCCATCAATCCGTCTTCCACGGAGCTGGCTTAGATGACAAACGCCTCAACGATGGGACACACCTGCCTCCCTGGGAGGCAGCTTCCTATGAGAGCTGGGAGAGCTGCTTCCTGTGAAATAGAAATTGAACTTTTGGGGGTGCCTGGGAGGCTCAGTTAGTTAAGCAACTGGCTGTTTATTTCAGCTCAGGTCATGACCTCAAGGTTTGTGAGTTTCAGCCCAGGTTGTTTATTTCAGCTCAGGTCATGACCTTGAGGTTGGTGAGTTTCAGCCCCCCCACATTGGGCTCTGTGCTGACAGCCCGGAGTATGCTTGGGATTCTCTCTCTGCCTCTCTCTCTCTCTCTCTCTGACGCTCCCCTGCTCGCTCTCTACCTCTCTCTGTCTCTCAAAATAAATAAACTTTAAAAAATTTAAAAAAAAAGAAATTGAGCTTTTGATTACTGAAAGTGAGGAGCCCATGTGTCTACACAGACGTGCACAGAGCCGTCCCTAGGGGGCACGAGACACACATGTTACCAGATCATGACCATGGAGGTGGCGGGGGCAGCAACCTGAGCCCCGTGCTTACCTCAATGCTCCCCCCTCTCCCTTCCTCCATCCCAGCCGTGGCTGGAAGTGACAGTAGGAAGGGTGGGGACAGGGAGGGAGGGTTTACTGAACGTTTTCCCTGAGCCAGCGCCTTACATGTATGTTTTCTGTTATGGAATTCCCTCCTAGGGGCGCCTGGCTGGCTCGGTTGGGAGAGCGTGCAACTCTTGATCTCGAGGTTGTGAGTTCAAGCCCCACGTTGCGTGTAGGCATTACTTAAAAATAAAATCTTTAAAAAAGAATAAAGAATTCTCTCTCAGATCCTATGAGGAATGTAATAACAAATGAGGAACCTGAGGCTCAGGGTTAATGTGATCTCAAGCCCTGAGCTGGTCGTTAAGTGCTCCCCTATGCAGACAGCAGAGAAGAGGAGAGAAGAAGCACTCATCCTGCCCTGTGGGGAGCTACGCCCACATCGGGACATCCAGCAGACCAAGGGAGATGCTTGGAAAACTGTTGAAGGAGAACTCCTACCAGAGGCAGAGCAGAAACCCTGCAGGCACTTACAACACCCACAGGAGAGGATGTAGCACTTGCCCGGAAACCCAAGGAGTGGGCAAACACCAGGGCAAGAGGAACGAGAGGCTGCCCCTGGTAGACCTTGGCACTGAGAACCCTGATACCCTGGAGAAGTGTGCAGGCAGACTGCAGAGACATGCCTTGGCCGAGCCAGATTATCTGGCAAAGCAAGTCCTATCGTGGTGAGCAACTTCCATATGAGGAGAGGTCTCCTCCTCCAGACAAGTGTCCCAAATGCAGCCCTCAAGGCTTGACATACCTCTCTGGACTGAGCCTCAGATTCAGATGCACATCTTACATCGTGATGCAACACACACACACACACACACACACACACACACACACACACACAGAGTTTCCTGAAACTCTACTTCACTATATGCGTGATGCATCCCAGCATTTTCTACTGTTTGCTTCTACTTCTCTGCCCCTCCTGGTCGCAGCCCCCCCTAGACTGATTTCACAGCCTGCAGTTTGACGGAGAAAACAGGTGCGGCCAGGAGAGAATTGGGCGCTCCGTGATGCGTTGCAGGTTGTGTGAGCTGCACAGGGCTCAGAGAAGAGAGACTAGAGAGGGTTTGGAGCAACCTAGGAAGGTTTCCTGCCGAGGAAGCAACGAGAGCTAGACCCAGAGGCATGGCTGGTTCTGTTCAGTTTAACAGACCTTTACAGACCTGTTACCGAGCCAGGCTGAGCACTTGGCCTTGGGGTGGGTGCAAACCCGGGGAGCATGAGTAAAGTATAGGGTGGATGGGAATGCCCATTGTGCAGAAGGCAGGCAGTAAGGCTACTTTCAACCAACAGTCATGCCACATATGTAGTAACATCATTCCGTTTGCTGGTCTAGGGACCTGCTGACTTGGCCAAGGGCACACCACTGGTACAAGGCAGAGTCAGGCCTGGAGGCTACATCTCCTGACTCCAAGCTTTATGTTCTTTAAAAAAAAATTTTTAATGTTTATTTATTTTTGAAAGAGAGAGAGTGCATGAGCATGGGAGAGGCAGAGAGAGGGAGACACAGAATGTGAAGCAGGCTCCAGGCTCTGAGCCGTTAGCACAGAGCCCGACGCAGGGCTCGAACTCACAAACTGTGAGATCATGACCTGAACCAAAGTCGGACGCTCAACCGACTGAGCCACCCAGGTGCCCCTCAGGCTCTTTTCAGATCTGACATCCAGACTGTCTGGATTCGAATCCTGCCTCCCCCATGTCAACTTATTTTACTTCCTGAGGCGTCCGTTTCCTCATTTGTAAAGTAGAGATAATAATAGTACCCATCATATAAACTTGCGAGGTTTCACGAGTAACGTTTGTAAACCACTTAGAGTGGCACCCGGCACATAGACAGTGTCATTTAAATGTGAGTTATTGTTATTGGACACATATTTATTGAGGGCCGAATACAGACAGACCAGGGGTAGGGGTGGGGAAGGAGAGGTATTGAACACATAATTACACACATAATTATACTTATGGCATAATACTTATGGTATAAGTAACGAAGAGAAGTACAGGATGTTATGAAATAGAATAACAAGGGGTCCTAATGTAATCTCAGAGACCAGAGAAGGCTTCCTGGAGGAAGCGACATTTGAGCTGCCGTCCAAAGGACAAGTAGGAGGGAGTCAGAGCCAAAAGGAGATGAGCTTTCTGGGTTGAGGGACCAGCATGTTAAGGGGACTGTTACAGGAGATGAGCAGCATTCAGAGAACCATTGACCTCCGTTCTGCTAAAGCAGTCAAAATGCGCCTTCCTGTCTCCTGTCTCCCCAGTCTATACCTGGCCAGTGCTCGTTCACAGGATTTGTTGAATCCATCATTTTTCAGACACAGGCAGAGACTCCCTGCTCACATACAGAGAATAAACCCAGGGGTGGATCCAGCTGGCGATCGGAGCGGCTGGGTCTGAAGGTGTGCCCCTGGCACAGCGTTCACCAATTCTCGGTTGCCTGGGTGGGGTGACCCTGACACCTGGTGTGCTCCCGACCATCCCACTGTCCTCCACAGGCCCCAGCAAGACTGTTCAGCGTGCCTCCTCTCACTTCCAAAAGTATCCCAGTTTGGATGATAAATTCGATGTTCATCTTGACTCTGGGACACATAAGAATATCCTGGTACCCTGACAGGTGCACCCAAGAACGCCACTTTGTAAACTGACTCTCTATTGAAAGACTTCCCAGTTCCTGGGGGTTTTCAGCCTCTCAGTCCCTGCCATAAAGTCCTCACCCTTTCCACAGTTGTTCCTGTCCCTTTTAAGGACAACTCACACTTAACTCTACGGTGGGACACTCCAGCCTGGCTACAAGACACTACTGTCCAGTGCCCCGTGGGCAGTAGGGTGGAGTGGGAAGAAGAGAGAAGGGCGCCACGGTGACCCAACTTCCTGTGAACTCTGGCTCTGCCACAGCTGGCTTGCTGGCCCTAGGCATATCGCTTGGAATGCCCAGACCCCGAGCTTCCTTTTGTCGCAGGGGGATAATGAACACCTCGCCCATTCCCCTCGTGATGAGGGTTTGCTCCAAACAAAGATGAGGAGGAAGCTCCCCGTGTCCCAGAGTGGGACCCCGGGTTATGGTTTGGAGATACTGACAATGAGATAGCACACTGATCAGGCTAATAATAACAGTGTTTTAAAACACCAGGACTGCCCCCGCAAGGACGTTCTAGGAGAGAAGCCTGCACTTTCCTGCTACCCAGGCCGGTGACTGCCACAGCCAGGAATAAACCAAACTGTCAGCAAAGAAGGAGGAAGAGAAACTCCTGAGTGGGGATGGACAGGGGGCTGTGTGGGCAGAGGCCACACAACGCCACTCCAGCCGCTGCAGAAGGCATCAAACGGATTCACCATCCTGGTTGCCTCTGATAATTTTTTTTTTTCCTTTTTGGAAGCTGGAGATCCCCGTGCCAAGCCCTCAAAGCAGCCTGCCTTTCCATGCAATAAAGCAGCAGTGAGAAAGGCTCAGAGTAATTAAGTGGCTGACGCACAGAAGAAGCCGTTACAAAGAATTGACTAAATTGCCCATTCATTAGCAGCTCGGCATGGAAGGAGAATTACAAATAGGCGGCGGAGCCCGCAGTAATTCAATCTAACCTTGTACTTACAGAAAACAATGAGATAATGAACAGAAAAATTACCAGGCACATATTGTATTTTGTTAAAGGGGCGGGAGGGGGGCGGGGGGAGGTTGGGGGCGGGGGAGCGCAGGGCCGGACTGGCACATGCAAAGCTAATGGCCTCGCTCAAGCTGAGCAAACGTTTCTCCAACACAATCATACTTCTCAGTCTAAGGGCCTCTGGGGAGCTGAGATGAGGCAAGATCGCGCACAAAAAAATGTAATTTATAAGGCGTCTGTGGACTGGAATTTATCATCGGATCCGCTCGCCGCCGCTCAATTGATATGTAGTTGATTTCAAACAACACCCCCCGGGCGCCCAGAGGGAACATTTTTTAGATTTTACGCTTGGATATATCTGTTTAACTCGCCATTTACCAAAACAACGGCTGATGACAGCACAAACCAGTCACTCTGGAGAAAACACGCACACGCTCTCATACACACTCGCGCACACACACTGGCGTCCAAGAGCAGCAGCCGACATAATAACAGCAGACAAACCTGCTCAGCCCGGAGAACACTGCTGTGAATCTGGAAAGGGAGAAGGGAGGAAGAAAAATATAAATCCGAGAGACCTAGCCTTTCTCTGTGGCTTTGCAGGACTTAGTGCTTGGAGTTGGTGTTTAGAGCTCACGCGCTGGTTTTCACAGCTGACATCTTCCCCGCTTTCTGGTTGAGCAGCTTGGAAAGGCTCCAAACCATGCCAGCTCACCTCTTCCACGTCTCTAGGCACTGCCAGTCCCTGTCTGGGACCAGATCTGGCCTCACCTGGGATCCCCAAGACCCTGGACCTCAGTGGGTGGGAAAGAGTGGGGTCTCCATAGGGGGATGTGGGAAGGGACAAATGGGTTGCAGACTGGAGCACTGATGGACTCTTCCTGGGGCTCCCAGGGCCTCCAGATGTGGCGATGTTGGTAAAGAGCAGTTTTAGAAGAATGTAGATGAGTTACACATCACTCCAAGGGATGAGAGTTCAGAGGCTGGGTCTACAATCACTTGAGGACAACAACCTGCCTAGGTTGGACACAGAAGGAAGAGCATCAAGTATGTTTCTGGTGTTGAAAAAAATAATTCACTGCACGCTTGCCAAAAATAGCAAGATCCATTTTATTCAAGACTATTGCAAAAGGGAAGAGACTAAACGCTCAACTCTGAATACAACAGCCCCGGTGGAGATTGATAGCCAAGGGGCAGGGGGTAGAAGAAGAGGGAAAATTACTAATGAGGAATTTGGTTAGGTGTCAAGGGTCTGCATATCAGGGGTGGAACATTCTAAGCAGGCATGGAGAGTTTCTTTGCTAAAACAGGGTTCTGCACACTAAGCAGAGGAGGGTTCGTGGCAGAGAGGGCTCTAAGGAGCCAACTGAATTTGATCAAGGGACTGCTTGTCACTGGGTCCAGGGAAGCTATGTGGATAAAAATCTAGCCATAGCCTGAGGACGTTGTCTTCCCACAGGGAGCCTGTGCCTTAGACCAAGTACTTAACCCAGTGCTTAGTGAGAGAGGAGGGACAGCTTGGAACAGTTTCCACCTGCAGAATCTGATAAACTCTGTGGCTGCAGAAGTGGGAACTCATTCCTGGACCACACACCCTCCATCAGAACAGACAGATCCCTCACAGCATCAGCTGTCAGAAAATGCTGGAAACACGGAACTCTGTGGGCAGCCTTGCAACTTGTCACCAGCCCGACCTCCAACGGGGTTAGCAACCATGACTGACCTGCCAGTAGGGGGCAGTCCAGCCCCAGGGGAAGGACACTGAGCTGGACATCCAGAAAAACCATGATTTTATCCCCATCGGACCACTGATTCACTGTGAGCCTCTCAGTACATCATCGCTTCCGGTCTCTTGGCCCTGTTCTGTGCATTTGTAAAATATCCCTAATACTGCCTGACCTTATGTCCATTTCACAGGGATGCTGTGATATATCTGGGAAGCAATCAGGTTACGAAAAGTCCACATGGATATTAAGCGCGTCAAAGAATGAGACCAATAGTTCTCAAAGCCGTAGTTCTTGAAGTGTCGTCTGGGAGTGGTAATGACAGCAGCACCTGGGAACTTAGAAATGTAAATTCTCAGGACCCACCCTAGACCTACTGAATCGGGAGGACAGATCCCAGCCTTCCGTTTTAACAAGGCCTCCAGATTCTAATGCAAGCTCAAGTTTGAGAACCACTGGTCTAGAGGATACAGACCGGGTAACTTGCTGAGAGTATAAAGGGCAGCTGAGAAAAATAATCGGGGGAACTGATCAAGCTTTTGTCTCCAATTGGATTATAACTTGTGCTATTAATCAATATTTGTTTTTATTTCTTATTTAAAAAAATTTTTTTAAGTTTATTCATTTTTGAGAGAGAGGGAGACAGAGCACAAGCAGGGGAGGGGGAGAGAGAGAGAGAGAGAGAGGGAGACACAGAATCCGAAGCTGGCTCCAGGCTCTGAGCTGTCAGCATGGAGCCCGATGTGGGGCTTGAACTCGTGAACGATGAGGTCATGACTCGAGCTAAAGTCGGACGAGCAACCAATGTAGTGCTGTGTACTTTTCAAAGCACTTTCCAATACTCAATTTCATTTGATACTTTAATTTATTCCCTGAGGTAGGCAGCAGGCAGCTCACATAATATTATCCAAGGAAGCAAAATGATTCAACAAGTTACCCAGTAACAGTCGGGGACGTGGTAATGAGGCAAATAAACGCAGGACTTTGCAATGCCCCACACTGCCTTTTAATCACAACATCATAGATCTTTTGATCTAGAAGGAATGTTACAACTGATACATCCTCATACAGAAACGTTTCTCATTTTTCCTATTGCTTAAGCACATTCCCATTTTTGACCACGTTTCGGGTCACATCAAGTGTCTATGTGAATCCTTGACCCACGTGGGACTCTGGAGAGCTGGGGAGGGTAAGTGGGCTTTGTCCTTAACTTCGAAGGAACCATGACCCCAGCAATCTAGCAAATACTAGAGGTTCCATTGTTACTTCCATTTTAAAGAGGAGCAAACCAAGGATCTGGTGATGAAGAAATTCGTCTAAGGTAACGTGGCTACTTAGGGCTGAGACCGGAAGTCAGGAATCCTGACTCTTGGGTGCAACTACCTGCTGGGAAGTAGAAGCAGGCTGGAAACACACCTTCGACGTTGACTGTTAAATAACGCCTTCGTGTCCAGAGACTTTAGGTATTGACTCAATCTCCACTTACCTCTCTGATACTTGACCACACTCATGCTCGTGATATACCACTGTAGCAGGATTCTCGCACAGAGAGTCATGACTCCGAGGCTTTCAGTTTCCAGGAAGCAACTTTTATTCGTGCCGGCACCGCTCAGCTGGGTTCGGACCCAAAGCACTGAGCGCCGAACATCGCACGCCATAGTTCTTTTTTTATATATATATTTTCTACTTCTTTGTCCCCATGTATGGTAACAGATAAACATGCAGTCTATTAAGTAGTCTCAGTTTACAAGGTCATGAGGGATGTTGTCACGTAGGTGCATAGCCACGTTACCTTGAAGTTTTCTCTCCCTTTTTTCTCTCTCCTTAGGGAGGGGACCCTACCACACCATGAGCCATAGAGTCTTGAAGATCATGTGGCCAATGGGTAATCTGGCTTAGGAAATCTTCCTGTACATTCCTTGTGGGCCATTCTGCCTCTTCTTGAATATCTGCTGTGATGGGGATCTCACTGTGGCACAAGGCATTTGGGAGGTGCTGTACTGACTCATGATGGGGCTCTCAGAAAAAACTTTGGGGGTCTGGTGCCAATTATTCCCACCCCTCACCTCTACTCCCATGTGTTTCTTTTCTCCAGAAGCCCTTTTGAGATTGCAGAACCCTTGGGAAGTGTCAACTTAAGTCACCATTGGCTGGATGCCAGCCCACACTTCATGACAGAACCCAGAGAATTCCATGCATGGAGTTAGTAAGTGGTTAGCACGAGCCCTGTGTGGGAAGAAAACTCGTCATGGTCAGGGTCAGTGGAAGCTTCCTGTGACTTTGACATTGAATATCCTAAGTTGTCAGCTGTCTGCATACCTTGCAGGAACTCCTGCTCACCATCCCTAAAGTTGTCAGTGAGGAAGATGGTTCCATAAGCCTTAAGTAATCAGTGATGAGAGGCAAAGGAAGCTCTTGAAATCTTCCTAGGAAGGCATAGGGGTCCATCCTGAACCATGAACCTCTCTTGTTTTCTTAATCTTTCAATCAACCTTTTTTTTAAGGTGTTTTTTTTAACGTTTATTTATTATTGAGGGACACAGAGAGACAGAGCATGAGCAGGGGAGGGGCAGAGAGGGAGAGACACAGAATCCGAAGCAGGCGTCAGGCTCTGAGCTGTCAGCACAGAGCCTGATGCGGGGCTCGAACTCGTGAACTGCGAGATCATGACCTGAGCCGAAGTCGGGCGCCCAACCGACTGAGCCACCCAGGCGCCCCTCATTCAACCTTATAATCTCCATTTGCCAGCTCTCACAATGGGACTAGATGTGGAGTACACAACAATTCATCCTGGGCAAAGGGCCAGCAATTAGTGGGATTATCAGTGAGTGACCATTCCCGGGATCATCTCGCCCCCCAAAAGCCCAAATCAGCCCCGTTCTGACTCAAAAAAAAGCGTACACACAGAATTAATTGGATTGTATTTTTAATGAAGCTCTCATCCCATGCTAGGATTACTGAGTTACCCTTGATAGGGAGTTAAAGACACATTTTTATCGAGGGAAGATACATGATCCCGCTCTGACCTCCTCATCAGGCAGCTTCCTTGCACTTTCTCCGTTTCTGTCCACGTGTCCACATAAGCTGTGGAGGCCAGGAGGTGACGAAGGGAGCTTACGAGCCCACCCTGTGTGACCTGAGCCCCTGATGGGCAGGTTGCTTCACAGAAGGATAGCGCCAGGACAACTGTATACGCTAGTCAGTATCATTTTCCAGAGTAAAGAGGCCCAGATGGTGTGTGGGGACAGGTCTCACTCAATCGGCAGTGCCTCATTTCTTCAGTCTCTCCAAAACCAGCGCAGCCCCATAAATGGGTTTGTTAGACAACTGATATTTCAGCTCTGATATATTTTCCAATAATCATTGATGAATATCTTTTCGAAGTTTATTACATATTTCCACATGGTACAAATAACACTTGCCAAAGATAATGGAACCTTTTCTTCCCACCGTTACCACCAATATGATTGTGCGTTAATATTCTGGCTCAGAAAAAAATGATATTTAGGTACTGAGGCTGTTTATCCCTGTACCGAATGGCCCCAGATACTAATATTTGGTATTTTGGAGTCTGAGCTTAATAATCCTATCTCTTGCTGTCAGAGTTTCACCTGATATTTTTTGCTGTGATGAAGAGATATCGTGGCATGACAAGAAGGGTAAGCAAAGAGTCCCTAAGGCTAGAATGTGAGCTCAAGGAGCATCTTGTCTTGCTAACCAGTTTCTAGAGCTTGCAACAGAGTAGGTGACCAATAATTAGCGGATGCATAAATGAATACAATGACTTCGTTTCCAATTCTGGCTTCACTGCTTACTAGCTGCATCGCCTTGGGCAAACCCTTAGTCTCAGTTTCCAAGTCTGAAAAATGGGAATAATGGTAATGCCTTATTTTCAGGACTCTCACCAAGATCAAATTAATTAAATGAAAGCAGTGAGGGGCGTGGCCCGCTCCTCTGGTGTCAGTGACATTTGCGGCCCAGGAAGCATTAATCAATGAGCCAAGAAACTTCATCACAGATGCAGTGTGTGTCACATCAGCCGGCTGTCTCCCAATCGGCTCACCTGGGCAGGTGACACGTATGCCAGGACCCGCACACTCCCTCCCCGAGGCCTGACCTCACCTCACCACTGCTCCCTGCCCCCAGGTCCCCCATGTGTCCCATCCCTGTGATCTTACCAGATGTGAGGAAGTCATCCATGTAAAGCTGGATGGGACTTACTCTGCAGCCCTTTCCCTGGAGATCTGGATTGCGATGGCTTAAACTAGAAGACTTGAGACCGTTTTCCCAATCAGAATTGATACAGATTTTGATCAGGGACAGATCCTTTGTTAGGAGCCTCTCAGTATCCTCAATCCCCGTAAAGAATTTTCAAGAATAGGAAATGTGCATTTCAAAGAGGGAAAATGAAATGCTTAACCACCTAAAATGAGTAGCTGACAGTGGGGTTTTCAGGAAGCATCAGCGGGTAGAGATTATTTGGGCCCCGGGTGGACGGGTGGAGCCAGACTCAGGAGACAGAGGTCTCGTCCATCACTTCTCAAATATCTCAGTGAAAGAGACTACCTATCTGGGCAGACTTTGTTCACAAAGGACAGGAACCCCGAGTGACACCACATGGAATCACATCCCAATGTCTGTCTAGTTCACCTGGATGCCGGGACAAGCTCGGATATCCCGACTCGTTTCCAGCTCATGGTGAGATCCCTGCTCACCCCTAGAAGTCAATGCAGAAGTCTAATGCTAACAGTCTGGACACCTTTCAAGGAACTACTTTAAAGTCCTTATTACAGTTGTCACCAGGGGTCTTCTTATAAGGAAGACTCAGACATTAGTTACAACCACTATGGGCACCGGCACCATCCACACCATCACGACTGCTTATCATCCATCATCCGCCACCACGAACACCACAACCATCACTTTCAATACCAACACCACGATCATCACCACCAACACCGCCACCAACACAATTGACATCACCAACACAGTCATCACCACCAACACCACAACCAACACAATCATCACCACCAACACAATCAAGATCACCAACACAATCATCACCATCACCAACACAATCATCACCACAAACATCGCCAACAGTACAATCATCACCATCACCAACAAAATCATCACCACCAATAACACAACCATCACCACCAACACAACCATCACCACCAACACGGTCAACCCACCAACACCACCATTACCACCAACACCACAACCAACACAATCATCACCATCACTAACACAATCATCACCACAAACATTGCCAACAGTACAATCATCACCATCACCAACAAAATCATCACCACCAATAACACAACCATCACCACCAACACAATCATCACCACCAATACCACCAACAGTGCAATCATCACCACCAACACAATCAACAGCACCAACACAGTCAACACCACCAACACAATCATCACCACCAAGAACACAACCATCACCACCAACACAACCAGCACCACCAACACAATCATCACCACCAATAACACAACCATCACCACCAACACAACCATCACCACCAACACAATCATCACCACCAATACCACCAACACAATCATCACCATTATCAATACAGTTGTCACCACCACAACACCAAAATCACCCTCAGCCTCAGGACTGGATTTGAATGAGTCCAGTTATGATCCCTGTGACCTTCTGAAATTTATTGAAACTCTCTGAGTCTCAGTGTCCCGACGATAATAACTTCTAGAGTTGTGAGATTTAGAAGATTTAGATTTAGAACCCACCAGGGTTCTCAAGAACATCAATTAGATTTTCTCAGCTTTGAGAAAAGAATGTAAAGTTCATGTCCGGTCGGGCTGGCTCTTGGTCCTGCCTTGTCCTGCCATAGTGGGCTGCCTGTTTTGTTTCTTCTCTTGGTCTGTTTCCTCCAGCCCTGGAGACACGGTCAGGGAAATAGTGAATTTGCTGGAGGAGATGCATCTATTCTTGCACACTTGTTGTAACAGACACGCACAACATGACAGCCAAATCTATCCTGCCAAATTCCCGGAGCCCGGGACGTTTTGAATAGACAAATGCCAAAAGTTAGGTCCCGTCCAGCTTCCTCTGACTCTTGCGCCATCTTGGGAGCTTGCTAATTAACACTGACCCGGAAGAGAACATGCCCAATCAAGCACCATTGCTGGGTGGCGCTCTGCCTGCCATCCACCTCCCTCCCTCCTTCCTTCCCTCTCTTTCTTCCTTCTTCCCTTCCTGCCACCCGCTCCTTGCCATTAGCTCACAAACCGCCGCTGTGTGCCCGTGGCCCTGAACCCGAGGGTGCCCGCCCTGTCCGCATGCTCCCTCTTGCTCCGAGGCAGGCACGATGGCACCTCTGTCCCTCTGCCCACCCGCTGTCCTCTGGGAGGTCACAGCTCTTGGCAGACGATCAGTTGTGACCCGCCGGAGGCGCCACCCCGCGTGCATGCCGAACACCATCTTCTCTCCCTCCCGGCATGCCAGGCTCCTCTGACGAGGAAGGGGTAAAGACCCTCCAGGGTTCTCAAGAACATCAATATGTTTTGTATTTAATGTGCTGGCTCTGTTACAGCAAATTAAAGCGAGGGGGCCTGGTAGAAGGGAACACAGCCCGCCGTTCCTCTGTCCCTCGTCGAGCAGGAGGTTCTGGAAATGGCACTCCAGTGCGGGGAAGGAGTGCGCATTACACCCCCCTGCAGAAACAGAGCAGACATTAGACAAAGCCCCGAGTCTTAATGGGACGCATCCGGCAAACATCTGAGCTTGGGCCTTCAATCACAAACGCTGCAGGATTTAAAAATGAATAAACTTCACATTGGGTTTCTCTTATTTATCCTTTATGCAAATTGTCCCTGGGAGGACCCATTACGCGCACTGCATGGGGACAGCAGAGGCCGGCTCCGGGCTTGGAGGACCACTTGCAAGCAATTCCTGGCACGCCGGGCCCGTCCTGGCGCTTTACGGAGGGAGAGAAAGTGATCGTAAAAGGGAAATAAACAGATTCAGAGTGTTTGGCTCACGCAGAAAGCACAGGCACGCACGCACACACACACACACACACACACACACACACACACACGAGCCACATGTGGACCACATTCAAACAGCCACGGCTGACACCAACAAGGGCTTCTGCACAGAGAGCACTTGTCACCTCCCCAGTTATTTTCTTCCACTGCCGATGGGAGGAAGGGGGTCTGTTGGTGAGGTCGAAGGAAGAGATGGGCAGGACAGCGAGGGGCACACACGTGGTGGAGACCCCTGGTCTGAGCAGGCGCTGTGAGCCATAGCCCTGTGCAGGTGCCGCGCACCCCCCCTCCCCAGCCCCTGCTGGGGCCCTGCTGGGGCTCCCGGGGAGCTAACAAGCTGGGGTAGAGCCAGGCAGTAGTGAGCGGGTCAGGGAGCTGAGGCTGTGAGCTCGGACTAAGGGAGCCAAGCATAAATCAGCCTGAACGTGGTAAGGCCAAGGGCAGGGACGCGTGGGGCTCTTAGGAGGAGGACAGAACCAATGGAAGATGGAGACATGAAGAAAACAGAAAGTGAAGAGGGGAAGACACCGACCACTCCTTGTTCTAGCGGAGCCGTCCCCTGCTTAGTCCAGGCCCCACGTTCAGGCTCCTGTAAGTGCAAAGAGCTCGCCCGCTGTCAGCTCCTCGCTCATACTGGATAGAGGCCCGTGTCTGCCCCAGAGTCAACCCTGTGGCTTTGGGGCCTTGATGGTGTGGCATCTGGCACAGAACAGGGACCCTGTCTCTGGCATAGAACAGGGACCCTGGTGGGTGTGCAACAGATGCTTGCTGACTGAGCAAACGTCAGGTAAACACTGGCTCTGAAGTGGGTTAAGCCAGCAGAGCAACCCGCTTTCAGAAACCGTCTGCTGGTCCGGCATAACGAGTGACTGAGGGCCCTCAACAGTTCTGAAAGCAGAAACACTCGACTTAAACTGAAATCGGTCACCTGGCTCCCTGGGACCTCACCCTGGGGGCACCGTCAGCTGGTCCCCCCCTGCTCCTCTGCCGGCTCTTGCAGGCTGGGGGTCACTCTCTCCGCTTTATAGAGCATCACGGGGAGATGGGGGCAAGGCCCCCTGCCTCCCCCGTTTCCACTCTCGCTCTCATCCCCAAGCTGTGGCCACCCACTGTGCCACGGGGTCGGAGGAACCACCACGCTTTCCGGCCTCAGTTTCCCCCACTCCTGCATCCGTTCCGCCGACGCTGTTGCCCAGCTCACCGCTGATTTCCCCCAAGGGTCCTGGGGCTCACGTTTTATCTCCACCATCCCCACCTCCATCACCACGGCCAGCCCGCATCGTCCATGGGGTCCGCAGCAGCCTGGTTCCGGTGCCCCGTTCTGCCCAAGCCCAGCAGGGCTTCCTCAGCGAGGCACCGCTTTGTCCACCCGTCCTTCCTCTTGGCCCTGCTCGCCTCCCCGGGCTTATCACGTCCAGCCAGAACCTTTGGCTGATTCTTGAGGTTCTCTGTGGTGCCCTCTCACCACTGACTTAGACCCAAAGCCAACTGCCTGCTTAATAAATTAAATTCCTCTCCTCACCCAGCAAGCATTTATTGAGAACCTACTAAGTGCCAGGCCCGGTGCTCGACTGAAGAGATTCATAGATGCGGGAACATAGTCTGTCCTCAAAGGGAGCACAGTGCTTGGGGCACCCAGACTGGAGAATCAACTATTAAGACATAAGGTGATCTTTTAAATTCTCAGGATGGTTGGGGCAGGAGTTGAAACAGAAAGAGGGGTAGGTGCAGGGAAAGAATGTCTCCCAGGTATATGCCCCTTGAGGATATTGTTTCTTAAGTTACTAATGCGTACTTTTTGGAAAAGGCAGGGTATCATTTCCTGTCGGGGGTGAATGTACGCGGACAAAGGGAAAGAAAAGGGAGCAGACATTTAAATTCTTTTGACTCACTTGCCTTGTGACAAACACCATGCCGAGAAATGTACACTTTTAATCTCATGTAAATGGTACAGAATTCCAAGACGTTAATGCTAAAAAGGACTTGGCATGATGACTGCAGGATAAGGCAGACAGGACAGCGTCTTAATTAAGATCCCAAGCTCTGGCACCGGATTGCCTGGATTCCAGTCCCATGTTGGCTGTGTGACCATTGGAAAGTGGCCTAACCTCTCTGTTCTTCCATTCCCTCATGGGCTAAATGGGGATAGCAATCGCACCTATCTTTTAGGGCGGCTGTGAGGCTCACGGGAGTTATTCTAAGCACAGCACATGGAACAGTGCCTGGCTCAGAGCTGGTGTTAGCTATTATTACTGTTCTAAGTGCTGTAGGTGTATGAATTCATGTCCTTCTTGCAGGACCCATTGGAGGTAAATCTATACATACTCATTTCCCAGATGGGAACACTGAGGGACAGAGAGGTTCATTAGTCTTTCCGAGGTCACACAGCTGATAAATGGAAGAATGCAGACACTTCAAAGGCCACTATTAAGTTCTCCGGGAGACCATGGGCACCACTAGCTAAGAAACCTCCTGGTTTAATCTTTGTCCTAAAAAAAAAAGAGACACAGAGAGAGAGAGAGAGAGAGAGAGAGAGAGAGAGATGCATTTATTGTAAGAATTTTGAAAGCGCTCCTAAAAGGATTTGGAAGCCATCGATCTCCATCTGTCTCGCTTTTCAGGAAAACAGGGATTGAGTGACAGGAAGCAATCTACTCCAGGTGGCAGACAGAGCGTGACCCGAATCCAGGACTCCTTTTGGTCACCTCTGTTCTTTCCTCTGGGCCACCTCTATCCCTGATGCCTTCACGAGCCCTCGGGCAGATTTAAAACGTCTCCCTAAGTGTCCAAGATGATTAGGACCACGATGGGGAGGGTGGCTGCTGCTGCTGCTGGTCGGGAACCAGGCCTCCCCTAGAGGAGCCAAGAAGAAGGCCAAGGGGCCTGGTTTTGGAGGGAGACTGCCAAGGCTACCAGGGAGGCCGGGCCTCCCCCAGTGCATCTCTGCAAATTCAGGGGAGTAATTTGCATAGGGAAAATGTAATTACTCAAATTGGAACAGGGCCAGGACCTCAAGGCCTGGACTGGGGAAGTGCTGGAAGATTCTTCAGAATATAAAAGCTGCCTCCTTTCTCTGCACCCACCCCCAAGCCTCCCCGGGCCAGGTCAGAGCAGCCTCGGAAATGAGAACATTCCTACTGAGACCCCTGCCAAGTGGTGGGGCCTCCTCCTTCCTGTAGCCTTGGGGGCTGGGAGGGCAGGAGCCAGGGAGACGCTCCTGGCTTGGGAGCTTGGATTTCTGTGTCCTCACGCTCCTGCCTGGACGAGACGGTGATGGTGACACTACTTAAGCTCTCAAGTCAACCGGTTTGTTTAGTTGGGTTTTAGAAGTCGTCGTTACACTATTGGCTGTCTGCTGTCCTCACTGGGAAGAGTTTCAAATCAACTGACCTTTGACCAAAAGAAGGAGGTAAGGAGCAACCCTCCCAGCGAGAAAGTCCGGGAGAGGAGTCTCAGACCACCTGGGACATCTCCCTTCACCTTGACGTTCCCCTTCACGAGCTACGGGAGCCGAATTTTACTACCCTCACGCTCCAGACCTCTAGAACTCTACTCTTCCACAACCTTCCAGGTATTCCCCCAGGGGAGTCACGGACACATGACCCACGTCAATGTCCACATACCACGTGATGAAGACTATCTCAGCCACACCTCCTCCCGCAGAAGACGGACTGGGCATTCAAGAAGACTGTGATACCCCGCCATTCAGTGGCAGCACAAGGAACGGCAGGAGTTCATCCCTCCGTCCGTCTGTCCACTCAGCCGTCTGTTCATCCCTCCCTCAAGTAAGAAAGCCAGTGGGAAACACACCTGGCTATCTGGGCGCTGGGCGAGGAGGCAGAGGACCTACAATGCAAAGGTGATTAAGACTCATCTCTCCTTGGGTGTTCACCTTGAGTGGGGCCAGGATGGTTTCCTGCAGCTGCCATTAGCATGACAGTCCGGCAGGTGTTGTCCTGGGGTAACCCAGCCCTTACTTATTCCTTTGCTGGTGAGGGAATGTTTTCTTTAAGGGCTCCTGTTTGATTTCCGAAGCTGGCACAGGCTCTTACGGGAAACAGTGGGGGACTGTTCCACGCATGGAGAAGTGCCTTTGCTCAGGGCAAAATCTGCTGCTTGGTGAACTGCTCTGCCTTCCCTTCATGTCACTATGATTTGAGGGAGCCATTAAGCTTTAACAATGCAGAAAATAAATTCCCATTAAAATATATGCACCTTAAAAAAGCCTAGCTCTCAACCCAACCTGCCCTCCCCATCCCCACCTAGCACTAGCTTGACTATCCTTCAAGGCCAAGGAAGAAAACTTCTGATGCCAAGAAGCCTCCCTTGATCCTTCCTGGCTGCGAGTGATCTCTCAACCACCCATAGATGTTTATTTCTCGAACACCTAGGCTAGCATTTGATTCGGATCGCAACCGAATTGGATGAAAATGTGTGCTCTTCCAGAATGGCTGCCCAGTGGCCTTCAGATTTGTGTTCCTGTTCTTTATTCTCCTGCCCCATTCCTAGAAGGCTTAGGAGTGGCTCCTAAAATGTTTGTTGAACGAATGAATGCGTGGGGCTGCAGAATTAGACATTTTCTCTCCGGACCCCACCCTTACTGAAATTCACGGCGTTCAAGATCTCTAGCAATGGCAGCATCCCCACGGAGCCCCCAGCAGCACTCAGCTGGGCCCAGCTCCAGTCTGCCCTACCCATCGGAAACTTTTCCCTAGACTCTGATCTCATGTGGCTGGGACTTCCATTTGATCCCTCCTTCTGTCTTATTGACCTCTAATGTCATTTACCCTCTGCCGTGCCACACACTTTCATCTGGTTATCATTTGCCTCTCCAGCTGGAGAATCAAGTCACTAAAAACCAGGACTTTCTCCCATTGTTCCCTTCAGAGACTAGAATGTGCTGAGAACACATGGGTGCTCAGGTTTGTCAAAGGCTCCGCCATCCCCGGGCTCACGGTTTGGTCTAAACATCTAAGCAACAGATAGGCAGAGACTAACATTTTAGAGCTGAGCCATTTCTCCAGTTGCCCAAAGAAAAAAGGGTCTGGGACCAACAAGGCTTTGGGGGAGAAATGCAAAATCCGGAAGCAAAGCTGTTTGCTCTATGGAGGACGCCATGTCCCCGGGTCAGCCTGGGGTGGCAAGGCCTGGCGTGGCTCCGTCAGTGCGTTACTATCTCACTTGCCCTCTATTCTTATCAGTCATTCCTTCTTTTCACATTAAGTGCCGGGTCCTTTTGTCTCCTGGGGAGGCAAAAATAAATGAGAGACAATCCCAATGCTAATAAATAAGTTTCTGGTTCGTGGGAGAGGTAGATACGCAATCAGATAAATTGGTGCAGCCTGGTGCCGCTAAGAGATCTGCAAAAAAATGATACCAGAAGGAAACTTCTGGAGACTACGGCTACTCCCTCTGCCTGTGGGAGTTGATGAAATCTTCCAGAAGAGGTGCATTAAACTGGGCAAAGCAATTAGGGAAAGAGCCTTCCAGGCAGAGTATGGTGAGTGTGTTTGTTTCCTATTATTGTTGTAACAAATCACTTCCTCATTAGCAGCTTACAACAACAGCAAACTTATTGTCTCAAAGCTCTGGAGGTCAGCGGTCTGACAAGGATCTCACTGGGCCAAAACCAAAGTGCCCACATGGCTGTGTTCCTTTCTGGAGGCTCCACCGGAGACCTTCTAGAAGCTGCCCCAACCCCTTGATTCATGGCCCCTTTCTCCACCTTCAAGGTGAAGTCCTTCTCAAATTGCATGGCTCTGACCCTATTCTGGGTTCCTCTCCCAATTTGGAGGACACTTGAGACAACATTGAGCTCACTGGGATGAGCCAAAGTCATCTTTCTATTGGATGGTCAACTGCCTAACAGCCTCGACCGCTCTTTGCCACAGAAGGTGACATAGTCACGGGCTCTGGGCACAGGAGCACGGACATCATGGGACAGCCATTATTCTGCCTGCCACGGCAAGGCCAAAGGCACGGAGATGTGCAAGGACCTGTTCTGTCTGGGGACAGAGAAGTGTTCTGAGGTCGACGTGGAGCGGTTAATGGGGAGAACCTGATTTATAAAGCTCCTCACATACCAAGCACAGTCTTGCTGTGGTCTTTCGCCCAGTGTGACTTTTAAGCAGGCCTTGTCTGCGCCTTGTCTTCTCAACAATCATCCCAGCAGCGGGATGGCAGGGGACTCCTGGCACAAGCCCCACAAGAGGAGACAAGGCCTGAACCAAGGCGGTGGCATGCAGGTGGATAGGAGGGGATGGGCTTGAAACTATTTTGGAGGAATACTTGCCAGGACGCCAGCTATAATGGAAGATTGCAAGATGTAGCCCAGCAGGTTAGGTGCCAGTGGGGCACCCAGGGGAAGAAACCCCCCCCCCACCCCGGCCAAGGTGGGTCATGAGCTTAGGGGATGGGAAAACTCCCGCTTACTTCACAAGGGCATTGTAAAGACTGATTTAAAAAGTCATTCCTGCCGATGCGAGAACAGCGGTAAACATACCGTCACTCAGTGGCTCATCACAGGCAAGGTGCACACGGTGTCCCCTCTGATGATACCATTGTGTGCTCGTCAACAAACGTTTTACTGGCCCCTAGGCTCCATAGGGAACCAAAGGGATCCCTGAGGAGTTCCTGCCCTTGCCAGGTGCCGAATATCACTGGGAAGCCAGGACACCTACGTCAGGAGAAATACAACAATGTAAGTGCTCAAAGCCTCAATAGTCAGGCCCCGAACCTGGGTGTAGAGAGGTGTCTCCTTGCCTCTCAACCCCTCACATCCAGGGATCCTCATCAAGCCCTTTGGATTTTGTCTTCTATACACTTCCTGAGTCTGCTTCCCCTCCTGCTTTAAACTCGAGCCTTTGTTATTCCTCATTCCAATTATTAAAAGCCTCTGAACCGGGCCCCCTTTCCTCTAGTTTTGTTCTACTCCCATCTATTCTATACGTGACAGCCCAAGAATGAGTTCTCTAACTTTAATCTGATCGTAACACTCCTCGGTCTGAGATGATTCAAGAAAATACAGGGAGGAAATTCTAAATGTGAGAGCGGGGAAGTCCTTTCTAAACACACAACAGGCAGATCAGAAAAGAAAAGAATGATAGGTGTGAATACGTAAATTTAAAATTTTCTGCTTGGTAAAAAAAAAAAAAAATTGCCGTAAACAAAGTTAAAAGACAAACAGCAAATTAAGAAAAAAAAATTGTTTCAATATAAATGATGAAGCACGGATAGCCTAACTATATAAATTGTGCCTACAAATCAAATCAAGAAGAGAAAAACCTAACAACCCGATGCAACAGTTGGCAAGGGAACATGAACAGAAAATGAAATACAGATGGCTTTTAAACATATGAAAAGGAGCTCAATTCACCCTAAGAAAAAATGCCAATTTCCTTAAAACCCGACGCCATCAGGAGGGGCCCATCAGAAAGTTCGATAATATGCTACACCGATAAGTTGGAGCAAACAGCCACTCTCAAATGCTATGGGTGGGCATGGCTACCATTTGGAAAGCTGTAAGTATCTACCGATTTTTAAAATAAAATTCTGGGCACCTGCGTGGCTCAGTCGGTTAAGCATCTGACTCTTGGTTTCTGCTCAGGTCACGATCTCACGGCTCGTGGGTTTGAGCCCCATGTCGGGCTCTGTGCTGACAGTGCAGAGCCCGCTTGGGATTCTCTGTCTTCTTCTCTCTCTGCCCAGCCTCCCCTGCTCTCTCTCTCTCTCTCTGTCTGTCTCAAAAATAAACATTTAGAAAAATAAAAAGCATATATTCTTTGAAAATTTCCATCTATAAAATGAATTTTGAGCTCAGCTACAGTTATGTATGTACACAGACGCAAATTTATATATTAGGATATTCACTACCAATATCCAAAACGTCTTCAACAGGAGACTGCCTCAATAAATCATGGTATGTATATAATGGAGAATGCTGCACAAAGATTAGGAAGAATGAAGGGGGAGAAAATGAAGGAAGCAGTGCTACATACTTCAGATGGAACTATCTCTAAGATACAGTCATAGCAATAAAAGAAATACATAGCATCGACTTTATGTCGGGCAGTATTTAAAAAAAAATTTTTTTTAATGTTTATTTTTGAGAGAGACAGAGACAGAATGTGAGTGGGCTAGGGGCAGAGAGAGAGGGAGACACAGAATCTGAAGCAGGCTCCAGGCTCTGAGCTGTCAGCACAGAACCCAACGTGGGGCTCGAACTCACGAGCTGTGAGATCATGACCTGAGTCGAAGTCGGACGCTCAGCCGACTGAGCCACCCAGGCATCCCTGTCAGGCACTATTTTAGATTTACATATAGGGGTGCCTGGGTGGCTCTGTGCTGACAGTGTAGAGCCTGCTTGGGATTCTATCTCCCTCTCTCTCTGGCCCTCCCCTTCTCTCTCTCTCTCTCTCTCTATGTGTCTCCCAAAAATAAATCTTTTAAAATCTTTAAAAAAAGAAGATTTACATATTTATATGTAGTTGTGTATATATAGGTATTTATATATATTTAACTCATGTGATCCTTACAACTCTATAACATTGGTCTTATTATCATTATCATTATTATTATTCCCATCTTATAGATGAGGGAACTGAAGCACATTTGAATTAAACAATTTGTCCACTATGAAGATGTATATGTATTTCTTTCTGTGAAATTTCTTTTTTCTTTCCATGCTTCAATGTGGATATTTACATCTAATCTATCTTCCAATTCAATCATTTTTTTCTTCAGTGTGTGTAATTCATTGAGTGCTTCCTTCCGGTGAATTTTTTTTTCAGATTTGGAATTTCCATTTGGTTCTTTGGTTTTCTACTAAAATTATCAATGTTTTCTCTAAATTCTTTCAGCATAGTAGTCACAGTAATTTTTTAAAATTCACTTATTTATTTTTTTAGTAATCTCTAATGTGGAGCTCCAACCCACGACCCTGAGACCAAGAGTCGTGTGCTCTTCCGACTGAGCCAGCTGGGCACTCCTCATAGTGATTTTAAACTCCAGTCTGATAACTGTACCCCTTGGGCCCACTTCTAGTGTCAATCTCAGTCTCTCAGTCATGTCTTCTTATCTTACACACCCGGTTATGTTAGTGAGCGTCAGACTTGTATGTGGAAAAGTATGGACATAATTTGGTCTTCTAGATGATCTTATCTTCTTCCAGAGAGGGTTCATTTTTGCAGGGCAGTTGGGCGAGAAGCTCTAGCAATCGCCAATTAACCTGACTCCAATTGGGAAGTTGGATGACTCAAAGTTGGCCTTCAATCTCTGTGAAAACTGATCTGTTTGTGATTCACCTTTCTCCAAAGGTGGAGTGCATTGGGGTCTCAACCCAAAGCCTGGGTATGTAGCAGACCCCACCTCCTGGATGGGCTCTGAGCGTCCATGTTGATTTCATAGTCCTTTGAGTCTATAGAAAGCTCTGCTCAGCTTCCAGACCCTTAGTCACTAGTTTTGAAAGCATCACTACTCCTGAGGGAGAAACTGCCTTTACCTGTTGGCTTTATCGCTCTGGTCTTGCCCTTATCCCTTTTCTAACTTTTGGCCTTGAAATTCCTCAAGACCTTGAAAACATTCCAATACCTTCTAAGAGGTTTTCTTTCTTTCTTCCTCCCTTCTTTCC
Source organism: Panthera onca (assembly GCF_046562875.1). NCBI lineage: Eukaryota > Metazoa > Chordata > Mammalia > Carnivora > Felidae > Panthera > Panthera onca. The sequence goes on from NC_138350.1 coordinate 66,773,596, forward strand.
TCTCTTTCTTTCTTTCTTTCTTTCTTTCGAGAGCGAGAGAGTGTACACACACATGTGAGCAGGAGAGGGGCAGAGGGAGAGAATCTTAAGCAGATTCCACGCCCATCACAGAGCTCAACACAGGGCTTGATCTCATGACTGTGAGATCATGACCTGAGCAAAAATCAAGAGTCAGATGCTTAACCTACTGAGCCACCCAGGCTCCCCTCTGTCTTTGTTTTTGTTGTTTTTTTAAAAAAAATATTTTGTTTGGGGGCGCCTGGGTGGCTCAGTTGGTTAAGTATCTGACTTCAGTTCAGGTCATGATCTCATGGTTCGTGAGTTCAAGTCTCATGTCAGGCTCTGTGCTGACAGGTCGGAGCCTGGAGCCTGCTTCAGATTCTGTGTCTCCCTCTCTCTCTCTGCCCCTCCCCTGCTCATACTCTGTCTCTCTCCCTAAAAAAATAAATACACGTTAAAAAAAATATTTTGTTTGACCTTTCTGGTTGTTTTTAGAAAGAAGGTTGGTTGAAAACAACTCAGTGCCCTTCAGCAGATAGACTTTTAATTGGAAAAAAGGTGAAAAAAGCACAGGGAAAATCTAGTCAAGAAAGCTTCCCAAGTCAGGTAATTGTATAGAGGAAACGTAACCTAGAAAAGTCATTTGGAATTTCTCAAACGAGCTGAATCGCAGACAGGGGACAAGGAAGTGGTGTGGAGATCAAGAACATCAGAGCCTGAGGAACAGAGGAAGAACGAAGTTATCAGAGCTCAGGAGCCAGGGCCGTCCATCCAGAGCCGGGACGATGGCTTGACCAGCAGAAGCCGGGACCACAGAGCCAGGAGCACCAGGCATGCTGTTTAAATGCAGGGAGGAAGAGGGAAGTCAGAGATCTTGATGATCCCCGCCTTCTGCCCTGCTGTCGCCTTCCAGTGCCTCCTATTGACCAAACTTCACAAGACACAATGGCCACAGCAGCCTGGGAAAAGCAGAGGAAAGCATGGGGTGAATCCTAGACCAAGTAGGCAAGCGACTCAGCCCCACGCACGCTTGGAAAGACACCTAAGAGACTAGAAACAGTGATTGCTTCTGGGGCGGGTGGAGGATGAGGTTTGGTAGCCGGGAAGCTAGAAGACTTACGGTGTGCACGTGGTTACATAGTAACCATACACATACCCGTGAAAGGTCGCATTATACCCTTGCATGGCTCCCACCCGCCATGGCAACATTTTTCCAACCTCATGGTGATTAAAATTACCCATTACCCTGAAGACAATGCACACTCTGATCGGCGGGTCTGGGGTGTGTTTCGGGAATCTACGTTTTAACAACCGACTCACGTGATTGTGGTGGTCGGTCCAAGTTAAGCACTTCTGAGACATGGTCGCCAGCGGGGCAGAATTCAAACTCCTTCAGAATGACCGCAAGTTCTTTCAGGGCATCCATGACCAGTTCCGCTCCCAACCGTTCCCCGTCACCAAGGCAGAGGCCCGCGCCTGCTCCTTCCTTCCACGATGTCATCCAAATTCTCAGTGCACTCGGTTCTAGTAATTTGTGTGTCTGCATTCCTCATCAGCACCCGAGGGCAGAGGACTCTTCTTCTTATTCATATGAGATCCCAGGAATGCCTAGCCTTGTATCTGGCACGTAGGAGGTGCCCAATAAATGCTGGTTACATTGACTGGTGGTTTTCAGAGACGAGAGGAATCAGAGTCAGCCGAAGTGCCCAGAAAGGGTTTCCCAGAGGAGAAGCTGCCTTAGAGCGGAAGGGAAATGCATCCCAGGCTGAGGAAAGGGAATTCACCGAGGTACCAAAGGCAGGCAGGCTCATTTCTATTAGGGAGCAACCCTGGCGATGAATATAAAGTGCTTTGGTGTTGTTGTTGTTGTTGTTGTTGTTTTCTTTAAGGCAAATTCCCTAAAACCACACTCTGTAGGTCGCGTATCCCCCCCCCCACCCCCTATCCGGGGCCATAACTTCCCCAGATGTTAATGAGTACTTCCAGCATTGATCGAGGGGAGAGAGACCCCTACGGGTTTATAAAACATGCAGATGACTGGTTTTTAACGAATGCAAAACGTCAAACAAAAGCAGCATCACAGGCTGGTTACTCATGCATAGTAAAGTTCCCAGGGAAAAAGGAGCAAATAAATAGGAAAAAATACCTTGGCTGGAACCATTCTTAATAGGCAATGGACAATTGGGAACAGCAGGGGGATGCAGGGACACGGGAGCAAATAGCAAATACATTTGGAAGATATCAGCAAGAGTGGGATCAAGGCAGCACCAAATGGCCCTCTGGCTTGTGTTTCTATGGGGCCTGTGTTCAGCCCTACCCAACATAAATGGACAGGGCAGGGCTTTTGTTTGTTTGGTGGGTGGCTGGGTGGGGGACATGATGGAAGGGGAAGAGCTGGACATATGCACAGCAAAAAGAAAACAGTTCTAGAAATAGGGTGTTTCGATGGGACTTCTATGTGTCCCATTTGGAGCTAGAAGCCACCAACTTGTACTTTGCCCTTGTTAAATATGGACCGGACTTAGCTGGACCCAGGTATTAGTGTTCTCACACAAATGAGTTAGGCTTTTCACACTATTTCCAAATGTGGTCACATGTATGGAAAGTCACTCTATTTGTCTATGTAGATATGTGGTTTTTAAAAAAATTTTTTTAATGTTTATTTTTGAGACAGAGAGAGACAGAGCATGAATGGGGAGGGGCAGAGAGAGAGGGAGACACAGAATCCCAACTTATTAGTTCTGAGAGAGAGAGAGAAAGAGCACAAGCTGGGGAGGGTCAGAGAGAGAGGGAGGGAGACACAGAATCCGAAGAAGGCTCCAGGCTCCGAGCTGTCGGCACAGAGTCTGACGTGGGGCTCAAACCCACGAACCGAGAGATCCTGACCTGAGCTGAAGCTGGACGCTGAACCGACTGAGCCACCCAGGGGCCCCTGTGGAGTTTTCTTAGGGCAGCGTTTCACCAAGTGCTCCCCTTCAGCTGCAAGGAAGGGGGAGCCTGTTCTGCAGTCTGCAGGCTTCCCCAGAGCGGTGAGCATAGGTGGAAAATGTCTATCAAATCTCACGCTGCATCTTAAAGTTTTCTGCAAATGTTGGACTCTGCCTCATCGTCTATCCACGTTTGTTTCCATGTGAAATGGTGTTTACGGTGGACACTTGATGCTTCCTCCAGATCCTCTTACAGGACAGACACGTTCACCGTCTGACTGTCAGGGATGTGCGCTGCTGGAGGCCCACGGCCGTGTTGCCCACGGGGCACTGACCTAGGCTACAGGGAATTGCCATGCCCAACGTTCTGCCCCATCCCGGGGGCTGGCCTGTGGCTGATGGATGGCGGGTAGGAAATACAAAAGTCCAGCCTCCTTGCCTCGACTTGAGACAGCTCTGAAGGGCCATCTTTGTGGGGTCGGCGGAGACCCCGCTTCATGGCTACCCCGTTAGAAGCCAGACCTTCCCTTCCGCTGGATCCCGCCTTCCTTCCTTACAGGAGTACTTTCTGAGAGCATTCTCCCAAAAAACTCTTTTTCAGAGCTCATTCTCAGGGAACACACTCACTTACGTTATGTTAGCGCCCCACCCCCACTTCTATCTTGCCACCGTCCCGGTCAGGATCTTGGCAGTGAATGGAGGTATTCAGCTGGGATTTTGAGCACAGTTGAATGATGAGCCGATTAACATATGGCCAGAGTTAAAGCAATCATCAAGGACTGGTGAGGCAACAAGAGACTGGCCATATCAAGGAACCATGACCACCTTTGGGTCTGCAGGGGCAAAGGGGTCGAAATGGTTTAACTGGAGCCCAGGGAGGTGGGGGCTGCTGTGGATGGGGCACTTCCCATAGGGCCGTAGGTGTAGAGGCCTGAAGCCACGGCCAAATACATACCCCAGGGAACATAAGGAGCAGGGGAGGGGATACCCCACCCTCTCTATCCCCCCTACCCTTGATTTCTCACTGATGTCTCCCATCATTCAAATCCAGCTGGAAACAGGGCAATGTTCTTGATCTTTGAAGGAGAGCCGACCGGGACCCAGAAGAGTGGAAAACGGATGGCTCTGGGGAAAGTGGCAAAAAGGCAAATGCTAATACAAACTCCAAGGGACACAGCATGTTTACCAGTGATGTCACTTCCCCTCTGGCCTACCGCTCCATCCTTCCAAAGAGCTCCCCGGTGCGGTTACAGGGGAGGGCCCCTGCACCAATTCAGGCCACATGTGCGTGTGGGTTGGGGGGCAGGCAGCCCTGTGGCTTAGGCATTGCTTAGCCAGGAAGACGGATTTAGAAGAAAGAGTTAGGGGGTGTGGCTTGAGCCCCAGTTGCCAAAACAACATGCTTCTGAGTAGAGGAAATGCTCCTGCACGCATGCTCCCGGGATTTTTCCTCCTCGTTTTGTTAGGCCAACAGGGACACGAAGGCCAGAAGGGCTGAGGCAGAGGAGCTCCCAGGGAGGAAAGCAGCGGAGGGCATGAGGCTGTCAGGTCTTGAGCAGCAGGATTAAAAGGCAGAGATGAAGCTGAGGTCAGTGCTCAGGTGATTAGAGAGAACAGCAGCAGCGTCGAAGGCTTTTGAAGCCAAATTAGGGGTAAAGCAAATGCCACTCCCAAGTGGCATTTTCCCCTCAGAACTGTCACAACCTGGGCCAGGCTTGTAGGCCAGTTTTCTGGTTTGGACCTGGCCATTTAGTAATTATAAGCTCTGGATTCCTGACGTCCACCAGCCCAGCAATGTTTACCAAGCACCTTGCCCAGTGCACTCAGAACGTTGCTGCCTTGACGGACGTACTTGCCATTCCCGGGGGCCCTGCTTTGCTTCTCGAGGGAGGCCGTCCCTCCTCTGGGGCGTTGCTTCCACACCAGAGGACTGCTTAGGGCGAGCTAGGAATGAACACGGGAGGAAAGTCGGCCCCAGCATCCAGCACCTGCAGCCTGTCAGGTCTCACCAGAAGCCGGGTGGGCCCCATCCTGCTCTCCTGGTCTCGTTTCACCGCATCTCACTCTGCCGCCTCCAGGGGGCCTAGTCCTCCCCTCCGTCAACCAACCACATTAATCTCTTAGTAACAGAAAACTCCAGATGCAACTGTCAGCAGAGGTGGGCTAGAGGAAGCGGTGGGCAGTGGGGCGGGGCCCTGGCGCCCGCCAATGTCCATCTTATCCTGGTCATCCTGGGCCTGGGCCACGTTTGCCAGACTCCAGCATCAGGGATGGCCACGCAACTGGTGGCCCTGGCCAGTGGAAGGTGGCAGAAGGCCTTAAACGGCCACTTTCAGGACTTGCCCCTTAGGACCCCTCCCCCACACGATTCCAGCTCTGTTTCCTCTTCCGGCCGTGGAAGAGAGGACGCTGATAACCTCGAGGGGTAAGGAGCCACCACATGGAGGGAGCAGAGTCCGAGAAGGACTGTGCAGGACAGAGAAATGGCCCCTCCCCGGCATTACCCCCTGCTGACCCCCTGTCACCTGAACAACCCAGTTAACTTTTATTGTCTTAAGCCATCAACTTTTGTGCTTGTGAACACAGCGAGCCAGTCCTAACAAAGCATGAAGCTGGAGAAGAAAGAAGCTGAGGCCTGCGTGTTTAGGAGGCCTGCTGAAACGGGTGATCAAGAAATTTGGTATTTTCCTGTAAGAAAAAGGGGCTGTGAAGGTTTCCGAGCAGGGGAGGAGCCTAGTGTCCCAGCCGAAATGCTCTCTGGCCTGTGGGGGGACCAGAGTGGGCAAGGCTGGAGGCAGGGGGTGCTGGAGTGAGAAGCAGCTCCAGTGGTGCAGGGGGGTGGGGAACGAGCCCTGGGCCGAGGCTGGGGCAGGAGAAATGGGCTTGGGGAGGGGTGAGATTGCTAAGAGGCTCAGCAGGAAGGATGCATAGAAGCCAGTATCCGGCAGGATATTGGGCGGGGGCAGGGGAAGCATGGAGGAACATGAGGAGAACTGGGGGGCTTGGGGGAAGCCAGTTTGCGAAAAAGAGGATGGCCTCATGTCGGACATGTGAGCTCGAGCTGCCCGGTGCTACAGAAGGAGAGAGGTCCGGCCCCCGTTGCATGTGACCTTGGCCCTGAGGAGAAGAACTGTGAATACTTCTCTCCTCTGGGCTAAAAGCGAGAAAGAAAAGACAGGCCATGTATAAATGTCATTAGCGCTTTCACAGTGATAAAAAAACAAAAAAACAAACAAAAAACTTTTAAAATAAATGAGGTGCTACTAAATAAGCGAATCACTTGAAAATGTACATGTGGGATAGCCGAGATAGATTAAAAAGCAGATTAAAGTAACATCTGTATATTAACATCGTCATAAAATGGAATGGTAATGGGGGGAGCGTGCAAGGTATTATAAAACAATAATCAGAAACATTATGTCAATTATTGAAAACCACATCACCAGTTGAGAGGTATTCCTTAGTCTCTGATGCTTCTGCAGCCATTTGTTCCCCGACTGGCTCTACAAGAAAGGCCTGCTCGATTTCTTGATAAACACCCCTAAATTCTATCACGATATATGCCCAGCTCAGGTACGGGGTTTAGTTAATTCTTCTTGTCACCAGTAATAACAGTTCTCATGACACGACAGCTGAATGCTCTCTCCCCGCCTTGAATGGTTAATGGCCCCATCCAACATGGCCGAAACCATCAGGAAGTAACATGGATTCCTTGTAGTATTGATAACAAAAACGGCAGTCATCAGCTTTGCATCTGTAGACCAAACAGATCCGTAGATCTGCTTATTTTTAAACTCTTAACCCACTTTCCCATCTGATCTTCATGGAGACCTGGAAAGCTGTGGTCTCATTTGAAGCCCAAGGAGACTCAGTCCAAAGGGTTGTGTCACTTGCTCAAAGTCACCCCCCAGGATGTTGGTAGGTTCTGCACCAGATCCCATGTCCCTCATCCACCCCCCACCCCGCACCCCTATACTTCTTTCCCTTTGCCCCTCTCAGCCCCTCCCAGCCTCTCCTTCCCCTCGACCTCCACTTGTCCTTGTGAGTCCAGGCCCAAGCAGCAGCTTCACCCCTACCACAGACCTTTCCTGCTGGCCTCAGCTCTTCCCTCAGGGCTAGTCAGCATTTCTCTCTCATTGGTCTTATTAGATGCCCACCCAGGGCCATTTTGTATTCCCTTGCTCACCAGTTCCGCCCCTGTGCCCCATCCCCACTAGAAAATCCCCTTTACTGAAGGTGACAGAAAACAGAAGCCAGCAGAGAGCAGTCTCGTGCCTTCACCTCAGGTTTTCTCAAGGTCATTTTCCCACCCTCCCCACCTGCCCCCCATTCTCAGACAAGTCCCTCCCCACCCCCCTTAAACCTTCTGCATGGGCCCTTGCTGTTCTGCAAATCGACACCACCAATAACCTTCCTTTCAAGGACCTCCCTCCCCTTTGATGGCTCCATCTTCTGGTCCTGTAAGTCTCCCTTGTCCTGCAAAACCAATTCTTTCAGCCTCACTTGTGCTCTTCTTCGGGCTTCTGCCTTACCTTCTACCACCGCTCATGAGCAAACTTCCATAAAGAGAAGGCAATTCTAGAGGATACACCTCAGTCATTGGGGGAGCTTGTTAAGAATAAAGATTCCTAGTTCCCCTTTAAGAACTAGAACTTCTTATTCTAAAAAGAAACTTCTGGGGGCGCCTGGGTGGCTCAGTTGGTTGAGCGTCCAACTTCTGCTAGGGTCATGATCTCACAGTCTGTGGGTTTGAACCCCACGTTGGGCTCTGTGCTGACAGCTCAGAGCCTGGAGCTTGCTTCAGATTCTGTGTCTCCCTCTCTCTCTGCCCCTCCCCCATTCATGCTCTGTCTCTGTCTCAAAAATGAATACTTAAAAAAATTAAAAAAAATACAAGAAACTTCTGCATGGTGAAAAAAAAGTCCTGCCCAGTGAAGGAAACCATCAACAAAGCTAAAATGCAGCCTTTGGAATGGGAGAAGATATTTGCACATGACATATCCAATAGAAGGCTAGTATCCAGAATCTATAAAGAACTTATCAAACTCAACACCCAAAAAACAAATAATCCAATTTAAAAACGGGCAGAACACATGAAAAGACGTTTCTCCAAAGAAGACAGTCAGATGGACAATAGACACGTGAAAAGATGCTCAACATCACTTACCATCAAGGAAATGCAGATCAGAACTACAATGAGATATCATCTCACACTCATCAGAATGTCTAAAATCAGCAACACAAGAAACAACAGGTGTTGGCATGGATGTGGAAAGAAAGGCATCCTCCTGCAACTGTTGGTGGGAACGCAAACTGGTGCAGCCACTGTGCAAAACAGTATGGAGGTTCCTCAGAAAAGTTCAAAATAGAACCACCCTACGATTCAGCAATTGTGCTTCTGGGTATTTACCCAATGAATACAAGAACACTAATTCAAAGGGATATACTCATCCCTATGTTGATAGCAGCATTATTTACAAGAGCCAAGATTTGGAAGCAGCCCGAGTGTCCACGGACTCAAGAATGGATAAAGATGTGATACCCCCGGGGCGCCTGGGTGGCTCAGTCGGTTAAGCATCCGACTTCAGCTCAGGTCACAATCTTGTGGTCCGTGAGTTCGAGCCCCACGTTGGGCTCTGAGCTGACGGCTCAGAGCCTGGAGCCTGTTTCGGATTCTGTGTCTCCCTCTCTCTGACCCTCCCCCATTCATGCTCTGTCTCTCTCTGTCTCAAAAATAAATAAATGTTAAAAAAAATTTAAAAAAAAAAAAAAAGATGTGATACCCCCGCACAAGCGCGTGTATGCACACACACATACACAGGAATATTATTCAGCCATAAAAAGAATGAAATCTTGCCATTTGCAACCACGTAGATGGAATTAGAGAGTATAATGCTAAGTGAAATAAGCCAGTCGGAGAAAGACAAATACCGTATGATTTCACTCATACGGAGAATTTAAGAAACAAAACAAATAAGCAAAGGGGGGAGAAAAAGAGATAGAGAAAAGTCAAGAATAATTCTCTATAATTATAGAGAACACACTGATGGTTACCAGCAGGGAGGTGGGTGGGGGGTGCTGGGTGAAGCAGGTGATGGGGATTTAGGATTGCACTTGTCATGATGAGCACCAGCTGTCGTGTGGCAGTGGTGAAACACCATATTGCACACCTGAAACGGATATGAAACTGGATGTGAACTAACTGGAATTGAAATAAAATTTTTTTTAAGGTAAAAATAAAAGTATGGCGTAATCTGTACACTCGAAGTCCTAATCCAAAGAAAGAGGGAATGGCTATATCAGTATCACAAAAAGAAGACATCAGCGTAAAGAAAATTACTAGGGCTAAGGAGGAATTACAGAATCATAAAAGGGCCGTGTCAAGAAGGCCCCACAATCCTAAATATGTAGGCACCTACCAGCAGAGTTTCCTAATTTCTGCACAAAGTGAAGGCTGACAGAACTGAAAGAGAAGGAGAAAAATCTGTAATCACACCTGGAGACTTTAATATCCCTCCCACAGTTACCTCGAACAAGTAGGTAGAAAAAAACACCGAGGATGTAGAAGAACCAAAGAGCTCTAAGAACCACCTTGACCTGGGGTTAATAGAACACTCCATCAGAACACAACAGAAAGCGCATTCTTTTCGAGTGCACGTGGAATATTCACCAAGAGAGACTGAAGAATGTAATTAGCTTGAACAAATCCAGAAGAATTGGAGTCGCACAATGTTCTCTGGTCAGAATGGAATTAAAATTAGAAATCAGTCTTAGAAAGGTATCTGGGAGATCCCCAAATATTTAAAAATGAAGCAACACACTTTGGCATAAGCCATGGGAGTTCAAAGAGGAAATGTCAAGAAAAATGAGAAAAGAAGACATTTTTAAATGTGTGGAATGCAGCTAAACAGTGCTGAGAGGAAAATTTATAGCATTAAATGCTAGAAAAGAAGAAGGGGTTCAAGTCAATATTCTGAAGCTACTGGTGGCAAATGATAGCCCGTGGGCCCCATCTGACCCGCCACCACTTTTTATAAGAAAAGTTATGCTGGAATACAGCCATGCGCATTCATTTTCATATTGTCGCTTTCCTTCTAGGAGGCCAGCATTGCCCTAATACCAAAACAATACCAGGCAAAGAAATTACAAGATAAGAAAACTACAGACTAACATCTCTTATAAACATAGATGTCAAAATTCTGCGCAGAAGTTTAGTGACTCAAATCCATCAATATATATTATAAAAAGGATAATCCTTCATGAATAAGTGGGGTTTAACCCTGCCATGAGGGGCTGAGTCCACATTTGAAAATCAATTAATGTAATTCGCTATATTAACCGACGAAAGAAGAAAAACCACATGATCATCTCAATAGGTACAGGAAAATCATTTGACAAAAGTCAACATCTGCTCCATGATAAAAATTCTTGGCAAACTAGAAATGGAAAGAAACTTCCTTAGCTTGCTAAAGGGCACCTGCACAAGGCTGTACCACTGCATACCTTATTGGGATGGCTAACATCAAAGAAGCATGTGAAGGTGTGGGCCACCTGGAACTTTCAAGCATTGCTGGTGAGAACACAAATGATACTCCCACTTTGATGCACCCTTTGGCAGTTTTCCGTAAAGTGGACCGTGCACTTACCATATGACCCAACAATCCCACGCTTAGTTATTTATACAAGAGAAAAGAGCGATTTGGATCGTGGAGAACCCGTATGTAAATGTTGGTAGCGGCTTTGTTCGTAATACCCAAACCTGGAAACAAACCAAATGCCCTTTAGGGAACGGATAAACAAACTGTGAAACATCTTTATAATGGAATACTACTCAGCAATAAAAGAATAAATTATTGATATAGGAATCAACATGGATGAATTGCAAATGAATTATGCCAAGGAGGAAAGACAGCCTCAAAAGGCTACATAGTCTATAATTCCACTTACATGATGTTCTGGAGATAAACAAACCTATAGAGACAGAGAAGATCAGTAGTGCCCAGGTGGTGGGGGGTTGGGGGGTGGGGAGAGGAGGTGACGCCAAAGGGAATTGCTGGGGGCGTGATGGGCCTGTTCTGTATCTTTTTATTTATTTTTATTTTTTTTAATGCTTATTTATTTTTGAGACAGAGAGAGAGCATGAGTGGGGGAGGGTCAGAGAGAGAGGAAGATACAGAATCCGAAGCAGGCTCTAGGCTCTGAGCTGTCAGCACAGAGCCCGACGCGGGGCTCGAGTTCACGGACCGTGAGATCATGACCTGAGCCGAAGTCGGAGGGTTAACCAACTGAGCTACCCAGGTGCCCCAGGTCTGTTCTGTATCTTGATGGTGTTCACTTAACTCTAGGCATTTGTAAAACCCCATAGAACTATACACCAAAAAGAGAAAATTTTACCTTATGTAAAGTAAAATAAATAAAATTTAAAGTAACATGCAAACAGAATAACATCTAACGTTATGGAAACGTATAAAATTAAAAAAACAAAAATTAAACAAAAAGTTGACTGCATGGGAAGTCAGTGTTTAAATGTAAACGGATATTTGAAAGAGCTATATTTTAATTCGTTTATAGCCATTAATTCCGTAGTTCATGACTAGTTAATCATATTATTAGAAAGAAGGGCAGGGGCGCCTGGATGGCTCAGTCAGTTCAACCACCGACTCTTGATTTCGGCTCAGGTCATGATCTCATGGATCATGGGTTCAAGCCCTGCCCCTTCCTTTCTTTCTGCCCCTTCCTTTCCTTCCTTTCTTTCTGCCCCTTCCTTGCTCATGTGCTCTCTCTCTCTCTCAAAATAAATAAATAAACTTAAAAAAGGAAAGAAAGAAAGAAAGAAGAAAGAAAGAAAGAAAGAAAGAAAGGTCTATAGGCACAGAGACATTATACAGATGAGGTTCAACACGGACAGAGTAAACGCCGACACAGTCTGGAATAAGGTGCACTTCTGGTTAGAGCAGACCCGGGATATTTTCAAGGCTTCTGAGGACTTAACATTTCACCTTTTATTCCCCTCTAGATCCTGGGCTCATGATTTTTCTTTTTAAGGGGTGGTCAAAGACAAAGGGACCCCAGTGCACATATGTTGTTGGTTCAAACAACATTCCTACAAGGTAGGCATTATTATTCCCATTTCACAGATGGAGAAACTAAGGCCAGAAAGACCAACTGACATAGTCAAGGCCTCAAAGCTAATAAAGGCTAACGTTTGATCACCCTAGTCTGCCAGCACCAAAGTACATGTAGTCGGGCCAGGCAGAAGAAGTTCCAAGCTTGCTTGCTCGTTGATCAGGAGAGCTGCAGGGACAGAGTGAAAATTCCAGCTTCATCAAGGAGGTGGGCCTAGATTATAAGAGGAGCCACGGGAGACAGAGAGGCCATTTTGGCTTTCCCAGAGTTGTTGCGGAGAATTGTTCAGCCTTAGGCGGGCAGAGGATTCAGCCGAAACACAAGGCCCGGCTCACTCATCCGGTTACATTGTTCCCGTCTTCCCCCTTCCCGGAGCCCTTCCTTCCCACTAAGATGAGGATTAATGACAATGGTGGACTTTTAGTCTCTGCGATCAACTAGTGTAGATGTCATATGACATCTCTACAATAAACCATACCTGTCAGAAACATCCAGAACACAGGTGTTGAGTCCCCAAAGGCCCCCATGGGCTGCATCTGACAAGCCTCTCAAGACTTTCATTCATTCACTCATTAGTCAGTCAGTATTTTAGCGGACCCACCAGCAAACTTATTAAGTGCCTACTATGTGCCAGACTCAGCCCAGAGGGCTACAGAAACCAGGCCCCCGCTGTTACCGTGGAAGGGGATCCACTAACAGTGACTCTGGGTGGGAGAAGGCAGTACTTGAACAGCGTATCACCTGCCTCCTTGGTTATTAACAAACTGAGTATTTCTTGAGAAGGAATTCTAATTTTTACCTACCTCTCAGAGATGCCAGAGGATCAATTAGCTGATGTTCATCGGAGACAGAACGCAGAGAAAACTAGAAAATGAGAAGCCCTATAAATGAGCCTCTTCTGTTATTATTGCCATCACCATCATCATCATCATTATTTCTGCCGAATGACTATTTCATCAAACTGTTCCTACACTCCTCGTCTAGTCTAGAGAATAAGCCTGAATGGAGCCTGGAAATTAAGGAGTTAGGAGAGGCACTCCTCCAAGTGCAGGGAGAGAGCTTTTCTCGGTTAGCCATCGAATCACCCTCTAAACTTTCCCTTCCTGCCATGGAGTTTCACACGGAGAGGGGCCTCATGTGGAAGAGAACTCTGGGATAGGGGGCAGCCCCACCCCACCCCCAAACCCCCAAGCACCCACACGGAAGCTGTCTTTTCTCCTTCTGTGTCTTTAGATTCCTGCCGTTCCTCTCATTCATGGAATTTGCCACCAAAGCACCAGCTCCGGAGGCTGCAGCTGAAATGGTCAAGGATTAGGTGTTAGCACAAACGTCAGAGCACCAAAGCCTGGGCCAGGAGCATGCTGAGGGAGAGAGGTGACCCCGAGTGCAGTGAGGACAATGCGGTCAGGGGAGAGCTGGGACAGCTGTCGGGCTGGAAGGTGTGCTGGAGGATGGCAGCCGCCGGGAGGAAGGAGCCCGAGCGTCCCTGCGTCATTTTCCCTCTGTCCTGGGACGGTGGCGTCCAGTGACGTTCGCAGTCACGATGCATCAGAAGGGTCCATCCCAGCGTTAGAGGGTTAAGGGGGCCGCCTGGAGTGACACACACAGAGGCCAAGACTCCAAGGGCATTCCCAAGTCCTCTTCTTCACACGTGTAATACTTATTCGGGGCCTATCTTATCCCCAAGTTCGTAAGTTGGGCAGACATGGGATCCATTATATTGCATTTAAGCCTTGTGCCCAAGGTAAGAGGGGACGCTGTGTGTATATGTGCGTGAGCGTGTGTCTGTGTGTGCGCATGGGCGTGAATAGGGTACCTGTCCTATCCGCTCTCACGCATTCACGCCTGGTCTCCCCTCCTGTAAACCACAGAGCCCATCTTCTACCTCTCTTTCCCACCCCCACCATCCTCGGCAGAGTATTTGGTGCAGAGCGAGCATTTCCTCCGTACTTGATGACAATTTGTTGATTCCAAAAGAGTTTATAATACAGCAGTGACAGTCGTACCTACGTCGGTCTAGCTTTATTGAATTTTAAATGCCTTTGCATGAGTGAAAATTAATTGTTCGTTTTTAGCACGTTGCCCACCTCAAAGCTCTTTCAAGTGCACGTGATTAGTACATAAATTACTTTGGTAAGCATTTTAGTCTCTTGTAGGGGGATGGGAAGGTGACGCACTTAGCAGAGAGGGGCATTTTTTTTGGGGGGGGTCAGGTTCCATTTGAGGAGGGCCATCCCTCTTCTTTCTAACGGGGTAAAGACAGTTGAGATGAAATTCAGGCTCTGCCACCTGCTGACTAGCTCCCTGAACAAGTCTCAAAGCTTCTCTCAATCTCACACACCTCATCCATAAGAGCAGCATAATAAGACCTCATTCCCAGGACTAGGGGTGAGAATTGAGGTAACCCGGACCATGCCCAGCACATGCAAGCATCCCATAGAAGTCGGCTCTCTCTTCCCCTTTCCTCTTCACAGTCGGAGAAGGCTTCCGGGAGGAGCCACGACTTACAAACGCATCCGGATAACGAGAGAGGACCCAGACCTTGGCCTCGTGTGATTCCCCCGGATTCCCTCACCTTCTACGGGTGGGAAGGTGAACGGACACTAAGACCACCACACCGTCTCATTTGCCCTCTGTCTCGCCCCACCTCTCCCCTTCGAAAGTCTCGAGAAAGAATCACTCCACCCGTCTCCGTTTATGTTTGTTTTTCCAAAACACTTCTTGCTAAATGCAAAGTTTTAATAACAGGGAAATGATCATTTGGCAGATTACAGAGCAGTAAAAGCTAGGTGGGAAGCTGCACAGACACCAAAATATGGGGCGCATTTGGTGCTTACAGTGAGGAAATGAAATATTTAATAAGCCCAAAAATGAGGAGATGGGAAGCAGGTTTCCCTTCCCTTCCTTCTCCAGCAGAAATTAAACAACTTTTACACACCACGTAGTTTTCAGTAGAGGATGCTAATGATGTCCCCGATGCCCTCTTCATCTGATCAAACTGTATTGTCTGTGTCAGGCTGCCAATTAAGGCAGGTTTCTCCTACTCCACACACTTCCCAAGCCACCATAAAGGTTAATTGAATCATGTGCGGGCGATGCTCTGGTGGACAGGAGGCTTTAGGACTCCATTTTCAGACCTTCGGTGAAGAGAACGAATAAAAAATAGTGCGAATGTCGTGCCACCAAGTGGGGGCTCCCGGGAGAGAAGCAGCCCCTCAGTCCTCCCTCCCCTTGTGTTCAGCTTTCTTGTGTCGCTCCTTTCACGTTCTTAGGACCTTCTTCCATTTTTGCTCCACTCTGCGAAATGCCATTTGCTGAGCAAGACAAGAGTTGTCTGAGGCAGGCCCATCCTGGGGACGGGATCTGACCCAGATGGCCAGCCATAGCCTGGCCCCCAAAGCAAGCCTTCGACCAAAGACCTGCTGCTTCCAACGCACTTCCTTGACTTGAACATCTACTGCTCAGAGGGTCGTCTTTCCAAGACTAGATTTATGGGATTCTGGGTCTTTCTCAAGACGGAAATTATTGACTCAGATGAAGAAGAAACTATGGTTTTCAGAATTTGCCAAATGGGTCGCTAGAGCATAGAATCATGGACTGCTAGAGTCAGCAAGCTCCCTAGATACCCTTTCACTTGGTCTTCTTGGACCGCAGATGAGGACTCTGGGGTCAGAGAGGAACCATAGCTTTCCCAAGGGCACAGGGACATGGAGTAGAAGAAATGGTGGTAGAATCCTGGTCTCTTGAACTAAGAAAATCCACAGACAGAACTGGCATTGTCTGAGCCTGTTTGTGAATACACTCTATACCCACCCACCTCAGGGACACCCATCTGTATAAAAGTGTGGAATGTGCTACAAAGAACTTTATGAATTCATTAAATCAGATCCCCAGGGGCCTCCACTCAAAGGCATCCTTAGTCCTGGGTAATGTCTTTAAAATCTGGGTGATGGGCACCGAAGAGGGCACCTGTTGGGATGAGTACTGGGTGTTGTGTGGAAACCAGTTTGACAATAAATCATAATTAAAAAAATCTATTTGCTCTTTAAAGTCTATTTGCTTTTCTGATTTGGTTCCGATTGCCATTTCCCATAATTCATCCAAGTGGGTGAAGCCCCCTGCTTAACGGGGCTGACTTCTTTGATTTGAGACGAGCCTTAAATTATGGCTGCTTTCAAGAAGACCGCTCACAGTAGACCGGAAAGGAGCCTGGATCCTTGAGTCACCCGTGGCCAGTAACCGTTACTTGAGCAGGAATACACTTCTACTGTGCTTAATATTTTGAAATAGGCACTGCTGCCTGCAAATGCTAAAATACACGGCATTGGCCTAAGGGTCAGATGATGAGCAGCAGGGAAAGAAACACCGGAAGTAGGAAAGAGGGAGCTCCACGTGAAGCAGCCGCCAAACACATGATGGAATTGTCACCTTCGGTAACTTGGAAGCCAGACTGAGATGCTTACAGAACCTGTAACCCTAAGGCAAGACGTTGAAAAAGATCCAGAATGATGGGCTTTGTGTATCTAAGCTATAAAAGAAAGCTGTGAGTTCTGGCATTGAAAAGCAGGGATGGAAGGGAATAGAGAGAGCCCAGAAATTTGAGAGTTCACACGGTTGGGAAGGTAGGCTGCTCCTGAGCCAGAAAGAGCAGGAGATAGGCTTCTCCCGTCCACTCAGACCTGTTGCTTCAGATGTCCTGGGGGGGCGGGGGGGTAGCTTTCGTTACCTTGGGAGAAAGAGACGTGAAAACAAGTCTAAGAAATACGTCCAGAATAGAAGTTTTGTTGTGATTCCTGGTATGTGGAGTTGACCGGACAGGCGTAGACCAGAACTTTCTGAGGGAACTGTATTATAGAAGAGGCCATCAGCCGTAGGGACCCTATAATAGCTCCAGGCCTTCAAATGGCCAAGCAGAAAGAGGGCTGTGAGAGCTGGCAGCCCCAGGGAAGGCATGCACGTCCACACACTTCGGCAGTGGCCGTGGAAGGTGACGGACAGAGAGGAACGTCTTAGAAAGTGAATCCAGAGACCATGGAGAACCATGGACAAGCGGGAACCCTGATGCCTGGAACATGGTAAATACTCAAGAAACTACAGTTTTCACCGTATTTCTTCAGCGATTTTTTTTGCTTCTTGCTATCGATACTTTCTGCCCTATTTTGCCCTAACAATTCTGGGATAGGGTAAGAAGGGAGGAGGGATTGCTTGCTGACTCTAAGGACTTGAAAATCCAAAAGAGGACTAACAGGAACTGAGTATTTAAAATGTACGGGGTAGCACTATCACTGATCCTGCAAATCAGGACACTTTCAAGATGGAAAGATGGCCTAATAAAACGGCAGGTGTTAACGGAAGATTGTCCTAGATAAACCGGAATGTGTAATATTTCTAAAATTGTGCCAGGCGCTGTGCTGGGTTCTTAAAATATTTTATTTAATTACTGAACTGACCACATTCAGGTAAGAGTAAATATCATTATTCCTATTTTGCACCTGGGAAAATTAGGTTCAGGAGAGGTTAATTAACTTGCCCCTCAAACCACACCACAGCTGGTGAACAGAAGAGCTGGGATTCAGACACAGGTCTCTGATCGCGAGGCTTCTGCCCGTGCCATTGACCTTCCTGCCGTCGAGCCCTCAGGATTTCTCCCCTTATGAAGCTCCTTTGCGTCTCCGCTTGTCTCTCTTTAAAAAAAAAAAAGTGTTAATGAAATTTTCCAGGCATCCAAAATATTACTGAGATTTTTGAAGGCCCGTATACCACCATCCTGCTTGAGAAGCAAAACATGACCAGTCTATTTGTACTCCCCCATGTATCGCTTCCCAATCCTGTCTACCTCTTTCCCCCAGAGAAGCAGGAGCTATCCTGAACTTGGCTTTGTAATTTCCAAGTAAATAGTTACACTATCAACTCATGTGGATGTGTGCACAAAAGGCACACGGACTGGTGTTGCAGGTTTTTACGCTTGTGCAAATGGTCATGTGCTACGCCTCGTCTCCCACACCTCCCTTCCGTCATTCAACAGCAGTGAAACACTGGCTTGTCCGCGTTCAGGGCTGTGTAGTATTCCATTTCGTGAAAACACAACAGCTTATTAATTTGCTCCCCTTCTGATGAATGATTAGGGTAGTTTTGACTGCCCACTATCGCAAACCGTGTTGCTAGGGATCTTCCTGTAACTCTGCCTCATGCATACTCTGCCAAACGTTCCGCAGAGTGTAGGCCTAGGGGCGGGGTGGCCGTGTGTCAGTGTTTGCACATCTCCAACTTTCTTAGATATTGCCAGGTTGTTCTCGAGACTGGTTTAGCAATGGAGCCTCTCACCAGTAGTGGGTGTGAGTCAGGCTTGCTTCATACCCTCACCAAATGTTGGGGTGGTCAGGCCTCTTTCGTTTGGCAATAATATCTTGGGTAATATTCTGAAACAGTGTCACGTGCTTTTAACTTGTATTTCCCTGCGTTTCTTGGATTACTCGGATTGCCCGAGGGACAGACCTTCTCTTCATAGGTTTCCTGGTTGTTTAGTTTTCCTCCTCTGTGTAGTAACAGCTTCCCCCTTTGCCCTGCTGCTCCTCTGTCCCCGGAGCTGATCTTCTCTTAAGAAGGCTGCCTTTGTAAGAAGAAGTCATTATTCTTCCTCCTGGCTCTGCTGCGAGAGCCAAGTCTCCTTGTGGCTTAATGGTCATACTGTCAATGGCTCCAGAGAGAGTGTCAGGGGATGATATAAATACCATCAGGAGGGTGTTATGAATGTCCCACGATCTCACAGAATTCTTACTTGCAAAATCCACGCTTCGGGAGAAGGTTTCCCATCCTGAGGTCGCTGGACCACTCCCACGGATCTCTTCTTGTAAGTGTCTGAAGTCCTCTACAGGAAACACTTTGACGCATGTTTTCATTTTAGCCATACTTTCAAAATTAGAGTAAAATAAACATTTTCTGGGCCATCTTGTTTTGTGGGACTTCTGTGGAATTAGAAGTGCTACGGTTCTGATTATAAACATCTTGGTGCCAAGTGAGGTTGGGCCTAATAGATAAATGGAGGTGGACCTAATAAGTCCATCAGTTAAGATGCTAAGGCTCTAATAATAGAACATCCATCTTTTTAAACATGACACTTAAAAAAGAGACATTTACCCACCTCTAAAGAACCCCCCCCCCCCAAAAAAAAAAACAGACAAACAGAAAACTTTTACTGTCTTCTATTAATAAGCATGGGGATAGGTGGTTCCGTGGCCAGTTCAGAAGTTCGGTCCTATCATCAAGGATCCAGCCTCTTTCTTTCTTCTCTGCCACCCAATTTCATACCAGCTTTCCAGACCTAGGCTTGTTGCCTCATAGTCCCAAAAGAACTGCTCCAAGCCCCAGGCATCCTATCTCCATATAACCAGGTTAAAGGGCGAGAAACCAGGGTGGGACTGTGTGAGTGCTCACCAGAAGACGAGGAAAATCTGCCCCCTAGAAGTCCACCAACAGACTTGTCTTTGTACTCCAACTGGTCACAGGGCCACTCCTCCTCGCAGAGAATGCTGGGAAAGCAACTATCTGGCAGCCTTAGCCTCTAGGGTAGAAGACAAGCTTTGGCAGCTTGAGAAGAAAAGGGGAGGATGGCTTCTGGGCGAGTACATTCTGTATTTGTGCCAAGCTAGAGCTACATGCTGTCACCATGTGCTGTAAAGCCAACAGTGTTGCAGAGGAATAAGTGGAGAAAACTATGAAAGAGATTTAATCATCATCTGGGACCTGCTGCCACAGGCAAACCCAACTCAGAATGCTGCGCATACGTTCAGTAAACCAAAGTCACCTCTTCTTTTTCTGTCCCCCTCCCCACCTCAAAACACCCACCCTTGGCAGCATAAAAGACCCTGGTGGGCTCATGCAGTCTAAGTTTGTGCTTAAAGAAATAACACTGTTACTGCTTCCTTCCTTCTACCTTTCCTGAGGCCCCTCAGTTAATTCCCTGGCCACTTTGTCCCTGGTTCATTATTGAACACACATATGGATTTCCTTCTAGCAAACCTGGCCTTCCCCTGGCTTTCAGGTGCCGTTAAGGCCTCTCCTCCTGCGGACTTCATATATGGCTTCTCCCAGAGAGACCGCATTTCATTGCAGGAATAGGATTGTGTGGAAGTAAAAGCACAAACTTTGGGGTCAGACAGAATTGTTTTAAAATCCTGGCTCCAAGGGTAGAGACATCAATAGGATCGTAAGGATATAGTAGGAGTAATTTTATGCAAATAAATTCAACAACTTGGATGAGATAAGCAAACTGTTAAGAGGACACAAATGACAAAACTGAAGAAGAAATAGAAAATCTAAAGAGTCCTATAGATCTATTGAAGAGATTTAATTAGTAATAATAATAATAATAAAAAGCTTTCCGGGGCGCCTGGGTGGCTCAGTCGGTTAAGCAGCTGACTTCAGCTCAGGTCATGATCTCACAGTCCGTGAGTTTGAGCCCTGCGTCAGGCTCTGTGCTGACAGCTCAGAGCCTGGAGCCCGCTTTGGATTCTGTGTCTCCCTCTCTCTGACCCTCCCCTGTTCATGCTCTGTCTCTCCCTGTCTCAAAAATAAATAAACTTAAAAAAAAAAAAAAGCTTTCCAGGAAGTTTTACAAATAAATACCAGGAAGAAATAATGCCAATCTTCCACAAACTGTTACAGAAAATAAAGAAGAAAGAACACTTCCCAAGTCATTTTATGAAGATTGAGAGCATTGTCCTGACACCAAAACCAAAGACATTACAAGAAAAGAAATGATATGCTCATGAATACAGTCATAAAGATCCTTAATAAATTATTAGTAAATTGCATACAACAACATATAAGAAAAGGGTGATATACCATGGCCAGGTGGGATTTATACCAGAAATGTAAGATTGGTTTAACATTCAAAAGTCAGTCAATGTAATTCATGATAGTAACAGAATAAAGAAGAAATACTATATACTTATTAAAACAGATGCAGAAAATGCATTTGACAAAACTCAACATTCACTCACGGTTAAAAAAATAAAAACTCTCAATAAACAAGATATGAAAGGGAAATTCCTTAAACTAATAAAGGGCATTTATGAAAAATTAATAGTTAACAGCATACTTAACAGTCAAATACTGAATATTTTTCTCCTACTATTGAAAACATCAAAAATACATCCATTCTCATTACTCCTATTTAATATTGTATTGGAGGTCTTAGCTAGTGCAATAATTCAAGTAAAAAAATAAAAATCTTATAGATTAGAAAGGAAAAAGTAAAAGTGTCTTTATTTGCAGAAATAGGTACTTAAAAAATCCTAAGAAATCTATGAAAAAGCTACATTTGTTCATACAAAAGCTCGTTAAAAATTATTCATAATAACTATTTCCATAATTGCAAAAAACAGGAAAAAATGCGAATGTCCATCTAGAGACAAGTGGATAAACAAATACTCAACAATAAAAAGAACCAACTGATTTGTGCACAAACATGGATAAAACTTTTAAAACATGATGCTGGTTGAACAAAAGCCAACTACAAAAGAGTATATAGTGACTTCTGCAAAAAAAAAAAAAAAAAATCTAATCAATGATGAAGAAAACAGATCAGTGTTTGTCTGGGAACAGAGTGGGAATTGATTGGGTAGGGGGACAAGGAAACCTTTTGGAGTCATGGAAATGTTCCATGTCTTGACTGTGGCAGTACTTACATGGATGTATACATTTGTCAAAACTCATGACACATATCCTTAAAATGTGTGCATTTTACTGTTTGCATATTACACCTCAGTAAAGTCTATTTTAAAAAGTCTTCTGTCCTCATCATTTACAGAGCGGCCTGGGTCAGTTCTTTTAACCTGCAGAGCCTCAGTTTCATAAAATGGCCACAATATTTACTTTGCAAATGTGTTGTGATGATCTACGTAAGGGTTACGGCGATCGAAATATGGTACTTGGGACGGAGTGAGTGAGCACCTAATAAAAACTAACTTATCATTAGAAAGTTAAAGCTGAAGTCACCAAGAGATGAATCCTTGATGGCAGAGTTTAAGATATGACAAGAAACATGGGAGATATTTTAACTCAGGAATCCTTGGTGTGCCTCCCAATGGTCATTTTTCCTAATTCCTCCAAGCTAAAGCTAGGTCTGGAACTGAAATGATACGATCTTATGTCTTAAAGCAATTTTCTTTCATTTGACTCCCAAAGCCATCTTTGGGAGGAGGTAGATCATGAACATATGACTCTACAAAGTGCAGGGAAGGAAAGGGACTTGCCCAAGGTCGCGCAGCTCAGTAGAGTCTAAAACACAATGATTGGGGGCAGCCTACTATGTTATCCAGAGACAGGTGGGGAGGAGGACGGGAGGGAGGCTCTGGCAGAGCATCAGAGCAATTGCTCTGATTGAAGCATTTTACTTTAGGGATGAAGTGTCAAGCCCAAAGTCCACAGAGGAAATCAGTGGCAGCATGAGGCACCTCCTGAATCTCAGCCTGGGGAGTTCTTCCTGTATCTCCTGCCTCCCTCTCCATCTTGGAAATGGTGATGGACCTGGCACTTGCTTTTGACCTTCAACGGGGCTTAAGCAGACCAAGACGCCCTCCTCCCTGTGTTTCTCTTGTCTTTCTGGCAGTGTGGTCCTCTGTCTCCCCTACGGACTCCCGCCAGGACAAGCAAGTAGAGATGATGTAGGTCAGTGGCCTGTCGGCCCAGCTGTTCCGGCTGCCAGGGAGGAGTCCTGGCTGCCTCAGTCCTGGCTGCCAGGGAGCAGAAGGGGTGGAGTAATTAATTTCTATGCATATCATTGCCAGGATCACTTACCGATCCAAGGAGGGAGATTGGAGATGTCACCCCGTAAATTGAGTCAGAGCCTTCACCTCGGTGCTTGGCTGGCAATTTTACACAGTGCCTGACACAGTAACAAACACAGGGTACAAAAAGGCAGCAACTCCCCTGGGTGATGGACGGGGGGAATTGGCCCAATAAATTGTTCCCTGTAAAAAGCCATGTTTCCCTCATTAAAAGGCAGTGAATTCTCTATTGCTTTTCATTAGCTCTGGCCTTGCTAGACATGAGGTGTAATTGACAGTGTGGTTACAGGAGGTGGGCCCCGAGGTGAGGAAGACAAAGGAGCCGAAAAGAGATTCTTATTTATTAAGGTGGAGGTGACAGGCGGCTGCTTAATAAGTTTTTGGCGTGGGGGCCAGGAGATGGGAGAGCGGTGGGGTCCTGTGAGGTTTGCTCCAAGGACATTGTACCCAGGAGGCTAAAGCGCTGGCCAGGCCCAGGCCCAGAGGCATGCCTGGAGCAGTGGGGGCTGAAGGTCATTCGTGGTCATGAGTTGCACCCCCTGCCTGGGAGAGGACCAAGGCAAAAGACCTGGGGGTCTAGTCCTGGATTTGTCACCGACCGGCCACTAAGCAGTCTTGGGGAAGTGACCACGTCTTCCCAGGTTTCAGTTTCTTCAGCTGACAATGGGAAGAATGGAATCGAGAGAGTTCCTGTCAGTGAAAGCTCCTGGGTTGGGGGTGAGTGGGTGGGGAACGGTGCAGGGGGTTAAAATGCTACAGACACACTCCCGATTTTTATAACCATTTCCTTTCTTAGTATGAGGATGGACCCAAGAATTCTGTTTTTCTTCCATGGGTTATAATTCTACCCTCACTAATCATTGTGGTGCTCACACTGTCCCAGATTTGGCCCCTGGGAGCCTTCAAGCCGGCCCCTGGGTTTCCCGATGTCCCCTCTGTTCCGAGAGCCTTTCTTTACCTTCTGGCACAAGCAGGTGTTTGAGGCTCATCCTTTACATCTTATACTTTCACACCCCAGCGCAGGTTCCTTTTAGTGAGTCCGAAAGCCAAACCAATCGAATAGGAGTGATGTCCCCATCTTTAAAAGTGAGGTATGGACCGCCTGTGAAGTACGCAGCCTCGCACACATCAAGGGTATAAGAAGGCTGAAGTCGAAGCGGCAAAAGGGTGTTTGGGGAGAGTGTGAACTGTGGGTGTGCTGGGAGGCCTGCGTCTCGTGGGAGAGGAAGGTGTGCCTCCCCTTGACCTCAAGTCTAGGGAGAGGGGCTTCCAGGAAGCACTTGGAGAGTGGGCGGGGCCCCCAGAAGTCAGAGGGCACTAGGCCGGTGTTTGACACGTGCCCAGGGTAATGAGGAGGTGAGGAGGCCACGTGGTCGCGCTGGAGCTCCTCGCGCAAGGTAAGCCCAGCCAGACCGTGGGGATCCAGTGCCATGAGGAAGGTGTGCATGGCCCCACTCACCTCACCGCCCGAGCAAACGCATCACCCCTTACAGGCATTGCTACCCAGACAGTCGGGAGAAGCCAACTAACTGGGCCAAAGGCATATCCTGGTAGTAAAGGGTGTGGCCCTTTCCACCAACACTTCTCCCAGGAGGTTTCACATTCTCCTCCTTTCCCGCCTCTTCCTCCTCCCCAGGGGCGCTCAAGAAGGGCCATCCCAGATGCCTGGCACTCCACGCCTGGTTGTCCTCAGAAGAAACACTGGCAAAACGGGAGCCTTAAAATTAAACAGCATGGAGTGTCCGATAATTAATTTGATTTTATACCCATTGTTTATTGAATACAAGTTTAAAACTACATTAAGGAGGCAGAACTGCGCAGCGTAGCATGAAAATGAGCTGGAAGCTTTCCAAGCGGAGGCCAGGAATCAGCAAATTGGTCAGCTGTACAAGATGGCTCCAATGAAGATAAAAGCAAGAAACCACGCTTAGGTTTCATCACCAGAAGATCCTACCTGAAAGCATTTGATGTCCCGAGCCCTGGGCTGTGGAGTGGCGTGGGGTTGCCTGACCGGCCAGGGTGGAGTCAACGTCAGCCATAGATCTGCGAGGAGACTGCACTGGGCATCCCCGAGCCGCAGGCGGGGAGGCAGGATCCGTGCCGCTCGCCCAGGTGGTTGGTTGATGGTTAACTTTACGTGTCAACTTGACTGGGCCATGGTCACCCACGTATCTGCCTAAGCATTATTCCGGGCGTGTCTGTGAAAGTGTTCCCAGAAGAGATCAGCATGTGAATCCGCAGAATGAGTAAAGCAGACGGCCCTCCCCGATGTGGGTGGGCCTCGTCCAACTCGCCGAAGGCCCGAATAGAACAAAAAGTGGAGGAAGAAAGGGTTCCCTCTGGCTGTGTCCGATTGAGCTGAGACAAGAATCTCCTGTACTCCTGTACTCTCCAGTACTGCTTCTCAGGCTTTGGGACTGAGCCTGGAATCTACGCCGTTAGCTCTCTGGCTCTCAGGCCTCTGGCAGCTCTGGCTTTCCTGGGTCTCCCGTTTGCCAATGACTGATCGTGGGACTTCTTGCCTCCACAACTGCATGGGCTAATTTTTTATAATGCATGTCTTACCATTGGTTCCGTTTCTCTGGAGAACCTGACAAACACAGACTATCCAGACGCCATTTGCTCCAGATTGCTGGAAGGAAGACCTTAGAAAGCCCCTCTGGGCCAGGTCTCTGCCCTTTTGGGTTCTTTGGCTCCCCTGGATTTGAGCATCTTATAAGCTTCATGACCTCCTTCTCACCTGAATCCTAAATATAGACTTTGCTTTCTTCTCCTTTGCCTCCAGGACTTCCTGGGACCCTGACCACAGACTCAGGTCTTAACCTTGTCCTACCCAGTCCCCTTCATATCAGAACATCACCATCACCTTGACCCTTGATGCCCTGTTTACCTCCTGGCACCTTGGACGTGTAGCCTACGGTGGGCTTTAGCACCTAGTGGGACTGCCCAGAATCTGACTCACCACCCACGCATCTGGCTGAAGGCCCTCGGTGCCACCTTGACCACCAGCCTCCCAGCCTCTCCCCAGCCCCACCTCATCCCATCTTGACCTCGTATTGTGGGCTTCCGGCCTTGCCCCATCTCTTTCTTTCCTGGGTCCTCATCAGCTTTCGCTACCTGCTGCCCTTTTGGCCCGCAGTGGTCAGTGTCTGCCCAGCGCAGCCATATCTTCCAGCTGGGCCACTTGGCAAAACCCCTCCCTCTCCTGCCACACTCGCTCAACCTCAAGCCGGGCTGTCCTCAGTAATAAATGTATTGACTAAGGAGTCCAGACGCCCCTGGTCCAGGTTAGCTTGGCTGCCAGTCCCTGTAAGACTTCTGATGCTGGATGACACCTTCTTCCTGAGGCTGTGTCCCACTTTGGGCCCCAGTTTCGGTAACTGGGACCCCTGCTTGTTCTCCTGAGCCTCAGTCCTGATAACTGGCCAAACCCCAGCTTGTCTAGCCCTCGGGCCCTGTTTTGGTCCCGTCAGCCCCACTCTGGCTAAGCATTCAGGGGCTGCCATTTGCCAACATGGCGGCCACCACGTCTCTTGTTTAATTCCTGTGCAAGCCAGATCCGAGCCTCCACACCTCCTGCTGGGCTGTCCTGGTGCAGGCTGGCCTATCGCTGTGGACACCACCTTTTCCCATTGGCTGCATCCTGTCAACCCCCAACCCGAGGCCCTCCCCAGGGAGGTGTTGTGGCAACGTCTCAGGCTCCGCCCCATGGAGACCACCATCTGGGCATGATTCATGCAAGAATGTGAACACTCAGGGAATTTTCATACAAATTTTATGTACTAATTTGTCAATCATTCAAACATTCACTGGGTTACCTTCTCTGTCTCAGGCAAGGTGTTGGGCGCCGGGGAATCTAAAGATTAACAAGACATGGTTGCTCAAGAAACATGCAATCTAGAGAGGAAGATGAACTTGGTTGTTTGTGGTCAGCGCAGTGATAGCAATATGCAAAGTGTATTATGGGAACAGCAGGTTGGGGGATCTGGGGAAGAGGCAGAGATGAGGGTAATGACTACGGCCCAAAGATTCAATGTGGCTTCATTAGACAAAAGGGGACAGAAGAGCTTTCCGGATGGAAGGAGCAGCATTAACAGAGGCATTAGGTGGAGCAGCAATTTGGAGGTGTGTGTGTGTGTGTGTGTGTGTGTGTTCAGGGGCATGGGAGAATTTGAAACCGATCAGGGTTCTTAGAGCACAAGGTTAAGGGCAGAAAATAACATAAAATCAGCCTGGAGAAGTGCAAAGGCCCAAGTCTCCTGTTAAGAAGCCAGGGGGGGTGGGGGTGGGGGTCACCTGCCCATAAGAAATGGGAAATCACTTGATATGTTAAACTCAGGAGCGACATGGTCAGATTTGGTGTGACAATGCCCTCGAGGCCCAGTGGGTGGAGGAACAGGAGAGAGGCGAGCAAGCCGTGAGGCAGAAAGAGCGGCGCAGGGGATTAACTAGCTGGCATCCACCTGAGGGGCCACGAGAAAGTGAACCAGGCGAGGCATGACGGCCCGATGGCGGGTCAGGACACAGCATGGAAAGACGAAAGGATGGGGAATACGGAGAAGGGCACGGAGGCCATTTGGGACATGGTGACAAAATTAACTTCACCGCAACTGGAGTACGAGAGCAGAGGAAAGCTTTAAAGCAGCGAGAGAAAAAAAGAGAAACATTATCTTCGAAGAGCAGGAGTAAGACTCATAGCTGACTTAGAGCCAACTTCTCGACAGAAATCTCGGAGGCCAGAAGACAGGGAATAATGTATCCAAGGGCCTAAAGAAAACAGCTGCCAACAGAAAATTCCTACAATGCACATATCCTTCAGAAGCGAAGATGGAGAGGTTTCTGCTTCCTGGCGGGATACGGTAGCTCGAGGCAGGCCAGCATCCCCACCAAGAACAAGTAGACGGGCCAGAGAAGCAAGGACATCACTCTCCTCTGAAGGCGGTGGAGGTCTGTGGAGAAGCGGACTCCGGAGGGGCTGAGCTTCTGGATAGGAAGGGAATTTGGAGGTGAGCTGATTTTGCAGCGAGGGGAGTCTGGGAACGGGGGTTTGCATCAATGAAAGGCCACTGGCGGGCACCACAGAAACCAGCGGAGCTTTGGGGGGACGTCTGGGGGACTCCATCTCATGGTCTGTTTCTCTCTCAGGTAAACTCATAACCCAAACTCCCTGTTGCACCAGCTCTGCAGGACAGATGGGGTGAGGCCTTGTCTCCTTCATCCCCGTCACGATGCCCTCCTGGATCCTGCCAGATGCCACGGCCCAGATAAGGGTGGGTCTGGAATCTGTCCTCTGTCCTGGCCAGCTTTCCCCGGAGCTCACAGGGGTGGCATTAGTCCAGGAATGCCTTAGAGGTAACAGAGCTATTTCAGTCGAGTTGGAGATTGAGTGTCAGGGGCATAGGAGAAGAGCTGGTTTCAGAAAGAAACCCCCACGTGCCTGAGCGGCTCAGTAGGCTAAGTGGCCAACCGTTCATTTTCGTTGAGGTCATGATCTCACAGTTCTTGAGTTCGAGCCCTGTGTCGACTCTCTCTTTCTCCCTCTTTCTCTGCCCCTTCCCTGCTTTCCCTCGCTCTCAAAATAAATAAATAAACTTCAAATAAATAAATAAGCAGGCCACCACACCTGAGCTAGGTCTTGGAGGCCATGATTAAGGAAAATCCAGAAACCTGAAACCCTACCTTCTTATCCCTGGACTGCACTTCTTCTCATGGCTTCCCTCATAGGCATGAGATTTTCTACTCTGCTTCTTTGCTTATTATTCTGCTCTTTCTGCCTGGGGTATCCTTCCAAGCCACTCCACCCCTTTCTAGCTACCCGTTATTTCCCTTACCAGCCCTACCACCACCATGAGACCATCCACATCCCGCATGGATGCCCTCTCTCCTCAACACTTTCAGACTACTTAATATCATATGGTTGGTATTGAAACCCTCCGTGGACAGCTCCCAACTACTTATCAGCCTGTAAGCTCCTTGAGGGTAGGGGCTCCAGCCCAGGGCTCCTCACATAATATACACTTGATACATGATGCTTTGATGTTTTCATGCTTTGTGTCTTGTGAAATAGAGAGGGGATTGTCATCAAGGACTGGCTCCCCTCATTTAGAGCATCTGAGCCTACAGATACCTCCAAGGAGGGTTCATCTCAGGCCCATTCAGGTGCCATGTGTGATTTATAAATTCACCGGCCATGTATAATCTTGGACAAGTCACTGGACCTCAGATAGCAAAGTGTAACAAGAGAAAAAATAATTCAATGGCTAAGACAAAAGGAATTTCTACTTGCTTCCATGGATGATTAATTCAAGATCAATGAGATCAATGCCATGTCCTATGCCTCCTATGAGAAATCCCAACATTGAACCCAACAATAATTTCAATGTCAATTGACTGGGCTTATCCCCTCCCTATCCTTAGGTTCTTGTCCAGGAGCTGGCAGAGCCACCTCTTGTTATCCAATGTGGCAGGCTGGATAATCACCCCCAAAGATTAGAATCACCCTAATACCCAGAACCTGTGAATGTTACCCTATGTGGCTAAATGGACTTGACAGGTGTGGTTAAGGGTGATTACCACAAACTTAGTGGCTTCAAACAGCACAAATATATTATCTTTCAGTTCTGCAGGTCAGAATTTCAGCACAGGTCTCCCTGGGTAAAATCAAGGTGTTTCCAGGACCAGTTCTTTCTAGAGGTTCCATGGGAGACTCTGTTTCCTTGCCTTTTACGGCGTCCTTTCTAGTTTATAAAGGCCACCTGCCTTCCTTGGCTCATGGCCCCATCCTCCAAAGCCAGCCATGTTGGGGCTCTTTCTCACGCTGCCATCTCTCGGATGCCTCCTTCCAATTCCCCCTGCCACTTGTAAAGATCCGTGTGATTACATGGGGCCCCAAGGGATAATGCAGGATAATCCCTCTATCTTAAGGTCAGCTGATTGGCAACCTTAGTTTCCCTTTACCACATAACTTAACTGATTCACAGGTTCTGGGAATTAGAACGTAGACACGGGGGCAGAGGGTCGGGATGACATTATTCTGCCCGCCACAGAAGGAAGGTAAGGAGAACATTCCAGGAATGATGGAAAAGTATAAGCCTGTAGTAGTTGTTTTGAGGGACAGACAACGAGGGGACCAAAGACACTAGGGTTCCAGAAGGACAGTGGTGAGAATAAGATTAAAGAGGTAGTTTGGAGCTAGATGGAGGGCAGGATGCCAGGATGGTGAAGAGTTCTGCTGTATAAAGTGAGAGCAGGGTTATCTTGCTAGGAGTGTGGTTTAATAGCTACCAAGAGTAGTGAAAGGCAGGACCGCAGCGAGCCTCTGACATTGGCTTCTTTGACTTCATTTCCATCATGGCCCTGGGACAGGAGGAGAAGGGATAATCCAGGGCACAATGTGGGCATCTGTGGGATAGGTGCAGGGCTATGACCAAAGCAGCAGGACACAGAAAACTGAGAGAAGGTGCCAGGAGGGGAGGAAGAGAGAAGGTGGAGGACAGGGCAGAGTTTAACCCACTCATAACCGGCTCCCACCTTTTAATTCCCATTGAATAGGCCTGATTCTGTTTTGATAGAAAACATGCCCAGCGCATGGTTCAGAAGGCTATAGAATTGAGAGCTATTAAATACTAAAAAGACAAGGTGAGAAACAATTTGCAAAATCTCCTCTTTTTATAGACTGCAGCGATTGAGAAAAATTGAGTAAATTCCCCAGCTGCCTCAACTGCAGTCTGTTTCAAGATTCCATCAATTTTTTTACGGTACAATCAATATTTATGAATCCCCAAAGAAATGTCGCAAAGAGAAACCCGGCGCAACGTTTTCTCAGTGGTTTGCAGAGATGTAACAGGGGGGCCTAAATAACTTTTAAAATAATCTCAATGACAATCAAAGCCTCTTCCATAGCCAATATGGTTTAATGTCGGTGTTTATATTAGCACTGTTCTGCCCAGGGTGGGGGCGGGGAAGGGAATGCGCTTTGGTTAATCTGTCCAAAGGATGACACTTACCGTAAGATGATAACTTAAAAATTCAAAGGAAGTGCTATATTAAAAAGTCCCTGGATTTTTTTTTTAATGCATTAAAATATCCTCCATTGGTTAAGCAATGGATTTTTTCAGTCAGCTGGAAAAAAAGATTTCTGGGGGAAAAAAAAAACAGACAAACAAATCCACATCGCTTTAATGGCTACTTTAGGTTTAATATCTAAACTTATTTAAATAACTCTGAGCCCTCCTGCTGAGAAATATTGAAAGTAATGGATTCCTTTGTGCGTAATCTCCCATTTAAATGTAGAGTTTAATTTCCCTTTCGGCTAAACCTGTGTGAAACTAGTCTTGAAATGTCCCTCTAAAAAAAAGAAAGCCCCATATAGAATATTTAGGGGGTTCCTTTATTTTATTTAAAATTGGTTTTGGGCATTAAAACTAAATAGGCAGCCCACAGTGAGCCCACAGACCCCCTAAGTTCATACCTGGAGCCCAAGCCGGGTGCCGGGGGCTTGCTGGTACCCATGGGCCCAGATTGAACACCTTGACCTTGTGTAGATCAAGCACCACCTGTGACCTGGCAGACCTCGCCCTCAGTCCTCAACATTGTCCCCATTCTTCCCATAATGATAACACTGGAAATCCTACCATTGGAGCTTCCGCTCTGTGGCTTATGGTTTTGATTTCTGTTCCGTGCAAACTGCCTCAGGCAGGGTCGTACATCTCGTGTGGATGAGGGCCATTTGGGGTACATGATATGCAGAGAGTCCTATAATGTCAGAATGGCAACTAAGACCTAGAAATTGATCGTGCTGCCCTTTTATTTGGCAGAGGCCCAGAGAGGGGTCAGTCAGTGTCAGAGGTGGGACACGAGTCCAGGTGTCTTGGTTCCCAGGCCGAGGTGTTTTCTCCGCCAGACGTATGTTCCACACCAGCAGACTCTGTGCCTGGCTTTTGCACACCCGGGTGTTAATTCATGTGCTTTTCCATCCTTGCTGCATACCTGAGAATTTCGACAGCACGTATGAATGACTATGCCTAAAACTGCGGGTATAGGTTAAAGCACAGTATATTTTTTGTAACTATTCCAGACCGGACAGGCATGAGAACACGAGGGTTATTACCAAAGGGTTCCTTTAGCTGTCTTCTCTGAGTCGTGCAGATAAAACTCAGGTTACAAAGATGCAACTTGTAGGTGGCTCTTTCCATGACACCCCACTGCAGAAAACCAGCCATTCCTGGGCGGGCTTGTCTCATGATAAGCTTCCACGCTGGCCGGGATAATTCATAGGCAGTGGTACGGTTCCCAGCTGAGAGTGAGCACAAGGTAATGATGTCAGTAAATCAAAGACAGGACCTGGAGCAGATATTTGGGGGGATTTGATTCTGAAATCAAGATCTGGTTCTGAAATCAAGATCCGTTTCACAGACTTGCTGTGAAAACACGAGGGGCAAGCATGAGCCACAGGCTAACGTGGTCTGCTGATAGAAAGCTGTAGGCCCATTCTATCTCTCAGCCTCTAACACCACCTGTAGAATGGCCTCATGTGCCAAATGGCTTGGCCCTATAATTCGAAGGACGCCGTGAACTCCATGCTCTAACGCTTTTATCCCCAGCAGCCTAAGTCGAGGGTCATAATGTCTAGTCGTTTCTACAAATACAAACATTGAAAACTTCAGTTCAAATGCAGAGTAAGTACCCAGGGGAAACACTGCTGTTGTTAGCCATTAACACTTTCGCTAGAATCAATTCTTCTGTCACCCAACAGGGCCTCGAAGACTGCAGAAAGTTACACTAGAAGAGGAGAGAGAGTCACAGGACGGATGTCAGCTGCCATCTAGGGAAGCGAGGGCCAGTCAATAGGCGATCCATAAATCTTGACTACATCTAAAGAAAAACATGAATTTTACTGATGCCACTGACTAGCTTACCTTTGGTTTTTAATTACTTGCAGTGCGATGAGGTTAAGTTAGCTCGTGTCTTACGTAATTTTAACACCCAAACTCCTCTCTTTCATCTTCTGCCTTTCCAGTCTGCTGGCCACAGAGCCTATAGTCGTCACCGAGAACCCAAAAGATGCAGAGGACGCTCAGAGTGAGGGTGAGTGGCTCATTATCCTTGTCATTCTGGCCCAGAGTTAGAATCCCTGCTGGTGGTATTACTTTCCAATATATGGGGCCTGTGTTCACGCTGTTGGAATGTCTCTTAATTAAGAATCTTTTTTTGTCTTATGCATAAATTAATCAAGGTAATTATTGTAGCATTATTATTATTACATTGTACTTATAGAGCACTTACCTCCAAGGTGCTCAAAGTAGTTTATAGATTTTTTTTTTTTAATCTAATGAACTCTAGTAGCCTCTAGGCAAGATGGAGAGCCGAGCAGGGATTGTTAGAGCCACATTGTAGTTGGAGAAAATGGGTCAGGCCAGAAGTAGGGGTGGCTGTGAGTTGCTGCAAAATAACTCACTCAGATTTGCTTCTATGCTCCCATCCATGTTCTCTGATGCCCGGGGCAAGTTGGGGGCCAAGAAGAGGGCTGCCTCTGGGACACCATAGGAAATGTTCCTTCTCCATCTACAGAAGCCCACATAGCACCTTTAGGGCCCAGAAAGCCCCTCCCTCCAGGAGGGTTTGGACTTAGAAAACAGACCAGAAAGATCTGTTTCGCCTCCCTTTCTTCCTCTTTTTCTACTTGCTTTGAAGTCTGACCGAGTCCCCGAGCCAGCTGCTGCCTGGCGGAGCTGGAAGCGAAGGGTGTCAGAGAGAGGAGGACACTTCCCAGCACTTGTCGCCAGCTCCCCTCAATTTACTCCAACCGCGATGCAAATTGTCACGATTTCATGCATCTCCTCTGATGCTCTAGGTTCCCTGAGAGAGCACGGGGACGGCACGGAGCAGGCACCACCGTGGTCCGGGGCAAATCCCATTGCTGACCGAGATGGGGAGGGGACTTTCCAGCCCTCTGTAGCAGCAGGAAGCAGCAGCACCACGTAAGAGCCTTGAGCTCGAAGTTCCTGCACTTAGTACTGAAATAACTGGAACAACAGTAGGGTCGAGATGACAATCGTATACGCCTATATCCAGGCACAGATGGGTAGACTTTCTCCTCTCACGCGACTGCTGGGGGATGCTGGGCTGTTGACATCCACATTGTCGTAACTCAGCAGACTCTAGTGGTCGCTCGGCAGCCTGTAAGCAAATTGCGGTGCTTGCAGGGGAAACAGGTGTTAACGGACAGTGAGCAAAGAAAATCCAGTGATGTGTTCCGCAGCTCTGGGGTCTCTGCCTCGAGAAGACCCTCATCCATGACATTAAGCAGGCCCGATCCATAGCAACCCATGTGTTCCCTCAACACAGAAAACCTCTCCCTTCCCCTCTCCCTCTCTGCCTAGCTTAGTCCAGCTCGCCCTTTACGGTGACGCAGCTCTGACATCACTCATTAATTTCACAGTTATTTCTTGCCGTAGTTACTATAGGAATAGTAAATTATCCTTTAAGTTAGAAAGTTGTAACTTTCCGGGCCTGGAAAAAAACATTACAGCAGGGGAAAGTGGCTAGGGCACTCTGGTAACGGAGGCGAAATTTTAATAGTGAAGGCCTTTGAGCAAAGACTTAAAGGAGATGGGGGAGGAAGCCACGCATATTGGTGGGAGAATATTCCAAGGAAAAGGAACAGGAAGAGCAAGGCACCAAGACCGGAGGATGGTTGACTCCCTCAAGGAAAAACAAGAAGCAGTTACTCTCCAAAAAGCAAAAGATAACACGTGTTGGCAAGGACGTGAAGAAATCGGGAAGCTTGTGCACCGTTGGTGGGGGTGCACAAGGGTGCAGCGGCCGCGGAAAACAGTTTGGAAGTTCCTCAAAAAGTCAAGCATAGAATTACTGTATGAGCCAACAATTCCACGCCCAGGTATATACCCGCACGAATTGAAAACGGGGACTTCAACAGATACCGGCATGCCGATGTTTATGGCGGCATCATTCGTTCCAAAAGGTGGAAACAATCCAAGCACCCGTCAATAGACAAGTGAACGAACAAACTGTGGTGTGTCCATACCATGGAGTATTATTCAGCTGACCACCATAAGGACTTGGGCTTGGACTCTGGCATGGAAGTCATAATGGGGGAGAGGGTGGAGTCGAGGAGTGACATGATCTGACTTTAATAGGCTTGTACGTCAAGGGCTAATGAAAGAGGCACAAGGACGGAAGTAGAGACCGATGAAAAGGAGGCGACTGCAATATTCTAAGCAAGGGATGGCAATGGCTTGGGGGTGGCAGTGGAGGTGGGAAGAAGAGCTCGTGTTCTCGAAGTAATTTTCAGGCAAAGATAAACATAATCACTGATGAATGTGGGGTACGAAAGAAAGAGAAGAATGAAGAAAAAAATCGAAAGGTTTTTGACCCGAGCCACTGGGAGGGAGGTGTCAGTTACCAAAAATGGCAGGCTTGGGGATTAGGAGATCAGTGGGACAATGGGATGTTTGAAATGCTTATTAAACATCCAAGTGGAGGTGTCTGGCAGGCCGTTGAATACGTGAATCTTGAACTGGGAGCAGTTCCGACTAGAGTTACAATTGTTCTTCAGCATACACTTGAGACTAGAGGGGACCACCGAAGGAGTAGGAGGAGACAGAGAAGGAGAGCTCTGGGAACTGAGCCCTGAAGGATCCAATTCCAAGCTGAGAAGCGGCAGCCAGTCCAGCAGGAGGACAAACAGGAGTGTAGGGTGCTCTGGAAGCCAAGAGAAGTGTTTTGGCAGAAAGAGTGATCGACTGTGTTCCATGCTGCCGAGCGTTTAAATAAACTGGGACTGAGTATGGGCTATTAGATCTGGAATAGGATGACAAGAACCATCTCAGTGGAGAAGAGGAGGTGAAAGCTTAAATAGGGCAAGTTCAGGACACCTGGGTGGCTCAGGGGACTGAGCATCTGACTTGGACTCAGTTCATGATCTCACGGTTCGTGAGTTCGAGCCCCACATCGGGCTCATTCTTGTCAGCTTGTCAGTGCAGAGCCTGCTTCAGATCCTCTGTCTGCCTCTCTCTGTCCCTCCCCCACTTGTGCTCTCCCCCAAAATAAGTGTCAACGACAAAATAATAAAATAAATGGGGCAAGTTCAAGTGAGAAAGGAAGGAGAAATTGGAGGCAGAAGTAAAGAGAAGACTTCTGAAGAGTTTTGCTAAAGAAGAACAAAGGATGGAGTATAGATGGAGGGGAAGCGGATGAGGAGGAGGCTAAGAAGGCTGCCTTTCCAGCTCCGGTCCTTCGTCCAAGTCACCAAGTCTTACAGCAATGTGTCCAAACACACAACATCTCGCAGCAAATGTTTGCTAAACCGAACTAAGTATAGATTTGACAGATAGTCACGTTGATGTACAGAGAAGTAAACATTGGTGGAAAAATAGAAACAGGGAAACACAAATCAAAACCACACTGAGATACCACCTCACGCCAGTCAGAGTGGCTAAAATGAACAAATCAGGTCTGGACCAAAGTCCAATGTCATCAAAGGCTCAATTCATTGGCCAAATTCAAGCCAATTGTCTTGAATTGAATTTGAATTCAAGTGGCAAATAGAGGGCTGCTGATTCTGCTTATTTCTTCACTTTCTGTCCCTTGTACTGAGATGTTTAAACCCTGGGCACTTGGCTCACAATTAATCCGCACCTCCTTTTCTGCCTGATAGTGAGAAGTGAAAAGCTGACCGTATCCTGCATAGAAAACTAAAAGCTATAATTCTTAACTCTCCTCTTGGCCAAGTGACGCCTTGCCCTGGCCTCCAAATGTCACGTAAATATATCAAGTTGGACAACCTAACACTTAACTCTGTGCCAAGCGCTGTATTAAAGCCGTTTGTATGTATTAACTCATTTCACCCTCTCGACACCTTTATGGAATGAGTTCTGTTACTGGCCCTGTTTTCCAGATGAGAAAATTCAAGCATACAGACATTAGATTACCACTTAATTAATTTGTAAGGATATGTAGATTATGAGGTCCGCCTGGCTCCAGCCAGATCTGAACCCCATCCTGACATTCTCTCGCTCTCCTCTGCAAGAGCATTAGGGTTTTAGGGAAAAGCACCAAAATTTGCTTTTACTCCCATCTAGTGTGCCAACGCTCTCTGTGTAAGGTCTCACTTAGCTGGAAGGAAAGAACCAGCTCTTGACTTCACCTTTGAAACTAGAACACGATTCTTTAAAAGATTAGATAACCATCACATGGGTGTCCCTAGACAAGTCATTAATGCCTAAGTCATAGGTCCCTCCCTCAGGAAATGAAGCCCCCCTTTCCTGCCCTGTGTAGAGAATAACCATGGACAGTTTCAGACTGTGGGGCAGCAGGAAACAGCACGACCCAGGGCAGGGGAGGAAGGCTCAAGTCTGGCTCTGCCTCTAACTTCACAGATGACTAAGAAACATTCCCAAACCTCATGAACCCTCCAGTCCTTAGCTGGAAAAAAAAAAAAAAAAAAAAAGGAGATAGTTTTCTATACTCCACGTGGGCTACATAGTCCTCTAATAATTTCCTAGTTCTCCCATACTGGCACTCTCCATTTTCTGTGAAATGAAGAAAACAAAGTCTGGTTCAGTTCGTTGGGATGCTTCCCCTTATGTTGTGTGTTACGGCTGCCATTGGCCATGGCGTCCCAGACTGTCTCCACCCTGGTCTCATCACTTCGTGCAGCTTGTAGTCTCCTCTAACGGGCAGAGGGCAATGAAGCTGTACCCACGTGTGCCCATGGAGGTACTCTGAACAAGGAACACACCTAGGGGGCCCAGATCATTTTTGAACAACTAAGTTCGCTGAAGTCTCTTCCAATTTAGAAAACCTATAACTCTGGGAGAAGGCTGGCGTTTGTTGAGGACCCAGGAAGGCATAAACAAATCTTTCAGTAAACCCAAAGTGCATTCAATAATCTCGACATTTCAAGAGAATACCATCACCCCCTGGTTTATACTGATTCAAAGCTCTGCAGGTCAAATTATGTTGCCTGGTGTAGCAGTGGTCCTGAGTCACCCTGACATTGAAGGAGGGTTCCCCTATTGGTGGTTCCATACTCACGGGCTGCCGCTTTCTTGATTCCACCAACACTATGGCTAAGGCCTTGACTTTGGGAGGATTGCAGTTCTGGGATGTTCTCACCTGGCTTCTCAGGAGGCTCTGACGTTCCCAACATGTACCTGTCCTCTAATCCCAAGATAGAAACTATATTACCCAGCCTTTATTCCTTCACATCCTTCACAGATGTATATGTTAATGTCTTGTTTCTTGCCTCCCTGGAAAGGTGCCACTCTACTGGGTTGTGCTCCCAGATGAGAACCAACACTGACAAATTATACCCAGCAAGATGAAAATCTTTCTAAAGCAGTTTAGGCTCTCCTGCCTTCTTTACTGAATAAGCTGAATGCAAATTAGGGTTTTTATTTAGTGGCACCTGGAAATAGATTCAGAGAATGTAGAATGGCCAGTATGGG
This sequence comes from Panthera onca, assembly GCF_046562875.1. Classification (NCBI taxonomy): domain Eukaryota; kingdom Metazoa; phylum Chordata; class Mammalia; order Carnivora; family Felidae; genus Panthera; species Panthera onca. The sequence continues at coordinate 66,811,909 of NC_138350.1, forward strand.
CTTTTCACGGAATGCCCAATAAATAATTACAGAATAGTAGGGCTAGAAGACTTTAGATTTTACCCAATATAGTGACCAGTTTCTTCATTTTGGGCAGCTGTTTGGAACGTAAATGTTCTTTAAGTGTAGGAATAAATAAATGAATTTGGGCTGAGCCATAACGCACGAATTCCCCCCAAAGCTAGGAGGGTACTTAGGGTTTGTCTCCTGCCTTTATAACCCTGAGTATATCTTTGAGTTTTTGGCTGCTTTCTGTCAGTGTCTTGTCTTTTCCCTCTCTGGGGGGCTTCACCTGTCATATTTTACTAGGGTCACTGCCTACCTCTGGGAGCAACTTCTCTTCTTAGTTCACCGATCCTGATATATTGATTATCCAGGAGCCAGATAACTGATCTTCGTTCACTGATGCAAAAATTAAGGGTTCCAGGGCTCTGAGATAGAGCTTAACAGCCTCTCCTATTGATAAAGGGCTTGAATTTCTATGCATCAGTAGGTGAAATTTACTTTGGCTGGGGCTTACCATTTATTCCTTCATTAATCCACTATATATTTGGTTCCAAACATTTAGGACCGCTTGGTAGTTGGATTTCCAGACACATGAAATGTCCCTCCAGAAATAAAATAGATTATGGACTAGTCCATAAGAACTATTTCTATGTGATGTATCTAATGTGATATGAATGGATTTTAAGAGGCCCTCGCCATACAAGGCCTTTGTCATATGGACAGCTCTAAAGTCCAAATGCAGAGAGGGAGAAAAAGATGATCATTTTGTCACCCTCAAATTGTATTTTATTAAATTTTTAATCCTTGGGATTTCTTTAATGCTAATTGCTTCTGACAAGTCCATTGAACCTGCCTTTGGATTCTATTCACCCGGCACATCAAGGTGTTAATATTTCTTCATGTTGACACTTCTAATGAAGGTGCATGTGTGTTCTCCAGAAAAGAATTGCTAACAAGGCCTTGGTTTCTAGGGTTTTCTTCCCAGGGTCTTTCAATATAACCTACCAACAGCAAGTGGCAGCCAGGCTATTACTTAGAATCGGTTGTCCTCTACCTAAGTGCCTGCTGGCTCTTTGACTGCTATATAGTCATATCCTTATGTCTAAATATATAAATGTGCAAAGACAGTTAACTAGGACTTATTTGTGCCTTGGGAATTAAAAAAAAAGTAATTAACTGGTATTTTTAACGCACTTTCTCTTTACAGGATGATCTAGTTAAATGGTTCAGTTATAAGATCAGGGAATTTGGTACCTTTTGAAATAGCCCATCTTAAGTGGTTCCAAAGTTATCTTAATGGGCTGGTGGCTTGTGCTTTGTCTCCTGGAAAAACTAAATGAGAGGACAGAGCTGATCTGAGGAGCAGGTGCACCCAAGTGCACAAGGCAAGAGAGGGTCCCAGTCAACATCCACCATGATCAAGCAAGAAGTAAGCAGTTCACTCCCTGGGCTCAAGAATGTACTTAAAATATTATTTCAGATTTAGGAAAAAAATTCTTCCTCCTAACACCAAAGCAATTAAAATATCCATATTGCAATATTTAAGACATGGAAATACTTCTAATTTTTTTAGACAGCAAACTCCAAATTCTACATTTGGATCTGTTGGTCAGCCCACACTGTTAGATTAAGGGTCAGAAAACTTGAATTCTGGGTAAAGAGTGTTGCCCACTAAAATTTGCTTTGAATAAAGCATGCATGACAACATCACCTTGGCAAAAAAAAATAATAATAATAATAATAATAATAAAGTACGTGTGGTGGCCCATCTCCAAGATGCTCTCCAATGGACCAGGAGGTCAGATATCCTGACAGCAGCCTTATGAGAGACCCTGAGCTACAACCATCCAGCTAAATTGCTTTTAGATTCCTGACCCTCAGAAGCTGTGTGCTGTAATAAATGCTTGTTATGTTAAGCCACTCAAGTTTTGGGGGGCTATGGTCTTACACAGCAATGTGTAAGTAATTCAGTATGAAAATAGTCTGAATCAGAGCCCCAATATATGGATATGTGATTAGGCATAATTGGATGGTCACTGTGGGTCATTTCTGCCCTGTCATTTCCCCGGGTGATAATGCCCTCAGACCTCAACTGCCCTCCTCCATCTGGAAACTCTGCTCAGGACACAGGCTTTCCAGGGAGCTTGTCAAAGCTGGTGTCTTTACTCTTCAATGGCTCCATTTATGGGAACCAATCCATTAAGGCTCATAGGAGCACCACCCATTTAGTAGCTTTGGGCCTGGTGATTTAGGACATTAGTTCTCTGGACAGAAAAGCCCCTGGGTTCTAGAGGATCTTTCATGTCCTAGCATATGGTGCCCGCTGGGACTTCAACTTTGTGTGTACATGTCTGAGCAATTCTAATTGATTGGGACAACAAGGGACAGAAACCATATACTAAAGGAGCAATTGTAATGCAGATCCCACCCCCACCCACTGCCATCTCCTGCTGTTATGTTGGGTCAAATGTGTGGGTCCTGACATGTGCAAGCTGTTAAGATTGAAGAGTAAACACCCTACAGTGGGGGGAAGCAGTCCTCTGAAAATGACAAACATTTGGGAGATGGTGGCCTGACACCAGAAAGCAGGCTTTAGCCAAGTCAACCAAAGGATCAGCCAGAGTTCACGCAGGAAAGGAAGTCATTCTGCTTATATTAAGCCGAAAATGATTTACCCTGAGAAATCGCTGTTCGCAAAATTAGTGGAAGAGCTGAAAGAAGAAGCTGGAGGCTGGCTCTCCAGAATTAACGCCCTGAGCGTGCGCAATCAATGCAGCTGACTGACCAGCTCGTGGAAGGTGGGAATTGGGAGCCCACGGTGGATCTATTGAATTTGAGAGCACAGCGTCCTTAGTGCGATCCAGGGGTGACGAGGCAATGCTCTCACACCACAGCTGTCTGTCAACACCCGCAGAGCTAGTGCTCATACCCAAAAGGCTCCTGCAGAAACCCCAGGTGTCCACACCATGCTTTCTTGCAGCGCTCGCGACGCCCTCAGGGAAATTGCCCTGGCTTCCAAATGTCATGGAGGTATATCAAGTGGAATGAACTGAATTCTCAGACAGAACCCTAGCTGCGAGGGAGTCTCAGAACTGTAGGTTTTAACTTTCCAAGACTCTAAGATTCAGAAAGGCACATAACCAAGAGGTTGGAAAAAAATGCCAAATGCTGATTCACCATTTCTAATGCAGAAAGCGAGCTCCTAAGGCGATTTCTAGATTTCTCTCCCTTCTGGGTGTAAAACCACGGAAATCTAGGCATGCGCTCAGGACATCTCAGAAGGCAGGGGTTGAAGATGGCCTCTTCAAGGGGGGTGCCTAACGGGCAGGCAAGGAGGTGACGGCAGTGATGAGAGCGAAGGCTTCTCAGAGGGAAGTGAGCCTTGCTGAACAAGAGTCGACCGCATCCAACATGTAGAGATGCTTCCTCTATGTCTGGCTCACAGGACAGAGATTCAGCTTCACAAAGGAAGCTGGCAGGCCTCCTGATGGAGGAAGCCCACAGCACGGGCTTTATCTGCCACCCCCATCCAGGTGTACGAAATTAAGCAAGACTCTGGACATCACTGGGCCCTCGCTGCCTCATCCCCAAAGCTCAGGGGCTGGACCAAGGTTGCTCTGTGGTTCCTCCCACCTGTAAGGTCCACGAGCCCAGGTCTATGTTAGTGGAATAACCAGTGAGGGGTGGGGGTGGGGGGCACTGATGCCTCTTCCAACCTCCCTTCGAGCCGTGGCAGGGCCAGGACTAGGGCAAGATTAGCGAGGTGTCCAAGGCACAGATTTAGGGAGAAGCTCACTCTGCGGGTCCCACAAATGCTGACCCTGCACTTTTCTTAACTTCTGCACCCTACGTGCCTGACTCACCTCCCCCTGATCCCAGCTTGGGAAGACAAAATAGGACACGTAGAGCCACCACGGAGCAGTGGGGCACAGTCTTGGGCTCCTTAGGGGAGTTTTGTGAGATGGGAGAAATTCTGAAAGGGAAGGTATTGCAAAGACCAAACATGATGACTTAGCAGTTGGTGCCAGCCTTGGGGGCCAGGTCAATGTTCCCCTCTCCTCACTGAAGGTTTCCAAGGGAAATGTCCCTGTCTAGGAAGAGGCAACACAAGAAGGCAGATCTCACAGTCAGTGGGAGATCTCTTGACCCCATAACCATAGGCCAAGGCCAGGGGCCTCCAAACAGCCATTTTTCAGGACTGTGTTCACCCTGCGACATCCAACGGAAGTTAAACTCTCTAGAGATTAACCCACTTTACTCTATCTGAGCTCTGTCTCTAGGAACTAACTCAGCCTCTGTGCTCAGAGCATGAGAGAGCTTACCCAGCGTTCCTCCCACTCTGTCTACAAACACACCCACTAATGTAGAATATCAAGTTAAGAGAGGAGAAGGGAGAAAGGGAGAAGAGTTAATTTAAGGGGAAAATTATCTCTGCTCTCTGGTAATAGAACCTGTAAATTAGGGCATTTAATTACCAAAGACAATTTGTTCATTTTGGATGCTAATATTTACATTAGCAACTGCTTTGAAAGCATGAAATCTGATGAATTGGCAAAACACTTTTACTCCTTTTCCCCAAATTAATCAAACGAGCTGTGATCAGGCTATTTATAAGTCTAGTTAAGTATATCTCCCTAGTGAGGGATTTTTTTTTTTCCTCCCACCTCCTTCACATTTTGTGAGCTCTCACAGATACTCAGCTTTTCACCTAGATACTTGGTACCAGAGGATCTCAGTGGGAAGGTGTTTGATCTATTTCTATATTTAATGACACATTTCATCACAGCGGAACAGAGCATTGTGCCATCTTTGTTGAAATTATATTTCAGTGATAATCCCTTCCATTTGTACAACCCCTGGTGACTTCCGAGGGGCTCTTATGGAGATGAGCTCACCTCCAACGCCCACTGGTGAAAGTTGCAGCCTCAGACTCCGATGCTGATGGCTGATAGGTCTCTGTTGTCCCCCAACCCCACCTCCATCAAGAAAGCCTGGATGAGTAGGAAGGCATTAGCCTGGAAGGGAAAGGGGCCAATGGGTGGACCCAGGATGGACATCTGAGACCACCATCAGAGCAAGACCTCCTCTGATGCTGGATGTTCTGATCTCGGATGAGCCTCTTGCCCTGATTCTTGACCTTAATACTGACCTACCCGATTCTGGCTGTTGACCTTGATGCTCACCTACCCTACTCTGATTGCCACTCTTGTTTAGTCAATCCTCACGGGATCTCCTCTCTTCAGCCCAGAGACCTCAAAGGAGATGGGAGAGATATCAGATCCATGGTCCTCTCCCTTCACTAATTCCTCCACCACTATCGACAGCGATCCCAGACTTATAGTCATAGAGCTGGGAGGATCCTGGAGAGACCACCTGGTCCAGCGCACTGACATGTAAGGATGAAGCAATTGGGACCCAAGATGTTAAGGCTGGATGTAGACCTGAATGGTGCATCATGGAGACACAGTGAAAGAACTTGAGGATGGGCTTGCTTGTTGGACTCTTTGACCTTTATTATTTTATTTTTATTATTATTTTTCCCACAGTCTCCCTCTCACCAAGGCTGACTCTTCAACCTTTAATATCCCTTCTGCCAGCCCTGAGAGGACCCACTCTGATGCAAGACTTCTCCCAGGTCCCCAGCACACAAATGGTGGCTTTGAGAGCAGACGGGATGTTAAGAAGGGTGAGGAGAGATGGAAATGATGTCACCAGAGCCCCTGGCCTGGCCCCATGGGATCTCAGTAAAATCATTTTACTGATCAAAAACTCAATAGGTATTCATGTGCTAAGAAACTATTATGTGCCTAGACTGTTCTAGGTGTGTGTTAAGGGTGTAGGGGAAGCAGACGGGTGTAAGACACATGGCTTGCCCTCAAGGCATTGACGGTCCTGTTAAGGAAAGAGAAGCGTGACAAGTTAGCTAACCATTCAGTCCGGACATGCCAGGAGGTACAGAGAGTAAGTGCAGGGTGAGGAGGCCGGGGGTGGGGACAGATTCTTTGGGGATGCATAAGCAGGTGTATCAGTCAGAATAGGGTAAGTTACACTGGGGTAACAAATGTCCGGAACTATCTGTGACTCACAATAGCAATGGTTTGCATATATTTATTCTAACTTGCTCTATGTAGATCAGCTGCCTTGTTCTCTTCATTTTAGAACCCAGGCTGAGGCAACAGTCCCTCCCTAAGACATTTCTATTTGTCGCGGTGGCCAGAAAAGAGAGAACTGGCTGGTAATGCTTCCGCTTGGGTGTGTTCCTTGTCATTTCTATTCACATTTCATTGAGCGAGTCCCACATTGAGTATCATTCCATCTTATGACCAAAACAAGCAACATGTCCACTGTCAATGGAATGGGGACATACAGAACTTATTCTTGAATAATAATACCATCTCCTACAGCAAAGAAAGCTTCCTGGGGAAGAAGTGACATGACATGGGCTTTGAAAGACAAACACAATTTAAAGAAGAAAGGAAACATGACATTAATTCAGAGAGGCAGTGTATTCTAGAAGTCTAAAGAGTGGGCTCTAGAGGCAGGTTGCCCTGGGTTGAGTCGTGTCTATACCTCAGTTTCCTTATCTGTTTTATGGGAACAGTAATAAAACATACTTGATACTTGTGAATTCATACAAATAACCATTATTTTTGGAATGGTGCCTGGAACATACTAAATAGATACCAATAAAAATATACTAAATAGATACCAGCCCTTATTATTTCAGATTTTGTGTAAGCCCAAAGGAATGAAGATTCAAGGTATGTTCGGAGGAAAACGAGGTGGAAACCATTTGCATAGAAGTAAAGGAATTATGGTAGACAAGCCTAGCCTGAGAAACAGGTAGAATGAAGCCCAACTATGGGGGACCGTGGGTGCCCAGATGGGAACCTTGAACTTGATTCTGACCCATGACTGCATGTGGTCACTTGGAGGAGATGTGATGGTTCCCGTTAAGGCCAGACCAGCCCTTCTGCTGCCACAGGGAAATGGCGGTCCCAAGTCACCAGGCACAGGGCAGGGCTGTGTCCCTTCTCTTTCTCAGCCTGGCCTGGTGACCTTGCACGAGTTCCTTGACCTGTCTCAGTCCTGAATCTCCTCATCTGTGAAAGAAGAAGTGGCCTTGCAGGTCTGTAAGGGCCCTTCTGGCTCAGCCATCCCTATGAGGCTTCTAATTGCTATTCTCCGCTCTCTCCCAATCCGCATGGGGCCTGGAGTTTTCAAATGCTCCCTGACACCCCTCCCTACCAACCTCTACCCGCTCCCTCCCACCCCCTTTCCCAACAACTCAGGCTTCTTGTTTCCCAGGAAACCCCCCGTTTTGCCAACGGCGTCCAGAGCACAAAAATGCAACCCAAGCAGTCCAAGTGAGCCACGGCCCCCCTCCCCACCCAGCGGAGCACAGAGGCGCGGGCCGGTATTTAATTAGTTTGCAATATTACATATCTTTTAAATCTTTTAATCCATTTAATAAAAAAAAAAAAAGTTAAAACACATACACACAACTAACCAACTAACAATGGCCCCAATTTGTGTTTTGTCTGACAGGGAATAATATTCATGTCTACATGAGGGTGGCATGTAATTAACATGTCATAATCAAAATGACTAAGTTTGACACATTATAATCACTGCATGGAGATTATAGCATAGCCAGGGGCGATCCACACAGCCTATCTTAATATCATTTGCATAATGAAAGCATGGTGGCAGTAATAGCTTTTTTCTCTTGTTATCATAATTTCACCCAGGGCTGCAAGGGGCTCCCGTACTGTCAGATGTTGCCTGCTAAAAGTCATTGTGACTTGAAGAAGGCAGCGAAAGTGACCCAGAGCCTTCCCCTTGGAACAATAGCTCGATGGCTGGCCTCTGATGAACAGAGTGGGGCAATACAGGGGATGAGCCCCCAGAAGACTCTCCTACGAACCCATACCCGTCAGACGTCGGGACAGTCTGCTCTCCCCGGGCCCCTTGCTTGCAGTGGGTATGAGATTTCCTTCTGATCGATGACAAGTACTGACATTCTTAGACACCAGGCAAAACTCGGTCAGATACGCACATCGCCCAAAGCAGACCCCTTGTAGTTTAACAATTGTTTGAATGGGGCTCCTGGCCATCTAGTACCGTAGTGCTGACCCTGAGGTCGATCAGGGGTCTACAAGCCACACAGGCCAAGCAGAATGGCCACAGATGGCTTCCCTAATCTGGACGAGTGCCTCATGGAACCAGTCAGGTGTGGGAAAGTATGCGAGCGCACCGCCCTCACAGATGCCCCCTAATTTGCCATAGGTCCCATTTAAATCTGCCATTCTTGCAACTTCCGGTTCAGCCTGCTCCCGTGGCCCCCCATTCCTTCTCCCCCACCTCCTGCTGACCCAGCCCACTCGGGCTTTCCGGAAACCTCAGCTGGAAGCCCGTCTTCATCTAACCTGCTGGCACCTGCTTAGACCCACCCGGACCTCCCAAAGCACCTTGTACAGTAATAACATTGCAGTCTCAGAGAATCACGTTCCTTAGGACGGGAGGCATTTTTTTTTTTTTATCGGGACCTACATTTGGAAATCGTACCCCAAACAATCTCAAAGCATAAGAAAGACTCACAATCACCTCTAACAAACTAAAGGGGGGGAAATGCTGATTTTACAGTGAAGAGACCTGGCAGACATCACCTTCACCAAGCGATCAAGGTTGACATCACCAGTGATAACTCATATCCATAGCACGTACCTGTGATGATACGATGGAAAGGGCACTTCGTTTCTCTGGTACTCTCCCCCCAAATTCACAACTCCGATCTGTTCGTGCCGGAACATCAGACAAACCCAAACTGAGGGACAGCCTTCAAAATGCGTGACCAGAACTATTCCTAAGTATCAAGGTCATGGAGGAAAAAAAAGTGGCGGGGGGGAGGGGGGGAAGACAGGAACTGTCACAGATCCCTACGGGAACACAAAGCGGACAGGATGACCATGTGTGTCACGGAATCCTGGTTCAATCCTAGAACCAAGAAAGTTCATTTGTGGAAAGACTAGGGAAATCCAAATAAAGCCTGTAGCGTGCCTAATAGGGTGCTACAAGCATTCATGTCCTCCCTTTGGATAAATGTGCCATTGTTACGTAAAATGTCAACATGCGGGAACATTGGGGGAAGGGTATGAGGGAATTCTCTCTGTACTCTCTTTGCAACTTTTTAGATTATCTAGACTTTATTAAAATCAAGTGTTTGCTCATGTCCCGTGGGGGTTGCCAGGGGGCGGCCTGGCCATCCACCTGTCTCCTGAAAGACAGGGCGCTGGCAATCTACACATCGAGGCCAGCCAGGATACCCTTGCCCGTCTCTCTCTTCCTCATGCCCCCACCCTCGTGTGAGCCCTTCTCTGTACTGCCTTTCCCACTGGCTCCACGGTCCCTAATACCTGCAAGCCTTCGTCCTGTGCCTGCCCGGAGGTGCACTTCTGGATGCGATGTGCCTGGATGCTAGTCACGTGGCCCAAGCGCTAAGACCTTTGTTGCCAAGTCAGGGCTGTTTTCCTCCCTGCCAACCCCCCTCCCCTATTTGGGGGGCTTGTCATTCACAGCTGCCTGCCAGTCATCCGGGTCCTGGGAAGGAAATGAGGCCGAGGAACTCAGGCGCAGAGCCCCCCACTGCGAGGGAAATGTTGACTCACAGCCAATGCATTTTAACACAGGGAAACTCCCAGCAAAGCCAGAGGGCTGTGCCTGGGCTCCTGGGAGCACTACTTTCTGTTCTTCTGAAGGCCTGGAATTAATGTCATCGTTCCCTCCTGGGTCGGAAAACTGCAAGAACCTCTCCACCACTACGGGGGGCCCTTCCACTGACCAGAGGGCCACTGTGTCCCCCTGCTCACTTTCACCAGCATCCCCTTACTGAGAAATGGCCTTTACGTTGGCAATATTATTTGAAAAGCAGTGAAAGGCCCCCTCCCCCTCAAAAACATCTACTGTCCTCTTTCTGGGCGCCTAGAATGACCCCGTTTGATGTGGATTCCTTTGAATTCAGAATGGTTTTTATTGCTTAATCTTCTCTCTAGGGTTCTCTCTAGGGTTGATTGCAAGGGGCAGAATCCACTCAAACTCCCCTAAAATGGGGAGCAAAATTAGCAAAATGGGGGTGCGGCGGTAACTTCTAGAGCAGAGGATAATAAGAGTGGCCTGGCCCCATCAGGACCACAATGTCCTCGGTAAGCATTGCCTAGACTAAGCCTGTGACTCCTGTCTTCTCTCCTAGCTCAATTTGACTTTTCCCTCACAACCCCTTAGCACAGCTAATAATTATACACTGATTCTTGGGACTATTTGTGTCTCTTCTCTCTTCCCATTAGAATGTGGGCTCCGAAAGGTCAAGGGCTGGGTGCGTTTGGCTCCTCTTGTGCCCTTGAGACTCCCATGGTGCCCAACACAGAGAAGAAGCCCGATGGATGAAACTAAACCCAGAGAGGGAATAAACGAACAAGAGGTCAGCCTGGCTTTCACGGAGACAGCGGCCCAGGGAGGAGGAAGGGGATGTGGCCAGGCCCTCTCCATCTCTCCTGGGAGACAAACAGCCAGCGTGACACGGGACCATGCAGCCCCATGTGGCCATCATGCTTTAGGAGCGCTCCAATAGGGCACTCTGTCCCTGCATTGCAAGATAAAAAATCAGTATGCCTGAAAAGCAAACTGAATTCTTCCATGTTGGAATTCTGTTTTCCACTTCAATCATCAGAGAGATCAACTTCCCCAAGAGACCCTCCCTCTGATTAACGTTTACCCCCTGCAAAGCCTGAACAGGTGATAAGTGTGGACACCCATGTCGCAACCAAGGAGAGCTTCGAACTGCTGTGAGATGATTTCCAAAGGAAATCAAAGTTTTGATGGTGTGGAGTCATGTAACCAGTTCTCCCCAAGATTTGTAGGACCACCCATGAGTGCAAGAAATGCGGGCTTGGGTTCACCTGCAAGTAACAGGATACCTATTTAATGTGGCTTAAATATCCGTGTATTTATCTCACAAGAGGTCAAGAGCCGTTGCCTACCTAGCATATGTGACAACGAAATGAATCACTTTTTAAGACTTCTCTTTCCGACAAAATCATTTTCAGCATACGTTTCAAAGCAGCATGGTTTATTACGTATTTTTAAATGAACATTGTGCTCGGCCTGGAGGTGAATTCAGAGAATGCTCAGAAACTTCGTAACAGTCTGAATCATCCTGCTTCGCCTGAGTGCAATCTGTGACCACACGTGTATAAACATCTCTGTATGTGTTAGACTCGTAGCAAACAATGATGGCACAAAGTCTGTAAAAGTAGAGAATCTGAACTTGAGTTACTCCAAGTCTGTCATTCTATATGACCACACAGAGCCTCCGAAGTTGTGTTTAATTTTAAAAGGACGGGGGGCGCCCGGGGGCTCAGCCGGTTGAGTGTCTGACTCTTGATTTTGGCTCAGGTCGTGATCTCACAGTGCGTGAGTTGGAGCCCCACGTCGGGCTCTGCACTGACAGCGAGAAGCCTGCTTGGGATTCTCTCTCTCCCTCTCTCTCTCTGCCTCTCCCCTGCTTGCACCCTCTCTCTCCCTCAAAATAAATATATAAACTTAAAAAAATACTTTAAAATGTAAAAGAGTGAAGCAGAATGGCAGGGGTGACCCTTTACAAACCACACCCAAATGGATCTGAATCTAGGGAAACCCTCGCCGGCTTACTCAAAGCAAATGCCTGTAGGTCAGTCCACGTGGGTCCTGTCGGTGACCGGCTGTGGCTGACATACATTCAGACCCCATGGTAACCGGCACAACCGCTCAGCGTTTGGACTAATGAAGGACTTCCGTGGGGGAGGAGGAGGATTTCATCACTGGCATTTTTTGGAACTGTTGGCACAAAAGCAGTCTGACTTCCAGTTGGCTTTGTTACCGTTTTAAATTCTCTGCAGACCATGCAGCCCTTAATTGCCTGCAGGCAGTGCAGGTGCCTTCCACCTTTGGTGAGCTGCTGGTCAGGAGGAATATGCTCCAGGGTCCAGCAAGGCAGCAAGGGACCCCAGTTCTGTCCACATCTTCCCTCCACCAGCCTTGGCCTGTTGGCTTCTACCCTCACTTCTCCTCTCAGTCACCAAAAGGCTGCTGCCCCTCCAACCATTACATCCACCTTCCAGCCACAACAAGTGGGAAGAGCAAAGGGACAGGGGCAAAGAATAGTAATAGCCAAATCCGTCCCTTTTTGCATATATTTTTTTAATTTACAAAGAGTACAAGGCACTTTTATCGTTGTTGTTGTGCAGTGCTGTGAGTTTTCAGAAGTGCTTTGAATTGGCCACCACCATCAAGAGATGGAACAATTCACGGATCGCCCCTCAATTCCCTTGGGGTGCCCCTTGGGAGTCAGACCTTCCTCCCAGCCCTAAACGCTGGCAACTTCTGATTTGTCTCCTTTCCTACCGTGTGCCTTTTCTGGAGTATCGTACAAACGGAATCAAACACTTTGAGTCTGACTCTTTTCACTTCCTCTCATGCCTCTGAGATCCAGTTCGTTCCTGTTTATGCCATCATACGTTCCATTGTATGGACGTGCCACGGTTTTATTCATGCACCTGTTGAGGACATAGGGTTGTTTCCAGTTTGGGGCAATTATGAATAACTCTGCCGTAAGCACTCACACACAGATTGTTGTGTGAACAAAAGTCCTCATTTCTCTAGGATAGATCCCTAGGAGTGGGATTGCTGGGTCAGACGATTAGAGTATGTTTAACTTAACGAGGAACTGTCGAGTTGTTTTCCCACGGGGTTGTGCCATTTTGCATTCCCCCCAGCAATGCATGAGAGTTCCAAATGTCCTGTATCCTCACCACCACTGGGCATTGTCAGTTTTTTTTGTTTTTATCCTTTAGACATTCTGGTAGATTTGTAGGGTTGTCTCATTGTGGTTCTAATTTGTATTCCCTTAATGACAAATGATGGCTGGCAGGTTTTCGTGTGCTTACTTGCCATCAATATACCTTCTTTGGTAAAGGGTCTGTTCAAGACGTTTCTTCCTTTTACTTGGGCTGTCTTTTTAATTGTTGGATTTTGCATGTACTTCATATATTCTGCTCGATACCTTATTTGCAAATACTTTCTTTCAACCTGTAACTTGAATTTTCAGCCTCTTAACAGTGTCTTTCACAGAGCAAAACTTTGGTGGTGTTGTAATCCAGTTTATTCTTTTATGATTTGTGCTTTCGGTAACCCAAAGTCACAAAGATTTCCTCCCATGTTTTCCTCTAAAAGTTTTATGGTTTACATTTTAGATTTAAGTCTACGATCTATTTTGAGTTAACTTTTATATAAGTCTTGAGGTATTGGTCAAGGCTCAATTTTTTTTTAAATGTTTATTTATTTATTTATTTATTGAGAGAGAGAGAGAGAGAGAGAGAGAGAGAGAGAGAGAGAGAATCCCAAGCACTGTCAGCACAGAGCCTGCCATGGGTCTCGAACCCATGAACCTTGAGATCGTGACCTGAGCTGAAACCCAGAGTCGGACACTTAACCGACTGGATCACCCAGGTGCCCCTGGTTCAATTTTTGCTTATGGATGTCCAATTTTTCTACCATCATTTGTTGAAAAGACTATTTTCGATTGAATTATCTGTGTACCTCTGTCAAAAATCAACTGGCCACATTTGCTTCCTGCTCTGTTCCATTGGTTTGTGGTGTCTATTGTGACACCAATGCCATGTCATGATTACTATTACTCTAAAGTAATTCTTAAATTCAGATACTGTGAGTCCTTCACCCTGCTCCTTTTCAAGTTGTTTTGGCTACTGTGGTTGCTTTGTCTTTCCATGTAAATTTTATAATCAGCTGAAGAATCTCTACAAAAAAAAATAACAAACCTTGTTCATATTTTTTTATTGGCATTGTGTTAGATCTACAAATGAATTTGGGGAGAGTTGATATCACAAATGATACAGAGCCTTCAAATCCATAAACTTAGATACCTCTCCATTTAGCTCTTTGATTTCTTTTATCTTAGTTTTGTCATTTTCAGCCTATTTTTATAATATCTTGCATATATGTTGTTAGGTTTGCACTCTCTTTTGCAGCTATTGTGAATTGTACTTAAAAAAATTGTTTTTGGTTTCTAACTGTTGACTGCTATATATAAAAATACGCTTGAGGGGCGCCTGGGTGGCGCAGTCGGTTAAGCCTCCGACTTCAGCCAGGTCACGATCTCGCGGTCCGTGAGTTCGAGCCCCGCGTCAGGCTCTGGGCCGATGGCTCGGAGCCTGGAGCCTGTTTCCGATTCTGTGTCTCCCTCTCTCTCTGCCCCTCCCCCGTTCATGCTCTGTCTCTCTCTGTCCCAAAAATAAATAAAAAACGTTGAAAAAAAAAATTAAAAAAAAAATACGCTTGGGTTTTTGTTTTGTTTTGTTTTATTTTGTTGGCATATTGACCTTGCACTCTGTGTCCCTGCTAATGCCACTACTTAGTTCTGGAAACTTTTGTACATTCCTTGAGATTTTCTATGTAGACAGCATGTCATCTGAAAATAGTAACAGTTTTCTCTCTTCTTTTTCTTTTTATATGCATTTTCTCTTCTCTCTCTCTCTCTCTTTCTCTTTTTTCACCTGGTTGCATTGGCTAGAACTTCTAGTTCAATATTGAAGAAGATTGATGAGAGTGCCCATCACTGCCTTCTTCTTGATGTTAATGGAATACCATTCAATCTTTCATCATTGAAAATGATGTTACCTGTAAGCTTTTTGTAAATGCTCCTTTTGGAGTTAAAGAAGTTTCCTTCTATTACTAGTTTGCTGAGTTGTGTTTTGTTTCCATGAAGGAATGTTGAATTTTGTCAAATGCTTTCTTTGCATCTGTTGATAGGATCATGTGGGTTTTCTTCTTTAGCCAGTTAGTATTATGGATTGATTTGATTTTCTAATGATAAACTAGTCTTGCAATCCCAGAATAAACACTACTTATTTGTGATGTGGTGTTCTCTTACTATATCGCTCAATTCAACTAGCTAATATTTTTTTAGAGATGTTTATGTCTTTGTTTATGGGACATTGGTCTCTAGTTTTCTCAAGTTTATCTTGTTCATGTTTACTATCTATAATCTCCATTCTTCTACTAAGTTCCTCTGATGAATTTTTTTAAATTTCCATTTAAATTTCCATTTCCATTCCTGTACTTTTCAGTTCTAAAATTTCCATTTGTTTCTTTTTTTAGAGGCTCTATTTCTTTGCTGACACCTTTTTATCTTTTCGTTCATTTCAACAGTGTTTGGCCTGACTTCATGGAGCATAATTATAATAGTTGCTTTATGTCTTTGTCTGATAATTCCACATCTGTGTCATGTTAGGGTTGGTGCCTGTTGATTATGATTTCTTGAGAGCTGCTAAGATTTTCCTTCTTCTCTGTATATCAAGTAATTGTGTCCTGGATATCTTGAATCTGATGAGATTTGGGGTCCTGTTGATATGGATTGGAGATTGTTGTTCTTGTTGATAATTTGTTTTCATAAGCAATGAGTCTGGTTAAGTTCAGAATGCAAGTCCTGATCTGCCTTCTTGGGGCTGTGGTTCCAATGTTCATCTTCTTCCTAAGGCTTTGCTGTGCCTATCCAGTCCATCTACCATATGCATAATTAGGGGCCAATGGAGTGGTGGTCTACCTTGTAGTTCAGTACTCAAAAGCTTTGCTTTGTTGCATTGGGTCAGTTCCATATGTGCACAGCCCAGAGACAATCCCAAGGCTTCACAGACAGATTTAAAACACCTCTTTCTGAAGTTTCCCGCTCTCTATGATTGCCCCCAAGAAAGGGCTCTTTTCCCCAGCACACTGGCTAGGAAGCCAGGGTTTCAGCTGTCACATACTTATCATGATTAGTTACATCTTAGGGTGAAATGACAAGAGAAAAGAGAAGGGAAATGGGCATTACTTCTCACATACATTCTCCAGACTGTGGAAGTCCCTTTTCCCAGTTCCTGTGGTCCAAGAGACAGATTTCTCTGAATTTTAGGTGTCTGTGAGGCCATCTCTGTTGTTATTTCTGATGCTACTATGGCAGGAGTATGGCTTTGTGACTTAGGCTTGCCTTGGAGCAGGGCCAAAAA
Source organism: Panthera onca (assembly GCF_046562875.1). Taxonomy (NCBI): domain Eukaryota; kingdom Metazoa; phylum Chordata; class Mammalia; order Carnivora; family Felidae; genus Panthera; species Panthera onca. The sequence continues at coordinate 66,828,012 of NC_138350.1, forward strand.
CTAATGACAGAAAGAAAAATAAATGGAAACACCACTACCGCCCTACTTTCTATCCTGTAGGAGCCCCCTTCCCAGTCCATTAGCCAGGGGGAGAGTTTTTCCTGTAGGTTTTTTTTTTTCTTTTGTCTGTGCCATTCCAGATTATGGCTGTCTCAGAATCTGAGCCAAGATCCTATGGGAGGAGGATTCACCATGGTATGGATCATTCTTTGAGTTTTGATTACCCCAACTCACTATTATTATTTTCTTTTTGAAGTCCTCAGATAGTTGGTTTGTATATTCTGCCTCAGGTTTTCATCATACTTTGTGGGAGAGGTAGGGTGGAGTATTATGACCCCATCTTCATTAGATCCAGAAGTGTCCAATCGGTCTCTTTGTAGAGAGAAAGCAACGACTTTTCTGGAAACTCAAGAGAAGCAAAAAATCTCTTTAGCCATAATTATGTCCCATGTCCCTGGCCACCCCTGGCTTGTCAGTGGCTAGAGAGAAAGAAGTTGTGGTTGGATGAGCCAACAACAGCGTTAGTCCACCCGGGAACGCCTGGTCCAAAGTTTGGACACAACAACGGCACTAAAAACTCTCATTCCGGTTGATTATCTACTTCTCCTTTCTGATTCCCCCTTGCAGAAAACAAGTGTCCAGGTTAGGTCTTTGATCTGTATTTGTTATTTTCAATGGCAACTTTAGCAAGTCTGTGTATCTCAGATGGCTGGGCTATTTCTAGAATGGTGGAGGACACAGTCAGGGGAGAGGAGTGTCGTTAATTGTAATTTATTCATATTATTAACCTAAAACTTATTTTAATTTTAGCCTTTGATGTTGAAATGTTTCTAAAGTGTCTGTATCCACTTCTTGGTTTTAGCAATGACAAAAAAAAAAAAATGGACTAGCATGATATCTCTCCTGGCTGAGAAGTATGGAGCCTGTGATGGTTAATTTGATGTGTCAACTTGGCTAGGCTATGATGCCCAGCTGTTTGGTCAACACACAAGTCTAAATGTTACTGTGAAAGTGCTTTTGAAATGTGACTACGTTTTAAATCAGTAGACTTTGAGTAAAGCAGATTATCAGTCATAATGTGGTGGGCCTTATCCAACCAGTTGAAGGGCTTAAGAGAAAAGACTTCCCTGAAAAGGAAGAAATTCTGCCTCTAGACTGTCTTCAGACTCAAAACTGCAATACTGACAAACTCCTGCTGGCCTCCCTTGCACATTCCAGACTTGTCAGCCCTCACAATTGCATGAGACAATTCCTTAAAATAAAATCCCCACTCGTGTATGTGTGTGTGCGCGCGCGCGAGGGTGTGTGTGTGTGTGTGTGTGTGTGTGCGTGTGTGTTTAGCTTCTATTTCTCTGGACAACTCTGGCTAACATGCAGCCCAGAGCCCCAGGTCACTTCCAGGCTGGAGGTAGAGATTAGCTTGAATAAGTATTAGTTCCTGATGAACCTGATGAGGGAATTCACTGGGTTCGTTTTAGTTTTAGTGATAAGCACCTCATTATTTTGCACCTTGTGATTTGATTTATTTCCCCCCAAATGATATACTATTAGAAATAAGGGGCTGGGGCGCCTGGATGGCTTAGTCAGTTAAGTGTCTGACTCTTAATCCCAGCACAGGTCCTGATCTCACGGTTTCATGAGTTCGAGCCCAGCATCGGACTCCGTACTGACAGTGCAGAGCCTGCTTGGGATTCTCTGCCCCCCTCTCTTTCTGCCCCTCCCCCATTTGTGTTGTCTCTCTCACTCTCTCTCAAAAATAAATAAGCTTAGGGGCACTTGGGTGGCTCAGTCGGTTAAGCGTCCGACTTCGGCTCAGGTCACGATCTCACGGTCCATGAGTTCGAGCCCTGCGTCGGGCTCTGGGCTGATGGCTCAGACCCTGGAGCCTGCTTCTGATTCTGTGTCTCCCTGTCTCTCTGCCCCTCCCCCGTTCATGCTCTGTCTCTCTCTGTCTCAAAAATAAATAAACGTAAATAAAAATAAATAAATAAATAAGCTTAAAAAAATTAGAAATAAGGGATAACCAGATACACCAGGGGTTGCCAAGAGTGGAGCCCGTTTCTGACACAACTCCAATTGTGCGTGTGCATCTTTCACACTGCTATTAGGTTTTTAAAGTTGGTTGAGAGGACAGAAGCCGAGTATAGACACACACACACACACACGCACACACACACGCATGCACACAGTTGATGCTGATTAAAGGTTTATGAGAAGAAAATCTGATAGGATTTGGGCAGAATCTGACCAGTTTTAAGTTTTCCATCCCTAAGCCGTTAAGCCCTCACGAGCCATTATGTTTGTCCTTGGCATGGAAGGGAGACTAGGTCGGGGAAGGTAAATGGCAAGACCCAGAGTGTTTGAGACGATTATCGGATTTGTGTAAGATTTACTCTGTTCTTTAAAAAAGATCACACATGCACACACGCACACACATGCACCCACACACAGGTTTTCTGCACCAGGCAGATTGCAGCAGCAAATCCGATTTGTGGGTGAGAGTTGTGAGCGGGAGTGTTGGTAGAAGTGCACACCCGGCACGTGACGTGGACAGCCAGGGAAGAAGCTTCCAGAAGCCGTCCAGACCTCCCAGCGGCAGTCCCACCCACAGGAAGTTGAACAGGTCCAGCCCTTCAAAGAAAGACCTTCCAGTTCACCTACAGCTTGACCTCTAGAGATTCACTCCTTCATGTCTAGAACCTTTCGGTCTTCGGAGTTCCCTGAAAGTCACCCCCCCTCGCCCCGCCGTGCAGGTGCGTCGTGAAGGACCAGCCTGAAACCTGGGTGGTAAAAGTAGCCACTCTGTCTTAGCACTTCGTGTCGCTCACGTTTCTCGTTTAGCCTCCAGCTACGGCCCCAGCTGTCAGTGCCCTTTTCCGCCAATCTTGGGAACAAGTTCGCTTGTCCCCACTAACGCCACCTCCTCGCCTCACGCTGTGTCCACAGCCCATCCACTCCACTAAGCGAGGGCTGCACGTCACCAAAGCCACTCTTGTCGGCGTCACCCAAAGCTTCAGGGTTGCAAAGTACAGGGGCCGTTTTTCTGTCTCTTGGGTTTACCCTCCCTCCCAGAAGCATGGCCCGGGGGCTTCCTCGCCTTCCCTCTGTCCAGGATCTCCACCGCCTGGCTGGCCACTCCTGCTCACCAGCTTTCGCACTCCCTTCTCCCCTCAACCACACTGCTAAGTGCTGGAGGGACCCAGGGCCCGGCCGGGCCTCATTCATTTCTCCGCTCATATGTTTTCCTGACACCAAACTACACAGCCCCCTGGTTCACCCGCCACCCATTTACGGACCCCTCATTTGTTTCTCCCACCCTAAGCTCTCCCCTGGGCTCCGCCAGTCTCATGCATCCAGCTGTGTCCCCAACCTCTCCGCCTCAATATATGACAGGTCTGAGGGACTTACCCCAGGTCGCACAGCTAACAAATGGCCTTGACGTGAACTCAAGGACGTCTGATCTCAGGGCCTGCCTTCTTAACCACTTCCGGACCAGAATCCACGCAGATGGCTATACACTCACTGAGGGAAAAAGGCATGTCCATTCGCAAGATTTGGCCAGTGGCCTGGGACATAATTATTCCATCATTTCTAGCTCTGGGGGGATCACCCCACCCCCATTTCAAACAGGGACAGCAGTGCCAGAGGAGACAAGGAGTCACCAGGAAACCTGGCGTCTCTTCCTGGAGCACGAGATCGACTCCAAGGTGGACACTGAAATGTGGGGAGGAAGGCAGGCAGGAGAAATCACTTTTCTACAAAAACGAGATGGATATAGCCTGGGGAGCAAACAAGATTCACCTTCGTGCCGCCCGAGACCTGTCATCTGAGGAACACGGTGGCAGGCCGTCAGAAAACAGAACAGAAGAAACATCCGTGAGACGCCCAATTTTGGCCCCCACGAAGCTCAAGGCCTGCTTTCCAGAAGCTTGTTTCTTTTTTTATGTTGCTTTATTTTGAGACAGAGAGACAGCGCGTGCGCAAGCAGGGGAGGGGCAGAGAGAGAGGGAAAGAGAGGATCCCAAGAAAGCTCTGTGCTGCCAGCGCAGAGCCCAATGCAGGGACCCATCTCGCGAGACGTGAGATCATGACCTGAGCCGAAATCCAGGGTTGGACGCTTGACCTACTGAGCCACCCAGGTGCCCCCAGAGGCTTGTTTCTAACGCCTGCTTCCATCAGGCTTCGTGTTACGCCAGATGGTTCGTACAGACATTCAACCAAAGTGTCGGTGCACTTTGGAAGCAGATTGATGAGCACAGAGACTTTTGCTGTACCTCTGGTGTCTTCGGCTAAGCAAAGTAAGTCTGGAAAGGGAAGATGGGATATTTCCCGAAAACTTCACAGACGACGAAAATAGAAAACCTTTGAGAAGTTCCCGGAAGAACGATGGCCATTTCCAAAACAAAGTTTGCTTCGGACTTACAAGAAACTGGAGACAGTTTTGAAAACCAGTGGGAGTAGACAGGGAACACTCCTGAACTTGATCAGGCTGATCAAGGCAGTGACAGAAAGGCAGATCTGAGCTTCCCCCGCCCCCCTCTCACCCGCCCCCCGGATAGCGTGGCCAGCAGAATAAAACCCAGGGGCTGAATGCATTTCTTCTCTCAGATCAAGGCTATAGCTTCTCCAGGCTGAAGGCAGAGGTATAAAGTCACAGGCTCCAGACATTCTTGGAAAAGCCCTTGCTAAATGGTCAGAGGCAGCTTCAGATTCTTATTTCCCTCTCCGCCTCTCTGAGTCTGATGACTTCAACGAGCCCTGGCCATCCCAGCAAGCCACGGCTTTCCAGAGGGAAGCATAGGCATGAAACCTCCAGACGCCAGTTCTCCTTCACCTCCATTGTCATGAGTTTCAAAGCAACTGGAAAGTGAGCACATTTGGCCCTCCTATAGATCACGTGTGGCCCGAAGTTTGTTATAAGCCATCGAGTCCCATCCCACACTGGTTATGCTATATTAGGAGCAGGATTCTGATGTCAACCCTACTGGACTGGAGTCCTAGCTCTACAAGTTACTGAGTGGCCTTTGGCAGGTTACTTGATCTCTGTTATTTTCTGAACCGGCAATAATAACCGTGCCTTATCAGTAAGGTTGCTGAGAGGGTGCACTGAGATAGAGCAGGGAATTATTAGCGCAGCGTCTGGGAGCACAGCAAGAAGTCAGCAGGCAGAAGCTGTCATTGTTACTAGCCGTGTGTTGTTCAGCAGCATCTGGCCAGTCACAGTGAAGTTCGAATCCACAGTGTTTTGTTTGTGACTTAGGTGTGCAAAGCATCGGCCAGGAAAGATTGAATCACGCCAGCGATCTGCACATTCACAGGCCTCACCTGCACCCTCATAGGCTGTAACTTTAAATCCCTGCTCCAGAGAAGAGCAAGTCCTTCCTTCAGAGACTTGGGAATGGAGACACCAGCAAAGAACCCAGAGCTCGGGCGCCTGGGCGGCCCAGTCGGTTGAGCGTCCGACTTCGGCTCAGGTCATGATCTCTTAGTTTGTGGGTTCAAGCCCCACACTGGGCTCTGTGCTGACAGCTCGGAGCCTGGAGCCTGCTTCAGCTCCTGTCTCCCTCTCTCTCTGCCCCTCGCCCACTTGCGCTCCATCTCTCTCTCTCGTAAAAATAAATAAATATAAATATAAAATATATATATACATATAAATATAAAAAAAATAAATAAATAAAATAATAATTAAAAAAAACCCAGAGCTAAAAACTAGGGACTCAGATTCCAGACCCGGTGGCAAACGGGTCTGGGGGCCAAATTTCTCCAGCCGCCCACTTCTGCAAATAAAGTTTCACCGGAGTAGAGCCCCACTCATTCACGTCCAGAGTCCTCCATGGCGGCATTCACGCTCTCACAGCAGAACTGAATGGCGGCTTCAGAGACTGGATGGCCCTCAAAGGCTGAAACATGTACTGTCTGGCCCTTTACAGAAAGAGGTAAATCTTGAATCCATTCGAGTCGGAGCATCTCTGCTCTGGAGTTCTGAGGGTACATCTTATTCAAATGTAAATCTCCACACACAATGTCTGGCACACAGCAGGTGTTCCAAAGGCACTTGCTTCTTAAGTTATTAAAAAGCTGTTACTGGATATGTGTTCTTGCAGCGTCGTGCACACATCAGGGCCAATAAATGGAGGCTTCTTTGACCCCTCAACCTGCAAAATTCCAGAGATGTCTATTTTTGTCTTAGTTGATTTCCCATGGTCAGTGGCTCCTAACTTCAGTTTTAAGGTTTTCTGCCTCTGAGACCTTAGTCAAGTTGCTGCTGATCTCTAAACAGCCATTTAAAAAGCTCTTCTATAAAATGAACAACCTCCTTCCAATCTGTCCCTTGAGTTAAGGAAGGCTTTTTCTACACGGGGTCTCTGGGCATGTAGACTCCTGTAGGCACCTGCCCTCAATGACGAGGGTCTGAAACAGTGCCTTCGTCCACATCCAAGTTCTCATGCAGCTCCAGCCTACCTCGCTCAGGACCACCTCCTTCTGGGACCATGAGACCCCTTGCATGAGAACTCCAGAGAGGGGGCGTGACGTGGTCAAGGTCACCTGAGGAATTTCAAAGAGTGAGAACAGAAGTCTAGGTATTCCTGATCCCTAGTCCCCGGGTCACCCACATCTAGGCTTCCTGGAGAGCCAACATTCCCCAGAAAACCTCCTTAGTTCGTTTGTACCATCAGACCACAGGACCCAATTTTTTCCTTGGAATTCACGGTCACATGGTTCCAAGCAAAATTAAAAGAGAAAAAAGCATGAAATTCCTCAAGTTCACCGGCGTAACTGACCCCTGAGCGTGCGTGCACACATACCTGCACCATTTCCAGCCTTGCCTAAGACCCACCTCTACAGAAGAAGAGCTTCTCTTCCCTTCCAACGCAAATCCATCCATCGGGGTTCAGCAGACCTGTGTTAACCATGTCTTTGCGTTTCTGCATTGCTGATATGTTGACCTCCGGGGATTTGCTGAGTCTGGAGAGGCTGCCCCTCTAGGAGCTGGCCAATGCCCAGAGATAATAGACAATGCACCTCTGAGCATGCTTTTCACATATAAACCAGGCAATCCAGAGTCTACACCCCCAATCCCTCTGGGCCACTAAGTATACCAAGCAACTAGGAACAGCCTGTAAGCCATAGGACCTGCTAAAATTATTGAGAATCGCCAGTCCTAAAACTGCCTACTCCCCCTTGCTCATTCTTTCCTGCAGAAAGCACAGTAAAGGCTCTTGTCCACTGTTCTCCTTCTGCCTCCAGATTGACCCCGGTGCTTCCCTGGATCGTTATTGGCATGACAATCTCAGCATTATCTCCCCTGTGACGTCTTCCTAACAGCCTTGACATCCCCAGGAAGTTTTAGGAGAGCTTTCTCTCATGCTCCCACTGTAGAGTGTATACAACGCAATTATAGCACAAATTATATTGTATCATACAATTGTTTCTGTATCTTTTTTTTCCCACCAGACTAAAAACCGCTTGAAATCTGAGACTATTTCTGATTTTTGTTGACTTCTGACATATATGAGATGTTGGATAAATATTGAGCCAACAAATGAATAAAATGAGATTTAGTTCAAGAACGAAAGAAGCTACCAGTGTATCTTGCACCCATACCCCATGAACCCACCCTCACTGGCAGTCGTGACAGATATTTATTAGCATCCACTGCATTCCAATCACCCTGTTAGGAGCTAGAGCTACAACAATGAATAAAATAAACACAGCTCTGTGGCTTCACAATCTCCCGGGGGAGGTGGACAATTAAAAGCCATTACAAGAAAGTGTTGAAGGGTGTTCAGGGAGCTGGAAAGGAGTCCTGTCATCAAGTGCAAGGCAACGAGCAATGAAGCTGGAAGGAAAATGAAGCCGGATGGCAGAGGGCTTTGTAAGCCTTGCTCCAGAATCTAGACTTTCTCCCAAAGGCAAGAGAGGATCACTGAATGCGTGTCACTATCAAATGGGAGGAACTCCAATCGCACTGGCTTCAGCAGAGAAAGCTAGTGGCACCTGCAGTTGAAACTGTGGGGGTTGGGCAGCTTTATCTAGAGGTGATCTGATTATCTAGAGGTGATCCAGGAATCTGGCTCAGACAAGCCACGGGACCTGGCTCTGTCATCTCCCAGCTCGACTTTGGTCTCTTCCGGGAGCTGGTTTCTGCCTTAGGCTCCACATGTGAGGCCACAGCTACGCTCAACTCACGTCCTCCAGCAAATCCTTTCTCAAAGGATTCTTCAGGTGATTTACGCTAACGCCCTGGGCCTGGCCTGGCTGGAGCCTTCCATCCCCGACAACCACCGCGGCCGGGAGGGTGAAACGGGCCGATCTGTGGATGAGACGGTTTGCTGCGTCCACCCACCCCTAAGATGTGGGCTGAGAGAGCTGCTGGTGGGGAGGGCTTGGGGGTGGAGCTCCCTAAAGGAAAATCAGAGATGTGTTGCCAGTAGAACGATGCCCGGATGCTGGGTAGCAAAAAACAGAAACAAAACCGGAGACCCATCACGAAAGATTTTTGGCAAGGAGCGACTTTGTTATTAGATTTGTAACTAAAGACGACCTATCACTAGGGCACACCGTTGTGGCCGTGTGGCCAATGGTGGGGAATCCACAAGCAGGAAGGACAGTAGGAGTTTGAGAGGCTCAAAGAGACTGCTTATGCTAAGATCCAGAATTTGGTTCTATAAAAGGGTCTGGAGCTCAGGAGAGCGACATGAGCTGAAGATACAGATCTGGAGCCACCAGGATATAGATTACAGAAGGCCGCTAAAGCCAAAGAAGGGCATGGGATTCCCACCCCCCCCCCCCAGGCAGGGAATGTTGGGGGACAGAGTGAAGGGCTGGCTCAGAACCACCGTGAGGACCAACGCCTAAGGAGCATGCCAAGGAAGAGGGGCCAAAAAAGGGGAAGAGGCCTGAGCATTAGGAAACCAAGGGAAAATGAAGTCATGGAAGCCAAGAGCGGAGAGGGTTGCAGGAAGGGGGCAAAGTCAGCAAGACCGGATGCTGCCAGGAGGCCAAGCAAGTACTGCAAAGGGGCCCATTGGATTCGTCCACAAAGGGGTCCTCTTACCCTTGGGAAGGGCAGTTCCGGTGAGGTGGAGGGTGAGCGGGCAGTGGGATTGCTCTGTGCAGAAGCTGGGTTCTGAGGACCAGAGAAACAAGACAGGCTGGTGAGGGTAGCTGGTGGTATCGTGATGTACACGGAGGCTGTGCATTTACAAGGAGGCACGCAAGGATGTGCGCTCTCTCCCGTGCACAACTGACAACTATGGGATGCTTTTGAAGCCACACCCCTCACTTACCTCTTTTTTTCTCCCTTTACTCCTACGGAGACAAGATCAAAGCAGAAAAAATTTTTATAAATTTTTTTTTAACACTTATCCATTTTTGAGAGACAGAGAGACAGAGCACAAGCTGGGGAGGGGCAGAGAGAGACGGAGACACAGAATCCGAAGCAGGCTCCAGGCTCCGAGGTGTCAGCACAGAGCCCCACGCGGGGCTCGAGCTCACGAACTGTGAGATCATGACCTGAGCCGAAGTCAGATGCTCAACCAACCGAGCCACCCAGGCGCCCCAAGTGGAAAAGGTGATTCTAATCCAGTGCTTTATTTCCCCAGATAAGACTAGATCTACAGTAATTCAACAGCTTGTTCAAGGTTTCAGAACAAGCTGCTTGTAGAGCCCGGGACTTCTGACTTCCGGGCCAGAATTTGTCCATTCTCTCTCCTCCCTGTGTGCTGAAGATGCCCTGATATGGGACCCCTGCAAGGTCTGCCTGCCCAGCTGGGCCTTTGGCTTGAACAATCCTGTTCTAATTGGATCCCTTGAAGCTCTCATTCTGCGACTTGATGTGTTAAGACCCTACTCCCACAAAATCAATGCATGCCAGCCCTTCCCAGTATCTGCCTGCATTCTAATGATGCCTTCAGTGCTTTAACCATGAACTTGGGGAAATCTTCTGAGGGTGGGGACTTCAGCCTTGGGTGAAGCAGATATTTGGGAGAAAGTAAGGCATGTTGGTTTTTCTTAAATCCTTCTGGGAAACGTGCGTGTGCGTGGGGGGTGGGGGTGGGGTGCTATCTGGAAAGAACAAAGGCTGTTCAAAGCCATATCCCAAACAAGAGGGTGTATTTTCCCATTCAGAAGGCTTCCCTACCTGTGGAATGCTCAAGCACTCGCCACACCAGCTTTCAAAGCAGATGGGTATTTACTGCGCACAAATGTTACATTGACTTTGGAATGTTCTCACATGTGCTCTTGTGGATTAATGAGCTCCTAATATTGTGATAATAATCATTTTCCATAAATATGCATAGTCAGCCTTTAAAAGTGTCACGTGGGGTAATTATTAGCTGTCTGGGTGCTAATCGCTCAGGGAAAATGTTTACTTGCGTGTGAAACGGAACCTGTGTTTGTTTTGTTAAATGCACTGCCTTACAGCAAGCCCAGAGCAATTACCCGCCTGATTTAAAGGGACTTGGATGCCAGGGAACCAGAGTTGAGGGATGAATCTGTGCCAGTTATCTTGGGGCCTAATCCAGCTTTCAAACCTCATTCACAAGGGCCTGTGATGTGTTTGGCTGGACTTAGTCCAATAAAAATATTCTGAGAACCTACTGTGTATCAGGGATCTTGGAAAGGGCGCCATCTTTGAAGCTAGTCGAGTGAGCCTAAGTCCTGGCACTTTCTGCCTTGGGGTAAGATGATTAACTTCTCTACCTGAGTTTGCTCATCTGGAAAATGGGGCAATATCCACCCTCTAAGATTTTTAGGAGGTTTAAATAATATACATAAAGCACCTAGCACAAAGCCTGAGATGTGTTAGGCCTTCAACAAACATTAGGTCTTTCTCTCTTCTCACACACACGCTACAGCAGACACATGGATAATAAATGTAGAGCCCACACCTTCCTGGATCCTTCCAAGTCAAGTGCCCATTAGACCAAGTGCAAGGAGAGCGTGATGAAAGACATTCTACTACTTGGTGGAGGGTGCAGAGGTAGGAGAGGTATCATCTACTTAGGAAAAAATCAAGAATGAGTTCAAATCTTCAAGGAGACTTGGTCTTGCCCACCGACAGAGAAGATGGCCTGCTTTGGACATCTGCATTGTGCCCGTCACTGACGCCTCAAATTTTTCCTTTTGTCAACTCATTTCTGTGAGGCATTACACTTTCCTTACCCACCTCCTCCACCCAGGAGTGAGACAATAAACCCCCAATAATTCAGGGCGGAGAAATGCACCCCAGTTATAGGGCAACAGGATAAAGGGGGCTGGGATTGAGGAAAGGGGGATTTCAAAAGGCACTGAGAGGGGAGACGAGGGGAGGGAAGACCGTCTTGTTATATGGGCTGCCCCAAATTGCCCACGTCCCTCCTGCAGGCCAGAGAAGAGAACGTGCAAAGGACGACACAGGAGGTTTTAGAGGCCAGGCCCGGAAGTGGCATGCACACTTCTCACTGCCCTCCGTCGGCCAGACTCAACCACACGGCCTCAACCAGCTGCAGGCAGGCTGGGAAATGCAGTTTAGGAAGAGAAGAAATGGGGGTGTGGTGACAATTGGCCGTGTGATATAAAAGTCAAAGTGCCAAAGGGAGAGACCTGGAGGGAAGGCCAGGAGCCTAATGTCCAGATCTTACCCGGTGCAGGGTCAGTAGACTTGAACATCAGAAGAATAGAAAACAAGTGTTTAAGGATTGTTCGCGCTGGAACCAAAAATAATCGTATAGCTTCAGAGATCTGTCAATAAAGGGCCTTCCTATGGATTGACTCCTAGACCTCAAAATATGTGTTGAAGCCATAACCCCTGGCCCCTGTGAATGTGACCTTATTTGGAAATAGAGTTTTGACATATGTAATAAAGTTAAGATGAGGTCATTAGGATGGGCCCCACTCCAACATGACCGATGTCCTTATAAGAAGGGGACAAGACAGAGACATATGAGAAGCTGCCCATGTGACAATGGATGCAGACATTGGAGTGCTACATTTCTAAGCCAGGAACGGCTAGCAAATACCAGAAGCCGGAAGAGACAAGAAAGGATTCTCCCCTACAGGTCTCGGAGGGAGTGTGGCCTCACTGACACCTTGATTTCTGACTTCTCGCCTCTAGAACTAGGAGACGTCAATGTCTACTACCTTAAGCTGCCTGTTTGTGGTCCTGTCTTATGGCAGCCCCGGGGATGCTAATCCACTGGGCTAATCCCCGGGGATGCTAATCCACTCTCACTGGCCCAGGGCTCAGGATGAGTCGATAGGAATGGAAGCCAAGAAAACTCTTGGCCTGGATGAAGCAGGAGAAGGTCTTGGCCGGGATCTTGGGAAGAAGACATTAGATGGGGAAGAAGCAGTTGGCCATGGAGGGATTTGAACGTGCCTGCAGTGTAGAATTACCAGGAGGCTCTTCCCAAGGCAGGCCTGGAATCTACCATAGCTTGCCCCTCTCCCACCTCTTCCCATGTGACCAGGGGAGGACCCCAACCTGGTCTTGACATTAAAGGGGGTCTTAACGTGAAAGACTTTAAAGAGACAAGAGTTGACTCCTTCTCCGGCGTTGCGTAGCCAGTATTGCTAACTTCTAGAAAATAGAGGAGCCCCAGGGAAATCTAATAACAGCCCTACTTAAGAGCACACGACAATTATTACCTCCAACTGTGAGGGAGGCTGAGTAATTAAAAAGGGTTCTTTATTTTGATTAAAAAGATTCCTTTTAGTGTTTCTGAATCTTTAGTGAAAGCCTAGAACTCTATTTTTAGACACAAAACAAGATACGTGGCCAGGGGCACGGGTGTAATTTAAAACACGGGATGAGCATTTGTAACCTGAAAAATGAGCACGCGCCCCCAGTGGCCCCCAGATCGAGCCCAGCCCCACCCAATGGCTTTCAGAAGGCACAGCAGCATGACAACCCCAACCCCACCGCCTGGATTAATAGGAGGCCCAAATTAATTGGTTTTAATCACTATAAATTTCCTTCCCAATAAAATTTCAAGAATTTCCAATCATGCTGATTTATATGTGTAATTAGAAATCCATTCACAGATGTCACACTGCTAGGTGGTGGGTAGTGTAAGCCCCGGCTTAACTCCAGCTAGGGGCCTGAGCCATGAAAAACGATAAGGGGGAACTTGGCAGGAAGCTGGGACACAGAGCACACCCCCACCCCTGGAGGCTCCACCCCCAAAGTCACGCGGGGGCCATTGACCAGCAGGCATAGACTTCGCATTCTCTGGCCCCCCGCCCTTCCCGGCCTGGACAGGAGCGGACCAAAGGGGCTTGGCATGTACCAAACAGGCTGAGCCGGGATAAGTACATTGGGTGAAGCCACCCTCACAGCCCCCAGGCCTCCCTTCTGCCCAGAGCAGCAGTGAACGTAATCACCGTGGGAGGAGAGAACCCCAAGAAGAGGGAAAATCAGCCTACCTACACCCCCCTTCCGACAGGCAGATTATTGTCTTGGCAAACTGTCCATTCTCCAGATCAGGCAAACACAGGCTTGCATGCGGGATTGGCCGGCACACTGGCTGGACTTCGAAGTCCTGCTCACGTTCCCTCCTCCTCTGCGGCTCCTATCCCTTGGGCCAGGGGCCCCGTGTCACAGAGGGAAGTGGGAGCAGGGAGGAGAGGACAGAAATGGCTGCATCACCCTTTCCCCTCCGTGACCAAAAGGAATGGGAAAGTCTACAGGTGAAGGGAGAGTCATCAAGAGTTTTATGCCAGAAATTCACCCGGATGGAGACTGGTGGGGAGAAGAAAGGAAAATGGAAATGGGGGCTCGGAGAGGCTGTGTGGCTTTTCAAGATCACTCGGCCATCACAGCAAAGGGAAGAAGGGAAGGAAGTTGACGTTTATTGAGCATCTATCATATGCCAAGTGCTCTTTGTGGGTGCCCCTCGCTGGAACCCTAGTGAGTCCTGGAATCCTAGAAGGACAGAAAAATGAGGCTCATATAAGTCAATATTAAATCTCTTGCTCACAGGGCCACAGCAGGCTGGAACCAGAGCCACGGGCACTCACCCCGAACACAGTCAGCTTTGCTGCCATCTCTCACCGCCCCGGGGCCCAGCTGCTTCGAGCATCATCTGCAGGGGAGTGGGTGAGGGTGGTTAGCCAGCCGGGGGTGGTTTGCAAATGTAGGGGCAAACGAGTTACTGTTTGGGCTGCAGGAATCTATGTCCCAGGTAGGCTGCGAGCAGCCTGCAACTAGGGCCAGAGCCCCGTGCCTCTCTCTTCTCCCACCCATTGTCCCATACAGGGTGCAACTTGGAACCACTTTATCAGCTTGGCTCTGAGTTTAGGGTTCAGGGCAAAGAACGATGGGTTTTTGAGGTATGAGAAGACTGTGGCACCAGGAACCGCTCACTGAGGGGAGACACAAGGGGCCATTCAGTGGGGAGCTGGAGGGTGTTAGACCCCAGCGGGAGGGCATAGCAGGATCAGGGCATCGATAAGAAATGCCCTTTCTCTTCCGCTCGGTTTCGGCATCGACTGAGAAATTAACACATAAGAGTCTGCCGGAGGGAATCCAAAACGACCGAGTTCTTAGTAAAGCCAGCTTGGAAATACGACTTGAACCACCAGGCCCTGCTTACTTGACTCCCGAATTAGACACGGATCCTCTCCTCCCAGGTATGGCAGTGGGCCTCCCCAACACTGGGCTGGACCTGCCTCTGCAAACTGCCCGCCGGGACGGGGAAGTGAGACCGCACCTGCCAGCAGAGGCCAAGCTGAGAAGAGAATGGACGCACGCTTCCACCTGTAGAAGCCAGCCCTCCCCTATGTCCTAATGCTGGCACTCCTGTCCCGCGGGCCAGGACGGGAGCTCTGGAGTGGCTCCCCCTACACGCTGGACAGGCACGTTGACAAAGGGAAGGGGGCATTGGTGGCCCTGAGGTCAGACCCTGCCAACTGTGCCTGCCATTCGTGAAGACCCACCCTGGTCTCTCTGCAGACCACAGGGACCACCGCCTGGGTCTCAGAACCACACCAGCCCTCCAGTGCTCCCCCACCCAAGCCCACCCCACGTGACACAGACACACTCAGAATTGTCTTCGATAGTGCTCGGTCTGCAAAAGTGATTGGTCGGCTTGCCCACTAAGCCCGCCTCCCCACGAAGAGAGAAGAAGATCATCTTTGTATCAGCCTGATCCTTTAATGTGCCTCAAAGCTGCTGCTCGGGTCTAAAGCAGACCCCGGCCCGAGCAGGGAATGGGTGGAGAGGTCTTAATGGGGAGATTAGTGTCTGCCCAGGCCGTGCCAGAGCAGGGTCCTAAGAGGAGATTTTAGAGGTTGGGCAATTTTTAAGGGCTTAAATGTTTGATAATGCAGGGCTCAATTGCATTTATACATGTTGGGGCCTCGGCAGCAATGTACCACCCCGGGCGTAATGGATGTTGCAAGATTTGATTTTAGTAGTTTAAAAATACCCAAGCAGTCTGCAGGCTAATGGCCATTGGACAGACTCATTAGTGTATCAATAATCGTTTGGCATTCTGAAATCCTTTTAATGCTCTGGGACAGCAAGAAGCGGGCTGTGGGAAGGGAAGAAGGTCACGGGGGAACTTGCGAACCAGTTAAACAAGCGAAGACAATGAATGGCCTGGGCGTGCTCTCCGCCACCCGTGGACTGGTTTAGACAGCAGTGGGGTGGGGGGGAGGTGGGAGGGTGGCGGGGGTGGGGGGGGGGGTTTGTAACTGCTCGGGGAAGGGATGTTGGGGGAAAGCTGAAACAAAGCCTCGTGCAGCCCGGTCACAGACGGGCAGTTGAAATGGATTCTACCTCCCCCTTGCTCTAGCCACCTTGTTCTTTGCAGCCTCATGGTTTCCACATTTTCTCCTCCTCACCTTGTCTCACGACCTCACCCGGTAGAGTGATTGCCTCCAAACCGCTGACTTCCTGTCCGTCCATCAAGTTCCCATCTCTGCCCAAGCCCTCGCCTCCTCCGTGGGCCACTGGGCCTCTACTGTCGCCCATGACCTAGCACGTGGTTCTATACCATTACTGTGCATCGCCCCCCCCCCCCATTGACACGTGAGTTCCTGGCCAGTCACCGTCCCTGCCACATGCTAGGTGCTCTGTCAGGCTTCCAGATTCCAGCTTCCAGATCAAGCTCTGGAAGGATGAATAAGCCTTTGCAGTCTGGGTGGTTAGTTGCAAGGCTCTGCCGTTTGAACGGGAGACAAAGATTTCCTGCAGCTCCTAAGCCAGGACTCTGAGGAGCAGAGCATGTGCTCAGTTTCTCATTTTGTACCTTAGGAGTCCAAGAAGCAGCCTTAGGAAAGAGAGAGTTCTGAATACCTTTGCAGATGGAATGTTCTATTGTCAAAGATGCTCTTCAATTCCTTCTAGAGCAACGTCACTTCTGCATGGAGCACTAAGCGGTAGGGACCAGCAAGGTCTAGGCCATGGCCAAGACACCCCTCTGCGTCCTGCTCACTCCCACCCTGGCTGGAGTCTCAGGGGACCTAGCTGGGCCGTGGAGGAGAGGGGGAGGGGATGGAGGGCAGTGGGGCGGTGATCTGCACAGATTCCCTGGCCTGCAGACTCGCTGAAGAAAGGCCCACGGAAACCTCTGAGCACTACTGAGCCTTATCAGTTTGGCCCCAACGAGGGTGCCTGCTGGGTCATCACTGTGCTGAAAGAATGACCTCCAAGACACCTGCCCTGCACATCTTGTCCACGTCAGAGCACCAGCCACGCTCCCAGCTTCACCCTAGGACAACCTCGCTGGGCAGGGACCAGGTCTGAGGGTCTCCCGCTCTGCAACTCAGGGAAACTGAGCAAGGACAGAATGCAGTCAAGAAGCAAACTTGAAGTCGACATTACTGCTCTAGGGGAACACGGTGAGTTAGCTGGATTGCCTGTCTCTCCCCTTGTGGCAGTCTGGCCTCATTCTTCCCATGAGTCCTGAGCAAAACTTCCTCCTGCTGGAAACAGCCCCTGCTGAGCTGCGTCCCACCACTGCTCATCCATCCATCCATCCATCCGTTCACCTGCTCATTCCATCCTTCCTGGGCGCCTTCCATATCCTGCTCAGCCCCTGTCCTCACTACATGTTTGTGAGCACGAGTGTGTCTGCTGCCCATCTACGTTTTGCTTCCACGGTTTCTGGGGGTGCCCTGGCCCCTCTTAGATCATAACCTTCTTGGTAGGACACCCCATCTCTAGGCTCTTACCACATCTGTCTTTCATCCACTAAACTTTGAGCACCTCCTTTGTCACAAAGGTAAATAAGAACACACAGTCTGGTGTGGTGATGGATGCATGGCACCATCCATGGGGGGACTACAGGGGCAGGGGAAACACAGAGAAGGAGTCCACTAAGATGGGGGTCTTGGGGAGGCTTTCTGGAGGGGGTGGTAAGGGAGCTGAGTCTTAAAGGATGGGCTGCAATCCCCAGGCACAAGGGGCGGGTGTGGGGGGAGTGGTAAGGTTTGCCAGGCAGGGGGCACAGGAGCGAGGCCAGGAAGATAGGAAACACCATGGGCTATTGGGGGCCCACTGACTGGAGCTTGGACTTGTGGGCAGAGAGCCAGGAGCGCGGAAATGGCAGGAGAGGCAGGGGGCAGATCCTCTCCTCACTCAATCTTAGTGATCCTCTCCTCACTCAATAAATAGATTTATTCCACAAATCTATTCTCAGCCAGGGCTCGCTCTAGGGGGCGAGGACACACCAGTGCTCAAAACAGACAGTGCCTGCCCTCCTGGAACCTCATTCTAGTGGATGGAGAAAGTCCATTCACACACACACACACACACACACACACACGCACACACACGGGCGCCTGGGTGGCTCAGTGGGCTGAGTGACCAACTTCGGCTCAGGTCATGGTCTCACGGTTCGTGAGTTCGAGACTCGCGTCGGGTTCTGTGCTGACCGCTCGGAGCCAGGAGCCCGCTTCAGATTCTGGGTCTCCCTCTCTCTCTGCCCCTCCCCCACTCTCTCTCAAAAATAAATAAGCACTAAAATTTAAACACACATACACACAAATAAATACATAGTGTGTTGGGGCGGGGGGCAACATTTTACAGCTGTCAGGGGAGGGGTCTTATAGATGAACACTTTCAGTAGATTACTCCAGGGGCTGGCCTCCTGTCCTCACTAAGCAACCGAGCTGGTCGGACGAAGACAGACAGACCCAGCTATCTCCAACCCCACCTTCAGAAGTTGTCCTTGAGAGCAGCTCCCACTGCAGGGAAAACTAATCAGGCCGGCATTTTATGATCCCCCTACCTCTGATGGCCAGAGGCAATTTGAAGTCAATAAAAGGTACGCTGCTCCGAGGGTGTTTTATGGCTCGTCAAACCGTAAAACCCCATGGCCATGTGACCAAGGTGCTAGAAAGGGGCCACCGAGTGGATTCAACAGCCCTCGGTCCAGGAGGACTTCCAAATTAGGATGGCGATCGACCAATTACAGGAGGAGGGAGCAGATCTATGAAGGAAGCCCCCTGAGCTCGCTGGCTATGGGGCCCAAGCTTTGGGAGCCCCCTGCCCACAGACCGAGCCCTCCCGCTATGATTACAAGAACCCTCGAGAATCCCTCACCTTCTGCTTCAAAGCACGCCTCATCCTGCCCTGGGATGTTTAAAATCCCCTTCCCGTGGGCCCAGGTTTCTGGCCACCAGAGACCTGTGGCCTAGTGCAGTTGCTGCCTTTCGGTCTGAAACTCACTCCACCCACCGCCCACTGACTGTGACCTTGAGCTAACCATTCAATGCACTTCAGGCTTCTCCTTTTTCAACAGGGGTAATGATGCCTCCACGGCTGGCTTGTTTAGAGACGCTGGCACCCAGAAAAGGCTCAAGACTCAGAATCTGTTGCGACAGGAGAGGCACCACTTCAGCTGAGCGAGAACTCAAGCCCTCACCTCTCTACGCGATGTCACCGAACGCCCTTGGGACATTTTCTAGGAGCGTCCATCCATCCACCCACCTACCCACCCATCCGCCCACCCATCCATTCATCGATCCTTCCATCCTTGCATCCGTTCAGCAACAAACACTGGTCACCGTCTCTGAGCCAGGCCCTATGCAGGGGCACCATGCTGAGCCCGTACCAAGCCTCCACCGGATGGAGGTTACGTTCTAGTGATGGGAAAGAGGTAATCCATGTGGGAAGCTCAGGTGGGAGTCCGTGCCATACAGAAAGACGTAGCAGACGTAGGAAGAGGAGGACGCCCTGTTTTCAAGGGGGTTGCATGCTAATGACAGGAAATGGACAACGACCCATGAGCAGATCAAATACGCGTGGGTGTGCATGTGTGCGTGTGTGTGCACACGTGTGTACGTGTGAGTGAATAAATAGGGTGCCCTGACAGAGAATAATGGGAATGTCACTTAGATGGAAGTGACAGGCCAAGGACTGAAGGACGGAGAAGGAGTAATGGAGAGAGAGAGTCCAGGCAAGGGGAAGCCCCTGCAGTGGGGAGAGGGACAGAGATGCTGCAGAGGGCCCGGATGTGTGGAGGTGACAGGGGCGTGGCACGAGAGGAGGGAGGAGGCAGAGAGAGCCTGGCCCGCCGGGAGCACCTTCTGTGCCCAACCGGCCCCGCGTCTCAGCTGATCTTCGAGGTGCCTCTACTGTCCCGTTGCTGCTGTGACAAATTTCCGCAAACGTAGGGGTTTAGAGCAACACGAACTTATTCCCATACAATTCTGGAGGTCAGAGGTCCACGAGTCTGGAGGGGCTGAAATGAAAGTGCTGGGCGGGGCTGGTTCTCTCCGGAAGTGCCCGGGGAGAATCTTCCGGGCGCAGAGGCTGTGATGCGCTTTTTGGCTCCTCTGCTCCCTGCTTCCGCTGGCTTCCTGCTCTCTGACTCTGGCCCTTCTGCTTTCCTCTGAGAAGGACCCTTGCGATGGCATTAGGCCCATGGAGATGTTCCGGAGTAAAGATCGCGTCTGAAGAGCCTTAACTTAATCACATCAGCCCTTGAGTGTCGTGTAAAGTAATATGTTCACAGGTTCCTGGGCGTCTTTGGGGGCCATCATTCTTTCTGCCACAGGGATGTCTGGTGGTCCACGTGTGGCTGGCAGGGGGCTGAGGAGGGCTGCAGTTTCCGGGGCCCCCGGGGTAAAGTTATAGCTTTGGACCCTAAGCCAGAGTTACCTCTCTCTGCCCACGGGGTGTCCTTTCCACCCTGAGGTCACTTCCTTGCTCTGCCGTGGAGTGAAGAATTCTCCTGGGGGACGAGCCACCCCAGCCCGACCCACCCGCCCTACCACCACCAAGGCTCAGGCACTGCCTCCCTCAGGGTCTCCGTCCCGGGGCCCCAGCAGCAGCAGCTCTCTGGAGAGGAAGTTCTCCTCTGGCTGTCCTCACCCCTTTGTGGCCTGTAGGAGATTCCCCTTTCCCGGTGCCCCCGGAAACCAGCCTGTGGCCCTGGCTCGGGGGCCGGGCCCCTCTCCCAGCCTGCCACCAGTCACCTCTCCTCGGGGCCCCATTGAGCCACGTCACCTCCGCTCCTCACTGAGGTCTCACGTCCTATGGGCACCTTCCCTCGCCCTCTACTTATTTAGCCAATAAAGAGGTGCAACGGCAGGATGCGGAGACACTGAGGACCGCTCATCACAGGTGGGAGGAAGAGGTGGGTATCAGGCAAGTTTTCAGGGAAGGATGGGGGTGAGGACTATGGGAAGTCAGAGGAAGGACACACAGCTGGACCAGGTGTGGGGTGGCAGGGGGCGGGGGGGATACATTTCCGGAGAAGGAGGCAGCAGGTGAATCTGGCTCCAGCCCTCAGTGGCCCTCCCTGCTCGGCACCTGGTGAGGCAGCACCCTGGCTTCCTTCAAACAGTCCGTGTGGGTGGCCATTTTGAGGGAGGGATTCTGGGCATGACTTCAATCGTGCAGGGCAAGACAGCAGGTGCCTGCACAATCTGAGCACCTGCCTGCTCAGAGCCAGAAAGGTCTGGAAGGATGGATGTAGAGAGGTGGAGAGGCAGTGGGCAAAGGGCCAGGCAGGCCCCTCCCTTGGCTACCCCCTTCTCTGCCCCAGCTAAAACCGACCCACCCACCCCCACCCCGCCCTCATCGATTTTGTAATCACCAATGCCCCTGGCTCCTTCTCTTCCCACCTACGTAAGCCAGGAGGCCTGGGCGGCTGCTCCATCAGGCATCAGGTTCAGGCATTAGCTGGCCTTGTGGCTCTTCGGGGAATGCTAATGCACCTGTTCTTTCTGGAAGTCAGTTCCCGCTGGCCCTCCTCTGCCATCTCCTTGACTCTACCCGCCCCGCCAAGCCCTCGCTGACCTCTGCCAGAGTGTTCCTGAAATGATGGGCCATTCCATCTTCCCTCATCCCTACTTTGCAAAGCCTAGGACACGCGTCCACGAAGCTGCCCTCGCCTTACCCATGGGTGGATCCGAATCAGCGGTGGGCCAGTAAAAGGGGCAACGACCAGCTCCCTGGGGGGAAAAGCCCTGATTTGTAGTATTGGCCAATTTCTATGGTGTGAATAGCCCTACTGTGGCCCATGTCAAGTCACCCATGGACTGCACGCAGACTTGGGAGGGGATGCCATAGAACTGGCTCCAGCACATGCCCAGCCAGGCAGTGTCGAAGCGACCCGCCAGCCCCACGGCCTCGCGCTGCTGTCTCCAGCAGCCGCTGCTGTGCATGAGGGCAGGGCCTCTCTGAACCGGGATGAGGTGTTAGGGGTATGGCCTTTTGAGTCAATCTGATCTAGGATGAAATCCCAGTTCTGCCATTTAATAAAATGGATGGCTTTCGGCCGGTTGCTTAACCTTTTCTTATCAGTGAAATAAGATTAATGTGACTTGTATCCCAGACACGTGAGCATTACGAGCTCCCGTGTACAAGTCACTTCGCACGGTCGCCTGCGTAGGAGGCATTCGGTAAATGTAGGCAGCAGTGGGGGAGTGAGACCCGCGGAGCACGGTGCTGTTTGGGGAGTCTACAAGCAAATGCTGAAGGACACCCGGCACCCGGCATAGTCTCTGGAACACTGTCCGAGCCCTGTGCAGACCTCTTGAGAATTAGGTGGGGATTGGATCTTTGCCTTAAGATTGGAGAGACGTTACCGCTGTATCTCATTCGCAAACAAAAAAAAAGATCGTCTGTACATACAGACTGAGTGATCTTGCGACTTCATTTTGCGATGACAAGGGCATCAAGAAGCTCTCCTGTCCCAAATAATACTTTTCGCACCTGCTCAATGACACCTGAAATTCCGCCGTGTGGCCTCATTCTAACACCGAGCTGGCAGCACGCACGCAGATGCAGAGCCCGAGGTCACCGGAGGCTTGCTAGCCAAGGGAGGGCACTGGGTGTAGGGGACCGTGTGTGTAGAAGGCGAGACCAGGGGAGGGGCAGGGCTCCAGACCAACGTGACGGTGTCCCAGTTTTGCTCAGACGAGCCCCAGGCCAGAGGGAAGGTGATGACAGTGGCTCCCGGCACCTTTGTTATTTGGGAGAATATTCAGTCTGGGGCAGTAGAGGACGGACAGAGACCCACGCAGCTGGGAGCCGGCACACGGGCAGCATGGGCGGTGCAGGATCCAGGTTGGGGTGATCCCTGGGTTCCAGAGAGGCTGAGAATTTGCTAAGAACACAGGCTAGTTTGGGTTCCTTAAGCTCACACGTCACCTCCAAGATCCTTTCAGTGACATCTGTGGGCAGGGGGGAGGTGGAAAGAGCAGGAAAAGTAGCGACAGGAAGAAGGCGTCACTTAGGAGTTTGGTTTGAAATAAAAACTCTTACCCGTGTCACGAAGTGGGGCCAGGAAGTGATAGGAGAGGAACCCTGACTTAGAGGAAACGCTAAGCAGGAAGAAGGGGGAGGCGGGGAGGCAGGAGGAAGGGGAGAGGAAAAGGCAAAGGAAAAAGGAAGCCATGGAATAACCCCAGGGAGGGGAGGAGAAGAGGCAGGGGAGGCAGCAAAGGGAGAGGAGGAGGAGAGTGGGATCTGTGAGGGAGGAGGGAGAGCCGGGAGGGTGAGGGGCACGGGAGGCAGCGGGAGGAAGCGACGGAGAGGGCTGGAGACCTTGAGAGTCTTACATTTTGATCAAGGCATGACTGATAACATTCCAGCGGACCATCTTTCAGCCCCCTTGTTTGATGACAAAGCTCATCCCCCGTCCGCCATCCATTATCGGTTCTCCCTCCCCGAGGCGAGGGCATCAATAATGCTCCCTCTCCGCGATGCTGTGCCTCCCCCACGCCGCACGCAGGCCTGGCCATCGCTGGTGGGCATTCCCGCCGCACATCATTACCGCCCGGACCCCATCCCTCCCCCCACCTGCCGGGCGGCTGACCACCCTCCCCAGATGCCTCACTCCCGCAGGGAGCCCCTCTGCGGAGAGCTGGGCCCCGACCCCGGACCAGACGGGCAGCCAGTCTCCACCCGGGCTGCTGGATGATCCCTGACATCGTGGTACCAGGGCTTGATTTTTAAAAATGATTGTTTAGTTTTGTCTTGTGTTAATTAAGAGGGAGGCTGAACTTCCCCACTCTGGTTGGCTCCTCCAAGAGACCTAACAGTTTGAATTTGAATGCAAACATCCTCAAACATCTGTTGCCGTAATTTGGTTGGATTAACTGTCTAGTTTGCTGGGCCATCTGCTGTCCTCCCCAAACCCCATCACTGCTCTTACCCCCGCTGGGCTGGTATCTCACCTGGCTGCCCCTCTACAGGAGGAAGAAGGGGCCCAGAAGGTAACCCCAGGTCAAAGCCACAAGTCTTCTTCCAGAAAAATCTGGAAACAGGCTGGCCAGGCCCGACCAGGTACCAAATGCCAGCAAGGGGAATCCGAGGAGGGAGCATCATGTCTAGGCAGCTGGGAGGCCAGACCTCAGAGCTGTGTGACCTAAAACAGGTTTCCCTCCAAGGCTATCTGAGCCTTTCTCTCCAAGGCCAGAGCTGCCGTGCCAGGACGCTGGGATGACACCCTGAACGGCTCTGGGAGCACTGTTCTCTATGAAAGGCATCCCTGGAGTTGTACAGTAGACAACCCGTGCAGCTGTATTGGGCAACTTTGCACTCAGTCCCTGCAGAAACTGTCTTGAGCTGACATCAGGCTCCCAAGCTCCCTACTCTGGCTCTGCAGAAGCACAGCCAAGGATGCCCAAGCTGCTGACCACTTCAGGCAGAGGGCTGCCTCCCAAACAGGATCAAAGGCACAGGTTTCAGGAGTCCTGCAACCTGCTTCAGAGGCCTCACTTGGGGACACTGCGCTGCCATGTGTGACCTCAAGGCTCGTTTCAGTGGAGTCCCAGCCGGGACGTATTGCTTGGCCTTGCACTTGAAGTGGGGCCGGCTCAGGTAGAGTGAGGCAGCAAAATAAGCAAAAGAGAGCAGGGATTCGGATCCTGGGATTTGCTCTTCCTCCGCAGCCCCCTCATCGGACTCGTCCTCTCTCCCCCCACTCCCCTCCCTGCGGCCAGATCTCTGTTCCATGGTCCCCTTCAGCTGCATTCACCCCGTGACCCATGCCATTTTCTGAGCCCGCATGCCTCACTCCATCCCTGCCCATCTCCCAAGGTCCAAGTCAGGTGCCTCGTCCTCCATGGGGACCCCCAGAAACGATCTCCCTGTTCCCAGCGCCCATGACCTCTGTGAGGGCCACCCGGGTAACAATTGCTATCTACTTCCTCGTATTACTTTCATTGCTTTTTCATCTGCACCCACGAGCTCGTGCTTTGTAAGCACGCACGGCTGATGAATGAATGGATGAGGGAATGAATGAAACCGTCTGACATCGGCATAACAACGAAGGCCCCCGCACCCCTGGAAAAACCGAGTGCATATTCCACATGCAGATGTGGGACCTACAACCTCCCAACACCTGTCACCGATTCCAGGGTGTGCACAGGTTGGTGACTGCCACCGGGAAGGGGTCCATTTCGCTGGATGCCGCGAACAAAGTCAGACAGTTAATAGAAACCTATTTCTAATTGCTTGACATATAATAGATACACCTCCAACCAGCTGAGACCGCCGGATCCCATTCAAAGCCCTGCTTCCTGGCTTACACCTAAGCCTTTCATGTTTTATTAGAGCTCTGCACATTTCATTTCCTTTTATGTGCAGAAGAAAATGGACCCTTGGTTCTAGGACACTCACAGCCCACTTTTACTTGTCAAAGGGCAGCTCTGTAGGAAGCAACCCCCCTGCCTCAGATTGGTGAATTCGGTTTCAGCAAAGGTGGAGAAGGCAAGGGTCACTCTCTACCCCACAGTCTCATCCAGGAGTATCAAGGTCCCGAATGCGTGCAGGCCAGGGACGGATCGGATGTGGACAGGACAGGGCGGCCCTGTTCCCCGGCTTGCGTTCCTGCTCACCGCGAGAGCAAATCAGCACCCCAACATCTCCCAAGTTAGGAGCTGCCGCTAATATCTCAGCAGAGTGGAAAACTCAGCCAACTGTGTCCCAAACAGGGCTCTTGTGGCAGTCCCGTGGGTCCCTGCCTCCCCCAGCCTCTCCCAGCCTGGACATTGAGACCAACCACAGCCACACTGGCAAAATACCAGCAACCTTGATACTCTCCCCAGCCTGGAGCAGCCTGGGATCCATCACCCTGCTGATGCTGGGGCACTAGCTGGGGCTCCCAGTGGCCCTCGGTTCCAGAGGGGGCCGAGCGTGGCAGGATTTTCTCGGAGCAGCACGAGGGGCTTGTCCCCACGAGGAAGCCCAGAATGGTGCATGACGGGTGCCACGGGGCCACGGCAGTCTGGCCTCCTGAAACCACACCCCTAGTCACAACCACACCCAGGTTCCTGCCACAAATGGACTGCTCTTCCCAAAACGTGGCACGGAGACGCGTTCGCCTCAGACGTGACCCTTGGCCAACACCCAAGACTCTGTGGGACCGGACTCCTCAGAAGTGGACCTCCAGGACACTGGGACACAGGCTTGTGGCTCTCTGTAGCTGACCAGGGACTTCAGCCTTCACTCCCTGTGCCGGGACCAGCGATGACAAAGCCCTTGGTTAAATCTCCGCGTGTTGGCAACAGTGAAGTTTTAAGCTTTATGAAACCATGGCCGTGTGTGAGGGTCCACCTTGTTGTGTATCACCTGCGTTCAGTAGCAGGAGCCTCTGAAGCCACCTTTGAGTCTCCTGCGTGATGAGTCACCTGTCCCAACCACATAGCACCATGTGGCAGAGGGGCATTTCACCCCCAGCGTCCAAAGCCTGGGGAACCTGAATGAACTGTGTTAGCCCCACGGGTCTCCCCGGTGCCCTCCTGGCCTCGCCGCTCCGTGTTGGGACCCCCAGAAGCAATAAGAGTAGAAGAGGCAATGACCTTCCCAGTCGGACAGGGTCGTGTTTCTCTCAAGGGTAAATGAAGGGCTGGTCTGCGAAAGCCTCCAAAAATAACAACTGCCGTTAAAGCATTTTAGAGAGAGGGGATAAGGGTAAGTGTAGAACTGGACCCAGACCAAGGACAGCAGCCCCACTGGCTCTGTGTCCGGGAGGGGAGAAGCCACAGAGGGCAGTGAGCCCTGTCACCTCACTTTAGCCACACGAGTGGGCAGGGGCAACGTGAGCCCCCTCGTCAGCCCATCGTCACCTTAAAACCTTCTGTAGATCACCAGGGCTCTTAGGATAAAGACCAAAATCCTTGGTGGGCCTGGTCCTGCCCACCTCCAGCCTCCCCGTGCACCAGGGATCCCTGGCTCAGTGCAACCCGGTGTCCCCCCGGCTCTCCCGCCCTCTGCTCACATGCAGTCCTGTGCCGTGTCCCTGGGGGAGCCTTGTCTGAGCTCCAGAACAGATCGCAGGCACGGCTTCTCTCTTGTAACCGTTGCAACCACCGGGATCTTTCTTCCGGTGGTGGACTATTTGATTAAATATGCCTTCCTCTGGACTGTCAGTCCCGTGAAGGCAAACTGTGCGGGTTTCGCCGCGAATGTTCTCCTCAGCAACTAGCACCGTGCCTGGCACAGAACAGACCTGTCTGTTGCACAAGTGAATGAATCCAAGAAAGCTTCATTAAAAAGCAAAGGTTCAGGGGCACCTGGGTGGCTCAGGCGGTTGAGCCTCCGAGTCTTGATTTTGGCCCAGGTCAAGATCCCAAGGGCAGGATTCTCTCTGCCCTTCCCCGACTTGTGTGCACAGGTGCACACGCTAAATAAATAAATAAATACACACATACGTAAAAGCGAAGGCTCAGAACCGGTGAGATGATGGGCTGGGCCAGACACGACCTGACAAACTGCAGGCAGGGGCAGGCTGTAGCTTTGGAAGCATGAACCCCAGGCTCAGATTCTCTGACCTTGTCCAGCCCCACCCTGACCCCAGGGCCTGGTGCCGCACCGTGCACGTGTCTGCAGTTGACAGTTCGCATGGGACAAAGCGCTCTCGTGTATACAACACGCTCCAGGGCTATTGTCAAACAGTCCCATTTCTCAGATGAGAAAATGGCGTCACAGGTGCTAAGCGCCAAAGTCCAATGTGAGCCTAGGGCTTCTCCCTACACATGGGACATCATTTTTTTCACCCGCACCCAACATGTAAACGATTCCCTTAAACCCCTCTGAGCACCATTGTCCACTCTCCTATTTTCTTCGACCTCGTGACTTAACATATTTTTTATTTCCCTACTACCATTGTAGTAAATATTTCAAGATAGAGGACCTAAGTGTGTTTTACTGAAAAAAATGCTTCGGGGTGCCTGGGTGGCTCAGTCGGTTGAGCGTCCGGCCTAGGCTCAGGTCATGATCTCGAAGTCCGTGAGTTCAAGCCCCATGTCGGGCTCTGTGCTGACAGCTCGGAGCCTGGAGCCTGCTTCGGATTCTGTGCCTCTCTCTCTCTCTCTCTGCCCCAACCCACTCGCATCCTGTCTCTCTCTCAAAAATAAATAAACTTTAAAAAAGAAAAAAAAGAAAAAAAGTTTTATTGAATGAAGTCCAAAGCTTAGATTCTGCTCATCCCTCTAGTTAATTGATAACCAATTGATAACGGTTGATTTATTATCCCCATTCAGTCCCATCCTGCCAGACCTCCTGCTTCTGGATGACTGTTCCACCGGCCACATGACAAAAAGCACACATAATCTTTCTGTTCTTTGTCTCCAACCCCACATTTTCCAAGATACTCAGGCTTTAAAGGCATGAAGACCTCATATCCATCTCCATTATCCTGTTGGTGACAGAGTGTCTCCCAAAAATCGTGTGCACTGGAACCCGAGAATGTGACTTTTCTTGGAAATAGAGTCCTTGCAGATGTAATCAAACTAAGATGAGGTCATTTGTGTCCTTACAAGAGGAAAAATTTGGACACAGAGACGCACACGGGCAGAAGGCCATGTGATAGAAGACAGATCGGAGTGGCCATCTATGTGACTAGGAGCACCAGGGACTGCCAGCAGTCACCAGAAGCGGGAAGAAGAAGGGAGGATGGAGATTTCCGAGGGAGCACGGCCCGACCTTGATTTTGGACATCCAGCCTCCAGAAGGGTGAGAAAACAAATTTCTATTGTTTCGAGTTACTCAGTTAATGGTGCTTTGTTACAGCGGCCCCAGGAAAGTAACAAAGTGACCATGACCATTTTTTTCTTTGCAACCCTCCTGAATTTTACCATTTTCCGCCTTCGTCGTTATTGAACCCCTCCTGTATGCAAAGCATAAGGTTAGGCTCTGGAGAAGCAGACCTCACTAAGGTCAGGGAGTACAAATCCACATCCTTAAGAAGCTTAGGATTGAGTCAGAACTGGAAGATACATCTGGAAATGGCCCAGGTTAAAAAAAAAAAAAAAAAAAAGTGTGCAGCGAGGGCCCATGAGGGACAAAATATTTGCCAGGGAGTTCAGAGGACAGGAGAGTCTCTGTAAAGAAGGTGCTTTGGAAAAGAGAGAGATTTAAGGCACATCTTTAAGGATGACATCGAATTTTGCTGAGTAAAGCTGAGACGGATGTGACGTGGAAATGCAGAAGTATTCCATTTGGGGAACGGCCAGCCTGGCTGGGGTGGGGAGTCGCGGTAGAGGTGGCTGGACAAAAGGAAGGAGCCTGGATCACAGAGCCCTGGGATGCCACACTTAAGGCTTAGGGCTGGCCCCGAGAGGTGGGGTAGAGGGCGGGAGAAGCGCACTGAAAGCCTTCTGCTCTGGACTGACGTCATCCCGTCATGCCTTAGGGCGGCGACCAAGCAGTGGTTGTTACCGATAAAGTCCTGTTGAAAGAAACAATAGAAACGATGGTTCTGTAGTTATGCGTTGGAAACACACTTCTCCGCTCTACGATTGGAGTAACCACACAGTGAGTCCACTGCATTGTTTCTTCCCAGACAAGACTTGCCCTGGCTCTAAGGAAGTGAGCTGGGGGAAATTTCGGGTGGGAGACGGGGCACTGAGTCACGCCATGGTCTGGGCATCGGTCAGAACAAAGAGAAAATAGCCCTGTGTCACTGCAAAAGTGGGATTCCCGTGATCAAAGTGCAATGTGTACCTCACTTTATCTAGCACATGGCTCCAGGGGAGTCTAAATGCTGGGCTTGGGAGAGCCCTGTCCTTCCAGATGCCAGGACAAGTGCCCGGCTTGCCCAGGGACCCTCTCATTTGGCTTCTGCACAAGTTCAGCACTGGTGTTTAACTTTTCTCCCTTTTTTTTTTTCTTCCTCCCTGTTATTTAAATGGTTTTAAACATGAAACTAGGCCAGGAAAAGGGGGTGGCATTGTTTTAATAATTAGCAATTATGATCGCTGCAATATTAATTGCATATTTCCATAGCAAACACGTCCCCAGAGGGCCAGGGGGAGTGGTGGTTAGAGACTGCCAGAGCCTAAAACTGGAATTCCTGAGAACAGAAAGAGGAGAGGAAATCAACTTCTTCCATTTAAGCAAATTACCACGGGGACTGCAGGGCCCCTCTAATTAGCCCAGCTTGCAGGAGCTGGTGAACAGGCTGGTGGGAAGTCTCGCTCGGTACCGCCGGGCCTGCCCGCGCAGGCCCCTGCCCCGTTATTTCTTTTATTTTTGTCATTTGGGCAAGACAGCAGCTTGTTTCCAGGGGGGCAGCTGGGCCGGGCTGGAGGCTGACACTCCAGA
Organism: Panthera onca; assembly: GCF_046562875.1. Lineage (NCBI taxonomy): Eukaryota > Metazoa > Chordata > Mammalia > Carnivora > Felidae > Panthera > Panthera onca. The sequence goes on from NC_138350.1 coordinate 66,858,007, forward strand.
TCTCAGTGCCCCGGGCCCCCAGGCTGGGACCCCGGGTTCATTTGTGCAAATCCTGACCACAGAAGGGCAAAATGGGACAGGACCGCAGGCAATTCCGCGTGGTGGCGCTCGAGGGAGGCTGCGGCAGGGGAGGCCACGGAGCCTGCCTTTCCGATTCTGTGACACAGATCGAGGGGTTCAGGGTGGAACAGGGGTGGGGGGAGGAAGAAGCAGAGGGCGTGGGAGAAGCAGGCGTGACGGGAGGAGAGGGAGAAAGGAGGGTCCCCAAGGGAAGGTGGTGCTGTAGAAAGAAGCAGCAGCCGAGAGGGGCAGGCAAGGGAGTAAGGGGGCCTGAACTGCAGGCACAGGAAAGAAATGAGGGAGAGCGGGGTAGGGATTAAAACGAAAAGGCGACGGAGCCATCAGGCCGAAGGTAAGATTAATCAGAGAAGACTTCCTGGAAGCGGGGTCCTTCATGACTGCTTCTGGGGCTCTCTCTAACCCACACACCTCCTCCCCAGCATCACCTTTCATTCGCCACTGAGTTCTTAAAAGCAAACTTCCTAACAGAGGCAAGCCCCGCCTGGCTGTGTCTGTGGCCAGGGGGCCATCTCCCAGAAGGGGGAAGAGTCCCATCCACCTGCTCCTGGTCTGTTTCACAGGACACATGGTCTTCGTTTCAAAGTATACTTGCTAAGCAAAACTCCAAATTCACAAATAGAGACGTTACAGGGTAATAATTCTCATTGTAAAAGGGTTCCCCCTAAGGTGCCTTTAAATGGGGGGGGGGGGGGGACCCTCCCCCGTGCATGGAGGCGTTTGTTTACAGATCATCGACTCCTCGATGGAGAAGCTGGGAGGCTTGACGGAGAAACTTACGCACAAAATGTCTCTGGCTGCTTCCAATGGAAAAAGATAAACAATGAAAATAAAGCGAATGTGCTTCAAGAGACGGGAATCCAATCGTGCAACGGTAATGATAGCGATAATACTTGATGCATACAAGTGCCCGTCATTTCGCAGAGCTCTTCATGCCTCCTGTCCCCCGCCCCAGCCCCTGTCAGAACAGCGGTGGGGCCATCACCCTATGCATTGGCAATGCCACAAGGAAGGGCAGAAATCAGTCCCAGTGGGCAGGTGAGGATACGAGGCCCAAAGGTCTTAGTGCCTACCTGAGGTCACACCTTGCACAGGCAGACTCTGAACCCCTCCCACACTCGGTGTTTCTGGGGTTGTTTTCATCACCTCTTGCTCCCCGTGCGGGCGAGGGAGGGATTCCCGCCCTAGGGTGATAGGGACAATGGGACACACGACACCCAACACCAGACAGGTGAAATGGAGAGCAAGCGGTCCCTTGGTCACAGATGCTCAAATCCTGAGAGCGAGGATGTCTCACGCTGTGCAGAGCCACCCAGGGGGATGCCCTCGGGAACAGAGGGAACAACAGGGGCTGTGGAAGGCAGGCTTTGTAGTGGAAAGAGGGCGAGATGCCCCCTGGTTCCTGAGGGAAGGTGTGACCCGCTTGTTTGAATCATTCAGGGATGAGCATGACCAGAATTGCCCCGTGGATAAGGACAGTGGTGTGGTTGGGGACCCTTATCTGTGGAAGCAGGGTGAGGAAGGGAACATTAGTTTAGATGCTTTGGGGTCCTCCCAATTTCACCAGCTGCCAAAGCAGCACCTTAGTCAGACTTTAATCTCAGGCCCCGCACCACAGAGGTCCCCTTAGGGACAAGACCCCGTACCCGTCAGCACCCTGGACAGCCCATGTTTCAATAACATGGCCAAGGGCTTCTAAGAAATGATACCACCCAATGCCCAAACCAGGTCAGGAGATGATGTGTCCCCAAGGCAGCACAGGGCCAGCGGCTCTGTCCCAGAGCAGCTTCCCCCGCCCCCACCGCCCACCCTGGGCTGGGCTGGGTGGGTTATGGGAGCCCCAGCCCATAAAACGCATTCCCCTCCCACCCCTCCCACCTTCCTCTGTTAACAAGTCTGGAAGGCTTTGCTCACTCTGTGTGTGTACAAACATTACCCGGTGTATTTTTGATCTTACTTATCCCTGGGAATCCATCTCAAAGCCGCCTTTGGAAACTCCTAAGCAGGATGTAATGCGTGGATTTCAGCCTCTGCTCGATAGTTTGCAATGTAGTTATTCCCCAAGCCTTAGCATGTGGGAAGAAAACAACCGAAGCAGAAACATGTTTAACCAAACAGCAGCTTGGGGGTGGGGGGAGATGGGGAAGGGAGAAAGAAAGGGAGGGACAGAGAGGGGAGGCCCTGGGAAGCCCTTGTGCCTGCTTCTTCCAAGAACTTGCTAAATGATCTCTAGAAGCTGCCTGCCTCAGCCCCAGAACTGTCTGGGCTTCCTCTGGCCAAGGGTGCCTGCCGGGTGCTGTTGGCAGAGGGAACTATGGAGGGAGGTCCAGGGGCAAGCAGCAGGTAGAAACATGGAAAAATGCTCCTGCCAGAACATTTGAAAGTACTTTGAAGTTTAAGGAGAAAAACATAAGGACATAAAACATGATTCCACTACAATAACTCTACGAGGTAAGCATGTAAGGACAAAAATTAAACGGCGATCAAGAAAAATCAAAGTGCTTTGTAATAACTGGGTGGCGGGTGGGACGTTGATTCCCCCCCCCCCCCCCCGCTTTGGAGAAGTCTTCTATTATAATAATAGTGTTTGGGTAATTATAATATTTTGGTGTGATTATAAATAGTGTTGGGGTAACTGGTAAGAATCAGGAAGGAAAAGAGAGTGTGGTATCACCCCTCTGAGAACTAGTCATCCAGATAAAGGGTCCACTTGAAGCCATCATGCAAATATCTCTTAATTAAAAGAAGTCAAAGGGAATGCTGGGTAGGCTTGAAATTAGGGATTGGTCTGTAAGCAGAGGTGGCTTCTGGAAGGAGGAAGTGCCAGAGATAGAAACAGCCACACTGAATCTCTTTCAACCCACCCTCTAGGCAGGTCAGGCCTGCAGGAGTGATCGGTTTGTCCCCGGTGTCTTTTATCCTTTGTGGAGGGCCAGCGCCCCACCTCGAATCACCTAAAACCAGAGCTTACGTGACCGGGTCCGAGCCACCCCAGGACAGGAGGCTGCAGAGGGACAGACATAAGTGAGGAAGTCCAACCTGCAGCCACCACGGCCACCGGAATGGCGTGGGAGCCTTAAGGGACGAGATGAGGCTCTCACCCGCTCCCTGCCGAGCTCTGGGTGCTCAGTACGTTTCTCCAATACACGTCCACACTGGTGGCCACGCGTCAAGATTCCAGAGATCTCCGCACCCTGTGCTGAGGGTCTGGGAGAGGCGGCAGCCACGAGAGCTCCAGTGCCTTCGTCAGATGGATGCCACATAGACAGTGGTAACTATTTACTGGATGGAACCGGGAGGAAACAAGGCCATCAGGAGTGCTTCGTGGCTGAGGCATCTGACACAGAGGTGACACGGGCTGTGCTGGGCCTACAGCTGTAGCCCCTGAAGTCTTACCCAGTTCCTCAAAACCCTTGATCCCAACTCCCACCACACGTCTCCCAGCGCCACTTCTGTGCCCGGCCAGCTCCCCAGATCCCACCTCTGCCCACCCCTTGCTTATCACGAGTCAGCACACCCTAGGCTTCTGGTGAATCGCTGTCCCCCACTGAATCTGTATAGAGGACTTTGCACTGTAAAATCATGTTATACTGTATTGTATTCTCCAATATTGCTGTTATTATACACTCCAATATTATTATCATCCCCAATATTCTTATTATCTCCAATGAGCGGGTTCGTGGTCATTATAAGAGTAGATATCTGCGTGTGCACGGGCCACAAAGGTGAACCGAGGACGGGTCCGTGCCTAAGGGCCAAGTCCATCTGGATGGACAAGGTCAAAGGCCGAGGAAGGTCAGAGCTGAGTTAGAACCTGAGGAGCCAGCTGGCGGCAGGCAGGAAACAGCAATGGTGTGGACAAGCACAGGTGTTCAGTACTTCCCTGCTGAGCAGAAACGCACCGCGGACGCTGATGAAGGGGCGAGAGTGGCCCCGGACGAGAGGGCGCTGAGGACGGGCAGCTCTCGTTTCTGCTTTGGCCAAATGCGAGTCCCACTGAAAACTAGGAGACGCTGCGTCCCCTGGAGGGAAAGAATGTTGGGGACGGACAATAGCCTCAAATTATTTTGGACGCGAGTGGAGGCAGAAAGAAGTAAGTAAATAGGCAGATGAAAGAAAAGGAAATTTGAAAAGATAGAAACGTCAGAGCTGGGAAGGGATATTAAGGATTGTTCTGGTTGAACCTCCAAGTCGACAGACGAGGACATCAGGCCCCGCGAAGCTGCAGGATTTCCCCAAGGTTAGCGAGTGATCCAGGATTCATCCCTAGACCCGTGTCTGTCCGCTCCCCTTGTCTAACGGCAGGATGTCATTTACCGTCTGTCTCCTCCACAGAAATATGAGCTCCCGGGGAGCAGGCACCGTGTCAGTTTTGTCTCTCCCGCACCTAGGACGCTGCCCGGCACGTAGTAGGTGCCCATCAAATGGGATGGAATCCAACGGATGGGATGCAATAGAATGGGTGGAACAGAATGGATGGGATGGAACGGAAGAGTTAGCAGAGCTGGGACTAGGATTCGGGTGTCCTAATTTCCATTTGACGGGAGAGGCAAAAGACAGCCGCAAATGCCCTCCCTCCTGGCCTCCCTCCTGTGGGATGCTTCACCTCTGTCTCCACTTCCCTTGTCTCCAGCCAACTGATCTCCCACCCCAAGCAAGTAGGGAAAGGGTCTCCAGCACAGGCTGGGCTGCTGGGAACCAGGAGCCAGCCTCTTGCCTTGGAGACGGAGGACAGAGAACCAAAGTCCCTGTCCTGGGTGAGAGCAGCTTTGGGAAGTGAGGGGCAGTTGGTTAGCCAGAGGTAGAGAGGCAGACCCTAATCCAGGTCGACTCTTTAGCCAGAGAAACCAAGAGAGACACAGAAGGCAGCTCAGGAAGTAGGGCCAAGGGCCACTGCTGAGCCCGTGCTACAAACACCATGCCACCTCTGCTGCCTGCTAACTTCTCTCCCGAGGACCACCGCAGGGTCATGGCCAATCCGCCAATCCCAGAGTATTTATTTGACAGCCTTGGAGAAACTGGGGTATTTTATGGTGACCACAGTGACAAGCCCTCCTAATTCCACGGTTGCATTAGGGTGGCAAGACACACGCTCCCAGCACATCGCCTCCATTCTCCCCGATGCTGGGGCACTGGATCTCTGTCCATTTCTGTTCCCTCCCCCGTGACGACCAACCCCACGGTCACCACTCACACGCCGTTGACTCTTTACTGTTAAACCTGCTCCCACTCGCAGAGCCCAGGCCAATTATCCTCAGAGTGACTCTTGGCCAGTGACGGAATCCAGGCGGTGCTTTGGGGGCTGAGCTGGACAGGATCCCCTTGTCTGGTTGTCCTGTCCGTGCTATGTCCCGGCCGTTGTCGGGACTGCCTGCCTAGTCCTAGAGCCGTTCCCTGACTTGAGGAATCCGTGTGCCTCCTGGCTTTTTGACACGTGCCTCACATTGTCCCCAAGTCTCTGTTCTATTCATCTCCCTCTGTGACACTCACCTCCACCGGCACCCATCACCATCACACCCTTGACTGCCCACACCACCAGGAGGAACCCCGTGACCTCCCACTGCTGTGTGTTCACCCACCCCCTCCGCCCTCCTGGGCTGCAGAGCCCCTGCCTGCGTCGCGACTGCCATTTTCCGGGTCCTTGCCCCTCTGGTGTTGCTCCCAGCCTTGCCTCCGCGCCACCAGCTCCGACTCCCTATCCAGTCTGCCCACAAAGCCCACCATCCAATATGGCTCCCCTCAACCACCCCACCCCTCACCTGACCGGGGAACTGGCCACTAGCATCCACTACTGATTGCCCAGCGAGGGTGGCGGGGTTGAAGGGAAGAGTGCCAGCAGAACAATGGGCTGTTGACTATGAATTCCAGTCCTCCTTCCACCCCTGCCTGTTTAAACAGTTAGAAGACAGGCTTTGTTCACTATGTGTGTATACACATATTAGCTACACCACTGCCTATCCTACTGATCCCTGGGAATTTGTTCCAAAGCCGCCTTTTGGAAACTCCTAAGTAGGATGTAATTCGGCGGATTTTATGTTCCGCTCACTGGCTGGCAAAGTCGTTTATTCCGCAAACCCCTGGAACATCAGAGAGAAAGACGATGCATGAGAAACGGGGCTGTTCTATGCCCGTCCACCTGACGTGGCCCCAGCCTGGGCTGCGGAAGACGACACCCCCTTGGCTAGACAGAGTCTGGGGAAAGTTTCCTAACGTCAAAACTTCTACCTTCTCGGCTTCGATACCGCGTGTTGTTAGGATGAAAGAAACAGGCTGTAAATGGCGTTGAAAAGCAAATTGGATTTGCTTCCCCCAGCCGATACAGCCCTCGGTGCCGCTTGCCAGAGGACGCCGTTTACCTCTCACCTGAAGCAGCCATTTGTCATGTGTCAGAGAATCTGAAATAAAATTCCTTTGTGTACGACTGTCTAATAAAGAGGTTCTTAGTGTTAATAATTTACTCTAAATGCCATGCACACATTGCTTCTCTCGCACCTTCAGTCTAAGCTCTCGAAGCTGAGAGGTGTGCAAGGATTTCTGAAGATCCCAAAAATGTGTTCTGGAATAACATTTACACGAAACATCCACCTGCTTTAGATGCGAGGCCGGTGGCTCCGCTTGGAGGTGTTAACATGCACCAGGAGAGCCATCTGCTTGGTGGGGAGGAAGCTTAAATCCACGGAACCCGGGAGGGGAGGGGACAGGAGGACAGGCTTGCGATGCAGAAGAAAGAGAACAGGACAGGAGCGTTCGGGCACCATTCGACCGTATCTGTTGAGGGACTCGACTCGCCAGGCTCTCATGCTTGGCAGCAGGACTGTGGGCATAAAGCCAAGGGCTTCTTCACCTTCGAGACCTTTCTGGAATGATGTGGGGCACAAATGAACAAACATAGACAAACATACTCAGCTTTGTGAACGAAGTGGATGTGTTGCCTGTTCTGGCCCTCCCCACCCCAGCGAGGGGGTGTCCTTCGTCTGGCTTCCTTTCTTTTAGAACCCTCGGCGTTATCATTGATGTGGGTGTCCTAGGAAGTCTGGGGGGTTATAACAAAACCCTATAGATGGGGTGAGCGGCTTAGACCACAGACACTTATTTCTCATAGTTCTAGGGGCCGGGAAGTCCAAGATCAAAGTGCCAACAGATCCGGAATCTGGTGAAGGCCCGCTTCCTCGAGAGGAAGAGAGAGAGAGAGAGGGAGAGTGAGAGATGGCTGTCTTCACATTGTGTTCTCACATGGCCGGAGCAGAGACACAGAGGGCAAGGTCTCGTGTCTCTCCTTGGAAGATCACTGGTCTCATTCCTGAGGCTCTGTCCTTATGACCTGATCACCTACCAAAGGCCCCGCCTCCTGATAGCATCACTTTGCCGGTTAGGTAGGATTTCAACGTACAAATTTGGTGGGGGGGGGGGGGGGGGGGGTGGCGAGGAGGGGTGGGGTGGGCCACATTCAGTCCATAACAGACTGGAAGGTTCAAGGTCGAGGACTAATCTTTTTTGTCTCTGCATCTAGCACAGTGCTTGTCAAACACTGACCCACAGTGTAGACAACCTCAAACCCTATGAGACAGGATACTGATACAGTGATCAGTTAGGGACACAGCATTTGGCTAAGTGAAGTGTAAGGGCTGGTTTTATTTCAGAGAAGTGAGGCCTTAGGTGACAGCCGCCTGTCCTGGGGTCCTAGCCACAGGGAGGTGTCCCCAGAGGCCCTGTGGCAGCCTGCACAGTTTCCACATTTCCAAAAATGGAGGACGCAGCCGCCATATCCAGGGTCCTGGAAACTCTGCCCAAAAGCCAGTTTGATGCTGAGGGGCCACTGGCTTCCTCCTACCCCAAGGATTCTCAGTCTCAGAAGACACGGCAGGACTTTTGGCACCCTCATTGCCTCCTGACATGGTACTCACATTCTGAGAGGTTCAGAGCTCACCCTCCCTCTCGCAGGGCTCAGTAGGGACAATCATGGCTGGAATTAAGCAAGGGAGGCAGAGGGAGAAGACTGGGGAGGACCCGCAGAGAGAAATAGGTGCAGGGAGACAGGGGATCGCTTCTCCGGGCACCCAGGCGAATATCGTTCCCAGTCCAACCCAGAAGTGGCCTGACAAAGGCCTTTTGTTCCTGAGTCAGTGCTCCGTCCCTTATAGGCGAGAGTCCGGCCTGAATACACCACCCGACAGACCCCTAGGTTCGAGGCCCTTAAGAAGTGGCTGGGACCAGAAGAGGCCCAACCTAAGAGGTGCAAGGTGACAGGTGACATTTCTAGGAAGGATGCGAACTTGGGGGAGGGGCGGCGCTTTGAAAAAAGGAATGAGAACTTTGAAATAAGTACAAAACCCAATGATATCCTTTATAAATCTAAATACGCACAAGGTGGGAACATTAAAGGGGACCAGTAAATATTACTAACGAAGTCGTCGCTTTCTAAATAAATTTATTGTGTCCTTGCAGACACGAAAAGCTGAAGATGGGAGTGGAAATCTTAATGTGAATGTTTTTTCCAAAGTCATCATTTTTATTCTTCCATTTTCCTTTCGTTGTGACGAGGTCCATTTTTCGTTCTTGCTGTTGCTTATTTATATCAATCTTTGTTGTTTTTCATCCATCTTGGCAAAGGATTGTCTATTATAGTGGCCTTTAAAAAAGACAAAAAGTTTTTGGTCTTATGAATTAACTCTTTTTGTTTTCTCTTAAATTCGTTTGAGTTTTCATCTTTATTACTTCCTTCTGTTTATTGGCTTTGGTCTTGTATTGTTTATCTAATTTCTTGGGTTGAGGTCCACTTATTTTCAGACTTGGTGTCTTGTCATTAATGGATCTAAGGCTGTAAATGACCTTCCGAATGCCCATACTCCGTATATTTTAATATACTGCGTTCTTGTATTTGTTCTAATAATGCAATTTCCTTTGTGATTGACCCTTTAATTTGATAATTATTTAGAGGACTAAGTTATTTAAATGAGAGGAGCACAGATTTTCTTTCTGCGATCATTTTGCTGATGATTTCTCATTTTATTGCATTATGGTTACTGAATGTGACATTTAGGAGAGATAGTGATCTTTAGAAAGATATTGATATTTTATTTGTGACCTAACACATGGGCAATTGCGTGAATGTTCCAGATATGTTTGAAAGGGGTTGGCGTTCTCTATTGGTTCAGCATATATCACACATTTTGATGTCACGACCCTTGTTAACCATGTTATTTGTAGCCTTTATATCCTTACCTAGTTATCCTGTTGGTCTGCAAAGAGCTAAGTTAGAGCCTCTGATCTGATGCTGTCTTTATCTGTTTCTCCAAGGAATTGCTATCAATTTTTGCTTTACATATTTTTCAAGTTTTTTATTATGTGCATAATGGTTTATGATTGTTATATATCATCTGAACAGGAAGTTCCTTTCAACATAAACTATTCCCCTTTATTTGTTATGAATATTGTTCTTCCTGTGTCTTGTTTCATTAACCTTCCCTGATATACAGATCTTTACATCTTTCCTTTGATTTTCAACTTTTCTATTAGCTTTATATGTGTATCTTGCTGGAAAGTTCATGAAACTGGATTTAAAAAACCCAGATTGAGAAGAATGAAACTCATTCACAAGGATCGCGATTACTGATACATGTAGTTATTCTAACGATGCCGTGCATGTGTATCTGTCTATCCTATTTATCAAGCTCTCCGGTTCAGTTTTTACCCACTTTTCTGCCTTTTGCTAATTTGTTTGAGCTGTTTTCATTTGATTCCAGTTTTCTAGTATATAGAGACCATACCCTAGATTTCTACTTTTCTAGGGTTTATGCTTAAAATTTCATGAGTAATCCCTTGTACCTGCCATAACGACATCTACAAACAATCAATAGCTAGAGTCACCCGAAGCTCAAACTGAAAACAAGCCACCTGCCTATCCCTCCCTCCCCACCTCTGCCCAGCTACTTCCTACCCTGATTCCTGATAGTGCCTAAGATTTTTGTTCTGCTTTTTGCTTTTCCTATATTTTTACAATAAACAACAGGCTGGACTGATTTCTCTTCACTTTACTGCGTCTTCCTTGTAGATGCATTATTTGGTACTCGGTTGCATGTGAGACAATCAGTTGTATAGAATCCGTCTCAACTTTATTCAAATAGATTTGGGGGGAGGGGAGGAATTAACATGTTTTTATCCTACAGGCATTGAGAGTTATTTGAAAGTGTTTTAAGAGTTACTTTGCGAAGGAAAATGTAATATTTTGTTCATGTTAATGTTAGGAATAGGTTTGGCTTTGTTTAACAAAAAAGCCCACAGAATAGTAGCTTAAAAATATCAAAATGTATTTTTTTTTTTCTCAAGTAAAAGAAAAGAGGGAATCGGTACAGGTCTAGTGTGGTCACTACGTGGTATCAGGTACTTGGACATCTGCCTTGTTGTTTCATAGAACACAGTTTCTGTTCCCAAAGCCACCTCATGCGTCAATATGGCTGCTGGGACTCCAGCCATTACATATCCAAAATAGCAGGAAGGAAGAAGGCAGAAAAAGAAGAGCTTCCCATCCTTTGAAGGAGACTTCCCAGAACACAATAATCCTACCTATATTTATATGCTATGTCTAGCTGTAAAGGAGGCTAAGAAATGAGGGTTTTTGTTTTTTTAACTGGATGGAGACGTGCCTACATTAGGGCACATTACAGTGAAATTTAAGAATAGCAGGAATCAATAGAAGGTCCTAAAAGCTTCGGAAGAATAGAACAAAAATCACATTAAAAATAAAAGGTCACATTCCAGGGGCACCTGGGTGGCTCAGTCAGTTGAGCATCTGACTTCAATCTCAATCACAATTCAGGTCACAATCTCACACTTGGGTGAGTTCGAGCGTCACATCAGGCTCCCTGCTATCAGCGTGGTGCCTACTTCAGGTCCTCTGCCCCCCCTCTCTCTGACCCTCCCCTGCTTGCACTCTCTCTCTCAGTCTCTCTCAAAAATAAATAAACATTTTTCTAAAAAGGTCCCATTCCAACGATTCAGAATCAGAATATCTACAGCCACACTGGCAGCTAACAGGAACCCAAGCAAGAAAAGAGGTGAAGAAAAACCCCAGGAAAATAGCTGACGGAATAGTTGACACGTTTTTTTTTTTGTTTTGTTTTTTGTTTTTTTCTTTTTTTTTCTTTATTTTTGGGACAGAGAGAGACAGAGCATGAACGGGGGAGGGACAGAGAGAGAGGGAGACACAGAATCGGAAACAGGCTCCAGGCTCCGAGCCATCAGCCCAGAGCCTGACGCGGGGCTCGAACTCACGGACCGCGAGATCGTGACCTGGTTGAAGTCGGACGCTTAACCGACTGCGCCACCCAGGCGCCCCAGTTGACACGTTTGAACGTAACGAGAAGAGATCTTCAGGTCTGTAGGAGAACTGGGGAGTGGATTAGCAATTATGTGCTCACAGGTATACAAAATAAGCAAATAAAAAGAGAAACCACGTATTAATCCAGGGGGGAGAAAGAAAGAATTATAATCGTAACCCACCGCACAGCTTAGCTGTGAGTAGTATTTATATGGTCACCCAGTAGCGATTTTCACCAAAACTTACGCTGGAGTTTCCTTGGCGGGGGAGGGACAGATACGTGTGTTTGCCAGGGAGGAAACGGACACGTTAAGCCCACGAGTGAACTAAAATCTCACTTTCCACAGTTGAGAGTCAGTAGATAACTCTTAAAACTGAGAAACGAATAAATAGCGACATATGCCGGAAACGGAGAAATACGGAAGTAAACGGCGCAAGAGGCAGCCGAAAGGATTCACGGCGGTAGCTTCGGGGAGTGTGAATTTAGGGTGCAGAGACGGACCCGGGGGCACACTGCTCTTTTGCATTACTCCCCCAGTAATACCTCTTTTCTGTACAAATGTCCCAGTTTGCCGAGCAATATAAATCAAAATACACTTAAAGAAATATATTAACGCCAGGCAATTGGGGGCTACTTTTTTCTTTGTGGGCAGGGGAGGTGATGGGGAAAGAAGGCATCTCGTGCTCTAGCCCCAATACATTAATTCTTCCAAAGGGGAATTGGAAGGCTGGTAAATGTTCTGAGTCTGCACTCGTCCAATACGGCTTCATTTTACCCTCACACTTGAATGATAATTTATGTTCGAAGCCATTTCCCCTCAGAGCTTTGAAAATACGCTCCATTATATATATATTTTTTGTATCCAATTTTGCTGATGAGGAGCACGGCGTCAATCCAGCTCTCGTGCCCATGTGTAGTGGGTCGAATAGCGTGTCCCCCCGAAAAGACACGTCCGCGTCGTGACTCCCAGCCACTGTTTCGAGAGTGACCTTCTTTGGGCAGATATAATTAAGTTAAGGATCTCCAGGTGAGATCCTACAGGGCGGGGCCCTAAATCTGATCAGTAGTGTCCTCGTAACACGAGAGGACACAAAGAGGCCCAGGAAAGAAGGCCGTGGGAGGGCGAAGGCAGAGATGGCAGTGACATGGCTGTGAGCCAGTGAAAGTCCGGCAGTGGCGGGAGCCCCCAGGGCCAGGGGACAGACGTGGAACGGATGCGCCCTCAGAGCCTCCAAAAGGAACCAACTGTAGCAACTTTCTGATTTCAGACTTCAGGCCTCCAGAAGGGTGATCATTATATTTCTGTTGTTTGAAGCCACCGAGTTGGAGATACTTTGTTACAGGAAACTAACATCCGTGCCCGGAATTGTTTTTTCTTTCTGAAGGCTTTCAGGATCCTCCCTGTACCTTTCGTGTTCCAAAATCTCACGATGATATGTCTATGCTGGTGGGTTTTAAAATTTTGCTGGCCACGTGAATGGGCCCTTTATGTCTGAGGACTTTTATCTTTCTTTGGTTCTGGAAAATTCCCTTCGATTGATTCCTTAAGCGTTGCCTCTCCTCCATTATTTCTGTTGTCTCCTTTTGGTACTCTTTATTCCTGCATTCTCGGTGTTCCCGAACTTTTCATTCCTGTTTCCTGTCTCCTTAGCTTTTGCACTGCCTTCCTGGAGAAGTTCTTGCCTTGATTTTTCAACAATTCTTCCTTTAGCCTCGCTCATTCTGCAATTCAGTGCATCAATTTTGAGATTTTGTTACTTCAGCTAACAAACTTTTAATTTCCCTGCTCTCTAGTCGTTTCTGATGATACGGATCAAAGAGCCTCCCTATCTTTTCAGAGATACCTTCCGGCTGGAAGAAAAGTTGCTGTGTGTCCCCAGAACGCCATCATCTGGAACCTTCCTCGGGTCTTCCTATTTGCAATCAGGAGAAGAGTCCAGAACGGATCTCCGATTCGGACATTGACCGCTGTTGATTGCACGTGGGCGAGGCACCAGGCAATGTGCAGAGCACTTCATATGCATCACCCTATTTAATATCATTTATTTAATGTTCCCACAAAGATGGTAATATCAATACCCCCATTTAATAGATGGACAAGCTAAGGCAGGTAGAGTTTACCTGCCTTACACTCTGATCACATCAGAGCTAGTCAGTAGTAGAGACAGAATCTGCACGTAGGTATGGCTCATTCCAGAACCGGAGTACTTGGCCACTCCATTATTTTGCCCTGAATTATGTTGCACAGATCACAGCCCATCTCTAGATATCAGTTGGTGCATTTGTTAAAGGAGATTAGTGTAGAGCAGTGGTTCTCAGCCGGGAATGACTTTGTTCCCTAGGGGACATTTGACAATGTCTGGAGACATTATTGATGGTCACAACAGGGGAGAGAAGAAGGTGCTTCTGGCATCTAGTGTGTAGGGGCCAGGATGCTGCTGAATGTCCTGCCATGCACAGGACGCCCAGAATGGTTCAGCCCAAGCATCAGCTGTGCCGAGGCAGGGACACCGTGGTGTAGGGCATCTAAAACCTCTTCCAGCCCTGCGAGCCCGTGGCAACAAGTCACCAATGTCAGTGGAAAGTGCAGAAGAGCATCCCCAAAAGGCTTGGGTGGGCCCAGGTCGCCACTGTCGTGACAGAACAGACCTTCAAGGCGAGGGACAGGCGTCCCTCCCAGGCCGGAGAGCTGTAGTGACACATTGTTCTGTCCCAGAGGTTGTCAGCCCCACTGACCCCAGACTCCACACACAAGCCCCTTAGCACCAAGTTGACATCCGCTGGGCAAAGCCCCTTGAGACGGGACGTGCAGCATATAAATGTGGGAGTTCCCCCTTTGTGTCTCCTTCTCTCCGTCTCAGACAGGTAGCCGTGCTCCGTTCTGCTTCTCAGCCCCAAGGAGTCCTGCAGGGGGGTGAGCAGAAAAGGACCCCAGGACAGGTGGCCGGAAATGGCAGTACCAGAGGGAGGCAGCCAGATGTGGGGGCGGCCGGCTGTGTGGTGCACCTGCAGAGGCTGTCCCCAGGCTGGGAACACAGCCTCGCCACAGGAAAGCACGCCTTAAAGGGTAGGGAGGGGATGAGAGGGGTTGGCAGGGAGGGGTCTACCCAGCTGTGTTCAGGGGAAAGCCCCCCCCGTGGCACATGTCCTGAGCCCAGTGTGATCAGTCACACAGTAGCGGCGAGGTGAACCAACCCTCTCTCTCCTCCATCCTTCGCCTGCCGACCAGGACCCACGGCCAGAAGGGGGAGACACCGGGGGCTGCCCGCGGTCCCCAGCCCGAGCCCCAGCCCGGAAGCCCTGGGAGTGTGCCACACCTCCCCACAGCCAGGCTGAATCTTGGTGGGCCCGGTTCTGCGCAGCAACAAACGGGGGGGGGGGGAAGAAACCTCAGGTCATCAGTCCCTGTTTTTCAAACTCAAATCCCATTCCCCTATTGACCCACAGGAACGTTAATCTTCATTTCTGATTGATTTTCTGTCAATATCTCCCTGCCTCGCCCCCACCCCAGCCTTTCCATCACGCAGTTAATGAGCTGTAAACAAACACCTGGATGCGGTAGGAGGATGGTTTTCCAGAAGCTTCTGGTTCTGCTCTGGGTGCATGTGCGTGTTTTTGCTCACGTGGGGTCCCCACGGCGCACGAGTTGAGGATACCCTCTCCCCAATCCAAGAAGCAACTAGCCACGACCCAACATGAAGGCAGTGCATTGAATAAACCCCACATCTCTCTCCTCTGCCTCTCACCACCCCCTCCCTGCGACTCTGGGTGAAGGGCTCGCGAAGGAGCAACTAACTAGACAGGCAGTGGTGCATCCAGGACCACAATGTAAGGACTTGTTCACCCGCTGGCAGGGTCCTGGGTTCAGCTGGGATCTGGCCCAGAAAAATCAGGAGGGGAGCCCTGGGTGTGACACCTAAGCGATGTCCCAGGGTGTCAGAGGGGCCAAAGGCTTGGAAGCTCCCCCAAATGACAATGGGCTGGATGGAGAAGACAACCACCACCCCTCACCACGGGGTCTCAGTTTTCTCATCCATCAGATGGGGTCAGGAATTCCTCTCCTCTCTACCTCTCGGGAGTCTTAGAAGGATCTGGGGACACAGGGATTAGGAAAGGTGGAGGGCTTATTACAGACATCAGGGAGGTGACCATCCCTCTCCTCCCTGGTCCTTCTGGCCCCAACGCCGCCCGCCGGGTCCCCATCTGCCGCCGAGGCCCGGGAGTTTTTCTGCCGCCCGGCTGAATGTTAACACGCAGGGAAAACTTCAAGGAAAACATACAGCTGATAAAAATTTAATGCTATATGTAACAAAGCAGAATGAATATTTAATCCGTGCTTTTATGCGAAACCACATAACCAACCGGCCCCACGCAGCGGCGACGACCGCGCGGCCCCTCCCCGCTCGCGGCGCCCCGCGCGCGGCAGCGAAGCAGTTAAGCTGCTGGCAACAAGCAGCTCCTAATAAACACTCGGCTAATTCTGTAGGAAAAGCACTAATTAGAAAAGCAATAATAATCGGTGTAATTGCTCTAAATTACCCTCCTAACAGAGAACGGCGCTCGGAGCCGGGAACGCAGCTGCCGCCGCCCAGCCCCGCGCCCTGGGCCCGAGGCCCCGCGCTCTGCTGCCCCCTGGCGGCCGCCGCGCGCCGCGCCCGCCTGGCCTCCGAGGGCCGCCGCCCCAACCCCGACGCTCGGGCGCCCCCTGGTGGCCGCGCTGTCGTACTGACCTGCGGACGGGCCGGAAGTCGGGAGAACCCCAGAACTCCTACTCGGACTTTCTCCTCCGCCCTCAGCCTTTCTCCCAGAGGACGGCTGACACAGTGGCTGGACTCAAGGAAGAGAGGACGGGGTCAAAATCACAATGGAGTGAATAGACCTCTAAAGAGTCCTCGAGGTTCAGGATGGGGTGGATTTGGGGGATTGCTTTGCCAATGGGGTTGAAACAGACAATCCCAAAGAAAGGGGGCCTTCCTCGGAGGTGGGAGCTCAATATTACAAGGGAGATGGAATGTTCCGGGAAGAGGGCCGGGACAGCTCCACCAGCATTGGAGTCCCCTGCGGGGGCATGACTGCTTTTGACCTGGCCTGAAATTAACAAGGATGCAGCGTCATCCTCACGCATGCGGAGCAGGGACAGGATGTCTCACAAGATCATGCCCGCCCCTGCCGTTGGCGCTCCTGGGGTCAGCCGATAGTTTTCAGGGTGAGTTGGGACCCTCAGCCTGTGCGCCTCTTTGCCAGCCCACCCCAGGCTAAACCCCAGGCATCGTCTTTCTCCTTCGCGCGCGCGTATCCTCCCCGCTCACGGCGGCTTGAGAGCGCGCTCGGCTCCACGTCCACGGCGCCGGAAGTCTGCGGTTGCCACCCAGTAAGTGCGTGGTGGATGAATGCCCACAACATGC
Organism: Panthera onca; assembly: GCF_046562875.1. Taxonomy (NCBI): domain Eukaryota; kingdom Metazoa; phylum Chordata; class Mammalia; order Carnivora; family Felidae; genus Panthera; species Panthera onca. The sequence continues at coordinate 66,874,808 of NC_138350.1, forward strand.
TGGGGGCCGACGTGCGGGAGGGCATGCCCCCTGGCCCGAAAGCAGGGCTGAAGCCAAAGAGGCCAGCAAGAAGCAGGGGGGCGTCCTCCGATGTGAGCGGGACAGAGGACACCTCCGGCTGGGTGGTCAGGGAGGACTTCTGGGGGAGGCGTGGTCCCAGCCTGGCCCCTGGAATCTCATGCCAGAGGTTTAGAACGAGGATGAGAGCTTGGATGGATTCTGGTAGGGCTCACCCCTCAGCAAAGGGAACAGGGAGGGATGTGCGCCCAAGGAAACCAAAATGCCGCTCCCCTGCCCCCAGGCCCCCCATCACCCTACCCCCTTCCTGACACCAGTGCCCACCACCCTCCTCTTCGCCCCCAAGCCAAGGCGGGGGAGCGTGACGGGGGCATCACTCCTCCCTCGGGCACCGTGTGCCGGCACTGCGCTTTCTGCCTGGGGCCCAGAAACCCCGGACCTGTCACCCACATCCCCAACGCCACCTGGCCCCATCGCCAACCGCATCCAGCGCCCGGACGGTCTGGCCCCTCCTGCCGTCTCCTCCCAAGCCCGGCACCTGAAACTACTCTAGTCCTAAGGGAAACCCGAAGACCAAGGAGTGAGAGACGGTGCCCTCCTGCTCACCTCCTCTCCGGGAGGCGGAAGCTTTCAGCTCAGAAAGCATCCCAATAGGTAAAGAAACAGACGGCCATGACATGAAATGTGAATTCTCCCTCCAGGAAGGCCTCCCTGACTTACCTGTCATCACAGAACAACCTTGGAGGGCCGGCAGCCGGGGGGGGGGGGGGGGGGGGGGGGGGGGGGGGGAGGGGGGAGGGAGGGGAAGGGGAAGTGGGGGGAGGGTTATGGCTTCTCCGTCAGGTGAAGGGTGGCTCTTAATTGGTGGTATTCAGAGGGAGCCGCTTTGGGACAGGAGGTTCTACCCATGTGCCTCAGGGGCATGTCCGCACAGGGATGGAACCACGGCTGCCGGCCCCTGCCCTTCCAGTGAGCAGCCCCCACCTTCACATAATACAGAGGCCGGTTCGGCCTAGCAGCCACGTGGGCAGTCTGGGAACCAGACTGCCTGGGTTCAAATCCTGGCTCTCCCACGGACTCCCTGTGTGCCCATGGACAAGTCTCTTAACCTCTCTGTGCCTCATTTTCCTCATCAATACAATGAGGATACTAACAGTAGTAGGCTAACTCATGGGGTTATTGGGAAAACTAAACGATTCCGCGCGTGTAAAGCGTCTGGAGTACAGGATACACTCAATAAGGGTTTAGCTATTAATACTATCTGATTTGTGTAATAGAATCAGACGTACCGTGCTTGAACGAAGACCTGCCTGGAAACCTCTGCATGTAACCATCTCCAAGGTCTCTTCCGGCTTTAAAAGTCTAGGATTTTAAAATGATTTCTTTTCCTTTACTCGCTTTCCCACCCCCTGAGCCTTTGCCCCTGCTGTTCCATGCCCAACACACGATCTCCTCTTACCTGCCTGGCGGGCTTCCTCTTCTGCCTCACTCTACCGTCCCTCCCAGGGGCAGCTTTCTCTCCCCGCCCCCCACCGGCCCCCACCAGGCAGAGGCAGTCTGCCCCTCCTCCCACAGGCTCCTGGCACTCGGGTCCCCATTATGATTTGTCCCCCTCATCTGTTTCCTCGTCTCTCCTAGGAGCCTGGAGAGCTCAGGGGGTCAACTCTCGCCTTCCCCACATTCGGCCTAGAATTGATTGGTCTGTTGATGTTACATTAAGGTTACAGATGAGGAAACTGAGGCACAGAGGCATGGAGCGAATTGCTGAAAACACATATATGCGCGCACGCGGACACAGAGGCAGTACCATTTCCGAGGCGATCTGTGGGCATCATCTCACATCTGGACCACTGCAGAAGCTTCTGCTCCCCGCTTCCATGGGTGCCCCCGCCTCTAGCCCATCCTCTGCATAGCAGCCAGGGACCTGGTGAGAAACATGGCTCAAATCAAGTCACCGCCCACACAAGACTTCAGTCTCACTCAGAGTTAAAGCCTAGTCCTTCCAGCAGCTCCCAAAGTCCCGCATGCTCAGACCCCGAGCTCGTCCTCCCCACTTCTCCTCCCCGCTCATTTTGCTCCAGCCACACCGGCCCATTTGATATTTGCAGACCCCAGGCACGGTCCCACCTAGGGTTTCCATCCTCCTGGGTGCTCTACCCCCAGATAGCCACGTGGCTAACTCCCTCCCAGCTTTTCTCTTTTTTTCATGTTTATTTATTTATTTTGAGAGAGAGACAGAGAGAGAGAGAGAGAGAGAGAGAGAGTATGCATGTGGGGGAGGGGCAGAGAGAGAGGGAGAGAGAGAATCCCAAGCAGGCTCAATGCTCAGCGTAGAGCCCAATGCAGGGCTCGATCCCACGAACCGTGAGATCATGACCTGAGCCGAAATCAAGAGTCGGACACTTAACGGACTGAGCCACCCAGCCTCCCCATCTTCCCAGCTTTTTAATCGCTGTTCAGATCTCCCTCCTCCTAGAAGCCGGTCCTGACTGCCATATTTCAAAGAACATCCAATCATGCCTTATCCCTCGACCCATCTTGGTTTCCCTTCACAGAACTTCCTCACTTGACGTGGTATATATATTTCATGATTTTTTAGCTAGACCGAAAGCCCATGAAAGCAGACATTGTGCCTTTTGTTCACTCAGGCATCCCCACACCTGAAATAATACTTGTCACATAACGTGGGTTCAGTAAATGTTTGATATACGTGAAACTCATTGCCCGGTGTGAAGTCACAAAGAAATGGATTTCTAATGGTGGAATTTTATGCATTGCTGCTGGACGGGCACAGAGTGGGTGCCAGAGAAGATCTGAAGAATAAAGTGACTTCCTGATGTCTCTGTCAGCACCCTTTGTCTCCATCTGAAGGCAGGTGGATGGCGCGCGTCTTCACTAGAAAGACTTTCAAAGGACAGTCACCGTTGTGTTGGTGTTGGGTGGTCGGTTTGCTTGGCTGGCTGACTGGTTTTCTGATGAGGGGTACCTGCGGGGCACCCCCTGCTTTCTTCATGATGTGAGGTTTACCAAGGCACAGCGGACACCGTCTCTCTTCCCAGGGGTCTCTCCTCACTCCAGGCCCCACCCCCAATTGTCTCTGGCCCAGCCAAATGGAAAATTTAATTTCCAGCTAATTAGCCCTGAATTTGGTGCCCCTTGTCAAGTTACGGGACTGCCCCTTTTCCAAGAGGGGCGGGCTCCCCACCCACGTGTGGCCAACATTTGACATTGCCTCTCTAGGGAGGGAGACAAAGGCCCCCAGCGCACCATTGTCTGGGCTCAAGGAGATCAGGGGCAGGAAGATACAAAAGCCTGATGAATTCTTCATTACCCTCTGAAAGGGTGATTCCTCCAGGCCTTCGGGCCATTGCGCACAGGTGGGCCCTTGAATGGAGAAGCGCTTTATTTTCTCAACCAACCTGGTTCTTTTCTTGAGTCTTTGAACAGGGCTGCCCGCACCTCCTTCCCACAGCCTCCTCCCCTTGGAAATGCCAACCATGCAGTTTAGCTGAAACCAGAATCCCCACTGCCAGGCTAAGGCAAGGTCGCCCCAGCATCCTGGGAGACCCTCCCTGACTTCCCTCCACACCACAGCACCTGCAGCTGATCAAGGCTTCAGGGGCCACCGGGTGAGACCCTGGTTCTTGGTGGAGCTGTCCCCTCCCCGGCTCCAAAAAGGGTCTCCAGGGAGAGAGCTGTTCCTCCTTCCTCATAGAATGGCCTCAGGAGGAAGCACCCACCCCAAGCTGCTTCTCCACCCCATCGCCACCCCCCCCCCCCCCCCCCAGGAGACCCAGGCAGGACTGGGTGAAAAGTCTGGAAGGGAAGGGGCCACGCTGTGCCATGGCGCCCTCTGCTGGAGGGTCCCATGCCACGTGAGGATGGCCAATTCTATGCCCTGTCCTGACTCTGAGGGTCCAAACAACTGTCCCCTGCCCTCAAGTTCCCCTCTCATCCAGGAAGCCCTTAGAGGCCGTAGTCCTCTGGCCAAGTCTCCTCCAGAAGTAAATGGAGGGGGAGGGAGGGAAGATGAAGCCTGGGGGAGGGGCCGGTTTGAGTTAATGAGCTATGTGCCTTCCTTCCCTATAATCCACGGTATTTGATGGAGCGGCCAATTTAACTTGGCCGTGGGATAATTTGTCATGGGGTTGTTAGGATGGGGAAGCTAGGGTGGGATGTGGAAGGGCGGGCAAGGCAGGGGACTCTCCCCTCACTTCCTGGAAACCCTCCCAGGGGAGGTATATTCCATGCACCAGAAGCCAAGAGACAGAAGAGTGGACTGGCCGAGGGCTCCTGGGAGCAGAGCTAGGATGGGATCAGGGAGGGAGGGATGGGCTCAATGACCCCAAGACGAAGACCCTGGCCAAGCGGAGGACCTCGCCTCTCCCCTGAGGACAGGGGTGTGACTGCATAACACTCCAGGGCCTGGGACCCGAGCCACTGTATACGTATTTATTGGATCCGTATAATCCAGGGACCAACAGACAGATTGATTGGCTCCAGGGATCAATGAGTGAGCTCCACGAGAAGCTTCTCTGCATCTCATGGAGGACGTCAGCTTTTGATGGTTCTTCGAAGGTAACTCATTTTACGGATACGCTGGGTGGCCACAGTTTCCTGGTTTGTCAAGATAGCTGTCCCAGTTTCCACCTATTGTCCCAGGGTAATTGTTAATAATACTGCCTTCCACTCACAAGACCACCTTTGCACTGTGGACAGTAACTGTTATGTTCCCCTGCAGAAGAGGAGAGGGGTGGTCACGCTCAGGTCCCCTGACATGCTGTGTTCTTCCTGCTGCGCTGAACCACGCGCCTAGACCTGGCTGGCACTCAAGTCCACAAAATTGGAGGCCCCCTACCCACTGGAACCTTCCTCCTGCAGGAAGCCCACTACCGACCGACCGACCGACCGCAGCCTGCAGGGGCCCGCCCGCATCCGAGCCCCGCCCTCCCAATCCTGTTTCTCCCTCCCTGACCTGTTTCTCCACCAAAAAGTGCCAGAGTGTGGGCGGGGGTGCGTGGAAGAGGATGCTGGAAGGGTCGCAGGGGCCAGAAGGTCGGGGTCTGGGATCAGTCACTGCACATTTCTCTCCTGGGATCTGAAATGCAACCGCAGCTGAAGGCCCGAAGGGGAGATGGGGAAGCCACACATCCGGATGGGGCTGGAATTCAAAGGTTGATTTGACCATTTGCATCCTACGGTCCTGAGAAGAGGGGGACGGCCAGGCCCTCTCTAGCAAGATCCTCTAGGCTGCTTTTCTGGTAGGCTGTGGCCCCGACTCATTTCCATCCCACCACGGTGACCCACAGACCCACTTTCTGGTCCCTCTGCCGTCTTGTCCACCCATTTTTTTCTGCCAGCCTGCTTTCGAGCAAGCAGCGCCAGGCACCGGGTGGAGTGCCGGCTTCTCTCGCCTCCCTTCTCTGCTTGGGAGGTGTGGCGTCCCCCTCCTCCAGGCACCCCAGCCTTCCCACTTCTGGATGGAGAGACCAGGCTCGTTCCCCAGTGCCCGGAGCTGGGGCGGGGGTGGGGGTGGGGCGGGGGAAGCCTGCCGTCCACTCTCTGGAATGTAGCACCACCTAGTGGTAGGCTGCAGCATGACAGTGCCACCAGTGAAATGTCAGTGAATCAACAAATTTATCAAACATCAAGACACAGGCATGACGCCAGGCCGTCATAGGCAGATCAAGAATAGGCAGAAGATCAAGAGGAAGAAAAGGCAAACAAACATAAAAATCCAAGGCATGCTCCTCGCACCAGAAGGCCCCTACTTTGAGCATGAGCATGAGTCAGACCATCATGAATCCCGGCTGCACCACTTACTAGCTGTGTTACCCTGGCCATGTTGTTTAACCTCTCTGTGCCCCAGTTTCCTCTTTTGTAACATGGTAATATGACAAGCACCTCTCTCAAAAAGATGTAAAGATGAACTGAGTTGAAGGATTAAAACACTTAGCACAGAGCTTGGCAGGCGGTACATGAGTTTTTTTCAGTGGATGCTAGTCTTATTGAGACGATGAAACGATGAATTCAGGCTAAAACGTGTACGAATTCGGGGGAATGTCCACCCAGCGTTGAATTGGAATTATGACAGAGAGCTTAACAGGAGAGGTGAAAAACTGAGTAGGACCCTGTGGAAAATGTGGGGCCGGTAAGCAAGCCAGTAAACCTCTTTAGACCTTGTCTTTGAGAATAAGACAAAGTACTGGAAGGTAGAGACTCCAGCAGATAATCCTTAGGCTAACATCTTTCCGCGATTAACATGAATCACACACCCACCGGGTGCCAGGCTTTGGAGCCTCTGAGACAAGGAGATATAGTCACCAACCCCCAAATCGCAATCTGGCTCACATCACAGAGAGAAGAGGTGGTCGGCTTCCCGGCCCCAATCCCTACCCCAAGCAGTGAAGGCAAAGGTCAAGGCTATCTGTTAGGAGCCTATCCTCAGCAGGCAGAATCTCCAGGATGTCGCCCCCTACAGGGTGAGCCAGGAAACAGCAGGGCTGCAGTCTTCATCAGATGCTAGACAGGGGGAATCACCCCCTCTATGCTCCCCTGGGCTGTCAACAGAATTCATCTTCTCACAGCTCAGAACTGAGGGCCCTGTGTGCCTGATGTCTCTCGGCATTTAGAGGCGTCTCACAGCCCCCTGCCCCGTGGCCCTCTCCACTGACGGCTCATACATGAGAGTTTTTGCTTCTTCAGGACTAGCAGAAAAGTCTTTCTCTTCCAGTCACACAGAATCCTCTATAAAGAAACGTAATCACGGCAGTGATTTCCCATCGTCTCTGCCGTATTCTGTTGATGAGAAGCAAGTCGCAGGACGCAGCCACACTCTGGGACAGGAGGCTGTACAGGAATATGGATCACCTGGTGTGGCTATTACAGTAAGTCAGGCAGGTGACTGCACTTAAATCCAGGGGCCTTGAACCGGAGAGGAAAGATACTGATCAGCTTTTGATTAGATTAGATTCAGTACGCTTATTAAAGTTTGCAGGGTACCCGCCAAGAGGACAGAACTAAGATATATAACTCCAGACTAATGAAGGGGGGACCAGAGTCCTCAGTACAAAAGCAAACAAAAAAAGGGGGGGGGGGGAATAATTGGAAACTGAGCAAGTAGGAAATGCAGCATAATATAAATAAATCCACACTCATCAGTAGTGATAAGCATAAGTGGATTCATTAACTTGCCAGTTAAAAGATAAAGTTTGTATCAATGAAGTTTTAAATCATCCAGGTACAAGCCATCCGCAAGAGACATTTTTAAAACACAAAGATGCAGAAAGTAAAAGGATGGAAAAGGTAAATAAACCATCAAAATAGTATTCAAAGGAAAGGAGACTGGCTACATACATTGTGATTTGGTCGAGTGGGGTATCATCCAGCAATGAAAATGAGTAAACCACAGCGATATTCGCCAACCAGGACAGACTACTAGAGTGTTGATTTTTTTAAAAAAATTATTTATTTATTTATTTTTGAGAGACGGAGTGAGACAAAGTGAGAGTGGGGGAGGGGCAGAGACAGAGGGAGACACAGGATCTGAAACAGGCCAGGCTCTGAGCTGTCAGCACAGAGCCCGACGCGGGGCTCGAACCCACAGACCGTGAGATCATGACCTGAGCAGAAGTCGGACGCTCAACCGACTAGCCACCCAGGCGCCCTAGAATGTTGATTTTTTTAAAAAGCCAGTCATAAAAGAATGCACGCAACATGACTCCACTTAAATAAATTTCAAAAGCACTCAAAACTAAATATATTATTTGCAATACATCCCTTTGTGATAAATTATAAAGAAAAAAGAAAACAATAAAATTTTCTCTGGAGATGGGGAAGGGATTTGGAAAGGGTACCAGGAGGTTTCAAAGTTATGGCAATGGAAACTTATTTTTGAATTATATATTTTTTGAGATGTATATTTTGAATTAAATGATACAATACATGAAAACAATTTCTGAAGCTTAATGCACAATAGATGCACATTCATTTTCTTTGTATTCTTTATGCCTTTTATAAGTTCATATGTATAATATCCTTTCTGACGTGTTTAAAATTCAATAATTGTTTTAAAATTTTTGAAATCCTGATAGCTTATGTGCTCTTGACCCAGAGGAAAAGCACAGCAATGGCACCACGAGAAGACAGGCCTCTCCCTGGGATTGCCACGAACTTCACAAACACCAGCTTGTAGCATCCTACAAGGTCAAGTCTCTATCAACATAGCCCAACAAAGACACAGAACTGCTCATGACCACTGCAACCAGGAGGTACTCTCATGCTGGGGATTTGAGGCTAGACCAAGGGATGGATCCTTGTTCCTTTTTGTTTTTCCAGTGAGCCTGATAGTTGTCTGCTCCACTCTGGGCATCTCAGAATTCCTGTCCAGGTTAAAAAAAAAAAAAAAAAAAAAAAAAAAGAATCCCCATGATGCTATGTGCCTCTGTCACTTTCTCATTTCAGACATTTTTTGGTAATACCTGCCATGTGCCTGACTGTGGGCTGACTGCCAGGGATACCACAATGAAATATGACAAACGCAGTCCCACTCCCAGATGCTCAGAGCCTGAGAGCGCTGTAGACAAGCAAACAGGCAAATGCAACAGAGAATGTTAAATACGGGAAGGGCGTGAGCTCTGTGCATGGGGGGAGAAGACAGGGAAGGTTTCCAAACTCAGGGTGGAGACAGGGAGCCTGGCCAAGAGGGCTGAGAAGGCAGAGGGTCTGTGATGCCACCTCCCAGCATCAACCTCACTCAGATTCCAGAACAATAGTTCGATCTGACACCCGAGGACCAAACCTTTCCTGTCTCCAATAGTCAGTCTCCAGTTCCCACCGCGGTGGTGAGCCCCACTGTTTGGCGCTATGCTTGTCTCACACTGGGGCCTTCCTTTGGGTTGTCCTACAGCACGGGGAGCAGTCCCGCTGAGCTGGTGGCTGCAGGTGCCTGTCCTGTCCTGCCCTGGGCCCTTGGCAGGGGGTCTGGTCTGTTGGCCTGCTGCACGACAAGCACAACTGAAGGAACTAGACTCCTGTCTTGCCACCCGGAACTCCCTCCACCAGAAGCATGCAAGGCCACTCCAAACTCTGGAGCCCAGGCAGCCCAATCTGGGGGGCACCAGGAGAGGAGGCAAGGAGGCTGGGAAAGGGGGAGGTGTGCATCTATAATGGGGAGACCGGTTTCACAACTGTCTAGCTGGGTGGTCTTGGGCAAGTCACATCATACCTCTGGCCTCAGCTTCCTCCTCTGTGAATTGGGCATAGACATGCCTGCCTCTCGGGAGACAAACAGGGTGAAGGAGCTGGTTCAAGGAAGCCCTCTGAGAGATGCAAAGCTCAGTCTTTGTTCTCAAATCTGGCCAGGGGTTTCCAGCCCCCCTATCTCCACTCGGCCGAGACGCCTCCCTCCCCACCCAAGGCCGCTCTCAGCACACCCTCCACCCAGACCAGACCCAGGCTCACCCAGTTCCTGACTCTGGACTCCCATGTGGCCTCCCAGGGGGCCTCAGAAGAAGCTGAGTGCAGAGTGGGTGGAGAGAAGGGCATCACACCCTTTCCTACAACTTGTGGGACAGGAAGTTGGCCAGGGCTTTTCCTGTTGCCCAAAGGATGCTATGCACCCCAGCACCACCAGGTGGCCCCAAGGAGTCAGCCATTGCTTGTAACTCGGCTCCAGGGGCTCCTGAGACAACACGTTATTATTTTTTTTAATTTTTAAATGTTTATTTGTTTTTAAGAGAGAGAGAGACAGAGAGACAGAGCGTGAGCAGGGGACGGGCAGAGACGGAGACACAGAGTCTGAAGCAGGCTCCAGGCGCTGAGCTATCAACACAGAGCCCCGACGCAGGGCTTGAACCCACAGACCACGAGATCGTGACCTGAGCCGAAGTCAGACGCTTCACCAACCGAGCCACCCAGGCGCCCCGACAACAAACTATTTTAAAAGTACAGGAGCCTGGGGGCGCCTGGGTGGCTCAGTCGGTTAAGCGGCCGACTTCGGCTCAGGTCATGATCTCGCGGTCCGTGAGTTCGAGCCCCATGTCGGGCTCTGTGCTGACAGCTCGGAGCCTGGAGCCTGTTTCAGATTCTGTCTCCCTCTCTCTGACCCTCCCCCGTTCATGCTCTGTCTCTCTCTGTCTCAAAAATAAATAAACGTTAAAAAAAAAAAAAAAAAAAGTGATGATGTCTTAAAAAAAAAAAAAATTAAAAAAAAAAATTAAAATAAAAAAAAAAAATAAAAGTACAGGAGCCTGAAGCAGAGAGACCGCCACAGAGAAAATCCAGGCGAGCCTCCTCAACCATTCAGAGGCCACAGACCAATTTAAGAATCGGATGCAAATTATTGACCCCCTCCCCCAGAAAAATGCCCCAGCACGTATATTCGATATTGTCATACAGCATCAGAACCGCAACCCATCCACGGATCCTCTAGAATTTCTTGTAACTCAGCCTAGGTATCCCTGCCCCCGACCTTGGCCACTTCACTCACTGTCTAGGTGATAAATGAGCCCGTCTACCTCCAACCCCTGTGATCAGACCCATGCCTATATCCATCCTGGTGAAATCTGGTTGAGCTGCGCCACCAATGAAACCTAAAAAGAAAGTCACCAAAGATTAGCCAGTTTAAAGGAAGGGGCTTATCAAAGTAGGGAGGGACTTTGTGGTTTGGGGAATTGCAAACTAATTGTCTATGAGCCCCAGACCTAGATTTTATTGTTTAAATCAATAACCAATGCCTCTTGTGCCAAGAGAAACCATCACCCCACTACCACCTGCATATAAGGGCACAGAGACAAGGGTACAGTGGAGAGGGAAGGAGGTAGAAAGGCAGAACTTAGGACAGAGGACAGACTTCCCCCTTCTAGGTACCCTGGGGGCCACTCTGTCTTCTAAACAGAGGGCGCTGAGCCGAGGTCAGACTTTAGTCCATATTAGAAGGTCATCTACTTACTCCACAGTTGTTGACCGAGTGACGGCTATGTGTATGCCAGGCACTGGGGATACGACAGCGGCCATCAAGATGGACACGACCCCTGTCTTACCACCTAGTGAGAAAGACACTCTAGAAAATAATTACTCTCGTAATGAATCACAGCTGGGACACGGGGAACAAAAAATATCACGCTATGGGAATATATAAGAGGTAACCCGGAGGAGAGGAGAGGAAGGAAGAAAGGCTTCTCTGAGGAAGTGATGTTTAAGCTGAACTGGGGGCTGGGTAGGAGGAAGGCAGGTGGAGAAGGGAAGAACAATATTCAGGCAAAGGGAACAGCGAGAATAAAGCCGTATGGCCGGGGGAAGCCAGTGTGGCTGGAGCAGCGGCCCCATAAATATTGTCAGGGGTCTGCACCATTTCAGAGGTGCCCTCAAGGCTACTGCAGGGGTCAGGGACTAGGCAGGAACACTGTCATCTGCTCTTGGAAGAGAGGAGCAGATCGGCCCTGTCGACCCACCGAGAAACACCAGCTACTTGTGGGGCGCTCTCCACTGTGGGTTATCAGTGACAAAACTCGCTTGGGTCCTACTATTCAGAACTTCCATGGAACCATAGAGTCCTGGGAAGCCCCAAAGAGACCATCTAAAGCCAAGGGCATGATCCTGGCTGCACAATCAAATCACCTGAGACACTTGGAAAAATACTTATGTTCAGACAAACACGATCAGAATATCTGGGCACAAGAATCCATCATGGGTACTTTGTAAAGCTCCTAGATGATCCCAGTGAACAGCCAGGGTTGAGAATCATTAGTTTTTTTTAATAGACGGAATGGCTGAGGCCCTTTTACAAAATTATATATCTCAGAAATGTATGCATATTCACATTATACACAAATTGAAAGATTTGTGATGAAAGAGCAGGGGTCAATGAAATTTCTTGTTTAAAATGTGGTTGAACTTAGAGAAAAGGGGATCTGACTTTCTCTTGCTTAGTCCAGAAAAGTAGTATTTAAAAGATGGATATAGGGGCATCTGGGTGGCTCAGTTGGTGAAGCATCCGACTTCAGCTCAAGTCATGACCTCATGATTTGTGAGTTCGAGCCCCGCGTCGGGCTCTGTGCTGACAGCTCGGAGCCTGGATCCTGCTTCGGATTCTGTGTCTCCCTGTCTCTCTGCCCATACCCCACTCACACCATCTCTCCCTCCCCCCCTCTCTCTCAATAAATAAATAAACATTAAAAAATGTTAAAGGTGGATATATAAGTTATTATTATTTTTAAAAAATAGTATTGTGGAGAGCCGCATGCAAAAACATGAAGTTGGACCCCTTCCCTACCCCTGCACAAAAGTTAACTCAAAATGGATCAAAGAGCTAAGTGCAAGAGCTTAAAACAATAGAGATCAGTGCTCGCTTCGGCAGCACATATATTAAAACAATAGAGATCATAAAGGAAAACATAGCAGTAAATCTTCATGCCCTTAGGTTAAGCAAAATCTTCTTAGATACGACACCAAAAGCACAAGTAACAAAAGAAAAAACAGATGAAATGGACTTCATCGCAATTATGAGCTCCCGCCATGCACACAATACCATCAAGAAAATGGGGAAAAAACAACCTGCATCATGGGACAATACATTTGTAAATTATGTATTTGATAAGGGATTGCATCCAGACCATCTAAAGAACTCTTACTACTCAACAATAAAAGGACAAATAACCCAATTTCAAAGTGGGCAAAGCATCTGAGTCGACGTTTCTTGAAAAAAAAAAAAAAATGTATAAATGGTCCATAGCCCAAGAAAAGGTTCAGAATCTCATCAGCCATCAGGGAAATGCAAATCAAGACCACAGTGAGATGCCACCTCACACCCACTAGAAGGGCTATAACCCAAAAGACAGAGGCTGTGGCAAAGATGTGGAGAAGCTGGAACTTTTATACAGTGCCGGTGAGAATGTAAGATAGCTCAGCCACTTTGGAAAACAAATTATCAGCTCCTCAAAATGTTAAACACAGAGGTGTCGTGTAATGCAGCGATTTCACTCCAAGGTATAGAGCCAAGAGAAAGGAAAACATACCCCCACAACCTACACGTGCGTATTTGTGTCATCATGGGCCACGATGGCCCCAAAATGGAAACAACCCAAAAGCCCATTAGCTGATGAATAGATAAATAAAATATGGTGTATGAACACAATGAAATATTATTGAGTGATACAAAGGAATGAAGTATTGACACGCGCTACAACACGAGAGAATCTTGAAATCGTTACGCTAATTGAAAGGAGCCGGTCACAGAAGACCGCGTGTTGTATCACTTTATTTATATGAAATGTCTAGAACAGGCAAATCTACAGGAAGTAGAGTAGCGGTTGCCTAGGGGCTGGGAGGGGGTGGGGAGTGAGTGCCAGTGGGTACGAGATTTCTTTGGGGGGTGATAAAATGTTCTGAAATTGATTGTGAACCACTCTGTGAACATACTAAAAGCCATCGAATCGTGCAATTTAAGTGAGTGAGTTGTGTAGTATGTGAGTTATATCTCAATAAAGCTGTTTTTCAAAAACAGCGTTCTACTCGCTTCCTTATTCTGGGTAGTATTGGGTCATTGCTTTTCTATATTTCATGTTTTCCATTCTTTTCCTCTTTCTATATTTGAAAGCCCACTCATCTATCTGGATTTGTTTCTTATGTCTGATCTGGTGATCTCCCCCCATCCCTCTCTCTCCCTCTTTCTCTTTTTCTTTCTCTCTCTCCTTTCTTAGCCTTTCCCTACTTCATTTCTTTCCCTCACCAAGAAGTGCTGCCTTTGCAGATTTGCTCCCATAGAGAGCTGATAAGCCACCAAGCAAGTGGCTTTTCAGTGAGTCAGTGAACTTCAGGTCTTCCCCCTTGTCACTTAGGAATTACCCAAGTCTATCTGCCACATCACATTAGATTGCGTCTTCAAAGAGCAAAGGGGGGAGGGCCCCTAAGGCAGATAGAGCGTATGGCCAAGCTGATTCCTCGGCAAATGGAACCATTTAGGAAGAAGACTTTTCTGAAATCTTCTCTTACTCAGGTGCCCTATCCTCTAAAGGGTGCCAAGTCACGTAAGGCCAACAAGGGCAGAGGGGACACCTGACGAAAGCAGGAAGACGGAGTTGCCCAAATGCGGCAGATAGCGTTTTCCAAAGGTGGCTATAGCAATATTTCGGATCCCACATTCTCTTCCGAGTTCTTGGACAACCCTCTTAAAAAAGTAGAATAGAATTCCCCTCCTTTGAATACTGCGCAGCCTTGGGGTCTTTCTTTCTTCTAATGAATCGAACACAGCGGATGTGTTGTAGTCAAATTCCTGATGCTAGGTTAGAAAAAGTGATATGGCTTCCATACGGCACTCCCCCTCTCTCTGTCCCTTCCTTTGCCCCTCACTCTGTCTCCCTTTCTCTCTCTCTACCCCTCCTCTCTTTTGTTCTCTCTCTCCCTTGGGACCCAGCCTCCTTGTTCTGAGGAAACCCCGGCCTCATAGAGAAGCCACACACGTGTGTTCCAGCCAACAGTAAGCGAAAGTCTCAGCCCACAGCCAGCATTGACCTCCAGACAAGTGCAGGAGGGAAGGGGGGAGGAAAAGAGGGAAGGAAAGACAGAAGGAAGGAGGGGGAGGGAGCTTTCATAGTTTCAGTTCCCAGCTTCCACACCCACCCAGCTGACAAGTAAAAGACAGGCAAGCTTCCCTGCTGAGTCCTCTCCAAATTGCAGATTCCTACAGTTACCTATCACTGCATAACAAATTACCCCATAACTTTGTGGCTTGAGACATTTATTTTCCCACAGCCTCTGCAGATCAGGAATCTGGACAAGGCTTGGCTGGGTCCCCTGCACCAGGGTCTTTCAAGGGCTGTGATCAAGGTGTTGCCTGGGGCTTTAATCGTCACAAGGTGCCCCTGGGGAAGGCTGCTGCAGTCCAAGCTCACTCCTGTGGCTGCTGGCAGGATGGCCTCCAGTTCCCTGTCGGGTGAGCCCAATATCACGTGGTGGCTTACTTCCCGCAAGCCATGGCAGTTGAACCAAAATGGGAGCAAGATCGAAGCCACCGGTCTTGTAACCTAATCACAGAAGTGACGTCCCATCACTTTTGCCACATCCACTCATTAGAAGAAAGTCACTGTGTCCAGCCACACATAAGGGCAGAGGATCAAAGAAGGGCGAGAATACCAGAAGCCATGACCGGATGCTGCTTGAGCACTCAGCACGAGTAACGCCTCGTCCATTGAGGGCACTCGGTTTGGGAATGGTTTGTTATTCGGCAGCCAGAAAACACCACAGCACAGGGAGATGGAAGTGATGGGTAGGAAAACTGTATTTGTCAAGTATTTACTATATGCCGGGATCATTTCACAGATGGGAAAACTGAGGCTTAGTGCTTAGTGACTTGCTACCGCCATGAGCGACAGAATGGGAATGAAACCAATTCTATCAGATTCCATAGCCCATGACCTTTTCACTTTTCCACTCTTTCCTGTCCTCTGAAGAGAAACAATTCCAAACCATTTGAATATTAAATAGCGTTTCACCAGTGGCTTGTTTTTTAAATCCCTAAATTTAACCAGCAGAGATTATTTCTAGCTACACTCCCCCACCCATACTCCTTCAACTCTCAGTTATGAAGGACTTTCCTCTTCATGCAAATTCTGCGTTTTATGAAACTGGCAGGACCAGCCCACTATGCTTAGCTGGATTTTCCTCCATAAAAACAAGCTTTCTGGAATACTATCATTGCTTGCCCATGGTGAGGACACAGATTCCAGGAAGTTGGTTTCCAAAGCTAAAAAAAGAACATGAGGCAGACATCTGCTTGAGCAGAGAAGAATGCAAAACCCAACTGCTCCTGTCGCTGGTGTGTCCAGCCCCACCCCACGCCCTGCCACCTGTCCCCCAGGAGGGGGTTCAGACTGAACACATAGCAAAACTTTGTGTTTATTCGTTTATAGTTCCAGGATAGGAGGAAGGCTGACTTTTAATGGCCAAGTTTTTAAAAATATAATGTGCACGTTAATTACCTTAAGAAATCTGTTTGAAAACTAATCTTAGATGAGAGATGTCTATTAAGGGAGACTGAGACATTCGTCAGGTTGGATTCCGTGATGGCTGTGTCCTCCTGGGTGCTGATTCTGGGATGTTCTGCATTTGGTCAGGACCATGCCATAAGCATCCAATTCTGTCCTCAGGCCTGGGAACTCAGCAGAGACATGGTCCCTTCAGGAGCACACTGTCTGGTGGGGAGACAAGGCAGCCTTTTCCAGAAGCAGCAGATAACCCAAAGCAAACCCTAGGTGCTCAGGGTTGAATGATATTCTAGAAGATTAATCAGATCAGAAAGATGTCCTCACTCTCCTGCAACCCACAGTGATAATGGTTGCAATCATAATGAGAATTACTATGTATTAACTGGACTGCTTCGTCCATTAACATTTAATTATTGACATGATTGAAATCAGGTCTACCATTTTATGATTTGTTACCGGTTTGTCTCCTCTGTTCTTGCTTGTTTACTCCCCCTTTCCTTTCTACTTTGGACGATTTAAATGTATTTTAGAATTACATTTAATATATCTATTTAATATATCTTTTAAATATAAATAGTTGCATGATTTTTAGAGGTTGCAGCAAGGATTATAGCACACACTCTTGATTTTTCAGTCAGTATTCTATCATTTCACATCAGATGTGGGAACTTTACAACTGTATAGTTCCATCATTTACCCCTTACACTACCCCACCCCCAGCATTCTTTACACAGTAGTTGTCACGTGTATTACATCTGCATCTACACTATTATAATTTCTTTTTAAAATAACCGCATGTATTTTAAAGAAATTGAGAGGAAAAAATAGTTGTATATATTTACCCAGACATTTACCATTACTGGTGTTCTTTATTCCTTTTTGGGGGTCCAAGTTTCCCTCTGGTATAATTTCCCACCAGCTTGAAGAACTTGTTTTGCTTTTCGTCCAGTGAAGATCTGCTGGCATTGTAAAAGAGTGTCTGCTTTCTTTTTGGAAGGATATATTTGCTGTATATAGAATTCTAGGTTGACTATGTTTCCTTCTGGTACTTTAACGATGTTGTTCCACTATTTTCTGGTACTCCATGTTTTCTCACAAGAAGTCTGTGGGTGTCAAAATTACTATTGCCCACTACGTAATGTGTTGTTTTTCTCTCGCTGCTTTCAAATATTCTCTCTCTCTCTAGTTTTCAGTATTCTGACTATAATGCATCCAGATGTGGTTTTCTTTACGTTTATTTTTCTTGGGGTTCACTGGATTTCTTGAATCTATAAATTCATGACTTTCAGCAGATCGGGGAAATTTTCAGTCACCATTTCTTCAAATATTTTTTCTGCCCCATCATTTCTCTCCTTTCTTCTGAGACATCAGTAGACGTCTGCTATTGTCCTACAAATCCTAGAGGGCTTGTTCTTTTTTAAGAAATCTTTCTCCTTCTTCTTCAGATTGGAACATTTCTACTGGTGAACTTTTACATTCACTGATTCTTTTTTCTGCCTTCTCCATTCTGCTATTAGTCCTGAGAGTGAAGTTTGTCACTATTGGAGAAAGAAGTTACAATTAAGCAAGAGAAATAAAGGAAGGCTAGAATAAACTTGGTTGTATTGTATTAGTGTTGGAGATATCAGAAACTAATTGATAATGATGATGATGATGGGGGAGGGAGAGAGGGAGAGAGAGAGAGGTGGGTTCACGCAAGTTAGTACATATACATACATTCCTAAATCTATTCACTGAAAGGATTTAGAAACACTAACACCACAATTGCAGTGAGAACACCTAGTGCTCAGATCTTGGTTTCTAAATACCATTTTCTGAAGCAGAGTTCTTTGGAGAAACAGTTGATTCCCAGGGCTGGGGCAGGGAAAATACAAGATGAACTTTGAGCATCCTATGGTACCTGAAAGTAAGGAAGTACTCAAAAAAATTATGGGAGCATGTCAAAGGCTTTAGGCCACTCTCAAAGAGCTCCCAATGTGTTAGTATTGAATTATATCCCAAATAATAAAATAAATATCCTTTGGTCTATACTGATATAAACAAATAATTGAAAAAATAAATGAACAGGGTGGGGATGAAATGAGACACATAATGAATAAATGTAGAATGAATTGGAAAAATAGAAAATCACCATTCAGACATCTCAATGGCAATGGTTGCAGGCAAGATCCATCAACGAATGCTCAAACTAGTGGGTGAAAGTTTAAGGGAAAACAGGATATAGCTTCAAAATATCTTCCTCAAAATATTTGTTCATGACTGTGGTGGAATATATTCACAGGTTCTTTGTTATGCCTTCCTTCAGGAGGTGGACCATAATTTCTCTCCCCATGAGTGTGGGCTGAATTTAGACTCTCTTCTAATAAATAGAGTATAAAGAGAGAAAAACACTAACTGTATAGTGGAGAAACCTGGCAGACATCCCCTTAACCAAGGGCTCAAGGTTAATATCACCAGTAATAAGACATATCAGCATCATATACCCCGTGATATAATGCAGTGAGATGTCTCCTCTGGGTATTGTTCCCCCAAATCTATAATATCAGCCTACCTGTGAGAAAGCATTTTACTAAACCAACTTCAGGAAATTCTGTAAAATACCAGACTCCTAAGTGCTGCTAAAAAGTGGCAAGATCATTAAAGACAAGGAAAAAATGGGGAACCGTTACAGAAGAGAGGTAAATAAGGTGAATGTGAAGATCAATGCAGTGTGGTATCCTGGACGAGAGCTGGAACAGAATGTTAGTAGAAAAACTGGGGGAAATCTTCAAGATGTAAAACTTCTTGGGGCGCCTGGGAGGCTCTGTTGGTGAAGCCTCCAACTCTTGACTTCGGCTCAAGTCAGGAACTCTCCATTCATGGGTTCAAGGCCACTGACAACTCAGAGCCTGCTTTAGATTCTGTCTCCCTCTCTCTTGACCCCTCCCCCAGCTGCTCTCTATCTCTTTCTCAAAATAAATGACATTTTTTTTGACTTAAAAAAAATAAGATGTAAAACTTCTTGAGCATCAGGACAGAGTTACTCGATACCCAAGGGCTTAGTATAAAGCCTTCAACACGGACTTCCTGATGTGCTCAAGTCAGACATAGCATCAGGAATAACAGCGGCCATTTGTTGCACGCTTAATGGATGTCAGCTACCCAGTTCAGTGCCTTGCATGCTATCATCAGCTCCATCGTACAGGTGAGATGTCGAGCACAGAGACGTACAGTTGCCTGCCCCAGGTCACACAGCTGATCATTGCAGGAGCAAAGTATTGAGCGCAGAAAGTTTGGCTTCAGTGCTCATACTCTTACCTATCATGCTTGGTCCGTGGGAGTATTTACCAAATTATTGCCCTCAAGGATTAGGTAGTTCTACTACGAGAATACTGTGAATCATCAAAAACAAAAACCATAAGATACTGAAGGAAGAAATCCTTTCTAAAAAAGCACAAGCGACACCCGTATTTCCCCAGCTTTAATCAGCTTCCAGCCACCTCCTCGATTCTGCCATTGTAGCCATAACCTCCTCGATTCTGCCATCGTCATAACCTCCTCGATTCTGCCATCATAGCCATAAACTGTACTCTTAGTCACTTAATGTCTGTTAAATCAATTCAATTGTTTTTGCTTAAGCAAATTATTTTAAAAGGAAAGTGACCTCACGTCACTATTGTAAATGGAAAAGGGTATCACCTACCTTAAGTAGATGGTAACCTAAAAATAAATACCATAGAAACAAAACAATGTCAGTAAATTACATCTAGATGCTAGTTCCTGCCAGAGGCTCTGGGCCTCAGCGAGCTCTGTTCTCTTCGATGAAACAGGGGAGATTTAGCAAGTGTGAGAGAGGCGTTCAGGACAGACCAGCACCAAAAGGTAATCAGAAGAATTACCAAAAAAAAAAGAAAGAAAGAAAGAAAGAGAAAGAAAGAAAGAAAAACTGGAAAAAAAAAGAAAAAACAAAAGAATTAAGTTTTCTCTGGAATTTGGGATAAGGAGACAGAAACCCCACAGGAACCACGGCTTCAGCAAAATGGAAACTTATTTCTGGGGCGCCTGGGTGGCTCAGTGGGTTAAATGCCTGACTCTTGGTTTCGGCTCAGGTCATGATCTCACGGTTCGCGGGTTCAAGCCCCATGACAGTCTCTGTACTCTGTAGAGCCTGCTTGGGATTCTCTCTCTCTCCCTCTCTCTCTGCACCTCCCCCGATCTCTCTCTGTCTCTCAAAATAAATAAATAAGCTTAAAAATTAAAAAAAGGAAAAGAAATTTATGTGTCTCACCCACAAATCCAGAGATAGGTGGACTCTGGTTAGTATAACACTCCACAGTGTCGTGAAGCGGCACCTTCCATGCTGTGGTCCCCTCAGGTTTACGAGGTCACTTCAAGGCCAAGTTTGCTGCTCCAACACCAGCCATCACGTCTGCTTTCCAGATTGCCGCGAGAAGGAAAGGGGAAGGTAAAGGAACATTCCTTCTCTTTAAGAAAACTTCCTCACTACTGCTTGCAACCCACTGGCTAGAACTTAGTCACATCGCCAGAGAGTTGGGGGAAAGTAGCCCTCAGGCAGGGCAGCGACGTGCCCAACTTCAAAAAAAGGGAGGGAATTCTATCATTAGAGGAAAAGAAGGAAATGGATAGACAACAGCACTCCCTGTGATCTTGATTCTCCACGCTGCACCAGTGAGCCTCTGGGAGTCACCTCAGGTGGACCACCCGCATCAGCCACGCCCAGACCTTAAGCAGACCTCCCCACCGGCCTCTAAAGCCGGCCTTGACCCTGCTGTTCCTCTGGATGCCTTAGGAGCTCAGGAAAGCACTTCTCTTGCCCCACAAAGGTTATATGTTGTCATTAAGCCCCACTAAAGCCGGTCCTGCCCCCTGAGTCCATCACCCCCAGTCCCCCTGAGCTAGATGGGCTGTGGTGTGGCATATGACATCATTACAGACAAGGGAACACTGCTTACCAAATCAGCCAGGCCTGGGTTTGTTTTCCGACTCGGCCCCTCACTAGCTGCACTGACCATCACCGATTCACTCCCCCCGAGACCCTTCCTCACGGAAGCTGATGCCACAGTGCCAGAGGCAGAGGTCTTGGCCAGAGGCTGGAAGAATCCATGGCCCCAGATCCAGTTACGGGCTGTCAACAGCCCCGTCCCGATACTCAAGGAGTTGCACGTCTTGCAGCGAAGGGGTGCCACATGTAACACGAAGACATATTCGAGAGTCATTCTCAACGTGGAGAGGTACACAAACACGGCCAAGGATGATCTCAGCAACTGGCAACCAGCTGGGGCTGGAAACCCTTCCAGAGCATACGACCCTCAATTACAACCTGAAGAGAGAGGATGTGGCATGACCAGGGGAGGGGGGGAAGTTACGGGACACAGCTGTCGAGAACATCAGAGACGGGTCACAGATGCTGGGCTCCCGCCACCTGGACCGCTGAGCCTGAGGGCACCAGTCCGGTGTAGGACTGGGATCACAGGCGTTTAGAGCGGACAGCCGTCTGGGGCCCGCCAGCCCCCTTGTTCTCCACGTTTTCAGAATCAAAGATGTCTTTTAATAAAAGACGTCTATTGGAAGAGTTCCTTACCAATTACATTGTACAAATTAGAATTAATTCATGTTTCCTGCCTTTTTCACCCAAGAGGGTCCGGTGAGCATGGGCAAAATTAGAGGACCAAGCTGAGCTGACAGATGCCCAACCTCCGGATGTCCTGCTCAGGCTCATGATGGAGAAAAACCCACCACTTTCATGGGAGTTTTGAACACCAAAAATAGCTGGTGAGCCAGCCCCGCTCTTGGCCTCCTCTATCTTCTTTGCAGATCTCCAAGCTCCTCCCAGTTTGGCAAGAGCAAACCTTCCTGTCCAAGCCCCTCTGTTGACTGGTGGGAAAACCAGAGCCCAGAAGGGGGGCTGGCTTGGCCAAGGCCACACAACGATCGATGGAAATATGTGTTGCAGTCCTCCACACCGATGGCCACTGCCCTTCCCACCTCCACGCACTCCAAAACTCCCCTGGCAGGCTGACAGCACGGTGTGGGAACCGGCTTAGCAGAGTTGCAGGGAGAAAGGGGGGGGGGGGGGGAGGGTTGCTCCCAAGGAAAGAAGTTGAGAATCATCCACACCCAAGGATATAAAGCAGAAAAGGACGCCTGGATCAGAAGGCCAAGGCTGTGCCAAAATGCCAAAGGTACCGTAAATTAAGCTGCCTAACATGCCAGACTCGTTCTAATTACCCAGCATGCTGATAGCGTGTCTGAAGGCTGCAGTCTTTACGATGGGTCCCATGACATTCATTTGGCTTGTTATATGATCTTACGCAGGTGATAAGTGAGAGCATTGTTTTCCCCAAATACCATCTAGATCAAGCTCAGAACAGACCACCCAGAAAGCAGTTGTAACTGGTCACGCTTAATGGAAGAATAAATCGCAACAAGTTTTTATTCCCAGCCCCTGATGAAATCACTGATTGCCTCGTATAAACTGTCAAACGCCCTGGGACAGTGTCAGAGGAATCAAGTGCTAGCTCAGTTTTCTCAGTACCTGCGTGACCTTGACGGTTCTCGGGGGGGTCCTCAGTTCCTCCGTCGTAAAGTGGTTAACATCAGTCCCTGGATTCGTTTGCGAGGGCTGCCATAAGAAGCACCACAGATGGGGTGCAGAAGCAACAGAAATGCATGGTCTCTCAGTTCTGGGTGCTGGAAGTTCAAGATCAAGATGTTACCAAGGTCGGCTCTTTCTGAGGGCTGTGAGGGAGTCTGTTCCGCGACGCTGCTGAAGCTTCCTTGGCCTTCCTTGGCTCGTAATCACATCGCTCTGATAGCTGATGTCCCCGTCACATGGTGTTCTCTCCCTGTGCACCTGTCTCCCCGTCTCCCCTTTTTATAAGGACACAGGCCGTATTGGATAAGGGCCCACCCATCTTAACCATCACATCTGCAAGGACCCCGTTCCCATCTCAGCAAGTCTGACACGCATTGCAGAAGGCCACGCACGTGAAAGTACTTAGGGGCAGAGAAAGCAGACAGGATGGAAGGGACCCGTGTGGTGTCTTCAGGCCATGAGGGCCACAGAGATGTGGCCGTAACACCTCCTAGGGGCAGGAGCCTGGAGGTGCCCGGGGTTTGTGACCATTCTGGAGAACTCGGCAGAGAGCTCAGGTGGCCAGCTTACCCATGTTTCCCCGAAACCCTTGGTGCAGAAAGGGAACCCTCTCCAGCTGTCTCCCTCCATCCTATGACACAGAGACCTGGAGTGACTTGTCCCAGGCCCCGCAGACAGGTAGCTGGGGGAGCCCACATTCAGACCCAGCCAGTCTGGCTCCCAAACACCGCGGCTGCTTGCATTGGGGGGCGCCAAAGGGCTCAGGGTGGGATGTGGGGCTGAGGAAAGGACTCCACTGACAGGCTCAGCCTGGGAGACGTGTGGAAATTTCCACTTCGTGCTTTAGAGTTTTCCAACTAAGCTCCTTGAAGAAGAGGGGGAGGTCCTGGGGAGCAAAGACCAAACTGGGTCAGGTGAGGCATTTGGAGAGGGACGAATCCTTCATGCCCTCCCCCCCGCCCTCCGTCCTTGGAGAGGTCTAAGTAACTTTTTCCATTACTTGATTTTATTGGAAAACATCAGACATCCAGACAAGGATAGACCATAAAACCCCTTTTGCTATTTGGCTTTATCAAAGTTACCAATACACCATATTTACCTCAGATTTTTACTTCTAAGAAATGGGACAACAGGGGCACCTGAGTGGCTCAGTTGGTTAAGCATGTGACTTCGGCTCAGGTCAGGATCTCACGGGTCACGAGTTCGAGCCCCACTTTGGGCTCTGTGCTGGCAGCTCGGAGCCTGCAGCCTGCTTCGGATTCTCTGTGTGTGTGTGTGTGTGTGTGTGTGTGTGTGTGTGCCCCTCCTCTGCTGGTGCTCTCTCTGTCTCTCAAAAATAAAATAAGCGTTAAAAAAAAAAAGAAGATTCTCCTAGTGATAAGGCTCCCATGCTCCCCCGTGGTATAGACCTACAAGTGGAGATGCCTGGGTCAGGGAGGCAGGGGCATCTTTGGCTCTTTTGAGTATTGCCAAACTTCTCTTGAAAGTGCTCTCCAATTTATACTCCCGCTTGTAAACGTTTGAACTCACCGCATCCTTGCCTACACTTAGTATTATCAGACTTCGGAATTTTTACCAAGCTAATGGGTATGAAATGGTGACTCCCTGGGATTTGAATGTGAATTTCCACTTACTAGCTGTGAGATCAAGAATCTTTTCATGGTTTGATTTTAATGGCCTGAATCTTTAGGTAACTCTCCTGGTGAGGTTCAAGGGGCAGTGCAGAAGGACCTGAACTTAAATCTTTGGCCTGGCTCTCAGTAACTCCAGAAACTCTCCTAGCCCCTGAGAAAGATACTGCCCATTGCTTGAATAGCCTGGAATTGTTGATCTTGTGGAGGCTGAAGGGCAAACGTAAGAGACAAGAGGCCTGTGTTCCACCCCATCATTCACCGATCATCAGCTCAGCACCCCTGGTGGTGACCCATGGGGTGGGAAGACAGACAAAGCGCCTCAGTGATGGCACGGGAGCCCGTGACGGTGCAGGAACCTTCTGGAGAGAATGTGAACAAGAGAAACAGTAAGATCAAGAGACTGCTCCCCTCTTGAGCAGCAACCACAGGGAAATTCTGGGTGCTATTTTTTAAGTGAACTCTATTGAAATTGAACAGAACGGTAGAAAAGTATACAGTTGTAAGTGCTCAGACCAATGAATTTTCATAAAGTGAATGCCTTGGTGTAATCACCACCCAGATCTAGGGTAGAAAGTCACCAGCACCCCAAAAGTTCCTCTCCCCTCCCCTCCCATCACTACCACCTCTCCCCTCCAAGATAGGGCTATGTACATACTGTCAATATATAATTCTGGCTGTTGGAGGGTAGAGGCACGGAAGTTCCTGGATTTTCCCTTGAATCTCACTAGAGAAGGTACCTGAAGTCTTATGTCATCCTAATACCATGTGAAGTTTTTAAGTATTTGAGCACATAGCCTCCGATCGCAGCAAGGTCACTGAGGTCCCTTGCTTGGCCATGGAAGGAGGTTGGTGGCTGGGATGGGGGTGGAGCCCTGAGGTGGGGAGTGGCTCAGGGCAGTGATCATTTACTAACTGGCCGGACTGTTAGTTATTCTGACATTCTCCTACCCAGCATGCACTTGCTGTGTGAGTAACGGAGACTCAGCAGAGGGCACAAGTGAAAGAGGCAAAGCCACCAAGAGGTTTGTGCCCTGCAGGTGGGGGCGGGCGGTGGGGGCTCGGCGCACGGCTATGCGGAGAGAAGTGAATGGATTGTCAGTATATTTTGCTGGAAGAATTCACAGGACCTGGTGATGGGTTGGATGAGGGGGTGAGGGTGAAGGAGGTGTGAAGGACAACGCCTAGGCTCCTGGTGTGGGCGCCTGGTTGGAGACCAAGGCTGTATACCAAGACAGCGTTGCTCAGAGGAGGAACAGAGTTAGGGTGAAAATTATGAACTCTACTCGGGACACGTTAAACCTGAGGTGCCTCCAAGCCCGGCCTGTGGAAATGTCAAATAGAGAATTAGAAATAGGGTTTTGGAGCTGAAAGAAAGGTCTGGATTGAAGATTTAAGCCTGGGAGTCAGTGGCCTATGCAGGTTGCTTAAGACCATGGATGTAAATGAGATTCCGAAGGAGAGAGAACCCAACAACCTAACTAGTTATTGTTAAATAAACATGAAGTGCGTTAGCGATATCAAGCCTATGTTTGGAGAGTCCTTATCTTTTAGACAAACATACCAAAATGTTTACATGTAAAATAATGTGTAGCATGGGGTTTACCTACGAGTAAACCAGGGCAAGGATGAATATTATGAATATTTATGTCTTAAATTGGCAATTGTTGAAGATGGGCGGTGCGTACCCAAGGGTTCATTACCCTGTTCTCTCGATTTTCGTCTATGTTTGAAATTTTCTAGACTAAAAAGATTCAAAGGAAAACAAGGATGCAACACAGAGCCTTGAAGACCTCCAGCGTTTAAAGCAGTCAGATGGGGGAGTGCGGAAAATCCTGCAAAGGAAACAGAAGGAAGAAAGGCTACCAGTAGAAAGGGGTCCCTGACGTTCACCAGAGGGAGGGACTCAAGAAGGATCAAGACGGAAACTGGCCTGTTAGGGACTCAGGGGGCAAGTCGGATGGGTGTTCAGTTGGGCCGGATGGGCTTAACAACATGGAGGCCGTTGGTGACCCCTGCAAAGACAGTGCCTAAAGAGCAGGTTCAGTGTCAGGAATCTCCCCGGAGTGAACCGAGGATCAGGAAAGGTGAGAGAAGGCAGGAGGATGTGTGGACACCCCCGACTGGGAATGAGAGCAGAAGGTGGGCAGTTGAGGGGATGGGAAAGACTGGAGCATTTTGATCCGAGAGAGAAGGAGACATCAAGACGCAGGGCGCGGCCAGGGCACCAGCGGAGTGAGCCTCCAAGGGACCCATCGTCTACGGTTACAGGAGGGAAGGGGGGAGTCTGGTGGGGCGGGGGGCGGGGTGGGGGTTGCAGGCTGGAAGGTTCACAGGCCAGGGCCCAGCTGATGGCTGCTCTTGCCTCTTCTGGGGGCAGGACACTAGACAATCGGACACTCGCAATGGAAGGACACAAAAGGACAGTTGAGGAGAGTGAAGTCTGCTCGCAAGGGTCGCGGGGAATGAGGGCTGGACGTGTTAAAGAAACCCCGCAGGACGGTCCCTTCCTCAGTTACCACTTCCTGGATGCGGATTTTAATTCTTGTTTCAAACTCTGAAGTCGCGGCCGCTCGCTGATGTTGCAGGACCAGGGAGCTGCGAAGTAACGCATCACTGCGCTCAAGGTGAAAGTCACAGTGACACCAAAGAGGACCCGTGTCCTCAGAGCTGAAGGCCACCTCTGAACCAGAGACAGGGTCAGAACTGAGTCAGGACTAGGCCCCTGGAGTCACGGACGTTCCCGCGCTTGGCAGTGGCTGTGTGAAAACGCCGTAATTCCAAACTGGAGAAATCAAAGAATACAGTGGCTGCTAATGGTAGGCTTGATGCAGTATTTCAGTAATTTGCCGTCTTCCGTTTATTTCACAAGTAAACATTCTCCCTATTCTCTTTTTCCGTAAACTGTGTGTTTCTGTAATACGGCAGAGGAAAAAAAGTTGGGTGACAGTTTTTGGTTAACTGCTAATACTGAGCTCTTGACTTTTTGTTATTGCTAAAGAAAATTCACCTTGACGGAAATATCTTTCATTATCTGCCCTTGTAAAGGGTTATATATTTCCCTTAACTGGCTGTCTCTCCCCAGGCTGGCATTGTATTTCTTGGGGAAAAGAAAAAATAGCCACCAGCCTGTACCTGCATAGTACCCTGCGTTTTCTAAGCCAGGCCTTCCAGCCTCAGCTGCTTGGAGCTTCACACAGCCTCATGTTCCATGAGGTTGGCAAGACGGGGTGGTGGTTCTTTTCATTCTTCTTTTTAATCCCCACTTACCAGGTCAAGAACACAGGCGTCCAGGGGGGAGACATGATTGCAAAGATGACTTGGCTTGTTAAAGGCCGTTGCCCCAGGAGCCAATCATCCGGCCCGCTCGCTCGCTCGTCAGGGCTCTGGGAGTTGCGGGTTTGGGTCCGAGGGACAGGGGACGGAAAGGCTGGGGCTGGGGGCTGAGTAGCAGGAGGGACCCCAGGATGAGAGCTCTGACCGGTCCTCGGGCGCCCTCTCCTGGTGTCTCATTGTTAACCAGCCACAGCAGGTATGAGCAGGAAGTCTTTTTCCTCCAAAGACAGAGGCCCTCCCCGGGCAGAAAGCTGTGAAAAGGTCCTTCCCTGCCAGAGAAAACCAGAGGCCTGCCAGGCTTGGGCCATCACTTAGACGTGCTCCAAGTTAGAACAGAACTCTGCTTTTTATTGAGCCATGAGCAAAGGGCCAAAAGCAACACGAGTGGGGACCCCCACCCCCTGGAAGCCAGGCCCCTGCCCCCAGCGCCTCACCGCAGCCTCTATCCCTCTGCAGACGGACAGAGACAGGTCTGGTGACTCACTCCTCCCCAGGGAGCAGCCTGTGGAGGAAACGGCTCGGGCTCCCCGCCCCCGAGGAGCGCCTGGGAGGAGCTCTGCACGGACGGACTTCAGGAAGGTCCTGGTCTCCAGGAAGGAAAAACAGAAGGACTGAAATCACCACGGTTGGCAACAGTGCCGATCTCCAGGGTGTGTGGGCCCCCGGCGAGCAGCAGGAGGAAATAGCCGCGTGGGGCTCCTGAGACGTTCTGGGTGGTCAGCCTCTCATGCAAGAGAAGGAAGTCCCAGGATGGAGCTCCTGGGAAGGGAGCACCCTGTCATCTTGTCCTGGGGCACGGGAGCATTAGTGGATGCCTGGAGACACACACTGCGGTGCCCCACACGAGGCCAGAAATTCATTCAACTCCTCTTGTGTCATACAGCCATTCGTCCCACCACTCTGCGGGCACGTGGCAATTGCCCTCTTGTGCCCGATGCCGGGCTGGGCTCCGGCGTAGATTCAGGGAGCGATGAGACAGTCCTTGCCCACGAGTGGCTCCCAAGGCCAGAGGAAGCAGAAGTTTGAATGGCTCTGGCTTGCGGCAGCACGATACAAAGCAGGCCCCAGAGCCGCCCCGGGCCCGGGGCTGTGCTGTGGGAACACAGAGCATGTCCCACTCTGTGCGGATGGATATCTGCTCCCCCACTGCCTTCAGGTGCTGCCCAAAATCCTCAGTGCCGGAGGCCTTCCCTGACCACACCCCATCGCCCCCTGTCCTGTCCCCTGACCCTGCCTTATGTTTCTTCAAGGCACTTATTCCCACCTCCTAGGCTTACACTGATTGATTATCTCACCCAGAATGCCAGTTCCGTGAAGGAAGAGACCTTGTTCTGTTCACCTTGGAGTTCTCAGCTCCCGCTACAGGGCTTGGCACAGAAGCTGCTTGGTGCCTCTTTGTTGAAAGAAGGAAGGGAGGGAGGGAGGGAGGCAGAGAGGGCAGCGTGACTCATCAACCCTGGCAGATCTGAGAAGGGCTTCCAGGTGGAGGTGGCCTATGGCTGGGCTTTACAGCAGGAGTAGGATTTCCCCGGGAGTGGGGGGGGGGGGGGGGGGGAAGAGAGGACAGTCAGACATAGGGAATGGCTGCTACAGAGTTAGGGAGACTGGAAAGAGCCATAGCCCAAGTGCTAAGAGCTTGGAGCAGAGCTGCGGCCAAGAAGGCCAGAGAAGTACGTGGGACGGGTCCTGAAGGGTCCTGAGGGTCCGAGCCATGTCCCTGGGCTGTAGGGAATTGTCTAGAGCAGTTCAGCAGAAGACAAGGAAGGGCGGGGCGTGCTGGAACAGAGAGACGGAGCCTGGGAGGGAGACGTATTGGCAAAGAACTACTTGATTTAACAGCTGTCAGTGCCAGCAGGGGGAGGAAATTCAGGGGGCCAGAGGGTCCCAAGCACAGAGGTACAGCCCAGGTAGAGCCTGGGAGGCTTCATGGAGGAGACACGCTCTGTGCGGGCCTCTGAAGGCCCCCAGACCACACCAGAAGGAAGGAGAGCTCCTGCCCAGTGGGTCCCATGCCTCTTGTTCAGCAGGGTGACGGGAAGGAGGAAAGAGCCAGAAGGAAGGCACCAGAGCAAGCTCTGAGCAGCTGACAGCTTCCCGGATGGGCACACTCCCCCGACACGACCAAGATGGACTTGGACTAAATATCCAGCCGGGAAACCCCTGTGTAGACAGGCCCACGTCCCCGGCAAGCCTACCCCTCCCCTCTGTCTGGATCGGCCTTGAGTATCCTGGGCCCGCCCCTTGCCTGGTGCCATCTCAAGGCTGGCCACTTGCCCCAGACACAACTCTGCCACCCACCCTGCCCGGGGGCCCTCTTTGGGAGCCCTCTGTCCCAGGCCAGGCCCTGCTCCCCTTTGGAGGGCACTGGGGTTTGGGTCTCTCCAGGCTAAGCGGAGCCTGGGCGGGCAGAGGAGGCGCAGGGGCTGGGTCTCCTCTGGTCTCTTGTAGCCCCGTTCCTTCCCACCCCCACA
The DNA here is from genome assembly GCF_046562875.1 of Panthera onca. Lineage (NCBI taxonomy): Eukaryota > Metazoa > Chordata > Mammalia > Carnivora > Felidae > Panthera > Panthera onca. Next base: position 66,904,842 of record NC_138350.1, read on the forward strand.
CAGGAGAGGGGGCCAAGATTCACCCCAACACAGGCGCCTTCCCCTCAGGACCCATCCACAGCCAACATCAGGCTCTGGAGGCCTTGTGAAGAGACACAAACTCTGACAACCAGCAAGTCCATAGACGTCACCCCACCCAACTTTGGGATGTAGGGGAGACACATTATCTTATATATAGCACTGCTCCTTATAGCTCTAAAGTCACTTTTTGGTGCAAACACATTAAAAAAAATGTATTATGTATGACTCGATATCACATTTGATATATTTAGATAATTTTTCAGCAAAGAAAACCAACAAAACCTCTCTGGGAAAAAGAAATTCCCTTTCCCCCACATTTTCAGGTTCTTTTCGGTGCCTGGGTCCTGGCTCTCCTCTGGAGAGCAGAGAGGTCGGGCCCCCGCTCCCGGCCCCAGGAGCCCGGCTCTGGGGAGAGGCGAGCGAGCAGCCCTTCCTCGGGTGCACACGCCCCACCGAGAGGTGTCAGATTGATTAACTTCTTGATGGTAGACAGCTCCCTAATGGTTTTCTTTGCAATGTCTCCGCTCCAAACGATCGTGACCCAAGGCAATTTACAGTTACTTCCATTTTTTTTAATGAAGTCTGATTTAATAGTCGGAATGGTTAATGGCCTCGTCTGTCACACATAATAAAACAGAGCCTAATTGTATTTTAAAAAGGCCCTTTTGGTATGAACAGAAGCAACAACTTGATTGCATTCTGAGAGAGGGTTTGGGTGTGTGCTAAGATGGCTTCCCAAGGGCACCAGAGCCTTCTCCCTGGCTTGCCATTCACCGTCCCTCCCCCCACTCAGTGCGCTTTCTTCTAAAGGGATTTCTCAATTCCCCTCACCAGTTGAGGCCCATGGCCATCCCACCGGTTTCCTCAGGACGCCCATCATGGGCTCCCAGGACTTTACACACCCTGCTGTAATTATAGCCCTCCGGGCCCTCCCACGGGAGAAAATGGCCTGCCACCCATTTTACACCTGGGAAAACTGAGGCTGGCTTGCCCGACTTGCCCAGAGCCCCAGGGTGGTGACTCACTGTCTCTGGCAGGCACCGGTATCAGTTCTGCCCACTGACCCTCTCCGACCGCCAGACCCCCCACTTGGCACTCCCCCCGTGTGGCAGAGTGGGGCCCCTCTGAGCCAGGCCCGGTGTCCTGCCCTCTCGAGTCACCGCGGTTGACCGCTGAAGGCAAAAACCCATGAGGAAACTGAGGCGGAGAGAAGCGACTCACCCGAGCGCACACAGAGTTTGTTCAAAGGCACCTGAGGTGATATTTGGGGTCACTGAGCAAATGGCACGCTTGCTTTTTATAAAATACAAAAGGAGCCTCCCTCCTTTACGAGAGCCTGGGAAACCGCGCAGAAGTCTGGTAGGGGTGGCCCCCCACCCCCACTGGCCTGCTCTATGCAGCAGCCTCCCCTGACCCCCCATCCCCCGGTGTGCCAGCATGCCCTGAGAGAGCCCAGCCCGGAGCCCTGGGCAAGGCCTACCAGTCGGCTGAGGCAGGTGTCACAGGGAAAAGGCCTGAAGAGTCAGCGTGGCTTGGCTAAGGCCGCGAGCTAACACGACACTGGGCGCACAGGGCCCTCTCCCCGGGGCTGAGACATGGTGGAAAGAGCACCAGACCCCGTGGCATGAGGCCACTTCCCTTCGCTGAGGGCCAGCTTTCCCTCTGTAAAACACACCCTCGTTCTTCGAGCCTGCCCCTCCCTACCCATGGCTGTGGGGTCGTCCCTGCCGTGCCCCTGCCTTCAGGGGGAGTTTTGCCAAGGGCAGATGAGGGTGCCGGGCAGGCCCACAGCGTCTGTCTGGAGTGAGACCAGATTCCTGTGGAAGAAATGCCTGGCCGAGGGGGGGTGGCTTGGCCCAGCTGAGGCACGTACCCCTACGATCCTGGGAAGTGGGGCCTGTCTGGACATTCCCATCTTCCGTCCTGTAGCCTCTTTTAAATGCTGGTGCCCAAATGGAGGCTGAGGAGGAGCGTGAAACATGTGGGCTCTTGTCCAGTGTCTTTGGCCAGAAGGGTGGGTGGCTGGGAGAGTCATCCGGGCAGGACTGCCGCTGTTCCCCAGAGCTGGCTGGGCAGAGGGCCTGAAGGCTGGTGCCAGAACTTGCAGATCGTGTCTGTGGGCAGGGCCCATGGCTGTAGGCTCATCTGGCTTCTCTAATAAGGAGAAGGGGGGTGGGGGCGGGTCATGAGGATGGAAGCCTTCTAGACCCTTGCTGCTACCATGTGTAAGGAAAACATCAACTGAGAGTTGGGCAGGCCGGGTTCCCGCCTGCCCAGCTTCCAAAATGTCTGACTGGACAGGAAGGAGCATGTGTTCTCTCTCTCTCTGTCTCTCTCTGTCTCTGTCTCTCTCTCTCAGTCTCCAATCTCAAGCTCAAAAGGACAAAACAAACGTGGGTACCAGGAATGGCTGCAGCAGGGGCTCTGCTGGAAAGAAAATTAAAATGAGCCCTTGCAAAGAGAAAGCTTGACGACTCTCCGTGTTGCCAGAAGTTCCAACTGGGCACAGGGACAATTCTCCTCGGGGACATGAGAAGGAAAGATTTCCTCCCAATTGTCTCTGGCAGCCTTCCTGAAGCTATAAGTATAGTAAAGAACCTCAGGATGAATCTGGCGTCTCTCTTCCTTCCCTTCCCGCCCAGCCTCAGCCTCATTAAACACTCCCTTGGTCTCCTCGTCCCTTGCCCCCTCTGTCATGCCTCTCTAGCAAAATCCCAGTGCTGGGGAAATCAAGAGTCTATCGTCTCCGCTCCTGCACTCGGCCAGGGAACAGAGCTGGAGAGAAGCACACAAACAGGCTGTATCAGTGAGCCCCGGTCACGCTACCGTCACAAACATCCCCCAGGCCTCAGGGCCCCGCCATGGCAGAGGCTCACTTTCCACTCAGAGAGGACAGGTGAGCCGCAGGTGGCTCTCGCCCATGGTCCTCTCTCCAGTCCAGGTTGATGGAGCAGCCTCTGTCTGGGATAGGGCCAGCCTCGGGGTCGAGAGAAAAGGGAACATGGTGAACACACCCGATGTCACAGAGCTTCTGCTTCGAAGGGACACACATCACCTCCCTTCCTAATTCACTGATCTGTGCAAGTCTTCTGGCCAAGCCCAGTGTCCTTAGGGCAGGAAAATAGAGTTCTCCCCTCCGGCCCCCGGAGTGCTCATGAATATTTTCGCAAAATAATGCAGTCTACCAAACAGGTGGGCACACAGCCTCTCTTGTAGGGCATGCCATTCACCTAGAATGGGCTCCATCTGGCCCATCCATTCGGTCCCCCCCCCCCACCCCTACCTCTATTTGATGCCTTTCCCACCCTTCTCAAATGCCCAAGCTCCCTGCTACACACAATTCCACTCTAGCCAATGACTGTCCTTAATTCACAGAAGAGACAGAAGCAACCAGAAGAAACCTCTCAATACTTCCAGCACCAAAGCGACCAACTCTGCCTTCTCTCCTCTCCCCAGATCTGAGCCTTCTGTGTTTCCATCCAGAGACTCTTCTGCTTGTTCACTAGATGTCCCCAACTCCTGAATACCTCTCTGTCTCCCTGACACCACCCCCCCATTTTCCCCTCTCTGCTGGACCATTCTCCTTAGAGTCAAACATGAGGCTTCACCTTCATCCTGAAACACTCCCTTGACCCTACCCCCTCTCCAGCTCCCACCTCGCACCTGCTCTTGTATATGCAAAATTCCTACAAACTGTTGCTCTGCTCTGTCTCCAATTCCTCAACCGCCCTTCTCCCTTGGCCCCCCTCCACCGCACCCACCCCACCCCACACAGTTAATCCGACTCTTAAATGTCAGAGAATCCAAGACTTGATCCTCATACCTCCTTTCCGTCCATACTCACTTCCTCGGTGGGCTCACAGACACTCGGCATTGAGCACTGCCTGCATCCTGATAATCTCTCCACTGACCTCTCTGGGCCCATCGTCGCCCCTGAACTTCAGATACACATATGCGGCAGCTACGCGACCAACAGCTCCATTTGGACAAAATTAAACATGTCCCAAACCAAAGTCTTGATTTTTAACACCCAAACCCACTGCTCCTACCTCCGTGGTTGTGTTCGCTGTTGCCTCAGTTGTTGGTGGCTCCATTCCTCGAGTCATTGAGGTCAAAAACTAGGAGTGTTCCTTGACTCCACATCCCGTAACCGGGCTCCTTGCTTCTGTCGTTGTCCTCCTCCAGGATGGAGTGATTCTTCAAGGCCAAGTTAAATCAAGGTATTTTCTTCCCCTAATCCTCCAAGGCTTCCGTCGCAGAGTAAAACCCAGTGCACCCTCCAAAACCTACAAAGGCCTGTGTGATCTGGTGCATTGCTACTGCCTCTCCGTCCCTCCAGGTTTGTACCTCAGCCATCCCGATGCCCCCAAACTCACTAAGCAACTCCCACAGGAGCACTTTGTACTGGCTTTCCCCTCAGCCTGGAATGTTCTTCCCCCAGAGACCCACATGGCTTGCTTCCACAAGTCTCTGCGAGGGAGTCCCTGTATCAGAGAGGTCTTCCCTCACCATTCTATATAAAATAGACTTTTGACAACTGCTGTCACTTTATAGACCCCTGCCTGACTTATTTCCATATTGTGTATCATACGTGCCCCCCTTTTTTCCTCTCATCTCTCTCCCCAAAAGAGAATGTAAATGCCACAAGCAGATGTCTTATTTGTTCCGTTCATTGATGTACATTGTATGCACATCTGTACATTGATGTAGTCCTAGCCCCTAGAGCAGTGCTCGGCATACAGTAGGCCCCCAACAAATATTTGTTGGATAAAGGAATGTGTGAATGAACCCATGGGGGAGATAGCAGAGACAGGAAATAACTCACTCTCATGCAACACGGGGCCTAGGATGTTTTGAGACTTCTATTTTGTGAGACATTAAGCTTCTTTACTACCGAGGCTATTTTGAATGGAGTGTCTGTTCTTTTCAGCCAACAGCATTCTAATTGAATCACTGCCATCTAGGCCACTGGGCAGGGAGAAAGAGGACCCAGGCAGGAGAATCCTGCCAGCAGCCAAGCTGAGTAGAAGTCCATCCATGGTAACATGGGGTTGGGGAGCTGGCACTTTGGATATGGTTTTATGGACCTCTCTCCCGGGTTCACATCTAATATGGTGGGACAGTGTCCCAGATTTCAGCAGTGTTCTAGCAGTGCACCACAAGACCCCACAATCAGCCAGAGCTTGGGGTCCTTGGGTAAGGGCCTTAGAGACAGGAATGGTCACAATAGAACTCTGGTACTTTCCCCCTCAACACCACAGAGGTGGTCCATTCTATTGCAGGGACAGGTCAGTGTTGGCCTCCTTCTAGAGAGAGATAGAGAAAGAACCAGGTAATTGTAGGCCGTTGCTGTGGGCCAGGCATGTTACATGCATTTTACCATTTAATCCTCACCTGGAAGGGAGCATAGAGTGCGGGCTACTACTGACACTATTCTTCTTTTTTCCGTTGTTAAACTTCTCTGTTTTAAACTCATTCTGATCAGGCCTTCATTCCCATCACTGCACCAGATAAACTCCTGTCATACACATCACTGGCCTCCAGGATGCTAAACCCAGTGATGACTTCTCCGTCCTCACCTAACGTGACCTCACATCAGCACAACAATTGACGGGTTGACCATTCACTTCCCCCACCACCATATTCACTTAGTTTTCCTGTTTCCTTTCAGGCAGCTACCCATCAGTGTCCTTTGCTGGTTCCTCCTCATTTTCCCAACCTCTTGAGAAAGGACTACCCAGAAGCTGGGTCCTTTTACCTCTTCTCTCTCTATTCATACCACTTCCTTGGAGATATCATCCGTCCCATGACTTTATATTTATCCACTGCTGTGGACTGAATGCATGTATCCCTCCCCACCATCCAAATTCATATGTTGAAGCTCTAATCCCCAATGTGGTGGTATCTGGAGGGGGGGGGCCTTGGGAGGTGATTAGGTAATGAGTATAGAACCTTCATGATGGGATTAGTGACCTTATGAGAAGAAGAAAAGGCCACAGCCCTCTCTTTCTGCCATGTGAGGATACGACAAGAAGGTGGCCATCTGCAAGCCACGAAGAGAACGCTCACCAGAACCTGACCCTGCTGGCACCTTGATGTTGGACTTCTCAGCCTCCAGAAACGTGCGAAATAAATTTATATTGTTTAAGCCACCCAGTCTGTGGGTATTCCGTTATGGCAGACCAAGAAGACACCCTCATACTTGCCCATCCAGAATTCTTCATCCCTTTCTACCTGGTACAATTTCCATTCTGGTATCATTTTCTCTCAGCCTGAAGAACTTCCTTAAGTCTCTTTTCTTGTGTGGGTCTGCTGGCAACAAATTCAGCTTTTGTTTATCAGAAAATGTCTTTATTTTGTATCCTTTTTGGAGACATACTTTTGCAGGATATAGAATTCTAGGTTGACAAGGGCTTTTTCTTTCAGCACCCTAAAGATCCATTCGTTGTCTAGTAACTGATTTTTCTGATGAGGAGTCAGTCATCATTCCTAATGTCATGCCCCTGTATGCGATGAATGTTTTTTTCTCTTGCTATTTTTAAGATCTGCCCCCCCCCTCCCCTATATTTAGTATGTTGGTTTAGCAGTTTGTGTATTTAGTACTTTTTTTTCAAAGCTTGCTTTGGATTCACGGATATTTCTGGATTTGTGGGTTGCTATTTTTGAGAAAACTTGGAAAATGTTGGCTACCATTTCTTCAAATGTTTTTCTGTCCTATTCTCTCTTTTCTCCTTGTGCAATTCCAATAACATGAAAGTCACACTTTTTGATACAGGTCATTGAGACTATCTTCATTTTTTTTTCAGTATCTTTTTCTCTGGGTGCTTCATTTGGATATTGGCTTGTCTTCAAGTACACAGTTGTATCCAACTTTTTTAATTTTAAAAAATGCTTATTTATTTATTTAGAGAGAGAGAAAGAGAGAGTGAGCAGGGGAGGGGTAGAGAGAGAGGGAGACAGAAAATCCCAAGCAGGCTCCATGCTGCCAGGGCAGAGCCCGACACTGGGCTCAATCCCACCAACCTCAAGATCATGACCTGAGCCAAAATCAAGAGCCAGACACTTAACCGACTGGGCCACCCAGGCACCTCCAATCTTCTGAATTTTTTATTGCATATATTATATAATCCAGTTCTAGGGTTTCCATCTGGTTCCTTTTGAGAGTTTTCCTATTAATCCTTAAATTTCTTATCTTGTTACTGATTAATCCATTAATTCAAAAGACTTATCACATTTATTTTAGAGACCTTATCTGCTGATTCCAATATCTGTGTTATATCTGTGTCTGCTTCTGTTGACTTTTTCTTCGACTATGGGTTACATCTTCCTATTTTTAAAAATTTCTTGTAATTCTGGATTGTATATTAGACATCATGATGAATTTATTATAAGGCTCTAGATTCTGTTATCTTCCTCTGAAGAATATTGTATGTTATTCTAACAAGCTGTTAAATTACTAGCAGATCATCTTAAACCTGAGATGGCCTAGTTTTAGTACCTATTACAGTACAGAAATGAAGAGTGGGTTTATTTCACTTTTGTCCTTAGTTGTAGAATGAATCTCAGTCCCAGGATATATCTTTACTCCTAAATCATGGGCTTTCTGGACTTTCCACAGAAAGTCTGAAACCAAGGCCCCCACTAACTTGAGTGCAATGAGAAGCTGAAATTTCTGCTCAGTTCTGCTCTATCACCTTTCCAGCTGTTGCTTTCCTTGAGGCACCTGGAGTTCTGAGCCCCGCATGCACAGTTAAGCAGTCAGGAAAGGACTTGAGAAAAGTTTCTATACATATTACAGGGCTCCCTGCCCTATAACTCCCCCTTTCGTCCTCAATTTCCAGCTTCTCTAGAAGCCTCAGCCAGCAAGAACTCTGCTTGAGTTCTTCCACTGTGTATTGTGTGGGCCAGTGAACACCCTTAGGAAAACAGTTGTATAAACGTGGGTCTCATTTAGTGTGTTTCACTTCTCTAAAGGGTTGAATCTCCTCCAGTAGCTGTTTGCTTGAGGTCGCTCTCCCATGCCTCCAGAGTTGTTATTATCATCAGCACAAGAGTTGGTCTGAGAGAAGCTACTCTGTGATTACCAGAGGCTGGAGGTTCAATCTTTTGGCTTTAGATACTAGCTATCATCTGACAACTCTCAAATTTATATCTACACCCCAATCTCTCCTTGATATCCAGACTTGTATATCCAACAGTTTCTGTAATGTCAAATAGGAATTTCAAACTATACATGAACAGAATCTCTTGATCATTTCCTTCACAAAATTCCTCCATGTACAGTCTTCCCATCTCAGCAAATGGTACCTCCATCCTTCACAGCAAACTTTGGAGACGTCCATGCTCTTTTCCCCTCACATTCCACATCCAATTTGCCAGTAAATTCTGGAATGCATATCCAGAATGAAATAAAACATCTGATAATTGCATACAAAGAAAATGGAAAGGGAAAGTGGGGAGGAATATAAATGAAACAAAATCAGCCATGAGATGGTAACTGTTGCATCTAGGTGATGGGTATATGGTTATCTGTTATTCTATTCTGTGTTTATAAATGTTTGAAATACCATATAATAAAATCACTTCTCACCACCTCTATCATGATCACCCTGGTCCAAGTCCTCAATGTCTCCTGCCTGGGTTATTTCACATGGCTTCTATCCTTGCCTCTATACCGATATGCCACTCTCAGCTCAAAACCCATCACTGGCTTTCAGGCTTATTTGCCTAAAACCCCACAAAGACCTTTAAAATAGTCTTCAAGACTCATTTTTACCTCTCTGTCTTTATCTTACTTAGTCTTCTACCTTCTTGCTAATAATTATTTCCTAGAATGTCTCCAAACTGGAGTTTTTCAACTGTTTACCATTAGATTCAGGTTGTGTATTTTGGCAGAAAGCTGTTGGTGACTGAGCCTGGGTGGCCATGTGAAAAGTAGTGTGTCCTCCATGGCCATCTGAACCCTTTCTGCTCCAGAACGTCTGTGTGCTGCTTTCTCTCAAGAATATGTCTGAAGGGGGTGCCTGGGTGGCTGAGTCGGTTAAGCATTGACTTTGGCTCAGGTCATGATCTCACAGCTGTGAGTTCAAGTCCCGCCTCAGGTTCTGCACTGACAGCTTGGGATTCTCTCTCTCCCTCTCTCCCTCAGCCCCTCCACACTCGCTCAAGCTCTCTGCCTCAAAATAAATAAATTAATTTTTTTTTTAAATGTCGAAGAAGAAACCATACCAGTAACATGCCTATGTCAGGCCCAGAGAGGAGAAGGGTCTTGCCAAGACCAAATAGCTATTAGTGACAAGTGGGTATGAGACCTTAGGTCTCCTGGGTTCCAACGCAGTACCGAGTCATTTCTAGTTATTATAGTCTTGAAACCAAATCCCACCTGCCTCCTGTCCCACTCTCCAGGACTCCACCTTTCCACTGGCCCTCCCTGTTAACCTATGGGAAGCGGCACGGGTTCTGTGAACTCTAGGGTCTTTTCTCCTTAGTCTTCCTTTCTTTCCTGCTTCCCACTCCTGCCTTGAAAGCCAATTATGCCATCATTCCTTCTCGGAGATCCTCCCTCCACACATGTGTGCATGCACACACACACAGCACTAAACTCTCTCAAGGACTACTATCACAGTGTCTCCACCCAAATGACCTTTCAGGGTGACCCTTTAGACCCCTAGCCTCTCTCTCATATGCCCACCAACATCCTCTTCCACCCATCAGGCTCAAAATTTGCCCATCCCATGTCCCCATTACTTTGAGTCCTTTTTGCTAACTGATATAATGAGTAACAACTCCACCTTGCACTGGTAATGGGATGTTTGTTTTACAATCATTGCTCTGGGTGAAAAGCATATGGGGCAGGCTTTTCAAGCTGTTTCCTTTCAGATCCACTGGGCACAGGTGCTAGGGCACTCCCTACTATACCACCACTGTCCTCCAAGGCTCCCAGAATAGGACATAGGTCTCTAGACCTATGTTAGTTTTATGCTTCCCATTCTATTCATTCTTATCCTAATAATAAACTAAGAAATCAGTGGATTAACCCTGCCCCAGCCCATAAATATGAGCATGTGAACCAGAGACTTTGGGAGCCACTAACAAGAATGACTAATTATGGAAATGACAGTCACTTGGCAGGCAGACAGGAGGGTTTTTTTCTGGGACAGGCTTTCACCTAACTCCAAGGATATCAAATATCTCTCCACCCTTCCTGGGGTGTTGCTGGCTAGAGGGGTCTTGGGATTTAGCTAAGCTTTTGTACTCTGGGAGCCTTCTTGTATAGACTCTATCTTGTTCATGCGTGGACAACCCTTTGATCCCATGACACCGTGTACTTTGACCTCACTGACACCATGAAGAAAAGTTGCATGGATAGACCTGGGGGCAGGCAAGTAAGAAGCCACAGACCTCAAGGTGGAAATAACTCCCTGTGTGCTCACAGCAGCTTGGGCTCTGGGCTCTACCGCCCCTTTCCTTTGTTCAGTGCTTTGTACAGGGTGGGTCACCAAGTAACACAGGCGAATATACATAACTAAAGGCTTTATTGATAATGCACCACAATACGTTCAGTGACCTCCCATGACATGTTTAGCAATGCATACCTCATGTGCATATGCTCATGTGCATATGAGCAATGCATAGCTCCCATTAGCAATGCATAGCTCAATGTGCTGTGCAAAATCACAACCAACACAGTGCTCTAATGCAACATTTCCACCCATCCTTCACAATGTGTTTGTGATATATTGCCTCAGATAATTTGTATCTGATATTCCCTGAATAAATCTGTGGCGGTAGCATACCCCAAAAGAGGTAATCTCAAGACGGCTCAATCTGGAAAAATGAATACATGAAGGAACAAATGAATAAATAGCATTATCTACGTTTTTAAACTTTACGGCCCCTTTCTAGTTTGTGAAGCACTTTTACAATCGTTACCTGTTAGTCCTGGTGTTCTTCTTCTATCAGCTATAGCCTGGGAAGAGAACCTAAGACTCACCATAGAGAGTGCCCCAAATACAACAGCCCAAAGGGGGGCTTTGTCCAGAAAGAGTAGAAACCACATAGGTGTTGCTTCTTCCTTCTCTGTACAAAGCTGTGCCCATCCTCCACCCTGAACTTGAGGCTGTTCTGATCACCAACCAGCTCCATCTCCCCAAGGGAGATGACCCTACAGAGCAGGGAAGGCTGGTGGAACAGTGGGCAAGACTAAGGAGACGGGGAAGGGGTGGTGACAGGAGGAAAACTCAGCTGATCCTCCTTCCTTCCCATGAAGATAGGAGCCACATCCCCCCAGATGGTGGTAAAGGGGCTGAGCAGAGCCAGGAAGCTTCTAGCTCAAATCCCTGGTCTGCCACTTAAAACCAGCTGACTTTGGGGGAGTTGCTCAACCTGGTTGAGCCTCTATTTCTGCACAGCTCCATAGGGGCACAAAAGAGAAGACCGCCTCTGACCTCATGGCACATAGGAAATGTGACTTGAGTAAAAGTTCTTAAATTAACGGATCTATTCTATTATTTTCCAATGAGAGATGCCCTTCATTGTAGAGAAAGGCAATGCAGTGTCAGGATTGAGGGCTTAAGCTCTGCTTTCAAAAAATCCTGGACTCAAATCCCTACTCTAGCACTTACCAGCTAAGTGGCCCTGAGCAAGACATTTGATCTGTGTGTGATTCAGTTTCCCCATCAGTGAAATGGGAACATTACTAGGAGTGTTGTAGGGATTCAGGGAAATGATGTATGTAAAGCCCTTAGTATAGCATAGTGCTTAGTAGTATAGTATAGTGCCTGGAACACTGGTTACACCCAAGGCTATCTACATATCTCAGTGAACCTTGGTTTGTTTGAAATATTTCTGGACTTCTAAGAATTGATATCAGAATCAATTGACAAACCACAAGGAAAACCAGTTTCATTGCTTCAGTGCCACTTTTACTGCTAACGGTAAACAGCACCTTCTATGGGAATCAACCCAGTGATTTATAGCTATTTCCAACAGTCTGCCCACTGACCCACATGATGAAAGGAGTCAAAGGCAGTGCTCATGGAAGAGTCTCGGTAATGCTTCTGGCACCTCTGTGGGAGACGGTCTGTGGGGTGAAGTTCTGCACGACGATGAACATAGGCAGTCTACTCTCCCTAGTTGGCCCCAGATCCCCACCTTTGCCTTTATCCAGTTCCCTAAAGCATATGGTAGATGTCAGTTGGTCATAAAGGGATGTCACAGCTTTCCAGGTCAGAGGCCGGCAGGATCAGTGGGGTTGGGAGTGGCGTTGTATCATCCCTCCAGTCTGGAAACTGAACTGGGCAGAGGTTGAGGAAACCCGCAGGGGATTGCACATGAGACTAGCAGGTATAGATATGTGCACTCATGAAGAACAGCCCACCCCTGGCCCCCCTTCCCAGGGAGCTAAAGAGGACCCAGAAGCAGAAAGATAATGAAGCACTCTTGTGTCTGTGCCAGGTCTCCCAGACTCCTCTTCCCTCCAGGTCAGAGCTCAAGAACAGGGCAGTGACTCCCATCTTTTAAGAGCTTTGTTGGATGGCATCCAACGTTCAGCCTTGTCTGGGCTGTAATTCTCTTTAAATCTTCTGAGGTTTCCCCATTACCAAGCACTTCCCTGGCCCTCTCCTGGCCTGATGATTAAACATTGAGAGGGATGTTATTTTTTCCCCCGCCACATACCTGTTATTTGGGTGGAGATTTCTTCTTAATTCTTCAACCCAAGAGAACAAGCTACCTACTTCCTTTTGACTCAAGGTCTGAGATACACTTGAACATGGAGAGGAGTGGGCTTGCTGCAGGAAACCTTTCAAAGAGAAGACTGAGTGTAATTTAAATGTGTAATAGAGTTCTATCCCATTTGCCAAAAGCCATCCTAAAGAGGGCTGATACAGTCTGTTAAGTGCTGCTAATTATATACTGGAAACACATACCCTTGCAGACATGAAGTCAGAGGGCTCCTGTCATCCCGGCCACCCAGACCAGTTCATCTGAGCAAAGTCACAGAGGAGCCACTCGAAAATACTATGGTCAGGTAATCAGGGTGTGTGGGATGGCTTCTTATCCTAGAAAGAAGGTGCCTGACCCAGGAATACGAGGAACCAAGAAAATTCCAAAGTGCATATACATAAAAAGAAACAAAGTGGCCACCATTCAAGCCATGTCCCTGTTCATTCCAGAACCTCTTGGGCTTTCTTCTTTTCCACTCCTCCCTCTTCTCTACCACTCACCCCTGCACCCACCTTCCTCCATGGCTCACATCCCCACCGTGCCTCTGCTGTGTTCTCAAGGTCAAATGCCACACCCTCTCTGCCTACGGCAGTCCACCTTCATTACTCCTGCTGAGACCCTATGGCACTTTGTGCCCCAGCCTGTGCTTTCGATCTTCTGATTCCACACTGCTTTATAACCTGTATTGGCTACATCCACGACGGCATATCAAGACCCTCCCAAGCAGGTAGTGCCTTTCTCCCGGAAGACCCAGAGTGCTAGGCACAAAATCAGTATTTTGAAAAGACAAGTTGACCCACCAATATATTTGATTTCGAAATGTACATAAAATAACCCCATGTATCAGCAATAGCAGCCATGGCTGAACCGTGAGACTCTCGCACCATCATCTGCGCTCAGCACCGTCTTCCTTGCACGTGAGTCGGGGGATGCGAATCACGGCTTTCTCATGCCCAAACAACTTCTGCGCCTGCCTCGTTCTCTGAAGACAGTAATTACTGACTCAGAGGTTTTTCCTTCGGAATGAGCACTACCATCCCCCAAGGACTGGAGCACCGAGGGGTGTTCGTCAGGATCCCTCAGCAGTACCCACAGCTTCAGCTGAGACCTGTCTAACCTCTAGTCCCCAGGCCCAAATGTACGATAAAGAAGGTAAGAACTACTTGCTGTCTATCTGGCTTTTGGGGACAGGGTGACAACCACAGAGCTTATGGCCTCCCCCATCAGGCAGCCTACACGGCTGTGAAAGAAGCTATCTCTGAAATTCACAGACACGCTTCTGCGCCCTTCAGGGACCACTTCACTTGCATGAGCTAAAATGGGTTGGTCTCCAATCCTGTCTCTCTACACCGCTCCCACCCCAAATGCACATTTTAAGGCTTGCCAAAACCTGTGATCACAAAAGAGAAAATGAGAGCAGCTCATCAGGATGGGATCCCGCGGAAGGCAAAAAAAAAAAAAAAAAAAGTGGGGTTGGGGGAAGTATACCAACATTTCGAGGAAAACAACTTAAAAATTAATGGGCTCTCAGGAAAGGAAGGCATCACAAGAAAATCAATCGGGCTAGGTTTTCTGAGCACCTGTCAGTTGATCAAAAATATTCACTGCCTGCCTGTTATGCATAAGGCACTGCTGGAAATGCTGGAATGGACGCGAAGATGTAGCATATATAAAAAAAGAAACGTTTGGGGAAAACCGATTTTAGCCTCTGCTCTTACGGAGCTTTAACGTAAGAGGTACAATCGAATCTAAACCACTCTTCCTAAAGGCCCCCTGTACATGCATACTCACCGCCAAGTTTCCTTTCTTAGGTGCCCCTGACAGTGTCCCCCAGGATCCCCAGCTGGGTCTTGAAGAACGGATAAATTTGGAAGGCCAGAGAGCTTTCCAAGGCAGAAAGGAGCTCACGATTTAGTTAAATGTCAGGCACGTACAGGCCTACTTAGAATGTGATGAAGGCTCTCTCACTGGTATAAACAAATTCTGAAGAGAGTGCTCACAAGGGGCAACAGAGTGAGGGAAGAAAGGGGAAAGGTCTGTGGTGGGGGTGGTATCTGAAGCAGGCTTTGCAGAACGACTAGGGTTACAGCCAGCCATCAACAGAAGGATGTTCAAGGCTCTAAGGAAGAACGGAACAGGCGAACACTGAAGTTCGAAAGAGCAGGTCCAGGGCGAGCATGTCTCTGTTGGGCCAATACTTTGAGAACCTTACAGACCCCATTTTCCTTGTGGCTGTCTCCCCCATCTGTAGTCTTTCCACTAAAGCTAGGCCATGAAGATTAGCAATGGCAGGAAAGGAAAGGATGTGTACTCGGGTAGTTAACAGTTACTATTTAGCTGTGACCCTTAGGGTCTTTTATGGTTTTGTTCTTCTCTGGCATCTCTAGAAAGATGATAAGGAGTCTTGAAAGTCAGGTTTTATGGAGGATGAAAGGGGAGCGTCAAATTCTAAGGGCCCCATTCCCATACTAAAGGTAAAGTTTGGACGGCTCTACGGGCAATTTTACTCTAAGCCACAGACAGGAGGAACTTAGCCCCTATGAGATCTAAGGAGAGCCCCTTTGTTAGGGAGAAAGTAGAATGACTCCTAAGGCAAGGAGAGAGATTCAGAAAGGAAGAGTAGGTTGCAAGGAAGTTAAGAACACGTGTGACTGTGTCTTCATTCCTGGGGTCAAACCCCAGGTGCGTGGGGGGCAGAGCGGTAGGGATGGAGGGTGAGACGGAAGCTACATGGTGGGCTCGCGGGCTGCTCTTCCAGGCACAGCCTGGGCAAGGCGGCAAGCACTCAAGAGAAGCGCTCCTTGTGCCTGAGACACACCCAAGCAGCACAGAGGCACTGGCTCACCAATGGTAGAGGGAGCTGTCTAGCTAGTCGGAGAAAATACTGCCGGCTCCCCAAAGCTTAAGCAGGATGTTCAGGATATCCCCAAGTTCCCACCTCCTCCCCCATCCCCCACCCCCAAAGGCCACGCCGATAAACAGTCTTAGTGTTGGAAAATGGAGGCCGTTGAAGGTGAAGACCGTGAGACCAGAGGTGATGGCAGAGCTGTGGTCAACAGCAGGACAACGCCAACACGTATGTGAGCAAAAGCCAGGGAGTCACTTACATCACCCAGCAGATTCAGCACTGACAGAGGCCAATGACAGAGACCGCAGCAAGACTGTCCAAGGACCTGCGCGCAAGCCTTGGAGGACCCACTTTCATAACCTCTCCTCTCCCATCTGTTAGATGCCGTCTCGGGGAGGAAAAGAGAAGGGAGGCTCGGCGAAGCTGAGCATTTATTCTAAGGAGGCAGTCTGAAGCCGGAGACAGACTAAGAGAAGGAGTTATCTCTGATTTGCAAGTTTAAGGCCATCCACCTCTTCCCACCCCCTCCCAAGGCTTGATGGGGCTCCCGAGAGATTTTAAATTAGTGGTATGGAATGAAGAAACTACAGCTTTGTTTGCACAGTCTGAGTCTGAACGTGTGGGAGGTGGGAAAGGAGCAAGGTCTGAAAGCCCACAGGGAACGTGGTCTAACGCAGTGGTTTGCCGGCTGACAATCGCTTCGGGCTTTCTAAAAATGCAGATCCCAGTGTTTCAATTCCAGGCCTACACAGTCAGAATCCTTGGGGAGAGGGGAGGGGTGCGGGGTAAGGAAGCAGCATTTTAACAGCTTTCCTTGTGACTCCAATATGGGAAGCACAAGCACTGATGCGAGCATCAGCCCGGGACAAGATATCCCTTCCTCTGGGTCTGAGGGAAAAGACCAGGGCAGTGCCCGAGGGCAACCATGGCAAGTGCAGGTGAGTGCAGTGGGGAGCTGGGACAGGAACCGGAGCTGGCTGGGATCTGCTAGTCTCAATCCACTTGACTACACACAGATGAGACAGGAAGTACTCATGCAGGTTGCAAGGGAACTTTGTCTTCATCTTCCTGTTGTCTTTTAAAGTGGAGGCTGTGGGCAAAGGGGCACCTGGAATGAAAATCTGAGAAGGAATGTCTGATTGGGAGCACTCTAGACAAGCCGTGCAGAACTAACTAGGTCTCAGAGCACAGGGCTGAGCCCTGCCATAAGACACCTTTTCCTCTGAGCAGGGCGCGGTGGTGAGGAGAAAGGCTTTGGAGAGTCACGGTGGGAATCACAGGGGGTCACCTAAGAGATGGTAAAGACACGGTGGGGCTTCTCAGAACCCGGAGACAAGTTCAGCTTCCTTTGAAAATTTTAGCTTCCATTCCACATTTAGTAAAGACCCAAAATACCAAAATACCAAAAATTCTTCAGGGAAGGCAGTAGAGATGGGCTGGAATGGAAAGAAATATAATTTTTTTTCAACTGTACCTATGTATTGTTCAGAAGTTGTGGTTTTTTTATGAAAAAAATGTTCTTATATAACCATGTAGCTTAAAAAAAAAAATACCCAAAGCATCTCACCATCTTTTCAGATTATATGTGAAATGTATAGTATTTCTGAACACACTTATAAGTTGGAAAAAAGACAGATCTTGACTTAATAATTGCCTAAGCAATTTATCAAAACATTAACAAGTAATCGCAAATGTTTTAATGTAACATTACTGATTCACTTGACATCTTGAATAATCTGTATGTCCAATACACTTTCTATACTCATTATAATTGAACGCTTATTGATAGCTGATCACTAAAATTCTTTGGTTCCACTGCACAATTTTAGGATATTTAAGATAAAGGGATATTTGCTGCCAAAAATCCACTAATCAAAGTAGAAGCTCAATTTAGATACATAAAAAAAAAAAAAAAATCGTGCATGAAAAGGATGTCCAAAATGTTTGTATTTAATTTCAAAGCCCAAGTTTTAAGTAAACCAACACAGATCTTTTGTGTTCCTCAAAGCAAGTAAAAAGAAATTATATTAAACGTCCACTATGGCTTGCTGAATGGGTTGATGTATTTTAAGATTTTTCTCAACGACTTTCAATAGCTCTAACTATGCTGTTAGAGAAGCTCCAAACATTTCCTGTTAAATATATATACACATCCAAAGTAAAGAATGGAAAAAACATACACCAGTGTTTTTCTCGGATTGTTATGATCTGAGTGAGGTTTTTGTTAGGCAGTTCTGTATTTCATAAAAATGGGTATATTAGAGACAACAAAGATGTTAAAAAGTCCCATTCACCGGGTTGCCAGTAAGACTACAAAAAAACTTTGGTGTATTTACATGAACGTGGTAATCAAAGGGAGTTGTGTGACCATTAAATGAGTGTGGGGAAGGGGCGCCCATTTAAATATATATTCAAGGAGAAATGTACTCAGTGCTCTGAGAAACCGTGGTAAATAAATGCTGGACACACAAAAGCTGAAGGCTGAGGTCAACTTTACTTTCGAGGGCTACCCAGCACAGCTGTACCACCAAAGAGAAGCTCACTTCCTAACTTCCTGCATCGCAGGGACTCAGCCTCCCCAGACAATGTTTGATACTTGCAATATAGAAACGGGCCACAGATGATTGCAGTGTTCTTTTTAAAGATTTGTGTCGGTTACAGCATACCGCGATCAGTCAAGCAGATCTTTGCTAAAGCATTAGTCTTGGTGAAGCTCCCCGGAAGCACTCCATGCTTCCAAAACGGCCACCGTGCAGTACGTACAGCAGGGGTGCAGACTGCATCACCACATTTAAGTCCCACAAATGTCTTGGAAGTGGCACTAATGAATGTAAATGTTTATCATTAACATTTCTTCTTAACTGAATGCTTCCTGTTACCTCATTTGTGAGGTGGATTCTTCTAGCTCTGCACAAGCAAGGCTCAGAGTTGAGCGGGTGTGAATTCCAGTCATGTGATAACGGCGGGAGCAGCGGCGACGATGAACCTACAAGAGCGGACAGAGAACACATTCCCTTGGTTTTAACTCCCCTTCATGGTGTACGTGAGAACAGGCGTCTACTGCATGCTCTGGGAATGAAAACACACTTGAACCAAACAGACCCCGGCTTGGGATCTCTTCAGCTTCTCCACGTGTTCCAGTCCTCACTGGCAAACAAACAGACCCATCCGACAACACGAAGCATGGGTGTGGTGGAGTGTGCATTTAGGGCCCCAGTTCTTCATCCTTCCTTGTCTCCGCCCCCCCCACCCCCCCACCCCCAACCCCTTGCCATTTCACTCCGTGGTGACTTTCTGCTCTGAGCTTAGCCCTGTGGCTTGCTTCTGGGGAATGCTGGTCAGCATAAAGGAGGCAGACCTGAAAGGGGCTTTGTGGCCTTGGGTGCTGGTGCTGCCCTCGGCCACCTCCACACAAACATGCCTGGGCCGGCTGATGGAGGACAGGAACATAGAAGGGCTGAGTTGCCCCAGGCAGGGCCGACTTGCCTTGAGGTGAGCCAGGCAAGACCAGAAGAAGTGCCCAGATGCCCGGCCCCGAATCACTGATCAAACTCCTAAACTAAATAAATGTTTACTGCTGCACGTCACTGGACTTTTGGGGTTGTTACGCATCACTTGGGTGGCAAGAAAGAATTGCCTCGCTTGACACCTCGGAGTGTGACATGTCTCCCAACTTTTCCGAGAGAAGAAGGATCCAGGAGTAGAGACCTCACAGTTACCCTCCCCTCTCCTGCACACCATGAAGATTCAGTCATCTATCACCGAGCACCCACTTTGGGCTAATCCCCATAGGCACTCTGAAAAGTCACTTCCTCACTTCAGGGAATCTGAGGAAACGAGAAACGCGAGGCAGTCTGATGACATGATTTATCTAATGTCACCATTAATTGGCAGAGTCAGGGCCCAAACCCAAGACCTAGTGCCATTTCCCATTACATCAGAAATGATCACCAAGGCTTCAAACTAGCAGAACGGTACTCTGTCCAAAGTCATCAAAGACAGAAAAAGTTTGTTTAAAGAACACAAGTGAGTTTTTATTCCATCATCCAAGATAACTGAAGTATTTGACCATGACAGCATTTCACCCTTACTCAGCATTCTTGTTGCCTCAATGGCCCTTAGGATAATGCTATTCCCAGCTGAGAAACACCCAGACGACCTGAGACTAAATCATATAGATCCCCTATTTCCCAGTTTTATCTTAAAGGATTTTACGTTCAACCTCCCTCTTCTTCAGCCAATCACTAAATATGTAAATTGTATATATGAAGATCAGCTGTTGCTTGGTGGGAATACTAATTAGGGAAAAATACCCTGCGTAAATATAAATTAGGGAATAGCGGAAACATAACAAATGCACCAATTTTCAAAGGCAGTCTCTTAAAGAATGTAGTAACAGGCCAGATCCTAGGACATCACCCCTGTTTGTGATTTCAGGCCTTACAAAACATACAAACAAATCCATTACATATTGTAAGATAAGGCAGTTTTCTGGGGGCTTATGTACAGGAGGTTTTAGGGGCAGAACGGGAAAGGGGGGGGGGGACGGGACACAGAGGAGAAAGAAGCTGACATTGGCAGATGAGGACTGCACCACGAGGGAAATTGTACAGACGTTGCTAGAAACTCCAAATTTAGTTTGCCAAATCTAGCTTGACTTTATTAACATATTTGATTTCATATGTATGTAAAATTTAAGCACCTGGATACTGAAATGGTAAGAGATGCTTTAGTTTAAAAGTAGTTAAGCTTTTAGAGTGTAACATTTTGTCAGTGGTTGTCATTTGAGTTTAAAAACTGAATTTCCTCTGCTGCGTACTTCCTTTATACAAGAATCTTGCAGTGGAAAAGTCCCCTTTGACAACTTCAGAGCATAGGAAGAAACCACAGTGGTTTGCAGGCCGCTAATTCCGTTACAGATGAAAGCATTCAATTATCTCTATAAAACTCAATTCCTTAGAAAACGTGTTTGTGATCAACTAAGTACGTTTTCAAAATGTGGTGCTACCACATGCTATTATTCAAGATTTTGATTTAAAAGTTGGAACGATGTAGTTTGTGGTTCTTGGGTAAAACGAAGACACCTCATCTGTTTTTTCAATATGAAAGTATTCTCAATATAAAAAGGCAACCTAGAATACTTTTATTCCAGATGTTAAGCTAGGCTTGTTTAAATCTTTGTTTTTAGCCACCGCAGCCCAAACATACTTAAAAACTGCAATCATTTAGAAGGTCATCATTAGCATTAAAATCTTATTTACATGGCATGTATATTTGAAAGTGTGATCAAATATAGTCTAGAGATAAGGTAGCTCATGAATAAAACTTGAACAAGACTTAAAATCAGACTAAACTCTAGCTTAAGTTCAAGACAGGGGATCTCAATGGAGAATTCCTGTTGGGCAGTGGTTAAGGCCTCTCTGATGATTGCTACTTTTTGTCAGAAAAACCTACATACACACAACATTCTGCATAAAATCCCAGAGGGTTCTCTAGATTAATAGTCTCCAGCTGTACGTTGAGCAAAAAGTTGTTTCGGTTAACACACACACACACACACACACACACACACACACACACACACGAACGTGTTTCAACTCCCCATGCCCAAACAAGCAGCCCATACTTG
The DNA here is from genome assembly GCF_046562875.1 of Panthera onca. Classification (NCBI taxonomy): domain Eukaryota; kingdom Metazoa; phylum Chordata; class Mammalia; order Carnivora; family Felidae; genus Panthera; species Panthera onca. The sequence goes on from NC_138350.1 coordinate 66,926,066, forward strand.
GCCAGGGTTATGTTGGGTATTCTCCTATCCTTTGCGACATCCCGCTTTCGTGCACAAAGTCACAAACAAGAGTTTGGCTCCAAGACCTCATTTCGAACAGCTTCTCAAGTCCTCTCCATCCGTCCACATTCAGCGCATCCTTGAATATTGTGTTTAGACGGTATTTTGTCCATTCTCTTATCGCACATCATTCAGAAGCACCTTCTTCCTCCTCCGGGGTCATCTTTCCTAAATTACTTTCAAAACTTTTTAAGCAATCTTATTACTGGATAGCATTAAGGTAGGTGCAGAGGCAGCCAACAAAACTATCGAAGACAGAACACAGAAGCGGTGGCCAATCCCTATCTCAAACTCCATTTATCCCATAACCAACCGTAAGGTCACGTAGCTTGCACTGGAGCACAGAAACACATGGTTTGTTTGCAGCTTCCTAAAGGCAGGCTTGGTCTGTTGTTGGTTATCACTGAACTTGTTACCCATTAAGTCGGATTCAATGTTCTTGCCTTCTAGTAATGTGGTTGATTTTGGAAATGTCGTCTTCCTATGTGCAAACCAACATGACATTCGCTTTTACACAAAATAACCATCAGCTAAACCGATTCTACACGTTCCCATACCTATTTATCATAGCAGAAAGTAGCTTTTATATATGCCTTTGTTCTTTGGGATTCCTACATTGGTGAACTATTCATTTTCAGGTCGGGCTCATCTTTATATGGTGATGAAGAGGAGGAAAGGAAGCTGGACAACTGCACAGGACAAGTATGTTCTTGAGTAGCAGATGAACACGGTCTTCACCCTCGGATGTATCAGGTGCTTAAAATGACAGCACTGGAATACATCATTTTGATAGTAAAAGATCTGCTTCCCAAACTAAGGGGCTTTCAATCTATTTTGAAGCAAGGGGGGGGGGGGAGGGGAAAGGATTTGCCAAATGGTGATAAAGCCCAAACATACAACATACTCCTCCCCTACTCTTCAGCCCTTTGGTGAGCATGTGCAATTATGGAGACTAGGGTGATTATGGAAATCTCCCAGTGCAGACAACCAGTGTCACTAACAGGTTAATGAGCCAGGAACGTTCCCAGGGTGAGGTGACAATGGAAAACGATCTTCTCCTGCCGTCTAGTGCAGTGATGTAGTTAATGCTGGAAGATTCCTTTCACATGGTTTATAAAGTTCCATGGAGTAGCAATTTAAGTAGGATTCGTTTAAATAGGTTTCTACCAATTCAAGATTGTTGATGCAACCATGCTAGTTCCTAGACTGTTCAATGCCAAGCAGAGAAGCACGTACTTCCGCTTGTGAAGTCCCTTTTGTTACATCCTAAAGTGCGTCTGTCTTAAATGATTTGAAGAGAGCAGTCTGCTAACCAGAAGTATTGATTCATCCTAGGAGCTGAGCTCTTGCAAGGCACAGAGGAATTGGCTCATCTAAAAAGTTTTTAGCGTTTTCAATTATTTTGTGGCACTATAATTATGAGTAAGCTGTGGCTTACTCTTTTTTCAATGGAATCTTGCTTAAAAGGTTTTTGTTGTTGTTGTTGTTGTTTTTGCTAGGAGTACATTTTGAGAGTAAATGTGAATTTCCCCTTCTTGTCTGTTTTGTTTACAGCAGTTGATACTTATTGGAGATCATTAATTTGGCACAAGCAGGCTCTGAAAGAAACTAAACCGTGTAACTTACCGGCACTGGGGGGATATGTGTTATGGGTGTGCTGTGGGGTGTAATATCAAGCAGTGTGTATCTGTCTGCCAGGGGAGTAGAATAAACTTTTTATACAAAACTTAAAGAAAAAGATGAACTCTTCGTATCATACTGCCATTATGTGAAACACACACAATTTTTTTTTGTTTCCATATAATTTAGGGCATGGACAGCAAAATATAATCCCCTCTAAGAAAGATCAGTTTAAGTTAAAATCAATTAAAACAATTAAGAATCAGTCCCATAATAACATGGTAAACAACTCAAATGGCTTTTTTTCTTTAATGCTAGGAAAAATGTTCACCTTTCAATGGTGAAAGTACTGTTAACACAGGTAGAGAGCAAACAAGGTAAAAAGTGAGAGCACATACAGACACACACAAATATATATAAAAATTGACCAGAAATCACAGGACATTTAAGCAATGTTTTCTTAAGTAGAACTATTTTTTTTTTTTTGTACTTTAAATAGACTAAAATATTTGGTGTGGGCGAGGGGAAGGAAATCAGTATTTCACAATTTTAACTTGAAAACCAGCTGCAATAAAGCCTCAGCTCATCGTTTAAAAAAGAAAAAAATGGAACCACATCATACTTTTGACAACCATAGGATTAAAGCTTACAAAGAACACACCTACCATCTACATCACAGTGCACAGAGGACGCAGGCTCCGAGGACTACCACAGGGAAACGACGACAGACTGCATCCCTCATAGTTGCATTACAAAATTAATGCTGTATTAGAAAAATCTCACCTCCCGTGCTTGGCGCTCTAGCTGGTAAACACCTGAGGGGTAGGGGGCTACCAAAACTGAGGGCACCGCTCAGTCTGGATCCGGACACCCACTTTCTTCCCCTGCCATTGGCCGATGCATTTAGTAATCTCAATACAACAGTCACTGAGAATCAACACTACATTCTGGCCTCTTGAGCAGGACAGTCTGCAGAATGTAGCAGAGGCTAGAGCATCCAAGGCCGTATTTTCTCTCAAGCGAGGAGAAATCCACAATACCACTCAGTTTTCTCTTACTGTGAAACATGTAAATCTCAGATTAGCTTTAACCCCATAAAGACATGATTTGTACTTCCATATACACACAGGTTCTGAAGAACTTAGCTATCTAGTTGCCTCTTCTGTTTCATTAGCCCCCTGGTTACCTTCCCTGGATTACTAAGTGTGAAGTCTCACCACCTCGTTGGTGCCATTTGCTGTTATTTGTCATGAATCTCACGTTCCGTCCACAGTAGTAAGTGACTGGAGGACACACATCCAAGTCTCAGCAATGTTGACAAGCCCTAAGGCAGCTGAACTTAACTGTAACCATCACAATGTTTTAGGGAGTGAGGGTTAGTCGTAAGAACACCTAGGGTGACAGTTCTTCCCGGCGCACCCAGGACTTTCCCAGGTTTGGAACTGAAAGTCCTGTATGCAGGGAACACCTCAGTCCCAAGTGTCCCAGGGCCGTCGGTCACACTGAGAACACCGCTCACTCTTCCCCTCGTATCCCTAGGTAGAAGGTAAGAATTTTCAAGATCGTAAAGCTACCTATGAGGACATCAGCTCAAAAAACACTTTTAGGGCATTGCTTATGGCAAGCTCCTAGAAGTCCATGGATTCTTTATTTAATAGTGTCCATTATAAGAACAGTTGGTGGTACCTAAGCAAATTAGTGGTCAGTGTATAAAAGTTCATTCTTGAAACCTGTTTTCAGACAAATCCTCTAAAGCTTCTTCTCGTTTGGTCCAGTTATATAGTATTTCACTGAATCTTTCTGAGATTTTCAGAGCTAAATGAATAATTCAGTTTTATATGTCTTTTCATTTTCTTTTTTTAGGTGAAAACACTCTTTGCCAACTATTTCCCACATTCTTGCTTCATATATTGGAAAGACTGCCAACTGGAGATACTCCCCCCAGATTACAAAGGCCCGGAATTGTTACTTTTTACAGCATTCTGCCAGAAGGTCTGGCCTTGGGAAGTGATGGCAAAGAGTATTCTCAGATATGAACATTTTTATTTTGCCTACAACGCTGTGATCTAGTTCAACAACTGCACATCTGCTTTCGGCGTAATCTCTAGTTTTTCTTGTTTTGCCCTCTTGTGTAAAAATGGTTCGTGTCACAGCTTCACTATCGCTAATAAAAAGATATAAATATTTATGCCTTAAATGTCAGGGTCAGAAAAGCGACAATGAAGCCTGAGGTAAAGTTGGTCTAAAAAGTGACCAATTTGGGTTCTGCGTCTTGCCAAGAAACAGGATTTTTAAAATTAAATCTATGCAGATTACCTACTTGCTACATGTGATGATTTCCCCCAATTTAAATTAATCTGTGTGTATGGTAGTTACACAAACCAACAAATGAATACATTCTTAAAGCAGGTACATACATTCACCAGAAAAGCACCCTATTCTCACCAATGTACTCTTTTGTTTGAACAATCCAAGAACGTGAATAACGAGACCGACATATTTCTTAAGGGACTTACTGAAAAAAGGAAAATGAAAATCTCTTTGGAAGAGACTTTTAGTAAGACTTCTATCCCTACAGACAGATGCTGAGAATCAACTTTCTGCTACGGCATTGTAAAGGGTAGAACTTAATATAGAACCAGAAATATGGCAAGTTATCTAGTGACTAACAGTGTAAAATAGCCAAAAGCTTTAAAGCCACAGAGAGAAAGAAGAAAAGTGGAGTGTGAAACGCAAAATACATAATGAAGTATTTTTCGAGGTCTAAGACTTCACTTTTGTTCTTATATCAGTATATTATGGATTTCATGGTTCAATAAATGATCATCTTTAATTAGAAATAGGAAGTAAATCCTTAACTTCTCACTGAACATTCTGGAGAAACAAAGAGCTTTCTTTCTTTCTTTTTTTTTTTTTTTTTTTTTGAAGGGTAGGAGAAGATGATTTTGCAGGATTTTTTTTGGAGAAAAATCTATACGTCCTTTGTGTGGTGCTAACGAATCCTTCTCACTCCCATCAACAGCAGCATTATTCTTCAAGGGCCCTTCTGTCTCCACCAGTGCTTGAAATGTGTGGTCTATTACAGATCTCATGGCAGCAAACCAATGGACACTGAAGTTAACTTAGGCTAACACACTCTGGTCAGGAGTCTGTGAATCAGAGATGACCCAAAGAACTTCGGAAAATCCATTTCTGTTGAGCACAGCTAAGAAAGTCAGGTCTGAACCACCTTCAGGCTGCCCTTAACTACAGGAGAACTTAACTTGGTAGTGCTACCTCCCAGGTATCTTAAGCAGCTCAGCAATCTTAAGCTAAGACGAAAACAGAGGATGGCAATCTGACACTTAAAAAAAAAAAGTTAACCCTACTCTAGTACCTTCCAGAGACCACTTGACGTATAATAATTTAATCAATGGGTGTCTATCGTAGTTTTACTTGATGTTAAAGAATTCCAGTTATGATTCTTCATTATCAAGCTGCCTAAAAATGGCATACTAACCAAACCGCCAATCAGGACTCTGGCAGAATAAATAAATTACTCCGAAGGTCTGAAAAGAAAATGTCTGCAAGCAAATTAAGGAACTCTCAGTGAGATCTGAGATTTAAACAACAGAATTACTCCGTGATGCTAAAATGTAAGCAGATATATGACCCCTACTGTTAAGGTTTTCCTAGGAGTGTGTATGTATCTATAAATCCATACACACACACGATAGAATTTATTTCCTACTAAAAAGATTTAAGGCAGTTATGCTATATATAAAGTTAGCTATAATATCCAAGATAAAACCGTTCCTATTCAAAAAATTACAAGAAATTATTCAAGAAATTAGACAAGTTCTTACCATAAAGGCTATCATGAGGCTGTCTATATCTAGTATAGCTGACGTTTCCTGGTTGAGGCTCCAAACACAGGAATTCCACTCCAAGAGATGATTTGTCCCTCAATCCCCACACATAAAAGGTAGTCTGAACACATAAAATATTCATGAAAGCTTGAAAAGACATAAAAGGAACTCAACAGTAGGATTCTGACCACCTCTAGAGACCACTCACTATCGTCATTACTCTTGATCGTACTAACAACAACCCAATACGCTCCAAGGTGGAAATGGGCTGGTGTTAGAGGAAAATCATTGGCTGCAACTGCTGGAAAAGCTCCTAATCCTAAACATAATTTAAAATAGAATCTGTAATTCATGCTATTTACTAGTCACAAAGACATTTAACTGGAGAGAATTTCTCAGCCATCTGTTAAGATTTAAGTGATTGACCAACTGGAACAACATCAACCTTCATGGTGAATTAGGACCCTGGGTATGAAAAGCACCATCGTTTTTGGTCTTTAGTAAAGGTCAATGGAGAGAAACATTCTGATGTCTGCAGATAAAACATGGTTGGCAAGAGGGCAGCCAGCAAGACCACTAGGGATACGTTCTGTCATGAGAAAGGGAGGAAGGATACAATTCAGTTGATGAATTATCAAGAATTTAGCAGAGTAAAGCTCATGAAGGAAAGAAACTGGGCAAAAATTTGTCACGTCTAAACACTGGTGAGTTGGATCAGAGTAAGAGAAAAGATCACATGTTGCTTACGTCCACAGACTACCTAGTTATCTACAGAGACAGAGGAGATGGTGTGGAAGGGGGCAGTCTGTGAAATTATCATGTATAGCCATGAAAGCAAGTGGACATAAAGGCAAATTTTAAGCAAAGTGAACATTCTCTTGCGTTACTTTATAACTCACCATCAACCAGACTGGGGAGGGTGCTGATTACTGAATAAATGCTCAAAAGCATTTTTGCGGGGGTGGGGGGGGGTGGGGAGACAGATCTTAAAGGTATATTTGGACATCTTTTGGAAGAGGTAGAGAAACCAACTGGGTATATATAATCCTTTCCTTGATTTCAATTAGCAAGAGACCAGACTGATTGTTCTTCACCTTCAGTGTCTTAGTCTTCATTAAAACTGACCTAAAAGGCACAAATAAACTGAAATTAAAGTAATTTTAACAAAGGAGAAAATCGGACACATTTAAAGGCAGAAGAATCAAGCAAAGTTGGATATGGTTTAAAGTTAAACAAACAAACTAGGTATTAAACAATTTGCAATTATATACTTGGGATACAGAATTAAGAGTACAGAATACAAATATTTAGCTTTTGAGAAAAATTAGGCAGTTTTCCTTCTGGCAAAGTGGCAGGTCCTGAGAGAAGGAGTAATAACTCCACAGCTTGAGGGCCAGGACTAAATCCCAGTCATCTTTTCACTACTGAGCACCTTCCACCGTGGCTGGATAAAGAGCAGACATCAGTAAATGTTTACGGAATTAATGGATAGCATACTGTATAATTAGTATAACTGGCGTAGCTCAAACCAAATCAGGAAGGTTCCCTGAAGTAGGAGAAAAGAACACAGGTAGGGTTGTTCCAAAAAAGTGGGCCGAAGTCCAGTCATGTGTTCTAATCCTAAACAGTGCTTACACAGACTTTTCAACTTTTTTTTTAAAGCAGTAAAACTCTTTTTTAAAAAGAAATCTATAATAGAACTCCATTATAGGATAAAAACGAAGCTGCCACTGGTTAAACCAAAGTCAGTGGGAACGTCACCAGCCTCTGATTCCCTACAACGTCTCTCTATGGACTCTGCTGTGCAAACCACCATCCATCTTAGAAATGTGACAGAAAATATGTTCACTCAGTTCTCATGTGAAACAGAGAAAATTACCGGCGCTGTGGAGGGGGAATTCTAAATAATGTTGCTAACTTAAATAAAGACAAAATTCAACAGACAGGAGAACTTATCACTCAGAAGAATGAAAACAACCCCAATGAGGGGAGGGGGGGCAGGGAACCAACAAAAATTAGGCCGCAGCAGACAAAACAGAATGTAAACACAGCATCTCCTTAAAAAGCACGTAAAGTCATCGAACGCCAACAGAGTCAACTGCCCGACAGGTGCAAGGTCCCAGTACTACAGGTATTTCCAAAGAGCTGAGTCTCAGTTTAATGTTGCAGAGAAGAATCCCAACACGGTTGCAGAGATGTCATCACTCCTGAGACGCTAGAGCTGGCACGAGCAGCTGATTACCAGGACCTTCTACCACTTTCAAGGTTGTTCTCTGTCCCTGGAACTGCTCTCCAACATCACCCCAAGTTCTCAAGTAAGCCCAACTCTTCCAAAGGGGCAGAGGTTGGTCTGGGTTATCTCCAGCCGGCCTGACAGTGGTCATACCTGAACACACGAAGCCATCTATCACAAAGTAAGGCCACCCTCAACTCTTACAAATTATAGAACCCTTCTGATCCTCGAGTTTGGATCTGTGCAGAGACTTCTACATAAGCATTAATACTTAATAGTGAGTTTCCTTCAAAATGAGCCTTTGCATTTGACGTCGTTCTCTTGGCCAGGAAGGCCGATCTCCCTGGCTCCCCACCATGGCTTACTCCCTTCTCACATCAAATGTCAGCTCGAGCATCACTTCCTTAGAGAAGCCTTCCCTGCCATGCTCTACCACAGTACCCTGTTTATCTCCTTCATAGACAAATAAGCTCATTAAGGGTCACAGTAACTGATGTCTCAGCCAAGGCAGGGACTAGATTTGTCTTGTTCACCTTTACCCAAGGCAAAGAGAGTTCCTGGCACACGTAACAGGTGAACAGTAAGTATTCGTTGAAAGAATAAAAAATTACCATACCAGGTTTACATGAACACATACGTGTACACACAAATACAGGAAAATGGGGGAATATCTAATAGAAAACAATCAAATACTGAGAGTCCTGAAAAGGATACCTACAGAGACAGCTAAATATGGTTTCAAAGAACAAGTACCAAAGGTGTCTATCTTCAAAAATATGAAAATTTACTAGAAGGGGGTCAGGAGTGGCTGTTTCCCACTTCTAAAGAGACGCAAACAAGAACTGTTTAAACTGCAGACTTAACATTAGACGTAAGGATTATCTGCTGCTGCATGGACTACGAACAGAGCGTCTGGAACCTCCTCTCATGGCAGAGCATAAAACGTCAGCGGGTATAATAGTCAACCACATTTTCAGGATTAGTTAAGAACACCTCTGACTGTAGGTAATTATAAGCTAAAAAAGCTTGCTAAACTGCTTCTCCCCCAATTTTTAAAATTCTCAATTCACAATTAGGTAAAATAACACTTTATAAATTTAATACAACATACTTTAAAAACAAATGGCCCTTATCTGCTGATCATACCTCAGCATCACTTTTGTGGGTATTGTGCAGAAGCAATTACATTTACAAAAAGGTCCATTTCATAATACAACCTGGTAACTAAATCACACGAAACTCAAAGAGCCCTAGGTCTGCTATTGAAGTATTTTAAAATAGCTTTTAAAAAAGAGTGTTTGTATCTAGAGACTGGCTTTAAAAAAAAAAAAAAAAAAAAAAAAGGATAAATATAGTGAAATAACTGTAGCATATCCCTGAAAACAATTATACTGCCATTTGCGTTTTTATGAGGTGCAAGGATAAATCACCAGACTGCTTGGTTACGCAAGTCAATTACTATCCGTTGAAATTCGCTGCGAGACGGAGGGGTTTATTCCATATGAATTCGCACTGTGCCCCAGAATTAACTGGTGCTGGCAGTATCAGTGCCACCATTTCAGTGATGGATGTCATGCTACACAGTTCTGGTATCAGGGCAAAAGCGGGGATGGAGAAGAGGTCTGGGAAGATTCTCTGCAAAGTTTCGTTACAGTGAGATTTAGCAGTAAGTAACACAAAAAGAATGACTGTTTAAGACCCACTGAACACATTAAGGTCAAGGATTTCAAAAGTTAATCCACTTTTCTTCCCCCAAGAGTTTATTTTTGGTAAAAGGCAGAAAAATTAGTTTTTCTACAAGGGAAATCTGCTTCTAAATGATAATTTGAAAATCTTGATATATATTATATATTAAAAAAGACACACAAAAATAACGGAGAAGTGGGAATAACAGATTAGGTACTGTAACTTTATAAAGGCTTGCCTAAATCAAGAAGCAGCACACACACACCTAATTTCTGCAAACTAAAAATGTATATAAACAGCACAATACTGTGATACTGGATCATGATACATTACCTGTACACATAACTACTACTGTTATTAATAAACCTTTGGGACACTCAGTTTTAGGCCCAACAAGACATCAGTCAAGTCTTTAAAATCTTCTCTTTCTCCTTTATGGGAGGGTATTTCTAGACACTAATTTTCCCATCTAATATTCGAATATAGGAAACCGATTCCACAAGGTGCTTTAATTGACGAGGCCTCAAGTGCTGTTTTCTCTCTGGAATTTTTGGACAGTAAACAGTCCGTGGGGACCACACACAAATACTATGACAGAAGAGTTGTTACGTTAAGTCTTTTGATGGCGCTTGACTGGTGCCGAGGCTTTAGGACATGCTTGAACAACGCACTGAAGGGGATCCCATCTGAGTTAACACTTTGTCCAACCACTGCAGAGGCCCATTCAGATGAAGTTCGATCCAGCAAGGAGTGCTTGTTACCGTCTGCCTTCTATTTAAGAGAATACAAGAAAATAATTATGAAATGAAAAGAACATGGCTATGTTTAGTTAGCTACATGCATTAAGAATTCAGATAAATTAAAAGGCTGTATACACTAAAACCTACATCCTTTTGAACAAGCATTCAGTCTGGATAGCGATTACTTTGAAGACGATTTAATCCTCAAAGTCTAACAAAATACTTCTAATGACTTTTTATTTTATTTATTTATTTTTGCTTTTAAAGAGATGAACAAAAACATCTTTTTCTCTTCAGATTAAAATTAGGAGGGTGACCTGACTATTTACCATCCAAAATGAGACACCTTTAAGAGGAAATCAGGGGTGCTTGGGTGGCTCAGTTGGTCAAGCATCCAACTTCTGCTCAGGTCATGATCTCACAGTGGGTTCGAGCCCTGAGTCGGGCTCTGCACTGACAGCTCAGAGCCTGGAGCCTGCTTCAGATTCTGTTTCCCTCTCTCTCTCTGCCCCTCCCCCTCTTGTGCGCACGCGCTCTCACTCTCTCTCTCTCTAACTCTAAAAAATAAATAAATATTTAAAAAAAAAAGAGTGAATGTAGTCACTATTAATAATCATGCTAGGACAAGAGACTCCAACCAGACTGCCCCCAAGCAAACCAGAATATACCTTACTTACTATTCAACCATAGAACAGAGGATATTCAAATACCAAAGAAAGTCTAAATGGAACAGGGCTCAAATTTCAAGTATACCAGAACAAAACAGAATTCTGACCTAAGCTTATCATAGAATGTTAAGAGTTGGAGTTCAGCTTTTCCCTGACAAAGCCAAAGAAAAACATCCCTGTTAGAAACATCATGTAGGCTTTTAATAAGAAACACCTCTAGTACCTCGACATAATGGGAGACTCTGGGAATAACAAATTGTTCAATGACACTCTGTCACTTGCACATACTGATTTTAGTTCTTATTTATTATATACAGTAAGTTGGTGAGTCTGCTTGCTTCTTAGCATGACAGCCCTTCAAACATGGGAAAAGGCCATTATCAACTCTTCATCTCCAAGCGACACATGCTCAATGAATTTAAAACTGTATTTCAAAGGATGTGGTTTTCTGTAGCAGATGGTGTCAGTGCCCCACTAGCACCTTGGGATTTTTCAGTGTTCTCTAGCCAACTTCCAATTGCATGTATCTGAATTTCGGTGCCTGAGAACTTCTCTGCTCTGGCCACACGTGTATCAGACCGCAAGTGCTAGGAAACTAACCTCCCTGGAGCAGCCCTCAACCAATGACAGGGGGGTTGGCATTTAAATGTCCAGTTTCCTTTCCTTCTGGGTCAGATAATTCTGTACGTTCATTACTATTTCCCAAGTTTCCCTGGCAGAAAAAGCTCTAATGACCCACCCAATATAGTAGATGGCTTAATAATGGTATTGGCCGCCTTCCCTCCCCTACCTCACTTCCCTACTTCCTCCTTCCTTACCAGTGTTTCCTCCATTTCCTGAATAAACTCCTTGCATTTGAATCCTTGTCTCAGGGCCTGAGACGTACACTAAGACATGCTGATATGTGATCATTCCTAAAACATGACACACGGAACACAATACAACAGTCTCAAATCTGATCTGCACAGACTCAGTGTCTTATTTTGACTTAGATACTACATTTTGGTCGATGCAGCCTAAAACTGCACTGGCACATTTCACAAGTTCACTCACGTTATCCATGAGGCAGAGGCAAGACTGACCCTTCTTCATTTTCCCCTCTGTTCTCTGTTGTTCTTCACATAAAGTTTCCCCTGCCTTCTATCTCTCCCTCAGATCAGGCATTCTGCAGGATTTTGCCAGGATCCCTTTTAATTTTGATCCCGTCATTTGTGGACTTCTAGGTATTTCTCAGTTTGTTTTGAATCAGATCATTCATTACTAGATTAGTTTAACCTTAGGGAATAATTCTTAATCCGGGTCACTGAATGGGAAATAAGTAGGTTTAAGAAGGTTGTCACTATACGTATGTGGGCACAGAAATGCACCCGAGAACTTCTTTATCCCCCTATTTACTCACTTCAGTATCAATCCACTGAACTCAGGTATATTTCTCAATTAAGTATCAATTCTTTGCACATCTGTATTTCCTGTTCACGATAATTCCTGATTTTTTTTTTTTTTTAATGTTGGCAAACATGCTGGCATTTTAAGAAACTGAAAGGTAGTTTTAGAAATGTAACCATTAGCTCTACCTCCTCAGCTCCACTGTCAATAAGGATAAAAGGTTCCTGGTAACTGCCAATAGTTCACAGATAGGAGTATTTGACATTATTGTTAAAGGAAATGTTAAAGGAAACTACTTTATTACCCAAGGTAGATCTATCGGACTTTACGCAAATAAAAACATACTGTGTGTTACTGCTTCTCATAATTACAGATTTTAAATTCTCTCTGAGTTAATGAACGGCAGAGTCCGCCATGCATGAAGGGCAGTACCTCTCTCCACCAATTAAAGCTGTGGTTAGCAGGAGACCTACGGACATATGTGGAATTCTCCCTGAGCTCTACAGTTCACATTGAATTCCGCTAAATTTCTGCTCCCATGTTCTGTAATATTCTAATCTTTTGAAGAAAAAAATGTGTGACCTAAAAGCCTGGTATCAGATAGTAACCATTTAAATTTAAATTTTAATATCAACTCAGGTCAATTTAAGTCCAAGGCAAAAAGGAACTCGGCATTCTTTAAAGGCATCATATGTCAAAAGGGAAATGATTAAAACAAGAGAAAAGTCACAAAATTAGTTATTCTACCAATAGAACTTGGACAAAATAATGACAAGTCTTCATTCTAGGATATAAACATATAACACACTATATATTTCTTATAAAAGCATTTGACCAGCCGATCTCAAGTCTCATGATCCCAAGAGGCACACACCTCCCAAAATTTGTTCAAGACACAGAATCAGGTCCAAATGAAATGAAATACATTCTGAAGAAGGGCCCAAACTACTGGACGAAACAGGAATACTATTACTACACTATATGAGTATTTTCATACGCAGGCATTCAGAGAGTGAGGAGTATGAGCGGCAGAAAGGCTAAGTATTTTACTTAAAATTCTAGCCTTAACTATGCTGAGGAAGTCTTTGCTTTCTCTGATGTGGAATTCAATCCACTGTTTAATTTGGTAATAACTTAATCTATCTTATCCCCTGCTGACACATTAGCCTTTGTAAAACTCAATTACGTGACTGTTACTACTACCCTCGGAGAGGGGGCTAAAAGTCAAGGAGAGCTTTCGTCAGGTCCCCCGTCTCCGCCACTTACAGTGCATCCCTGGGCAAATCATCAAATCTTTTCTAAGCCTGTTTCCAAATAAGCATTCGTTTGAACCACTTTTTCCAACCTTATTAAAAAAAAAAAAAAAAAAAAAAAAGGGAACAGAAACAGTTAATTCTTAGCCATGCTGAAATGAGTGAGATATTGCATTATTTAAAACAGAGGACAAGACCATGGGGAAGGGGAAAAATATTTATATAAATATAAATATAAATATAAATATATAGTTCCAAACAGGGAGGGAGCCAAACCGTAAGAGACATTTAAATACAGAGAACAAACTGAGGATCAAGGGAGTGGCGGGGGTCGGGGAACGGGTGTGTGTGGAGATGGGCATCGAGGAGGGCATTTGTTGGGATGAGCACTGGGTGTTTTATAAAGTAAGTGATGAATCACGGGAATCTACTCCTGAAGCTAAGAGCACACCGTATACACTAGGTGTTAGCTAACCTGACAATAAATCATATAATAAATAAATAAATAAAATTAAAAAACAAAAACAAAAAACACAGCACAGTGCCTGGCCCCTAACAAGTACCCCCTTCTATTACTGAATAAAGTTCTACCTCTTAACCTTATATTCAACTGGTCAACTTGTCTGTCCAGCCGCCTTCTCCTTTACCTTCCATACTCCAGTTGACACGGAACTGGATTCTGTTGCCAGGATCACTGTGGCCCAACCCTTCAACCCCTAACTGAAATCCTACGCATCTTTCCGAATCCAGACCATGTGGCATCTCTATCAGAAGAAGCCTTCCCAGAGCCTCAGTGAAAGCGCCTCTCCTTCCATGTACTGACATAGCCTTCAAATATACCCCTTTTATGGTATTTAACACCCTGCATTACGTTACAGCGCATGTCTGCACAGGTTCTAATTCTGTCTTCTACACTGCCAGCATAGGAACTGGCAGTAGTTTTGAACGTAGAGACCTCCAACTCCCTTTTGTGATTTTGCATATGCTCTGCTGACTCCATAACCTTAAGGAAAATAGATCCGTGTGAACTCCAGAAGACACAAAGAATGGGGGAGAAAAGAATCAAACATTGTGGAAACTGAAGAACTGAATATGTATTTCATACCGGTATTCTGCTCCCCACCCTTTCACAAAACTCATTCTTATGGTGCACATTCTAGTTAGTTGATACACGGCTTCAAAACCCTGATTGACAGACTGAGCCAGAAGAGCAGCAAATTCCTGGTTGTTGAAGATCTTCAGATTACAGCCTACGATTGAAAAAAGTAAAAAAAAAAAAAAAAATACTGTGTGAAAAGAATATCATGATCAAGAAAATAATTTTAAAGGGGCTACAGATCTTAAAATGCAAGGATGCCAATCATCTCCTGATTCCTAAAATTACTAGCAACTAGAGAAGCTCAGCGAGCTGACACAACAGGTCTGCTGACACAGACGCATCCATACCTGGTGGGATTTTACACACTGTTGCCGGGTGCCAGCCGTATCTCTGATTACAGTTGGGGCTCTGCACAAAGATTGCACTATCGCTTAGGCACTCTGCAAAAACTTCTCCACCTATGTAATATAAGCGTACTCCTCTTCCTAAAACAAAATACATATGGGATTAGTTTCATAACATCTCCTGTTTCAGTATGACTTTGGGAGAGTCTTCTTGGAGGAGGATTAAAATGATAGAAGGTATTTTGATAACCTTTTCCATAGCAATGCTTTTCTGAGGTCTAACATTGAAACATACCACTCTGTATTTTTCCAAGTATTTTTTAACAATGATTTTATTGATTTGAAAAAATACACGCTTGTCAAAAGTACGTCAACGATGTAAAAAAGTACATGTAAAGAATTCCATACAAATTATATATTATTTTAAAACACGTAAAATAAACGGAGTTAAGTCTAAAGGAATTAACTGTTTGGATAAATACGCCTTCGTCATAATAGACGGTATTTCCTTAAAGATGCCACTAAGGTTAAGAAAAAAGTGAATAAAATCATCAAGAAGTTAGTGTCATTTGCCATTTTTACAATTATATTAAGGTGACCACCAAATCCCTAGGTAGATAAGCAGAACTAGGGGAGAAAAAATTATGCTGGAAGATTTTAATATACTTTTTTCAGAATCGGACAAATACACACAAAATATTAGAGACAGAAGGATTTAAAAAACCAACTGTGAAAGGTAGAGATCTCAGACAGCACCTAAGATTCTCACTCCTGGTGTGCAGACATCTTTTCTATTATTCAGTCAAACACGAATCTAGGTGCTGCCATTAAGGAATTTCTCGGATGTAATTAAGGTCTCAAATCTGCTGACCTCAAGAAAGGGAGGTCCTCTTTTGGCAGGCCTGACTTAATCAGGTGCCAGCCCTTAAAAAGGACGGGGCTGTCCCTGGTGAAAGTGATTCAAAGTGTGAGCGAGAGGGCCCCGCGAGGCAAGGAATGGAGGGGACTCCCACTTGCTGAGAACAGCTTCTAGCTGTCAGTCTGCAGGAAATGAAGACCTCGCTGCTGTAACTTGAAGGAAGTGAACCCTGTGACAATCATGTGAGCTTGGAAGAGGCCCTCCAAGCTCCAGAGGAGGACAGGACAAAGTCAATGCCATGATTTCCCCTCGTAAGATCCTGAGGAGACTCCTAACCCATGCCTGGACTCCTGACCTGCAGACACTGTGAGATCATAAATCCGTGTTGTTTCAGGCTGGCAAGCGTGTGGTAACATGTTACACAGCAAATGAAAACTAAGAAAACATTTAATACATAAACACAGAACCTGATGCCCTGCTCTTGTGACCACAGAATATTTGTAAAACAACCAGACGTACACTTGACCATCAGGAAAAGATTAAATCCAAAAAGCAGAGATTTTCCAAGCTATAGCCTCTCATCAAAACCACCCAATAAGTTAGAAATTGAAAGTAAAAAGATCCAATAATTGCGGCAACCTAAAATTATGTAGAGAAGGAAATACAGTAGAGGAAACCTGTTGAATTTTTATGCAGAACCCCAACTAAAACACAGGCAAAACCAGAATTATTTTAGTTAACGTAGGGTGGGTAGTCAGAAGCCTTCCTTACCCACAAGACACCTAAGATTACACAAAATTTATACATCAAGCAAGATTTGAGAAATTCCACACAAAGCAACATTAACAGACCTCTTTAAGTTACAGCACGTTTGCAGAATGATACTCGCTCTTTAGTGACCAGCATTATTTCTCACAAGAGGTCAGAGTTAATTCATTAGAAACTGAAGCAAACTATTGTTAAAAGAGGTTACTTTAAGGAAATGAGAACTATGTTCAGTTATATTAGTCAAACTTTTTCTACCTCATTGCCAAAAAAAATACTGGGGACTCAAAGAGTTGCTGTTTATGTGGATTGCATCTATGGAAACTTAGCACATTAGATATTAAAACTGAGATTCAAAAAAATTTATAATTCATTTAAAGTTCTAAATAATACATCTATTAAATACTAATATAAATAACATGTTTATGAAAAATAACTATTTCCTCTCCCCGCCCCCCCCCCCCAATTAGTGAGAACAGCAATGTTTTACATTTTTGCAAATCTCTCTAATGTCTGGCTTAAGAGAAGAAAGTTGGATTCTTATCAGATTCTACATGTAATCTCTTGCAAAATCACATGCCTTGTAGCTTCTGGAATATTTCACTGTACATTCATGAGTGAATGAGAGTGAAAAAAAGGCAAATAGCATCTTAGTACCATTATGAAAGAAGTTTTGACCTCACGAAGTTGCTGAAAGGGTGTCTGGGACTACCACATTTTGAGAGCCTCTGAACTATTTTTTGACCTATGTACTAAACAGTAGTTCTTATTTATAATATCCTGCTTCGGGGGCACCTGGGTGGCTCAGTCGGTTGAGTGTCCAACTTCAGCTCAGGTCATGATTTCAAGGTTCACGGGTTCGAGCCCCGCATCGGGCTCTGTGCTGACAGCTCAGAGCCTGGAACCTGCTTTGGTTTCTGTGTCTCCCTCTCTCTCTTCCCTCCCCCACCCCCACTCGCACTCTGTCTCTCTTTCAAAAATAAACACTAAAAAAATTTTTTAATAATAAAATAAAGTATCTTGTTTTAGATTAAGGGTGAGCAGATTTAATTATTTAGTATATTAATTCCCTGAAGGGGGAAACACTAGGGGACTGGAAAAAAGTCATGGTTTGTTAAAATTGTAATTCGAAAATCTGAACAGGACACATTTATGGCTGGTGGAGGTGCAGCAAAGTAATTTTAACATGCATTTATTGAAGGACTTCCCGGAACCAAGGGTGCCAAATAAAGAGAAGCCGAAGGTCAGAGTCTGCGGATCTATTAAAGCAGCGAAGCTGTGCACTCACACTGACAAGAGAGAAGGCAGGCGTTTCTGCACACAATCTTCTGCTGTGGCAAACTGCACGATGCTCACATTATGAGTATACGGCACTGGTTCTTGACAGAAGGTAAAAACACATACCTATATGTCTTCTTGTCATTTCTACGGTGGCATTTCGGTTGACGTTGGAGAGCAACCCTAGGCAGAACCTCTCTGAATTGGATGGATCTGTGAAACCGTCTACAGTGAGTGAGGGCTGTGATGCGTGGAAGGTCTCTCCAACCCTCTGGTTTAATTCATAATATGCTATTGAACACCAAAATGCAGGTTCTGAGTAAGTAACTGGCTGCAAATCTGGGGAAAAAAACCAAACCCATAAAAGCAAGAAATGTTGTGTGAACAGTTCAAGCCAAGAAAAGATTGAATATCATCAGATATCTGTACGTGCTCTATGCCAGCCTAAACTGGCTGCAGCTCAGGAAGCAGACTTAACATCTACACCACAGACTCCAGTCTCCATTAGATCATACCAGATTTTCAATGTTTCAAATTTCCCCCATCTCATTCGGTCATCTAATCTTCAAACATCTTTTTTAGACTTTCTGGGGGGTCATGTTCTACTAGTAGTTTTACCCTAGTTCCTGTTCAAATATAAAACCATCGCGGGTAAAGTAAATCAACTTACATAATAAAACTAATTTTTCGTAGGATAAAGTGGAATAAAGCTGGAGCAAGGACTGAGTCAAACGCCACAAGAAGAAAAATTCTATCATAATCATGGAACACAAAATACGACGTATTTTTGACATTGTCTATTTTAACATGAGATTCTCGGTGAGTTACCCTAGTTACACAAATAGAAAACCCATGCATATACAAGAAACAGAAAGTAATAAAACACAAAAGGCATGTAAGTAGAAACAGAATATAGAATCAAAAGAATCTACATATTTCATGGACCACATGAATTTAACTTCTGTAATTTTGATTAAAAGACCCAAGGAGTATCATGAACATTTTGTAGAATAAACTCCTAATGTGTAGAAACTGCAGAGAAATTGGGAAATACTGAGGTAAAACGAAGGCCAAGGATAAACTACACAATGTACACACACACACAATCTTCCATACCCCATGCATATTTGTGACTGTGTGTCTGTGTATATATACAGACACACACCTTTTTATATTAGTAATTGCTATTACAAAATATCATAAAATAAACATACCCATATAAATCTAGCCATAATATATCATAAAACTTTCCATAAAGAATATGATTTCCATGGATAGAAAGATTTATTCGGTTTGATACTGTTTTAATAGTATTAAAAGTTTTAATAGTATTGAGGTTTTAATAGTACTGAGTTTTAATAGTATTAAGGCAAATTATCATTTTTAAAAAGCACTAATTTGAACAATCATTTGATTATCCATTGAGATCTGTTTCTCATGTATACGAAAAATAATTTTCAGAGAAGACATTTGATTAACGGAATATTATAAAAGGTGGGGGGGGGAGGGGGGAGGGTGTGGGGGAGAGGAAGTATTTGCCACTTACCCAAACTATGATTAACAGGGGAAAGAGTAGTAGGAGACAGTTCTGCTGGAGATCCTGAAACAAAAGGAGTCAATTTTGTAACAGATCTGCAAGTACTTCCAGAACTTCTGACCAAATAATTGTTAAAACTGGTTGCATCTGGTTGTAACTATCACAAATAATACAGATAGTTTACATCCTAACAATTCAAAATAGGCAGCTGCAATATGTGAATTTAATTTTGGAGGCTTCAATATATAAAAGGTACAAGCGTATGAACAGCCCTAGCTTCTAGCCACCCAGTTCTCCTTCCCAAAGACATCCAGTGTTGCCAGTTCCTTGTGTACCTTTCCAGAAACAGTCTATGAGCCACACAAGCAAATATATACTGTTTGGTGCCCTTCCACCCTGATTTTTATTCACAAATGGTAACCATTCTGAACTTTGCTTTCTCACTACCAAACTTTATCAAGGATGTTGATGTTTCCTTATTTATTGCTCTCCCTTCCTCCTTCTCTCTCTCTCTCAACATAAGCTGCATAATCTTACATTATTGGTGTATTATGATCCCATATTGACGGATACTCAGACTATTTTCGATCTTCTGATTTATGAGCCAAGATTGCAATGACTAATCTTGTACATCTTGCATACTTCCAATCATATCATTCTCTTAAGAGAAACTGCCAGGTCAAAGGGTTATACATCCATAATTTTGATAGATTTTGCCAAAACTGTCATCTATAGAGGTGGTACCAGTTTACATTCCGGTGGCAACATAAATGGTGAAGAGGATGCTGATGTGTTATCACTGACAGGTGAAAACATGGTTTTAACAAGTAGAGTTCTAATTTGTATTTCTCTCATAAGTGACATGGAACAGCTTTATTAAACTTTTTTATATTGCATTTCCTTTCTGTGAACAGTCTCTTCTTTTGCTCATGTTCCTACAGTGGTGTTGATCACCCTCACTGATTTATAAAAGGGTCTTTATGTACTAGGGATATCAGTCCTTTTATGATATGGCTTATAAATATTTGGTCATCTGTCTTAAGACTGACTCTTCCTAATTTTGATTAAGCAGAATTTTTAAAAACGATCATGTGTTTTAATTCGTGAATCATTTTGGGATATGTCACACTTCGATAAAACAGTTGTGACAGTTGGATATTCCTGACTTACTCTTAACCTTCAGGGGATACTTCTAATATTTTCCCATTAAGTAGGATGGTGATTTGGGGATGAGAGATAAAATTCCTTATTTAGCATTTTTGCATCAATAATCTCAAACAATACTGGTCTGCGGATTTACATTCTAACTGCAATGTTATACTGCCTCATGGAGACAATCTAGAAGCTTTATGTCTTTTTTAAGCTCTGTAACAGTTTACATAGCATTGTAATAAAGCATTTTTAATAGTTTGAAAGAATGCCTGTGTAAAATTGTCTGTAGCTAACAATTTTCTAGGGTTTACCCTAAGACATTTCTCTTTTCCTTCCATGAAAGTTCAGTTAAGATAGCTCTATTTTCTTGAGTCAGTTTTGGTAAATTACATTTTCTTAGAAAATTATCCATTTCTTCCTGTTTTAGGCAAACAGGTTAAACCTAATCAAGGCAATAAGGAGAGGGGGCACAGATACATAAAATACACAAACACAGAAGAAAAAAACCAGATTTTAAAAGCGCATTTGTCGTAAACGCTGTTAAGCAATCTTACAATTACAGAATATGTTGTGTTTTCTGGTCATCTTCTCTTCACGTTTGGGGAAAGTTATGCTAAAAAGCACGACCCACAGCCCCCACACTTCAAGCAACACAGCAACAGTGCAGATGCAGAATAAGACAGGGAAGACCCCAGCCTCGCGCAGGTCTCCCCTCCCCCACGCCATTATAACCAGGACAAAATACCAGGCAGCAACAGGTGAGATGGCAACCCCCAAAGAAACCGATGAACCAAAAATAGAGAACAGGTGACAATTATTTTTCTGAAGACAGAACCATCTTCCCAAACAAAAAATTAAGTTCCTGAGTTCTTTTTTTGTTCTTCAGTTTGAAAAATCTGCTGGCAAGTCACAACAGGTCCAACTAAGAAAGGTCAAAATATATTTAGAACAATGAACTAAAACTCACCGTTTCCTGAAGCTGGTATAAAATAAACAAAGCTACCATGAGAAATGGAAGAAACTGCCCAAGTATTCTTATCTTTCAGCTATTGATTCCTCTATTAACTACTTGTCACTTATCAAAAGCGACCAGATCTAGAAAGAATGGCTCACTGTAATCACTCGTAAAATGTGTAAATGTTAACATAAGCTAACGATTTATTAGAAACTTTTTTTAAAGATGCAGATTAACGGATAATTAGCCGATTAGCTACTCATATATTCACACTGCTACTGAAGTCTGTGACTTCCAGTAACGAGAGTAAGAATCTTCAGTATTCAGGCAGTGGTTTCTAGTAGTACTGGAAGCCGAGGCATCTAGAGGAATACTTGTGTATCTCTGCATACAAGTTTGCCTGTAGTTGTAGGATACATTTTTCAATGAGGAAATTTTAGATCAAAAAGAACGCGGATTACATTTTTACAGGTGCCAAAGTACCTCCCCAAACGACTGGCCCCACAAATTACGAGCCAGAGTATCTTCATTCTGTGCCTCTACCTTCTGACACCTGCCTACCTGATAGGGTTAAAGAGGCTACTCTATTTTCTTGTTTCATTTTTGTTACAAATAGCACGTTCGTGTACTTTTGTCCATTTTCCTATTACCTACCATCTGTTTCTTCTTGATTTGTAAGTGGTTTTAAATTTCAAAATCAGGGGCACCCAGGTGGCTCAGTCGGCTTAAGCATCCGACTCTTGATTTGGGTTCAGATCATAATTTCCCAATCTGTGCGATCAAGCCCTGCGTCGGGCTCTGCACAGAGAGGAGCCTGCTTGGGATTCTCTCTCTCCCTCTCTCTCTGTACTCCCCCAGCCCCCATGTGCATGCGCTCTAAGTAAATAAACTTTAGAAAAAATAAATGAACTTTGAAATCAGTTAT
Source organism: Panthera onca (assembly GCF_046562875.1). NCBI lineage: Eukaryota > Metazoa > Chordata > Mammalia > Carnivora > Felidae > Panthera > Panthera onca. The sequence goes on from NC_138350.1 coordinate 66,948,474, forward strand.
TAAGACTGGTCATTCATTTGCAACTATTTCCCCACATTTCTGGTTTCTTTTGACATAGCTTGCAAGGTAACATTAATTTTTTAAATCAGACATTACTTTTTTAGAGCAGTAGGCTCACAGCAAAAGTGAGTACAATGAAAGTACAAAGAACTCCCATATACCCATGTACACACACACGGACAAACTCCTCTGCAACGAGTACCTCGCACAATGGCTCACTCGTTGCCATCAAGGAAATGACACCGACACACCGTTATCACCCAAAGCCCACAGTTTACACTAGGGCTTCATTGTTGGAGTTGTACATTCTATGGGTTTTAACAAGAATATAACATATAGTCACCATGTAATATCCTAAAAAATAAAAATCCCCTGGGCTCTGTCTATTCATCTCTTCTTCCCCACGAGCCCCTTAGATATCACCTATCTTTTTCTTGTCTCTACAGTTCTCCCTTTTCCAGAACGTCATGGAGTTGCAATCATAAAGTATGTAGCCTTTACACTTTGGGTTCTTTCACTTGCATTGCGAATTTAAGGTTCCTCTACGTCTTTTCATGACTTGGTAGCCCATTACTTTTTAGCGCTGTGTAATACTCCTTTCTCTGGATGTACCAGTCTGTTTATCCATTCGCCTACTGAAGAACCTTAGTTGTTTCCAAGTTCTGGCAATTGTGAATAAAGCTGCTATACACATCCATATGCATGTTTCTGTGTGTCCCTACATTTTGAACTCTTTTGGGAAACACCATGGAGCGGGACTGCTGGATCATAAGGTAAGAGTATGTTTAGCTTTGTAAGAGGCTGCCACAATGTGTCTTCCAAAGGGGTTGTCCCATTTTGCATTCCCACCAGCCGTGAATGAGAGTTCCTGGTGCTCCACACTGTCACCAGCGTTTGGCGTCACCAGTGTCTGGATTCTGGCCATTCTCATAGGTGTGTGGTAGTAACATTTTAAATTTTATTTATTTATTTATTTAAACTTGTCGACATTGTCTCTGATGGTTTTAAACCTTGTGTATTTCTCGTTCAGATTATTTAGGAAATTCCTCAGTGTCACGTACTAAAACTTAGAGGGTTTCATCTTTAACATTTAAGTGTTTGCTCCAAATGGAATTCATTTGGTATGAGATGAATTACATGTTCAGGGTTATCTTGCAATTTCTTTGGAGGAGTATTAGTTTGGATTTCTTGAGCAAAATTAACGGCTGAAGATACATTAGTAAGTTCAAGTGTATTAGTCAACCATAAATGAACAGATCTCAAATGAAACAACAAAAATAGAATTATTCTTTCAAACGGCATATACAAAAGGACAGTTAAAGGTCTTAAGGCCATTTCACCTGAATGTCTTTGCTTTTATATTACAGTGAAAACCCTGAAGAACTAAAATTATCTACTCTTTTGTTTTTATACCACACCTGCTGAAAAGCAAGCTTTAAAAGGACCTAATTTACTGAATACAGACCAATCACTTTCACAAACCTTTCAGGAAACTGGGAATCATGTTGGGGTAACTCCTTCAACCTTAGCTCTACACCTCATTACCAAGCAAGTCGTAGCTCAGCCATTAGTCTCATTTCTCCCTATGTCATGAAACCAGCCCAGAGAAGTCTAGTGCAGCAGTCAAGAATGAGGTGTCTAGAATCTGACATCCTAGGTGCATATTTCTCTCACTTTTTAGCTCTTTTTTTATGACGTTCACTGCAATGTTGTTTTATTTTTATTCTCTGTAAACACTGAACCTTTTAAAATTAAGAGAATAATTATTGCTGGATGATGTAAATTACATGGAATGTCTGTATTTTCTTTTTTTAACCTATCTTTAATTTTTTATAATGAACACCCACTTGCAGAATTCCAAATGTTGCAGCATAAGTTCATCTGTAAAATATTCTCCTGTATTTGACACGAAATGGTAGAGACATTAGATAGGCAAGAAAAGAAAAAAGACACTTGTAATATGTCAATTCCAGCTCAAAAATGTGCTTCTTTATTATGTTATATGCATTTTCAAATTTTCAATGAGAATGAATTCTGTTTATGATGAGAATAAAGGTGCTTTTCTTTTGTTTTATTAATAACTTCTACAGGGTTTCCCTTATAATTAGAATGTAGAAGATGGAGAAAAACCCTGGATCCTAAATTAACCAGAAGAAAATACTGAAAACACACAAAAAATTATATTTTTCTTTAGAGCTACCAAAAAGCTGGAGATCTATTTATGAAGCCTAAGTGAACTAGTTTACAGAGGCGGATGAAGTCTTCCTATGTAAGCAGAGAGTAGGAACCATTTTCATCACTGAGAGCACCCGCCAAGTCGGGACACAGACACACACAGGACTGGGCCTGCCAAAGGAAAAACCAAGTAACATTTTAATGGCCACGCACAGGCAAATGGAATCTGAAAGCCCAAGCACGGACGTAGTCCTCTTCGCCAGTCAGTGTTAACCCACAGGTCTTTGGCTGAGGACAGGGTAGCAGGGGGAGTTGTGGGCGGGGCTGGAAAGTAGCGAGAGAGGTCCTGCAGTCTTGCCACACTCCTAACTGAAAACCTGCCGAGGGAGGAGGCTGCCCCTACTTTCAAGCCTGTGGTGATCTGATTTGATTAAAACATTAAATCATCATGCATCCAACTCAACTCCTAATCGTGTGGAAGAGATCAGCTCCTCAACTTAGCAACCAGAGAGAGAAAAGGGGAATGCTTTCCAAGGGAGAATGTGATCTACGGGACTCTCTCGTATTATTTCAGCATCCAATTAAAAGAACACATGAGACATACAAGGTAGCAGGAAAGACTGACCCTTAATGAAAAGATAAAAGACAACAGAAGCAGACCTACATGTGAAGCAGATACTGGAATTACCAGATGAAGACTTTCAACTGGAAACTGTAGAACTGAAAAATAGATGACCTGAAATGAATTCACTGAATTGGCTTAACGGCAGACCAAAAGTTAGACCCTCTTATACACCACTTGACTCCCAACAAAGGTGCCAAGGTGAATCAACAGGAGAAAGAAATGTCTCTTCAACAAACGGCACCAAAACGACTGGACAAGTGTCCGGGGAAATGGAAGGGCGGGCAGAGATGGCAAATATGTAGGTAAACACAAAAAGTTACTTTTTAACCCTTTAAAGAAACCACCACCTCAAAGTCTAAAGCAAAAATAACACCCTTCGGGGATTATACACACGTGTAAGTAAAATAAAGGACGACAGAAGCACAAATAACAGAGGTAGGTGAATGGAATTAGTGTTGTAAAATGCTTACACTGCACAGGAAGCTGTAAAGTATTACAACTTAACAATCTAAGGAGAAGGTGACCCAACTGGCACTGTAATCGCTAGAACACTGAGAGAATACTACTAAGTGCTACTGTTAACAAGTCAAGAGAGTGAATAGAATGGATTCAAACATAAATATGTTTGATGAATTTGAAAGAAGGCAGGCAAATTATAAACAGAGGAACAAAAAACAGATGGAACAAATAGAAAACAAACAGCAAACTGGTAACCCAAACCCAATGACAGCAATAATTACATGAAATAAAAAGAGACTAAATATTCCAATTAAAAGACAAAGACTGACAGAGTAGGGCATACAATGCTGTCCACAAGGGACACATTTTAAACACAACGATACAAACAAACTCAAAGGATGAAAAATCTACCATACAACCAATGAAATAAATAAGAAATGGTGATGTTAACAGGAGACACGTTTTATAATGAGGGCCAAATTCATCAGAAGGACATAATAATTTTAAATGTGCACCTGTCAATGACTGAGATTCAAAATACATGAAGCAAAAACTGACAGGCCTACAGGCAGAGAAGGGCAAATCCAATATCTGAGTTGGAGACATTAATGCTCCTCTCCATTACTGACAGTACAAGTAGAGAAAAATGAGAGGGGATTAGGAAGATCTAAACACCACCACTGAGCATGCCCTAAATGACGTAGAGAACATCACATGTGCAGAACAGACCTTCTTTTCAATTATACATGAAACTCTTATCTCTACAAATAAGCCACACTGTGGCATGAAACAATTTTAGTAAATTTCCAAAGACTGAAATCGTGCATGTTCTTTTGGGCCGTAACAGAATTAAGTTAGAAATCTAGGAAGTATCTAGAAAACTCCCACAATTCTAAAAAACCAGAGTTTAAAGAGAGTTCAATTTTGCTCTAAATTGGGGTCCTGCGTCAGTCAGAACTCACTACAGTGCTGAGAGAGGAGTAGATAGTGGGTAGAAGCCTGGTGGTTGAACCAACTTTTAACACCTCATGAATCAAGTATGTACACCGTCATTACGAGAAATAACTTACACGTATCATTTGGAAAAAGTACCATCTCCCCACTGTAACGGAATTAGAAATATTAGCCTCGGTTCAAAGCAAGACCCCGAAACACTGAATCCGTTGTAGTTGATTTCACTTCTTCTCTCCTTCTCAAACTGGACCTTTATCATAACCAATGATTATCTGCACCTCATGGCGCCTCCCCTGTGTCAGCCCTATGATCAAATAGGGATTCATGCACTCACTGGAATCCTTGTGACCTTCTGTGTCTTGCTTCTTTCACTTAATATAACGCTTCCAAGGTTCATCTTCGTTGTACCATGGATCAGTACATCATTCTTTTATACGGTTGAATAATATTTCACCATACAGACACACCTCATTTAATTTATCCATTCATCATTTGATGGACAATTGGGTGGCCTCCACTTTTGCACTACTATGGGTAATACCTAAGTGAACATTTGTGCACAAGTTTAGTGTGGACGTGTTTTCAATTTTCTTGGGTATATACCTAGGAGTGAAATTGCTGGGTCATATTGTTATTCTATATTTAACTCTTTAAAGAACAACAAACTTTTCCCAAGCAACCAAACCACTTTACATTCTCACCAGCAACAAATGAAGACTCCCGACTTGTCCGAATCCCCACCAACACTTGTTATCGTCTCTTTCTGATTTAGCCAATGTAATGGTGTGAAGTGGTATGGCACCGTGCTGTTGATTTGCATGTCCCTGATGACTAATGATGTTGAGCACCTTTTCCTGGCATTCACTTTTAAATGTCACAGTGGCAGTTGTCCATCATGGGGCAAAAAGGAACACGACCGGTTCAAGAATACAGATCTTTGGCATACAGGCGTGACAGGAAGATGTATTTGGAAAGCCAAATAACGTGTGCAGTAAGACAGTGTGCATTAAGATGCACTGTTCTTTCCAGTGGTCATTAGATTATCTACATTTCTTGGTTATCTACTACTCTGAACAGTTACAAGTATGATCTGCTACAGGAGAAGCTTCTTCATCTGGGAGTCTAAATAATGGAAAGATGTGAACAACAGAATCATTGTGAAAGCCAGTCCCCAGCCCCCCACTCCCGTCAATGCTAATTCATGTAAAAATAACTTAGATTATCATAACTACAGAATGCTTTAGTATAAACTGTGTAGAAAAACTGATGGTGTAATTTGACAGGCTGTGATACTAAAGTATCCAATCCTTAAGACTGCAGACAGGGAGAAACAGAGGAAATCAGACAATTCCCATGTCACCACAACTACCTCACTGGCAACCTAATTAGTTCTGATGGATTATACATTTTATTGCAGAAGAACTGTTTTAAGGCTTTGACATGTAATATTTATTACATGCTGAAACTTTTTCTCCACTGCATCTGGAGCGGAGAGCTAAAAATTAAGAATTAACTGAATCTGGTCAGGTACAAGGTGTTTTGTGTAAACAACCTACTATCATTCAGAACTCACTATTAAGTTAAAGGAGCACAATGGGACACCTGGGTGGCTCAGTCGGGTAAGTGTCCAACTTTGGCTCAGGTCACAGTCTCACAGTTCATGAGTTTGTGCCCCACTTCGGGCTCTGTGCTGACAGCTCAGACCTTGGAGCCTGCTTCGAATTCTGTCTCCCTCGCTCTGCCCCTCCCCCACTCATGCTCGCTCACTCTCAAAAATAAACATTTTAAAAACTTTAGAAAAAAAAATGGAGTACTGAAAAGCTGATCCTCATCCCCCATCTGCAAATTCCTCAGAAAATCTGTTACTGGGTTCATTATGGTTTTTCATCACAAACACGTTTTTTCATCGGGTAACTAAAACTTTAAACAGAAGTACAGAATACTTAAAAAGAAAAGTATTTGAGGGTTTCTAAATTTTCATTTAATCTAGGAGAGAAACCGGTAACAATTATTCTGCACAGCAGCATGTGTTAATTTTTCATTGACAAGAGGGCCCTCCCTTCAATGGTTCAAATATGATTATATCAATATAGAAGGTTCTTTTTTTGATGCATATCCCAACTTCTCTAAATTTAAGAGTTAAAAATAAGGGGCACCTGGGTGGCTCAGTTGGTTAAGCATCCAACTTCGGCTCAGGTTGGGATCTCACTATTCATGAGTTCAAGCCCCTCATCGGGCTCTGTGCTGATGACTCAGAGCCTGAAGCCTGCTTCAAATTCTGGGTCTCCCTTTTTCTCTGCCCCTCCCCCACCTGTGCTCTGTTTCTCTCTCAAAAGTAAACATTAAAAAAAAAAAAAAAAAAAAAAAAAAAAAAAAAAAAGAGCTGTAAATATTTCTTGTGGATTCCAAACAGGACAAAAACATATTATCTCACTGTTGAGGGATTTGGAAAGGTGAGGTTTACCTGTATCCATACTTTGGTTCAACTGTTGATCACTCGTTTCTCCATCCTCACTGATATATCCAGGAGGTGGCGTTTCTACAAAAGTTCAGAACAAATCAAGCACAGTTGCAATTTCATCTCACCACCTTTGTCCTACTACTAAAGATAACTAAAGAATCACTCTGAATATTATATAACATTATTATAAAAAGCAATATTTGGTACCAAGGGCTTAAAATTCAGGTTTTGATCCAAATCTTATAGGTGAATCCTTAAAGCCTACTTGTAATATGATCAAGCTCTCTAGGCATATTTTCTTAGCTATTATTTACATATCTGGCTCATTCCCATATGTATATTTTATGGGGCAAGAGCCAAAAATAGAACTTCAAAGATGCCTCAGTACTGAATCAGTATGCTTCAAAGACATTAGTACCTACAATTTTTTTTTTTTTTTAAACTAATGGCCATCATCGATGGGTGACACCTAAGAGGTGATTAAAGGACCCACCACACGTATGAAATTTCAGATTACAAAGTACTACGGGCTCACATTAGGTTCTATGGGTAAAATAGGGTAATATGGTTCAGGCCTGGTCTCGCTTGAGTTTCACCTACAAAGTATACTTCTCCAGGGATTTCTAACCAGTAAATCCTGAGTGTTTGAAGCAGAAATTTAAATCCAAACAGACTACTGCACAAACCTGAGGTAAAATACTCGCTGAAGGTAAGAAAAGTAAGCTTCTAATGTGCCATTTCCAAGATGCTTTATGAACAAGATGTTTACATTCAGGAGGCATCTGAAGAGCTGAATAGGCTTCGTGTAAGATAAATACATTTCTATAATTTTACCAATTATAATTTCAAGGAGGAAAACTAAGTTTAAGGGATTATCAACAGTTTAACATTTAGATGCCTGGATAGTTTTAAGCAATTCAAGATAATGTAATTATCAAAAGGGAGAGGGAGAAAATGGGGGTTAAAGGGCTTCTTTGTTTAACCCTTTACGCTCTCCCTTCAACACGCTAACTGCAAATCTGAAGTTTCAAACTCTTCATTAAGTGTCAATACCCTAAAAGTGTTACTGATGAAATTCTCAAAATAAAATACCTTCAAATGCTCAAGCAATAAAGAACACAAAAATAAGATAATGCACATCAATATGCACTACCTTCAAGGTTAAAGCTGATAAAATTACACAGAGCTACGCTTTGCCAGTTTACCCATCCATGTCTCAAAGGTCTAAACAGGAAGAAATACAGAACTTTTAAATACTTTATCCTGTTTTGCTTTTCTCCATTATTATGTATAAAATAATAAATAATACAGCTATTATCATTTTGGAGAAAATACTAAAATTTCCTTTGAAGTGGAACAAAAAGTGAACCCTTAACTTTCACTGCCAGCTGGACCTGGGTAAAGCCCCATTGTGCAGAGAGGCAAATAGGTGTGATCCACTTTTGATTTGCTACTTTGTAAAATAAACCAAATCTAAACAAAGAAAGAAAGGAAAATAAACCCAAGCATCTCCACAAGGAAAAACCACTAACCGTTTTGATTAACAGCCTTCCAAATAATTACCGGGTAGGTGTCTTACAAGACTGTATGCTTACGTCTCGGTTTCCTAGTATTGTTGAATAATACAAATTCCCACATCAAAGACTTAAAATGTGCCCCCCACACCACACACAACCATGTCCGGCCAAGTCTTCCCGGCGAGTGACCTGTTTCAGTCCTGCCCTCCCCTGCTGGTCCTCGCATTCCACCCGGCTCTAGGCCCTGCCCTCCTAACTTCTCAAAAAGCGTGTCTCCTAGCAACCTAAAAAGCAGTCTTAAGCCCTCTTCTGGAACAAAATAATTGTAAAAAAAAAAAATTATGCACATTAAAACAATCGGGAAACACTTTCTACCTTAAATTTAGCTATTTTTAAAAATCCTTTTTATGTCTTTAAATTGTCAACGAACAAGCATTTCTTCCATGAGACATATTAAAGAGATCTTTTTTTAAATGTACTGGAAACTAACTTCCTTATGTATTTTCTGTTGTATACTGAAAATAAGAGTGGAATGGAGACGCTGTTACAAAAGGAGAAAAAAAATGAGACATTAAAATATCCAATGGATAGCTTCATCCCCATTTGAATATGGTACCTTTAATTTCTGCTGGGGGGGGGGACCCCAAAAAACAAAAAAGGGAAACACAAAGTAAGAAAGTAAGAAAATATTAGTTGTTCTCCTAAAAGAACAGTGAAAACTAAAAGTGCGTTGTGGCGTATTATTAGATCACGTACTACAATAATCTGAGCAGGATTTGAGAACCATGTAGTTAAATTCATTCACTTCCCAGCAGAGGTGACTGGGGCCCAGATGAAAAAGAACCGAATTAGAGGATTTATGATTTTCAATACAGCAGTGTTGCTACATCTGTAGGAACTCAAATATTTTATCTTCTATAGGCATAGTACATTTCTCTTTAACATTATCAAGCTATCTATGAAAATGCTTATTTGGGTGGTTTTTAGTTACACTTGCTTCAGGAATACCTTTTTCCTGAACAAGTTATTTTGCTTACATTCTGCATCTCTCTTAGCTTCAACAACTAAGACAAACTTACTAAGATCTTTTCTTTTCTGCTTCTCACAGTACTTTGATTAAAGCCACTGCAAAAGAAAATGAAATATAAAGTAAAACTTTTCTCCAGACAAAAGTGTTTAAAGTACGAGGCTTATACATTTCACAAAATAATCAACCAACAAAGCAGATTTTTCTATTCAAAATCCAGAAGCATTTTTTTTTAAGTCAAATCACAATTTACTAGTATGTGAATGTTTATGAACAAAATCTGTTTATCTATCCCAATTTTCAGGAGATTCAGAAGGTGAAAATACCTGGGATGTAATTACTCTGTGGCTCAATTCCCGCTGGGAAATTAGTGTTTTCTGGAATGGAGTGGGTATAATCATCCAGGGGAGGCAGTTCGGTCAGGATCTCGGTGTGCCGTGGCACCAATACCGGAGGCAAAACTGAAAGAGTAAAAGGAACCCAGGTTAATGGCAAAGAGCACAGGATGGGCACCAGGGAAGGGGGACAGACCAGACCTTTATTAAAAAAATTCACACACACACAAAAGGAAGTAGCCTGCTTAGTTTTTAAAAATTTAGGGTCCATCAATTTAGCCTTATATTAGTTCCTAAGAAATTGACAAATCTGACTGGTTTTAATTTGCCATGGAGTCCAGAATCTAAATTTCCAAGTTTCAATTTATCCTGTACTTTGAGGAACAAGGACATTCTGATAATGCTATAACATTACCGTAAGAGTTCATATATCCCCATTGGAAAAGTTGCAGGAAAATCTGTGAAGTCAGATTTAGGCCATTTCTAGAAACATAGCTGTACTGAAATTGAAAATTTAAAAATTTTCAAGTATGCAGCTAACTAAGTTAACTAAAAGTCTTGCTGTGGATTTCACAATCTGCTTAGATACAGATGATACCATTAAAGTACTTCAAAGAAAATACTAAAGAATACAATGACTGAAAACAGCTCAGGCAGCAGACAGGTAGAGAGGTGTATCAGTTTAGTTCCAACCAGACTGTGAATCCGGAGATTAGAACTTCCTGAATAGGGGCTCCTGGGTGGCTCAGTCAGTTAAGCATCAGACTTCAGCTCAGGTCATGATCTCACAGTTCATGGGTTCGAGCCCTGCGTCAGGCTCTGTGCTGACAGCTCAGAGCCTGGAGCCTGCTTCAGATTCTGTGTCTCCCTCTCTCTCTCTCCCTGCCCCTCCCTCCCTCATAATCCCATGCATGCACACTCTCTCTCTCTCAAAAAAAATAAACATTACAAAAAAAAAGAATTTTCTGGATATGTAATTTTGAGGTCAAAGAGTATGCTATCCCAAGAAACTGACATCTCTTATCCTCTCAAGTTTATTTTCCCACATTTAAAACGTTTTAAAAGTAGTTTTAATTATTACCAAATAATACACTAAATTTCAGGTGATTTATTGCAATTTTACACCAAAACTTCCCAGGGGCAATTACATAGCAGTGCCTCATTTACTTAAGTTCAAGCATTTAATTTAAAACAAGGAAACAAATCTAATTTTTCTACCTGGTGTTTCAACTCTCTGGTAGTGGTAAGGGTTTACACATACTTCATCCTTTTTAAGATTGAAAGCATATTCGCAGTTTTCAATGGCTTTGAGTTCATGGTGACTGTGAAGGTCAGGCCAACGCCACAATCGGCAATATATCACATGTGGCAGTCCTTTTCGATGAGACACTTGCAGACGGCCATCCAGAGACCTGTCGAGAAGCAAGGGGAAAGAAACGTGGGAACTTTAAAAAAAAAAAACAGGCGCAGCTGACTGGGCTAAATTAATACAGTAAGAGCATAAAGAAAGGAATGACAGACATTTAGTTAGTTTTAGTGAGTACAAGGAAGAAAAATGTACTATTTAATGGGTCGGATATAAAAGCAAGCAGCACCACACTACAGATGTTTCTCATAAATAGGCTACATAAATGACTCAGATGTCAATGAATGGCTAACCACTTGGGAAGAAATTGAGTTTTTTAAAAAAAGGATCATAGAGTCTGCTCGAAAAACTTTTTGTCAACTTCTATCTTGAGTAAATCAAACTCTTATTTAGGGATGCTTTGAAGGGCATTGATACTGTAGGTGACTGAGTTATCAAAAAAAAGGAACTAGTGTGAAGAATGGGAAGTACCAACAATGATGTAAAGTAACTTACTCAATCTAATGTAACTCATTACCCAGTTGTGACTGTTTTGAGGACCGAGGTATATTCCTACAGCTCACACATAAATGCAGATGGTGATGAGTATGATGAGATGAAATGGACATATACCAAAATGCTCAAAAAGAGAATAAGGTGACTTTAAAAAAAAAGAGAACATAAAAATGAGTTAGCCTAGCATGAATTGTGATAGGAGGGGCTTGGTAAATAACTACGTACTTATTAGTATAAAAAAGATGAGTTTAGATGATAGCAAGAAATTTAGCAAAAACTGGTTAGGTATCTACTTGAAAATTAGGCCAACAACAGATTATAATCTAGTCTCAAAATCAAATGAGAATATAGTTATTATCGAAGTTCCTATTCTTTAGGGGATGCAGTAATTTAAAGAAGATTCAAAAGTAGAATTTCATTGATCAAAACAGCAGCTGACACATTTAATATATCATTAATACTGGCAAGCAGGTATTTTAAATGCCATGCCTTATTTACATTAAGGAAACATCCTAGGCAAAATGATACTGAGCAACCCCTTACAGGTCTTCCAAAACAGCCCCCCCGCCCCAAGATTGCTAGGATTCCATAGAGGGCAGAATATTCACCTGGTTTGTTCAGAGAAGCTGTAAAGGCCTGCTGTATCCCACTGATCTATCGTATTTGGTGTACTCAGTCCCCAAATTTCAGAGCAAGTGCTGTGCATAAATTGAAAAACAAAAAATTGATGTGAACATGGAAGCATGGTTATTCAAAATACCATGATGTAAAACATGGAAAATGTACAGAATACTTCCTTCACCCAGAAAATATATATACATTGCTTCACTTTTTCACGGGCTTTTAGTGCTGGTTTCTATATTTTCTATATGAAGGAAGCCAATAAAATGGAACATGTGACTCCAGATAAGTTATGATTATGTTTTAAAAATGTGAACACCAATGCTCTCTAGCTTAATGAAATCATACCTATAATGCCCCTTCCAATTTCCACTACTCACAGCAAAAGATCTAACACCTATGCCATCAGCCTTACTAACAGTGCGTCGTTCTATAATCTAGTTTAAAAACTTAGCTAAAAATGGATGTCGACTGGTCTTTTTAATACAGGAAAAATTTCACTTAAATTAGATACATACCCAAAGTTAATATTTTCACATTTGTTTGAGAAACTCACACGTTCAGTTCTACTGGAAGTTATTACTGCTCTCTTATTGCTACGATGGAGAAGGAAGTGCATTTTGAAGTCATTCTAACAGAGCATAACCACCTTAAAAGTTCTGAGAAACTGCTGTGAGGATATGTCAAAGTACCAAATTCTAAAATGGCAGGACGGATATAAAAGATGTGCTGTGTCTCGTTTTCAAAAGTCAATGCACCTGAAAGACACAGACCAGAAAGGTCTCAAACTTTTTCTTCCACATCTCCTTCCAGAACATCGGCATGCCCAGAGATAATTCTCCCTATTTTCCCTGCCACAATTTCAAAGTAACTTCTTATCTGTGGGAGGAGGGAAGGAGACCTTCAAAGGCAGCCTGGAATGGGAACTTGTGCCTGTCAACGTGTCTCAGGTCAGAAGCTGTACTTTTACAATCAGAGTCAAAAGGTAATTTCTGAAACAAACTCAAACTCCATTTCTCTCATATTACAAAATCATCAAAATTTCAAAGAGGAGGAAGAATCGTTTCAAAACAGTATTTGAAAGTAAAATCAAACAACTGATTAAACTCCAGGTGCACACACTGCTAAAGAGCTAATGAATCAACATTTCAAAGGACAATGGTGAGAAGTGCCGCCTTCCTGTGGCCCGAAAACACACATCCTGTGGCTCCAGGGCTCCAGGGCCTCTCCCAGGGCCTCCAGACACTTTTCAGGCCATGCCTTGGGGGCCACAGCAACTATACTGGTTGGCTTTTACAAATGCATTTTTTGATACTCCCCAGCACCCTTTTAAGATACTTAACAGATTCTCTCGCTTTGCAGGCTTCAGAAATCGATCTTTCATTTTCCAAAAGACAAAAGTCAGAAAAAGCCAAGAAACTGGAAAATGATTTAATCTTTTCCCCCCCAAGACGTACTGACTATAAATAAAACCCATGACCACACATGGTTCTTCTAAGATATTTATCAAGTGTCTACTGAGAACATATAGCACCATGTAGCTTAAATCACGAACAAAATCACCTACATTCTAGAGTGTTACGAATCTGAATTTAAACCTCAGAAGGAAAGGTATACAGCTTACTCTTCAGCCTTTGAAAATAATCCAAGGAAAATTATTAACAAGAGATTAGATTCAGAGGCAACTCTGCTCCTATGAGAGTAGAATGAAGATTTCACTAAAGTAATTCTGACACTGACAGAGAACCAGAATCTAAAAGAGAGAAAAGCTTAAGTTGTGCGTTTATTCAAGCCTTGAAATAAATCAGAAAATAATCAACATTATGTTCAGAACATGCAATCAATCAACAGGCAGGCCAACCTAGATCCCAAGCCTAACTCTGCCACTTTCCAACTTGCATATTAAGGTATAGTTAAGCCTCAGTTCTACTGTTTATGGTAACATCTCTCTCCACAATTGGAAGGTTTACTTAAAAATAATAAATTTCCTTCTAGCTAGCAAAATTTTTGCTTGTTTATATAAGAAAAAGTATTTTTTAAAAGCATCAATTTATAACAAAACACAAAAGCACCTGGAATAAATGTAAGTACAAATGTGGCAAAACTATACAAAGAAACATTTTCATTATTACTGAAGAACACAAAGGAAACGAAGCAAAGAGAAAAACGCATATCTTCCTATTCAGGAAGACAACATCATAGTGACATCAATTCTGCCGAATTTATTATTTGATACAATCTCAGTAAAAAGCTCAGACAAAATTACTCCAAATATAACATACCAAAATAAGTAAGAATGATCAGGAAACCTTTAACAAAGAAGAGTAGAGAACTCTGAAACACAATATAAATTCTCAATGGAAACTGTACACAATTAGCAAAAGAGTACACGAAGAAAACAAAATAGAGGTTCTGTCTGTAGAGTAGCCTTAATTAGGCAAACCCTCCTTCAGACAATAATGACAGCCTCTGAACAAAATATAATAAAATCAACCATTTGAAAATGGTGGAGAGGGACCAAAAGGACAACATCAAAGGGAAGTCAAACCTTTGCAAGAGGGGAAAGTGAATGAGATGCATTTATGTGGCCCTGTATCCAAGGATAGCCCCACAGTCTAAGCTAGGCAGGGCAACTAGACCTTAAGCAGAAAACCACAGTTTTACTGACTTGCACAAATAATCAGAGAATGGATCTGGGGCTGCCAGAGAGGCTGAAAAAAGAAGAGGAAAAATCCTATAAAGAAGGAGTCATGCGGGGGGGGGGGGATCAAAATATGAATGTGAACTCTGCCCAAATCCTCGACTGATTTGTCAACTATATACGTGGGGGAGACTATGTGGCCTGCCGAAAACCTGCATTTGGAAGTCCGGAAACACCAAGTGCTAAAATCTCAACTGTTGCTTTTACATCAGAGGCAGACAGTTTGGACTATGAGGCCGACCAAAACTATCTGCTAGAACAAAAATCAAAACTCTTCAGAGGAAGATAACAGAATTTAGTCTCTACAGTATTTCATCCCAAATATCCTGTATAAAAAGCACAAATTACTAAACATATGAAGAAATAGGAAAATGTTACCCCTAGTCAAGAGAAAGAATAGCCAATAGAAATAGATCCTCAAAATCCTAAAAGACCAGGATTTTAAAGTAACTACTGTGAACATGTTCACAGACTTAATGAACAGACAGGAATCTCGGTTGGTGATGAAAACTATCAAAATGAATCAAAAGGCAATTCTAGAACTGAAAACTACAAAATCAAAAATAAAAAATGAACCTGATGGTTGGAGAAGACACAACAATCAGTCAATTTGAAGATGAGTCAATAGAAATTGTCAAAGCAGAAGAACCAAAATAAAAAAGACTGAATAACAAAAAGGATAGTCTCAATAACATGTGCAGTTCTGAGAGGAAACATGAAAAACCGGAAAAAAATATCTGAAATGGTAATGCCTAAAACATCTTCAACTTCAGTGAAAAATTAAACTGATACTTCTAAGAAATTCAGTGAATAACAAGCAGTTTAACTACAAAGAAAATCACACTTGGGCACATCACTGTCGAAATACTTAAAAGATAAAAAGAAAATCTTCAAAGTGGTAAGAATTACAAAACTCTGGGCACAAGTACTCCATCTAAACTCCTGCACTAAGACACTTAACTAAGCTCTAGCATGGCTTTTAGGAGCCTAAGGCCAAGTCCCTCATAGGACCCAGACCCTTTTGAGCTCCTGTTTGGAAAAGGTCAAGGCGGCCAAAAGAAGTTACCGTTTGTTCCAACCAACACTTGTCCATAGGCCCCTGACTTCCTTTCCTTAGAGCATTTATTTTAAAAACTCGCACTTGTCAATCCTTTTCCTGTCTCTTTGAGATGTATTATGTGTCTCCTACAACTCAGGAGTGTCTTTCTCAAGCACCTGAAATCCATTCCTTTGAAATGTAATCAGTCACCAGAAAGGACAAGGCCTCTGTATCCCAGGCTACCCTCAGAGAGAGGGTAGAAGCCTAACTTGAGAAATGCCATTTAGCAGACACAGACGGCCACATTGACACTGACCAACCAACCCACTAACCCATTTTTTTTTTTTTTTTTTTTGGTAACTTTTCAGTTCCCTAACTCCGTTCAAGCCTCTATTCATTCCTGCTGCCTACTCTCCTATTCTCCCAGTCACCTCTGTGCAAATCAAACCTGAGCTCAGCTCTTCTCCTACCATTGTGATTACTGAATAAAATCTGTTTTTACCACCTTGAAACAGTATCTGGCTTTAACTCTGACAGCAGCTGGAGTAGAACAATCCACATACACAGAGCCATGAGCACATGAGTAACAATTTCTCATCAGAAACAGAAACCAAAAGACAATGGGACATCTTTAAAGAGTTGAACGGAAAAACAAACTCAACCTAAAATCTATACCCCATAAAAATATCCTTCGTATAGTAAGCCAAAACAAAAATATGTTCAAGTAAACAAAAATTGAGATCTCATTTGTAGCAGACTTTGCCCAAAGAAATGCTAAAGGAAAGTTCTTCAGGATAAAGAGAAACAGCAACAGATGAAAACTCTCAATCACTGAGAAAAATTAAGATAACTAGAAAGTATTAAGTATGCAGGAAAATGTAAAAGACAATTATTTTTCTCTTAATTCCTACAAAAAGGAGATGACTGGTTACAGCAAAAATTGTAACTCTAAAAGTATGTGGATGCAATTTGTAGGACAACAGCAACAGAAACAAAAGGACGTGTTAAAAACAGCTATACTGTCACAAAGCTAAGGATTCATACTGTCATTGAGAAAGCAACCCTTGCCCCTGAAAAGGGGAAGAGACAGAGAAAAAATGCATATAGAAAATTAACATGAAACACTAAAAAATAATTAACCTCAAAGGAAGGAAGAAAAGACGACCAGATGATAATAGAAAACAAAGAATAAAGTGTAATGGGTAAAAGGGTAAATCCAACCACATCAGTAACAATACATAAATACACCACATATTCCAATAAGCAGCAGACACTTGTCAGAATGAGTACAAGATATAAAACATCTACAAAAAAGATGTATACCATTAAGCTGAAAATATCAGAATGGAAATACACAATTCATGCAAGCAATAAGCTTAATAAAACATAATATCAGAAATATAAGACTTTAACACTAAGAATATTATCAGAGATAACATATTTCATAATAAGGTCAATTCATAAGAAGACATTAACAATCCTATGTGCATCTAAGAATACAGTGTTAGGGGCGCCTGGGTGGCTCAGTCAGTTAAGTGTCCGACTTGGTTTTGGCTCAGGTCATGATCTCATGGCTTCATGGGTTTGAGCCCCAGACTGGGCTCTGCACTGGCAGAGTGGAGCCTGCTTGGTATTCTCTCTCTCTCTCTCTCTCTCTCTCTCTCTCTCTCTGCCCCTCCCCCTACTTGTGCCCTCTCTAAATAAATATAAATACAAATACAAATATAAATACAGTTTTAAAATGCATGAAGCAAAAACTAACAGACCTAAAGGAAGAAATGAACACATCGACAATCAGAAATTTCAGTAACTCTTTGGATAGGCTGCCAAAAAGAAAAAAAAAAAAAAAAAAAAAAAAAGCCATATATCACAGAAGAGCTGCACAATCCTATCAACCAACCATTTGATCTAAGTGACATGTACAGGATCCTTTTCAAGTGTACAGGGAACAATAAGAAAAAGAGATTGTATGCTAGGGCCATAAAAAAAAGGTCAATTAGGGGCACGGAGGTGGCTCAGTTGGTTAAGCAGCTGACTCTTGACTTTGGCTCAGGTGGTGATCTCACAGTCATGAGACTGAGTCCCAAGTTGGGCTCCATGCTGGGTGTGGAGCCTGTGTAAAATTCTCTCCCTTCTCTCCCTCTGCCCCTCCCCTGCTTGCTGCACACTCGCTCTTTCAAAAAAATTTTTGAAGGGTCAATTAATTTGGAAATTAACAACACACTTCTAAATAACCCATGGGTCAAAGAAGAAATCACAAAATAAATTAGAAAATACATGACAATGAATCTACAGTATAAGAAATTGGAGAGGGGGTGCTAAATCTAAAGTAATGATTAAAGGGAAACTTACTGCTTAAAAACTATGTTAGAAGGAAGAAATACTTGAATGACATAATCAACAATGATATAGTTCTAATCAGCACTGTACTGGAGGTCTTAGCCAGTGCAATATGGCAAGAAAAAGTAAAAACAAAATACTGGAAGGGAAGAAATAAAACCACTTTTTTTTAAAGCCAAATTCAAAGAAACAGCAGAATGTTGGTTACCAGGGGCTGGAGAGTGGGAAAAATGGGGATATGCTGGTCAAAGGATACAAACTTTCAGCTATAAGATGAATAAATTCTGCGGATCTAATGTACAGCATGGTGACTATACTTAACAATACTGTACTATATATTGGAAAACTGTTAAGAGAACAGATCTTACAAAGTTCTCTCTCCCTCCACAAAAAAAGGTAATGTGAGGGGATGGAAGTGTTAACTAACTTTATTGAGGTAATCATTTTGCAGTAAATGTGCATCAAACTATCACACTGTAAACCTTAAACTTACATGTTATATGACAATAATCTCAAGAAAGTTGGAACAGAAACCCTGCTTTTGTGGACAATAATATAATTATTTATATAGAAAATCTCTGAAGCAACTTCTAGAACTCATTAGTAAACTTAGCAATGCTACAGAATATAAGGGCAACTTATAAAAATCCATTATATTTCTATATGCTAGCAATAAACAATTTGAAAATTAAAAAATTTAATTCCATTTATGATAGTGTCAAAAACCAAAATATTTAGACAAAAGGTTTAATGCAAGATATATAAGGCCTGTACACTAACATCTAAAAACTTTAAAGAAACCTAAGTATACAAAGACCTACCCTGTCTCTAAAGATCAAATGACCCAATATTAAGATGTCTATTTTCCCTAATTTCCTGATAATATTGGTCTATGTTTTTTCAAATCCATCCCAATCACGATTTCAGCAAGATACTTTTATAACAATTGACAAGCTGATCAGAAGTGCAAAGGATCTCGAATAGCAAAACAATCCTGAAAAAGAATTACTGATACAACATGGATGAGATATATTTATCTCAGGAAGACTTAGTTGGCTGAAAGAAGATGAACATAAAAGACTAGACACTGAATGATTCCATTCACATGAAGTTCTAGAAGGGGGGGAAAAAACCAAACTGAAAGAAAAAAAAAAAAAAAAAAAAATTCAAATAGTGGTTGCCTCAGAAAAACCACTGGGAAAGAGTATGAAAGAATGTTCTGGGTGATGAAAATATTCTTTATCTTGATACCCTGTACATGCATTTGTCAAATCTAATCTTATTTAGCACTTATGATTTATGTACTTTGCCATTCGAAAACTGAACCTACAAAAACAACAACAAACCGAAGAAAAATCCCAAAAGAACTCAATGAAACTCAAAATGGAAAGTAGCAACACACAAATATTCATACAGTAATTTAGTATATGATAAAGCTCCCTCTGAACTGACAGGGAAAACTCTCTAAAATATCATACATATTAAGTGCAAAAAAGCAAATACAGTATGTATAGTATCTGTTAAAAAAAAAAAGAAAAGGACAAATAGAAATATCTGTAAGTTTTTGTGTACACATACAGGAAACACACACACACACACACACACGAACAGAGGTTATCTGAGGTGAGAAGGAAGGCTTTTCAATGTTTGCTGTTTGTAGGTATGCATGCATGTATGTGTATGTATAAATGTATATGAATTTTTAAACCACTGAATATATTGTCTTTTATGATGAAACAAATGAAACAAAAGAAAATACTGCCACAGAATTAAATGCAAGTCAAGTCATCTTGACATTTCTATAAAAAGATCTGCTTCTAACCTTAGTTAACTAAGCGTAAGTACAGATTGTTATTTCCTATTCTGTGTCATTTCAGCTCACTTTGGGCATCGCTGCAGGAGATGATAAAGTGCCAGCTGGAGCCCTGTTGATTCTCTTCTGGCACAATGTCTTCTCTCTCTAACATGGACCTTTGGAACCCATTTTCTTCTACATGCATTTATATCAACAGCCCCTTCCTAGCCTCCTTTTGTCTTCACTATTAATTCTTTCGGTTTGCCTACCAAACCAGGTCAATTTTTAAGACCAACCGGAGTCTAGGGGATTAAGTCAGGCAAGTTTCAATCACCCCCTCTTCCTTAAACATTGGTTCTTTATAACCACATGTTATTTTGCCCATAAGACCCTGAGCTCCCAAAGATCTCTGCGTACCTACCAGCTAGTCACAAGGTACTGGTGACTAAATCAGTATTTTTATAGCATAAAAACTGGATCACAGGGGTGCCTGTGTGGCTCAGTCTGAGCATCAGACTTCGGCTCAGGTCATGATCTCGTGGTTTGTGAGTTTGAGCCCCGCTCTGACAGCTCAGAGCCTGGAGCTGCTTTGGATTGTGTGTCTCCCTCTCTCTCTGTCCCTCCCCTGCTCACGCTCTGTCTCTCTCTCAAAAATAAAAAAACATTAAAAAAACAAAAAAATTAAAAACTGGATCACCAAACTCCTAATCATACTAAGACATCTATTTTAAGTAACAGTGCAGAAAAATGGCTCTCTCGGATTTTCAGTTTGTTAATAAGGAGTGGCAACTTGTAATTGCAAGTATAGACAGTTCCTATAAAAATGTGAAAAGAAACAAATGCAGGAAAAATGTTAAAGAAATAGCACTGACGGTAACAACTACATAAAAGATCTTTTACACATTCCCTATTTCAATAAATCTAGAATGTCACCTATTTAAAATACATTATTTTGTGTTACGTGAAAAAGAAAAAACTCTTCTAATTTTACTTACAAGATCCATCCCAAGGCGAAAACATGGTCATCTTGGAATCCATGAAATATGGACTAACAATTACCTTCCTGAGTTAGCTACTGCATGTCAGGCACAGGTAAGACTTTTAATATTATGGACCTTATAATAACCTGCAAGCTATGTATTGCCATTTCATTTTAAATTAAAAAAAAAAAAAAAACTCAGCCTCAGAGGGAAAATAAAAGAACAAGGTTATACACCTAACAAGAGACAGGGCCAGGATTCTAGTCCACATCTTACCAAACAACGCTCTCACTCTACCAAGAGCTTTCTAAGCTTTTACTTTAATACCAACTTACATCAGCATTTCTAGGACTAAAGCCTACGGATACCGGGGCATCTCAACTACAGTACTTGCAAGGGTGTGTCTGGTTCCCACAGTAACTTTTTAAGTTACATTTTTATTCTGAGATAATAGTAACTTCCATATCCACATACCCTGGGATATGGGTCACCAGGATAAGCCCCAGTCTTTATTGCTTTATCACCTCAACGTCTGGGTTTGGATCTGTTACAAGCACCTCAGCACCAAGGGTAAATAGATCAACTTAACGTGCAAATGATGACATCACACCAGAAAGGCCAAATGGTATCGGGGTGTGTGCTACTTAAATTATGTTTCACAGCAGTTGTAGAGAAAAGAAGTAGGAGAATTTAGCAACACTGGGCACGTGGCAGTACACTGACCTCCTGAGAACTTTAGTCACGGGTGGCGTGCGGCACCACAACCACAATGGAAACAGAAAACCAGTGTCAACAGAAAAATAGCATCATTCATTGAACAGACATCAGAATTTTCTTGGTTACAGAGCTCGGTATACGTAAGCCTTCTTTGATAGGCTTAAATTTACACTACATTCTGTTTCTACATATTTAAACAATATTAAGGGAAGCCACAAGAAATGTCTGTACAGTACCTGAATGTGAAAAGCATCTACTGGCACAACATTAAACTATTTAGGAGTAATAATAATAATAATACAGGATAGATCCGAGAATGCTAAACTAATAAACCGACTTGAAGTCATATACCCCAAAAAAGTATACAATTTTATTATCATTATGACAGCACTATCCCAGACACATGCCCTCAACATTTCCTTAATTTATTCGACCATCTGACTTCAAGACACTCTAAAAACTCTTAAGTATTAAAAAATACCAAGCTAAGTGGCTAAAAACATGAACATCTCAGATAAATTCTGCCTGACCAAAGTTTGATGTTGTTCACTAAAGCAATTAACATAGACTGTTGCAAACTATGTTGAAATTGGATGTAATAGACCGTAAATTATCTACAATGCTGTCCCTGCATCAATACACAGATGAGCAAGCGTGCCCATGTGAGAATCTCATGCAAGTCCTGCAGTCCTTCGTATGCAACACAATTTCTTAACGGCAGATTATCCCCTATCACCTGTGTGAACTTCCTGCTTATACAGATTGAATTAAAAAAAAATAGGTTGGAAAAGTTATTAAAATCATCAGGACGCTAAAGTGCCAAAAAAGTCGTGTGACATACAATGTATCACTGATTACAGAACAGCCAGATTAGCTAGGTTTACTTGTTAGTAAACCTGGCAGAAATTCCCAGAATTCCCTAGTAAACTTTTACAGTAAATATCAGTAAAATTAACACACTGAAGCTTTTCTTCACCTAAGAATAAACCAGCCTTTGAAAACTGAAGTTAAAAATTGAAATCTAGTGTACAATTTACCAACTATATACATGCAGAAGTATTTTAGGTGCACATCTCTGTTAACAATTTACCACTTTGGTTCCAAAAGACATTATGTTTGTTAATTAACATACTGTATTAAGGACGTGTATATTTATTGATTCATATACCATGAAGTATTACTGTTCTTGCCTTATTTGCATGATTTACTGACGCAGCTCAACTACCACTGTCAAAAGCAATAAACCTCACTGTTTTACCAATTTATTATTTTTCATTACCTTCTTGCCTAAAGAGTGTATTTCTTCTACCAATCAAGAGGAAGAATCCAGGATGTCATAGTGGACATGCTACAAGGCATGCTGAACACACTGAGTGACATTAAAGGGGGTAACAAATTAGGAGTATGAGATCAACAAAAGAAACTTCACTCGAGGCTCCAGCTCTTGTTTACAGATGTACTCATGAAATACGGACTTCCACGGAAAAATCTGAAACTACCCATCCATAATTATTTCTACTTACAACACCCCTTTCATTTCATATAGGTCATGAACTTGCATCCAGTCTGTGTGTTCGAGCCCCGTGTCGGGTTTTGTGCTGACGGCTCAGAGTCTGGAGCCTGCTTCGGATTCTGCGTTTCCCTCTCTCTGCCCCTCCCCAACTCATGCTCTCTCTCTAAAATAAACTAAAAAAGTTAAAAAAAAATTTTTTTTTTAAATAAAGCGTCTATAATTACACATGCTATACCTCTCTGTGTACGTCATCATCACTATACAGCTAAGAGCTGAGAAACAGAAAAAAAGAAAATGCCTACCTCCAGATAGGTCTTTTGCCTTCCTTCTATCACCAAGAAAGGAGCATTAGGAACACTCTTGTCCTTAACAAATCAGCGAAAGGTCCAAGTAAACAATTAAGAAATTTTCATTGGCTACAGAAAACTTAAAACATTACCAACACTTATTTTAAGTACTACTATGTACCTGGCATATTCAAAGTACTTTACATATACTATCTGATTTATACTCCTATCAACCCTATAAAGTTAACATCACCATTATTTTTCAAATAAAAAATTGTGAACAGTTAAATAAGCCAAAAGGTCACAGAGCTATTGAAATAAGAACCAGGACTTACATCCATCCCTGGCTGGCTTAAGAGCCTAAATTTTTCATGGTACACATTTCTGCACGATGATGGTATAAATGAACAACCTCAATCTTTTAGAGGACTATGTATTGACTGTATTTTCTTATTTTCTGTATTAATACCCTGGCATTGGGAGCCTTGATGGGGAAGCTGCTAATTACAGGGCTAACTCTTAGAGGTAACAAGAGACTCTCTAGTGAGTGCACCTCTCTTACATAAAAATTAACCATTCCAGGGCCCATACCCATAACTGTTCTTTCAAACTCTCACACATCATGCCACTATTCCTCCTGCCCTAAATCACCCCAGGGCTAGGTACTGGACAGCTAGGAATGAGCCCTACAGTCCAGAGCCTGCCAAAACTATTCAAACTATCCAATCCTAATCTCACTCAGCATACCTACCTGGCATTGCCCATTACTTCCCTGGAAAACTCCAACAACAGTTCTGGGCTGTCCTCGGTCCTTGCCCCTCTATTTATCAACCCATCTTATTTTTTGATATATTAAAAATTAAGTTGCAGATATTTCAAATCTAGACACTTAAACATGCATACGTTAACTAGAATTCATTGCTCCCTTGTGGGCTTTTTTGAGGTAATATTTATGTAACGTGAAACTCATCTTAAGAGTGCCATCTTGTTTTATCAATTGCATAAATGGGTTAACCCTCAACCCTGTCAAGAACATCCATCCAGAAAATCCCTCAGGCTCTTTTATCAGTCATTCCCTGCCATCCCCTTTAGCATCCTCAGAGGCAATCATCGATCTGTGGATATTTTTTGCCATAGCTTTAATCTCTTCCAGAACTTTTATATATGGAATCATACAGTATATTCTCCTTTAGATCTGTCTTTTCTGACTCAGCATTAATGATTTTGAGATTCACCCATGTGACAGCAGTCTACTCTTTTGGTGCTGAGTTTTTCATTACATAAACAATTTTTTAAGTCATTTTTTACTGATGGTTCGGACTTGCTGCCAGATCCGGGATATTATGAATAAAGTTGCTATGAACATTCAAATTAGTATGTGCCTTTTTGTGGACATGTGCTTTGTCTTGAGTAAATATCTAGAAGTGAAATTCTTAGAGGTCACTGGGTAGATGTGTGTTTAGTTTTAGAAGAAACTACCAGACCATTCCTCCCAAGTGGGTAGTACCATTTTATATTCCCTCCTTCAGTCTATGAGTTTCTGGTTGGTCCACAGCCTCACCAACATTTGGTGTGGCCAGTTGACTTAATTACAACCATTCTGGTGGTTCTGCAGTGGTATTTCAGAATGTTTCAATTTTCACTTTCCTGATGATTAACAATATTGCACTTTCCACTGGTTTACTGGCCCTTTGTATATCTTCTTTGGTGAAGTAAGCTGAATCTTTTGCCCATTTTCAAAATTAGGTTTTTATCTTTTTTTTTTTTTTTTTACTGTTGAGTTACAGAAATTCTTTATAAATTCTGGATACAATCCTCTTGTCAGAAATATGTTTCTCAAATATTTTGTTCTACTTTGTGATTTGCTTATTCATTTAACAGTGTTTTTTTTGAGATCCCTTTACTACTGAAGACTAATTTATCAAATTCCTCCCACAGCTTTCTATACCCTTAAAAAAAAAAAAAAAAAAAAAAAAAATCACACTAACCTTTGCCTATCCCCAACTCAAATATATTTTCCAGTAGAAGCTTTTAGATGAGAACTATGATCCATCTAGAACTGATTTTTTGAATGGTGTATGGGTGGGGTCAAAGTTCATTCTTCCATATGGATATCCAGTTCTTCCAGCATTATACGTTGGCATAGAATGCTGTGGCATTTTGCAAAAATCAAATAACCATGTTTCTCTTTGGAGTTATCTATGCTATCCCATTTATCTATGTTTTTATGCCAGAACCACCCTGTACTGATTACTGTGGCTTCATGGAAAGTCTTGAAGTAAGAGAATTTAAGTCCTTAAGTCCTTGGTTTTTCTTTTTCATGATTGCTTTGAATATTCTAGGCCCCTGTGCATTTCTATGTAAACGCTAGGGTAAGTTTCTACATTTCCACAAAAACAAAAACACCTTTTTTAGGAGATGAATTTGAATCACACTAAATTGGAAGAAACTGACAATGTTACTGAGTGTTCCAACTCATAAATATGTCTGTCAATTCCAACATGTAGGTCATCTCAGAGCTGGTCTCCGCCGGTTTCCTGTTGAAACAACATCACATTTTCTTTGTTCTTCATATGTTGAGTAATTTGGGACCGTATGCTGGACACTGTTACCGGTGTGATAAAGATGCTAGATTCTGTTTTATTTCTCCAGTAAGTCTTACCTGGTTTTGTTCCAGCAGGCAGTAATTTGTTTGCACTCAAACTGCAAATTATGTCTTTGAATAAGTCAAATCAATTTTTTACCATTAGCTAGGCTGCACTAAGTCTACCCCACATATGTGAGGGTTTAAGGGTCAGCCTAGTGATTCCGGTGAAGTTCTTAAGCAGAATCGGGGATTCTTGCTCTGTTCCGTAGCTTTCTCCTCGCTAGGATTCTCCCCTTACTCTTCAGTCATTGTGGTTGTTCCAAACTCTGACCTCTGGTTTTTCAGGACCAAAACAAAAAACAAAAAACAAAAAAAAAAACCACAAAAAACACAGCGGGTTTTCGATCGACATTTGGCTATCCTGCACATTCTGCATGGATATAAAAAGCTTATTAAAAACAGAAAATTCACCCGTTCTTATAAGAGTCAAATCCCCTCCAAAATATGTCTATTTTTGTTTACTTTCTAGTGCCTTATGTTTTTCTTTTTATCTTGTGCAGTTTCTAATTGTTATCTGAGGGAGTGTCGTTCTGGTAAAAGTATACCTGCCTATACAAGAATTCTCAATTTGTCTTTAATTTCCCTCAGGGTTTTGAAATTTCAGTGTAGAGATCTTGTGTCTTTTAAAAAAAGTGTATTTTAATTTTTAATGATACTACTTTTAAGTCTGCAACTATTCATAGCATTGTTTTAACATCACTTCCATTTGTTTGCTATTAATATTTACGAAAAAGATTGATTTTTATACATGGGACCTGTAAAGTGCAGCCTTGCTAAATTTACTCATCTGCTTCAGTAGCTGTTTTTTAAACAGATTCCTTTTAAAAGGCTTCTTACATAATCATGTCATCTATAAAATACAAGAGTTGTGACCCAATCTTTCAGATCTTCATGCCTTTTCCATTTCATATTCCACTGGCTAGGTCCTCCACTAAAATAATGAAATGAAATGAAAACACAAGAGTGGACATCCTTGTCCTGTTTCTGATCTTGGGAAAAAACTCTACTTTATGATTAAGTGTATTCTTAGCTGTCAGTTTTTCTTCAATGACCTTTATCAGACTGAGGAAAACTCTTTACATTTTAGTTTGGTGGGGGTGTTTATCATGAATGGATGAATTCTGTCAATTACTTTTTACCAAGTGAGGTGATAGGTTTTTGATCCTTTGTTAGTGCAGTGAATTACACTAATTTTTGAAATTTAGAAATCAACTTTGCGTTTTGGGGATACATCTCACCCATGATGTATTCTTTTTATATATTGCTGGAGTGTATTTTGTGGTTTTTTTCCATCTATATTCCTGACAAATATTAATCTATCAATTTTCTTCTTTCTTAACTATGGCGGCACCATATCTGTCAGGTTTTGGCACCGGGGTTATGATGGCCTCATAAAATAACTTTTTTTCTGAGTTCCTGCAAGACTGAGGTTATTTCTTGCTCCAGTGTTTGAAATTACCAGTAAAACCACCTATACCAGGAGTTTTCTTTGTGATAAAGATTTCGATTACGAATTCAGTTTCTTTAATTGATATAAGGCTACCCAAATTTTCCATTTCTTCTTCCATCAGCTGGGGTAACATTTTTTAAGGAAGTTGACCATACAAATTTAATAGCATAAAGTTATTTACTAAAGTGTATGCATACTGTGCTTTTAAAAATGTCTGTAGGACGTAGCAGAAAGATACCCCTCTCATTTCCAACAGGTAATTTATGTTCATGGCCTCTCTAGTCTTTCTCGTCATTAGTCAAAGAGGGGGTTGCCAACTTTTGATCTTTCTACAGAACCAGCTTTTGGTGTTGATAATTAATTCTGTCCCTTTTCTAGTCACCAATTTCTTGTTTTTATTATCTTTCCCTTCTACTTACTCTCCATGTTCTTTGACCTTTTTTTATACTTTCTTAGATAAAGTCTTAGGTAACTTTTCTAGTAGTTATTTAAAGCTAGAAATTTCCCTTTAAGCACTGTTTCAGCGGCATCCCACATAACAGATATGCTGTAATTTCATTATCATTTAATTTGAATTATATTCTAACTTCTCTCAGGGTTTTCTTCTAAATAACCCATCGGTCAAAGAACTGTGTTGTTTAATCTCCATATTTTAATAGATGTTTTATCAGTATTGATTCCTAATTTCATTCTGTTGTTGGCAGAGAATATAGTCTGTCGATTTCAATCTTTCAAAACTTACTGAGACTTGTGCCCTGCAAACAGTCTTTCTGGTGAGGTTACCATGAGCACTTGAGAAGATGGTGCATCACACCGATATTAGATTCAGTAGTCTACAAATATCAAGTCAGTAGTTAATAGTGTAACTTAGATCTTCTGTGTCTTTACTGATTTTTTTTTTTTTGTCCTAACTGAACTCTCCACTATAAGTGCGGATTTGTGATTCTGATCCATCAATTCTATCAAGTTTTACTACATGTATCACAAAGCTTTTTTATTAGACAGCTACACGTTTACATTTATGGCTTCCTGATGTCAGCACTTCAGAGATGTCATTTTACAATGTACATATCAGCATGAAGACCTGGCACATATATCACTTAAGCTTCCAACAACCCACGAATTAGGCCCTGTTAACCCCGCTGGACAAAGGAGGCAACAGAAGCACCAAGAAAAAGGAACATGCCAGACAGCCAGTTGTATTCTTAATTATCGACGCTAGTCTGCTTCTTATATAGTTATTAAAAAGAAGTAATAAAAACATAGCAAGACAAAACTAAAATAACAACAACTTTGGTACAGTATCCCAGAGAAGGAAAACATTAGTAGATTATCCTTAATTATAAAAACTAGACATTTCACTCCAAGAGTTACTTTCTCAAGAAAAAAGAATTCTTTAGACAAGTAAATGGGCACAGCCACTCACAAATCAAAAGAGAAGGAGACAAAAGAATCCTTAGAATCAAAGTTGATACTCTTCTTCTCTGGTTTTGGTAGCGCTCTTCTTAGAAGAAGGACCAGGTAAGGACTGGAAAATTACTTCACCTTTACCTCTAAATGTTATGTTTAGAACACTACTTTGAGACTCTGCCAGATGTTTCAACTGCCTTTGAAAACCGTCTCCCACACAAAGAAAACAGTCCCCACCACAGAAGTCCCTACAATTGATTTAAATATCAATTCTAAAAATAGTCGCTCACATATTTCAAGTTCATCCAAAAACAAACTTTTCACTTAAAAAAAAAAAACTGACGATAAAATGGGCTCAGAAGTATTCATTTAAATAATGTAGCTGATGGATTTTCGAAATTCATTTTAATATATATGTTGTTTTTAACAATTTAAAAAAGTATCATAAATGACAAAAAAAAAATCCCAACAGAAGATGTAAGTACATACCATTCCAATCTTTTAAAAGATTAAATGCATAAAACGAGGATTGCAATACAGAATAGAATTCTGTAAAAACTCAACTCTCTAAGTCATACATTTTTGTGATGCTTGTATTCGGTTGTAAAGAAAGCTTTTTTAATTTGACAATTAAAAAAATTAGCATTCTACAAAATAAAAATCAAGTCACATTTGTATCACACTTTGAAGTTGACAATATGCTTTTACATGTAGAAGTTAAAATGCGTAGGTAATATATAAAGATAAATGTATTATTTATAAGTGTTAATGCAAACTATACAAGCCATCACATAAAAACTATGAGGAAAAAGTTCTTTCTAGTTACTTAAATTATTTTGCATCATAAATTTTTGTTCGGTATCTACTTCTGAACTTTCACACTGTCCTGAACACAAATATAGCCTCCCTTCACCCCCTCTGGCACTGGCCTGGCAAACTTGGGAATAAATCAAATCAGGGAGAAATTATATCCTCTTACAGACATATAAAGCCATTACAAATAAACCAAATTCAGAAAAGAAAAAGGCACAGGGTGAGGGGGTTAGTCAAAAGTCTTACATATTTCTGTTCTAATGTAAACATTATTCAGGATCTCAATTTTCGAAGAGCCTGAAGACCACCACTGCACAGGGCTTCCCATAACCACCCAAAAGCAGAGCTAAAGTTGGATTCTGAAAGACTAATCTAACTGTTTGGGGAGGGGGGCAGATGGTGAAAGAAGAAAATTTGCATCATAATAACACAGTCTCTTTGGAAATAAAGCCTCATTGGATAAGCTGACTGGTATCATGGTCAAATATTCTGTGTTTGGAAAAGACGTTTTATGTGTTGTGCGAATGGCATATAATGCCCCTCCATTCTCCTCATACATTCTACCCATCGCCAGCACCACTAAACTTGTATTCCCAAGTGTTCACCACAAGAACATAGAGCGCTTGCCTGACAAGCCAGACTAGGTGGACTCCGCCCTCTCTCACATCGTTTCACCCCCAACAAACCTTCGTCCGTCTGCTCTCCCCGCTCCTGCATGACAGTTCAGAAAGAACCCGGGGCTGTTGTAGTCATACCCAGATACATGGAGTAACAACAGATCTCTTTTCATAAACTAACGTTTTACCCCGATCTGAGTGAAAACTTCATCCTACCAATTTTGCTAACTCCACCTCCTCCGGGACTCCCCAGCTGTCGTTGTTAAGGGCCCCGTAGCAGCAGGAAGAGGGAATTTTTGAGGAAAAGGGAACAGTCTCATGGGGCTGATCAGACTGAAATCTGATGTGATGGTAACGTGGTGGTCAGGTCCCTCGAAGGTCAGAAACCCAGGGCTGCCTCTTACCTGCGGCTAGTTCCTAGTGCAGGCACTTCCCCGGCCCATCTGCCCGGGTCACTCTGACTCTCCAGGCTGGGCCTCTTGATCACTTCCAGACAACTTCCACTACCTTAGTAAAGTCTACGTGGACCCTGGGAAAACTCACGCATCTCTGATCCATCAAACCCTGAACATGCAGGCCGTTCTCACTGGGCCTACTCTTCACTCTACTGATGCAGAGGCAGCTCCCTCTGGTCTCCCACTTGGTTGGCCATTTTCAGGAGGAAGTCAGGTACCAGTCTATTTCCCAAACCTCAGTAAGTCAAAGGAGTGAGTTGCCCTGAAGTCTCTCAATATGGATGAAAGAAAGGGGGAATGCCACAGCACTTACTATTCTCTCCAAAGAAGTTCTCATATGGGATCCCTCTTACAAGCTCCTGCATTTTTTGAATATCGCCTAGAGATGAGTGATGGGTTAACCAGAGCAACACCTGTCTCATGGAACCCCTTGCGCAAGTCCTACAACTGAATGGTAGATAGCACCTCAGTTTTGAACGTAGGTTACTTCCAATCTATTGATCTCAGATTGGGAGTCTCTGAAAACATACCAAAGAATTCTCATTTGAACATACTGTTACAATTCTACTTCCAGTTAAGATATAAGCAGGTCACAGAAGGCTAATGTTACTGTTGCGACAACTAGGGGGAAAAAGATAACCACAACCACAAAAAATTGTGCAAAGACATTGGAAAGCTACTGAAGTAACGAGATCGGGAGGAACTAAAGTTGTAAGAAGAAACCCATCTAAGTGAGCTGAGGACTGTGAGCCATTCCCTTCCCAGGGCTCATCTGCAGATTCCAGGAATAGGGTAAGGGTCAGGCTCGGTCTGGGAAGAGAAACTCTACTGAATAACAGAACTTTGGACAGTCACAGGATTCTCCTCCCTCAAAGATGTCTGCCAGATTTTAAAGATGCAATCAATAGGAGGCTCATTAGCCAAACTCAAACCATGGAAGAAAGATGTGAATCTCCCGCAGTGATGGAGGGAGTAGGTGACAGAGACCTGCCAGGCTTTCAATGAAAATCCCAGGAGAGCACTATTCAAAGAAAAGGTATGAGCCAGTGCTAGACTGAATCCAAATAAATGGCAACTGAGCCCCAACCCTGCTCAACCCCGATCAGATTAAAGCGATCAGCCCCTCCATCCACCTGACATAGGAAAGGTCAAATACTTTTTGTGAAAACCATCATTTGCAGCACCTATAATGCCCTGACATGCAATATATGGCACACGGTCAAAATTACACGGCACGTAAAAGGCCGGAAAATGTAATAATCACAAGAATGAACAGACAATGATGAAAGCAGACCGAGAGATGATCCAGATATTAGAGCTGGCAAACAAACTTTAAAATAACTACTATAAATAATACAGGGGCGCTCGGGTGGCTCAGTTGGTTAAGCATCCGACTTCAGCTCTGGTTATGATCTCATGTGCACTTGCACACTCTCTCTCTCTCTCTCTCTCAAAAAAAAAAAAATTAAAAATTATAAATAATATTAAAGATTAAGAAAAACAGAAATGGATGAAGAATTTCAAATGAGAGTTGGAATTTACAATATCAAAGGAACATATAATAAAACAGAAAAATAAGGTATTTTAAATTAAGAACTTATTAAATGTGTTTAACAGCAGACTAATAAACACAGCATAAAACAGGATCAGTAAACACAAAGTCAGGTCAACAGAGTATCCAAACTGAAAAAGGGAAAACAAAAGAAAAAAAAAAAGAACGAAAAGAACAGAGCATAAGAAATATGTGGCATCTAGTCGTTTGAGCCCAAGTACCAGAGAGGATTTAAAACAAGATTGCAGGATATCCTAAACTGGCGTTTTACTATTATTTTCCATCTCCACAGTCCATGTGTGGTGCTTTCTATTTCAGGTCCCTTAGATGGTCGTACGTTTTCTTGTGTACCACTAGTGGGGATCACATCAGCCTGGAAACACTCTACCACAGGACAGGAAAGAGAAGGAGTAAACAGTATGGTTAAACATCCCCAATAATTACAATCCTCCCAGAATGTGGTTAGTAACACAGAAATGGTCTGAGCAAAGCTGGAACGGCTCCAGGTACAACTGGAAACAGACCAAGGATGCCGGCAAAACCAAAGGTGGTTGTAATTTCTTAAATGCCTATTATTTTAGCCAGGTTGATCAATGTATTCTTTAAAGCCAAGCCATTACATTAATGGGACAAAAAACAAGTGGAGAGAATGCTTATTGCATCAGGTGTTAAATGTTATATTTACAGACGTTAATTAGTCTGGGTGCAACTCAGTGATTTTATGGAGAGACAAAAGTCCCAGAGCAGGTGGCTGTTTTCCCTGATAAGGTAAGTGATAAAAATGTCCATGTGAGAATATATCATGTACACAAAAGAGCTCTGAATACCAGTGTCCCGCAGCAGGAGCTCCCTCAAAACTCCTAACTGTAAACATAGGTACCGGATAAAGGCGCAGGGTCTAGGCAAAGCATATTTCCAACTGCGTTTCACAGGACCCTGCACCTCATCAGAAGTGCTTTCACAACTTAGACACAGAACACATAGAAAATGACAAATTGGATGCTGAGGCTGATAAAAGGTAGCTATTACCCATAATTTCCAAGTTCTAATTCGCATCTATGAAAAGCTTCATTGTTCTGACTGATTGATTTTACGACTAAATGCTATAGTGTGAATAAACTAAATTATACATAATGCAATGTCACCTGGCAGAAACTTCGTCTAAGTATAGACAATACAAGTTAATGTCTACAACTTAGTGTAAAGTCCTCTTAGAAAAAAATGGAAGGAAAATGAAGACGCGGATTATATGTGAATATCACAAATAAATCACATTCATGTGGTTACAGTGTTTCACAATTCACAAACCAAACTCACATTATTTCAAAGGACCCAAAAATAGTACTGAGGAAGTACTCAGGTAGTATCTACCACCCCTTTTCACAGGTGAAGAAACAGTAAAAAGTAAGTCACATGCCTCAGGATCCACATTCATCTAGTACTGAAGCCGACTCAGTGGGTTACCAGACTTCAAATTCAGAGTTCTCTCACACATATTATGGCTGATACACACACACAGGCGCGCGCGCGCGCGCGCGCTGGCAAGTTGCATATATCTTATGTATGAACGAGGGAAAGAGGGTTATTCTTACTCTCTTCTAAAAAATTAAAAGGAACTAGTTTAAGAAGAACTGAAGAACTAGTTTAAGAAGAACCCATTGCTCGGGTTCAAAAGACTGCTCTTTAAAAATTCTTCCTGGGTTATACAGAGAAGTAAAAGGGTAGGAATACGAAGTTAGAAATCAAAGTTGACAATCCACATTTACTTTAAAGTACTCTGATGTTTACAACTTTAGAAGATGGAAAACAAAACCAAAAATCAATAACAGCATTAAAAAGAAACACATTATCCTGGAAGGATACAGGAGAGCCAGTAATACAATGATTTCTGAAGAGGGAAAGTGGGTGAGGAGATGGGGACACTTGAGTAGGGGAGACCTTTCCCACCCTATCATACAGGGGTGAATTCTGAATCATGTACACCTTATATTTTGTTTTTTAGGAACATACTTTTTGTTTTTAAGAAACATACTTTTTGAAGGAAAATACAGATATAAATGTTTCTAAAGACTGTTAACAAAATAAAAATACAATTACCCTTTAACAGAAAAATTGACTTCTAAGGGCTAAAAAAGAGTAAATAGTTTATGTATTGCCCAAAAGTCCTATTTAAACATTTCATTGTGCTGGCTATAAAAATAAAACACACTTTTATATATAAATATTAGGAAAAGATTATAGGACATTCCTTTTTTTAGAGTATCCATATAATTTGGTACATTCTCTCTAAAGATTCATGGTTAAGTGTTAACACTTTTACAAGTATGCTTTATCAAGTTAAGGAAATTCCTATTTCTAATTTGTTAACATGAATAAATACAGAATTTGATAAAAATCTCTTTCTAGATCCATCAAGATGATCAGAGTTATTCTTTTTTTTTTTTTAATATTTATTTATTTATTTATTTAGAGAGAGAGTGTGCATGTGTGTGAGAGGGGAAAGGGACAGAGAGAGAGAGAGAGAGACAGAGAGAGAGAGAATCCCAAGCAGGTTCCATGCTGTCAGTGCAGAGCCCAACGCAGGGCTTGATCTCACAAACCATGAGATCATGACCTGAACCAAAACAGAGTTGGACACTTAACCAACTGAGCCACCCAGGTGCCCCAGAGTAGTCTTAAATATGACTGTGGAGTATCTCATATTAATAGGTTTCCTGCAGTTGAATCGTATTTGCCTTCCTGCAATAAACCTTTCCTAG
This sequence comes from Panthera onca, assembly GCF_046562875.1. Taxonomy (NCBI): domain Eukaryota; kingdom Metazoa; phylum Chordata; class Mammalia; order Carnivora; family Felidae; genus Panthera; species Panthera onca. The sequence continues at coordinate 66,983,584 of NC_138350.1, forward strand.
TCATGATTTTGTGATTTTGTTTTTAGTAACCCTACTTTTTTCTTTTAATGTTTACTTATTTTTGAGGTGGGGGCGGGGGGACAGAAAGGGAGAGAGACACAGAATCCCAAGCAGGCTCAGGCTCCGGGCTGTCACCACAGAGCCTGATACGGGGCCGGAACCCACAAACCGCAAGATCATGACCTGAGCCAAAGTTGAACGCTTAACCAACTGAGCCACGCAGGCGTCCCAATAACTCTAGTTTCTGATATTTATTTACAATTTTTGCAACTGTTTTTATAAGTAACACTGGTATAATAAACTTTCTTGTACTGTTCATGTTCAATTCTGGTATAAAAATGGGTTGGTAAGTTTCCTTTACAACCAGAGGTAAGAAAATGAAGGATCAGGATTGGGATTTTTCTAATTCTTTGCTATTACCAACAAAACTGTAACGAACACCAGCAACCTCTGACCATATTCCTATTTTCTTAGGATGACAGATCAAAAATGTGATTATATGGTCAAAGCACCACCGTAGGAAAGCCTTATAACGCACATCTATGAAAATGAATTCTTCATTCCTACACATTTACATATAATGGATATTATAAAATGGCCCTTTTAGACCTCACAGCCCCTTTCCTTCAACTTCAGAGTTCCCAACCCTACAGCAGTTTAGATTTTGCTTTATTGTAGAGAATATGCATTGGAAGCCTTTTTTTTTTTTTTTCTTCTTCTGATTGATTCATTACCCAAATAGCAAATGCCATTCTAATTTTACAACAGAGTTGTCTTCCATTCCTTGGTCTCAAAAGTGTTTGAGATATAAAAACCTCACAAAACTTTACTTTTATACTATTCAGCTCCTTGCAGCTTGGGAAGGTGACGTTCTACCAATGAATCGCTTTGTACCACCACCTTCAACAACAGGGAAGAGGCAGTGACATATATACCTAACCACAGCTTCTATCCCTCCAGAGACAAAGCCATGGAGGCAGAGTAATTGCGTGAGGGGTGGGAGGGACATGAAGCCAGGACGGTTTCCGCCCTAACTTTGGTCCACTCTAACTTTAAAAGAAGAGGGGTCGAGGGGGAAAAGTATGAACAGTCAACAAAACAGGTATCTTAACAGAAAACATTTGCTGTTTTTAAAAATTAAGGGATTTCTTTCCTGTTCATCAGAGGAACTTGTTGGTATTTTTAGGCTTGTAAAACCTTCATGTTTTTGTTAACAATTTCCTTGCAATTTTAAGTACATCAACTTACACGGTAAAACCATTTTGTGTCGTATTTTCAATAATTCTGCCTAAACTATGGTTTGGATTTATCCATAATAGAACTTTCTCACTCCTATTCCTCAAACATTACAGTCTAGATAAATAAAGAGTTGCCTGAACGTTTAAGGACACTTCGTTAAGAAATAGCTAATAATCTGATACAACCGAAGTGTTCTACTACTAAAAAATGAGGCAAACTCTATAAAATACACGAAACCAAAGCACAGTATTAGAAACTTAGACTTCTTGATGACAACAACCGATATTAACAAATCTACATGTCTTCCAAAAGCAAAAACCAAAAGCCACCAAATTAGACACGTCAAATTTGTGAGCTTCAAAGAACTCTGGACAGTAAAAGAGACAGGACAATGAACCACCACCACTCCACTTTCACTATTCAGGTAAAAGAGTAAAATAAATGTTTTTTTTTAATGATGATAAACCCTAGAAGAACCCTAGAAGGATCTTTCAAAGAGGCTATCAAAAGAAGAATGGGAAATAGGAAAAGAATTCCAAGGTGACCTCCCCACACATTTCAATCAATTTCAATCACCAGCTTACCACCCACCGTATCTCCTGAAAGGAAGGGACTGCGCGAGCTCTACTCAGGCTCGGCCCTGTCAAGACTGCCCCACACCGGCCACTTCAGCCTCCAGTGATGGCGCACAAAACCATGGCGCCAGGTCTTCCCGCACACACGCTCCCTTGGAGGAGGAAGAGAACCTACTCACCAGCCTCCCTGCCTCCACTCCTGACAGTGTCACGAGCATTCTCCTCACCGCAGCCCGATGCTGTGCTAAGACTCTTCGGCGACTCCACCCTCACCCACTCAGGTTCAGGTTCAGGTGCAGGTTCAGGTTCACACAGCCTCAGCCCAACCACATCCCACCCCCGATCTAGAGCCTCCCAGGACACTCACTAGTTGGCGCAAAATCCTTCAACTAGAGCCCCCTTACCGTCCCTCTCAAGACCACAGTGCCACTCTGGACAAACCGGGCCTCTCTTGACTAAATCCCTCCCTTACACCCATCAAGATTCAACTCTGGCACCGATGCTAGTCCAGAAGGAAACTTCCACAAGCTGCAGAGTAGGCAAAATTCCTCCCCTCTGGACATAACTCCCTGAGCAAACATCTTTCTTAACACCTATGACACCTCATGAGATTATCTTCTTTATTTTGTCAAGTTTATCCCCCTTTCTAGAAACAACTCAAAAGCAAAGACTGAATTTTTACTCCGGTGAGGAAGAGCCTATCACACACGTAGTGGGTTGTTTAATAAATGTTTACTGAACTCAAATACCAGACACCATATGATGAAAAATTAACAAATGTAGCTTGACTTGTCCTAACTGGCTAATTACCCTCAGCCAATTCATTACCAAGTCCCTTCAGGTCTACTCCATCCAAATCTGTCCACTTCACGTATCGGCACAGCCACCATGCCAGTTCAGCCGCCAGCATCTCGAATTTAGACCACTTTACTAGCCTCTTGATCTCCTTCCTTCCAGACCCACTGTCCAATCACTCACACACACACTCTCTCTCTCTCTCACACACACACACACACACACACACACACACTTTAAATTAAAAACCAGGCTTCAAAGTCCTCATTTGCTTTCTGTTGTATTTAGACTAAACTCCACACTTCCACCGTGCCTTACAATGCCCTATATAATCTGACCCCTTCTACGTCTTGTACTCATTTTGTATTCCTTCATTTCCACAGGGCTCCTTTTAAATCCTCCAATACAATCAGCTATTTCTCAGCTGGGTGTCTTTACACTGGCTCCTTCCTCTCCCAGAAGACTCTTCCTCCAGCTAGATGCTACTTCTCAAAGCCCGGTTTGAGGCTCACAAGCCAATCAAAAGCAGCCTTTTTATCCCTCAGTCATTGTCTTCTTTGCACTCACTACCGTGTCAAGTTGTGCAATTTGTCCACTTGCTTTCTGCGTGGACCTATCCCTCAGAAGAGAAGGAACTTTGTTTTGGTCATACTGTATCGTATCCCCATGGGTCCAGAAACAGTGCCCTGCACTCAGCAGGCACTCAGAAGCATAAACCAAAAGAGTGACTCTTTGGAAGATATACATGAAACAGGTAAAGTAAAAGAAACGGGTAATTAATCGACTAAATAAGGCAGGAAACATCCTACTGTTAGATTCTGCAAGTAGAGAGGCTGGTGTTACTGGGATCTATTATCAACAAGCATTTGACTGCATTTGCCACACACAGCTCACGGGAAACCTGTGAAGTAGAATGAGGTCACGTTATTCATGCTAGCCTACACGTAGGACACTGCCACAAGTCATTTTAGAAAATGCTGTATGCTGCCACTCCCCAAACCCTGCAAGGCATACGAGTGTAGTGAAACACTTAAAAAACACCCTCTCTGTTAAAGAAACAGTATTTCTGACAGTGGTACTTATCGAGTAATTAGATTTACGCTAATAAAACTTCACCCTCTTAGGTAACAGGCCCTTCCAGTACGAGAGGCAGGTAGGTCTCTGAGTGAGGTTTGGACTCCCTAGACATCTAAGAAGCTGCCTCCTAGACCGTTCTAAGAAGCCATGCTGCAACTCAAGCAAAAATTATGGAAGTAAAATTCATCACTGTGTTAGCAGCTTCCGTTAACTCTTTACTGACCAAATTTTTGACCAAGGGGAGAGAAAACGGTCAGTCACTGCTGCGCTAGTGAGAGAAAAAGCTTTCTGACTCTTTATTCAAATGTCATTCAATCAGACACGAGGATAAGCTACAGTGAAGCATTTAGGCAATGAACGCAGTGAAGATTGAAACACTACAACTAAGTATTTTATTTTGCTTGGTCAAACCTCATTGTTCAAGAAAAAGATCTGTAAAATAAACCAGTCTTAACTAGTCACACAAAACTGAAATGACAGGTTAAAGATAGCTGTCATCGTTTAATAAAATCACGATTTACAGGGGACTTGAAGGTAACACAATTTCAGTGACGTTCCTTCGGATTCCTCTAAGCAATTTAACAGTGTGACCATCGAACTTCTGCTCTAACGACACTTACCTTGGTATGGTAACACATTTAGTATTACAATTCTGAGTGGTGATGGCTTTCTCAAGCTCATCTAATCGTCCTGTTTTCTTTAGCTTCTTCACCAAACTTTTAACCGCTTTCTCACACCACTTTTCTTCTTGTCCGTTCTGCTCTCCTCCACCCGCTCCTCCAGAGCCACCGGCTGATTTCTTCCATCCCAGCAGTCTCTTCACGACTGGCGGAGTGAAGGGCAAGATGGACGACATGCTCTTACCAAAGACCGCAACCCACACTGAGAAAAGACGCTTCTCTATCTAACCTAGAAGAGATACGGAAAGGATGGTTTAGAGGCTAACTTCAAACTCCAGTAATAATTTCAATGTTGTATCTAAAGCGAACGTGAAAAGGAGGCAGAAAATCAGATCAGGGACTTTCAGAAGTGATCTTTTTCTCCTACGAAAAGGTCTTTACTACTTTAAATGAACGGTAGAAACAAACTTAAAAAAACAAAACGTCATAGTATCACAAAGTAAAACCTAAAGTTGTAAGAAGGGAAAAGGCATCAAGTGTGAAGTAAACCAACAAGAATTAGAAAATAAAGGTAAACAGGGTCTGTGAAGACAAGGTCTGGTTCACTTTTACCATCCCTTAAGAAGACTTTCGATTAGGCCTCTTTGTAAAAATATTTTTTCATTTTTGTCTAAGTAACAATATGCGTCGTGACTAAAATCAAATACATTTCCTCTTCTCACACTGAGGTACAATTCCTCAAAATCTTTACCTCTTATTCTTGCTATTTATATCTCAAGTAATAGGCTCATGATGGTATCCCCTGAAACATCCAGGGTGGTATTATCTACCGATTACAGAACGTGAGGATTTACACCACAACCACTCACTTTCCTCCAGCCTTAACAATTATCTCCCAAAGGAGTTTAGCACCTGATGAGACCGGTAGTAAACTACTATATAATCATGTTTCCCTTTTTGTACAACTCTTTCTTATCTCAGTTTGTCATGTGCTTAGTTTTTCTCTGCACCTGCCATAAATTCTCCCCACACTCCTCATAAGCCCCATAATTAAATTTTAATGCGGATGACTTTAATCTCAAAATAAGAGACAAGATCATTTACCACTTGAGGACAGAACTGGAGACTTGGGACTTGAGAAGAATGAAGATTTAGAAACGTAGCTCTAAGAAACATCTACAGAAAACCAGCTAGAATGATGGCGGCACACTTGATCAGGTATTTGCCAGGCTACACAGTAAAAGTATTCCTTCGGAGGAGCCCCACTTCTAATCAGGATGAAGAAATGACAACAGACGATCATTTTCACCTTAACAAGCAAAACAAGCCAGATAAAAGCTACAAAATCATGGTTTTTCTGAACCTGTCAAAGCTCAGGATGCAAAAAAAAAAAAAAAAAAGTTCCACCTAAGTGGAACTAAATTCCAGAAAGTGTTGAGCCGTGAAAGAGAGCACCCCCCCCCCCCTGCAATGGTTTCCTTCCTGGTGGAGTGGCTAAGGAGGAATCATCCCACCACAGAGGAGGGTAAGGAGAAACCAACTTACCCTTTCATAAATTTTAACAGCAACATGTGTGCTGACAAGATCTACAAAAATTCCAAGGATTTCACAGAGCAAACCTGTACCACCCAGCCACTCACTCCCACTGGGCCCCACTGCAGGCTTGCCAAATTATGCTGAAGGCTGGGAGACGGGCCTGGAAAGCTGAGAGATACCCTCAAATGCAAGTAATCTGTCCTCTGACAAGGAGGGGGAAAGAATGGACAGAAAGGAGAGAAATCAACCCCAGAGATTTCAGACGTTCAGCTGCCAAGGGCCGAGGTGAGACAGGAGAGCTAAGGCCAAAAGTTCCACCCAGATACTCGGGACACTGAACTACCAGGGGAAGGACTGCTAAAAGAAATGGTGTTACCAGCACGGAGATATCTCGCCACGCACAAAAGCCTGGGGCAGGACGAGAGCAAAAAGAACTCCAGAATGACTAAGGGACAGACAATTGGGCTGTAAAGCAGAGAAATCACCCAAGGTTCAAGAAAGCTGAAGGCTCATATATAAAGCACAAAGAGATAACTGAAATCACACTCAGACAACAAATCTTGCAGAAGGTCAAGTCTCAATCCTGCTCTCAAAACACTGGAACAAACTAAAGTTGCAAAAAACCCTGAACTAGCCCGACAACACAGCTTCTGGATTTAACCTCACTGTCTCTTAAACTAACATGAGAAATAATAGGCAGTTTTCTGGAAGTAAAGAGTATTTACTTCAATCCGTACTGTTTTTGCATAAATATTCAGCTTTCGGTAAAAAATTACAAGATACAGGGGTGCCTGGGTGGCCCAGTCGGCTCTTAGCCTCGGTGGCTAAGTGTCTGGCTCTTGACTTCAGCTCAGGTCATGATCTTGCAGTTGTGGTATGGAGCCCCACATCAGGCTCCACGCTGACAGTGCAGAGTCTGCTTGGGATTCTCTCTCCCCCTCTCCCTCTGCCCCTCCCCTGCTCCCATACACTCTCTCTCTCTCTCTCAAAAATAAACTTAAAAAAAAAAAATTAGAAGATCCAGGGAATAGCAAACCACAGGCAAAAGATGAATTTATTAATATAATCAGATTAGACAGGGCCCAGATGTTAGGATTATCAAATAGACTAAAATGGCTATGACAAAAACACTAAAGAAACGGGGAACTTCATTACAGAACTAAAGCTAGAAAAGAAACAATCACAGGGAAATGTTAGAAATGAAAACTACAGTAACAGAAATTAAAGATTCCTTTAAATGAATTTAATAAAAGACAGTAATGAACAGTGAACTTGAAAACAGGCCAAACAGTACCCAAATTGAAAATCAAAGAAGGGGGGGGGGGGGGGGAAGCAAAACCCTGAATATCTGAGACCAAATATCTACTAACTAGAGTTTAACTGGAGTCCCAGAAGGAGATGAAAGAGAAAATGGGACAGAAAAAAAATACATGAAGAGATAATGGTCAAGAACTTATTGGAAATGATGGCAGATATCAACCCACAAGTGCAAAGGAAACAGTCACAGTCAACGGGCTGAATGTTAAAGACAGAAGTAAAGATAAAGGCTGAGTGTCAGCTAGGATGACAGCTAAAACTTCACTGAAGATCCAGACAGAAGGGGAACCTGCACTCATTCATAAGCTCTTCTCCAAGGGCTTCAACTGAGATCTCTTGAAAAAGACTCGCATGGGGCAAAAGATGGGAGAGAGCTCTTCCGCCTTGGCAGCATCTCAAATGAAACAAAAGCCTTCAACTAGGAGGAGAGAATCAGGAAAACCCCCCACACCTAGGGCCCAGGGAAAGAGCATGCCTCAAGGGGAAGAGCAGAGCAAAAGCCATGGTACTATTGGGGGACGGGGCAGAACCTACTTGCCCACCTGCTACACACACACCAGCCTTTCCCCCTGTAACGATAACCACAGTCTAGTGCTACAAGAAGGCAGGAAACACTGTCACCACCAGTCCCAGACAAGGATACACTGATGCTGAGAAATAAGGAGAAGAAAAAGCTATCGGACACTGGCACAGGAGCAAGAAACTGGCCTGGGACTCAAGATCCTGAACTAACACAAAGCAAAGGTCTGCTGTTCCTAGATGGGGAAATCTGTAACAAATATCAGCAAGTCACATACGGTTATACATACAGAAAAGGTAACACATCATTACAATGCAGGGTTTACCGCACGGAGCAAAACTGGCTCAACGGTAAAATAATAAACAAATAAAGCACCTCATTTATTGTAATAAAAAAGAAAAACTTTACGATTCTCTTAACTGATGCAGAAAAAAAGAAAGCATTTGGTATGTTAATTTAATATCCATCCGCAATTAAAAAGTTTCAGCAAACTGGAAATAGAAAAGAGGAAGAAGTTCTTTATTCTGAAAAAGGACATCTATGAAAAACCTAGAGTTCGCAACATATGTAATGATGAAACATTAAATCCCTTTTCCTTATGACTGGAAAGAAGACAAGGACGTCCACTGTTGCCACTTCTATTTAATAAAGCCCTGGATGTTCTCGCCAGCCCAGTAAGGCAAGAGACAAAAATAAATAAAATAAAATAAAATAAAATAAAATAAAATAAAATAAAATAAAAGACTGGAAAGAAAGAAGCATATTCTCTGGTGATATGACTGTCTCCATGGAAAACTGCATGGAATCTGCATGGTGGTAAGGTTGCTGTGATAAAGCTATACATTTGCTAAAAAAAAGAAACAGAATTCTCAAAAAAGGACTTTGGATTCTCAAAAGACCATTCTCAAAATGGTCTTCCAACTGAAGACACTTGGGCCTTGGGACAGTTTGCTAGAAAATAATGGTCACAACCTAATAAATAATCCTACTCATTCCCTCAAAGGGGAAGAAAAATTAATGAGGTTAAGGCCCCCAGCCCCAATTCAGGACACTGTCCCAAGGGTCTCCCAGAAGAGCCAATACCATATGCCACGTTTCATAAATTTATCCGGCCAATGGGTACATTTCTTTAGGGACATCTCCTGGAACCATGTAACAATGCTGCCCTGGCACTCTTCAAAGTCCAGCTGTGGTTTAGACACTAAAAATGTGAAGGGAGCCAATAAGCAGGATTCTGTGACTTTCTTTAGCAATACAGCAGACATGGTGAGAAGGTGAGGTTTGCCCAGAGCTAGGGATTTGTAAGGTAAGTAAAGCACAGCGAGAACTTGAGTAGCACGGTTAAGCTGTCTACAGTGGTTGACTCTATATACTACCCATAAATAAGCAAGCCAGTACACAAAACTACAACTTGAAAAATAAAGCAAACACACAAAATTCCATCAAACACATGTAATAATCCACCGAAGCAGATGTTTGGGACTACCGGGCAGCCAAAGGTATACCTGCCTATCTGTGGCTTCTGCTGAATTCCTCCTCTGCCACAAAGCATGCTAAAGGGGAGCCAGCTGTGTAAACCTCAGACCCATGTGACATAGTCTTTTTGGAGCACAGAGAACATGCTGATTAATTCAACCTTCAGAAGGGAGAGGGATCACAGAAGGGACACCAGAGCAGAAGCCTAAGAGGAGAGAGAGAACATCAGGCAGAAAGTTCAGCATGTTTCCAAAGAGTTTCCAGGAGTTACAAAATCCGTAGGTATCGCTACAACACGGGGTAGAAGGAAACAATGTGGTAGGCACGCCGCAGGGGAGGGGAAGGCCAGCCCAGAGCACAGAGCCAAAGAGAGTCTCCTCCTTCAGGTATTTCCAAGACAATTCACCACCCCGATGAGGACATTCCCCGGAAAAGGAGGACTCAGACAACTGCCACTGACCAACCAAACTGAAGAGCGTGTAGTGGCACACGAGTCGCTGTCTGGAACCCAGAAAGAGAAGCAAGTCTGAAGGCTACGGTTTACGGGGTCACTACTACACAGGCCTTAGTGTAAGTCACCGTGCCCCCCACGTGACCAGAAGGCAGCACCGAAGACCGCAGAGGCTCAGGAGAGGGTAGTCAGCACACAGACAAGAGTGTGCCCAAGCAAGGCAGACAACCGTCCCTGCTGAAAAAAGCAGATGCAGCCAGTCTCGAGGGTCGGTTTCTGAAGACTCTCCGGGTCCGTCCCAGCCCCACACCCATTTTATCCTTAGAACAAAACTCTTGAGTTCCATGGGGGGGGGTCCCTGTTCCTTGTGAAAAACTGATAGAACAAACAAAATATAACAAGAATTTGTCCGAAAGGATCTATACCTTTGGTTCAAGGTTAATCCACTTGAACTTGGTTAATCCACTTATGAGAATTCAGCCTAAGAAAATGAATAAAAATTAAACTGTATCATCAGCAAAACTGAAAGGGATTCCCAGTGGTAGTAACAGGTAGTAACAGAAACACTTCTTTTGGGAGAAATGTTTCTGAGGTCAGATGGATTCTTGGGAATCTAAAAGTTTTCTGTGAAACCGTTCTAGTTTTATTTCTTCATGGGAATAAATACCCGAAAAGTTTAAGCCTATTCTGGGTCATCTGTGAGACCTCATGGCCTAGTAGAACCACACAATCTCGGCGTCCCATGTCTTAGAAAAACAGTTATGAGCACTTTGGAACAATGTAACCACCGAACGTTAACAGCCTTCAGTCGTCATGTCTTTGTAACCAGGGCTGGCTGACACCTGGCTAATTATCTCCAGAGAATTTTTAAAGTATTCGGTAAAATATTTTTCAGTAATGCTGATAATACATTTCAACCGGTTGCACGTTTTAAATAGCTAAGATATATTTAGCCAACAGTCTTGAAATGAAATGTTAACAGACTGAATTTAGGTTTTTACAAGGTATCCATGTCAATGTGCTCCAAGTTGAAGACAAAACGGAATAAGAAAACTAGATTTATGATCAAGTTATTGAAAAATGAGTCATTTACGGAATATACAGATTTCCTTCCATAGTGTGGCAGCGAGCTCTGTACTGAAATTAGATTTTTTTTTCAACATCTGCAAGAAGTGAAAAACAAGTTCAGATACTAATTCTGTTCCTAATTCCAGCAATAAGTGAGACTTACAAAGCAGGATTCATTACAACAGGAAGGCTTTATCTGTACAGCTCAATAAGAAACCTTATCAAGTGATAGATCAGTAAAACTAGGATTCGAAGATTACTCACTGGAAAGTTTCAGTTAAGTAAAAGGTCTGATTATCCTGAACTCAAAAATAAAGCCTTCAAGTTATTAATCACTGTATAACATAGTTTTACAAATAGGACTCTCTACATATTTTATTAAACTATAGTTCATTTCTTTGAGCCCTCAACGCTGCTCTTTGCTTATTGTTTTTATTCTGATATAAACCTGCTCACATAATATAGATTTTAAAAAACCTCCAAATCCTGAGAATGTTTTCTCATTTTCTTATACTGTCTTCTAGAGTACACAAATTTTTACTTTAGACTCTTTTAGGACACACTTTGCTTCTTTCTAAAGAAATTCCTTTCTGCCCCCAAGCACCTAGTGCTTACTCTATGACACAATAGGTTAGTCTCGGAATCAGGTAATTAAGCATTAACTCAATTCTAAGCATCCTACCATCGCTCACGAATGAGGAATCTGAGGCGTGAAGGCCCCTGATGTAAAGATATCCCTCCCTAGATATTCTTGTGGATGTTTTAGTACTGCTTTTCACGTTTAAGTTTCCAACATACCAAGAATTTGCTTTTGGTTAAGGCGTGAGATAATGACCAAACATCTCCTGTAAGGACAGCCTACTTTATCAGGGCCGTTAGTTTACCTTTCCTTTAATAATCCACGTGGCTCTTGTCACAAAGCAAATCCCTAGAAACCAACGTCTGACTGCAGGCTTTGTATTCTATTTATTGTACTTGTTCACACCTACACCAGAATCCCAATGTTTTACTTCCTTCCCCTCTCTAGGAAGCTGATCATCTGCAGGGTGAGTCCCTCTCTCCTTTTTCAAACGTACGTTAGTTATCTTTAGTTTGTGAAGTCCCACAGGATTGTGATTACATCACTTTGTGGAGAACCAACATGTTTATAATATTGAGTATCCTTATTTATGCAAATGAGATATTTCTATTTATTTTGAACTTATGATCCATCAGTAAGTTGCAGAATTTTCTCCGGAAAGGTCTCACACATCTTGTTTAATTTGTTTATTCTTCCAAGTATCTTGGGTTTCATTGTGAATGGGTGTCTTATCTAAAAAATTAAATATTTCAGTCATACCAAAAATATATGGAAACACCCTTGGGCCTCCCACCCAGCTCTGTCATCTCTTAGCATTCTGGGGTATTCTGACCAGATAGAAGAAATAAGACATGCTAGATGGATAGAGCTCAAATCCCCCTAGCTACCCCTTTCCACTTCCATTCCCCTCCTCCTTGCTTCTCAGAGATCATCGTCATCCTGATTTTCCCCTGTTGTCACTTAAATGGTTTGGGTACATACTGTACCCCTAAATTCTTGCATATTTTATAAATTTCTATGACACATTAATACCGCTCATGTCACTTTGCTTTTTGCACTATTACTATCCACATTGATACATATATAATCCTGAACTCTAGCTCACTCATTTCAGCTGTCATAGAGCATGCCACTGTGTCACTATTACAGCTGTCCATTCTCCTTTTGATTCCTATTTAGATCGTTTCCAATTCTCCACTCTTACAAGCTGCCAGGAGTAGTCTGTATACCTTCTTACACGTATGTGAGAGCTGTTCAGGGGCAGAAACTTTCAAACTTCTTGATCAAAAGAGCAGACCTGCAGTGAGAAATACATCAGTCTCTCTCAATTAAAACAGACATTTTACTGTATGTCACCCTCTGCTATTTCTCTAAATTGAGTGTCGTGAACCACTGGTGAACGTGAAATCAATTTGGTTGGTTCTGAAAAATTCCTTTTAAAAAGCAAAAGAAAAAATAGACAAAAATTAAGTATAAAAAGTAGAGACAATAAAATAGAAAACAGTACACTTAATTATTTTAATATTTTAATTGTTTTTATCACACGTAAGATACATTTTCCAAGAGGGTCTGTAAAAAACATACGAAAGCCACTGCCTTGGGACATATGCCGAGGAGCAGAAAGGCTGCAGAGGAGGCCATGCACACAGACTCTACGAATACTGTCAACAGGGTTCTAGCAACTGTCATTCCCACCAGGGAAGTAGGAGTTCCTCTTTAGCCCCACGTCACCAACATTTGACATTATTTAGTCCCTTGGAACTTTTGCCAAAAGGATGGGTGTGACACGGAGGGTTGCTGATGTTTTGCACTTCCCTGACTACTAAGAAGTCTCAGGATATTTTCATGTTTATTGACTTTTCAGGATTCAATTCCTTTGAATCATTTGTTCATACTCACCACCTTTTTCTTAAATCACGGGATTGATTTATAGAGTCTGGATAACAACCTTTTGTTAATTACACTTGCCACATCTCTTCACTCAGCAAGTGACTTTTGGTGGCTTTTTATACTAAGATTTCACTTTAATGTGCTCAAATTTAATCAATATTTTAAATATTACATATAAATGGGTATCTTTTTTTTTTTTTAAATGAAGTGGGTTTTTTTTTTTTTTAACGTTTGAGAGAGAAAGAGAGAGAGAGAGAGCACGAGAGCGAGCGAGCAGCGGAGGGACAGAGAGAAAGGGAAACACAGAATCCGAAGCAGGCTCCAGGCTCTGAGCGGTCTGTGAGCAGAGCTCAACGTGGGACTTGAAATCACGAAATACGAGATCATGACCTGAGCTGAAGTCGGATGCTCAACAAACTGAGCCACACAGGTGCCCCTACGTGGGTATCTTCTTAAAAATCCCTCCATATGTTGTCATCTTTTAAAAGTCATAAAGTCTCAAGTTTTGCTTTGCGTATTTTGGTGTATGTTGTGAGGTATAAAGTCTCAAGTTTTGCTTTGCGTATTTTGGCGTATGTTGTGAGGTAGGGATCTTTCCCTCCCCAACAAAGATAACCAAGTATACAAGTACTATATATTGAATCTTCCTTAGCAGTTACAATGCTACTTGTGTTTCTGGGTCCTTTTCTTTTTTTTTTCCATTAATCTATATTTAAGGCAAATACCATCATGTCTTAACTACTAAAGTGAAAGTATTTTTCTTGATATTGGAGAAAGTGACTTCTTTCACCTCCTGGGATTTTAATTGGAATGACACCAAATATACGAGAAAGAAAACTGACATATATAATAGTGTCTTCCATTCATAAACACAAGTATATACATCTCCCTATAATTATATGAGCCTTAAAATTTTCTCCATTAAGGTCCCACACATTTTGGCTTTATTTTTTCCTAGGTATTTTACAATTTGTGTTGCCATTTTAAATGGTGACTTTTTAAAATTTAAATTGTCGCTGGTATATAGAAATGCAGGGTATTTATGTATTAGCTTTAAAAATCAACTTTATTGAGGCTTAGTTTGCATACAATGAAATGCACAGATGCTAAATGTATAGTTTGAGGAGTTCTGACAAATATATACATCCACATAACCAGCATCCTAATCAAGATATAGAACCATTTCCACCATCTCATCAAGTTTTCTTGTGTCCCTTTTCAATTTACCCTCCTCACCCGTTACTGATCTGATTTCTATCGAAGTAATTGTGCCGGTTCTAGAAATTCATATAAATGGAATCATGTCATATGTACACTTCTGTTTTTTTTTTTTAACCAACACCCTTTGCTCAAATTAAGCAAGTTCTCTTATACTCCTAGTTTTCTAAGAATCAGTACAGAATTTAATCATATGCTGTTTTCCCCTTCACCCATCAAGATTATCATTTGGCTTTTTTCCTTTGATGTGATTTCATTTATGGGTTTTCTTATGTTTAATCATCTTTACATTCCTGTGACACACCCTGACTAGCTATGGTTTTTTGTTTTAAGCAAATACTAATATTTTACCTAAAATGTGTATTGCCATGTTCATTAGTGAGATGTGGCCTATTCATTTCCCTTTGCCTAGTACATTCGTCCCATCAGGGGTATCTAGATTGCAGTAGCCTAACAAAATGATGTTTTCTGTTATTTCCTATAACATTTCGTGTAAGACTGAAATCATGGATTCTTTGTATGTTCTATACAACTTGCCCATCTGGGGTTTTCACTTGGGGTTTGGTTTCTTGGTTTTGGGTTTTTATTTAATTTTATTTTGGTGTAGGTAGTTGTCTAATTTAAGTTTTTAAATTATAATCTAGTCAAGTTTCTTATTCTTAAGCCAATTTTAGTAATTTATTTTACAAGAAATTGTGCATTCTGTTTTCAAATTTAAAGGCAAAAAGCTGTTCACAGTGTTCTCAGCTTTAAAATCTCAATTTGTCTGTAGTCATATCCCCTTTTGATTTCTAATGCATTTGTGCCTTTTTTTCCTCCTCTATCAATCTTGGCAAACGTAGTCTTTTCAACTTGGCACCTTTGGTTCAGTCGATCCGATTATAACTTTTTTTTTCATTAATGTTTCTCAACTTTATTTCCTTCCTTTTCCTAACTCATCACATTGTATAGTTAACGCATTAATCTTTAGTTCTTTAGTAACAAACATTTCCTCGTGAATGTGATTAGTGTCCTTATAAAATAAGCCCTGGGGGGAAAAAAAACCAAAACCCTAGGAATCCCCTTGTTCCCTTCCACCAGATGAGGGTACAGCAAAGACAGCGGTCTAAGAAGTAGGAAGCAGGTCCCCACCAGACACCAAATCTGCTGGTGCCCTGAACGTGGACTTCAAGCCTCCAGATCTGTGAGAAATAAATTTGTTTTTATAAGCCACCCAAGTCTATAGAATTGTTACAGCAGACCAAAATGGATTCAGACATAAATTCTAACGCCTAGTGTATATTTTTTATTCCTTTACTTTGAAACTATGTCATCATACTTTTAGTTGTGTCTACTAATAAAAAGCATTTGAATTTTTTTTTTTTTTTTTTAAGTTGCCACTGTCCTTTAACCAGCAAGCTTTATTAAAATACCTGGGCCAATTTTCTATCGTCTTATTTTGTGTTTTGTAATTCTTCTGCATTTTCTTTGCTTTTTCCTCCTTTTTTGCCTTCTGTTGGAATGATCAAATTTCTTCATTTCCACTCCCTCATCCTCATTTGGAGTTATACCTTCAATTCCAAATCTTTTGGTGGGGGAAGGGTGGGGAGATACCCTTAAAAATTTAATGGAAAACTTTCATCAGTAAGTTGCAGGTGAAAACACAGCTTACTAAAAAACCATAATAAAGGAATTAGAAAAAGACACTCTCATGCAGAGAAGGGTAAAAAAGAAAGCAAGTAAAATTTTGATAACTGGAAAATGAATGGATGAACAGATCAGAGACTACTAACTCTACTAACTCTAAGCGAGGTATGGGGAAACATCCTGATTTTCACAGCAGAATCCTCAAAGGGTTAAGTAAAAGACAGCACTAGTCACAGCAAAAATTGAGGGCTCTGAGAGGGGAGATGAAAAAGGCAGGATTGGGTGAGAGATATCTGAGAAGCAATTAGATCCTGAGATCTGCTCTCCAACTCTATCTATGTCACTAAGTACCTGTTCCTGTTCCTCTCCCTCTCTAGAAGACTAAATGTTTATTCTCAGCAGAAAGTAAAACAGTCTCACTGGACTAGGAGATGGCCTGGGGATCACTGGGAAAAGAGAGGGAGTAAATGAACGCGAGTACACTGCATGCTGAACGCAGACTCCCAATCCCTTCCTCCACTGGGTTCTGGCTCCCAAAATACTAGCAGCCAAACCTTTACCATTTAGTCAGATCAAGACTCTTCTCTGGGGTGCCTGACCCGACCGAGGAGAAAAGACGTACAGATACTAATACTGAGAGTTTACCAACAAACAGCCCACACAGATTACACTGAAACTGAAAGGAGACAAGCCTCACCCACAGGCTCAGTTTTCAATCGGCTTTTTGGACCCCTACCTTCGTAATCAAGGATGACTCTCATTATCTGAGGAAAAAATGGCCCAAACCTGAAAAACGCAACTCAAGAAATTTGAGACCATACAGAGAGAGGAAATCATTGTAAAAATCATCAACATAGCTAGAGAAACGAGGGAAGACAAGAGCAACCCTGAAGCAAGTGCAGCATGTTTTATAAAAGAAACATTAAAAAAATTAAAGAGCTTTGGATAGCCTGAGAGTTCTTGACAGCAGAAAGGGCAGACATCAATAGAAGGGATGGAAAGGTAGAGGAAATCCAGAAAGTACAACAGTAGGATGAAAAATAGTAGAAAAAGTGAAGAGCACTGAAGGACTTAATTCAGGAGGTCCAATGTCCAAAGAGGACTTCAGAAAGACATTAGAGATAACAGCGGGGCAGGGGTCAATCAAAGAAATCAAGAAATACTCCCTGAACCGAAAGACCTAAAGGGCCAATCAAGACCTCAGGACAATAGGAAAGAACACATCCACATACATCCAGGTTGGTGGCTGTGAAACTTCAGAATGCTAATGACAAAGAAAAGTCTGAAGTCTCCTGGCAGAAACAACAAGTTATTTTAAAAAGAATCACAACAGCTTTGGTTTTCTCAAGAGTAACAGTGTAAGTGAGGTCAACAGAGCAATGCCTTCATAATTCGGGGCAGGGGGACTACTTCCAACCGAGAATTCTATTACCCAACCAGGGTAGAATAAAGGTATTTTCGACATGTAACATCTCCAGATATTTACCCAATACGTTCTCTCTCAAGGAGAGTCTTGACAGACATGTTTCATTAAAAGGAAGGAGAGCCAAAAGAATAAGGGATCTAACAAAGAAAAAAGGTGAAGGAACCTCATAAGATGACCAAGAATGAAGAGGGATCCCAGGATGACTGCTGTGTCCTAGGTATACAGGCAACCAATGCAACTGGAGCAAGTTCAAAAATATACAGCCAAGAATAATGCCAGGCTTCTCTCCAAAGTGCACAAACATCATAAAAGTCAATGGAAGCGTTGTGATGAGACCCACAATGGTCATCGTAAATGATTAAGAGTAAATGATACAGTAAAGAACCACCCGATACCTCTTTTTTTTTTTTTTAATTTTTTTTTTCTTTTTTTTCAACGTTTTTTATTTATTTTTGGGACAGAGAGAGACAGAGCATGAACGGGGGAGGGGCAGAGAGAGAGGGAGACACAGAATCCGAAACAGGCTCCAGGCTCCGAGCCATCAGCCCAGAGCCCGACGCGGGGCTCGAACTCACGGACCGCGAGATCGTGACCTGGCTGAAGTCGGACGCTTAACCGACTACGCCACCCAGGCGCCCCTCCGATACCTCTCTTTTAACCGTCACCTTAGCAAGAGATTTCTGCTCCCACAGACTACAATGCAAAAGAAAAAAACTGCCTGAGAAATTCTCATGTATTCATACGTGTCTGTATACACGTGCAATTTCTTTAGACCAGGGCTGCCCAACAGAAATAGGATGCCATCCACACGTAATTGTAAATTTTCTACTAGCCACATTAAAAAACTAAAGTAAAAATATAAAATTAATCATTTAAATAATTTAATAATTTAATCCCACTATATCCAAAATTACTATTTCAATGCACAATCAGTACTAAAAAGTAAAATACTTTACATTCTATTTTTTGTTCTAAATGTTATAAATCTCCTGTGTATTTTCCACTTGCTGCCCATCTCAGTTCTGACTCGCTATATTCCAAGTGCTCGGTGGCCACATGTTGGGACACAGCAGCTCTAGAATGATACACCAGAAAGAAGCTCATAACAGTGGTTCCCTTTCTGGAAAGTAGAACTGGGGAGTAGGAGGTGGGAGTTTTCAGGGAGACTTACTTTTCATGATTTACTATTTTGTTCCTTTTGAATTTTGCACCATATTCATGTACTACCTACTCAAAAACATGAATAAAGTCCATTCCATAGAATAAATACATAAACGTAGATCTCCTTTGACCCACTTCTAGAAACCTACCTCATGTATGTGTAAAATGATGAATAAACTAAGTTTATTTGTTGCGACACTGTTTTTAATACCCTGAGACTGGAAATAACCTAAATGTCCGTCAACAGAAGACTGGTCAAATACACTACAGCACCCATACAAAATAATACTCTGAAACCAAAGTAAATGGGTACTCATTATGTACTGACATGGAATAATCTATAAGATGATTATATAAAATACGTGACCCTTTGTCCTAAAAAGTAATATATGCACAAAGTTGCTCATATATGGACAGAATTACTGGAACATTACACAAAAACCTAGTAACGTTACTAGCCTTTGGAAAGGCAACTGGGTGGCAAGGGACAGGCTCAGAAAGAGACTTTTCACCATATATCCTTTTGCACCTTTTGAATTTTGAATGGTAATAATGTATTACCTATCTTAAAAGCTCCTCATTCTACATCTAGCTGGTATCTTTTTATTTACCATGTTTGGTCTTCATGTGATATGTAAGTTCATCTATAAAGACTAGTGTTTTTCTAGTTTCTTCATAGAGAGCGTTGAGGCTTGTTTTTCCCAGAGGCCAGATACTTGAATGATACTGAAGTAGTTTTTATACACACACACACACACACACACACACACACACTTAGCACATAGTTCCCAGAGTCATATCATTACAACTTCATCCCTAGCAACTGGATTCGTTAGTAAACTCCCCAAAGTCAGCTTTTCCTGAACACTGACTGATTTCCAAGTTTCTGGTACCTGGAAACATCTCTCTCCCTCTCCTCCCTTCCTTTCCCCCTCCCTCTCTAGATCAACTATATACATAAGAGAAAAAACATATATACCCAAGGAAATCTCTTACATCTAATTCAACATTTATAGCAGGTGGAATGGGCCTAATCTGTGTCTGCTTTGGCATGTCTGTGTGATTTTAAGAAATCTAAGTAAAGAAGAGTTTAGTCAATAATGACAAACACTGGAAAAAGTAGTATGATAACTAAAAAAGACTGCTAAACTTGGCTGTTCAGAATTCACTGGTAACTTCTGAAAGGGAGGTAGGAAGCGAATATGAAAGAGTGGCAAAAAACGTTTCCAAGGTTCAAGTGTAGAACAAAGGAAGTGATTAAATATAGAAAGCAAATGTAGGTTTCAAATATCTTCAAATTACAAATACAAAATATTCCCCAAATACCTACATGAATTTTTATTTCAAAAGAAAGCTAGATTTTTCAACATAAAATACTTCAAATGTAATAGTGCTGTCTCAAACACCTAAGGTCCTTCCAGAAAGAGTACAAAATCACCATAAGATTTTTGGCAATCCTGTTCAAACATGTGCTACACAGGTAGACAAAAACAAAAAACAAAAAACAACTAATGACCTGAATTTTGACAATGGTTTTAGTCAAAGAAATGAGGATAAAAAAAGTATTAAAAATATATATATAAAGATAGACAACAACTCATTGAAAAACAGACTTCTCAATTCTCACTGTAACTATGCTCTTTTCCAAAGTTGTAAGCCAGGAAGGAAAGACCCTGCCATTGGAAACATAAGGTGGCCCCACTAGAGAACGATGGGTGTCTTTTAAATGAAAGCAAATAGAAAACATTCATGTGTTCAATTTTATGGACTGTTAAAACCTAAAGTGAGAGCATGAATTTAACCCTGAAAGCAGGTCATTAGCTCAGTGAAAGGCCACATTACATACGGACTGCTGTGTAAAGAGACTACCTATTCTTGGAGTTCTATTCCTTTCTCCTTGAAAGAGTTGTATGGAATCTATACGTCTATAAGCAGCTTGTAAACATAAAATTACATGCTGGTTTATCATTCCCAGATTAAAAAAAAAAAAAAAAAAAAAATATATATATATATATATATATATATATATATATATATATCCAACTATTAGAAGACCACACTGGCCCAGACTCAAATCAGCATGAAGATTCAGTACTCCAAATGCCCTTCCAACTCCCAGAGTCTTGACCTGCTGAAGCAGCCGCTTACAGTCCTCAGGGTGTGCAAGTGCAATCAAAGCAAAGTCTGCAGTAGGCTTGTTCAACAAAACTTTCTATTAAAATTAAATTTAACATTTATTTCCTCGGTTACTGCAGTCACAGTTCAAGTGCTAAGCAGCCACCTGTGGCTAGTGTCTACCATATTAGTTCGGGTCTACAGCCAAGGTTTTTCTCCGCGATCTATCAGTCCTCAGGGGGAGCTTCACAGGTTCCCCCCCCCCCCCCCCCCCCCCCCCCCCCGGGAGAGGACAACTGAGCAGGCAGGACTTCCGCAACCGCCCATCCCCCTTACATTTTGAGATTCTGCATAACGTTTTGTACGTTCTGGGTGCTGTTGTGCGGATACAGGGGTGGGTGGGTGTGTGTACGTGCGCACGCGAGCGTGCACGTGTTAAGTCTGAAAACTACTGGCTCAAAGCAGAAATGACGTACAAACCTCAGACCAAAGCTGAACCCTCTGATACTTAAAACAGTTTATAAATAAAAGTTTAAATGGCCAGTTTACATGAACTACTGCCTAACCACCTGTCTGTGAAGTAAAAGGCTGGTCTAAGCATGGAAAATTTGCATTCACTGCCACAGATAGAACATCTCTAGTCAACAAAAAAGTTTCCATAGGTCATTCAAATCAAGGGAGAAAGCTCACGGCCCTGCTTCCATTGTAGCATTTATCAGGAGTTTATTCTGTGAACTTTGCAAATCAGATTCGCCTCCCCATATTTTGTAAAGAAGCATGAGATTAAAATAGAGCATTTCCTTAATATTCACAAAAGTTTAACCATTATCTTTTTTTTTTTTTTTTAACATTTATTTATTTTTGAGAGACAGAGACACAGTATGAGCAGACGAGGGGGCAGAGAGAGAGGGAGACACAGAATCTGAAGCAGGCTACAGGCTCCGAGCTGTCAGCAGAGAGCCCAACGTGGGGGCCCGAACTCACAAACCGCGAGATTATGACCTGAGCAGAAGGAGGATGCTCAACTGACTGAGCCACCCAGGCGCCCCTAACCATTATCTCTTTATAGAATTTTTGGAAGAGCTGAAGCAGCATATGAAAATGCACTTTACCTTAGACACAGGCAAATTACAAGATCACAGATTTCCCATGTTACTTGCTCAGATGGCATCTTTTTTGAATCAAGGTAACGAACTTGATGGACTTCCAATGGCTCCCCCCAAGATTATTCTTCCTTATCAACTGAACACATTAAGCCTGAAACTATGCCCTCCCCCAAAATGGAAGGGAGTTAGGAGGACACCAGATTTAAGGAAATGCAGGTTTTCAGACGCAAACTGGGCACAAGTACTGAACAGATAGCAACTAAAGTCTACACTTACTTTCCGCTGCTCTCATCCTCAGGCCAAAGTAATTCCAGATTTTGAAAAATTACAGGACTAAAAAAAAAAAAAGAAAAAAAAAAGAAAGAAAGAAAGAAAGAAAGAAAAAGAAAAATCACAGGACTAGCTAGAAGAATTAGTGACCATTTCATATTACAATGAAATAAACTCACAAATTTTAATGGGATTAAAGTCACTCACTAGGATCTCTGTTTTCTTAAGAGCCCAAACTTAAAGAGATCTAAATTACCAGGCACCAGCCCTATTACTGTGGCTCAGTTACATCTAAGAGGAATGTACACCCTGTGTACTCTAGAATGTAAGTCACAGAATTAGCTTAATATTTCTGGCTATCTGGCCAAATCAAAGGCAGTGTCTAAATCCATCTAGCTTGGCAAAATTATATTCTCCCCACATGAAATTACAGAAACTGAAGCTGAGGGCTATCCTTGACATGACTAGCTAGAATCAGCACTGAAATATGCCCTAATTGAATACATTGCAATTATAACAATCTGGAATAATGATCAAAATTGATCAGAGACAAGCCATAAGCCTCAAACTCATTTTTAAATGAGTAACATTGAATTACTTGTGTACTACTGGGAAAAAAAAAAAAAAAAGGCTAAGGCTATGTGTTACAAGGTCACCAATTAGCATTTAACGGAGTAGATTTAGAAAGTAACTCTTCCCGGGTAGGAAGGAGAATAATCTAAAAAAAAAATTATTAAGGCTAAATACTGGGTCAAAGTCACACATAAGAGGCAAGAAGCCCTCAACAGACAGGCTAGCCAACTGTCCATACTTGTTCAGTCCTCGGAATCTCTAGCACACCATCTTGAAGCCTGAGTGAAATGTTTTAGCTGACACCCCTGCAGACTGACAAGGAATGACCTACTCCAAAAAAAGGGGGTGGCATGGGGTGCTACAGCACTTAGATCACCTTTCTTTACTACTGGCCTAGCATGAAAGGCTTCTCAGTCACGAACAGTGGAGCTCTAAATAGCAAAACAAATGAAAAACATCTTGCTCATAGTAGGTCCTGTGGATCTTTCACAAAACAAGTCATTCTATATGGCACAATGTTCTACCCCTTTAAGAATATTTGCTAATCATCCCAAATGACAATCTAAAGCATATTATGTAGATTACTGCACTCTTAAAAAGATTTTCCCAAACATGGCTTAAGCTAATTGATGAACATTCATTACTACGCTTTCAGGTCTGGTCCTGCACTGAATGGTCCCAGACATGCTAGTTAGGCTCTGAATATTTGTTTTGTGTCCTGTAGATTATCTCTATTATCCTCACCAGGCTGTTATCTGTTTTTTTTCTTTCCAGACACACATAGGCTAAAACAGTTCCCCATCCTCCTACCCCACCACCCCCCCCAACTCCTCTTAACCTCCCACATTACTCACAATCTACTTGTTTCTAATCTACTGTGGGTTTAGAAGCTAGATAACTTTGTTAGAAACACCTGAAATAAATGCCAACAGGTTCCGATTAAGGGTCTCGATGGCTCTCCTATCACTAGAACTTTAGCTTAAAAAGAACTGCTGAAAGCTACAACCAGAAGACATGGCGCCTGGGTGGCTCAGTTGGTTAAGGGCCCAACTCTTGATCTCACCTCACTAAGGTCATGATCTCCGGGTTCATGAGTTCAAGTCCCATGTCGGGCTCTGCACTGATAGGGTGGAGCCTGCTTGGAAGTCTTTCTGCCCCTACCCAACTTGTGCTTCCCCTCTCACTCTCTCAAAATAAACTCAAGAAAAGAAAAGAAAAGAAAAAAGAAAGCTACAAGAGAGCAACAGATCACCTGGGAGGACCCTATGTCTGAGGCAATGTTCTAGGTACTTCAACCACAATCATTTAATCCTCGTAATAACCTGAAGAGGCAGGTATCCTTACAATCATTTTCAGCCAGAAAAACAAGGCTCAGGAGTTAAGCAATTTGCCCAACATAGTAACTGAGAAACCAACTATTAGCCTGTCTCTCTGATGCCACAACCCATGGCCGTCCTACTACATGAGATTATAGCCCAATCCTTATTCTCGATGTCGGTCATTGTCTTTGCACTTTATTTCCAATTCTTTCACTGGAATGTGTCTGATGCAGGTTTGCTTCCTTTCTCCAGCCACTTTCTATAACTAAAGGGCAATGGATAGTCAAACTAAGGCCGAAGGAAGTTTAGCTCTGTAAGTGTTCACCTGTTCAGCAACAGATGTGTTTCTGAAACACTGGCCACATCCTCAGTTGTATAGATAGTGAAAAACTGATGACAAGCTCCTCCCCAAACTACAGACTGTTCCCAGTGACACTATGAGTTAACACTTGTCTTCCCTGGTAATGTCCTCTACAGTAAAGCATGCAATGCAAGCATACTTTAGAAACTGGCTCAGTAACATATCGCAAGCTCCCTCAATTTGTACAATAAAGTGATTTCCTTACTCTGAAGACTGGAGGACAAGGCAGGAGATAGAAGGAGTTTCTACTTTTCTAATTCCATTAAGGAACAGGGGTATACTTGTTCCCTGTTACTCTATTGCCGAGTCCAGGGCCTGACACACAGCAAAGCCTGTTTTACTTGTTGAATAAATGCTACTTGTTCAATAAATACAAGTTATTTGTTGAATAAATGTATAACCTCTCCTGAATTGGTTTTGAAATCTTTGGATTTCTCACTTCTGACATACCCTTGCAATACTTAGTGGAAAACAGCTTTCATCTCACAAAAACTAAAAGCTTAACAACGGTTCCTCTCCTCCCATCAAAAGACAAGGGATCTAAAAGACATGCCCCTCTCCACCCTCTAAAAATGACTCTCGTCCCAAGAACATGAATGAGCCCCCATCTGCCGGACTGCGCCAAATACAGCTTTTATAAGCATTACAAAAACACCTGTATAAAAAAAGCTGTTCTAAAACAAGGCCTTTGGAGTCCTAAAGTACAAAACCAATAGAATAAGGAGAGCATTCAGGCATTTATAAGAGCCAAAACTGAAAATATCACCTAAATACAAAAACTTAATAAATGGGTCTTTGATCAGCAGGCTATGCAGCCACATATCTCCCCCCAACGTGAACATGCTAACAATATGATTCTAATATTCACAATATGAAAATGAAAAGGGGACCTTTTGCCATCTTGAAGTAGAAATAACCTTTGCTCCTATTAAAGAGTGACTGCTGAAATATACAAAACCAACCCCAAATTCCTACTTAGTTAAAACACATACCAGGCCTGACAAGCCACAAACAACAGGAAATTACCCCTCATGGTTTCTTACAGGACTATTATTACACGAACCTTACAGATTGTGTAGATTTGATCACTTTCGGCTAGGCACAGGTAAGTTACAACCATGAAAAAGCAAACTTTTGCTGAACACCTACAATGTAAAAGCACTTTAGAAGACACAACTACAATGCATAAAAGCAAAGTTCTGAGAGCAATTTCTTACTAAACAAGCCCAGAAATGGATATTTCCAATCACATTGATTAAAACTTGCCAATGAACTACTTTAAACTCAATTTTAACATTAAGAGTACTAAGTGAGCACTTAGACTCAACATATTCTTATTTATTACCACGACTAATTTTATGGCAAAAATTAAGGAACTTTGAAAACAAAAATCAGTGTTACTTTTCAAATTTAATATAAATGTTTGCTAAATAAACTTCTGGTTGAGAAAATTCCTCCAATATCCTGTATGGTTTTTTAAAGCAAATGAGAAAAATCCTCAAACTAGTATACATTTATGAAATCTATTTTACATTATGTCTCCCATCTCTGTTATATCTGCTTCACATATTTATGTATTTACATTAAAACTCTTCAAACTTCATTTAACTACTTAACTTACATTTCTATCTAAAGAAAACATTTTAAAGGGGGTCAAAACTAGAAAAGCAAATGTATTTTCAGAGTAATAGCAAATTAATTCTTATGTGGCTCAAGGAAAAACATCCTTACGATCAGTGATACAGGTTCAATTCATATAAAACCAGGAAAAAAATGAAAAGGAACAAAGATTACAGAATTATGAAGAATTCTATAAATTAATTCAAATTTCAAGGAGCACTTTTGAAAGATGTAATTACTCCCAAGTTAAGTTTGTGTGGCCACCTATTTATCCATTAACAGTTACTTTACATGTGTTACTTCAGAAGTTTAAAACAAAATTTAGGACACTCCAAACTGTAACAAACAAGACACGATTTTGATGGAAAAATGCTTCCAAACTCGTTTCACCTGGAGATGCCTTTCTAATTAAAGGTTTAATTGACAAGAAACCGGTAGTATTTAACTTTCAAGGGGTCAAGAGGAAGGAACAACAAAACCAACCTAGGTATTGTTTTCCTTTTGTTTGGGATCAAAAGGAAACCATAACCACAAAAAGGTTAAGTAAAAGCCCAAAGTACCCAACCCAAGGACAGTATCCCCCAAGAGAAAACAAAACAGAGTTGCAATTTGTAAACCAAGTTTGAAATACGCGAATCAATTAGCGTGCTTTCCTAAAGGCGTGTGATAAAAACTAATGGGCTCCGCTCGCAGAGCAACTTTCACAAGTGAATGCAGAAGGATCTCGGCAGAGTATCAGCTGTGTGCGTGCTTGTGAGAGTACACACAAGCAATTCAGAACCCCGGGACTATAATGGTTAACAAAGGTTACGGGGCGAGGGCGGGGGGAGGAAAGTGGAAGCGAAGTATCGCACGCTCCTAACACGGCTTGCCAACAACTCCCGAAACGAGAGCTCCGTCCCTCCGGCTTTGAAAATCAGAACCACAAACTACCAAGCGCGTTCGCGGCGGAGGGGACGGGCCCCGGCCGGCCCCAGCTCCCGGAGGAGCAGCTCGGGCACCGACCCCTTCCCCTCCGGGCCGTCCGGCCCCGCCACACCCCGGCCCCCAGCCCCCGCGGCCATGTGACGCGGCGAGCCTCGCCGACCCGAGCCCGACACAAACACACCCCTAGCCCCGAGGGCCCGCCGGGCGCCGCCGCTTTACCTGCGCGCCGAGGCTCCGGGTCCCGCCCCGTCAGAGCCGGGGGTCCGGGACCTTTTGTTCCTTCCTCTTCCGAATGGGATGAGGGGCTGGCGGGGAGAGGGGAAGGGGCGATTGGAGGCGGAACTGAAAACACTCTCGCGGCCGCCCGGCCCGCCCCGCCCCCCAGCCACTGCCCGGCCCGCGGCCCGGCGCGCGGGGAGGGGGCGCGGGCTCGGCCACCGCCCGCCGGAGGGAGGGGGTGGGGACGCGCGTCCCGCCGCCGCCGCCGCCGCCCCTCCTCCCCTCAGGCGCGCGCCCGTCCGCATCCCCCACCCCTCGGGCCGCCCGGACGGCCAAGCCCTCCCCCGCCGCTCCCGCCGGCCCACCTCCGCTTCCGCCCTGCGCCCTCCGCCGCCGGCCGCAGCGGCGCGGCGCACCCACCTCCGGGCGGCTCGCTCGGCGCTCGCTGGCTGCTGGCTGGGAGCTGCTCCGCCGCCGCCGCGGCCGCGCGGTAGACCCGCCTCCCACCCCGGGCCGCGAGCCCCGCCGATTCGCCGGCGCAGCCCCGGGGCTGGCACCCTGCCGCCCGCTGATTGGCGCCCCCGGCCGCCCGTTAGGGCGCGAGGCACGCCGGCCGAGCGCAGCGCTCGGCGCGCACGGAAGACGGGGTGAGCGGAGGAGGGAAGGAAGGAGGCCGAGCACCCGGGAAGGGTCGGGGCGCGAGCGGGGTTCGGAGAGTCGCGGGCCACTACCTCCCCACCTTCTTTCCCTTTGGCCGCCCCGCCCTCCCGGCCGGACCGGCGGCGCGCGCAGCCAATCAGCGCGCGCGGTGCTCGGGGTGTGAGCCGCGCGTCGGGGGCCTCGAATCGGAAGGGAGACGTCGCTCGCTGATTGGTCCCGCCTCCCCCGTAGAGCGTGAGGCGAGGCGCGGCCGGGCGGGAGGGCTGCCGGGCGGCCGACGATGAGGCGGAGTGGGACGCCCGCGGTTTCGGTTGACTACGTCTGGGGCGCGATTCCCACGAGGCTCTGGGAAGAGAAGGGGAGGGGAGAGATGAGCAGGGGAAGGGAAGGCACGGAACCCGCCGAGCTGCCGACCACCCCTCACTCATCGCCTGGGCCCGGGGCCCCTCCCCGGTCTCCTGCCAGCGCCATTGGGTGGGGCCTGTGGGGGCCGCCGCCTAGTCCACCTTCCGTACTCAAGCCGGGAGTGGACACGTGCTCATCTTTTGAGGGGGCCCGGGGTCCGCCTCGGGGACAGGACGAGATGGGGCAGAAAACGGGTCCGCAGAAGCCCGAGGACCCGACCCACCCTGGGCCCGCCCAGAGGCGAACGAGTGGGCGGGGCCCTCGTGGTGGTAAACGGGGCGGGGTCCGAGATGTAAATAAGCCCAAGGAGGGGATTTTTACGGGGTTTAGGAGCCAGGGTAAGGGATGCCAGGTATTTAGGTAGAACCGGAATCTTGGTTCTGTCTTCGTTAAAAATGGTGCTAGTCATGCATGCTCTAAAAGATCCTTGCGAAGTCTAAAAGATAAGCGCTTAGCACGATGCTCCCTAATTGCTGGGTTATCTTCCCTTCCTCTTCAATTCTCCACTGATGAGGCGATGTTCTTAGGCTCCAACTTCGCACATGTGCGATACAAGGCCCTAAGCTGCTGGCTGTCCAAGGCTGGTGGGTGGGTGTCTGCACTTCAGTAATCTTGTCGCTTGTACCCTACGGACACCCAAGCCTATGCTGAAACATTGAACCCAGCTAATCACATCAAGTATTTATTAAGCACCTACTACGTTTGGCGGGGAGCACCACAGAGCCAAAGACGAAGAGGAACAGGTCTTACACGGGTAGTTGGTGCCAGAGCAAGACCGGAACTCAGTTTTCTTGGCTCCGTGGCCCGCACTCATCCCCCTCCATCCTTACTTTGTGGCTTCAACGGGGAGCTCAAGACAAACGAGGAAAGAGACACTTGGTAGTACACATCTGTTTTCTAACAGGCCAGGTGACCATTTTCAACAGCAAGAGTTTTGAAGCATACTCTTTCTTTTCAGAAATGAAAGCTTCCCTGAAGAGCGTGCCTTCAAACGGACTTGGAGAGATAGTTGGCCATTCTCTGTGTCCTGCAGGTTTTCCAGACCATCAAGATGTTCATTTCTACCACCTCCTCCAATATGGAAGCCCTGGAGTTAAGCAAATTGTAGTTTTGAATGCTGCTGTGTTCCCAATCTGTGAGCTTTGACAAGTGGAATTAACCTGCAATGATGGCTCTTTAAAAATAGTTACGTCATGGGGCGCCTGGGTGGCTCGGTCAGTTAAGCGTCCGACTTCGGCTCAGGTCATGATCTCGTGGTCTGTGAGTTCGAGCCCCGCGTCGGGCTCTGTGCTGACAGCTCAGAACCTGGAGCCTGCTTCAGATTCTGTGTCTCCCTCTCTCTCTGCCCCTCCCCTGTTCATGCTCTCTCTCTCTGTCTCAAAAATAAACGTTAAAGGGGCGCCTGGGTGGCGCAGTTGGTTAAGCGTCCGACTTCAGCCAGGTCATGATCTCGCGGTCCGTGAGTTCGAGCCCCGCATCAGGCTCTGGGCTGATGGCTCAGAGCCTGGAGCCTGTTTCCAATTCTGTGTCTCCCTCTCTCTCTGCCCCTCCCCCGTTCATGCTCTGTCTCTCTCTGTCCCAAAAATAAATAAACGTTAAAAAAAAAAAAAAAAAAACGTTAAAAAAAATTTTTTTTAAATAAAAATAGTTACGTGGTGATTCAATAAAATAAATATGACCATGAAGAGCATAGGGCTTTGAAGTGGAAGGAAAGTCAATAGTCGTTATCATTTCTTCCTTTCTGTTTGTGCTAAGATGAACGTACTCGGCAGAAATTCTTCACAAGTTTACCTCCAGGGTGGATTCTACCATTGTCAGTTTAGGGACAGCTATAGTCACCCCTTTTAAAAATTAGCTTGTGAAGCAGACCCGGGAAGCCAATTGGTGGAGCTGTTCCACCTCCTAAGATTTCTATTTCCACTTCCCAGAGACAGCAGGGAGGATAGTCTAGGGCAAAGGCTGTTCCATTTAGAAGTAGGAAGGCTGTGTTTGATTTTTGGTTCTTCTTCCTGCTGACACAAGCCAACAGTTTTAATATGAAATAACTTAAAAAAAGCTACCCTGGGTCACACAAATATTTTCTCCTTTGTGACCCGGATGTGCACTTGGGTGTCCACGTGGGTGAGTAGGAGTAGAAACAAAAGCAAGGGTGGCTGGGATTCCAGAAGAATCTGCTCCCAATATGGGAGTCAGGTGCTTTGGGGTACATTAAGTAAATGGGTAATATGCTTGAGGTCTACATTAGACCATCTCTCCGAAGTGTCAAAATCTGGGTTCCTAACTCTTCCCTGTAGGGAGCTTTTCAGGACCTCTGGGATTGAGGAAAGGGGAGGAGGGGAAACCTGACTACAATGATGTCCCCAAAGGGCTTAGAAGTGGGAGCATGCCTACTGTCCCCTCTGCCAGAAATGCATCTAAACTAAAGTGGGTCAAGACAGAAACTAAAGGCAGATGGAGCAGAGATTGTCGTGGCAACAACCAGCTTGGAAATCCACTGGGGTACCTCAAGACAGACCTAACAGTAGGTCCCTATTGTATAAATTGTATTGAGTCTTATTTTTATGTGGATAGATATTGCAAAATCAATTCAGGGGCATCTAGGTGGCTCAGGCGGTTAAGCATCTGACTCTTGGTTTGAGCTCCCGTCATGATCTCACGGTCCATGGGTTCAAGCCCCACATTGGGGTCTGTGCTGACGGCATGGAGCCTGCGTGGGGTTCTCTTTCCCTTTCTCTCTCTCTCTCTGGCCCTCCCCTGCTCTCTCGCTCTCTCAAAATAAATAAATTTAAAAAAAAAATCAATTCAGAAGCAATTTAAAAGTAGTTAAATGTATTGGAAAGACACAGAAGACAAATAGTAATGGTGATTGCTTTTGGAAAGAGATCTGTGGAGTCACAAGTTGGAAAACTTAAATTCCATCATTAATTCTTAGGCAGTTTGAGTTTTTAAAAAATCTGTCCTTTTGCTGATATTTCAAAAGATATAACTCCTATTCCATCTCCTCTGATAAATCTATAAAACCCTTCCTGGTTACTCCAGCCCAAAGGATATCACTCACCTCTGAATTTTCTCTCGTAGTCAAAATGATTTACATACCATGACTTCGCTTTGATTAATGCCTTGATCAGTTAGTTTAGTCTTGAGCAGTTTTTTTAACTTTTCATGTGTATGTTTTGTCTCCCCCGTGTAGATTGTAAATTCCTGAAGGACAAGGACAGCATCTTGTTCTCAGTTGTCTTCCCACACTCGGAGATAAAAAAAAAAAAAAAAAATTACTAAGTAATTGAAAAAAGGTGAAATAGAGCATTTGTGTAGCAGGAATATGCTCTATGTGTGTCAAAGGTCTGCAGGCATTCTGCACAGCTTTGCCCAATCTACTGAGTTGCCCTTGACACAACTCTTGAGTATCCTATCAGCATCCAGTCTGTATACTCGCTCATCCCGGTGGAATGCAATTGCAGCAAGCTTACTACCTCTTTTTTTTTTTTTAATTTTTTTTTTTAACATTTATTTTATTTTTGAGACAGAGACAGAGCATGAATGGACGGACCGCGAGATCATGACCTGAGCCGAAGTCGGCCGCCCAACCGACTGAGCCACCCAGGCGCCCCGCTTACTACCTCTTAAAGAAAGATCCAGTCATTTACAACTAAAAGGATACCGATTAAATGAGATAACCTAAGTAGAAATTGTAAAGAACAAAGGTACGGTGTTACTTTTGTTGCAAATGACGATGAAGAAATCTGACACCAGCTGGATTTTTATCTCAATATGACGAAATAGCACTTTTTTAAATGAATTTTTAAACGAATTTTTAAACGAATTCATGTTGAAGATGTGTACCTGCCTCTGTGTACACACAGTCTTTATTCACATGCTAGTTTTTATTAAAAATAATAAAAATTTAACATCTGATGGAAATGCTGGAGAATAAAGTATGTATAAGAAAAAAGAATTAAATTTGGCATTTATCTGGTGTCTGTTATGTGCCTATCATAAAAGCATGGTGGAAAATTCTCATTTTATGGCCAACATTTCTCAAGAAAAGAAGACATTTGTTTAGGGTTTTTTAGATTTGAAGGGAGAAAGTATTTGAGAAGTTGGCACTGGTTGAGAAAAACATTCAGTGAAAATTAAAAACGTGTGTCTCATCGTTCTCCAGGCATCTGATAATTAATATATTTCTTATCTATACATTTAAAAGTGTAAATAATCATTGGATCAATTGATCATTGGATAGCTAATCTAATGACTGCTCAAATATTACTTGGTAAATTATAAAACCGTTTTGATGCAACGAGCATGCCCATAAAGGCATTTAAATATTATTTAAGATCTACACGTTTGGGAAAAACTAGACAAAGGCCCATGTCTAAATGCCAAAAGAACAATGTACAAATTATTTAAAGTTCTATTGTAAAGAGGGGTAACTTGGTAGTCATATGTCAACAATAGGGCTTTATGCCTTGATTATAATTGTCTGTGTTGACAATATTGACTGAGCCAGGCTGCTGCTAGGCAGGTTTAATGTATGAAGGTATAACGCTCTTGGAAAATTTCAAGCATGTTAGCATAATTGCTCTGATGAAGAATGAAAAGCTTATTTAACATAACTGACTAGGGTAGACAATAGATGCATAATCAGTGTCCTAATGATTGAATTAATGAGCCCCAGTTGTTTGTCCTTACTGTAAACAGTCCTCAGCTATGAAAAAGACATTTTGCTGAAGAAGTCTAACGATTGGGTTAGCTGATGAGTGGCCAGAACATCATTAATGGTGGGAAAGGGCCAACTACTATTGGGTCCTAAAGACGTCAATGGTGGATTTCAAGGAGTAAATTATATCGCTACATAGAAGCTTCATATCAGCTCCTGCTTGCCTTGAAGTATGCATACAGTCATGGAGCCTGATCAATGCTCTTATTTTCAGATAAAGAAACCCAGGCCCGAGCTTCTTCAAAGTCCGATGGCCACTTAGCTCCAGAAATTACACACAGTATCTACCTTTCCTGCTCTGACACTGCCCACTAATTCATATCCCTGTTCCTGGTCTCTACCCTCACCCATGCCTTTGCTGCCTCTCTTCAATTCTCCTGTTCCCATTACCTTCTATGCACATGCCCTGACCAACTATTTCACAGTGAAAATAGGGACACATTTCCTGTCCACACCTAAACCCCTAGCATTAGACTGTATGTCTGTCTCCGGATCTATCCTTCCAGCCATGTCCTGTGAAAAACCTGCTCCTCCTAGAAAAGGCTTTTCCTTCTGTTCCCTTGGCCACCTAGTCTAGGTTAGCATATACCACCCACCCAAAACACGCATAGCAGCCACACTATCCTATCACCTTTTTAAATTTCTCTTCCAAACTCTATTTAGAAGTACATCCACTTATTTCTGTACTGATTTATCATTTGTCACTCCTTCCCACTAAATGTGAGCTCTATGAGAACAGGAAGCGTGTCTGCTTTGTTCACCACAGTATCCCTACTTGAGCATGTCTCTCTTGTCCACCACATTATCCCTAATTTAACCATACACGGAGGCACTCAATAGATATTTTTGAATAGTTGGATGAGTTTCACTCAAACTCATCATCAACTGAAAGTTGATCAACTCCTTTTGTTTTCCTCTCTGAGTGTGCCTTAGCCCGGTTCCCTGGAACATAGAGCCTGGTGCAAGGATGCCGGTGCTTTATTTAGGAGGTATTATCCCAGAGCAGTGACCACAAGAGAAAAAGCAAGGAAGAATGGGGAGTAATGCAGAAAGATGCATCACTGTGCTAAACACTGCTTCATGCTAAGCCTTGAAAAGATACAGCCAGTCTCTTGACAGGTGCAGCCACTGGGCCATACAGGACATCTTCCGATGGACAACAAGGAAAAGTCATGCCTTAGAGCAATCTGAGGAAGGGAAGACATTTATCTGCATGTCGCCTGTCTCCTATTGGTCAAAGCTGGTCCCAAAGGGAGCTCACTTTCCCATACTTCCCACCGTATGATCTATATTCTCTGATAGTGACTCAGAAAGCCAGGTGACCTGCCCTGGAGTCCAGGAGTGGTGTGAGAAGACTATGGATATGTGGCTGGTTGGCCTTAGTCAAACCAGAAGGGACTTAACTAAGTCAATTGTGGTGGCAGCTGAGACACAGCAAGAGGCTCAGACAATCTAAGACACGTAAACAGAGCCTGATATAGAGCAAAGGGAGTACCACAGTAACAGTAGGGTCGGGTCTGTTTTATTCACTGCTAATTAAATTTTGGTTGAATGAATGGATGCATATATAAATGGCATCACCATCTACTGACTCATTTAAGCTGGAACTTTGGCGTCATCACGATCGTCCTTTTTGCTGAATTCCCACATATCAAAGCGAGGGCAGAATTCCTCCTGGCTCTACTTCCTCAACATATCTCGGACCAATGCCTCCTCTCCACGCTCACTGCCTTGATTCAGGCTACATCATCTTTCGTGGGAATTATTGCTCTAGCTCCTTAACTAGAGTCCTCCTGTCTCCACCCTTGCTCCTTTCCAACTCATTCTCCTCCCCGCTGCCAACATTTACTTCCCTTAGAGCATGTTTTACAAATGCAAAGCTGATAATGTCACTATCTTGACTATATTGATAGTTTCCCCCCCTCCCCTCCCCCTTTTTTTTTCTTTTCAGGATAGAATCAAGACTCTCTAGCATAGCCTGTAAGATCCTTCATGATCTATGCCAGGCTAGTCTCTTTATCTTTACACCTCCCCACTCCCTACCTTGCTCCTTAGACCTCAGCCAGACTGAATTCCCAGCAGGACACTGAGCCGTCTCATTCCTCAGTGCCTATGCTGTGCTCTTGGTTCTGCCTGGAATATGTTTGTGCCTGATGAACCCCTCCTCATACTTCAAAACGATTTCCATGAAGTCCCATTCAGCCGTGGATGCCTCCACCCACCCATCCTCCCCCCCCCCCCCCACCCACCCATCTGGTATTCATGGTTAACAGGTTTTTCAGTTGCAAGTCATAGAAGAAACTGCCATTACTGACTTAGGAGAAAGAGTGCTTGTGACAGGCTATGGGGTGGCTGACACAATAGCTAAGAAGGCTGCAGAAACAGGCCAGATGATAAGCGAGAACAAGGAAGTCTGGGCAGCAGCTAGGGTCACGGCCAAGATTACAGCACAACGTGTTGGGGAGGTGACCGTCACTGCCACCACCATTCAACACAGGATACCTCAGCTTACACTTCCAGGTCAATGGCGCTGGACTCTAGACCCCCTGCCACTGGCATTACCAGTGCTGTTGCCCCTGGAAACCAGATGTCACTGTGGTGCCTGTTACTGTCATCGGAATGGATTCTGCACCCACCCTGCTCTGCATCACCAGAGCTCCCTCTTCGAAGCCTGGGGCAGATGCATCAGGTTTACTAAGCTTAGCGTAAGTTTCTTGCTCTTGTTGCCGGCAGAGCTGGGCCAACAAGGAGCTGACATTTTTTTTTTTTTTTACTTCTATATTGTAATTGGGATCTGCTTCCTTCCAGTAATTATGAGATGACCCCAAACAAAGAAAAGTGGGTCAGATGCTAGAGAGCCCCCAGATGGCTGATGTTCACCATGTTCTCAAATTTGCTCAACAAATAAATTGTGCGTCTGCCCATGCCAGGTTCTCTTTAAGGCACTCAGGATGCAAAAATGGATAAGGTGACTGCTTCATGCTCACGGAGGACATCGATGGCCCAAAAGACAAAAAACATGCTTTGGCAAAGATGTAGAGAAATCGATGGGAGGAACGTAAAATGGCACAGTCACTGTGGAGAACAGGCTGGTAGCTCTTCCAAAGATTAAACAGAGTAAACGCACGACCCAGCAATTCCACTCCTAGATACACAACATGTGAGAGAAATGGCAACATTTGTCCGCTCCAACATTTGTACACAAGTGTTCACAGTGACATTATTCATAAGAGCCAAAGAGTGGAAACAACTCAAACACTCATCAGCTGATAAATGGACAAATGGTGGCATGTCCATACAATGGGATGTTATTCAGCCATGAAAAGGAATGAAGTTCTGGGGTGCCTGGCTGGCTCAGTAGCTAGAGCATGGGACTCTTGACCTTGGGGTTGTGAGTTTGAGCCTTATGTTGGGTATAGAGATTTCTCACAAAATAAAAGCTTTATTTAAAAAAAGGGAATGAAGTGGTGAGACAGGTTGCCACCTAGATGAATCTTGAAAAGACTGTGCAAAGTGAAAGGAGGCACAAAAGGCCACATACTGTAAGATTCCATTTATGTTAGGGGCGCCTGGGTGGCTCAGTCGGTTAAGCATCCAACTTCGACTCAGGTCATGATCTCACGGTCCATGAGTTCGAGCCCCGCGTCAGGCTCTGTGCTGACAGCTCAGAGCCTGGAGCCTGTTTCAGATTCTGTGTCTCCCTCTCTCTCTGATCCTCTCTCCCGTTCATGCTGTCTCTCTCTGTCTCAAAAATAAATAAACGTTAAAAAAGATTTTGAAAAAAAAAAAAAAAGATTCCATTTATGTCAAACATCCCAAACAGGAAAACGTATTAAAAGTAGATCAGGGGTTAGCTAGGTCTGGAGATCAGGTCGGGGAGGGGGCGGGTGGCGAATGGGGAGTAACTGCTAATGGGTTTCTTTCCAAGGTAGTAAACACGTTCTAAAATTAGATTGTGCTGACGATTGTACAAATCTGTAAGTATACTAAAAACTATGGAATTGCATACTAAAACAGATACATTGCTCGGTATGTGAATTATGTCTCAATAAAGCTGTCTTTGAATAACAAGTAAGACCGAAACGTCTCCCTTTTCCTGAAGGGGCTGACGCGCTCCTCAGAGAGCAAACAATCAACAGAGAAACAATACGACTTCGATTCACGGCAAGCCTCTTCCTCACCCCTTACCTCTTCTTTCTCCATTCCTCAAGAGGGAATAGGTCCCTTCCTTCCTGTTACACTTACGCTTTTGTATTGTCTTTCTCTGAAAAGTGAGATGCTTGAGGGAGTCTGTGTCTTTGAACTTTGGGTCCCCAGGGTTAAAATGCAATGCTTGGCATACGGTGGGCTTCCAATAGTTGTTCACTGAATGGTGAATAAGGGACAGAGCCGGGACGAGAATGTGGGTGTCCTGAGTCCCAGCACTCCTTCCAATGAGGCCAATCGCATCAGTCGGCGATCAGTTGGAAGCCTCCCCAGATGTAACAGCGAGCCAGGAAGGAGTCCACCCTGAAACAGTCCCATTTTCTACAAGCTGTCAGATTCTAGGTACGGGTTTATACTGTACATCATAAACGTAATTTTGCGGTGTCCTTCCTAATTACGCGGTGTCCTCTGAAGAGTCTTTCCACTTTCTTCGCGTACAGCCCTCCCCACCGATTTCAGCATCAGCTTTGTGGGCATCTTTAGCACCTTGTAATTGTGACTTCTAACCAACTGCCCGGTCAACAGTGAGTGGGGCGGCCTGGCCTGTGGGCCCAGGGTCTCCAAGGCCTAAGTTTTAGAGATTTGTTTTTTTTTTTTTGCTTACCAAGAAGCATCGAGTAGAACTACTCCAAACAAAGATTATTTAGAAAAATAATTTTTTACGGTCTGCTGAGGTATAACTTTGCCACAAATGTTCTCTACTACTTTTTAAAAACAGCTTTATTGAGCTATAATTCACATGCCATATAATTCACCCATTTAGGCTGCACAATCCAATGGTTTTTGGTATATTCACAGAGCTCTGTAACTATCATCACAATCTAACTTTAGAACACTCTCAGCATCCCAGAAATAAACCCTCTACCATTAGCATTCAGTCCCCACTCTCCCTCTTACCCCAGCTCTAGGCAACCACTGATGTCCTTTTTTCGCCTTTATAAATCTGCCTATTCCGGACGGCTCTTGTGAAGGGACTCATATAGTATGTGACCTTACGTGACTGTCTTCTTTTGCTTTGGTTGTTATCAAGGCTCATCCATGTGGAAGTGTGTCTCAGGACTTCATCCCTGTTCATGGCCAACTAATATTCCAGTGTGTGTGCATTCCACACTGTGAATACATTCATCAGTCATGGCCATTTGAGTTATCCCCACTTTTTGGTTCTTAGGACTAATGCTGCCATGAACATTCATGTGTCTCTACTACTTTCTAGATCATAATTACTGTACTCTAAACCCTCCTCCCCTATTCTGGTGCTTTGTCTCTAAATACACTGCCTATCGGTTTACGAGATTCTCCCAGGCTTTTTACAAAGTATCATTAATGTATATTGAAGGGCTGGCAACCCATAACGTGGCCGCTGTTGGAGTTGGCTGCCAACGTATAAAATATTTTAATGAAATGATGAAGTGATCATCTCTCCAGTGACATTTTCTGACTTCCTTTCGAGGATGCCAGGAAGCCAGGTTTTCCACTCATTCAACAGAGTTGTGTGTTCCTGGAGAGTCTGCTGCGTACTGGGGAGTGTGCAGTGTGTGGGGAGAGAGGTCCTCGCCCCGCAAAATCGTCTATTCTGTTAGAGGACAGAGCTTTGGGGGAGGCAGCTCACCTGGTCCTGGTGATCAGGGGAGGCTTCCCCGAAGAAGAAGAAGCAACCAGAACTAAGATGATACAGCTAGGAGTTAGCCAGGTGAAGAAGGCAGAAAGCAAAAGAAAACACGAGCGTAAAGGGCCAGAGGTGAGAGGAGCATGTGTGGATGGGAGAGAGGAAAGAGAAAGGAGAAGGGAGGGCATGCGGAGGGGTGGAAAGAGATTAAACTGAACAAGAGAGTGAAGCCGTACCATTCAGGGCTTTGGATGCCAATATAGAAAAGACCCATAGCCTGAAGCGAAAGGGTTCAAAATTCGGCAAAATTAAGCACTCACTGAGGGTTGGCCCTGTAAAAAAATTAAATTAAATTAAATTAAACTAAAAAAAACCACAAGAGTTTATTGAAAAAGGTACAATACGGAAAAGAACTCACGGATTGCTCAAATTTGTAATCTCTTTAGAAGCAAAGAGGTTTCTCTTTCAATCAAAAATTTCAGGTTTCATGTCAATGTGTAAGAATAGGGATGTTTAAAATTATTGTTTTATTCTT
Organism: Panthera onca; assembly: GCF_046562875.1. NCBI lineage: Eukaryota > Metazoa > Chordata > Mammalia > Carnivora > Felidae > Panthera > Panthera onca. The sequence goes on from NC_138350.1 coordinate 67,022,798, forward strand.
TAAGAAATGTGTTTAGGGGCGCCTGGGTGGCTCAGTCGGTTAAGCGTCCGACTTCAGCTCAGGTCACAAGGACTGTGAAGTCCTTGAGTTCGAGCCCCGCGTCGGGCTCTGGGCTGATGGCCCAGAGCCTGGAGCCTGCTTCCGATTCTGTGTCTCCCTCTCTCTCTGCTCCTCCCCCGTTCATGCTCTGTCTCTCTCTGTCTCAAAAATAAATAAACGTTAAAAAAAAAAATTAAAAAAAAAAAAAAAAGAAATGTGTTTAGACCCTCTTATGTGCAAGAGATTATTACTCTGGTCTCTGAGGCTGTAAAATGGTTCATAATGTTGGTTTCTTAACTTCCAGGCAAGAAGTGGTCAATCAAGTGAGACATGAAAAAGAAAAAGACCCACAAAGAGATTTTGTATATTGGATACATTTAAGAAACTATTTATTTAGAGGAACAAGCATTACGCAATAATTCAAAGGGCACCAGCACTAATCTCTCTCCTTAGCACAATTATAATTCAATTAAGTTTTATTTATTTTGAGAGAGAGAGGGTGTGTGTATGTGTGAGCATGAGCATTGGGTGGGGGGGGGGAGAGAGAGAGAGAGAGAGAGAGAGAGAGAGAGAGAGAGAGAGAGAATCCCAACTGTCAGCATGGAGCCCAATGCAGGGTTTGAACTCACGAACCCTGAGATCATGACCCGAGCCGAAACCAAGAGTTGGACACTTAACTGACTGAGTCACCCAGGCGCCCTGTTCATGTAGAACCTTTTTTTTTCTTTTTAATGTTTGTTTATTTTTGAGAGACAGACAGAGTGTGAGTGGAGGAGGGGCAGAGAGAGAGAGAGAGAAAGAGAGAGATAGAGAGAGAGAGAGGCAGAATCTGAGGCAGGCTCCAACTCTGAGCTGTCAGCACAGAGCCGAACACGGGGCTCAAACTCACAAGCCGTGAGATCATGACCTGAGCTGCAGTCAGATGCCTAACTGACTGAGCCACCCAGGCGCCCCTAGAATCTTTTTTTTTTTCTTAAGTTTATTTATTTATTTTGAGAGAGACACAGAGAGAGAGGGAGAGAGAGAGAAACAGAGACAGAGACAGAGAGACAGAATCCCAAGCAGGCTCCACACTGTCAGTGCAGATCCCCACTTGGGGCTCGAACTCACGAACTGTGAGACCATGACCTGAGCAGAAATCAAGAGGCCCCGTTCACATGATTTTTTTAAAAAAAGAATTCTATACCAAAAGACCTTCAACTAAGAGTTATTTAGAAATTTTTGCTTTGGAGATTTTTGTATCCTCTGGTTCAATTCGGGGTGGAACACCGAGAGTGCAATAAGTAAGAATTTATTAAACGTTCTACTCCGTGGGCCATGGAGAACATAAAGAAGTGGCAGGTATGGCTCCTTCTCTCAATGAACTTCAGTTCATCTAAGAATATGGGAGGCAGTGTGAAGGTCCGGGGAAAGAAGAGAGTGAAACTTTACTGTTCCTTCTATCACTGTCCAACGCTCCTAAAACTAATGTATTTCACCTCACCTTCAAATGATCCCAGAAAGAAGGAATTTTCTTACCAGCAACCAAGTCTCCATAGAGGTGAAACAACCCGCCTAAAATCAATAGGCTACAGGGGACACATTTCCAACTGAGGTAAAAACCAGGAAATCCACACCAAGTGCAGACATGTGGGCAAACTCCTAGTTCAACGGGGCAGGAATAGGGCTGAGCTCTCTCATAACTGACCTTCAGGGATCTCGTTTGCATATCTACTCTTTAGTTCCGGGGAAGGCGATGGAAAAACCTGGGGCTTGGATAGCCAGCCACCAGGGAAACGAGGGTGTGTTTCTATAAGGCCTTGGTTTGACCTCTGGGCCCGGGAGAAGCACAGGGGTAGGTACGCTGCTGTGCAGGCCGGGGTTCCACCCCCCGCCCCCAACTAAGCCTGTTTGAATCCCCAAGATGGGGGTGTGGGTACAGGGGAGTGGGGAGGGTGGGGGGAGGGACCAGAGTTGCAGCCGGGAGCAGAGTGTTTTTGCCTGGACAGAGGAGCAATGAATGTCGCTCAGAGGGTCCAGAGAGAGGTGCCACGTGGCCAGGGGGCTGCATTCCAGAGGGGCTGGGATGGAAGTATCTTAAGGCCCCAGCAAGCAGTTACCGAAGACTGTGACACAGTCAGGCTTGCCGATGCCAGGGAGCTGTTATTGTACAATTTCCGCGGGGCCTGAGTGAGAGTCACTCACTCCAAAATACCTACTAAGCGTGTACTATGTGTCAGGCGCTATTCTACATACTGGAAATCAGCAGATAGCGGTAAATGAAACAGACAAAAATCTCCATTCTCTCAGGGCTTGCATTCCAACCGGAGGGAAATAGAAAATACAGAAGATGAGCGGTAAACATCAAGGGGTGTTAAGAGAGAAATAAAACAGGGAAGAGGAACAGGGTGGGGGGCCACTGCGGTTTTCAGTAGGTCGGTTGGAAAAGTCCATACCGAGAACGTAACATTGGAACTAAGACTTGCAGGAGGTGAAGGAGCCTGCCATGTCTTGCCGGGGAAGGAGGCTCTCAGGAAGTGGAAAGAATGAGTGCAAAGGTCCTGTGGCAGAAGCGTGCCAGGCAAGCCGGTTCAGGCATAGCAAGGAGGGGCAGAGTAAGGGAGAAAGAGTGGAGACGGTGGGGGGCGGGGGAGTTGTGTTAAGGATTGTGCCTCCTGGGTAGAGGCACAGGTCGACCTGGGTAGATTGAGCATTTCCAATATGCTCTGCTATGAAGCTGCGGGTGTGGAATAAGGCAGGGGGTTTGGATTCGCCAAGGTGGGTAGGATTTTGTCACGTGAAAATAAAGAATTGGAAGAGGGGCCAAAAAATTGAGGAGCGATTGCAATGATGGATTATTCCAGTTATCCCTGTTGTGTAACCAGCCACATCAAAACACAACGGCATAAAGCAGTCACGGATTCTGTGTGTCAGGAATTGGGGCAGGACACAGTGGGGATGGCTTGTGTCTGCTCCATGATGTCTGGGGTCCCAGCTAGGAAACTTCAAGGTTGGAGAGTGGGCTGACTCAAGCTCACCCTGGCATCGTCTGGAGACACCTTCCCTCTGGCGAGTGATGCCGGCTGTCAGCCGATACCCCGGCGCATGGTCTCATCGTGCAGTCCAGCTTCCCCACAGCCCAGAGCCCTTAGACAGCCCACGTGACCACTCAAGGCGCCCAAGGTGAGCATCCTAAGTGAGAGAAGGTGGAAGCTGCCCGTATCTTAAGGCCTAGGCTTGGAAGCTGGCACAGTGCCATTGTCACGATGTGCTACGGATCAAGTGGTTGCAGAGCCCAGATACAAAGGAGAAAGGAGAGAGACCCCGCCCCTTGAAGGAAGAAGGGTCAAAGAAGAATGATGTTTCAAGTACAAGACTAATTGAACTCATCCAAGAAGGAAGGAAGGCCATAGGAACACACCTAGAAGAACACGCCATCATTTAGAAGCAGGAAATAGGAAGAGAATCCAGCCGCCGAGAACAAGACGGTAGGCAGAAAGCCAGGAGAACAGGACGATTGTTTCAAGAAAGAGGGAATGATCCACTCTGCCTAATGCTGATGAGAGGTCAAGAAGGTTACGCTGAGAAGTGACGTTTGGACGTGGCAAGGTGGAGAACAGTGACATGGTGACAATGGCAGATTTGGTAAAGCCACAGGAATGAAAGTCTGATAAGAAAGGGTTGAAGGGAGAACAAGGGAGAGGAAGAAAAGCAGCAAAGACAGGCATGTCTTCGGAGTTTTTTTATAAGGGGTACGGGGGAAATGGGACACGCTGACGAAGCGAGACACAGGTTCCAGGGAGGATTTTCATAGATGGAACATACAACAGTTTTGTAGGCTGAAGGGAATGATCTAGTAGAATGGTGGAAATAATGGCAGAGGAGAGAGGGGATGATGGTGGGAATGATACCCTTGAGTTGGTGAGAGGGGCTGGAACCCAGTGCACAGTGGAAGCTTTAGCCTATGGTGGCAGCATGGACGGTTCACGTGTTGCATACATTCTCAACGGGCGCGAAAATTGGTTCCTACTCTTTTGGGGTATAAAATGCATGTACTTACAGTATATGAACAGATATACAGTATATCTGTGGTAATAAAATCTCATGGGAGAGGTTGTGCAATTAGCAAAAACTCTATCTAAAAAGACTACCTAAGTGGGGGGGTGGCAATGAAAACCAATGATTGTGAAATACTTGTCTATTATAACTGAAGAGAAGGTAGAGTGTATGAGTAGGTGTTTCTCTAAATACATGGTAGGCAACATGGAAGGAAACATGGAAGGTGTCTTCTGATAACATCTCTTTTCTTTGTGAAATAAGGAGCAAGAAGAATCAAATGTGAGGATGAGGAAGGGGGTCTTTCAAGGTTTGGCAAGAGAAAAGTTTGAAACCAATGTTTTGGAGGGTAGTAGAGGGAATTAATTAAGGATTAACTTGGGGTTGGTGGACCTTTCAATGTGAGACCCATCAGCATGTTTGTGTGCTTTTCTCCAATGACTTCACCTGCTCAGATCAGGAAGAGATTGGGTTTCACTAGGATTGGGATTGTACTAGGGGAGTACAATGGATGGAGTTATGGGCAGGAGTGTATCCTAAAGGGATAATGGCCAGTAATGGTCATCAGTGCCTTCCCCACTCTCAGTGCTCCCCATAACAATACATATGTTGTCTCTTTACATGAAGCACCTGCAACTCTCTATCTGGGGACTTCCTGTTGATCTGTGTTGTTGGCATGCCAGAAATGCCGGTAAGTCAGTGTCCCCAGCAATGACCTACAGCCAATGATGGATGGGATATCCCTGTTTCCTTGCCCCTGAGGGGAAAATAACTCTGAGGATTATTCTGCATGCCTGTTCAATAAATGCCCTTTATTCACTTCATTTTCTTCCCTGTAGGACTTCCCTATACTCCCCTCAGCACTTCCTGGGATCACCTCCCAAATAAACTACTCACACTCAGATTCTTGTCTCAGAGTCCGTCTCTGAGAGAACCAAACTAGGACAATGATGAACCATAGTTTTTAAGCCAGGTTGGGAGAGAATTAAGAATATGATGCGGGGTAGGGAAAGCAAGTGTTGATAAGACAGTGAAAGGTGATAAGATCAAAGGATTGGAAGACCCAATGAGGTCCAAGAATGTTGAAGTTAAGAGTACTTGAAGTAGGGATTGAAGAGTGGGACACTTGAAATTGGAATTATGCCGTTATTGGTGAAGGTAAACTTTAGCGTATAACCATGGGAGTGAGGACTGTTGAAGTGGAGGGTAAGATCATTGCAGGTGAGAGAACAAGGAATGGAGAGGGCAAAATGGCCCATAGAAGGCTGATTGTTTCTCGTTTGCCTTCTATCTCTCCTAGAACATTATTCTGAAGGTTAAATGACCTAATCCACACAAAGCTTCTAGTTCAGATCTCCGTACATAGTAAGTGCCTAACAAATGTTAGCAGAAGTCCACAGTGGGCATATGACCCAAACCACACCAGCAATCCCTCCCAAGGATTGTTATAACTCAATCCATTGAAGAAGCATTCTCTTTCCTCTTTGGGTGTAAGGTTGGGAAGCTACAGCCGCCTATGGCTACCCAGACTGTCCAACAGAGAGAACAAAGGAGTTGGGACAACACGAAGGCAGAAGGAGAGAGAAGCTGGAGAGAGAATCCTGGCAGTGTTTGATTCCCTAGAGTCGGTTTTCTCTGCAGTCAGATCCACCCTGCCCTCTCTACAATCATTCACTTGGTTTCAATAAGACTTTTGTAAAAACTTTAATTTCGCTTTACTTAAGCTAGTTTGAGTTGAGTTTCTATCACTTGCTACAACGACAAAAACAATAATTTAACTGATAAGGGAGCTCACCTCTTGCCTCACGCTGGCCAAAGGGTTCTAATGCAAAGTTCATACATGGAAATCTTTTCAAGCCTAGAGAGAAGGAAGTATTGTGAGGTTTAAACACCTGAGGAAGCCACATACCTGAGTTTGTCTCAACTCACCCATTTGCCTGCTGAGTGGGTATCAGGCCTTGGCATCTCATCGGGAGACTGTGAGAGTCAGCCTTGCTAATTTATGTTGTAGCAAAGCTGTTGAAAGCGTCGTCTACCCCACCTCTCAGTGTCTTCTCTATGATGCACACAGGTGAAGTTTATTTTAGAATTTGTGGGCAAAAATCTTTACTTTTCTCAAAGAACTGGCAAGTGTTCTGTTGGTGGAAAGAGAGAACTAAGTAATCAATTGTGTTTCTTCACTTTGGTCACCTGGAAGCTCACAGCCAAGAATACAGCCCAACTTTTGGGACCTTATAATCTCTATATGTGAATATGTGAGTTTTATGTTTTTCTACTAATCTTAATATTCTATTTTAACTTGTATTTTCCTTAAGACTTACTTATATTTTACTACTGTAAGTGTTCTATAAAACTTCCTCAAATCATTTAGAGAATAGAGCAAAGTATAAATAAATAAATAAGCACACATACTTTGTATTCAACCTGGGAAATATCCCTTTGCCTCTTTATTGCCAAACGATGGGGTTAAAATTTCCAATGGAGGCGGCAAATCTAATACATCCCTTTACTCTAAAATACAGCAGTAATAGATGACTATAACAAAGCAAAACTAAAATAACACAACTGGGTTCAAAAAGAAAATAAAAATTTCCATGACCCAGAAAAAATAAAAATAAAAACATCAAAAAGTAAACAGGGCTGAAGCCATGGCTTCCCAGGCTTCTGGTCTAGAGGCACAGTCATGGCTAGGAGGTCAGTTCCTGCAGAATAATGGGGACCAAATGTGCTCCACATGAGATTAAGTATTGAAGCCAGAAATACCTACCTGACCATGATGGGAAGCTGTAAAAGACAACTGTTGTTGGCTAATGTGTGAGCTCTCAGCTTTTATAAAGGAAGAAAGGAATCAGAGGGAGGTAGGAAACAGAAACTATCCCACAAGCAGAAAGCAAAACAAGCTGCCCACTGGCCTGGTGACAGGATCTAAAACGTCCTCAGTATCATCATAGGGCAGGAGCCCCCATCCATGTACATAAGATCTGGTTCTAGACTCAGATACCTGAGAAAAGGTGGGGGAAACTCACAAATGAACTAAACAGAGAAGAGAGATAGGAACAAATCCCCCTCTCAAAATGAGTTTGCAAAATTAAAATGACTGCATTTGAAGAAATCTAAGATAAAGAAAGACTACAATCAAGATCAGGAATTAAAAATACAAATTGTTCCATTAGGAATAAGTTTTAGAGGTTATTTTAAGAAAAGACTTAAACATAAGTGTGGTTAGTATGCTAAAACTAGATTCGTAAAAATAAAGACAAAAAAAAGCAGACAGTCAGAAATAAAAACAGCTTTACACAATGAAATTGATCCAGAATTTTGAAAGAAAATTAGATTTTGGGGGAGCGTGGGTGGCTCAGTCAGTTAAGCATACAACTCTGGATTTTGGCTCAGGTCATGACCTCATGAGTTCATGGGATTGAGCCCCGCATCAGGCTCTGTGCTGCAGCATAGAGCCTACTTGGGATTCTCTCGTTCTCTTTCTCTCTGCCTCCCCCCCTGCTTGTGCTCTCTCTCTCAAAATAAATAAATAAACAAACTTAGACAAATAGATTTTGTAATCAAAAACTTAATAGGTCACTGGGCACTTTTAAAGAGCAACTTTGGGGCGCCTGGGTGGCTCAGTCGGTTAAGCGGCCGACTTCAGCTCAGGTCACGATCTCGCGGTCTGTGAGTTCGAGCCCCGCGTCAGGCTCTGGGCTGATGGCTCAGAGCCTGGAGCCTGCTTCTGATTCTGTGTCTCCCTCTCTCTCTGCCCCTCCCCCGTTCATGCTCTGTCTCTGTCTCAAAAATAAATAAAACGTTAAAAAAAAATTTATAAAGAGCAACTTAGTGAGTTAGATGACTTATCACAAAATTCACCCAGAACACAAAGTGTTAAAAAATAATTAAGAAACATGTAGAATAAATTGAGAAACTACACAATATATGTAAAAAGGGTTCCAGATGAAAGAATAGAGGAAATGAAGCAATAATTGAAAAGTCAGTAGTTGAAAACTTATCAGAATTAAGCGTTGTTACATGTCCTTTTTTTGCAAGTACCAAGTAAGAAAAATGTAATTAATCCACATGTAGATACTTAACAGTAAGACTGCAGGACATTAAAAATAAATGAAACATCTTTAAGAATTATTAGAGAAAAAGATAGATCACCTAAAAATAAATGACAATTAGAGGCTTCTTATTAACAGTGATACACACCAAAAAACAATGGAATAATATCATCAAAATGCAAGAAAATATATTTGGCAAGCTAGCATTTTATACCCAGCTAAACTGTGATTCAGGAGATAGCAAAGTACACACATACACATAATCTGAGCATTTAACACCCACAAGTCCTCACTCAAAGAGAATAATTGCACCTTTTAATTTAAGGAAGTAAGAAACAAAGAAGAGAAAGGAAAAAGGAAGAAGAAATGAAGGAAAGAGAAGCAAAGCCTGGGATACAAGAAAAAAATTGTGAGCACAGAATGAGAAGATATGTTTCTATAAATTTAACAAAAAACTGACTGTAATAAAAATAAAAACTAATGATATATGTTTACAAAGAAACAGTAACTGATCTTCTAAACAATAATAGGAAGATTAGGGACACATTGTTCAATAGGTAAAGTGTATTCATGTCCATATCATCTTTTTTTTTTAACGTTTATTTATTTTTGAGACAGAGAGAGACAGAGCATGAACGGAGGAGGGTCAGAGAGAGAGAGGGAGACACAGAATCTGAAACAGGCTACAGGCTCTGAGCGGTCAGCACAGAGCCCAATGCGGGGCTCGAACTCACGGACCGAGAGATCATGACCTGAGCCGAAGTCGGACGCTTAACCAACTGAGCCACCCAGGCGCCCCCATATCATCTTTAAAGAGGGATAGAATTATTGGCTATTTAGGTAAATATGTACAAATTAAACATTTAGAATAACCACTTTAAAGAATAAAAATAATACCCAGAGCTTGCTAAAAGGGGAAAATTTAAAGATAGAAGATTTTATCTACATACAGAAGGAATGGAGAAAGAAAGCAAAGAAGAATACCATAAATAGAAAATACAAATGAAGAGGGTAGAAACGAGTTCAAACATATCAACAATTTAATATATAGAAAAGGATTAAATTTACATATTAAAAGGCAGAGATTATCATATTGAATTTTAAAAATCCATCTATATAGACCTATACCTTGCTTATAAGGTTCACCTAAAAAAATCCATATTTTTTATATATAGAAAGGTTAATAAAAGGACAGAAAAAAATAAAAAGGATAGTCAATACTATCCAAAAGAATGCGAGGACAGCAGTAATGATATTAAACAGAATAAATTTTAAGGCATAAAGCCCATATAGGGATATATCACATAATGATAAAAGTAACAATCTAACAAGAATATATATTAACCATGATCACCTAACCACACAGCCTTTAAAAACTGATACATTCACAAGGAGAAATGGACAAATCTGCATTCATGGTGTAAAACATTAACCTGCCTCTTTTCGAAACTGCTAGATGGAGCAGACACAATGTTAGAAAGAATATAGGAGCTTGAAATAATAGTATTAAGAAATATGACCCAATAGATTATTTAGGAACCCTGCTGGCTGGGTTGGGAGAATACTAGAGCAAACACTCACAGGACTGAGCTTTGGGACATGGGGGCATCCTCAGGCAGCACACCAGGCCTCACTGATTCCGAATTCCAGGGCAGAGTCCCAGAGGTACCAACTGTAGGGCAGGGACCTAGTAGAGGGGTAGAAGCTCAAGACAGGGGCTCCTGGTTTGACTGAGCCACTTTGGGCAAGTCATTTTGATTTTCCTAAACTCTACAAAATAGAGATAATAGTAACACATATACATCTGGGTTTTGTTATGAAAATCACGTTGTTGGTCAATGTCTGTGACGAACTTAACAGGGTACTTGACCCATATTGAGTGTCTGCTATGTGCAAAGCGTGATGGTAGTTGTAAGAATTACAAAGACAACGACCAAGAACCCATCTTTAAAGAGGCAAGATGGCAGCAATGGTCCAGCAACAATTTACCAAGGATTGCTCCCTCACTTCATTGCTTCATCACTAGGACAACAAGCACATGTTTTGGTATCGGACACACCCAGCTCTACCATTTTCTGTCTATGTGCCTTTTTTTCTACTTTGTTAAACTGACCTAGTAACAGTGCTCATCAAATGGGGTTATTGGGAAAAATGATTGGAATAATACATGAAGCAGAGTGTTGGACACATCTAAAATATTTAGTAAGTGGTTATTAATATTACCTATAGGATCGTGTAAATGTGAACTATTACCATAGATATTATTAATAAGATTAAGTAGGAGAAAATAATGCAGGGTTACCATAAATGAAGATGAAGAAAAGACCAAAGGATTTCGTTGGAAAATGTATCTCGATGTACCCAAGTCCAGGATGACAGCAGAAAACAATATGATTTGGTACTAGAAAAGTATTTCTCTTCCCCAGCCGAACATCTTTGATGTGATATAGGATTATCAAATTCAACCACTTAGTTTTTAATTCCCACATAATGATGGCTACATCACAGTTCCCTGACAAGAGTCAACTGATGAAAGCATAAAAATCTATAATTAGGGATCTTACTTGGATTGATGAAGGGAGTCATGTTACCAAATAATGCTTGAAGACTAATCTTAATTTTCTAACACAGATAATTGCATTTTTTATGTTACCAACACTTTCCCACTCATTAATTTTGCTCTTTGGGTTTCTCAACACCTTTCTGAAGTATATCTGGGCACATCTAATTCTCCCCATTTTTCAGAAGAGTAGAGACTAAGAGAGTTGAAGGACCCATTCTAAGGTAGCTATCTAATTACCTAAAGTTGGTATCATCCTAAGGCGAAGCCAGGCCTAGAACCCAACTGCCTGCCCAAGTCCATTGAACTAGGCCTCTTCCTAAGAGAAACATTAAAAAAAATCTTGCATGGATGGCACAAAGGCCAAAGGAAGTAGGTCAATCAATTCGATGAAAATGTTCCATACTCAGACTAACCATGTAATAAATGACTTGATGTGTCCTTTTAACAAATAGTATTTGCCCTGGCTCTGGGAACACATGGAGTCTCAGTCATGAACCTACCGGAGTTTAAATTTAGCAAAGAAGGAAAGTAGAAGCAAGGAACTTTTTCAAGGGGGAGAGAAATGTACAATAGGCTCACAAAACTGCTATAGCGCTGTATTAGAAAATTAATGTTATCACCTCCCCAACATATCCCTTTCTTCATGAAACAGTACTTCCCTTGTCCCCAAACTGCTCCTCTTCCACTTATAAGGATCCCATAGGGGCTTCCATATGCTTAGATGACCTCAGTCTCATGGCCATAGTTGGCTGGCCCAAGTTGTGCCAATCAGAACCCTACGCAGGGCCACCACCACCAGTCCATATGGCATCTTTGTGGAAATTAGAAAAGGTGCCCTTCCTCAAGATACTTTATGCCCATCTGCGAGAAAATTGTTGAAATCTACAATGTTTTTATGGCATGAATGGTGCCTCCGGGTTTGTGCAGTGGCTCCCTATGGCAGGAGTTTTGAACTTGAGACTAAAAACAACAAGGCAGTGTCTTTCCAGTAGCAAAGACAATAACATTCAGGAGTTTAGGACAGACATCGACTCTGACACATGGAGAACGCTGGTGTGCAGTGAGACGGAATGACGTCAGTGTGTGGAAAAAAGCCAAAATGCAGAACAGAGGGAGACGGTTCTGGTCATATTTGGGGCTATGATTCCAATTGTTCGTGGAGGCTCCGCTGTGTCCCTGCCTCTCTCATTGTTTGGTCATTAAACTCTTTTTTTTTTTTTTTCCCCCACAAGCCAAAACATTCCTCTTTTTTGCTCATGCAAGATCAAATAGAATTTTTTGTGACTTGCAACTAATGCAGCTGTGAATTTAATTTCACTAATTTCCACATCCCTCAATTTTAAAAGCAAATTGGGGGAGAGCACATTAGCTCTAATCTCAACTTGATCGAGTATGATTTTTACACAAAGGGAAACAGCTCTGTTTCTATCTATTCCAACACAGTAAGTAGTTTCTCATTCTATGTCCATGCCTAAAAAGAAAATTACATGTTGGCTGCCCACTTTAATTGTTTGTAATCACTGAAATTTGCAATCCTATCCTGTGGTGTGTTCTCAGACCTTTCCTCATGGGGCATTCTTTCAGTGTGTTTTGTTGGCAGTAGCTGTAGCAATTAGAAAATTGGGAAATGTATAAAATCCGGAAGGATATCAATTTTGGCATTTCTTCCCTTTAGTCAGTGTTGTTAGAAATGTGTAAGGCCCTAGAAGAAATTAAATGGAACCATGGGCTTTGCTACTGAGCTCATCCTGTTCCAAGAATCACTTGTTATCCCCATTGGCGAATCTAACTCTAGGGGGCTCGGGGTCCAAAGAGGCTCTTCCTGGAAGGAGAGGAAGACCACTGGGCCATCTTCTTTCCTCAGTGCACATGACCCTTTCTTAGGCTTCTCTTTGTCAGAGTGGACTTTAACTTACAGTTACAGTCAAATATGTAGTGCAGGAAGATGTAGCCTTATTTATGTACTTGCATACACAAACCTGATCAAATGCAACTATAAAGTCATAAGACTAATTTTATTTTACTTTTTAAAAATTTTTTAATGTTTATTTTTGTGAGAGAGAGAGCGAGTAAGCAAGCACGAGTGGGGGAGGGGCAGAGAGAGAGAGGGAGACACAGAATCCGAAGCAAGCTCCAGACTCTGAGCTGTCAGCACAGAGCCCGACACAGGACTTGAACTCACGGAACCGCGAGATCATGACCTGATCTGAAGTCGGAAGCTTAACTGACTAAGCCACCCAGGCGCCCCAGTACAAGACTAATTTTAAAGCATAACTTTCCCCATCTTCAAAGTGCTTCAAAGTTTATTTTCCCTTTGATGTAGTAGGGACCAATGTGGAACCATGTTATCTGGCAAATAAGGTAAGCTGCAGTTAAGCAATTTTGAGTCCAAAGAAAAGTATTATTAAGTTATAAGACTGGTTTTCTCTGTGGCTCAAAAGCTATTTTCAACAACAATTTCCAAAGGAAATCAGCAAAGAACTTTTCAGCAATGGAAGCATCCTTGAAATAATTATGTTGTCTTCTAAAGAAACTACTCAGAAGGGGAACCACTCATTTGGATATAAGAGGCTGTATATGCTTACCATTCGAAAGAAGTTCAGTGATGAAAAGCATAAACTAATGCATCTGCACCAAATACAGCAATAGAGATATATGTTTCTAGAATATTCACCAAATGGTTCTGGAAAAATTGGCAACTTAGAAACAGTGAAGTTAGATCTTCACCTTATACTACATTTTAAGATAAATTCACAAAATATTAAAGGGAAAAAATAAAATCATAAAAATGCTGGTGATTGAAAAATGTGAGAGAAATATAGGTCAATATTTTAAGTGGTCTTGGGACAGATTTTCTAAGCAGACAATTGTGAAAGAAACATAAGTGTAAGAATGATATCTCTGTTTACATAAAACATTTTATTATTTTATTTTAAGTTTTTAACGTTTATTTATTTTTGAGAGAGAGCGAGTTGGGGAGGGGCAGAGAGAGAGGGAGACACAGAATCCAAAGCAGGCTCCAGGCTCTGAGCTGTCAGCACAGAGCCCGACATGGGGCTTGAACCCACAAACTGTGAGATCGTGACCTGGGCCGAAGTCAGACGTTCAACCGACTGAGCCACCCAGGCGTCCTTACATAAAACATTTTATAAGATCAAATGCATTTTATACAAAAATGTTACATTAAATAATGTTTTTAAAAAATGTCCAATCTTACTACTCACCAAAAAATTTCACATTAAAAATGTTGTAACTAGAGTAATATTTCTAAGTATGCTAACATGAATGTTTGCTTAATGGTCCTACGCATGTGATTTTAATCGGCCTATGAAATCCAACTGTGTTAGGTGAAGGGACAGGAGAGGGGGTGAGGGTCTAGGGGGCAGAAGGGGCACATAGAATTCTTACTATAAGAAAAAGGAAGGGGCGCCTGGGTGGCTCAGTTAAGTGCCCAAATTTGGCTCAGGTCATGATCTCACGGTTCACGAGTTTGAGCCCCACGTGGGGCTCTGTGCTGACATCTTGGAGCCTGGACCCTGCTTCGGAGTCTGTGTCTCCCTCTCTCTCTGCCCCTGTCCAGCTCATGCACTGTCTCTCTCTCTCTAATATGAATAAACATTTTTTAAAAATCAAAAAAGAGAAAGGAAGAGTTAATAATTTGCTTTTGATACCCAAAATAGAGTTTTAGACCATGGAAAAGGTCTTGAAAGACAGATTTTGTCAGGAAAAACAGGATTTCTAAATTCCTGTAGCTCCTGTTTAACCAGATTAGAAACTAATCCAAGAAGGTAAAGAGCACGCACTTTCTTCCACTGTAGAAGAATCGTCTGCCTCTGCCCTATGATGGTTAAACTCTGAGGTCTGCTGACCTAGGGACAGGGAAGGTATGACACAGAGACAGCGGAGAGTCCAAAGGCAGTCCTGTTCTGCTCAGATGGGACGAACACAGGAGAAAGACTGTTTTCCTCTCCACACATGCCAGGCAGGCACTTAAACGTCCCAACAGGGGCGCCTGGGTGGTTCAGTCGGTTAAGTGCCGACTCTTGGTTTCGGCTCAGGTCATGATCTCATGGTTCATGAGTCTGAGCCCTGCGTCGAGCTCCACGCTATCATTGTAGAGTCTTCTTGTGGTTCTCTCACTCCCTCTCTCTCTCCGTCCCTCCCCTGCTCGCAATCTCTCTCTCTCTCTCAAAATAAACTTAAAAAAATCCAGACGAGTCTTGAGAATCCCAAGGCCATTAGAGCTAGGAGCTCAGTTCTACAGAAACAATGTATGAGAAAACTTACCTGCGGCTGCTTCAAGCACTGAGGGACGGTGTGGTAGGATGGGCAGGAGATGGGCAGTTAGACAAACTGGGAGCTCCTGGTTCTCCATGGCCTTCTGGCGGCAAGACAAGGACCTGTAGGAAGCCGAATGCCTTAGTGGGGAATGCAATGGCACTGACAGGGTCAGGGGACCACAGAAGCAAGATGGGGCTAGATTGCTTGGCTCATGGCTGGGACAATGGCGGCTAGCACATGATCCCAAGAGGCCGGGGGTGGGGGTGGGGGTGGGGCAGGTGCCCTTCAGCAGAACCAGGTTCAGGTAACAGATCACTCCAGTCCCCAAGCAGCCAATACCTTACGGGAAACTAATCTCCGAGAAGTTTGAATTTATAAATTTAAAGTGCGTGTTTGTCAGAGAAAGACAAATACCATGTGACTTCACTCATATGAGGACTTTAAGACACAAAACAGATGAACACGAGGGAAGGGAAGCAAAAATAATATAAAAGCAGGGAGGGGGACAGAACCATAAGAGACCCTTAAATACGGAGAACAAACAGAGGGTTACTAGAGCCGGTGTGGGAGGGGGGATGGGCTAAATGGGGAAGGGGTATTAAGGAATCTACTCCTGAAATCCTTGTTGCACTCTATGCTGACTCACTTGGATGTAAATTAAAAGAATTTAAATAAAAATTAAAAAATGATTAATAAAAATAATCTAAAAAAAAAATAAAGTGCATGTTTAAAACCAGAGGATGTGGGAGTACTGTTCATCAGCAAATCTCAGGGCTTCCATCATCCAGGGCTCATGAGGGATATCAGAGTATTTTCAAAGCACAATGAAACACCAGTTTCTTAACTAAGCGTAACTTGAGCAATTCGTCACCCTAAGATGGTACTTTCTTTTTTTTCAATCACAAGGTTTACTGTCTTCAATCATATATATGTGTTTTCTGACTTTTTTCTATAAAAAACACGCATTGCCTTTGAAATACAATTACCTTTCTATAAAAGCACGCATTACCTTTGAAATAAAAAAACACTATAAATATTTTCAAAGATGTTTGCATATTAAACAAGATCAGAAGAGAATCTAGGGTGGCGTTTCAGTTAAAATCAGTTTCCATATAGTTAAGCACACAATAAAAATTCAAAAGTTAACCAAGTTGTCCTTCTTGATTTAGTCACACTTTACCCGCATGTGTATCTTTCAGTGTGTGTGTGTGTGTGTGTGTGTGTGTGTGTTTAAGATGAAAACGAGCCGTCTCCTGCACTGATTTTCAATCATCTGTACCGTGGAAATCCAACATACTCTTCCCAATTAAGCATATGCTTGGTGGGATTAAAACTAGAGAAGAGATGTACCATCTACCGAGGCTCGCTCGGCTCCCAGCACCGTCTACACGGTGAGCTGTGCCTGGAGCAGTCTGGGACAGAGATTTGGTGATTCACTGGAACCTGGTCAAGAGTCGGTGAGACTCTGACAGAAAACAGGATATGGTAATTCTCTCGAGGCTTAGCCCAACTCGGCTGTGGTTTCCTTGATATGCTCTCTGATTTCCCAAGACCAGCCTTCGGTTTTTATTGCTCTGCAGTGGTTTTTCCACACACACCCTGGTTCGGACGGAATGCGTTCGATAATGAATTTGTGCGCTGTTACTTCTCCAGGAGGCCAAGAGGCGACAAGAGGCTTGCCCAAGGTCACATTGTTGGCTGGCGGCAGAATGAAGTCCCGACCCAGGTGTCTGGACTCCTCATCCAGGAGTACAAGAATCAGACCAAAATGCTCACAACCCGAGGTAATACCGCTTGTTTACTTACCAAGAGTCATGACACAACCTTTTCATTTTTATGATCCATTTGAGGGCAGCTCAAGTTCAAACTAATCTAATCCCACAAGGAATACACCACAAATGATTGCTAACTGTGGGCCGTGTTGAATTGTATTCAAATACAGGCATTCTTCCCTCCCTGGGATCCCCTGGAGGCTGCCCTTTCCAGAGCTTCCCTGCACTTGCCACTAATGGGGGTTTCTCAGCAAGTCAGCTAAAATTTATTGTTATTGTTTTGAAAGGTACTATAAGCACGTTGCACAGAAGTAAAAACAAAAAAACCCATAAAAACAAACAAAAAATCTAGTGGAACGTAATTCTTTCGCACACTCAGTTCCCTTCCTCAGACACAGCTACTTTTGTCAGATTTCTGGGTATCTTTCCATGAATACGCAAGTATATATATTTCTATACAAATATATGTCATCTAAAACGTGGATGGAAGTGTGCTATTTATACCGTTGCGCTCACTTTGTTTTCACTTGCTGCATTTTGTCGATTGTTCTCCATTAGCACATGTAACAAGACAGCTATGTATTTTCCCTACCAAATATAAGTGCTTTCTTTCATTCCTTGCAAGATTCATGCTGGGAGGATTTTAACAGTTAATGGTCAGGATACAAACTCACGCACGGACATACACTTTGGATGCTCTCCTTGTATGGGTCCAGTAAATCGTCATTGTATCAGGCCACGTCTTGGTGTCGGAGAGACTTTAAATGTCATATGGTCTGACTTTTTGCCCCAGAAAAGAATCCCTTCCATGGTTTTCCCGACAGCGTCACATAACCTCTGCTGGAGGGAAGCTCCACAGTCATCCCATTTCCTCCCAAAATAAGCCATTCTACCTCCGTGGAGGTTATAGTCTTCTTATATCAAAGGTAAAGCTTGACTTCCTGTCAGGAATCTGATGACTGTTACCCTGGCACCTCAGGTCTTGTCTGTAGAGTCCCCTTCTCGGGAAGCACCCGGGTATCCACACCCCCACTGTCCCAGGCAGGTCCCTTGCTGCCATATTGTCTGAAAGAGAGATGCTCGGACCCTGTAGGCCACACAGTGGGGGCCTGGCCAAATCAGAGCAACTGGCAGTCATACCTAAGGACAAAAGGATATTGCTTGAGACCTTGCTCATCCTTTCCAAATATTTCTCCACTTTCTTTGAAAACACCCAGGACAAATGTTAACCCATGGGTCAGTGGCCATATTTTCTGAGCCAAAAAGCACACACATCAGCTACCAGGCAGAAAGGAGCAGGCACAGGAACAGGTGGGCTAGTGCCTCAACTGGAGGGCTCCCTGCTCTTAGAAGTTCATGCGATGGGGCACTTGGGTGGCTCAGTCAGTTAGGTGTCGGACTCTTGATCTCAGCTCAGGTCATGAGCCCACGAAGGTCTGTAAGACTGAGCCCGACATCAGGCTCTGTGCTGACAGTGTGGAGCCTGCTTGGCATTCTCTCTCTCCCTCTCTTTCTGCCCCTCCTCCGCTCATTCGCGCTCTCTCTCTCTCTCTCTCTCACTCTCTCTCTCTCTCACTCTCTCTCTCTCTCTCATTAATAAACAAATAAAACTTAAAAAACAAGAAGTTCATGGGTTGTCTCTGCCAAGACAGCATGACCACCATGAGGAATTGTATTGATTCTACGATCTGAAGTTATGATAGTGACTTGGAAAGAATCAAAGTGACGACTATCCACGTTTGTCATCGATTCACAGGGGTATAAGTAATGCACTCCTGATTTTGAGGAAGAGGCTAGATAACTCTCACTCCTTGACAGTGAAAATGGTACTAATCAGTGCGTGACGGATAAGAACAACCAGCCACAGAAGTCTCTCCAAGCTGCACGTGGCTTCTAAATCAGTTGCCAGAAGGACAAGGGACACGCCTGCATCAGACCTGCCCAGGTGACCAGGGGATGTCCTTATGCTGGGGTCACTGCATGAGGAAAGCCATAGCCCAGGCAGCCATGAGGGTTCTGTATGACTGAAGAGAGCCTCGGGGACCAGAGCCGAGAGGCATGCACGCCGCCCAGATGAAGGGCAGTAGAGGGGGGCGTCCGCACTGCCGCTCCTGCGAAAGCATGGAACTCAAGCAGGAGGGCTTTTATTCTGGTTCGGGGCTCGTCAATCTTCTGACTATGTGTTCAGTTTCCTAGTTATCTGGGTACAGGCAAAGGGTGCCAAGAACAACAGAACTCTGAGCGTGCCAGTCGAAAAGGTGTATTTCCCCCTGAGTTAGTCAACAGGCACACGGCTTTCTAGGTCCAGCTTTATGAAGAGTGAGCCTGTTCCTGAGCCTCCAACCACTATGGACAAGTGGAAACAAACTGAGTTGCTGTGAAACCCCCGACCAAGACTGGCTGGTGAAAGCCCATCTCGGTGCTGGCTCTTCCTCTCCTTAAACGCAACACTCAGTCTTGCTCTTTGGGACCCACTCCTAAGCTCCTCGCTAACTCTTTGGCATCAGACTTTCACTCTTTCTCTCCACGGCTGCCATCATCCCAGTGACTTTCAACATTCATGTCAACAACCTGACAAATGCGTTGACTTCTGCCCCCTCAACGCCACCGACCGCTCCTCTGGCCCCGTGCGAGCCACCCTGGCAGCCTCACTTTCTCACCCCCGGCTCTGTGGAGAGCTTGTCCTTGGAATGCCCTCTCTGCCTCTGTCCTGCTCTGGCTGTCAGCCAATGGCACTCTGATTCCCTTGATCTCTGAGATGCTACACTTCCTGGTTCTCCTAGAAAGAGCTCCCTGACCATTCCTTTTCTCTCTCTGGTTTTCTAACTTGCTACATCAGTTAGGAATGATGCTTAGCTTCACAAAGCAGTAACCCCACTACCAGGACTTAACCAAGATCATTTTTTCTTATATCATGAGTCGTACAGAAGTAAACAGTCCAGGACTGGTGCAGTGGCTCTACCATGTCTCTGGTCTCCCGGGCAGCTTCTCGAAGCTCTCCTATCCTTAGCACGTGGCTTTCGTCTTCTTAGTTAGTCATGGTTGCAAAATGACTGTTCAATCTCTTGCCTCCCATCCTCTGTCCAGGCAGAACAAAGAAGAAGGAAGCCACAAGGAAGAAGGGTTGTCATCTCGATGAGGAAACAAAAACTTTCCCAGAAGTTCCCATCACACTTCCACTTAGGTGTCCTAGCTAGGAACTGTGTTGTGTGATCACCCCTTGCAGCGAGGGAGCTGGGAAATGCATTTTAGGCACAGGCACACTGCTGCTCAGGCTTAAGTCAGTAAAGAATATTGGACGGATACCGAGTAGGCAACTATCACATTTTATTTATCCGTGCAGTAGTGGATGGGTATCTGTGTCGTCTCCACTTTGGGGCTTTTCCGAGCGACGCTGTTATGAACATTTGTGTATGAGCTTTTGTATGGATATGTTTTAATTTCTCTTGAGTCCTCTATTCCTTCCCTCTAAAACGAGGTTAGCACATTCTTCCAGCAAAAGACCAGATAACAAACATCCTAGGCTTTGCTCTAGAGAAGCGACTCCACTCTGCCCTTGTAGCACAGAAGCTACCATAGACAACGTGCAGACAAGCGTGGTTGTATTCCAACAAGACGAAAACATCGGCAGGCCAGGTTTGTCCCATGGACCGTAGTTGGCCAACCCTCGCTATCAAACGTCAGCCTGTTTATTTCCTTTGAAGCATGTTCCACAAACCTCGGATGGCTCTCTGCTCACTTGTTTGATCTGCAGCTGCCCCCACAAGAATGCAAGCTTCACCAGCTGTCAGACAGTCAACACGTTGTTGAATTAATAAATGTACTCTAATTTGTGTCATTGATCCCGTATAAATAGATGTTTGAGTTGTTTTCAATTTTGTGAAGCTGCAAATGATGTTGCTAGGAATGATCCTGCCAATAGGTATAACTATCTAACGTTTTCACTGATTTGACAAATTTTCCTCTTGAAAAGTTATGTTAACAAGTATTTAAGTGTGCCCGTTTTCCCATACCGTAGCCAATATTGGATGTTATCTAGGGGCAACCAAGCCAATCTCATTATTGTTTTATTTGTATTTGTGTAAGTTTCATAGCAAGGGTTGGAAAAATATGGTCCATGGACCAAATCTGGCCTGCTATATTTTTTGTAGACTTTTTTTTTCTTTATTAGACCTTGATTTGTAAGAGCTTTCATTGATTTTTGTACAAGGAAATTAGCCCCTTATCTGTCAAATGTGTTGTAAGTAAGTTTTTTGCTGTGTTTTTATGTCTTGATGTTTTTGGCTTTTGACTTTATGAGAATGCTCTTTTTCTTTCCATACAAAATGTTCAAGTTTTTTAAATGGTCAGATCTATCAAACATTTCTTTTATCTCTCGTGCTTCTTATATCATGCTTGGAAATCCTTTCTCATTGAAAGAGAATAAAAAGAAGTCGTTCTGATTTTCCTCTAGTAATCTATGTCTTCTCTAACATTTCAATCTTTAAATTATTGATAATGAACAGTAGGACAGGTGAGACAGGGAACCAGCTTTATTTTATTCTAAAGAATGAAGTAGATATCTGTATAAGCCATATTTTCCCTGTTGATTTGAAATACCATTTTTAGAGTCTCCTGGATGGCTCAGTTGGTTGAGTGTCCAACTTCGGCTCGGGTCATGATCTCATGGTTTGTGGGTTCGAGCCCAGCCTCAAGCTTGCTTCTGTCCGCACAGAGTCTCCTTCTGATCCTCTGTCCCCACTTTTTTTCTGCCCCTCCCTTGCTCATGTTCTCTCTCTCAAAAATAAATAAACATTAAAAAAAATTTTTTAATAAATTAAAAAAAATACATAGCATTTTCAGAAGACACTAAATGTCCAGAAATCTTTGGTATGTTCAGGAATGATATTCAAAATATTTAAAAACAGATGCAACTCAGACACCCCCAGTCACTGGGAACAGGTCCTCAGCACATCAGAACACCGGGTGGGTATAGGTGGGTATAGGTAAGCGGTACAACATGGGCCACACAGGTCTATTCCACGGTTGGCTCTGGCTCTTTGATCCCCTTCTACTTATCAACCCCCCTCCTTCCACCTCTGAGGCCAGGATTCCTGGGACTTGAGATCCTTGAGGGTCTCATGAAATGTCTGATCCAATAATGAAAACACCTACCCCTAGACTTCTGTAAGGTTTGATAATAAATGGCTTGGTATGTAAGTCACTATTTTTTTTTCTAATTTTTAAAGTTTATTTACTTATTTTGAGAGAGACAGAGACAGTGTTAAGGGGGGGGGTGTCAGAAAAAGAGAGTGAGAGAGAGAGAGAGAGAGAGAGAGAGAGAGAGAATCCCAAGCAGGCTTTGTAGTGTCAGCACAGAGCCCGATGCGGGGCTCGAACCCATGAAACTGCGAGATCGAGACCTGAGTTGAAACCAAGAGTTGGACGCTTAACCAACTGAGCCACCCAGGTGCCCCTTGAAGTATTCACCCATAAAACTCTCCAGCCTGGCAATTTGACAACTTTCGTTCTCAATTTATCTCATTGTTTTTGTTCTGGTCACTAATTTGAATTTGCCTTCATTTTATTCATTCATATCGAATAATTTACATTTCTGAGAAAGTTGTCTATCTCACTCAGATTACTTAATTTACTAGGATAGAGGAGTAAAAAAACCATTCTTATAAGAATCACTTGTACTATTTCATCACCATCAGATAATATAGCCAGTATTAGCTTCTTCCTATCAAAATTTACTTAGGTTTTCATGGCCGTCTATTTGGTAAAAAATTTTCAAATCTTTCAGGTAGTACAGCATAGAGGCCAAGAGTAAACCATCTGGTTCGTGAGTTCAAGCCCCACATGGGGCTCTGTGCTGACAGCGTGGAGCCTGCTTTGGATTCTGTCTGTCTGTCTGTCTCTCTCTCTGCCCCTAATCTGTTTATTCTCTCTCTCTCATAATAAATAAATAAATAAATAAATAAATAAATAAATAAATAACTTAAAAAAAAAAAGAATGAACCATCTGGTGTTGAAGCCCATTTTACCACTAACCAGCAAATCTGGGACAGTTGTTAGTGTTTTGATTTGTAATATAGGGATAACAATAGTCTCACTGCACAGGCTTTTTTCTTTTCTTTTCTTTTCTTTTTTTTTTTTTTGGAGAGAAAATACTGGACCACCCAGGCGCCCCAGTATTGTTATGGTTTTGAAATGACTAAGACACATAAGACATTACAGAACAATGTCTGACACATAGTAAATATTCAATAGATACTAGATTTTATTATTATCATCTTGTGGTAGTATCTTTTTGAGCATGTTTTATATAAAACTTTGTGCTTTTAATATTGCAGACAAGTTTAATCTAAAACTGTGTTCTGGGTTTCTTGAAATTTTTAAAAATGTTTATTTATTGGGGCGCCTGGGTGGCTCAGTTGGTTAGGTGTCTGACTTCAGCTCAGGTCCTGATCTCACAGTTTGTGAGTTCAAGCCCCGCATCAGGCTCTGTGCTGATGGCTCAGAGTCTGGAGCCTGCTTCGGATTCTGTGTCTCCTTCTCTCTCTGGCCCTCCCCCAACTTGTGCTCTGTCTCTCTCTGACTCTCAAAAAAAATAAATAAATGTAACAACAAAAAAATTTTTTTTTAATGTTTATTTATTTATTTGGCGGGGGAGGGGGGGCGGGCAGATAGAGAGGTGGGGGTGGGGGCGGGGAGAGAGGATCCCAAGCAGGTTCCACAGTTAGTGCAGAGTCTGACACAGGGCTCGGTCCCATGAACCCTAAGACCATGACCTGAGCTGAAACCAAGAGTCGGTCACTCAACCGACTGAGTCCCCCAGGTGCCCCAAACCATGTGCTGTGTAGTAATTCTTCTTTTGCTCTTTATCTAATTTGTACTTGATACATTCCTTCCGATCTTTTCTCTTTGTGGTCTCAATGCACAGGAATTGGAGTGGAGGACAGCCTATTATTCATCTTTGGATGGAACATTCTATTCCAGCTTATTATCTGCCTGAGAATCCCGTTTGTGGATCACCCTTCATTGTTCTTTTTCCCCACCTGTACTTGGAATTTGAGTGGGAGTGCAGGGCACCGTGGGCAGCCTCCGAGAGTGACCTCTGCCTACAGGGAGGGCTGGGAAGTGAGTGACAGCAGAAAGGAGCCTGAACATGAAGCCTGTCTTCCCTCTTGTGCATGTGGCTCATGCTATGAAAGAGGACCGCTTCCTGGTTTGGGCTATTCCCTCACTTTGGGGCCAGCCAGTCAGCCTGAAGGGTGTTCTCAGTTAGGAAATTCAGTGAAAAGGAGGGACAAGAGTCTTGCAGTTTCCCTTCAGGCCCATCTCACTGGCCTTTCTCCACTGTGGAAATGGATCCCAAGCGACACATGCCCCTTTTCTTCTAGGTCTTCTCATTACCCCCTATTCTGTATCCATGGTATGGGACCCTCTACCCGTACAGAGCAGCAGTCCCCAGGACACCTCTCTTCAACAATCGCAAGTTTGGGGGTCCCCAAACTTGCTGAACTTGGGTTCAATAATTCATTAGAAGGCCTCGCAGAACTGAGAGCCATGACAGTCAGAGTTATGGTTACAGGTTAATCTCAGCCAAGGGAAGAGGTGCATAGGGCAGAGTCCAGGAGAGCTCTAAGCACAGAGCTTCCAGCTGTCCCCTCCCAGTGGTGCTGGGGACAGTGTCGCTTTTCCTAGGAATGATGTCTGATAATACCCGCGCAAGCTTCAGTGCCCGGGGTTCTTATTAGGGCTTTGTCACGTGGGCATGGTTGACCACCCATGTGACTAATCTCCATCTCCAGCCCTTCCGGAGGTCAAGCTGATACCTTGTGACCCAAATCCCCCACCCTAACTCACATTGTTAGTCTATCTGGGGTGACCCAAGGCCTGCGGACAAACAAAAACATTCCTAGCAGGCATGGCATTCCGAGGGCTTTAGAGATTACCTCCCAGAAGCTAAGAGTAAAGATCAAACCTCTCTTTGGGCGACATTAGATTCTTTACCAACGAGGCCCCTACCGGCACTCTTATTTACATTTCTAATTCTGTCACTGTTTCGAATTAGAGGGAAAAGGTGCCAGACCTCTGTGCTCTCTTTCGCTTGGGCTCAGTTTTCTTTACATCTGGCAGCTAGAACTCCTGGCGTCTAGAACATTGCTGGCACCTCAGAGGCCCCCTGTAAATATTTGTTGAATGGATGAAGAATGAATGAATGAACGAACGAATGAATGAGTAGGTTTTGAATTTGTCGTGTGAGATTGTGATCATTCCCTAATACTACTATGGTTGAATTTTTTTTTTTTTTTTGCCTTTGTTCATTCTGGTGGCTTTCAAAGAGAGTGGTGACACAAACGTGCGTTTTGCCCATCTCTCCGGAAGGGAACCCTCTCATTTTCCAGATGAGGAAGCTCGTGTCCAGAAAGGCTGAGTCACCTGTCCTCTGGTGAAGGACAGAGACTGGGCCAGCATACAGGTTTCACAACTTTGACAACTTCTGTCAGCCAAGTGCTTTATTTCCTCTTTTCTTTACAGAAAAATGACCACAAACTCTTTCTTTCTGATAAGTTTGTTACTGAACAGTGAAATCCCCTCGTTTGGGATGGCCTTCCCTTGTCCGGCCTGCCTTGTTGGGATGGTGCTAATGAGTCAAAACTTCATCCATTCCGGGGCTGGGGTGGAACACTGATTCTCCCTTTGAACAAGTGGGAATACACTGTGTTTGCATTTATTTTGAGGATGGAGTGTCCAACTGAATCCCTCAAATATTATATAGGATTATGGTGTAAAAAGAAAAGTGCCCACCCAGAGATGCTTGGGGCCTGGGCCGGTAGCCAAACACTTGGCAAGAAATACTTTTTAAAGACAATGTTTGACCTAATAATTAAGACTCTAATGAAGAGACAATAACAGTAAAAAGGACCAGAAAACAGGACATTAAAATGGTATTTCTTATATGGGATTTGTCCCCTGGAACTACCAGTTGTGTCCGAGTTTCCTGCCATGTTTTTGACTCAAGCATAACTGCAAGCCTACCATTTACTGAGCACATACTATGTGCCAACCACTCTTCATAGTGACCGGGGCGGGGGTGCTATTATTATCATCATCCCTGCTGGGGAAACTGAGGCATCGAGAGGTTAAATCACTTGACTAGTGTTAAATCAGTTAACACTTAACTCAGTGTTAACTGCCGGCAGATTAGAGAACTCTGACATATCGCCTCTCTCCTCCCCAGCACGCCCACTTTCATGATGGTAATACCAGTCAAGTTCAGTTAAAATGAACTTTAAGGAAGTTACTAGTTTTCTACTGGTGCATAACAAATGGCCACAAATTTAGCGGGCTTGACACAACACAAACCTATCATCTCCCCGTTTCCGTGCATCGGGAGTCCGGATATGGTTTAATCTGGTTCCTTCCTCAAGTTCTCACCAGGTACAAATCAAGCTGCCGTTCGGCTGCAGTCTCATCGGAGGTCTAAGGTCCTCTTCCAAGCTCACTGATTGTTGGCAGGATTCAGTTCCTGGGGGTTGTAGGACTGAGACCCTAGAGGCCCTAAGGGCGGCCTGCTATTCTCTGCGTTGCGGCCCTCGCCATAACATGGCCATTGCTTCCTCCAGGCCAACAGAAGAGAATGTCTGCGGCTTTGGATCTCTCTGCCTTCCATCTCTGACGGCCAGGCCCTCTTTTTAAGGGCTCACTGATTAGGTCAGGCCCACCCAGGAAAATCTCCCTTTGGAAGAACTTAAAGTCAATGATTAGAGACCATCAATAGATTTCAGAATGGCATATCTAACCGCCCACACTCAAAGGGAGGTGACTATACTGGGAATGTACACAAGGAGGCAGGAATCCTGAAAGCCAGCTTAGAATTCGTCCTACCACAAAGGATAATATTGAGGAGGAAAATGCCAAAGGGTAGAGGTAGGGAGAGGGAGGGAGGGAAAGAGGAGAAGGTAGAGGAAACATCCCTACATGTAGGTATATGAGCCTCAGGTCTCTTTTTAAAGCACAAGCCCATAGAGGCAGTTCATTTCTTACCTCCACCCCCTGGCCACCCTGTGACTACCAGCCAGTCCCCACATGGTGTACCCCATGTCGGCTTGTCTTGAAAATCTTCACCATCTCCTCCTCCCTCACCACTCCCCCCGCGCCTGGCTCCTTCTGCTCTGCCTCAATTCTACCACGAGTGGCCCCATCCCGCATCACAGAGCCTTCCCAATCCAGCCCCCCAGGGCTAGGTGCCCCGTGAGGAAGGAACTATCCTGGTCATCTCAAAGGCCCCCTTAGAGATCGGGGTGTCATTGGGAGCTGGGTAAAAGCAGTCAGTGAAAGTATTCGCTGTGATACACCAAGAGGGAGCTGAGAAGATAGTAAAGAGGAAGTATGCCTGCTTAACGCCTTCATTCCGAGGCATTCCCAAGGATCTCCAATGGGAGCCTCAGCCTGTTACAATGATATTCTCCAGTGGTCAAATCACCATCATAGGAGCTCTTCATCAAGTTGTGCTCGTCCGGCTAATTCCCCTGACCTTTCCCCACTGCTTCTTACCTCGCCTTCCCCACATTTTCTAGACAGCATTCTTGCAAATCTAGAGGCAATCAAAACCCTACCTGTGCCGTGCTGATTCAGCAAAACAGTTCTACCCATTCACGAGACCAAGTCACCGATTACGTCCTCTGAGGAGACTGTCCCTCACAACGATGAACATTTGCTCCGCAGCCATGGATTCAGGGACTGAAAGAATGGTTTGCTTTTTAAAACACAGAGGGTCCCTTTGGTTATTTGGTAAGACCAGTGGAGCTAAAAATAAAGCCAGGGAGAAACACCCAGAAGAGTGGTCAGAACCGGTCTCCGTTGAAAAATACTCCCACCAATGAAACATCCTGAATGAGAGGGTAGGCAAGGGTTTACAGATGACTCAGGGTAAGGAATTCGTCATAGACCCTTGTGCGTACCCCCCCATATCTAGTCCAGCACTGTGCCTGTAGAATCTGAATAAACAGTTCATCTCCATCTATAGCTTCCATGCCATTTTGCTCTAGAGAATAAGTTTAGCCTTTGGGGCACAGGGGAGCGTATCAATTTCATTCATTCATTCATTCATTCATTCATTCATTCTTTTATCCATTTAACCAATATTTATTTAATACCGGAAAGAGGGTTATGTCTACCCTGGTGATACTGACCATAGGCAAACTTTCCACCTTTTTGTAATGAGTACAACAGAAAGCTAACACATAATTATATAATGCCACATCATTTAAGTGTATTTGATATTTTTGGTATTTGATAAGTGGTATGAAGTTTCCTTAGAAGAATATGATAAAAGCTAAGGTCCTTTTATTAAAAAGAGGAAGAAAGAGAAGGGGAAGGAGAAGGAGAAGGAGAAGGAGAAGGAGAAGGAGAAGAAGGAAGGAAGGAAGGAAGGAAGGGAGGAAAGTCAGATTCAATGTTGCCTATAATTTCCAGAAGCTCATGGATCCTCTGCACCTTCCCCCCTCAATGGAGGCGTTCTCCAGCAGAGGTTCCCAAGCCCATGGACAGGTGGAGGTAGGGCTGATTTGAAGTCTGAGAGCCTTTTTAAAAAGTTCTACCTGGGATTCCACTGCACAGAGCTAAGAACCATTGTTTTAAAACATCAGTTTGAATGGACATGATAGAAAAGGAAGACTACATTCATGATGGTTTACAGGCCAGCAGAGAAAGACAAGCATGCCTAGAAGACACCTGGCCAAGGCCCGCAGTGAGCGGGGTGAGCTCAGCATCTATTGTCCGTGGCCTGTCCTCAGAGGTTTCCAGCCTAGGGAGCCAGAGTCTGGGGTGTAAATGAGGGCATTGGCATTTGCACAGTGTTTAGGACAATCATGCCCCCTACTCTTTCTTTCTTTCTTTTTTAAATGTTTATTTATTTTTGAAGGAGAGAGAGAGAGAGAGACAGAGTGTGAAGGGGGGGAGGGGCAGAGAGAGAGGGAGACACAGAATCTAAAGCAGGCTCCAGGCTCTGAGCTGTCAGCTCAGAGCCCGACGCGGGGCTCGAACTCAGGAACCGTGAGATCATGACCTGCGCCCAAGTCAGACGCTTAACCCACTGAGCCACCCAGGCGCTCCTCTTTTTTTTTTTTTTTTTAACTTACGCCCCCTTTGGATCAAAATTAAAATCTTGCCTCTCCCTGGAGATTCTGAAATCAAGTCCTACAGGTGTGTAATCCTCAGGGGAGAATTTTTGTCACTTCAGTGTAATCTCATAAACCGAGACATTGCTCTGCCCAGTTTTTCAGAATGTGCGTTATAAAAGGATCAAGATTAAGATGATATGTTCGTGCTCAATATACTTTTCTGCCACATCCGTGTAACTCGCGTCCTTCCCCTCCCTCCTCGTTCCTTTGATACTCTCGCTAAATGTCGTGTTACACAGTTTACGGCCAAACTTATGCATTTTGGGTTCTCTCGGTTTGATTTCTAGGTAGAAGAATAAAGGGATGGGAAAGAGAAGGGGGAACTTGAACAGCAGGGGGTTTTGTGTAAAGATGCAAACACTTGATTTCACTCCCTACTGAAACCCCATTAAAATGCCAGTAAAGAGAATTTTTAAAAAAAAAAATTTTTTTTTTTTACGTTTATTTATTTTTGAGACAGAGAGAGAGCATGAACAGGGGAGGGGCAGAGAGAGAGGGAGACACAGAATCGGAAGCAGGCTCCAGGCTCTGAGCCATCAGCCCAGAGCCCGACGCGGGGCTCGAACTCAGGGACCGTGAGATTGTGACCTGGGCTGAAGTCAGATGCCTAACTGACTGAGCCACCCAGGCGCCCCAAAGAGACTTTTTTTAAGGTACAAGCCCACGTGAATGGGGAGAATGGGAAAGCAGAAAACAGCCACAAAATTTGAAAGCTGAGACGCAGCTAGATAAGAGGTAATTTACTCAGCCGGCCCAAGAAAATGGAGAGAGAATTGAATCCCAAGCTAATAGCGCTGAATGTGGAAAACCACCCCCGTTTGTAAGCCAGAATCCCCCAAAGGATCATGAACTGGCAGCAGTGAGTACCTCTGGGAGTGGGGGGTGAAGGCGAGGAGTGCTAAAATTAGAATTGGCTCAAGGTCTGTTTTGTGAAGCAGTCACATCTCCAGATTCCTTCCCCAAATCCGTGTACCCAAGTGATTGCCTCTCCCTCATTCTGGAAAAAGACAGGAGAGGGCTGTAGCAAGAGTCTCTGCCCCTAGAGAGGCAGGCACTGCTGAGACCGGGGGATGCCGATGTCCCCACCTGCCATCCCTCACTCCCCCCTCCCCAGCTCCTGGAAGCCTGGCAGCCAGACCTTGACCCTTTAGGTAAGAGCTTGACAGAATCATCTCTGATGATCTGACCCGCTCCGAAGGAAAGACCTAACAGAGACTGACATTGGACTTCCACAAGGAAGCGGCCTAAACACACCAAGGTGAGGTTTACATTTGAAAGGTTCACCTATAGCCCGGAGCTCTCTTTCTTTTTTTAAAAAAGTAGGCTGCACGCCCAGCGTGGAGTTCATTTCAGGGCCTGAACTCACAACTCTGAGATCAAGACCTGAGCTGAAATGGAGTCCGACACTTAACTGACTGAGCCCCCCAGGCGTGCCCCTCACCTCCCACCCTCCCTGGAGTTTTCAATCAGATTCTTTGTTTCCTGGACCTAAATATGGATCACCTCACTGAAAAAGGGGTAGCAATATCCCTACCGCATAGGATTGATCTAAAGATGAAAAGAGATGGTCCTTGTGAAGTCGTTCGAACAGTGCCTGGAGCACAGTAGGACTTATGTAAGTTATTGATATAGCTAGCTATCCAGATAGACAAAATAAGGATTATCAGACATCTAAAGAAAGTCTCTAACATGACCAACAGAGATAAAAACAAATAGAAAATAAGGTTGCTTGGAGGTTCTGTCACGGAGAACACAATTCAACATCGTCGACGAAGGGAGGCAGGCGGCTGCCCCCCCCATCCATAATTTACATAAATATAGCTATGAAAATATATTTATGTGGACATACATGTAAACACATAATACGTTAAAATGTATACATATACATATACACAACGAGTTCTTGGCAATTGAAAATATAAGAGTAAATCTGAAAAACTTAACAGAAGCTTAGAAGTTAAAATTGAAGAAATCTTCCAGAAAGCAACTGTAAAATGTAAAAGAGATGAAAAATTGGACAGAAAGGAGAAGATCATCAAAGCAGTCCAGGAGTTCTCATAACCAAGGATAGAGGCTCTAGAAAGTGAAAGGACAAAATAGAGAGAAAAATCAAAGAAATCATTCAATAAAACTTTCTAGACCTGACATATTTTCTGGACCAGAAAACCCATGAGCTGCCAGAGGGGCCCACACTGGGGTACATGCCTGGAAAGTTCAAAATGCCAGATTAGAGTAACTCCTGTCATTCCCAACCAGAGGGAAAGTCAGGTATAAAGTAACAGAGAATCAGAGGCCCGAGATTTCCCGAAAGCCACACTGGAAGCAAGAAAGCAATGAAGCGAAGTGTTCAAAATTCTGGAGGGAAATGGTTTCCGAGCTAGAATTCCATGCTGACCCAAACAACCAAGACGTTCTCTGCATTAACTAACCTTACTGTGGTTATCACTTCACAACACTCATCACCATATGTACATCAAATTGCCACATCGTACACCTTGAACTTACAGAATATGTGAAGAATACATCTTAAGAAAGCTGGGGGGCGGGGGGGGAGGTGGGGAACGTACAAAAAACATGAAATGACATAACAGAAATGTTGGTACGTGGATAATGGAATGAAAGCTATTTTGTTGACTATATCTACTTCCAAATACTTGATCGTGGGCTTATCCGAAGAATATGAATCATGGCTTCCCGAGAATAAAACGTATTAAACATGAAAGGAAAAAAAAAAAAAAAGACATCTTCACAGGGTGCAGGTCTGAAGAATTTATGTCCCACGCATGCACTCTCTACTGGCAGCTGCTGGAGGGTGTGCTCCAGCAGCTTCTAAACCCAGAAAAGGCAGGATGCAGGAAAGCTGACCTCCAAGTACGAAGGAGGAGGCCTGAGGGGCGGGGGAGGAGAGAAGGGCACTGGTGCGGGAGAGCAGCGGGTCCAGGCTGGAAGCTCTGGCAGACGGGCTTCGTGCAGATTCCATCACGAGAAAAGGGGGCACATGTGAGCCTCTTGAGAGAAGATCGGACAACTGGCGGAAGAATTTGAGGTTGAACTGGGAAACGCAGGCCACTTGGCAAATGAAAACCCGAGATGAAGATTCCGGTGAAAACAGAGAGTAGAGAGAGGTAATCACAGTGGAGTGCGGGGGCTCGGCGGAGCCGCAATAATGTGAAGAGTGGATATTGATCGGACTCGAGCTGCGGCGGTGTTAGAGGCGGGGCTGGGCAGCGAGCGCGCATGTGCCCAGGCACTGGCGACTGTTTTCAGGCCGCTCTAGAAAGGAGTTAAGAGAACGGCTAAAACCCCCAAAGCGGAAAGTACAATACGGGGATATCATCTAAAATAATCAGCAGAGAGAATAAAAGTGATTGCTTGTGGGGAGAGAGAAATTAGGGGAAGCAAGCGACGGACTGCCTGTTTGTTTTTTTTTTTTAAGAACAAAACCAGAGGTATTTGATCTTACAAAACACATCTTGCATGCGTATAGCTTTGAATAAAGATAGAAACTTTTAAAAAAGTTTTACAAGTGTTGCAGAGTGATAACTGTTTCTTTTCCTTTCACATCTAGGTGGAATCGAACAGTCCTGTCAACACCCCATTGGCTTTGGTGTGGCCGGTGTTGCTGTGATTTTTATGTGTATGTAAACTAAAGCCAGTGGCTCCTGGGTGGCTCTGTTAACTGCCCTCAGCTCAGGTGATGGTCTTACCGTTTGGAGTTCGTGCCCAGGGTTGGGCTCTGCGCGGACAGCTCAGAGCCTGGAGCCCGTTTCAGATTCTTGTGTCTCCCTCTCTCTCTCTGCCCCTCCCCTGCTTGTGCTCTGTCTCTCCCCGCCACCGCCCCCCAAAATTAAAACAGTTGTATACTCTAAAAATAAATAAACATAAATAAAAAAACTAAATCCAAAATCCTACTGTGACCTTTCAGGGGGGTCCATAAGCAATGACAAAGGCTCACCCTGGCCGGGCCCCATGGGGAAAAGCTGGCCTCCCACAGCAGATGAGGTGTGCAGACTAGAGGGAGTGTCAGTCAAGGACTCAGCGGGGTGCCGGGGAGGCAAACAGCCTCCAAATGGTTACTTTCGTCTAAAGTTTCTGAGATGTTTTCCACACTCCCGCTTTATATTCCTGTTGAGTTTGGTTCTTCAGAAATCCCCACCTTGGGGGTGCCTGGGTGGCTCAGTCGCTTGAGCGTCTGACTTCCGCTCAGGTCATGATCTCGCGGTTCGTGAGTTCAAGCCCTGAGTCGGACTCTGTGCTGACAGCCTGGAGCCTGCTTGAGATTCTGTGTCTCCCTCTCTCTCTGTCCCTCCCCCGTTCATGCTCTGTCTCCCTCTGTGTCAAAAATAAATATATAAACAAACAAAAAAAAGAAATCTCTGCCTTGGACAAAGGTGTGCCCCCAGTACATGCAGAGGGTGCATTTCCTTCCCTCTTTGGACCCTCGGCATCTGTATCCAGAAAAGGAAGGGACTGGACGGGAGCACGTCAAGGGCCCTGTGAAGCATCTAGAAAGTTACAAGTACAGCTTCTCGTCTGAACTGCAGCATTTCATTCATCACCTGCACCCAGGGGTTAGGCACCGAGTTACATCCTCTCCCCAAATATTAGCTGGCTTTGTGTTTGCTTATTTATTTTGTTCTGTATGTGTGACCTAGGCTTGTCTCCTCCAAACAGATGAATGTTCCACAGGGCAGAGGCCCACCCTATACTTCCTGTGCACCCCGCCCCCCGCAGCCTGGTACAGGGCTAGACCTCCCGTTCGTGACCAGTGAAAGTTTCCTGAAGACATCACGATACAGGGGCTTTCTGGGGGAGAGGACCAGAGTTGACAATGACCCTTGGTTTTGCTCACTGCCATGCTAACCTAGAGCCATGCTTCCTGCCACGTTGTCTGACACATAGGCAGAGTGAGTGCTCCAAAATTTTGTTGGATGGAAGACAGAAGCATTTGGGGGCCCCTGGAAAAATCTGCCATTGCCCGCTCCCGGTAAGTGCCTTGAGTGAGCCTCAGGGGGAGGAACGGGAAGGCATTCACCTTCTGGCCACGATTCCCAAGCGCAGCGGGTCAACAGTCCATCCCCCGGAAAGACGGTTTAGCTAAATATGTAAAGCCTTACGAATATGCGTTACCAACTACTTCCTGTCTAACAAGCTGTTTGCTAAAGAAATAGAGCAGAGGTGGGCACAAGGCTTGACCCCATGATACTGGAATCATGACCGGAGCTGAAATCAAGAGTCGGGATGCTTGACTGACTGAGCCATCCAAGCACCCAGTATTTCTAAAGTTTGCCTTGCTTTTGTATTTAGGGGGAAAAATGTATTTTATTTCTTTAAATGGCATTATGTGGCTTTGCTATCCAAGTACATATAGACAACAATATTGGTGAATCACTAAATGCATGTTTATAACACTCTTATGGACACCAGGAACTCAGGGAGACTCACAATCCCTGCCCTCTATTTTGAGAGAAGTGGGGAATCATTCTGGGCATGCTTAATAGCTAAAAATGTGTGATTCTACATGATGTGCCAATTAAATTTAAGGAGTGCAACTTGTTCATCGGGGGATACAGACGTTAAAAGCCATGAGTAAGAAAACTGAGCCTGTTTTTAATGGTGGGGGGACTGGCCCGGGAAGGTAGGGGGGGGAGGAGGGGACACTTAGGCAGGGAGGAGCGAACAGAGCCAAGTAGCTTGAGACGTGTCATTAAACGTCTATTGTCTACTGTGCGTGCCCCACTCTGTGGCAGGTGCTCTGAGAGATATTAGGGAAGCAAAAGACCAGTTTATAGTCTAATTAGAAAGACAAGCCTAGCACTTATAAAACCATTAAAGACAAAGGCTAGACGGGATTGTTTATAATTAGTGCTAAATAGTGAGATTCAGCCGAGTGCTCTGACAATACTCTGGATTTTAAATATTTTAAGGCGCTTCTAATATACATATATATGTATATTTAAACAGAATTTCATTAAGAATTCAAATAGGCTAAAAATAAGCAAGGACTAAACATTGAAGCAACAGGATACATTTTGGTATCGATATGATTTTATATATAACCTCCTGGTAAGGATGTCCCAAGAGATCAGCGTCCTAGACAGGAAAGACGCCCAGGCACTTAGGTTTGTAAGGAGAGCAGACAGTGGGGCTCACCCCCTTTCTCCCAGGAAAGTCTGATGGACAGGAGAGATCTATGAGGCCTAAGAACTCAAGGTTCAAAGGCTGCTAATGGATTTAGAGGGGAAGGGAGGGAAGGAACGCGAGTTTTCAGGAGATTGGATGTGACAGGAATTGATACATGATAGTGAGGGCATAAACCTGGAAGCGGCTGCAAAGTCTGGGGGTGCTGGTAGGCAGGGGTGCTGGTAGGGGGCTGGCGCTGCTCACTGTCCCCCCTGCCTCCAGATCACCCACCCCCAAAGCCCGACCCAACAAGAAAAACAACATTCGCTCAGAAATCAGAGAACACAGGATTAGGATCTTCCCCCCTGATGCCAAAGTAATGCCTGTTTGTGAGATAATTTAGCCAATACGGACAAGAATCAAAGGAGGAAAAAAAAAAATCATGTGTCATTCCCGTCAGAGAGGGTTGCCAGATTTAGCGACAAAAACAAAAACAAAAGCAATATTTGGGCCATATATACACTAAAAAAATATTAATTGTTTCGCCGTCGTTCATATTTATTATTTATTTTTGGGCAGGGAGGGGCAGAGAGAGAGGGAGGGAGGGAGAGAGAGAGACAGACAGAGAGAGAAAGGGAGAGAGAGAGAATTGCAAGCAGGCTCTGGGCTGACAGACTTGGGGCTTGATCTCACAGACCGGGAGATCGTGACCTGAGCCAAAATCAAGAGTCAGACGCTTAACTGACTGAGCCACCCAGGCACCCCTGTAATTAAACTTTAACTGCGCGCCCTGTATATTATATTACCTGGCAACCTACCATCAGAAGCAATCACCAATGGCTGGCTTCCTGGGCACTGCCCGCCCCCCCCCCCCCACCCCCCATGTCTGAATGCCCTTCAGACATGAGCCCTGGCTCTACCGCTTTGGATTCTATGCCTTAAACCAGATTTATCTGAACCCTCACAGAAGCCGTGGGAGAGCCGTTGTGGATTTGTCCTGGGCACCGCCCTGCAGCAGGCACCTGAGACAACAGGCTTGGGTGTCTGTCACAGCCTCCCGCTCGTCCCTACTGCCGGGCCCGCCCAATCCCACAGCACCTAATGCCAGCCAGGGGAATGCCATCATCCTGGGAAGAAGCCAGACACCTGACCCAGTGCACTCCCACTAGGCCACACCAACATGTGCCCAGCTTGGCTTCTCATTTGGCCACTTTCAAAATTACCAGCTCCCCCATTGCCCAAAGCAGGAGGACACAGAAAGAAATCAGACGGAGCCTGGGCCTGCCCTTGTCTCTACACTCCGTTTCGAATCTGTCCCCGTCATTCCCAGTCAGGCCCTTGGGTCTGGGTCCCTGGTGGTCCATCCCTTAGGGACACCGTCCATCTCCTCCTCCTCCCTTCAGCCGCCAGGTATCTTTACCTCAGGCCAAACGCCAGCCTTCTGGAACCCAGGGCCCTCCATGGGACCAACACAATCCCCGTCAGGGGTGCAGGACCCTCAAAACTCGCTTCTTCTAGAACCTGACTCAGGAGCAGAGCTGTCGAGGGTCAATGACTATTCATTCCAGTGGTGGGTGGGGAGGGGTAAAGCCGAAGAAGGAAAGGAGGTAACAGGGTGAATTTCTCCCTTCTTTCTCTTCCAAGATGAGGCAACATCTACTGTATTGATTTCTGCTTTCATCAGAATATTTTGGACCATCCAAGGCCTTGCCAGATTCCTGCCTACAACCTGACTGTCCAAAGGGTTTTGGTTTCCATTTCTTCTTCCTCTTTTTTTAATGAATAGCTGTGCTCCAGGGAAATTTATTTCGGAATATCATTTCCCATTTGCAACTTTAGAAGAGACAGGAAAACATTGTTGAAAACCAAGTTGATCGATAGGGTTAGGTTAAAAAAATAAAAGACCCAAACGGACCCACCTTCGGGTCATTACTGAAGCGATCCCTGTCAATTCTGCATTCAAGATATTGACACATGCAAGCGTTCGGTAAACCAGAAGCCGCTTTCCCACTGAATTAAGCGGGTACTCACTAAAATAATTACCTGATTTCACAGGAATATGCTATTAACCCCAATCCTAAATTCAATTCTTTAGACGCTGGGCGTTCGCTTAAGTACTCCTAAATGTAATCCTTTAATCCGCCTTAATCTCCACCCCACCCCCACCCCATTTGATTACTGAAATGGAAAAATCCATCTGTGCTGCTGTTCCGGAAGCCAATCCTGAGAGGTACTTTAGTCTTCCCGGGGAGGGTTAATTGGCAGAAAAGGGAATTCGAAGGAGCCCTGATGTTGAATCCATTTGCTCTGAAAGCATTCACCACCACCAAAACCAAACCTAAAACCAGCAAGAGTGAACGGTTTGGTACAAATAATAACTTCTCTCTACAACTTCTTTTGTTTATTTTTTCTTATTTTTTTAAATCATTATATGATGCCCCTGCTCTTCGTTTAAAACAAAACAAAACAGGGGCGCCTGGGTGGCTCAGTCGGTTAAGTGTCCGACTTCGGCTCAGGTCACGATCTCGCGGTCCGTGAGTTCAAGCCCCGCGTCGGGCTCTGTGCTGACTGCTCAGAGCCTGGAGCCTGTTTCAGATTCTGTGTCTCCCTCTCCCTCTGCCCCTCCCCCGCTTGTGCTCTGTCTTGCTCTGTCTCTCAAAAATAAATAAATGTTGGGGTGCCTGGGTGGCTCAGTCGGTTAAGCGGCCGACTTCGGCTCAGGTCATGATCTCGAGGTCCGTGAGTTCAAGCCCCACGTCGGGCTCTGTGCTGACAGCTCAGAGCCTGGAGCCTGTTTTGGATTCTGTGTCTCCCTCTCTCTCTGCCCCTCCCCCGTTCATGCTCTGTCTCTCTCTGTCTCAAAAATAAATAAACGTTAAAAAAATTTTTTTAACAAAACACCAAAAAAACCCAACCCTTGGGGTGCCTGGGTGTCTCCATCAGTTGAAGAGTCCAACTCTTGATTTCAGCTCAGGTCATGATCTCATGGTTTGTGGGTTCGAGCCCCGGTGTAGGGCTTCATGCTGACCGTGTGGAGCCTGCTTGGGATTCTCGCGCCTCTCTCTCTCTCTCTCTCTCTCTGCCCCTTCCCCCCTCTCTCTAAATAAATAAACATTAAAAAAAAAGAAGAAGATTGAAAACAAAAGAACCCATTTTTGATGGTTCTTAGGTATCCCCACACCTCTGGTTTTCAGATCACGATGGACTTGCCCTTATGCCCACACAAACAAATTGGAAAGTAAGAAATGGGGTTTTGAGCCTCGGAGGGGACGGTGAGCAGTGCCCCTTACGTGTCTCCATTGAGTTGTTACGGTTTCCGAGTAGAAATCAATATTGTGGTGTTAGAGGACGTCTGGAGGCGGCAAAGGTGAGGAGATCTGCAGCTACTACTCAAGGCCAAAGCCAAAGGCATTTGTCGATAAATGCAGCCGGTAGAGAATCCTGCTCATTCAAGCTCCTGCCCTCGTCCACCTGCCCCAGCTGCAGGATGCTCCTTGCAAGAACCTTTGACGGGAGTCCCCAGGGCCAGACACTACATTCTTGTCCTGCCTCCAATCCCCCAGCTCCCGGAGGGGGACTTAGTGCAGGTTATTTCACTTTTTGGTCCTCCACCGTGCTGTGTCAAGTGGAGAGGATAAATATTTTGTATTCCTGAAGGCAGGGGGCTCATGGAAAGAATGCACACAGGGTGCCCAGCGTTACGCCGGCCCCTGAGAGAGACCCAGTCTCTCTGGGATCTGGCCACAGTGGTCCTTGCTGTAAAGCGCCTCACTGCCCCCCACTGCCGCAGGACGGAGTCCCGGCCCCTTCGTAACCACATTCGCCGCTGCCAGTCCGGAGAGTTCACCCTTGACATTCGGGCAGCATGTGAGTTTCTTACAGCTTCTCCGGCAGGACCTGCTGTTTTGCACCCAAGTCCATCTGGATTTGGGACTTCCCTCGATAAATCCGTCCTTCAGGCTGGTGGCAGAGGGTGGTGTTTTCTGGGCGCTGACAACAGGCTGGGGCCTGGTGGCTCCTGCAGGATCTAGACGGGGCCTGCGTGTGCAGTTCCCACGATGCCCAGCAGACGTGCCTGCTCTTCTCTTCTGTTATCGGGCCAGACCCTGAAGACCTTTGAGTTTGAGGTCACGGATCATCTTACTCCGTGCCAAGCAGATGGACCGAACTTAACAGCCATCCCTGAAGAAATGAGAACAGGCCCCTCACCGAGGGCCATGCCAAGCCTTTCACCTCCTGCCGCAGAAGCCGGAAGGGCAATGTCCTCACCGGTAATGTCCTCACCTCTCCGTGGTGGTCACGCACGACAGGCCGAGGGCCTGCTATGTACGGGTTGTCACAGACCAGAGGAAGCCTCGGCCCGTTTAAGCCCCCGTTCCTTCGGCTTGCTTCCTCTGAGAAGGAAGCAAAGTTTCCTCTTAGCTGGTCCCCGAGTCCTCCCCTTTCCCCCCAATGCCTGCATCTCACCAAAGGCTATAAGAGGCATCGTTCAAAGTAACTCCAAAAACGGTGCCGCTTCTCAAGACCACTCACCTCACTCCTCCCGTGGGCGACAGCCCCCAGGCCACGGTTGAGAGCAGGTTCACGGCTGCCAGAGCCCTCACGGCACGCTCCCTCAGGAGTGTGGGTCTCAAGCCTGAGCAGGCATCAGAAACACCTGCAAGGCTTGTGGAAACACCGGCGCCCGGGACCCACCTGCCAGAGG
Source organism: Panthera onca (assembly GCF_046562875.1). Taxonomy (NCBI): domain Eukaryota; kingdom Metazoa; phylum Chordata; class Mammalia; order Carnivora; family Felidae; genus Panthera; species Panthera onca. The sequence continues at coordinate 67,062,541 of NC_138350.1, forward strand.
TCTGGATGGGGCCTGAGAATCTCCGCCTCTGACCGGTCGCCCAGGCTGCCGTCGCTGGTCTAGGGAACACGCTTTGAGCACCACCGATCTCATAGTCCTCCAGAGAAAATGTAATCTTCTTCAGGCGCTCCCTCCCTCCACACACACACACCATCCACCCTGTGGAGGACAGAGCTTCCCTGCGAGGCAGGTTAGGGTCCTTAGCACCTGCTGGTTCATCCGCGAGGCCGCACCTAGGCTCTCGTGACTCCTGTCCCTCGCCTTCTCCCCTTGCTCTCAGTTTCCCTGTCTTGCCCTTCCCATATTTCATCTCTCCCCGCTATGGCTTTGTGTCTCTATCTCTGGGCTTCTCCACACACACATACTTCCCTAGTGATGAGTTGGCATGGGATTTATAGAGTAAGCTCTCAGCCATCTGGAGACGCCGGGCGCCCTGACTGACATATGTTAAAGTACAGGCGGTGGAAAGACTCTGGGCAGAGAGACCAATTTGTTAATTTAATTGAGTTGCAAATAATCAGGAAGCCAACAGGGTTTGTGTGAAACCTATTAGGTGTTCTCAGAATCAGCGGCAGGGCGGGGCCGCCCGCGTGGAGGCAGGCTCTGGGAGCCTGCATCACAAGGGCAGGGGGCAGGTGGAATGGCCTGTGCCTTGTGCTGCTCCCTGGCCAGGCAGGGGGAGGCAGAGAGGTGCTCTGTAGGGGCTTGTCTGGGGCGGAGGAGGGGGAAGACACCATTAGTGACCCCCCATCCCCTCTACTGGGCTCCTGTCCCACCCTCCCTTTCCCCAGAGACGCACCCTTCAGGCCGAATGAATACCAACTCCCCTAGGAGCTTAGCTCCTCTCCTGCTTGGGAGTGCTCCAAAGCCATGACTGACCGACTTGGGGACAAAAGCTGGGCCTCCTATAGGAAGTGTTTGCCTGGAACTGAGGGATTTCCTGGGATGAAGGACTTTCACTGTTGCAATGGAGACAGTCCCAGGCCACCCAGCTGGTCACTCTACCATGACCTCGATGTTGAGCTAATCTTGCTATGGGTGGGCTTCAGGCCTCTTCCTGGGATCAGCCTCACAGGAGACTCCAGGAAAGACTAGATCCTTCCTTGCTAAGCTACTTCCCAACGGGTCCTGCTTCCCTCCTTCCTGAGAGCACGCCCCAATCAATCATGCACGCCCAATCCTTGTCTCAAGCTCTGCTTCCAGTGAACCCAGCCTAGACATCCAGCTCCCACCCCTATCGCCACCACGGACAAACCATAAATGCAGGGGCCGGTTCTTTGGTACTTCTAATGGTTTTGGCAATGAGGAATGTTCAGGATGGTAATAAAAAATAATAATACTGCTACTTATTGATTTCCAGGGGACTTCTTGGCTTCACTATGATGCCTCCTAACTCCAGCTAGTTGTCAAAGACTTTCTGCCTTAGTTGCACAGAATGCGGAGGGCTAGAAGCAGGGAACAATTCAGCCTTCTCTGCCTTTATGTTAAGGACTTACTATGCAGTCAGCACTGCTCTTAGCTCTGTGAGGGAAGGAGAAATGAGCCAGACACAGGCCCTGCCCTCCTGTGTAGCTGTGTGGATAAGGCCATCTCACCCGCAGCATCTGAGAAGGGCACAGGGGTAAGTGCTCAGGCTTGCTGAGATGGCGAGAGGGCTTGCGTTCAGAGAAAGGACCGTCAGCGTGGGGTGGGGGATGCCCGACAGGTTTCCCAGAGGAGAGGTTGTGGCTGGGCCCTGAAGGGGTGGAGAGTTAGGGCAGGTGAAAAGGAGAGAGAGCAGAGATGTCCCTGGAAGCCCTACGTAAGGCAGGGAGGCCCAGGTCGTACTTAGAAGCCTGGAAGAGGATGATTTTCTGGAAGGAAGGGCTGCACGAGGAAAGAGGAGTGACTATCTGGGGACCTTGGCTGAGGAGTTAGTGCCCTGCTCTGTGGGTGGCAGAATGAGAAAGGCTCCCAGCAAACTTCTGGGAGAGAAGACTGGGCCAACCCTCGGACAGTTGAGAACACCACCTTCTCCCTGAGGTGCACTGGTCCCTGATCGGGAAGCCAGCTCAGTCACACAGGGAGTTGGGGGCCTAGATCGGCCAAGGCTCTCCCCCCCGACGTCTCCAGGATGGTCATAGAAAAGACGGAAGAACGCTGGCAGAGAATCATAAGCAGGAGATGCTCTCCCCTTTCCTCTTCCCTTTACGTAGCCCTCTTGTCTCTTATCTCCTCTGCCCTGCATTTCTGCGAACTCCAGTCCGTCCGCCTCCCTCGCCCTCCCGGACACAACTGCAGACTGCTCTTCACGAAACACCACTCCCATCCTGTCTCTGTCCATCTAGGGGACGTGAGGGTCTACGCACTGCCTTCCTCAGATTAGCCTCCAAGGCCCTCTACACTCCAACCCCCCCTGCTCTCCCCTCCCTCCCCTTATTTAGCGTTTTCCCCATAAGGCCCTGGGTTCAGTCAAGCAGGTCATGTCCCAAGCTACCTCATGGGTCCTTGCTTTGAATCTTTGTTCAGACTTTTCTTTCCCCCAGGATACCCCGCTCTTTTTCTGGGCCTGCCTGATCCCACTCATTCTTCTCCGTGCCTCCCAAATGTCTTCTCGTAGAATGTCCAGCCACACTGGGCTTGCCCTCTCTGAATTTCTACAGCCTCCAGGTGATACGTTGTCTGCAAAGATGGCTGCCAACCGGTGCTCCCATTCCTGTGTACATCTGCTGCTTTTCCCATCCAAATCTGTGGTCTACTTGCTGACCCCTAGGACCCCAAGCTCGTCTCGTGACTTGCTCTGACCAGTAGAACTCAGTAGAAGCAATCAGTGCTGTGACAGTCTGGGAGTAGGTCTCGGGAGACCTGGCACTTCGTCTTACTGAGGCTTCGAGCTCTGAGAAACCTAGTAAAGAAGTCTGACTACCCTCTTAACAAGAGAGGCCTGGCCAGCACCTGGCCAGTCCAGCGGTAAAGTCAACTGGATGCTCTTTCCCCAGTCAAGCTGCCCCCACAGACACATGAGAACAAGACGAGCCTTCCCTGCTGAGCCCTGGAGAGAGTCATCGGCCAACAAATGGCTTGTTGTGTTAGGGTGTTTGGAGTCAGCTCCCACTTTGGTCTGAATCCTGGCTCTGCCATTTCACAAGGAGTGTAGGAAGTGGTCTCGTAGAAAGTGCTCTCTGGCACCAGGCTTTGTGCTAAGTACCTTACACATATCCTCCCATGGAGTGGGGACCGTGATTGTCCCCATCAAGTGGGGAGAGAGTGATTCTCCCAGGTCCACACCTAGTAAGTGATCAAATGGGACCATCCCCTGAGCCTGAAGTTCAGAGTCCAGATTGCTAACGATTGCTCGCTAGTTACATGAACTGTGTGACTGTAAGTGAGTATTTAACTTCTCTGGCCCCCTTTCTCCTCAACTATGAGATACAGAGACAGATATGGCACTGGTTGGGGATGGTAGTTCATGAAGAGTAAAATGTGGTGGCTCACTTAAGGGCTGGGCGCTGAGCAATTGCTCATGAAATTCTGGTTCCCTTTCCCCCGGTGTGATGTAGAAACAATCTCCCAGTCTCCTCCCAACAGAGACTGTCGAAATCCTGAAACCTCAAGTTGTAACTTACAAATAACAGCGCCTGGCTACCCTACGACAACTTGCCGAGACCAGATCGCACCAGAAACTCTGTACATATATACTGGAATAAAGGTGTTAGTAGAAAACAATATGGATAGTTAAGCAAAGTGGTTAGGAAGGGGGGCGGGGTTTGTATTTGTCTTAGTAATAGCATAAGTTTACAGGGGTGGAGGGTAATGAGGAAGGGCCATGCTAGCCTTGACCTTAAAGTTCAAGGAAACCTCGAACACTGCCTGCCGATTTGGGGCAAATGTTGCTGGCTGTTCAAAAGCAGGGAGGGGAACTGGTCACGGTGTGAATTCCAGGCTTGAACTCCACCCTCCATCTTTCTGCCCCTTACAGAGTGGGAGGCAGGGCTTGTGTCGGTTCCATTCTACCTGCTTCTGATCCCATGGGTGCCTGCCTCTCAGCACCGTAAGTTCCTCATGAGTGCTCCCCCCATCCTGGGCCTGACGCATAAAAACAATGGTTACGGTTACATCTACAGTTTAACAGAATTGTATCGACCGCTAACTTGCTTCTTTACTAGACCTTAGTATGGTTTTGTGTTTGTTCCCTCGTGGCTTACTTCATAATTAGCCATCCCTGGCTTACTTCCTAATAAGCCGCCCCTAATTTGTTACGTTTTGGGTTAGTCTACACTTGGTTCATGTCAACAGAAGTACTTCACTCTCAACTCACCTATTTGTTCCATAGCTCAGTTGATCTTTTTTTTGTTGGTTTGATACTAATGTTTTCGATGCACGAATAACCCTTCAACGCCCTCACAGTCGCAGTGGGTGCTGAAAAAATGACCAGGACTCAGTTGCACACATTTTCTGAATTTAGGTCTTTTTCACGCTGGAAGTCTGTGAGTGGTAAAATGGATAAATAAAGGGTGGTTGACCCACACCGCAGCGTTGTATACAACAATAAAATGGACACATGGTAGCTGCCCTTGACAACATAGGTTGTCAGGATCTCAGGAACACAATGTTGAACAGAGGAAGGAAGTCAGATACAGAAGAACACACACGGTAACGATTCAGCGATGCATTCTTGCCTGGGAAAGGCATAAATGAGGTGAGCAAGGGTTAGTATGAGAGTCACCAGGACGGACCTGGGTGCCTCTGGGACACCAGCGATGTTCCATCTCTTGATCTGAAGGTAGTTAGGCATATGTTCGTTTTAGACTATTTTGTTAGGTCATGTATCTATGTGCTTTCGGTAACGGAGGGGGTTGGAGATCATTCCATCCTGGGTTGAGTGGGAATTTAGGCTTTACAGATTCCATTCCATTTGTCAAGGATAAGCTTCCCGATTTATCATTTTATGTTTACCTCTGACTTTGCCAATTAGGCTTAACCGAAATCCGTCCCACCGTCAGATAAATCTGAGGATGGACTTCAAAATCTTCGAGCTGCCGAGTCCTGCCAGGTATTTGCTAGACAATAGGCGTCGAGCTAGGGGAATGTGTCAGGCCCCTGAGAAACAGAACCAGTGGAATGTGTCCGTACCCGGAAAAGATTTATGGAGGCTGGAAAGTCCAAGACCTGCAGCAGGTTGAAGACCCATCTGAGTTTGAGTCTGAAGGCCACCTGCTGTAGAACCGAAAAGAAGATGAAGTCCACAGGCAGTGTGCTGGAGAATTCTTTCCTGCTCAAGGGAGGTCAGTTCTTGTCCTAATTAAGACCTTCAACTGATTCGGTGAGGCCCACTCACATTCTGGAGGACAATCTGCTTTACTCAAAGAAACCACTTTAAATGTTAATCCCATCTTAAAAAAAAAAATCCTCATAGAAACACCCAGAATAATGTCTGACAAATACCAGCACCCTCGCCCAGTGAAACTGATGAACACCACGAACTATCATAGTGGGTGTTACATGCTACCTGATTTACTCCTCACGTGGCCCCATGAGTTGGTTATTTCTGTTTCTTAAAAATTTTTTTTAGGTTTTATTTCTTTTTGAGAGCGAGAGAGACAGAGCATGAGCGGGGGAGGGGTAGAGAGAGAGGGAGACACAGAATCCAAAACAGGCAACAGGCTCCAGGCTCTGAGCTGTCAGCCCAGAGCCCGACGCGGGGCTCGAACTCGCAGACGGAGAGATCATGCCCTGAGTTGAAGTCAGACACTTAACCAGCTGAGCCACCCAAGGCGCCCCACGCTGGTTATTTCTAAGCCCACTTTGGACAGGGCATTTAAGTACCCTGTTTGGGCTGCACTGTGACACCACCAATTATGAGTGGTGAGCAAGTTTTTTTGTTTTTTTTTTTTGGTGTGAGACTCGATCCAGGAAAAATGTAAACACTTACGGGCTGCGTGTTGTCAACCCAAAGGAAGATAACTCGATTGAATCTCATGGGGCAAAATGTATTTTGAACCATAACGATCCGACGTATTGATGGAAAATGGCCTCTGCTTTTTAGTCATAAAAATGTCATACCTGGGCATCCTTGAGAGGAAGCAGCTTTCTAGTATTTCTCCCTGTGAGGGAAACGAAGTGGGCTGTGTGGTACCTTCTGCACTCTGGTACTACCAGGGAGATGACCGAAGACAAGCGGGCTTCATTGCGGATAGCAGGGGAGACGCGGAGTATCAGGTATGTGGGCAGAAATTTCCAGGAGCTGGCTGAGGCTTCCGTGCGGATGGCCCCGGCTCTTTATCACGTCTAATCTCACTTCAAAACTCAAGGCATGCCTTTCCCTAGAGGAAGCGCGTTATTAGCACAGCACTTAACTTTATCAACCTTGACCTGAATGCTCTTTGGAGGTTGCAAATGCAACGCACAAAGAAAGACGGCAGGAAGAAGGGAGGGGGTGTGGGGAGAGTGTGAAGAAGGGAGAGACGAAAAGAGACGGGGGAGATGTTTTCAGAGGAAAATGGAAAAGAGAGTGGACGCTGGTTAAGGATGCCTGATTTTTGACAAAGGGACTGTGATGGGTTGATGGGGCCCAAGAGTGGTGACGATCAGGGGACAGGATGAGGGAAGCAGGACGATAAGGGTGTGCACGGTTCCCCCTGCAGAAGGAAGAAAGATGGCACCCCCAGAGACGGGGCTGGACAGCTTGGGGAGCCTAGCTGAGCTGGAGCAGTGTGGGGAGTGGGGGTAAGGGGGCAATGAACAACCATCCTGGTGTGTTAGAGAGCATGGGCTTGGGAATGGATTCTAGGGGCTCCTGGGGGGCTCAGTTGGTTAAGTGTCCGACTCTTGGTTTCAGCTCAGGTCATGGCCTCACGTCACAGTTCCTGAGTTCGGGCCCCGCATCGGGCTCTGTGCTGACAGCACGGAGCCTGCTTGGGATCCTCTGTCTTCTCTCTCTCTGCCCCTCCCCCACTCATGCTGTCTCCGTGTTTCTCAACATAAGTAAATAAACGTAAAAAGAAAAAAGGAATGGATTCTAAAAAAAAAAAATCATTGGAAGTTCACCTTAAAATCATGTTACCGCAAGGGCGCCTGGGTGGCTCAGTCCGTTGAGTGTCCAACTTCAGCTCAGGTCATGATCTTGTGGTCTGTGAGTTCGAGCCCCACGTCGGGCTCTGGGCTGACAGCTCAGAGCCTGGAGCCTGTTGCCTGTTTTGGACTCTGTGTCTCCCTCTCTCTCTGCCCCTCCCCAACTCACATTCTGTCTGTCTCTCAAAAATAAATAAACAGTAAAAAACTTAAAGAAAATAATGTCACTGCAGCATGGCCATCGACATGAATGTCAATTTACGTTTATGTGATGCCGTGTCACGAGATGTTGGTGAAAAAGAGGATTATTTATCCTTTTGCACCAGGTTGCGAGAAAATTAAATATGATAGTAAGTATGAAGTTCCATGCACAGAGCTGGCTCCTTTCTTTCGTTCCTGTCTCATCTTGAGTGTTTGTAGCTTTGCCACTTTTCACAGTGTTAGTCACTGTTTTCGCGTCTGTAGTTTTCTCTCTTGGGTAAGACAGAAGCACCTGGAGGTAGGGGATGGGGCACAGCGGGGGGAGAGCAGAAAGAGAGGGGCTCGGGGGGTCAGACAGAGGGTGAAATCACCGTGTGACCCCCCCCGGGCACAGTATTGCCCTCTCTCGGAGCTCTGTTTCTTTCTTGCCTGCATAATGGGTTTCTAACACCTGCCCTGAAGGTCGTCTGAGTGTTAGGAAAAATGGACGTTCGATGCCTAAGCTGGATCTAAACCAATGATTGTCCCTGAGCTAAGCCCAGAGTAAATGTTCGGTAAGTAACCGTGCAACTGAACGCTGTGAGGCCCGGTCCCCAGGTGAGCTGCATTTCCAGCGTTTGCCAATGAAAATCCCCCTCGGGTTTCGTAAAGCCAAGAGCTGAACTTGTGAGTGGCCGGTCGTCCAACGGCCGAGCACCAGCACACAGGACCTCGGCACCAGCCTTCAGGCCCTGTCCTCTGCCCGGGAGAGGCCCACGCGGTCCCCGAGTGGTCGCTGGAAGAGGGGACTCATCCCTAGGACAAGGCAGACCTTGAATTAGCCGGCGTGACCCCTCCAGTCTGTGGAGTCGCAGAGATACTCCCCCCACCCTCTCTTCTTCTGACTCTGGGATGCCAAGATCTGGTAGAAAATTAAAACCCGCTCTGTGAGATTCCCCGGGGATGAAAGGGAGGAGATGTGGACGCTGTAATTCGTACCCACCAGGCGCTGGAGACAACGGTACCCGGCCTCTGATCCCAGCGCTGGGGACCCACATGCTTCCCGGAAGTGGGCAGGCCAGGAGAACCTCGCTCCTTGGAGGCCCTCGGTTTAGCACGTGGTTGTATACACGTGCTATTTGCTTTTCTTTTACACGAGGGATTCTGGTCTTCTGAGTTAGTGAGTAAGCACCATTGGCCTTTTTATTATTTCCTCACTGGGCCCCTGCAACAGCCTTCCAAATAGTTTGCTGCAGCTGCACCTGCCCTCGCACGATGCATCCACCTGGCCAGCGGGCTCCCTTCCAAAAGCAACGCTGATGATCTCAAGTCTCACTCACCCGGCCCCCCTCCGCAGAGCCTTCGATGGCTTCGCGTTGCCCTCAGCACGGTCCCCGAGCTCTCTCCGGGCTCATGCTACCCAAGAAAACATAGCAGCAGCTGCCTGCCTTGTGCCGGTCTTCCCAGCAGTTATAAGCCCTGCAAGGGCAGGGACCGCGGCTGACTTGGTCACCACTGCGTGCCCAGGGCCTGGCACGCTGCCTGGCACACCGAGACGTTTCTGTTGAATGAGTGAATAAACGATTGGAGGAGTGACCCCGTGCGGTCTCGAGATTTCTGTCAAGCAATATTGTATTCAGTGTCTCTCCTGGGTTGGGTGTTCTGCGGTCAGATCCCTAGCAAGAGGGTTTGTGTGCACATGCCTCATTGAGGAAGGGCTCCGTGGGAAACCGGGAAGGGGGTTGAGGGCAGCCAAGGGTGGTGGAATCCTAGATATTATTTTGTATTTGTCCGCAGTTCGGGGCCCAGAGCTCCTAAAACTCCTAAGGGATACGAGTGTGTTTTGTTATTCTTAAGGAGCCCCTCTCAACCGCACCTGAGCTTATGCAAATGAGGGGGCTCTTGGAGGTCCCCCAGGTAGCTTCAGGGTGGGGGACTAGTCACCATGTGGTTAGAGGGTGAGAGCTGTCAGCACCGTCCCCCATCTCCAGGGAAGGGATTGGGGCTGGTGGTTGAGTTCAACCATGGATGGATGGCCAATCAGTCACGTCAATGTAATGAAACTTTGATAACAATTCTTCAGCAATGAGGTTCAGGGAGCTTCCTGGTTGGGAAACCTACAGATACATTGGGAGGGTGTTGCACCCCAGCTCCACAGGATAGAGGCTCTTGTGCTCCAGATCCTTCTGGACCTTGCCCTATCTACCTCTTTATCTTTATCTTCCGTTAGAACTCCTCCAGCCCATTGGGCTTTTGGGTCATCATCCCTTCAACACCAGTTGAACAACTAACTTGTGCCTGGCCCGGGGGACTGTGAAGACACGGGACCTGGTCTGTCCTCTTGGGGTTATTTTCCTCCGGTGGGCGGGGTCACCCGATGTCTCACTAGCAGAGTAGGAAGCACCGTGCAAGAATTTTGTTACTTCTTTTTTAAAGTTTTAAATGTTTTTCTAATTGAGGCATAATTGCCCTATGACATTATAGTAGTTTCTGGCGAACGATGTAACGATTCAATATTTGCACTTATCGCAAAATGATCACCACAGCAAGTCTAGTTAACCATCATCCTGTGTAGTTACACATTTTTTTCTTGTGATGAGAAATTTTTTTTAAGATTTTATTTTTGGGGCGCCTCGGTGGCTCAGTCGATTAAGCATCCGACTTCAGTTTGGGTCACGGTCTCGTGGTTTGTGGGTTCGAGCCCCGCATTGGGCTCAGTGCTGACAGCTCAGGGCCTGGAGCCTGCTTCAGATTCTGTGTCTCCCTCTCTCTCTGCCCCTCCCCCACTCACGCTCTGTCTGTCTCTTTCTCTCAAAAGTAAATAAACATTACAAAATGATTTTATTTTTAAATAACCTCCATACCCAACTTTGGGCTCAAACTTACAACCCTGAGATCAAGAGATCACAGGCTCTACTGACTGAGGCGACCAGGTGCCCCTGTGATGCGTAGTTTTACAATCTATTCCCTGCAACTTTTCAATACGCAGTACGATATTATTAACTGTGGTCACCAGGCTGTACGTTACCTTCCCAGGACTTATTTATTTTATAGCTGGAAGTCTGTACTGGTACTTTGTTATTAATAATAAAGTGCGAGGACATGGAGATAATTTTTTCTTTTTTTTTTTTAATTATTGGGAGAGAGACAAAGAGAATGAGCAGGGGAGGGGCAGAGAGAGAGGGAGAGAGAGAATCCTAAGCAGGCTCCACACTGCCGGCGAGGACCCCGATGTGGGGCTCCAACTCCCGAACCGTGAGATCACGGACCTGAGCCGAAACCAAGAGTCGGAGGCTTGACTGAGCCACCCAGGCGGCCCGGAAATCATTTTCTCTTTAAAAAGAAGTTGCAGCACGTTATCTCAAAATAACGCCCATCTCCCTTACTTCTGTGCTGAGGTTTTTTTCTGGAACCATCCAGCACAGGGGCGAGGAGCCTGAATCCTAAGTGCCACCGCGTCAACAAGCAGGGCTGAGGACCCAGGGCTGCCACAGCAGGGGGGCCTTGCGGATCCTCTGTGAGCTCTGGCCTCTCCCCACACCGGGCAAATGGAAGGCAGGGACCTCTCCGAGAACGTGGAGGGCCGGGTGAATCCGTGGCTCTGGGCTGGTTGTCGGGTGGCAGCTGTGGGGGTGGCCTCTGCTGAGCCAGCCGTTCCCGGTTACAGGGCACGATTCCAGTTGCTGACTGCTCTCAGTTTTCTGCTTGCGACAGATCATTAAAGCCAGGCTCTGTCCCTGCTCCCTGCCACCTCGTTTTAATATTAATTGCAGCCAAAGCAAATGAGAAGAGCAAATCTGTTGTTCCCGAAACATGCCACAGGCAACAGAGCCAAACTGTAAAGTGATGTGATTTGTACGCACGTCATTTAGGTGACTGCTCTCTTCGACGAGCGCAGAGAGAAAGATGACTGCCTCTGGGATGAGAGGTGATGGGTGATGGTCAAACAGCCGGGAGGTGACCCTGGGAGACTAATAGATCCCAAGACATCCTGCTGTGCCTACGCTCTGGAGGGGAGAAAGAGGGGAAAAAAAACGCCTCATCCTGATCAAAAAGCAAGGGGCCCGGTTCGTTTTGCCGTGTGGTGGCCCACCCACACAGAGCATCGGTCAGATGCATGTCGCGAAGTCCCATCCATCCCGGGCCATGGCAGATCAAGGCTGGAGTTATCTGTCTCGTGCCTGTAGTTCCTCAACAGCTCCCCAAGGCGAGGGACGGGTGTCAGAACGGATCCTTTGTCCTCCCCTTCCCGGAATGTGTAGAAGGGATGTGTCTAGGAAACTCGAGCTGCCAAGGTTTGCTTGGGAGGCCTTGAATGAAAATTTATGCCACTTCTTGGTGGCAGTTCTGTGCCGGGTCGGTCACCCAAGAGGCTGACAAAGCCTTTATTTAGGGAAACAGCAAAGCAGGCTGGGAAAAAGAAGGGGGGGGGGGGCGATTCTTAAACTTCTGGTATTTGACACGTCGCTCCATGTGGAAAAATCAGAACCGTTGGTAGACTTCTTTTTGTGTCACTTCAATTTATTTATTTATTTATTTAATTTTATTTTTTAACGTTTATTTATTTTTGAGACAGAGAGAGACAGAGCATGAACGGGGGAGGGTCAGAGAGAGAGGGAGACACAGAATCTGAAACAGGCTCCAGGCTCTGAGCTGTCAGCACAGAGCCCGACGCGGGGCTCGAACTCACGGACCGCGAGATCACGACCTGAGCCGAAGTAGGACGCTTAACCGACTGAGCCAGCCAGGAGCCCCTGTATCACTTTAATTTAGATGTACGTGTGGAGGGGGCTTTGGTATCTCTCTTTTCAGGATCTAGGACTTTAATAAGGCAGACACCCTGTCCCCACGGAAAGGTAGGAGAATGACAGGGGGCGGGGCATTTGATTTGTGTAAGAATTTTACCCTCTGGGAGGCAGAGGTAAGTTTGGGAGTTCTTTGGCGAAGCCAGATCTAGAGAGAAATAGCCCAGAACACCCCCCCACCTCCCTGTGGATGTGAACGCTGCTTCCTGGGGCCCAGGGAGGTCCTGCCCCGCGCACACTTGAGTGTGTGTCCGAATTACCTGCAGGGCTCATTACAATACAGATCACTGGGCCCCACCCTCCCCGGAGTGTCCAGCAAAAAAGCCCTCATTGCAGCTATTGCCAGTTTCTATGGTGTAAATATTCCCATCATGGCCAGTTCTGAGTGACCACCTGATGCCATTGAATTTGGGAAAAGACGTGCCTAGCCAGCCAGTTCAGCAATACGAGGAGCGTGGGTTTACTGGCAGGGAACAGGCCCGTAGCCCGGGGAGTTTGCTGGAATGACTCACAAAGCCACCTGCCACCATGCGGAGTTCCCGAGGTTTCCCACCAAAAGAATGAGGAGCAGAAAGCATGAGGGTAGAGGGGCCGGATACATTTGATCTGCCCTTCTTTCTCCCGCTGCCCTGGGACAAAGATTACTACCTGTGCCTTGTTTTTTTTTTTGTTTTTTTTTTTTAAGTTATATATGTGTATAATATCCTCCTGTTTCATAAAGTTAAATTTAAAATTTTTAAATTTATTTTTGAGACAGAGAGAGACAGAGCATGAGCAGGGGAGGGGCAGAGAGAGAGGGAGACACAGAATCCGAAGCGGGCTCCAGCCTCCGAGCTGTCAGCACAGAGCCCGACGAGGGGCTCGAACTCACAGACCACGAGATCATGACCTGAGCCGACGTCAGACGCTCAACCGACTGAGCCACCCAGGTGCCCCTAAAGTTAAATTTTAAAAAGTGCCAAAAAGAAAAGAAATACCAGATATTATTTCGCCATGCAGAAATAAACACTGGTAACATTTTGGTTTATATTCTAGGTTTGTTTGTTTGTTTATTTTAAAGAACCTCCTCCCCCCCATACAAACACGCGTACAGATTTTATGGAGTTGTCCTACATACGTTGTTTCAGACCTCAAGTTTTTCACACCACACAGTATCGCGAGCATGTTCTCATGCCATTAAATGTTCTCCTACCACATGATGGTAATGGGTGAAGAGCGTTCCCTTGTTTGAATATACCATAATTTATATTTTGAATCCCTTGTTCTTGGAAATTTGCTTTGTGTACAACCTTTTTCGATTTCAAACGTCTTTGATGGACAGCCTTCTCTCCATTTCTTGCCACTCTGCGATTATTTCTTGGGACTCGGTTTTCTAATAGGAAACCCTGGCTCAGAAGAAAAGCGTGCATCTCTTAAAACCTGTGATTCTGGGGCACCTGGATGGCTCAGTCGGTTGAGCGTCCGACGTCGGCTCAGGTCATGATGTCACGGTTCGTGAGTTCGAGCCCCGCATCGGGCTCTGTGCTGGCAGCTTGGAGCCTGGACCCTGCTTCAGATTCTATCTCCCTCTCTCTCTGCTCCTCCCCTGTTCATGCTCTGTCTCTCTCTCCTTCAAAAATAAATAAAAACATTTAAAAAAAAAACAAAAAAAACCCAAAAAAAATCCCCTGTGATTCATAGTGTCCAATGGCCTTCCAGAGATGTCACCCCTACTTAGACTCCCGTCAGTGGCATTTAAAAGTGACCGTTTCATCATACTCTCATTGACACTGGGCCATGTACATTTTAAAAATTCTGAAATGTGGTTTTGTGTGTTTGTCTGCTTTTTTTTTTCCCCCAGTACGGTGTAAGAGTCACATCACGAGAGACTGACCGGCATCCCTGTGCAGGACGGGCCCTCGGTGAAGGTACCACCCGCTAAACTTTGAAGTTCCACGAAATATTTCACTATTTGGCTCCCAGGGAGCTGATAATGGTGGCAGCTGTTACAGTGAGCTATGCCTTCTGAAACCCGTGTGTCTGGATCGAAGCAGGGGAGTGTGAAGGGCCAGGGTCCTCTCAGGCAGAACCATCTCTCCCAGGAGAAGGGGGACATTTGGTGACCACGATTCCAGGAAGGAACAAGAATGGACAGTAGCAGGGAGCCAGGGAGAAAGAGGACAAAGTATTAACAGGCAAAGGAAGACCAGGCAAGAGAGATGAATCAGAAGCGATCCAATAACCAGCCCTGGATTAAGGGCATCTGGCTCATCCAGGAATTTCACAGTCATTTGCTTCAAGCCGCTAATCTTTTCTGAGAGGTTCCCTTGAAGCCGTCTGGAAGGAATGGATAAATGGAGGGCTTAGCCAAATGTTTGCTCCTGCAGGGTTTCATGCCTGGGTGCACAGACACGTTGTCATGCTTCGTTGATTCAGGACTGAAAGCGTGGCTGGCTCACAGAAGCACGGAATTTTAGGGTTAGAAGGGGTGTAGACAATATGTGGTCCACCTGTCCATTTTACAGATGAGAAAACGGAGGCTCAGAGAGGTGATAGGATTTGTCCCGAATTGATACATCACAGTACTGGCAGAGCCGGGACTAGCACTCTGGTCTCCCACTGTTACTTCAATACCCTTGCCGTCTGTTTAGTATTTTTTCAACGTACTTAGAGGAACAGAGAGAATTCACGTGGGCGACTCAAGACTGAAAAAGCAAGGTACGTAGTTTCACTAGTCAACTTCCCCAGGAGGGAAATGACAGGCACACATGCTCAGGAGGATCCGACGAGGGACTTGGGGTGTGTGGTCCCTGACAGTGCTGACTACTGTTAGTAAAACTACTAGCATGGATGATGTTCTCTTACAATCCCCGCCAAGCATCCACTGGGCGGAGCCGGGGCAGTGACCAGCGGCTCCCCTATCGGCAGCAAGAATATTCAGTGGAGCCCATTTGGCTCTTCTCCGCGCCTGGTGTTTGCAGCCTGGACCGAGTCCTTTGGAATGAGGAAGTCCTGGGTCATTCTGGCTAGAAAGAAGGGTATCTGGAGGGATGTGCTGGGTTTTCTGTTACTCTGGGCAGTAATTACACATTTAATTATTCTGACACATACAATAAGAGCGTCCTTTCCTGTAGCCAAAGCTGGTCACACGGGCTACTAATTTATATCCGTGAAACATATATTTACAAACACACGCAGAGCAATCTCAGCTGAGGGCCTTGGTAGTTCTGAATGAAATATATTACGCTTCATTAGAAGGATTTTTTTGATAATTTATTGAGATGAAATTCACATAGCTTAAGATTAACCATTTTAGAGTGAACCATTCAGTGGCCCTTAGCACATTCACAGTACTGTGCAACCTCTGTCTCTAGCTAGTTCCAAACCATTTCCATCCCCCCAGGATAACGCCCCATCCCCATTCGGCCATTTCTCCCCACTCTCCATTCTTCCCAGACCCCTGGTGACCACTGAGCCATTTCCATCATTATGGAATAATCTACTCTGGGCATTTCATATAAATGGCATTTCATATAAATAAAGGGACATGGGCCACATAACTAAAAGTTAATTAAGCCTGTGCCCCGGTCATTCTCTGGTTTAAGAATGAAATCTGCATTTCTCAGAGTGTTTTTCAGGAATCTCTCCAAACTTCTTCTCTGCAGAATTTTGGTTTAACTGAAGATTCCTAACTTTAGTTAATAATAATAATAAACAATAAAACAAAGACATCTGCCAGGTACTTAGTATATCAGATTCTTTTTTTATTTTTTTGTTAACGTTTATTTATAGAGACAGAGACAGCACGATTGGGGGGGGAGGGGGAGAGAGAGAGAGAGAGAGAGAGAGAGAGAGAGAGAGAGAGAATCCAAAGCAGGCTCCATGCCATGAGCGAAGAGCCCAACACAGGGCTTGAACTCACAAAACGGTGAGATCATGACCTGAGCCAAAACCAAGAGTCAGACCCTTAACTGACTGAGCCGCCCAGGTGCCCCAGTATATTCGATTCTGTGTTAAATGGGTATAGGCATTATCTCATTGGATAGTCACAGGGATTTTACCAGGGGGGTGCACTTCATAGATGAGAAAATTGAGTCCAAGTGACTTAATACAAGGTTACGCAGCTGGCAGTGGCAGATTTAAGACTGGAGACCAGTGTGAATGACTCTAAAATTCTGCCTTTTCAAAGAGTGTTTATTAAGAAGGGGAATAAGAGGTACAATCTTCCGGTTATAAAATAAATAAGACACAGGGATGTAATTTCCAGCATAGGGAACCCAGTCCATAGTATTATAAAAACTTCATATGGTGACAGATGGTAACTAGACTCACCGTGGTGAGCATTTTCTAATGTTTATAAATATCAAATCACTGTTGCACACCTGGAACTAACAATATTGTATGTCAATTATGCTTCAATAAGAAAAAGAGTGTCTATTAATCCCAACACATATTACATTCTTCTTGCATTCACTGGTACTCCTCAGTCCCACCAGTGGGATTTTTTTTTGTCAGCCACTTAAGGCTAATTAGTATTATTGTTTTATGATTAAAATATTTCCTTATCAATAGCAAAGTCACTATAGTTGTTTGCTTATACGTGTATATATTTACTATGTTTATTTGTGTCTTGAATGTTTCTTCTCTCTGGAATGAAAGTCTCTCCTCGTGGCTGCTACAGAGGAGGACCTTGGTCAGTAAGAGTGGAAGAAAACGTAAGTGATATCCTTGGTTTGACTGTCCCCCCCCCCCGCCCCCCCCCCCCCGCCCACATGATGAGCATTCCAGGTTTTCCAGAACAAAGTTCTGTTTCCGCTGCTGTCTCCGTTCAGAAGGCCTTGAGCCCAGGGGGTCGTGGCTGCCGGGAGCAAGGCCCTGGGTGTGGGCGGTGCTGGTCCCTCCAGATTGCTGCCGGCCTGGTCCCCTCGCCCTCAGCCACACCTTCTGCTGCCGCCCACGCCTGCCCCCTCGCCCCTCGGGCAGAGGCCTCCGCATTCCCACCCCAGAGGTGTGCACCTGCCGGATTGCCGCTCTCTGTCTCATTGTTGGCTACTCTCAATTCTTTGTCCTCCCCCAGACCTTCCCCGCCCTTCTCATCTCACCCACACGTTTGAGCCTCTACTCGGCGAGAGCCCGCAGCTGTCGCTGGATGTCGAAGATGACCCGTGCTCAGGCCCACAGCATCATCGGGGTGGGGGGGAAGGCGGGGCTGGCAGGGGCCTCAGACGCCACCCAGACCGGAAGTGGCAAACTGCCCTGGGCCCGGGGCTTCCCGGGAAGTGCCTTAGGGACCCCCCCCCCCCCTTAGGGAAAGGGGCAGGAAGCAGGAGGCCAGGCCAACAGGGCCCTGGGTCCCTTGCCTTACTTAACCAAGATACGCTGCTGTTGTCTGCATTATGTGAGTTCCTTTGAAAAAAGACATCAACTGGTCAACAACAACAACAAAAAAGGTACTGTTTGTTTCTACCTCCTAGTTTTATAGATGAGAAAACTCTGAATTATATAACTGAAAATTCTTCCTTCCTTCCTTCTTCCTTCCCTTCCTCTTTCCCTCCCTCCTTCCCTTTCCTGCCTTCCCCTTTCTTCCTTCATTCTTCCTTCCTTCCTTCCTTCCTTCCTTCCTTCCTTCCTCCTTTTCTTCCTTCCTTTTTTCTCTCCATTCAATAGAGTTTGCATGGTCCCCACACTAGGGACCTTATTCTTGTGCTTTCCTTGCAGCTAGCCCTGAGTGGCCACGTCAGGATGCTCTGGCTCACAGAGCACGTGGAGTGATGCGATCTTCTGCGTGGCCCCCCAGGAAGGGTGCTGTTTGCCTTCCCCTTCCTGTTCCTGTGTGCCCAGGTGCCGGCTCACAAATGGGCAGTGACTCAGCCTTGACCCCCCCCCCCCCCGTGAGGACAACTCTGGGGCAGGGGTCCCCGGCCTTTCTGTGCCACGAACTTCCTCGGCAGTCTGGTGAAGCCTGGGGACGTTACCAGCATCTTGTTTTTTAAATGCATAAAATAAAACACACGAGATTACAGAAGGAAGCAATTGTACTGAAAGACGGACGTCAGAATAACGGAACACACGTAGACGTTTGTGACAGAGGAGCAATGCGCTTCTTTATTAACATTCAATGGTGAAGCCTAGCAGCAGGATTGACCGCAAATTGTAATTCTGAAAGAGTAATAAATGTGAACTGAGAGCTTGGGGTATCTGTACTATTACAGTATGATATGGAAACGTAGGCGATTTCTGCCGGCCACAGAGTCCCTGATCCTGCCCTTATTATAGTGGTTTGTTGCCACATTCCTAATGGAAAGGAATGCTAAGTTTCACTGAGAGGTTGGTGAAAATGCAGACGCATTTTTGTTTCGTGCCCGTTCATCTTGGGTTCTCTCTGTGGAGTCCGCGTTCAGAACCGCGTTGGGAGCTGGCAGAGAAAATCCGTTTTCTCTTTTAGACATTTACGTCAAGAGTTCCGTGTCAGTCGCCCTTCCCGGCCATCTCCTTCTCTCTGGTGTGCAGACAATGCCTGGATAGGGGTCGTGTGGGGAGCAGGTGTTCACTTACTTTGTGCTGAATTAACACGAATCTGCACGATCGGGCCCCCGAACCCCCTAGAAGAGTAGAGGTCAGTGAGCTGCGGGGCTCTGGGCAGTGAAGTCCTGTGTTTAACCCCTGAGTCTGTCCTTTACTGGCTCTGCCACTGCGAGTGGCTGTTTACACTCAGCCTTAATGGTGACATTTGTTAAAACGGGGATAATAGTTTCTTGAAGTGTCCAAAGTCCAATGGGATAGACCAACGATCACTCAGGTCTCACGCTGCTGCCCTTTCTTACGCTTGGAGTCCTTTCTCGTGGAGTTCCAGCACTTACCTGATTTCCAGGTTGCTGTCTTTGCCAGGAATCTCCGCCTATTGACTTGGGGGGCAAAGGTAGGGCTGGGGGCCTCCGAGAATCTTCTGGCCCGCTCTCTTTGCTCCATGACAGTAGTAACTACTCTTTTCTGTATTACTCCGCGTCCTGGGTGCCAGGCACTCCGCGTTACCTCACGGATTGCCTCACGATGGCCCGAAGAAGACACTCGTAGTGTTAGTCCCACTTGCCACAGAAATGGAGGCTCAGAGAGGGCAAGCAACTTGTCCATGGTCATTCTGTTATCAAGTGCCCGATCCAGGATTTGAACTCAAGGCTACTGGTTTGTCAGCTGGAGGCATAAGTCACATCTGTGGGCTCGTGTGGAGGGAGACAGTGGTTGTGTGAGACACCCGGGCTGAGAAAGGTGAACAGGGAGGGAGCAGCAGCTGGGGGTGGGGGGGTGCCCTGTGGGGCCAGTTTGGAGATTCCCAGGCTGGGGGACCACGGAGCACTCGAGTCCTCTCTCTCATCTCCTCAGGGCTGAGGGCTCTCTGTCTCCCGGCCTCTGGGGTGACATCCTCCACTCACCTGCTGACTTCCTCTCCTCTTCTTGGCCATTCCACTCCCTCTGACCCTTGCTCAGTGCCCCAGCCGGTGCCTTGTGGCCTGTGGCCTGGGCAGGGGCGTGCGAAAGGCAGTGGCATTCCAACGGGACTGAGATCATTGAGCCGGGGGGGAAGAGGCAGTGAGGGGAGGTCAGCCTGCGTCACTCGAGGGCCTTGCTGGCAGATCATAAAAGCTGGAAATGCCCGATGAGGTCATTGCACCCAGGCCCTGGGGGCTGGACCCCGCCGGCTCCCTTGGTGGCTGCCACCTCCCCTTGGAGAGGCAGAGCAAGCAGGCCCCGCCTGGAGGGCTGCCCTTCTTGACCTAACCTTTCCCTTTGCTTCACTGTTGGACCCGCCCTGGCCTCCTGGGAGGGGAGGACAGAGCCCCAACTTCTTGCGGGGCAGCTCTGGTTCCCCAAGGCTCCGCAAACAGCCCCTGCAGGCACCCCCCTCAGAGGGTCCAAGCAGCTGTTCCTTTGATACAGAGGTATATGGAAGAGTAGGGAGGGGAAAGGCAGCAAATTAATTAATGTTGATGTAAGAAGCTGCCGTGATCGATGGGGAGAGACTCACAATCCGGAACGGGTGTTGCTCACCAGAACGGCTTGCTACTCCCTTCTCTGGGCCTCAGTTTCTTCATCTGTAAAATGAGTGTGTTGGCCCAGAACAGAGGGGCAGTGAGAGGTTGTCACCTTTCCTCCGATGCTATGTGGGTTCCCAGCAAGGCTGGGCCTTTAAAGGCCTGCCCCGCCTAACAACCTCTGTGTGCTTGAAGGTAGCCAGGAAATGACACAGAGGCCCCTGGAGTGGTGCCCAGATGCCCATGTAGCCCAAATCCTGAGGCTCTAGGGGCCCAGCCCCCGGGACAGCGAGCAAGGCCCCATGCTTCTTGGAAGAGCCGGTGTGGATAGAGCGCCTTCGAAGTGCCTGACCAGGTCCTGGGAAAGAGGAGGAAGGGGACAAGTGACTGCCCATTTCCGTCCTTCCCTTACAGGCTTCTCGGGAAGTGATTACCGAAGTGGTACCGAAAACTTTCGCGTGCCCGAGGTCATCCACACCAGCAGGTGATCTTGCTACGCTCACTCCTGCTACAGCTCCGGAAAGACTTCCTGCCCCACAGCTGGAATGGGCCCAGCTGGAGCTGAAAGAGCGGAAGCTGAAGTCCCAGAGCAATTAAAGAGCCGCGTAAAACCCTCGGCTTGCTCGCCATTATTTCCAGGAATGCCAAGAAGCAGGTGGTAATATCCGCAAATTTTCAGCTTCTGCATGAACCTACCAGGTCAAGCTCAGGCCCCTGGACCGGTCACGCCAGGACCCTCTGCCTCCCCCCACCCTATTTAGTCCTCAGATGGTGCTCAGGCTCACAGTGGGCCATGTATGTGTGCAATGTGTATGTGTATGCGTTTTCGAGTTTCTGAAAGTGCTCACCAGGGTTTAACGCCCATGGCTAATTTCAGCCCCCTCAGCAGGGGCCTCTGAGAGTGGGATATCTGGACTGATGTACCTCGTCACATCCATCCCCGATTAGCCCCATTTTTAAGTGAAGAAACTGAGATTGGGGATCACCCAGCTGTTAGGGTTGGACCTGGCCTCGTCACCCAGATGCTCTGAGGCCACGCTGAGGTCTTCCGGACCCATTTCATCTGCTCGATTAAGCCGTGATGCCAAGATACGTTTTCTAGGCAGAGATGAGCAATAAGCCATCTACAGCCTGGGGGCCAAATCCAGCTCCCTGCTTGTTTTTGTGGATAAAGTTTTATTAGAACACAGCCATGTCTATTTATTTACCTATCGTCTGTGCTGCTTTTACTACAAGGGCCGAGTTGAGTAGCTACAGCCGACACAGTATGGCCTGTGAAGCCCAAAATCTTTACAATCTGGTCCTTTCCGGAATCAGTTTGCCCCGTTACCGAATACCGAAATCAAGATGAGTTTCCCCAAGAAAGCAGATCATCAGGGAAGTTACTTCTTATCCAAAGGCCCCATGTCTAAGGGTCCACAGAGACGATGCAAGCGACTGCAAGCTGTGGGATTTAGCCAACCGGTGACGACACCCTGCACGTGTTTCACCCAGAGCTTTCAAGTTACAGCCTCAGCAGGCCAACACTGCGACTTGGGTGGTAATCGTGAGGAAACAACCGCCGGAGGAAGGAGGGCGGTATTTGAGGCTAGAAGCTGCGGAGTAGGGGTGAGGGGCAGGTTTGAGTGACAGCAGACTCTTACGCCCCCCGCAGGGGAGGGAGGCCACCAGTCTGGACAGGACAGTGCAAAGTGCTCACACAGGGTCTTGTACATGGTAGGAGCTCCATTAGCATCCTCGATGGAGGTGCTGGCCATTGGGTGCCCTGTGCTCAATGGCCCAGGCAGAGGGGGCAGGGCTGGGGAAATGGGATGTCCGTGGCCAAAGGCTGTGTGAAAAGGAAAGAGTTCATATCCTTTCCAACTGACAGCTGGGGCCGGGCTCCGTGTGTGTGTGTGTGTGTGTGTGTGTGTGTGTGTGTGTGTGTCCTAGGCTGAAGTGACTGTCCTGTGGGGTCTACAAGGCCACCCTGCAGGGATATCAGTTTCTGAGGAAAAAGTG
This sequence comes from Panthera onca, assembly GCF_046562875.1. Classification (NCBI taxonomy): domain Eukaryota; kingdom Metazoa; phylum Chordata; class Mammalia; order Carnivora; family Felidae; genus Panthera; species Panthera onca. Next base: position 67,084,586 of record NC_138350.1, read on the forward strand.
AGTGCTCCCGGGAGGTTCTCTGGATCTCTCCCCTACCCTTGAGACTGGCCTTGGGAGGCAGAAGGGGACCTGCTGTGCCCCCCCCCCCCCCCCCCCCCCCCCCCCCCCGTCCCTTGCCAGCTGGCCCAGGATGTGTCATGGAGGAAAGACAAGTGGCTCAGGGAGCTGACCAAGGAGCTCTGTCTCTGAAGGCAGAGGGTCTAGATTCAGAAAAATTCCCAACTGTTTCTCTTCCATCATCCTTGACCGTCCCCCCCTCCCCCCCACCCCTGCCAATATGCCCCCAGTCACGCCTTAGTGGATGCGCCAGGATGCGCTCAGCCAAGCAGGAAGGTTAAGGGACGGGTCTTATGCCAATTTTGGGTGGAAGCCTGGAAGCAAGTGTGGCGGCACCGATGCCCCATCCTCACCAGAGTCTTCTCCCCTTGCCAACTTGGGCAGCTCTGGGTTTTGTTTTTGGGGGGAAGGTGGCATTTCCTCCTCCCGAGATGGTGCTGGGCAAGGGTAGCCTCTGGGGGCAGGGCATGGCAAGGACCAAGGGACACAGAGAAATGTGACAGTAGTTGAGGGTGGGTTAAGGTCCTGGACAGGAGGGGCCCCCTTGCTCTGGACATGGTGATGGTGTGGAGGGGTCTCCGGGTTGTTTGCACGTGGGTGGGGGACCCTCTCCCGTGTGCTTCCCCGCATCTCTGCTAACTTCGGTGCACATCCGAGGCCTCGGACGGAGGGTGGGGCATCCGGGGCCTTGGCTCTCGGCTCTGCCCAAGAATGGCTCTCTGGAGCTCCCTAAGTGAACGGAAGCTTCTGTTCCAAGGCGGGGCGCTCTTCCCTCTCTCTGCTTCAAGACCTCCGTAAAGCGGATTTCTTCCAGCCGCTCAGCGCTCACACTGGAGCTTCTGGAGCGATCTTTCCCGGTGGGTGGGGTGTCACAGCCCCTCCTCCTCTCCCTGCTTGCACCCCGCCCCACCCCCCGAATAATCTCCAGCAGCCTAGTCTGGAATCACAGTTCCTTTCAGGTGGGCTGTGGGTGCTCCCGCGGTCCCGACTTCACGGGGTCCCGCAGCGCCTGGGACCCACCGCCGCCTCCGCCCCTGGGCCCCGCCCCCAGCACGCGCGGCCCCCGCCGGCCCCGCCCCCGCCGGCCCCGCCCCCGCCAAGCGCTTTGTTCCCCGAGCTGCGTAGCTGCGCGCGGCGGCCACACGGGGGCGCGGCGGAACTGGCGGCGGCAAGCGGTCCCTTTCCCTTTCTCCCAGCTTCTCCGCCTCGCGCCCGGCCCGGGGCCCACCACCCGGGCGCAGGTCTGAGCGCGTCAGGGCTGCTCGGAGGAGGCGGGCGGCGGGGGTGCTTCCACAATCGTTTCCCATGTGAGCCTCCCGGGGTGCCCCGTCTGGGATCCTGGCCCACTGGCTCCCGCTCCCCACTTCTGTCCCCGCTCCAGGTCCGAGTCAGACTCGGGGAGCCCCCGTCCCCCCTGCATCGCCGGGCCGTCGCGTCTGCACCGTGACCCCCTGGCGCGGCCGCCCTGAGGTCTCTGTGACCCGCGGGGGTGCTTTCTTCCTCTGGGGAGATTTCTCCCGAGTCTCGCTCTAACTCGAGAAGGAATACCTACCTTGTTCGGATTTAGCTACCCATAAGTAGTAAGATTGCAATAGGCGCTCAAAACATGTCTGTTGAATGGCGAGGTGACATATGTTAGGCCGTGGTGCATTCATTATCATACTAATTTTTTAGAGCCGTTTTGAGTTCACAGCAAAACTGAGCAGAAATACAGAGTTCCCCCCTAGGCCAGTGCCTCCTTCCCCAGCACAGCCTCCCCCTACCATGGTCACCCTGAAAGGGAGTGGCTTATCTGTTACAATGGATGAACCTATGCTGACTCATTATCACGCAAAGTCCATAGTTTATATTAGATGTTACTGGTGCCCTTGTACAGTCTGTGGGCTTTGACAAGTATATCAAGACAGGCATCCGCCACCATGGATGGTAGTTTCATTGGCCCTAAATATCCTCCAGGCTCCCTATTCATCTCCCCGCCCCGAGTCCCTGGCAACCACTAACCCTCCACGGTTTTGTCTAATCACACTTAATTTTCACATCCATCCAAGAGATAGGAACTCTTCCGGTTTTGTCTTTGAAGAAACTGAGGCTCACGGCTGTCAACCAGGGCCTACTTAGCTTCCGGGCAGGAGGGTCATTAAATTCCAATGCGTCACCCAGGCTCTCCGCGTCTGTGGTCTGGGATACACTCTTGAACAATAAAGCCAGTAGTGGCTTAAGAGCAGAGCCCCAGGGAGCCCATCATCACAGCACTGCTTCATGCTGGCCAGCAACTCAGGGGACCCCACTGTCCTATGCGGCTGTTACTGCAGGCAGAGGTGTAACAGGTGTAACAGGTGCAGACCGCACAGTTCTGCTTTGGGCAGGAGGCACCTGCTTTGGGCAGGCCCACCGCTAACATTAGTTGGCTGCCATAAGACTACAAATGGAGGCCCCTCGCCTGTGACCTGCCCCTTCTCTTCCCCACCCTGGGCTCCTACCTCCCCACGAGGGACTTCCAGAGCGTGTGTGGACACCCAGCCTAGAACTGATGCCTCCAGGCCTAGGAGGGCACACCCTGGGGGGACCAGACACCCACAGGAAAAGAAAACTGCAGAGCCCTGGAAGTGGGTTCTGGGCCCTTTATGCAAGGTCCCAGGTGCCCAGAATATGCTCCAAGTGGGTGCATCCCCACGTGATGAGGTTACCAGATTTAGCAAATGGAAATACAGGATACCTAGTTAAATCTGAATTTCAGATAAACAACAATACAAATATATATATATATATATATATATATATATATATACACACACACACACACATACATATACATATATGTGTGTATATATATATATATATATATATATATATATATATTACTATATCTCAAATGCATACTTAAACTAAAAGATTATTGGATTATTGCTGTTTGGGGGTACCTGGGTGGCTCAGTCAGTTAAGTGTCCGACTTTGGTTCAGATCATGATCTCACGGTTCATGGGTTTGGGCCCCACGTCGGGCTCTGTGCTGCCAGCTCAGAGCCTGGACCCTGCTTCGGATTCTGTGTCTCCCTCTCTCTCTCTGCCCCTACCTGCTCGCGCTCTGTTTCTCTATCGAAAATAAATAAACATTAAAAAAATTTTTTTTAATTGTTTATCTGCAATTCAAAATTAATTGGGTATCCTATATTTTATTCACTGACTGCACCCAATGGACTTCTGACCCATGGGGACAGACACAGCAGGAGACGGGCCCCAGTGGGGCCTTCTGAAACACAGGACTCCGGGCAACAGATAGTCACTAATGCTAAGGCTCTCCCAGCTAGCTGTAGCGTCCTGGGTTCTGGGGGTGCTGGGGACAAGGTCCTTGCCAAGGGCTAGCTCCTGGGCCAGGAGGAGGCCAGGGTGGTTTGACCAGAAATTTTACCACGAAAGCCTCTGGGATGCATGTACGTTGGAGGGAGGGTGGGAAAGGGGCAGATGATGGGAGCAGGGAGGGGGAAAGAGAAGGGAGCTTGCTGCTATGGCCACCATCACTATCCCTTCTAGAAGGTTGGAGATGGTCAGGGGAGTGGGGACAGAAGTTCCAAGGGGAGTTGGGGGGGGGAACTGACAAATCCCTGGAGCTGCCTGCGGTGAAATCGCACTGCAGGTGTGTGGCCTGCTTCCCCAGCTGCATGGTCCCTGCCACTTGCGTTAGAGCATCCTGCGCCGGGTCGGGAGGGGAGCTGGGCAGGACTTGAGGGAGGCAGTGTGGACAGCCTACTGAGCAGGGCAGAGGGCGGTCTCCCTGCTGGCCTGGTGTTGGCATTTGATGGTCCGGACTGGGTCTGTCGGTGGTGCGGTCTCTTAAGGCAGCAGAAGGAGCTGTCATCTGAGGGAGAAAAACTGGCTTAGAGAGGAGACATTGGATAAGGTGGAGAGGCCAAGGCAAAGGTTCTAGAATCATTTCTGAGAAGCTTTTGTGACAGACTGACCCGGGGCCAGATGAGAAGCTGAGTTCTGATCTACTTGGTAGCTTGAAAAGGGGCTTCCGGGGAAAGAGAAGCCAGTGTCCTCGAGGCAGGGTCCTGGACAATCTTGAGCAGGCGGGGAATTCTCCTAACCCGCTCCCCAGCCAGCCAGGACCGTGTCCTCAACTTCTCTGCGCCTTAACCCCCTCGCCTGATGAGTGGAGAGCACTGTGGTTTTATCAGTCAATCAGAATCGCACATAACAGCAACTCGCAAATGGAAAAGTGCTCAGTTCAAGATGGCATTCTTTACTGATGCCGTGGATAGTAAGCCCTCCTTTGGGGCCAGGCCCTGTGTCCACCCGGGAAGAATTAAAATGCTTCTCAAGGAGCTAGGTTCTGCTGGAGAAGACACGTAACCAGGTAACATGGGTAGGGCCCGGGTACCCCCAGGGTGCAACCTTGACTCCGGTCGTGGAGACTGAATTTATCTTCAGACAAAAGTGGAAAGTAGCTGCCTCTATCCACTTCTGTCCCCTCGAGTGTTCACCTCAAAGGTGCTTTTCATCACCTTCTACTCCTGCCCGCCTTTCCCCTCTTTCCCACCCCTCCACAGACAGCAGGGAAGGGTAGAGAGAGGACACGGTCGCCCCAGAGAGACCCGATTGCCCGGTGTCTGGACATTCCCGGCCAGAGCCTATTCTGTATATCGATGCTAACCGGGCTGGCTGCAGACAGGTAACCTCTCCCACACAGAGAATAAAGTGAGAAAAAGAAATAAAGAGAGAGTGTGAACAGGAAGCCCAAGGACGTATTCTGGGTCTGCAGTTAAGGCACTACTCCCGAAAACGAATGCGTTTTGCAGAGCTAGTCACACACGCAACCCTAAACACAGGGGTGACGACGCAGGCGTGTGTGTGCGTGTGGGCTCACGCGTGTGCGCGTATGAGAACAGAACGTCCAGCAGGCTCACCCCCATCGGAGACACAGGAGGGGAAGCAATTCTGCGTGTTGCTTGGCGTGTTTGGGATCGAATGGCACCCCCAGGGGGCTATTTCGGATCTGGGGTGTCACTGTCAACAATGCTTACATCACGCAGCCTCGGTTTAGGCCCCCATCCTGTGTGTCGGGCAGCTTCAATCCTGGGAAGAGTTGAGGGTGGCCTTTGGTTGGGAAATCAGGCCTAGTTCTAGCGGTCCTTGACGCAGAAGCATGGGATCTTGAGACGTGACAGCAGAAAGAAATCCCGGGGCCCATGTCACCTGCCCCCTCACTTTCCAGATGATAAGATACAGATTGAGAGAGTTGAGGTAACTTTCTCAAGGTCGCCCAGAGAATCGGTGGCAGAGAAAAAAGTCTTTGAAACCAGCCTCCTAAATTCTGGCCAGCCCATCAGGCTGCCCTGAGCAGCGGTAAAAAGGAATTCCAAATGACAAACGGAAGCTCTCAGAAGTCGCGACATCACGGCTAAGTGTCTTCAAACACAAAAATCCCAAGTAACGTTTGGACCCCGCTGTTAGCATCAGGGCCGTAATGATGTGTCTTCCTTGTATGAACAGACGAGAGAAATGACGGAGGACTGTGGTCCCCAGGCCAAGCCCGCTGACTGCACCTGAGCTCTGTCACCTTTCGGTGCTCCTGCATTCAGTCACTCTCCCATTTGGGAGACACCCCCAATAAGTAAGCAGTAGGATGCAGAGGCTCGGAGGGCCAGGAGTACCCTTTCCCGTCTCTCGGCAGCTAGAGGGGGAGACTGGGCTGTAGCCTTGGATCTTTGGATGGTCCTGCCTGGGACTTCACACCCGGAGACAGTGACGCCCAGATGAGGGGACGGTCATGGCCTGGTGGCTTCTCGGGATGCTGACGGTGATGCCGATGTCCTGCGGCTTTTGGTTTCTCCCTGTTTTCTGAGGCTGGCCCTCCAACTTCCCTTTGGTCGCCCGAGCTACAGTATCCTTTTAACAAATCTGTTTTCTGCTTCCTCGTCGGTCTCCCCTGGCTCGCGGACAAACCCCTTGCCTGCTGCATTTGAAGGAGAACAGAAAGCCTACACCGGTCCCTGACCTAGTGCTTCTGTTGACCCGCTGTTCTGTATGTCTGGCCATAAAGATCAGAGAGGCACTTGTCTTGGATGGCCCAATAAAATCAAGTTGGAGGCTACACGTACATTTCACCAGGGCCTACAGCCTTGGCCTGAGGAGAGAAATTTCGAGGGTGGGAACGTCTCAGTGTCCAGTTGGTCACCCAGTGGAGCCTGCAGAAACTTGCAAGTAAGGCGCCAGGAACCCCTTCTGTCGCCTGCCCCCCATTCATGGAGGAACCAACGCCGGGATGCCCGGACACGGAGGAAGAGACCCCTGCAGGCAGGGGAACGTTTTGTGCAGCGTAAGCCATCGCCCCCTCTGTCATTTTCCTCAGGACTCCGACTGGTTTGCAGGGATACTGTAGGTGGTGTAGGAAATCAGCCGAGTGGGGGGGGGGGTGGCGGGGAGGCTCTTCTCCATCAGGGAACGGGGGAGGGGTGGGGGTCCGAATGGGGAGAGCACGAGTCAGCGTTCGGACATCGGCCACTCCCAGGGCACCGTCCACCTGCGGTGCCGTCCTGCCCTTCTCCCACATGCCCCCTCTTTGCCGGCTCCCAGAGGAGCCAGGACCAGTAGCTAGTGGGTGTGTGGGAACGTGGTACACAGAGGGGCAGGCGCCTGTTAGGGACTGAGTGCTTGTGTCTTTCTCAAATTCAGATGTTGAGCCCCTGCCCCCACGTGATGCTCTTGGGAGGTGCGGCCTTTGGGAGGCGATTAGGATGAGACGGGGTCATGCGGATGGGGTCCCGTGATAGAATCGGTGCTGTTAGAGGAGTCACAAGAGAGCTGGCTTCCTCTCTCTGCTCTCCATTCTGCGAGCCCACAGCGGGGAGATGGTCGTCTGCAGCCCAGAAGAGGGCTTTCAGCTGAACCCTACTGTGCTCCCGCCTCCAGCCTCCAGGACCACGAGGGACACGTTCCTGTTGCGTCTAAGCCATCCAGCGTGTGACATTTTGTTACAGAGGGCCGCTGTTCCCGTCCCCCTATAGGAAGGAGCCTGAGGTGTGGCAGGAGTGGAGGGCAGCATAGGAGGGGTGCAGAGACGGGAGAGGGATGGACATTTTGCTGTTGGTTTGGGCTGGCCAAACTGGTTCAAATAACTGAGAATGACACTTTTCTTATATCTGAGCACGACCAGAAAATGTCCAGGGCCTTCTCAAAACATGGAGTCAGGGAAGGGAGATCCAGCAGAGGGGGGTGAAGGGCAGTGGTGGGGGAAAATGGAGCCCCCTCTTTCCGGCAGGTTACTCGGTCCTGCTCCCTCAGTAAAATGCAGATAATTTCACAGGAAGTCACCATGCAATTCAGCGACAGACCCACCCCAGCCCCGCCAGACCTCTACACCCACGTCCTTCCTTTCTAGAACTTCTGGGAGCACCATGGCTTCCCTTGGTCTTTCCCCCAACACCTGCAGGCCTGGGCAAGGAGACAAGTAGAGGTCCCCATGTCTTATGTCAAAACATATAAATCAAGCTAACAAATTGTTAAATAAATTCAGTTGTGGTCTCCAATCTTGCCGAGCATACCTTCAGAAAAACCTAGAAAGCTGGGTTCACTAGATCCTTAGGTTCCTTGGGGTTCTGGTGGGGCAGAGCTGGTCTGTCAGCCCACAGCCACGTCCTGGCTTCCACTCCCACCCCCCAGCTGCTTCCCTGTCCCAAACGCTGAGAGGTCTCGCTCGCTCGCGCCCCAGTCAGCAGGTGTGAGTTGTGTCCATCCTCCCCAATAAACAGCCGCCCCTGGTTGTCCCTCAGCTTAGTGGGAGGGACTCCTGCAGCAACCTGCCCTCCGAAAGGCCTGGGAGGGGTCTGCTGGGAGTTGTGGGGGTTGGGGGGGGGTCTCAGGTACTCTGAGCATGTGCCATCCAGAAAGGGCACAGGCTCCTTAGATTCTGGGACCCGTGGGGAGCCCTTTAAAACATGGAGCCAGGGGCGGGGGCCTGGTTTCCAGGCCGAAGGGCGGTGCTGAGAACCCTTCTCATCTTTCCGAGCCAAATTTTTAGGCTCCGATTCTGAAATCACGACTCCTTTCCTGGCATGTGGGACAGGCACATGCCTCTGTTCGCCTCCCTCCCCTCCAGGTGTGTGGCAGCCGCTGTCAGCCCCAGAGCAGTCCTTGTGGTGCCCGGGGGGACCGAGGGAGGCTGGGCTATCATTGGGCAGCATCTGGAGAGGAGGCCGTAGCCACAGGTAATCCAAGTTCTGCTGTTGAATGGGTCTCCCTGGGTGTCTTCAAACAGCTTTCCATGCCAGGCAAACCCTGAGAAATCACCAGCTCCATAGTCTAATTTAAAAAGAGGATGTCCTCGTCATTTCCTTCTCCCAGCTTTCCCACAGGAACCGGCAGCCGATTAACCCCCATCATTGGATTATCCAAAACAACAACTCAGACAAGCACCGGGATAAGCCGTGTGCGCTGGTCCTTTCCTCCCTCCCTCGGACACTCTCCCCTTCCCTCCTTCCTCTTCCATTGGAGGAATAAAAGCAACACAAAAGAAAAAAGGTGAAAAACAGAAATAAGCATAATTATTTTCCGTGGCGTTGAAGGGGCAGAGAGGAAAGAAAAAAGGAAACCAATGTGGATTGAGCACCTACTAAGTGGCAGGCGGGGCTGGTGTTCCACAGGCCTCCTCCAGCCCCAGGACAGCTCTCTGAGATGTCACCTCCTTCTTTCTATGGCGCCGAGCAAGGCTGCCCGGGAACACAGGGGCTCCAGGGCCGACAGAGGCTCTGGGTCAGTCCCCGGGGCAGAGGCTGGGCTGCAGGCAGATGGGGAGGGAGACTCTGGAATCCTCTCCAGCCACTAGCAGCTCCATCTGGAGGAGGAAGGAAGGTGGCGAGCCCCGTATCATTTTGCTCCCTTCTTTCTTTCTATGCCACACCCTCCTCCCCCTCCTGCCCTCCCTCCCCCACCCCACCCCGCAAAGGCCGACCTCCGTGGGAACCCCCAGCCTTTAGGAAATGAAAATGCATCTCTGCGTCTCAGAATGCCGTTCCTGTAAGGAATGATATCGAAATGGCAAGATAATAAAGCCATTGTCAGTAAAGCCCACACGCGGGCTCTGCTGTGCGGATTAAACTAGAAAAGCCCGTTTTGAGGAGGGAGCCTGAGCCTGGGCCTGAATCTCGGCACTGGGAGAGCAATGTGGGTTAAAGTTCTGGGTCCCTGCAGGGAGGAAGAGGGGGACAAGGGGGACCCAGCCTGGCGACGGTTACACTCCGGGGTGGCAAGCTTGTATGTCTCCGGGACAAGGGGTGGGGGAGCTCTGAACGAGGGTTTTCCAGGGCTGCAGAGCCCTTGGCGTGTTGGGGGGGGGCGGAAAACGGCCGGTACGAGCTTTGTTTGAATCGTCTAAATCTGTCTAAATTCGTCTAAATTGTCTGAATTCTGTTCCTTGGCTCTTTCTGGGCCTCAGCTTCTGAGGGGACAGCGTGGTGCAGTGGCCAGGAGGCAGCACATCCGGGTTCCAGCCCCGTCTCTGCCACAGCTCGCCGGCCCTGCCCCCTTGTCCTCACCCTCTGGCCGCTTCGGGCTTCGGGCCCGCCCCCCATCTGCAGAAAACCGCTTGGTATGTGGCGTGTTTTGAGGCCACATTATTGGAACTCTTTTCCTATTTGGAGAATATGCATCATGAATCCTTCCCTCTCAAGGCGGAAGCCGGAGGCTTACTTTCCCAGGCGGCCTGCGGTTAGGCCGCGAGGCATGGGCCATGAGCTGTCCTGTCAGATGCACCGGCGCAAGGTGCCACGCGGCGGGGAGCAATGTGAGGAGGTCCAGCTGTGTGGGATCTGTTTTCTTCGGGCAGCAGGGTGGTGGGGAGTGGGCCACGGGGTGGCGCTCCGGGGTCACGGGCCCGGTGTTAGTAGGGTGAGCGGTGGGGTCTCCGCCTAGCAGCGACAGCAATCAGATCTCCGCTGGAACAATGTGGCACAGCGCGCCCTGGGGTTGTTCCTGGCTTCCAGGCCTTGGACTATGTGCAATATTGACAAGGGCACCACTTCTGAACACTTTACTGCCATCTGCTGGAAAATGGCTGTGATATACAAACCGAATGTCTGTTACAACAAACATACAGGTCTGTCTAGGTGTGAGTAGGGCCTCTTCAAGAGTCCTGGTGTTGTGCAGTATGCAACCTGCGCAACTGATCTTGGTGACTGCAAGCCTGACTCTTCGGCCCTTGTGGAGATTCTGTAAGAGACTTCTCATTTTTAATGAATGCCTTTTCTACTTAGGCTACCTGGATGGGTTCTGCTGTTTGGCTAAGAATCTCAGCTGCTACAAATAGGGATAAGGATATGTGCCGCATTGGGCTGAAATCCAGTCAACCGATGGATGTAAGAGTCCTCTGAGGAAACATAAAGCAGTTAATGTCACTCAGAGGTTGTGTGCGTAGTGTATTCATTTTTAGAGGAACACGGGAAAGGGTCTGATTCACTCTATCTTCCTTCCTTATTCCAGAAACCCCTTTGTTTATTCTTTTGCATTTATGGCCAGGGTCAAAGTTCATGGTTGAATAGAGGAATCCCAAGGATGAGAATGAGAGTACGCGTTATAAATATTCCAGCAGGGAGGCCTGTGGGGAAAATGGCCTTGCTGGGTCTTGTCCATGCACTGCCGTGTCTCCTATCGTCACAAGGAGGGATGACATCAGCCTGCGTATCATTTGTCTGACGACTCTGTGTGCGTGAGCGTGTGTGCGTGCGCGTGCATGTGTGCGCGTGCATGTGTGGGTGTGCGTGCGTGCGTGCCTGGCTGCAGCTCAAGTGATCAGTTTCCAGGTTTTCCAGGATGGTCCAGATTTGAGATGTTTTGTCCTTATTTGTCAGTCCGTTTCTGGGCCCAGAGTTTTTGGTTTAGGCCGTGTGGGCTCTGTCCCTCAAGGTCACAACAGCCCCTGCCCAGGATGTGGTAAGGAGGAAAGAATGAGCAAAGCCTCCCCAGGGAATCCTCTCCCCATCAATTGCTGGAAATGCGTGTTTGACTCAGTCCTCAGTGCTTCAAAGCTGAAAGGAGGGAGAGGGGCTATCTGCTTGCTTCCTGCAACCCCCTCCACTCCTGCACCCCTCAGCAGGGTAGGGGAGAGGTGGGGGGCGGTGGGGGAGGTCCAGGGGTGATTTCAAGGCTGTCGGTTGGAGTCAGCCATCCCTGTTGGCTGCTTGAGGCCTGAAACCACTTTGCTCCAGGGCCTTTCTTTCCACCTTGAACGAGGAGCAGGGGTGTGTAAAGGCCGGGAGAGGGAGCCTGTGAGTCACGTTCACCCTCGGAGGCTCCCATCAGGGTGTCAACAGAGGGCAGGGAAGAGAAGACAGAGTGCTTCCCTCCGTCCTGAAAGACAGCTGGGATAGGAAGAGGCACCCGGAGAAGGGGACAGGGTGACACGGCGGGGGGATGGGGAGGGGTTGGGGGGATTGGGAAGTAGACCACCGGTTACAAACATTTTTGATTCCGGAATTTGTCTCGGGTCCCTGGAGGGGCCTCTGACCCTCTGCCTGCAGGTGGCATTTTCCATCCTGCAGGACCTCCTGACCCTTCACTCCTGGAGAGTGACAGACTTGTCGGATGAGGGAGCCTGTGGCCAGGAGGCCCTGCTCTTTCTCTTTCCCTTACGAAGCCCTAACGGCATTTGGCGCTCAGAAGGGAAGTACACACACACAAGGGCAACACACGGTTGGGCTGTTTCTGGAAATGCCCGCCTGTCCACTGCGGTAAGCTTGGAAAACCCTCAGGGAGGACGAGCTGGCCAGGTCGCAGGACACGAGGAGGAACGGGGTCTGGGGAGAGGGCTGCGGGGATGTGACACGGACCGACCGCTGCAGCCTGCCAAGTGGAGACCTTTGTTCTCCGCCGTAAGTTGGGGCCTTGGGGACAGATAAAGGCCCAGGATGAGAGACGGTCTTCATTCCCGTTGGTTCATTACTGTTTGGTCACAGAAGGGCCTCAAAATAAGTCAGGGCCTTTTGCACAGCGTCCCGTTTCTCTGGCCCCGCGTTGCTGGAGGTGGCCGGAGGAGGGCTGCGGGTGGGGGAGGGCGGACAGCCCTGGGCCACCGAGCTGAGTTTGGTGAACTTTTCCCAGCTCATCTTTTCCACGTGTCACCCACTCTCTCTGGCACAGTCCTTCCAGGCTCACGTGAGGATACATATTCGCCTTTTCCCAAATCAGACGGAAAGGACCCAGGGAGCAGCCCTCCTTCTTCTGGAGGAGACTCTCCTCTCTGGCATTCTTGAAAGGCTGTGTTGAAGCCTTCCAATGACTAAGAGCTCACTGCCTCACAAGGGACCTCATGCCTCTTTAGGGCAACTCCAGATGCTAGAAGTTATCTTCCTTTGTTTGGACACCCAGCTACCTCCTGGAATCTCCCTCCTATCCGTTTGAGTTGGCCAGACTTTTGGTCCAACCCTCCCTCTACCTGACAGGGCTTTAGAAGTTCCAAGGTCTGTTCGAACGTATTCCCTTAAGCCTTCCCCTGTGGGTTAAGAGGCACACGTTTCTTCGGCCTGTCCTCAGTGGCCTCATTCTCCCACCCTTCCCTCCCGCCCTGTGTTGGGAGTTCCTTTGCTGACAGAACCCCAACTCCCTAACCTCCTTGGAGCCCGAGGGAGCAGGCCATACCTGGCAGGGCTCTATGGAATGCCCACCCGGCCGGGACTAGAGGAGAGTTTACTCACATGAGTTTAGGAGCCCCCAAGGGCCAAGGCCTATTGGGAGTCAGTTCCCTATCCTTTCTCCATGTTTGCCTACAGCATTCAGTGGCCTCGTATTTCTTGCACTGAGCTGGGCTGGCCCCCAAGCCCTCAGCCGTGAACTTAGGCCTCTCAAAGCTGCAGGGTCGCTAAGGAACATTCTGACTTTACTAGAAGATCCTGGAGAAAAAACAAGTAGTGTAACTGGCAAGTAGTGCAAGGTGATGTTTTTCTATTAAGGCAAATGCATCTATACTACGCGATAGAAGGTGGACGCGTGATTTTCGAAGCCACAACCTGCAGCTGCAGACTTTTACACTGTGGGAAGGTGGCTTCGGGCAGTTTTGTGGCGTTCAGGCCCCGTTCCCCAACGGACTGCCCCCGGCTGCTGGAGGGTGTTCGGGTGGAACACTTGGAGAAGCTCTGGGTGCTTACTCCCCTTTGTCGTTAGAGGTGAGGAAAGGGAAGACCAGAGTAGGGAAGTGGTTAGCCCGAGGACACACAGCTCGGAGGAGTCTGGAAACCCAGATTTGCCCTGTCCGGAGACGTGCTGCATTCGGTGCCTAAGCATGTTTACCATGGCAAGGAAGGGGATCCCCAACAGGCAAGCTTACGATCAAATAGTGCCTCACAGGTCTTCAGGGCAGGAGACACGGAGGAATTACGTTCTGGCCTCCCTACCACGCAGCTGCCCACTGACAACTGAAACGAGAATTGGAAGGAGGACGTCAACCTGAACCAGGAAACGGACCGGCACAGCTTTCTGTCACTCGAAACACCGGCCTTCAGGCGACTACATACGGGTTTGTGCTTTCTGCCAAGGTGTCTTTGACATTTACTGTAAGCTCCTGACACCCGAGCGTCCCGTCCTTTCTTACAGCGAGCACCTACCCACCGACTAGCGGCTGGTGACCTCTCACAGAAGTGCAACTCTCGGTAATTTAATCAAGTCAGTTAATACTGTTTAATAAATAGGCCAGAAAATTAGCTGAGAGTTTTTCTCGGCGGGCTGCGGCGTGCGACCAAAGTTGTGGAAGATTGTCCTTTGAATCACTAAGGCAAACTCTGTTGTGTCATTTTACAGAAAGCAATCACATAAAAAAGAGTTATAAATAGGAAAAAATTCCAAAGCTTCCCCACAGAGGGACAGGGAAATTGAAACACCAAAAAAAAAAAAAAAAAAAAAAAAGAAAGAAAAGAAAGAAAGGAAAGAAAGAAAAAAGGAAAGAAAAAGAAACAAAACAAAACACAACCACCCCTACCCCCACAAAACATTTGCGTCAAGTTCTCCTCGATCATACAGTACTCAAGATCTTTGGATATTTTACAATATACAACTCCAAATTGCAGCCAAGAGAAAACAAAAAGAACTAACCAGTTGTCTGAAAAACGGAGTTTATAAGAAGTCATTACCTTTACAAAATAAAAACAAAGCCCCAACACCACTGGATTCCAATTTGTTCATTTTTCCTTGTTTTCTTTTAAAGTTTGGGTCAGCCCCAACCCCTTGGCTGATGGGGGGGAACACGGGGATGTTGGCTGATGGGTCCCAGAAGCAAGTGTCAGAAACAGAGACAGGACTCTAAGAGGTGGCTGCCCAGAAGGATGGTGTCTGAAGACAGAAGGGTGTCAGGACCAGTTTCCTCTGGTCGGAATGGCGTCTGGTGGGGTGTGGAGTCAGGGTCCTCTGCTGGGGAGCTGGAGAGTGACAGAGTCTGTGGTCTTCTCTGGCCTTTTTGTTCTTTTGTGTGTGTGTGTTTGCTCAGGAAGAAGCCAAGGCGATAGGAAGAGCCGAAGTCTCTTGTGCCCGCAGCTCCTGGACTGGGGACACCGGCCCTGGGTAATCCATGCAGGTGAACCCTCCTACCGTCGGGACTACCGAGAAACAAAGGCAAACTCAGCAAGAGAAGGGATGGAGGGCAGGAAAGGGGAGAGAAGAGGAAGGCATAGGGCCAGCAAAGCTGTCTTCCTTCTTACTGCAAGCTTATGAACCAGGGAGAGCGTGCATTCGTGCGTGCGTGCGTGTGGGCAGCTGTGACTCACAGAGCCCCCTACTGGAGCCGGGCCCCGCCTCCCACCACCGAGGGAAGCCAAACCACCCAGCTTCCTTCCCGAGCCACGAGGGAGGGCTTGAGGGTGTTCAAACACAGCAAAGGGGGCAATCCCCAGCAATACCGGAGCCCTGAGAAACCCACAACAAACATAAACCCTGGGTAACCGGGTGTTTTGTCTGTTTCTAGGAATCAGGGCAGAGGTGGGGCAGCCGCCAGGTGTTAAGAGGTGACTCTCGGCCCTTCCGTGTTGGCCCCAGGAGTCCCAAGAGACTTTGTACAGCCCTGGAGAGGGAGTCAATGCTAACTAGTCATCCCCAGGGGCCCTGGCTTACACGGTGGCCTGTCTGCCTGGAGAGGCGGGGAGTATTTGGAGTTCCCCACAGCTGCCTGTGGACATGGCACATCTCAGCCCTTCTTTGTCACTCCTGTCTAGGGTGGCCACATTCCTCACCTGTGCTAATAGAGAGGTGGATGTGAGAAAACTAAATCCGGCAAGATAGACGGTTTCACCAGAGACTTTAGGCGTGCAAAGCTCCCACCTTCTCAGTTCTTTTGTGTGTGGGGGTGGGGGGGTGGGGGCGGGACAGGTGTGTATATGTGTGGGGGTGGGTGCAAGAGGGGAAACTAAATTGCCAGCTCCCTTTCGGAGCAGGGTAGAGACGACCGACCCGTCCAAGGTCACAGGACAGTGAGGAATAATGGGCCCGGACTCCAGGAGCCTTCCCTGCCAATAGGGCATTTCCCACAAGGATCCCGGGATGGCTGGAGACGAGAAAAGTGACCCACCAGAGCAGGGTCAGCAGGGACTCTGCCGTACAATGGTGGCTCAGCTAGGATGGGCGCCCCAGGCCCCTCGGTAGGCCTCGTCCCTGTTCCACCTGGTCTGCCTCTGGCCAAGCTACCTTCCTCCATCGAGCCCCACACACAGCTCCAGAGTGCTCCTGGGCACCCAGGGTGTGGCCGCCTCGGGGCACAGGTCCCTGTGAGTTTGTGTGTGACAGCCGGAGAGACAGCCAGGTAGAGGCCAGGCCCTGGGCTCCAGGCCCTGTGGGAGGAGATGCCCGCCTCAGACACCACCAAAAGGGATGCAGGAGGCCTTGGGAGGCCTAGAAAATACCACTGCTGCTGCTAATACATTTTCGTTCTTTTCCGTTGTGATTTGAAAGAAACAGTCCAGACCCACTGGGTAGGGCAGGGGACGCCTGGTGGGAGAGGGGGCAAGGGCCGCTGGACTGGGATCGACAAAGACCAGCCTAGTTGTTGGCTTCAGACATGGAGGCCACATGGTTGAGGCCGGCGAGCCCGGGGAGGCCGGCCAGGCCCGCGGCCCACGGGTCGGGCAGCGGGAAGTAGGGCCGCGCGGCCGCCACGTTCTCGGCCAGCGCGAAGGCCAAGAGGCCCCCCGCGTTCCTCTCGGCCTCCAGCTGCGCGCGCCCGAACAGCTTCATCTGCGTCTCCTCGAACTGCCTCTCCAGCTCCTGCAGGCTCAGCGCGCCCTTGGGCGCCGCCAGGAAGTGCTTGGCGGGGCTGGGGCCGGGGAGGCACACGGCCGCCCCGCCCAGGTGGCCGCCCACCTCGCCGAGCGCAGGCGGCATCACGAAGGCCGCCTTCTCGGGCGCGGGGCCTCCGGGCCCGAAGAGCAGGCTGGCGGCCCTCCAGGCGGCGGGCTTGCGGCCGCGCCGGGGCCGGGCCATGCGGCAGCTCTGGCGCTTGATGTGGCGGTGCAGGTGGTCGGAGCGCGTGAAGCTCTTGTAGCAGAACTCGCACTGGTAGGGCCGCACGCCCGTGTGGATGCGCATGTGGTTCTTGAGGTCGTAGTTGTGCACGAACTTGGCGTTGCAGTGGATGCACAGGTAGGGCCGCTCCCCCGTGTGCTTCCGCATGTGGATCTTCAGCTTGTCCTGCCTGCAAACGCAGAGGCGGTGGTCAGTCCCCGCGGGGAACCCCGGGAGCCGCGCCCCCCAGCCCCTTCCCCCTTCCTCCATAACCCGCTCCAGCTGGCCACGGCCGTGGCGTCCAACGCCAGAAACGGGCCCCGTGCTAGGGTTTACTTGCAAACGCGGCCTCACTGCAAACGGGTGTGGCTACTCACCTGGATCAGAGGGCTGGAAAAGGAGCGGTGTCCCGAAAGGCCTCCTTCCCTCCAGGACCCCGCTTACTCGTCAGCTCCGAGTAAGGAAGCCGCACCCTTTGTCGGAGGCCCGGCTGGCACGCTGGAAAATGCGCCTGTCGGGGACACTTCTCCCCACAAGTCAGCAGCCTGTCCTTAGCCCTTGCGCGGTGTGGCGACCTCTGACACCGCCTTGCGCCTTAATTTCGCGCCCACTGTCTCCAGGCAGGTTTTCCCTCCTGTTCCTCCTGTGCCTTTGCCCCATCCTGGCCCCTGGGCTCTGGAGATCTGTCTGTCCTCGGCACTAATCTGGGAGGCTACAGAAGCCGGGCACACCTCGTTCAAGTCTCCTGCACTGTGGTTTCGCATCCCAAGCTGTGGGCTTTCCTCTTTGTCTGCAGAGAATTCCAGGGTTTACAAAAGAGCCAGGTGCGACAAGAATGTAGCCTAATCTAGGGCAAAGCTTTTTAGGATTTACGTGCTATTATTCAGAGGGAAGGTATGGTGTAAAGGTGGGGCTCCGTTGGGGTTTGGGAGCCCCTGCTCCAGCTGCAGACCCACCGCGAACATGCTGAAAGACCTTAGGCAAGTTACTCGACGTCTCTGCACAGAGCTGAATTTAGCATTAGACACAGTTCCTATTGTCCGGGGCTGACGGAGAGAATCCGGGTTCGTGTCAGACTAGATTCAACACACCTCCTGGTGATCTCGCAAGGAACACTGACATCACGGGGCTGTCTTCCTAAAGACCGAGCACTGCACAAGGCAGCTAGAGGAGCCTTCCAGCCTGGCCGAAGTGGAGTCAGGTGGGCTGCAAGAACCCCTCTCGGGGTCTTTCCGCAGCCTTCCTCCACCAGGCCTGGCAGGCCAACGAGCTCTGCGTCCTGTCTCCTACCTCCTCCCTGCAGGTGTGGCCCCGGGGTGGGGCATCTGTCTGTAATTTTTGCCTCGGGTTTGAGGTCAGAACAGATGCAGAGCCCAGGCATTCGCCCTGAAATGGCCAGATTTAAACCATGCTCAATATAACCAACCGCAGGACAGCAGGAGCAGGTCCTGGTCTCCTGGTGTCCCCTGGCCGCTAGAGGTCTCACTGGCTCTCATTTTTGGACTGCTTCCCCAGGGGCGGGGCAGGAGAGAAAAGGACATTCTTAGGTACACTGGCAGAGAGCAGGGGAGGACCAGGACGGGTCCACCCCTTCTACCTGTGTTACCAGGAAGGCACAGGGCACCTGGGAGATGGATACGGGGGAGGGAGGAGGAAGTGAATGCAGCTTCCGAAGCCGGCAGGTGTCCCTGCACACCAGACCCTCCTCTCCTCCACATTCTCCGTCCCTGCCCCTCCCACGAGCCACCAGCTGCGCCCAGGCTGCATGGCACCCTGCTGTGACATCCCACGCTCCCTTCCCCAGCCACAGCATACTGCCCTTATGGTGTCTATAACCCACATTTCATCCAGGTGACTGGGGGGTTTGAACAGGAAGGGGCTTAAGCGAGCATAGGGGCCAGTGGGTCTCAAACTTGAGCCTGCCTAAGCACGGCTCTCAGGGCTTGATGAAGCAGCATGCTGGGCCCCACTCCCGGAGATGGTGATTTGGGAGGTCCCCGGGGGGAGAGGGCAGGGAACACGCGTTCCTAACAAGCTGCCAGATGCCACTGCTGGTGCTGCAGGTCCATGGGTCCACGCATCACTTTGAGAGCCACCTTTGCTGGTAGGCAAACTGGGGCCCAGGGAGGGGACCTCGCCAGGGCCACCCAGAGAGTAATGGCAGAGCCGAGGCTAGAACTCACGCCTCTTTCCTCACCGCTGCAGAAGTGGGGTGCACAGTGCCCTTTGTGCCCCAACAGCAACGTGATCTAGTCATGAGGGACGTGTCTTGGGACTCACACATTCATCTAGGCGCTCAGGGAAATGCCGATGCCAGGTGGTCAGCTGGGTGCGCTCACTGGCTACGGGACTTGTGTCCTCACCAGGGCCCGGTGGAGGACTCTGTTGGAGTCATCAGTGGGGCTTTAAGTATATCAACTCACTTAATCCCACCATAACCTTATAAGGTGGATATTTTTCAAAATCACTGTTGCACATAATTAGTATTGATGCTGAGGGTCACCCTCAAATAATGGACGGTGCAAATGGTAAATCTTTAGATATTAAGGGCCCACTGTAAATATCCACAACGTCTCCCAAGCTTTTCATTAGAGCATCCAGATTAAGTCACATCTTAGCAGCAGTTAGCTGGCATGTGTAGGAAGTGCTGAGAAGGTGACTTTCTTTTACTGAGCACCTGCTATGGGCAGACGACTACACCATTTCAATGACCCTGGGAGGTTGTTATTTAGAGGCAAGTTGTAGTGTAGGAGTGGGGCCCCCATTAGGGGTCTGGGAGCCCCTGCTGCAGCTGCGGACCCACCACTAACCTTCTGGGTGACCTCAGGAAAGTTACTTAACCTCTCTGTGCAGAATTGAACCTGGGGCCAGACATCAGTTCCTATTGTCCAGGACTGATGAGAGAAGCTGAGTCTGTATGAGTTAGATTCAACATACCCAGAATAATTTCCTCACTTAGAGGAAGAGTTGAGGCTCAGAGAAGTCAAGCAGCTTTCCCAAAGGTGTCTAGGCACGAGGGGCCAAGGAGCGTGGGGAGCAGTCTGAGGTATGGTTTGTTTGCAAGCTCTTCTGAGGTTGAGAAAGGGTAGATTTTCAAACCGGGGACTTCCAGCCTGTGAGGGAGTCAGGGCTGCCTCAGAAAGTGCAGACTAGAACAATCAAAACAGGGCATTTGCAGCCAGCTTTCGGACTCTGGGGCCAGAAGACTGGGGCATGCCTTGGGAGGGGCTCAGCCCTGGGCAGGAGCTGGCTGTCCCTAATGGAGACTTTTGTGGGAGCAGTGGAGGGTAGAGCTGCAAAGCTTATGATATGTTAGTCCTGGAAAAGAAAGTTAGAGATCATCCAGTCTACCAGGATCCCATTAACATGTTGTGATTCACAGTCTGAATCAGCGCGCCCAGTAACCTGCATTTTAGCAGGATATTTGCGAGGACCTTGAAAATACTGATTTCATTCAGTCCCTTAACTCTCAAGATGAGGAAAGCGAGGACAGAGAGGGAATGGCTTTCTAAGGTCACGTCTCCTCCTTATTCCTGTAACGACCTTTGCGCGTGGATATAATGCACATGCGCGTTGACAGGCCCGGGGCCAGCCACACTCCAAGAACTAGACCAGGTCCTTAGCTGCCCTGGGCCCCAGTTTCCTGACCTCTACAATGGGGCGGGGGGACCCTGGGCTGCACCATTGCGACCTCTGGTGTTCTGTAAGTGTTCGGATGTTCTGGGTGTTCTGGGTAATGGGCTTACACTGAATCTCTTTCTCGCTAGTTGGCCTCACGCATTATGGTGGTTTTACCCCTATCTGAGGTGATGGATGTGTTAACGTGTTCACCACCACGTTATTGTGGTCTCACGACATTGTATAAGCTTACATGTTAGACGTCAGTTATATCTCAACGAAGCTGGGAAAAAAGAGATCACCCACCTACTTACTTGCTAGCCCCCGGCCCCCACAGTACTGCACCCGCACAGCGCATGGATATGCTGCTCCACTAGCAGGCTGTGCTCTGGTCACTCTGTACCCCGGCCACCCGCAGGCACGAGCTGGGCTTCCAGGCTTCCCTCCCTCCAATGCGGAGCCTGCCATATTGTGAGACGTGGATGTTTGGTACACCCTGTGTCCTTCCCTTTCTGTGCAGATCTCGTGTTCCCGCGCCAGCGCTCCATCTCTGGGCTCCCACCAGAGGTCCGACCCCGGATGTCAGCGTGTGCACTCCTTCCTTTCCAGCCGTGAGCCCTTGGCTCCGGCCCCCCTCCTCCCTGCACCTCTTTCTCAGTTTACTTTTGCAAACCGCCCTGCCTGAAATGTCTCCCACTCCCAACTCCCCCTCCTCCCGCTCCCGCCCACCTTTCAAGGTCAAATTCAAGGGCAATCCTCTACAAGCCTTTCCCTGTCCGCCCAGGCCCCGTCCTTCGCCCTCGCCTTCCAGAGCACCGGCGACCTGAGTACTGTACCTCAAGCTAGGTCACTGAGGGGCAAGGAGGGAGCAACAGAAGACAACGTGTCAGCATCACCGTCTCCTGTTCCCAAATGACCCCATAGGTATCAGATTTGTCTCCCCTTCCCTGCCCCCCCCTGCAGGGCGTGAGCTCCGGGAGCCAAGCCTCTCTCTCCGTACTGTGGCCCCTTTCGACCGTACGGGTACTCTCGGCAGATGAAAAAACAGTGCTCAGAGGTGCCTTTGCTGCTTTTATTTTCTATGCGTGTTATTTCCAGGGCAGGGGCCATCACGTGTGCCGTTTTCCTGAGCTGTCCCTCTGCAGAGCCACCTCCCTGTCCCTGGCTCCTGCAGCCCTGTCTCGTTGGAAGATGATGCAGGGGGAGCACATGGATGGGCGAGGAGCACTGGTCCCGGCTACTGCAGATGAGGAACCAAGGCTCTCCGTACTAACCAGTAGCATGGACCAGGTGCTTGCTGGGCACCCGGCAGTTACGCCTTATCTCGCGGAAGCCTATGGAGGACGTGTCGCCATCACTGTCATGAGGAAACTGGGGCAGAGAGGCTGCAGTAATGCGTCCACGGCTTCCCCGATCTCGGGCCATATGTGAACGGAATCAGGGGCCTGGGGGCAACTTTAGGAAGCGCCTAACGTTACACGTGGGGAAGCTGAGGCTCAGAGAGGGGAGGAGGCCAAAGTCACACAGGCAACGAGAGGCAGAACCAGGGCCCTGAGCCTGGGGTTCCTGATGACCACTCTGGTGCCCTTTCCAAGGTGCCCCAGTCCGCGGAGACCCTGAGCCCTCCGGTCCCTCCTGGAGCAGCGCTTAGCGTGAGCCCGGCTGGCACTGCTCTCTCAGCCCCCGCTCACGCTCAGTCTGCGGCACTGAAGGTACCGGATCTGCTTGCGTGAGGATCTGCCAGACGCTTCTGTATCCTGTGCGGATGGCGCATGGCACTGAACACGCAGCGGGGGGCTCATGGCACGTTTGTCGACTGACCGCTGGCCTGCAGCTGCCGGATCGGCTCTCAGGACCCCCTACTCCAGTTCCAACGTGCTCTTGGTCACCCTGATTCCCTTGTCTGCCACCCCCTTCCTTTACTCTGCACTGGGAGCAGCCCCGGCCACGTGTGCCCGAGCCTTGATCTGCATTCCCCCTTCCAGCCCGGAGAGCTTATCGTGGGAAAGATGCGCCCGTCCCCATGAGCTCATTCCCCTGAGTGAAAGCGAGGGCTGCGGGGTCTCGCCCGGGGGCCTCGGCCTCCACGAGGGCTCCCGGTCACGATAATGCTTTCCCAGCACCATCCGCCCAGACTTCTTGGTAACCTGATGGTCTGAGACAAACCCTCTTCCTGCTGCCACTGCTAATGACATTGCATTATCTTAATAAGGTCCCCAGGGCTGCCAGGAGTGGGAGGGCTAAAAGGAAAATACGGGAAGAAGGCAGCAGCCAGGCTCCTGGCCTGGTCTGGGGAGCAGACTGCTGCCGGCGTGCGGAGCGACCAGCACGGGGCTCACGCCGGCAGCAGCTGTTGGAGGCAAGACCTTGCGGCCTTTACGGGACGGTGGCAGGAGACCCCGTGGAAACTGGGGACGTCACAGCTGGCCAGAGAGTGATGCTCAGGGTGTGAGGCATAGGCAGAAGGACTCCCAAGTGCTTGCGGGGTGACCAGAGCTAGGAGGGGACAGCGTGGGGCCAAAGAAAACATAGTCTGGTTGGAGCCTTTGAGGCCTTGCCCGGTTTCCGGGGGTGTGTCCTATCTGAAACAACCGGTGTAGGACAACGGTCCCCAAGGCCGGTGGAAATTGAGCACCATCTCAGAGGGGAGGGTCTGATGCCAAGGGACAGACAACATCATGGCGGGGAAGGCCTTCATCTCTCTTCTTGGAGAACGACAGAATGAGAGCTACAGGCAGGCTTTGGGGGCAGAATGGGCTCTGTGGGAAGGAATCCTGGGTCCTTCCACCACGGTGGCTGAAGCCATTAGGAATGATGTCCCCATGGGCGTGGCGATTCTGGGAGTTGGCATCTGAGGCCATAACTCGGAGCCTCAGCCAAAGGGCCACTTTGTAAGAAGAGGGTAGGCCGCTCCAACATCCCTCAGGGTGACAGAAGCGGGGTCACATCAAGGAGAAGGGAAAGGAGGCCTGACTAGAGAGTAGAAGCCCAATTGTGTTCAAGGGAAGAAGGGGAAGATAGTGTCCAGGAGGAGGAGTTGAGGGCGGCCAGTCCTGGCTCCCTCAGCCTCTGGGGGGCCGGGTCCCAAGGAGCGGCTTGGCCTTGCAAGGGAGTCTGGGAATTCTGAGTCAAGGCGGCCGCTGCTTTCAGTGGCCGCTGAAGTGCCTCCATCTGGGGAGGGAGAGAGGGAGGGAAGGTGTTCTGGGTGGTGGCTGCAGGAAGTCAACCACAAAGAAGGTCCCCGTGGAAAGGCTGCAAGGGGACTTGGCTGCAGGGAGAGGTACGGGAAGCCCTACATGGACAGGCTGGTGGGAGACAGAGAAGAACCCTTGCAGGGCAGCTCCGGGAGGGGTGGGAGGGAAGCACCGAGCCAGTTCTTCTGAAGAATGTGACCCGGAGGGCGGTTGGGGAGCGTTCCAGGCGGACGGCCACAGCCCAGGGTACGAAATAAAGTCCCCAGGGTCCCTTGTGGGAGGAGGCCAAGAAAATGTCCAGCCTCCCCCCACCCTGGGGCTCCTCTGCCCCCGGGAAGGGAGTGCCCAAGAGCAAGTCTGATCTTTGTCAGCAGGGTCCGGGTCCAGTGGGAACCGGGTGAGGGGAGGTGCTGATGGAGGCAGGAACGCAGCTGCTTCAGGGGCCAGATGGCTGTGGCGGAGCAGAGCAGGAGCAAACCGGAGGGAGGGCAGGGCAGACACAAGGCCGCCCCGCAGGCGGCCGGTCTGGCCTGGAGGGCTGGTGAGGCTGCAGGCACAGAGGCCCCCTAAGTGATCATCAGGAATGTGCTGGGAGGGAGGGTTCTGGAATGCAGCCCTCCTATACAACCCAATATCCTGCCCAAACCAGGAGGCCAACTCAGAGAATGTTCTCGTGTCAGGAGGGCGAGAAGTCTGTCTGCAGTGACTGAGCAAGTTTAACCCTCTCCCTAGGGAAGGCAGGGCCCACAGACCGGCGTGGCCTGGACAGAAGGCTGTGTGTGGGAAGGGCCTGGAGGGAAGGGACTTGGGGTCCTGGGCAGGCTCACTATGTGGCATGCTGAGACGTGCATCACCCTGAACCCACAGACCTGGGGCTCCCCTGAAGGGAGAGGTGCCCTGGAGGCAGCCATCTGTGAAGGGAACAGGTATGGGAAATTAGGGACACGGACCCTGGACGGCAGGAGGGGGACACTCTGGCGGACTTGGGGCCTGGCTTTGTGAAGAGTGTGCTCGTCTTTGAAGTCATTCCTGGGGTCCTGGACTGGGAGTCACAGGCTGGAGATGGGTGAACGGCACTCCAGTGTAGATTGTGCCCTAGTTTATCTCCCCAGTGTTATCCCTGTGTCCTTGTGCTCTTGTCACACACCTCGTTCAGGTGTTCTGGCCCCGCACAGGGGTGAATTCAGGAGAAGGTGGTGGGGGTGGGGCATCAGAGCGGCAGGGGCATTAGTGAGGGATATCCCAGGGGAGGTGATCCCCAGGAACTTTGGGTCCAGCTGCTATGCGGCGATAACAGCAGAACACCCTGGGGTCAGCATTGCAGGGCGGAAGGGGATGCACGCGGGATATGGGGGGGGCCCTGCCCCTCCACACCTGGGGACTCTCCCTCCACTGTCAGCTCAAAGCATCTGGGAGAGATTCGGTGTGGAGTTTCCCTCCCAGAAGCAGCTGTGCGGGGACCCCAAGGCCACCTTTGAAACTGTCAGCATCGTCCTTCGAAACAGTCACCAGAGGAGCCTGCTGCAGAGCCGTTTCAGCAATGCCACGGTCACCTGAACACATTTCCGACACCCTTCTCTGGAGACTTCAAACAGAGTTTTCAAGCCACCCAAGATAGTGGGTCTCATGACTTTGTAAGACTCATCTTTTTACGCCCGAAAAATACCGTCCTTGATATGCTGTTCAACTTGACGCAAAACAATTTCACTCTGTGCTCAAAGGCCAAAGCTTGGGCCCACTGAGGAAGCTCAGGAGAAGGCACCCCCAGCAGTTCCCAAAGAGAAATTTCCAAGAGGATATGGGGTAATGGCAGCTCCACTGGCGTAAGCGTGGGTCTCGGGCTGGGTTCTTTGCCAGGGACGGGGGCCGTGTGAAAAAAAAGTGCAGCGGGGCGCCTGGGTGGCTTGGTCGGTTGAGCATCCGACTTCGGCTCAGGTCATGATCTCACGGTCCGTGAGTTCGAGCCCCGCGTCGGGCTCTGTGCTGACAGCTCAGAGCCTGGAGCCTGTTTCGGATTCTGTGTCTCCCTCTCTCTCTGACCCTCCCCTGTTCATGCTCTGTCTCTCTCTGTCTCAAAAATAAATAAACGCTAAAAAAAAAAAAAAAAAAAAAAGTAAAAAAAAAAAAAAAGAAGTGCAGGTAAGAAAATGGGTGCTTGGGTTTCTCTTATATAACCAGGGGATTTTCATTCCAAATAAGCCTAGGACCTGGAAGAGAAGGACATCATCGACTCCAACAAACCAGTGCATATGATTTGAATAGAAATGCACATCTTCAAAGGAAAGGACCTGGTCCGGTCAGTCACGGTCACAGAGCTCTGTCCACATCCGACACACAGAAACGAGCAAGCCCTGAGGCAACGCCACTCACCAGAACTTTCTCCACCGTCAAAATGGCTGGGAGGGTCAGCCTCACGCCAGTGACCACAAACAGCCCCGACAGATCCCATTTTCCCCAGAGGAGGACCGTCCAAACCGAGCAGGGAACCAATCTGACCCACATCATCCCACTAATCAGCTTTGAACCTGAAAGTTGCCGCGCAGAGGGGGTACGGAACACACGCTTGCTGAACGGCACGGAGTCTGTGAAAGGCGAAAGGCTTGTCACGTATTGATTTCAAATTTCAAATTATACAACCGCAGGAAGTTAACCCAACATGGAGAATCAAGGCGGAGAACATAAACAAGAGGCTTATCCTTTAGCTCGGATCCCAAAAGAAGATCGGAAGGGCTCCAGGGGTCTCTACAGTCTCCTGGTCACAGATTTTGCTGTCCTGCAAGTCCCAGCTCTGGCATCTTCCTCTGTATGTGCTTACCAGAGTGGTGGATGGCTCATCTGTAAACACAAGGCCAGAGCACCTCCCCATCTCCCCAGGACCTGCCCGTCCCGAATAAGATAAAGAGGCGACACTCCGCAGGGGAGCCTCAGAGCGGCTTCCGTGGATCCACAGTGGGGAAGGGGAAGGGAGGTCAAGCAAGCTAGGAGCTGAGGCCCCTCGCTTCCGACCGAACTTGAACCCCTCTGCCCTCATCTGTATTATATCCTGTGCTTCCGCCTAAGAGTGTATCTCAGACAGTATTTTAGCCCCTTAGGAAGAGTTTGGAAATCGCCACACCAGGGAAGGCCTGGCATGCCTTCTAGTGAATAAACTTGCCATGCATCCGGGGTCCGGCTGGGCCTCCCCTCCATCCCAGCCCTCCGTGTCCCTCTCTGCTGTCGTCACGGGCCACCCCCCCGCCCGCCCTTCCTCCTCCTCCCCGCCGGCCCCCCGCCGGAGGGCCGTGATGCGCACCTGGTAAAGCGGACCTCACAGATGTTGCACATGTATGGCTTCTCCCCGGTGTGGGTCCTCATGTGCCGCGGCAGCTTCCCGGCCCCCATGATGACTTTGTGGCAGATGGGGCACTGCTGAGAGGCCTTGGGCTTCAGCTTGCGCTCCTCCACCAGCGGCCAGGGCGGGAAGAGGCCCCCCAGGTGGGTGGCACTCAGGAAGTTGAGATAGGCACCGTAGTCGTTCTCCGCCTTGATGGGGCCCAGCGGCCCCCCGGGAAGGTCGGGGAACATGTCCTTGAAGAAGTCGTTGGGGAAGGGGGGCGGTGGGGGCGGGGGCAGCTCCTCCTTCTCCTCCTCCTTGATCTTCCGGTTCTTGATGACCAGGTCTAGCGGCCCACTGTCCATGGGCTGCTCAGGCAGCTGGGCAAAGGCACCGAAGTCCCCCGGCCAGAGGTGCGGGAAGAAGTCAGGGGCGAACGGAGATAAGGAGGGTCTCCTATCAGTGATGTTGGCTTTGGGGTACAGGTTCTCCCTCAGCAAGGATTCGATGGAGAAGTCCCGGATGACGCCCAGATGGCCGGGGCTGCCGGCCTGGAAGGAATCGGGGAAGTCCCTGGGTGCGTCGGAATAGGCCTTCTCCGTGAGATGGTCCGTCTTGGAGGGGCTTTGGTGGCAGTTGATGTCCTGGGGGTCGGGCAAGTTTTCTTGGTCGGCGAAGTCTTCGGTGTCATCATCTTCGTCTTCTTCCTCTTCCTCCTCCTCTTCCTCCTCGTCCTCCTCATCGTCGTCATCCTCGTCGTCGTCGTCGTCCTCCTTGTCGTCCTCCTCCCCGCCGTCCCCGCCGGGCTCCATGATCTCCAGGCACACGTTCACGATGCACTGGATCTCCAGCATCCTGGCGGCGTTGAGGATGTGCTTGACGTTGGAGGCGGTGATGGTGAGCGTGGAGGTGTAGGCGAAGTCCAGGATGGCAGCCAGGGCCTCGGGCTGGACAAAGTCGATCTCGTAGACGTATGGCTGACTGGCCAGGGCGCCGGCCGTGAACAGCTTCTTGAAGTATTTGCTGCAGGCCGCCAGGACGGCGCGGTGGGTGCGGTACTCGTGCTCCTGCACCACGAGGAGCACGTCGCAGA
This sequence comes from Panthera onca, assembly GCF_046562875.1. Lineage (NCBI taxonomy): Eukaryota > Metazoa > Chordata > Mammalia > Carnivora > Felidae > Panthera > Panthera onca. The sequence continues at coordinate 67,112,330 of NC_138350.1, forward strand.
GCAGGCCGTCCTGCCGCTGCTCGTTCAGGCTGCACAGGACCTCGCTGCTGTGGTTGGGGAAGGGAATGCCGATGAGTTCGTCGATGCCATTGGCCATGTTCTCAGCCAGAGCCCTGCAGGGACGCACAGAGAGGAGGCCGGGGTTAGAGGCACAGTCCCGGGAGGGGACACCCAGCTCTGGGGCCGGTGAGGGGGGCCGCCGGGCTGGTGGGCGCGCTGGCCACGGCACCCCTGCCTTGGCTTAAGGCTTCCCGCTCCACCAGAAAGCCGACCCTCCTCCCTCTCGGCCTGGCCAAACCCCACCTGCGATTCAGAGCCCAGCGCGCAAGGCGGGCTTTTCACTGTACCCCCGGGGCCCTCTCCCGGCACCCCCAAGGCCCTTGGCCTGAGGCTTCTCAATGGGCAGGTAGTATACACCATTTAGCCAAGGCTGTGGAAGCTTCTCCTGGGCACGGTTCCACTGAATTCGCTTCCTGCTCTGGGCACTACAGGAGTGGCCCTCAGTCGAGGGCCAAGCAAGGGAGTGTTCTGTCGCCACTCAGGGCTCCTGCTGGGTAAATGCTCTGTTGTTTTGTTTCGTTTTCCACAAAGCCTCTGACTCGGGTAATGGATTAATATGTTGCTACTATTGGCTACTGTTCTGAGCGGTGCTGTGGTCCCCCCTCTGCCTGCCCCAACTCGTATGCTGGAACCTTAAGCCTCAGGATCTCAGAATGTGACTCCCTTCGGAGGGAAGACTTTTAAAGAGGTGACTGAAGATCAAATGAGGTCACGTGAGTCAGCCCTAATCTAGCATGACTGGTATCCGTATAAGACGGGAGGAGGACGCAACACTCAGAGGGCAGAGCCCGTGAAGACACAGGGAGAAGATAAGCCAAGGGGAGAGGCCTCAGAAGAAACCAAACCGGCCTGACACCATGACCCTGAACTTCCAACTTCCAGAACTGTGAGAAAATCGGTTTCTGCTGTTTAAGCCCCTGAGTCTGTGGCTCTTGCTAACTGCGGCCCGAGCAAACCGATAACAGCTTCTAGGAATCTTAACAACCAAATTTTGTGGCCCATTTTTGGCACAGGAATGGGGGCCTAAAGGCATATGTCTTGCCTTCTGACCTTACTTCCGGCTTTGTTCTAGTTGATGGCATTTCTATTCACTTGCAAATCTTGATCTTTTTTTTTTTCCTTTTGAATATTGACCTGCTATATATGTACATCGGTGAGCTGTTTCACATGTCAGTAAACGTTTAAATTCAGTATTAAATTCGAGTACACTGTTAGTTAACTTATCATGTCTGTATTCTGTTACCCTCAGGGAAACGCATCGCCTGCAGGGAGAAGCCTCTTCTGAGACCCCTTAGGATGAAGTGTGGTCAGTGACAGCCACCGGGAGGGAAAAGTGCAGGACAGAGGACACCAGAGGACATCACCTCCCTTCAGGGAGCCAGACTCATCGCCCAAGTCCACAGATTCAACCTGGACAAAAAGCCACTTCAGTTTTTGTGCCATGGCATCGAGGACCCCCTCTGCTTAGGGCAAAGCTTGATTGTGGCCCATGCGTAAATCCTAGCAAAAGCCTGGTCCTAACCCTGGTGCAATGATGGTGAAAAGCAAATAAAAATGAAAACAAAACCTGAAAGCCTCATGCCCCAGTGGGAAGAGCTTTGGGGATTCCCACACATTTATCTTCTGGACGTTTCCACTTTGGGAAGGCAGGTGCCATGGGAGTGGAGGAGTGAGAAGGGCCACTCACACGATACGTGCCCTGGGTGGGGACTGGAGGCCCCAGGGACCTGGCGGGGAGTGCAGGTGCTCAGGAGGTTTCCCAGAGTGAAGGCCTTGCTGCTGCCCTGCCTCCTCATCTTCAAAAGGGCCAGGGACCCCCACAGGCCACGCATTCATCCCCTAAATAGTCACTGGGTCTCTCCCTGTGCCAGGCACTGCCCTGACCTCTGGGGATGCACGGCAAGCAGACCAAGGTCCCTGCTCTAACAGAGCTTACAGAGACATAACTGTGATAAAGGAATATCAAGATTCACCAAAGAGAAACGGGGGCTCCCCGCACACCCATCAGAATGGCTAAGATAAAAAGAGAGACAACACCGCATGCTGGGGAGCATGTGGGGAAAACTGGATCACTCATCCATTGCTGGTGGACATATAGAACGGTAGAGCCTCCCTGGAAACAGCCTCGTGGTTTCTTACAAAACGAGATGTGTAACGACCATATGACGCAGCGCTCTTGATCAGGCACTGTTGAGCATTTGTCACCAAGAAATAAGAAGGCAGGTGCACGCAAAGACCCGAACGCCAATGTTCCCAGCAGCTTTACGCATAGCGGTCAATGACTGTGAAGGGTCCAGAGGTCCTTCAACGAGTGACCGGCTCACCAAGTGGTAGTGCACCTACACCACGGCATACTAGTCAGCAAACAAAAGGAATGAGCTACTGATACCTAAAAAAAGCCTGGATGAGCCAGGGTGAAAAAAGCAGCACCAACAGGTTACATACTGTATGATGTCATTTACGTCGTGTTCTTGAGGTGGTATAATTACAGAAATGGAGAACATAGGAGTGGTTGCTAGTAGCTAGGGAGGGGGTGGGGCAGGAGGGAGGTGGGCGTGGCTATAAAAGGGCAACAGGAGGGACCCTCCTGGCGATCGGGACCATTCTGTATCTTGAGTGTATGGAGGTCAATATCTCGGTTGATGTTTTACGGGGATTTTGAAAGATGCTACCATCGGGGCAAACTGGGTAAAGTGTACATGGGATGTCTGGATTATTTCTTAAAACTACATGTGAATTGGGGCACCTGGGTGGCTCAGTTGGTTAAGCACCCGACTTGGGCTCAGGTCATGATCTCGCAGCTCGTGAGTTCGAGCCCTGCGGCGGGCTCTGTGCTGACGGCTCGGAGCCTGGAGCCTGCTTCAGATTCTGTGTCTCCCTCTCTCTGCCCCTCCCCTGCTCGTGCTTATCTCTCTCTCTCACAAATAAATAAACTTTAAAATAAGCTAGATTTCTATTTTAAAAAAAACTACGCGTGAGTCGACAAGTTATGTCAAAAAGAGAAAGTTTAATTAAAAAAGTCAAATGGTAGGAAATAACTTAGACCAATAAATAGATCTCCTTCCACCCTAGTGAATGACTCTTATCATCTGTCTATAGTAGTGGGTGAGGTGGTGGGAAGAGGGAGGCTACTTTAGTCAGAGTGGTCAGAGAAGGTCTCCTTGGGCGGTGTCATTTGAGCTGAGGCCTGGATGGCAAGAAGGATCCAGTCATAGGATGCTGTAGGGAACAGTGAGTGCAAAGTAGGCAGTCCCATCAAGGTGCTCTAGGTCTGGGGGGCCAAGTTCTGCTCTGAATGGCCCCATTTAACGTGGTTCTTGTCCACTGAAAAACCATTTCACTGCTGCATCCCTTTGGGGGGGCTCAGATCCCTCGGCGGTCCTGTGTAGGACTCCCCTCTTCCTCTCTGACCAGGGAGGGCATCCCCATGCCGCAGGCCTCAGCTATCTGTGCTGCAGAGAGTGTTCTGAGGCTCCCTCCTTCCCTTACACCCCAGGCCTTCCTGTTGTAATGGTGGGAGCCAGAGGGAAAGCTTGAGAAGCCAGGGCAAGCGTTGAGGCTAGGTGCTTCTTCGGGGCTGCCATTTCTATTACGGTCCCAGGAAGGATGCTTTGTTGCAGCCAGGTGCAACATGACCTCCCGTGCAGTGAATAAGGGGACCTGAGGACACTGGTCCCCATCCCCCTGGCCCCAGCCTTCCGCTTCAGACACTCAGGCCTCATAGGGCAGACTGGGAGGACTTAGGGCCGGGCCAACCTTGGCCAACACCTTCTCTCTGCAGGCCAAGTGCCCGCCCTAAACAATGGGGTTCCCAAATGAGGGATCAGAGTCATCATCTGCCCTCAGGCCTGCTCATCTTCACGATCACTGGGGTATAGCTCCTATTATTATCACTATTTCTATCTCACAGAGGAGGTAAAGAAGGCACAAAAGGATAAATCACAGAGACGAAGGAACGGCGTAAAGATCTGAGTCTGAAGTCTGGCTCCTCGGGCCATGCTCTCGACCACAACCAATCTACCTCCTGCCTCTGCTTCACAAAGGCAACCAAGCATGGCCAGCAGTCCTTGCTGTGGCCTGAGTGGCCCAGACTCAGGGCGTTCAGAGATGCTCAGGGGTGCCTTTGGGGAGGAGGGTGGGAAGGATTTGGGTCAGCAGGAGAGGGCGGCCCTGCCTCCCCACGGGGGGCGAGCAGGCAGGGGCAGCGGGCAGGTGAAAGCCTGGCCAGCCTCAGGAACTGCAGTGTCAGGAAGACTTCCCAAGCAAGCCCCAGGTCGTGGCTTTTCTCAGAGTGGGTTCAGTGGCTCTCCTACTTGCTCCCCGGGCAGCCTCCCCTGGTGGTTCTGGCAAAGCTCCACCAGGGGACGGGGAGAGGGCGAGGGGAGGTGATGGAGCTGAGGCCCCATCAGGCCTTCTCATCCCGTCTTCTGAGCACCGCCTACCTGGATATGCTGACCGCCCACAGCGCTGTTCTCAAATATGCCCCCCGTCATTCCCCGGTACCCCCTTCCCTCTAATCCCCCAACACGAATCCTGCTTCGCAGCCCCCATGGCTTTGCTCATGCTGAGCTCCCGGCTAGAGAACACCCAACATCTTGCGTCTCCGGCATCCTTCACCTCTAGGGGGCCGCATCCCACCCGCACTTCAAGACTTCCCCCGTCCCTCAGTTCAGATGCCGGGCCTCTCCCGCCTTTAGATCTCCCGGACCCCTGATGCCTCCTACCGTTTATTTCACGCTGCTCGTGCTATAACTTATGTTATGCGCCTTGCCATTTCTGCTAGATTGTGAGCCGCTGGAGGGCGGGCTGTCATTACGATGCTCGGCACAGTCCTGGCACACAGCTGGTGAAGGTCTAGGGCAGGGGCTCCGGGCGCTGAAATTACCACGGTGCGGGTGGTTCACGACACAGTGGCACCCCCTCTAAGGGCAGACTCGAAGATGTCCCCCCACCCCATGATTCTTGCCTCCTGGTAGCAAGATCCGTGCCCTCGTGTGGCCCCCTTCCACGTGAATACGGCTGACCTGTGTAACCGATGAGATTTGTGGACCTGATGGTGTGGTCATGAAAGACATCCTGGGTGGGGGGTGGGGGGGAAGCCAGCTGCCTTGTGATGGGGACGCACAAGCAGCCCTATGGGGAGGAACACGTGGCAAGACTGTGGCTTCCTGCCAGCAGCCAGCCCCAGCTCACCAGCTGGGTGAATGAGCCATGGCGAGAGCGGGTCACTCAGCCCCAGTCAAGCCTTCGGATGACGGCAGCCACACTGACATCCTATCATCCAGGGAGATACAACTCCCTGAAAGATACGGAACCAGTGTCCCTTAGCAGAGGTGCTCCCGAGATCCTGACTGTGAGACAGCAAATGTTTACTCTCGTTTGAAATTTCTAAATTCTAGGGTGACTTGTTACACGGCAACAGGTCACCACACAGGGCCCCCCCCCCCCGCTGACGTCACACGCATTGTAGACGTGTGATCGTTAGCATGACAATTGTCCGGCAGATGGCAGTTAAGATGCTCCAGTCTAACAAAACCAGCGTATTACGAGATGATTTCGATAGATGCAAGTAGACATATTGAGGAAATGGCACCTTTTCCAAATTCCCACCAAGCACCATATGGGCAGCAGGGTCCTCGCGCTTAGAAACACCTTCTCATCTCAGACGATGGTTTGTAAATGAAACTTCGACTGCTAAGTAAAATGTCCAAATCAGTAAAACCCCAGGAAGTCGGTTCTTTACGGAGAGCCAAGTTTTCTTGCTTGCTAAGGGCTTATTCCTCTAAAGATGAAAAATGTTTTCAATGTTTTCCAGAGAAAATTCTTACAATTCTTTAAGCTTTCCCCCAACCTTTTAAAACAGAGGAGATGCGACCCATGGAACTGTGGGTCAGTGGTCAGTGTCTCATTGGAGCCCACCGAGGAGAGCAGAGTGGCCGTCCCTATGCTAAATGTCCCATCTCGTGTGCTCTTGGAGCATGTCTGCTGGGACTAGAAATCAGGAACCCATCGCTGTGTGACTTTGGGGGGCCCCTCTGCCTCTCTGGGCTTCTGCCTCTTCATCTCGTCCTCGACGAGTCATGGAAAACCTGATAAGTGCTGTCATGACTTTGAGAAGCTACAGGTGCAGAATGGAGAAATGAGGAGGCGGTAACAGGCCCGGGTGACCCTGGGCACGAAGGCCGGCCTGCCCAGCAGCGACTTCTCGCCGCACCTGGGTGCTGAGCCTTCGTCCCATCGCATTCCTGGAGGGGCGGATGTAATCCTGTCTTGGGAGCTGTTTTTCCAGGCAGGAGGCAGGTCTGCCACTTGCTGTTTCATTGTCTCTTTGGGAAAAAGTGCCCCCTCCATGCACCCTGGGAGCTTCCCTGGTGACCCTAAGATTCCCATGCCCTGGAGGGCCTGCAGACAGCACCGTCCCCAAGGGAAGGCCACGCCACACCCCCACCTTCCCGGCCAGGCCCTCCAGCCTCTTCCTCCCATCGCCGGAGACAGGGCAGTCCTGTCTCCAAGAATAACACACTCAGGAAAGACAATCACACACACACACACACACACACACACACACACACACAGAGGCCAGAAAGAAAGGGGCGGGAGAGGGGGCAAGAGGGGCTTGGAGATGGAGGGAGGAGGTGAAAGAGGAAGAATGCAGGGTGGGCGGAACCTTCTCCAGTGCGGTCATTATCCCAGAGGACCTCCCCTGGGCCTCTGCCCTCGGGGAAAGGCTCTAGAGCTCAGGTATGTCTGAGTAGCCCTGTCTGACCAAAGCAGCATTTCTCACCTCTGGGCCTCTGTTTGTTCAACTGCAGAATGAGAACATTACCCACCCCAGGTACGCACCTGCTCCCCCCCACCACCCCCACCAGGAGAGGCGGTCATGCCCTCTGAAGAGGGGAGGAGGTGCTCCTCCAAGAGAAACCAAGAAGTGGTGGGGGTAGGGCGATCGGAAGGCGCTTGAATTTTTGTGTTATTCTGTGTCCTCTTCTAATAACCCAATCAGTCAAGCATGCCAGCTAGCATTCGCGCTAATGATCGATCCCAACGACCATTTATGGACTGCTTGTAACATGTCACCCGTTGCACTTCTAATCTTTCCTCAACTGACACAGTTCTGAGAGGTACATATTTCATATCGTCACCTCCAATTAAGAGAGGAAGAAACAGGTATGGAGGGGGTCAGTGGCCTGCCAATGCCACAAGCCAGCAAGTGTGATGTGGGATTGGAGCCCAGCTGCCTCCGGTGCCAACACTCCTATCCATTCCCCTTTACACACTGCCTCCCACAAAGTCCAGCTTGGGATTTGAACCCTTCTCCCCAACGGTTGTCTCTCACTTTAGAGATTTCTCGGAGCCCGGGGTGAGGGATGTGTACATGGGGGCGGGTGGGGGGAAGGCTGCATGCATATCAGGAGTCTCGGTACCAAGTACAAATGAAAGGTATGGACAGGAAGGCTCCACACACCAGGCAATCAGGCTAGGCTTTCAGGAGGAGGGGCCTGTCTGTGCTGCACAGGATAGAAAGGATTTCACTGGGCAGAGGGGCAATGGCAATGTTATTTGGATCCGGAAGGCTTTGGATGTCCAGAATCCCCTCTGAAAGTGTTTAACCTGGAGTCCAAGTGGGATCATACAAGAAGCTATTCTCAGCCAGGCATGCGCCTGAACTTGACTGATGGCCACCTGATAATAGGAGGCCTACTCGGAGTGGTGGGGGGTGAGGCCCTGTTCTCAGACTACCTGGGTCCATGTCCCTGCTTCCCCACTGATGGCCTCTGGGACCTGGTAGGACCCTTCTCGAGCTCAGTTTCCTCATCTGTACAATGGAGATGATAGTCCTGTCTACCTCACAGACTCATCCTATGGGTCAAATGAGGTGAGGCACATAAAGGGCCTCCTGGTACATAGTAGGGGCTCAACAATTACGTGTCAGCAATTATGAAGTCCAGGAAGGACAAGGACCTCGCACTGATGTCTTGGCAAAGAGAAGTAGGACCGTACTGGGAACTACTTTGCCTTCTGCATAGTTTCCTAGAAGTCCACACTATTAAGCACTTCTCCTAAAGATATTCTGGGAAGGACACTTACGTGCTCCCAGGGCCACTCCTGGCACGCAGAGGGCATCGTCACCTTCCAAGGTCCTTCCATGCCTCCTGTCTCGTACTTCTAAGCCATCAGGCAGGCAAGGCTGACATAAATATGCCCATGTTACAGATGAGAAAAATGAGGCACAAACAGGAGCCTTGCCCAAGGTCGCACAGCAAATTAGTGCCAGGGTCAGAACTAGCATCAGGGTGTTCTGATGCCCCAGCCTCTACTCCCCTGATAGGCTACAGTGCCCCCTGCGAGGTGCAGAGTTGCCCAGCTAGTCGGGGACCCACGTTCTCGGGCTAGTTTTACTAGGAACGTGAGGTGCGTGGAAGGCAGGTTACACACTCCTGCCGCCCTCGGTTTGGAGGGAAGTAACTGCCTAGATCTCACCTGCTCCAGGCAGGGTCTGATCCTTATATGTCTGTATCATTTCCAGGATGCCATCAAATGGGAACATAGTAGATGCTGAATGAATGAGATCAGTTCAAATACATAGTGGGGACAGACCTGAAGTCACAAACGGCAGTGGGGTGGCTCGAGCCCTCTGCCTTGGGGACACCTAACATTTGATCAGAGCCCTGTCATTCGTAAGGCATGTATACTCATTCATTTCATCCTTATTATGATCCCCATTTGATGGGGATCAGAGAGGCTATGTGACCTGCCCTAAGTCACAAAGCTCGGTTCAGCAAATCTGGGGCTCAGGATGATGCTTCCATCTGCCAACCCCCCAGGGCAGGCTGGCCCCAGCAGTGGCAGACTACCGCTGCCCCGGGAGTGGCCCCACTGGTCTCCAGTCCCAGCTCCTCCCCTGCCTGGGGAGCTTCAAAGCCACCTGGCAGAATTGGTGGCTGCGGTGAGGGCGAGGGGGCTGTACAGGGGCAAAGGAGGGATGTGGCTTTTTCTTCCAGACCTGGGAATGAGGCTGGGCAGTGGACACCTGCATCCTGTGAGCAGGTTCTTACTCCCTGTGGTCTGTGTAGGCATTGAATTCTGCAAGGGTCCGGTGGGCCAGGGCAAAAGAGGCACAGGGAGGCCTGGCCCAAGCAGCTGGCCAGCCCCGCAGACCTGTGCTGGGCGCACCCCACCCAGCCCTTGGCAGGTCCCCTGAGCGGGGGCAGCCACAGCCCATGGCCCCGGGATGCCCCGGGGCCTCGGCTGCCCCAGAAGCTGGGGCCAGACATGAGGGCTGGGAGGCTGGGAAGGGTTACTTCAACTTCCAGCCTGCCGGAGCACCCCAGGAGGAGAAGCCGGCCCCACCCGCCCTGTTTCACAGTTCTCTGCTGAAGCCCCCGAGTTAACAAAGCTTCAGGCCTGTTGAGTTCTATATTCTGAGAGGCTTGTCCACATCTGCTTTTCTGCATACGTTTCCCTAGGATCCTTGGTACAGAAGGAATTACTCGGCCCATTTTGCTAATGAGAAACCCCAGCTCATGCTGGTGAACACACTTGCCCGAAGTCACAGAGCGAGGTGAGTCACAGAGACCCCAGACGTCCTGCCTCGTAGCCCGGACTCCATCCACTGTATCAGGCTGTATCCCTTGCCAACGACCCCCCCTCACCACCGCCGTCTCCCCCTGCCCCCTGCGTTGGTTTGATCAGAACGAAGTCTAGGACCCCTCCTAGGAGCTGGAGTAGGGACAAAAGCCAGGGTGGGCTTCTTGTCCCTTAAATTCTTATAGACGTGAAGCATACTCTAGGGACAGACTTGAGGGGTACCCAGGAGGGTGGCTTGAGAGATGGGCAAGGAGGAACGAGGGGCGGCTCTGCACTGGACTTCGGTGATGGAGGGGGGACAGGGGTATATGAGTGTCAGAGCTGTTCAGTTACTCCCTGGAGGAACCCCCTCGTCTTTACAGCAGCAGCCTGTGAGCAGCTGGGTCTGCAGGGGCCACAGCCCACAGACCCCCGCCCGAGGGGCCTTTTACTTTGCAAAGTACATTCACCTCCTTGGTGCTGTACCCATTTAGCGGATACAGAGACAGAAGTAAACCGAGGTCCAGGTCATAAAGCAATGTGGTTACAAGACTGTTGAAGAACTCACATATTTCCGCGCCCCCCCCCCCCCCCCACAGGCCACTTCTACTGCTCTGCAGTAACCTTGCTGACAAGATCGAAAGAGCGGGTTCTCTAAGGGGCCGTGTGGCCTCAGGAACACAATGAGAGAGGCAGGCTGGAGGGGCTGAGGGTCGGGAGAGCAGGAGGGTCCCCTGTTGACGGCCGGAGCACTGGCTGGCTGGCCCGGGGGAGTCTGGGTTGGACAAACAAAGTGGTGCCCCTTCAAGCTGCTGTTCTTTAATTATTTATTCATCCTTTATTTACTAGAGGGTGAGGTGAAGGGGGGCCAGGGAACACTCGTTTTCTTCTAAGAAAAATTGCACACCTCTTTATGTTCAAAATAAGGGATTTACGGCTTGTGTTTATTACAGGCGATTTCCTGAGCCAGAAAACTCCTTGGGAGGCTTATTAAACCTTATTAAACTACTGAAAATCTAGATAATAAAATAAATCACTTGTCCCCCCCTAAACAGCTCCAGGCCCCGTGTCACGGAGTTTCAGAGTCTCAGCTGCCTCTGGCTGCCTTTTCAGGTATGCTGGTTGGTCTGCTTGGCTCCCTGAAACCGGCATCAGCAGGGGACAAACACATGGGGGGGGGGGTGGGGACACACGAGCACGCTGGGAGCACTCTTGTCTTTAGCATTTCTGTCCAAGGAGGCTGTCTCCTGAGGGGGTGGGGGGTGGGGTGGGAATGATTTAGATGTTGCTAGTTATTTAAGGGGCTGTGCGTGGATTCTTGGGTTGAGCCCTGATTTCGACCCTTCCTGGGGATGTTTCAGTGTCTCTTCTAGAAGGCACCAAGGTGGCCACTGAGGTGGCTGGCCTCTGAGCGTGCTCTGCCTGTACATCATCCTGACCCACGTGCCAAGGGCCCCCCGTGCTGCGCCGTTGCCGCTGAGTCAGGGGACTTAGAGTGGGAAAGAAGGAAAGCTGGAGGCAGGCGAGAGGGACATAGCTGGGGTAGAGAAAGGCCAAAGTCAGTTTTTCGAAAGAGCATGAGGAGTTAGGGCTGAGCCGTGCGCAGGTGTGACGTCTGCAGGGCGGGGCTGGCCCCTTTTGGGGAGGGAGTCCCGTTCAAGCCTGCGCTTACCATTGGTCTCTGCTCTGCCGCTGAGTTACAGGTGACCTTGGACCAGCCAAGTTCCCTCTCTGAGCGTCAGCTTCTTCTTTAACGGAAGCCCAGGAGGCTGCTGCCCTCAGACTTGATGGTTCTATGCTGTCTTCCAGCTCACCCACTTAAATATTTCGGCTCCGGGGTTGACCTTTGGATCCCAAGGTTAGGGACAGCTCAACTTCTGCCATCTTGGGGCTGCTGCGCCCAACTGTTTCTGGATTCTGTCCACCTTCCCCCTCTGCCCAGAGTGAGGGGAGACTCCACAGATTGGTAAAAAGTGTCTGCTGTGTTCCCTCAGCCTGCCGCTAAGGGAGGGCGACGAGACTGACTGTATTTATCTTCCTGTCAGACAGGTGGCCAACGATGGTTCCGGAGCTGTGCAGTGGCCGGGGCAGAGAATGGAAGCTGCGTCTCCAGAATGTTCACTAATTCATTACCAACAACCCCTCGGGCCCTGTGGGAGGACGCCGGGGCACAGACAGGGAGGCAGATTGACAGAGAAGCAGTCTATGGGAGACAAGGGGTTAATTCGGAGCTCCCTCCAACTGACATCAAGGGAATCAAACCCGTAACTGAGATGTACAGAGTGCCCATTCGGCGCCAGTCGCTGTCCTAAATGTTTTATACGATTCTCTCACTTAATCCTCTCAAAAACCCCACGAGGGAGCCGGTGCCATCATCGTTACCCAATTTTTCAAACGGGGAGACTGAGGTAGAGCTGGGATGTGAACCCAGGCGGCTGAGCCCCACGTGTCTTGAGCAGGCCTGCAAGGCTGCCTCGCAGCTGGTGGAGTTTGCCCGTTCTGCCGAGGGCAGAGAGGGAAGGCTGGATTTCCTGGCAGTAAGAACTCACAGTACAGACCTAACGCTAATACTGAACACCGGACAGTGCCGAGTGCTAGCCCAGAGGCGTGGACAGGTCCCCCTGGGGGCTGGGGTCAGGGAGGGTACTCCAGCAACAAAGTGGGGGCGCTGAGCTCCGAGGCCCCGGGCAGCCGGGGTGTGGGGCAGGGAAAGCAGAACATTCTGGCAGAGAGAACAGTGTGTGGCAAGCGAGGGCACCGAAGCTGGAGCTTATCAAGGCAGGAGCAACGGGCAGCAGGGCGCTGGGTTCCGTGGCGGCTGCTCACTCTTCGGGGGTCTTGGGGGGACGGAGGCGGTGGCGGGGCAGGGAGGCGAGGCCTCACAAACGTTTGGACTGTGTAAGAGGCCATGGGGCGGAAGTCAGAGAAGGTTCTGGAAGGGAGAGGAACCTGCCCGCCACCGCATTTGAGGTTGGTGTCAGCGACAGGCAGTCCCAGAGCGGACAGGGCAGCCGGAAGTCAGCTAGGAGAACGTATGTTCTGACCCCTGAGGCAGCTCCCATCACTCACAGGCACGTGCCTGCCCTTCTCTGTGCATCAGACCTCGGGTGAGCCTGGGTGGGGAGAGGCTCCAGCGGAGGTGGGGGCTGTGGGAGGCAGGAGGGCAGAATCACACTGCCAGGCCTCGGCCCAGGTGGAAGACGTCCTAGTTATGCCTTCTGCCTCCCTGCCGTCGTCCGCTTCAATGTGCAGACGGGGCCCAGATCGGCCGCCCAGCTGGATGGCCTCAAGGATCCCAGCCCTGCCTCTGTTTTCCAAAGGAAGTGAAACCTCAGATTTGCCTCGGATCTCGCTCCTTTCTTCTACGCAGACGGCATCCACCACCAGAACCGCCTGGTGTTTGGCTGGGAAAAACAAACTGGAAGCTTGCAATTTTCAGGCTTAATTGCACAGTTACATATAATGTTATTATACGGAACTTTTATTGCACTGGGAAAGTCCAAGCCTTTCCTTTTCCTATTTATTCTCCAGCCTAGTCTCTCCTCTACTAGAATGTGCTTCCTTGCCCGCTGCAGAAGCTGATGGCTGTTCGGTTCCAGGAGCCCTTTCCAAAGCAAGGACAATTAGGAGGTGAGTGGAAATCATTTGTCATGAGTGGTTTCCTAGTGGAACATCAGTTAATCAAGTCACAAAGGTCACCGATTACTCACCGTGTGCTTGACCTGGGCTTCACACAGCGTGGGGTTTTAAGCAAGACCTCACACCTACTTTTGAGGGGCTTCTGGCCTTACCGAGCAGTGAGACTAACCCACAGCAAAATATCAGACAGAAACAGAAACCAAGAAGGAACCCAGTGTGGTCTGGGTCCTACGATCAGGAATGTGAGGCCAATAAGTGATAGGTGGCTGTCCAGGCCACACAGCTGTCTGGGCAGGAGCCCAGTGCCAGGCTGTTGTGACAGAGAGACTAAATAATGGTGTGAGGCTGTGAGCACAGCCCCGGGAGTCCAGCCTTCCCCGTAGGTTTGGTTTCCCCAATGCAAATCTGAAGGAACACGAGGCTTTCTCCCCTCCGCCATGTTCGTCCTCAGCCACAGGAGCCCGGCACTAAGGACTGGGGTCTTTGACAGCCTCTGGGGAGGTGCCTCCCCTGCCAGAGCCTTCCAGAGTAACTGCCCCAAGCCCAACACTCACCCTGCCCTGCGTCACCCACCAACACTCGTTCTCCATCTGCACTGAGAGTTTTGATCTCCAGAATATCACAAATTGCACTGAAAATATTCTCAAGGCACAAGAATCCTCACCGCACCACCCCCCCCCACACCCCTCCCAAGCAGCCCCCAGCCCAAAGAAGCCTGGCTGACCTACTGATGAGCTGGAAAGGGCTCAGTGATTTTCTTGCACCTAAGGAAGTCTGGTCCCCCTTTGAAGTCTCAAGATCAAACATATTGAATAAGAATTATAAGGTTAAAAAGTTAGAAGAGAGCTGGCAAAAACCCCCATTATTTGCAGAGGATACGATTGGATACTTTCCTATATAAACAATGGACAAGTTCAAAAATATGTTAGAGGAGCCCATTTACTTGGCAACAAAAGTAGATGTAACACCTAGGAATAAGCTCATAAGAAATGTGCAAGATCCATACAAAGAAAGTTTAAAACCATGACTGAAACGCTTTTTAGAAGTACTTAAGTGGAAAGATATACGCTGCCCTTGGCTAGGGAGCCACAATGTTGGAGTCATGCCACTGCCCCCTAAATTGTTCAATAAATGCAATACGATCCCAGTAAAAATATCAACAAGAATTTCGATTGAAATGAGATAAGCTGACTCTAACGTTCATGCAGAAAAATAAGCATTTAAGAATAGCTGAGAGCATTTTGAAAAGGATGAGTAGCGGGAGGAGAGAGACTAACCTTACCAGATAGGAAAACACATGATAAAGCCATAAAAATAAAATATTTGGTACTGGATCCTGAACAGTGAGACAGATCAATAGCAAGTCATAGACAGTCCATAAATAGACTCATATAAATTCATATCTATATAAATTAAGCACACAATAAAGGGGGCAGCTCAATGTCTATTTTAAGATGAAATTTTCAATAAAAGGGATTGGGACAACTTGGCCAAATCATATGGGAAACAAAACAAAACAAAACAAAACTTGGATCTCTTCCTCACTCCTAATGCCAAGATAAATGACAGGTACGGCAACAACTTAAAAGTTAAAAAAATAAATAAAAAGGAAATATTGGAGGATGAGTTTATAATCTCAAAAGGAAATGCCCGTCTAAGTAACACAGAAACTCCAGAAGCCACAACAGATTGGTAAATTTGATGAAATAATGACTTAAAATTTTGGGCACATCAAGAATCCCGTAACAAAATACGGGTGCCTGATGGCTCAGTTAAGCGTCTGACTCTTGAGCTCAGCTCAGGCCATGATCTGATGGTTTGTGGGTTTGAGCCCCCCCATCGGACTCTGAGCTGGCAGCACGGAGCCTGCTTGGGATTCTCTTTCTCTCTCTCTCTCTCCCTCTGCCCCTCTGCCCCTCCCCTGCTCGTGTTCTCTCTTTCTCTCTCTCTCTCAAAATAAATAAATAAAAACTTACAAGAGAAAAAAGAATCCCATAACAAAATCAAAGCACAAACTGGGAAAAATATTTGCAAAACATGATGAAGGGCTAATTTCCTTTATAAAGAGAGAGTATATTAAATCGGCAAAAGCTCTCTATAGCTTGCTAGAGAATTGGGCAAAAAAAAAAAAAAAACATGAATAGGAAGATCACAGGAAAGGAAATACAGTTTTTAAATATGTGAAAAGTGCTCAATATCATTCAGCATTAAATACATAAAGATGAAATATAAAGAGATTTTAATTTTCGTGTCAGATGGGCAAAAATAAAAAATTCTGATGACCGAGAAATTTCCCTTATAGATATTCATCATATATATAAAAATAAAAATAAATATATATATATATTTTGGGGGGAGTGGAGAGAGAGAAAGTAGAGAGAGAGGGGAAAAGGGAGAAGGAGAGAGAGAATCCTAAGCAGGTTCCATGCCCAGCACGGAGCCCAACACAGGGCTCCATCTCATGACCGTGAGGACATGACCTGAGCTGAAATCAAGAGTCAGATGCTCAACTGAGCCACGCAGGTGCCCCCATCTTATAGTTCTATTATCACATGTGTCCAACTTATGTACAAAGATCATCCCTGCAGCACTGATTCTAAAAGCAAAGACTAGAAGCGAACAATATGTTCAGCAATGGGGGGCTGGCTAGACACATGGTGGAGTTTTACGCAGCCCTTGAAACGAATGAGGCATGTCTGTGTACGGCAATATAGAGAACCGTCTCTCAGATTTAATTGCAAAGCATACTACGGAGCACGTGGTTTGTTGCCATGTTTGGAAGGCAAAGGATGACCACATCCACATATCTGTTCGCAGATGCCTGGCTATCTTTGGAAAGACACCCTCTAAAAACTGGCTACTGGTTCTTTCCAAGATGGGGTTGGAGATCTGCCAGTGGGGTGGAAGACAGATATATTTCCCTACACACACTGTTTGATATAGATGATATTTGACTTTTAAAGCCATTCCTATTAACAATATTGAGTGATCTGGAGTCTCTCCCTTCTTTCACAAACTCCCAAATCTGTGGGGTTTTTTTTTGTAATGTCTGATCACTTTTGATTCGTTGTAGGGCTTTTCAACTATCCTATCTCAGTTTCCTGTCTGTAAAATGGAGTTAACCACCCTGGGGTGTCTATCTCGTAGGTGGTTGTGTGGATCAGATGAGAATTGGCTGAGGACAGGCTTTGGCTGCCTTCAAGTCTTGCAGGATATGACTGTAGGGTATTAGGGGTGGTCCATGCTCTGTCCAGCACCCATGTGCCATAATTCCTGCGGCTACAAAGGCAGGCCGTGGGTTAGACTCTTCAGTAGTGGAAGGGCGCCTGGTTTCAGCCTCAGGAGGCTGTTTGCTATTCCAACACAGGGAAGAGGAAGAGCCCTGATATGTTTCGCACCACCTGAGTGTCAGGACTCCTAGGAAGGGCTGGCTGCAAATGGTGATCTCTCAATAATCAAAACCTACTGCTTTCTTGTCAACCACCTATCTTACACATATAAACTCATTCATGATGTCCATTTTACAGATGTGGCCACTGAGCTCTAAAGGGTTGAAGTGACCCACTCAAGATACCCAGATAGTAAGAGTCTGAGCCTCCCATGGTCCCTGTTCCGTACAGAACTTTCAATGACTCCTTTTGGGGGATCTCACCATCCCAGTCTGCCCATCATGATCCTTTATAGTCCAATCTTGACCTTGTTGCCCAGAGTCGTCTAACCTAGATTCTCTGCATTGTCCTCCAGACACACCATGCTCATTGCAGCTTCTGCACCTGTTCCTGTAGCCTGCTCACATCTCTACTCTAGTCTCACCTCTCCTGTCATCCCAGTCTCTTCAAGACCCTGTTTGAATCTCACTCTTTCATGTCTAACCCAAGGTGACTTTCCCCTGTGTGGCAGCCAGCCTCCGATCCCCAGTGATCCTTGATTCTTGGTATTCAGGAAGTGAATTCCCCTCCCCCACCCACATTGTCATCAGGGTTGGTCTGGATGTGATAGTGTGCGGCTTCCAAAGCTAGGTTAGAAGAGACACTGCCAGTTTTGCCTTCCTTTCTCTTGGATCTCTTGCTGTGGGGGAAACCAGCTGCCACGTTGGGAGATACTTTCATGGCCCTCGGACAGGTAGGTGTCCTACCAACAACCAGCACCAACTTGCCAGCTATGTGAGCGAGGCATCTTGAAAGCAGGTCTTTCAGTCCCAATCAAACCCTAAGATGACTACAGCTCCAATAAGTCAACATCTCGACTTCCACCTCTTGGGAAACCCTGGCCCAGAACTCGCCAGCTAAACAGCTTCTGAATTCCTGACTATAAAAATCATAAGGATAATAAATGCTGTTGTTTTAAGCTTCTAAAAATGGGTTATGCAGCATTTTTGTTATGCAGCAACAGCTAACTCATGCACATATCTTTCAACACCTTTGGGGGTCAGGACCTTACCCCTTGGCCCTCATGCATTTACTCCCTTGCCTAGCTTTCCGTGTATGTATTCTCAGCTGCCCAACAAAATAGTAAACGTGTGTGGGTAAAAATTCCCCTAGATCTCCCGTCATGCCTAGTTGGGGGACTGGAGACAGACAGAGCCGCAGCGATTTTCTGGCTTACTCTTTGTGAAGAGAAGGCAAGTGAGTAGATGGAAGGCCACAGCCCACAGGTGTGGAATGCTTCCTGCTTGACTGGTACCCACCTAAGTATGCAAGCAACTCACAGAACACCTGCAAACCTGCCACCCGAGACCCACAACTCACCCACACACCGCAGCATTCGTGGAGAAGCCTCCTGCAATCCACTTCTAGGGGTGTCCCAGAGGGCGGGAGGGGGAGGTGGGGGGAGAAGAGGGCCTGGAAAGGGCTATTGTCTCATACTTACGACCCTGAATGCTACTGGTGATTTATTGCTTGTTCCACACCCTTTCCAAAAATATTTCTTTCAAAGCCAGAGTAACAGCCTCCATTCAGCATTTCTGACACTCAGTTCTAAATAGATGGTATGCTTAAGCCCAAAGAACAGTTTTGGAGTTTAAGGATCATAAAGAAAAATACTGTAAAGGGAACTACCACTTTCAAAGCAGCGCCGCCCCCCCCCCCCCAGTCCCTCAAAGAGTTGGAGCTGCCTGCCCTGTCCCTAGAGACACATCTCCAAAACCACCCAGGCTCTTTTTCCCTAAAGGCAGCCTGTGGGAGGACACGACCTGCACCCCCGAATTCCCTCCCGCCACCCATCTTTCCCAGGCCAACGGGCTGATTTTCCAAGGCTGATCAAAAAAAAAGTTGAAGGAAGGAAGAGAGCTCTTTTGTAAAATGGTGTCTAAACAGACGCGCCCCCCCCATTTTGGGGGCCGGGTGGGTGGAGGTGACCAAAGATACAATTATAACGGAGCCCATCCTCTCCCACGAGACCCATTTTAACCAGTGTGTAATAAAGCCCCAGCTCATCCACCCTCTGATTTGGGTCAGATGAGATGAATTTTTAGCTTTTCTGGGGAGCCAGTGCCAGCGGGGGAAGCAGAGGAGGGGAGGGACGAACAAATACGCTACAGTTCCCTGGAGGAAAGGAAACGTAGGGAGCAGACGGAGCAGGGACTGAGGAGGTCACCCTTTGCCTCCTTCCACCATGTCTCCACCCTGTCAACCTCCTCACCCTCCTTAACCTCTATTGGGTTGACTCTCGCTCATCCTTTGAAACTTTGCCCAGGCGTCACCTCCTCCAGGAAGCCTTCCTGAGTTAGGTGCCTGCCTTCCATGTTCTGTTCCTTGCCTGTCTCTTAAGCCCTTGGCACATGGAGGTATAACTGGAAAATGGGTGTTACCGTGATTGATGTGAGGTGCTGGGGGTGGGGGCTCAGGACAGGGGTAGACAGACCACAGTGGGTGATGCAGGATGAGCATAGGAGTGTCAGGGATCTCCAAAACCCATTGAGTGAGAGGGGCTGCCAGGAGGGAGCTAAATGCGTCCCAGTACACCCCCAGGAGCTTGAAAGGTGGTGACCGAGCAGCCATGGATTGCTGGGGCTGGGGCGGGACTGGACAGGGGTATAGTATGTATGACCCTGCTCCAGCCTGTCCAGCCGAGGAATTTTCCAGGTAGTGAGGGAGGCAGGGCATCTTGGAAGACGCTACAGGCGATTTATAAAGCTTCAGTTATTGAAATTGTGAAAGGAACAATGGGTACCCAGATGCAAAGCTCGTCAGAGAGAAGGGTTAGGGAGGAGGGCTTCCTAAAACAGACAACAGTAGGCTTGGGCAAAAGTTGGATTACTTACATATTCCCCCAGGAAAGTGTCATTCCTTCCTTTTCCCCTTCGCCCCAACATTCACCATGGTCTGCAACTGAGAGGGCCAGCCAACTGGTGCGTTCCTGCCCTGGAGCTCTTGGCCCCCTCCTTTGTCAGGCATGTTCTTACCCTCTCCAGCCTGAGACCCCGTGTCCCTCCCTCCAATCGTCCTGGGTCCTGAGTAAGCCCCCCAGGCTGCTGGAGTCAAGGGTGGGGGGTGGTCTTCAGACCCCATAAAACCCCAACTCCGTTGTATGCTGAGCAAATGATTTTGCACGCACACACGTACGGTTAGTTTTCCAATGCATGCAGATGGGATTGTAAGGAATTCAACACAAACGCACAGAAAAACATTACTGAATTATAAGAGGCAGGTACAGCCAGGTGGAGGTCCAAGAAATGTTTTGAGCTTTGAAAGGATCCTCATTTTTATTAAAAAAAATTTTTTTTTAACGTTTATTTATTTTTGAGACAGAGAGAGACAGAGCATGAACAGGGGAGGGGCAGAGAGAGAGGGAGACGCAGAATCCGAAACAGGCTCCGGGCTCTGAGCGGTCAGCACAGAGCCCGACGCGGGGCTCGAACTCACGGACCGTGAGATCATGACCTGAGCTGAAGTCGGACGCTTAACTGACCAAGCCACCCGGGCGCCCCGGATCCTCATTTTTAAAAGGATGGGTCCACAGGATCGGAATATGAGGGCCTTGACAGTAAGGTTTGCTTCTCTGGACCCTGCACAGGATGGACACGGAACTTCATACCAGTAGGCATTTGGCCTATGTTTGTTGAGTGACTCATTGAGCACGTGGGGGCCGGTTTACTTTGAAGTGGTATGACCTTGCCTCTCCTAAGGAGGAAACGCCTGGGAACATAAATAGTAAAGAATAATAAAGAATGGTAAAGCCCTCGGTGAGCAGCATCGTATGCTTCTGTATGCTTCACCCTTCTAGTAACGTCGGGCCCGGCCACGAACTGTGCGTCCGTGCTTTTGTGTAGCCAAGGAGAGCAAAATGCTAAACCAGAATATTTACATGAGTTACATCTCCCGAGGAAAAAACAAAAAAGTGAGACTCTTATTTCTTCGGATTCAACAATACTGCCTAGGGATAAAAAGGATTTCCTCTGAAAACCTCCAGCTTTACAAATGCTACAACCCCAACACAACAAACACCACCACTGAGATACTCCATTTTGTTCTTGAGCAGTCAGAGAGGTGAGGGGAGCATCTGGTTGGTGCTCCCGGAGAGATCTGATCCTCGGGAGAGGAGACAAGAGAAGTTCCCTCTCTCCGTCTCCCAGAAGGACCTGGGTTGGCTGCAGGCATGCATCATGTTGGATGGTTCACAATATCATTTCTGTGCTAAACATCCTATCATGTCAACCCACAGAACCACTGAACCCTGAGCCTGTCAACAGATCTAGAGCATTTTTAATCTCATGCACCATTTCTTGAGCATCTACTATGAGCCAGGTATTGAGTGGGCTCTTTTACGGATATTATCTCGCTTAATCCTTATGACAACCCTGTGAGCTGGTTGTTTCTACCCCCGTTTTCCTCTGAGGAGACTGAGCGAGCAGGGGTGAAGTCACACGTCCCAGGCATCCAGTCAGGAGTGGACTATTCTATTCTAGGAGATCCATCGGAGAGCATCCAAAGGCCTCAAACTGGGATAATGGTGGGGCAAGCTGGAAATACTGTGTGCAAACATCTGAAGAGGGTTCCTAGGGTGTCAGGGCTGGACAAGATTTTTCTAGTTGAGGATGCTGAGGCCCAGAGGGGAAAAGAGACTCGCCACTTAGTTATGGCAGCAAATTCAGTGTGAACTCCTAGTCATGGCCATCCTATCGCTCTGGCACAGGGACTGTAGTGACCACGTGGGGCCCACCTTTTGCTTCCCAGCTACTTAGCTCTCCACTGTGGGATAGAGGCCCAGGCAATGGTGGGTGGGAACAAGTCTGTAACTCTGCCATCCAGCACTCCAGAAAAGATTAGAACACATGCTTCTCACCCCAGAGGTACCCTCCCTCCTTCTCACTGCCCAAAGCCCAGAAGGGAGAGACCAACCAGGACTTGCCTGGTTTAAACATTCAAAGACCCACATTCTGGGAATCCCCTCAGTAACCCTCAAAGTGGGACAGCTGGTCACCCTAGACAATCTCCACCTTCTTGTATATATCACCTCCACTGACCCCCGCTGCCACCTCTGATGATCACACGACCCAACAGCACTAGAAAACAGTGCTGGGCTTTGGCCCTAGCCCACGCTCTTGAGGCACGACCCAGCCCTAATCAATGGCACAGGAAAAATTCCTGCCATCATCATGGGTTGCTCAAC
Organism: Panthera onca; assembly: GCF_046562875.1. Classification (NCBI taxonomy): domain Eukaryota; kingdom Metazoa; phylum Chordata; class Mammalia; order Carnivora; family Felidae; genus Panthera; species Panthera onca. The sequence continues at coordinate 67,134,206 of NC_138350.1, forward strand.
CCTGGCACCTTTCTGCTTTACCTGTGAGAGGACAGCCTTCTGTCTTGGGCTCCCAGAGGGACACAGGGAAGGAAGGGGCAGATGTCAGGGAGGCAGATGTGATGGGGGTGGGAAGAGGGGAGGGAGGGGGAGGTAATGAAATTGAGATAGGGAGAAAAGGGAGCAAAGGGAGGCATGGAGAAGGGACAGAAAGAAGGACAGGTGGCAAAAAGGGTCATATAACCAAGGGAATGACCGATTGCAGTGGCCAGCTGTTGTCCAGGTTTCCATGAATGCCCATTGGGCAGGGGTGTATTTAGAGCTACGTGGGGCTGTGGGGACCGCCTGGCTTGATGTCTCCATTCTGCAAATCTTGAGAAAGCTGAGACCTCGTAACTGGAGGGTAAGAGCCTCCATAGTAGAAGCCACGCCAAGCTCTTTTTTTGGTACCCAACCCAGAACCTTCATGGTATTGCGTGTGTGGCAGGTTCTTAAGTGCTCATTACTAAGGACTGTGACAATAGTGATATTTATCTCTGGTAATCCAGACCTCTTAATCAGGTCTCTCCAAATCAATGTCAACATAAGGCTGGATAATTATCTTGGAAATTTGAGCAATTTGGCCATGAAGGATGGGAAGGTGGCTCTAATCCATTGGGAAATAAGCAGGGTTGGCCTCACACGTGGGCAGCTGCTGGATGGGGTAACTGGAAGGACCTCGCTAAGCCCTACCCATCCCGGTGTATATCTCTTCCATGAGCCCCATACGATGCCACCCAGCTTGCCATTCCCACCCCTGGAATTCCCACCAGGGGGGCATTTTGACAAGGAATTCTGTGGGTGGGAACCACCAAAACCGTTTTTATCCCACACCCAGGTTTTTGAGGATTTCTGGATTAGCCCAAGGGTAGTAGATGTGAGCTCATCAGATCGAGTGCTTATCTCCTTGGAAGACCCAGGGAGCCTGCCCCATGGACCCCAGGCCTATTGTCCATGCCGCTAGCTGTGTGAGGTGTGCTAGGGGAGAGAAGGGTGATAGGAGCAGGGAGAGGAGGGGGACTGAGGACAAGGGCGCTTCTCCAGGAGAAGGGAAGGAAAGGGGGGAAGGGGCACTCTAAGGTGGGACCTAACAGTTCTGTGCTAGAGGAAACTAGCAGGGGACAGCCTAGTTTTGAGTGGCAAAGCCCGCAGTGGGCTTCTCCTGATACCGTGGGTGTTGTTAAGTACCAGTCCGAGAGAAGGACTCCGTGGTCAAAGATTTCAACTGCCAAGACCTGACATGTGTCTTTGGTCCGGCATGTCTCTTCCATTGTGAAAGCCTTGCTGGGAAGCCCCTGCTGGGGAAGAGGGGGCTCCCTCCTCTCCCATCCCCCAGCAGTGAGCTCATGAGCCCATAACCCAGGTTCAGCTCATCGGACGCGGCTGCCCTGCCAGGACTTTGAGTCTTAAGTGAGGGACAGCTAGCAGCATTGGCTCCTGCCTCTTACTTGCAACTGTGAACTTGAACGACACAAGTAAGCTTGGGACGCCTGAATACCAGAGCCCCGTAGGAGAAACACACGGACATCTCACACACATATACACACACACCCTTCTGAGAGAGCCCAGAGTAAAGAAACCTGTTTAACTTTGCATTTCCCAAACTTGTTTACTCTTTCCGCTTCGCCTAACAGCTTTCAATACCCTGCGGGACTGGTGCGACAAGGACCCCTGCAGGGACACTAGTATGAAGCTGGGCTTTCCCAGACTTTTCCAGTCACAGAATACATCCAGGAATACTGTTTTCATGATGCCCAGGGGTACGGGGGCTCTTATGGAACTGCTGGCCTGCTCAGCCGGCAGGACCGAGGGGGTTAGTGTGTGGGCACAAAGCTACACGGGTTAGGAAGCCCTGGAATAGAGTCTCAGGGATAAGAGTCTGGAGATCTGACCTTCTGCCTTGGCTCTGGCTCGAACCAGCCTCCCTGAGGTCACATAGGCAGTTGTGGCCCAGCCTGGGTCTCTGGACGCCCTGCCTGGGGCCACCCCACACAGCTTCCTGTCCAGAGCCCTTGGAGGAGTGGTCTTACCCACGGACATCTGTTTTCTGTCATCAGATGAGGAGGGCAGCCCATCTTCCAACCCACCCTCCACCCCTGGTGTTGGCTCAGGGTCAGGGCTGGCCAGCTCTGCCATCAGCCCCCTCCTTCCCTCAGCAACCAGTGCCTGGATCCAGCCCCAGCAGGCAGCTTATGGGAGCTTCCTGTGGGAGGCAGCCGTGCCTCTGGAGGCTCCCTGCCCCGGCATGCCCATGCCGTGTCTCTTCTGTTTGTTCTTCACCTGCCAGCCAGGAATCATCTCCTGGCTGGCCAAACCTTTGGCTTCAAAGCTACTCACCTGCGGAGGCCCCACAATCGTTACAGGGGATTGGTGGGGCCTAGCCTGGTGTCCACTGTGGCTCTCTGAGCTCTGGGTTTCGTTCTCCCCCTTGAGTCCTCTGTCTGCCCACAGCCTGCTTCATCCAGGCTCTGTCTGGATCACAATCTCTGGCCAGCATCACACGTGGGTTTCAGAGGGTCCACACACCCCACTGATATGGGTGCTGTCAGACCCTTGGGGGGCAAGGATGGAGGTGGCCTGCCACTTACAAGATCAACCATCACTACTGGGCAAACTCTATGTCATGCAACATATTTAATACTGAACAAATCACAAATATTCAGACACCATCTCTGTGGCTGATGGCATTAAGTGTGCACGCCCAAGCATAAATGCAGCAGCCGTGAAATTAAAGACAGCAGCGGGGCCTGGATACACGTGCAAGGAGTTGACAACCATTGGGGGGGTTTCCCAGTTCTCCCCTCCACTTAGAGGGACAGTCAACCCTCCACTCTTCTGTTCCCAGGATCTTGAAGAGTGAGCCTGCAGGCCGGAGAGAGACGCAAGGCTGGTTCACATGGTCACAGACTTGAGCTGCAACATCACCTCGTCCCTGGGTCTCTAGCCTGCCAGCCTGCCCCGCAGACTTGGGACTTGCCAACCCCCACAATCACATGAACCAATTCCTTAAAATAAATCTCTCTCTCCCTCTCCCTCTCTTCCTCTCTCTCTCTCTCTCTCTCTCTCTCTCTCTCTCTCTCTCTCTCACACACACACACACACACACACACACATATCCTGGAGAAGTCTGACTAATGTAAGGTAACTGGATGAGTTAGTGGTCCTCAAACTCGAGTCCTGTGGGTTTTAACCCTGGCTGCACGTCAGGATCACTGCAGAAGCTGTTAAAACTTACACCAGTGTCCACACCCTATCTCCAGACCAGTTGAATCAGACTCTCCAGGGATGGGGCTTGGGCATTAGTGTTTTAAACTCCTCAGGGCCTCCCCATGTGCAGCCAAGGCTGAGAACCACGGTTGAGTCACTCCGGAACTTATTAAAAATGTATATTCCCTGGGCTCCACCCAGGAGCTATGATTCAGAACTTTGAGGGTGGGCTCCTGGCATCTTTAGATTTAAGAATATCCCAGGCACATGGGTCAGCTTCCCTCTAAAGTTTGAGAGCCCTGGGTATGGATCGCCTCTCGGGGCCCTCTTAGCTTTGACAATCTACCATATTCTGCAGTCCGGGTTTTGGGGCTGGAACCCACGATTCCCTTTCAGGTGCAGGCCAAGGATACCGCACCCGGGGAAGCAGTGGGGCACCATCATTTGGAAAGGGGACAAATTCTGCATCCTCCCTTCCTCCACCATGGGCACGTGGCACCTGCCAGGTAGGTCACCTACCCTCGTGGAGGGCACCCAGCGTTCCACCCATCTTTGTATCCCCAGCCCCCATGCAGGGCACGGCACGGCACAAAGAGGTGCTCATATGTCTCTGTTGCATCATCGACTGAATGAACGCATTGTCCCATCACCGCAGGGCTCATCCCTGTCCAGGTGTTTCTGTGGGTGGCACGCCTCTGCCCTTTTGCTAGCCTCCCCTGCTACAATCTGAGAAGGCCCTGCCCTTCCTTGTCATCTCAGCAGCTGGCCATTCTCCAGGGTCCAGCTTACACCCCTCCCTTAGAAAGATCTTTGCCATTCTTCTCTTTCCCATCACTGAATCTGACTGGACTTAGGGGCAGACCTGAGAGCTGTCACATGGTGCTCTCCAGCCGTCTCGCCTGCCTTTCTTGCGTGTCATCTTCCGACTGGGGGCAGTGAGAGGACGGGCCACCCTCCAGGGTCTACCCAGGGCTGGCATGCTGCATGCAGTCGTGAGAATGCACGGCACAGGCAGAAGAAATCCGTGCTTTGTGATCAACAGAGGCTCAAGAAAGCCAGCTGGCCACTCCAACCTCTCCCACCACCCCACCCGCCGTTTCGAGGAGCCTCTGTTATCAGGAACAAGGCTTTGAGTCCTACGTGCACTGTCTTGTACCCTGTTCCTTCCAGTTCTGGGGCTATGCTCTTAACCACTAGACCATAAGGCCTTCCCACTGCCCTGTAGGTAGAGCAGACAAAGGGTAGTTATTGTCCCTGAAAAAGGCAAGAATGGAGAGCAGGATGTGGATCAAGGAGGTAGATTAGAAAGAAGATCTGATAGGGGCGCCTGGGTGGCCCATTCGGTTAAGCGTCTGACTTCGGCTCAGGTCATGATCTCGCGGTTCGTGGGTTCGAGCCCCGCGTCGGGCTCTGTGCTGACAGCTCAGAGCCTGGAGCCCGCTTCGGAGTCTGTGTCTCCCTCTCTCTCTGCCACTCCCCCGCTTGCACTCTGCCTCTCTCTGTCTCTCAAAAATAAATAAAATGTTAAACAAATTGAAATAAAATAAAGAAAGAAGATCTGATAGAGGCTTGGGCAGTTAGTGGTTGGGAAGTCACTTCAGGTGAATTAGGTCTGGTGTCTGGAGGGGAGCCCTCTGCTAGGTCCTTGCACATTCCCTCCATGAGGCTTCTGGAGGCACCTGAGGCTCCTACTTCATTTCCTAGGCGAGGCAACAGAGGCTCACGGAGCTGAAGTCACCTACCCAAGGCGTCAGCCCTCCCGTGTGGTAGGGTCAGGACCTGTGTGATGGGTCTGTGTGACTTCCAGGGGGCACTAAGCGAATATCAGGGAGGCAGATGGGGCTCCATTCCTTCCTCCACTCAAAAATACATGTTATGGGGGCGTCTGGGTGGGTCAGTCCGTTAAGCATCTGACTTCGGCTCAGGTCATGATCTCGCAGTTTGTGAGTTCGAGCTCTACGTTGGGCTCTGTGCTAACAGCTCCGAGCCTGGAGCCTGCTTTGGATTCTGTGTCTCCTCTCTCTGCCCCTCCCATGCTCATGCTCTGTCTCTCAATAATAAATAAACGTTAAAAAAAATACACGTTAAATATGTGTGATGTGCCAGGCAGTGCTAGGCATATAGCAGTGAACAAAAGTCCGTAATGAGTTTACGGTTTAGTGAATGAGAGACGGAATGCTTCTACACCATGGCATCCTGGAAGCCAGCCTGCCTGGCTGTAGAATCATCCCCACCAGGACCTTCCATGCCAAGCCCCCGGCTGCAGACTGATACTTGGCCTCCAACTGTGAAAGCCATGAAGACACTCTCAATAGATGGTGTCCTTTGGAGTAAAGCATTGGTGCCACTTTGCTGGTTGAGGTCCAGAGGCATCAAGAGGAAGAGAAGGAGGAAGGCTGTGCCCTAACCCAGTGGATGCCAGCCAAGAGCCCCGGCAAAGCTGGAAAGAACCTGTCCCATCTCAGTGCAGGGGCCACACCTTCTCCCACGCGGTGTTCTACTGGAGAAGGGCAATCCCCCGCCCTGAAACAGCACCCAGAGGTCAGAGATTGCTGCTGAGTCAGACTTCGCATCCGTATACCCCATTACCAGACGAGAAGCCCAGAGCAGCCATCAAGGGGGACAAGGCATCTGTGCATGTTGGGTAAAGAGGATGTCAATGTGCCATCATGGTAGCCTCTGGATGTGAAGCACCTAGAGATCCAGAGCCACTCCCCCCACCCCCCAGCCCTGCAACCCTCCTCTTTCCTGACGTGCTGATTCCTTCTTTAGTTTCATTCGGAGCCTGGGTTCCTCCCTCTCCCAGCCAGTCTAAGCCCAGCTTCCTACACCAAATTTCCCATAGATGATGACATACCAGACTTCTCGTTCAGAAAATGTGCACGTGTCACTTTGTGTTACCACTGCCTTCCCCAGCCGGGTCTAAGGTCCTTGAGGGCAGGGACCAGGATACATTCCGTCATGCCTACAGCACAATGCTTGGTGGGTACTTAGTAGGTACTTAACACATGCACGGTAAATGAATGAAAATTTCACAAGAGCTATGGATTTTCAGGTATTTCAAATGCAGCAAGACATACAACAGCACTGCACGAGCTGTTTACCAGAGAACACTGCAACTTGCCCAGGGGTCCTGGTTATGAACATAAATGACTTTAGATGCTCTGAATAACTCCTGATTATTATTATTATTAATATCATTATTATTTTTTTTAGAGAGTGAGTATAGGTGTAGGGCAGAGAGAGAAGGAGAGAGAGAATCTATTTTTTTTAATGTTTATTTATTTTTAAGAGACAGAGACAGAGCACGAGTGGAGGAGGGGCAGAGAAGAAGGAGACACAGAATCCGAAGCAGGCTCCAGGCTCCAAGCTGTCAGCACAGAACCTGATGCCGGGCTCGAACTCACAACCTGTGATTTCATGACCTGACCCGAAGTCGGATGCTTAATCAACTGAGCCACCCAGGCGCTCTGGGAGAGACAGAATCTTAAGCAGGATCCACATTCAGCATGGAGTCTGACATGGGGCTCGATCTCATGACCCTGAGACCATGACCTGAGCCGAAATCAAGAGTCAGACGCTTAACCGACTGAGCCACCCAGGCGCCCCAATTTGTAATTTTGAGTAAAGACGCGTGGATGACACAGCCACAATCAAACCACACACAGCCCAACTCAAGAATGGACAAAGGACTTAAATAGACATTTCTCCAAAGATACCTGAGTGACCAATAATCACAAGAAAAGATGCTCCGTATCACTAATTATTACAGAAATGCAAATCAAAACCACAATGAGGTACTATCTCACACCCACAAGGGTAGCCACTATCAAAAAACAGACAAAACAACCGAGAAAATGACGAGGGCTGGCGAGGACGTGGAGAAATTGGAACGCTTGTACACTGCTGGTTGGAGTGTGAAATGATGTAGTCCCCGTGGATAACAATCCAGGGGTTCTTTAAAAAGTAAACAGAGAAGTGCCCCATGACCCAGCAATTCCGCTTCTGGAGTATATACCCGAAAGGACTGAAAGCATGAACTTGAACAGATATTTCTACACCCATGTTCACAGCCAACAGTTCAAAAGTCCATAGACAGATGACTGGATAAAGAAATACGGTACCTCCACAGGACGGAATATTATTTAGCCATAAAAAGGAATGAAGTTCTGACACCTGCTACATTATGAATGACCGACCTTTAGAGACGTCATGCTGAGTGAAAAAAGCCAGTCATGAAAAGACACGGACTGTATGCTTCCACTCGTACGAGGTCCTTAGGATAGTCAGATTCATAGTGACAGAAAACAGAACGGTGGTTACCAGGGGTTGTGGGGAGGGGGGATTGGGGTGTCAGTGTTTAGTGGGGACAGAGGTTCAGTTTGAGAAGATGAAAAGTTCTGGAGATGGATGGTGATGATGGCTGCATAACACTGTGGATGTACTTAATGCCCCTGAATTATATACTTAAATGTGAATTTTATGTTATGCATATTTGACAAGGAAGGAAGGAAGGAAGGAAGGAAGGAAGGAAGGAAGGAAAGGGGGGAGGGAAGGAAGGAGGGAAGGAAGGAAGGAGGGAGGGAGGGAAGGAAGGAGGGAGGGAGGGAAGGAAGGAGGCAAGGAAGGAAGGAGGGAGGAAGGGAGGGAGGGAGGAAGAGAAGGAAGGAAGGAAGGAAGGAGGGAGGGAGGGAGGAAGGGAAGGAAGGAAGGAAGGAAGGAAGGAAGGAAGGAGGGAGGGAGGGAGGAAGGGAGGGAGGGAGGAAGGGAAGGAAGGAAGGAAGGAAGGAAGGAAGGAAGGAAGGAGGGAAGGAAGGAAGGAAGGAAGGAAGGAAGGAAGGGAGCATGGATGCCTCTCTGAGGAAGACAGCCGTAATTTCTAGTTCCAGTTGTGTGAGGTCGGGTGACATTTTGCTTCTCTGAATTTCAAGTCCCTCGTCTGTCACACCCAAAAGGGGGAAAAAACTACCCACATTATGAAACAGATTCAAAGACTGAAGGAGATGGGCCAGGTGTTAACCCTCCCTGACCTCTCACCTGTCACCCTCCTTCCCTACCGGCCCCTGGGCAGTGGTTTCAGCTGGCCGGCTTTGCCTCTGGCGCCCAAATCCCGCTCACCTTTCCCGGGCCCGCTCCTGAAGGACGGCTGCCAGTTTCCTGGGTTGCGGCGGGGGGGGGACCCCGGAGCCCTACTGGTGGCCTCCCCTCCCCCCAGAGTGCTGGAGACAAGGAAACGAAGGCTGAAGTGGGAAAGGTAGAATTTCACCCTCTGTGGGAAGCTTGCGGTGGGTATATTTTCAGGATGGGAGAAGGAAGAAGGTATTTTTAGGGCCGGGTATTCTTCCCACTACTTCTCAAATCCTCCTTCACCGAGAGGGAGAAGAGCCACCTCTGCGGGGAAGGGAGAAGAGGGGGTTCCCAGGGGCCTCGCTTGAGGGGTGAGGCAGGCGGCACCCTCAGCAGAGCAGGAAGTCATCCCGTGCTTGGTCCTGGGGCCGGGACCCCGGGGCGGCTGACCCCGGCCAGTGCCCGGCCAGCCTCCCTTCCAGAACAGCCTCCTTTTTGGGAACGGGGCCTAGAGCTCCCTTCCCCCTGCGCGGCCACATCCCGACTCTGCCTTCAGGATCACCTGAAAGGGAAGTTTATAAGAGGAAAAGGAACGAAAAGGATCCCATTTAACAGCACATACTGGGCGGGGGAACTTCCTGACAGGAAATGCTGTGGAAACCGGGCCCGGTCTGGCCATGGAAAACTGGTTTGGCTCAGAACTGGCCAGAGTGGACAGGAGACCTCGGGCAGCTGAACGCCACAATTAAAATGGACTTGTCCGAGGTCACTTTCTTTCTTGTGCCTCTTCAGCAAGCAGACGCTATAATAATCTGCACACCACAGGGGGGAAAGGTACCATTTCTTTTTTTTTTTTTAATCCAAGAAAAACCCCACCCTAATTTAGGCCGCAGAGACAGAAAGGGCTACTGGTTCGGCCGGCAAATCGGCAGCAGATGTAGGCAGCTGAGCGGAGCCAGGCCGAGCAGCACGGCTGACACCAGCCTGAGTCACCCGGGTGTGGAAGGCGGGCGGCAGTGGGCAGGGGGCGGTTATCTTTATTCTTGGGCTGGGGTGTGGGGTGGAGGAAACAATAGAACAGAAGAATCCTCGGGGCTGGGACTGGCGCAGTGTGGCAGGCAGGTATAGACAGGTTCCCAGCAGGCTGCTTCTTCTGAGCCAAAGAATTCAAACAGGCCCTCCATCCCAATGGGGAGAAGGCCTCTCCTCCCCGCCCCACGCGACGAGGCCTTGCAATGTCCCATTGGCAGGGCTGAGTCTGGCTGCGGCCGGCTGGCCGCTCTCCGCCCCTGCTTCCCCACCCGCTTTCTCTAAGAGCCAGGCCATCCTGCGGCTGGCGTGGGCGGCCCAGGCCCTGCCAGGGCTCCTGCTCTGCTCAGGACCCCGTTCCTGGATCAGGCTCTACCCCCTCTCCTCAGTGTTCCCTTTTCTCTCTGCTCTGCAATGCATTTCTTGTGGTCCCGAGACGCAAGCTCCAGGGTGAAGCCTCTCAGGCTACTGGCTCAGCCCACAGTGGGGGACCTGGTAACACTGTCCCCTGGAACGAGAGCTGTCAGGAGCAGGGACATCCCCTGTCTTGGTGGCCCTCTGGCAGCGGGCCTGGCACAAAGCAGGGTTCAGCAAGTGTCCGCCACCTGAATGGATGAGTACCACTGGGCATCAAGGCTTCTAGAACATTCCAGCACCCCTCTGAGGCAGGCGTAGTGGCTCCTTGTATGAAGAGGAGGGTTTTCATGATATCCTTGAGTCAATTAAACATAGAACTCAGCCTGAGACAGAGTGTTTTGGTTTTCCCGGCCCTCACAAACCTTCCAGTGATAGAGAGGAATCAAGGCCTGCCCTCAAAGATGCACAGAAAACAGAATGGAAGCATTTTTCGCGGGAAGTTCTCAGAGCTCTGCAGCCTGGGGAACGGGGAGGGAAATGACGTGATCAGGAACACTTGGCTCATCAGAGGAATGGAAACCTAGGTCTCTGGGCATCCAAAGCCTTTCCCATTCACTCATGTTTTGGGGACAGGTCACCTGGTTATTAACATTCTGGCACCTTTTGTTTTTAATTCTCAAGCTGTCCTTGACCCTTGGACTCCTCTAGTTAATTAAACTCACATTCGCCAGGATCAAAATCAGTCATCTTTAAAAAAAAAAAATTTTTTTTAACGTTTATTTATTCTTGAGAGAGACAGAGCGCGAGCAGGGAAGGGGAAGAGAGAGAGAGGGAGACCCAGAATCCGAAGCAGGCTCCAGGCTTTGAGCTGTCAGCACAGAGCCCGATGTAGGGCTCGATCTCACTAACGGTGAGATCATGACCTGAGCCAAAGGCGGACACTTGACTGAATGGGCCACCCAGGTGCCACAAAATAGGTCATCTTTTAAAGTGCACAGAGAAGACAGAGGTGGCAAAAGGTATGAGGGAAAGGAGAAACGAGGGGCTTTACCGTTTTCCTGGTAAACAGGCCTCTGTGTATTTTCTCAAGCGCTGCTTTCCCTACCCCACAACGCGACAGGGATCATCGGTAACAAATAAATGAGTTTTCATCAGGATGCGCGCTTCCTCCGATTACACTGCTAAGCAGACTACTCGGCAGACTTGGTTTCCACCTGTCACCGTCTCCCAGCCCAAATGCCCACCTCGTTCTACAGGAGACAAGGGGCCCAAGAGGGGCCGTCGGGTTTTAGCTGCACTTGCTTGGTGGTGGCAGGGGAAGGGGCGGCGACACGGAAGGGCTTCTAGCTCAGGGCCTTGAGCCGGAAGCGAGACAGAAGCAAGACTGAAGTGTCAACAGCCAGTCCAGAGAGGAGGCACCTGTCCAAACCTCCAGGGACCTGTTTGGGGCCTGAGGCTCCAGGAAGCCCAGTAGTGGCCCTTCTTGCTCCACCACGGACTTGGCTGAGATCAATGATGGTCACGCTGTTCTGGGTTGTTTATTCCACCCCTATCTCCCCACTTCCAGGATGGGATCTGTGGGCGTAACCTGCAGCTTTTGGGATAGCAAGAACCCCGGGCCTGCTTTGGGTTCTTCTCAGGGAGGGGCACATAAATCCCTCCCATCTTTTCCCAGAGGTGGTTTTCTCTTTCCTGCATCTGGATGGGAGACTGTTCAGGTTAAACAGAAGTGCTAGAGAGGACCCACCTTTCTGTTGGCTAATCCCCCAGCACCGGCAGAAATCAGAAACGCGGGTCAAAGACGCTCCAGCCTCCCCAGAGACCCCGGCCGTTCCCTGAACGTTCCCAATAGAACACATTGTCTATGGGCACCTAAGGCAGGGCCTGGCACCCAGGCTCCATATGGAGGGAATGTTTGCTCCCTCGCCCCTCCTTCCCCGATCTTCCTCCCCAGGGCACATTTGGGCACCTTCAACAAGAGCCCCTCTATGTGACAGACCCGGGCTAGGTGCGGTGGGATGAAAAGCAAGGAGGTGGGTGGGGGACAGGACCGCACTTAATGAGTTGCTTCTATGTCACAAGTACTTTGCGAAGGGCTAGACCCCCATCCTCTGACTTGATTTCCTTTTCACAACAGTTCTGTGACCAACTGACAATCGAGTAGTGCAACGGGCTCTTCATTAATAACCATGAAGGTCGATGTAGTAAGGGCCTGGGGAAGGAAAACAGAAAGTGCCCTGGGGGTGGCCCAGAGGAGGTCAGGTGGGGCTGGGGCTTCCCTTGGGGGAAGGCTCACCAGCAGTCTTTCCACATCCAGGATACTAACTCCAAAGACTCCCTGCTTTCCAAGCACTTTGCTCTGAGACCGAGGTCAAGGTTGATGCCCAGAAAGTACTGATCTCCCAAGCAGAGCAGACACAAGAACCCCAGGGGCAGGAAGCACAGGAAGGGGGCCCAGGCTTGGCAGGAGCTTAGTTCAAGTTACTGATAGACCTGCACCCCCACTGACCCGAGGCCTTAGGACAGAGACTACTACAGGGTTTCCACACTCTACCCTCCGGACTCGCAGGCCAGAGCCAGGGGTCCCATGATGCACTGCTTTACTGAGAACCCACAGTACCAGGCACACATGGTCCCTGCACGCCCACCCCCGCCCCAGAGGCCTGACCATGCTCACCTTTTCCAGTAATCTAATGAAAACAAGGAGGAAGCTTCAACTAAGTGCTAACCTGGCTTTAATACCTCTCCTTAGCATCCTACGTGTGTGTGCTGACAGCCTCTAACCAAGAGAATGCCCAAGCTCGCTTCTAACAAAGGCAATGAAGGTACAGTGGAAAGAAATTACTGATCCACTTCGCGGGGGGAAAATGAGTGAACTAAAAAGAAAACATTTTCTCCTCTATGGTCTTCTTATTGTAAGGGCAATACAGGCTCATTCCTAAAAAAACCCAGAAAATACAGAAAAGGAAAAGGAAGAAAACAAAAACCACCATCTATCCTGGCTATTCAGGGACAGCCCCATGCACACTTTGCAATATCTATATTTTTGTGCATATAGGTATTTTAAAAATGGGATTATATATTATAAACTGCCTCGTAATATGCCTTTTTTTCCTGCTTAACAATATTCATAAATTTCTATGCTGTCCTGACTGCCTTTGCTAGAGGGGAATTTAGCTGGTCTCTTGGTTAGGGGCCATTATAGATACTTTGGGTGTTAGGGGCACCCGGTGGCTCAGTTGGTTAAGCATCTGACTTCGGCTCAGGTTATGATCTCACGGTTTGTGAATTCAAGCCCTGCGTCAGGCTCTGTGCTGATGGCTCAGAGCCTGGAGCCTGCTTCAGATTCTGTGTTTCCCTCTCTCTCCCTGCACCCCCACCAAAATAAAAAAAATTAAGATTAAAAATTAAACATTAAAAAAAAAATTAAGATACCTCGGGTGTAAAGGTTCGTACTTATTTGCTAGTTGATGCCTCCTCCTCGATTTAACTTGACTAGTTGAAAGAGAATTAGAAAGAAAAAGAGAGTCTATGAATGTACACTGGTAGCCATCTTGAATAATTTTGTTCTAGAACAAATATTGGAAGAATTCTCCAACCTCTGGGTTTCCAGCACCCATCTCCTCTAAATAAGGAGGGTCTTCTGGATATCTGGATGTTCAGAGGGCAACTGTGAGTGGAAGGAAGTCCTTGTCTTCCTGGGATTCCCTGAGATTTGTGCCCTGGTCACCAAGGACCCAGTTGCTGAAGTCTGTGTTCCCAAGGGAATAAAAGGAAAAACTGGTAATTACTCAGTCAACTGAGCAAAGCAGATGGTCTGATTTCATGCCCACCTGAAAGTAAATGTTTTGGACCTGAACTCTTAAGTGTGGCTGAGTTAACCAGATAACAATCAGGCCTGCCCCCACCCCCCCCATAGAACCATGGAGGCTAATTCTCCCACAGCTGAGCATAGTGTGAACAAATCAAAAGTCAAAGGTCAAAAAAGTTCCAAAGGTATTTTGGAATGTCCCAGAGGCCTCTTGGTCTTGTGTCTATGAACATTCCAATACAGGAAATCTGCTCCCAATTTCCTTGTGCGAATGGGGGTGACAATTAGGAGAACAAAGTGGGCAACACTTGAAAACACAGCACCGGTGATTCTGATATGGCACCCTCCTCATACACCCCAAACCTCCTGCCTCTTTTTGTGCAATTAATGCACAAAACCAGGGAATGAGGAAGGGGGTGTGGAGCATATCACGCCCCACCCAGGTAGACTGAGCCTAGTACAGGGCCTGGCATGGAGTCGCTGCTTAAGATAGCTTGTTGGATGGATGGGTGGATGGATGGATGGACGGATGGGTGGACGGAGGGAGGAAGGGAGGAAGGGAAGGAGGAATACACAGAGAATTTACAGTCAGGGCGTGCATAAAGGACACCAGGGAGTTTAGCTGCTTTAGCATCAGATGCATGTGTGAAAGTGGCAGGAGGTGAACTTCTGAAGGTGTGACAGCTAACTGTAGCAGAAACAACACTTAATGAGCACTTGGTAAGTGCCCAGGCACCACGCCAGGTGCTTTCCATGCCCAGGACTCAAGTCCTGTCTGCCGCACTGCTGCCTCCCTGGTTGCCAGCATAAGATGGTGGGGGGGGGGGGAGGCACTCCTCACAAGGCTCTTTCCATCCCTTAACCTTCCCCAGCTCACATGGCTGGATTCCAGCCTGAGAATAAGCTGTGTCTACCCAGGATTAGAATGTGTCAGGGTGCATTCAGGAGAGTCTGGGAACAGGTGGCCAAGCATCTGTTGTTTGAAGGAGCAAGCTGCCCACCAAACATGAGTCTTCTAAGGCAGATGGAGTTGAAGCCCTGAAAGGGTCTCAGATGGTTCCCTCAGGGTTGGAGGTGACAGGAGATTTGGGTACAGCTGGCTTTTGTCTCTAAGATAGCCCTCTGGCTCTTCTCCCATGGTTCCAATATCCCTTCGTTCACCTGTTCATTCACTGATTTGAGACGCAAGTATTGAGTACCTATCATGTACCAGGTTCCGCACCAGGGAAGGAGTCCTAAAGGGGGAGGCACAGGAAAATCGAAAGGGGGAGGTGTCTCTAACATCTCTGAGATAGGAACACAAGTCCCCTTGGGGCCTATGGTACAGGCGTCAACACACAGATGGGGAGGGGGGTTGTCCCACCTCTGTGGAGCACACAGTGTGGCAGGGCACCCTTGACCCCGGCCCACACTCCACAGGGAGTGGCAGGCCCCAGCACGGGGAAGCAAGTTCACAGGTGCACAAGGGAACAGTCATGGGACACCCTGGGGCACACCAAGGGTGGTGGTGAGTGCAGTCCCAGACCATGTGGAAGCTTAGCTGCTGGAAACCCAGTGTTCTTACACTAGAGTGGCAGAAACAACCTGGAAAATAGTGTTTGTTGCTTCCATTGTGGCCCTAATTTATACCCAGCAAGTATGGCGTGGGAGACACAGGCTATACTTATATTATGGTTGTTAGGAATTATAGAAGGTTGGGGGCGCCTGGGTGGCTCAGTTAAGTGCCCAACTTCGGCTCAGTTCTAGAGTCTGAGCCCTGCATCAGGCTCTCTGATGTCAGCATGGAGCCTGCTCTGTGCCCCCCTCTCTCTGCGCCTCCCCCACTTGTGCTCTCGCTCTTTCTCAAAAGTAAAATAAACACATAAAACATTTTTTAAAGGGGATTACAGAGGAGTTTTCAAATTGAGGTGAAATTCACATAACAAAATCATTTTAAGCCGAACAATTCCCAATATTGTGCCATCGCCACCTGTACCCAGTTTCTCAAACATCTGAAAAGAAAGCCCCATACCCATTTACCACTTGCTCTCCGCTCCCTCTTCCTCAGCTCCTGGAAACCACCCATCAGCTTTCCGAATATTTCGTACAATTGAGACACAATATGTGACCTGTTGCGTCTGGTTTCTCTCACCTAGTGTAATGTTCCCATCGTTCATCCACTTGGGGGCATGTTTCCGCACTTCACTCCCTTCCTATGGCTGAACACTATTCCATCGATATACCACAACTTGTCGATTCGTTTATCTGTCGATGGATAGTTGGGGAGTTTCTCCCTTTGGGCCACTGTGAGGAGTGCAATGAACACTTGTGTACAAGCATTTGCCTGAATCCCTGCTTTCCCTTTTTTTGGAGTGGGATTACTGAAGGGAAATCATAGCTCTTTGAGCTAGAATGAACTCTAAGGTCAGTTCTTCCAATTTTACACACAGGGAAACTGAGGCCATTATTTGCCCTGCTGTGGGCCACCTCCGTGTCAGGATAGGAGGTGTGGCCAGAAGCCAAGGTATCGGAGGCTCTCCCCTTGTCTGTTGCTCACAGTATGGATTCCAAGGTGCCACCTGCACATGATGTTTATGGGGTGGGTGAATGAAAGAAAACATTTACCCCTGGTTTCTAAAAGTATTACCCACTAGGAAAAGGGAAGTGCCCCTTATCCCATTTCAAAGGTTCAAAGGATCTTGAGGTCGGAATAAAATGAGCCCAGCAACCACCTCCCTTGGAAGAGACAAATGCAACCAGAGTGGGATCAGCGGGTGCTTGTCACTCCATTCCCTAACCTGTCCCCTCCTGGCTACCTCGGCTTCTCCTCGTCACCTCCCGCAGTAGGGGGTGAAGTTGGCTGTGCCTCAGTGAGTCACCGTGGCTCAAGGAGAAGGGGGCCAGCTCACCCCTCAGCCAGAGCCTTGTAGGAGCCATACTCATGGAAGAATGCCCTCACTAGGCAGAGCCAGTGGGCTCAAGCCCACTCGATAGGCCAGCTGCTGTTCCATTGGGCTCTATCGGGCTCTCATGGTACCAAACGATTCCATTTTGCAGGGCATGATGTGGTCCCCAGGACTTCCTGCCTAGGAGGCGATAGGAGGTCTGGGCAAAGGGTCTGTGGTAGTAGAACCTCAGAGGGGACCAGGCAAAGGCAACACCACTGGCAAGAGACCCTAGTCTGTTGGCCAGTGAGCATGTGGCCAAGGGTTACAGGGCACGGTCAAGCTCCTTCCTTGCCCTTTCACCTCCTCCATCAGTGGGACTGTTGAAACTTAGGTCAGCTGCACAACAAAGCTACCCTAAGGACAGCGCTGCTAAGGAGCAGGGAGGGGCTCGGAGCTCACCACCCTCCCCGCTCTATTCCCCGTGCTGTCCCTGACTGGCCCTGGCCTGGTCATTTGACGTCTGGGGGCCCCTGATCCTGCATCCGTAAGGGAAGGAACTGTCTCTGTACCATTCCTTTAAGCTCTGAAGGGCCCTTGGCAGTGACCTCCACACCCCGGCAGGTGTGTACCTCACACTGGATGTGGGACAGCAGGCTGTGGCTGACACGGCACCGTGTAAAGCGTGGTGAGCTGTCCCGACTCACAGGCTGCCGTGGGCTGGGCCGGTCCCCGTCATGATGCACACAGCTAGCCTCCGAGCCCACAAGGCCGGAGCAGCCACAGAGCCCACGCTTTTCTCAGACTGGCTGTCGCCCTGTCCACCGTTCCTCTCCTGCCTCTATCACTTCAGAGAGTCCGGATGAGCCCGCGGGCTCACTCCCGCCTCCTTTCCCACTCGGATTCGTGTCTCCTTTCGTCCACTCGTGCTCTGTGTAACCTCTCACCAGTATTACTGCAGCCTTCTTGGGAGTCAGACACCGGCAGACCTACAGCCCTCCCTGGGGAGCCCACGGCGGGGACAGCCAGGCAGCCCCGCGATCGGATAAATGCACTCTGGAGGGTTACATCTGAGGACAAGGATGCTCATCCAGAATAATGGGGCAGCAGAAAGGAATGGCTAAGCCTGTTGGGCGGGGCTGAAGAGAGGATCAGAGGCACCTTAGAGGACGTGGCCTCTTGGGGAGCAGAGAGGACAAATGCCTAGAGGCCCTGGACAGGCTGGCCGTGTGGGAACACCTGAAGTGCAGGTAAGAAGCCACATGCTCCCTGCACCCTCCTACTCCCACCCCAGTCCCAGCCAGTCCCCAGCCCCCTGGCCTACAGTGGCTCTCTCCTTCCTGTCTCTACAGATCCACAATTAGCATTTCGCCACTCCTGATGCTGATGGTTTGCCCTTCTACGACAGATCCCCCGAGGCCCTGGACCTCCTCTCGTATTCCGGTGCCTTCCAGAATCAGGGACACTGATCATGGGACAGCTGGCAAATGGTGCTCCAGGCTGCGGTCCTTCCACCAAGCAGGCGGTCCTTCTGTCCTCAAGCACGTGGAGCAGCAGCAGGGGACAGTGGGATTCCAGCTTGCCCTGGGGACTGACCCCCTACAGAGATACCACAGAGCTTCTCCTCTTACTTGGGGTAAGGTCCTTGAGGCGCGTGCACAACAACAGCTAAAATTACGGATCTTCTTAATGCAAATATACAAGAAGCAGAGTAGAAACCTACCTGCAATGAACACGAGAGCTCAGGGGCCAGCGCTCAGTCCCAGGGCAACTCAACGGCCTCACTTCCGGTGAGACTTGGCAAGGCTCCCGGCCCCGAGAGACGGGCCCTGCAAGCTCACAGCACAGGGGCGCGGAGTCTGTACTTGCGACTCTGGTTTTCTGATGCTCAACACCTCTGGAACGCCCCACGTCATGGCGGGCAAACACATCTGATGTAGCTGTGAAAGGGAGGCGGTTCTGTGGCTGATCTGAAGGCTGTGATTCTGCTCATTCTAAGGACTTCTTTCCAACACCCCCAGCAGGGTCCTCCTCCCAGGTTCTTCACTCAGTCCCTGCTCCCCAGTCTCGGCATACTGCCCGCAGTTCAACAGGTGTCCGACGTCAGGTTCAGTTCAGCAAAACGTTTTGAACTCCTACTCTGTTCCAAAGACTCGATACCTGAGCCATCCCACATGGGAGCAGCAAGCCACACATGGCTACTGGCACATAAAACTTGGCTAGTCCAATGAAGATGGGCCGTGGGTATAAAATATATGCCAGATTTTGAAGATCTGGCACCAAAAGAGTGGAATACAGCATTCATAACTTTATATGAATTATATATCGAAATAATAATGATATTATTGAGGAGACTGGGTTCACTAATATACAACACTAAGATTAACCTCACCTATTTCTTTTTCTTTTTTCAGTATGACCACTAGGAAAACTTTAAGGTGCAAGATGTTTCTGTAAGACAGTGCTGGTCTATATACCCAGGGATGCCAGGAGAAGAAAGTTGGTCCTCACCCTCAGGCTTCACCAGGGTTTGGGGCCCTGGAGTATTCCAAATGAGTTGACATGAAAACAGCGTCCAGGGCACCTGGGTGGCTCAGTCAGTTAAGTCATGACTCTGTCTGACTCTTGATTTTGGCTCAGGTCAAGATCTCACAGTTCATGAGATTGAGCCCCACGTCGGGCTCTGTGCTGACAGCCCAGATCCTGCTTGGGATTCTCTCTCTCTCTTTCTCTCTCTCTCTTTCTGCCTCTCCCCGACTTTCGTGTGTGTGTGCGTGTGCGCTCTCTCTCTCAAAATAAATAAATAAAATTTAAAAATAAAATGAAATGAAACAGCCCCACAAGGCATTTGTTTTCCACATAATTATGCACCATCCTCTTGCACCACCTGCTTGGAGAAGATTCCAACACACCAAATTTCATACAGGGCAACAGAGCGTTAAGGTATCTGGGGCCAGATGTGGGGTCTGATCCATCATTTTCCTCCGCAGGTGAGGCAACAGGTAAAAGTCTTCCACACCAGTCTCCGGACACGAGCACATTGTTGGTCATGCTGTAATTTTCCCAACCCACCTCCGTGACTACCAATCACGTCACCTATCTTCAGGGACCCAAGACGGAACGGAGCCGTCCCTCAGGTTCTCAGCAGAGAAGCAGCAAGCTCAGAGAAGGGCTAGAATCCGGCTGAGAAGGGAAGGGCCATGCAAGCAGTCTCAGCTCCTTGGCTGTCCTCTGGGGCATTTGGCTGTGGCGAGGTACTGGTCGGGGGGAGGTGCACCACATGACCAGATACTTGGAAAGAAAGAGGAAGTACAGACAAATCGCGTGCTCTGAGTCCCTTCCACAGGCTGGACATGGTTTTTATGTAATCCCACTACCCTCCCCACAACCCTGCTAGGTGGGTGTGGGCTCAAATTATGGACAAGAAAACAAAGGCTCAGAGGCTTAAGTGACCCAGCCTGGTGCACTCCCCACAGAACGCTCCCCACAGAAAGGATCTGACGCATGAAATTGTTGGAGGGTGGGGCCTGGCCGAGAAATCAGGCCACGTGTCCTGGATTCAAATTTCATGAACTAGGTGATCTTGGACAAGTGCTTTCCCCTCTTAAACCTCAGTTTCCTTAAAGAGAAAATGTAGCTGTTGGTGGACAAGGCCAGTGTTTCTCTCACTTGTGAAAACTATAAGTCACCATAGCATTTTTTTTGTCGTGACCAGGAAATAAACCTGTGTGTGTGTAAAACTGAACGAAAAGCTTGGTTGAATATTTACGTTAAGTGCACATGAGGAAGGCTGATATTTTCTATTCTGTTCTGTTTTTCTATCTCTTTGTATCTTTTTCAGCTGGTGGATTGCCATCCGCTAGATGAATCAAATGACCCACATGAGGTTGCCACCTACAGTTTGAAAAACATGGTTCTAAATGATTGATTTCCAAGCACCTCTCCAGAACTAATAACCTGAGGGTTTGTAACTGACGCCAGACTGAAAATCTGTAAGCACCTCGGTCTCTCTTTCCTTCTCAATATTCCTCCTTCCCTTCCAACTCCCTTTCCCCTCCTCTCGTGCTCCCGCCACCCCCACCTCCTCAACAGGCTAAGCAGAGAATTTACCACGTTTCTCTCCGCCCAAGGGCACCCTGGCACCAGGGAGGGACAAGAGGAGGCCGCTCTACAAAACGGTGCCTCTGACCCCCAGATCTTCCTTTCTGGAGGCCATTTGCCAGGACATGGAAATCTCTCTATTCCAACGGAATGCTTCTCCGTAATGGACTTAGTTGGAACAGGGCTTTGCCGCCCAATCCAGCAGCAAAACATGTTCCAGAGCCCAGAAAAAAGATGACATTGAGAAGTTCTCCTGATTGTAAACGGTGCCTGTGGAAGGCAGTCCAGTTACTCCTTCCGATCATGAGGCTATAAAGTGCCTTGTTTTAGCAACCCCTTCCAGGAACTTCTTCTTCCTCCTACCTTGTCGCTTCAGTGGCCCAGGACGAGCAGCTGGATGTGCCCTGATCCCGCACAGCAGATGCCGAATTGTGTTGGCAGAAGCAGACCTTTAAACACAGCCGAGATATCTGTCTGGGGGTTGTTGCGGGGACAGCCTTAACCTCCTTGCTGCCAAGTGCCTGTGGAAAGCCTCTACACCCAAGCATTCTAGAAGCTTCTGAGGGTGTGAGGCCTCCTCTGCATCCATTACCCCTGGGGGGATGTCCCACTATGAAGTGTGGTGTTGGGAGGCAAGCGGCAGCTAAGGAGGGTGGTGGTGGCGGGGGGACAGGGAAGGACGGAGCCCAGCAGAGGCTCAGCTCTCAGAAGGCAGGGAAGGGAACTGGCGGCCAGGAGAGGAGCTCAGTGTGGGGCAAACACACGTCGTTCTCTCCCGACTGCTGGCTGTTTTGGTGACCCTCCCTCTACCTGTTGCCTCGACTGGGTAAATGCCTGTGTTTCATTTCTTTTATTTCAATTGTTCTCTTAGGACCTATTCCATCCCGGCCCTGGGTTAACTCTTGGACGTGGCGTCAGGTGATTCTTCCGGTCCTGGCCAGTGTTCCCTCACCACTCCTGTGTCCCTCGGGGCTGACTCCGGTGGGGGCCACAAATCTGAACTTCACGGCGGCATTCAACATACACCTGGAGACCCCAGTGGGCTGTGAGCCAGGGATGAGTGAACTGCTCAGGCCCCAGCTCCAGGCCTTGGCTTGCGCTTATACAGATTTAGACCCAGCATGGCCAAAATGGGCTTCTTGGGACCCTCTGGGCCAGGACCGAGCACTCCCCCATGCTTCTTGGATTCCTCAGAGGTCCTAGTTTGCAGGCACCTGGCAGGACACAGGCAGAAAGGACGGCTGCTTGCATGGGGTGTGGTTTCAGGAGCCGGGAAGAGCCTCTCTCACCCTGATCCCTTTCCTACTGTACCCCCAAGCCACCTTGGTTGTCTGATGCCCATAATTCCACAATCAAACCTTCATTCCTTTGGGGCAAGCCAAACTTGGACTTTAGCCCATATTAAAATGCCCATCCCTGGGAGTGGCGTCATTAAAATCTTATCAGTCACTTATCTCTTAGAATGAATAAGTTCATTCAAATAAACTCAGCTGAACTCAAGGGCCTCGTTTGTGTCTGGGCCTCTGCTGGGCCTTCCGGGGGGATGGGAAGGTGCGAAAACATAGTCCTTGCTTCCAAGGCCCATAGGCTCCTTCCTGAGGGCAGGCTTTGAGGAAGGGATAGGAATGTGCCGGACAAAGGAGGAGGAGGGAGAGGGAAAGAAGAGACCCATTTCTGCATCCAAGCATGGTGTGATGCACGCCCAAGGGACTTGTCACTTCCCCCCCTCCCCCACAGAATTTTTCTCACCAGAGAAGTCTGGCACAGGCGCATAGCAGACGGGAATTCATGCTCCCTAAACAAAGGTGAGCCGACCACAGTTGGCATTTCTGCTCTGCTATGTATTAGCCGTGACTCGGAGTAAGTGACCTAACAAGCTCTCTATGCCCCAGCGTTCTCATCTGTCAAATGCGGAGAAGAACAATACCCACCTTCTAGGGTTGTTATGAGGATTGAAAGAGTTGGTAAGCCTGATGGACTTATCATTCCCTAGTAACTTCCAGAATCACTGCAAAGAGATGTAATTGTCTCCTGCTTCAACTGTGGGCCCACGTATGCTGCTTGCTCCCAGATAAGATCACGGACAAGGTAATGAGATGTCATATATCGAGGCATTGGTATGCATGTCCCAGTTTATTATAACAAGGCAGGAGAGGCAGCAAAGGCTGGGAAAGACTCTAAAGTTTCCTTCTTTCTTTCTTTAATTAAGGGGGGGGGGGGAGAGAGAATGTGAGCGGGGGAGAAGGGCAGAGGGAGAGAGACAGAATCCCAAGCAGGCTCCACACTCGGCACAGAGCCCGATGCGGGGTTCCATCCCATGACCCTGGGATCACGACCTGAGCCAAAATCAAGAGTCCGGGACTCAACGGACTGAGCCACCCAGGGGCCCCTCTGAAGTTTCTGATAGGAGGACAGCAAGCACAGAGGGTGGGCCTTGTAGTAGCAGCTGAGGGCAGCTTCGGTCTGGAAGCAATAGACCACATACTTCTCAAGAATCTCAAGAAGGTGAAGGGGCCAATGGATGGGGGAATAGGGTTTGCCACAGGCTACCAGAGCATGAAACCGTGTCATCAGGGGGAAGCGACAGTTGGCAGTCTCTAAGAGAATGTAGCCAGACCTGAATCTCTCAGGCGGTAGGTCCTCCAAGAGAGAGGGAAGAGAGCAGTCCAGAGTGTGAGCACGGGGCTGGCGGGCGGGGCAGGGCAGCCCCTTTCCTGTTGTCCCAACAGGAGAGGGATGGTATCACGTCATTCTTTTTCCAGCTACTTAGTGCAAGAGTTAGGATGTGACTGCAGGCCAGAGTCTAAACCTCATGCTCCCTTCACTGAATTATGCTACCTTGTTAAACATAGAATTTTATTTTTATCGGCACATACGTATTTGATTTTAAAATGTATACACGTCCGTGAATAAAATTTGGAAAGTAAAAAAAAAAAAAAAAAAAATCACGTTAATAAAAAGAAATGGACACCTCTGTTGCTACCTCCTAAAAGCAATTCCTGTTAAAAAGGAGTTGATAATGTGAGTACCCGGCCTGGCCGGGAGGAGGTGCTCAGTCTACATTAGCCAGGATTAGTATCTACTGGTAAATCTCTTCAGGGGAAACCGAGTGTTGGCTATGCTGAGCTGGGCTTCGGGCTCAGTGTAAGGAATGCTGGTCATGGACAGATGCTAGGACCTCTTACGGAGGTCTGGGATCTTCGGAGACCCCTCCCTGCCCTGGCCAGTGTCCAGGGCAGGTTCGGTGACTCTGGCCCAGGTGGGAGGCCTCTGAGGGGCTCTGGCTCCTTCTCCAGGATCCCCAGCTGTTGTGCTGACCATGTGTGGGCCGTCTCAGCCAGAGGTGATCAGAGGCCAGGCCACTGATGGGTTAGCGCTTGTCCCAGGCAACTTGTGGCTGTCCCAAGAGGGGCAGGCTGGGCAGTTAGGCTGCCTCTCTTCTCTCCCTGCACTAGGGACTCTGAACATTGCTGGCCAATTCACCTTCTCAGCAGACAACTTGGATCATGCCATCCTCTAGCTCCAACACCTTCAATAGGTTGTTGGTACTTTGGACCGACTATGGGTACTTGGTACTTAGTACTTCACCCATGGCATGAAGGAGAATCCCTTAAGCTGGCATTCACTCTGCCCCCACCTGCTTCCTGGGCGTTTCTTTTTCTCACTGCTGTTCCCACCTAATAGCCCCAGAGAGCACTCGCTGAGCTCTGAGGCTGTGCTCCGAACTGCTAAACAACCTCGTGAGGTAGGTACTATTATTACCCTCATTGCATAGATAGGGCACTGAGTCACAGAGAAGTTAAGAAACATACTCAAGGTCACCTAGCTAGCTGGCGGAGCTGGGATTGAATCCCAGTAAGCCAGGCTTCAGACCTGCTGTTCCTATTTGCGGTCCCACGGGGCCACACCCAGGGATCTGTCAGTCTGGATCACTTCCTGTTCCCCCAACACCCGTGCATGGTCCTGCTGAGCGCCCCACTGCTCAGGCAGAACACGTCCTGCCCTGCTTGCTGTCTTGGAGTTGCACATGCCATTGTATCTGCCTTATTGGGTTCCAAGGGCTCGTCTGTGCATCGCTGGTCTTCCTACAGCAGCCCAAGCTGGCCTAGAACTGTTTGTTAATGAATATATGATGAATGAATGAATAAATGAGTGAATAAATGAGTGAATATATGATGTGAATGAATATATGATGTGCAACAGGTTTTAAACTTGGCAAGCACTCCAATACTTCCCATTTAATCAAGTTCTGTGTTGGAGTGGGTATTATTGTCCCCATTGTGTAAATAATAACAATAACAATAACAACAATAATAATAATAGGTTCCATTTATTAAATGCTTACTCTGTTAGGTACTGTGCTAAAGGGTTACCATATATTTTCTCAGTAACTGTTTCCAACTATTCTGAGCAGTAGCTTCAATTACCCCATTTCCCAGATGAGAACACTAAGGGTCAGGAATACCAAGGGACTTGCCCAGCAGATTCTTGGAGGGCCACCCCTGCGTCTTCCAGTGCTGGTTCCTCAGCCCTGGCTCTTTGCTATCCAGGATCCACTATCCTCCCAGGTCTGGAGGAGGCACTGAGAGGGCGTCCCAAAAGGACGACATCTGAGTTCTATGAACAAAGGCAAGATATGAGGAAGTGCCAGTGTATTCGGGTGACAAGGGGGACGCTGGGGTTCCTATGAGAAGGTGAAGTCTCCAAGTCAAAGAGTTGAATACGGTGTAACCTTAAAATATGATTCTTGCCGGCTGAGTGTGGGGGGGGGGTCTTACAGATCCCTTTTCAGGATGTGTTTGCTTTAAAAATAGGCTACGTCCTTATTCTTATTCCTAGTTGCTCTCCCACTTCTCAGATTTGATTCGAAGTGGTCAGAGCTGAGAGCTGGGCTCACGCCTGCCACACCCCCACCCTGCCCTGCTCCTGGGAGCTGCCCAGCGGCTGCTGTCTGATGCCTGCTAATACCAGACTCGAGACCAGTGACGGATCCGATCCCAGGGAAGGTATTTTCCCCAATTTTTCTTATTTCTCGGTGAACTGCTGTTGCCTTTTCACCTTATTCTACTTCATTCTTTCTTTTCTACTCTTTAAAGCTACCATTTACTTTCTGAAAAGACTAAAAGCAGATTTACCAACCCCCCCCCCCACGTATGTACATATATACACGCATACATGCATACATGTGACGAAGAGCAGCCGTGCTGTCCTCCTCAGCCAGTTCGGGATGTTACTCTGAACATCCACACCTTCGGTTAAATGAAACCAGGCCATGCACGGGCTACAGTGCTAAATGGACTTAGGAAGAGAGAAGTGTTACAATGAAAGCATAAAGATTTGGTCTGGGCCTTCTTCACCTTAGTCTCACAGTCTAACAGGAGAGGAACACTGACCCCCCAAATGCCCCCTAGGCTCCCATTACCTTGGGCTCCACCAAATGAATGATACAGTCGTAAGTTAGCCCCACAGGAGCTTACAGGAGGGACCCACCGCCTTGAGGTCGGGCTGTCAGAGAGCCTAGACCTTGAAGGATGGACAACATTTAGGGACAGAGAAGCTGTAGCCCTAGAAGGGGCTGGGCAGATGGTCTATCAGACACAAGACAAAAATCAGACCTGTATAAACAAAGGCACAACAACAACAAAATGAACGCAGGAAGTGTGTTCGGCCTATCAAGTGGTTCCATTTTGGTCATGTGATGGATAGAAAGAAACTGTGGATGCGAGCCTGAGAGTAGGCTGGGGTGGGGGGGGGCGGGTGGTGGTCGTGAAATTATGGAGCTTCTGCAATGCCGGTCTAAGGAATTTGGCCTTGATTCCTTAAGGGATAAGGCAATGGGGAGCCACAGATGGTTTTTGGATGCAAGAGTGATGCGTTGAAAAGCAATTCGTTTGGTGGTAGCATGTGTGCAATGTCCCTGGACGTGGGCTACCCGTCACAGAGGGAGGAAAGGGGCTCTGAAAAGATGCAATAACCTAAACCCATTATTTCAATTAAGTAGGACAATCTTCCTCACTGCTTAAGAGTGATGCCCGGCCCAGACTTAAGGGTCAGGTTCAGAAAGCGGGGACCCTGCATTTGTCGTTCCTCTAACTCTGCTAAGTGGTTCTGATGTACATGAAAGCAGTACCCTCACTCTGCACTGTGCACGCCGACCACCCCAGAATCATTAAAATACAGATTCTGATTCAAGAGGCCTAGGGAGGCGCCTAAGAGTTTGCATTTCTTTTTTATTTTTTTTTAAACGTAGTTCTTAATTTTTTATCAAAATTTTTTTAACGTTTGTTTATTTTTGAGACACAGAGAGACAGAGCATGAACGGGGGAGGGTCAGAGAGAGAGAGGGAGACACAGAATCTGAAACAGGCTCCAGGCTCTGAGCTGTCAGCACAGACCCCAACGCGGGGCTCCAACTCACGGACCGCGCGATCATGACCTGAACTGAGGTCGGACGCTTAACTGACTGAGCCACCCAGGCGCCCCTTAATGTTTTATTTTTAGACAGATTCTTTTTTTTTTTTTTAACGTGTATTTACTTATCTTTGAGAGAGAGTGTGCAAGCGGGGGAGGGGCAGAGGGAGAGAGAGGGAGAGAGAGAGAACCCAAACCAGCCTCTGGAAGCCTGATGCAGGGCCTGAACTCATGAACTGTGAGATCATGACCTGAACCGGAGTCGGATGCTTAACTGACTGAGCCACCCAGATGCCCCAAGAGTTTGCATATCTAATGAGCTTCCATCGGGTGCTGATGCTCCCAGTTCAAGGGCCACACTTTGAGCAGCAAGGAGACAAAGTTTTGCCCTAACCCTAAATAGTTGTTTTCCACCCTTCAAAGCTTAAAATAAATAAATAAATAAATAAATAACCAAAACCTTTTACCTGGGTACTTCAGCCTAATTAATCAGACGCTGAGGTTGCAGCCAGACCTGGGTATAGTATAAAAGGTCCCCGCGTGCATCCAGAGCAGGCAGGGCTGAGATTCTCCATCCCTAACTCTGGAAGGTAAGCCTCGTCAAGGGTAGTCCCCCGATTCAGAGCTGGGTGCTGGCGGCAGGAGTATGGCCAGCAAGCAGAGCAGTGAGGTGGACAGCCCTGAGCCCTTCCCGCCCTTGGCTGACAGCCGGCACTCAGGAAGGTTCACATGGGGTGGGACGCAGGCGTGGAAAGTGACGGGAAAACACCCACATCCAGAGACAGCATGTGCTTTTTCCTATAAGCCCCCGGATTTTGTCAGGTCATAAAAGGGGAAGGCGAGGCGGGGGCTCGCACGAGGCAGTCACATGGCCCGTCTCTGTGTGCCAACTTCGAAGCAGGGGTGCTCGGCCTGCGGAGAGGAAATGTGTGCTCCGGGGAGCTCCTCCAGCTGGCTGGCTGGCGGCCAGGGGCGGCTGGCTCTTGGGGTTTGGTTACCCGTTCCTGATCCTGGGGTGTGAATCTCTAGCAAGGGGAGTTCTTGCCCGAGGAGTTCAAAGCCGCTTGCCATGACACCTAGAGAGTTCTGGACACCATTCTGCCCTTTCCTGAGCCATCACAGCCTCTAGGCACAATGCTGAGCTGGCCTTACAGATGAGTCAGGCAGCAAGAAAGACCCTCTCTTTGTTCCGGCTCATTTAAAGGGCCTGGTTGAGCTGAGCATGCTCAGTGGGGGGCACTGAGAAAGAAAAAGGAGTAGAGGATGGTTGATGAGCAAGCGGGAGGGGGGGTGGGGGGGGTGGGGGGGGTGGGGGGGGTGGCGGCGTCGGGGGAGTGGAGATAGGTCAGCCCTAGGAATGCTCAGCATGGTCCTGGCCGGTCTTTTGAGCCTTCACGCCCCCAATCCCCTCCCAAAGCCTTCACTTCCAGAAAGGTTGGCCAACCAGGCACCTCGGCTGCAGGATGAGTATTTCCTGCTCTGCTATCTGAAGCGGACCCACCCCCCTTCCTGCCATGTCTTGTCGGGGGGACTCCAGCCCATCATGCTCTTTCCTCTCTGAGCTCTTGCCGCAGATGTGCCCTGGGTACCCTTATCTCTTTATGCAGCTTCTCCCTGCAGCTGTGCTAGCCCACAGAAATATAGTATAAGCCACACATGCAATTTCAAATAGTCTGGCAGCTGCATAAAAAGAAGTAAACAAACAAATTTTAGCCATATATTTTAACCGACTATGTCCAAGATATGATTGGTTCAAGATGTATCGATCATGATGTAAGTCCCCCTTTTTTTTTTCTTTTTTTGAGGCGGGGGGGAGGGAGGAAGGGGGCTGCCATCCAAATCTAGTATTTTTTTTTTAAGTAGGCTGCACGCCCAGCACGGAGCCCCGCATGGGCTGAACCCACGGCCCCAAGATCAAGACCTGAGTTGAAATCAAGAGTCGGATGCTTAACTGACCAAGCCACCCAGAAGCCCTGAAATCCAGTATTTTATATAGTCGCGGGGAACATATACATTTGGGGTAGCCACATTTCAAGTGCTCAGTAGCTACACGCGGCTCATGGCTATTGTGCCGGACATCTCTAGCCCGTATGCACTCTGAAGGCAGGAATCATTTTATGAGAGCTCACAGACACATTGGAAGTGAACGCTGAAGGAAATCTTAGGACTACCTGGTCCAACTCCTGCACTCTGCACGTATGGGAACAGCCTCAGCCCACGAAGGAAGTGGCTGGCTCTGCCTCTCAGGGTGGCGAAAGGCTGCGGCCAGGCCAGAGCTCCAATCTTGCAAACAGAACCCTAACGATCGTTTTGGTGCTGTGCCGTCTCAGGCTGCGTGGCCTCCCCGGTGCCGGGAGACTCGCCCACTGTGGGTTCCCGAGAAAGGTGTCCATTGATTGGTGCCCACTGATACCTCAGGGGCCACTCAGGGGGCCTCCGTTTAGCCACGTGGCACAGTCCAGCGCTCTGAGCGTTCCCACTCAAGCCAGTGCCTCCCTTCACCCCCAATTCCAACCCTGGGTTAAGCCGTGAAGAGATAAGTACTCAGGAGGAAGAGACTCTGGCAAGCAAGCGGAGTGTGGATGCCAATCACACAATTCTTGGCAACAGAAGGCATCCTGGGAATCATTAAGGCGCCGCTATTGTAATAATTAGGGGACCATCCATCGAATCAGCCTGAGTGCCTGTTTCTCCAGAGCAGGTCCACACTTCCAGACACTGAGCCCTGGCTGAAAGGACAGAGGCCGCCTCCACTTACTAGACTCACTGTTTTGTTTTGTTTTTCATTAAGTTTATTTATTTATTTTGAGGGACAGAGAGAGAGCGGGGGGGGGGGGGGCAGAGAGAGCAGGAGAGAGAGAATCCCAAGCAGGCTCCGCGTTGTCAGAGCAGAGCCCGACGCGGGGCTCGATCTTGCAGATGGTGAGATCATGACCTGAGCTGAAATCAGGTGTCGAAGACTGAACCGACCGAGCCACCCAGGCGCCCTAGACTTGTCGTGTCAATCAGTGCTCCCCATGCCCGCTGCAAACCTGAGCATCCTCCACACTCTGAACACCGGAGGCTCACTGGGCACCCCCTGGGTGAGCCCGGGCACCTCCGGAACCCTCAGCTGAGTGCACACCTTGCAGGGAGCAGCTGTGCCCAAGCCTGTTTATGCCAGTCGAGCTAGTTATTATTTCACAATTTAATGTAATGTAAACAGATGAAATGGAAGTCCAAAAGGAAAGCACGTTGAAGTTTTCACACAAACAAAATTGGTAGTCTCAAAGGTGAGTCATTGCAAAAATGCTGTTGGATGAGGTGTGGATGCGATAAGAAAATATTGGAAAGCAAACCAGGAACCTAGAAGGATTTCGCGCACACGTAGGCTTTGCGTGTGTCTTTACGTTCTTCGCTTTGATACATCCATTCGAGAAACCTCAGAAGATGCCTTATTTATGGGGATGTTTATGCAGGAACAGTGGGGAACCCGAACTAGTAGACTCATAATCAAATAAAAGGACTTGACTTGGCCTCAAAAGATTGGTGAGGAAATGCACCTTCAAATGGTCTAAGTTAAAATAAGACATTCAAGGTATTCATGTGCCTTTAGTTTCCGATGCCTGCCTTAACTGTTTTTTTGTTTTTTATTTTTTGGGGGTGGGGGGTGGTGGAGTGGGGGCAGCTGACCGATTGACTACAGGTTCTGATCAACTAGATAAAAGTTGATGGGGCCAAATGTTTGCTCAAGGGGAGGAGCCCATGAAACACAGCTGGTCTCCACTGAACATTGAGGTTGGAGGTATACAGGGTTTGCAATTTTTGAAAATGTTTTATTTATTTTTGAGAGAAAGAGTGTGAGCACGGTTGGGGGCCAGAGAGAGGGTGGGGGGCAGAGGATTCTAAGTGGGCTCCTCGCTGACAGCAGCGAGCCCAAGGCGAGGCTTAAACTCATGAACCGAACTTTGAGATCGTGACCTGAGCCGAAGTTAGACGCTCAACCGCTCAACTGAGCCACCCAGGTGCCCCAGGGGTTTGCATTTTAATACAGGGGGCTCCTATTGGTCAGGGACCAGTCTGGACCAGGTAATTCAAAGGAGAGCATTCAGTGTGAGGGAACTCATGACAAACAATGGTGGGAAGCTGCTAGAATACCCAGAGAGCAGATGGTGTCAGCAGAGTGCAGCAGACTCCAAGGCCAGAGCCATGGTGGGTCACCTGGGAGGAGCTGGAGCCACAAACAGGACACAGGCATGGTGGAGATGCCACCAGATTCACTGCCCTCCTGGCCCAAGCTGGGGTCTCCCATGGGCCAAACCCAGCCAGAACCCTGTTGGCTGGCAAGGGAGCAGTGCTCAGGCTCCCCGCGTGCAGAGCAGGGAAGAAACGCATCTGAGGACAAACGGGCCCAGGATTGGCCCAGATCTCCCGAAATCCAAAAAGTCCCCCTTGAAGAAATCGGCGTGGAATCTAAGGCTGATCGTGGAAAAGGGAAGACTTGGGGCCAGGGCTGTCCTCCTGGTGCCTTACAATGGCTCTATAACAAGTGACTACCTGTCCTGAGGCTGGCCGGACAGCAGGAAAAACAGTGGCAGGGATTCCTTCGGATGTAAGCCTAGGAGTTCACAGAAGAGGAAGCAACAAACTGCCCGGGGAAACCAGGAGAATTCACCGTGAGGCAACACCACGTTGCACCTGGCTTTTGAAAGTTCTTTCCTCAAAGCTCTTTAGGTTTCACAGGCTTCCTGTTGATGCTAAGCAAAATCCAAAGTAGGGCTAATTTAATCGGCCGCGGCACTCCGTCGTGGCTGTTGTCCAACTGCTGTCCTGAAGTCCTGGCTGCCTGGATAATGATGCTATCACCTGCCTGGGCCCCTCTCGTTTTCCCCTCATGTTTTTGCTGCACGTGCAGACCTTCTGGGGACCACCAGGATTAGGCAGCTAACGTTGGGGGGGAGGGGGGTGGCACGTCCTAACTGTGGCACTTGACTAGCATTGAAGAGACTTGGCCGCTGGCAACCATCAGCCGGGTGTCTTAGGGCCAGGTCACTCCGCCTCCTGGGTCCAGGGTCCCCGTCTGTGAAAGAGGGGGCTGAACTGACCTTCTACATTTTAGGGTCATCCCTCTGACATTAGTTTTTGTCATACGGGCCTCTAAATGGAGACGAAGGAGAAAAGGGATGTTAGGGAGAAGGTAGATGGAGTCCAGGCAGACTTTGGAGGACGTCTAATAAAAAATTCCTCAGATGAGATTTTTTTCCCCCCGTTACCATACGCTTTCCCCCCTAAAAGCGGAATTCTACGAAATAAATCCTAATTAATTGAGGGTTCTGGTTACTTGGGGTGCAATTAATCAGGGTTTTGCTGCATTTCCAATTGCAGTGAGTTACACAGTGGTTTGCATATGCGGTAACTTCTTAAGTGACTTCTGTTCCCTGACCTCATATCTGTTTCATTAAAATTGAACACTTTGAAACGAAAAAGGGAGCATGGAGCGGAATGGTTCCACCTGGACACAGCTCTGGGGAAACAGCAGTCAAGGTGATGAAAAGCAGCGTCCAACCATGCCCATACATTAGCCACCCTGCCTGAAAGGCACTGATTGTATTTTCGACCACACTTCACAGCACTTTTCAACCTGGCCAGGCCTTCCTAGGTTATTCTTCTCGCTCTGGGGCAGGTAAATTTGGTATAAAAATCTCCCCCTGCCCCTTCCTGGTACTCCAAAACCATAACTTAACTTGAGCTGGCTAAGCAATGTGAACAGATTATCTCAATAAGGTCAAAATGCTGTGCATCAGAACTCGGGCATTCGGGAGTCTGGAGAAACATAAGGGGCTCTGTAGCAGACAGCGGTGTTGCCATTTTACACAGAGATGGATCAGAGGTCTGCAAAAGCAAAGCCATTTATAGACCTGCACACTTCTTCAAGCCAGACATCTGGTGGTCAAAGCGAAAGACCTGGGTGTAAGCTTCGAGGAGAGCTCTGGGGCAGGGTCCGCCAGTCGGGATCTCTGTATCTGATTCTTAGGTGAATGAATGAACCAATGGGCTTTGCTGAGCTGTCCTCCTGCAGCCCGCACATGGCTGTCTCCTACCCTTGCTTCCCCTTGAGTATCCAGATGGAGAAAAGCCTATGGCCTACAAGCTGACAAACAGCAGGTAACTCCTATGCAGAACCCGGAGATGCACAGAAAGCTGTATTTCAATCAGGCGGGTGGACTACAGCCAAGGCAATCACCCAGCCTCTCCTCATAGCTGCCCTTTCTCCTGGAAACTTCAGTTACTGTCCCTTGACACCCAGCGCTCTGGCTTTATTGGGAGCTCGGATCCTTGGTCCCCTGAAAGCTCTCCCGCCCCTCTTCTGGAAGTGCCTTTTAATTCAGGCAGGTAAACACGGTTGCCTTCCATTAGCAGGACAGAGGAAAAGGAGAATGTGCCACGTGCGAGAATCTGATTAGAAAACTAAAAAAGTAGGTGGCATTTGGGTTCCTTCAGAGAGTGTGTGAGAGCAAGCCAGAGCGGAAGAGAGGAAACTGAATCACAGGCCTGATCCCTTACACACAGGTCACAAGCTGAGCTGTCACTTCTTATGAAAGTTCTGAAACGCTAAGTTCTCTGCAAATGCACTTGCAGTGCAGGATCCTTACGGAGAAAGGAAATGGGACTCCTAATGACATCAGCGTGGTTGCAAATTGCTTCCTGGGCTCTGGCATGACTTTATCCCTATTTTTTTCTTTTCTTTTAAAATAATCGTCAGGATGTGACAATATTTGACGGGAGAGAGTGAAAGGGGAGGACAGGGTCTGGCTGGATGATAACAGGTTGTTTGGGGGCTGAGGGCACTGCTCGGCCAGGGACGGGGGTCAGTAGGGAAGGGACAGTTGACGGGATGCTTCCCTCTGAGGTCAGAAGTCTGAATCTTGACATGACCTTGAAACCTATGAATAAATGTTGTCTCATCTTGTGGGGAGTTTGAGAGAAATGGGTGGAGAGAGGGCAAGGGGGTGTGGTGAGCCAAGTCAATACAGTGATCCTGCCCCCGGGATCTGCTTTTTGGCAGGTATCAGAGTCAGCGTGGGGTCAAAGTCACTTTTCCTTACTAGATTTGCCAGTCCCTCAAGGGAAGGCTGAGTTTTACTGATGTCTGTATCTTTGCCCCAGCTACTGTCATTGCCATTATTGCTACAACCATTACCACTGTGGCGTCCATCACGACTCTCAACGTGTGGTCAGCAAATACACAGAATAAATAGAAAGGAGTCACCTTTGGGAGTGTCTGGCCAGCCCTCAATGACCCTCTTTTCCTGAAATCTGGCTCCTCTCTCACCTCCTAAGGTTCCTCATACTAAGGAACCCTGTTCTTTGACCATTGTTGACTAGATCAAAGACCATACCTGTTCTTTGACCATTGTTGACTAGATCAAAGGTAGATAACTGACTTAGGCTAGGCTAGCCCAGACTTTCTCCACATGTGGTTAGACCTGACAGCCATTTAAATGAGGATCTCCTAGAATGCAAATTGGTGCAGCCACTCTGGAAAGCAGTGTGGAGGTTCCTCAGAAAATTAAAAATAGACCTACCCTATGACCCAGCAATAGCACTGCTAGGAATTTACCCAAGGGATACAGGAGTACTGATGCATAGGGGCACTTGTATCCCAATGTTTATAGCAGCACTCTCAACAATAGCCAAATTGTGGAAAGAGCCTAAATGTCCATCAACTGATGAATGGATAAAGAAATTGTGGTTTATATACACGATGGAGTACTACATGGCAATGAGAAAGAACGAAATATGGCCCTTTGTAGCAACGTGGATGGAACTGGAGAGTGTGATGCTAAGTGAAATAAGCCATACAGAGAAAGACAGATACCATATGTTTTCACTCTTATGTGGATCCTGAGAAACTTAACAGAAACCCATGGAGGAGGGGAAGGAAAAAAAAAAAAAAAAAGAGGTTAGAGTGGGAGAGAGCCAAAGCATAAGAGACTCTTAAAAACTGAGAACAAACTGAGGGTTGATGGGGGGTGGGAGGGAGGGGAGGGTGGGTGATGGGTATTGAGGAGGGCACTTTTTGGGATGAGCACTGGGTGTTGTATGGAAACCAATTTGACAATAAATTTCATATATAAAAAAATAAATAAATAAATGAGGATCTCCTATAACCCTCTTCTCTCATGCGCAAGGAAAACCAAAGACAGATAATCTGTAGAGATGAAAAGATTAATCAATTGTATAGATAGGAGCCAAGATGAGACAGTATATGGCCCAGAAAGACAAATATTGAGAAAATAATTGGTTGCCAATGGCTTTCCTGGTTCCATGAAGTCCGGTGACTGTAGTGTTTTCCCAGA
Organism: Panthera onca; assembly: GCF_046562875.1. Classification (NCBI taxonomy): domain Eukaryota; kingdom Metazoa; phylum Chordata; class Mammalia; order Carnivora; family Felidae; genus Panthera; species Panthera onca. The sequence continues at coordinate 67,169,409 of NC_138350.1, forward strand.
GTTTAAGACCTATAACCTATCCCTGTACCCTTGTAACAAATGGTATTTTCACCTTAAGCTACCTTGAGTTGGTTTTCTTCACTTGCAACCCAAAGTGTCTTTAAAATTTTTTTTTTAAGTTATTTATTTTTGAGAGGTAGATAGAATGCGAGCAGGGGAGGGGCAGAGAGAAAAGGAGACACAGGATCTCAAGCAGGCTGCAGGCTCTGAGCTGTCAGCACGGGGCCCAACGCGGGGATCAAACTCACAAACCATGAAATCACGACCTGAGCCAAAGTCAGTCACTCAACCAACGTAGCCACCCAGGCGCCCCGTTTTACTCGCAACCCAGTGTCTTAACTAACACCATGTGACTACGACCACCGTACTTGTCTCAGCAGGCATCACTACTCAATCACAGCAGTCTTCCAGCAAGCCTCGGAATCCTTTGTCTGCAAACCACTACCAACTGAGCCAAGTTAGCAGATAAAGATAAAAATCTACTGGCACAAACAAACCCCACAAACTGTTGGCTAACTCAGTCTGTGATGGGCTGAGGACCAAAAAGAGTACAAGAGAAGAACATGGGAGGGAACGATTCATTCTGAGCATGGACTTGACCATTGCGTGGGATTTATCCAGGCAGAGGTGGACAGGATACACTTTGGGCGAGAGAGGACATGGGCAGCGTTTGTGGATCAAGTCACAGTATGGTGGAAGGACCCAATATTCACCTTTGTGTCTTCCTAATCACAGATTACCAGGCTGTCTCTGGTTCTGGGAATACCTTTTTTGTTAGTTTTTTGTTGCTTAGGATGTTGTTAGGATGCTCTAGAAAGATCTGCTTGGAAAAGGAGCACTAAGCAAAGCCAAAAGTTGGCCTGAGCTACAGTAGGGATGCTTGTTCTCCCACTGTTTCCCAGTTCCCTGTGGGATTTGGAGGAAGGACCACATGACTTGGTACGTGTTGGTTTCCAGGTCTGGCTTTATCACCACTGCACTCTCTGTCCTGAATCTTGTGCTTTGGCTTCCCAGAATTCATTCTACCTGTTTTAGCCACAGCTTCTTTTTTTTTTTTTTTTTTAATTTTTTTTAGTTTATTTATTTTGAGAGAGAGAGAGCAGGGGAGGGGCAGAGAGAAAGAGAGAGAGAGAGAGAGAGAGAGAGAGAGAGAGAGAGAATCTCAAGCAGGCTCCACACTGTCAGCATAGAGCCAGATGTGGGGCTGGAACCCATGAACCATGAGATCATGACCTAAGCCAAAATAAAGAGTCAGACGCTCAACCAACTGAGCCACCCAGGGGCCCCTAGCCACAGCTTCTGATTTCCAATTGTGCGTGTTTTGGCTCCCACTTTGGACCATGCGGTGTGAGAGGACTCCATAACTGGTTTCAAGATGAAGTGTGTGACTGGGCATAAGCCAATCAGAGTTCCATGCTCTGGCTGCAGGGATTGGTTCAGGGACAGACATGTGACTCAAGACAGCCAATCAGCCCTACCAAAACGAACCCTAAGGCTTTGTCTCTAACAAACAGCAAGAGGTGTTCTCTTTTTTTCCTGCTGGGCTTGAGCTGGAGAGGGTGTGAGGCTGTCCCTGCCGCTACCCTCTTGCCTCTTTGCCGACCGGAGAATGAAGCAAAGACAGGAGACAAGAAACCTGCATCCTGAGCTTACGGAGCCTGGATGCAGGGATATCTGAATCTGACCCTACCCACGAATCACTGCATTATGTAGCCAATACATGCTGTTTCGTTTAAGCCAGTTTTCTCTCATTTGCATCCAAAAAAGTCTGATTACGCTCTGGGTTGGTTACCTCATCAATAACATGGGATTAGCAACGCTATCCTTTTGCATGGGACCGCTCCCAGGAATGACTGAGTGCCTATAAAATGCTGTATCAATTAGCAAATAGGCTCTAGTTGTAAATGATAACACCCAGTCCAATAAGTGGTTTCAGGAAGGGGCACCCAGTGTTCTGCAAAGAAAAATGAATGTGAAATATATTGTCTCATCTTTTACAAAATTTAGCCCAGCACACGCCCTCCAAGGACAGACGCTTAATGATAATAGTCAAGGGCTAAAAGTCGTTGAAAGAACACACCTCCCGTGCTTCACCATTGACCCTGGGCGCTGTCCCCAATCTCTCCACACAGGGCGACAGGAGCCCGAAGAGGTCCCATGCTGTAGATAGCATTGAAGTGGACTTCCACTGTCACTCTGGCTTTAGATGACATTTTCCGACCACCCAGCACTTCCCCCCCTCCCTCCCCATATACACCCAGGCCTGCCTGTTTTGAAAACACCCAGCTCTACCTGTTTTACCAGGGGGTTGGGAGAGGTTGCAGGGGAGGGACTGGGCAAGTCTGATGATTGAGTGTGATCCCTTAATGAACCGGTAGGATGTAGCCCCCTACAACCAACCTCCCTTGCTAGTTGGGGTGCAGGGGGAAGGTCAGACAGCCCCAGTTGGTTCTGATAAGGAGCCTGGTTATCACCAGCCAATCTCAAGTAGCTGGAGCTTTTCCCCACCCACCGGGACAGGTACAATGGCTCCATTAATGGCCCTGGTTGTCCAAATATCATTCATCACTTACGACAAGCCAAATAAAAGGCGAAGGGTGCTCCCTCTGACACTCCTGAACGCAATTCACTTTTAAATTATTTGTGCCTCCTTTAACCTGCAGGGCTGTAAGCCTTTCCAGGCTCCTCTGGGGAAGCCTGAGCCCAGAGCCGCTCCCGGGAAGGGGGCGCCCACACCCCCACGTCTTTGGCAGCAGCAAACTCTCCAGTTGGTTTCCCTTCGCTCCTCTCCCATCACCCGCCCCCTCACCCTGGACATTTGGTTTGGGGGAGGTGGACACGTTCTCCCAGGTTTTTCTCATCAAGCGCTCCCTTTTTAACTTTTCCTCCTTCGTCAGCAGATTAGGATTGGAAATAATTTACGTGCAAGTAGGTGATTCTACAGTTCAGCTTGCACGCTTGACAATTAACTAAATAAACTGCTTGGGGTCACTTGGAGTAACAATTCACAGACTTCCCCGTGACAGGCAAAAGTTAAACCCCTCGGCGTGCAGGACCTCCCCACGGGGCAGGAGGAGGCTGGTTCTGCGGGAGGGAAATTCTAGGCATCTTATTATTCACCCGCTCCCTTTCCAGTTCTGACCTTAAGAGTACTCTTAACCTTCCTCCTCCAGCTTGCTAATGGGGAAATAAATCTTGGGAGAGTATCTTAAATTCTTTTTTATCACAGACTGTATCACCGAGATAATAAGACCAGCCTTCAGAGTAACCATTAAGCCACAGAAGGTGTGGTCATCATTTATGATTTTTTTAGCCTTAATTGCTAGACAGACACTTTAAGTGGGAAGTCTGTCTAATGAGCCCAGTCATTAAAACATCAAAAACTGTTATCTGGGGTTTCTATTTTAGTTAGACATTACATTATTTTAATAAGGGGGCCGCATTTCTTGTCACAGGGTTTGGTAATGGAGGCTGAAGCAACCCCCCGGGGACTGGGGGAGGGAGAGGCAGACTTGCCTTTGGAAAACAAGGTCGCAAATCAAGACTGAGCTCTGGAAGGGGGATGCAGATGAGCAAATCTGGGAACCCAAGTGGGAGGAGGGCCTGCCGGTCTGGCCACGGGGACTGGAACGGCACCCTCGCCCAGGACAGGGGGAAGGCAGGTAGCGGGATGCTCTGGCCTCATTATGCTTCGTGTCCGCTTTCTGAGCCGTTGCTACGGCTCTGTGCACAGTGTCCTTGGCCTGGAAGGGCCTCCCCTCTTGGACACCTCCTCGCGGCCCGGGGGATGTGGGCAGCCTGCAGGCCCAGCCCAGTGCCGGGCTCTGCGAGGCCCCCTTCTCCACCAGCTCCCTGTTCCTCCTTCCTCTGGACCCCCACAAAAGGTGTGCTCAGTGCCCCCCCGTGTAGCACTCCGGTCTACACCGGACGTTCTCGCACTGAAGCCTCCAGATTCCGACAGTCACTGTTGGCTACGTTTTACTGATCTGGACCAGTTACCGTCCAATGGAAATACGATGTGAGCTACAAATCCAAGCCACATAGGTAATTTCAAAATTTCCAGTAGCCATATTTAGAAAGTTAAAATAAGCAGGTAATTTTCCTTTTAACAGCATATTTTATTTAAACCAACACATCCACAATATTATCACTTCAACATGTAATCGATATTTTTCAAATGGCTAATGAGCTATTTTACATTTTTTTTTTTTTACACTAGGTCTTACAGCGCATCTCAATTTGGAGAAGCCACAGTTCAAGGGCTCAACAACTACATAATGGGGTAGAGGCTACTGTTTTGGACAGAACAGGTTTAAATAGATTTTCCAAGTAACTGTTACTGAACACTTACTCCGTGGCAGGCACTGTTCTAAGCAGTTTATGTGCATTAATTCACTCAACAGTCACCACGACCCCGTTGAGTAGATACTATTATGCCCATTTCACAGATGAGCACACTGAGACACAGAGAGTTTGGGTAATCTGTTCCACACAAACACACAGAGCTTGTGAGTGCTACCACTCAAATGGGGCACATGATAGGTGTGGGCTCAGCCTGTCTTTGATATTCCACCATCAGCCCCATGCCCCTTCTAAATTCAGCTGAGCCCTAGAGGACTGGCAAACGTAGTGACAAATTCCCCACCAAACCGAGCCATCTGGGAGCAGGAGGTTCCCTCCCTCAGTGTGGCTGACACCCCTGGGCTCGGGAGCCGCAGGTAACCACCAACTGCCTGTCTGGGGGCATATGTCTAACACGAAGACATCCTCCTCCCAGAAAAACTGCCAACATGTAGCCATTATTTTGAAGAAAAAAAAAAAAAATCCAGAGGGGATCCTTAAAAAGACAGCATTAAAAAAAAACCCAACTTCTTAAAAAGCTTCTGACACTGACAACTTCAGAAGAACACCCTCAAATCCACGCTCACACGGTAGGAGGGCAAAAGGTAACAACAGGAAGTTGCTCTCATGGTTATTGTCACCTCCTTATCAAAATGATATTCATTAATGGTAAAGGGCCCACCCCACACACTGCAGCCTAGAAGGTACTCAATAAATACTGGCTGGAAGAACCGAGCTAACCAGGTCTTCTCGGAGAAAGAACGCAAGGCTTGAAAGTACACAGTTCCAGAAAGAGCAATCTGGAACTACTTTCACCTAGACACAACTGAGAATGGTTATCAAAACCAGGAAAACAAGATAGCGCGACCAAAGCAGATAGAGGTTTGCACCAAATGCGAGCACCAAATGCGATGAAGGCAGGAGGGGAAAAATCTTGACTCCCGTGACCACGCTGCATTTACATCTCACCCAGTCAGCCCTCACTAGGTGTGCGCAAAACATATAAAGGCAGTCACAATTCACAGCATCATTGTTTGCTTTTAAATTTTATCCGAATCCAATTCAACTGATTACGCTTAAAAAGAAGAGAGGCAGGAAAGGCAAATATAAGACAGGAAAGATACACACACACACACACACACACACACACACACACACACCATAGAAGAAAATGCTGGGGTCCTAGTGGGTCACAGACCAGCCAAAGACTTCCAAAACTCAGAAAAGCATATTCCCAGAAAGAGAAATGAGAAGTCAGGTCTGGTCCCACCAGGAAGGCAAAGATTCAAAGAAAACAACAAAGGCATCGTTGGCAACCAGAGCTGCTGGCAAAGATAAAAGGATCACACATCTGAGCTGAGGGACAGGTTAATATTGGCCTGCTGGGGTGCAGGAGCTTCTGACCTAGAGCAGCACGGATCGCAGCACAGAAGAGTCACACAACTTGGGGTTGCCTGAGCAACTCTTTGGCTCTGTGGTCTGGGGCAATTTCTTTACCTCTCAAAGCTTTGCTGCCTTTATCTGTGAAGCAGGGGTAATGACAGCTGCCTTGGCAAATTGGACAAATCAGTAAAAAAAAAAAAAAAAAAAAAAAAAAAAAAAAAAATATATATATATATATATATATATATATATATATGCGTAGAGTTACCATATGACCAATTCTGTTGCTCCTCACTATATACATAAGAGACATGAAAACATCCGTCCACGAAAACCACCTGTAGGTGAATGTTCCCAGCAGCGTCATTTCCAAAGTGGAAACAACCCAGATGCCTGTCACCTCATGACTGAATAGTCAAATGTGGTAGATCCATGCAATGGAATATGAGTTGCCAATAAAAAGGAATGAGTCACTGATACCTCCTACAATATGATGACCCCTGAAGACGTCATGCCAAGTGAAAGAAGCCCAGTCACAAAGGGCTTTCCGTTTTTGTGAGCTATCCAGAACTGGCAAATCTATAGAGAGGAAAGATCGATTAGTGGTTGTCAGGGGCTGTAGGGGGAAATGGGGAGTAACTGATAATAGGTCTCAAGTTTATTTTCAAGGTGATGGATATGTTCCAAAAGCGATTATGGTGATGTTGCAAAACTCTTTGACTCTACTAAAAACTTTGAACTGTACGTTTTTAACGGGTGAGCTGCATGGTGTGAATTATAGTTCAGGGGCACCTGGGTGGCTCAGTCGGTTGAGTGGCCGACTCTTTGATTTTGGCTCAGGTCAGGATCTCATGGTTCATGAGATCGAGCCCCGCGTTGGGCCTCGCATTGACAGCACAGACCTGTTAGGGATTCTCTCTTTCCCTCTCTCTCTCTCTGTCCCTCTCCTGCTCATGCTCGCTCTCTCAAAAATAAACTTAAAGAAAAAGAAAAAAATCATATAGTTCAGTAATGACATACATATATGTATGTGTATATGTGTGTGTGTGTGTGTGTGTGTGTGTGTGTGGGTGCAGGTGCGTGTGTGTGTGTATATATATATATATATATATATATATATATATATACATATTCCAGTCAGTGCCTGGCATATAAAAAGCATACCCAGTAGTCCCTGTTATCTGCAGTCTGGCTTCCTGTGGTTTCATTACCCAAGGTCAACTGCAACCTGAAATCAGATGATCGTCCTTCTGACGTAGGGGCAGAAGGTCCGCATAGCCTAAAACTACGTCACAGTGCCTGCGTTCTCCACCTCACTTCGTGTCATCACGCGGTGCTTTATCACCTCACATCATCACAAGAAGAAAAATGGGTGAAGAGCATACAACCAGATATTCGGAGAGAAAGACCACAAGTCACATCACTTCGATTACAGCATATTATTATAATTGTTCTATTTTATTATTGGTTATCGTGGTTAATCTCTTACTGTGCCTAATTTGCAAATTAGACTTTGTCATCGGTATGTACAGGAAGAAAAACCCACAGTAAATACAGGGTTTGGTACTACGTGTGGTTCCAGGCATCCACTGGGAGACCTGGAATGTGTTCCCCACGGATAAGGGAGGACTTAATCAGAGAAGCTACCTGGTAATTGTTGGTTGTATCAGATCATTTCTCCTCCTCATTTATTTGGTGTCACGATGCAAGAGGGGCAAGCACCACGGGGACCTAAATGCCCTCCTAAGTCAGTCTTGCAACAGGCAGCCGGCTTTAGGTTTCCCTGGGTGGTCCAGTCTCCAGGTGGGACAGGAGGGGTACAAAGAACAGGGAGTGGACCCAGCAGGGTGTGGGTGTGTTGGGCAACGTGAGGGCACACCTGCAGTGCCTCCCAGGCCCTGGGCAGGCCAGCCCTGCAGCACTGGGCTGCTGGGTGTGGGGCTTCTATAAAAAGAGCCCACGCCCAGCTCTCTTGGGATAATTCGGCCTTGACCTCTGCTAAAGCTGCATTCCCATAGTGCTTTGCCAAGGCTGGCAACACACTGATCAGTGCCTCCGTGGCTCTGCACGAGATGCGTTCCAACAGGGCAACACTAAACTGTGGCCAGAGTGTTTGCAGAGGCTGTATGGCCTCATCCTCTTCATTTCTGTCCTTTCCTCAGAAGACATGCCCTCCCTGCTCACCCCCAATTCTGCTGACATGTCCATTCAGGAAATGGGCAGCCTTGCTTCCCGTGCCCACTGCAGACCTGTATGCGGCAAAGTCATCGCGGGCCCGCGGGAAGGCAGAGTCGAGTGCTGTTCACCTTCATTGCTCCACCCAAGGTGTCTAATACCCTTTGGTGGAACGGAATTGGACTCTCGGACCTCCTTTACCAAGCCAGGAGCTCAGCAAAGAATCTTCGTGCTCCTCATGGAGGCACTGCTGCATCTCAGGTGCAACAATCTGGGGGCTATGCTGGGCTTCACAGAACCCCTCGCACCCATGGCCCTACCCACTTAACACCAGCGGTGGCCCCCCACTGGGGAGCCCCAAAGGAGTCCCTGCACAGGCTCTCCAGATGCCCCTGGAGGAGGTGCTGCCCCAGGCCGTGGCGGTGGGGTACTGTCCCCGGTGATCTCCCAGGTCCCTTCCAGCCCTGATCAATGGCAGCCTGGTTAAGTTTAACAACCAGCTCTCCAGGACAAGGGGCGGGGGGGAAGGCGCCCCTGTGTAGACTGCATCGATTTCCATGGAGTATATACTCCCACCATGACAGATTTCAAGGATGGTTTTATTGAACAATTGATTCACCAAATTCATAAAATTTAACAATCAGCTAGAGCATTCCCAAGCTGGTAGCAGCGGGCCCCAGCATCCCAGGGCCTGATGTCGAGTGTCTTACGTACTGCTCTGAATGCTAATTAAAAATGTACACTGAATCAGGAAATCAATTGGAATATTCTATGGTGATATTTAAGAACCACCTAATCCTACTCCTAATAAAAATCCTCCTAGCATCCTGGGACCTGAACCAGGCTGTGGAAAATGGAGAAATGTTTCCGGAAAGGCACCACTGCCGGCCCGCACCCTGAGGGGCAGAGTGATTATGGCTCTGGCTCCTTCCTCCCCGCCTTGCCTCCCATTCCAACCTGTAGCAGGAACCCTCTCCTCTTCCCAGGCCTCCCCTTGGAAAGCACCTGACAAACTCCTTCACCCCCAGGTGGTACAGACTTGATGTGAGCCTCCTCCTAGGGGACCTCGTGTTTCCAAAAGTGGCAACAAAAGCAAGAGGCAGAGGGTTCCAGACCTGGGCACAGGCTGGAGACGCAGCCCTGGGCGGCCAGCTCGCAGAGAGGCGGCAACTGTAATAAGAAACATGGAGGGTAAACCCTGTTCCAACTGGGGAGGGTTAGGGAAGGGGGCTGAGAAGATGGTGTGTGCAAGAAACTAAAATCCCTTAAAGGAGAAATATACTTAGAACTAGCCCCCAGGTTGGGGGCGGGGAGTCCTAGGAGAGGCAGGAGGGAGGGTTTAGAGGGGTAGTTGGGAAGGAGGCATGTAGGGGTGATGGATTCGTCCACTCTCCTGACTGTGGTGATGTTTTCATAGGCAGAGCTATCAAAGGGAACACTTTTCGTGCCGGTAGCCCCCCGGGCAAACTGTGGACAGGGCTACTTGGCTCACCAGCTTGGACCAGACCGGACTGGCACTAAGAATTAGGGAAAGGGGACCTGGAGTAGGGTTGGGGGCCAGGGGATAGGACCTCCGTGGCTTCCCACCTCCAAACAGCAGGGATTGCAGGGGCCCAGGGAGGGGCGAAGGGAGGAGGGGAGGAAACGGTTATATAAGCTGGCTCAGCAGGCTTCTCGGACTGCCCTGAATTGTCTGTTTGTGAAGATGAAGGTGATATAATTGGAATCAGAGCCTCAGCTGAACCAGGAAATGAGCGGAGATTTAAATACCAGGAGGCAAAGTTTACCAAGGGGATAGGAGGAGAGAGGGAGGGAGAAGGGCGGAGGGGTGGAGATGTGGGAGGGAGCTCTGGAGGAAAGAAGGGGTCAGGAGAGAGAAGGGGGGGATGTTGGGAGACAGGAAGGATGAGGAAGGAAGGAGGGATAGGAAGAAGGTAGGGAATGATGGAGGAGGGTAGAGGGGTGCTAAGGAGGAGGGGAGGAGGGAGGGGGAAGGCTGAGGAAGTGGTGGGGGGAGACTGAGGAGGGAGGAGGAAGGGGGAAACTGAGGAGGAAGCAGGGGGAGGCTGAGGAGGAGGGGGGAGAAGTGGGGGAAGGCTGAAGAGGAGAAGAGGGAAGGCTGAGAAAGGTGGGGGGGGGGGAGGCTGAGGAAGAGGGGAGAAGAGGAAAGGCAGTAGAAGGGCCCAGAAGAGGGAAAGAAGAGGAGGAAGAGGGAGGTGGAGGGCTGAGAATCAGTGAGGAAAGGTGCTGATTCAGCAAGGCCAGGGGCAGGTCACACAGTGGGCTTTCTGAGAAGATTCCTGGAGGTTGCCAGCACCATTCAGGCAGTCAACAGGGAAAAGGGAGCCTGGAGATGTTTCTGGAGATACGAGAGGCTGGGGAGGAGGCCAGAGGCGGGCCCAGAGGCTGGGCCTGGGAGAACCCGGGAGCTTGGCATGGCTTTTGGTGCTTCAGGACATGTGGGTGCTCCCGGACTGTAGGTTACACATGGCACTGACATGGGATCTTGCCTGGACAGGGTCCCCTTATGCCCTAGGGGCTCGTTTCCGAGGAAGGACAGAATCTAGGGTCATCCCTGGAGTCGGAGCTCAGGTGTGGACGTGGAACCTCAGAAAACTCCACAGCTGCCCAGTGTAGCAAAAGGCAAGTTACCTGGGACCACAGCTACCAGAGAGCAGCTGTGGAACCAGCTGGTAGAGATGATTTCCTTAGCCCCCCTCCTCTTTTGCTCTCAAAAGGAATTCAGGGGTTCCTGGGGTTTGATTTTCTGCCCAGGAAAATGTCACCTCCTCCTCCTCCCTCATTAAGATAAAACCTCTCCCCCCAAATATCCGTCAGAGTGAAACTCCACCATTAGAAAGTCATTCCTTTCAGTGTGTCTGAGGCTGGAAGAGTGACGTTACTTTTTCACGGTCACAGGTGTCTGACTCCAGAGCCCAGAGGAACTTCTTTTAACCTGAGGGGAAACAGTGGGGTGCCCTCAGGGGTGAAGCATCCAGGAACAGTAAGTAGCAGCAGGATGATGTGGAGGGATTGCCAGACTCCAGGGCCTGGAGTTTTTTCATGAAATTTACAAAAATGAGAAGCCGTCAAGAGGAACCTTGCGGTGCAGAGATTTAAGAGATGTTAGTGCAAGGAGGCTAGCCTGGCCAAGCAGGAATGTTAGGCCAAAGAGAGCAGGACACCGAAGGTGGTAGGCTTTTCCCAGCCCGGGAACCCCGGGAGCGGGGAGATTTGGGGAAAGACAGAGCCGTGCAGACCTCAAGGTCCATCTACTCTAATGACCCCATTTTGTAGCTGAGGCAACTGAGCCTCCGAGAGGGGAGGACCCTCGGCGAGCCCAGGATGATGGGCCAGACCACAGGTTCTCCCCTTACTCCGTTCCAGGACTGACCACTCGAAAGCACTGGCAAGTTACAGGAGCCTGGGTAAGTGCCTTGTGCCCTGCTCTGCCTGTTCTGTTCTCAGTGAGGCGGAACTTGCTCCTGGCCATGGGGTCACTGGATTACCAGAGTGGTGAACCGTCCCTGCAACCGTAATAAAGTGGGGAGAGGGAGCGCTTGGGTGGAAGGCACTGAGTTTTGGGAGACAAAGTCCTGGCGGGGGACATAGCTCAGGAGGTTCTGGAGTAGGGACACTTCCTGGAGGAGAAGAGCTTGGAGCGGAAACAGGGAAAGACACACTGTTTTGGTTTCCCTTGTTGGTTTCCCTGCCCCTTCCTGTAGGGCCCCTTCACTTTCCGGAATTGGAGAGATGCAGAAGTGACTTCTGCCATTACAAATGATGCTTATGGGGGCACCTGGGTGGCTCGGTCGGTTAAGCGTCCGACTTGGGCTCAGGTTATGATCTCACAGCTCATGAGTTTAAGCCCCGTGTCAGGGTCTGCGTGGACAGTTCAGAGCCTGGAGCCTGCTTCAGAATCTGTGTCTCCCCCTCTCTCTGCCCCTCCCCTGTCTGCACTTTCTCTCGCACGTGCGCTCTCAAATATAAATAAAAACATTAAAAAAAATTATGCATATGGGGGCACCTGAGTGGCTCAGTTGGTTGAGCGTCTGACTCTTGATCGGCACGATCCTGAGATGAAGCCCTTCGTCGGGCTCCGCAAGGAGCTTTAGATCCTCTCTCTCCCTCTGTCCCTTCCCTGCTCATGCTTGCTCACTCGTGCTCTCTCTCTCTCTCTCTCTCTCTAAAAAAAAAGATGCTTATGACCACTTGGTAACTTGCAAGGCTTATGAATTTGAGTGAAAAAGCAGGATACAAAATTGTAAACGGTGTGCGCATCACCGCATTGCAACAGACACCCAAACAAATGGTGCCTGCCTGGCAAGGAGAGCGGGGCCAAGTGCTGAGCAAGGTTGTCCAAGGCAGGGCCTGGATGAAGAGGACGGCAAAGCGGGAGAGAGGGGAGCAGGACAGGGACTGTGGATGTAGGTTACATTTTCTAGGCATGCTACACGGAGCAGGCGTTACTTTATTGAAAGGAGGAAAAATACTACATTTTCAAAAAAGAAAAAGAGCCTTCTTGCGCAGAAAGAGACCCAAACACGAGCAGCTCTTCACCCCACAAATACTTCCTTCCCTTGGCCCAGGCTCGGGGAACCTGGTTTCCGCCCATCCCCCATGGTCCACGGGCTTCGCGAGCAGCAGGACGGTCGGGAGACGCGTGTGTGCTCAATGGGGACGGACCACTCGGCTCAAGTGGCACCGCAGGCTGGACAGACGGCTGTCTTTCCCAGACTAGGAGACTGAGGCCCAGAGAGATAAAGTGACTTAACCACAGGCCCACGGGAAGGTCGTTAGTGGGAGAGACCACGGGTCCTTAAATGCAGCGTGGTGACCATTTCTGTTCTACATACTGCTTTATGGAATTTATCACAGCCATCATCATCATCACTGGGCTCAGCAGTCTTGTCTCACAAGGACAAAAGAGATCATTTTCTGTGTGTCTTTCGCACGCAGTCCTCGGGGCCCCTCCGGGCCCCACACCACGCCGATCAGAGGGTAGTCGCCCTCTGGCTTCCGTGACCACACGTACATTCGCTGCCCTGCATCTGCTGGCCGCTCTGTCCCCTCACCTGGTTGGAAGAACAGACCTCTAAAAGCCTCTCCATTGCTGGCACCTCTTCTCCAGCCTGCAGAGCCTTTTTAAGAGGCATGCTCTTTAGGGAGCTAATTACCTAATTAGTGCATCTAGAGGAAGGCTTAAGTCATGAGGCTGATAATAAGGCAAAACCCACGGAACAATTGTGCTAGGCGGCTCCTTGCTGCCAGCCTCGTTGTCTGCGTCAAATTATTAATTACGATTCTTAATCACTCCTTTTCCCGTCAGAACCCCGGAGATTTCATTCCCTTCATCGCCTGGCCTTCCTAGAATACGCGGTCCTGAATGTCTTTCTTCTTCAGGGCGGTGGGAGGGGTGGACGGCTACATCTAGACTAAGGCGGTCATGCTTTCTGCCCGGACCCAAGAGCCACCGGCCTGACCGCTGAGCTGGGGTCTCCCCCTGCCCGTGGGTGCTGTCCTGGGGAGGGTGTGCTTGGGCGGGTAGGGCCAAGGAGGGGGTCCAGGATGCGGAGAGGGTGCCGGACAGGGCAGGGGAGCCCAGAGCAGCTGTTGTTAGCCATGTGACAGGGGTGTCAGGCATAAGAGAGATTAGGTTTACTCCACTGTTGCAGGGCAGAAACAGAACCGGTGAGAATGCTACGTGGAGGTTCCATTCCGGTATCACGGGGTAACTCTGCCAGTTAGAGCTGTGTCAAGGACGGTGGGGTCTGTCTGGGGGCCAAACCAGCCTCCAGTGCCCGGACGCTTTCTGGCGGCTGGAGGATTCCTCCCTCCTCTGTGCCCCTTTCTACCCTAAACTGACCCCCGCCCCCGCCCCGAGGCCAAGACCGTGCCTGACTCACACCTGTGTCCCTCTCACAGCCCCCGGGGACAAGGGCTCCACCAACGTCTGTGAATTTGAGTTGGAATAAAAAACAAGCCCAGATTTCAACGCATCAAAAAACAAGAACAGAAAATGGAATATTGGGATTGGGGGGGAAAGGTCAACGGGGGCTTAGTTTTCGTGCTCGCCTTTTCTCCAAGGGGCTGAATGAATTTCTGTAATATTTGTGACACCAACAATGAAACTTCGAGATCCGAGAGTCAATATGAAACTTTACTGGAGTCCTGAGATGGCATTTTCTCCTTCTTCTAAATATTTGGTAGCCCAAGGTGAGCTACGACTCAGGACTGTCCTGAGACTGTCACAGCTGTTAGGGGAGGGGGTGGTGGGGAGAGACCCTGGGAGGACCGGGGTACAGGAGGCAAGTTCTCCTTAACCTCGGGTGTGACAGAGGATAAGGTGGCTGCGGAGTCAGCTCAGCCACAACGGTGACACTCACTCTGGGGCCTTCTTGTAGACGGACTTCCCATGTTCATTCATTTTTAGAGACCAACCTTGTCAAAACAAAAATCAAAACATCTGTGCATATAAAACAGAAGAAACTCAGGCATAGCCCATCGAGGAAGAAAAAAGAAAAAAAAAAACCCACAAATGCACAATGTTTTGATAGGCAAGTTAGCAATTTAGGACCTAAAATTATTATGTACATTTTCTTTGAGCTGGCAATTCCACTTCTCACTGCTTATCCTAATAATTAAGTACGTGCAATGGTTTTATTACCCGGTATTAATCTCAGTATTGCTATGCCATGGGAAAAAATTTTAAATGTCCAAAAAAAAAAAGGGTTAACGTATGAGATGGTACATTTATACAATGAAATGACTTGTAGCCATGAAAGTAATGCAGATAAATAATTTACTAGCATGGGGATATGTTCTGTTGTGACATGTACAAACATTGCTGTATAGAATGATCCCAATTTGCATACTAAGACATGTTCACAGAAAAATGTCTGGAGTAATATAGATGTATATTTTTAAGATTTTTTTTAAAGAGTTTATTTTGAGAGGGAGACAGAGCATGCACGTGTGTGTGGGGGGGAGGGGCAGAGAGCGAGAGAGAGAGAGAGGGAGAGAGAGAGAGAGAGAGAATCCCAAGCAGGTTCTGCACTGTCAGCGTGGAGCCCGAGGCAGGGCTCGATCCTATGAACCATGAGATCATGATCTGAGCCGAAATAAAGAGTTGGAAGCTTAACCCACTGAGCCACCCAGGCGCCCCTGGCATAATATATATTTATAATAATCACGCTCAGCAAGAGGATTATAGTGGTTTCATTCCCTTTCTCTTATTGTCTGTATTCTCCTAATCCTGTCTTTCAACAATGGATGTGTGTTACTTCTATAATTTAAAAAAGAAGTTTAGTACTATGTGTCCTTTCTCCAGGAAAAGAAGATCATTGCCGACGGTTGAGAAAAAAAGCTTTGCAAAGTGTATGTGTAGAAACCCATTATGTGTGTGTGTTTGCGTACATTCAGAGAAAAACGAGAGGAAGATTCTAAGAGGATTGTAACAGGGGATGAAGGGTACCCTTTCTAAATAGCGGGAAGATGAGTATTTCGGTTGTTTAAACCTTTCTATGTAAAATTACTATTTTAACATAAAAAGCTTTGAACTTAAAGACCGCATGGCCTCTTAATTGCTTACTGGGTTCAGCGCTTTAGAGAAAGGGTAACAGTCATCCATGCAGATCACACCTGACTTTGAGGGCCCATCAGAGGAGAATCCGCCCGCACGAAGCCAGTAAGCTGACAGGGTGATATTTCCTGAGCAATCCTTGAAGGTGCCCTTCCTGCAGTCAGTCCTATGAACGGGCATTCTGTTGCAGACAGGAGAATGACACGAGGGAGAAGTCCCTGAGCCTGCTGGCCGGTAGACCACCCGCGACGCCAACTCCCTGCAGTCTTGCTTCCAGACCTCGGTTTTCCTCATCTGCTCAGATGGGGATACTACTCTGACCTGCCTCCTTTCTTGGGTTGTGGGTGTTCACGGAAAAGCAAAAATCCGCAGGCGCAGGAAGAATTAATCACAGGAAAGACACAGAAGAGACAAGAAGATAAGTTCAATAGGGCCATTTGGAGCTAAACTGGTTCGGAACTCACTCTGGCCCCCAGGGCTGGCAGGAGGCAAGAGTCAGGAGGTGCTCTGTGGGGTCCAGACCTCTCACCTCATCGGGGACTGCCTCCTGACCGAGGAGGGGGTCAGGCGGCTCCAAGTCAAGCGGAAAGCCATGCAAACCTGCAGGTCTAAATTTCTTCCAGAATCTCAGACACGGAGAATGTGCAAATGATGAACTCATCCGCAAACACAGCCCCGACACAGATTCGGTCTCGAGTTGCATTTTGGCTGCCGGTGGTATAAACACGGCCCCGGCTATATCAGTAACCAGCTCGGCCTCCTTCCCGTGCGAGGCGTGCTCCTGGCCAACCATCAGTGGAGCCGCACCAGGAAGCGGCACACAGGGTGGCTGCGGAGGAGGCACTGCGGGCCGGGCGGCGCCCGAGACCTTGGGCAAGTCCCCCTTCACTCGGGGTCTTTGTTGACTCATCCGTAAAATGAGGGTTATGTTGCCCCGTGAAAGGTCTGTTCCACTTTTGAGCTCCTGGGATCACTCGGTAACCCAGACGCCGTAGTTCGGTTCTTGACAGCAGTCACAATACCGGGATGGATGTAAATATACAGGAGGCCGGAGTACTGGGCAGGAAGGAGCTCAAGATAATATCCAACTAGGAGCTGACGGACAGCTGGGGGAGCGAAAATGGGTACGACCACCTTGGGACACGATTCGGCATTATTTTACGAAGGGACGCACACGTACCCTCTCACCCAGCAATCCCACTCCTTCATGCAGAGCACGGAGAAACTCCCGGACCTCTGCTCCTTCCTACTTAGATGCTTCCAGCTCAATCTGAGGCTACCTCCTCTTCAGTCCTCAGGACAGATGAACACAGGGCCCGTCGGGTCCAAAGTCAGCTCCCACCCCCAGTCTCTGCTGGGTTTGCTGTCTTTCACGACTGTTCCCGCCTATCTCTCTGCCGGTCACACTGGGGCCGGCCAGGTGCTCATCTTTCTGTGGCTGCCGTGGCCTGCTCCCTCCATGCCGGTGGCTCTCCGGATCCTGCCACTTCCCAGAGCCTCAGAGGGTCCTTGCTCTGACCCCTCACCTCCACAGGCTGCCCTGGCCACTGCCTGCCCAGACCTTGACCCTCTGTGCATATCATCTTTAGTCCCAGTGCAGACTTAGAGCCGGCCCACTACGTGCCCATCATCCTCTCGTTGCCCCACGCGGGGAGATGCTGAACAAGTATGGCTCCTGCGTTGCTGTTCCACAGCGAGAAGCTGACAGAGCCAGCGCATAGAGGACAAAGAGGCAGCTGGCTTCTGCTTTTACCCTACGCCTCCCTCGGCGGAGGTCCACATCAGGCAGGGCACCCGTCCTGCCTGTCACGTGGAACCTATTCTTGTAACACAATCAAGCTGCCCTTGGCCGAGGCCCGAGGCCCTTTCTCCCCCAGCCCACATCTCCTGCGCATTCCTGTCCAGGGTGGACAAGTCCCAGGCACCTCGTGTTTACAGGCTGCCTTGCAGAGGTGGCCCAGCAAACGCTCCGAGACCCAGACAGGAGCCGGGGCCCAATCTAGTGCCCATCAGAGTCTGGAGACGAGAGCTGGGTTGGCAGGGTCCCAGAGGGGTGTGGCCGCTCTCCCAGAGATCCTGGCAGGTGCGAAAGGATGAGCACACACCTGTCAGTGATTTCCCGGGGGGGCGTGGCCTCTGCCAGTGCTCGCAGGTTGTCCTCCCAGTCTTGGTGCCTCAAAATCCCCTTCTACTGGGCATCACCTTACCTGTCCTTCACCTCCCTGCCTGGGACTTCTGTTCATATCAGCAGAGCTAAGCAACACCTGTCTTAACAAGACCTTGCTCTAATCACGACCCTCCTGGCTCCGCCTTCAGGGTCCACGTCACTCACTCAGTTTATCACTGGCTCACTTGCTATAACATCCGATGAGCCCTTGGCAAGTCCTAGGCAGTCTGGTGGACTGTGCTGGGGACTGGGGGACACAAAGATAAGCACAAGGGCCACACTCCTCAGACTGTCCCTCAAAGCCCTCCTCTATGGGGACCCCACCTACATTTCCGGCCGGATCCTACCTCTCCCCTACCTCTACCTCCTAATCCAGCCAATCCGGAATGCTCACTTTCTGAGGACACCTGAGCCTGCCACCACTGTATATTGCTGTTGAAATCCTTCCAGGACCCGTTCAGGGGACACCTCCTCCAGTAAGCCTTCCTGGTCAACCCCACCAGAAGCTGGTGTCGGAAGAGAGAAGGCACAGGACCTGCATCGCCCAGTCCATCTAGTTCTCCAGTCCCGTTGGAGAAAAAGGGTGCTACATTCCTCAAGGGCAAAGGCTCTGCTCTCTGATTCTTTCGCGTCTCCCATGGTACTTAGCACACCTCTGTGCACCTGAGAAAAAAGCTGTTACCTGAGAAAGGATTTCATTTTTTCCTTTCCAGTGATGCAGTTTTCCTGGGGATGGGTTAGAGCTGGGAGTCTAGCCAGCTGCCTCCGTCACTCCGAGGACCCAGCAGCCATGGAAACGACGGGTCTATTTTCAAGCAGAAACAGGCTATCCCACGGCATACCAGTCCCTCCATGAGCAAAGCAAGTTGTCAGCTTGCTTCATAAACCATGAATCTTTCCTTACCATTATCTGCAATGCAGGTGCCTCAAAGGCATGAAGGGTGTCTAGCAGGCAGGGCAGACCAGAACCCACGGCCAGCGTCAGCAGATGAAAGGTAACCGAGAGAGATGAATGAATGCCAAGTAGGTAAGTTCTTGGGTGGCTCTGGGAGGGTCACTTAGCCTTTCTGTCCCTCAGCTTCCGACCTAATGCGAAGACGGCCTTCCACGGAGCGTAAGCTCATGGGTGTTACAGGGAGACTCCACGGGTTCAAATCTTAGCTCAGTCAATCTCTTACCGTGACCGTATACAAGTTACATGACCGATTTGGCCTCATTTTCTCATCTATAGAATGGAAATAATCACTAGCCCCTCCCTGGATGGTTGTGAAGGTTCAGCAAGTCAACACAAGTGAAACACTTAAAACAGCGCCTGGGCATCACACGCTCTGTGGACGGAGCCTTTGTGACGTCTAATGAGCCATCCGCGAGGAGCTAAGCTTTAGTCAAAACATACCAAACTGGTCTCCAGAGCAGCGGTACTGATTTATATTCCTTCCAGAAGACCTGGGTGGGGAATATCTGTTTCACTTCACCTTTGCTTTTATTACGTTGACACAGTGTTGTGAAATGGACGAGTTAAAATAAAAAAAAAAAAAAAATGTAGCATCAGGGAGCTTTAACTTGGGGATTTTCACCAGTAACGAGGTGGGGCAACAATTGCTTCAATTGCAGTCATTAGCCACATGCAATCCCACATCCGTCAACTGTCAGCTCCTTTCCCCCACTTTTATGCCACTAAGACCTGTGACTTTCTCTTAAGGTTTCAGAAGCTCTTCACAGGGTTGATACCTTAACTTTGTTTGGCCATATGTGTTACATACACCTGCTTTAAAACATTTTAAATAGGCAAATGTTCATAGGGGGACCTAAAGTATTCAGTGTTTGCCTGAGTATTCTTCTTGTAGCATTTTAGCCTAAGAAAATACGGCTGACTCCGTCAGAGGAACATGTGACTCTTGATCTCGGGGTTGTGAGTTTGAGCCCCGTGCCGGGTATAGAGATGACTTAAATAAAAAAAAAAAAAAAAACTTTTAAAAAATTCTAAAGACTAAATATTTTAAAAAAGAAGAAAATATTCAGATTTTGGAGCCAAGATGTTCATTCTCGTGCTATTTATATTAGGGAAAACTGGAAACCAAATGTTTAGCTATTGCTGCATATTAATGTGTATGAATAATGTGAAGCCATTACAGTGAGTTTCCTGTGAATGATTAGGAAATGCTCACAGCTAAAATGTTAAATGAAAAAAAGCAGCACAATATCCAGCATAATCCCAATACGGACAAAATAAAAAAAAAAAATTACACAAGTGCTTTACAAAAGTCTGTAAGAAGTTATACCAAAATATTAATAGTATTAACCAGAGCTATTTCTGAGTGGTAGAATTACTGATCCCTTCATCTTTGTATGTTTCTGGCTTTCCAAATTTTCTATAACAAATGTATTTTTTCACATATTTTTTCTTTAAAAAATTTTTTTTAATGTTTATTTTTGAAAGAGAGACAGAGAGAGACGGAGCACGAGCGGGGAAAGGGCAGAGAGGGCTGGAGACACAGAATCCGAAGCAGGTTCCAGGCTCCGAGCTGTCAGCACAGAGCTCGACGTGGGGCTCGAACCCACGAACCACGAGATCACGACCTAAGCCGAAGTCAGACGCTTAACCGACTGAGCCACCCAGGTGCCCCTCACGTATCTGTTCTTAAAGGAGATTTATTTTTATCCCACCAGTCTCTCAAAATCCAGCGCCCATCAGATGCCTCCCTTGGAGGCTTCTTAAAACACAGATCGCTGGGTCCCTCCCCCGGACTTCCTGGCCCGAGATTCTGCATTTCTAACAAGATCCTAGGCTATGCCGCTGGTCCAGACCACACACTATAAGAACCAAGCCTTTATACTAGAGGGTATCTTTTTTCTCCGTTGCCTTGTTTCCATCCAGATTGAGGTGATGAACACTGGTGCCCACTTTTCTTAATCTTTGAAGATTGATTGTTTCCACCCAGCAAGAAGGAGCCAGAACATCACCGCAAGCCCAACCAACAGGCAAGCGTCGTCCTTCCCGCTGCCAGCCCCACATTCTTGGAAGACCTATGTTCCACACATTCCTTCCCTAAAACTACCAGGCACCTCCCTTGCCTTCTCATTTTACAAGCAGATGAACTTTGGGGGGTCTGGGCGCATTTCTCATTCGTAGTCAGCTCCCATACTTTGAATGAACTTTCACATGTGACGGGCAGGTCCTCCCAGTCGGACCCCAAACTCCCAGGGGGCTCGGGGAACCCTGCACGGGCCTGGCACAGGTGCTCGGGAAATACGTGATGGTTTGTTTGGGTGCTCCAAGGACTGTTACAGGCTGGGAGGACCCAGGGGAGGGCAGAATTGGCTGGGCCTTACCCTCAGGAAGCTTACGTGCTAGTAGGAAGGCATACAATATCACAAAAACATAAATAATCTCATCGATGGGGAAGAGCACTCTGAAGAAAGTAAAACAGAAGAATAGAATTGTAAGTAACGGGAGTGGGGGGGTCTCCTTTATTTGGGGGCTCAGAAGGAGCCGTCCGAATCTGCAGGGAGCCAATCTGTGTTGGCCCTCAGTGAGGTCAAAGGGACAGAGCGGATCTCGCTGGGTCTGCCAGGCTGGTGTTCCTCAAAAGTAACCTGCACCGTGCCCTGAGATTTCTACTCAGTAGGTCTGGGGTGGAGCCTGAGATCCTGCATTTCCATCGAGCTCCCAGGTAGGGTCCAAGCCGCTGGTCCAAGGACCGACCTCTGATTAGCAAAGGCTTAGGCCAGAGTAAGTTTAGAATCTAATCACAGTGGGGTCCACCGAGGGTTTGAAGCTGGAGAACGACAGATCCTATTTATGTTTTAACAAGATGATTCTGGGGGAGAGGACATCTGGGAGGCTCCAGATCAGAGCCCGGGAAGCAGGAGCTCCGGAGCCAGCGGAGGGCACTAGGCAGCTGGAGGTGGCAGCGGAGGTCCGGAGGAGGGGTCAGGTCCAGGATGTGTGTTCGAACACGGGCTAGCAGGACAGGCTGTGTGACTGGGCTCTGGGGGAGGGGAGTAGTGGGGGGAGCAAAGGAGACTGAACCTGTCGCCCAGCAGGTGGGTCCGCACACCTCAAAGGGCAGGACCATACCGAACCTCATCCTCCCATCAACCCATCAACGATTTACTTGGGGACTGAACTGGGTGGCTTCTTTGGCACCGTGCACACACAATCTGGGCTCTGGGACCCCCCTGATGTGCCTGCAGGTGAGGCTGGGAAGGCACGTGGTAAGTTTGCACGCTTGAGTCCTCCTGGAGCGTCAGCTCGGAAGGGAAGGCACACGGCTGCAGGTGGCAGCTGGGCCCTGGGAGGCTCCAGGAGAGTAAGTGGGCACCTCGGGAGTCTCTGTCTTGACCTTCAGGCTGGCACGGCCCTCTCAGGGCGGTCCCAGGGCTCCTCCCGGGGAGGCAGCCACTTTCCATCATGCCTGCTCCTATGCTTCCCACAGAGCCGGGCCTGGGAGTGCTGTTCTCTGTCTTCCACCCCAGCTGAAAGAGAGCCATCTCTCAGGGACAGAGCTCCAGGCCATGGAGCCTGGCCATGATCCAGGAAGAACGGGTGGAGAAGAAAGAGAAGGTGGACCACCCGTGCAGGGACAAAAATCTTACATAAGCGACTCTCAGGCTCCCATGTGTTTGTATCTTCACGGTCGGCCTGTGCTCTGCCCCCACCAGAGCCTTCCCCTTCCTGGCACATGCCAAGCTGTTCTTGCTGTGCATCGTCAACCTTCTACAGCCTTCCACGGTTGCTCCAGCCTTCCTTTCATTCCTTTCCAATGTTGGCTTCACGCTCACTTAAAACTATTTTGTTGATTGTATCACAATATCCAAGGGCAATTGTTGAAATGCACGTGCTAGAATCCCTGCCCCATGCTTACACTTACTCACACCGCACCTGTTTCCCTTTCTTAGTTCCCTTGGAGCTGGCACCCCATGCGTTCCCATTTATGCAAAAGCGATTCTGGACTTAGCTCTGTGCAGAACTGACGGGCAGTCATCCTCAAGGAAGCTTTGGATTGGATGAAAAGAGGCAGTCTGGCAGGGCGGAGGATGGCAGGAGAGACAGCAAGAACAATGCTGTGAGTCCGCACCTGGCCAGGCAGGCATGTTGGAGGAGTCCTTGAAATTAGAGCTTAGAGGACAGGCAGAGGACTGTGGGACCCTGGTGCCAAAGAGGGTGCGGAGAGAGGGAGAGGGCTGTGCCGGGCACACGGTGGCTTTGCTGTCCTGAGGGCTCCAGGGGGGCCCGGGGAGGCCGGCTTCTCATGGTGTAGCAGCGGCGAAGCTGGAGAATTAAAGTGTGAAGCGACCTGTGCCTGGGGCCCCATGAGACCCCACGGTCCCTGCTGACTTACAGTCTGGGGAGGTTTCCTGCCTGTGCTGGGGGAGGTGCTCGCAGCTGGCTGAGCTGAGCTGGGCGCCATCGGGTCTGGCTCGGGAAGGGGGATCTGCATGGACGATACGGATGCCAGCACAGCCTGGTGGAGGCACAACGGCGTGGGCAGCACAAGCTTTGTTCTGTTACTTCTTTTAATGGTGCTTCATACATCCACTTCCGCGTTGCTGGGCAAGGTCTGCGATTGTCCTGTTCATGGTATACGATATTCAACCGAGTGGATGGCAGAAAATGGGTATCACCATTCTCTGATTTTGGACTACCTCGATTGTTACTCCTCTTTCTCTCTCTTATGAAGATGGAGTCGTTATTTTATCTTTACTTTAGAGGCGCACGGACTGCTGGAGCAGGCTGTGTAGGGGGTGAGGGTAGAGAGCACACGTGCCGTCCTGCCCATGTGCAAGTTCCCCGTGAAAGGGGCCTCTAAGCAAGTGGTGCCATTTACCCCCACTTGCCGTGCAGTTCTAGCTGGTTTCGCTGAGAGGGCTCAGAAGAGCGAAGCTGGTGAAGGCTGGGAGCGCAGGCATCAGGCTGACTTAATCTGTTACAACACGCTCCGGTGAAGCATCTGGAATGGGCAGCAAAGTGCACGGGGTGGAACCAGGGCGGGGGCATTCCAAGGGAGAGGAGAGAACCAGAGGCCAAATGAACATGAGCAAGAATTCCCTGGAATGGGAGGGAGTGTTCCAGAATGGGGAGTGGGGAGTCCCCATCCAGCTGTATAGACAGTCTGCCCCACAAAGGAAAACTGCCCACACCCTGTGCCTCTGTGACCCTGTGCCAGATTCACTGGGGGGTGCTCCGTGAATGAATGAATGAATGAATGAATGAACGAATGAATGAACAAACGAATGAACGAATGAAGGAGTGCGTGAACAGACACAATGGCAGCAGCTTATGTAACTCACACAATGTAATCCTCAACCCCCACCCCCACCAGACCCTGACCCCCTGTAGAAGGGAGGGGTGAGGCTGGGAGGAGCCTGTCCCTGGGGCTCTGTCCAAATTGGCTGACACCCTAAACTGTAGCATCTCCCTCCTGGCAGCTGTGGCCTGGGTGATGGGTCCCCAGGCACAGAGACCTCCAGCCTGCTGCCTATAACGGTACCTAAGCATGGATCACTGACTGCCTTATGGCCACCTATCATGTGCTTGGCTCCATGCAAAGCCAAGGGCTGTGGGCGGAGGAGAGGGCCTTATGGGATACACTTCCTGTCTACAGTAAGTTTACGAACTAACGAGAAAGACAAGCCATGTACAGAGTGCAGAGGGCACAGAGGTGACCCACCCAGGTCCTGTTCCACATTCGCTGCTGGGAAGCAGTCAGCGGTCAGCCCTCAGCTCAGAACAGCCCTTGGAGGATTTCCTGGGCTGCAGAGCCACCTGACCCAAAGACATACCTGTCCAGGGACACCCACATTCAATGCCTGCCTAAGGCATCAAGGGCTCTATTAAGACAGGGCGTTTTGACCCAACCTGGGACAAACCAGAGGGGGTCATTTCAGCTCCAAAGTTCCTATGGTTTGGGCTGAAGCTGTTGGGGCTCATTATCAGTGTCTCCTCTGCCCCTCAAGTTCCCTCCCTCCACCTCCTGCAGGAGTGGATTCCCTGGGAACTCTGACATCCTCATACTGAACTCTGCCTTCTAGCCACCTGCCCAGAGCCCCCAGCCTTGGAGAAACAGGGACTGCAACACTGAATATAACGCAAACAGTAGCACTCAGGGTTAATTTTGTCGTTCAGACTGTAAGCGCTTAGAGGAACAGCGGATGTAGAAATAAATGTTGTTTAAGATATACTCTGAAAATACAGTTTTCCTTAGCAATTGTCAAGTACGTTTTTTTAGTAATGAATTTGTAAAGTACAAATACATACACGTTGCAGTCCTGTTTATTAACAAGAAGGGATGGTTCTCTCGTATTTTATGTATGATGCTCAGCTCTGGGGTTCCCTGATGGACAGGAGGTGAGGTAGCCTGGGGACAGTGAGATGGTTTCTTTCCTGTAGGGCTCAGCCAGCCAGGAAAAATGCCAATTAAGGCAAAGCTGTCTGCGAGGAAACATTTCAGTTGTCACGTTAACCCCACGACCTGGGGATCACAAGCTGGGTACTATCTCCCCCACTCTCCAGGTAAACCGGGCCCCTTTAATTGGCATCCGTTCCTTTGGGTCATGGTGACCCTCACCTAGTAATGTTGAACTTTGCAGGGTTGACGGAAAAGCCAAATGAAGCCTGCAGTCTGTCTGCCTGAGAACCCTAAGCGAGCCGGAGATGGGAGAAGGTGGCAATGGGTGCCCCCATGTGAATGGGTTAGGAGATGCCTAGAATATACCTTCACCAGGAGCCAACAGCACATGCTCGTACAGAATCCGCATCGTCCCCAGGGCCAGACAAAATGCAACCAACTACCTTGGAGAATCGTGGTGTTTTGTCGCTAATTGCCTTTTTCAGATGTTTTCACTACTAAATTATTGCCTATGCTATTATTGATTACATTTATCATTGTTACAGATAGCTGGCTGGGTGCAGGGGACAGGAGTGTGTGCGCCCATCCCTGCTGGCCTGCCAACAGAACCGGCGGTAAGAGTCCTAACTGTGCAAGGACCACGGGCCCTTTGGGGCATAGTGATGCAGAGGATTTGGGGGGTGGTGGCTGGCTGGTCCCAGGGCCTTGGGAGTGAGGCAGGGGTGCTTGCCCTCACTGGCTGGGGCACTGGGAATAGTCATGGGATACTAGTTGGTGTCTGTCCATTTGTCTAAGCTGACCCTGGAGGGGCTCCGGTTCCTCAAGGAGCAGAGGTGAGTGAGAAAATGCAAAAGCAGAGACGCCTGTTTGGGAAATGGAAAGGAAGGGTTTTAGAGATAGTTAGGGAGAAAGCCCTTCGCTGTCACCCTTCGCTGTCACCCTTCGCTGTCACCCTCTCTCCAAGCCCCTCTGCCAGTATAGGGATGGTCAGGAGGGAATTGAAGGCCAGGTCAAGGCAGGGGCAACGGCGGCTGATCTGATCACTCGCTTTTCTGCAGCGACAGGAGAAATGCCAAGGTCCTGAGATGTGGTACATGATTTATCTTTTGAATTCTTCCGTCAGCTCAGAAGGCAGCTGTAATTTTTGCCATGTACTGATGAAGTAATCCAAAGCTCAGAACTTCCAAGAAGTCCACAGTGACCCGGCCACAGGTGGATGAGCTAAGACTAGAACGCAGGCTAAGGGATTGTCCCCCAGCAAGTGCCTCTTGCTGTTGAAGCCACAGAAGGGTTCATACTCCTGAATGAGACTCTGGACTCAATAACGTCCCGAGGAACGAGATTCCGCAGCCCCAAAAGTGTGTCTCCTCTTGGCTGCCTCCCAGACATCCGCTGTTGCCCCGCTGAGCCACTGGCTGCCGGCCACCTTGCTGGGGAACCTCCTGGTCACAGAGAGTGCAGGGAGCTCTCTGTGCCTGGGAAACCACCCGTCAAAGCACCTTGTTTCAGGGTTTCTCTATCCTGGTGCTCGGGTCCCAGCAGGCCGGGAGGCAGGGTGGAGGGGTGCTGGCCGTAACAACTCAATGGCTACAAGAGGCAGTCAAGCAACACGGCAAGAGTGTGGTCTTCGGGGTAGGTAGACCCATATTCTGGCTCTGCCATCTGTGGGGAAGGATTTTTGGAGCAAGCGGTCCTTGGGACACTCCGACGTTGTCTGCCTCTCCTCGTCGGGTGGCCCCAGTGGACTAGGACATCCAGGGCATTGACCCTGCCCAGACGGCCCTGGGAGACACCGTCCAGCAGATGTCTCTCTGGTGCGGTGTGGCGTGGCTGCACTCTGATAGCCAGTGGTGCATTCTAAGAACGTGTGACCAGGGAGAACCCTCTCTCTCGTGCACTTCAGGCAAGTGATCCCGGAAGGGCCCTGCCAAGAACAGGGCAGCCAGGGCGGCGGGCACAAGGCCACTGCAATAGCACCGAGCATTGCAACGCATGCTGTGGGAAGCTTTGTGAACTCGGCCAGGGCCGTTCTTTGGTGATAACACCATTTTTAGAACATTTCATGTCTTCAGTGGGTATCATTTTAGCAGTTTACGTACTAATATTTTCTATTTCCTTTATTATCTCTCATGCTGATCACCGCCCCCCCCCCCCCCCCCGACCCCGCACCTTCATTACCTGCTCTGATTTGATAGCTGGTAGTAATTTGAAAATACATGATAATCCTTCACCGCCGTTGGTCAATCGACGGAATCTGAGAGCAGGCCAGGATTTTGTCACAAGCCTAAGGGGTTTCTTATTAAATACACTAGAAGAACCGTATCTGTAATCTACCCCGTGACACCGTGGAACTTGAAGACATCCTGGTGTGCTGTCCCCTCCGTCCCCATCAGAGCAGGGCTCAGAGCCCAGCCCTGCCCAACATGACCACCAGTGGCTTTAATCCAGGCACCCGAAACCGACTCTGGACTCACATCTCCCACAGGGTGCTGCTCAGCTTATTTCCAAAATCTCAGACAGTTCCCGCCTCCAGGGGAGATCCTGGCCAAATGCTCGTGTCACCTGCGCCCACCTGCCTGGAATGGGCCATTGTGATGCATCGCCATTCATCCTGCCCAAATGGTGACGGCCAACACGTAGAGGCTGGGCACGGAGGAGTTCCCTTGTTCAGTCCTCACGGCAACCCGGTGAGGTTTCCTTCCCATCTTACACATGGGGAAAGTGCAGCACAGGGAGGTTAAGTTACAAGCCCAAGGCCACAGAGCCTGTAAATGACAGAGCTGGGGCTTAAACCCGGCCCTGGCTCCAGAGCCTACGTGCTACAAGGCTGTGCCATGCTGTTTCACCCTCAGTCCCAGTTCAGAGCACCTTGGTGAAACCTCTCCTGAGTGCCCTGCCCCTCACCCGCCGCTCTGACCCTGAATGGCACTGCCTTTCCGGACCACTCAGCTGAGTGTGACACTTGATTCTATAGCATCTTGCTTCATTTTCAAGTTCTGGTCTTAACTGGGTATATGGATGATCACCTTTGAAAGGTGAGGGCCAGAGAGCTGCCTCCCTGTCCTTTCTAGGGCCACTCAGGGTCTGGCCACTTCTGCCCTTGCTGGTTAGGTATCACCTATCATGGCCCCTCCGATTGCAGGGAATTTCTCCTCCCAGGGCCCCACCCATCCTCTCCTGGCTCCCTCCACATGAGGCTCACTTGGCCTGGGCCTTTCAACCCAGCATGGACTCAGGCTCTGGGTTGGCTGACGCCCAGGCTCTCTCCTCTGCCTGGGTCTGCAAAGAGTTCACCGCCATGTTATTGGAAAAACTTCTAAGAGCTGGAGGCCAGGTTCACTTAGAGGGTGCACCACGGGAGTGGGGTGGAGGGAGGGCAGAGATGGTGTAGGGATGCACCCCTCAGCAGAGAACCCCGACAGAAGAGGGTGGGGAGGAGGAGCCTCCGAGTTGAGAACCCCAGAGCTGGATATGCATGGGGCCAGCTACGGGGCCCATTGCCCCAAGGCCCAAGCACCCCTTAGCTCCATCTTTGCATTCACTCATTTGTTTCCCAGCTTTCCTGGGCCAGGTGGGTCACCCCCAGCGTTACCTTGAAGCAACCGCCTGGCCTACAGACAGGGAAACCATTGTCACCTGCCCAGCTCTCCCTGCAGTGCACCCTAGGGTACCCTCCTTCTGGTCACTCACCCTCCTCTCAACTCATGCCCCGCCCCCCTCCCCAGGCCACCTCTGTGCCCAGGCATCACAAGCAAGGACCAAAGTCGCTTCATTGAAGTAGTTCTAGCACGGATGTCCCCATTCCCACATGAACCGCCCCATGCTCTGCCCAGAGTTATTTATTCTGTCTTATTGCCATGCCACCATTAGAAATGTGGGTTGGTGAGCCCCCTCTTTCAAGGACGGAAACCCCGCAGAGGGGGTAACTTGGCGGCCAGTGTTTTCTACACCTTGATGTGAATTAGCACAAAAAACTGGCTATCTCCTAATAACTGGGTCAGATGATCTGAAAGAGAGGACAAGGTGAGAGTTTTTGCAGGGGTGCTAAGAGATGGGGGCTGTGGGGTGACTTGGGCACACAGAATAATTCCAGTTGGGCAGACCCCAGGAGGTAGAGGAATTTGAACTTTGAAAGAAGAGCACGGAAGTACCAGGGAAAAAAAAGTTTACAGTAAATGCCTGTTTCACTGCCCTCCACAAAAATTGCCAAAATGGAGTGATGACAAGCTAGGGGTTGAAGACACTCAGGGAGGCTTCATAACTGGTCCTTGTCACCTGGTCAAAAGCTCACAGCTTAGGCAGTCAATATTCTTAGTGTGGAGTTCACCGAGGGGACACACACACGCCCGCGCGCGCGCGCGCGCACACACACACACACACACACACACACACACACACAGGCATGCACACACACAGTCCAAAGGAAAATACAGCAATGCCCAGAAATCTGCCTCAAACACGTGTCCCCAACCAAGGAGGCCTCGCTGATCAGTGGGAGGTGGCAGACCAAGCCTGCTTCCTTTTATTGCAACTTCTACCCTTCTAGAATTTCTCCTTCTCTGCGGGTCCAGACCACAGAGACATTAATCCCTATTCAAATGAGCCTTCAAGGTTCTTCATTAGAAAACAAAACAAAACAAAAATCTCTCAAAGCACCCTAAAGCAGGGCTCTCATGTCCTAGCGTCGTCATCGGTGTGTGCATTCACCCGCAAGGGAGGGAGAGGGCTCTGGGCCTCACCTGGCCTCTCTTGTTAGAAGGCAGAAATGCGACCCTTCCTTCCCTCCTCTGCCTGCTCCCCCTCCCTGCAACAGCTTTCATAAACAGTGATTATTTCAGTCTTGGAGCACAGCTGTCCTGTGAATTGTCCAGTCAGGGTTACGGGGTGGGAGCCAAGGGCTGGAGCACGGAGCTCAGATCTCGGAGGAAAGCAGCCCTCCCCTCCCCTCCTCCGCCTGCCAGGCTCCGTGCAGGTGGGAGTTGAGGAGGAGGGCACGTCTTTGGCTGAGCCCCCGGGGATGACAGAAGCATTTTCCCAGCAGCCGGATGAGGGCAGAGCCTCAGCGCGGGGAGGGCTGGGAGGCAGAGCTCGTACACAGGGCTGGAGGTGGGGTCACCCTACCTACGTGCCAGGAATTTGGGCCTCTCCAAAACGCTGCCGCATCCAAATCAAGGAGCCCTGAAATTGCCCCTCCGGCGATCAGCCTCAGGCTGCCTGTCTGGTTAAGATGTGCTGGCCTACTGAGGGCCAAGATGGAGTGGCAGTCCATCTGGTACCTATAGGGGGTATTTGGGAAATGTTGGTTAAGTGAATGGATAAGTGAGTGAAGGACACGCTGGGCCATTAGACATAGTAGTAGAAATAGGGGAGGAAAATCCTGGGTGCTTCAAGGCAAGCGGGAAGGATGCCATCACGGGGGTTGGGAGAAGAAAGGGATGCTGGGTAGAATTCTGCCATGTCACAGCTGTGCACTCCGCCAGCCAGGGTAGCCTGGGCCCCTATGGAGCACGACTCCATTAGCAAGCGGCTATCAACTCCTCCTCCTATACCCCCCTCTGAGAAGTTGAGACAATGGTCCTCTGAGAAGGTGATGTTCAGAATTGTCATAGATGAACGTCAGGAACCATCTACTCGAGGGCCCTCTGAATTTTTCTTCAGCCGCAGAAGCCGCCTGGTACAAATAAAATTTTGTGCAAGACGAGACACATGCACAACTGTTTTTGGATCAGCGCAGTGAATCCCTTTGAAGAACACCAATCTAGTCCCGTTTCTCATTTTGAAAACAGAAACCCAGGCCCAGAAAGGCCAAACTGTGTTCTCAGCCTCCATCATAAACATCTTTCCTACAACTGGTTTCCTCTTCAGTACTTCCTGGGTGGGGCCCGGGGCACCTGTAATCTGTTCAAAGGTTTCATAGGCGATCACCTCTAATCAGGTTTCGGGGCTGCTGCATTACGCACTGGTTTGAAGGTGAGGGGCAAATTCGTAGCAGAGCCTGACCCAAGCTGCTCCTGGGGTCATACCGGCCAAAGTCCATGACAGTGACTTCCCAGAAGTTACAGGAATGAATTTCTGGTGCTGAGGCTTGCTTGTATTGAACACAGTGCTCCAGGATGGCCACTGACCAGCACGGCAGTTATGTTCTGGGGAACAGGTAATTTTTTGTAATCTTTGGCAGTCATTCAAACTAGGTGAGTTTCTCCATCTCTCTCAGCTCAAATGTATCTTTGTTCAGAGTGTTACCCCAGCCAGTCCCACAGGTATGAAAATGGAATAAAATTATTTCATCACGGAGCTGAAGCCCCAGTGTGAAATGGAGCGCTAAGCCACACCAAGCAACTGTGGATGAATCTGTGGGCCTTGCTGGTGGTTCAGGGCCCCAGCAAGCAAGCAAGAAGGCAGCCTTGCATCGCCTAGTTAAGATGTCAGAGCTCTCCAACTTTCTTTGTGGTCCCAAAGGGGTCATCCAATGGGGTAAAAATGTCAGGATCTTGGTTATGTCTCCATTCAAAGCCCCAAACATTGAATAGCTTGTCCACATTCACTTCCATTAGGTCAATTTCTTCCCTTCCCAAGGCCTGGCTTTCCCATCAGCAGCTGTAGCTGGAGAGAGTGGGGCTGAGGTAGCCGACCCCACCGCCAGCTCTCTGGAGCATTCGAGCATTCTCTTTGGGAAAGAGAATGAGAGCACCAAGCCCCGTGTCATACTGTGGGACCCTGAACTGTTCTACCGAAACATACAGGGAAAACCGGAAGTGAATCCAGACACGCAGAGGAAACCCCAACCATGCAGGACAATCCGGAAGTCGAAATGGCTCTCACTGTAAGAATGGCAAACGAATGTGACTGAGCTGAATCCAGAATACTTCCTGGGTGGTGCTTCTTTGAGCACATAAACCCTTAGAAGGTACGACGGCTACAATAAAAAAAGGCAGGTACTACCAACAAGCGTTGGCAAAGATGTGGAGAAGAGTCTGGGATCGTCACGTACTGCTGGTGGGAATGTAAAGTGGGGCAGCCACTGGGAAAATCGGTCTGGCAGTTTCCCAGAAGGTAAAACATGGAGATACCGTATGACCCAGCACTTCCACGGCCAGGTAAACACCAGAGAGAAATGCTAACCTAGGTCCACACAAAACCTCGTGCGCAGATGTTCGCGTTGGCATTCTTTACAAGAGCTGAACGCGGAAACGAGCACCCACCCCTGATGAATACAGAAATAAAATGTGGTATATCCCCCCATAAGGAATATCATTCACAAACACAAAGGAATAAAGCACGGATACGTACTACAAATGGATGGACCTTGAAAACATTACGCAAAGAGAAAGAAGCCAGTCATGAAGGGTCACATACTATACGATCCCGTTGATAGGAAATGTCCAGAGTAGGCAAATCTGTTTAGAGACAAGAAGTAGATTGTTGGTGACCTAGAACTGGGGAGTTGAGGTCAAATGAGGAGTGACCGCTAATGGGTACAGAGTTCTTTTGTGCACGATGAAAATGTTCCAGAATTGATTGCGGTGATGGTTGTACATACGTGAATATACTAAAAGCCAGTGAATTCTATACCTTTAAACGAGTGAATTGTGTGGTACATTAATTATAACTTAATAAAGGTGTTATTGTTAAGAACTTAGAAAGTTTCCCATCATTTAAGCTCTGCTTAACGGATGCATCCTCCGCTAGACTTCCCTAAGGCCTGACTTCCCTAAGGCTTAAGGAAGGCCGGCATCAACACAAACTGGCATCACGGTCACCTCTCCCGTGGTCTTTACCTGTAACTTCACAAAGACCAATGAGCCAACCTGTTAACTCCAGAAACCACTGAACAGTAACAGAATCGTCAGCCAGAATCCATAGCCAAGAAAGCAAGAGCCCTGGGCGTATGAGTGTGCCAAGTTCGGCTCTATGACATCATGTGGGTGGGTCACGTGTACATTTGCTTCTGGTTTGTATCTAATTTGAAAACGCCGACATAGACTGTGTACTCTATTATTAGGCAACTTTTCCAGTTTGGAGTCTCAGTGTTGTTTCACTCAGTTTGTTCAGAGAATGAACTCACTTCTCCACCGATGAGGAACATCCTGCCCCAGGGTGCTGCCCTAGGACGGGCAGGCTTCGGTCCTGCCAGCTTCTCTATTCTGCGCTCCACGTGGACAGGAGCCAGGCCACCACTGGGGGAGAGCTCTTAACCCGCAGGGGAAGCTTCCTTCTCCCTAGCCGGCCTCCTGCATGGCATGGCGGAGGGGGCGCAGGGGTGACTACGAGCGGGTAGGGGGCTGAGTTGACTTGCTCTCCCAGGCAAGGCCCCGATGGAGGGGGGGGGGGGGGTCTGCCAAAGGAACAAAAGGGAGTTCGACGGAAAGACGGGCCACATTCCTCTTTTTCCAAACACAGGCTCAAGATGTGCAGAGGGAAAGTTAAATTATGTGGCAATTTTCAAAGTCATCCACTGAAGATAAACTCTCCCTTCAAAGGAATTACTCATCTCACTCCATCATGATACCTCAGGGTCTATCAGTATTCAAATTTATTAAGCAATGACATGGAGAACGCATTGTTTAAAGGCCCCATTTCATCACCCCCATTCCCCAAGCTATTTTTTTTTGTGCTAAGTCATGAGAAGTCCAGCAAGTGAAAAATCAAAACAAAAATGAACGTGCACACACACACACACACACACACACACACACACACACACACACACACAGATGGGGGGAAAAATCCTTCGTGGAAGTCGCTGTGAGGCAGGCAGCTTCAGAAAGGAAAAACACAATCTCTGACTAATATGAAGGAGACTCCAAATTGCCCTTGGCAACCATCTCTCAACCCCAGATTCCCCTCCCTCTATTCATCTCTGAAGTTCCCAGCCAAAGGAAAATAAACTGAATAGCTCTATCCCTGGCCCAACCTGTAGGGCTGCACGGCTGAGAAAGAGCTAAGCAAACAAACATCCCCATGCAATTATACACCTGTGTAATTGCTGCAAACAGGACAGCCAGTTGGGCGCTCGCCGCGCTTTCCAGGCTGATAATCTCAACATCGGGAGAAAATGCCTATATTCAGGCACCGTGACATCAAAAGGGAATGCAATATGGTTAGAAAAAGCAGGTGCGGGGGTGGGGGGGGGGTGTGGTGGGGGCGGGGTGCTGGGGAGGAAGAAGGAAAACGCCATCGAAACTGTCCCTCCCGGAAGTCAGTTCTAGAGAAGGAAGGCCCCGGAACATCACTCAGGTGGGCTTAGCTTCCAGGCAAGATTTATCAGTTCACCTTCCTCACAAAAGTGATAGTTAATTTTAGAGGTAGTTATCTTACGCCTGTTACATCGTTGAAGATGGAAGGAGAGTTAAGAGGCCAAATGTCCTAGGAATATTTATGGCTGCTCTGTCTCAAAGATTCATCTGACACCATTTTATGAGGACGGATATGTCAGGTCGGCTCAATGGAGATGGACAGGAACAGCAGGAAATGGCACTGAAGTGGAGACACGAGCAGGTGGTCTTTACAGCTGAGCCCTGAAATGCCCTGGAAGGCTAGTGCAAGCCGCCGTGAGGATTACGGATGGCCGAGAGACGCGGGGTCCAGTGCTGGCTTTGCTACCAAGTCCCGCGAACTTGGACAAGCCTCCCCGGTGGTCGGATGAAGGTCAGAGAGCTGGAGCTCCAGACCTGTGGGTGTGGAAAGCGCCACCCCGGCCACAGAGCAACAGCTGATGCATCAGGAGGGCGATGTTCTGGGGCATTCCCAGCCTGGCTGGCCCTGCTCCAGAGAGGGGCCAGCCCTCCTGGAGGCTGCACAGGGTTCTTGTCATCTCCAGCTGGGATGTGCCAAATCTAAAAGCTCATCTCAGAACTGGAACCCACATCCGTAAGCTGATAACCTGAGCCACGGGGGGTTCCAATAGCTTCCTGGATACTGTGTGCACCCCACAGCTTCCTCTTGAGCCAGGGATGAGTCCCTGTGACTGCAGCCTGGGGACAGCTCATCATTCCAACTTCCCACCCGTCCTCTTCACCCAGGCTTCCTGCCGCTTCTCCTTCAGGGCAGTGCTTCTGGAACACCTTGCCACACACTGTCGCATTTCATCCACTCAATACCCACTGAAGGATGTACTGTTGCTATATTCCCACTGAGTAGAGCCCAGGGACCAGGTGGGGACTTCAGCTACTAATGTATGCCCAGCACTTAGCAGGGTGCCTGGAATCACACATTAGACAAGACAGTCATTGTTGAATAAATGATTGACTGACGGAGTGGAAAGAAACCGAGGTTCAAAACAGTTAATATTGTGTGTAACACTTACATACTATTTCGTGTTGTGCTGTAATTATATCAGGGGGATTCCTGGGGCACCTGGGTGGCTCAGTCGGTTAAGCGTCCGACTTAGGCTCAGGGCATGCTCTCATGGTTCGTGACTTTGAACCCCATGTCGGGCTCTGTGCTGACAGCTCGGAGCCTGGAGCCTGCTTTGGATTCTGTCTCTGTCCCTCTGCCCCTCCCCTTCTCGCTCTCTGTCTCTCTGTTTCTGTCTCAAATATAAAAAAATAAAATAAAACTTATGTCAAGGTGATTCTCATCTCCCCAACTAGAGTATAAGATTCTAAAGGATGTGCGGTGTAACAGGCAGCTTTGATTCCAGCTCTGTCACTTACAAGCTGGACAGCTCACTTAACCCCTTTAAGCCTCAGTTTCCTCATCTGCAAAGTGGGGCTGGTGATTCATAGCCGACAGCTTTCGTGGATCACAGTAGATAATGTGTGCCAAGCACAGTCTGGCACCTGGTCTCTCAATGCCCCATCCCTTTCCTTCCTGCCTGCACCCTCTCTGGTTTATCTCCCAGCACGGACATGACAAGATAGGCCTAAAGCTCTGTGACCTCCAGGCCTTTGCTCTTCTGGTCTTCCTCCTTACCAGGTCCTGCCCCAATACCACTTCTGATCTGCAGCCTTTCTTGACATCACTGGCTGCCAAAATGCCTGTGCTCAGATCCCAGAGTGGCTCTTCTAGAGGTCTGTTGAGGACAGTCTACTTGCTACCCAGGTTCGCTATTCTTTGCAACCCTCATCTCTCTGTGCTGGCCACCCCTCAGTGGTGGCTCAGGCCTGAGTCTTGTCTGTGTCTCCCCAAGGTCTCGGGGGGGGGGGGGGGCTTGGTGTGATCCAAATCTCCCAATCTCATGAAGTTCTGGAACCTAGGCTGGTGGCCTCAGGGCCCAAGCGGCACTGGGGTCCTATGGTTCTGGGCAAGGAGCACTAGGACTCTGCTGGTCCCCTGGGACTCAGTCCCTCCTCATTGTAAACTGGGGGTGCTAAAGATACTTCCCCTAGCGGTACTCTCCCCCCCACCCCCAAGCACTAGCCCTAAGAGACAGAGACCCCAGCCGTTTTGGGGAGGGTGGCTTTCCTCTCCCTTTCAGTCCAGGTTGGGCCTTAAGGGCAAGAGGGTCAACCAGGGCAGCCAGGTTACTTACTGTCCTTTCCTGGAGATCTATCCAGAGGAGGTTCCTGACCCTTGTCATCCCCCCAGGACATCACTGGGTGGAGTGGAGCTTAAACTTGAATCCAGCAGGGCCATCCCCTCCCCTCCCACAAAATCTTCAATCGAATCTGGAGAAAACTGCCCCATTGTCTCAACCACTTCCTTCCCATTTTCAAAATTCTGCATTTAGAGGGATTGGAAGGGTTATGCCCACAGCCTGCCAATGAGTCCTCGGAATTCATTAATAACAAGGGTTAAAAGAAAGAGCGCAGTCGTCCCCTGCCCCACCTGCCCGCAGCCAGGAAAACACAAGCCAGAAACTGGGGCAACCGCACCGGGCGCCCCCCGCCCCCCCCCCCGGAGCGCTCACCACAGGCACGAGAAAACCGCCCCCACTCGGGATGCTCCGCGCTGGGCTCTTTGAGGAGTGCTTCCCCGGCCCCGCCGCGCCCGCTGCAGGGAACCGGGCGCTCCGGCGGGCGCCGCGCGCGCGGGCGCCGGCAGGGGTGGGGGCGCGCGGGGCCGCTCCCTTCCGGTCTCCAGGCCCACCTGAGGCTCCGGGAGCTTCGAGACCCCGGCTGGACTCAACGGGCCCGGAGGGAGTTGTCCCGCCCACCGTGCCCAGGTCGGAGCGCAGGGAAGGATCCCCCGCCCACCCAGCTCTGCCAGCGGCTCCCGCCCAAGGATCGCGACGCGACCCTCTCCAGCTTGCAACGGCGACTCCTGCCAGTCCTCCCCTTTAATTTCTGCCCCCCCGTCCGGCCCTCGACTTCTGCCCCGAGTTGTCTCTGCTTTTGCCCCTCGTCCCCCAAACCCAAGTTTTGCATCTGACACTGGGGAAGCCCGAGGTTTTTTGGAGGGAGGGAATTTAAACGATCCGCGTCTGTCCGCCACTCCCTTCCGGAGCGGCCCTCGCGCCTCGCTGTCCCCTCTCCCCGCTACCGAAGGCTGCCCGCTAGGGCCGCGGGCACGGAGCAAGCCAGGAGAGTTGCTCTACAGAGTTCCAGACTCTCTTCTGCGTCCGGCCGGGAGGGACGCGGCCGCGCGCCCCGCCGGTAGCCCAGGAGCCCCGGCCCCCGTGTCCCCGGCGCGCTCGGCCGGCCCAAAGCGGGTTTGAAATTGCTGCCGTTGCCGCCACTCCCATCCGGCCTGTCGGAGCCCACGCCTGGGGCCAGGGGGTCCCCGCGGCGCCCCGAAGGGCTCCCCGCTTACCTCCCTCCGCCGCCCCGCCGCCCCCTGCCGGGCCCCGTTCCCCGCCGCCCGGGCCGGGTCGCCGCACACCCACCTGGCCGCCCCGGGGGCGCCGCGCTCGTGCCCGGGCCGTGTCCTGAGCGCCGCCAGGGTCCCGGGCTGGGGATCCACGCGGCAGCGCTGCTCAGGGGAGCCTGCCGCGGCCGGCGGGAGGTTGTCATTGATTCGCGCTGGGCGAGTTAAGCCATTCCAGGAGTGGTTTTGAAGAGAGCACTCCCACCCCTCCCTCCAACCAAAGTATTTGGCAGGCAGCCCCTGCCGTCCACCTGTACTGCTAAGCGCGGGACAAGGACCAACTTCACTAGTGGCGCTTTATGCTTCACTTTAGAGCACGCAAACGAAGCTCTTTCCTAAAGGTAAAGCAGATATGAAAGTAGGGGTGGTAGAGGATTCCTCCCCCCCCCCCCCCCCGCCTCTCTCCTGGTCTCCTGTTATTTCTTCTTCCCTCTGAATGTTTCACAAAATGCCTTCCCACTTTTCTCAAACCAGGGCAGCCTTTTATTATTATTGTTTTACTCAGTTCTGTGTGTCTCTTGTTTTTAAAGGCAATTTTACTTCCATTTGCCTGAAACCTGAGCCCAATAAAATTACCAGAATTACGTCTTCTGCTCAAAGGGTCTTGAACGTAACTTGACCAAATCAAACACTGTACTGCAAGCATTCAAGGGGCATATAAAACAGAGGGAAGTGCAGGAAGGAAGCACAGAACGGCAGCTCCCTCCACCAGGGTGTCCACCTGGGTTTGGCCCAGGTGGAGTCAAGGGGCCTGCGCGCGGGGGCACCCGCGGACAGGGCTCACCCACAGCAAACATATCTGACAGGCTTTCCATTGCTTTGTCTCCATTGGAAGCCTGACTCAGAAATGCCAACCGGAGATCCAACAGTCCGCATGTGGGGTGGGCCAACCACCAATCACAGGGAGGTGTGGCTACAGCACCCTCTCCCAAGCTGCTCCTTAAAGCCACATGCTACACCCTTTTTGAAAACTGCCAGTGGGGAGGCTCCTGGCTCTGTCATCCCTCTTTCCCCTGCAACTGTCCTTCACCTGGGGGAAATCTTCGTTAACCCCTTGGTACCTAGGCTGGCAGTTCTCAGAAACATGGGAGGAGCCAAGGGGAGCTCTTCTTCCCTGGTGATCAGCATCTCCGCGTTTCATGGAGAAGCCCCACAAACCAAAGGAGACCAATGGGGGTCCTGGCCCTCTGTGGCCTCTGCCCCTCTTCCAAGGCCAGGCCACTAGCCTTAAAGTACCCCAGAGTCAAAGGTAAATCCCAAAGGTCCGTCAGTCCATGAAGGTCAAGAACACTAGGAAGATGGTTCCGACTAAAATATCTCCTCCAACAGGTGCCCCCTGCCTGAAATTCCAGTGTTAGTGATTCATTCCTTTGTGAGCCACGCCCTGCACAAAGCCTGTACCAGGCAGGCAAAACTGCTTCGGGAAGGCAGGAAGGGTCTCTCCCTGTGGTTCTAAAACTGTAAATACCCATGGGCAAGGGCAAGGATGAGTCTGTCAGTCCCTGCTTGCTGTGGTGGGAGGGCCATGGATGGTGTGCGAGGCAACAGAGGGTCTCAGAGCCAGGGAGGTGTGGAGTAGGGTGGGGAGGGGGTGCTAAATCAGGGAATCAGTCACTGAAGTTCAGAAGGGGAAGCACTTAACCAGGGCAGGTGGACAGTTTCCAAGACTGGATGACTCCATAGCTTTTTATCAAAAACCACGTACTCCCGGAACACCCAAGCCAAAGAACGAAAAGGCAAATCCCTTTGTCCACAGAGTCACTAATTAAATATCCAATCATGTGTAACTCCATACTCCACTCCCAGACCCGGTAGGTAAAAGTGCCACCACATGACCTGGATGGAATCAGTATCAGTCCAGAAGTGTTTGTCGTGCACCCACAGGGGTTTGCCTCAATGCCCTGGGCAGAGGTGGGGTGGGCCTCACGTCTGGTGGGGAGATAAAGCACCGAGGGTTGGCCAGTGTGGGGCAAGGCCCGTAGCGCATTGTGCGGGGTCCATCAAGACAGGGTGCTAATTTTGCACAGCAGACAAGGAGCTGA
The DNA here is from genome assembly GCF_046562875.1 of Panthera onca. Lineage (NCBI taxonomy): Eukaryota > Metazoa > Chordata > Mammalia > Carnivora > Felidae > Panthera > Panthera onca. The sequence goes on from NC_138350.1 coordinate 67,209,198, forward strand.
GAACAGTCAGGAAGACAGGGATCATCTGGAGAGGGCTCCAGGAGGTAGGCTAGACGGCTCTGGAAGTGTGTGCTACCGTGAGCAGGAAGGCATGTCAGGTGCGGGAATGAAGGCTTGGGGAGCGGGCAGCTGGCCTGGGTGAGAAGGCTGTCGAGGTGGGTACAGCAGCAGGTCGGGGTCTATGTGATGGACCCAGTTTATAGGTGCAGCTTCTGGCTGAAAGAGAGCGCAGGGCAGGGACTGCTTTCAGGGGAGGGAGGGAGGGAGGACTGGAGCACGTCTTTCAAACCCAGCTGGAGCTGGATGTAGGCAGAGGGGTGGTGGAGGGAGGCTGCCAGGAGGGGTGGGGGAGAGCTGTGGTGCCTAGCCCAGCCTGCCCCCAGGCGGCCCCTCCTAGCAGGGCTCCAGCCCCAACCCAAAGGAGTGTCTGAGTAGGCCAGTGGGTGGTGCCAGGGCCGAGGATACTGCGGCCAAGAGCCTAGGGGGGAGGGCTGGCCACTCTCCAGCCCACCGGCTGGGCCCCCGCAGTGGACAGTGAATGTCATCCCTCCCCCCAGCCCTCCTCCTTAATCACTGTCTGTGTGTGCCCAGTTGGGACACACCCTTCGGAAGGGCTCTGGGCAAAAAGTGGAGAGCCCTACCCCTTGGCCCCTCCAGCCTTGCCTCCTTGTTCTCAGTCTCCGTGCCAGGTGCCTCTTGGGAACAGAAACATAAAGGCGTCTCTCTCGGAGGGGTGGGGTGGGGTGGGGGAAGGGACCGAGGAGGCGACCAAAGCCACCCACAGAAGGGGCTCTGGGCTGGCCGGACTCTAGATCTGTTATTGTGCATTTCCTTTTGGGATGTGGCTTCTTCCTGGGCCCTCTGTGGACCCCTCCCTCTCGCTCCCCGCCCCCCACTCCTCTCTCCAGTCTTTCCCACCCCCACCCCTCTTCCTGGGTCAGGTCGGTCAGAACTCTTGGAAACAGGCTGGCTTACAGACGCCTTGCTTTTCACATCTGCCTCCAAACCCACAACTCTCTCTTGTTCCAGGGAGGGTGAACGCTCCTTCTTCAACCACCCAGCATGGCTCAAAAGGCTAAACAGAAGCCCAGTGAGCGAACCCGCTACTGTCTTAACTTGAAATTCAGTGATGCCTGGTCATCAGCGGTGACATAAGCACACAGACGGCTTCTGAACGAGCGTGCACACACACAGGCTATGTTTGCACACATGTACAGAGAGGTGGGTACAGAGATGAGCCGTACTACCTAGAACTAGAGATAACACATATCTATTGAGGGTCTACCCCCGACTACAACCCTGCATCCGCACCAAGAGACAGATCCTCTCATACCCCGCCTCCCCCCCCCCCCCCATGCTACTGATGAGGAAATAGGCTCAGAGAGGTCTTGCCACTTGGTCAAGGTCACAGGACTTGATAAATTGTAACATCAGGCGTGATACCGGAGTCTTGGAGCTCTGATGCCCAGGGGCGTTGGGGTGGCTCAGTGGGTTAAGTGTCTGACTCTTGATTTTGGCTCAGGTCATGATCTCAGGGGTTTGTGAGTTCGAGCCCTGAGTCGGATGGACTCCCAGCTGACAGTGCAGAGCCTGCTTGGGATTTTCTCTCTCCCTCTCTCTCTCTCTGCCCCTCCCCTGCTCATGCACTCTCTCTCTCTCTCTCTCTCTCTCAAAATAAACTTAAAAAAAAAAAAAGAATTCTGGCACCCAAAGGCTGCTTCTGGGGCTCAGCTCTGGCTCGTTGTCTAGCTCCTACAGCCGATTCTCTTAGGAGTGGTTTGCTTTGCTGATGTGTGCCTCAGTTTCTCCAGCTGCTGATGACTCTCACCAAACCAGGAGGCTATTATTAGCCAGGAGGAGGCTGAGATGGAGGGTGGACTAGTAAAAAGCACCAGAGCAAGTCTTCCCTAGAGAATTTGCACAGCAATGGTTTTGAGTGTTACTCAGACGGGAAACTCAGAGCCACCCTTGCTGCCTCCCCGTCCCTCCCAGCCTGCACCCCACCCCTGCCAATCCATCCATCCACAAGTTTATCTCCAAAACAGATCTTGAATCCACTCTCTTCCTGCCACCTCCTCCACCACTGCCCTCTGCTGGGCCACCATCCCTTCTGGCCTTGACCTCTGCAGAGACCGCCTAAGTGGCCCTCCTGCTCCCTTTCCTGTCCTGCTCCTTCAGCCCAGGGCCACAAGGCTGCCTGTGTAATCTTCTTAAAACGTGCATCTGGTCACATCACAGGACACTTCAAGTGCAGTCCAAACTGCTCGCCACATTCCCTGAGGCTCAGCAAAATTCCTGCTTCTCACTCCAAGCTCACCCGTGCCTTCTGCCCCCATCCTCTGGTTGAGTTCTTTGTCCTTCCTGTTGTGGGACTTTGCATGTGTGGATTCCTTGGCCTGACATACTCTCCCCCTATGCCAGGTCTTAACAGAAACATTACCTCCAGGGCGCCCGGGGGGCTCAATCAGTTGAGTGTCTGACTCTTGATTTCGGCTCAGGTCATGATCTCACGGTTTGTGGGTTTGAGCCCTGCATCAGGCTCTGCGAGGACAGCATGGAGCCTGCTTGGGATTCTCTGTCCCCCACTCTCTCTGCCCCTCCCCTCCTCGCGGTCAGGTCTCTCTTTCTCTCTGTCTCTCTCAAAACTAAATAAATAAACATTAAAAAAACAAAGGAAAAAAAGAAACATCACCTCCTCAGGCAAGCCTTCCTTGACCACCACAGATAAAGTAGAAACGTCCCTCACCATCATCTATTTCAGACCTTTGATCAAAGCACTCATGCAACGTGCATATTTTTATTTAACTGCTTGCTTACATGGAATTATTTTTTGACTGTCCCTCCCACTAGAATAGAAGCTGCTTGTGGGCAGGGACCTCGTGTGTCTTTTTCACTGCGTGTACCTGAGACACGATAGGCCCCTGGCAAACACGCGCGAGGCAAAGATTTGTTGAGAGAGCCTCAGATCTGGGAGACAGGCAGAACGGATCTAGTTCTGGATCTGTGCCCTCGAGGATGTCACATGGCCTCCCAGATCCTCTGCTTCCTCCTCTGTCAATGGGGGCCATGGATGAGATGGTGACCCAGAGCCTTTCGAGGGCTGGTGCTCTGCAGTTGGGTGGGCCTTCACTCTCCAAGAAACTGAAAGCACCGTTAAATAGACAAGAAGAGAAACTTGGCCATGCTGTACCTTGGATGGCTTTGAGAAGGCTCTGCTTCTGTTGTCCGTCCTGCTGACACTTTAGACAAGTCAGTTTGTGAGGACTTAGCCTGCTCAGGGCCGTGACTGGCCACCATCCCCACAGCACACCCTGCCGCGCAAGCATGGAAACTGGGGCTCGTCCAGAGAAAGCAGTTACCTCGGAGAGAACCAGCACTAAGTCAGGGCAGATTTTACCTAGGGCTTTCCGTCCCAGCAGTCATGTTTCCCCCAGTGCCCCAGGTCTGAGGCCTGACCTCCGAGGATGTCACCTTGTGTGGGTGCAATGCTTTAACTCCCAGTGGCTCTCTACTGGGCCTTGCAACTTGGTCTTCTTCGCAACAACCCGGGAGGGCAGACCGAGGAAACTGAGACGCAGACCAAAAAAGTGAGTGAGTGGCAGAAAGGAGACCTTTGAAATCAAGGAAGAAGAACTCTAGTGACATTAATATTCTTTATATTATATAAATATAATTTGTAATTCATATATTATATACGAATATGTGACTTTAAGAGAATATTAATATATATGAAATATATTTGAAAAAAATATGAAGTTCTCCCATATTAGAGAAAATTCGTGAAACAGAGGAGAGAGGGTCCCTCATAATCATACCACACTAGACAGGGTGGATACTTGTAGCATTAGAGCAGGTTAGGGCAGTTAGTCTGGGTCTTAGTGTCCCTCGCCCTCACTCCCCCTCTCTCTCTCCCCCTCCTTCGCTCCCCCTGCCTCTCTCCCTCTCTCCCCTTCTGGCTCACTCACCAGAGTGAACACTGACTCCATCCAACGTCCCACTTTGCACTTCTCAGGTGCTCCACAAATGTTTACTTAAATGTTGAGGCAAACTGAGAGAAAACTCAACCTAGCCGGCTGGGGCAAGAGGAAGAGGTTGCACTTCAGGGGTGCCAGCCTCCGTCTAGGTGGCCCTGTGGCTTCCCAGTTCCAATGACACGCCAAGTCCTCACTATTCCGAGCTCCCTGCTCGCAGTTACATGCCGATTTAAATAACAATCCGTAGCTGTTTAGCATCAGGAACAGAGAAGGAGCCTCGCACATTGGATCTAGGCTCTGCGCTGACAGCCCTTTCTGTGGTCACAAAGGTTATCCAAATCTGCCGGTTGCCAATGTGACACATATTTCTGCCACCGTGTTTTGGGAGGGGGGCAGACCCAGTCATCCAGAACCTACTGGCAGTGGGCCAGGCTCCTTGACCAAACTCTCCCCCTCTTGGAGCACGCAGAGGAGATCTGGGGAAGCAGAGCTGTGGCTGTCTGGCCTTTGGCTGCCCTGTCCTTTGGGAGCTGGAAGGTGAGAGTGGGGCCCAGAAGGGAGGCTCGGATACTTGGAGCTGCCTCCTGCTTCTCAGGTGTGCTGAAAGACCAGCCAGAGCTTGCCCTGACCCCGGGCCCTTGGAGGGGAGGTGCTGGCTGAGCACGGGGTCCCGGAAGTTCTCCCTCTGGGGAAGCTAGGGGAAAGTACCCCACCTGGCTGGGACTCTGGGCAGGGCTCAGAGTCTGGCCGGCTGTACAATAGACAGAGCGAGTGGCCGGGTCCCAGCCAGCTGCCGCTCACAGCCCCAGGGCCCCAGGGCTGCCAGGGCCTCGCCCTCCTCTCGGATTGTGGATTGTATTGGGTGACGCAGTTAGGCACCCACAGTGGGGGGAGGAGAAAGTGCCAAGAGCCTCCAGGGCTCTGGGTGACTGGGCCTGTCACCTCAGAGCTGGGAGCCTTGGGGAGGAGGAGGGCTCAGCCAGGACCTGGCCAAGGGGGCAGCGGAGGGAAACGGGGCAGCATTACCTGACAGGGGAGGCAGGTTCCTCCTCCCTTCTCCCTCCTCCCTCCCACCCTCTCTCCCTCCCTCCTCCCTCCCACCCTCCCTCCCTCCCTCCTCCCTTCCTCTCCCAGGTCTGTAGTAATTGCCTGTTTGTGCCCCACCCCCACTACTCCAGGCTTTGGCTATAAAGTGGTGAACACGTCAAGATTTCCCCATCCTCATGGAGCTGACCTTCTAGTAGGAAAGACAATGCCTAGACAACCATCTGCCAGGAAGTCAGGTGGGTGAGGCCGCAGTCACTGCCCCCAACCCTGAGAAGTGGGGAGAGCCGGGACTGCACCCCATGCAGAGTGAGGACACAGAGTGAAGGCAGGGGTGACTTACCCAAGACCAACCCAGGAGAAGTGGTGGGGCTGCTATGCACTCAGTGCTCAGTACTCAGTGCTCCCAGCACTCTCCCTCTTCCCTAGCACGGCCACCGAACAGACCTATCTGCAAAGCAAAACTCTGTGCCCCTAGGGATACCATTTTTTAAAGGAGGTGTTTATACCCAGAAAACTAAAAAACAAAAATCAACTAAACTAAGAAGCTCAGGCTAGGCAAAGAGCTAACTCCACGGTGTGAAATGACACTCCTGAGACAGGAGCCTGCGGGTCTAGACAGCCTGGGGAGCTGAGGGCCAGGCGACACTGGCCGCAAACTCTGGCCTTGACCCAAGTTCTCTTTAGTGACCCTGGCGAAAGCTGGCCTGTCCCTCCTGGGTCCCCGCAGATGTGTGAGGGCCCCATCACCCAACCGCGCTGTTGGTACCCTTTGGGCATCACAAATACACCCTGGGGGCCCATGTGTCCCTTCACAGCGGTCTGACCAGGAAGAGAAAAGGCAGTGTTGGGTATGAGGAAGATGTGGGCAGGACCACGTGTGTGCATGCAGGTGTGTGTGTGCAGGGGTGTGTTGGGGGATGCGGGAGGGTGGATACCGAGGGGGCCGGCGAGTGGAAGGATGGGCTGCTGGGTTGGGCGGCTGATTGTTGATGGGGGAGGGGTGTGCACCAGCAGTTTCTCTGTTGGATGAAGCAGTGGACAGGCTCTGACACCCTCCAGATCCTCTAACTGGCGTTAGAGCGTGCTCAGGCAGAGGTCGGCCTCACCCCTAGAGCTGGTCAGCATGCCATCGCCAGGGACTGCTGGGTACGGCCAGGACAGTCTGCAGCCCTTCCCCAGGGCCAGACAAACTAGGCAGGCTGGAGGGTCAGCACAGGGACCCTCCCCATCCTGTGAGGGTGGCAGGGACCTTCTCATTGAAGCTGGCACCTTCCACAGGTCAAGGTTACGGCTGCAGGATGGACGGGAGGACAGGCCAGAACTGAATGGCCACTATGGAGATCAAACCCAGGCATGGTGATGCCTTTCCGAACGCGGACCTCTGATCCTCTGCTCGAGTCTCTGGGTAGATGGTTACAACGCAGATTCCTGGCACCCCCCGCCCCCACCCCCGGCCCACTGAATCAGAATCTGAGAGACGTTGTCATTGACATAAGTCCTGCAGGTGTGTGCTGGGAGGCGGGGCCAAGGAGGAGGTTTTCCAACTGCTGGACTGTTCCTTACACGTTCTCCGCATCAGCCGGTTTCAACAGCGGCAGAGCATGCCAAGGACTAGAGACACCGCTGTGCAGGTAGCTGTCCCTACTCTCAGGCACTTGGGACTCTTCCATGTTATGGATAATGTTGGCGTGAACATCCTTATGCACACTTGCCCTTATGCGGACTCGTGCCTTAAAGTCCATTCTCAGAACAAAGGATGAAAAGGGTATGAACATTTTTATGGCTCCTACCATAATAGCACTAAATTGCATTTTCCAGAAAGGCTGCACATTTGGGCTGACACCTGCAACGTGCAAGAGTGTCGGTTTCATCACAGTGCTGCCAGCATTTCTGCCCCTCAGTTAAAGATAAGGAAACTGAGGCTGCATTGCTGAAGTGACCTGTGACCTATGTCAAGTGACACATTCAGTCAGTGCCAGAACTGGGACAAGAACCCAGGGATTTCTCATTCAAGGGCCAGGATGTTTTGCCACGGCCGACTTCCTCAGTCTCCAACCAGACAGGAGGGAGAAATCAAGTCTGGCAGGTCACTCTCTGTCCCCCACCCCTCCCTGCCAGCTCTGACCTCAGCTAGGAGCTCACGTTTCAGTGCATTTCATTGTTTTTCTGCCTGTAAAACCGGGCCTCTCCCTTGTCTGCTCAAGCTCCACATCCTGAGTGAACTCTCTGATTCCTCCGAGGAGGCCATCACATACTTGAACCGTGGGTTAGATGCAGATAAGTGGACGGGGAAGGAGTGGGACAAAGGCGAGGGGACGGTCCCGGGGAAGGACAAAGGCCAGGCCAGATCGGCCAGAGCAGTGGGGGCCCCAGGAGGAAAGTTAAGATGCAAAGGAGTTGGGGCCCAGGGTGGCAGACAAAGGAGTCCAAATGGGGGGCCTTGAGCACATGCCTAGGTCTCCATCTGCTACTGGGATGTGGGTTGTTCCCATGAGAAAACTGGGCTCTGGCTTTAGCCGGGGGGTGGGGGCAGTCCTTACCAAGGTGTCTGGGGGTGCAGAGGATTCCCAACCCCCCAGCTAATCATATGGAAATTGCAGGAGTATGTGAGTGTGTTCCTTTTTCTGGGAAGACAGCCCATAGAGCTTAACAGATTTTCAAAAAAGTTTATGACCCTCTCTAAAAGTTCAAAAAATAAAAGTTAGATGAAAAGTGGAAGTCACGGAGAAGTCAGAACTGTTTGTTGTAGGAATTATATATATGTTTTTACCCAGGGTAAGGAGAGAGGAGATAATTACAGGTGGTCCTTCTCAGATAGGTTGATGACAGATGGATGGATGGATGGGTGGATACATTTGATAAATGAATGAAAGGAAGGAAGGAAGAAAGGAAGGAAGGAAGGAAGGAAGGAAGGAAGGAAGGAAGGAAGGAAGAGGGGAGGGAGGGAGGGAGAGAGGGAGGGAGGAAAGAAGGAAGGGAGGGAGGAAGGAAGGACGGGTGGAAGGGAGGAAAGGAGGGAGAAAGGGAGGGAGGGAGGGAGGGACGGAGGGAGGAAGGAAGGAAGGAAGGGAGGGAGGGATGGAGGGAGGGAGGAAGGAAAGGAGGGAGGGAGGAAGGGAGGGAGGGAGGAAGGGAGGACTTTTTGCAGAAACTGTAAAGAATCAGTATTCGTACCATCTAGGTTTCTTACTTTCCAGTCACTGCCCTCCAAAGATGCTCCTAGGCAAAGATAAACCCTTCTCAAAGTGGAGAAGCCATTTAGTGGGAAAAGGGGATTTGGCTTCACAACTTTTCCAGAACTATCTCTTGCGTAAGACGGGATGCGCTTGAAAACAATCACAGCAAGCCCTTCTCAAGCACTTAGTGGGTGTTCGGCACAGTGCTGAGTACTTTAGGAGTATTATCTTGTTTACTGCTCAGCAGCCCTGGTGGTTTGGACAGTATCATACCTCCCATTTTACAAGGGAGGAAACGGAGGCCCAGGGATGTAATGTCACTAGCCCCCAAGCAAACAGCTGTAACTGAAACAGTGGGTACTGGAAGCTAGGTGGGCAGGTCCGGAGCTGGGGCTAGATACAGCCTTAGAGAGCAGTCACGTCCTGTCCTCAGTAATCAGCCCCATATTCATCTTCCACCAAAAAACCTGGACCGTGACCACTTGAACCCTACTGTTCTCTATGCCTTTAAAGGGATAGCACAGTGAATATACTTGAAATTATCCAGGCTGATTGTCTATACTTGCTAAAAAAAAAAAAAAATGGTAATAATAGACGTAGTAATAGCAATCCCTCCCATTTACTGACCATCTAATACGAGTGAGAATATATATATATATATATATATATATATATATATATATATATATAAAGGCTTTATGTTCATTTTCTTAATCGTATCCTTACAACAAGTTTCCAAAGTGAGTATCAGCATGTTCATTTTACAGATAAAGGTATTGAGGTCCAAGGGGGTTTAAATAGCCTGCTGGAGGTCAGCTAGGAAGTGGAGGGGGCTGGACTGCACTCACACTCTTTTTCTGCTTCTCTGTCTCTTGCTGGGTAATGCAGAGCACAGAGGTACAGGAGCTGGCTTCCTTGTTGGGGCCTGCCTGATGACTGGGGCACAGAAAAGGCCCAGGGGGCTCACTGCCATGGTCAAAGGAGAAGGAAGAAAGGAAGGAAGGAAGGAAGGAAGGGGGGAAGGAAGGGGGGAAGGAAGGAAGGAAGGAAGGAAGGAAGGAAGGAAGGGGGGAAGGAAGGAAGGAAGGAAGGAAGGGAGGAAGGATGGAGGGAGGAAGGAAGGAATGGATAAAACATAGCCTATGCCTCAGGCAGCACCAAGATGATAAATTACCCAAATCTAGAGCTGCAATTTCAAAAGTCCTACAAAAAGGGGAAGTAGCCACTGGCGCTGTGACTCAATCCACCCTGAGCCACTCGCTCGAGTGTACATTCAGAGGCATGACCCAAGTGTTTTTGGAATTTGGCTATAGTCTTTGAGGCCAAAGTTCAGTGCCTCATGAAATGTTCTTGTGAAGTTCATGTGCAGGTGGGATCATGGCCCTTAACTGAAATCAGTGGTTGTTTCAGTGCATCCCTTCTCTGGGGTTTTGATCTTTTTTTTTAACATTTATTTATTTTTGAGACAGAGAGAGACAGAGCATGAATGGGGGAGGGTCAGAGAGAGAGGGAAGCACAGAATCTGAAACAGGCTCCAGGCTCTGAGCTGTCAGCACAGAGCCCGACTCGGGGCTTGAACTCACGGACCGCGAGATCATGACCTGAGCTGAAGTCGGACGCTTAACCGACTGAGCCACCCAGGCGCCCCTCTGGGGTTTTGATCTTGATCTGAAAACCCCAGGGCCTGGAAAGCAAGAAACGCAGTGGGCAGTAGGGATGGCCAACCCCGAGGACAGGGCCGGGGAGGTGGGGGTAGATGAGGTCGCAGCTGCGGCTCAGGGTTGTGGCCGGGAAAACCTGAAGGGGAGGACTACGCCAGTCTTGTCAAGTCCAGAGGCCGAGCGGACACAGAATCTGAGAAGTCTTTGGGCACAGCATGCTGCCTGAGTTCCAAGTAAGCAAGCAAGGTCACGGCTAGGCACGATGCCAGACGTGTGGCCCTGTCGCCTGGGATCCTACCAAGCAGGCACAAATAGGGGTCAGGAGTCTATCTGAACAGCTAGGAGGTCAGTTAAGGCAGGAGGAAACAGTCTGGGTTGGATCCCAGGCCCTGGAGGGAATGAGAGGAACCTCTCGCAAAGGACTCAGTGAGCCTTAAGGAAACCCAGGCATGGAAGACAGGGTCTGCCCTCTGGGGCAGCGTGAGGGCTGAGCTTGGCCAGGGAGAATGGGGATCCCAGGAGACTGTGGCTAGTGACCGCACTCCAGAAACCAGGCCAACCCCACAACTGCCTTTCTTCCATGGGGGTGGAAGAAATCCACCCTGGTCAGTTCTCAGAGGGTCGCTCTCCCGACTCTACAGTCCTCTCGGCTCTGGCATTTCCTTTCATTTCAGAAAATAAAACTTTGTGTCTCTTAATCTTCAAAGTCACACACATACATTGAGAATAACCTTATGTGTTTAGGATTCTATTGTTATTCAAGGCACTTGTTTTCACCCCGTTTTCCTCACTAGCCATTTGATGGTGAGCACCCTTCCATGACGCACGTCCCCCATGCCCCTTCCCTGCTTCTTGCTATCTCGCGTCACCTCTTACCTGCAGGTGCCTCTGGCTGGCATCTGGGTATTCAGATTAAGCAAGACACCCTCCAAACCACATCGTCACTGCAAAGATGTTCAAGCCCTAGTCCCTTCATGGGAATTGCTTAAACAATCTGAAGACATTTGCATAACAGAAAGTTCGAGAGCCGCTCGCCTGCCCAACAGTGCCAGGCATCAGGCAATGCTGCTTCCGTGAGCCACCAAACACGGAAAGAGCTGATGCAAAGCCGAGTTTGCGTTAGCCACCCTCCATCCTGTGTTCTCATCTGCTCCAGCTGGTTCCGTGATGTAGGTTGGAAACCAAAAAACTGTGTAAGTTAGAATTGTGTATGAAACAAGAGCCGATGGGCCCCCCAGTCACACGGGCCCCAGGAAATGAGCATGACAACCTGTTCTGTGACTTCTTGGGGTTCAGTATGGTTTTATGTTCCACTCAGGTTCTTGGCTCCGTCCCAGATAGAGGAGGAAGCCAATTAAGTGATGCTTCCCTGTCCTCGTAATATTCTCTGTTACATTATATGGACTTTACTGCTTTGAAGTTGCCAATTATTTCCTTCTTGCTCCCGTAACATTACTATGGCGTGGTTATCTCTGTGGGGAAAGACAGATGCTTCGAGGTTCCATGTTTTACTCGTCCGCCCAGGCTGAGAACCACTGGTTTATGGCAGCCAGGGCTATTCGAGAAACACCAGACTTTCAGATCTCCCTCAGCCCGTCAGAGTTGCGAGACTCTTCAGAGCCCCTAAAGACCGGCACCCTCGCCTTATCCTTAAGGAAATAGGGTGTGTCTAAGGTTACTAAGGAAACTATTGCCCAATCTGCAACCATCTCCCCCACAGGAGACCTTATGAAATGATTAACAATGACATCCTGGGGAGGACTGTGTGCATTTCTAGCCCATCTTCTCCGGAAAGGATTTGAACCAGCTTACAAACGTGCCTACAAGTACATTTGTAGGCAAACGTATGTAAAAAAAAAAAAAAAAAAAAAAATTATGAAGAGACAATAAAGCAAGGGGCAAATAAGGAAGAAGATAGATCTGGGTTTAAGATCCGCACCCAGAATGAACACCACCAAGACGGGTGTGCTCAGTCCGGGACGGCCATAGATTCCATACCAAGACGCCCAACCATCAAGACTAGGGGAGGTACACCAGCCCCATGGGGCTCCACTTTTCCTGTTCTCTACCACTTCCTAATTCCCTCTTCAGGCATCGGTTTTCCGGTCTGTCAAATGGGCAAGTCCTGCCTTATAGAAGCGTTCTGAGGCTCCAGTTAAGTCTCGTATGTAAAAGAAAGCACTCGAAGAATATGGCGCCCAAAGGGACTGTCATTTTCTTTTCTTGCTGCCTCCTTGTAATGAATTGAACATTACTCATTTTCCTTGGCCACATGAGGTGGCCACCAGATTTTAGCTGCTGTGGTTGGTCAAAATTAACTCTATATCCATTTTAAGAACACAAGGGGCGCCTGGGTGGCTCGGTCAGTTGAGCGACCCACTTCGGCTCAGGTCATGATCTCACAGCTCGTGAGTTCGAGCCCCTCGTCGGGCTCTGTGCTGACAGCTCAGAGCCTGGATCCTGCTTCCGATTCTGTGTCTCCCTCTCTCTCTGCCCCTCCCCTGCTGACGCTCCATCTCTCTCTCTCTCTCTTTCAAAAATAAACATTAAAAAAAAAAGAAAAAAGAAAAAGAACATAAGCACAGTCCAAACACTGGATGAGAAGGCTTGTAACATCTTTCTGAGCTCCAATTATGCCAATTTTTACCATCACACCTTTCCCCCTTTCCTTGCTTCAGTTGGAGGGGGGTGTGGGGGTGGAAATCAAGGTACTTGGGAGCCGCAGGGAATGTGAAATTCTAAAGTAAAGTTTAAGTACCCTAGAAAATGCCTGTTTTCTGGCTCAGGCATGATGTTGGGCAATAAAGAGGAGAGAGGAGGGTTGAGAAGAGCAGAGGGAGCCCCTTCAGGGGCCTGTCCGGGTGTCCTTTGGCAGGCATGGCACCTCCCTGTCGTCACTCAGATGGTTTCCCCAGATTTAAGCTTTGGGGGTGGGATCAGGCATCTTCTGAACACAGGACAGCATTTTAGCTGAAAGCTGACTAGTGCTTAAGATCGGGCATGTTGTGATTCTAAATGGAGAGTGAGGGCAGAGGGGCCACCGAATCTCGGGGGACAGAGCTTCAGGGGCCTCAGCTGGCCTCCTCTATGCGGCATTTGTTATACTCACCAAGGCGAGCCGCTCAATATACAAGGGCGCTAACAGCAAGAACAACCATACAACTACCACGATAACAGAAATGTCATATAAACAACACACGCCTGGTCTGTTTGGTTTGGGGTTGAACATGAGAAGGTCACGGTGGGCAAAGGGGGTCCGGCATCCTCCCTGGGAAGTCACTGGCCCCTCCTGCTACTGCTTCCAGCGCCTGCTGCACTGTGAAAGAATAAACAGCAGGTGGATAAATCACCCTCTTCGGGGAATGTGATCAGATAAGAACCAGCCCTCCTGTCTGTAGAGACCTTCACATGTCCCAAGGCTGCCATCTGAGGGGGGACCACGGGGTTACGGGTGGGATCGCCAGTCGACAGATGGGGAGACAGATCTGGGCTGGTGGAATTATTTGTCAAACCATCAAAGATCCGGTTGTCCCAGGGGAAAGGCAGCCTGTGATCCCAGATGCGAGTGTGGACACTGGAGCTAGACCCCGAATGTTGGCTCTGCGATCACTCACTGTGTGACCTTAGGTAAGTTCTCTCTCTGCCTCAGGTTCCTCATCTGTAAAAGGCGTTGGGTGGGTCACCCGAGCCGATATCGGTAAAGTGCTTAGAACAGTCCTGACACCTATCAGGTGCCCTATGAGCGTGTTCAACCCAAACTCCCATTTCAAAGCCTGACTCTGCAGCCCCCAAACCAAGACAGAATAATGGCAAGATCCCAAGTGTGTGTGCTCCGTCCCACAGAAGAAAATTCTAATCCTACTCAGTGTCAGCCCAGCGGCACCGCTGGGGGTGGAGGGAGGGGCTGGAGCCAGATCAGGGTGGGGAGCGGGCACCTTCCCCAGCGCCTGGGGACGGTCCCACTTCCTTTCCCTTCGAGGTCTTGCCAAGGAGGAACACATGGGCTCGATAAACGTGTGCCAAGCAGGAACGAGATGGTATCTGAGCCGGACAAGCGGACAAGTTCAATGTGCCCAGGTTCCCAGCAGGGGCAGACACCCGCTCCCCCTCCCCCGTCGGCTTGGGCTTGGCCCTCCTTCTCCTTCTCCTTCTCCTCTTTGCTTTGGTGGATTTGTTGTAGCTGCTGCCAAGGGCACCCATCAGGAATGACAGGTGGTTTGCCTTTGGGGAGGGCTGCAAAAGTGTCAGGCAAACAAGCCGTGGCTGGCTTTCTCATGACGCTGGCCCTAACAGGCTACAGGCTGAACACGGTTTCCCAAAAGCCACAGGCCCATGTGCTTCAGCGCAAGCTCTGAACTGGGACGCAGGACTCCTGTTTCTTGGCCCAGCTCTGCCTCTATGGGCCTGCATGTCCTTGACCAAATACTTCTTCCTTCCAGGTGCTCACTATTCTCATCAGTAAAATGAAGGCCTTGGGTGGGCTGCGGGGGGAGGCAATGAACTTGAAGGCCCTTTGGACTCTCCCATCTATGAATCTGGAGCAAGTGTGCTGGGGCTAGAGCTGCACAGCTCTGACCGGTTGCTGGTGGGCGTGGGCGGTGTGGCGGGGCGTTTGCTCATTCAACAAACGCATGGAATGAGTGTCCCCTGTCCCTCTTGCCCTGCCGTGGTGGGAACAGAAGAAGGCAGACTCCAAAGGTAGAGGGTGGCAAGGAGAGGCCCAGAGGAAGAGGGCCAAGCATGGTCTTCGCCTCACTGCTTGGTTCACCCATCTCAAGGCCTTGAAGGCCCTGTTTTAGTGCTGGGGGAGGGGGAAAGGGGCGGTCTCAGGGGGAACACGAAGGTGAAGGCAAGTCCCCAGAGGTGGGCGTGAGAACCAGGGGCCTGGGGAAAATGAGGCCGGGTCAACTGCTCTTACCTGCATCTTTCTCAGCGCATCTGTTTCCAAGCAGCCAATCAGAATGTGGAGCAGAGGGAGCGTCGGACCAGAGACCCCTGCGCCCCGGGCACATCCCTTCCCCTCTCCCGGGCCAGTCCCTTCAACTGAAAAATGCCAGGACTAGACTAGTGACCTCTTCTACCCTCAGTCCCTGCGGTTCTCTTGGTTATTCGATGTCTGTTATGTACAGGCATTACTGGAATGGGGCAGGGGACGCAGGGAGATTCCTGCCTTCAAACAGTTCAACCCATGTCCTCACCATCGCTTAACTAACGAATTCACTTACTGAGCACCTACTCTATGCCAGGCCCTGTGTTTACCTCTACCACTAGCTCCGAAGCATCTGGGGGGAGTAGAGGTCATGGCCTATCCTATTTTTTTCTTTTTTCTTTTTCCCCTATCCTATCCCCTTTGCCCTAACACATAAAATCTGGCAATTAAAAGCATGAACCCTGGAACCAGACTGCCCTGGTGTGAATCCTGGTAGTTTTCTAATACCAGCCTCAGTTTCCCTGTCTGTAAAATGGGAAGAATGATCATTCTTACCTCATAAGGAATCCTCTTGAGAAGGATTAAAAAACTTAATGTTTATTAATTTAGCACTTAGCACAGGGCCTAGCATGTAGAAGGTACCCAATAAATGTTTGTAAATAAAATGTTTAGCAAGGTGAACGGAGCTGACCTGCTTCCAGTCAAAATTCGTTATCACAATAATGCACGCACCTTCCTCCTCACTCTGAGTCATGTGTGCGCTGTTTATCTATGATGGGCCGTGTTCACAGGCAGTGCAAAGGTGAACCTCACCACAGCCAAGCTCAACTATCCGAAATTCCAAATCACTGAGGTCCAAGTTCATGAGCTTCTACTGTAACCAAAAGTATTATTTATTTTAACCACTCATTTCGGTCCATTTCCTCTGCAAATCCTTTGCTAAAACTGATCATCGTAGCCCGACTGTCTTGAATTTCTCCTCCTTTTGCTCTTCCTGACCCCATGCTCAAAAATAGCCAACACCCCGCAGGCAGGACCCCAAGGGCTGGGGCAGCTCCGAGTCAACAACAGGGGCCTCCAGTCCGGAGTTTCTGGATGTGTGGGGCCATGGTCTCCTAACACAATGCCTGGCAGGGCCCCAGGATGACAAGAGTCCCCGCAGGAACAGACATGCCTCGGTCTTTTGCAACCTTTTCTGATATTGGCTGAGGGCAATGAAAGGAAAAGAGTCACAGCATTGATTGCTCTGATCTGTACTTGCCAATTTGGCTCATGCTGATACCTACCTCCGGACCCACAGTTTCCTTGGGCATAATGACCGGGCTCGAGGTGACCAAAGCTGATGCTAGAATCCTAATGGATCTCCGACTACCCTGGAGAGACATTTCACCAGCACACTCAGTGGGGAGACGCTACAGTCCCAAGCTCGTGGGGGTGCAGGGGTCTTCTCACTTCTCCCAAGTGATGTATTTCTCTAGCTTCCTCACTGAGGCCTCATCCATTAATCTCTGTGCCTCCCTGGTGCTAAGCTAGGTCCCCACCACAGAGCTAACCCTAAAATTAAAGCATGCTGGCCAGGGAGCTAGGAGGTGAATTAGAGTTCCAGCTGTGCTACTAACAAGCTGTGTGACCTTGGGCAGGTCACTTACCTCTCTGGGTCTCAACAGCTTCAGTCTACAAAATCTGGGACTGGGATGCTGGTGCCTGTGGTCCAGTTCTGTTAAAGATCCCAGGGATTGAATCGATTTGATAACAGTCTTGATAGTGGTAATCTTGGTCAAAGAGTTCCAAGCTTGTGACAAACACAAACTCAGCAACCCACGAAACTTCCCACAGTCACAAACCCGAGGGTGTCCAGTTTGTCACTTGGAAATGGAAGAACTCACAGCCTCAGGGGATGAATTAGAAATTGAACTGGCCACTGGGAGAGACACAGGGGCAGGGCAGTGGCAGGTGTAAGAGGGGCTGTGGTGGCCTTCTTGATGTGATCCCAGGGCCCTTGAAAAGCCTCCCCTGCCTCAAATATCCCCTCCCCCAAATCCAGCTCCCAGTCTTTGTAATTCCATCCTTTGAGAGGAACTGGGGCCTGGGCTGTGTGTGTGTGTGTGTGTGTGTGTGTGTGTGTGTGTGTACCATTTCAGGAAGCTCCCTGCAAAATGCAGACACCCTGGAGAAGGGTGAGCTTCTTACCCTGCTAAGGTTGCCTGGGTCTTGCCTCTTTGCCAGCAGGAGCCCGGCAGCCTGTAGGCACTAGGCCCCTGAGGCCACAGGAGAAGGGGGGACCCTGAAGGGACAGTAAAGGACTGGCATGGGAGGGAGGGCCTCTGGCGATGATTCACTAAGCTCCTTCAAGATACCCCAGACAGCCTGGGGAGGGGCAGGGGTGCGGGGAAAGAGAAAAGGAGGGCATGCACAGGAGTCCTCCAGGAGAGGGTAGGAGTGGGGCCAGCTGAGGGCAAGAGCTTGGTGCCTCCCTCTGGCTAACCGATTCCTCGGAGGAGCCAACCCGGAGAGGAGAGGGGAGGGGAGAAGAGGGAAGGGGAGGGAGGGCGACGGGAGACGAGAGAGGGAGGGAGAGGGTGGGGCTGGGTTTGGGGGAACTGTAAAACAAACGGGGCGGCTTCACAGAAAAATTCCCGGGCGTCATGAGAATAGAGGGTGCCGGGCAGCACCCCATTTCGCCGGGCCCACGCCCCCTCGAGTTGCCCGGCCAGTTCAGACTGGTTCGCCCACCTCTCCCTCCCCGCCAGCCCCCCTGGCCCGATCCCTGAGAAAGCAGATTCGGGAACGTGATGTAACCACAGCCGCTCCGCCCCGGCCACAGGCACTCCGGACTCCCAGCCCGCCCGCAGCCCCCTTCCCCGCGCCGCCCCCTCCCAGGTCCGGCCCGGGCGCCGCCCCCCTCCCGCCCCTCCCTGCTCGCCCCCCCCCCGCCCCCGGCGCCCCGCCCCCTCCCTCCCCGCGGCGTCCTCGCACCCTCTCCTCCCCGGCACCCGGCGCCCTCGGCCCCTCCCCGCTGTGCTCCCCGAGCCCCTCTCCGCGGCCCCAGCCTGTGTCTCCGGCCCTCCCCTCCGCATTCTCCCACTGCCCCGGCCCGACCTCCTCACCCTCCCGCCTCCCCCGCCCGCGGTTAACGCCGGAGAGCCGGCGCCGGCCCCGGCGGGGACTGTGGCGACCCCGGAGAGGGGCGGCGGGGGTGCGGCAGGGGCCCGAGGGCCGCGGGCGGCAACGCCGAGCCGGACCCCCGCCCCCTCCGCCCCCTCCCCCTGCCCGCCTCCCCCCCAGCTCCCCCCCCCCCCCCCCATCGGGCCAGGCTTCTTGCCAGAGCGGTGTGGGCCAGGCAGGCAGCCTGCCAGGCTGCAGCTATCAGCTGGGTGGAGGGCAGTGCCAGCTGCAGGCGCCCCTGAGGGCAAACACCACCCCACCAACAGGCCTGACAGCGGCACCTTCCACCTCAAATCTAGAGCCACGCAGAACCAAAGGCAGAAGACTCCAGCTCGCATGGAGATCTCACTAGAACGGGGAGACTACGGCCCCGGGACTGAAGCCCAGCCCACTTATTTTCTGGGTGACCTTAGACAAGTCACTTCTCTATGCCTCAGCTGTTGCATTTGTAAAGTGGAGGTGATCACAGTCCCCACCTCTCCGGGCGTTGCGAGTTTTGGTGCATGACACATTAATAGTTGCTTCATAGATAATAACAATTATTATTATTACTATTAGCAGCATTAGTAATCATCACCATCATCTCTCCGGGGGCATTTGCTGTTGGCAAAGGGAAATATAGTGTAATCTGTCATTAAAGATCTGTTAAACACCTATTCTGTGCAAGGGAGGACACTTGGCGTTGTGCAAGAGTCTTGGGAGTGAGATGGTGGCTTTGAGTCCCAGCCCTGTCACTTAGGAGCTGTGTGACCTTCTCTCTGAGCCGTGGCCAGACAGGGGACGGTACTTCTCACTCTGCAGAGCCAGTGCGGGGATTAAATGAGATGTGAGGACGATGTGTGGGACAGTTCTCAGCACATCAGAGGTTCCTGCCAGTAAGTGAGAGGTGCAGAGGAGTAAAGAGGATGGGGATGCGAAGAACAGATTCAGTCTCTGCCGTGGAGGAGTATTGAGGAGCTAGGACTTGTGTGCGAAACATGTCACTGAGTCAAGGGGATCCGAGCTCAGTGCCAAATTCCAGGTCAGGAGAAGGGGCAGTGGGAGGGGCAGGGCGGAATGTCGGGCAGCGGTGGGGTGGGGTGGGGTGCGGGATGTTTTGGAATGCACCCCCAGCCCTCTCCCACCAGGATCACGGGGGTGGGGGGGGCAGCCACTGGGTTTGGGAGGGACAAAGTGGCTCCTGAACAGCTGGTGTCAGCATCTGCTTTACCAGGGAGGCCCCAAAGATGGCTTGGCCATCTCCCATCCTGACAGGAAAAGAGGAATGAAAAGGACAGTTGGAAAACGCAGGCTGAGCGAAATCTCCACCCTTTATAATGACGGTGAATGTGGCTGAACACAGTCCCTGCCCGCGGCTATGGCCGCGCGACTCTGGAACCCAGTTCCCTCGTCTGTGAAATGACAGGGTTGGCCCCCTGGGCTGCCACCCTCCACCCTTCTTGAAAACAGTACTTGCTCTGACCTGTAGGAATGTGGGGGAGAAGCCGCTCCTGCTGGGAGGTGCAGGCAGGGCTCCGGCCCATGGACCATTCTGTGAGCTGGCTCAGAGCCCTCTGGAGGGGAGCAGGAAGGAGGCAGGGCTCCACCCTGGACAAGCAGCTGTCCCGTGGAATATGACCCTGCGCTGGAAGGAGCCTTTAAGCAGGCATCCAACCCTCTCACTTGAGGACAAGAGACAAAAACACAGAGAAGTGAGGAGACTTGCCCAAGTTCAGGGGTCTCTTCGGGGGCACAGCCAAGGTTCAGTCCGCAGCAGCATACTGCCTCCATTTAATTTAGCTAACAACAGACCAGGAAGCTGGTGACCGAGGCGAATCCAAACCTCTCTGAACTCCTTTCATGAAAGCAAAATGGAAATGCATTCGCTTCACCACCAGGTAAGAAAGCGCTTCTGGAGGTGAAGGAGCCATATAAACAGCCCACACAACCTCCACCAACACTGTCCGAAGCTGGAGGGGTGAATAGTGGAGCAGTGGGCACAAGTCCCTGCCAGACCGGGGCGGGGCGGGGGTGGGGTGGGGGGAGGTTTGCTTTTGTGATCAGCGCTGCAGGCTCCCTGAACAGAGCCCAAGGACACTGGGCTTGAGTACTAATATGCATTTTTATTCTGCAATAATTTTCACACTGAGTTCAAGAGGCACCAGCTCCAAGTACATAAAACCAAATCAAATTAAATTAATTGATTTTATTGAAACCTGCTGCAGTTGTATTCAAGCCCACAGCTCGGGGCATGACCCTCGTGAAATACCAAAGGGGCTTTTGAAATAATTAAATTAATCACACCCCGGGTTATGCACCAGGGCTTGCTCCCGTGCTCCACGCAGGCAAGTTCCCGCTCACAGCCACAGGCAGGAGAAGTGCCTGTGGCCGTGACACAAATTGTGGAACTGCCTAGGGGTCTCAAGCCCCAGACTTCCCATTCGGGGGTAAACCATCGTCCATGCTCTTTCAGCGAACACACACATGAGTGCAAACACACATACACTCACGCTAGGGAGAGGTCCCCTCCCCTCTCTCGTTCTCTGCCTACCCACGGCCCCGGCCAAGTGCTCTCCTTGTCCTCCTGCTTTCTCGACCCCCCCCCCCCCCAGAACCCCTCCAGCACTTACACTCATGCACTTGGATGATGCATTCCCTTGTTGGCTATTATTTCATGGGAGATTGTCTTGCACCACTAAGCAAAGGTTAAGAAGCCCCTGACATGCAGAGAATGGCCCTCTGCCTTCTCTGGATGTTGTAGGAAGCTTGCACAGAGCTCTTCCTATGCAAAGAGCTCCACACATTTGTTAAACACCTCCTGTGTGCTAGGCACCATTCACTTAGTTCTCTCCAGCTGCCCCCTGTCCCCCCGCCCCCGAACTGGGATTGTTCTTGTCCTTATATTGCACTAGAAGAAACTGAGGCACAGAAAGTTCAGGTGACCTGCCCAAAGCCATCCAGCTGGTAAAGGGAGCAAAGCTGTATCTCTTGTCAGTAAAATCTTAAACCGAAACACTTCTGTAAACCTTGTTGCTGATCAAGCCATGGCATCACCCTTTCTATTTGAAGACATTCTTGCAAACAAGTAAGGTCACAAAATCCACCAGTATTCCTGGTGGAAGGGACACACCAGCCCTTCATTTCACAGAGGTGGACATGTGCAGACCAGCAAGGGGAAGTTCACACAGCAAATCGGAGATAGCATCCTGTCTCCTGTTGGCCCCCAGCTCTGAACCGCTCTACCCAGAGCACAAAGTTACTGATTATTCCAGTTACTCATGTCTTTGGGGCTAACACTCCACCTTAGGCTATTCTCGAGAGGACGGTGAGTGTTCAAGAAGGGGCATGAGTAACCCTGTAGAGTCCCCCACTTTCTGTGGCCTTGTGCACCTCCAGGGAGCACACCGGAGCAGAGTGAGGGAGCCTGGCCCTTCAGGGGTCAAACCCCCCACACCTCATCGGGATCTGCTCTCTTCCTTGCCCTACTGCCGGGGGACCCCTCAGGGGACAAAGCCTGCCACTCTATCTATTGCACATGAACTTCCAAGCGCTGCTCCCCGGCCCTCCCCCCTCCCCTTCCACACCCTTCTCACTACCCTCAAGATCAACCTGCCAACAGAGCCCAGGACGCTGGCCAGCCTGACTCCCGTCCCTAACTCTGTGAACCCAAGCTGCTTCACGATAATGACCAACACGATCATCACAGCCATGACGGCCACTCATCACTGTTCTTCATTGCTCTGTTCCAGCCACATGCATGCCCAGTGCGTCTAAGCCTCCCAATAGCCTCATGTGACAGGTGAGGAAACTCAGGTAAAGGGAGGTGAGGAGCTTGCTCAAGGCCACAAAGCTAACACCTGCTGGGGCCTGGATTCAAAGGTGTGTTTATGGCTTACCTGTCCGACATACCTGCATAATGCATGTCCCCTGTATTTTTGTGACAGAGATTCTTTGATTACCTCCTTATCTGAGAGTAGTTTTTAAAAACTGTGATAAAATATATATAACACTAAAGTTGCCATTTTCACCATTTGGGGGCACAGTTCGGCGGCATTATCCTAGCCACAGCACTGTGCAATCGTCACCGCTATTTCAAAATCTTTGTCACCAACTCAAGACAAAAACTGTAACCATTAAGCAATAACTTCTCAATTATTCCTTCCTCTCTCCAGCCCTGGTAGCCTCTCATCTACTTTCTGTCTCTATGAGTTTGCCTGCTCTAGGGATTTCATACCAGTGGAATCCTGCCACATTTGTCCTTTGTCTGCAAAGCCAGGAAGCCCAGCTCCTCGACTTTTCAGGCTCTCAGGTTGGCACCTGCCGAAAGGCCTGCCTCCTTCAGGGGGATATTGTGGAGGTGTGAATTCCAGCATGGGGGCTTGGATGCCATCATGGGGAAGGCCAGTCCTGTGGGGGGTTCAGTGTCCCTGGTTACTGAAGGCAAGGGGCCTCCTGCAGAGGGCTGCTGAAGCAGCATATTAGGGGAAAAGAGAGAGGAGTCCTTGCAGGAAGAGGAGGAAAAGAGGGGACCCCAGTGCCTCCGGCACATGGGGGCTGTGTTGTCACAGGCGGCCAGCGGCAGGCCTTGGAGGAACACGTTGGGCATTGCATCCCCGAGGAGAAACAGGGTGGCCCGACCAATGTTCAGAGCCCCTCACCCCCATTCTGGGCCCATGGACTCTTCAGCCACCTCCTCCTCTCCTCCCGCCGTCTGCCCTTCCCTGGGATTCCAGCCAGGCAACTTCCTCCCTATCCCGAGGTGTTGCTCGTACAGCCCTGTGTATTCCCTCCGCCAGTGCCCGGCTCCGGCCCCTAACTCAGGTCCCCAGCTCTTTCAGGAAGCCTTCCTCCCCACCTCCACTAGGTCCTTTTGAGTCTACATCATGGGATCTACCACGCTGCGGGGGTGGCGGGCACTGCCTGTCACACAACGGAGAGGGTTCTGCACCTGAGTCCCGGGGCTGCCCTTTTCCTTCTAGCTGACCTAGGGCGCCCTGCTCAGCCACTCTGCACCTCAGATCTTTATCCGTCAAGCGGACCTGAAAATACCCACCACGTGGGATGGTCACGAAGATGAGAAGGAATGCGTGTCTGTGGCTTACAAACCGGGGTGTGCGGCAGAATTGTCGCAAAGGCACAACATACGAGGCGGCAGATCTTTCTGATGCTCAGTTTTAGTCAACTGTTTGTGCAAAACGCATTCCTTTTAGGTTAAAAACTAGAGGTGACTACGGAGAAGAATGAAACACTCGCATTGCTTTTAAAAGATGAAACAAGCAACCTCCAGGGCATCTCTCGCTTTCTGGGAGCCACGTTAGGAATTCTCTTGGACTCACAATAGGCATCGCCCACTTTGTTTAGTGGGTGCTTCTGGGACGGGCTGCTGAGGACACGGGAGGTCATGGGCCAGGCACGTGGCAGGCACTCGATAAAGGGTAGCTGGGGTATTCCCCCCGTTGTTGTGGGGGAAGGGTTTAAAGCAGCGGCACCTGCTGAGTGAGCCAGTACAGTGGACAGGTCTTACGGTTGGTATTTGTGTCTTGATCTCCCTTGAGACAGGTACAGTATTGGGGTGGGAAGCCTAGGGGGCTGGATTCCCCGGAGACTTTTGTCTCGGCTCCACCATCACAGGCTGGATGTGTGTCCTTGGACACGTCACTTAACTTCTCTGAGCCTGGGTTAACTCACCTACAAAATGCAGACAAATGGCCTAACAAAGGCTTCTTTGCAGGGCTCTGTGCAGATGACATTAAGAGCAAGGTGGTGCAAAGAGAGCAGAGGCTAAAGAAGCATCCACATGCTCGTTTAACTCCAGTGCTCCCCACTGCGGCCCAGAGAGGCCCGTTGGGCAGGTAAAGCACTCTGTGAATGGTTGACCACAGCCTGGAGTGTAAGGTTCTGTTACCACAGCCCTGCAAGGCAGACGGGGCGGGGGCTGTGCTGCCGACTCCGGAGACGGAGACCAGGAGGCCAAGGCACTAAGTGGCTTTCCAAGATCCAAGTGGGGGAGCTGGGCCCGGAGCCCCTGACTCTCAGTTGGTGCTCTCCCGGCTCACCACCCTCCTACTGCGCAGTGCGGCCCAAAGATGAAACGGGGGTGGGGGGGCCTCGGTAGGCGATGAGCTCCCGGTACCTTCAATGTTCACTCAGAGGTTGGCAGGCATGACAGAGTGAAATCCAAGCCCTGGAGACGATCCAACCTACTGATCTCTGAAAGGTGTCTTTCAGTTCCTGAGCTTCTGGGATTCTAGCTGGCTATCGGATTGGGAGAGGCTGCCCAGGGCTCTGATTTGGTGCTACTCTCCACGTTTGCTTGTTACACGTCACTTGTCTTTTCTGCAGAGCCCGGTCCGGCACTCAGCACCCAGTAAGTGCTCAATAAATACTTGGTGATGGTTTTGCTAAAGGGGCCCTGGAAGCTGTTGTCCACCTGGAGCAAAGCCTTTGGGGCTCAGCCAGTGAGGACACTGACACTTATGCGGCACCTCCTGTATGCTGAGCAAGGAGATGCCTCAGCAGGCCCTGCCTCTCCCTGGCCTGCTAAACCCCGTTCCACCCTTCCATCAGAATGATCTGTGTCTGCTCTCTCTGCACAATGGCCATCCGGAGGTAGCTCTGTGTCCGGTCCCTCCTTGGCCAGAGGCAAAGTCCTGACCCTTCCCCCACCCTCAGAGGCTTCCCGCCCACTCCTGAATCTCCACTTTGAAAACTTCTCATGGACAAGAGATCTCCAGGCCACAGCCACCTACCCACCCTCGATTCCCCTCCCTGTCCGGGCTGCCCCTCCCACGGGGCCCCAGCCTACCCATTTCCTCTGCCCTTTTCACCCTTTGGCAGCATAACTGGCTATTCTGAGCCCTTGGCCCAGCTCCTTCTCCCTACCAGCTGCTCCCTTACTGAGGCCTCCATGTTTGCCTCTCTCTTTGGAGGTGACTGTGACTCAGCCCTGCCACACACAAAAAAAAATCCTGAAAGCATTTGGCACTATGATATGAGGACCCCAAAGGCAGCAAGACTCAGCACAGACCTAATTCTTGAGTTACCTACTTGGAAATGTTAAATACAGACCTCTGCATTGCTAGGCTGTGTGTGTGTGTGTGTGTGTGTGTGTGTGTGTGTGTGTGTAGCGCGTGCATGCCAATAGATCCGGGGTCCTTCCAAGAAGCTTTTCAAAGCAATCTTTCTCCCCTCTTGCCAGAAACAATGAATTAGTGAAGATGAGCCCCAACAGGATTAATAGTGCTTTTCTGGTTACTCCAGGCTTCTTGCTTCTTTCATAACACAGCAGCCACTGAATTTCAAGGTTTCTTTGAGAAGATTCTAGGGCAATTACTGCCGATCTTATAAAATTACACCGAATGGTATGTTTGAAAAGACAATTTTCTGAACTCGGCTCTGTGAAAAGTTTCCCATAAAAGCAGCAACAGATAAAGGTGCCCGCCCCCCATCAATCAGTGTTAGTAGGATCTTCGGATTCCTTTCAGACAGTGAGGAAGGGAAAGGGGAGGAGGACAGGGTTACAAAAAGGAAAAAAAAACAGGTCCCTGTGCCTTGATTTGGCCTTGGTGACCAAGAAAACACACTCTGAGGGCACAGTCAATATTTGATTCGCTGAGCTTATCAGCCAAGCCTCGACCTGCGGGGAGCAAAGGGCAGAGCCTAGCACAAAACCTGGGATGCTGTGTGAGGCGTTCAGGACGAGGGCTGGGCGGGCCAACAGCTTTCCCAGGTCAGAGGCTCCTTGCAAAGAGGCCCTTGCAAAATGTTTGCTTCCTTCCAAGACAACTTTCCTGTATCTCTGTACCAAAGCTTTCAGATCGTGAAGCTGTGGCAAATTTGTGTTTTTGACAAATACATGGTCAACATGCAGGTATTCCTAAGCGGGACACAAAACCCAAGGCCATAAGGGGGAGAAAAAGGGGGGGGGAGATGAATATGATTAAATAAAAGTTAAAAACTTTTATGTCATAAAGATGCCACAGTCCAAGTTGGAAGTCAAGAGACTGGGAGAAAGTAACTGTGTTATATGTAACAGACATACATTTACACCTGCAGTATAAAGAGTTCCTATAAATTTATAAAAAAAAAAAAAAAGAAAATACCATGAAGTATACATGCTTGTTAAAATTACACTGCTCACTGCTCGATCTCACTAATAATTTTTTTAAAACATGAAAACTAACTGTTAGGGACGCCTGGGTAGCTCAGTCGGTTGAGTGGTCAATTCTTGATTTCGGCTCAGGTCATGATCCCAGGGTCATGGGATCAAGCCCGGCATCAGGCTCCAGCTCAAGATTTTCTCTCTTTCTCTCTCCCTGTGACCTTCTTCCCCATTAGTGCTCTCTCTCTCTCTCAAAACAAACACAAACAAAAAACAAAACAGAACAAAAAACCACACAAAACAAAAACAAAAAACCCTACAAGCAACAACAACAACAACAACCCAACTGTGAAGTGCATATGATGAGATGAGGGGGCAGACACCCTGTCTCTGGAGGAGGCAGGGGCTCTGGAGGCCAGAGAGTGCTGGACCAATGCCAGGGTTCTATCATGGTGGCTTTTGAACTTCCAGGTAGGACCTTAGACTAAAGAGCTAAAATGTGAGATCTAGTCATCTGTCCAATGAGACCTCAGGCAAATCATTATCCCTGTCTGGGACAGTTTTCTAGTTAACGTTTTAGTGGAAGTGGCACTAAAGAATGGTATTGGTTGGTTCTGTGTCTTCTGCGTCAAGCATTAGAAATGGCTTTGGACACCTTCCCCCTTCCCTGAGCGGCTCCAGAATGTTTCTTGCACTGTTCTCTACCCACCTTCTTCACTCTGGAAGACTGGAAACAGAGAAGTTTTAGTGGGTCTGCTTCCCAGCTGTGGAATCGGAAAGCCTGGAAAAGAAGTGGCTGAGCAAAGACCCTCAGCAGCCCCCGGTGAGTGTGACAGCTGTTCCTGGGCTCCTGCCCCGTCTCCTTGGGGGTCTGTCTGTGCCCCAAGGGCTGCTGGTCAGATGGGTGCATGGGGGTGGAGTGGAAGAACAAGCACAGGTCAGACAAGAGGAAGGTGAGGTGCAGGGAATGAGCACAGACGGCAATGAAATGTCATTCCGTTAGCTATTCATTGAAAGCCCCATTTGAACTGTGCTCATCCCAAAGACAACCTTCCCCCAGCAACACCCGTGAACGTTCAGGTCAGCCACCAAGGGTGTTCTCACGGCCTGCCCCTTGAGCGATGGGGTTCCTCAGTGCTTAGCTGTCCTCCACTGCACCACCAGTGAGGAGTGGTCCAGAGGCACCGCCTTCGGGTGCTGAAGCGGTACCGATCCCTCCCCGCCCGGCTAACTAGCACCTCACTTTCCTATTGATCAGGGGGCCCCTGAGCCCGTCTCAGATGGATGGGGACTCATTCACCACAGCTCCCGTTGGGCCTGGTGGCCTCTCCAGAGAAGAATAGGCAGGCTGAGATGCGAGCTGGGGTCCTGAGGTCCATCCACCTGGAGAAATGGGGGGTTGAGGGGAGGAGGAGACACATCTAAAGAGAAGTGCTCCCCCACACCAGGGACAGCTCCAGAGACGCGCGTTTTCAGATATGTTCTGGTTTGTGTGGCTGGGCTCCGGGATTAGGGGGATGGGGCTGGCGCGCCTCCTGGTCCTCAGACATTCAGAGATGGCCAGGAGGAGTAGAAGACCCATTAACACCTCAGCAAAGGAAGCAAGTGCCTGCGAGAGCCTCCCACACATCTGTGGAAAACTTTGAGCCAGGGTACACAGGTGCCTGCCCTAAGTGAACCCACCCTCCCTGGGTTCACCCCATCCTTTATGCCCGTCCTCTCCGCACGGACGTGACAGATGATGGAAGTCACGCTTTTGCGTGGCCTCTGGGGCTTGCTGTGGTTGCCCCTCGCCCCAGCAGGTCACGGGGGGCATGGTGCTCTTCCACTGGAAGACAGCTCACTGCCCCATCAGGCAGGAACGCTTCACTTCCTGACCCCGCAGGGAGTGGACCCTGGGCTCTGCACACAGCCCACACTCAACTGGCACTTGTCAACCACCCACCTGGAAGTGGGCATTACACCCCGGGGTTGGCAGGTCCCTGGGCCCAGAAGGTCCCTTGGAAGCCACTGAAGACAGCTTAGAGTCTCACTTGCTCTCCCCCAGCCTTGCCTGTGCCTGTGGACTCCTGGCCGACAGAGCTCCCTGGCCTGGCTCTTCAAGCAGGACTAAGCAGTCTCGTGGCTTCTTCCCTAGGCTGGCCGATACCCAGCTCCCCCACAGGAGGGACTGAGGCCATCTCAACGCCTCCTGGATAGCAGTGGATGTGACACAGCAAGAGCTCTTTGAGATGGGGAAGCCAGCGCTGCTCCTTTCGAATTCCCCCACCCCCTCAGCCCTTACTTTGTCCACCTAAGCCAGGCCTTCTACTCAGCGAGGAATATTCCAGAAATCATCCATCACTAAACTCTGGGAGTGGATCTCCGTAGCTGTACAGTTGGAAAGGATCTGGAAAACCCACAGACCCCCCACGATGGGAAAGACCGCTAGCACGTGGCAGGCAGGGACACCGCATCCGTCACTATGGCACCAGTGCCTGCACGACCCGGACGGGCTGGGCTCTCAGCATCAGCGTGCAGTGTTGCACTCGGGCCTTAGCTTGCTGTCCTCTGGCTGCCCTACAGCCTGGCACAAAGGCACATACTAAGTGTCTGTAAATGAACGGACATGTGCCTTATGGGCATCAGGGTCCGGGCTGTGCCTGTGGCCTACTTTATTGGTGCAATGGCCTTGCAAGGCAGATATGATCATTCCGTTTAACAGATGAGAAAACTGAGGCCCAGAGAGGTCAAGGGGCTTCCCCCGGGACACTCAGCAAGTGTCTGGCCAGAGTTCAAGCTTACCTCCTGTCCCTGACCACTGTGGTTTCTCCCTTTGCATCTCGGCAGCCGGGCACTGATTGCCCATCCCCTATCTGTGACACTACGGCTCAGCATTCGGGGAGCATTCAGAGCTGAGTGAGAAGCAGTTCCAGCTCTCAGGTCGTCCATACTGAAAGGGGCAGACAGTCCCGTTCACAGCTACCTTTGAAGACCAACAAGGCAAGGCCTGCCCAAGCAGCTGAAGCCCCACCTGTGTGGGCCACAGGCGCGGGGGTGGGGGTGGGGGGCGCGGCGAAGGGGGCGGGTAGAGGGTTCATTCTGATGTTTGAGAAAGGAATCTGGGAAGAAGCGGCTCTGAGTTGGGCCACAAAGGCCACATGGGCTTGGAGTGATGGACAGAGGCTGAAGAAGCTTTAAAGATGGATTTTCAGGGCACCTGCGTAGCTCAGCCTGTTAAGCATTGGACTCTTGGTTTCAGCTCAAGTCATGATCTCGCGGTGCGTGAGTTCAAGCCCCACGTTGGGCTCTGTACTGGCAGTGCGGAGCCTGCTTGCGATTCTCTCTCCCTCCCTCTGCCTTTCCTGCGTGCCCTCTCTCTCTCTCTCTCAAAATAAATAAATAAATAAATAAGTACACTTAAAAAAATTAAAAACTAAAGATGGATTTTTCAGGGGCACCTGGGTGGCTCCGTCGGTTAAGCTTCCGAGACTTCGGCTCAGGTCATCATCTCACGGTTCGTGAGTTCGAGCCCCGCGTGTGGCCCTGTGCCGACAGCTCGGAGCCTGGAACCTGATTTGGATTCTGAGTCTCTCTCTGCCCCTCCCTTCTTCACGCTCTCACTCTCTCTCTCTCTCTCTCCACAGTAAGTAAACGTTAAAAAAAATTACAAATAAATTAAAAAAAAAAAACCAGATGGATTTTCAGGAGCCCCCTGGGGGAGGATGGGTGTGAGATGGGGGCTTCCCAGCATTTAAATGTCATAACGTAAGTCATCTGGAGCCTGGCAGGGCAGGCCTTGGGAGAGGGGGAAGGGCTGGTAGCTCTCTGTGACTCTGCTGGGTGGGGGGGGGGGGGGGGGACCTTTCGGATTTCTCCGCCAGAACTTCAGCGCAGAGGAGGCTGGAGGGGGGGCCCTGCTGGTGAGAGAAGGGAGCAGAGAGCCGGCCTCAGCATGCCCTCCCTCCTAAGTGTGGTCTGGGAGATTCAGCCAACCTCCTGGCCTCGATCATCAGGACCCCGGAGGGGGGAGGCAGATAAGCGAGCTCTGAAGGACGAGTTCCAACCACAGGGCCACAGACTTATTATTTTTCCCACACACTTGATTGGCCTGCCACACTGGGCCTCAGGAATGGCCTCGCTGGGCCCGCAGCTGATCCTGGAAGAGGAGGGAAAGGACAGGTTTGGCGGCCCGTCCCCCAAGCGCCTGGCCTGGGGCTGGATCCAGAGGGCAGTGGGGCTTGCTGCTCTCCCTGCCTCCTGTCTGCTGCCTCCTCCTGGTTTTGGGCTTTTTCCCTTCCAGGTCAGCACGGTTCAGGAGGGAGCACTTGGCTCAGGAGGCCGTTGGAAAGGTTCTATCAGAGGCCCACAGGCACATGCTTTTCTGGGAGTGCAGACAGAGCGCTGGGTGGGAGTGAGAGCCCACACCTCTCTTGGGAGGACGCCCCGGAGCACAAACAGTAACTCACTGTAAGCCATTAACACGCTGTGACACCTTCCCTGGGCCTCAGTTTCCGTTTCTGTAAAATGGGCGCCTTGGAGTTGTCCCTGTCTTAGTCCTTGAAAAATGGCATCTTCCTCTAAAACCAGGTGAGCGGACAGATAGTTTGCTTCAAGTTTTGTTAGAATTTCTACACCTACATTGTGATTTGAACAGTCCCACTGTGTCGAGGGCACTGGACTTGAGACCTGATGAGGAGAATCAGCAGAACCCCACCCCCACCCTGCAGTACAGGAAACTATTGTTCGCTGAAATTCCACTCCATGCTAGGCCCTCTGCCCATGGAAAATATTTATGTTTATTATCTTATTCAGTCTTGACATCGGCTCTGGGAAGAGATGGTTATCATCCCCATTTTCCCCAATCTGACAGAGTTTCTTCAATTTCTTAAAGTCCTGAAGTGGTTTCCTACCCCCTCCAGGATGAAATCCAGCACCTCGCCACTCCCTGTTAGCTCACTTGGGGCAGCTCCTACCCCATTCATTCTGGTTCCTGAAGTCCCTTCAGGTCCTGCTTCTCCCCAAAGAAGGGCCAAGACCTGGGGGAGGCCAGTGAGGTGCCCAAGGAGCAAAATTTAAGGAGGTCCTCACTCCCAAGTGCCCGGGCTCCACTGGCACAGCGCTGAGCGTGAGGCCTCCTTAAATTTTGCCCTACAAGCTGCACTTGTCCCACACTCCCTGTGTCTTCCCTCCCAAAGGACCTGTTTCTTCTTTGAAGTTCCCTTAGCCTTTTGGGGGGGGGGTGGGTTCAGATTTGATTCCTTGCCTGAGCCTCTCTCACTCCAGGGCAGAGACCACTTTTCCTCTGTCCCCATCCTGAAACCAACTGGGCACAGGGCTTTCACACCTCCAACCCTCCAACGTGCTCCCCTCTGCACTTATCTGCTCTCTGCTGCATGTGCCTACGGCCCCGATTCTCCTCTTAGCATCGACATAAAAATAATGATTTTTCTTCTCAATGAAATATTATGTAGCCACTAAAAACTGTGCTTGCCCGTGGGTGAATTCTTCTATAACCTCGATGTAAAAAAGGCTTTCTAAGTATGACTGAAAATCCAGAGGCAATTACAGAAGAGACTGATGCATCTGACTATATAAAAATAAAAACAGTTTAGGGGTGCCTGGGTGGCTCAGTGGGTTAAGCATCTTGATTTCGGCCCAAGTCATAATCTCCTGAGTTCATGAGTTCGAGCCCCGCATCAGGGGCTTAGGCGTGTGTGTGTGTGTGTGTGTGTGTGTGTGTGTGTGTGTAAACTCTTAAAAATTGAGAAACAAAGAACCAAAACCCAATAGAAAAGTAGACAATAGAAAAAAGAACAAAAGAATGGATAATTCACAGAAGGAATATAAAAATTATCCTTAAACCTATGAAAGAATGTTCAACTTCACTCATGATAAAAGAAATGCAAATTCAAACTACCTACACCAAGGTGCCATCTCATACTCATGAGACCGGCAAAACGTCCAAAATTGACACGACCTTCTATTGGCAAGACTGGGAGGAAACAGGTCAGAAATCAAAACAGTACAACCGCATGGAGGGGTACCTGGAAACACTTAACAAAACTACATGCATATTTACTCTTCCCAGTAATCTCACTCCTAGAAATTTGCCTGGAGGATACACTCCCGAGCATTGAAACACACACACATTATTTGGAATTGTAAACCACAGGAAACCACCTAAACAGCCACCCAGAGGAGAGCAGGTGCATAAACTATGGCGCGCGCGCGCGCACACACACACACACACACACACACACACACACACACACACACGGAGTACTGTGCCAGCTATTAAAAAAAATGTGGAAGGACCTCAATGAACTGGCATGGAGTATCTTCCAGGAGACAATATTGAACACGTAAAGCAAAGTATAAAAAAAGCATATATGATACGGTCCGATACGGTGTCTTCTGGGTAAATAAAGAAGGGAAAATTAAAAAACGTATATAAAAATGTGCTTATCTTTACAAAAAGCCATAGAATTAATTGTAAGCATAAAAGAATTAAGTTGGTTAATGCAGGGGGCGGGGAATGGGGCTGAAGGAATACAGGAGAGTGACACATCTCTTAGTATAGGTTGTGTCGTTCTGACTTTTGAAAGTATGTTAACATTCTACCTATTTTTAAAAATTTAAACCAGTAAGGGGTGCCTGGGTGGCTCAGTCGGTTGAGCGTCTGTCCGACTTTGGCTCAGGTCATAATCTCGCAGTTAGTGAGTTCGAGCCCTGCTTCGGGCTCTGTGCTGACAGCTCAGCGCCTGGCGCCTGCTTCGGAATCTGTCTTCCTCTCTCTCTGCCCTTCCTCCGCTCACAATCTGTCTCTCTCTCTCAAACATAAATAAACATTGAAAATTTCTTCTTAATTTAAATAAATAAGAATAGGAAGGGGAAAAAATGCCTAAAGCTGAAAACACACTGGAAAAAAAAATAAACCTAACTGTATTTCAAATAAATACTCTTACCACACTGAAGGGCAAGGAAAGAAAGAAAGGACTACTCCAAACTATTTATGAACAAAGCAGGGAGAGGGAAGGGAAGGTTTGTTGATTGCAGTGGTGAAGCAATCCTGACATTACTTTGGATGTGATATAGGATTAAGTAGATGACTGAATGTGTTGATGGCTTTGGGGTTTTCACTGTGGGCGAAGGATACATAAGTATGGAATGGGGAGAGGCAAGAAGCAGCCCTGAAGAGGTGGATTGGGATTGGAGGCACTGGTGTGGACTCGTGATGAGTAGCATACGAATATGTAAATGTATATGCATGCTTCTGTGCATACGTACATACATGTATACGTATGTGTGGAAAATATGTGTATGTACATGTGTATAAACATGCACCTATTTCCTAGTTCTGTCCCCTGAAAGGGCTAAGGAGCAAAGATACCCAGAGGCAGTGGGCACACCCAGGGCCCAGACTTTGGTCTCTAATACCACTCCCACTAAAAGGGAACAGGCACCTCAGAGAAATGACTGGTTGCAAGGCTTGTTCAGGGGTAGATACCTGAGGAGCCTGGAACCTCTTGTTATCCCAGCAAGTAAGAAAGCGCTCCAGAATCGGGATGGTGGCATATCCAAATATCATGGGAGTCAGTTTGTAGAGGCTCCCACTGGTGAAGTCTGGGGCAATTTATGCACCAAAAGAATTGAGCACAGTGAGAAACAATAAACCACTGGAAAAAAAAGGAACTCATCGGTCCACACAGATAGATACGTTTTACTGCTTATGATCAGAAATATATACTGACCAAATATATCGTGCTACTGTAGAATGCCAAGGGCTTTCTACACTACACACTATGGAGGTTGTGCTGGAGCTGGAAAACCACCATTTTTTTTTTTTTTTTTTTTTTTTGGAAAACCACCATTTTGCAACCATCATATTAAGGATTGGATCAGGCAAGAGGCATCAATGGAGGCTCCCCCTGGGGGAAACTGATGAGAAGCAGGGTATTTGCATGGTCTAAAACATCTCCCCACCGACTGCTTACTAGTTCCAAGGGAGAACAAAGACAATGATCATGTAGGGGGAAAACAGGTAATACTTTGACCTGGAGATTAAAATTAACATCACCAGTGAGGGCCAGCAGTGCCCGCGGATGTGACTGCGTGAGAAGAACCCACGGTTGCCTCGGCAGGATTCTGGCCAAGGCTGTATAATCTGGATCTCACCACAACAAAACATCGCACACCCCCCAAATGGGGACCATTTTATTGAAAATAAGAAGGGGGCATTGCGTCCTTCAAAAATGTCAATGTCATAAAAGACAAAGAAAGGCTGTAAAAATGTTCTCCAATGATTCGGACAAAATGTGTAAGTACGGGTGTGTGTGTGTGTGTGTGTGTGTGTGTGTGTGCGCGTGTGTGTGCATGTATGATAGAGCACACATGATAAAGGAAGTGGGGTAAAATTTTAACAGATGTGTCTAGGATAGAAGGATCTAAAAGCCGTCTTTGTATTATTTTTATTTGGGGCATTTTTTGGTAATTTGAAATTACTTCCAAATAAAACAATTTTAAAAAAATGTTCCAACTTTTGAACGACATTCCCTTCTCTGCAGGTGCAGACTCTCCTTGGCCAGGGGACCCCTGGCAGGCAGCCAGGCCAGGAGGCAGATCTGAAATCGAGCCATCTGGGAAATGTGGCCTTGAGCAAGTGACTTTCCTCCCTGTGTCTGATCCTCCTCTGCAGGGAGATACCCACCTCGAGGGCTGGTGGACAACAGAAACAGATTACACTGGCGAGCGCTTAGCTCTATGGCCCATCAGTGTGAGCTGCGGCTTCACTGGTCTCATTTCTCATCAGCAGAAGTCCCGGCAGGGTGCAGAGCTGAGAGCCGCCTCCA
Source organism: Panthera onca (assembly GCF_046562875.1). NCBI lineage: Eukaryota > Metazoa > Chordata > Mammalia > Carnivora > Felidae > Panthera > Panthera onca. The sequence goes on from NC_138350.1 coordinate 67,244,062, forward strand.
GTGCCGAGAGCCACGGGTGCCCTCCAGTAGGACTGTGGACCCAGGACGAGCAATCGGTCCAGGGCTAGCCTCGGGCGGGCCGCCACCTGGCAGAACTCCTCTCTGGGCAGGCGGCCCCCTGTCCTGCCTTGGCCTTGGGAACTCTTTGTGACAGTATTGTTCTGGTAAAAAGAATCGTGATCCCTGGAGAATAGGCCAGGGAGGGGGCATGTTTCTTTGCACTGGGGGCTTTCTTGGAGGACCTGAAATTGGCCTTCAGAGCAGGCCTGTCCTCACAAGGACGTTGGGCTTCCCTCTCTACCCCTGGTCTGTCATTTGGAGAGGACTCACTGTGCCCCTGTCCCCATGTGCCCCTCCTGGCCCACTCTCTACCCTCTCCACTGACTGCTACAGACCACAGCAATGGGCTCCTTTCCCTCTGCTGTCTTTTCTGTTGGAAGCCAGTGGGGCCCTGGGAGGAGGACGGAGGGAGGGAGGTCAGGTGTTGAATGCCTTGTCTCCCTGTCTTCGGGGGCACCTCAGGGCACAGCCCAGGTAGGGTGGCCCCCTGCAGAGCACTCTCGCTGTCTCTGCTCTCAGCACCCTTCCTCTCCTTTCCCCTTCAGCCCTAGGGGGTGACTGCGCCCCGGTGTTGGGGATCCTGCACCGGGTCCTGTGGATTCGCTACCCTGCACTGGCCTGGGGACTCAACTGTCTCCAAATCGCCAGCATTGAGGGCGCTCCCTGCTCCCTGCTGGGCCCCGCTGCAGGGAGACACCTGGGTGGGGGTGGGGAGGGGGCAGTGCCCTCTTCCATCCGTGTGTTTGGTATTTGTCTGCCTGGGAGGCCCCCTATTACCAAGCTTAGTGAGGGGACCCACCTCGAAGCCATTCACACGGCAGAACAGAACAAAAGCGAGCGCCTGCCACTTCAGGCCTCCTCCCGGGGCTCATCGCTGCCTGTTACGACTTCATTTCATCTTTTCGTAAGTTACTGTTAACTGAGAAGCATTACAAGAAGAGAATTAAAAGAGAGAAAAGTTGGTGGAGAGATGCCTTTTTTCCCCTGGTTTAAACCTTTTGTTATCGACTCTTCAGGAATCTGATTCAACCAGAGGAACACGTGGCAGAACACGTTATTCAGAATTAGTTCCGAGAGACACTCGAGGGGCTCTTTATTATTCATCCTTCTAAAATCAAAATATTAGCTAATGCCTCTTGCGTCCTCAGAGCGGGTCTGGCAGCTTCTCTGATGTATTGTCCTACTTGAAAGTGAAGAAGAAGGCCTTTCCTGCGGAAGCCTCCGTCAAGCCCCTCGGACTCCCGCGCACACAGGGACGGAGACACCCAGACATGCCTGTGCCTGAGACCCTTGCAGCCCTTTGTGTCACGGCCAGGCTGCCTCTTCCACACACCCCCTCCCTGCGCTGGAACGCCCCCCACCGCCAAGGAGCCCAGGGTGGCCTGGAGCGGAGGGGGGAGGCCCCTCCTGGTCCCAGGAGCCCAGTTTCCCATATCCAGAGCCAGAACTGGTTTGGAAGGGGGTGAAGGGGTGATGACTCAGGGACCCTAAGGCTTAGAAATCAAAACTGCTGTGTCTGTTTTCTTGGATCCCCGCTGCTGCCTTCATTTCTGGAAGGAATACCACAATGCAAACGAATTCTATTTCTTCAGCAGGAAAAAACAAATTTGGCTTTTGGTACTCTGAGCTCTAGAGTTACCCAGAAGTGTCATGATGACATTTTTAATCAGGCCCCTAGGAAGACAGTGAGGTTCTTAGCTCGCTGGGGTGGGGGTGGGGGGGGGGTGGTGTTCACTGGCCTTGAGGACTGTGGGTGGGACGAGTGCTCCCAGCTGATAGAGGTTGGCTAAGCAGCTTCTGTGCCTAGTAGGCTTGGCAGAACTTCCTGGAGGCTAAGTGGAGCAAGGAGGGCTTCCTGGAGGAGGTGGTATTTGACAGATGGCTAAGCACTGGAAAGGAGAGAGTAGAGGGAAGGCAAGGAGGAATGTGAGCAGGCCAGGTGGGAGGGAGGCAGGGCAAAAAATGGTCAGAGGTAAGGCTGGAAGGACCTTGACCGCAAGTGAAGGTATTTCTTCTTTCTTTTGTTTCCTTGAGCAATCCTAAATTCACGATTAATCTCCCAAGACCTATCTTGTTGGTAAATGTTGATTTCTCCTGTGCACCTGTTCATATTTCTGATGGAAATGTATTATAAAATCACTCCATTCGGGTGGTGATTACCATGGTAATCAGGCATGCTTGCTGACAGGCCAGCACTCCTATTGAAAACAAGATTCGGAAGATAGGGGCTTTTGTGTCACTTAGGTTGTGCCCAGGAGAGAGAGGGCTGGGAAGCAGGTGTGGGGGGCTGGGTTCCTTCTCTGGGGAAGTCTTGGTGGACAGTACAGCCCTTCGCTTGAGGAGGGTTCTGTAGGAAGATGGGGGAAAGGCTAGACGGAGGCGAGTTAATGGGGGTCCTCTGCAGCCTGCATACAGAGGGGCACAGCTGTGAGGGATCCCATGTGAAGAGAGAATCAGAGCCACCAGGAGCCCAAGATCAGGAACCTGGGCTAGGATATCATTCAACCTCCTACCTCCACCGCAGGAACCACCTCTGTGCCTTTTAGAACATTACAAAGATGGGGCGCCTGGGTGGCTCCGTCGGTTAGGCATCCGACTCTGGCTCAGGTCATGATCTCACAGTCTGTGGGTTCGAGGCCCGCATCAGGCTCTGTGCTGACAGCTCAGAGCCTGGAGCCTGCTTTGGATTCTCTGTCCCCCTCTCTCTCTGCCCCTCTGCCGCTGTGATCTGTCTGTCTTTCAAAAATAAGTAAATGTTAAAAAAAAAAAATTAAAAAAAAAAAGAACATTACAAAGATGTTTCTATCATGGGATTACGGTTCAAGGTGTGGGGAAAGCCCCAGGCCTTTGAATGGCATTATCTAGTTCCGTTGCAGTCTAGTTTAAGTTCGCAAGAGCTCCCACTAGACTGCTGGATTTCAAATCCCAGCTCCACCCCCTTTACTGGCCATGTGACCTGGGGCAAGTTACTTAACCTCTCTTTTCCTTCTCACTTGCAAAAAAAAAAAAAAAAAAAAGACAATGTAAATTTCTAATGCATACGATTGTCGTGAGGATTAAGTGAATTGATGCCTGTAAAACGATTAGAACACGGCCACCACAGAGTAAGCACTCACACACGCTGGGGACACAGCAGCGCCTCCCCCCACGGTGGATGGGGGACCGGTAGGATTGAGGGTACAGCCACTATCCCGGACTGGGTACAAACATCGTCTCACCTCCTTCTCCTGACGCCCCCACGTAACTCTGAACACCGAGCAGACTGCCGCCCTAAGCTCCCCCCCACCGCCTCTCTACCCACAGCATTTTCTGTTTCCTTCCCCAAAGATGTTGGCTTACTGACCTCTGGCTCTGCACCCAAAACGGCCCTCCTTCTCAAGCCCATACCCTGACTGCAGTCCTGGGAAAATCAGGCCTCGCGGGCACAAGGTTCCAGAACACTCACGTCCTAAAAGTATATAAACATCTACAGCTTTTAGTCCCGTTTCCAAGTGCCCACAGAGGTTAGATGTTGTCTGATGAACGACAATCACCATAGGAATAGCACTAGATAACACTTCTTCCTCATGGTGTCCCAGACTCTACACTGCCTCTCACCTTAATATAATAAAAATTTGTCATTAATGGAATGATATTACACTCCACCAGACACCGTATGATCCAAATCAGGCCAAGAGCGGGGGGGAGGGGGGGGCGGGGGTGCTCTGCCTCGTGGAACCTACCCCACCAGCGGCAGCTGACAGGCCATTATTCTGTGTCCTGCAAATTCTGTGCAGTGATAAGGAAACTCCACCAATTTGATGCTTTATCTGGTTGCAGGTTGGGGAAAGAGATTATTTCAATCAAGATAATGACTCTATTTCTCGGACGGAAATGAGATTTTTTTTTTCCGTTGCCTCGTGGGGGTGCCACCAAAATCTGTCTCGGGGCTCAAACTGGTCATGCACAAGTTAGAGGATTTTCGGGCAACCTCCGAGAGCGTGAACATGACAGAGAACTCAAGGGAGTGAGCCCGTTGGCAAGAAACACGTGCGTGCGTGCACGCACACACACACACACACACACACACACACACACACACACGCCAGACCTCTGAGATTACAAAGTCAGTTCTGTTTGGCCATTTATAGGCATTAGACAGCACCTGTGAAACCAAAATTTGGAAGATGAGCAGGTAGTGTGAGTAAGATGGCCTGGATTGCAAACCAGGTAAACCCTGTCAAGGGAATAACGGTAACGAAGTTCCAGACACCATGCACTTAGCAATGACAGGACGTGAGTAGCCTAAACCCGCCCATCACGTAGGGAAGATTTCCTGTGCAACTTTGTAGACAGATGGCCCAGCAACTCTTCCCGCACCTTCCACGACAGGGAGCTCACCGGCCTCAGTCCTACTCCGTCGCTATGTTGAGAAAGTACCTCCAAACCGCAGCAGTCACTTTATGAAAGGAAACCACAGTGAAAATTCACAAGGTGCTGATGCTACAATGCATCTAAACCCATTATGGCGACAACACACGTTTCAGGAAGTCAGCAAACGATATGCAAACGATGGTGGCAATCAGTGCAATGAGTCGGGAATAATTTGAACTAGTGAATTTGGTGCAATTTTTAATGATTCTAAATATTTGCGAATTTCGAGGGCTGTAACACAGCATCTGAAATTCTTTAGAGGTGATTTGCCTTAAGGAGGAAGTAATAATAATTTGTAACTCAGACATCAATTGTTTCTATAGTAACTGTAAAAACTTTGGAAACGTTTGGAAAGTTTACATGCGTTTTGAACATTCCCCTGGGGGCTGACTTGTGGATTACTCTCTCTCTCCAAATAAAAGGCACATTTTAGCTCAATTCCTTCAGAAGGAAGAGCCCCAGCTGCTGGCTCTTGAGTGGTCTCTTACTGGACAGCACCAGGCTCACCAAAACTTTGAAATCTAAGCCACACCATTGTTGCGGTGCCTAGACTATCCTTGGAAAGTAACACAAAAACCCTGGTAATGTTGGTTTTGTCGCCAGGAGAGGATCCAGGCAGCTTGGGGACAGAAGCGGGAAGGAGACTTGTCACAGGACACCTTTTGGTATTTTTGAATTCAGTCATGGGACTATATGACCTATTAAGAGTAAACGGACAGTTTCGAAAAGCGCATCCATGTTTCATTGAACACAGGCTTTGATACTTACGATTGTTATTTTAATACCGACACGCTTAAAATGCAAATTTACGACAGTGGAAATTACGGCCGAATCTGGTAAAAACCATGTTTGGCTGTCTTCACGGTAGTGATGCTCACAGGCACGAGAGTAGGTGCAACCAATGGCCTCCTCAGACTCCCTTTTCTCGCTGGGACGCCCACTTCCCAGCTGCTTTCACCTGTGGTGTTCTCCCGACCCTGGCTCTTGGTCAAGGGCATGCCTTGGAGGTCACACCAGCAGCACCGTTCCCAGGAGTGGCCAGTGGTGAATGAGGGGTTACTTGAGGCCTGCCCCTTGCTGCCAGGCCAGACACCGCGGAAATCCACATGGGTCAAGCCAAGGAAAGACTTGCCCTGGCACATCCCCCCCCTCCCTGACAAGTAGTCCCTAAAAGCTCTCCCTTGGTACATCGCATGCACCTGAATCCCTGTCTCAAGCTCTGCTTCTAGGCAACCCAGCCTAAATCAGCCAAACCGCAGCTCAAAATGGAACCCTCTAGTATCTTTCCAGTGGGTTGTCCCTGGTGGTAGAAACACACAGGAGCCTGCCTCTTTGAGGCAGGCTGCCTTCCTGCCCGGCCCAAAGATCACCAGTCGACACTGCACATCCCATGAAAGCCAGCACAGCAAAATGCTGACCAGCCAGAGCAGAGAGTTCCCACCACCAGAGCCATGCGGGACCACACAAATACTCTTCTTCTCCAGGATGGCTGAGCAGGAGCAGGAGGCAGGGGTCGACTCAGCAGCCTATCCCCCAATCAGATCCGCAGTTACGTGCCCCAGAAAGTCAGCATAAACATCAGCTCGATCACTTCTTGGCTAAAGAACTCAAGCAAAATATTTATTCCCAGCCTCAGTTTCCTTATCTGCAAAATGGCACTATCTACAGAGCCTCTGCGAAGCTCATCTGAGGCTAAATTGTCAAGTGCGCTGCAAACTGGCAAAATTATATACGTGTTGGTTGTTATTCGTGAGACTGAGAACATGCTAGCTTCCCCTGCTTGCTTGGAACAAGTAATCAACCTTTGCCAAATAAGTAAATCTGAGCTTCCTCTCATCTTGGGCATCGTACCTAGAGCTCCCTATGTGAGAAGCAGCTCCAGAGAAAATCAAGTGGACATTGGGAGCCCTGTCCTGGTGACTGTCCACCTGGAGCTCAGGGCACCTCCTCATGGATCACACGGGTCTCAGGTGGTGGTCAGCTGCAGCTGTCTGGAGAGGGCCCCCTCTCTCTATCCTCTCTCTCTCTCTCTCTCTCTCTCTCTCTCTGACATCTAGGGAGGATCCCCAATGTGAATTTCCTATCATTGATCCAGGGTCTGTACTGATCTCAGATACAACTTCAAGTTCGGTGAAAACTCCATGCGGCCACTTTCATATGGGTCACAGACAAACTGGCAGAAACTCAATTTTATTTACATAAATGAGGGATACCTTACTTCATCCTGATTTTTTTTTGCACATGGACCGTTCACGAAGCCACTTCTGGCCCTTTACCACTTGGTCCTACCCAATGTCACCGGCATTTTTCTCCCCACCCCCACCCCCCTTCAGACTATCTAGGACCCCTTCAGGATGTCTATGACATCCTCCCCATAGGCCTTTGGGTGTTCCCATCCCGGCACCTGTTCCTGCCCCCACACCCCGACCGGCTTCCCTCCTCCATCAGCCCAGTTCAAGTCCCTCTGTCCCCAGGAAGTGTGCCCTAACCATTCCTGTCACCAGCGCTTCTGGCTGTGGTGTATGTGCCACACTGGACTGTGTGCTTGATCGTAAAGGTCTTTAATACCCTCACATGCCTGGTTTCCTCTCCTCCCACCCTGGACTGAAGGCACCTCCAAAACAGAGCCTAGGCCACTGCTTCTCTTTCTATCTCTCTAGCTATTTCTTGCCAGGCACCTGGCGATTAATAATATTCTCAGCTTGAGTAAAGCATTGGGTTGTATGATTGCTCTTAGTTTAACACACTGTTCAACGGCCTATATGAGAACGTACAGTTCTAAATAGGATCAACCTGGCAACAAATTCAGAATTGTACAAACTGTTTGCGGCTCCAGGGCGAAAAAATGCACACCTTCCTTACCCTCCCGGAGTCCTGCTCTCCCCCCAAATACTAATCAGCCGCAAGGGAGTCACTCTTTCCTGAGCCAGTGGGAGGGCAGAGCCCGGGTTCCAACCATCCACCTTCCGCTGGCAGCCTTGCATTCCTGAGTCCAGCCCCACCCAGCCGGACACACCTTCCAGAAGAACCAAAAGCCGACTCCATCAAGGTCATGACCCCTTCCCCAAACAGGGAAACCCGCCTCCTCCCAGGAACACTGGCAAACCACAGACCTAAGAAAGCAAAATTCATACTCACAGGCAATGATGCCTTCGTCTTAAATTTCAGGCCAGCAGTTTCTCTGCAAACCTGCTCATCTCCTGCAAAGAGAAGAAAGGGATGGAGAAGCATATTAGCATCTGCTCTGGTAGCCTTTGGCAGTTTCCTGGCCGACCTCGGGCTGCTGCACCTTCTCTCCTTCTTACTCCCAACAGCACGCTCCCCTCCCAGGAGCACCGCGTGCTAGCTGGGTGCGCGCCCCTGGCTCCCCACATGCCTCCCTCCCCCTCCACGGCACCATGCCAGTCTCAGATTGACCACTGCCTCCAATTCCCTGAAGGCGCCGGGCTTCTTCCCACTCCGGAGTGAGGCCTCCTCTTCTGTAGCATGGGGTTGCCTAGCAACCCCGTGCGCCGGCTCGGAAGGCCCTCCTAAATTGGACCTCACAGCACAGGGCATCTCCTTGTACAGCTGCCTGAATCTTAACAATCTGGCTCTGAATAATAACACAATGGTAATTGCATGCATGGGCCCCAAACTACATTTAAATAATGTTCAAGAGCTGACACAAACCAACAAAGGCCAGAAAATGCATTGCGGAGGTTGACCGTAAGGCCAGGCGGGACGTTCGGTGCGGGAGGGAGTTGACACCAAAGACTTGAGTTAATGACAATGCCAACCTGAACTGTGAATTCTCCTGCCTTTCTGCCTGAGTGTGTCACCGCTTTAATGTGCTTTAAGTGAGTTTGGGATCTGTAGAGGCAATTAATGCCCAGAGATAGTGATGCTTCAAGACAGGATGCCCTTTAGTGCATCAGCAGCACACGCGGGTTTTTGGAGGGAGAAGGCGAGAGGACGACATAGGACAAGAAGGAAGAACCGTGCATGAGTGATGTCCCTTGGCTTTTACGATCGTGGCTAAATACATTTCAGAAGGCGGGACAGAGAACTTACCAAGCGAGAGCACAAAGCACTTGCAACCTCAGCACGGCTGATGTGTTTCGGGATAAGAAGTGAAGGCCAAGAGGCTTGAAGCTGGCTAACAGGCAGACTGAAGCGGCTTAGCGTGGTGTGGGGACGGCCGTGCGTGCCAGAGTCCAGCCTTGAGTCGGGGTCCCTGGCACAGTGTGACAAAGAGCTCTGCTCAAGGCACAAGAGACTTAGCACGGCAGGAGAAGGCAGCCATAGCAGCGAGGGCCTGCGGATCAGCCCCAACTGTTTGAAAGCCAAGGCACTTTTTTTTTCCTTAAAGCTCAAAATCCTGCTGCGAGGGACTTAAACAGATATCTGCACACCCACGGGTGTAGTAGCGTGATTCACAAGGGGCAAGAGATGAAAGCAACCCAAGAGTCAGTGGACAGATGAACGGATAAGCAAAACGCGGTCTATGCGCACAGTGGAATATTATTCAGCCATAAAAAGGAGGGTAGTTCTGGCAGGTGCTACAACATGGATGAACCTTGAAGCCAAAACGACAAATACTGGGGGTGCCTGGGTGGCTCAGTCGGTTAAGCTTCCGACTTTGGCTCAGATCATGATCTCCAGGTTTGTGAGTTCGGGACCCGCCTAGGGCTCTGCACTGGTGGTGTGGAGCCTGCTTGGGACTCTCTCTCTCTGCCCCTCTGCCCCCTCAGAATAAAGAAATATACGTAAAAAAAAAGACAAATACTGTAGGATTCCACTTATACTGATATCACAGAGACAGAAGGAGAATCGAGATCACTAAGGGCTGTGGGGAGGTGGCGATGGGGAGTCAGTGTTTAGTGGGGACAGAGTCTCAGTTTGGGAGGATGAAACCGCTCTGGAGAAGGATGCTGGTGATGGCCCACGGCAACACCAATATACTTAATGCCCCTAAACTGCACACTTAAAAATGGTTAACAAGGTAAATTTGATAGTATATTATTTTATCACGATTTTAGAAATTCCCCTGAAATTGGGGCGCCTGGGTGGCTCAGTCGGTTAAGCGTCCGACTTCAGCTCAGGTCACGATCTCGCGGTCCGTGAGTTCGAGCCCCGCGTCGGGCTCTGGGCTGATGGCTCAGAGCCTGGAGCCTGTTTCCAATTCTGTGTCTCCCTCTCTCTGCCCCTCCCCCGTTCATGCTCTGTCTCTCTCTGTCCCAAAAATAAATAAACGTTAAAAAAAAAATTTTTTTTTTTTAAAAAAAGAAATTCCCCTGAAATAGTAGTACAACATACATGGTCTACAAGACTTCCGTCCATCTTCCCCTTGGAAGTCAAGAGTGGCCTGGGTCATCCATAAGCTCAGACAGGGAGAGACTGCCACCGGGACTCAGGGACCAACTGGACAGTGTGGCTCTGGGCCAGGGAACCCCACGGCTTGTTAAGCGTGGTGTTTGTGCAGCACCGTATCAGATGGAGGCGGCTGAGCATCGCGTAACAGGATTATCTTACGTCCACCTCGTGAGGTCCAAACACCATCACCCTGCAGAACGTGGCCTCCTTCCACCCAACAGGTCCCACCCATCGTGTCCCCTGCCTGCTTCCTCCTCCAGGTACATAGGCTCTGATGACACTGTCACTGTTACCCTTTGCCGCATCTCAGCAGCTCCCTGCCTAGAAAGCCCCTCCCGTGCTGTCCACCTGACCTGCTCCGACTCTTTCTGGGGGGCTCACAGCAAGCTCTGCCTCCTTCATGGAGCCCTCCAGATGCTCCCCATTGTGCTTTCTCTGAGTGCCGCAGCCTGCAGTCAAGCATTTGCTTAGTTGGGTACTACCTTACTCTCACGTCTGGAAGTCTTGCCTCTCCCGGTGCATCCCCGGCAGGACCCCCGGACAGGGACTGTCGCTCATCTTTTTTGCCTGCCATGGACCGTGGCTCAGGGCTGAGCACACCACAGACCATTCCTCCCTCAAGGCTCTCAAAGGGACAGCCTCCCTGCTTCCCCTCCCAGGGAATCTGACCACAGCCCCCCTGCCCGGGGTGGAAAGCACGTCTGCGGGCTGCCGAGCCCTGGAGCTGCGTATTCCAGGCAGGCACGCAGATGCCTTCAGTCATTTAGAGGTGCGACTCGGTGTGTGCAATGAACAATTGAGCATTTACAGATTTTATTAATTTGGAAAGGTCATTAGAGCTAACAGCTTCTCCAAGTGGAAGTGAATAAATAGCGTGCATCATTTTTTTTTTTCCTTCAGCGTCCTGAGCTTTTTCTTGGAAGGTGCTTTTAAAACCTCAAAAAACAGGGTTGTATTGTTACAAGTTAAAAAGGGGTGGGGCGAATGCAGGCTTGTGAGACAAGAGGAGGCCCACGGAGCTCTGGATGAGCCTCTGCCTTTCTCTGAACCTGCACCTTCTCATCTGCAGAAGGAAGGAGTGGTCACTAAGCTCCCTCCAACTTAAAATAAACTGACATTACAATATGAGGAAATGTGCGAAGTTAGCAACTCTCCAAGCTGACTGTTACGCCCCACCCCCAACCCCACCCATCCTACCAGCTGTCGGACACTATTGCACCTCTGGGTAGCAAAGGTGCGAGTCTGTGCCCCGGCAGCCAGGAGAAGGGCCTTCGTGATTTCGGGGGCCTTCCCGGACCCTGGCCTGGAAGCTCTCAAACCCACAACCTGGCTGCCTCGCTCTCGTTAGATCATCAAGGAACATTCTGGACTCATGACTTGTTTTCTCAAATCTCCAGGAAGGGCTGGAGATGGGCCAAACTGTAGCATCCAGGTTCCATCTCCCCGGCCAGCCCTTGGCTCCATGACCGGCTGGCACTGTCTGTCAAGGGCCAGGCCTCTGCGGGCAGCTGCTATCGGTTCTCCCGGAGGTGGGAAGGAAGGAGCATTCAAGGAGCAGAGAGGTCAGGTTCCAGCCTGCTGTCATGGAGAGACACCGTTGGCCCTTGACCAGACCATGCAGTCCACATCCCTCCCTTTCTCCGAGTTCCCTCTTCTCTCTGCCCCAAGTTCTGACAGACACCGGACGGTGGGAGGCCCACGGCTGCCCATGCTCCTGCCTCCGGATCACTCAGGACTTTCAGTAGCAATAAGACCAGGTCTGAATCACAACTGTGTGATCCACAACCTAATAGTAATACTAACGTTAGCACTGGTACTAGTTAATATTAACTAATATTGGTGCGATGCAGTCCTGATTAAAAGGATATTTTCCCCCTCGCTTGGCAGGCAGGTAGGAGAGACTTAATTCATGTAGTGAGCGCCTGCTGTGTCCCAGGGTCTTGGCTACCTGTTGGGGAGGCAGACATGAAAAGGTACGTTTCCTGCATGCAAACTCTTTGCAGGATGGTTGAAAGTCAGGAAGATGGGGACACAGAGAAGCTGAGTAACTTTCTCAGAGGCATTCATCTGGCAAGTTCTAGCAGTGTTCAAACCAAGTCCTTGGACCCAGAGGCCTTTCCCAACGGTTCCTGCATTGCCTGCGAGTGTCGTATAAGTTTAGCCTGCACGACACCATCCAGAAGGGACCGACCAGAGGACGGCATGGTTTAGGGACAGTGGGAGTTTATGCCCAGAGTGAACCGATGCCTGTGGATGTCAGGCCATGTTGGCCCTGAACACCCCAGGGGGGCAAACCTTGGCTGGGTCCAGGTCAGAGCCTACTGCAGACATGGCCTTGACCTCTCACGGCCTTTCTGCTCGTTGATAAAGACCCGTCCTTTCGTCAGAAGGGCTGCAGAGATGCTGCCTGGAGAGCTGATGCAAATTCAAGAATTTTTTTTTTTTTTTTTAGTCTGCACTAATCCTTGTCTTCTGGGCTGCCAATGCCCTTACAATCAGCATGTGACATACATTGGTTATTGTTCTTCTGAAGTTCTCTATTGGATTTTTGTAAATGATGTCTTGTGCTTGGAGGAGCCCTAGAAATCCCTGTATTTACAGCCAGAGTACCCAAGCCCAGAGAGGGCAAATAACTCATCCTAAATCATGTCAGAGATAAGACGAGAACCAGAACCCAGGTCCCCAGGGCACCAGCCTGGAGCCCGCATACACCCACCCGAAATGGTGGGAAGGCAGGCTCAGGCTGTGTCCGGCTTAGCCCCCACCACAGCCCCTCAGCAAGCATGTGTGGCTGGGATGAGGGTTCTCTGACGCCGGATAGAGGCCAGCACAGGCAGATTCCCCTCTCCGCCCCCGTCAATGACACTAAAGTGATCAACTCTGCCTCCTCGCCTTGAGTGGAGCCTCACAGGGAGGGGCAGAGGCCATGAGAGGTGCCCTTGGGGACGGCAAGGTCACAGTCTCTGCCGCAGGGCCTGCGGCTCTCAGGAGGCCATGATGTGCTGTGGTTTGGAGCCAGACTGACCCTGCTGTGTCACTTTGGGCAAGTGACTTAACCCCTCTCTGCCTCAGATTTTCCCCAGCAGAATGGACAGGATCATGGCGCCTATTTCCTCCTTCACAGGGGTTAAGAAGAATTAAATGAGAAAACGGAGGGAAAACGTGGCAAGGGGGCTGGCATTTGTGTAGTCTCAGGTGAGGTGAGTGAGATCAGCTTTTCTCTGGAAGGACAGTTCCGTGAAGAGGGGGACAATCTGACAAGGCTACATACCAGACGATGCCAGCCGTATGGCATTCTGGAAACGGCAAAACTCAGAGACAGTAAAACGATGGGCGGTTACCGGGGGAAGAGAAGACAGATGAACAGGTGAATCCCAGAGGAGGTTTAGGGCCGTGAAACTACGATCCTGCGATGGCAGATATGTGTCTCTATACGTGCAACATCCATAAAACTGTACAACACAGAGTGAACTCTAACTCTAATGTAAACTACGGATTTTAGTTCACAATGACGTATGAGTACCAGCTCATCAGTTGCAACAAAAATACACGCTCATGCAAGATGTTAGCAATAGTGGACGCTGGGGTGGGGGAAGGGAGAGGAAAAGGGGTAGATGGGAAGTCTCTGTGTTTTCAGCTCAATCTTTCTATAAACCGCAAACTGCTTTAAAAAGTCAAGTCTATTAATTTTTTTTTTTTTTTAAAAAAGATCAATCACGCCAAAACATAGTACTCAGGGCCAATCAGCACACAGGCCGTCACTGAGCCACCACTGGGCATCTGGGCCCCATGAGGGGGACTGGGAGCCGGAGCAGGAGACTAGCACGGCCCTCCCAATGTGAGGTACCACTGTGTCCCGTGTCCGGTGAAAATGGAAAGCCAAGTGGGGGAGCCAGCAGGATAGAGCACCGCAGCAATCAGGACATCTCTGGCTACTGGGCAGTGACTCGGCCTTAATTTACCCTTCCAGAGCACACACCCTGCACTCGCCTCACCCTCTCCGCCTTCCAGAGGGGGATCAAAAAGAGACTCGGCCTCTCACCCGCAAGCCAGACTCCTCCCAGCCTTTTCCTGCCCCTCCACCCCTAACACCAATATAGTAGGTGCTTGATAAACATTGACTGGATTAAACAGTGATTATCTGTATGCCTCTTGCTCTCCCCACCAAAGGAAAGAATCTGACTGTAAGCCTCCCTGACCCTTCCCAGCAAAGTATTAGCTGAACAGGGCGTGAAGAGCGGAATCCAGGCAAAAGTAACACTCCAACGGGGGGAGACGCTGTGTTTGGTCATGGGGCCACCGTCCACAGTCTTGACAGCGTATCTCCGAGGGGCCTTCCCCAGCGCACCTGGCACAAGCTGGCCCGCTCAGCCCTGAGCCCCCATCTAGCAGGATGCTAGCAGCTGAGCCCCTGCTCCACCTGGGAAGGGCCAAGAGGCCAGTGTGTCCTGAAATGAGGGGGCAAGTATGGGGAGTCACCTCAAAGCAGCCTGCAGGGGCAGCGCGGAGGCTGAAGCAGAATGAAGGCCCTCAGCCCAGGGCCCGGATGCGGGGGTGCCCCCGGAAGTGTTTTTAGAGCAGGAACTGAGGTCCAGCCCATCTTACCTGGCACAGCAGGGCACCAAGCAGTTTGGTCTGGTCTGATTCTGAGAAAGGAGTGTTTGCGTGTTGCTGGAAACAGCATCTTCTAAGGCAACTGAATCCACCTTTAGTCATTGCTTTGGGGGTGATGGCCCCTTCGAAGTCCAAATTTCTGTGACCTTGGCCTAGAATCTTAAAATAACCCTGAGAAGGAGGGAGGGCTAAGCCCGGAGCAAAGCCAACAGTGGGGCCTGGCCTGGGGAAGCAAGGGAGGGGAGGAGAGCCTGTCTAAGGATCAAAGGCCCAATCTCCCTGGTCAGGCTGCCCGGCCCAGGCCTGGCTGTTCAATCACGCATATTTTATTTTTTCTGGCCTCAGGGAAGTGTTCCTGGGGCTGGGCAAATCTGAGCAAGAATCTGCCAGCAGGGAATGGCCTGGAGCAGCTGAGAGAGAGGGCAGTGGCTGCCCACATCCGCTCCCTGGACCCCAGCAGCCCCCTGCCCGAGGGCTAGGGTAGGAAGGGGGAGGGGGTCCACTGAGGGGGGCCTTCCCACTGCTCTCTGGCTGGTGAAGCAGGAGAGGTTAATTCTCAGTCACAACATAGGCAAAGAATATGCAGTTTTCTCATCGCAAATAACAGCTCACATTTGGCAAAAGGAAAAGCTGTCTCCACCACAAGGAAAAGAGAGCAAGCATGTTAAGTCTTCGTCTGTGGGACGCGGGGCGGCAGACCTCCTCCCCTGCAGGGGCGAGATGAGGTAGGGGCGGCTCAAGAGGGTTCTCCGTGCCTGATCTCACTGGCTGATGGTGTTCAGGGGGACACGTGCTGTGGAACTTGCGTGGCTGGGTGATGGGACTCCAGCCCCGCTGCCTGGTTCTACGGCCAAGTGGACTGGGATTTTGAGGCTGGCAGAGGGCAAGTGTGGGGAGCGGGAATCAGAGGGCGCAGTGGGAGCAGGCCTGGTCAGCCCGAGCGGGGAGTGATATCAGACAGGTAATGGCAGCATTCAGGGCTCCAGACAGCGGCATGGGGAGGCGGGCCTGTTCGGTCTTCAGCGATCACAGGCTTCCCCTGGACAGCTTCTCCTGCTTCTGTGGGTCTTGCCCCCGGCCCTGACCTGGTTCCCCGAATCCTGTTACTCTCTCTCCTCCCTCTAGCTAAATCTGCCTTCCAGAAAGTTCCATCTCCACCTGGTATCCATTGTGACGGAATACTTAGTGCCAGCGTTTCTTTCTCTCAGAGAAAAGGCATTTCAAGCCTCCTCTCAGGTGGGAAAGTTATATCCCCTGGGAAAGGGATTTATTTCGCTTTTAAAAGTTTTTGAACTCCACCAATGACTCTGAATAACACGGACAAACAGTACGTAAGTAAGTGACACACAATAACCAAGAATGCACACGTGGATGGTGTGCTGGGAGTTTGGAAAGAGGACCAGAGGTCCTTACAGCAGGAGGGGCGCCCCTAGAAGAAGGCTGACTCTAAAACTGTCCCCTCTAGCTCCTGCCCCTTACCTCCCTGGACACCCCCACCATAGAGCATGGGTAGGGAACCCATACGTTTTATTGTCCCAACAGGGACCCTTTGGAGAGTGAGGGGGGATACCACTAGTGATCTAGGGACAGCAAGCATAAGGCGGCTGTCCCAAGTCACCCAGCTGTGTCACCCAGCCTTTGGGGCTTGGAAAAACCTAGTCAGAGCTCTTCTCTGGAACTTGCTTGGCATCACTTAGGAAAGAGAGGTCTGCCTTCACCATCCAGCTTCCCCTCTTAGGAGGAGGCATCAGAAATGATCCTGAGAGAGGCCACCAGGCATTATCAGCGCCCAGCAGAAGCACCACGTGTATCCATGTGAGACATAAGCACTCCTGTCTGGCCCTACTGATCCTCAAGGCTCCCCACTCAGATCTTTGCAGACCTCACCTCCTACAAGAAGTCTGCCCAGAAGCTCCATTTCCCTCAGCACTGTGTGAGTGTGTGTGTGTGTGTGTGTGTGTGTGTGTGTGTGTGTGGAAAGAGAGGGAGAGAGAGAGAGAGAGAGAAAACGTACAAATGACAAAGGAAATGGCATAGAATTTTCACAACAGACGAGTCTAGGATATAAGACTGTCCAAGCTCCTCAGGCAGGTGGCCGTCTCCCCACCAGCTCATTGGCTCTTGGGGACAAGCACAACTGTGAATCATTCATCTCTGGACCCTCCTGGCCCTCCCCTCTCCTCCCTACCCAGGGCCCTGATTACAGAGAGTCTCTGATTTAAATTTGCTGGAAAGTACCGAGCTGAGCTGAACTCCTGCAATTTGCCCCTCAGTGCTATAGACCCAGGGCTCTAGGAGGGGTCCTGCAGTCCCTCAGGGGTTCATTGATTGTCTCACATCAGCTTATAAGTCATCTTCAAGGCAAATACTCCTGAATCTCCGTGACCATGACAGTACTGTTCGCGGTGGCATTTTTGCAATCCTGCAGGGTGGTGATTGTTGAAAGATAGTAAGGCAGTCAAGACAAAGTGCAAGACGATGGTGCACTCAGTAAGTTTAGGGGGGTAATCGGGGAAGCTTCCTGGAGGCAACAGATAGTAACCAGAGGCTTGAAGGATGGGGGGGGGGGATATCAACAGTAGGAGCAGAAGACTGTCTAAAAATGGCTATGGAATCACTCTGTCCCACTGTGATAGCTGTGGGAGCAGGGGAGAACACAGAGAGCACAGGCTGGACTGAAGCTTCTTGCGGAGGCCCCCAGGGAAACATCTGGAAGGCAGCCGCCGAGGGACTGGCCAGGCCTGAAGCCATCCCTGACTTCTTCCCTGGCTACTCCCAATTCTGCCAGCTCTGGGAAACCCAGCCAACTCAGCATCTGTGGCCCCAAATGTAAGCTTGCTCTACATACCTCTCATTCAGAGGGGAGGGAGCTAGTTTCCAGGGGCTGAAGCCCAGCGAAAACATGCTCTGAGCTGAGCTGGTTGGTTGACTAATCAAAACATTTTAACGAATGTATGCTTGGATATTCATTCACCAAACTTGGGATGTAAAGCCAGGGCCTTTTCCTTAATCTCGCATCTCCTGGACGGAACAGATCCTATTGTCTTTTTTGTAGAGGTCACCCTCCCGCAGCATTGTCCCCACTTTCCAATTACGGGTTTTCTTTAGCGGAATGAGAAATTAAATATACTTGCAAAATAATCTGAGTGCAAAAGTCTCCCTCGATTTGATGGATATTTCCCTAAACTTTCATGGCTATTCACCCACACCCAACTCACCCACATTTTGGAAAAACAGCCATTCTTGTTATGCCTTTCCAAAGCTTTAACTTAGTTTTCATTGGGAACAACCCTTTTTCTTCTTCTTCTTCTTCTTCTTCTTCTTCTTCTTCTTCTTCTTCTTCTTCTTCTTTTTTTGCTATGGTATTTAATTGGTTTGTATAATACTTAATTAAATTGCATAATTACAACAGCAAGTTCCACTGGCATAAACAGGTTTGGGCACTAAGCCAGCTGCCTCTAGGGAAGCATTCGGCTCAGCCGGTGGGTGCAGATGCGGTGGACATTTGGGACAGCCGGCTTCCTGCCTCACCCAAGTGTCCCCCAGCTGTGGGCATCAGTCACAGAGGATGGAGAGAGAGCCCGTGACTTTGGCAAGACGGGTGACTGCAGTGTAGACAGCATCTAGCGCTCTCCTTATCAGGACCTGGGTAAAGGTTAATCCTTCAGGGACAAAGGACCAGACACGGGTCCTGCTCCCACCTTGGTCCTCACCTGATGCTGTTTCCTCCCCCCTCCCCCGCTTCCCCCCTTGCTGAGTTGGCCCCACCCCTCTGGATGCTTTTCCCCCCCTCTTCCCCTCCCACAGGCAGGGCGCCCTCTGGTCGCAGCTGTCTAAGAAGGATTTGGCAAACTAACTTTACAGCTTTAGTGACAGGTAACAGCCAAATGCACCACCCTCCCAGAGGTCATGGGAATTTCCTACACTGAGATGAGTTTCTGATGATGTAATCTCAGGCATCTGCAGCAGGTTGGCTGGGGAGCGAGGTTCAGCGTCCGGGGAATGTCTAGGGGTCCTCCCTCAATCCCACGGTCTTCCTAAGGCTGAGCTTTTTGACCCTGTCCAACTGAGTCACAACAATGCACACCTTCCCTCAGAAGATGGGGCTGTGGACTCACCTCTGCCTTTTATTCTTCGTGTTCCCAAATCCCTTACGTGGCAAGGGATACCATCCCCCTTTTAACCTTTATCAAAGTCATTTTCTCTATCAGAGTCAATCTTCCCCATCTCATGGATCACACGGAGCAAAAGTTCAGATTTAGCTTAAATGACATCAAACCAACCAACCAACCAACCAACCAACCAACCAACCAATCAATCTCAAGTATTCACAGGCACCTACAACTCACAAGGAGGAGAAATACTCCCCAGAGGAACACATGTGCAGTGGACATGGCTCTTTCGAGCCATTCGCCATTCTCCGCCCCTTCCTCTTGGTAAGAGAACCCCCACTTCCTCCCAGATTACCCCTTGCTTTCCCCATAGACAATGCGCTTCCAGGGTGGTCATGGCTGGCTTAAGCCAACCAGCTTAGCTCAGCTCCTTGGTTGTGGCGATCGGACAAATTCTGTGACAGAAGATGCAAGATGTTTGCTGGGGACCTCTTGGGGAGAAGCTCCATTTTTAGAGACGCGGAGGCTGTATGCAAGGCTTGACGCTGCTGCAGCCCTTTTGTGAACAAAAGAGTTCAGACGGCGGTGCCCAGCTATAGAAAACCAGAACGGGAGGCCTGAAGAAACTACTCTGAAGGTCACCTTGCTTCTGGCCTTTTCACTTACCTAAGCCAATACGTTCCCTTCGGCGTCTCCTAATTGGTTATCTTTTAAAAACCAAACTAGTACGTACACAAGGCTTGAAAACTCAGAAGTAATAAAAGCCCAACAGTGAAAAGTAGCAGGCCAAGCTCCAGCCCGCCCGATACTGAGCCCCAATTCCCAGGGATACCACTCTCAGCTGCTTATCTGTTTCTCATGTTCTTTGCTGCTGTATTTCTAAACAGCATGCTGTGTTCATCAGCTGGGGCCGCCATACCAAAATGCCACAGACTGAGCGGCGGGGGCAGCCGTTGCGGTCAGGGGGGGTGGTGGTGGTGGTGCTTAAACAACACAGATTTATTTCTCACACTCCTGGAGTCTGGGAAGTCCAAGATCAAGGTGCCAGCCGATCTGGTTTCTGGTGAGGGCCCTCCTCCCTAACTTGCAGGCCAACAGCCACCTTCTTGCTGTGTCCTGACTTAGGGAAGAGAGTGAGCTCTCTGGTATCTCTTCGTATAACGACACTAATCCTGTCAGATCAGGGGTCCATCCCAATGACCTAGTTTAACCTTACTTCTTTACTCCAAATACGGCCACGTTGGGGGGGGCGGTTAGGACTTCAACATACGGATTGAGGGGGCGGGGGGCACAATTTATTTCATGGCACAGGCTATAAGCCACTATTTCTGGATTTCTTACTTTGGGCTGTTACCTGCGAATACTGTGTAATAGAAGCTAAGGTTTTATCTCCCTGATGCCGCCTCCTCTAAACACACATTTCTGTTCAACAGGTACAGTAGAGTGATATCACCACTTTTGGTTAAATCATTTGCCCGCGTTCCCAGTATTGTGATTATGGTGAGATTGCTCAGGGAGGAGCCACATGATAATATTTCCTTTCTTGCATTACTTATTTTCTCTCGTGTCAAAAATGGCTTGGGGCACGTGGGTGGCTCAGTCAGTTAAGGGTCTGCCTCTTGATTTCAGCTCAGGTTCATGATCTCACGGTTCGTGAGCTCGAGCCCCGCGTCTGGCTCTGTGCGGACAGTGTCGAGCCTGTTTGGAATTCACTCTCTTGCCCTCTCTCTCTGCCCTTCCCCTGCTCATGTTCTCTCTCTCTCTCTCTCTCTCTCTCTCTCTCTCTCTTTCAAAATAAATAAACATTT
Source organism: Panthera onca (assembly GCF_046562875.1). NCBI lineage: Eukaryota > Metazoa > Chordata > Mammalia > Carnivora > Felidae > Panthera > Panthera onca. The sequence goes on from NC_138350.1 coordinate 67,264,424, forward strand.
TAAGGGAAAAAATGGCTCTATATGCACCTCCCATTTATTTATACACAAACGGACTGCCAAAGCTGTTAAAATCCCTCCTCAGTTAGCTCAGCGCATTAGAATGTCAGTTCCCTTGTTTTTTGTGGGTGGGGGGGGAGTCATCCCATCCAGAGTTCCCCACCTTCCAGCCCCAGTCTGGAGCTGAGACTTCTGCACAGCTGTCACCTGGTAATCCCTTGTTTCGTGGATCCCATACTGCATTCATTTCTAACGGTACTGTAACAAATTACCACCAACTAAGTGGCTTAAAACAACATAACTTACTATCTACTAGCTCTGGAGGTCAGGTTCTGAAACGGGCCTCACTGGGTTAAATCCAGGTGTGGGCAGAGGTGCGCCCCTTCTGACGACTCTAGGAAAAAGAGGACCCATTTCCTTCCCTTTTCTAGCTTCCAGAGGATGCCCACATTCCTTGGCCCATGGCTCCCTGCCTCCACCTTCAAAGCCAGCAACCCTGGAGGAGACTTTCCGTCCTGCATTACTCTGACCTGCTCTCCTGCCTCCTTCTTTCCCTTCCAAGGTCCCCTTGGGATTACACTGGGCTCCCCGGGGACAATCCAGGATCACCTCCCACGTCAAGGTCAGCTGATTAGCAATGATCATTCCATCTACACCCCGAATACCCTCTTGCCTGTAAGTTCAGATTTTCACAGGCCCCGGGGATTCCGAAGTGGACATTTTGGCGGGGGGAGGGGGGTCCGTTCTTTTGTCTCCCACATATACCATTCTCGCTTGTGGCTAACTCTCTTGTTTCATTGGTGCCAATCTTCCTCGAGTAGTTCTCGGAGAAAGGGGGCGTAGGAGGTGTGTGCTTGTCTGGGACCATGCCTGTCTGACTCTACTTTATGCCCTCTCTCTCCTGAGGGCCTGCTTCCTGCGAACAGAAGGCCAAGTTGAAACCACATTTCCTCGGAAGGCTGAAGGTGCTGTCTCAGTGTCTTCTAACTTCCAGGGATGCTGCTGGAAAACCCAATTCTGTCCTGTGCTCCAACTATTCTACACCACTCACTTTTCTCCTCTCTCGAAAGTTGTGTCATTTTTATCCCTAGCATTCTCAAGCTCCACAATCATGGGCCTTGGGGTGGGTTTGTTCCAGCCACGGTGGTCCTTCGTGCAGTCTGGAGGCACGCGCACATCCTTAACCCAGGGGATTTTCACGTATAGCTTCCTAATAACTCCCTCTCTTAAGGTGTCCTTGCTCTCTGTTTCTGGAACTCCCTCCTGGCAGCCCTCCTGGATGGAGCTTCTAACGTCCTTATTTTTTTCTCTCCTAGTTTCTACAGTGCTGTCCTCTTTTCCTACTGTCCGTGGAAGTCCCTTGACCCTACTTTTCAAATTTTCTACTGAACTTTTAATTTCTGCTCTTATATGTTTAGTTTCTCAGAATTGTTCCTTATTCTTTTATATTCCTTTTTTTTATAACCCTGTTCTCATTTTACGGGTGCATTATCTCCTCTTATCTCTCTGAGGACATTCATTATTCTTTTATTGAAGTTTTCTTCTGCTCCTGGATTTGACTCTACTAATTCTAGCTCTTGGGTTTGTTTTTTTTTTTTTCTGTTAACTTGGTTTTTTTCCCCCTCTCTTTCTGTCTTCATCTCTTACGTTACAAGTTTTAACAAATGCCAGGTGATCCTTGACCACCATCAGTATTTAAGAGTGAGACAATAATAAGTTGGCGATTTCTCTACGGGGGATTGGATAGAGTCCCGGTCATTTCTTTGGGGGACTGTGTGCACACATGTACATACCCACACATGGATATACACACATACAAACCTAAACGCACATACATATACACACATACATATTCATATATACATGTATACATACATACACATGCAGATACACATACACACATTTATCCAATGTATGAGTAAGGGTTTTTTTTCCCTCTTGGGCCAATCAGTTTTCTTGCAAGGGGAGCCTGCACTCACAGGTGGATGTCCCACAACTTCAGGTACAGTCTTTAAATAAATTCTCCCATTTTGAGTAAAGTGCTCAAACTCACTCTCACTTGTAGGCTGTGTCTCAGAGCCCAGAACTTCTCGGGATCATATCCTTCTGAAAAGCAACCGCTAGTCTTTGACCAAGGAGGAGAGACAGAGTTGTGGGTGGGGATGTGGGGTCTGCTCGTGCTTTATGCAGACTTTCAACCAGTTCCCATGTTTTCAAGCCCATTCTTCACCTCACCTTCAGAAGTATCTAAAATTCCGGCTTCTGATCCGTTTGAGGGTTTGGGGTGGGACCCAGAGCGAATGCTTCTAGAGGCTTCTTCTCACTGCCCACACTTGGGTTCCAGCTGTCCTCTCTGCTACATGAGTAAACATCCATCTGTTGACTTCCCAACCTCCACGGTCTTACTGACATCCCTCACCTGTGGTCATCTCTTCCCTGTCCTTGTGGACTTTGGCTTTGTCATTTTCCCTAAGGCCATGGGTGGGGGGGATGGTTAGGAAAGGGGGCAGAGATAAAAGGCTGTGGCCAAGTCACCATGTTTAACAGGAAGTCTCTCCTTGATCTTGCGGATGCTCTAGGTGGGGTTTGCGGTACGTGAACCAGACCGAATCCTGCTTCACGCGCCACTGCATCGAGGGATCCCTGCCACAGCTCAGGGCACAGAGGACAAACCCTGCCCAAACCTGCCTGGGCAGCCAGTTCCTAGCACTGCCCACTTGGGGGTCCACAGGCCCCTCCCCCCAGCGCTCACACGGCCCCCGACTGCAGTGCCAAGAGCTTCCAGTAAGTTCTGTTGCTCTTGTTAACAGCTCTCAGCTCCCACTCCTATCCAAGGTGCTTCCCCACCCCGCTCCAGTCAAGTACCTCGAGTGCCACTATTGGCTGCCCCTGTCCACAGCAAGCGCGTCGCCACATTGCAGGTGCAGGGACCTTCCAGGAGTCTCTATTGAGTGGATCGGTCAGGAAGAGCCAACAAAGGACTCTTTCACGCGTACCGGTAACACAAAATCATCCACATCTCCCTTTCAGGTTCACACGGCAGAAAGCCCCACCCAGACGTATTCTGTGACTGCACCTCAGTCCCGGTGAACGGCCCGGTGTGGCCAGGGCTCGTAGTGAGGTTACACCTGGGCGAGACGAGGAGGGCAGCTTTAACCCCTGCCTGAAAAGAGACAGACTCTCACTCGACACCAGGCTCACCCCTGCACCAACACACCAACCACAAGCCGGACAGCAGGGAGAGATCTCATACCACGGGCACCTGAGGGCCCGTTGCTAGCCTATGATCGCAGTTTCCTCAAAAACAGTATTAAAATCCACTGAGTCATTAGGATGGGGTCTTCCAGCAGAAAGAGGCCCGTTAGCAGGAAATGGGTTCGTTATCAGAAACGCTGCCTCCACAGAAGCATGGCCTGGAGGGGCCATCAGCCTCGCTCGCCTCCCCCCATCCCTATCCCGGTCCCAGCCTCTATACAGTTACAATCTAAATAACAGCCCTGTGGTCCAAGTGGCCTCGGAGGCAGGCAAAAAGTGGGTGGGGTCCCTGTGGCGCAGTCAACATCCGGCACAGGCACCCTCCTGTCCTCTTAAAAAGCAACAACTGTGTCCCTGGCCCTGGGGGAGAGGCCAGGGTGAGGCTGCTGCCTCCGGGAGCCTCACGCAGATGTGGACATGCCAGAAGCGGGACAGGGTCATGCACCTGGGCAGGTGAAAGCTTTCCCCACACATGGGATCCAACAGCCTAATACCTCGACACTCATTTAAGCCCACCAAAGGCTTTGTTGTTTAAGTGCGTCATTTTTGTGCCGTGAATCGTTCCCCCTCCACGAGGCCCCCTTTTCCCCAGGACGCGTAACTGATCTGTTCTTAGGAGATTCTGATTTGGAACACCACGCATGCTGCAAAGGACATTCACCTATTTTTGAAAGGCTCTCCAGAACAACAGCAACAAGGGAAATCCCTGTCCTCCCCTGCCAGCCATGCCTGAGGGCCTGGAAGCACAGTCACAAAATAAAAATCCAGGGGAGGGGGGCGGCAGGCCACAGACGGGATCATTTTGTATCCTCCGAAACTTGATCTAATCTCACGCGTTGGCCATTCCCATGGTGATATCATCCCCAACTCCGTCCCTGTCCATGCTCTGGCAAGTTCTTGATGGAGCCCCGGGGGCTCACGACTTTGGGTTCTCAGTGCGTCTTCTTCTTCCGTCCCCTTTCTGGAACCCTGCCCCTCCACCTCTATCTACCGCAGGTGCTCTGCCCCTTCCTTCCAGCTTTGCCAGAGTCTCCTCCTTGGTCTTGGCCCCAGGCACCTCTTTCTTTTAAAAATTCATTCTGAAGCATTCTAGCCATACAAAAAGGCATACAAATCATGTAACAAACACCTGTGTACCCACCACCTGGGCTCACGAATAAAAGGCAGCTCTTCCTCGCCCTGGGCCCAGGGCCCTCTCGGAGACCACAGTTCCAGCTATCACCGAGACTCTCCGTATTAATTCCTTCTCTACTCTTCGTGGGTGCGGCCCTCCCCCCGGCCCCGCCATTCCCCCGTTGCCCAGGGTCCCCGCCTAGTTAGAAGTCACACGAACAGGTCAACGGAGAGCCAACAGTTGGAACAGGGACTTTAACCTGGGTGGTACCCCTGGGCAGGACCACATGCTTCCTTCCCACACCCATTTGTGCAACAGGCACGGGGTGCAGAAGCTGGGGAAGAGGGGGGGTTAGGGGCACACTCTGCCTTCTGTGGTCTTGCAGTCTCTTGGCGACAGTAGGATGCACACAGAGGCAGCCCAAAGCCAGGTGGGCAGGCTGGAATCTGAGAGGTGTCAGGGGTGGGGGGCTGCCTGTGTAGCAAGAATGGGGGCTGTTGAGAAAGATTAGAGCCTGAACTCTGGGTGGGGGAGGGGGGATTCAGAGAGACACAAAGGGACAAATTGAACTTTCCGGGTAAGGGAAGGAGAATGAGCAGAGACAGTTGATGGTGGGGGCAAGAGTGGGGCAGAGAAAGAGAGCCCAGCCAGGCTGGAAAGGCAGGCAAGATGAGCCAGCCGGGCAGAGTTTTGGGTGGCAGTGGGCTGGGGGGTGGGTGTTGATACTAAGAAAGCTAGGCACCCCACCTCTGCCAGGCCTGCCTTTGTTCTCAGCTCTGGTTCAGAGGAGGATATGTGTATTCGGGAGCCCTCTGTCACTGCGTCCCAGCCCTGCCTCCACCCACAGCCCCATGGAAGGACGCGGACAGGCAGTGCCAACCGCTGAGCACGCTGTTGACATTGGCATGGCCTGGGCAGAGGTAGAAGTTGACTCGCTGGCCACCCTCTCACCTACAGCCTGGCGCAGGAGGCAAAGGGGCACCCACACAGCCAGCAGTCTCCTCTGGCACCTAGCACCCATGGCCCCGGGCAGAGGGTACGGTTCGAGTAGAGGATGCCCACCCTACTTCAGGAATCTCCAGACTGGAGTTCACCACCGCCTTCCCACTTGTGCTGCTGGCCTCGTCCTCCACTTCTGCCCTGCCACCCACCCCCAGGCACCTACCCCTCACTCTCGCGTGTCCATGGCTTCCGCACAGTGGTCGGGCCCTGTGCCCAGCAAGAGTGTTAGGGCACAGGCTTCTGACTGTGGTGCCATCTTCCTCTGCCTTGTGAGTCTCTATCTCTTCTCTGCCCGGGGCCCTCATTGACTGCCTCCCTCTGCCCTCACCTTTCTAGCAAAGCCCGTACTCCATACTCCATTTGCTGAGGCATAAGTGGCCGAAAACAATATGAAGTGTGTCTTGTAGGGTAGGTACCGTTCAGTGGAGTCAGAGCCAGACCCCAAAGTGGTATCTCAGGCAGCACCGACGAAACCACACAGGCCAGGGACTATGTGCCTCACCGACGCGGAAGGCCGCGGGCTCCTTCGGGAGCTCTTGGCCTCACCCACCCCACCCTGGGGGAACCTGAAAGCTGCTAAGAAGAAAGTAACAGTGTGAGTCCATTTCAAGAATGCTTGGAGGTGTGGAAGAATGGACTTTCTTCTCCTGATTCTAGAAACATTCTGCAGAGATGCCAACCGCAGGGACAGCAGCTCCGTGGAGCTGTGACCCCGTCAAGGTCGAACCTTTGCAGTCTGCCTGAGAGGTGGGGACTCTCACCTCATGGTCCTTACCCATTCTCTCCAAGGTGCCCATTCTCTTTTGTATCCTTTCCACCTCTGATTTATACTCAGAAATCTCTGGGCAGAGGGGGCCCTGGAGAGGGATCCCCCCTAAAAGAGCAGACACACTGGGAGGCTGGCCTCCTCCTCACCACTCACCCTACACTTCCCCTGCCCAAGCTCTCACTCCCCTGTGAGCATTCCCAACACTCAACTCACACTGATCCTTCTGGCTAAATACACGCTGTTCTTACTGTCCCTACTGCTCATTTGGACACTGGTCATGAATGTTCCCTTCTAGACTGTGTCTAAGGTAGATGGCACTGGAAAGAATAACAAAGTCCCCCTTTTAATTTCATTGGGAGCAAGGCCCATGAAGAGTGGGAAGGCACATGTCGGAAGACTTTAAGCTCATTGGTGATAGAACCAGAATTTGAACTTAGGTCTCTGGACTTCAGTTTAGGGACCCCTCCACTTTGGGTGGCTTGGGATTTGACTTCTTCACTGCCTCACAAACCTGGAAAATAAAGGCTGTGTTGTATGCCTTGCATTATCCCAAATTGAGGATCAAGCAAAGGGTTGCCCAGATTAGAACCTTGGTGAATATTTGGTGATGGGTTCTGTTATGTGTTCTAAGGCCTAAAATGACCTCCACGCCCCACTCCTCCGGGTCAGTGCCACCCTTTCTGCCAACACAGCCCAGTCCAAGCCCTAGCCTCTCACAGGAACCCAGATGAAATCCCTCAGAGAGAGGAGAAGGGGTGGTGTACATTTCCTCTCCCCCCGGCCCACTGGTGATTTTCATTTGGTCTGCCGCCTTAATTCTCTTAGCCAGTAAGCAAAGAGGCAAATACCCATTTTAATGCTGGCAAGGGGCTGTAAATAATAAAACTTCAGACCAGCTTGAGAGTGAGGCGGGAAGCAAGCTTGAAGGGGTTTAGGCCTACCTAGGGACCAGTGATCAGGGTCCCCAAGGTCCCCAGGGCATGCCTTTTTTTCCTTGTCCTGCAGTGGGAAGATTCTCAGGAGAGTCAGTGAGTATTTATAGAGGTGCAGAATTCTACAGGAGGGGCTGGGGATGTCCTCCTCCAGTTAGTTTGCCATTTGGTTAAGACAAGACATGAAATGGTAGATGAAGTTTAGATTGCTGGACATACAGTCAATAATAAAAAATCAATTGTACTTTCTTTAGACTGTAACAAACAAATGGAAGACAAAAAGTTTTAAATACTTGAAGATCATCTTTAAGTACGTAAAGGGCACCCCCAAAAAAAAATCTAAGAAAGAAATCCAAGCAAATAGAGCACCTCTATACTGAGAAGTATAAAACAATCCTGAGAGAAATCAAGGACGTAAATACATGGAGGTACTATGTTCATGGATTTAAAGAACCAATAGTGTTAAGTTGTCTATTTTCTCCAGCGTGGTTTATAGATTCAGTGCAGTGCAGCAGATTTAGCCACATGCTTTTGTATGTGTATGCAAAACTGAGTGACTTAAAAATTCTATGGAAATTCAAAGGCCCTAGAATGGCTGAGATAGTAAGGAAGAGCAAAGCTGGAAAAACTTCACTACTGCATAGCGGGACCACTACCGTAAAGTTTCAGTAATAAGACACGGCAATATGGGTGCAAGGATATTAGGCCAATAAACAGATTCCAGAAACAGACACATTCATGTATAGTCACTTAGGACAAAGTCTCTATCACAATTCAGTGAGGAAAGAATGGTCTTTATAATAAATGGCACCGAGTCAACTGGATATCTGTATGAAAAATATAAATCTTTATCTCCTCGTCACCCTAAACAAGAATTTGAGATGGATCATAGCCCTAAACATGAAAGGTCAAACAATAAAGCTGCTAAAAGAAAACATAGGAGAACATATCTTCATGACCTTGGGTAGACAAAGAGTTTCTTTAGACAAAGCCAGGAAAGGACTAACTAAAACTGGAAAAAAAAAAAAAAAAAAACAACCAACCCAACAAATTAGACATTATTAAAATTAAGAACATCCGTTAATCAAAAAACATCATCAGGGAACAAAAAGAGAAGATATTTGAGAGAGAACTGATACCAAAATACACGAAGCAAGCCTGCAAATAAGAAAAAGACAGACATACTAATTAAAAAATGGGGAAAATATGTGAAGAGCCACTTTACGGAAGAGGCTATCGAAATGGCCAACAAACATACAAAATCATGCAAATGCAAAAATCAGACCATAGCGACATTATCACTACACCAACCAGAAGGGCTAAACCAAGACATCAATTCTTAAATTATTGGTAGAAATGGAAATCTACACAACTACGTACTTCAAACAAGAAGTTGGTGATACCAATGAAAAAACGATGCACACATACCACATAACCCAGCAATTCCACTCTTGTGTATCTCCCCAGTGGAAGTGATAATTTATATACACCAAAAGGCATCAGTAAGGACGTTCAGAGAAGTCTTTTCCAAAATATTTTCAAACTAGAAGTGACTCAAATGTGAACCAACAATAGAATGGGTAAATAAATTATGGTATACTACAACAAAAAAGAATGAACGTCTGGCACTGCCTACAAAACAGAGAAATCTCATGCCAAGTGAAAGACGAAAGGTGTGAATAGAGCACGATTCCATTTATGTGAGTTCAAACCAGCAAAATTATTGTACGGTAACAGAAATCGGGGTAGTAGTTCCCCTTGAGGGAGGGTGCGGACTGCAAGCAGACAAGAGGCAGCCGTCAGGAGGGCTGGGATGCTCTGTAACGAGATTGTGGTTTGATTACAAGGGTGTTTGGGCCCTTTACCAAGAAGGTAGGGGTGGGGGGGCTGGAGAGGGAGCCGGTGTGGGAGGATAGGACTCTAATGGGAAGGGAGGAGAAGAATAAGGCAGTAGCAGTCAGAGGATAACTGGGGTGGGGGCTGACACTGGCCTTGGGCGACCTTCCCTGTGTCTAGGAGCCTTGAGGGACAGAGCAGCATTCCAGTAAAAAGGTTAATGCATCAAACGTCAGTCCCAAGGATAAAAAGACACCTCTACCAGCACTTAGTCCACTTTGAAAGATAAGTACACAAGAGTGGCTTTTGGAGGGGGGTCGTCAGGGACAGCGGCCACCGCAGGGTTTGTACATGCGCGTGTCCCCGGGGACCACAGAAGCCTGTGTCTCTGGCGCTGGTTTGCATCAAGTGTGGCTGCTCCAGAGGAAATTCATAAAATGAGTTTTCTTTTCTTCCTTTTTTAACCCCCCCACCCCCAATCTGCCAACTCACTTCCCTCTAACTTCTACTTATTCCCCAGGAGAGAAAGAGGAGAAAATATCTTAGTTGGCACCAAGCCTGGAGCCTTACCCAGATAAGAGAGATGTAGCTTTACGTTGCATTTAATTCCTGTGGGCTCCTTAATGTCTCCACCCACTAACTGTGGAATCTGTCACGTGCCCCAGGAGGGCTTTGTCAGCACTACTTTTCATCTCTGCCTGATCTGCAAGCCCCTGGCAACTTGGGCTCCCCCACCCCCTTCCTGCCATGTCAGACCTTTGGTGGCAGATGAGTGGCTTCGGTGTGCCACTTCCTTCTGTGCTTCTCCTTACCCACATAGTTTGTGATTTATTGATATTTGTTTGCTTGTAGCAACCCGGCAATCTGGCTCTATCCCCCACCCCAGCCCAGAAACTTCTATTAGGGTGGCTCTGGAAGTCTGTTATTTGGATTTGCTCTCCATCTGTCCTGCGCTCAGTGTTGCTGTTCTCCATGTTAAACTGTTTAAAAATAAAGTCGAAAAAGTAACAACTAAATAGATGACAGCCTGGCAAAAACAGCAGCTGTTGCCCATAAGGCAAAATAGAAAATATTCCCCTGGATATATTTATATAGAGATGGATATTACAGAGTGAGAGAGAGAAGAAAGTGGTCTCATTCAATACAATATTGTTTAACCCTCTCTGATGCTGAGGAGGCGATGGCTATTTCATGCTAGCACGGTCCTCTGGCACAAAATGTGTATGTATGGAGTCTAAAGAGTCCAAAGAAGCAGCTGGTGTCTGGGAACCTTCATGAGATGAGCATTTGTACTCTGACACCAGGTACAAATCAGATCCAAATCAAATCAACAAGTCCAGACGTTGGAACAGATACAGCAGATAATTTCATACGAATCCTGCCCTTGACAAATGTAACATTTGGTTGGGTTAGCATGACACAAACATACCAGAAGTTTCCTTTAAAAATCCAAGTCGTATGCCATCAAAAGCACAAGTGGCCACAAAAAAATGGGCTTCTTCAAAATTGAAAGTTCTGGGCTTTGATAGACACCATCAAGAGAGTGAAAAGACAAGCCACAGAATGGGAAATCCTATACCGCACATTGGCAAATCACAAAGCTGATAGGAAACTTATGTCTAGAATATACAGACAACTTAGATCTCAAAAATTAAAAAAAAAATTAAATATGGTCAAAATGTCTGAATAGATAATCCTTCAACGAGACACAAGTGGCCAATAAGCACACGAAACCACAAAAAGATGCTCAATGTCATTACCCACCAGAGAAATGCAAATCAAAACCGCAGTGAGACACCGCTCACATCGATCAGGATGACTAGAATCAAGAAGTCAACCAATAACAAATGTTGGCAAGGATGTGGAGAAACGAGCCCCCGTGCACTGCTGGTGGGAATGTAAAATGGTGCAGCCGTTTCGGGAAATGGTCTGTCATTTCCTCAAAAGGTCAGACACAGAGTTACCATACGATCCGGTAATTCTACCCTGACATATATACCCAAAAGAAATTCAAATACATGTTCACACATAAGCTTATACATAAATATTTGTAGCAGCACTTTCAAAATAGTCAAATGTGGAAATGAACGTCCATCAATTGATGAATGGGTAAATTGGATGTAGTATGTCTATACAATAGAATATTACCCAGCCATAAAAAGGAATGAAGTTTTAAATTTTTTTTTAACGTTTATTTATTTTTGAGACAGAGAGAGACAGAGCATGAATGGGGGAGGGTCAGAGAGAGAGGGAGGCACAGAATCTGAAACAGGCTCCAGGTTCTGAGCCGTCAGCACAGAGCCTGACGCGGGGCCTGAACTCACGGACCGCAAGATCATGACCTGAGCCGAAGTCGGACACTTAACCAACTGAGCCACCCAGGCGCCCCAAAAGGAATGAAGTTTTAATATATGCTACAACATGAATGAACCTTGAAAACCTTATGTAAAGTAAAAAAAGCCGGTCACAAAAAGCCACATATTACATGATTCGTTTATGTGAAATGTCCAGATAGAGACAGAAAATAGGTTGAACAGTTGCCAAGGGCTGGAGAAAAGAAGCGACCGTTCATAGGCACAGGGTATCTTTTCGGGGTGATGCAATGTTTCGGAATTAGTGGCGATGATTGCAAGCTTCATGAATATACTAAAAACCATTGAATTATGTTTTAAATGGGTGAATTGCATGATATATCATATATAGTTTTTCAAAAATCCATAAAGTTTATATGGAGAAGCAAAAGACCCAGAAGAGCCGACTCAATACTGAAGGAGAACAAAGTTGGAGGATGGTGCTTCCTGACTTCAAAACTCACTACAAAGCTATGGTAGTCAAGACAGTGTGGTATTGGTGAAAGAACAGAGAAATAGATCAATGGAAGAGAACACAGAGCTCAGAAATGGACCCACATAAATATAGTCAATTGATACCTGACAAAGAAGCAAAGGTAATACAGGGAAAAAATATAGTCTCTTCCAGGGGCACCTGGGTGGCTCAGTTGATTAAGCATCTGACTCTTGGTTTCAGCTCAGGTCATGATCTCACAGTTTCATGGGTTCGAGCCCCGTGTTGGGCTCCGTGCTGACAGTGTGGAGCCTGCTTGGGATTCTCTCTCTATCCATCTCTCCCTGCCCTTCCCCTGTTTGCACTGTCACTGTCTCTCTCAAAAATAAATAAACTTAAAATACACACACACACACACACACACACACACACACACACAGAGTCTCTTCCATTAATGGTGCTGGAACAAATGTACATCCACATGCAAAAAAAAAAAAAAAAAAGAAAGAAAATGAATCTAGACACAGGCCATATACTCTTCACAAAAATTAACTCAAAATGGATCATAGACCCAAATGTGAAATGCAAAACTATAAAACCACTAGAAGAAAGCACAGGACAAAATCTATGGGTACGGTGATGACCTTGAGTATGGTGATGACTTTTTAGATACAACGCCAAAGCCCTGATCCACGAAAGAAACAACTGATAAGTTGTATTTCGTTAAAATTAAAAGCCTTCGGCTCTGTGAAATAAGATGTCGTGAGAAGACGACCAGCCACAGACTGGGAGAAAGTATTTGCAAAAGCCACATAGGATGAAGGACAAGTATTCAAAGTACAAAGAAGAACTCTAAAACTCAATAATAAGAAAAGAAACTGCCTGAGTAAAAAAAAAAAAAAAAAAAAAAAAAAAAATTGGCAACAGACCTGAACAGACACCTCACCAAAGAAGATATACAGAGGGCAAGTAAGCATATGAAAAGATATTTGATATCATATGTCATTAGAGAGTTGCAAATTGAAACAAGATGCCACAATACACTTATTAGAATGGCCAAAATCAAAAACACCGACAACCCCAAATACTGGCAAGGATATGGGGCAATGGCAACTCTCATTCTTCGCTGGTGGGAATGCAACATGGTATGGCCACCCTGGGACATGGTTCGGCAGTTTCCTACCAAACTGAAAATGCTCTTCCCATGTGATCCAGCAATTGTGTTCTTGGACATTTATCCAAGTGAGTGAAAACTTACGTCCACACAAAAACCTGCAAGTGAATGTTCACGGCAGCTTTATTCAAAATTGCCAAAACTTGGAAGCAACCAAGATGTCCTTCAGTAGGTGAATGCATAAATAACCTGGTGCATCCAGGCAACGGAATATTATTCAGTGCTAAAAAAGAAATGAGCTACCAAGTCACGAAACGACATAAATGCACATTACAAGTGAAAGAACTCAATCTGAAAAGACTATAAACTATGATTCCAACCATATGACATCCTAGAAAAGGCAAAACTAAGGAGACTGCAAAAAAATCAATAGGGGGCACCTGGGTGGCTCAGCAGGTTAAGTGACTCTTAATTTCGGCTCAGGTCATGCTCTCACAGTTCGTGAGTTTGAGCCCCGCATTGGGCTCTGTGCTGACAGTGCAGAGCCTGCTTGGTATTCTCTCTCTCCCTCTCTCTTTGCCCCTCTCTCCCTCAAAATAAATAAATAAACTCTTAAATCAGTCAATCAATCAATCAATCAACCAATCAGTAGTTGCCAGGGTGAGGTGGCAGGATGGTTGAGCAGACAGAGCACAGAGGATTTTTTAGGGCAGTCAAATATTACTCTGTAGGATATTGTGCTAATGGACACATTTGTTCAAACCTATAGAATGTAGGACATCAAAAGCAAGCCCTAATGTAAACTATGGACTTTGGTGTCAATGCAGGTTCACCAGTTGTGACACATGTAGCACTCGGGTGGGAAATGCTGGTAATGAGGCAGGCTCTGTGTGTGTGTGTGTGTGTGTGTGTGTGTGTGTGTGTGTGTGTGTGTAGAGATAGCTGGCATAAGGGAACTCTATGCTTTCTGTTCAGTTTTGTGGTGAACCCAAACTTCTCTTAAAAAGCAAGCTCATTACAGCACAAAAACAGACACTCAGGTCAATGGAAGAGAATAGAGAACCCAGAAATGGACCCACAAACATAAGACCAACCAATCTTTGACAAAGCAGGAAAGAATATCCAATGGAATAAAGACAGTCTCTTCAGCAAGTGGTGCTGGGAAAACTGGACAGCGACATGCAGAAAAATGAACCTGGACCATTTCTTACACCATACACAAAAATAAACTCAAAATGGATGAAAGATCTAAACGTAAGACAGGAAGCCATCAAAATCCTCGAGGAGAAAACAGGAAAAAAACCTCTTTGACCTCCACTGCAGCAACTTCTTATTCAACACATCTCCGGAGGCAAGGGAAACCAAAGCAAAAATGAACTACTGGGACCTCATCAAGATAAAAAAAAAACAAAAAAACTTCTGCACAATGAAGGAAACAATCAGCAAAACTAAAAGGCAACCGACTGAATGGGAGAAGATATTTGCAAAAGACATGTCAGATAAAGGGTTAGTATCTACAATCTATAGAGAACTTATCAAACTCAACAGCCAAAAAACAAATAATCCAGTGAAGAAATGGACAAAAGACATAAATAGATACTTCTCCAAAGAAGACATCCAGATGGCCAACCGACATGTGAATAAATGCTCAACATCACTCATCATCAGGGAAATACAAATCAAAACCACAATGAGATACCACCTTACACCTGTCAGAATGGCTAACATGAACAACTCAGACAACAGATGTTGGCAAGGATGCGGAGAAAGAGGATCTCTTTTGCATTGCTGGTGGGAATGCAAGCTGGGGCAGCCACTCTGGAAACAGTATGGAGGTTCCTCAAAAAACTAAAAATAGAACTACCCTATGACCCAGCAATTGCACTACTAGGCATTTATCCAAGGGAGACAGGTGTGCTGTTTCAAAGGGACATATGCACCCCCATGTTTATAGCAGCACTATCAACAATAGTCAAAGTATGGAAAGAGCCCAAATGTCCATCGAGGCATGAATGGATAAAGAAGATGTGGTACATGTATACAATGGAGTATTACTCGGCAATCAAAAACAATGAAATCTTGTCATTTGCAACTACATGGAAGGAACTAGAGGGTATTATGCTAAGCGAAATTAGTCAGTCAGAGAAAGACAAATATCATATGACTTCACTCATATGAGGACTTTAAGATACAAAACAGATGAACATAAGGGAAGGGAAGCAAAAATAATATAAAAACAGGGAGGGGGACAAAACATAAGAGACTTAAATATGGAGAACAAACAGAGGGTTGCTGGAGGGTTTGTGGGAGGGGAGGATGGGCTAAATGGGTAAGGAGCTTAAGCAATCTACTCCTGCAATCACTGTTGCACCATGTGCTAATTAACTTGGATGAAAATTATAAAAAATAAATAAATTACAGAAAGTAAAAAAAAATCAAGCTTATTAATTAACAAAAAAAAAATTCAAGCCAAGAGAAGAGATGGGACGAGATGGGTCATGATTCATTGCTGAATGGCCGGTACGGGGGTAAGGCAGGAGGTTAGAGCAGAAAGAGCATCCTACCAAGGCAAGGGAGAAGAAGGGGTGGAATTTGGAAAGGAGAGTTATTCCAGATGTGGGACAGGTGGGGGACAAGTTCAGGGGTATCAGAAGTTCTCCTCTCTGCCCGCTCCCAGGTTGGACCACCACCAAAGCTTATAACGTCTCCAAGACCCAGCTCCAGCCAGGCATGTGGTCTGGCCCGGACATAGAAAGGAGAGCCTCTCCTCCAGCCAATGACAGAAGCGTTGCTCTGCAGTCCTCCTGGCTTGCCCGCCCGGCTGGTTTCTTGTCCCAGGAAGATCCAGTGCTTCCTTCACCCAGAGGGAATGTCCCCTTCTCAGATGAAATAACCTGGTCCCAGTGACGAGAAGCTAGACTGCCTTTGACTCTCTGATTGTCAGGCGCTCTTCAAAGTGGCACAGACACAGCACGAATAAGACAGACAAGCGGCCTCGAAACTGGCAAGGAGGGGGAAACTGACAATAAAGGACACGGCGGAAGTGTGAAGTGCTCTGTGTGAAGGGCTCCGCAAAGGACCAAAGCAGAGTGGTACTGAGCTGGACTGGTGGTCCCGGAAGGCCCGGGTGCTATGTGAGTGGAGCCCTGAATCCTGAGAACGAGCAGCCTGTGAGAACAGAACAGGGCTGCACCGGCAGGAGCAGCTGGCACAAAGATCTCTGGAAGGAATAAATGAGGCTGGTGTGTCAGAGGAACAGAATGCGGACCCGGGTGGGTTCGTGCCCTGGACGCAATCCTAAATCCACTGTCATCTCACTTTCCCGATCTCCAGGGCCTTTGCTTTTGACGACACGGGTGCCTTCGCTTTGGTTTCTCTACCTCCAAACCACCCAATGTCAGGAAATTAACTCAGCCCGGACAGCTTGCTGCAGAAGAACCCTCCATGACGGCCCTAATCACTCCTGAGGTGATGTGTTCACAATTTAACCAGAGCCTCCTGGCTTGCACGAAGCGGGACCTGGGCTTTGCTGTCTCTGGGGGCCTCTCCCGTAGGCACTGGGACACAAATGGCTCCGACTGGACGGCCTCCTGACAATATTTCCATGTTCGTTAGCACCTCGTCACTCTTGACATAAATGAAGCAAACGCCTTAACTACATCAAATCTGAAAAGAGAGCAGCTAAATCTTAGGCGACGGTAAGAACGGGGGAACAGAAGGCATGGGCCTTACCCAAATAGATCCACCTCTCTTGTGGGTGCAGGTCCTGACATTCTGCACTAAAAGCAGCCAATCCCACGTAGTTCAAGAACATGACGGAGAATTCGGACCAGGATGGGAACTGGCACAAAAGTCAAGGGAGAACTGGCTAGTGGGCCACGTCAGGGCATGAGAGTCCCTCCCAGGGCTGGGCTTTCCAGTGTGGGCGGCTCCACGGAGCTGAAAAAAGTAGGGCTGGGATGAAAAATGGCCTCCCAAATGCACAGCGGTGACGATGTGTGTGGCAAACGAAGCACTAGGTGGGTCCAAAAGTACCGCTTTCTTTTCAGGCACGCATCAGCCTGTCCGTCGGCGACAGTGGACGTCGTGTGCGCGCACGGGCTGGGTGTGAGTGCCCGTGCTTTGCAGCATCTGCTTTGGAAAGACTAGTGGCTTCTTTTCCGCCACATCTATTGTTTTTTAGCGCGGTAAGATACAGGCAATATGAGGTTTACCATGTTCACCGTTTTTTTTATACGTCGCTATCAATAATTATTTTATTTTATTTTATTTTTTTAATATGAAATTTGTTACCAAATTGCTTTCCATACGACACCCAGGGCTCATCCCAACAGGTGCCCTCCTCCGTGCCCATCCCCCACCCTCCCCTCCCTCCCACCCCTTGTTCACCATTTTTAAGCGCACAGTTCGGTGGCATTAATTACATTCTCATTGTTGTGCAGCTATCACCGCCATCCATCTCCAGAACTTTTGCATCTTCCCAAACAGAAACTCTGCACTCATTGAACGCTGACCCCGCCCCTCCCCCCCCCCCAGCCCGGACCCCCCTCTCCAGTCCCTGGAAAAGACTGTTCTATTTTCTGTCTCTGTGAATTTGACTACTCTAGACTCCTCTATATAAGCGAAACCGTAGGCTACTTGTCCTTTTGTGACTGGCTTCTTTCACTCAGCATGAGGTCTTCAAAGTTCATCCGTGTTGTAGCCCAGGTCAGAATTCCCTTCCTTTTCAAGGCTGAATACTATTCCACTGTATGTGTAGACCACCTTTTGTTTATCCATTCATCCACTGATAGACCCTTGGATTGCAGCCACCTATTCTGCCCATTGTGAATAGCGCCGCCCTGAGCGTGGCTGTACAAGTACCTGTTCAAAGTGCCTGCTTTTGCTTCTTTGGGGAATCCACCCAGAAGTGGGATCTCACGGTCTCCATGTTTATTTTTACCTATCTTAGTGTATATCTGTGTTTTAAAAAACTCAGAATGGCTGTTTTTGTTTTTGGAAGTGGGTACCGGAAAAAAATGATAAATAAATAAATCTCCTCCAAGATCTAGGTGGAAATCTAGGTGGATCTCCTAGGATCTCGCCTAGGAGATCTAGACGGCAAGGAATCCTGTTCATCACCGTTATTCAATCAACATTCACAGACCTGAAGACCTCTCCGTGCCCCCTCCCTCAATTCATGGTCATCCACATGGGAGGTAGGAGGTCTGCAGGGGACAGGGTGGGGGTCTCACCATCTCAGCAGGCAACAGACAGCACTGTGGGCAGTTTTGATGGTTTTTCTTTCCTGTGCTGAAAAGAAATCTGTCTTGCCAGTCAGCTAGGAAGGGGGAAGAGATATTTTGTGGATTTGCTTGGCACGAGTGAAGCCGGAGTGGGTAGAAAATGCCGCCCTGGGCTCCTCTCGCTGCCTTGTTGTGGAGAGAGTGACGGCTGATGTAAGTGGAGTTATGTAATCACCCTGAGACGTGGAGGTTTGAGGATCCAGAGCCACACCACCAGTGGTGGGAATTGAGGGGAGAGAGACACAGGTGCCTGGTGGCGCTCACACCCTGGGGGACCAAGGATGTGAGGAAGAAAGGAGACCCCGCCCACTGGCAATCCCTAAGCCCAGGTCTCCGGACCAGACTCGTCTCCAGGTCTTGGGCCCGTTTTGCAGAGTGAGCAGAAATCCTCTCCTGCTGGCTCCCCGAGCTGACTTCTCAGTCAGAAGCTGGTCATTCTAACATGGCCCTTCCTCAGTCCTACCTCCATCCACCCCGAGTCTGCAAAGCCCAGATGCTCACACCTTTGGGGTCCACGCATCCTCTCTATCCCACTACCCCCTCTGCCGTGAGACCCTCACCATCTCTATGGGTTGCCGAGTCCCCCCCCCCCTCCCCCGCCCCACCCCAGATTCACATGTCGAAGTCCTAAACCCCAGTGCCTGTGAAGGCTCATCTGGAGATAGGGCCATTGCACCATCATTAGAAATGTTCCTAGGGCACAGAGCTGGTGCTCAAAGCTCACGGTGGTGGCTCCTTCCACAGAAACACAGACCATTTCAAAGCTGGCCCAACTGTGGCCCGTCGTGGCCTCCTCTCCCTCCTCCGCTCTGCACACAGCCCATTGCAACCACACGCGAGCCCTCGAAGTCCTCTATTGGGGGCCACGCCATCCCCCACACACCTCTCGTCCTCTGTCTGGCCCTCCTTTCCACCTGCAAAGTCCCAGTTCACCCTGGGAGACTTCCCCAAACACCCCCGAGAGGGGCACGCTCCCTCGGCTGTGACTGTCCATCACTGCGCTGACCCCACTGCCCTGTCCCCGCAGGGCTCTGTCATCTTGGGCTTCTGCCTCCTGGCCAGTGCCGTCTGGTCCAGCTGCAGAGCTGTGGCCTCAGAAGGCCAGGGCTCACCGGCTTAGCTGTGTGCCTCCTCTGTCTGTGGCAGAACCCTTCTAGGACAGACGGCACGTGCTCTCAGCATCGCTGACCCCGAGGTGGCCCTGAGAGGAGCCATAGCCCTGCCAACCTGGTGCACTGAGGCAGGCAGAGGCTCCGTAAAGGACAGGTGATGCCCCAGTTAGGCAGGTGTCCAGTAGAGGACAGGATCCGGGGGCTGCACCTGAACCTCTGTTCCACCCTGGCCCTGCCCCTCCACGGGCCTGGCTTCCAAGCAGCATCTGAACCCTGGGATTCCAGGGCGGTGGGCTGGCTCTGGCAGCTTCCACATTCAGCTTCCTCCCAGGGTAGCTGCCCCTTGACGGAGAGCTGCCAACCCTCACCCCAGGCCTGCAGTCATGGGCCAGTCCCCACAGCATCTCTGCTGTTCTGTAGAGAATCAGTGCTTCCGAAGGGCCGGAACCAAAAAGAAAAGCAAGACTGTGGCCCAGTATACCCAAGGGGCCCTGGACCGTCACCAGGCTCTCTCCTCCAGAGCACTGTCTCCGTCCTATTAACACCACGGGGGGCAAGGACACGCACCTGCACGGCATTTCTCCAGCACCCCCCCCCCCCCAAGGCTGAAAGGTGCTTCGGGCAGAGGACCCTGCAAGGGGAAGGGGAGGCCTGAGCAAGACCTTTAGTCCGCGCTTGCCAGAGGGGTACATGTGTGGAGGTTGAGTAGAAGTTTGGGGGTCATCCGGCCCAGCCCCTCTCCACACAGGACAAGGAGGAGGAGCCTGATGAGACGCCCGGAGGAACTAGTGTCACCAAGATGTCTGTTAGCAGTGAGTCTGCGTTGTTGTTTAAGCCAAAAGCGACTTTTCCTGTTCTCACCTTAAAACAGTTCATGTCCCCTGTGACCTGAATCTGCCCCTCTGAGAACTTGTTCAGCTCAAGCCTTTGCTTTTCTCCCAACTCCCCCCACCGACCCCGCCACCAGGCTCCCCACCTCATGGCCTCCCGTGTGGATTCCTGCCCCGGCAGCTGCCATTCCCTCTGGGTCCAGGCATCCTCTGTCCTTCCCCTCAGGCCCCGGGTGGCAGGGGCTGTCTGGCCAGAAACTCACCTGGCTTACGCTTCGCAGGCTGCGGCCTGGGTGCCAAGAGGGAAGGCTCCCTCTGTCATAGGCTGCTCTCCGCAAAAGTCACATAGCAAACACTGTCCTGAGGGCTCGCCCTATCCCTCCCTTCAGGCCCTCAGCACACACAGAGCAGCACCCTCGCCCCACCCCTATGTGCTCCCCACACCTTGTCTGCTGGCCGCCCACCCCTCCCCCCCCCCACCACACTAACAGCCCTGCCAGAAAGCCCTTTCGATCCATCATCTCCTGTGACCCTCAAGCTTGGGACGTGACTGGGGAACTGGGTTAAGACGCCCATTGTCTCTTGATGAGCACTGAGAAATGCGTAGAACTGTCAAATCACTGTATTGTACGCCTGAAACTAATACAACGCTCTGTCAATTACACTCCAGTTTTTAACTTTTAATTCTTGAAAAAACAATTTTTAACGTTTATTCGTCTTTAAGAGGCAGAGAGAGCATGAGTGAGGGGAGGGGCAGAGAGGGAGGGAGACATGGAATCCGAAGCGGGCTCCAGGCTCTGAGCTGTCAGCACAGAGCCCGACGCGGGGCTCGAACCCACCAGCCGTGAGATCGTGACCTGAGCCGAAGTCGGACGCTCAACCGACGGAGCCACCCAGGTCCCCCGATTACACTCCAACTTTAAAAGAATTGTGATTCTCTCGTATTTTCTAGAAGCAGCAGCCAAGAGCTCAAGGGTGAGCCGTCTGCCTGCGGCAGCCAGAACGGCTCTCCCCATCCAGAGACGGCTTCTCTCCTCCCGCGCTGCACACACCGCCGGCCCCTGCCCTCCCTGGACGCTGCCCCCCCCCGTCTCAGCCTCCCAGCAAAATCTGGCCTCGCAAGGTGGAGAAGGTAGACAGCAACTCTAACATGTGACAACAGCCCGGGACGTGCAGAGCCCCGGTCTGAGCATTTGCACGCAATAAGTCATTGAGTCCTCCCCGCCTCCCTGGGGGGCGGGCTCTACCATTACCTTCCCATTCCAGGCGAGGACACCGCGGCCCACGGACTCAGTACCCCTCCCGGGTCACCCTGCCTGCCAGCGGTGTGGAGAGGACTCAGGCCCAGGCAGCAGACTCAGCCCTATGCACCCATCCACACTAAGGAACCTATAACCGCTGAGGGCCTGCTCTGAGTCTCTATTTTAACCTGTGGCGATGCCTTTGTCTGTAGAAGGGGCACCTCAAATGGCAGAAAGGTGGGCATACTTGCAGAATGGGGAAACCGAGGTAAGGGGTCTTGCGCACCACGTCCCCCTTCCTCAGCCACGGTGGGCATTAAAGCAGCAGGGTGACTAGATCCAACCAGTGTCGGAGCGGAGGACGGGATGAATGGAGAGAGAGATGCAGGCAGGTAGATCCGGACTGAAGCCGAGGCACCGGGGTTAAGAGGAGGCCCCCAAGTTTCCAGACATGGCCTCAGAAGATGGCCCGGCAGCTCAGGGTGCTGGCCGCCATTTGTCCCGTGAGTTTCTGTGGTCTACGGATGTGGGGCAGACCCTTCGGGCCCACTCGCCAGGCCCATCCTCCGCTGCTGGGGGGGGGGGGGGTGCCTGGTGGACCTGACATCGTATGGGCTGCTGGACCAGAAAGAAGCCAAGGCCCTCCCTCACCCAGTGCCCACATGGGAGACCTGCTTGAGAAGATGCCAGACCAGAGCCCTCAGTCGGCCATCAGCCCCGGCTCCCTCTCAATCCAGCACTGCTAGGCTCACTCATGGTCGGGCACAGACCCTGGGCGGAGAGGAGATGCATTAATGCACATCAGCCACTTTGCTGAGGCCGGGATCCTAGCGCCGGCATCTTGGGGGGGAGCCTTGGATTTGCTCGGTGATGCTGGGCTAGGGCTCAGACAGTGGCGATGCTTCACTTCCTCCCTACGGATTTGGGGAGAGCAACGCTGTTCTAGGGAACCACCCTGCGTGACAGGGGTGTAACTGGAACCCGAGCTGTGGATTGGCCGACCCAACAAAGTCACAATTTCACCTGCACGCTGTCCTGACGTCCCAGGCACCCAGGATCCCAAACTTCAGACTTTTACATACAGTGCAGTCTTACGTCCAAGTTCAGAGGGTCTCTGCCCAACTGTGCAGGAAAATCAACCAACCAACCAAGAGCTAGCAATAATGATAATTTAAAGCTACTCAATGCCAGGTAGTTGTCTAAGTGCCTTAGAGGCGCTAAGTCATTTAATCCTCGGAATAACCCAGTGAGGCCGATATTACTATTTTTTTTAATTTTTTGTAATGTTTATCTATTTTTGAGAGACAGAGCATGAGTGGGAGAGGGGCAGAGAGAGAGGGAGACACAGAATCTGAAGCAGGCTCCAGGCTCTGAGCCGTCAGCCCAGAGCTCGACGCAGGGCTCGAACTCACGAACTGTGAGATCATGACCTGAGCCGAAGTCAGACGCTCGACCGACAGAGCCCCCCAGGCACCCCCCCAATATTACCATTAAGTCCATCTTCCCGCTGAGGAGATGGAGACACAGAAAAGGTAAAGCGATTCGCCAAGCACATGGAGCAGGTGGCAGAACCCATCTGTGTCTCCTGCCTCCTACCACAGCTCCTAGTGTCTTGACTGTATTTCCTGTCTCTTTCCTTGCCTCCTGCCTCTAGCCAGCAGTCTGCGAGCCCAGGGTGCAGTTAAAGCTGCATATGAAACAGGTACGGCCCAGGGCTGCGCCCAGCTCTCGGCCAGCTTCTGCTCTGGATGGCCTGGGGACTAGCTGTCCGTGCACTGGACACTTGCCCAGTAAGGGATCGTGACCCCGGGCAGGAAGAAGGAACGGAAGGAACAACTGCCTCGTTTGGAGAGGAGGACTGGACCATCTCTGCCCGAGAGTCCCCCACACTTAAAAGACATTTCCATGCCTATTCTTTCTTAGTAACCCTGTGGAATAAATCAGGCAGCTGGTTGTGGTATCATCCCCATTTCTCAGATGAGAAAATCCGGGGTCGGGGAAGCTGAGACTTTACCCAAAGCCTCCCAAAGCTGGTCCTGGGTGTCTCCCTAGCATACCTTGCTTCCAGAAGGAAGGTGAGAGCCTCCCACACAGACACAGGGCACCAGGAACTATTCCAGTTTTAATACGTACGTGAGACTGACATGGGGCCACTACCAGTTTACGAGCAGCTCCTTGCTCCAGAAGGGGATGAGAAAGTGTTTCCTTCAGCTTCTCATCTCCCCACGGGACCACCCAGCTCTGGAAACCTTGCACCTTGCTCTTCCCCCAAAGGAAGAACTCCGGGAGAAGCAGCTAGAAATCTGAGAAGTGTGGGGGAGGAGGCCGAGGTGGAGCTAGAACCTCTAGGTACAGAGGGTCCCTGCCCCTGGAGCTGGGCAGCCCTGAGCCAGCAAGCC
This sequence comes from Panthera onca, assembly GCF_046562875.1. NCBI lineage: Eukaryota > Metazoa > Chordata > Mammalia > Carnivora > Felidae > Panthera > Panthera onca. The sequence continues at coordinate 67,288,094 of NC_138350.1, forward strand.
CCCGGAACAGGCCCTGTGCCAGCAGGAACCTGGGTGACTTCACTGCCTAGAAACTTACATTTCCAAGACAACTGTGTGGATGGAGGTGGCTAATAAGACACATGTAGCAGTTTCTAGGTGGGACCACAAGAAAGCTCTTTAAAAGTCATGATAGCTGGAGCTCCAGCAGCCATTTTGGACCACGAGGATGATAAGACAAGGATGCTGGAACAGTGTGACAGATGTCCCAGATATCTGGGGGCACCTGGGTGGCTCAGTCAGTTAAGTGTCCAACTCTTGATCTCGGCTCTGATCATGATCTCGTGGTTGGTGAGTCTGAGCCCCACGTAGGGCTCTGTGCCAACAGTGTGGAGCCTGCTTGGGATTCTCTCTCTCAGCCTCTCTCTCTCTCTCTCTCTCTCTCTCTCTCTCAAAATAAATAAATGAACTTAAAAAAAAATCCCAGATAACTGTGGATATTTCATACTGGCTCTGAACTGTCTACCTCCAGGATTCCTTTACATGAAAGACAAACAAACAAAAACTTTGAAATTGTTTAACCACTGTGGCTTACGATCTCTGTTGCTGACTCAGTTCTCTAAGTGGCACAGGGCCTGCACACATTTACAACAGCGACCTATTCATCCAGTGCTCACGGGTCCAGCACGTTACCGTCAACTCCACAAAAGTCCACGGAAGTCACAAATCTAGAGCCAAGGAAGGAGCCTTAAACACAAAGATCTGATTAATAACATCAAGGAGAACTAACGCATGGGAGAAAACAGCTGTCGCCGGCCCGAGGAGAGGTGAAAAGCCACGTGGCAGAAGGAAGTAACACATGGACGCGGGGGCCATAGAGGACAGGGAGGGCCTCGCAAGGAGGGAAAGAAAGCAAACGAGGACGGGAAACACCCCAGGGGCCTCAGCTTCGGGCTGGACGGTTCCACCCATGGTCTCAGATTCCCAGGGCACCACTGGACTTCACTGAGGCAAACAGCGGTAAAAACAGAGTTTTCCAGAGCATTCAGGTGGTGTGATAATATGAGGAGCTCTGGCAAGCAAGTCAATTCCTAACTCAAGGCCAGCTGGACAGAGTTAGGTACCAATGCTTAGCAGCTGCGGACAAGTCAACTAACCTTGCTAGGCTCTTTTCTTTATCCATGAATTGGACGTAATCACAGCAATTGTTCAGAGGTCCTGTGGGCTGCAGATAATGTATATTAAAGAAACGTATTTTGCACAGGAAGACTACTTTTTTTTTTTTAAGTAGGCTTCACCCCCAGTGCACAGTCCAATGTGGGGCTTGAACTCATGACCCTGAGACCCGGAGATCAAGAGCTGAGCTGAGATCGAGAGTCTGACGCTTACATGGCTGACTGAGCTGCCCAGTGCCCCAGGAGGCAACTTTCATTACATACATGTGCGAAACCTTCCCAACAGAATATAGGGCGGCATTGGGACTTGCTTTAACAGTCTTCCAGCTTCTGTTCTCTCCCTGTTCGAATGTCGTCACTGTCACATGAAGATACACCAGCCAGCCTCCTTAAGCATGGGAGACACATGAAGAGAGAAGCTCTGTCATCTCACACTGTCGCAACCGAGCCCAGGCACGTGAGTGAGCCCAACCAACCACACAGAGCCCAGTCCCGAATGCTGGCTGCAGACTCACGAACACAGAAACTATTGTTGTTTTAAGCCATGAAGTCTGGGGACTGTTTGTTACGCAGCAGTAGGTAACAGATAGAGGTCAGTCCAGGAAACATCTCCAAGGTGGCCTCTGAGCTTCTCCACCCAGGCCATGATGCAGTGACAACCCCAGATGGCGGCCCTCCCCTCTCCCATCTTGCATCTCACTTTCTCCCAACGTCTTACTTTTCAACACGGACACACAGCAATCAGGATGCTTATGTTGTTAAGGGGCTGGGGGCTCACCTCTCAGTCGATGGCTTGTAAACACTGGTAGGGCTGGAAGGGGTAGACTGTATACGGATCTAAGGCCAACTCTGGCTTTTATAAATCGAGAAAACTGAGGGTCAGGGATTTGCAGTTGTACGTGCATGATTCTTCTCTCTCCGCCTGGACCGGAAGCACCGGTGGTGGGTAAGGTATGCGTGTCAGACTGTCGCACACCTTCGCGGCTGCTGGGCGCCACCTGGGGCCTCGCCCACAGAGGGTGGCTGGTGTATGTTCCCTAAGAGAGTGACTGTCCTCGTCCAGCTAGTTAGCATTCCACTCTGCACCCCTAATGCACAGTGACAGCCCTTCCTCTGTCTTCGGCCACAAGAAGAGCCACCCCCAGGACAGCCCTGACAAGGCCGTGCTGGCCAGGAGGGGTCTGACAGGCATTTGGGAATCGCAAGACCACGGTCTCCCGCGTACAGTCAGAGAAGGGCGAGGTGCCGCTGTGTCCAGCAGGAAGGCTGCAGCTGCCGCTGCCTGACATTTACAGAGTCGATGGTTCAGAGGGCACCTTCGCAAACTTCCTCCCATCAATTCTCGCTCCGCCCTTGCAAGCAGGTACCTTTACAACTGAGACTCTGTTGGGGAGCCAGCCTGACCCATCCTCTTCCTTCTGTAGTCACTAAGGAGGAAAGGGATCTATCACGGTCTTAATTGTGACGTCCTACCCCAAACACTAGGAATTGTCTTCAGATTTCACCCACCTGTTGGCTCCTAGTTTCTCCCTTCCATTGCAAATGATCCCAAGAGTGTCCATGGCTGTTCATAGTGTTGTTGTTTGTTATTATTATTATTGCCAGAAACGTGCAGGGCATAGGGAGTGAGCGGGTCACCTTTCAGAGTTTTGCTAATTCTTTCAAACCCCAGTTAAAAACAGCCGGTTTTGTCTTGTCGTAAGGATTTTCACTGGACTAGTCTTTGCCCTCTTGTAACTAAAAGGGGAAATTGGGAAAAGAAAAAAGTATTAACAACAGCAAAAAGAAGCTGCCTGGAAGGTATAATATTTGCAGAAGGGTCCCCCTTCCCTCTCCCTCTGCCCTTCCCTCTCAAAGCAAGAGAGCAGGAGCTGAGATGGATCTTGATGAAGGGGACCTTTTGGGCACAACTTTTATTCCCTACATGAAGCCCAACTTGGACAGTTGCTGGATGAGGGAGGGCGAGCCCCATGAGGCCCTAAATGTAGCAGCGGGAAAGGAAAGGACACCACGGGAGAGCAGGATGGCTGAGAAGGTGCCGGAGAGGGTATCGGGGAGCCGCAAGATGCTCCAGGCACTCCGTGAATGGAGAGGCTGAGCAAAGGTCGATGGATGGGGGTGTCCTCAATGGTGTGGCTCCTCAGCGGGGGAGAAGGCCCAGCGGTAGGACTTGGCGTAATAAACAGCAGTAACAATCATATTAGGCAACAGGCACTTCACTCCCATCCTTGCATTTCAGGATGGCCCTGTGTCCTCATCTGTACCACGGGAGGAGTGGGTTAGATGTCCAAGACCACTTGCTGCTTTGGGCCACAGGCGGCTTTGTCAAGGGTGGGCCCCGAGAGGCAGTCCCAAGCCTGCCTCTGGAGGGGACAGTTTGGCTTGCCATCTGCGAGCACAGGCAGCCCCGGGTCCCTGCCCTGGGAGAGGGTTATAGGACTGCTGGCCTTCTGCGGGCCAGGAGGGGGCGGGGCCGGGCCTCTGAAGTCGTTGCCTCCTCCCCACTGGCAGGACCCCTCCTCACCGCCGCACCCCTGCCAAGGGCGGAGGCTGCAGCGGGGAGAGCAGAAGCAGCCCGGGCGCGAGGTGGTGGCCTCCCTGTGGGCCCACAGCCCTTCCTTGGAGGCCAGGAGTCAGGAGGCTCTGAGCGGAAGTAAAACCAAAGAGGGAGTGGTCTTCCAACTTAGAGGACATTCAACACACAGGCTCACACACACACACACACACACACACATACATATGCACACACTCACACGCTTACACCCCCACCCATATGTGCTCACACACGCACATTCTTACACACATCCCCCCCCATCCCCCCCCATGCCCAGACACACTCGCACACACTTCCTCACACATACACACACACAGACACTCTGGACAAACAAGGACATATCTTCCCTCTTCCTTTATGCCCCGCCTCCACAAAAGGAATCCATCTGGCTTTCCAGTGGCAGCCACAGAGCTTCAAACCATCTGGAAATACAAGCACATTAGAGCCGTGCCAGGCTGGAGGTGAAGACAGCCAGGGTCAGGGGAAGGGAGGAGACGAAACGGGGCAGCCGCCAGACTCCAGCCAAAACGACATGCTCGCTCCCCCTCACGTCTGCGCAGCCCCCAGAAGGCCCCTCGCCACCCCTGTGTCCACCTGGGCAGCCGGCCCCAGCCCAATGTTCCTCCTGCGGTCTGTTCCGCCCGCCCCCACCCCTGCCCCTTGCCTCACCAGCACCACACCGGTGACGTCTAAAGACAGCCACAAAGTCTAATTTTAGCTCCAATCTTCCCTGGCTATGGTTGTGTGGTTTCTAATTATTTTATTCCCAAGATTTACCTTGATGGATAGTTATACATTTCCCAATTTACAGCACAGTATCTTGTAAAGTGCCCCTTTAAAAAAAAATGTGTGGATTAGTCCATGTTGTTAATTTTGCCAATCTTAAGGAGAAATCTGCAGATAATCACCTGCCTGGAAGCTCTGATTCAATCCTCATTTCCTTTAATACTAATAAAATGGACAGTTCATTTGTAAGAAGTTCCCTAAAAGAGGGTATTGAAAAACATTATATTTCTTTTAAAGTTGTTAAAGGGCATAAATCCATTACTCAGATAGAGATCGCTTAATAATTTAATGCCTTTGGCTTGGCATTGTTCCCGGAATATTTTCACTTTATCTGTCTTTATTTTCAGGTTGGAACAAATTGAGGAATAATCAGCCTTGTTGGCGGGAATTGTCGAGGATCCCCGGGAAGGAGAGGGACGAACTGGAGGCGGGGCGGGGGGCATGCGGGCAGCCTCCTTCACAGGCCTTCAGGCAGAGGAGCAGCTTGGCTGTTGAGCGCTGAGCTGGGTCCAGGGTGAGCCAGCCTTACCTTTGGGCCTCCACGTGGTGGGGAGTGTATCCAGCATGTTGCCCTGGCAGGATGTGCCTCCTGGGAAGCAGGGAGCTGCCCGGACACGATCACCCCCATGTCCCTTCCTCCCTCCCCCACCCCCTACCCCCACAAACAGGTGGGAGGACCCACAGGCAGAGACTTCCTGCAAAGGGGATTAGTCTGCATTTTCTAAATAAAATCATTTACATGATGCATTAACCCAAACCCATAATTAAAATCATTAACGTTTCTTTGTGCAGATTAGCAATAAAGAGAAAGTAGGTACAGGAATCAACATTCCTTCTTACAGGCTCCTCAAAGGACTCTCCCCTGAAGAAGGCTTGGGAACTTCATCCTGCCCACCCACTCACCACACTGCACTAGTCAGGGACCCTCAGCTGACTTGTTTAGAACTGCTTGAGGAAGGTCTGCCCCAACCCAACTGGATGCCGCATAGGAGCAGGGACCAGGGGTTTGGAGAAGAAACCCTGGACGGAACTGAAGGATGGGCTCAAACCACTGCTCTCTAACCGAAACCTTGTTTTTCTTCCCCTCTCTGTTCCTCAGTTTCCCCTTTAAAAGATGTCTCCAGTCTCCTTCCAGTTCCCCAAAGCCATGGCAGGCACCCTGCACTGTGGGGAGGGCAGACTTTTGCCATGATAGGTATTCTGGGCATGTCTGTTGAAGGGCATTGAAGGGACTATTCCAGACAGTGAGGGGGTGGGCATGGGGGGTGGGAACATCACCACTTCCTGTGCAGGGATGTGAGCGGACAGTGGGTGGGGCTGAGCAGCTGCTGATGCTCTAAAGGGAAAGGGTGGCCCAAGGTCAGCAGCATGGAGCCCCACCAGGGTGTCCCCACCTCTACGGGTCCTGCCCATGTAGTGACCTCATCTGGACTCAGGGCACAGAGGCAGCGTTAGCTAGGCTGCTACAGGAAGGGAAAGCAGGGGCACCTGACATGCAGGAGGCCCATGATCCAGACTCCTCCTCCAGGGACAGCAGCCAGGTCTCCTGCGCAGGCGGGCAAAGCTGGTGAGGCCATTGGCCTCATCAATGAGAGCCCAGGGCCACTGGAAGGGAAAAGAGGGCTTAGCAGTCATGTGGTGCTCCTGGTGGGGAATCTGGGCCCAGGGAATCCTTGCCACTATTGTGGTTACCTCAGTCCCAGATCATCTATGATGCTCAGAAGGCTCACCTTTATGCCCTTCCCAGGCTTCTGGAACAGCTCTAGATCTCTAGTACCAACAAGGAGCTGCCTCTCTTTTCTTTCCAGGCTGGTGTCCCGGAGGGAGCAGACTTTAGAATGGGACAGCCATGGGCTGGAATCCTAGCTCCAGAGTTTACCAACCGTGTAGCTTTGAAGCCTGACTCAGGATGGTTAAGAGGGGTCATTGAGGTAAAGGGTGAAATTGTGCACCATGCTACATGCAGTAGTGGCCTCCACAAAAATCATTCAGTGTGGCCGGTTAAAGATGGCCACAAATTCATTGACATTCCCTCGGTCAGGAGGTGGTGTCTAATCCCCTCCCCTTGAAGATGAGCTGGCCTTGTGACCCACTCAACCAATGGTACGCGGAGGAAACGACATTCAATGACTACCAAAAAGAGATCATAGGAAGCCTTGCAGCTTCCCCGTGGGTTTCTTGAGGTACCCTCCATGAGAGTCCAGAGGCACTACCTGGGAAGCACAGCTACCCTGAGATACCACTCTGGAGAGGCCATGGCAGGCACTGAGCCCAACCTTCCAGCCGACTTTGCGCACTGGGGTGAATAGTGTCCCACCCAAATTCGTGTCTATCTGAAACCTGTACATGTGACCTCATTTGCAAATAGGGTCTTTGCAGATGTCATCAAATTAAGCTGAGGTCATACTGGATTAGGGTGGGCCCGAAATCCAAATGACTGATGGTGAATTTATAAGAAGATAGTCTCAACACAGGCCTACGGGCACAGAAAGAAGAAGGCCATGCAAAAATGGAGGCAGAGATGGGAGTTATGCCATAGACTGCTGGCAACCACCAGAAGCCAGAAGAGGCAAGGAAGGATCCTACCCTAGGGCCATTAGAAAGAGCATGGACCAACCGACACCTCAATTTCAAACTTCTAGCCCCCAAACTTGTAAGGGAATAAATTTCGGTTGGTTTAGGCCTTGTTGTGCTATTTTGTTACAGCAACCCCACGAAACTAATACACCAGCCCAGATGCCAGACCGAAGAGTGAAACCATGTAAGCCCTACCTCTGGACCAGGTCATCTGCCAGCTGAGCACCACAAAATGACCTCAGTCAACTCCACTGGTCCACAGGCAGCCTGGTTTCTGAGCTTACAGCAGCTTACTATATATCATATGGCAGCAAATTGTTTTATAATATCTCTATTGTCTTAAACAATCTTCTATAGCTGCTTAAATATATTTTTAATTGATGATTTTAGGAAAAAGTTAGACACACTTTAGTATGTCAGAAAACAACTGGGAGATAAACACATATAAAATGAAAAGTAGGTCTCTGTCCAACCCTCACCCCCAGTCCTCTTCCCCAGAAGAAGCTACCATCTAGATTCTAGAAGGAAATCAATCCAATTAATACACACCTTCGTGTAAAGACCAATGTCAACTCTCCCAGAAGTCATCTAAGCTCATATCTGGATACCTACCCTCACAAACTTCAAACAGGACCTTGGCCCTGATGGGGCTTGATAAATTCCTGTTGCACAGATGTACGAACATGAAGGAAAGCGATAAACTTATAGCTCAGGAAGCCAACAATGGTGCCACACCTCTCCAGCCTCAGGGAACAGAGGAGTTTGGGCTCTTGTTTCAGCTGGAGGAAGACTTCATAGAAGAAAAGCATTTGAACTGGACCTTGAAATACGAAGAGAAGCTTATTCCATGGGAAGAGGGAGGAGAAAGAGCTTCAACTTTTTAGGCCGGCCTCCCTATAGCAAAAAATGGTGGTGGAAGGGAGGAGGCTAGTCTAATGAGGGTAGTAGGTGAGATCTGTGCATGGCGAGAGTCAGTTGTGGAATTTTAAGGTGGGGTTAGATTAGGAAAGGATTAAATAAGAGGATTTCAACTCTATCCTATTGATAACAAAGAATCTTACAGTTCCTTGATTGGGAAGTTGGGCCCAGAGAGCCTATATCAGTGAAAGTCCAGCAGAAAATCAAAGCCCAGGCGAGGCAGCCCCACAGAGGGAATTCAGCAGGGGGAGTTCGTTAGAAAAGTGTTAGAAGGGCCGAAAGGCCAAACAGAAGATGATGAGGCAATTCAGAGATTAGCAACAGCCGGAAGCTTCGACCACTCCGAGGGACAGAGGGGGAAGGGGAAGGTCATGTTGCTGGAGCCCCGCAGCTGGGACTGTGGGCTGGAATTGGAACTGAGAGGACTTAGGGAAACCACAGCTATTGCTAGAGATGCTGCCCAAAGCTGAGTGTGGGCAAGGAATATGCTGGCTTCTCCCCTCTGAAAATTCCTTCAGTCTCCTTTTAGTGTATTCCACTGACCAAACTTAGCAAAAATCTAGTTGCCAAGGGAACCTGGGGAATTTAGTCTGAAGGGGTCATCCCTCTGCAATATAACACAGAGGAGAAATCAGCAGGAAATGGAACGAAGAACAAATAAGCAAATGACAAGGGCAGCCCATCAAGGATGAACTATGAGGGGGAGCAGAATGGATGCTGAGAGCAGGGAGATCAGCCTGGGAACTCACAGAATAGTGCATGCCTGGGGACGTAGGACTCCAAACCACAGGAGTGGTAAGTGAGGAGGGTCCTAGAGTCCCAAACAGCCGATACAAGTAAGAAGAGATGCCGAACCTCAGTCTTCAAGGAAATGGAAACAGAAACCTTGCAATACACACATCAGAATGGCCAAAATTCAAAGATCTGATAAATACCATCCGAAAGGGTTGAGCAATGGGGCATATAATTTAGTGTGCAGTCTTTGCCTGCTTGTGGAAACATACTTTGATATAACCACTTTGGAAAAAAACGTTTGGTGTTATCTAGCAAAAAGGAGGATGGGCATACTCTACGATAGACAATCACTCCTAGCTCTATACTCTATAGAGATGTGTACCACATGGTTACATGTCAAGAAGATTTACATCGGTTTGTATTTGCCCCAAACCGGAAATAACCAAATAGCCAATCGAGAGTAGAAGTAATGGAGCACCTGGGTGGCTCAACTGATTGAGCATCTGAGTCTTGATTTCTGCTCAGATCATTATCTCAGGGTCATGGGATTGAGCCCCATGTTGGGCTCTGTGCTGAGTGTGGAGTCTGCTTAAGAGTCTCTCTCCCTCTCCCTCTCCCTCTCCCTCTCTCTCTCTCTCTCCCTCAAATAAACTTTAATTTTTTTTAACGTTTATTTATTTTTGAGACAGAGAGAGAGCATGAATGGGGGGAGGGTCAGAGAGACAGGGAGACACAGAATCAGAAGCAGGCTCCAGGCTCCAAGCTGTCAGCACAGAGCCCGATGCGGGGCTCGAACTCACGGACCGCGAGATCACGACCTGAGCCGAAGTCGGACGCTTAACCGACTGAACCACCCAGGCACCCCTAAACTTTAAAAAAAAGTAGAAGTAATAAAAAAAAAATTAGTCTATATACTTGTATATTCATACAATGGAATGTGCTAATGAAAATGAGCTACAACTATAGACAACCAAATGATGATTCATACAACGTAATGCTGAGTGAAAAACAGACTTGAAAGAATACATATATAAGGAGTCCACCTTTTTTAGGTTCAAAATCAGGCAAATCTAAATGACAAATATGAAAAATGTGGTTGGTAAAGTAAAAGTAAGGAAATAATTACCATAAAAATAAGGCTAATACTTACCCCTCAGGGGAGGGAAAGAGTTTCTAGGAATTCTTGACATGGATGGTGGTTAGTTGGGTGTTGCATTATAACTATGTGTTAAACTGTATTACAAATTGTATGCAGTGTTCTATGTGGTATATTATTTTTAAAAGTAAAAACTAAAAATAAAAAAAAAATATGGAGGAGGAGAGGAAGGAAGTGTCTCAAGTGCCTTTTCTCATGAAGCTACCAAAGGATGTGTTCCATTAAAATGAGAGAGCAAACCAAGAAAGAAGATAATGGATCCAGGAAACAGGAGTTCCAAACAGAAGACAGAAAAAAAGGAATCCTTAGAAAGGTGCTGAATGATGCCCTCATGCTGACAGCTGTGCACCAGAGAGCAACCAAATAAGAATGGACTGGGTCAGAAGCCTTCAGAGAGATTTCAACAGGAGATGAAATCGACAGATTGCTTGATGTAGTTACAAGGATTGGGAAGGTATTTACCCAATTATGGGAACATTTGGGGCTAAATTAATGATAAATCCACAGAAAACTAAACCAAGAAACACATAAACAAAACCAAAGGCAATTATTAACTCCAGGGAAACAAAAAGTTGTATCAGAAAGGAATCATATACTGTACTACATAGCTCAGGTGTGACTCGCATACATGATTACAATAATGTAAACGGTACATATTGATCGAACCACAATTATGATATAAGGATAGAGATATGGAAATTCTGAGTTTCTGGTGTAGATCTAGGGTCAGGGGAGCTAAATCATCATTCTCCATAGAAGAAACTCAATAAATCATAATGTTTAAAATAGGAAAATGAAAATGTATCTGTAAAAGTACATTACTTAGAGAAATTAAAATTTAAAAAGAAAAGCAGCATAAAAGAAAAAGGTGCCTATCTCTGTCAAATGGGAAATGAGGTAGCATTGAGAGGGGACTGCTATTTTTGCAATAAGTCATAGTGAAATCATTTATTCTTTAAACTATGGACACACATAAGGGCGCCAGGGTGGCTCAATCTGTTAAGTGTCTGACTTTGGCTCAGGGAATGATCTTGCAGTTCGTGTTCATGAGTTCAAGACCCACACCGGCCTCTCTGCTGTCAACGTGGAACCTGCTTTGGAGCCTCTGTCTCCCTTTCTATGTCCCTAACCTTGCCCACACATTCTCTTTTTTGTTGTTGTTAATTTTAGTTTTTACTTTTTAAAATTTATATCCAAATTAGTTAACATACAGTGCAACAATGATGTCAGGAGTAGATTCCTTAGTGCCCCTTGCCCATTTAGCCCATCCCCCTCCCACAACCCCTCCAGTAACCCTCAGTTTGTTCTCCATATTTATGAGTCTCTTCTGTTTTGTGCCCCTCCCTGTTTTTATATTATTTTTGTTTCCCTTCCCTTATGTTCACCTGTTTTGTCTCTTAAAGTCCTCATATGGGTGAAGTCATATGATTTGTCTTTCTCTGACGGACTAATTTCACTTAGCATAATACCCTCCAGTTCCATCCACATAGTTGCAAATGGCAGGATTTCATTCTTTTTGATGGCCAAGTAATACTCCGTGGTATATATATACCATTCTCTCTCTCTCTCTCTCAAAAATAAACATTATGAAAAAAAAATTTAGTGAAATAAACTATGGACACATATATTTTGATAAAAGCTAAAAATAAAATTAAAATTAAAAGGGGATACGAGACAATGTCTTGTTGAGGGTATACACTCAGGGCAACATCATGAGGTACCTTCACCCTCCCAGTCTGTCTGGCCATCTCTCCCCCAGGGCTCCCTCAACTACAGTCAGAGTCAGGATCGAGGCAGTGACAAAGGGCACCAGGCTGAACTGACTATGAGCACAGATGGGACAGTCTTAAAAGAATCTCAATATATTCGATACATTAAAATTATACCATGACAGGTAGGGTTATCCTAGGGCTGCAAGGAAGAATTGCTTTAAACAAGTGTTCTATTAATATGACATATTATGTCAAGATGCCAAATAGGAAAAGCATTTTGTAATTTTGTTTTAATTTAAAAAAAATTTTTGGGGGTGTCTGGGTGGCTCAGTCAGTGAAACATCCGACTTTGGCTCAGGTCATGATCTCATGGTCTGTGGGTTCAAGGCCCACGTCAGGTTCTTTGCTGACAGCTCAGAGCCTGAAGCCTGCTTCTGATTCCGTGTTCCTTCTCTCTCTGCCCCCTCCCCTGCTCACACTCTGTCTCTGTCTCAAAAAATAAACATAATAAAAATTTTAGTAAAAAATTATATACATCACTTGTATATGATGTGATTACATACCTAGGAAAATATGCCAAAATTATTTAAATGTAAAAATATCTAGTGATCCTGAGGTGCCTGGGGGGCTCAGTTGGTTAAGCATCTGACTCCTGACTTTGGTTCAGGTCATGATCTCACAGTTCATGAGATGGAGCCCTGCATCAGGCTCTGCTCTGACAGTATGGAGCCTGCTTGGGATTCTCTCTCTCCTGATCTCTCTGCCCCTCCTCCCCGGCTTAAAAATATATATCTAGTGATCCTATTAAGGTGTAACAAGTTGTTTCTCTCATGCTCTCTCAACTCCAGTGGCCTTCCGTGTCACTGAGTTTAAATCTGGTATCCTCACAAGGGCCTCATATCATCTGGTGACAACCCCATTTATCCTCATCTGCTCCATTGCACACACACGGCTTCCTTATTTCCTTAGTATGCTATGGATGCCTCCGACCTCAGGGCCTTTGCATTTGCTATCCCCTCTGCCACCACATTCAGGTCTCTGCTCAAATGATAACAACTTTTATTGGTCCTCTCTATCCCAAATGTCACTCTGTGAGTCAGCCTTTCCTGAGCACTTAATTTTTCCTTTGTCTTTATTTTTTTCTTTATAAGATTTATTACTACTTAACATACTGGCTACATAATTGCTTATTGGCTTTCTTCTCACTAGAGTGTGAACCCTAAGACAACAGGAATTTTGTATCTTTGGAGCTGAGAGGGGTATCTGATCCATGAAAGGCATTAGTTAACTCTGTGTTCAATAAATGATTAAATGAAAGGCAGACAAGGGGCACCTGGGTGGCTCAGTCAGTTAAGGGTCTAGCTCTTAACTTCAGCTCAGGTCATGATCTCACAGTTCGTGGGCTTGAGTCCCCATCAGGCTCTGCACTGGCAGTAGGGTGCCTGCTTGGGATTCTCTCTCTCTCCCCTTCTCTCTGCCCCTCCCCTGCTCACGTGCTCTATCTCTCTCTCAAACTAAATACATAAACTTTAAAAAACAATGAAAGACAAAATACTCAAAAGATCTATAGAGGAATTACTTTCTCTTCTTTGGAAAAGTAAAAAGTACTCATAGATGAAGAAATTGACAATCCCCATACAGAAATAACAGTATCAACCTTCTCGATAATGAAAATGAAAATTAAAAAGAGGATAACGGACTAGGGTAAATATTTGAATCAACAAGACAAAAATGATTAAATCTTACAGTCTATCAAGAGCCCACTTAAATTTATAAAAAAAACCCACCAAGACGGTAGTAGATAAGCGAGCAGATAATTCACAGATAATTTGATACAGTATAAACAAACACAAGGAGAAATGGTAATATTCACTAGTAAACAAAGGCCTGTAAATCAAAGCAAATCGAGATAGCATTTCATCTATCAATAGCAACAACAAAAAATCTTTTTGCTAACTGCTGTTGAAGTTGAGATGAAATTATAGATGCATTCCAGAGTGAGGACACTATATTAACTCACATGTTTGGAAAGCAATTCAGCAATGTACAGGAAGAGCCATATACATGTCTGTGTCCTTTGCCAGTAATTCCTCTATTAGGAATTATTCCTATTGAAATTCAACAGCAGCAAAAAGCTATTTGCAAGAAGATGCTCACTGCACTGTTATCTATAAAAGCCCCCAAACTGAAAACGTAAATGGCCAACATTAAGGGGAATGGCTTAATAAATTACAATACCTCAGCACAATGGAATATTATGTGGCCATTAAAATGATAATTATGCAGAAACATGAAAAATGTTTATGATCCTCTGGCCAGTGAAAACATACAGAATATAAAAGAGTAGGTACGTACCATGCACAAGACTCCCAGCATATATATATGTACATTTAGAAGATAATATGGAAAGATAACGGAGTAGTTGCATTGAGGTCAGTGGAATTTTATAGTGAGTTATAAGATACAGTATTTTTTTAAATGTTCTCTTTAAATTTCCACCCAAAAGCTCCTACCGTTTCTAACAAATTAGATGAAACTCTTCCTGTGCCTGAAGCAACACTGCATGAACTAACAAGTTGTATTTGTCCGTGCAAACCCTTCTTATCTTTACTTATAGTTACATTACAATAGTAGAGCCCCTGTCACCGCCCCTTTCAACACCCCTTCTGCTGTGCACTTAGTGGCAAAGATGCGGGAAATATGTCAAATAAATAGAACAACACTCGGGCTGCAGCGAAAATGACTCTCGTCACCACTCTCGCCACCTGTTGGTAGCTGGCTGGGCTCATGGGGTCTTGCCTTGACCAGCTAGTTTGGTTCCACCTTCAAAAGTTTCTAGATGGAGAGAGATCCCCATTCTGCCCAAACGAGAGCACATGGTCTGAAAATACAGCGGGCACTTGTTTGAGCCACCCTCTTAAGCCAAGGACACACGCCCCCCAAAATGTCCCCATCGTCATGCACGGGAGGCGAGTAGACCGGCTAACCTGGACCCTCTGCATCCCTGACAGATGGCACAGAATGGGATAGAGGTCCAGTCTGCCCAGAATGCTCTCGTCCCCCATCATCTACCTGGAGGACAGATTCCCCAGCCTTCCTTACCATACCTTCCTGACTTTCCCACCACATCCTAGTCATGAGACCTTGAGCAAGGTCCTTAAGCTCTATGCCTCACTTTCTTCCTTTGTAAAAATGGGGATAATGGAAGCCCCCACCTCATAGCACCGTGCAAGAAGTAAATGAGTTCATACCTGCCAAGCAAAGGGAATAGGACCTCGCATATAATAAACACTCACGCAGTAATCATCGTGCTGTTGCCCCCGAGTGGAATTCACCCCTCCCTACTCCATTCTGTACACATTCCTAATAAAGAAACCTGGTCCCAAACCTGGTATGGGATAGAACCTTTTTGCATGATGTAATTCCTTACCTCCTTCTGGGAAGAAATTAGCGTTGATAAAATGCTTAAGCAATTTTCTGATAAACTTTAATGAGATTAAGACCTCTTCTGGGAAGCCAGTTACCCACCCACTCAGCTGACTGTCAGTCAGAATGTAATGATCTGGAAACAATCCTTCTTTCTTGTATCCAGTCTAACAGTGATAACCTAATCGTTCTGTTTTCCTACAAAATTCTTCTGTGAGACGACCTCTGAATAGGCCTGCTTACACCTCTTTCCTTGGGATCTGTTTAAACTAAAACTCTGATACATGTTTAAAATTAAATGCCTGGAAAAAATTAGCAAACCTATTATAATACATAAAATAGTTTATAGCATTTATTTGTATTCTTTTCTAATTTTTCCTCCTAAGTAAGGACCCTGGGAGGCAGAGACCATACCTGTTTTTACCCATATTTTTATCCAGAACTTAACATTGTGACCAATACATAAAAGAGAGTCAATAAATATTTGTTAAGATAATAAATTAATGAAATTACAAATAAACTTTTAAAAACAAATGAAGAGAGGGGCGCCTGAGTGGCTGGGTCGGTTGGGCGACAGACTTCAGCTCAGGTTATGATCTCGTAGTTTATGAGTTCGAGCCCCGCGTCGGGCTCTGTGCTGACAGCTCGGAGCCTGGAGCCTGCTTCAGATTCTGTGTCTCCCTCTCTCTCTATGCCCTTCCCTTGCTCACGTTCTGTCTCTCTCTCTGTCTCTCAATAATAAATAAATGTTAAAAAAAATTTTTTTAAACATATGAAGAGAGCACTTATTATCCAGAAGAATGGAGATGCTCTATTATAAAGCACCACCAAGTTTAGATTCAATTGTAGGTTCAAAACTTGCTTTTAGCTGTGTGGCTTGGGGAAAGTTGCTTTACCTTCCTGAGTTTCCATGTCCTCGTCATACCATGGGCTAATAATGGCGCTGTGGACATGTCATGTGTGGGAGAACTTATATACCGAGCATAATACAATGTCAGGTACGTTAGGACCTCAAAACATTTTACTTCCCTCTCTTGTCACTCACTCTCTGTGACAACGGAAACACTTGTCTCCAGGCTCAGTTTCCTCATCCACAAACCTCACATGCCAGGAATATCATCAGGACAGAATAAGATGATGAACGAAAGATGTTTTCAAATGCAATTAAACCTCAGGGAAGGCTTCTGCTTTTAGCCAAGATGGAGAAACGGGGACCAGATTAACCTTCCTGCTTGCAACAACCAGAGCCCTGCACAAAATACAGGAAGCCCGTAGTTTCAAGACATAGGGCATCAAGCAACAAAAGACAGTCATACCTGAGAGATGAGGATACATTTATGGAAGCCTTAACAACCACCTCAGTTACAGCCTTGAGAGAGTACCCAGGCCACAGAGCAGAAAGATGAACGGAGACAGAGCTTAGTGTTCTCCCTTAGCCCAGAAGACAGAGCTGAGAGTCCTCTAGGCAGTTCAAGTTTGCAGACAGAGCACCAGAAAGAAGAGAGTTGCACAGAAAGAAAAACCCAGAGATCTGCAGAGGGTCCCCTCACGTACTCACCACAGTACTGATCATGCACACAGATGAGGAAAACTCCTGAAGCTGGGGAAAGAGACACCCAAAAGGGCTGGAGGGAACAGTTTCTGATGCTCACACAGCAGGAATAGGGCTATTCCCACTGGCCAGCCTGGAAAACCCCGTAATTCATAGGGCACCGATTACTCACAGAGGTCTTAATACTGAAATGGGAAACAATTAGTCCTAGACTATCTACGGATCCGATCCTACCTAACAAATCTTAAAAGTAAGGTCCAACAGGGTCAAATAGTTTGATCCTATTCCCAGTAACTTAACTGAGTCCCCAAACAAAGTCCAAAAATACTGAAAGGAATACAAGAATATCCAGCACACAACAGGATAAAGCTCATAATGCCTGATAGCCAATAAAAACTTACCAGGTCTGAAAAAAAAAAAAAAAAGCAGGATTATGACCCATAATGAGAAGGGGAAAACTAATCAAAACTGAGAAAAACTAGAATTTAGAATTAGCAAAGGACAGTGAAACAGTTATTATAACTGTATTTCACATGTTCAAAAGTTAAGATACAAAAAAGACTAAAATCAAATTTTTATAGATGACAGTGATAATGTCTAAGGTGAAAAATGTACTGGATAAGATAGGCAGCATATTAGACTTTGCTTAAAAAAAAAAAGAAAGAAAGAAAGAAAGAAAGAAAGAAAGAAAGAAAGAAAGAAAAGAAAAAGAGGGGGAAAAATAGAGAACTTGAATACATAACAATAAAAGCTACCTAAAATGAACCAGAGGGACAAAAGAATAAAAAAAGTGAACAGGGCATCAGTACATTGTGGGGAATCACTTCAAGCAGCCTAATATATGTGCAGTTGGAGTCCTGAAAAGAAAAGTGAGAGGGAAAAGTATTTGAAAAAACAGCCACCAGAAAAATTCACTAAACTTGATTAAAAAAGAAAACAGAACAAAACCATAAACTCACAGATCCAAAAAGCTCAACACTCCTGAAACCCAAGAAAATGAAGAAGAGTATGCCAAGACACATCATATTCAAATTGTTCAGGATCAAGAATAAATTGAAAATCTTAAAAGCAGCCAGAGAAGAAAGACATAACTATACTCAGAGCAACAAACAGAAGGATTACAGCAAGTTTCTCACGAAAAGTAAAGCAAGCAGGGGCGCCTGGCTGGCTCAGTCAGAAGAGCGTGTGAATCTTGATTTCAGGGTTTGAGTTTGAGCCCCACGTTGGGCGGAGAGATCACTTAAAAACAAACAAACAAGGGGCGCCTGGGTGGCTCAGTCGGTTAAGCAGCCGACTTCGGCTCAGGTCACGATCTCGCAGTACGTGAGTTCGAGCCCTGTGTCGGGCTCTGTGCTGACAGCTCAGAGCCTGGAGCCTGTTTCGGATTCTGTGTCTCCCTCTCTCTGACCCTCCCCTGTTCATGTTCTGTCTCTCTCTGTCTCAAAAATAAATAAAAACGTTAAAAAAAAGTTTTAAAAACAAACAAACAAATAAATAAGCTAAAAAAAGAAAATAATGCAGGCAAAAAAAACAAAACAAAACAAAACAAAAAACCAAAACAGTGAAGCAGTATCTTTAAAGCACTGAAAGAAAAAAAAAAATGTCAACCTAGAATTTTCTACACAGTGAAAGTATCTTTCAAAAGCAAAGGTGAAGCAAATAACATTTCAGACACACAGAAGCTGAAAAAAATCACAATCAGCAGGCCTACACGACGAGAAATGTTGAGGGATATTCTTCCAGCACAACAAAAATGAGACCTCTGGAAACAGAGGCCCACACAAAAGCAATGCTGTGTTTTAAAAGCTAATTGAGTATTTATACAAAAGAGAATAGCAATATAGTATGGGGCTGATCTATATTAATAACCTGAAAGCAACTATTAAAATAACAAAGCAAAGAGTTATAGGTAAAAAGTTAACAAAAAAGATAAAGGAGAATAATAAAAAGTAATCCAAAGGAAAGCAGGAAAAAATGGAACAGGGAAAGAATGAATAGAAAACAAATAGAAACATGACAGATTTAAGCCCAGCTCAATAATCACATTAAACAACGGGGTCTAAACACTACAATTCAAAGGCAGAGATTGTGACATTGGACAAAACAGGCTATGTACTGCCTACACAAACCCACTCTAAATATAAAAAAAGGAAATAAATAAAAATAAAATAAAAATAAAAATAAAAAATAAGAATAAGAACATATACCTTGCTGATACTAATCAAAGGAAAGGTAGAGTAGTTATATTAATGTCAGACGAAAATGGATTTTAAACTGAACTATGACTAGAGGAATTAAGATTAGCGCATCAGGATAAGGAGGTCCGTTTATAAGGGAAGAGGTCACAAAAATTCCAAATGATTATACACTGAATAACAGAGCTTTAAAAAACTTGAAGCAAAATCTAAAGTACAAAGAGAAACCTTAATAGCCAATATATCTATTAACATAATTAAATTTCAAGTTAAAAACCTTCCCATAAAGACAGTCTAAAAACAGACCCCTACATATACCAACTGGTTTTTTTTTCAACGTTTTTTATTTATTTTTGGGACAGAGAGAGACAGAGCATGAACGGGGGAGGGGCAGAGAGAGAGGGAGACACAGAATTGGAAACAGGCTCCAGGCTCCGGGCCATCAGCCCAGAGCCCGACGCGGGGCTCGAACTCACGGACCGCGAGATCGTGACCTGGCTGAAGTCGGACGCTTAACCGACTGCGCCACCCAGGCGCCCCCCAACTGGTTTTTGACAGAAGTGCAAAGGTAATTCAGTAGGGAGAGAACAGTCTTGTCAACAAATTGTGCTGGAACAAGCAGATATTCACATGCAAAACAAAAACAAAAACAAAATGTTGATGTACACTTACGCCCTTACAAAAATTAACTCAAAATGTTCCACCGTCCCAAGTGTAAAACCTAAAACTATAAAATTTCTAGACAAAAATTTAGGAGAAAACCTTTGCAACTTGGGTTAGGCAAAAATGCCTTAGATAGGACACCAAAAGCACTACCCGAAAAAGAAAAAATTGAAAACTTGGACTTTACCAACATTTGAAACTTCTGATCTTTGTAGATGTTGTTAAGAGAAGGAAGACACTGGCGTGCCTGGGTGGCTCGACTCAGAAGGTAGAGTGTCCTCCTCTTGACTTCGATTCAGGTCGTTATCCCAGGGTCATGGGATCAAGCCCTGCATTGGGCTTTGCGCGGAGCGTGCAGATTGCTTGAGTCTCTCTCTCTCTCTCTCTCAATCTCTGTCTTTCTCTCTCTCCCTCTGCCCCTCCCCCCGCTCTAAAATTAAAAGAGAAAAAAAGAATGAAGATAAACTACAGTCTCAGAGCAACATCTGCAAATCACATACCTGATGAAGAACTTGCAAATGTCATAAAGAACCCCAAAACCCAATAATAAGAAAATAAGCAGCCTCCCCAAAAATAGGCAAAAAACTTGAACAGACACTGCGTCAAGATACATGAATGTCAGATAAGCACAAGGAAAGACGATCAACATCATCAGGGAAAAAAAAGGTTAATACAAATGAAAACCACGATGAGATGCCACTCCGCAACAATTAGAATGGTTAAAACCAGGAACACAAAGCACGCCAAGTGTTGAGGAGGACAGGATGGCAGGAACCCCGAGACACTGCTGGAGGGAGCGGAAAGTGGTACCACCACATTGGAAAAGAGCTTGGCAGTTTCTTTAAATGTTAAAGATATAGCCACCACGTAATCCAGTCATTCCTCTCTCTCTCTCTCTCTCTCTCTCTCTCTCTCTCTCTCTCCAAGAGAAATGTAAACATATATGCCTACATGAAGACTCATACACGAATGCTCAGAGCAACTTTACTTGTGATAGTCTGTAACATATCGACGTACAATGGAACGCTACTCCACAATAGAAATGAATGAGCTATTGATATATGCTCCCTGCTACAACATGGGTTAATCTCATATGATTGTGTTAGGTGAAGGAAACCAGATAAAAAAAAAAAAAAAAAAAGAGTGCACCCCGTCTGATTCAATTTCTATAAAATTCTAGAAAATACAAATAATACATAGTGATAGAAAGCAAACCTATCACAGAGCATTCCCCTGCTCCCTGGGGACTGGAAGGAGAGGGAGGGTATGATTACAAATGGGTATGAGGAAGCTTTGGGGGCCAAGGACTTATTCATTATTTTCATTATGGTACCGATGTCAGAGTTGTATGTAAACCAAAACTCAATGAAACTGCACACTCGAACACGCGTAGTTTATTGCAGTTCAATTATACCTCAAAAAAGCTGTTAAAAAGTGTGTGCACCGCAATGAGGAGCAGCGGTTATCAGTCACTACTGGGTATTCAGCAGAACAGAGCCAAGCTAGACAGCGGTAGCCACCACGCGGGAGCCAGTCTGAGCCTCCTTCCGGTCAGGAAGACATTCCATGCCTCCCACTCACGATCTCTGTGACTCATATCTGGGTGGGGGAACTGCGGCCAAGTTTTTAAGCCGGTAAAACCAAAGCAAGAAGCCGGGGATGGCCAAATTAGCTGTCACACCTTATCTGGAAGGCCAGTTGACTTGCTCACCCCCTCCCTGACCGCCTACTTCCTCCCAGCAGATAGCACAGAAGACTGTTCTAGGGCTAGAGGTCCAGCCTCTCTGCCCACTCTGAGAATCTTGCTTTCTTCTTCCTGAAAACTGAAAACTGTTCTCCAGAAAAAACAAAATCATGATAAAAGGCAGCAGTGTGGTCTCACGCAGGACTTTAACGGGAAAATTTGTATGAACAAGGGCAAAATGAAGGACAGCAAGTAAAACACTGAATTAAAAGCCACTTAAATTAAGAATTCAATAGCATCCACTTAACTAATAAATAGTATTCCTCTTTGCCATTGATCGACTCGGGATTGTAATGAAGAGTTCCAGGGGCAACAGCAGAATGTCTTAATTCATGGTATAAACGTCACCAACTCTTGGGTTCCTGAGATTGAATGTGTCGGAGAAGAGCAGAATGGAGAGCCGCAGGAATTAATTCTTGGAACATCCCTGCGGGGTCAGCATTATTATACCCTGCTTCTAGGTGGATTTAATATCTCGAGTGCTGGGCAGGGTGCCGTTTGCCCGGGGTGGGCTCCGTAATCATTATTAAGTGATGATGGGGTACAGGGACTGGAGCTGGAGCTCACACGAGATCGGCTGTCTTATTTATTTCCAAGTTAAGAGACTGAACAAATGTAGTGTTGTTATTATCATGGTGATGATTATTGCCGTGGTGTATAATAACAGCCCAGAGCTGCCAGAGCTATGTGGGAAAGATAGCACTAAGTCACGGGCTGCAGAGAGCTGTTTTCTCACAGGACAATGTTTTGCAAAATAAGAATTCATTTGAAGGATGCCTCGTATCCTTCTCCTAGACTCCCACCCGACAGTCCTGCTTGGCCTGCAAACAGAAGCTGGCCTCTCACTGGCACTTCTCTTTGGAAACTGAATGTCAGGCGGCTTCGGTTTGGGCTTGAGGGTCTCTCCAAACGCTCGCCGCTAAGCAGGACGTGTTGATCATGAAAAGGCATCTGGGGGGTGTGGCTGCTCTGAATCTACCAAATTGTCATAAATAAGGGTCTATTTCCCGTGCCGAATGGGAGAGGATGCTTTGGATCACTGCCATCTTAGGTCTGATGAGCAGGGGTAAGGCAGAATGGTGGAAGGAAGGTACGGAGGGGACAGAGGTGGTTTTCTCTATCCTGTGGCCCGTTCTGGGTGTGCCTGGTCACAGGGCCAGGATTATTCCCATCTCGGGAAAGTCACACGGGCAGCTGAAAGAACACGACTGCGGAAAAGGATCTAAGATATCCTTACAACCATTTTACATGATGGTCGCAGTTTACAGTTGACAAAAGTGGAAGCTCAGAAGGACAAAATGACCAGCTCAGGGCTGCCCAGCTCGAGGAGGGCAGAGCTGGATGTGGGCCCTGGCTCCCTGGCTCATGGTCCCTTCTATAACATTAGGCTTCCAGCCCCTCGGTAGGTTAGTGAAGTTGAAGCTCAGACGCACCTGAGAGGCAACACGTAACAGGCGTGCCTTCACCCTTCGCCCCGTCTCTACTCTGTGAACAGGCCTCGTGGGACCTCCGGAGAAGGCTTAGTGACCTCCCCTCAGAGAGTCTGCTCTCTCCCCGAGGAGGCGGGGCCTACTCACAGGAAACCCTCCAAGAGAAACATCAGGCGGTACGTGAAATCGAAACTCAACGCCGATCGCGAGAAAACACTACGAAAATGGCGCCATTTGCGTCTTAGGTAGAATGAGTCCCACAGGTCCACTTAATAAATAGATGTTCGGAAACTGCCAGCATACACAGAAACATCACTCAGCCTTTCTTTCCCCTCAGATGTACTCGACAGACAGAGACTCCTGGACACACGACCACCAACCCGGTATAAGTACGCACTAGAAGGCGCAAGGCCTTCTCTCTGTATGCCACTCTCTTTTGTTTCCGGGAATACAGGGCCAGACTGGGGGCGTTTCAGGCTCCACCGAGGCCAAGCCCCCCAGCGCACATCCCGGACCACTCACAAAGCCTGACCCACAAAGCATCTGCTGGCACAGAACCTACTAGCCCAGAGCCTCCACTCGTACCCTTGGAGCTCTGTCCACCCCGGCGGTGTCTTCCCAATCCTCCTGCAGCACCACTGTCACCCCGTGCCCCCACTGGAAAGCCTTCTGTGTCCCACTCGTGGGTCACCTCCACCTGGCCTGTTATGCTTTTTCTCCCTCCCTGGCCTAGAACTGCCCCCACCTCCCCCAGACACCCTGTGCTCTGGCCTGATCGGTCCCTCACCATCCCCCTAACACCAGTGCCTGGAAGATGCGTTCTCCCATCTCGCAAAGTCCTTGCTGTCTCTCCAACTGGCTAAGTCTTACCCATTCTTTGGGACTGTCCCCCGTGCCCAGACTGCAGTAGCTCCCGTGGCCTTCAGCCTTCTGCATCCCTACTTAACCTTTACAAGCGGTGCCACTCACACCGTGCAACATCATGCCATGTTCAGCTCCACACCCACCCACTGAGTCACCAGGGTTCAGGACTAGGGGACTGGAACAGACACAAAGGTAACCTAGTTGCTCCTTCCTTTGTTTCAGATGAAGGAATAAAGGACCTCTGACAATGGATTTAATGAGGGGATGCTGGATGGCTTTGTCGGTGGCGTGTCCGACGTCGGCTCAGGTCACCATCTCACACTCCGTGGGTTTGAGCCCTGCATCAGTCTTCGAGCCGACAGCTGGAAGCCTGGAGCCCGCTTCCGATTCCGTGTCCCCCTCTCTCCCTGCCCCCCCCCACCTTGTGCGCTCTTTCTCTCTGTGTCTCTCAAAAATAAATACACATTTTTTTAAAAAAGGACAAAAAAGGACTTAATGAATGCATGCAGCTGAGCTCCATGGCAGACTTAAAATGACCTTTGTGCACTACCCGCTCCACCGTCCAGAGCAGAGCCCTGAGCAGGTGAGCAGTGCGGCAGTACTGGTGGGCCACCTGTGCTCTAGACACCGAGGAAGCGTCCCTGTTCAGGTTCGGGCTCCCGGGTGACGATAAAGCTACCCAAAAAACGCAGCCAAAAGGAGCAAAGGATGTAGACAATACACACGAGGCAATACAAGTAAACCAACATGTAAATTAGTCATCAAAGACATGCAAAGTAAACCACTCAAGCCCCCCCAGATGCGAAGTAAGGGCAATAATGTGCCATTTTAAACCTATAAATGAGCACAAAACGTGGAATCAATCAATCACATGCTGGTAGGACTGTGGAGAAATGAGAATGTCTGGAAATGGCTCATGGTGGTCAGATCTGGTACAACATTTTGAGGAAAATATCTCACAAAGCGTCTTAAGACCCATACAGATGGATCTTCGTGCCCTACAGCCGAGCAATCCCACTGCTGGGATTTCATCCTCAAGGAAGGCACAGAAATCTGCAGCCCTGCGGTTGCTGAGTCAGCACGGCTTTAGGCCAGTGTGTGGGTGACATCTCTACAGTCAATTAATGAGCCGGTCTTTGTAAGACAGAACATTAGCCAGCCTGGCTAACATCAATTACAGTCAAAGGCTGAGCCGTAATCATGGGACGAATCAGACTGAGCTCCTCGCTGTTTAAAATGACCACAGAATCGGGGTGCCTGGGTGGCTTAGTCGGTTAAGCGGCCGACTTTGTTTCAGGTCATGATCTCACGGTCTGTGAGTTCGAGCCCCGCGTCGGGCTCTGTGCTCGCAGCTTGGAGCCTGGAGCCTGCGTCGGATTCTGTGTCTCCCTCTCTCTCTGCCCCTCCCCTGCTCACACTCTGTCTCTGTCTCTCAAAGATAAAATGAAAGAATAAAATAAAATGACTGACCACAGAATCAAATCACCTGTATGAACAGAACTGGGATAAATCAGAGAGAAACAAAGGAAGGAGCCCTCGCCGCCTGTCACTCCACACAGCTGGCTCTGTGTCACAGCACATCCTCCCAAGTCCCAGCCAGGCTTGCCTCTCCGGCCCTGGGAAGCCACAGCCCTACTCCCCAAGCTCGGCTTGACAGAGGACCTTCTGGGGTCTTCTGAGTGGGTGGCTGGGTGCCAGCTGTCAGACAAGATCCTGGTTCCACAGAGGTGACGGAACAGCTTTTCCACGTGCTGGCAAGCGGTGCTTCGAGAAGCTGGCTGCTGGGGTTGGGATTAGGGAAGCCGGGGAGGGCTATCGCCAAGTCACCATGGCAACAGTCTCCCTGGCATCACCCTCCCCTAACCCGGCCAGCCCCCACCAACTGGTCTGCTCACGCAGGGACCATGACTGACTGTTTCTCCATGTGGCAGACACTCCCCACAGGCTTCTGCCCGTGAGCGAGCCGCGAGGGCGGCCCACGACCCTCTACCTTCACAGAGGGCTTCAAAAACCACTTTCCACCTGTTCTCTCAGTTCAGCCTACAAGCAGAAGGAGGAGGAAGGCCAGGGGTGCAGATGAGAAAGGGAGAGAGAGAACTCGATAAGCCCTGGCGGGGAGCTCACAGAGGAGCCAGACCCACCTCTCTGGGGGAGGGACAGTGGAAGGGGGATGGTGTTGAGGGAGGGACAGTGGAAGGGGGACGGTGTTGAGGGAGGAACAGTGGAAGGGGGACAGTGTTGAGGGAGGAACATGCCTTCTAGCCACACAGCTGTGTGACCTGGGACTCTCACCTAACCTCTGGTTGAAGAGGAAAAGGGGAGGACTAGAAAAGGGCCGGAGTTTGTAGGTTTTCAGGTTAAGCTGGCAAGTGTAAAAAGAAAAAGGGGGGCTCTGACGTAGGGTTCCCAGGCTTGCTGTGCTTACAACATCAGAAACCACTTGCTGTCTACTCTCTGCACGCTGTAAACAGGCATGACCTCAAAATAAAGAATAATCCTTCAATTGGATAAATTCAGCTTTATAAAAATTGTCTTTCTTTTTCTGACTTGCCTTCAGACTGCTGAAGACTGGCTCGTAGGAACCTGAGGGCGGGTGTGTAGGGTCACTGACCCCGGAGAAAGTGGCACAGGAGACGTCACTGTCCCAGAAACAGATCTGAATTCAGGGTGAGCTGCCCATTGGCACTAAGATCGCCATCTTCTTGGTGCTCTAACCCCTGCTGGACCCAGCCATGGAAAACAGTCTCCACTTTGTGTTTCCTTTTACTTTTTTCCAAAGCAGGAGCAACTTTTTCCCTAAGTAGACAAAACCCTCAATTTCCCCTTTATCCTCAGCAGTTTCTCCAGATGAAACTCTTCTCTCAGGGGAGGAATTCCCGCTGGTCAGAATCAATGTTCTAAAAGGCTCTTGGCCCAAGGTGCAGCCCCACCCTGCACCCCATCGCTGCACGGCCCAGAGGTCCTGACTTGACCCTGTGCACTTTGTGAAGGGCGGGGCGATCTGGACTCTGGTTCATGGTAGAGCCCAGGCGGCCCCTCCGGATGGGGTAAGTGAGAGAATGGAAGCCCATCTCTGGGTTCCTGCTAGATGCGGGTGACCCCTGTCCCCTTCTGTTTAGTGCACTGGGGCTCAAACTAGTGCGGGCACCTGCCTATTCAAACCGATTCCTAGAACCTACTCCAGAATTTCTGATTCAGTGTTTCTGGGGTAGGGCCCGAGAATCTGGATTCCCAACCAGCTCCCAAAATGTTGACGGTGATGCTGCTGGTCTGAAACCTCATTTTGAGAACCACAACTTTTAGCTCGTCCTTCCTAGGAGCACCTTCAACCCGTGACATTGCAGAGGTGGATCAAGAAGGGGGCAGTGGGGCTGGGACCAGGAGAAGAGGGCGAAGCCAGGGTGAGGGAATGCCAGGGCAAATGTGCTAGTCTGGTGTAAGCCCCGCAGTTCCCGAGGCTACAGAATTTCTCTGTAGGGTGCCTGTAATCCCCATTCACAAAGGGGAAGTCTAATTTACAACTGTGTCCCTAAACACCATAAACACCGAGAGGCATCCTGGTGTGAGCCTGCCTCCCACAGCCTCCAAGGGCTGGCTAGAGGCACACTGGTGGGGGGTGTGTGGGGGGGGGGGTGGATACCTCCTCTCTCACCCAGCTATACAGCCCATCCGCAACCCCGCAGGCCAGGCCAGGGGGCTGGGGAGCCCACATTTTCATTCTCAGTTCATCCCTGTCTTTTGCCGCTCTGCTGTGCTCTGCTGTGCTCAGAATCCCAATCCCGTCTGGATGGAATTTGCACAGTTTACTCTTGCCCAGCTCCAATGCCAAGTCCAGCTCAGTTATGGCCCCCGCGCCAGGAATGATGAGGTCCGTGGGCCCAGTTCAAGTCCCGCCGCTGACACAGTATGTGGCCCAGCCAAGTCCCTTTTGACATCTCTGAGCCTCAGAGTCTCCATCCGTCAAAGGGGCGTTTTGATTATTACCTGACTTGGACAAGTGAGAAAATGGATATGTATGTGTGTTAAAAATGTAAATATACAACACAACACAAGGCATTCACTAAGGCCAGTGAAGAGCGACACTCTCCTTCCCAGCTTCTAGGCAGGCTTGACTCTTCTTGACTGTGCCTTGACTTCGGCCCTGTCTGTGCTGGGCCTGCACAGTCCGGTTTTAGCAAGACTCCTGCTAAGTCAGTTTAGCTAGAATCCCCCTACCCTGATGTCTCCTCTTAGTAATTTTCCATCCACTGACCCCTCTCCCGGCTCCTTGGCTATAAATTCTCACGTTTCCTTGTGGTATTTGGCATTGAGCTCAGGTCCAAACCGAAGTCTCTTTCCTCCTATTGCAAGTTTCTGAATAAAATCTGCCTTTGCTTTTTTTTTTTTTTTAAATGTTTATTTATTATTGAGAGACAGAGAGAGACAGAGACAGAGCGTGAGCAGGGAAGGGGCAGAGAGAGAGGGAGACACAGAATCGGAAGCAGGCTGCAGGCTCTGAGCCATCAGCCCAGAGCCTGACGCGGGGCTCGAACTCACGGACCGCGAGATCGTGACCTGGGCTGAAGTCGGACGCTCAACCGACTGAGCCACCCGGGCGCCCCTGCCTTGACTACTTTAACTGGTGTCTGGCTCGGGTTCTCTCTGACAATCGTCGGTATGTTCCCAGATTTGAATTCAAATCTCTCCTCTTCTGTGATTATCACGTGACGTGGGCAAGTCACTTACCCTCTCGGAGGCACTGTTTGCTCGTCTCTAGAATAGTGAGTAGAATGGACTGTACCCCCATGTGAGGATGAAACGAGATCAGCAGGTGAAGCACGTGGCCCAGTGCTGGCCTTTGGCGGCCACACAAATGACCATGGTTTTCACTTTGATCTCATTTAAATGAAAACTGAAAAATGGAGAGACACGGCCTGACTTCCGCAGTTGTTCTGTCACAGATACCCCTTGTGAATCTAATTGTGCCAGCGTCAGGCAAACCGCCCCATGAGGGGCATTTCTGAAATCCTGTATCCCTCAAAAGTATCCGGATCCTGGGAATAAGAGAAAGACTGAGCAGCTGTCCCGGAACGGAAGGAGGTACGGCATGTGATTCTGAACTGAACCTCCTGCCAAAAGCACATTATTGAGACATTTTGCGAAACTCGTAAGGGTCTGAGGATGACAGAGTAGTCGCGTGTCAGTGTTAGTTTCCTGATTTTCCAGCTGTGCTGTTGCTTCCGCAGGAGAATGTCCTTGTTTGTGGGAAACACACACTGAAATATTCTAGGGTGATGGGGCAGCAGGTTGGCAACTTCCTCTCAAATGGGTTTAGGGAAGAGGGAGGCTGTGCTGTATTTGTGGCTTTTCTGTAAATTTCAGATTGTTTCAAACCCAGAAAATTACTCAAAAATAAATAAAGATGAAGTAAGGAGAGGTTTATGTGCTTATGCTCAGGGGTCTTGTGGGCCTAGGACTCACTAATGTGTAGGTCTTCCCATCCCAGGACGAGTGCTCTTCCCGCTGAGCTTCTCAGCAGGGCAGAGGGCATCCAGAAGGTGCTTAATTAATACTACATGAGGCATCTGGGGCTCTAGTCCCCATTCTGCCTTTAACCACCGGCTAGCCCCTTTCCCTCTTGGCACACTGGTCTCCTCATTTGTAGAATAAGCGGGTGGCAGGAGTCTGAGGTCCTTAATAAGGGCACCCCCACACCTGAGATGTTCGGAAATAGAAATGCAATGTTACCCATGATCCCACACGGCCAAGACTCGCCCTGCGTCCTAGCACGGCAGAGAAACTATTCCTCATTTTGTTCATCATTTTAGCAGGAATTATCCACCTTTACAAAGAATTTTTTTAATGTTTGTTTATTTTTGAGAGAGAGAGACAGACAGAGTGCGAGTGGGGGAGGGACAGAGAGAGAGAAGAAGACACACAATCTCAAGTAGGCTCTAGGCTCTGAGCTGTCAGCACAGAGCCCGAAGGGGGGCTCGAACTCACGGACCGTGAGATCATGACCTAAGCCGAAGTCAGACCTGACTGAGCCACCCATGCATCCCTCACCTTTTTTTTAAAGTTCATTTATTTTGAGAGGTAGAGAGAGAGAGAGAGAGAGAGAGGAAGACACACAATCTCAAGTAGGCTCCAGGCTCTGAGCTGTCAGCACAGAGCCCGAAGGGGGGCTCGAACTCACGGACCGTGAGATGATGACCTAAGCCAAAGTCAGACCTGACTGAGCCACCCACGCACCCCTCACCTTTTTTTAAAGTTCATTTATTTTGAGAGGGAGAGAGAGAGAGAGAGAGAGAGAGAGCAGGGGAGGGGCAGAGAGAGAGAGAGAGAGAGAATTCCAAGCAAGCTCCACACTGCCAGCACAGAGCCTGATACGGGGCTTGAACTCATGAACCGTGAGGTCATGACCTGAGTCAAAACTAAGAGCTGGACACTTAACTGACTGAGCTACCAAGGCGCCCAGGGTTATTCACCATTTTAAAAGAAACCTCATCACAATAGCAATGCTGCTCTGGGTAAGTAAGCTGCCACAAGAGCCACCTGTGTGCCACAGGGACAAACTTCTGACCTCTTCATGTATCGTCATTATGTCTGGTCCTGCCTGAGCACTGACTTAGTGAAATACACATAGGTTTATTACAAGTTACTTTCATTTCTCTCTCATGTTATTGTTAGCTTTATAGAATGGATTTTTTAAAATCTCATGAATAGGTAAGCTTCTATGTATTCATGAGTTTCATTCAGGCCATGCAGTATTTGTTACAAAAAACGGCACTAGATCAATGATGGTTGAGACCTACTGTCCTGTTTAGTGGGCTCCACCTCATTCTTTTAAAGGGCTTGTACTGATAGACATTTAAATTATTTGCGATGATCCATTTCTCATTGCTGCAAAGAAGCCTGCAGTGAACATCTTGGCACCTGGCTCTTTGGTACATGATTAGTTTCTAAAGTAGGTCAAATTAGATCAATGTACAAGGTCATTTCCTTCTGGCCAAGCCCCCTCCACTGCTCATCAGCTACTCCCCTCCGCACCATAGACACTACATGACAGGAACACTTTTCCTTTTCTTCCTTTTCACTGTCAACAACTCACCGATCCCTGGCAACAGTTCACCCAGTGTTAGAGGAGGCACGTGCTCACCGCTTGACAACGGGACCCTCTCAACAGCGCTCCTCCACTAAAACTGATCAGCAGGAACCACGCATGGCCTGGCACAACAGGCTCAGTGGGAATTTACACGATTTGAAATGCATTTTGTTCCGATAGCAAAGTCTTTTTGCAAGTGGGTCTTCATGTTGATCGATACGGTAACCAAACCCAGGGGAACAAAGGAAAACCAAATTCCCCTTCACACTCCCACTATTGGTAGCTTCTCTCCAAGGGCTCTGCCGAGCACATCCTTCTGTGGTTCTCAGGTCGGAAGGTCTTTCAGATTTCCAGCTCCTAAATGCCTCTATCTTACATATGTGAATGCAAGCACTTTCCACAGGCCCTGCATTCAAGACATAGCCACTTCAGGGGTGCCTGGGTAGCTCAGCCTGTGGAGAGCCGACTTCAGCTCAGGTCACGATCTCATGGTTGGTGAGTTCGAGCCCCGTGTCAGGCTCTGCGCTGACAGCTCAGAGCCTGAAGCCTGCTTCCAATTCTGTGTCTCCCTCTCTCTCTGCCCCTCCCTTGCTCATACCCTGTCTCTCTCTCTCTCAAAAATAAATAAAAACATAAAAAAAAAAAAAGACATAGCCACTTTAGCAACTGGGTACAGCATTTGGCAAGTATTTTCCATAGGTGGATGAGGACAAGTTTGAGGTGGAATGTTTGGAAATAACAAGCTATACACTTGTTTCAAGCATTGAGTGGCTAAGTCCAACAGGATGCTTTTCAAAACTAAGCACTTTGTTTATGTATTAATTTTTTTCAGCCCCGCTTTGTTCATTTATTAATTTATTCACAATGTATCTAGATCCACATCTAGAAGCCCAAAAGAAAATTTTGCACTGGACACTTGTTAAAAATGGCAAGACAGGTTTGATTCAAGCCACTGTGGTATGGGGGGATACTTCTTTATCAAACCGAGCACAATTCCAAATTCAGCAAAGATAGCTGGGGATTTGTAGTCAAGGAGCAGAGTGAGGGGGGACAGTAGGTGGAAATTACTAACAGAACTTACTTACATATCAAGGGTAGGAGGGTAGGGGGATTCTTGCTAAAGGCAGACCAAGGACTTAGACACCAAGGGTGGGGGATGAGGAATTTGATTAGATATCAGGGGTGACCAGATACGAATGTTCTGAAGGATTCTTCGCTAAAACTGGGCTGGGAAGGCCAAGGTTGAAGCCTATGTAAGAGGAGGCTCAGAGGAGGCTGATTGAAGCTTGGTCAAGAAAGGAGTCCTTGTGAAGACACAGCTATAGATGTAGGTGTGGGTATAGCTTTAGATGGGAATATGGATGTACATGTGGATACTGACATACATATAAACATACATGCACATATAATGAGGCACCATATTGGAATCTGAGGATGGATGAAGGTAGGGAAGAAAAAGGCCCTGTGTAGACAGAGTGCAACATAAGGAGCTTCCCCATATTGTGTACTAATACAGTGTGAGTAGACCAAGAGCACCATGATCAAAGTATGGAACCCACAACAAAGATGTTGAAATCTCAAATTACAGGGCAGCTGAAATTATGGGGACAGCTGGGACCACATCTAAAGGCTTTCGGGAGACTCCTGGGAGCTGACAGAAGGAAGCCCACAGATTGAAGGTAGAAGTCACTTTGATGGGTAGATGGTTCTGGCAATGTTTTATTCCTAGGGTCATTTCCTTCTGGGCCTCTGTCCCGGAAGCCTCTGGTCCACACTGGAGGCTCGTCAGACTGTCCTGAAGTTGGTGAGGAAAGACCATCTGTTGTCCCAAAGATCTCACAACGGTCTCCAAAGTCAATGAGTGCAAGGGCCCAGAGCTACCTCCTCCCCTTATTAGTTAGGCAGCTGGGAGGAGATTCTTCGAGAGAGCTCTTAGCTATCCTTACAGCCCTGGCTCCTTTGTCCACAATGGCCAGAAGAATCGCCCTGGTTCTCATGGGGAAGGGGCCAAGCTGGACCAAACTCCTTAGCAACATCCTACATGTGCATGTATTTCAAAGAAACCTACCTAGACGCTTTAAAACTATCTGTGAAGAAAATCTATTTTATACAAGCTAGGAACAGTGAAGCATATTTACAAATAACTGCCCATGAGATAGTATTAAGTAAAAACAACCAACCAAACAAAACCAGATACATAACAGCATCTACAGCATTACCTCATATGTATATAAGAGACATCAGAAAATGTCCGGCAATGATTTCACTCAGGAGGATGTTGTAAGTTCACACTTTGTGTCAGCCACCCCACCGACACCCCCAAATACAGTTTATAGCAAAAGTTAAGAGAACTCAGCCATATGCAGCAGCAGGATGTAGAAAGCATCCAGTGAGAAGGGCCTGATGCTGTGCGCCTGTTGAACATGGGGTCCTGCAGCAGGAAGAAGCTACCAGAAGTCCAGCCCCTGTGGCAGAAAGCCCTTACACCAGGCAAGGGGCCAGAGCCATGGCTCAGGGGAGGCAGCTCATCTGAGCTGCTTCTGACCACTCTCTGGGGCTATGCTCTTTGAAGTCAAGCATCCTGGGAAACTGGAGGACTCAGACGGCCTCACACTAGGATCCGAGCCAGGCCAGCCACTGGCTCGGTGACTGGATCTGCAATACTCCCAACATAAAAGCAAGCGGAAGCCATGAGATGTCAATACAGGACCTGATACTGCCCTGAAGGCCCTAAATAACTGGGTAGAGGCAAATACAAAGTCACCATACAGAGAAGAGTGAGCACTGGCGGAGGATGAAAAGTCGCCCTGTACTCAGAAGAGATGGCAAACCACAACAAAGGAGAGAAAATGAAGAAAGACAACCAACAAAATCCACAGTTGGGAAGGGAATGGACCGAAGGTAAAACAAAAATGATAGAAAAATCTGGAAAAAAAAAAAGATTTTTTTTAAAGCAGCATGCTTTAGTATCCACAAATACAGAATGACCACTGTAAAAAGAAAAAGAATTACCAAACAATAACATAGACACAAAATAAAAATGGCTCTGTATGAAAAAGAGCCATTCAATCCTGAAAATTAAAAGTAGAGTCAGAAAAGTAAAATGTAATAAGTTATAAAATCTATACTGGACATCATTATAATATAAATTAGTAAATCATAAGACAACACCAGGGAATTGGTCCAGAATGAACCATGGGGAGATTGAGATTTTAAAAACTGTAGAAGTTAATTAAGAGATACAGAGGGTAGATGGATAGGGTGCATTGTGTCTCACAGACATCTCTGCAGGGGCAAATGAAAGGGATCGTGAAGGCAGTGCTCACAAAGATAATGGCGAAGAGTTTCCTACATGTGAACCAAAACTGTGGCCACCAGATTGAAAAAGTATTTTTTAGGCCAATAAAAAGTCATGAGCAAGAGACACAAAAATAAATGCACGCCTTAGACACGAAGAGGAAACAGTGAAGGGCATGAAAAATAAAGAGAAAATCTTAAAAGCTACTACAGAGTTAACCTCATGAAGGAGACATAAATGTGAAAGAAAGCAGACTTACTAGTATTCACAGACTCCAGGAGCCAATAAAGTAGGGTCTTCAAAGCGCTGAGGAAACGAGATCTGTTATTCTCAAATTCTATACCCAGCTAAACAAAACTTCGGCAGGAATCAATAAAGAAATACAAAAATACACAAGGAAATATATTTTCATGCACAGAAGACTGAGAGGTCATGCAGCATCTGGAGACCCTCACTGATGAAACTACATGAAGCTCTATTTCAGCAAGAAGGGAGCAGAGAGAGAGAGAATGCTGGAACGTAAAATAAAACACACAGAAAGGGTAAATGCAGCAATCGATAAAATAGGTGGTTTGATTTATTAATTGTTAATTGTTTTGAATTACTGATCTGTGTATAGTTAAAGTAAATGGAGTTAAAGTCTGCTTATAATAGCAAAGGAGAGAGAGAGAGAGAGAGAGAGAGTTCTACGTACAGTGAAACTGGACTAAGGAACTTTTCTTGCTTGAGAAGAATAGAAAGAAATTAAATAACTTTAGGTGTTATTAGAAAAACAAGTACAATCAAGACTGTATTTTTTTTTTAATAAGGAAAGGGTAGCCTCTTAAAAACAAAAGCCCACTTAAATGGGAAATAGGTATTAAGGAGGGCACTGGTTATGATGAGCACTGGGTGTTGTCTGTGATGAATCACTGAATTCTACTCCTGAAATCAATATTACACTATATGTTAACTAACTAGAATTTAAATAAAACATTGGGGAAAAAAATAAATACAATTAAAAGCCCACCCAATCTACAGCTTTTGAACCAGTAAAGGAGAAAAAGTAAATAGCAAAAATGTGATGAGTTCAACCGGAGACGGGAAAGAGAAAAAGAGAAAACAAATTTAAAAAGTTACAAACAGGGGCTCCTGGGTGGCTCAGTCAGTTAAACATTGGACTTCAGCCCAGGTCATGATCTCACAGTTTGTAAGTTCGAGCCCCACATCAGGCTCTGTGCTGACAGCTCAGAGCCTGGAACCTGCTTTGGGTTCTGTGTTTCCCTCTCTCTCTGCCCCTCCCCTGCTTGTGTTTTGTCTGTCTCTCTCAAAAACAAAGATTGAAAAAAAATAATAAATAAAAATGAAAAGGTATAAACAAACAAAAAATATGAAAAACCAGGTGGCAGAAATAAGCCTATAACAGTAATCACAAAATATAAAACTGGATTGAAATCACCTATTGAAAGGCATATCTTTACGTTGAGTGAAAAAAGAAAAATATCCTGCTGAATACTGTCATAACGACACCCAAAACGTAACAAAAAGAGATTGACAATAAAGTGATAGAAAAAGACAGGCCAGGTGAGTCACAATTGATCCCACACTCTCAATGTTAGACCAAAGAGAGAGGGACCAGAGGAGTAAACATCAGTAAAAGCTCACCTCAAGAAGTGTGTTTAACATATTAAACACAAAGAAAGTAAAGGAGCTGAAGTAATAAACCTAAGAGCACACATTAATGACACAGAAAAGTAATTATCAAAAGATAAAGTTAGTTCTTTGGAAGACCAATGTTTAGCAAGAAAAGGAAACGTGGTAAGACAAAAAAATTAGTAATAGGATTTACATGGAGAGGTCTTACCAACAACAGTAGCTGTTCCTTAAATCAAAAGAGAAAGTATTAACTGAGTTAGAAAAACACAAGTGATTTTCTTCAAAGCTACGTAAATGATCACAACTTCGATAAGCAGCAGAAAGCCTACACACACTAATAACCACAACAGAAATGTATACTGATGGTTAGAAATCTGTGCCTCCCTCCCAAAAGGCACAGGGTAAGAAGGTTTTGTAGACAAGTTATGCCAAATCTTTATGGAAGAGCTGATCCCCATCCAAAGCAAACCGTTTCAGGGGCGCCTGCGTGGCTCAGTCGGTTGGGCGTCCAACTTCAGCTCAGGTCATGATCTCACTGCTCATGGGTTCGAGCCCCACGTCGGGCTCTGTGCTGACAGCTCGGAGCCTGGAGCCTGTTTTGGATTCTGTGTTTCCCTCTCTCTCTGCCCCTCTCCTGCTTCTGCCCTGCTTCTGCTCTGTCTCTTTCAAATATAGGTAAACGTTAAAAAAAAAAAACTAAAGAAAAAAATGAAGCAAACTGTTTCAGAGAATAGAGTAAGAAGGAAAACTGGCAAAGTGACTTTATGAGGCTAGCATAAGCTTAATAAACTGCAGAGCAGAAAAATAAAAGAACATTATAGACCAGTCTCACTTATGACAATTGATACAAAAATCCTATTAAAATGGTCTCAAATCAGTGTAGCAGTGTATAAAAATTATATCTGGAACAACTACAGTTTATCTTAGAGACGTAAGAATGTTCATCATTAGAAAATGTCAGCTTACGAGATTAAAGAGGAGAAAATGTATGATCAACCGAGTAAACGCTGAAGAAAAAGGCATTTGACAAAACTCCATACCTCTTCACAATAACTATTCACAATCACAGCAGATGAGGAATAGAAAAGTACTTCTTTAACTTGATGAAGATATTTATTAAAAACTAATGGCAAACATTATATGTAACTGTGAAACTGTAGACACGTTTTCATTAAAGTCAGGAGCCTAACAAGAATGCCACTATCACCTACGTTATTCATCACTGAATTCAAAGTCCTATGCAGTGCTATAGACAAGCAAAGCAAAAGTATAATAACTGGAAAGAGATGAAACTCCCATTATTTAAGACGACGTACCTAAAGACAAGATGATAAAATAGTTCGGCAAAATGACTGGAAGGGCATAAAAAAGGATCTTTCCAAATGAAAAGACACATACTGCATTCGTGGATGAGAAGAGTCAACGTGGGGATGCTAATTCTCCCCAAATCAATCTGAAAACCAATGCACTTTCAATCGAAATGCCACGAAGGTTACTATTTCACACCTACTAGAATGGAAAAAGATACAGTCACTTTGGGAAATAGTGTGGTAGCTTCTCAAAGGGCTAAACATAAAGCTTTTCCCTGTGTTTAAAAGGTGACCATCTAACCCAGTAATTTCACTGCTAGGTATATACCCAGAAGATGTGAGAACATGTATCAACACGAAATCTTGCATGCAAACGTTCACAGTAGTGTTATTCATAATAACCAAAGGGTGGAAAACCCCCAAATGTTTATCAACAGATCAATGGATAAACAAATGTGGCATGTCCATACAGTGGAATGCTATTCATCCCTAAAAAAGAAATGAAGTCCGGATTCAGTGCTACAATGTGGATCAACCTTGAAACCTTTATGCCAAGTGGAATAAGCAAGACACAAAAAGCTCCATGCATGATTCCATTTATATGAAATGTGGAGAACAAGCAAATCCGTGGAGACAAAAGTAGATTAGAGGTTTTTAGGAGCAAGGGCGAGGGGGAAGGGGGAGCGATCGCTAATGCACGTGAGGTTTCTTTCTGGGGTAATGAAAACATTCCAGAGCTAGATAGTAGCGATGTTTGTAAAACCTTGTGCATATACTAAAAACCATTGAACTGTACATTTTAAAAGAGTGAAATTTATGGCACGTAAGTTGTATCTCAATTTTCTAAAATTACTATCAAGGCTGTTGTGGTATGGGACAGGAATCATAAAATTCATATGGACATATAAAAAGCAAAAAACCGCTGTGACAATTTTGAAAAAAAAAATATGGGAGAGACTTTCTCTATTACATACCAAGACCTATTTAAAAACTTAGTAATAAGAGTTACATGCTATTGTTATAAGGATAGACAATTAAGCCAAAAAGAAATAG
The DNA here is from genome assembly GCF_046562875.1 of Panthera onca. Lineage (NCBI taxonomy): Eukaryota > Metazoa > Chordata > Mammalia > Carnivora > Felidae > Panthera > Panthera onca. The sequence goes on from NC_138350.1 coordinate 67,325,919, forward strand.
CGATCCCAGAAAGCAACTCATAGGTAGATGCAAAGTTGGTAAATGGCAAATTTGACATTACGAATCAGTAGGGAAAGGGTAGACTCTTCAATCAGTTTACCCATAAATGTAAAAAAATTAGATTGTACCCAACGAGGTTTAAAACAACAATGAAATTCCATTTCACACTCAGATTAGTAAGCATTCTATAATAGCTGTTACATGTTAGGAGAAAGGGCAAAGAATAGAAAAGGATGGGAGGGTTAAATGGTATCTACATTTTATTTCTAAAAATGTAAAGAATCCAAATCAAATATAAAATACTAAGATGGGTGAATGATGGCTCATCGTACACGATATTGGTTATATAATCTCTCTGTACGTTTCTACACATTTCAAATAATCTCTAATTTTTTAACTTCTGTGCAAATATCGCCTGCAGGAAATATGCCAAACCATGTAAAGTATTTTTTCTCAGAGTAGTGAAAATGTGGGTGATTTTCTCCTTGTTTCTGATTTTTCTATATTTTTCTTTCTTAGTTTTGCTTTCCTTCTTTCCTTCTTTCCTTCCTTCCTTCCTTCCTTCCTTCCTTCCTTCCTTCCTTCCCTTCTTTCCTTCCCTCTTTCTTTTCTTTCTTCCTCTCTTTTTTTTTTAACAATAAGCAGGTAGTATTATTCTAAGAAGGGCAACAATCCACTTTGTCACCGCTCTCCTGCTAAGAAACTCTCACTGCAACTTGAATAAAATCATAATTTCTGTAAATTTCATGGCATGTTATACGTTTCATGCCACTTCCACCCATCTGTGTCATGATAAGTGTGTGAAGCAGATAAGCAAAGACTCATGGTCAGTTGTTTGTTCTAGTCAAACCTGGTTATTAGTGATGGAGCTCAGTCAAGAACTGGTATTTTACGACTCTTAATCGCATGCTTTTCTTGGCTACACCAGCTACTATTCCTTAACAACCAAAATCGTCCCTTGGGATAAATGTATATAGCTACTCCCAGCTTCCAAATACTTATGCTCCAGGTGTACTTGTTAAATCAGGTATTTTGAACTTGAATCCCATTTTCTCATAAAAACAGCATTATGGTAGCCAAGTCAGGTTCACAGAAGGCACGGTCTCCAGCCGATGTCTCTTGTTAAGAGTTGTAACCAGCTACTGCTTTCAGTCATCTCTACTGGGATGATTCTCCAGGCATCCTAAACTCTGCATTTCTAAAACGAGGCCATTTATATTTCACCTGACGTTTCCCAGTCTTCCTTATTTTCATAAGTGCACCTTGGTCCACACAGTAGCCCCATCCAGAAACTTGGGAGTTCTCTGGGAGTCATCCCTCTTCCTCCTCAAACACCACTTACCCACCCTTGCTTGCCACTGTTGGAGTCTAAGCCTTCATCAAATTCTGTTGAGTGTGCCTGTAAAATATATCTCAGGTCCAGCTACTTGTCTTCATTCTCCTGCCCCTAATGTGCTCCAGGCCACCATCCCCTCCCCCAAACGCAGTCATTCTTGGACCCTTAGCAAGAAGGCAAACACCAGTCTGGTCTGCCATCTAGGGACCCTGACTCTCCTGTTTGGGGTGACTCTTAGGTCAATGGGCATCCGCTCTTGTCCTGGCTAAAGAGCTACTTGCAAAAGTGTCCTTACCGATGACCATTCTGGCACACATGCCTGGCTCTTGTCGTATACTGTCCTTTTCACTAACCTTTCCTTTCACAGAGCCTTACCCTTTGGGGCCTTGTCATTTCCAACCTGAAGCCAGAGCTATTCTTCCTAATGATAAGAAGGACTTACTACCGGGAAAGAATCACAAGTGAGCAAAACGGGACTTCATTAAAAGAAAGTTTCGCTCTCCAGCAACGGGAAATTAATTGATGAATTAATACACACCAGACCAGCCCTAATAACATTGGGTGAGGTGCAAGTTTTATCGCTACAGGAGGAAGTACAACACAGGCTGGTGAGGACACGCCTGAACGTGGGCAAGGGGTGCTGGGGGTCGGCCCTGCTTCATGGCAACTTGCGAGTTTCCTTCAACAGAAATCAGGAAGCATTCCCTCTAGCGCTAAATTTGTAGACAGACATCTTAGGTTTATAGTGAACATGAGTTCTAGAACTCGTAATTCGTAGCCACACAAATAGCACACGAGTTTCGCTGGGTTTTCGTTTTCGTTTTAAATGAAGCCCCTTTCTGCCAGGTAGCACGTCCTCTTTCAGGACACTGGGAGCAGGCAGAGCTGGCACGGGGCAAGTAGGAGTCTACGTATTCATAGGATTATGCATACTTGGGCCAGCAGTCCCAATGAAGCGAGACATGGGAAATCTAGGAAAAGATACTAGGTCCCAATAACACCCAACCCCTGGATGGTCTGAAATTCACTATTAGCTTATATTCATTGATTTAAGCATTAGGTTACTAGGCAATTTTGTTTACATTATTTTTTTATCATTTTTTAATGTTTATTTGTTTATTTTGAGAGGTGGGGAGAAGGAGAGAGAGAATCCCAAACAGGCCTCACACCGTCAGTGCAGAGCCCAGCGTGGGGCTGGATCTCACGAACTATGAGAACATGGCCAGAGCCAAAATCAGCAGTCAGACGCTGAACTGACTGCGCCACTGAGGCGCCCCATAATATTTTAATTTTTAAGTAATGTCCGCACCCAATGTGAGGATCGAACGCACAACCCAAGATCAAGAACCGCATGTTCCACCAGCTGAGCCAGTCAGGTGGCAATTTTTCCAATTAAAAATTCTTAGCGCTGTGACCCAGCAATTCCAGTCGTACATATAGAGCTGACAGAAACGCAAATGATCATTCACCAGAAGATATGTACAAGAAGAACTGCAGCAGCTTTGGTTCCAACAGTCCCAACCTAGAAATTATCCAGATGCCTATTCACAGTAAGATGGTGTTATGTTACTTTCACACAATGAAATACAATACAGAAACAAGAATGCACAAACTCCAGCTACTCCCAGGAACATGGACGAATTCCCAAGCGTAATGTTGAGTGAAATAAGGCAGACGCAAAAGAATAATGCTACATGATCCCATTTATATAAAATTCAAACATGGTCAGGACTCAGCTATGATGTTAAAAGGACAGCGGTTACTCTTGGGATTGTGATAATGAATGGAAGGTGGCTTCTGGAATGCTGATCATATTCTATGTCATGATCTAGATGCTGGGTTCATGGGTATTTCGTGTGAAAAGTGACTGAAGCATGCACGTATGATGCCTCATTTTTTTCTATGTATGGAGTACTTCGAACAAAAGGAAAAAACAACACTGATGAGAGTGCACAGGAGTTGACACTTTCTTACACTGGAGAATGCAAATTAGTATAGCTTTAAGAGAAAGAATCTGGCAAGGTTTATTAAACCTTTAAAAACTGCATATCCTTTTACCTAGCAATTTCAGCCCTAGAAATTTACCTTCAGGAAACAATGCGAGTGTACAATGGTAACTGTCATGAAATTATTTGTAAAAGAGAAAATTTGGAAATAAATGGTGAACACACGTATACCTGTTGCAGCCACTAAAATATGTTTTATATTAAAATATTTAATGAAAGGAATTCAGGAGACTTTCATTTCTTCTACTTTCTATTTTTTCCCCCAATTTTCCCACAATGTATCACATGAGAAAAGAGCTATTTATAAATCTATAAACGCAAATGTCCACGCAGAAATTAACAACTTAATTCAACATTCACTCAACAAGTGTTTCCTGAAATCTTCCATTGCCAGGCACTGAGGATAGTAATGAATATGGCTTAGGGACTGCTCTCAAGAATCTCAGTCTAGTCAGACTTGAAGGTCAATATCAATTATTAACATCTGATGCAATTGGAAGAGCAACCAATGTGAAGTCAAAACACATGAATTCAGGCTCAGCTCCACCCTTTATATAACCTTTTTTTTCCAGCACCTTGGGAGGTGAGGTCCTCTCTATTCATCAGCTCTTTCATCTGTTAAAAAAGAGCTCTCCTAGTTACCTCACCTCGATGTATTCAGCTGCAAAGGAGACTCCAGTGAGCATGCTCTGAAGATGTAGGCTGTAAATATCACCATCAGGTTATTCTTTACGTCATGAGCAAAAGGAGTACATGTATGCTCTCCAGTTCTATGAAGAAACATCATGGCCCTCAGCCTCAATGTTACCCTATCCTGCCCTGAGCCTTGCTCTTGGTGCCAGCATCCATGATAGAGTGACTACTGGTTAAAGGCAGAGGGAAGTTCTTTTTCATCAGTGACTTCCAGTTGCATTGCATGGTGGCAGAGAACACGGTCTGTGGGATGTTGGTTCTTTGGCATCTGCTGAGTCTTCCTTAGTGGTCTTGTCCATGCTCAGTTTCTATAAATGTGTGCTTGAAAAGAAGGTGTAGTTTCCATTTGTAGGGTGTCGTGTCATGTATAGGTCCACTGGCTGATGTCTTGTTTGACCCTTTTATAGACTTACAAGTTTGTATCTCTTTGATCATGCTAAAAAAAAATCTATAGGAATTGTGGATTTGTCCTTTCTTCCTTTCAATTTCTGCTTGCCTTATTTTGAAGCTATGTTGTTAGGCACATAAAAATTCATGATTATTATATGTCCTAGTGGATTGTCCCTTTTATCACTAAGCAGTGATCCTTTTTCTCAACTTATACTTTATTCTTTGTTTTCTACGTTGTTAATAACATTGCAACACCAGGGGTTTTTGTTTTGTTTTGTTTTTAATGTCTGCATAGCATATTCTCTTTCAGCACTTGGCTTTCAATGTCTTTGTATCAGAAAATAGTATGTGTGTGCCTTATAAAGAGTAGAAACCTAATTTTGTCCCCTTTTAAAAAATTCTTTTATTTTTCAATATAAAACTTTCTGTCTTTAATGGGAGAATTTTATCTGTTTGGAGTATGATATCAGCTTGGGGTTCCATTTTCTCATGGGTGCATTTTGTTTACTTGTTTTTGTTCTTCACTCCTGGCCCTTGGAAGATGGCACATTGCTTAGTGGATTCCCTGGGATGATGAGCAAGTGTCCACAGTTATCAATTCACAGAAGAAACTGCCCTTCGTGGTTCCTGCCATTAGTTTCCCAAACACAAGGACCCAGACCTGAGCTCCCCATACCTTGAGGGACTGGGGAGTAATCAGTTTGTATTCATTTTACCCTATATTATGTCTCATACCTGTGAGGCCTTTGTCTCCTACTATGCTCAGGGGGGTTAGTCTCTCTCCTAACAATATCCCTTTCTTGGTTTGAAGCCTGGCCTCCAAATACCATTTTGTTGGGTTGAGGTTGTTGTCGTCCCGGCCATCTTGGCATAAGACATCAAAATCAAGCAGGTGTCTGCGTGGGTATGTCAGGGGGATGGGAGGATTGTAGATTACGTCTTTGTCAGCTAGATCCACCGTGGTAACCAGATGTAAGACAATGGAGAAAAGACAGTAGAAAATATCCTCAAAGTGTTGAGGTGATTGACACCCTAGAATTGTGTACCCAGAAAAATGAGCTTTTAGGAATGAGAATGAAATGAAGACTTTTCTCCAAAAAAAAAAAAAAAAAGCCCTGAAAGTAAAAGAGAGATCACCACCAACAATTATGTAATGAAGGCATTTCTAAAAGATAAACAGTGACTACTTAATGATAAAATGTTTAATTCATCAGGAAAATATAATAATTATTCTAAATGTGTATGTCGTAATAAAATATCCTCAAAATATGTGAAGAAAATTTCGGTAAAAGAACAAGGAGAAATGAGCCAGACACAGCATTAGAGTTGGAAATTATAAAACTCTTCTCACAGTAATTGGTGGATTAAAACAGATACCACACACAAAAATATAGGAGTTTTGGACTTCTGTGAATAATTGACTTCTAGCTGTGAATAATTGAGTTGGATTTAATGCAAAGCCGTGCACCCCAAATTAGAGAACATATAATCTTGGGTTCACACACAATATTTTTTTTGAGAAAGAGTGAGAGTGCAGAAGTGCACTTGCGAGTGGGGGAGGGGCAGAGGGAGACAGAGAGAGACAGAGAGAGAGAGAGGGAGAGAGAGAATCTTAAGCAGACTCCACACTCAGTGCAGAGCCCAGTGCAGGCTCCATATCACAACTGTAAGATCATGACCCGAGCTGAAATCAAGAGTTGGACACTCAACTGACTGAGCTACCCAGGCACCCCACCTAGAACAATTTTAAAACCTGACCAGATATAAAGCAATGTCAAATAATTCCAAAGAATAACACAGTCAATGATCCTTGAATTTAATGCCAATAAATTAGAAATCAGTAACAAAAAATAACTAAAACAACAAACAAATGAAAATCATATTTGTAAATTTAAAAATACTGATTTAAGGCAAAAATCAGAGCAGAAATTTTAAATACTTAAACTGAATGATAATGAAAAAAATCTATCACACTTGTAGGGTGCAGATAAAGCCATATGTAGAGGAAGATTTATAGCCTTGAATTCTTATATTATATATAAAAAAGGTTAATTAATAATGACCTAAGTTAGAAAAAAAGACAACAGAATAAAAGCAAAAAATATAGAGAGGAGAATAGAAGAAGAAGAAATTAACAGAATGGAAAATAGAGATACAATACAGAAAGTTAACAAAGCAAATAGATGTCTCTTTAAAGACTAGCCTATGGAGAAACTGATTAAAGGGGGAAGGACGAGGAGAAAAGGAAGACAGTCAATGTTAGGAAAGGAGGGGAGCTAACCTTAGGTACTATAATGACTTTTAAAGATGGTAAGAAAATAGTGTGAAGAACTTTAGGCCAATATATTTGAAAACTTAACTGAAATGGACAAATGCCTAGAAGAATATAATTTACAAAAATGGATTCTAAAACAAATAGAAAACTTGATGAGTTTTATAATCGGCAAATACACTGAATAAGCAACTTAAAATCTCCCGACAAAGAAAACAAGAGGCCCAAATGGTTTTATGGGCAAGTTCTGTCAGACATGCCTTAAGTAAACCATTTCATCGTCTATGTAATCTTCTTAAGCATAAGAGAAGAAAGCCTATTTTGTAACCCATTTTGTAAGGCTAATGAAAACCTCAGACCAGGAGAGTCTGAAAAAAGGAAAATTACAGGCCAATCTTCCTCATGGATAAAGATCCAGAAAAGCTGAAAAATAATAGGTAAACCAAATACAGACATATATTTTAAAAATATGTTATGTATCACTACCAAGTTGAATTTTTCCAAGGAACTGGGAAAAGTAACTTAACAACAGAAAATCTCTGGTGTAATTCACCAGAGTAATGGATTAAAGGAAACTAATCATACAATCATCCGACAAAAGGGGGAGGAAAGCATGAGATAAAATGTAATGGGGCTATTCCTGATTAAACTCTTAGCGAGCTAAGAATTAAATGGAGCTTCCCTACCTTGATAACGGTTAGCTAACATGCTACAACCATCATACTTCATGGTAACATACTGGAAGCATTCCCTTTCCTCAGGAGCCATACCAGGCCCCCTGCCATCCCTGACTGTATTCGATTCTGTATTGGATACGCCTAGGTAGGACATTAAGGCAAGAAAAAGAAGCCACGGGTGGACAAACTGGAAAGGAAGAAATGAAACGATCGTTACCTGAATATGATATAGTCTTTTATAGAGATCTAGAAGAATTTATATCAATGCATTAGAATTATGAACAGAAAGACTGCTAGTTATAAGATCACTATACACAACAACACATACGCACCTGAAAAAAAATTATATCTGTCTTTATAAATATGTGTCATTTGGTATTAGAAAGAATTCATATCTAGTGCAACCGAAAACTGCAAACGGTTGATTGAACTTCACTGACCGATCGGGGCCATATAGCAGCACTTCTATCCATTACATAGTAAGAGGCATTGATCAGGAAGAGTGAGAGTATTCACACACTGTTACTGGGCGTGTAATTAGGTTTTCAAAAACATTGGAGAGCAAACTAGAGACACGTGTCTCCTAAGACCCAGAAAATTCACTTCTAGGTACATTCTTCACTCTCAGTCTCTCACACTCGTGCACCAGGAGACAAGTTCAGGGATATTAACCATGGCATTGTAACAGCAAAAGAATTAGATGCAACACAAAAGTCCATCAGCGAGAGACTGGTTTGGTGACCTGTGGAATATGATGCAGCGATGGAAAAGGAGGCAGATCCAAATGTACTGTCACAGAAATGTATTAAGTAAAGCAAAGAAAACCAGGCAACTGCAGAAAATGGAATACAATTTTTTAAACACCACAAAACATAATTAGGTATTTACATATGCATTCATTTAACTACCATATGCCAGGCATGCTTTTAAGTGCTAAGGCTACCACGGTGGTAAAACAAACAACACAGAAGCCTACCCACGTGGTGCTTACGTTCAAGGGCACATACCTAGATATGGATCTTTGGGCTTTATGTGGACCTAGGTGCACGTCTGGGCATAGAGGAAGTCTTAACAGTAGTTACCACTGAAGATAGAAACAATGTGGACATTCACGCAATGAAATACCATATAGCAGTTAAAATGAATGAACTTGATTGATGTCTATGTAGCAATATGGATAGGTGTTTTATGTGCTTCGGTCCCCTAATCTTGTTAAGGGTCAGTTTCCACGTGTGTTAAAATAGGGTTATAATACTTATGCTAGTACCTTTTTATGGGGTTGTTGCATGATTTCAAAGAGACAATTCATTTAGGGAATTTGGCATGTAATGGGTGCTCAATAAACGATAGCTAATACTATTTTTACAAAAGGGAGGAAAGAGGCCTAAACTGTCCACAGGACCGTGTCAAGCAGTTCCCGTGCCTGTGGGTTCCGGCTGGGGCTGCGTGTGACGAGGTCCAAAGGCCGCAGTGGCAGGGCCCTTGGGAAATGGACAGGGCCCTGTCCAACCTTGCTTCCCGCGACAGTCCCAGACACACTAGGGGTGCTCCCTTTGGGCTGCCCGAGCTCCTGAGGACAAGGCGGGTGATGGCTTCTGTAGGTGGAAGGGTTTGCAACCTTCAAGCCAGGTAGTGGTAAGCCAGTACAGAATGTCCTTTGATTCGCTGGAAGATCCTAATTATCTTGAGTTGCTGATCAGAACTGCTCCCTTAGAGTGTTTTTGAGGGTCATTAGGAACATGGAGGGGAACACCGGGGAAAGCCTGTTCTTTCTTCCCTAGGCAGACAACGGGGCCTTATTGTTGGAAAAACAAAAAGAATGTGCCCTGGACTGGACTATTAATCATCTCTGTGTCCGGGCCTGCGTCTCCTGGCCCTGCACGTTCTTCCCTACTCTAGGAAAGCAAGGCTCCATCACTTTACCTCAGAGCGTGTTTGGCTGATCAGACACCCCCTCTCCCCGGCTCCAGGGGGCCGCAGCCAGGCTGGCCTGGGCAAAATCATGCGTGGGTGTCACTGGGTCCAAAACCCTTCCCCTGCCACCTGCCTTGCCCTCCTCCTCCTCCAATGCCCGGACAGACAGTGACTGAAGGTCAAAAGTCCTGGCCCAGGATGCCCTATCAAGTGTTTCTCACTTCTTTGAAATTGTGAAAACGACATTCTCCAGAGTCTAAAATGAGAGTCTCCTCAAGTAATAGTTATTCATTTGGAAAGTCAAAAGCATTGACTGCCTGTTAGCATTTCCCCAGCCTGAACCCTAGGTAGTCACTCCAGAGCTTTCTGCTCTCGGGACAAAGTATAAAGGAGCCCTCGGTTTGGTGCACTGGGCATCTTCAGTAAGAACACACCTCCACTAGATTTAGAGGCTTTGGCTAAAAAGTCTCTGGCTTGTAAACAGGGCATTATAGCAGCCTTAGAACACGAAGTAGCTAAACTTTTACCGAAACGGGCACTTCTCACCCCATCTCCCATCCTCTTGACTTCTAGGTGGTCCCACAGACTCAGGGGGAGCTGGGGACCCAAACCTCCAGGGATTTTAGAAAAGGAAAGACAGTTGGATCTTCTTCTATCCAGTTGGCCTGGATTCAATCAACCAGAAAAGCTATTCCCATAGCTAGGGGATTAAAATCCAAGGGAAACTCGGAAGTAAGTTGGCAATAGCCCCAAAGAGAAAGCCAAAGGAGAAAGCTGGATGAAACCCAACTTCTGAAAGCCATGGCCTCCTCACTCACTCACTGGGATGGATGGTGTCTTGGCCTGGTTGTTACGAAAATCGTCTTCATGTTTAGGTGGCAGAGCAAATTTGGAAAGTGCTTTAAAATCATTTATGTTCATAGACCTATAACTAATCACAATATTGCACCGTTCCATAACCACAGCTGTCGTGATCTCTGTAGTCTGAGTGGTTTCCAGTGCTCTTGACTAAGGAGTGGTACCACTGTGGGCGTGAGGAAGGGGCTGGGAAGGAAAAGGCAGTCAGGGGCATTGGTCAAGTCTGGAGGTGGATCGAACTCACACCCTATAGGACACAGACACCAGCTATTGAAAACCTCTAATGGGGACTCGGCCTCTTGAAAATTACTACATCTGTTAAGCGCTCGCAAAGTCTCAGTCACTGTATACACGTTCCCACGCACGTTCACGATTCCTCTACGCGGCAGTTCCATCAGCCCGTTCCGTGGAGGGGGAAACTGAGGCACAGAGAGGTTAAGTTACTCAGCCAAGGTCATACTGCTAGTGAGGACAGAATAGAGTTTGGGATTAGGCCTGTCTGACTGCACAGCTTTTCACTATAAGCCACTGCCTCTCTCATTCCAAGCGGCCCAGACCCACTGACGTACCCAAGATAGAAACCAGCTGTATGTATTGAGGCACCTGCCCCCCAGGGGGGCCTAGTTTCACACCAGAACCAGCTACATAGGACTCTGTTTCTTCTTCTTTTACTTAAAAAAAAAAAATTTTTTTTTACATTTATTTTTTATACAGACAGAGCACAGGTGGGGGAGGGGCAGAGAGAGAAGGAGGCACAGAATCCGAAACAGGCTCCAGGCTCCAAGCTGTCAGCACAGAGCCCGACGCGGGGCTTGAACTCAAAAACCACGAGATCATGACCTGAGCCGAAGTCGGACGCTCAACCGACTGAGCCACCCAGGCGCCCCAGTCTGCTTTATTCTTCTAACACCCTGCTCTCCTGCGCCTGACCTTGGAGAGGCTGGAAACAGTAGCCGGCAGGAGGGAAGGAGAGGGACAAGCAGAGAGAAAATATGCCAGCCATACCCCATCTCTTCTGCAGATCCCAAACCCTGGCAGAGACCCGGGAGTGAGGCAGGTGGGAGGAAAAGCCTGGAACTGGAAACTGGATGAGATAGGGAGGCTTGGGTTTTTAAACCGGGTGGGATTCTCAACACCTAAAAATGAAGCCATTCATTAATACCTGGGTGTGAGCAGAAGAGCTGGGGGATCCGCACAAGACTGGATCCAGGGTCTGGAGAGAAGAGCTCGAGGTGTGGTCCAAAAACCAGTAAAGTGAGAAAAAAGAAGCTCTTTCATGCTTTCACCCACAGAGCCTGGCTCACGGCACAAAAGTCCGGGAATCTGCTACCCCTCTGCCGCTCATCGTCGATCCCTCCACGCTGACACATCGCCCAGCAGTGACTGACCTGACTGACGTCCAGCCTCCCTAGATGGCCACCTCGCTGAGGGTAGGAGCTGTGTCTTGCTCAGTATTGCAGCTTTCGTTAGCAACGTGTCTGTGGACGCTCAATAAAAATTTGATGAACAAATAACCAAACACCCAAGACTGTCAATCACCAATTGGCATTTATCACTCACATCACCTCCCGTCTCCTCTCCTTCTCTTTTTGACACCGGTTCAACCTGGTGGAGATGCTAACAAACTTCCCAGTAGCCCCCAAATAAGGAGGAAGGGAATCAGGAGCAAAAAACGGTCTGAAGACTGGGAAAAAAAAACCAAAAAAACAAAAAAACCCAAGAATGAGTCATCAAAGGGGAAGAGTGTGGCACTGGAAGAAAACCCGTAGCAAGAGAACCTCTCCCCTCTTCCTTATGATGCAAAGGCAAAAAGGTTTAGCAGCATCAGCCATTTGGTCCAGAACATCGCTACGATTTAGCAGCATTTTTTAAACTCCCCCGAGAACAATGAAATGAAATGAGACAGAGATGCTGGCCCACGGTGGCGGTGCTTCCGTGGCAGGGTGCTGCGGCCAGCTCAGGAGTCATTAGGGGGCACGAGATATGTGCCTCCCTGGAGAAGGGTGAGCAGGTTGCTCTGGTGTTTCAGGATGCCCCGTCCCCCGGGACCCAGGGAGACCGTGGCTGCAGAGGCCAACGAGGGGGGCTCGGCAATCAGCAGGTGCTTTCCGCGCATTCCAGCCCAGAATTCTGCATTAATCACCTGCAGGAGGCACAATGGGCAGATGGGAGGGAGTTGCAGGGAAGGAGGCAAACAGGCAGCCTAGGCAGCTGCTAAATTTAGCCTGGTCCCCAAAGCAGGACTTAATTAAATTAATCCTGCACACACACCCCTCCACCCCCCAGGCCTGGTTCCCAGGTGGGGTTTTTTCCTGTGTGTAGCTTGGCTCACATTATAACATGGGCCTCCAAACGTTGATCCCCTTGACAGGTGCCCCAGGCCAGCTCCTCTGGTGCCCGTGTCGGGAAGGATGCGCAAGTTTCCGGCTGTCCTTGCTGCTCCTGAAGTGTGGGGGGCGGCCCAGAGCAAGGCCATTGGTGAGGCTGTGCCAGGCAGACCTGCTCCACCTGCTGAGATCGACCTGACACTTGGCCACCCCCCCTCCGTCCCTAAATCAGGCAGGGCCCTCACATCGGGGCAAGCATTCTTCTGACCAGCCCAGGCTCCAGTTTCCACACGGCCAAGACCGGCTCTTCCCCGTCACCGTCCCCATGAAGACGGCTTCACCCCCTCCAGCATCTGCAAGGCAGTTACTACGGCTGGCCTCGGAGCAGCCCCAGGGGCATAGCAGGGAAGGTCATCATTGTCCCACATGTCAGTGGAGCGAGCTGTTGGTTTCCAAATCTCCACTCTGATCTCTTCCCTGCACATGTGTAACTTCACCACCCTGCCACTTACTGCCGTTTACATAAGCTGAGCAACTGAATAGGAATTGGGAGACCTGGGGCCTGGTCTCCCCCTACTGATGTAGGAAAGCAGACAGCGGACAGTGTTCTGCTCTGGCATCCTGTTCCCCGTGGTGGAATGGGATATGAGAAGGCAGGCCCAGGGCTGAGCACAAAAGTTGGCATCGCTCGGGAGGCTCTCTAGACTGTGCTCGGGCCTCCCTTCCTCCCGCACAGCGGAGAAGCCCGGGTCTCAAACTCCATCAGGTGCATCAGGACCACCTGCAGGCTGGCGAAACGGGGTGCTCCCCGCCCACCCACCCACCCAGAGTCTCTGCTTCAGCAAGCCCAGCGTGGGGCCTGAGGATTTGCATCCTAAGATGCCCCCAGATGAAACTGATGCTACAGGTTCAGAAACCACACTTGGACAGCCGCTGCTCTGGCTGATCACCATTCCCCAGGGCTTACAAGTGTTTTAGACTTGCTGAGGGCTATTTTGTGGGGGCAGAGGTAGGACCAAACTCCTGGTCCCAGGTGACCTCCAGTCCGGTGTTCCTTCCTTCCAGGATGCTTCCTCCCTGTAAGTGAGGGGAGTGGGATCCAGTGGTGGCAGGAGCTGGAAGCTTCTCCCTTCCCTGGCCGCCCACAGAGTCGCTCGCCTTCTGGGACCCAAGCCCAGGAAGATTCAGGTTATAATGTTTTTAGCCTGAGGGAGTTACCTACTCCCAGTGGTCAAATTCAATTCAACAGAACTTCCTGGAGCTCCTTCTATGTGCCTGGCCTAGTTTGGGGCTAAAATGGTTCAAGAGGCACGAAGCAGCTTCAAATCCACAAGGAGCTTAAGCTCTGGATGGCAGGCCCCATAGTGCTCCAAAGGAAAAAAACCCCATATCATCTGACTCCTCCTTCCTTCCCTGACTGAGTCTGTCAGCGGCAGGAGAGTCACAGGCTGAGTGGGTGGTGAGGTGAGAGGGGTGGGAAAGGGGTCCATTTCTGAGAAATGAAAAATCCTAGGAAGGAGCATTGCATTGGGCCAATGAGCGAGATAGCTGCACGGCATAAATCCTTCTCCACCGGCACCTAAGAGACAGTGCCCAGAGAGGAAGTCATGTGCAGACCAGTGGGTTTCCTCAAACCAAAGGCCCTGCTGGGGAGCCTCAAAGGGTCTCTGCTGAAGCGTTACCACTGAGTGCCCAGCCCGAATTCCAGCATTTCATGAATCTCTTCCCCTCTTATTTTTTTCTCTTTAAAGTTTTTCTTTTTGTTTTCTTCTCCTCTCTCTATTTGCCTTTTCCTAACTTTTGCAAATAATTATGTTATTTTTTTTTTAATGTTCATTTATTTTGAAAGAGAGAGAGTGCGCACAAGCAGGGGAGGGGCAGGGAAAGAGGGAGAGAGAAAATCCCAACACTGTGAGTGCAGAGCCCAACACGGGGCTCGATCTCACAAACCATGAGATCATGACCTGACCTGAAATCAAGAGCTGGACGCTTAACTGACTGAGCCACCCAGGTGCCCCAATAATTATGTTATTTTTTAAAAGTTAGATAATATAAGCACACAGTACAACATCCAAACAGCATGAAAGAACATACGGTAGAAAGAAGCTTCTCTCTAGCTACGTGTGCTGAACGCCCTGGGTCTCCTCACCGAGGGGACTGTGCTGTCTGCATCCTGTGAGTCCTTCTAGAGATACGTTATCCGCTTGCCAGAATATTCGTACATGGGCTCTTCTACACAGACAGTGGCTTACTGCACACACTAAGGCATACCTTGCTTTTTGTCCTTTACGTGTTTGTTTAATCACAAAATATTCTAGATATTCCGACAAACAGTGAGTGCTATAACAAACTCACCTGCGCCTCCACCATGGTCACATGTCACAACCGTGCTGTGTTTGCGTTTGGATTTTGTTTTTATTTTTTACTTTCTTTTTAATGTGTACTTATTTATTTTGAGAGAGAGCACGCACACACAAGCACACTCCAGCGTGAGCGGGGAACAGAGAGAGAGAGAGAGAGAGAGAGAGAGAGAGAGAGACAGAATCCCAAGCAGACTCCGCACTGTCAGCACAGAGCCTGACACGGGCTTTGATCCCACACATCGTGAGATCCTGACCTGAGCCGAGATCGAGAGTCAGACACTTAACCGACTGAGCCGCCCAGGTGCCCCTGGATTTTGTTTTTAGAAATAAAACCTTCCAAGTGCTGTTGGGGCCCTGGGGACGGGTCCACATCTCCGCCCTCCTCAGAGCAAAGCTCGACCGCGCAGCGGCTGTTTACAGTCTCTAACGTCTCTGCTTGTCCCCCTGTCTCTGTGCACCCCCTCCTACCTGAGGAAATCCCTTCTGGGCTGAGATGTGCTCAGTGCTGCCGCAGTCCATCTAGAACACGGCGGGCTCTCCCAGTTATTTCCGGGTTACCCTAACAAATGAGGTGCTATCAGAACGCAAGTGGGCATTGCTACAGCGCCGGGCTGTTGCGGGCTATTTCGAACCTCGCAGACTCTCAAATAGCATTGTCCCCTTCAGTCAGAAGTCATTGCAAGTGGCATACATCACGGCTAAAAATCAATGCCTGCTAATGTCCCTGCAGGAAGGCAGAAACATTAACCTCGTGAATTCTCCTTCTGTTTACACACTCATTAGGAGGAGAAAATGTTAGCTGGGTTGGGTCAGGCTCTTTGCCACCTCAGAGGTGGTCCTGCATGAAAACGCACACCTTCGTCTTGGCACGGCCCGTGTCACACGTTCAATGCCTATGGCAGCTACAAAGTGCAAATTCTGGCTCTTTTCTTTACAGGCAGTAAGTACTCGAATATCAAAGTAAGAGCTGTGAGCTGAGACTGCCTTGTTGGTCTTTCTGTAAACTGGAGCTGGGGACAGACCTGCTGTTGTTCATCCCACTGAGGACACAGGCCTTTCCTTGTTGGAGGGATGGCTTTGGATGCTCACGTGGGGGGCTGCGGCTCAGAAGGCAGCCCGCTGCTCTACACCTAACTGCTTAAGGCCTTCCTGTCTCCACAGCCACCTCCAGCCTGGGAAGCCGAGCCGCAGAGACCTTCCCGGCTGTGCTAGGGCACTCTGCCCCACAGTCTCCCCCACTGCTGCTGGCCCTGACCAATGCCACATCAGTTCCACTCAGAGCTGGGGACGCTCTAGAGACAATCCTTGTCCTTCAGTCATTTTCAAATGAGACGACTGAGATCCAGAGACAAAGATGCCCGGTGGCCCGGGGTACCCAGCAGACTGGCCCCAGGGGAGCCCTCAGAGGGCCAGTGTCCCTTAGCAGGGCCAGGCCCCAGCAACTGGGGCCAGGGTGGGAGTGAGAAGTTCTTCTCAGTCCCTGGCGCTGTCCCAGCCCCTTTCCCCTGCTCGTGCTCTGGTCCCCAGGTGCTTTCCTAGCTCTGGTGATCTTTTCTCGAGCGCTGGGCTCTCATCAAAACCTGCCCTCAAGACAGCAGAACAGAAGAACACAACGAGTGATTCTGTGTGCATGTGCATTTTTGCAAGGCAACTGTGGCCAAATCATTCAGAATTGGGAGCTGGTTGGCTGCATGGTTTCCGAGGGGCAGAGAGGCCTTCCAGGCTCCCCCACTCAGTCTCACGCCCATTCTCCTCTAAAGACACAGACGTGAGTGGTCCGGTCCTGTCCCTGCCTCAGAAATGCATCCCCCCCCAGAGGTCCTGACCCCAGAGATGACGGACCGGGAGACAGGACAGGAGACAGGACGCAGGGTGGAGGGAAGGCTGAAATGATGACCCGGGAGGGTGTTGCTCGGCAACAGAAATGAAGGGGGCTTGGCTCAATGAGAGGGTAAGTCTCTCCTGGGTCTGTGCAGCATGACCTTTCTCAACGTTCAACGCTCAGCACTCGTGAAGGTAAAGAAATGAGCTTCTAGTATCATGGGGAAAGACTTGCGTTTCCCTTATGCTCACTATATTCTCAAAGTTCCCTCCACACCCATTCCCTGCCACCAATACTCATAAGGATGGCTATGATTTATGCCGGGGGTTCTTCTCACTTTGGAAAGCATCCTAGCATTTGTGACTTGACTTGACCCTCACAAAGGACAGAAGAGGTATGTTCTTGGCCTCTTCTGGCACAAACATAAATGACAAGGAAGGTAAAGAGGTGAACTGGATTTGGAAGCCGGATCTCCCCACTACCAGACGTGGTTCTCTCTATCCTGGACATCCTGGGAGCTGTTACCGGAAGGCTGAGATGCCAACCAAGGGGAGAGGTGGGGCGAAAGATGGCAGAAATGAGAGGGGAGGGTGGCAAATGATGTGGATGGGGCAAAATGCCATCCACATCTCACCCAAGTCCACCTGTGGGTGAGAAGGAGTCAGCCAGGGAGGCGGGAAGATGGCAGAGGCTAGAAGGAGGATGAGAAACACACCAGGCAGAACACAGCATGTGCAAAGGCCCTGTCGGGGAGAGAGAGAAGTGGGCTCCTTTGAGGAGTGAAAATGGTGAGGGTGTCGATGTTATGTCTGTCTTCCTGCCCACTAATATGAACTGACATTGATTATGAATTTTTTACGCCACGCCTACACCCAAAATGGATTTGTGGCCACTTACATCAAAGTAACAGATATTACCGACTAAAGGGAATCCTAAAAGACCACTCACAGAGCAAATGCCTTGCACAGGAACCCCGGGGGCCCTGTTACTACCCACGTTCTGAAGTCTGGGGCAGCGCCTGAGAGTCTGCATTTCTAACAAGCTCCAGGTGACGCTAAGAACCCCACTTCAAGGAGCAAAGCTGGCAGCAAGGTGCCAGAGCAGCCCTGCTAACCTCGCTGCACAACGAGGGTCACCTGGGGAGCTTTTACGACATAAAGACGCCAGAGCCCCACCCAGTCCCATTGATCAGACTCTCTGGGGGCGGGGTCTAAGCCTCAGGATGTCTTAAAAGCTCCCCCGGTGATCCTAATGCGCAGTCGGAGTTGAGAACACCAGGCTGGCCCCTTCCCAGCGTTGGGCGTATCAATCATCTCCGCCCGGCAAATGAGTTGTGAACGCAGTCTCCCTCGTGAAACAGAATTTTACCGGCAGGGAACGTGCAGCCTCTGGAATAGGAAAACAGATGTTTCTGCCCCAAGTAGGAACCATACTTTGTCAGAGCCGGGCATCTAATTCCACCTCATTTTCCAGCTGAGGCTACTGAGGTCTGGAGCCCACCCAGATGGTGAGTGGCAGGGCCAGGACCATCCGGGGCTCTTCCCACCCACCCCCCTGTGGATGTTAAGCAGGAAGTCTCCCTGGAAGGACGCAGGGCTGGATGGGGCGGGTGGGTTGGGAGGAGCTGCAAGTGGTGGGGGGACATCCAGAATGGAGACGGTGGAAAAAGGCAGGAAGGGGAGGCTACCCCTAGTTCCTTTCAAACCACAGGATTCAGGTGGCGGCTGCTCTGCCCACTCAACAGAAAGGCCTGGAAGGCTCCTGTGAAGCAGCAGGTAGGGCAGATACAGCCAGGAGACGCTCTCAGGGCAGGGACGGGTCAGGAGCCCAGAGGGCAGCACTGCCGCAAAGCTGGGACCTACCTGGTTGAGGACTTACTTCAGAGAGGGCGTGGGCAGGGCATAGCCTAGGGCAGGCTTTTAGGAAGTTTCCAGAGAAGCAAAAGCATCCCATAGTGAACCACCCGCTGCACATGCCCTCGGAGGACTCAAGCCCATTATTTACCTGCCACAGGTGAGGAATGCCATGATCGTTCTTTTGGGGACACCCAGGCACCAAAGGCAGATGGAGAAGGTAGAGGGGCAGGAGATGCTGAGTCAGAAAAGAATACAGAGGACACAACAGTTGGCCATGGGCTCTGAGAGGGCTGTCTGCGCAGACGGGGCCAGAATGGAGAGTCATGCTAAGTGGGTAGGGAGTGGGTGCAAAGTGTGGCTCAAGCTCACAAAGAGCTCTCTGGCAGTGACTGTTATCTGAGGGTGGGATCTGCCTTGCAGCGTGTGAGCCCTGTGCTGGAGCCATCTGGGCAGAGACTAGATAGGCCGGCATCCCGGAGACTATGGGAAAACTGGCTGAGCAGTGGGAGGTGGGGTGAGAAGCCTCGGCTGTTTTCTTCCAGACCAGCCAGAGGAAGCACCCTGATATTTGACCTCGAGGGAACACAGACTGGATTCTTCAGAAAACCAGCTCTCATCCCATCTAGAGAAGACAGCGTCCATCTGCCATCTCCCAGGCAGGAAGGTTGGGGGGGGGGGGGGGGAAGCCAACGCCCAGCCCCAAGGTTTCTGAGAGTTCTCAGGGGGAATACATTGTTCGTCACCTCCACCTCTGATGTCTGGCTTTTGTAGAGTTCCCCACCCCCCCTCCAACGTGAGTTGAGGCCACTTCTCTAGCTCCGTCCGACGATCCCTCTGCCCCTGTCCTTGGACTTCCTCCCATGCCCCCATCATGGCACACACAGGCGGGGCGAGGAGAAACACATGCCACTGGAGGTTCAGGACTGGGGAGAGCGCAGGGCCATCAGGAATTTTAAACTACTGAGCAGACATCTGCTGTTCTTTGCTGCTCCCTTGGCCGTCTCCATTCATGCAATCCCAGGCTCCAATCAGGTCCTTCCTTTTCTCCCTTCTTTGCACTACAATTCCTGTTCTTCTTATACAGAGGGGTTCTTTTATATATATATACATATAGTCTTTCTTTTTCTATTCATGCCCTCAAGGACTCATCTCTCACCCAAATGACCTATCAAGATAGTTCTTAATGAAAGCAGCTCCTTCCCTGGGAGCGTCCGAATGCCAGCGGGTAAAATAATAATTTTTCTCCTTGCTGCATGTTCGATAACAGAGAGCTGGCCAAGTCTAGCCAGATCAATGTCCACTCTGTGTCTGGTGAGCTAGCTGGACTGGCTGGACGTAGAACTGGGACGTCTCAGGTGCGATCTCACAGCATCCCTCTACCGAGGCCTTTCCCCCAGAAACCATGCTCCATAACTGACTTCTAGGCTTGCTGGCGGTTAAGACAAGTCCCAGGAATGCTCTGGGCCTGGCAGGGGACTGTGAGTCATGTGTGTGAAGTCCCATTCTTCCGATCTGGCATGCTGCTGTGTCCCCTGGCCCCGGGGCCAACAGGATCTGTCCCCCCTTTGCAGCCACGGAGCCCACAATCCAAGTATATATACTCTGTGGTTTTGAAAGCTTGTAGTGCCACCAGTATTCGCTGGGCTAGGAGCGATACCAAAGGGGGAGAGTGGACACAGGGTCGTGATGGTGGTTCGGGGTACTCAGGACAGGTCACCAAAGCATCAGGCTTCCCTCTCCCTTGCCCGCTTATCACTGGGAATGCTTTAACGTGCATCTGTGGGGACGGGATCCACTTGCAACCACTGTGGAGAACGTATCTTTGAATTTCTTGACTTCTGTGTACTTGAATACCCCCGGGATACAGTTGTTTCTGTCTTGCCTCTTGACCTGCTCTCTCTTTAGACTGGAGGAGGGGAAGAAGATACGCCAGTCCTCATAGTCTGCCTCTAAGCTCTCCAAAGAGCCAAAGCAGGTAGTGAGTTCAGAGTCACCAAAGACTCCCCGCCCCGTCTTTGACGAGATCTCAGATGTTCCGACGCTTCCTTTAATCCCAAGGACCTACAAGGCCGGGACTGTGGGAAGTACAGGGCGAATAGATAAAATGCCACGTGGTGCAACAGCAGGGGCCCAAGGACATTCTCTGCCTCCCCAAATACCTTGCCAACGTACGAGCAGGTTCCCACCACTCTACAAGTTCATTCCTGTCGCATAAGGGGTTGACCTTGCTAAAATACAAAGGACCCCGCCAGGGATGAGGTTTTGAGTTTCTCTTGGCTATGAGAACAGAGATAGAGGCGAAATATCGCAGCAAAGCCAGGAAGAAGGTTGGGAACAAGAGCCCAGGGTGCCTGGGAGCTGGGAAAGAGGAGGCTACAGCCCCAGGCAGTGACCAGGCCTCTATTCCAGGTTTGGCCCCACTTCCGCTTTGTTCTGCGAACTTGGGCTAACTCCGAATCCCTTTTGCAAAGCGAAACCAAAAATAAACTTAACTTGCTCCCTGCAACACGGAGGGTGGCTTTCCCGGTCACCTTGTTCGGGAAACTATTCTGGGACAGAGTAGTGAGCTGTTACACCATGCCAGGTACTGTTCCCAGCCTTTGACGCACATAATCCTTCCAAGGGTCCAGAGGCAGGAACTACGACCACCCCCCATTTTGCAGATGAAGATCTTGGGGCAAGCAGCCTAGAATCCCCCAGCTGGCCGGTGAGCAGCCTGCCGGGAATGAACCTAGGCGGTCTGGACCCGGAGCCCACACCTCGATCATCACGTTCTCTGTGGGCGGGGCCTGCGAGCCCCGTGCATAAACCAGGCTGCTCGCTCCAAATGTTCTAGTCCAGTGTGTGAGGGGTACGGTGTATCCCCGGTCACAACACAGGGTCCGTCTTGCCTCCTTATCCTGTTGAGAACAGGATGACTGTCTAAGTCCACTTCACGACTGCCCCCGGAACATGGTTCTCTGCTCTGACGTCAGGTAGGCACCTGTTGTTAAAACGATGGTCTTGCTGGATTTGCTTTGTGGCACCGGGACTTCATTCTAATCCTGTTTAAGACAAAGCTAGTTTTCCTCCCAACGCTCTACAGTCCTGACACCGCGGGGAGGGATGAGGCGCCCAGAGCCTTTGTTACCTTTAATTAGGTGTGCTCTCATTGATGGATTGATTGATTTTCCTCCCCGGGTTGCAAGAGAGGACAGGGCGCCTTCTCCCGAGGTGCGCAGGGCCTGCCGTTGGAATTATAACAAGCAGTAAGAAGGCCCAGCACGCCATCCCAGGTCTGCCAGACCTCCACCAGCTCCCTGTCAAACCTCAAATTGATTCTGAAATTGCTTTGAGGACGTAAAGTGGCGAACAATTTGAAACCCGTGTAATTATCTGAGGGGCTGTTGCTGGGTGACCTGGCCATCGCTGCCCGAGACCATCTGAAGGGGCCCGAGTTACGGTTCCACAACGAAACGGTTAAAGAGCTGCCGGGGATCTGTGACTCAGGCAGGACTGACCTGCCCCGAACGTCCCCAGCTCGGAGGCCTGGAGTGTGGCCGCTCTACGGGCAAATTAAAAGGCTGCCCTTGGAAATATAGCCCAGACCGCTCGGCTTTACGAACAGACTGCTGAATCAACTGAGTGCCGGTGGAGCACCTGCCATGTGCCCAGCACCGTGAGAGACATGGTGGGCATATGAAAAGGTGGTACCCCTCCTGGGTGCTATGTGAACCTAGAGGAAAGAATACCAACATGGGGAAAACGTTAAATAAGAACGCACTGTTGGTTGTGAAACACCGTATGTTGAAGCCGAAATTGAGTGGTAACGCTCAAAGCTGACAGTCGCAAAGAATCCCGCATGCCAGCTGAAGCTAAATGCTTTCCGTGCCCTCCATCGCCTGTGCTCAGGACCTCCTAAGGGTTTGGTACAGACAGAGACACTAAGGCTCGGAGAGCTGAAGTCACTGGCCCAGATTCCCCTCAGCCCTACCGGTGGCATGAACGTGAATGATGAATCCACAGGAAACACTGAGAAAGCCATTATGCTATGTAGCCTCAGCTCACCTGTTTTTGAAAAAGAAACTCTCAGAAACACGTTCTGGAAAGAAGAAAACTAGCTCCTGAACTCTGGGTATCACCATGGTTACAACCCTAAGGTTTTTATCCCTTAAAATTTCTGTGAACAAACATTAGTTCCAAATAGAAATTCAAACTCCAGCACTGTCCTTATGCTGGCAACAGCTCAAAATCAAGAAATCTGAAATATTTTTGGCAAGAAATTTTTAAAAGACAATCAGCACCCTCTGTTGCGTGGGCGTGCAGAGGGGGCGACCCCTGCCGGAGGTCCCCCTCCTCAGCCTGTCCTGGGTACTCCCAGACTCCCGTGGTCTCCCCTCCACCCCGAACCCCCCTCACCAGCAATTTTTCTATCTATAGTTAGCACAGCAGCTGGGAAATAATAGTCAATAAATACTTGCTGAATGAATGAGTGAATGAATGAATGAATGAATGAGTGGTGCAGCACGCAGGCGGCTGGCCGTTACCTGGCTCTGGCATGGAATTCCAGAGAGCTGCAAAAAGACAGATGTGCTGGTCTTATCACACATCAAATCTCCTCTCCCCTCCCCGAATCAGTGGCTGTTCAGCTCTGGCTCAACAACCATCCCCAGGCCGCAGAAGGAGCAGGCACCCCCTCCCTAGAATAATGCCAACTTTTATGCCGTGCTGACTTCCGAGCTGGTATTCACTGCAAATGAAAACAGAAAAGCAGGTTCCTTGCAGCCCAGCATGAAAACCCAACAAGAATTAGCCCCAGAGGAAAAATAGGTGGGGTCCGTTGGACAGATATGCACGTTGCACCGGATCCTTTGAGGCACCCGGTATAAAAATGTAAGCCAGCGTTCCACGGAGCAGGCCTGGGAAGAGATGATTTGCCAACTATCTGCCACCTTCTGACCACCTTCCCTCCACCCACCCACTCCACCCTCCTAAGGAATCTCATGCCTGGCACAAGAAACAAACGAGGGGCTTTACTGTCCCTGTAATTGCTCCAAATCCCATTAATTACATGGTAAGCCTCCAACAATGGGCCCGCTGCCTGCCTCAATACAAGCTCAACTTGGGCAGATTTGGGGCCTCCCCGGCCTCAGTTTCCACCCTGCCGAATGAGGGGTTGATGAATGCTAAGCCCCCTTCAGGCTCTGCTTTCTACAACCCTGAGCCTGAAGAGCCAGTAGCCTCGTCATATGCCCAAAGGCACAAGACAACTAATTAATGCTCACACTGTCACTATAAAATGTTGAAACATTATCTACAAAGATGGTGGGTTGGATTCACAGAGCTTTTATTCCAAGCTGAAAAGGACTTGTCCGGGCCAGGCATTGGCGAGGGCCGATGACCAGACTCAAGCCGGATCCCTTGCAAGCAGAACCGCTTATTATCGTGGTATTTATTGCCATTCAAGCCTTCTGAGCAATTTATAATGCCATCTAAAATTGGGTACCACCTTTAAATTCTGTTACCTTCCTCTGTAGGAACAGGTATCCCTTACGTTATGCCAATGGCTATGGCTAGACGTTATGTCAATGGCTGTGCTAGAAGCCATGTACAGACAATATTTTGGTAACATTTTTTATGTAGCAGCAATTTCTCCAACTCGTCTTTCTTAAAAGGAATTATCCTCACCGCCCCATGCCAATCTACCCCTTTTCTACATTGGAGCTTTTGCATATTGGTTTTGGATAAAGCAGGAGGTACCCTAAAGTATCGACAATGTAGCCCTGTCACCATGGAAGGCCACACACACACACACAAACCACATGCACGTGTGTGCACACATGCACACACTGTTACTATGTACAAAAAGGGCACTCTGGTTGAGCGGGTTCTGACCAGCTCTCCTCCCTCCCCATTCCCTGCCCCCCCAGGACTCCCACCCCAAGAGAAGGCAGCGAGGCCTGGAGTCAGGCCGGCTTCTTAGACCTACCCTTCCCCAGCTATTGTTCCTAAAGAGGGGTTCTACTGGCATTTAGGGCGGGATAAATCTCTGTGGTGCCTACGCCCAGCCTTCAGTCATCAAACGCCATTTTCTCCTCTACCCCACCAGCCATTCTGACAACCAATACCCTGCCCTTTCCCCATCCCCCTAGAGCCTCACATGTTTCCGAACACCTTCTGGGGCCAGTCCACTGCCCAGCCTGCCCAGAGCCCTTCTGCCTGCGTTTCCTGATAGGCACTCCAATTGTCCTGCCAGCCAGGGGGCGGGCGGGCGGCGGGAGGGGGGGGATTGCCCTGGACGCTGGCCATGAGGCTGGCCCTCTCAGCCAGAGTTACCAAACTGCCACCTGTGTCAAAGAATGTAATGATGGGGCGCCTGGGTGGCTCAGTCGGTTGAGCATCCGACTTCAGCTCAGGTCACGATCTCACGGTTCGTGAGTTCGAGCCCCACGTTAGGCCCTGGGCTGATGGCTCAGAGCCTGGAGTCTGCTTCCAATTCTGTGTCTCCCTCTCTCTCTGCCCCTCCCCCATTCATGCTCTGTCTCTCTCTGTCTCAAAAATAAATAAACATTAAAAAAAAATTAAAAAAAAAAGAATGTAATGTTTTTCTTAACTACTGAAACATCATGGACCAATACTTCTGTGAAACAAAATAAAACTGAATTCATAGAAGAATAATCATGTGCTTGGCAGTTATGGCAATGTCAAACTTCAATAAAAGTGTCTAAATGCTTATTCTTAATTTCTGTACCTAATTTGTATCACAGGCCAGCAACAAGTAGTTACCAGTGGGCCACACTTGGAGTATTACTGTTCACTCCAGGTCAGTGGTCCTCAAATTGTGGTCTCTATACCAGCAGCAGCATCCCTTGGGAACTTAACGGATCTTGAGCCCATCCCAGACCTGATGAATCTGTCTCTAGGGTAGGGCCCAGCAATCTGTGTTTTGAACAAGCCCTCTGATGGATGCTCAAGTTTGAGAACCAATACTCTAAGTAGCCCCTTTCCTCAGCTGGCCTGGGACCCCAGGAGCCCTACCGAAGGTCAGGTCCGCCTAAGGATTCTAGAAGTTTCCAGGCCAGGTCTCTGGTCATGTTTTTAACCCCCCCCCCCCCCCCCCCCGTCATGGAATTAGAAAAGCCCTCTGAGGCTTGGAGGCCTTTAGAGGTGAGGGAGGGGGGGAAAGAGGGTGAAAATTAAGATCATTGGAGCCCCACACTGCCAGGAAAATACTCTTTAATTAGGGCCAGACTCCTGGAGATAACCAAGGGAGGCTTGCCGAGACCACTAGTCTCCATTAGCATTTTCCCAAGGGCTACATCCAGGTTATGAAATAGGAGGGCTGTGCGTGATTTGCATATAATTTGCATTTGCCTATTTGGACTGCACTCTCTTCTCCAGCAATTTTCAACAGAATTACGATCTTTTCTTAGAAAACCACTGCTGCCCTAAGGGTTGTCACTTATCATTTTTCTTGGTTTCTCCTCCTCCTCACTCTCCACCTCTGACAAATCCACAACCCTAAGCAAAAGTGTAAAACAGGCAGAGAAGTACAGAAGTGGGGACAGTGGCTTCTTCTCATAGAACATGGCAGGAGCTGTTATTCCTGGTGGGGTTATGTGACCTGAGCATCTCATTCACAAAGGAATTACCAGACCTGGGAATTTCACGGTCCTGTAAAACAAAAATTTTTAAAGGGCAGAGTAGCAAATTTTCATGGTGCCAACATCTTCTGTGAAAGACAGTGCATCTTATTATTCTAAAAATATTAGAAGAACATAAACATACAAAATAAAGGACAATCCTTTCGAAGGAGATAAATTTCACTTTTTTTTCCTCAAGTTTGTTGATTTATTTTGAGAGAAGACAGAAAGCGCACGCGCAAGCTCGACCTGGGGAAGGGGCAGAGAGAGAGGGAGACAGAGCATCCCAAGCAGGCTCCACGCTGTGGGCGCAGAACCCCATGCGTTGCTGGAGCTCACGAACCCGTGAGATCGTGACCTAAGCCGAAATTAAGAGTTGGATGCTTAACCGACGGCCACGCAGGCGCCCCAAATTTCACCTTATGAAAGACTCACCCTATGATGTTTATTTTTCTTCTTCCAAGACCGAGATCTGAATTCTGGCTTCGTCGCCACAGGCTAGCGGGGCAAGTTCAGACTTTGGTGTCCCACCTCTGAGATGCGACAGTGGGAGTGATCTTGCCGGAAGCTGAGAACAGCCGCACACGTGAAGTGCCTGGCGCACGGCAGACGCTCAAAACGTGGTTGAGTTTTTCATTAACCCTTGTTTTTGTTTTTTTAATCACGGTTGTTGCTGCTTTTATTACTATTACCCCCCTCCCCGTTTTTTTTTGTTTTTTTTTTTGGTTTTTTTTTTTTTTTTTTTTTAGCTTTTGTTTCTTGCCACTCCTGAAAACCATTCCTCCCACTTACCGTTTCCCAGACTACTCATGACGGTCTGGACTTTAAAACCAGAAATGGAAGAAGTGGATTCAAGTTGAAAAAGGAACTATGTCCAAGACTCGTAAAGAAAGGCTCCTGTTGGAACGCACAGGCTTCCTTTCCCTCCCAGTGCTTACAAAAGTGAGGGTGAGAAAGGCTTTTTTTCTATTTCCTCTAAGGATGGGCCTTATGTCAGAACGCCCAGGAAAGGCGCTGTCACCCAAGCCCGCAGGCCTGGGTAGGCACACTGCTTTCCCGAGTTTTTCTTCAGGACACGATTTTTGGCACATCTGCCTCGAAGTGCGTGGGTTTCTCCTCCCTTGCTCTCCTCACAGCCCAGGTCTCCGGGCTACGGCAAGTCTGAGGCACAGGCTCATCCCGATTGGCAACTCAGGCTGGTAGCAACGCCACTCTTTTGTGGGGTGACCCAAGCAACCCCCCTGTCCTCTGCATTACTGGTCTCGTTGGAGGACACATCAGCAGGCTCCTGGCTGCCTGGCTCCAAATGTCGGCATGAAGTAACTGCCCCTCCGTGTGATGAATTAGTGCACATCTTCTCCGTCGATCTGGGCAGTAAATTCTGTCGCGTGCAGGCTTCGTCACCCGTTCCTAGATTAATTCCATCAACAGTACGAACGTGGGAATTCCTGCGGCACCTGTGACCACCCTCCATACTCCCCTGCCCCTTCGACGAAAAATCCAGGATTAAGCATCTCTTTTGTGTGTTCCCACAGCACCACGAGTTTCCCCAGCGTAGCGTATCCCAAGGTGGTGTGGGTGCCTGCTCTTTCTCGCCCCATGGCCTCGCCAAGATGGGAGCTGTGGGCACGTGACCTGTCTTGCTCACCATCGAATCTCTCAGTGCTCAGCACGTAGCAGGTGCATGGTAAATGTCTCTCGAGCTAATGAATCCAAAAAGGAATGAATGAAATTTAGTCAGTTTGAGCCTGAAAGACTCCCAAGGACTATAGCCGTTGTCAATTGTGGGCAGTTTTGCCTCCCAGGGGACATCTGGCAATTTCTGGAGACACTTTTAGTTGTCACCAGCTCAGGAGTTGGGAGGGTGCTACTGGGATCCACAGGACGAAAGCCAGGGATGGCGCTAAACATGTTACAATGCTTAAGACAATCCCCACACAACAGATGAGACAACGGAGGTTCAGAGAGGTAAAGGAAGTCATCCAAGAACACGGAGCTATTCAGTAGCTGGGATGAAACTCAGACTAAAATATGTCTGACACCAAATCTATGCCCTACAGGGAAAGCCAGAGAGCAAGAGGGATCCCAAAGGCATACAGAGCTGATGGTAGAAATGTAACAGTTGTGCCATTAAGTTTTGCCTTTATTCTGATTTTTCTTCACTGATGAGATAAAGACAAGGAGACAAAGCAGCCACCTGGGACCAAATAGTTCTTCCCAAGAAGCCTGTTTGGATTCTCGGATTTCCCCAGTGAGTTACTCTCTCACGTTAGGACGAGAATCTGTACTTGTGCTGATGTTCCTCCAGAACATCCTTGACGGCCATCTGCCATCTGGCCAGTTCCGACCCATCTCTCAAGGACAGCATGAAAGTTTCCTCCTCTGTGGCACCAAGTCTGACCCCCTTGGGAGGGAGCCACCACCTGACCTCCATCAGAGGGCACCGAAGGAGCTCCCAGGCAGCGCCCAGCTCACACGCCCGTGCTCCGGCCACATCCCGGAAGGCCAGTCCTCTCCTGAGTCCTGCTCCCAGCTGGCGGCTTCCCTGCCTGGCCCTCAGGTGCCCTGTGTCCAGTCCACGGGATCTCCTTGAGGCTGTCCAGGCCTCACTTGTTCATCCCGCCCCACCCAGCACTGGCCCTACACCAGGAAGTTTGTCCAGCGCCCCTCCTGGCCTCGCCTGGTCGCGCCACACTACCACGATTAGCCATGTCACCCACTGTGTCACGACTCTATCCTACTCCTCCAGCAAGTATCCAAGCGATGACTTTTATACCGCAGTTTAACACCCACTTGGTTCTTTATATATACAGGGCCATGTGTGCCTGCCTGGCTTCTGGAGGCAGAGTGTCTGGGTTCAGATCCTGGCTCTGCTGCTTTCTCCCCATGAAATCTTGGGCAGGCTACTTACATTCTCTGTGCCTCCCCTGAAGAGCAGAGAAATACCAGCACCTAGCTCACAGCAATGTTGGAAGTATTAAATAAGTCAAGAGCTTAGCCAAGCACCTGGCCCGTAAGAAGTGCTCCAGAGGAATCAGCTCTGGTCGTGTCACGAGCCGCGTCCCTGGGAGCTCAGTTGCCCCTAGGCTTCGGGGACAGTATCTCAACCAGTTGCTGGTCCAGCCGTGAGCCAGTCATGATGCTAGTGTTGGTACAGATGCTGGGGCAGCGGTGAGCAGGCAAGCTCTCCCATGATGCCGCGGGGCAGGGGTGCCTTAGTAAGCGGCCTTCTTGAACACAGACGCTGATATTCTATGTAGTTTCCTTGCTCAGTTCCTACTGTCGTCTCATCTGACATTCTCACGGCTATCCTTGGATCCAAGAAGCTCTTGCATACACGCTTCACTCATCCTCTTTTTTGTTACAGTTAATATTACCTCCAACCCTTTATAAATGTGGGCCTCGGGCTCAGAGAGGTTAAGTGGCTTGCCAAAGGTCACACAGTACTCCATCTGTGAATTCAGAGCTAGGCTTTCTGCTTCCCAGGCCAGTTGTGGCTGGCATGCCCCCCTTCAGGGGGACACCATCCACAAGCCCACCTAGAGTCGTGGAATGGATCACCCTACACCCAGCAAGGCCCAGAGGCCTCAGGCCAGCTTGAGAAGAGGGACTACCAACAAAGAGCCTGGGGCAGTCGTTCTCAAGTCTGCCTGGGAATTAGAATCACCTGGGGAGAGGATGTGGAAAAACTGGAGCTCATGTGAACTTGAAAATCAGTGCTGGCGAGGATGTGGAGAAACGGGAACCCTCTTGCACTGTTGGTGGGAATGCAAACTGGTGCGGCCACTCTGGAAAAGTGTGGAGGTTCCTCAAAAAATTAAAAATAGATCTACCCTATGATCCAGCAATAGCACTGCTAGCAATTTACCCAAGGGATACGGGAGTGCTGATGCACAGGGGCACTTGTACCCCAATGTTTATAGAGGCACTTTCAACAATAGCCAACTTATGGAAAGAGCCTAAATGTCCATCAACTGATGAATGGATAAAGAAATTGTGGTTTATATACACAATGGAATACTACGTGGCAATGAGAAAGAATGAAATCTGGCCTTCTGTAGCAACGTGGATGGAAGTGGAGAGTGTTGTGCTAAGTGAAATAAGTCATGCAGAGAAAGACAGATACCATATGTTTTCACTCTTACATGGATCCTGAGAAATTTAACAGAAGACCATGGGGGAGGGGAAGGGGGAAAAAAAAGTTACAGAGAGGGAAGGAGGCAAACCATAAGAGACTCTTAAAAACTGAGAATAAACTGAGGGTTGATGGGGGGTGGGAGGGAGGGGAAAGTGGGTGGCGGGCATGGAGGAGGGCACCTGTTGGGATGAGCACTGGGTGTTGTCTGGAAACCAATTTGACAATAGATTTCATATAAAAAAAAGAAAATTAGTGCAACCGTTATGAAAACTAGTATGGAGATTCCTCAAATTTTTTAATTACAAAAAAATTAAAAATAGAACTACCATACGATCCGGCAATCTCATTTCTGAGTATATACCCAGAAGAATTGAAAGCAAGGTCTCAAAGAGATCCTTGCACACCCGTGTTCAGAGCAGCGGTATTCACAATAGCCAAGAGACAGAAGCAGCCCAAACGTCCATGAACAGATGAATGGATAAGCGAAATGTGGCGCATACATAAAATGAAATATTATTCAGCTTTAAGAAGGAAAGAAATCCTATCACATGCTACAACCTGGATGAGCCTTGAGGAGATTATGCTAAGTAAGTAACAAAAAGGCAATTACCAGCACAATTACATAGGAGGTATCTAAGGTAGTCAAATGCACAGAAACAGAAAGTAAAATGGTAGTTAGCAGAGGCTGGAGGGAAGGGAGAAGGGGGAGTTGATGTTTAATGGGTACAGAGTTTCAGATTCGCAAGACGAAAAACTTCTGCAGATGTGTTTCACAATAATGCGAATGTACTTAACACTACGAACCACACACTTAGAAATGGTTAAGACGGTAAATTGTGTTATTTGCTTTTTGCCACAATAAACACAATCTTTTGAATCAAATAAAAGTCCCTTGCTTGGGCCCTGCCCCAGACAAATTAACCCAAAATTGTGGAGTAAGCCCCGGGGCACCAGTGTTTTCAAACCTCCTTCCCCCAGCGCCCCACCCTAGCCCACTTCCCTGTGAATCTGAGGTTAGCTGGTAATCACTGCTCTATTTCCTTGCTACTCAAAGTCTCGTCCTAGGACCAACAGCACTGCCCTGGTAGCTCGTTAGAGATGCAAAGTCTCAGCCCTGCCCCAGACCTACTGAACCATAACTTGCATCTTATTAAAATCCCCGGGGCATTTGGGGAGTGAGACCTGGTGCTGCAGAGGACAGAAGACACAGAACACAGACGGCACCCCCCTCCCGGGCCCAGCCTCAAGTGGGGAGATCTCTCTGTGGGTGAAGTTGCCAGATTTAACAAACAAAAATACAAGACTAGATTTGAATTTAAGATAAATGACAAATGATTTTTTAGCATAACTATGTCCTGTGCAATATTTGGGATATATAGGCTAAACTTTTTTTTTTCATTGCTATGTGAAATTGATTTTTTTATTTATTCATTTTGAGAGACAGAGAGACAGAGTGCATGCACATGCACACATGAGCAGACGAGGGCAGAGAGGGAGAATCCCAAGCAGCCTCCGCACAGTCAGCACAGAGCCCGACGTGGGGCTCGAACCCACGAACCCATGAGATCTGACTTGAGCCGAAACCAAGAGTCAGACGCTGAACCGACTGAGCCATCCAGGCACCCCGTTTGCTTATCTGAAATTCAAATGTAACTGGGCATCTTCTGTTTTATCTGGCAAGCCTACCTGTAGAGCCCAGTGAAGGAGGAGAGAGGTGACAAGTGTGTGGGGTTACTGCACATAATGGCCAAGAGCTGCTGGAACTAGTTTAGGGAATGCTGAGCAGTGAAAGGTAAGGGCAACACTGGGTCCCCAGGAGCAAGACCCAGCCCTTTCAGAAAGCTCCTTTAGGAAGGTGTCTCCAGCTGAGCTTTCTTGGACACCGGAGGAAAAAGAACCAACAGTTGTCCTCTCCCTTCCAGGCCAGCCCACCCCTCCAGAGATCGCTGACAGCTGGGAGAAGGGTTCAAAGCTGCAGGCCACTGGAAGTCCTAGCCCTGACACTGGCTTTCATTTTTAACATTCTCCCGGGACTTTACAAGCATGCAGGCAGGCATTTTTTGCAGCCAGCACAAGAGTCCTGAGCGACCTGTTAATGGGTATGGTTTCCCTCCGCTGCCCCTCCTCTCCTGCAGTCCGCACAGACACTTGGGGTGAAAGGAGCCCTCTATGGAGGACATAGTGACCGTGGGCATGGCCGCACTCTCCCGTCCTCTTTTCAGGCTGTCAGAGCCTAGAGTATCATCTGCCTGGGCAATGCCTTCAAGAGTGCCAATTAACGTTGCAACAAATGTGTATGATTGCAGAAGCCAGTTGAGTTGAGACACTTGGAACACAGCGACTTCTGCATAAAGCCAAGTACCTGGAAAGCTGACCTTGAGAAAAGCACCGACCAGTCGTCAACTATTGGAAATCTGCTGGGGGGAAATTGGCATACCAATACTGAATTAGGCTCACAGGACCCAGGGATGTTTGAAAATTCAAAACCCTAACAAAACACAGGAAAATGACTGAACTTTTTCTGTAATCTGGTGAGGAAGGCAACCTTGGGGGATCGTGTGCTTGGATTCACAATAAAGTGAAGGTTATCCTCACAAGGGCTCTTGATGTCCAAGGTCATCCCATTTTCTCTTCCTCCCATCTCCCCACTCTGCCCTGTTTGAACACAAAGAGCAATGGTCTGGTACTCAGGAGACTCCCACTTGGCCACTTTCTAGCCTTATGACCCTTAAGAAGTCACCTGCTTCTTTGGGACTCAGTTTGCTCATTTTAGGCAAAGTGGGAAGTAAGGAGGCAGACCGGGACCTATGATCAGCCCCACACTCTGTAAGAATGGCAGCTCCTAGGGGCGCCTGGGTGGCGCAGTCGGTTAAGCGTCTGACTTCAGCTCAGGTCACGATCTCGCGGTCTGTGAGTTCGAGCCCCGCGTCAGGCTCTGGGCTGATGGCTCGGAGCCTGGAGCCTGTTTCCGATTCTGTGTCTCCCTCTCTCTCTGCCCCTCCCCCGTTCATGCTCTGTCTCTCTCTGTCCCAAAAATAAATAAAAAACGTTGAAAAAAAATTTAAAAAAAAAAAAAGAATGGCAGCTCCTAATGGGCGTGGATGAACCAGCCTTTCTGGGGGGGGGGGGGGGGTTGCAGAGTTGGACCCCCGCCCCACTCCATCCAACTGCCCTGGCCTGCCCCTGCCTTTCCAGGCTGGGTGAACTCAAGTCCAGCTCTGAGACGGGGGCTCTATCAGCCTCACGGCCCTCCCCTGCAAAAGTGTAACACAAAATGGAAAGAGGTCTATAAACATGCCTTGGAGACAGACCTTATGGATCCAGATAGACTTTCATGACCACATAAGCACCCGGAAGCCCCCAGCCCAGCCCTGCTCAGGGAGGACCAGTAGCCCTCACTGCCCCCACTCCTCTTGCCCCTGGAGATTCACATCATCAACTTTCCAGCCCCCCAGGCTTCCCATCCAGACCCCAGCTGCACCACCAACCACTGCCCTGAGCCTCAAAAGAACACTCCTTTATTCATTTTTCCCTTTCCCTACAGATGTAGTAGAATTGGAATTGTCAAAAGAAAGTTCTAAAAATCATCACGGAAAATAAACGGAGGAAGTTTTTAAAAAGGATGGGGTGTGGAGACTTTGACAAGAATGACCCATCCATATATGGGTTTGGGAATAAGAAGTAACTGAATGCAGGGCATGGGTATGTGAGGAGCCCAGACCCCATCTTCCCAGCGTCTATCACCACAACCCCTCAGCCTGGGGAGGAAGCCACAGGTTAGAACTCCGGGGAGGCGGTTATGGTATGGCGAAAAGTCGAGAGACCTGGTTCTCCTGTGTGACATTGAGCAAGCTGCCAGGCCTCTCTGGACCTCAGTTTCTCCCTCTGTAAAAGGGGGATATGTGTATCCCTCACACATGGTTGCTCTGGGAATTGTATGAAATCATAAATGTGAATACGTCTAGCACATAGGGGACCCTCCACAAATGTTGCCTTCCCACCAGGTTTGGCTAACACCACACCCTAGCTAGACATCATGACCGAGGTTAGGCCTTCAGGGAAGCAGGTGCCATCATCATCTCTGACCTGAGGCTCTGGCACAAGACAGGATCTACCATTTTTGACCCAGACTTCCAGGCCGGCTTCACCCAGGGCTCAGATTCCAGACACAAAACATGTCCCCAAATGTTGCATGTCCCCAAGGAGCCCAAATGAAGCCACTGCTCCTGAGGATGCCAGGTCCAGAACCTGTTCGTGAAAGACACCGTGAACTGACTGTATAGGTTCCTTGTAGGTGGCTGCCATGGGCAAGCTTTACACACAATGTTTCCCTTAATTGTCACAGCAGCCCGCCCCCCCATGTCATCACATCCATCACCATCGCCATTGTATACATGGTGTTAAGTCAGTACTCAGTCCTGCAGCTAAGGAGGGGGGAGGGGGAACAGAGGGGGCAGTACTCAAACTGCAGAGTGTCTGACTCAGTGGATCTCAGC
Organism: Panthera onca; assembly: GCF_046562875.1. Lineage (NCBI taxonomy): Eukaryota > Metazoa > Chordata > Mammalia > Carnivora > Felidae > Panthera > Panthera onca. The sequence continues at coordinate 67,360,689 of NC_138350.1, forward strand.
CCCTGCTGGAGAGAAGAATCATCTGGAGAGGCTTTAAAACAGACGGATCCCTGGGTCCCTTCCCGGACCTTCTGATTCTGTAGGTCTGGGTAGGCCAGGGCATCGGTATTTTAGAAGTTCCTGGGGCCATTCCAATGTGCAGACTGGGTGGAGACAGCTCATCCTGAGCTCAAGCAGTCCTTTCCCCTTCTGGAGGATTCTGTGCCTCCCCACCCCAGTCCACCTCACTTAAGTGCATACACACTACTGATGGGCCCCATGCCCTTCCACAGTGCCACAGACCTGCACTCAGCTTGAAGGCTTCTAGGCCCACAGGTGCTCAGGGGAAACTGAGGCTGGGGTGAACTTACTGGCAGCGGAGGCCCCACTATTTGTCTTCTGCTCTCTGCCGCCCCCTATCGATAGCAAAAGGCAGAATGTGTCGTAGTGTTCACCTATGTAACTTCCCTCCTCTGACCTGACATGTCTGGAACTTCCTGCTTCATACACCTGCCCGTAAGCCCATCTGTAAGATTCCTCTGCCTTCCCCCTGCAGCTCAGTGAGGCAAGTCCCAGGCAGCCCTTCCAGACCGTCTCTGCTCCAGGCCTGGGCAAATGCTGGCATAGTGGACAGGCCACTCCTCACCCCAGAAGGGTAAAATCCATGGCTGTGTCCTCCCTGTGGTCAAACCCAACTCACACAAGCCCAACACTGAGCTCAGGACCAAAGCCACCAAGTGTTCATTTATTTGCCTGACCTTGGCCCTGCCATATGTGACCCCTGGGGCAGGGGCAATTGTTCTTGAGACAGGATCTATTGTTTGCTCAGTCCTGTGCCCAGCCCTCCAGTTCCCCATCATTTCCGTTAGTTTCTAATACGAAAGAGTCTTGCCCTTGAGAGGGTGTTCCTAATATCATGAGGGGTAGCTGAGGGCTAGGGGTCCCTGGAAGGGTCAGTTCTTGCCCACACTGGTCACGCATGCCTAGTTTGCTGAGTGAGGCCCCTGCAGTCACCTGGGGCTCTGGGGTGGAGGGTTCTGCCCTGAACAGGCCTCTTCCTCCCACAGGCCAAGGGCACTGTCCCAGCCTGCTCCCTTCCCGGGAGCCAAGCCCAAGGGCATAGCCTGTTGAGCCACCAGCCGCTGTAAGCACAAAGCCTAGATGCCTTTTCTTTTCAGAGAGGAGATAGACAGAAATAGACAGGGAAAGTCAGGCAGCTCTTGGCAAGCAACAGAAGCTAAGGTATATTTTTCCTAATATAATTTTTCTATCAATTAACAAGTACTTGTGAGCAATTCCAGAACACCAGTGTGTTTGTGTGTGTGTGTGTGTGTGTGTGTGTGTGTGTGTGTGTGTTGAAACTCTGTAACTGAGAGGCATTCAGTGGGGTTCCTAAAGTCCTGGCCGTGGTGGTGGGTGTGTGCAAGCAAGCATGCTCACACATTTGTTTGGAGACATGGGATTATGCAGGGGCCAGCAAGGCCTCTGGAGCCACACTGTACGAGTTCACATCCTGCCTCTGGCCTTTGAGCCATTCTGGTGTGGCCTTAGGCCAGTGCTTACCTCTCGTGTCTCAGTTTTCCCACCTGGTAAGTGAGGCTAATCAAACAGCCGAGAGCCTTGCACAGAGGAAGTACTTAATAGACGTTAGCTATTGTTATGAACTTGGCACTCTGAAGGGACATAAAGTGAAATATTCAGTCCACCAATCTTTTTTTTTCTTTTTTTTTGTCATCAAAAGGAATGAGCCACAGCACATGCAACCAAGTAGGTGGGTCTTCTAACCATATTAAGTGAAAAGGACTTCAAAGATTATACACAGTATAACAGGCTTTGTATAAAGCTAAAAATAAATACAGTAAGATACACTTTTTAGGAATACATATAAATGCAGTGAAACTAGATAAAAGGGAAAATAGGAGAATGATAAAGTCAGAATTAAGGAAGAGGATTACCTCAGTGGGGAGACCGGGGGTGGTGGGAGGCAGGATCATGAGTTTGGACGTAGGTGTGGTCAAATCCGTGCTTTGTTTTGGATGATGAGCTCTTGGGCGCTTATTACATTAATAAAAATAACTAAAATAACTACATAATTAATAAGAGCAGACCATGAATGGGCCAGTAGAATGTCATGAGACAAAGACTATGATTAAGTCAGTTGTAAGCATCAACAGTATGAAAGAGGGAAAACAGGGACAAACATATTGGGACCCCACTGCAGACTGGATACTGTCCTAGGCTCTGGGTTTACACCAGCGAATGTAATAGAAAAAAAATCCCCACCTTCTCGGAGCTCACATTCTAGTGCAGGGAGAGAGACAGTAAACACAATACACAGGGTCAGTATATAAGTGTCATGGAGAGAAACAAAGATCCGGGAGACAGGAAGCAGGTGGTCTGGGAAGGTGTCATGGAGAAAGTGACATTCAAGCAAAGTCCTGAGGAAGGGGAGGGAAGAGGCTTGTACATTTCTCAGCTTCTAGGGGACTGAGCTTCTAGGCAAAGGGAACAGTCTGGGCAAAGGTCCTGAGCCAGGAGTCCCTGAGAACTGGCCAGCTAGGCCAAAGCGGAGTGATCCCAGGGAAGGTGGGCAGATGGGTCAGGAGAGATAGTGGGGGCCTTTCAGGCTACTCTGAAGACTTTGGCTTCTACTCTGAGCAACATGGAGAGCCACTGGAAGGTTCTGAGCAAAGGAGGAAACCATCTGATACCTTTTAAAGAATCTCTCTTGGCTGCTGCCTTAAGAACGGCCTATGGGGGCTGGGGGAGGGGGGGTGGGCCTGGAGGCTGGGATAATCAGGAGGCTATTGTGGAAACCCAGGTGGGAGATGAAGCTACTAGAATCTGAGAAAACAGCGGAGAAGGTGAGAAGTGGTCAAATCCTGGGTGGAATTATGACCCGGCTACCGCTCTCCTCCGAGGCTCCCAGGCTGGCAGCAAAGACCAGACACGCGTCCCAAGAACCACAAAACGTCATCTACCATAAACTCTACGGCAGTTTATGTGGAGTCCTGAAGAGCACTCTGTCAGGAGCAGGGAGTGTGCCAGCAGCTCGTCCCTGCTCCTCAGACCCCAGCTCTGGGCAACCTCTCCCCCTGGGAAGGAGGTCCTCGTGTTCTTCCCCCAAATCCTCTTGCGGTCCACCTGAACGGAAATCCTGGTCACCTGTATGGCCACCGAGGTGATGTTCCGCCCCTGGCTGGGGTCTGTCAGCTGCATGATTTCCTCCTCATGACTAGGCTTTCCCCTGTACCCCAGCCAGGGTTCCCCCAGTGCCCTCATTACAGGCTTCAGGGTGGCTGGACTAACAGAGCCCAGCGAAGCTTTAAATCAGTGGTTCTCTGCCTTGGCTGCCCGTTGAAATCACCTAGAAAAATTGAAACATTTGCTGGTGCCTGAGTTCCACCCCCAGAGACTGCTGTAATAGGTCTGGGGTAAAGCTTGGGCACTGGCATTTTCTCAAAGCTTCCAAGGGATTCTACTAGGCAGTCAGGGCTGACAGTCACTGCTCAAGCGGCCTGCTCTGGCTTCCCTGCCCCCGTTCCTTACAGGTGTTTCGTGACCACTAGCCTCCCTCCCACCCCTGGCTGGTGCCTCCTCCCCTGAAGTGAGGAACCTCTGAAGGCCCGCTCAACCCCGAGGTGAGCTGAGATCGCCCATCTAACCCACACAGTGGGCTGGGACCCAGGGCCGCCCCATGGTCCTGAGCGGGCACTCAGAACCACCCACTTCCAGAAGCCCTGGGGCTGCATCTAAGGCCAGAAAAGCCCTGCGGCTCAGATACACTTAATCAAGGCTGTGCTGGGCTGGCTCCCCTCCCCGGCTCCTCCCCATCCTTCCCCCTTTAGGACTAGAACTTGGAATGCATTTTTATTAGACTTTTCCTAGGTGAAAATGGTGCCGGGCTGGGGGTGGGGAAGCTGGATGGAGTGTGATTTACACTTACCCTGAGTCCTCACACCTCCCAAGGGCAGCTGCTCACAGAGCCTCCGGCAGATGGGGAGCACTGCACGGGCTGCTCTCTGGTCTGCCCTGGCCCGGAGCCACACCCCTGCAGAAGCGCCCCAAAATCTCAAATGGCCACAGGCCCTTTGGAAAATGGGTAGGGGAAGGTAGGTGCTGGCAAAGATACCACTCAGAGAAACTACTCAAATGCCCCAAGCCCCATACACATCCGGTCAGGCTGCTCCTACTACATTTTCTCTCTGCTCCACACAGCTATTTGAGTCTCGTCTGCCTCTGAGTTCTAGCTCAGGCTTCGATCCTGGCTCCGCCTCCTGCAAGAGAGGCCATTTTCCCTGGATACAGACTTCCTAGGCACCTGCTGGCCTTTCTAGAGAGGGTGCCCTTCGTCAGGTCAGTTTCTGATGGACTTGGTTTGCCCAGGGCCCTCTTATAAACGCTTTAGCAGGATTTCTCAGTGTTGGTGCTATTGACATTTTGGACTTCTTTGCTGGGGATGGGGTTCCTGCTCATTGTAGGGTGTGAGGCAGTGTCCCAGGCATCTCCCCGCTGTCAGTAGCACCCCTCCCCACATCTCTGGCCGTAAAAAACGTTGACAGACGCCACCATATGCCCCCAGGAGAGGTGGGGGGAGGGAACAGGCAAAGTCTCCCCAGTTGAGAACCACTATGTGATAGCAATATGACCAGAACTTCTGTAGGACAAGGGCTATGCCGGTGACTTCCGACAGACTGCTCACCCCAGTGACCGGTACGGAAAACCCGGCTGTGTTAGTTACTGTGTGATCTTTCTCAGGATGCCAAACCTCTCTGGGCTTCCACGCCATGCCCTGTAATACAATAATAACGACCAACGTGTGCTCAGGGCTGGCCGTGTGCTAAGCACCTGGCATGGGTTTTCTCACTTAACGTGACATTCTTCTCATTTAACCCTCAATGTTTTTCTGGAAAAGGTATCGTCCCCATGCTACAGATGAGGATATTGAGACTCAGAGACGTGAGGCAACTTGCTCAAGGACACACAGCAAGAAGGCAGGCGGTCGACGCCAGAGGCCTCAGACTTACCCACAGCTCTATGCTCCCTCCCTAAACGAGGGGCTTGGGCCTGAGACTACCTCAGGAGTCCTTTGTAGTTCCACGACCGTGCCCTTCTGATGTTGCCGCTACAAAAAGAATGTTCACTGGGGGTCCTGTATTCTTTGCGCCCCTTGCCCTGCCCTCCAGGAGACAGTGCACACACACTTGCCCTCATTCTGTATGCTCCTACTGCGCTGTTCTATGTTCTATGTTCTATGCGCTGTGCCAGGATCCAGCTGTCAGCGGGAGGCGGAATTTACCCTCTGGTGAGGACAGAGATACGAAACAGCTCGTTAGACTTTTATTTCAACTGTGATCGGGGCTAACAGGGGACCCGACCCAGCCCAGCGGGTCAGGGGAGGGACACCCTAGTTCCTCTCCGATGGGTGTGCAGGGGTGAAGCCCATGAGGCTGAGGGAAGCCAGCTCCCAGAAAGAGCCGTGGGCATTCTGCCCCAGGAGGAAAGGAACCCTGCTTGCTCTAGAAACCAAAGGGAAGAGGGTGCAGAAGAAGGCTGGTAAGGGGGGCAGGCCCTCCGAGTCCTGGCAAGAATTTCTACCTTTATCACAGAAGCAACAAGAGGCCGGCAGAGGGTGGAAATAAGGGGGTGACTTAATCAGGTGAACATGCTTACCAGAGCAACAACGGTGTGCCCCGGAAAGATCGGGGTGAGGGTGGCACGAGGAAACGCAGGGAGGCCAGTGGGCCGCGGGGCTGGTCCAGGGAAGGTGCTCTGGGCTGCGTGGCGACAGGAATGGAGAGGCATGTCAGACTCCAGGGACAGAGGGGAGCAGGTGGGGCTGAAGCTGGAGGCCCGGTGGACAGAGCCGACGGTGGTGCTAACAGGAGGAGGGTGCACAGGGTGTGAACACATTGCGCGTGAGGGTTTCTGTGCGCGACAACATTGGACTGAACGACCGATTGATCTACCAACTGATTAATGGGTAAATGGTGCCGAGACCGCTTTCCTAGGGTGAGGCTCACTGGGAGGCACCTGCCGACTCAGGATACACCCTGGGCAGGAACGGACATACCCCAAAGAAGGCACCCAGGCAGGCAGCGAAGCCCTGGGGAAAGAGCCCACATGATGAAGCTATAAGTTATTACTACTATTATCTTATCAGATCTGACAAGATCATAGTCAAAGGTGGGGCCGCTGCAGTGTAATACAATATAAATGGGCTCTCGGGTGGCGGTTGGCTGTTGCCTTGATTCTTATTCACTCAGAAGCCAAATCACGGTGCTAACGTGAAACATGTGTGAAATATCCCTTTTTCATGCACTGGCAATGAAAGGGCTTCACAAATCTGTAGCCAAATGAATGTACTTATGAGTAATGGGAATCTGCACACGGGCACCATTTTATTACCACGTACAAGCCAGCTTCATCGAAGCTTCGATTTCACGTGAAAGAAAGCACTCCGGCCACCAGGGAGGCGAGGAAACACCAGCACAAGGCCCCTAGTTGAGAAAGTGACACGTAATTGCGAGCCAGGGCCCGAGGATTTTAAAACTGTCCTTAACACCATTTTCGGTTGCTCCTACGACCACAGCATGTCGGGATGGGAAAGGACCTCAGGCCACTCAGCTCACCTGTGCGATGAGGGCAGACGCTCTCGTAGCATCCCCCAGTTCATCAGTGGCAGATCTGGGACTAGAACCCATACCCTCTCACCGGTCTAGACCATGATGCTTCTACCCCTGGGTTCAGGACTCCCTGCCAACCTTTCTGGAGATTTCATAGGTCTAGGGCTCAGGATGGAGTCTTTACTGAAACCACCAGAGCCAATGAAAGTAAAGACTATTTCCAATGTCCCAGGTTGGCAGGCAAAGGACACTGTCCTTGGCAGATGTTTTGGTGACTATGGGATGCTAGGGAGCTGGAGACTGAGTCACCTGAATAACAAAGCGTAGAAATCTGGGAGCAAAGTCTGGTTCCCTTATCTGCTTACATATAAATGCATACTCTGCCTACTTCTAGAAGAGGATTTGGGGTGGTTTATAATGGAACGTATACACACATATAACAAAATAGTGCAGACTGACATCAGATTGCAGAATTATTTTTAATAGCAAAAAAAAAAAAAAAAAACTGGAAATGATCCAAGTGTCCCTCAATAGGGGGCTTGTTTTAAAAATTCCTATCCAGGAGCACCTGAGGTGGCTCAGTCAGTTAAGTGTCTGACTTAGGCTCAGGTCACGATCTCATGGTTCGTGAGTTCGAGCCCAGCATCGGGCTCTGTGCTGACAACTCAGAGCCTGGAGCCTGCTTTGGATTCTGTCTCCCTCTCTGTCTGCCCCTTCCCTGCTCATGCTCTTTGTCTGTCTCTCAAAAAGAAGTAAATATCAAAAAAAATTTTTTTAATAAATAAATAAAAATAAAAATTCCTATCCATACATCCAGTGAATACTACACAGCTATTAAAAATAAATAAATAAATAAATAAATAAATAAATAAATAAATAATCAAATACATAAATAAATGAGAAAGTGCTCTCTGTACTAATATGGAGACATTTCAAGGATACACGTGTAAGGAAATTTAAAAAGCAAGGTATAGAATATCTAATAGGCTATATTTTGTATGGTAAGGTGGAAAACTAAAAATATATATTCAAATTTCTCCATTTTAGCATAAAGTAACAATAGAAGTATAAACCAGAAAGTTATATAAATGGTTATCTATGGGGCCAAAAGGGCTAGAGGGAGAACTCTGGGTATATGTGTCTTTGTGTGTCTTTCTGATTTTTGAACTGTGTAAATGCTTTACCTATTCAAGAATTCTAATTCAGTTAAACACAAGAGGAAAGAGGAAATGGGAAATAATTCCAGGTGCAAGAACCAAAAATGTCCCTTCTGCCTTCTCCCAGAAATGGATGCTACTCCTGCCTTGCCTGGGCTCCCACAGTCCCGTGGACCCAGAAGTTGGGAGGGGGATGGCAGGTATCGCCGGCCTCCAGCCTCAAAGAGGCTAGGACCGGAGGACAGATAAGCAGCCTGCTGGGGCTGGAGGCCGCCGTGGCCCGGCCTCCCTGCCTCGGCACTGGAGAGAGCGGTGAAAGCTGGGGCCCACACCAGGCCTACGCCACTCAAGGCTGCCCACATCTGGAGGGCTGTGCCCACGTCTGCTCCCCGACTCAGGCCTGACTCACATTTGTCCCGGCTGCTGACATTCCGTGGTCCCAGGAGCAACCGAACCGCACTAAGAACTATGTGCACACAATTAGGCTCCTGCCTGCCCATAGCTCCAGCCCACCGCACCCCAGGCCCTCCTCACTGTGTTCCCAGCTTGACCGTCAATGTCCCCAGTTCTGGGCAGCAGTGCCTTCGGCTGAAGACGGTGGCTCCGGTCCTAGAAACGAGCTCTCCCTTCCCAGGCTCCTCTCTGACCCGCTCCCGGAATAGGAGGGGTGGCTGACCATCAAATCAATTACAATTCACTGCCACCACCCAGATGTCCATTAGCAAAATTAATTCTAGTCTATTAATAAATTATATCCATACTATAGAAAGCCATATTATAAAAAACAAGAGTGATGTGTATGAGTAGTTTTTTTTTCAAGATATATTAAGTAAAAACACAAGCTGGAGAACATAATATATAGCTTGATCCCATTTGGGGGCAATCTGGATCTATTTTCCAGACCCACGGTGACAATACACATGTAATGATGCCCTGAACTGTTGACAGTGGTTGTCTCTGAGTGGGGAGGGGACTATTATAATTTCCTTCACTTTCTCAGTGAAACACTTCTAATTTTTTTCTTAGATGAAGCAGTTATTATTTTTGTAATCTGAACATAGATCTCTCTCATTCATTACACACTTCATTGGGCTGGTTTGCTAAGTCAGAGGCTCGGGGCAAGACCTCCCCTCCCAACCCTGCACTTCCTGGAAGATGGCAAACGGAGGCCCAGAGAGGTCACTATTTTCTTACTTAGCATCATGCAGCAAGTGAGTTAACAGCAAAGCTGGGCTCAGAGCTCCTACCTCCCGACCAATTCCTGTGCTCTTTCCACGACACAATGTGGCCTTAAAATCAAACGAGTGCATATTTGTGGAGGGTTCGTTACGTGGCTGAGAGTGGGAAACAGGGGAAATATTGGCCAAAAAAAATAGACTTAGCACTCCAGGCCTCATTACCTGGCTGCCAGGTCCACACCACCACCTTTGACTGATGCAAGATTCCAGACAAGTGTTCATTTAAAGATGAACCATTAACTGTAAATCAAAGCCCACAGTGAGTGCTGAGTTATAAAGTGAATTAGAATAAGTGGGTAAATGGATGGCTGATCTCAGCCCCAACGGTCAAGGCTGGGGAAGATACACCCTCTGACTCAGAAAGACAACAGAGGATCAGGGTCAGGGAAGGCTTCTTTAAGGAGTGTCTCTAATAGAAAAATAGTCACCACTGTCTCCCCAGAAGCAGGGGAAATAGCAGGCTGCACATTAGTCAATTAACAAGTGTTATTAAATCTTTTGTTCCACTGGGCTCAGAAGGCCTGGCTGACTGTTATGAGGATGATGGCCTCTTCCATTCGGTCACCACTTGACAACGTAGAAAGGCTTTAACTCATCGTCCTGTTGAATCCTCTTGATGTCCTGTGGCCGGCAGTTTTTAGCCTTCATTTTTGTGTCTGAGGAAGCAGTTACCCAACTTGCTCAGGGTCACATAGGGCAGTTTCAGGGGCAGAGCTGGATGCCAGATCTGCTGGGTCTGGCCCCACGTGCTTCTCCTACATCCCAGCAGAGTGGGGCGGCGGGCCAGAAAAGTGGGTCGAACAGCCTCTGGGAAAGTGAACCAGCCAAAATGCACGAGGCAAACCAGTTTCGAGTCAGGTGCTACCTGCCTCCCTCCCAGACCACCTGCCCCACGCTGTGGACACATTTTGCCACTCTGGGAGTTCTTCGGAGTATGGTTTGCATGTGTGCGTTTGTAGAGGTGAATACGTGACACGAATACACACACGAATACATTTTTTAAATGTTGAACTCCTTCTACTCCTTGAATGTTTTTACATACATTGCCCACTAAACTCACTCTTCATTGTTAAGTGAGGTTCGCAGGGCGGGTAATCTAATTATTTCCATTTAGTAGATAAGGAGACCAAGGCTCAGGGTCACTTGTCAGATGTCTTGTTACTTGTCAGTGGCCGAAGAGGTAGAGATGAAAACTAAAAGTTGTTGAGGGCCCATTCTGGATCATTCTTTCTGGATCATTTCATTTCCTCCTCCCAGCCATCCTGGGAAGAAGGCACGGCTACCCCATCTCATACCAGAGGACACTGAGCCTCAGAAAGACTAAGTCACCTGCCCAAGTGCTGAGGTCAGGACTCAAGAGCAGGGCTCTCTGATCCCAAACTGAGGTCTGTGGTTGCTATGAAAGCCATGGCATGGGGAGAGGGGCAACTATGTGCCAGGCACTGGCTAAGTCCTTCCCCCAAATATCAGTACTAACAGGTTTCTGAGCCTTAAAACGTGCCAGGAATGGGCTGAGCTCTGCCCACGCAGACTCTTAAGGACACAGCATGTGTCCTACACGTCTCTGAATCCTTGCGTGGCACAGAGCTGGCTTCCTTGTTGATTTGAAGTGCCCACCCCAGCCCTGTTCTTCTCTGGGTTCCTTTTCTTTCATTTCTGCTGTGCAGATTAAAGGGCAGCGTGGGCTCTCTGTTAACAAGTGCCCTTGACTGCTATTCACATCCCAAATAGCTGCATGCACACCCCACGGGGGGAGTCAAAGCCCCCCAGCCAGCTCTCTGCATCTCAGAAACCAGGCCAGCTCCCAAGGGTGCCTCAAATCCCTTCACTTCTGCTTAAACCACCGCTGCCCACCTTTCGCACGATTCCCACTCAGGTTGTCTTCTCTCACTGCCCGAAGGAATGATCTGAAGGTGATAAACATTTCCACATGAAGGCTTGGGTGTTTCTGACTCATAATTTATTGCTTTGTTTCTGTGGTTTATACTTTTTTTTTTTAACTTAAAAGAGAGGGCAGGAGTGATGAGTGTGGATGGGATGAGTAATCCCAGCTCTTCTGGGCTCCGGTGGGAAGACAGAAACAAGAGGTGGAGACAGAGTGGAGGAGAGGATGGGAGTGGCTGGGAGGGCCAGGCAGGGGGAGCACTGACCCCTGTTCCAGATGGGGAGGACTTAGGCCCCCACGTGAGATAGCGCCATAATCCAAACAAGGTTTATGTGCTCAGCTGCAGAATGTGGGCGTGTGGAGGCTGGAGGCAGGGAAGTATTCCAGCTGAGTGATCCATAACCAACAAGGGGGTGGCCCGTGCAAATCTCCAGCAGCTTCAAGGCCCAGGTTGAGTGCCACGAACCAGCCAAGAGGGCTCCCATCTTCCTCTTAATTGTAACCTTTCATTTGCCCTGAGGGCTAGATGGCTTGGCTAGTCCCCATCACCATTTATTCTCACTGCCTCCCCAGTTTTATGGTGACCTCCCCAAGGGCAGAGAGCTTGTTTTTACTACCTTTGTATCTTTTGAGCACGTGACACCCACAGCAGTCCCTTCTTGAGGTGATGTGTACCACACCCTGTATACAGAGCCACGAGCCTCCAAGCAAACATTCATGGACCGAGTTTCAGAAAGTGGCACCAAATGAAAATCACACAATTTAACCTTTGGTCTTGGGCTTTACACTGCGTATGAAGCTCTTTCCTATTCTTGTAAATATCTGATAGGTGATACTAAGCTTAGGTTACAGAAAAGAAGACCAAGTTTAGGTGATTAACCGATGACTAGTTAGTAAATAGAAACAGCTCTGGAACCCAGGTTTCTGATCTTCGTCTGATTTTCCCTGAAGGGGCTGGAGGTTTCTCTCTCCTTTGAAGCACATAATTGAGGGCACACTGCATTGCTATAGCCCACCCTCACCCAAGATGCACAGTGTCTATTAGCATAACCAAGGCTCTGAAGAAATCTGCTTGGACTGAGTTCAGTACAGCCTTCTCCAAACTGACCTTACCTGGAACTCTTTTGCATGAGACCCCTGTGGTATCCTGCACTAGAAAACGTTCTACGGACCCACTGCTACTTTCCTAAAGGGGGACTCGCACTCCCAGGAGAAGCTGTATGTTATGGACAAAGGAAGGCTTAAGCTGAACAAATGAAGCTCTAATGGTGAAATTTCAGGGCTCAGTCAACTAGTCAAGACATTTCTTCTTCCTCATCCTCTTCCTCCTCTCCTCCTTCTTCTCCTCATTATTATTATTATTATACTTTTCATTATTAAACTTTCCAAATATGCACAAATGGAAGAGCATAATAAATCCCTACTTGCCCATCACCAATCACCAAACCAGCTTCAACGATATGCAACAATCTGCTATTTTTGCTCCATCTTTTTTTTATCTGGATCATATTAGAGAAAATCCCAGATATCCTATTATGTCATCTGTAAATACTTCAGTATGTAATGCTGCCACAATATCACACGCCTTAAAAAAAATTAATAATAACTCCTGGATATCCAACATCCATCCTGGACTTAACGTCACTGATTCTCTCAGATTGGTCCATCTGTGGCAGGTAGGCCCCAAATCAGGATTCAAACCAGACCCACAGAGTGCATTTGGTTGGTGTCTCTCTTAAGACTCTTGAGACTCTAGTAATCTGCCATAATTTCCCCTGTACCTCCCCTTAACTCCCCCTCCTCATCCTATTGGCAAAACGGGGGCATTTGTCCTGAGGTCTTGGTCTGGCTTTGGTGATGGCAAAGCCACCTTCCATGGTGTCTTTGCGTGTTCCTCTAGTTCCTGTATAAAACGGTAGTTAGATTTACAGGCTTGAGCAGATTTCGGTTCAGCTTTACAGCAAGCAAATATCACGGGCGGTGCATGTCCTTCCTATGACATTATATCTGGTTGTCCGACTTTTAGCAAAGCCAATATTAACCCATGGGTTTGGACAACTTTTTGAGCAACTGGGTCTTCCCAGTGCCTCCCAAGTTATATCACATTCTAAAATTTGGTTCTAGATACATCTCTAACACATTGAGACTTGCCCACTTTCTAGGATTTCATGGGAGAGTCTCTCCTACCGTCAACCTCCAAAATTCTTTTTTTTTTCTAATTTTTTTAATGTTTACTTATTTTGAGAGAGAGAGAGAGAGAGAGAGCGCGAGCGAGCGGGGGAGGGGCAGAGAGAGAGAGAGGGAGACACAGAAGTAGCTCCAGGCTCTGAGCTGTGAGCACAGAGTCCGACGCGGGGCTCAAACTCGCAAACCACGAGATCATGACCTGAGTTGAAGTCTGACGCTTAACCAACTGAGCCACCCAGGCACCCCTCAGCCTCCCAAATTCTATCAGCGTACCGTTTCTTAGGCTGTCTCTGTGTGACCCTTAACCTTTCCTTTTTTTTTTTTTTTAAGAAAAGACATCTTTAAATGGCCAGCCAAGCTGGGGACCCCATGCTCCCTTCAGGCCGGGCCCCACCAGCAACTCCGTGGACTCAGCTGGAATCCCAGGGTCTCAATAGCCCGTGGATTCCTCCACCCATCTCCTACAAGATGAGTCGAATCTCAAGGAGAACAAGAACACATAGTTGAATATGATAAATATGCATCCAAAATTTTTAAAAACCAAATTACACAAATCAAGCTTATTCTGAGAGGTTCATGTTACCAGGGGTCTCTAGTGCTCCAATCAGCATAATTAAATACCAAGATCTCTCTAGAATTGATTGTGGTTTGCACATTTTTTACCATCCAAGGACCATTTCAGTGGGATGATTTTAGGCTAATAAGAACCCCCAAATTAGAAACTAATTAAGGAGATGGAAAATACAAATGTATTTGTTTTTAGTCGGCACTATTTTTATCAGAGGAATCATGAAAAATTAAAATTGTTAAATACCCATATGAAGGTTGTCAGTCAAGGGCAATGTGGCTGCCTGCCTCCTCTCCCTGCTGCAAAACTGCATGGAAGATATATCAGAAACTATTCCCTGTGTGTCCCCAGGAAGCAAGAGAGAGACTAATTTTAAGGAATAGAGTTAGTGAGGAAAAGGGTGCTGCCATAATACTTTCAGATCCTTGGTGGTTATGATTCAGAGTGCCTCTTACTTTTCAAATGCATGTGTACCTGGCCTCACCATAGTAGGCTTCCTCATGCCCATTTAACAGATGGGAACATTAAGGCCTGGGGAAGGTGAGGCCCAATAAACAGAGTCACCCAATGAACTTACGGCCATGGCTGCCTCTCTGTCTAAATGTGCTTGATTTTGTGAAACCTCCTCCCCGCTGTCCTCCAAATGTGCCACGGGTCACCTCTTAAAATAGATGCTAAGTCACAGTGACAATGGTTTGGAGGATCCTTTTTGATTCGTGACAGCTTTGAGAACACGGGCCCCAGCAGAAGCAGCAGGAAGCAGGAGCCAGCTGCTCCAGGGGACAGGACCCCCTGTCTAGAGAGACAGCAACACAGGGCCCCACAGGCCGCCGCGGTGAGCCTCAAAGCACCGCTGACCCCGCCACCCACAATCAAGTGTTGACCCAGCCTTGAAGACCCCGCTGCAGTCCCCGGACCTGGAGACCCTCATTCGTTCTGTAGACTTTGCACGATCCCAGCGCAGCTGACACCGACACTGACCTCCACCTCCTCGTCCTGCTCCTTCCACACGAGGCCAGGGGGACATGGGGTCTTCCTGCAGACGCGCTCTTTAAACCTCCTTCCCTGTGGCAGGACTCTCACCAAACCTCACTGTTCTGCGGTGGTTGGGGGCCAGTGGCTAGAGCAGATGTCGTTCATAAAATACTCCCCACCCCTGGAAAGAGCAGCCATACTCTGTAGCAATGGGTTCCCTTGCCCTCAGAGGGAGTTATCCGTATTTTTATGGCTGGGGAAAACAGGGGGTGATAAGGTAGAGGTGGGTCTTTGTCTCAAAGGCCACAGCTGGAAGAATGGAGACAGAGACGTTGAAGGAAATACAGCTTTTGAGGTAGGATCCCTGGGGTGGGTCCCAAGATGCCTGGGATCGCTCAGGGAAGGGGTCCTGAAGAGGCCAGAAACCCCCCCTCCACTGGAACACAGCACCTTGGTGGTGTCCAAACCCTAGAGATGAAGGCCTAGGGGCCCCAACATTCCCTATGGCAGAGCTGACACTGGGGCACAAGCTGTCGGCAGAGCCTGCCTCCTCCAGAGGACCACACAGATCCGGATAAGGTGAGACCACAGATAGACACTGCCGCTGTGGGCAGGGGTCCAGGCCTCGCCTCCCACCCCATTCTTCCTGATCTCCAAATCCTCATCGTTCTCATACAACAGACAGAACTACAGAAATGCCTGCTAGGAAACTTGCCAGACTTAGCCAACAGGGGAACGCAAATTGGTTGTCATTTGATTTAGGAAAATAACATGGATCCCTTCTTGACATCAAATGCCACAGAGTAATCACTCATTATTGTATCCAGTCCTCCTAGTTACCCAGCAAGATAGACATGATCAGTGCCAGTTTCAACAAAGGCTCTGAAGCTCAGAGAGTTTTAGGAACTGCCTGAGGTCAGCCTTGAACCAGCGGATGCTGGGGTCCTAAGACCAGGTGGGGGGACCCATTACCAGGGCTGGTTCCAGAAAACATAAATCACCATCTAGAAAAAGTGATTCAAGACATCTCTGATTATTCAAGCTAATTTCCCCAGGGATACGTTACAGATGTGCCATAAGAGGACATAATAGTAAGTCTTGTCGTTTAGCTCAAGATACACCTGGCCCCTGGGTGCCCCTTGGCAAGAAATTCCAGATTCTAGATCTGAGCTGTCCAGTACAGTAGCCACAAGCCATATGTGGCTGCCGAGCCCCTGAAATGCAGCTAGTCCAAACTGAGGGGTATTTGTAAGTCTCAAGTACACTCTGGACTTCAAAGACTTTGTATGAAAAGAAGAATGTAAAGTATCTCATTAGTAATTTACATATTGATTACATGTTGAAATGATAATACTTGGGCCTTTTGAGTCAAATGAGATGCATTATTATAATTAATTTCACTTGCTTGTGTTTACCTTCTTGCTGTGGCTACTAGAAAATTTAAAATCATGTGTGCGGCTTACATCTGTGGCTCAGGCTGTCCTAGGCAGCCCTGCGGCAGGACCCAAGTCTTGGTTTCTATACCCAGCTCACCCTGCCCCACTCCCAGGAACCGCCCTGGAAGCCGAGGAGGCATGATGTCTCCAGGCTCTTCTCTTCTCAACACGTCTGTAAATCCCTGGCACCGCCCTTCCTGCCCTCTATCCTACTCGGTACCCATACAGAACCCGTGGGCCCAGCAACTGCCAAAGCACTTGAACACAGTCACCATTTCTGAGTGTTTGGATCCACCTGGAACTATATCTTCCACAGCCAGACAAATTCTGACAACCAGGTTTTCGGAGCCCATGCCTCAGACCCCGTTGGAGCAATCTGAAGCCCTGGGAATCAGGATGCGTTTCTCCCGGGCTTCTCTGCTCCCACCCTTGCCAGACTGTGAGCTCCTCCAAGAGCAGCGTAATGGAAGTAAACTCAATGTATTGATCACTTATTATGGTGCCAGCTGCTGTGCTAAGTGTTTTTGCATGTTTTATTTTATTTAATGCTCCCAACCAGCCTGTGAGTGAGAAAGCATGGTCCCTGTCTTGAAGATGGGAGCCCGAGGCTCCTGGAGTCTTGGCTCTGTCCCCACTGCCATTCTTTTTCCTATGTCCCATACCCCCCTCCCTTGGGGGCAGAGATGCCTCATACAGTTTTGCATTGCTGGCACCTAACCCAGGACACAACAGGTACTCGGCAATATTGCTAAAATAGGTTGAGAACCTTCTCATAGACCTGATCCTTTGCCCTTTCTTGACTTGATCAGGAAGCATATTGTCGCTCCTTTCCTGAGGCCACACACATGATGAAAGTCTTCACATACTACCATGCAAGCTGAACCTTTTCTGCCCCTATCACCTGCCCTCCAGGGTCAGCCCTGCCCAGGTCCACAGGTAAGTCTGAGATACACAGACCTCCTTCCCCGCCGAGAGGTAGGGTACGTGAATAGTGCAGCGCCAGTATCCAGAGACACAGCCCCAGGCCGCTGTGCTGGGCTATACTTGCTGGGCTCCCTGGAGCTTACCCCCCTTTTATTTCCTTATATACACAGGAGCTAAGTCCTGGGCCTGCCTGGTGCCTGTGGCTGACCCATTTCCTAGAGCTGGGCTCAGCTTTCTGAATTCCTTCCTCATCTTATTCTTTCCGCCTGATTTAGAACAAGGCCACCCAGAAGTCCTAATACTCTGCCCCTCCCCACCCCTTGGCCTGACCCTATGGATTCTGACACTGGCCCACACTGGAATGGAATTTGCCACACCTCCTTGGGCCTCCTGCCCCAGGCCATTGGTCCTTCTCCCCCCCTGCTCTGATCAGTTTCCCAAGGCCCTAAGCTATTTTTGCTTCTGCCCTAGACTGCCGTTTTCCCCAAGGTGAAAGTTGCCAGAGTGTTACCCTGTATGACATATAGAGCAAAGACCAGCTTTGGGGTCTCCAATCCCACTGGCTCCCTGTCCTTCTAGCCTCAGAACCCCACCTTCTAGGCTCCGGAGACCTGTTTGATACTTCCTGCTTGGTTGACTTCCCAGGCTCAACTGCTTGGTTGAGATTCCCAGGGTATCTGCCAGCCCCCTCCTGTGCTCCTCAGACGCCTGCTCATGACCTTCCCCAGGGACCCTTGACATCTGCTACTTGATCTAGCACCCTTGGAGGGATGGAGGGAGCCATAAAAATCCCCTTGTCCTTTCTTCTACAAAAAATACCAACCCATCGCCTCACCCTATCATTGAAGAAATCTCAATCCATCAGGAAGTCTCCCCAACCAGTGAGGTCTCCAGATCTATCCCTCATGTATCTCTGCTTCCTGAATACAAGAAAGTGCTCTTGCACCCCTCACTGCCTCTGTTTCCCCACTGGCATCAACTCCTGGCTTCCCAAGGGGCCAGTGGGGAATAATGACTTCTTGATTTGTTACTTTGAGCTCTTCAAACAAGCAGTGCTCCATCTATAAAGGCATCAGGCCTTCCCATAAGGCCTAGGAAGTGAACCTACCTGATGCTAAATCTTCCAGTGCCCGGCTCTAGCAAGTGCACGGGGCAGAAACTAATAACTATAAAGCACCCATCTATCATCTTATCAGGCCTTACAGCACTTTGTTTGCATAGTTATCTTTCCGAGGGTTGACATTTTATGTCTACTGCAGGCTGATGTATTCTCCTACCTGCCACATCATTCAGAAAGGATAGATGAGCCCCAGGTTCATTACCTGTCATTACACCGTGTACATGTCGCTGGGGGCCGAAGCATTGATTCTTCTTGAATCTCCCTGGTTGTGTAGCCTTCCTGACTTGGAGGCTCCAGATCCGGTGGTTGTGGATTATGGTCACTCCTCAGGCCCTGGCGGGGCTCCACTCCATCCCTTCTTGCTTTCCTGGCTGGCCCACTCTTCACAGGTGGCAACACGTTCTGAGCTCCCAGCTGTTTCAGAGGGGATCTGCAATAAGAACAGAGGCGTCTGTCGCCTCCCATGACCAGAAACACATGTCCAAGTTTTAACTGTTCTAGAACTTTCCAACCATCCTCTTATTGCTCTTTATTCCTAGGTCCTGCAGATCCTGGTGATTATATAGATTTTACCCCAGCCAGGTCTTCACTGCCCATGTTCCGCCCACCAGCCCTGCTCCCAGGCCTCAGTGTGCATACACACACACACACACACACACACACACACACACACACCCTTCATTCCTATTTTCTTACCTCTGTATATTTTGTTTTATCTGCCTGAAAGACCCACCCTTCATCCTACCTACTATTCAGAGTTCAGCTCATAACACCTCATTGCCCCAGGAAAGAGGAGAGAACTTGGTGCTCTCCTTCCAATGTTGAGATACACAAAGAATACAGCCATGTCTACCAGGGACATTCCACCACCCCTGGGGTGAGGCTTCCAGTGCACTGTGGTTTGGGGATCCAGGAAGGCCACCCACCTGTGGCTTATTATGAACCTCCTTCCCTAGCCCTTGGGCTCAGAGCAAGAGACAAGGGGGGGGGGGGGGATGCAAACCTCACTGAGTGAGGGACCCAGATTGGCTCCACTGAGTTCCCATCTCATAGCCAAGACCACAGCTCACACTCTAAGGGGTGGGAAAGCCCCAGCTGGAAGTTACCCCACTCAGCATGGAGGCCTGCTCACCTCTGGAGACTGGGTCCATGCCAGCCACAGCCCTGTACCTCTGACCAATCATGGCCTCCGCTTCTAATGGTGCAGAGCGTTCCTGTTACCCAGGATGGCTGTGACCCTGAGTTCCACCCTGACCTTGGGCTCCTCTGAGCCTCAGTGAACCCATTTCTAAGAAGAGGCTGTGGCAGGTGGAGAGCGTCCACCAGGGCACCCAGCACTACCAGTGAGGGGTAGCACCATGGACAGGGATGAGTGTGGCAAAGGAAGGCAGGGACATGAGGTCCCATGAATTCTGTAAGCACGATGATGACAATGTCTTACAACACGTATAATGACTAATACCCTTCGAGCTGCTTTTACATCCATTGGACCTATTTGTTTCACAATAGCAACATAAAGGGGTATTTTGATGATGGGGAAACAGAGCACAGAGACATTGAGAATCTTGCTAAAGGTCACACAGTAAGTTAGTAAACGAGCCAAGACAGCAACTCCTGACTCCCAACTATCATTCTTTCCAGCAAGCTCCCTGGTCCTAGGTTAATTTCCTGTCACCTCAGGGGGATGGTGGGTCAAGAGGAGTAGGAAGGGGAGGAGAACAGAGGCATGCTTGGCCTGCTACTGTAGCATGGGGAGAAGAGAACAGTCATGCCTTTGGTTTCTTCCCTGATAGGAGGGTTTAGGAGGAGCAAGCACAGAGGGAACAGTGATAAACAGGAAGACAGGAATGTGCAGGCTCCTTGCTAACGGGAACAGCTCAGGCAAAGAGGAAATTGGCTGTGATAAATAGCCACAGCTTTCTGGGGGTGGGGTAGGGGCTCAGGCAACCTTGAGCTTCCTGGGGGGACCTGGCTGTCTATAGCTCCCACCTGCGAGACATTTCTGGGCAAGGCATCACTGGGGGTTAAAAGCACCTTTGAACAAACTAGGCAATTACTATTATTACCTTCAAAAAGCATATAGGCATTCGTATGTTCTTTTGTATATGTGACATATTCCTAAATAACACAAATGGGAAGAAAAACCATAATGCTCCACCCAGATGAAGAAAGATCTGCCCCTAGACAATGGAATTCCTTGCCTGATTCCAAAGCTGCTCTCTGCTTCTATGCACAGGGAGAACGTCACGACTTGGAAATTCCTACCTGGCAATAGAAGACGGGGCCAACTCCTTCCAGAGCAAGCAGCACAGGCCACGGGGCCTAGAAACCCAGGATAGGTGGCAAATCCACAGAGGTAGGCAGGAAGATTACCCCAACGCCAACGACAGCCACGTAGCTCAGTGCAGACCCACACGCCCACCTCCAGTCAACAGCAGACCAGACCTCCAAACATCAGGCTATGGGAAGAACAGAAAATCATTCCCTTGGC
Organism: Panthera onca; assembly: GCF_046562875.1. NCBI lineage: Eukaryota > Metazoa > Chordata > Mammalia > Carnivora > Felidae > Panthera > Panthera onca. The sequence goes on from NC_138350.1 coordinate 67,381,275, forward strand.
ATTAGCCCTGAGTCCCAGGCAGCCCAGTGGGTCCTCAGTCAACCTTGGAGCTCTTAAGGGAGCCCTACGTCATGCAGGGAACGCCATGGGGGAAGGAGAACACGCTGAACCCCTTAGAAGCCAGTCACCGGCCTATCCTGCTGGCTGCATGGTCACCTGGCAGCTGTAGCTCCAGAGGCAAACAGCTAAAGCTCATCAATTCTTGTTGGGGGTAGGGAGGGCGAGGAGAGGAGGCCTCTCGGGCCCTCCTGCAAGGTGGGGCTGAACCACATTCACAGCAGATGGTGCTGTCGCCCTCACTCCGGGATTCTCATTCCTAATTATCTGTGCTGTCAGCAAAACAATTAACCCTCGAAGAAAAATTGTGCCGTCCACTCCCAACCATATGAAAAGGCAATTTTTCCCAAGGACGAGGGACACTTAGGGCAGTGGCAGACGGAAAGTAGGGCAGCCTTGCACGCGGTTCCGGATCTCACTCGCCCTGGGCAATTTCACCATCCTCTGACCTCCGCGGTCTCTGAGGCCTCGCGGCAGCCCCTCCTGCCTCTGAGCCTGCACTTCCTTTCCCATCCAAAGGCGGGGAGCCCAATCCCTAGGGTCCCCTTCAGTCCCACAGCGCTACCATTCTACACGCCTGGGTCTTTTCCTCCGAATTCCAAGTTCCTGTGGAGCTGAGCCCGCTTCTCTGCGTGTTCCTTCGTTCGTTCGCTCACGTGCTTATTCATCTGCTTGTTCGTTCACCCCGTTATTGCATATTTACCATGTTGCTCCCGGGAGGAACAAAGAAAACATCTACTCAGCCTTCTTGACCACTGCTTGGAGCCCTCTTCCCTGAGATGTGGGGAGAGGGAGGGAGGATGGCACAGGGAGAGGTGGGGGGCCCCCAGCCAGGAGCTTGAGCACTTGGCAGGGGCTTGGCTTCAGGCCGCAGGAGGAAAGTCCTGCTTCTGCATGTGGATTCTCTCTGAAGATTAGGCTGCAGGAAGGCAGCCTCCTCTCAGAAGGGCTGATGTGGAGCAAGCCACTTTGGTCTCCAGGGCAGGCCTGCAAAGGGCGGAGAGGTGTGATGGAAGGAGAGCCTGAAGCCCCCACCAGCACTGTGGGGCCGGTACCTGTACGGGGTCTGCACTTCCGAGGGTGCTCGTTAAATATGTGAGGCGAGATGAATGAACCAGGTTGCCCCTCCTTAGAGGACCTGTTTTAAAAGCAAAGGGAGTTTTTACAGGGCTGGGGCATGATGTCTGTTCCCCCGGGGAGGCTACCATTTAAGGCCAAGATCGCTTGATCTAATTCACCCATTCTCACGCGCTGACATGGAAGAGAAAGCAGGGTGGGCTAGAAATCCCAGAACCTTTGTGGTCAGTGCTGAGCGAGCCTTCAGGCATGAGGCTGTCAGGGCCACATTTTCCACGTTCCATCTGGAGAGGCTGACGGGCGGGCTGCTCTCAGAGAGCTGGAGCAAGACCCTGCGGCAGGTGGCGGCCCCGTATCCAGCCTGACTCTCACCCCGCTCACGCTGCCCCCCAGGATTGCCCCTGAACAGAGCGGGGAACTCTAGAGGCAAAAAGGGGAGCCCAGGTCAGGACACTGGCTGGCTCCCATGGGGCTGTGGGCCCCCTAAGGGGCAGGGGCGGTGCTCCAGCCACGTGGAGAAGGAGCACAGAAAACAGAGGGTGGGATTGCGGGTACGGTGCGTGGGGTAGAGAGCTGGGACCCCTCCTCCACCACCATTTTGCCCAGGTCAAGCCCATGACATCTTTCTTCCCTTCCCCCATTGCCCATCCGGCTACCAGTCCTTGCCCCCGTCCAGGGCCCAAGCACACAGGCTCAGATGCCAGCTCCTCGGCATAAAAGGAGTGTGTTTATATTCAAAGCGGGCTGTTGCCCACTCAGAATCTGCCCACTCGAAGGCAGCACATGTGACCGCACCCCCTGCCCAGAGTCCAAGCGGGACACAGGCCAACCTCTGGCTGGAGACATTTCTAAATATGAGCCTGGCACAGAGAGTCAGGTTCCCAGGCCTCTTCTGCCCTGGGAGACCCAGCCAGGATTTTCGAGGCTGCTGGGAGGGAGAGGGCTGGGGGCAGGCAGGCAGGATCAGGAGGCAGCCAGCTGAGACAGCCATCAGCCCTAGAAATATCGCCTGAACCCCTCCCTGGCCTTCCAGCCTCGTTAAGGGAAGAGAAAGGATTGCCCTGCATCCAGAAAGTCTAATCAATTGCCCGCAACCCTTGGCAGTGGGCACAGGAAAGCCACTGCCTGCTCAAATGCGCACGGATTAAAAATATACAAATGGAATATTTTTTCTTCCCCTCTCCTCAACCCCCTGAAGCCTGGGATGCTTGTTAAAAATAGCCTTGCTGTGGCGTGGATCCTACAAAACCCAACCGCTGGCAGGAAAATTAAGGAGCCGTTGGAGACAGCGCTAAGTGGTTACCCCTGGGGAGTAGGCTGGGGAGGGACAGGAAGGGGTGCTCTTAGGTGCTTCTAGACATACTGCTTGCATTTTTAACGATAAGCAGATATTATTTTTATTAGTTTTTTCTTTTAATGAAAGTTTATCCATTCCACCCTCTAGGCTGAGTTTAAAGCTGAACTTGCACTGTTCTAGCAATCCAGCAGCCTGGTGCTGACCGGCTTGGCTGTGCACTGACCCTCAGCACCCAGGACGACAGGCACAAATACAACTCTGAGTCATGAAAGGAGCACTGAATCCAGAGTCAGGGTCTCAGATCTCTAACAAGCTGGCTGTGTGACCTTAGGCAAGTCACTTGAGCTCTCTGGGCTTTAGTTTCCAGCTGGATCAAATGATAAACCAGGTACCTCCGAGTCCTGGAATCTCCCAACCTTAGGTATTGAAGAAAAACATCTAGGACTTGCCGTGGATTTCTCCCCACCAAGAATGGGCAAGGGGAGTGTGTCCCTGGGCAGAAATGGGGTTTTAAAAGCGGGAAGTGGGCAGCAAGGAGAGAAACTACTCTGAGAGAAGAGACTGACTCCACACCTTGATGACGAAGTGCAGGGTAGAAAGAGCATCACTTCGGTCTCCAAAATGTCCTGGGTTCAAATCCTGCATTCAGCTGTCAGCAACTATGTGAACTCAGGTAATTGCTTATCGCTGATGCAAAGTGACCTCCTCATCTGTCACATGGGGTAAGAGGGTGTGCACTTCCAAAGAGGGTGTGCATGTTAAATATAATAAAGTGAAAAAGTACCCAGCTCACTGTAGAAGCTTAACATCCCTTTAGCCTCTTCTTTCTCCTATCGTCCACCCCACCCTGCATCGCAGGGCAGTTAAGGGTTGGGCCCCGGATCAGGTTTGTACCCCCACTTCCACCACCTAATAGCTTGTGGCCTTGGGCAAGCAACTCAATTTCTCCGTGCCTCGGCTTCTGCATCTGTAAAACTGGAGTGAGCTACTGCTGTGGCCCCAGCCCGCAGTCCTGCCTCTACTAGCCAGTGGGGCCCTCAGTTTTCCGCGTTGCATCTTCCATGGGCTTGCCATTTAGAACTTCCTTCACAGCCCCCACCCCCCACCCGCCGTCTCGCCGCTCCAACCTCTCTAGGGTTCCTGGCCCACGGTGGCCCACCACCTGTAGTTATCCTGCTGATCTGGCCCTTCCTTATTCACCCCCTAGCTCCTCCCCATGTGGTCTCCACACAGCAGGTTGTGCACCTGGCCAGGAGCATGGATTCTTTCCTGGAGGCATGGAGAAATGGGTTTCAGATCAGTGCTTCTCAAGCTTTAATGTGCTTATGAATCACCTGGGGATCTTGTCAAAATACAGATGCAGACTCTGATTCAGGAGGTCCCGGCGGGGTGGGGGGGTGAGGGGGTGGTCTAAGATTCTGCATTTCTAACAAGCTCCCATGGGATGCCCATGCCACTGGTCTGGGATCACTCTTTGATTAGCAGGGCCGTCAAGTGGAGGAAATCCGTGTGTGTGTGTGTGTGTGTGTGTGTGTGTGTGTGTGTGTGTGTGTAGGGGACAGAGACAAGGCAGACAAATTATCCAACTCAAAAAAAGGAATAAAATTTTGACAGAGATGGCACGATGGAGACCAAGTGTGGATTCCAGAGACCCACTGAAGGGGAAAAGTAGGAGAACGTTTTACAAAATTACATGACCTTATCCAAACAAAAATAATGCTGATTGAGGGGTGCCTGCGTGGCTCAGTCAATTAAGCGTCCGACTTCGACTCGGGTGATGATCTCCCGGCTTATGGATTCCAGCCCCATGTCAGGCTCCGTGCTGACAGCTCGGAGCCTGAAGCCTGCTTTGGACTCTGTGTCTCCTTCTCTCTCTGCCCCTCACCAACCCCCACCCCAAAGATAAATAAACATAAAAATTAAAAAAAATAATGCTGATGGAGGGGCGCCTGGGTGGCTCCGTCGGTTAAGCGTCCGACATCAGTTCAGGCTGACGGATTAAAAATATCTCACGACTGGTGGGTTCGAGCCCCTCGCCGGGCCCTGTGCTGACAGCTCGGAGCCTGGAGCCTGCTTCGGATTCTGTGGCTCCCTCTCTCTTTCTGCCCCTTCTCCACTCACACTCTGTCTCTCCATGTCTTAAAAATAAATAAACGTTCAAAATAATGCTGATTGAGATAACGAAGGAACACAGAAAGATGCTTACTCCATGTTAATTGAAAGAGCAGACTGCCAACTACATACACTCCACGTCTTTAACTCTGCCAAAGGCACATTTAAGAAAACTGCTGGTAAGGCTACAACTCAGGATCACGAGGGCCGTGACACAGTAATGCAACCACATGCATTTCTTTGTCGTTTTCTAGGTGTTCTTAATGAAGTTTTATTACCATTTTTGTAATTCAAAAAGTACCTTCTACCTATTCTTATTTGCCCACGTCCCCAAACCGTCAGTTACTCTGTGTTCTTGAGGTTTGGTGTATTTTGAGCACAAACAGCCATTTGCTTGCAAGGGCTGGAAAATGGTGCGTTAAACCTTCTCAGTCAAACCCAAAAATAAAGCAACCCAGATTCTGTTATTCCTCTAAGCCAAGGGTCCAGCGCTTTGGAAGGCTGGCGCTGTCACCTCTCACTATAGCAACAAGAGGACCCTGGTAACCCCGGGCTTATGGTTATTAAGAGTAAAAATAGGAAGTCTGTAGATAGCTGTTCAGTAAGAGGCTGCACTGGACAGGCCAGGCTCGGAGCCCTCTCTGCCTCTCTTGCAGGAAGGAGAAAGCAAAACCCAGACTCTAGCAGCTGACTCCTGCAAGGCGACAAGGTGGGCTGGGCATTTTCTTCTGTGTTTCCCAGGTCAGGGCCATCAGCTGCCTCTCAAACCAATTCCTGACCACCTGGAGGTGGGCTGTTCTAGAACAGGAGTCAAACGCTCCAGCCAGGGATGCTTGTGACTCACGTATGTACTGGGCACATCCACACCACTTCCAGCTCCTCGCCCCCAGGCTGCCCCATGCATCCTGGCAGGAACACCCCTCCATCCACCCGGGCGCACATCCCATTCTGGGTAGGGTCTCTTCAACTCGTCCTTGGGCAGATGTTCGAGCCGTCCCCCCCTCCCCAAGTCTCCCATCTAGACCTTGGCTCTTACCTCCGGGAGGTGGGAGGAGGTCCCAGCCCTGGTCTGGCTGCTCCTGGCTGAGGCACAGGGTCTGAATCCAGGCCCGCTCCCCAGCCCCTGAATTCATTTGGCTCCCTAGCGGACCAAGTTGGAGGCCCAGTTCTGACAACAACTGGCCTTGGAAACTTGGGCAAATCACTTCCCATCTCTGAGCCTCAATTACGTCATCTATACACATTTTTCAGTGGGTCTGTGGAATCTCGTGGTCTTTTTTGCTCCTAACGCTCCACGATGCAAACAGAAATCACCATTTATCTGGCAACACAGATGAGGTATTTCACATACGAAGGTTTTCTAGACAACGAAAAACATTGCCCCTTCAAGCAACAAAGTGCGTTTCGTTTTAATGCTACAGCACAAATTATTTTTCTAAACGTTTATATACTTCTCTTCCGTTTGTGGCAAAGGATATAAAATCTAACACTTGTTGGGTACATCCCTCCCCAGCGTTGTTCCAGAAAGCACTTGCGGTGGCTGAGCTGCAAGGTAAGGTATGTAAGGTAACGTAAGGTAAGCTTGTCTTCATGGTTAGCTGTTATCTCCAGGAGGCTCTCTGCTGTGCTGGGGGATCTGTCCCCACTGTGGGTTTTTCTCTCTTTGTCTATCTGCCCCTTCCCACAGGGAGGCTCCCACAGCTCATGCTATCTGTTTGGGTATGGCTGCCTAAAGAAGCTTCTCTGCTTCTAAGGTGCAGCTTAGAATCCTCTCGGGCTGGGCAACCATGGGGCTCTGAGTAAAGGGTCAGGTGGAGGGGTTTTTAGGAACAAGAAGCCAGGGCTTCAGCCACTTTCAGTGACCAGAGACACTTCTCCCTCACTTTGAGATCTTTGTTCTGGATAGGAGGGGTGACGGCGGGCTGATCTCTGGATACGTGAAGTGTCTGTTTCTTGGCCCCACACCTGAACTGGTACTTGTTTCTGCTTCACTCGATGATTTTCCCAGATGCCGGTTTAGACTAGACCGTCAGGGTTGCCAACATTATTACCTACACAGGCCAAACTAGAAGGCGAGCTCAGGTTTAGAATTTAACCCCAACTCTGTATGTCCATAATGTCACCTCCTCCAAACCGATCCTCAAGCTTCAGTGTGCCTTTGCCTTGCTTCTTCCCAAAAGGATGCTACAAGTCCCCCAATTAGGCTTTCTTTTCCCTGCCTCCCCCAGGAAGCCACCTGGAGGCATCAGGTCCGATGCAAGCTCATCCCCAGACCAGCGACAGCTAGGAGAGCAATCCATGTGCCCACTCGTCCTCTCCCGGGTGAGGTAGGGTGAAGCCTCAACGCCCCCTCTGCCTTTGCCCCTCCATCCCAGGTGGGAGCCAGTTACTACGCCCGGCAAGCTCTTGTGTCCCCTTTGCACACCGGCCTCCAGAAGCCTCTTCTCCCAACTGACCAGTCAACTCTGTATTCATCATCCACCCTGCACATGCCTCCGGAACATGTGAACGTCCTGTTCTGCGCACAGTGGAGCCCACCACAGCACTAATCTCGAGGGGACGCCAGCAGAGAGCCTGGAGGTCATGGTCGGAAAAGAGAATTTCGGAGTTTCAAGCCTGGTGACGGATAGTTCTGAAAGGTAGCCTTGATGGAAAGCCAGGCTGCCCACTCCGGGAGGGGGAAGCTTCTGGGGATGAAACATCAAAGCCACTTTGAGACCAAGGTGGGAGACGGCTTGCAAAATACTGAGGTCAGCAAGAAAAAGGGCAGGGAATGGGGGCAGAGGCAGCCTGGGAGACCCACGGGGGAGGCAGCTTAGGGAACAAGTGGGGTGATGGATAACCGGGGCATCAGTGAGGGCAGATTGACCAGTCCGGACCTGACCCGCGATTTCACCCTGATGCCTGTCAGGAGGGGGCCTCTGCAAAACCACATTCCCACTGGATCTGGCCCGGGAAGCAGCATGGCGGCAAAAAGATGAGCCAAGATGGTAAAATAGCACAAACTTTGCAAAATAATGACAACCGCCAGGAGCCAGGCATTTCCCAAGGAGAGGTCAAGTCAATTATCAGGGCACCTCGCCCCTGAACTGGCCCCTACTTCTGCTTCGCCAGCTGGTCTCACCAGCAGAAGTGTATACGCGGAGCCGACATGAGCCAGACCAGAAGGCGAGCTCTGGTTAGAATTCGGTCCCAACTCTGTACGTCCCAGTGTGATCCCAGGTCTGAGACCAACTCCCATTTTTATAGACCAGCAAAATGAGGCCCAGAAAGAGAAAGCATCCAAGGTCACACAGCTCATAAATGGGGAGTCTGCATTTACACCTTAGCTATGAGCCCCTTGGCTGCCACACTTCCCTAGACCCCCGTTCCTCCCCTGGGCAAGGCCAGTGGCTCCAGGCTGCTTTGTTCTAGGAGGCCCTGCTGTCTCCCGGCATAAAAACACTGCTCCGAAGTCTCGTGCAGAGGCTGAGACGGGGCCGCAGGATTAGTCCCTCCGGTAGGGCTGGTTTCCAAGAGTGACAGCGTGCACACGTGTCACCTGGCTGTGCACTCTGCACCTCCGGTCAAACACACACAGCGCACTTGGCCAGGAGGGGAAGGCTGAGAGATGAAGCCACTGGAAGCTGGGGGAGGGAGGGAGGAGAGGGGAGACAGCTGCAGGGGGAGGGCAGCTGAGTCTGACGCGGTGCAGCTCTGGGTGTGGTGCTGGCTGCAGGGCGGCTGGCAGGACTTGAGAAGCACCTATTTGCAGCTTGGTGGCCCCTTCAAATGGAAGAGTAGCAGCGCCCTGGCAATACATGACAGAGGAGGGAGGGCTAAAGGAGGAGCCTTTTGCCTTCATTTCCTATAGAAATGGCCATGGACAAAGGAAATGGCAGAGAACAATGATAGATTTCCTCTTTATAAACTAGGCTCAAAAACCGAGTTTCCAATGTTTGTTTGTTTCTCACGTCCTTCCTAATGCCTACCCGGCACTGCCCGGGGCAAACTATAGGGGCCGCATATATGCTTCCATCCAACAGGCTTTTAGTGAGTCCCTGCTATACGTTTGGCCCTACTGAGATGACGAGTGGACAGTAAACCACAGCGGACCCCTGCCTGAGGGGGTGTAGGGGTCTCATGAGGGGAGGTGGGACACACACCTCCCAGAGCAGAGGGCCAGGGTCACCGAGTCCTTGAGCGCTGCCCAAATGAACGGTGTCCACCCTAAGCGCTTTAGGAGGGATGTTCAGAGCAGAACCCACATTCTCAAGAGGTGTTCAAGGCAGGCTGCTGGCCACAAGCAGGAGAATGAGGGCAAGTCGTGCCCGCTGGGGCCCCAGGTGGCAAAGGTCCTAGAAATGCCATGCCCGACAGGCCAATGTTGGGGGCGGGGGACACAGTGCACATATCCTGGAAGCCAGTTTTAAAGGGAAGTGGAGATACTGCAAAACTTCCCAGGAGGCCTCTGGGGCAGGGACCACGTTTTTTCCCGTGTGAGGCTCCTGTTAATATTTCCTTGTGTTTCTATCCCATGAGACTTTATGCCCATGAGACTATACATGTTGTAATTTTTACCCTTTGTTTACCCCAGCAGTACCACACCCCCGTACTGTTCTGCATCTTGTTCTTGTCATAATACCTGTGACATCATCCCGGGTCGGTATACAAAAGCACCCTTCTTCTTTTTTATGACCGCATACTAGTCCACCACAAGGCTGCACTATAACTGATGAACCCCATCTCCCGCTAACATTTATATTTGTGCTAATCCCCGGCTCTTACAAACAGCCCTGCAATGAACAGCCTTGCACATATGCCCTTTCCTATCTGTACCTAGACCTGCAGGATAGAAGCGGAATTCTTGGTCAAAGGACGTGTGCATTGAAATTTCACAGCTACTGTTGACTTGCCCTCCGTAGAGCTGAACCAATTTACACATAGGCTCCCTCCCCCTGTCCGCTGTAGGAGTGAGCTCATTGCAGCAGGGATGTCGAGGCTTACGTTCCCTCCGTGTTCCCACAGTGCTCACTCCAGGGAGAGACTCAGGAAGCCTTTGGGGATCACCACTGCTCCCAAGCACCTGGACTCTTAGTAACGGGGGCTGGACCAGAGAGGAGGGTGAAGCCAGCAGCCAGCGAAGGGAGGGCTCAAGTTCAAAGGATTCAAAAGAGCAGTGGCTTTGTGCCTCTTGAAGAGCCAAACTGCTCCTCCTGCATGGACATCCCGCAGGTTGAGAGACAACAGGTTTCCCCAGGGGGGACAGCATATTAACACCGTCTATAGGAGGGACTCTCCACATGTGCTCCAAGAGGAGATTACAAGCGATTTGGGTTTCCAAAGTCCCAGCTGTACCCGTGGTAAGAAAGAACCGTTTTCTTGCTGTTAATCCATTCCTGGTGGAGATGTTGCTTCAAATTGAATGAGCCTTTTATGTGCTGAAGTCAAATGCGATCTAAAAGATAAGTGAAATCACTTATTCCGGAAAACATGAAACCTTTGATCAGAGTGATTAAGATTTCACAGCAGCAGTTGCCGAATCAGGGGGGTCCCCGAAGTACCCATTCCTCCCACCAGCCTGGCCTTGCCCCCCCCCCCCCACCCCTCCACCCGACAGAGCAAGCTCAGGCTCTGGCCCAGGACCCAGAATCCTACACGCTGGGAGACTGCTCTCTGGCAGAGCACAGGGGAGACCGGAGGGGAGAGAGCAGAGATCTAAGTCTCTACAGGTGAGCCTCAGGGGCCCTGCCTGGCCAGAGGGGCAAGAAGTAGAGGTGTTATGCCCTCTGCCCAGCCTGCCTCCTCACCTCTATCCAACCTCTACTTGGCCTTCTAGGTTCAGCTCAAGGGTCCCTCTCTTCCGGGAGGCCACCGGCCAGGATTCAGCAGGCGCCCCAAAGCACGTTCCTAGAGTGCTTCTGACCCTGAAGTGGAACCTTGTCTGTCCAACTGTCTCGGCATCTACGGACTGTGAGCATTCTGAGGCAGAACCCCCACAGTGTTTGATCCCCACTAAGTTCTCAACACTTGCTTGATGAGTGAATGAAACTGAGCCCCAGGAGAAGTCAGCATAGCTACCTCCCCTAACGATGCCACCCACCAACCTACACAAACGTTCACAGCCCTAGTGAGTGCCAGCCATTGATGTAGGCTCTGGGGCATCCGATCCCCGTGTTAGGTGACGGGTTGCGACAGGGCTTCCTGGACTGAAATGCCAGCCCGGCCCCAAAGGCCCACTGTTTGAGGCACTCTTTTCAGTGGAAGCATCACCTTGAGGAAATCCCCACCCCCAAGAGGAGTTTCACTGTCGCTGAGTGGTCCTCTTTGGCTCCTCAGCCAGCTAGGGGAGGGGCATGCGAGTGGGAAGGCTAGATCTAGGGCCCTGCTGCACAGTAAGAGACAAGATGAGGAAGTTCTCTGGGATTCTACAAGCAATATGTAAATAGAAATGATTACAATGATAATCCTTTGCTTTTGCTGCGTCTTACAGTCTGCGTAGAGCTTCCCGTGCGGTATCTCCTGATCCTCAAAGCATCCCTGGGACAAGTAAGGGCAGTCACACCCGATTTACAGATGCGAAAACTGAGGTGCGGACAGCTCAAGTCCCAAATCACCCAGGTAACAAAGGGGCTGAGCTGACAGCCGTCTCCAGGTCTTCTAACTCCAAATGGAATGTTCTGTTTACCACATCAAGATGCACCAGCATTGCCTAAAACCACAGCTTTTAGCTGTGCAGAAAACCTTACTCCTTTTCAATCCTTCCCTTTCCCCAGATTTGTTGATTGACAAAGGAGCTTCCCCAGGCTCTTTGTAACCAGCAGTGTTAGGGGGGGTGGGGGGTAGGTGGGCAGAGTCTTTATCTGGGCTGCATCCTGGGCTCAGCCTCTGACCCACTCTGGGGCTGTAGGAGAGCTCCCATCTCCCAATTTCCTCTAATTCCTCATATCTTTGATGTTAAAACCATGCAGTGACCCTAATCTAGGCATTTCAAGGAAAATGCACTCAGGTTCTTCTAGAAGGGCAGCGGCCCTTTGTGACAATAGGGATTGCTGGGCGGGGCTGGCCTATACAGAGAGGGATCCACTGGCTCCTAGCTCTTTGCATATCTTCTCAGTGACCCCTGATAACTGCAGCTCAGTGTCAGCACAGAGGAACAGCATGTTACATGCCCTGCCCACAGCCATCGCACGGCCTAGAAGGGGTCAGGCCCAAGGACCACCCTTGCCTTTTCCTTCACAGCACGGGTGGGAGAGGTGGAGACAGAGGCCCCGTGCTGGGCCTCTTATTCCACCCCCACCCCCAAAAGGCTTTATTGGCACTCCAAGCCACCTCCTGGGCCTCCCAACTTTTCCTCCCCCCCCCCCCCCCCGTGAATTCTGTGGAACAAAACACATTCAGTTGATAGCAGAAATCAGACTCCCGCTTCTCAGATACCGTCATCCTACGACAGCAGTGTCTGGGGCAGGGTTGCCTAGAAATACACCTGTGTGATTCACACCTGCGGGCAAAACGCCGTCTCTCTACAAGGCCCATTTACACAAACAGGTGTTTTAGGCTGACATAACCCATCTCAACACGAACACAATTAACGACTTGGCTCACCACAGTTTTCTGTTGGAACGTTGTGTGCCCTGTAGACCCTGTTCTCCCTTTCAGAGACCACCGGATACGGGAAAACTTGACTTTGCAATGGGCAAACAAGAAGGTGATTAATCACCGGGCTGAAGGACTCACCCGAGAGCGAGCTGTCATTCATCACCCCCAAATACAATTACGATGGCGTTCCTCTTCCCACACGGTTTGCAGAGCACACGTATCTAATGGACTTGGGAACACGGCTTGAGAGGCACAGCTATTTCCTGCCTCCTGACTGCAAATCTAGCACCAATTCCAACCTGTTAGCCAGTTAAGCCGGAAAAGGAGAAGGCTGGTATGGGGGGGTTGGTCAGAAACAGAGCAGTACGCTCCCGTCTGTGTTCCACAGAAATGAATGGAGATGGGCCGAGCTATGGTGAGCCCCCATGCACGCTGATGCCCCCCTATGTCATAGGCATCCAGGCCCCTCTGGCCTCACACCAGCCAGAACGTTCTTGTTGACCAGTCTCAGAGGGCTTGCCCTATGTCCACTGTGCCTCCTGCTTTCTCTCTGATGCAACAGAGGACACCTAGCCTTCACACGGCCCCCCTGCCTCCAGATATATCCAAGTCTATCTGTCCTGGGTCTCCTGCCCACTGGTGCCTGGAGAGAAGACTGACTTGTAAATCTGCTCTAAGGGGACCAAGCAGGGGACACGCAGGTGAGTTTCTCTCCGTCTTGGGCATTTCTGGTTCCTAACATGAGCCTTTTGGAGAGGGGTGGTATTTTTGAACACAAGGATATAATCTTTAACGGTGAAATTTCGAGAACTGTGGGGGAGAAATAGGCTGGTGGGGGAGAGGTAACAACAGAGACATCCCTGAGGTGCAGCCTTGAGATCGTGCCACACGGACGGGCCATGAGCTACTACTGCAAATCTGTTTTTCAAAATGTAAAACAGTCCATTTCCAGATGTCTGCTTTGGGGAGCCAAGCTGCTGTTGATTTGTTCCCAGTTCATCGTGGAAGGAAGTCTGAGCTCCTCACTGAAGCATCTCAGGCCTTCCACGGGGCCTGCTCCTACAAAGCCTTCGCGCCTTCCGACTGGGTCCTGAGTCTGTAGAAACCACCCCCACACCCGGGCTAGCGGGCTGAGAATCTGGCACTGGCTTTCCAAGCGTGGCCCGGGGACCAGGGCAGCGCAGCCCCTGGCAACCTCTTAGGAATGCAAATGCCCTGCCCACTGCCGCCCTCCCAAACTCTGGAATCAGACACTCTGGAGGTGGGCCCCGGCACCCTTTTTAGAAGCTGCAGGCAATTGTGACACACAGGAAGTGTGAGAACCACCGAGGTACAGGATCCTCAGCCTCCCTGCTGGGCCTGCTGAATTGATCAGCAGGCTTTTCCAGAGAAGAAGGGAGCAGGTCCAGTGGAGGCCGCCCATGGCACTGGTCTCTCGTGGAGACCCGGCTCTTGTGGTTGCTCTGAAGAATCACGAAGTGAATCTGCTCAGAAGGCCTTCCCAGCAGCCCGAAGCCTTATCTACACCGTGCTAAGGCTGAACACAAAATGTGTCCTCCAGCAGCCAGGCGGCCTCCAGCTCTCCTCCCAAGGGCTCTCTGGTCCCACTATCCTCGCCATGCTCTTGCTCAGCAAGCAGCTGGAGTATAACACGGTCCCTGTCTCCCAGTGTCCCTACCAAGTGCTTGGCCATCTCAAAGACCCCCTCCCCCCCCGCTCCAAGTTCCCACACCGTTCCAAGCCCAGGCTAAGCCCACAGTGTCCCGTCTCCTGAGGCAGAACTGGGAGTGGGGGCAGTTCCCAGCCCCCACTCCGGACTCACAGGATCTGGATCTGTAGGAGGGGCCCGGGAATCCTGGTGTTGAATCCTCCTCTGGTAACTCTTTTTTTTTTTTCCTTAATTTTTAAAATTTATTTTTGAGAGAGTACCAGCAGGGGAGGGGCAGAGAAAGAGGGGCAAAGGAGCTGAAGTGGGCTCTGGGCTGACAGCGGCAAGCCCAACGTGGGGCTTGAACTCACGAGCCGCGAGATCGTGACCTGAGCCGAAGTCGGATGCCTAACCCACTAAGCCACCCAGGCGCCCCTCTGTTAACTCTTATCATCGGCAAGCTGCAAAGCAGTCAGTGAGTCCACATTCCTTATTTGTCAGATGGGGAAACTGAGGCCCAGGGCTGTGACTTGGCGTTCCCCGACTATTCCCGACCACAGAGCACCAGTCTCCCTGTCTCGGCCTCCACAGCACTCACAGCCTGGATCCCACCCAGAGTCCTAACATACATCACCCTGCACCACATTTCTAAACACTGCCGGCTCAGCCCCGCCCCTCCCCCACTGAACCGCAAGGGCCTGGAGGCAGAGCCAGGCCATTAGTCACAACCCACCCCGCTTAGTCCTTAGGGCTCAGTGCTGGGCACATAGCAGCCTCAATAACCGTCTGAGGAAGGAACAGTCCCCCTAGTCTTCCATTAGCACATGCACAGAGATTAATCTACCAAATCACCAGATTGTCACCTTAAAACACACTCAAAGGTCTGTCCCACAGGGGAGGGAGAATGGATACATTCTGATGTGAGGCAAACAGCCACCTGCAAAACAGGTGGAGAAGGGGCCAGAGCGACGGGGGGCAGAGGCTGGGTGGGGACCGGGGTAGTGTCACAAGGACAAACTTCGCCTTCTTGTTGATTCCGCTCAGAGCCAACCCCCACCCCCACCCCGGAGCAACACAGCTGGGAAACGGGACACGGAGCTCACGCTTTCTCACCTCTGCCTCTCAAGAGCCCTGATGCTGACACATAGAAGAGGTGACAGTGAAACAGAGACAAAGAAAAGCTCTGAGGAAAACAAGCCTGTTCGGTCTGTGGGTCACAGGGTCCGGGGAATCCTCACCAGGTGCCCCAGGCAGTGCAGTAAACGGGCCTGGCCTTTCCCAGTGACACAGAAGGTGACTGCCAACACGAGGAGCTTTTGGGGGGCCCCAGGAAATTCTCATCGATACTC
Source organism: Panthera onca (assembly GCF_046562875.1). Taxonomy (NCBI): domain Eukaryota; kingdom Metazoa; phylum Chordata; class Mammalia; order Carnivora; family Felidae; genus Panthera; species Panthera onca. The sequence continues at coordinate 67,396,393 of NC_138350.1, forward strand.
AGACTTTGCTCCACCCGACCCCCGATCAGGCCCTCCCCACCTCCCCGCTGTTCATCAGGTAGGCTGGTAAAACAAACAGCTCCGAAATCTCGGGGCCCGAAGACACACAAGTGTATTTCACGTCCACGGTACGTGTCCGCTGACACGCCAACCTTTTCATTTGCATATTTTACATGGAATCCATTTCTGTGCCGGCCAGGAGGGGCTAGGTTGTGTCACAGTAGCCATGACCAGCCATGTGCGGTGCCTGTGGCAGTCACTCAGGGCTCAAGCTGATGCAGGGGCCACCACCTCGAATGGTGCCACCGTGCTGCCAGCACGGGAGGGCTCATGCTGCAACCTGGAAGTGAAACCCGGCCCACCCCTCAGCACCTAACGGCCCCACCCCACAGCAAAGAGCACAGGGAGGACAATCCTCCCAAGGGCCAGAAGACACTGTCCCTGCAAATGCACACCCACAGCCACCCAGTGATGGTGGCCGACATTCCTCCAGCAAACCTTCATCCCTTCCCCTCCCCTGTGGGGGCCCAACTTCCTCCCCTTATTTGTCATTTCACCCCAGGATGAAGGAAAGCTTTCAGATCACGGGTAGAAAAAGGGAACTATAAAGACGATCAAAACATGATTTTCAAAGAAAACGACCGGGGACGTTATTACCATATAGAACATTACAGTCTTACAATGTGTAACAACATTCTAACGTATAACATTATACATTTTTAGATATCGTGGCAAGTTCAAAGTAAAGGTTTTAGACTGATGGCAATATGACGGTCACCAGATGCCCCTGTGGGAGTGAGAAGGCAGGATGCACAAAGGGAAATTTCAAGAATGAATTTAACAACCATTGGACCTTCCAACAGATGAAGGGCATAAAAGGAGGCCAGAGAAGGCCTGTCCTGTGAGGTTGGCCCCTTGAAAGTCCATCAAAAGCTGACCAAATCGGTTCTACAAGGATGCTTTGTGACTTTAACCATCCTTTACTTTTTGCCCAAAGAGATCAAGGTGGGAGAGAACTGGAAAGGAAACCATAGGTGGTGCTAAACAAGAACAAGGCATCATATGTGCTGAGGTGGGGCGGGGTAGGAGGGCAGGTGCAGAGCGAGGCCAGAGACCAGAGATCACTGCCCTTCTGGGGTGCTTATCAGGAGAGGGATTTACACCCAGGAAAAAGAACCCAGAAAAGCACACAGGACACTGGAGCTTCTCCCTGGCTCAGAGCTGGAGTGTTCTGGCTCCTTCCAGAGGCCAACCATAACATCCTAGGATGTGCGCTGTTCATGAATGGAGCCTTCATGGAGGAAGCTCCTGCTGTCTGCTGAAATCAGAACACGGCGGAGTCTGGAAATCTCAAGCCTCTAGCTAACTGTGAATTAGCAATAGATCCTATGTGAGGTTAACTACTTTTCCAAGCATGGGAACACAGGAACAATATGAAGCTAAACGGACCTTTCCTTGAGCATCCAGAAGTCACCGTGGCCTGTCAAGAGGCTTTGAGCTGCCCCTTGCAAATCAATCAATTCAATTCTACAAACATTTGTTGAATGTCAACTCTGCACCTAGCTCCACCAATTTGACGGTGAGAGCTTGAAAGAGGCAGCGCCAGCCATGAACTCTTCTCTCAGTGAACTCCTAGGTCCTTCGGAGGCAAAAGCTTGCATGCATCACACAGCGTGAGGTGAGCTCTACAAGCAGCGTCTCTGAGCCTTGGTGGCCCAGAGCAAGGCAAGGCAAGACTAAGCCCAGTCGGGAATGGAGCGAAGAAACCAGGGGAGGCTCCTTGATGGATTTGCTCTTGAGCTGGGATTTATTAAATGAACCCTCCTCTAGCATGTGGGTGGGTTAGTGGTGGGCAGGGAGGGTTTGGGGGGGGGGGTACCTTACAGAATGTGGAAAATCACAGTCACAACTCACCATGACACATCTGTGGAATGAATGCAAATGTAAAAGGGAGCTTTGGGAGAGATGAGCCCGAAGATACAGTCAGGGGCCAGGTCAGAAAGGGCTTCCTGTTGGACGTGACCCTGCGGGGCAGAGGGAGTGAGGGGAGGGAGGTCAGGATACCTTAAGAGGCTGGACCACTAGCCCAGCTGAGAGAGGAAGGACTGAAGCCAGGCTGTGGTTGTGGGCGCTGAGTGAAGCCACGGCTTCGACAAACACTGCAGAAGCAGAAGCCCCGGGACCACGTGGGCAGCCACAGGTCAGGGTGAGAGGGCAAGGGAGACAGAGAAGGAGCCTGAGGAAGGAGAGTGGCATGAAGGGTGTGGTCCACAGGACACATACTGCAGAGACCTCGGGTAGACACAGATACAGCAGCTGGTCACGGGTCACTGGTGGCCTCTACGAGGGCAGAGGTGAAAGCAGGTGAGGAAGAGGGAGGTCTCCACAAGAGCTGCATGTTCCAGAAACCTGGTTGGGAGGCAGGAGTAGAAGGGTGGAAGCTGGAGGCGGAGGTCACAGGCGTGTTTTATTTTTACTGTGGGGGAGAGAAATATGTTTCTATCCTGTGGGGAAGAAGCCAGTGGCGGGCGATGAAATTTGAAGATGGGAGCTGGGGGGGGAAGGGAGCTGGTCAGGGGCGCCAAGAGCGGACGAGGTCTGGAATGCACACGGCGGGCACGAGACCAGGAATTCGGGACATCTGGTCTCCTCGTGTCAGGCCAAACCCCTCAGGGATAGTGTCCAGAGAGTCAGAGTTGACAGAATGCAGAGCATTCGGCTGTTTTTATGCAGTATTTTCACATGTATAGAAGTCTTGGTTTCTTAAAATGTTTTCATGAATGATCTCACTTGTTCCTGACAATGATTCTGTGAGACAGGCACTAATATTCCCATGTGGCGGATGAGGAAGCTGAGTTCAGAGAGGGTAGGTGGCCTCCCCAAACTCACAGAGCGAGTAGGTTGATGCAGCCAGCCTTGGCAACCAGTCTTCCAGGTTCTAGTTCTCTGTCTCCCAGCCTCCCCACGCTCTCAGCGCTCAGATCCCAGTGGAGATTCATGCAAAGTCACACATACAGTATTTTGCTCAACATGAAAATCTTAACGTGGTCCTTCAGTTTTCTGTGACCTCGCAAAATACATCCGGTGTCAAGCCTAAAACGTACCAGAGCATCTCATAAACATGCTTTTAAATATTTTTCTAAGTATATGTGCTGCCCCTGTGGGTCTGGTGGGTCTCCTCCCCATGCATGCATGCCCTTTGTTATGCCAAAGACAGTGGGCCTCAATCCAGGGCACAATGGAACCCCCTGGGAAGCCTTTAAAGACCTACCAAGCCCAGGCTGTACCCAGAACCGGGGGGGGGGGGGGGGGGGGGGGGGGGGGGGGGAGGGGGGGGCGGTGTGGTCAGAAACTCTTGGGTGACAGCCGGGCCCTGGAGGCATCGAGGGGGGCTGCTCAGGGAGGGTTCAGAACTCTGATGTGGAGGAAAAGACACCCCAGGAAGGTGCAAGGGAGAAGTCAGGGGAGGAAGGCATGGCGGGGGGGGGGGGGGGGGGGGGGAAGGGGAGTGGCACAGAGTCAGTGAGTCTGGTCAAACACACAAGCCCATCAGCCAGGACTTCGGGAGGAGAAAAGCAGGGAGAAATTCCTCCCATCACTTATTTCCAGGACTGCCAGTCATGAAGCATTTGCCCCTGCAGGGCTCACTCCCATTTCACCTTCCCAAAGCTCTGCCACAGGGAAAGGGAAGGCAGATTTGGGTATTTCTCCCCCTTCCACAGATTAGGTAATGGAGGCTCAAAGATGGGCGCCGCCTGCCCCAAGGCCGGCATCTTTACAGAACAAAGACAGCCCAGCTGGAGAGCGAAGCATCAGAACCCCACTGCCAGAAGGGCGCCCCAGGACAGAGGGCCGACTCCGGTCCCTACCTATTGCCAAGGCCTTCTTCCCACATATGGGTCTCCCTCATTTGCAAAAGGGGACCCTTTCCAGTGAGCTCTCTTCCCCTTCCAGTCACACGGTGCTTCTTGATGGCTCTCTCCTGCAGTCTTACAACACGCACAGGATTCAAGCCCCACAGGGAAGCTTTGTCACCGGCATTACCGAGTCACCTTGCCACTTTCCATCTAAAACAAGGACCATGGTGGGCAGGGCGGTGGCGGGGGGAGGGGGGGGGTTGTGGAGAGGTACGGCTGGGTGGCTCAGTCGGTTAAGCGTCTGACTTCGGCTCGGGTCATGATCTCGTGGTCTGTGAGTTCAAGCCTGGAGTCCGGCTCTGTGCTGACAGCTCAGAGCCTACCAGCCTGCTTCAGATTCTGTGTCTCCCTCTCTCTCTGTTCCTCCCCTGTTCGTGCTCTCTCTCCGTCTCTCTCAAAAATAAAGATTTTAAAAAAATTCAAAAATAAAACGAGGACCATGGGTAAATTTCGGGCAACTCCACCCACCACACCCAAATCAGTCTTTCTGGCTCTAAGGAAGGTACAGAAGCCTCCCTGCCCCTGCTCTATGCCAGCGCCTGTCTCATGAGACAAGGACCTCCGACAACCCGCAAGCACTTATGATGACCCTAGCGTGGCACCTTGTGCAGCACCTAGAAATGTGCCACGCCCACCCTGAGGGCCCGCCGGCAGGTTGGGAAGTTATGACCTACATACACAAAACAGGAAGATCAAGAGTTAAACTGTTTGAAACTCACCTTACATGTATCCCAGACCTTGGACACGTTATTTAATCTCTGTGCCTCAATCTACTCATCAGAATAATGGGGACACTAACACTGATACGACCTCATGGGGAGTGTGAGACGGAATGAGTGAATCCATGTAAAGTGCTCAGCATGTGTCTGAAAGATACTTAGGCTCTGAAACCCGCTGGTTGTTATCACTACTGGGAGTCTGTGTTTCCTCGATGCCCGGAGGAAGGCAGGACCACGGGGCCTAGAGTACCTGAGAGGGAATTTCTGCGGTAAATTGGGATTTTAGGCATCAATACAATTGAGAAACGAGGGTATATTCAAGAAGAAGACAGAAAGTGAGGATCCCCAGAGCCCAAATTTGGATGTTAATTTACTGTCAAGGAACCAAGGAGGGCGAGGCCCAGCCGCCGCCCCCCCACCGCCCCCCACCCCCCTAGAATTCCTGCCGCTGCTGCAGGATGGACCACGTTATTAAAGCAAATACCCCACAGGAACCGAAACCAAACAACTCCAGGCAACAGGAGTTCAGGGAACCTTTGGCTCTATCTCCAAGGCAATTGAAAAGAGCTCAAAACAGATTAAAATATGAGATGAATTTTGAAGCCCAGGAATGAGAGAAAATGAATCCTGTGACTGAGGAGCCAATATGATTATTTCATTATTTGGTTAGAAAGTTAAAATGTGCAGGAAATGTCAGATGCTTTCTCGAGATGGAGGGAGGCTGGGACGGCATGGCCATGGGGGCGCATATTCTCTTTAATATTAAAAAATAGCTTCACCCCGACTTAGTCTTAATCAGACAACCCTCCCTTGGTAGGGCAGTCCACCCTTCTGTCAGCCGGCATGAGGTCTCTTTAAGACCCACCACCCCTCTCCCGCAACAGCACATCTGCCTTTTGAAAAGAACTCTTCCCCCCCCCGCCGTACCCGACGACCAATATTTTCAATAAATCCCATGTGCTCCCAGGTGAAGGGTGCTCCCCCTAACCTTACCCCACGGGGCACTGATTATGGCTCAGCCCAGCCCCAAACCAAGCCTGGTGGGAACCCAGCCACCACTGCAGCCTCTCCCCAACCTTCCTTCCCAGATCCGTTCTTCCCCTCCCCAGAGTGTCTAAGCAGACCTCCCCTCCTTACATCTGTTCGTGCCCATGCCACCCTAAGCCCCCGTGTCTCCATCTCTACGTCCATCACTCACTTGATCACTCAATTGTTTGCTGAAGATATCAACTATCAAGCTGTGCAGGTGCTGGGCACACAGTGATGGGCAAGGCCAAGTCTCTGCCTACAGAGAGCTGACAGTCTATTAAAGAAGACAGACGTGTGGCGAGCAATACAGAGGCACAGGCTGGGGAGCCAAGGGCTGATTAATGCTGACTGCAGGGAGGGGTCAGGCAAATATCCCAAGGGAGGCAGCATCTGGGTCTGACCTTTGAGTTGGCTTTGATTATGCAGAGAAGGGTAAAGGAGATTCCGGATGTGGGCACAGAATGAAGCAAAGGCCTGTGGCCACGACGTGTGACCCAGGCACAAGAGACAGTGAAGAGACAAGTTTGACCTGCGTGAAGAAGCCACATAAGAGGTGAGATAGAAAGCTAACGAGGAAGGCTGAGGTCTGATTGATGGGAGCTTTTGCGTTTTTGTATTTTAAAGAAGGAATACATTAAATGATTTGCGTGCAAAAGGTACAAAAGGATATACAGTGAAAAGTCACCTTTCCATCCTTGTGCCCGGCTATCCTATTCCCCATCTCAAAGGCAACCAATGTTATGCACTTCTCCTGTATACTTACAGAGATATTTTATGCCTATTCAAGTAAATCTATATCTCTCTTGCACACAAACAAATATATGCCTTTTACCCTTTCCTGCTTAATTACAAATATTGGAAACCAGTAGTTCTCAAAATGGAGTGTGCCTCAGAATTACCTGGCTGGCTTGCTAACCACCCAGATTGCTGGGCCCCACTCCATGGTGTGATTCAGTAAGTCGGGGGTGAGGCGTGCGAAGGTACGTTTCTAAAAAGTTCCCAGGTGCTGCTGCTGTTGCTGATCTAGGAACCACACCTGGAGAACCACTGGTGAGGCTCACACTACATGAGTTTATAAAGAGCTGCTTCATTCCGCTTTGTGGCTGTGTAGTATTCCACTGCTAGGCTGTTCTGTCACATACTTAGCCAGGCCTTCCATTTAGGTTGTCTCCAGTCTTTTGTTCTTCCAAATAGTTCTGCGGTGATTACACTTGGGCATTCATTGTATCACACGTGGGGGAGTATAGTTCTGGGATAAAGTCTCGGTCAAAAGCTTTGAACTCTGGCCATCTTGACAGATAGCTGCCAGACAGCTCTTAGAGGGAGTCCAGAATGCTAATATAAGAAATTCTAAATTTTAACAAAAGCTTTTGAACAGAAGGCTGGTGAGCTCAGAGCTGTACTTTGGGAAAATTAGTCTGACTCCGTTATGAAATGTGGACTGGACAGGAGAGAACCTAAGGAAGGACAGCCACTGGGACAGACAGACTCTACAGGTGCCTGCAAGCCCTGCCTCTAGAGGTCATACATAAAAGTAAGACCCTTCCTTGAGTGTGGATGGGAACTGTAATTGACTTCTAACCAATACAATATGGCAGAGGTATATGGGTCACTCCTGTGATCACATTGCTTTATAGAAAACTCCACCCATCTTGCTTCTAGACAAGCCCCTGAGGCTCTCTTTCTCCCTTTTGTCTTGAAGAAGTGAGGTGCCATGAATCCTCCAGTCACAAGGAGCTGAATGTTGCCAATAATCACCCGAGAAGGGAAATGGATCTTTCCCCGGTTGAGCCTCCAGATGAGAACCCAACCCAATCAAGGCAAATGACACCCTGATTGCAGCCCCATGGGAGACTACTAAGGCCAGGACCTAGCTACTCTGTGCTGGGATTCCTGGTCCCCAGATAGAACAATCTGGGGACTAACCCATGTGTGTTGTTTTAAGTAACTAGGGTTGGGGTGATTTGTTTGGCAGCAGAGATAACTAAAACAAACACATAGAAGGATGCTCCAAAGATAGTCTATAACAGTGAAGTCCCGAAGTGAACAGGTGTCAGGGGCAAAAGAGGGGAGCAGGAATGAAGGTTGGATATAGGAGAGATTTCAGAAAGGAGTATGACCTGCGGGCTCATGAGAGGAGCAGAGGGACCTCCTACCATCAGGGGGCAAGACAGTTGCACAATATCCCTGAAACAGACTCAGCCCGCTTTCATGAGATTGAGCCACAGAGCAGTCCAAGGTGAGGTGGAGCAGACATGCTTGCTCCTGATCCCTTTCTAAAAGTGTTCCTTCCCTTGCAGATGGCTCCAAGATTACCTCAGCACAGCCTCCTCACGCCATCCGCCGCCATCTGCAATTTGCTGACAAGGCAGATAAACACCTCCACGGAGAAGACCCACAATAAATCAAGGTGGCATTTCAACCCACTGGGGACAAAATAGACTTTTCAACTAATTGTGTTGCGACAACTCAGGAATCCTCGGGAAAAAATGTGAACCATGTGTAGCAAGGATCTGAACAAGAAATTAATAAAGAAGAAACTGTGGAAAGAGCTAGAAGAAAAAATGCAGGAGAATGTTTGCATTAATCTTGAAATAAGAAGGACTTTCAAAGCATGACCCAAATCCAAATGTCACGTTTTGGTTTTTTTTTTAAAGGCTACATCTGGGTTCAAAATTTTTAAGTACCTAACACCAGAAAATAAAGTACATTCAGAAGATAAATGAGGGGCGCCTGGGTGGCGCAGTCGGTTAAGCGTCCGACTTCAGCCAGGTCACGATCTCGCGGTCCGTGAGTTCGAGCCCCGCGTCAGGCTCTGGGCTGATGGCTCGGAGCCTGGAGCCTGTTTCCGATTCTGTGTCTCCCTCTCTCTCTGCCCCTCCCCGGTTCATGCTCTGTCTCTCTCTGTCCCAAAAATAAATAAAAAAAAGTTGAAAAAAAAAATTAAAAAAAAAAAAAAAAAAAAGAAGATAAATGAAAAAATAGGGGGGGAAATATTTGCAACATATATGGCAGACATGGGGCTAATTTCCTTGCTACGTAAATAATGTGCATGTGCCCAACAGAGAAATGTACAATAAAGAGGAAATTAAATTGTCAGTCCACAAAGCAGGAAATACAAACGCATTTCACCCATCTGAAATGATGCTCATCCTCGCTCATTAATTTGCAAGAGATGCAAATTAAAACTACGAGGTATGGTTTCTCATATATCAGGTTAGCAAATTTGTTTAAATATACACAGAGCCACTGAGCCAGAGTGTGTATAACCACACCCATCCATGCTTGGTGGAAGTTTAAATTGGTGACAATACCATGTATGGGTAGAGAATACACACACACACACACACACACACACACACACACACAGATTCTCTTGAGAAGGACACAGGGCATGGTTAGCACTGGCTGCCTCTGATGAAAGAGCTTGGCTGCCAGGGTATGGGAGTGAAAGGAAACTTTTCACTGTATCCCTTTTGTACTGTTTGAAACTTCCCCAAGTACCTGTACTACATTCTCAACAATTCTAAAAGGTAACAAAGAAACAGAAGTACAGAGAACTTCCGCATCTGGGAAAACGGAATAAATGTATTTTTCCCCACGCCACTCTGTAAGTGCACCTGGAAACCCAGGGCACTGTACGTGAAGCAAATACAAGATGAACCTGCAAGGTCAAGAGAAGTGACCGGCTAGAGATTTGGGGAACTGAGTCTCGAGAGGATGGTGAGGTTCCTGGGTTTTCTCTTAGTCTCATAGATCCCGGATTTGGAGCTAAAGAAGCTGGCAACCTGGAAATATCAATGGACACAGACAATAAAAGCCCCAACAAAAGCCTGTTCTTTCTAGTCAAAATGCCAGGAAAGGGGCAGCCTAGAAAGACATTTCTAGACAGTAACTGCTCTAATCCAGCCAAACATTGCAGAAGAACTGGGGACCCACTCCCATCTATGCAAGCAAAGGCCAAGTGCAGAGACTTGACTTTTACTCCCACCAGCAGTGAAGAGGCACCCTTACCCATCCCTGCTGAAGTGGCGCCAGAAGAGGCCTGAGGGAGACTCAGGATTTTCACTACTGTTCAGCAGTGATGAGGCCACGTGACAAGGTCACGTGGGGAACAGTAACTGGCATTCTATGCCCCCAGCTGGGATTTGTGGAGGCCAAGTGGGATACCCGGACTTCAACCCTCACCTGGCAAGAATGAGGCAGTGCCCCAACCTTCCCGGGGTGGGGTGGGGGGGGAAGCCATCTAAAGTGGAAGACTGAAGGAAGATCCAGAGGTCTCAAAAAATATTACTCCAAATGTCCAGTGCTTTATCACAAATCACTCATCATAACAAGAATCAGGAAGATCTCAAACTGAAGAAAAAATACAATCAAGAGAGACCAACTCCAAGAAGACAGAGATGTTAGAATTATCTGACAAAGATATTAAAGCAACCACCATAAAAATGCTTCAAAAAACAACCACAAATATGTTTGAAGCCAGTGAGAAAAAACAAAATCTAGCAAAGAAGTATAAGATATAAAGAAGAACCAGTGGACACATTAGAACTGAAAAGTACAATAACTGAAATACAAAATCCAACGGGTTGATTCAACGGCACAATCGAGAGGACAGAGGAAAGAATCAGTAATCTGTAAGATGGAACAACAAAAACCTAGTTAATATTCAATAAATAAAATATAATCACAATAAGTAAATAAGAAAAATGTTTAAAAATTAATAATACATATGTTTTTAAAACCCAGTCTGAAAAAAATAGAAAATTGACCGAAAAACAAACAAACAAAGCCTCCGGGACTTGTGGTACTATAACGAAAGATCGAACATTCCTGTCACTGGAGTCCCAGAAGGAAAGGGGAAAGAAGGCAGGCTGAAACAGTGCTCAAGAGTTGAAAACCTCCCCAGTTTGGGAAAAGACATAAGCTTACAGACTCAAGAAGCTAAGTGAACTTCAAAGAAATCCACATCAATTCATATTATAATCAAACGTCTGGAATTCAAGACACAGAAGAAATCTTGGAAGCAGTCAGAAAGAAACACCTACCTAGAGGGGGAAAAGAATAAGAAGGACGTCAGATTTCTCATCAGAAAAAATGGAAGCCAAAAATAAGTAGTACACTATATTTCAAGTGTGGAAAGAACCATCAACCCAGAATCCTCTAACCATTGAAAATACACTTCAGGAAGGAGGAGGAAATCAAGTCATTCCAAGATGAAAGAAAATGAAGGGAATGCGTTGCTAACAGGCCTACCTCCAAAAGAATGGCAACCTGAAAATACACAATGAAAGAAAGAAACATGCTAAGCAAAAGTATAGGTTAATAAAACAACCCTTACTTCCCTCTTGAATTTCTGAATTCAGTTTGACAGTTCAAGCAAAACTTCTCACCCTGATGTGGTTCTAAATGTATGTAGAGGAAATGTAATTACATTACAAGCGGGAGGAAAGTAAGGAGATTTCAAGGGAAGTAAGGTTTCAACATCTCATTGGAATGTGTAAAATGATGACACCAGCAGACAGGGATAAGTTACGCACACACCATGTATTATGTAGAACAACCACTAAAAACACTACACAAAAAATAAAAACTGAAAAATGGTATAGATAAGTCAAGGTAGAGTTCTAAAAACTATTTAAGTCACTCACAAGAATGCAGGGAAAGGAAAACGAAAACGAAAGCTAGAAAAAAGAGAAAACATAAGAATGAAATTGTAGGGGCGCCTGGGTGGTTCAGTTGGTTAAGTGTCCAACTCTTGATTTTGGCCAAGGTCATGATCTCACACATGGTTCATGGGTTCGGGCCCCACATGCTGTCAGCACAGAGCCTGCTTGGGATTCTCTCTCCCTCTCGCCCTGCCCCCCCCCCCCCGACCCCATGCACTTATCCACATGCACTCTCTCTCTGTCTCTCAAAACAAACTTGAAAAAAAAATGAAATTGTATACTGAAGACCTGACATATCAATAATTACATTAAATGTAAATAAATAATCTAAAGACACTAATTGAAAAACATGACTCACTATGCTGCTTAAAAGAAATTCACTTCAACTGTAATTATATAAGCAGGTTAGTAAAAGGATAAAAAATATATATATCATGCAAGCGTCAATCAAAAGAAAGCAGGAGTGGTTATATCAATACGAGGGGAGATAGACTTTGAAGCAAAAAAATTATGAGAGACAAAGAAGGATATTATATAATGATAAAGGGTCAATCCCCCAAAAAGACATCACAATCCTAAATGTTCATGAACCAAACAATAAAGACACAAAATATGTGAATCAAAACCTAATAGAACTGAAAAGAAAAATACAGTTGACCCTCGAAGAATGTAGGGGTTAGGGGCACCAACCCTCACACAGTCTAAATCCATGTATAACTTTCGACTCCCCAAAAACTAAACAACTAATAGCCTTACCGATAACATCAACAGTTCATTAACACATATTTTGTATGGTATATGTATCATACACTGTATCCTTTTATTTTTAATGTTTATTTATTTTGAGAAAGAGAGTGTGTGTGTAGGGGAGGGGCAGAGAGGTGGGGGAGAGAATCCCAAGCAGGTTCCGTGCTCTCAGCACAGAGCCTGACTCAGGGCTCGATCTCACAGACCTTGAGATCATGACCTGAGTGGAAATCAAGAGTCAGATGCTTAACCTACTCAGCCACCCAGGCATGCATTATACACTGTATTCTTAAAGTAAGTTAGAGAGGGGCGCCTGGGTGGCTCAATCGCTTAAGCATCCGACTTTGGCTCAGGTCATTATCTCACAGTTCATGGGTTTGAGCCCCGTATCTGGTTCTGTGCTGACAGCTCAGAACCTGGAGCCTGCTTCAGATTCTGTGTCTCCCTCACTCTCTGTCCTCCCCCACTCATTCTCTCTCTCTCCCACTCTCTCTCTGTCTCTCAAAATAAATATTTTCAAAAGTAAGCTAGAGAAAAGAAAATGTTATTAAGAAAATCATAAGGAAGAGAAAATATACTTACAGTGCTTATCAAAAAAAAAAAAAAAGCACATAGGTGGATGTACACAGTTGAGATCCATGTTGTTAAAGGGTTAACTGTTGATAAAGCTACGATTATGTTTGCAGACTTCAACACTCCACTCTCAAAAATTTAGAAAACAACTAGATAATCAGCAAGCATATAGAATAACAACAACTATCAACCAACAAAATCTAATCAACATTTTAGAATACTCCAGGCAACAAGAGAAATATGCACGTTCTTCTCAAGTGCCCGTAGAAAATACACCAAGACAGACTAGATGCTGGGCGATAAAAACAAATATCAATGAATTTAGAAAAATTTAGAAAAATTTAGAATGTGTCCTCTGACCTCAGTGAAATCAAACCAGAAATCAATAACAGCAAGATAACAGGCAAACCTCGACACACCTAGAAACAGATGAACCTACTTCTAAATAATTCACAAGTCAAAGAGGAATGCAGGTGTCTTTCAGCAGGTGACTAGTTGAGCAGACTGTGACACGCCCACACCATGAAATACTACTGAGCAATAAAAAGGAAGAAGGATCGCTATGTGTATCAACATGGATGAATTGTGCTGGGTGCAAAAATCCCATCCCAAAAGGTTACATACGTACTGCATTATTCCATTTGTATAACATTCTTGAAATGATAGAATTCTAGAAGTGAAGACCAGATGAGTCATCTTCAGAGGTTAAGCAGGGGAGGAGGACAGGGGAGGGAAGCCGGTGTGACTGTAAAAGGGAAACAGGAGTGCTCTGTGTGGTGATGGAAATGTTCTACGTCTTCACTATATCCGTGTCTTGCAAGTTATTGCCATCGGGGAAAACTAGGTTAAGGATACATGAGATTCCTCTGTGTTATTTTTTACAACTGCATGGGAGTTTCCAATTATCTCAAAATAAAAAGCTTAATTTAAAAAAAGTAGAGAATCCCAAAAGAAATGCCAATACATATACACCTCCCATCTCTCTCTCTCTCTCTCTCTCTCTCTCTCTCACACACACACACACACACACACACACACACACACACAGACCCCCTCATCTATCAACAGCCTTCAGTTGTTGCCATATAAATTTGCACTGATTTTTCACTCCGATGTGATTTTCTGCCTCTCTTCGGAGAGGACTCATCCAGTCTCTTGTGAGGTCAGAGAAAAAAACCTCTGAGAACTTTCCTCTGGCCTCCTGAGACTCTTCCATAGCTTGGCTCAGAAGAAAACACAGAATTTGTTTAAAAAGAATTAAAACGTCCAGAACCCACTCAGAAAGCAAAGCAAGCAGGTGGCATGAGGTGATCCAAGCTGCATTTTGGAGAGGCCATGAGCCCATGAAATTAAATGTAAAAGGGGGTACGTTTCTGGTACCTGGTTCCGTGCATGTCACATGTTTAACTGGAGATACAGTCTGTGGCTTTCCCCCATTTCTCAAAGGGGTCACTTCCCAAAATGGTGAGAGAAGGAGGACCATACCTGATGCATACAACCCTCAGTTTCTGCAGCCCCAGGTGAGCACTGCTGAGCCCCAGTCTATCTTCTGGAAACTCCAGATAAGCCTCCTGGTATTCTTGCCCTTAGGTGAAAAAGCATGGCTCTGAAAATTGCTGTACCCTTAGGATAATCCATTTCGTCCTGTGGAGCTGGCTGGAAATGTCAGGGCTTGAAGATCATTTGAAAACCCACACCCAACCAACAGAAGAGGCAACTGAGGCCCAGGGATACAGGATGACTTCCCAAGACCATCCGGACAGGAGCCAAGTTTAAGCCAGAACCCGGGTCTCCTCCCTGCCGTCAGCTTTGGGACATGTGCCCCTTGGGTTGGCCTCAGAGCCTGACATCAGGCAGGGCAAACAGGAGGGCAATGGCTAGGCAGGAGGACCACACTGTCACCAGTGGAAGATGGCAGTGGGAACACAGCCAGGCGCTGGATTAAAATGAGCACAGATATGCCGACGTTAATGAGCAAAAGCTTCCTCTGAAAATACCTGACCGTACTTCTGATGTGGCAGCTTTCATTACTCCTAAGAGATACAAATAGGTGGCAGCGAAGGTTAGGAACACTAGAGAGATTTTATTACCTCGGAAGACAGGCCGTTAAATGTTTCCCAGGGATGTCCCCAAACCTGCCCCCCTTCCACCTCCAGGCCCCTTCCTTCGCACCCACGGCTCGTTTACCAACTGCTCGCTCACTCCACAGATGTTCGGAGGACTTCTGAAGGGCCAACAGCACGGAGAGGAGACGTGAGCCCTGCCTTGTCAGAGTTCACCCCTCGTGAGGGCCTAGGGGCTAAACACCAATAACATCTACCCGCTCAGCCCACGCGGGGCCCCGCAGCCCCCCGTGGGACCGCCTATTGCTCCATCGGCGGCCCCCCACTGCTCTCTCCCCCCACTGCTATCTCCCCCCTTCTTCTTTCAGAGCCCGAAGGCTCACCTGGCTGCATCTGGAGACAGTCTGGGAGCTGGGAGGGCCCTCTCACTGGATCACTGGAAGCACCTCCCTCTCGCCTTTTAACTGTTCTCTACTCCGCCATCAGAGTGACCACCCCAAATCACAGATCAGTCCACGTCATCTTCCTAACATCTGTGGCAGCAGCCCTCGGTGCTCCCAAGTGCATGTGCACCTCCTGAAGGTTCCCGGCCTCCTCTGCGGTTGGGCCAGGGCCGACAGGCTGTGAGTGGAACTGCAGGTGTCACTTCCAGGATGAGGGCACGGAGGGCTGGTGCGCTTTCTCCATCTCTCTCTTCCCTCCTACAGGAGTAGAGTTAAAACTTTACTGGGGTTAAGCCATTAAGCTGTTAGGGGTTGGGGCGCCTGGGTGGCTCCGTCACTGAAGTATCTGACTTCTGCTCGGGTCACCATCTCATGGTTCGTGAGTTCAGGGCCCACGTCGGGCTCCGTGCTGACTGCTCGGAGCCCGGAGCCTGCTTCGGATTCTGTGTCTCCCTCTCTCTCTGCCCCTCCCCTGCTCACACTCTGTCTCTTTCTCTCAGAAATAAATAAGCATAAAAAAAAAAAAAAAAAAAAAGATGTCAGGGGTTGGTTTGGGGACGGTTAGCAGTGATTGACTAGTAAAACTTTTCAGTGGCTCCCCTCAGGATATAAAGTCGAAACCCTTCAGGGTCGCCGTGTTCAGTGCTTTTATGGCCTGGCCCAGCCCCCGTCTCTGGCCTGTCTCTTGGCCCTCCCCTCAACACATCCTATCAGGAATCATGGTTCAGCCATATTTGCAGGTTCTGGAAGGGCTGTGCCCCTCCCACCGGAGATGTCCCCTCTACCTAGAATGCCCTTATGTCTCCTCACTCCCAACTCCTCTATCTGCTTTGCAAACTCACACTCAGTCTTCAATTTCCAGCTGAAGCATCCCCAGCTCCGACCTACCCCAAGATGAGCTGGGAGCAACTGCTTCCTGACCACAGGCACCCCATCTGTAGCTCCCAGAGAGCCCTTGCATGCAGCTGTACCTTAGCTGTTTTGTGTTACTCTTTTGTGTTGCCCACTGTTCCGTGAACTCCACAGGAGTGAGGAAAAGGTGTTCCTCACATTCATCTTCCCCTGAAACCCATCTCAGCACCCGACTCCCAGAAGACCTTCAGAAGGTGTTTAATGGCTGCTCAAATAGAGCCCACATTAAACTCTTTCTGAAGGAAGTCACCTCTTCTTGAAGGAGAAATTCAAACAAGTGGCAGGAACTCTTCATGAAAAGAGGAGAATTGAAATGACCCAGAGCGGCAATGGGTTCTAGAAAGAGCTCTATTCCAGAGAGCCACAGGCCAGGTCTGGCTGGCTCTGTCCCTCCTTGGCCCAGTGACTCTGAGCAAGGTAATCCCTTCTCGGTCATCCATGCTACATAGTCCTGAGCACGGCAAAGCCATCTCTGCCACCGTGCCTGCCCCTCTCGTGGTCCCTCTCTTTCCCAGAAGCCTCGATTCAAGAGTTCCTGGCCCATTTCCACTGAACCCAATCCGATAAGGCATTCACCAGCAAGGTATTGCCCTTCCTCAGGCATCCGTCTTTCACATGACGATGAGATGACTAAGGACCCAGTGGAACGGTGCTCATGGGAGGATTTCAGGCACAAGACACGCAGTGGGCTAGATATCCGGCCAGTGGCGAGGGCTCCTTTGGAGAAGCGCCTTCCCTGCTGCCCCCTCACAACCCACGCATCACACTGCAGAGGCCAGAGCTGTTCCAATGGCTGGACCCTGGCAGATAGCAGGGAGAATGCTGCCCTGAAAGAGAATTAATGTTGGTGGAATATCCTGAGGGCGGGACCCAGGCTCCTCACTCCTCATTCCATGGTTCCTTTTATCTGGTATTTCTGGGCAAGACAATGAGCAGACAGACTGGAAAGTTACAGGCCAGCTTTGCCGATCCCTGCCAAAAATGCAGCAAAGGAAGCTGGAGGGAGACTCGAGCCTCTCTTTAATTTCCTCTTCTGTTTGGCTCTGCATGTGCTCCCCCACCCGCCCCACTTGGACTCTTTTCTGCCCTTGGGCTCTGACTCCAAAGGAGCGCTGCTTCCCACCCCAGATGTGTGGGAAACCCCTCACCCACCCGAGTCTCTCCTGACTGATGTGCTGGCCGCCTTTAGCACGGCTCTGGCCCTTCCTGGAGCAGCAAGGACACTTAGAAACATGACATCAACCAGGAAATCCAATTCCCAGGCCAGGCTGGAAGTACAGTGGGAAGAAAGCCTGGGGGGTGCGGGTGGGGGGGGGGTGGAGAAGGGGAGGAGTCTCGCCTGCTGTCTCTCTGGACTGAAGTCAGAACCCAACCAGAACCAAGATTGGAAAGGCAGTAGATGAGACAGGACCCACAAGACAGGAGTGCTACTGTGACCACTTATGTGTGTCCCTACCCCTACCCAGCAGCGTCTGAACATAAACTCTCCAGGGTCCATGCATGAGCACATGCCCACGCACAACAAACGCAGGCAAACGCAGAAGAGAAAAGTCCGGATTGAAATCCTGTCTCTATCTGGGCACATTCTTCGACAACACTAAGCCTCAACCTCCACCTTTACAGATGGGACAATCTGCAGAATCGCTGTGAGGTTTCGATGAGATAATGCTCCTGCTCCGGGACTTGCATGGAGAAGCCCCCCCCCCACCCCCATAAATGTAAATTGCCTCCCAGATCCTGGCAACCAGCCATCATTTGAAAATGACAGTGTGGCCAGCAAACTAGCTTTGTGACCTCAGGCAAGTCCGTTACCTTCTTGGGCTTTCTTGAAGCTTCCTAATCTTGAAGAGCAGTGTTTCTCGAACTATGGTGTGCACCAGAATCACCTGGAGGGCTTGTAAAACACAGATGACCGGGCCTGAACCCCAGAGTTTCCCATCCTGTAGTTCTGGGGGAGGACTGGAGAATCTGCATTTCTACCGAGTTTCCTGATGCTGCGGACTCCGCCGGCCCTGGGGCCTTACTCTCAGGAGCACTGAAGTCCAGGTAATCTAAGAATCCTTTCCAGTTCTAGTGGTTTAATGAGTATGTTAAGCTAATCCACAGTCAGGTGTTAGTGACTGATACTTAGTTAATGTGTTCTTCTTAAGGCTACTTGCATTTTAAATAGAATAATGTCTTGACCCCCAAAATCAATCACCTCTAAGTGGGGTATCGAGGGAACCCTAGAGTCTACGACCAGGAGGATGATTTGAAGGGAAAGAACTTTCCAGGCCTCTCCAGCCACACTCTGCAGGTATGACCTAAAAGGAAGATCACTTGCAAAACTCGAGCATCCTGAGTGACTCAGCTGCACTTGGCTAATTACCATTTGGGGACATGTAGTCTGAGGCTGAGGAAAGGCCTCTGGTTGCCTGAAATCAGCCCAAGGCCAGGCCCCATTGCTGGGAGCAGGGCTGTCAGTCAGCTGTGACTTTCTGGGCCCCCCCCCCAGTTCTGTCAGAGCCCAGGAGAGCAGCCTCCCGCCTGGGGAGTGTGGCAGAGCCAAGGCCCTGCAGCCCCAGAGGCTGTCACTGCACATCTGCGCATCTGGGTGTAGAGTCCCTCTCAGCTTCAACGCCTGCCTTTGTGTCACTGTAAGACCTGTCCAGCCAGGTGGCTGGGCTCTGTAACGCTGCTGTCATTCTGCTACCGCTCTGGGCCTGCCTCAGGGAAGAGAGCTGCCCCGCTCGTCAATTACAGAATAATGACACCTTCCTTCGTGCTCTGCACCAGTCCCCCACCCAGCATGGCCCTGCCTTCCGTGCATAGGAACATGAAGAGGGCAGAGATCAGTATGTAGCAATACAGCTCATCCCTACTGTGTTCTCAGCATTTCTAATCGCAAACTCAGGCATGCGGACAGTCTTCAGGGAAAAGGTCAATGCTGAGAAAAGGGGTGCCCAGGAAGAACTGAGGGGCTGAAAGCAGGGCTGAGATCAAGCTCTCCAGGACTTCTGGCCCAGCATGCAGGTCACCAGGGAGTGGGGGAGGGATACTAAGGGCAAGCCCGCCCCACCAGAGCATCACCCCAAAAAACACCTGATTCTGCTTTTGTTCGTGCCACAATCACTTCGTAAGTCTACTGAAGTCTGAACATAGGGTCAAGTGGTGGAGATCTAAAGACAAACAAGAGGTTTGTGGAGATCTAAAGACAAACAAGAGGGCTCCCAGAAGCTTCTAGTCTAAGAGGGCAAGACAGCTGCACAGGTTATCATCAAAAAAAGGCAGTGAGGGGAATGAGCGTAAAACCTATATGAGCTCAGAAGAGACGGCTAACTCTTCTTGTGGAGGGAAGGAGGGAGGAAGGGGGCAGAAAAGATAAAACAGCACAGAAGGGGGGGCATCTGAGCCAGTCCTGAGGGGTGTAGAGGAGAAAGTGTGTCTGCACAGGGGTAATATTCAAAATCTTTTAACAACTGCTAAGGCCCAAGCCTGGTCCAATCAGAATAGATGCTGGGCCTTATCAGGTAAATATGACTAGTCAGACATGTGCATCTACCTCTGCTTTCTCCCCAAACCCTACCTGAATAACAGTTTTTTAACAATTAAGTATAAAGACGCAAGGATGGGAAAAACCAGAGAAGAGACAGAAGTCACAGAACTCTGGAAGCTGGAAATCAGATGGACAAGGGGTAACTGGCCCAGGAATCCCCAAAAAACTGCACTCTAAGCCAGCAGTAGGGGAAGCTAAGACCAACCTGATTTATATTGGCAAACCCTCTTCGTAGCTTGGAAGTTGCTGGTACCCATCCCTCTTAAAAGCATGAGAAAAGAACTAAAGAGGGTTGGTTGGCAATCTGTTTAGGAAGCAGTTAGAGCCCCAGGTTCTTTCCTTGACTGGCAACAGCCCCTTGCCGAGCCCAGCAGAAGATGGAAGTTTACTCTCTGAAATAAAGAAGCTTTCTGGACTGGGAGACACCAGGCAGAATTGAGGATGGGCCTACCATGTGAAAAAACAGAGGGATTAAAGAACATTCTGGTTAATGAGGCTCCATTTCTCCTCCACTGGGCACCAACTCTCAGGATGTCAGCCTCCCGGCAAGAAACAAGATCAGCCTTCTCTGAGCACTGCGACCTAACTTCATGAGAAAACCTCATGATTTAAGAAAGACTTCATAACGTTTAATATTCCACAAGAAAAAGACCCAGCCAGATCATCCTCCAGTGAAGCCCATCATCATCAAATCCCATCTGCGCTGAGATCCGTAAACATGTGCAGATAAATAAGAATAACCAGACAACTGAAGAAAGCTTCAAAACTGAACAACAGAGGCCAGAACAAACAACTTGAAAGAAACAGAGACTGTGCAGGATGAAAAAAGCTTGAAAAAAAAATCATTAATTTCTTCAGAAAGATGGCATGGCAATCATAAAACGGAATGCTATAATCCCGAAAACAAAAGGACAAAAAAAGAATTCTTGTAAATTAAAAATATAACAAATGAAATGTCAATAAAGGGCTGGAAGGTGAAGTTGAGAAAATCTCCCAGAAAGTAAAACAAGAAGACAAAATTAGGAAAACTAGAGAATTATTCCCAAGGTCTACTACCCACATGAGATTCTTAGAAAGCGGCAACAGGACAGGTGAAGGGGGAGACATAAACAAGAAAAATAAATCATCTACAACATCAAGAAAATGTCTTGGAACTAAGGGCCCAGAGTTTACAGAATGAAAAGGCCTGCCAAGTGGGCCTTGGGTAAAAATATGAACACAACTGATAAAAATAGATCCACTGCAAGGCAAAGAACATTATTCTAAGGTCTCAGAATACTGGGGGAAAAAACAAAAACGAGAACAAAACATGTTCTTGGGCTGGAAGACTCAACATTAAGATGTCAATTCTTCCCAACTTTTTCTATAGATACAATACAATCTTAATCAAAATCCCAGGAAGTTCTTTTGTAGATATTGACAAACGGATCCTAAAATTTAAATGGGAAAGCAGGGGCGCGTAGGTGGCTCAGTCGGCTGAGCGTCCAACTTCGGCTCAGGTCACGGGCTCACAGCTCGTGAGTTCGAGCCCCGCGTCGGGCTCTGTGCTGACAGCTCAGAGCCTGGAGCCTGCTTCTGCTTCTGTGTCTCCCTTTCTCTCTCTGCCCCTAACCCGCCTGTATTCTGTCTCTGTCTCTCTCAAAAATAAATAAACATTAAAAAAAAATTTTTAATGGGAAAGCAAAAGATCTAGAATAACCAACACAATACAGAAGAACAAAGTTGAAGGATTCACACTACTTGATTTCCAAACCTACTCTAAGGCTACAGTAATCAAGACAGGATGGTACTAGAGAAAGAATCGATATACACATCACTATAACAGAAGAGCAGAAGAGATTGCCCCAAAACAGGCCCATACAAATGTAGTCAATTGATCTTTGATGACGAACAAATGCAACTCAATACAGAATGGATTGTCATGTAGACAAATGATGCTGCCTTGTTTAGAGATAAATAGATACAGATACCACTATCGATATATATAGATCAACTTCACCTAGGCACAGACTTTATGCCTAACACAAAAAATTAAGTGGCTCATAAACTTAAATATGAAGTGTAAAACTATAAAACTTCTTGATGAAGCTTAGTAGTAAATCGTCACGAATATGGATTTGCTGATGACGTTTAAGATGCAACAGTTGTAACAAACACATTGCAAAGCACAGATACATGAAAGAAAAAAATTGCTGGGTTGGTCTTTACTCAAATTAAAAACTTTTGATCTATGAAAGACAAGCTTCAACTGGAAGAAAATATTTGCAAAACAAGTATCTGAGAAAGGTATATCCTTTATATACCAATATATACAATATAGACAACATATATTTCCAATATATACACACAACTCTGAAAACTCAACGATAAGAAAACAAACAAGCGGGTTAAGAAATGGGCAAAAAAAAAAAATATGAACAGACACCTCACAAAGGAAGCTATACACATGGCAAATTAAGTGTATGAAAAGATGTTCAACATCATTTGTCATTAGGAAGTTGCAAATTTAAACAATGAAGTAACACTACACATCTATCAGAATGGCCACCACCAAAAACTGACAATAACCACTGCCAAGGATATGGAACAACAGAAACTTTTCTTCACTGCTGGAGAGAATGCATAATGGAATAGCCATTTTGGAAGACATTTTGGCAATTTGTTTCCAAAATTAAACATAGTCTGACAATACAATCAAATAATCATATTCCTAGGTATATACTCAACTGATTGGGAAACTTTTGCCCACATAAAAACCTGTACAGGAATGTTTATTCAACTTTATTTATAACTGCCAACAGTTGGAAGCAACCAACATATCTTTCAACAGTTAAATGAATAAACAATTTGTACCATATGCATAGAATGGCATATTATTCAGCAACAATAGGAAATGAGCTACCAAGCCACAAGAAGATATGGATGAACCTTAAATGCATATCGTTAAGTGAAAGAAGCCAATTTGAAAAAGCTACATACTGTATAATTCCAATTATATGAAATTCTGGAAAAGGCAAAACTACAGAGATAGTAAACAGATCAGCGATTACCAAGGATTCAAGGGGAAAGAAAGGGGAACAGGTGGAGGGTATATTTAGGATGGTAAAACTATTCTGTATGATATTATAATGGTGAATACAAGATATTAAGCATTTGTCAAAACCCATAGAACTTTACAGCACAAAGAGTGAAACTTAATGTATAAAAAAATTGTTTAATCATTTAGGAGATAGAGATATCTGATACATGTGTGTGTGTGTATACACACACATACACACACACACACACACACACATTCACTGAAGGAAATGAGGAATCAGGTGCTGACCTAAGTAGCTCTGGATATAAGTAGAGTCCATAAGCCTAAAGGCAAAAGGAAATGTACATAAACACTATACTCTAGCTGATCCAGTTGTCTCCCAGAAGAGTATAGGTTAACAATTCTGAAATTATTACACATGTACACTATAATTGAATGTTAATAAATGGATGGCAGACGGTGGTGGCCAAGTTCTTCACTTTTGGAGTGGGAAGTTACAAATAAGCAAAGGCTAGAATGATCCAGGTGGTAACTGGAGATAACCAGTATGAATTCATGGTTACCTTAATATAGAGAAATTTCAGATATGTATATAACCTTGGATTAGTATACAGATTTTATATCCTTACTCTGTCACTTGAGAAGGTCTACAATGGCATGCCATTAACAACAAGCACATCTAGTACCCAAATCTTGGTTTCTTTTTTTTTTTTTTACAGTTTACTTATTTATTTTAAGAGAGAGAGAGAGCAAGTGGGGTGGAGCCAGAGAGAGAGGGAGAAAGAGAGAGAATCCCAGGCAGGTGGGATTTGAGCCCAATGCAAGCCCAACGCAGGGCTCGAACTCACAAACCATGAGATCATAAGATCATGACTTGAGCCAAAGTCAGATGCTTAACCGAATGAGCCATCCAGGTGCCCCCAGATCTTGGTTTCTAATACTATTCTCCAGTAAAAGGAACTAGGTCTCCTGGTTGTAGGAGCGTGACAGGAAATACACAAAATGAGCCTGGAGCATCTTGTAATGCCAGAACATAAGAAATTGCTAAGACATCTGCTGGTGGGAATGTAAATTGGTGCAGTCACTCTGGAAAACAGTATGGAGGCTCCTCAAAAAATTAAAACTAGAACTACCCTACGACCCAGCAATTGCACTACTAGGTATTTATCCAAGGGATACAGGTGTGCTGTTTCAAAGGGACACATGCATCCCCATGTTTATAGCAGCACTATCAACAATAGCCAAAGTATGGAATGAGCCCAAATGCCCATCGATGGATGAATGGATAAAGATGTGGTATATATATACAATGGAGCATTACTCGGCCATCAAAAAGAATGAAATCTTGCCATTTGCAACTACGTGGATGGAACTGGAGAGTATTACACTAAGCAAAATTAGTCAGAGAAAGACAAATATCATAGGATTTCACTCATATGAGGACTTTAAGACACAAAACAGATGAACACAAGGGAAGGGAAGCAAAAATAATATAAAAAAGGAAGGGGGACAAAACGATAAGAGACTCAAATATGGAGAACAAACAGAGGGTTACTGGAGGGGTTGTGGGAGGGGGAATGGGCTAAATGGGTAAGAGGCATTAAGGAATCTACTCCTGAAATCCTTGTTGCACTATATGCTAACTAAATTGGATGTAAATTAAAAAAATAAATAAAAATTATTTAAAAAGTGCTAAGACATATACATACACACATGCACACACAGAGGCATACACACACACACACACACACACACACACACACACACACAGAGTGATGGGGGTATATCAGAGGAATACGGGAACCAACTGAAAGAGCTCCCAATGACAAAAGCTGGAACAATTAAGCAACAACATAAAGTATCACTGGATTATACCCAAAGTATAAAATGAGTCCATAGTGATTTTCTTTGAAAGAGAAAAGTATGGAAAAGGAGGGGGTAAAAAGAGTAACTTTAAAAATGGAGAAATCTGACAAACACTACCTCAAATCAGGTGACCAAAAGTTAACATCAATAGTAAGTCATACTGATAGTACGTACCTTTGATATCATGTAATGACAGGGTCACTGTACCTCTGTGCATCTTTGTTCCCAAACATATTACCCCAGTCTAATTAATCATGAGAAAAACATCAGATATATCCTAATAAAGGGACATCCTACAAGATACATGACCAGTGCTTCTAAAACTGTCAAGGTCAGCAAAAACAAAGAAAATCTGAGAAATTGTCACGATGGAGGAATCTAAGGAGATATGACTACTAAAAGTAATGTGGTGACCTGTATAGTATCCTGCAACAGGAAAGGATATTAGGGGAAAACTAAGGAAATTTGAATAAAAAAGGAATTTAGTAAATGATAATATACTCATACTGGTTAATTTATTGTGACAAATGTACCAAACTAATATAAGATGCTCAAAAGAGGAACAAATTAGGTGTGGGGGTGTTTGGGAACTCCCTGTACTATTTTCATAATAATTCCATAAATCTAAAACTGTTCTAAAGTTAAAAGTTTATTTAAAAAAACTCTTACAAGCTTCCAGAGAGAAAAAAAAAAAACAGATCACGTAGAGGATCAGGTATCAGAATAGTTTTAGATTTCTCAATACTAACAGTGAAATCTAAAAGATAATGAGAGAACGCCTTCAAAATTCTAAAGGAAAACAATTTCCAAACTAAAAGTCTATACCCAGAAAACTGGCAATCACGTGTAATGGCAGAATAAATATACTTGCAGATATTCAAACTTTCAAATAACGTACGTCCCATGAACCTCTTCTTAGGAAGCTACTGAAGGATGTGATCCACCAACACAGGGGTATAAACCAAGAAACAGGAAGCCATAGTGTATGGGAAACAGAAAATC
The DNA here is from genome assembly GCF_046562875.1 of Panthera onca. Classification (NCBI taxonomy): domain Eukaryota; kingdom Metazoa; phylum Chordata; class Mammalia; order Carnivora; family Felidae; genus Panthera; species Panthera onca. The sequence continues at coordinate 67,421,908 of NC_138350.1, forward strand.
CAACACAGGAGAAAGTCAAAGGGAATCTCAAGGATGATGGTCAAAGTTGACCCCAAGATGATAACTATGCACCAGGCATAGAGATCAATCAGTCCAGATTGGAGCATTTTGGAGATACAAAGAGAGATTTCGGAATGAAATGAAATCTGAACATTCTGAGAAGATTTTTAGCAGGAATCTAGGAGTTGAATTAGTAATAAGAACAGGTAATCATAAACAAATAAAAAGTAATGCAATGATCAACTCTAGGGAAAACAAAGAGTGATTCAAGAAAAGAACAGCATCACAGAGACACTAGATGGTTCACCTGAAAAGAGCATGTATATACTCATAACAATGTAGACATTCCATTTTTATTTCACAAAAATTATGATATAAATATTTTGGGAGGATGAAGGAGATGATGTACCAGTTAGATTTTGCTAGGTTATAATGAAGAAAGAAAGAAAGAAAGAAAGAAAGAAAGAAAGAAAGAAAGAAAGAAAGAAAGAAGGAAGGAAAGGGAGGAAGGAAAAAAGAAAAAAGAAAGTGAAATCTCAATGGCCTACAAGAACAAAAGTTCTCATTCATGTAACATTGCAGCATAGCTGTAGGTCAGCTATGACCAAACCACCTATCTCCTTCATTGTAGAATCTAGGCTACAGGATCAGCCCCCCTTGGGGACATGTCCGTTTTCTTGGACACGTGTGAATTTTTCACACATGTGAATAACACAGGCCATGCAATGAATGGCTCCTGAAACTTCCGATCGGAAGTTGCATAATCACTCCTACTCACATCCCATTGACCAAGCTAATCACATGGCCATGCTCAATGCCAATTATTCCTCCCATAGGGATGCTAAACACATGACAATGTTAACGGGCACACTATCCATTTACAGGCAGGCAATGATTCGATTGGGAACAATAATACAACTGGTGAATGTATATAGTATTATAGTGCCAGGCGGATGGTAGGTGCAGGAAAAGAGGGCTAAATGCTCACCTTGCACCAGTAGGAAGCCAATGGAGAAGACCTCAGACCGAAAAACTCAAGAAGGAGCCATGTATGCATGTTATTTAAAAATATGGACATAAATATGATCATTCAGGAGTAGGACCTGAAGGTAGTTGCCTGTGGAGAGGAGGAAATGGGGGAGGGGGAGCAGGGGACTACTATTTTTTACGATACATTTGTAAAACCACTTGGTAAAAATAACCAAAATGAGAAATAACAACAACGAGTCCGAGAAGTTCTTCACTGCTAAACTTCACTGTGCAGCGGTGACTTTTCATGCTGTTTTGATAGTAAGAGAGTGTAAAAAATCTTTTTACTTTAAAACAAAGAAAGTGAAATAATTGGCAGCTACTGTTATATTAACACCCCTTCAAAACCCATCGCCTGGTGTCATATATCCTCAGCGATGACACTCCTTCCTACTTAAGAGAAACCTAAATATTCTCTACTTTCTTTCAGTCTACTCTGTATTACCCAAGCCACAAAAGGATAGCATCGGAACAGAATCGAATTCAGAAGTCACACAAATGATTTGAGAATGCATCCATGTTATTACTGCGTGGGTGACTTACCTTATTAACTATGCATAATCCCGAATAACACTCAAAAAGTTTTGCCCAAACACAGATTAGTTTAGGAAAAACTGTACTGGTAGTTCTCAGAATAACAGAGCTTGGCAATAAAAAAATTTGCCTAAAATGATAAAACATGAGGCTGACCAAGAGTTAACATCCCCTTTCCTCCTCTATACTCTCAAGGTTATATGCTGCATCTTGAAAGCCGTTAAAAGTGGGAAACAAAGTAAAAACCAATCATTGTTTCATAGGAATGCAAATTTGGCCTAATATTTCCTTCTCAACTTAGCCAAGCTACATGTGAACTTTCATTTATAGGCATTACCTCACAGTTGATTTCCATAACATAATCAAAATTGGATACAAACAGTATCTTAGCCTCAAAACACAGTGAATCAACTGTCAGCCTGTCGACCCCCAGACCAGGCTACTGGCTCCAGTCAATACAGAATTAACAACTCCTTATGCACTCCCCAACACACAAAGTTTTGTAGAAAATGAATTCAATTACAAACTTTTAAAGACTGATGCAGCTTAAGGATGAGAGAATACTTTTTGCTACATTTCTTGGGATACTTTTCGATGTTTGGATTGGTTAAAATTTTTTTAATATTTTTTTAAGTGGCACAAAGGGGGATGGAGTGAGAAAGGCATAGAAGAATTTAGCATGTTCTAGGAACAGTGAACAGCAGACTGTCCCCGGGACTGTGGTGTTAAAGAGAGTTTAACACCAAAAGAGAGTTCCAGGAGCCAGGCTTTAAAAAGTCTCATACTATGATGCAGGGGCTGGACTTTAAACTTAGGTGTGAGAGAGATAATCCTGGGGGCTGAAAAATCTTAGGGGTCAGAGCTAGTGGGGAGGAGGGACTGTTTGTATCCTCAGTCCTTCTTGCATTATCCGGTTTTCAATCAGAAGAGTCTGAACTAGAGCAGTAGCAATGGAGGTAGAGCCAATGGGATGGAGTCAAAGGTACTTAGATGGTTGAATCCAGGTTTGGGAACTTCTGCAAAGTGAGGTAGGATAGAAACAGGAAACAAAGCTTGATTCAGGTTAGCTTGGGCTTTAGCCCCCACACCTCACCTTGCCCCAGGACAAGCCCTCCCACAGCCTCTCAAATCGTAGAACGCATCTCCTCCATTGTCTCGATCTGATGAAGGAAGTGTGTTTGGCCAGCTCAGCCTGGAGATAAATTGCCTGCACTGGTACCAGCCACACTGTCCCTTGAGCTCCCACCACTCTGGGAACAGGGACATTGAAAATACTACAGGTGAGGCTTTAGCAGGTAAGAATAAGAGCACTGCCCCCTGCTCCCGGCTGCCACACCCCCACAAGAGAAGCTGCTGGAAACTAAAGGGTGTGGTCAGGAAGCTGGGAAGGAAATCGAGGAAGGTGTGGCACAAGACACAGTTGGCGGATAAGTCATGGTGCTGGATGTAACTTACACCCCGGCTGCCATATCAAATGCACCCACTTCCTTTGCTGAGTAGGTAAGGCTCTACGCTGTGTGGCAGTCAAGAAGCCTCCCTCGACATCTGTCGCGGCTGATGGGGGTCAGAGATCAGAACACCCGTGACGAGGAACTAAGGTCAGGGTTTCAGTGCCCGTCCTGGCCAACTGGTTTTGCACAGCCCAGCAGCTACAGATCCCATCTTGGGGTACAGCCAGGGAGGACGGATGGCCCCATGCAAAATCACCCCCATTACGATTCCAAATGCATGCGCTTTGTGCCCTACACAAAGGCAGCCTGGCCCAGAAAACACTTACCATTGGGAGTGGAAGGTAGAAAGGCAGAGACGGACCACATATAGAAGCAACTGAAGCATACAAAAAGTCCCTTTAACCTCTTCCAGCTAGCGGTTCAGAAACACACAGGAAACCCTCGATATTTGCAGAGTCGTGATTTGTGGTTTCGGACCTGCACAGCGCTGCTTTGCTCCTCTCTCCTCGCCGGCCCACACGGCTACACTGCAGGCAGCCAGTGTGGCTGGACCCATGTGTCTCTACAGAGCCCCCTCAAAGTGGCCTTTCAGCTCCCCTGCGTCCACGAGGAGGAGACTGTCTCTGCCCCCCACCAGTCCCCCAGATGCACTCTTTTTAACCCTTCGTGGTCGAGTCACAGATTCACATGAGGCCTGAACTGGAAGGCAGGGATCTAAGAGACCTAGCCCCCTCTGTTTCTGACTCCTGGCCCACGATTCCTGCCATCCCAGCCCCTGTCTGATGCAATCGGGAAGGAGCGTCTCCTCCTAAGCAGAGGCGGTTCTCTCTGGTTGACGGACTGTGGCTGAACTGTGACTGAGAGGGCTCCTCCATCCACCCTGCGGACAATCAGTGCCGGCGGGCTCGATCAAGAAACCCTGCCCCCGCCACCACCAACAGCAAGAATCTTGTGGGCTGGACACTGAAAGGCGGGAAGAAGCGATGGAGGGACGGGCAGAGGGCGAGTGCGGAGAGTCCGCAGGGGAAGAATTTGTGCCAACCCAGCATCCAGGCGGACTGGGAGTCAAAGCCCATTCCTCCCATCCCCTCAACAAGTGTTTACCCTAGCTAGTGCAGTGGATGCAAACAGAAAAGCACTCGTGCCTCCCGCAGAGGGGGATGCAATATAAGCTGCAGAGTGTACCCTCAGTCACCAGATTTTCCAAACCGCCAATCAGAGCTCTTCTGGAAAACCCAGGTCACAGAGGAGCAGGCAAGATACAAAAGAACCCTGGGTGTAGGGTGACGAAGTAAGGCTTGTGTGTAGGCGTGCTGGGACAGTGCAGTTGGTCCCCTGAATGCAGCCAGGCGCCCCACATCACCCAGTCTTCGTGAGGACCCTAGTCAAAGATGCAGAGTGCAGCAACCTACAGCGACCGGTAAGAGATTCCAGTCCTGTCTTGCTTCGAATGTCATCAGACACCACGTGATGACCCACAGAAACATTTCTCAAGACGCTCTTTCTCCCCCACCCCCCCAAGTGGTTCCCCACATTTCTCTGGAGCCTCTCTTTGCCACACCTTCTAAGTCCTCCCAGATGCCCAGCATGCACCTTCTCCCTCGTCTCTCTCCTTTCTCCGTCCGCAGTGCTGTGGGAGCAATTCGTTCTGGCGGGATGATCCAGGAAGGCTTCTTGGAGTGGGAGGCATGTACGGTGAATTTGAAAAGATGAGCTGCCTTTCACTAGAGGAGTACTAAGTAAAGAACCTTCGGGAGCAACACTCACGTGCGGGCTGACAAGCTGTAATGAAATGCCCTGTCATGTTCAGGGACAGCAAAGTAGCCGGGGTCAGGGTATGCAAAGATGCAGAGATGATGAGACTCAAGAGCTTGGTCAAGAGTAAATCTGGGGGTCACAAATCTGTACTCACTGGAGGTCTTTCGGTAGAAAGGTACGGTGAGCCAAACAGCATTCCAGGAAGACCCACTGGTTAGGTTAGAGAGGAGGAGACCAGTATGAAATGTATTGCACCAACCCACCAAGCCAGCCTCCGTTTTAATCGATGCTCAAGACAAATAGGGTTTTATTTCTAAGAGGCAGCTGTAATGGAGAAAGCTGGAAAACCAGGTGGTCTGAAACCCACACCCAGCTCTCAGGTCTCACTGTAGCATCACTGTACAGCCAGCCGCCTCGTCCACTCAATTTCTTGCCTGAACTTCGGGAAGCTGCCAAACAGTTGGGCCTGACCTTCTTGGCTTTGTCTCTGCCTTTCTTTGAGCCAGAGAGACAAGCAGGGAGATGGGCCGGAGAGGCAGGGGCGGCAGGAAGAGGTTATGGGCCTGCACACGAACAAGCAGGGCACCTTAGTCAGACAGAAGTGACACGCCAGCTGAGAGCATGAGATCATAAGCAGCACCGCTTGGCAAAGCGAGAAAGAAAGCATGGTTTGCACTCTGGGCCCTGGTCTAATCAGCTATGCAGTCTTGCTTAATAAGACTGTTTCCTCCTGCCCATCAAAATCCTAGCCATGCTTCAAAACCCACCTCAGCCACAGAGCTGCCCTCATTCTCCCACCCTCCATGCGGTCCCCCTTCTGAACATCTATACCAGTTTGCCACCTAATTTCAATGCTGTCTCGTATTTTCTTTTTCATCTTGTTTCAACGGACATTCACACCTTCTCCCCGATGAGGGACTATATTTCTTTTTTGAAAAATGTTTACTTATTTGAGAGAGAGAGAGGGTGGGAGAGGGGCAGCGAGAGAAGAAGAGAGAATCCCCAGAAGTCTCCACGCTCAGCAAGGAGCCTGACCCAGGGCTTGATCTCACAACCATGAGATCTGATATCAAGAGTCGGTCGCTTAACCAACTAAGCCACCCAGGTGCCCCAAGAGAATATTTTCCTTAAGGTCAGGTACCCTATCTTGTCCCAGACGTCCCCACAGCACCTAGCAGTGCATTGAGCACATATAAAGAGCAGAATACACTGTGGCTGATTTGTTTAAGTGTTTGCAAATCACAGCAGTGGTTGTATTGCTTTCTTTTCTACACCGGGAAATCCGAGAGAAGCCAGCTTTAGCAAACTGATTTGAAAAGATCTAATTTCATATAGACGGACAAATACTGATCTAGAAGTTGCTACTAGAGGGATGAGGCACTTGGGCAACTTACACCAGCTCTCATGGAAGGATTGGACTAACTGATCTCGAACAGGCAGGGATGAAGGATTGTTCGGAGGGGCACAAAGGTACCTAAAACTATGTTCCCCTAGAGTTCAAGCCTTGCACTCTCTTGTCTTGTTTATGGGGCTCATTTGGCCTCCCCCTGCCTCCAGGCTTTATTTGGACCAAGTTACACTTCGGCCCAACCCTGTCTGAGTCATCATACTTTCTAAATAATTGCCCTGCGGTCTGAACTGATGTGCAGGCTTGAGGCTGACAGTAGCAGGCTAACGCTGCATGCTGCAAATACGTATTTTGCCATTTACTCCTACAGTGATGATGCCCAGTGCCTTTTAACTGTTTCTCTGTGTGTGCACGCACGCATGTATGTGTTGTGGGCCTGCCTGAGGACCCTGCAAGCACTTGAGGGCCCGGACCGCTTCTGTAGAATGGGTCATAGAAGGGCAAGGTAGGGACACCGGGACTAAGACAGATGAAAAAGATGTGGGCTCAATTCCTAATTCTGGGGCTTAATCCTAGCCGTGCGATCCCGAGCCAGCCCCTTGACTTCTGATGCTGGGTTTTCTCAAATCTAAAGGGTTGTTGCAAAGATTAAAAATATGTGTGAGCACTTAGCACAGTGCCTGGCTTACGAAAAATCAATAAATGGTAGGGAGGGTCGGGATGCCTCTGTGTATTCCCCCGAGGGGGCTTATAGCCTCGCCTCCATCCAGGCCACCCTAGGTCCAAACCCCGGCCTCAAGAGGCCTGCTGGAGGCACATTCAAGTGCAGTGAGGCTCTCTCCTCCTGAAAATAGAAGATCTGGATCCATACCAAAAAGGAGAGAGCTCAGGGGAAAAGCAAGCAATCATGCTCCTTAATGCCTTATCGAATCTGCCGAGCCCAGGACGTACCCGACACACAGATGGCACTTGATACAAATTTTTGGATGAATGACCAAATGAGTGAATTATCTGTTTATTGATTTGCAGGTCTCTCTGGAGTCCCTTCTCCACCTGTGGATATGCCCTATGCTTAGTGAGCTACAGTCAGAAGAGTCCCAACAGAAACACATTCTTCGTGTATTTAAAGGTCCCATCGCTGATGTTCGATAAAACTAGGGACGTCCACAGGAAGCGACAAGGCCTGGACTGGGAGCCCAGATTAAAGAGCGTTGGCTGGGTTGTCCGAAGATACCAGTGCTCTTTTCTGTTTTAATTAAAAGCAATAATTATTTTTTTTTTCTAACTACAAAAGTAATTTGTGTCCATACTAGCAAAAAACTGGAAAGCGCAGAGAGGCTAGAACGAGACAATTTTAATCTTAATCTTATTGTAATATTCATTTACTCCAGGGTTTCTCTACACATAGATCCATTTCTATCAGAATGGAATCACACCAAAACCACCGTGTCCTTTTTTTGTGGAGCAATTCGCTTTGATCATTTTTTTTCCAAAGTGCTACATAGTCTCCGCAGAATTTATTTTTCTTTGGTCTAGAAAAGTACTTCATTTTTTAATTAGTTTTTCACACACACACACACAGAATAAAAGGCACGGTCAAAATCACACAAACGGCAACAAAGAATAATAAATAGAATGCAAAGTAAAAGCCCCACCACCACCATCCCGTCACAGCCCCAGAGGTAACACTTAGAGGCCAATATTTTATAGCCGCTGGTGGTTGTTTAAAACCTGTAATCACAGCATATCGCTCACCTACTTAAAATCTTCCAACAGCTTCACGTTCAGAGTAAATTCCAAGCCCCTCCCCACCCCCCAGGGTCTGCTCTTTAGGGCCTCCACTGCTCCACTGGCAGAATAAGACCCACACTCCACCTTCTCCAAGGTGGGCCAGCCCTGGCAGGGGGCAGCTACGCCAGGCATATGCCTGTCTCCAAAAGGCACTGCCTCTACATCTCCCTGGAAGCTGTGCTCTCCCTACAGGGGGAAACCGAGGCGCACTGAGTGGCAAACCATGCGAGAACAGGCCGCCTCTTGGGTCCCTTCTCTGTCCTGAGGCCTCTGCGATGAACAAAGGAGCCTTTCTCTGGCTCTCACATTCACCTTCATGTGGTGCAGAGTCACATGTGTGAGGACAAACTGACGAACGGCGTGGGTGACAGAGCCCAAGTTCTTCTTCATCTATAAAAATGGAGTGAGCGGGCCGGTTCACCAAAATCCCCTCCAGCGCTACCTCTGTTCCAGACAAGCAAAACCACGGTCACCTCGGGGACCGCCGCCACAGATTGGCAGGGCCCTCAGGGCGGAGGCGGCCCCGGGGGAAGGGAAGTTCTCTGAGCTGGACTCTGGCTAGGTGGCACTTCTCAGTCTCATGGATGCTCAAGAACTCCATGAAGCAGGTCGTTTGTACCCTGGTTTTACTCAACAAGAAAAAGGAGGCTCAAAAATCCTAGATAATATCCTCAATTCCCCACTGCCGGTAAGAGGCACAGCCAGGAGCTAGAGCCAGTGGGTCCGATCCTCAGGCCTCTGTTATGCTCTGAGTATACTTTTTACTTTTTGTTTGTTTTGTTTTTTGAAGCACCTGTTAAAAGACCTTATTACAAACGCATGGAAATATTTTAGGCTTAACATGTTCTAATGCAAAACAGTAGAATCTTGAACAACACCAGTAGTTAGGCGTGCCAACACCCCCATGAGGTCAAAAACCCACATATAACTTTTGATTCCCCAAAAAGCTTAACTAACAGCCTCCTGTTCCAAAAGTCTTAGCAATAATATAAACGGTTGATTAACAACGCTAAAATAAGCTAGGAAAAGAAAATGTTATTAGGAAAATCATCTTAAAAAATACCTTTACAGTGCTGTACTATATTTATCAAAACAAAAAAAAAAAACAAACCCTGCCTATAAGTGCACCTGCACAGTTCAAACCTGTGTTCAAGGGCCACCATATAATATCCAACTCACTGGATTTTTGATATGCAATTCAGTCAACTATATATTCTATAGGATAAAAAAAATTCTTTTATTAAATTGACGAGACATGAGTTAATGAATTAGCACATTCCTAAAAACAGTACAGAATCCATACTCTGACCCCCATCTGTTATCGATGAATCATGGCCTAACATAACCCCCATTCTGTCTATAGCCAAGGCTCTGAAACTTGTGAGTTCGTCAGAACCTCCAGGAAGGCTCATTACACTACAGCTCACTGGGTCCATCCCTAGAGCTTCTGGTTCCGGGTATCTCAGTAGGGAAGGGCCTGATCATCTGCATTTCTCAGAGGTTCCCAGGAGATGCTGATGTTGCTGGTCTGAGGACCCCAGTGAGAGAACCTTCTTGCCCATCTAGCTCCTACTGGCTCAAGCGTTCAACTGTCCCGGCTGTAACTGCCACTGTTTGACTGTCACCACTTTGCTCCTATGTTCAGGGTAGGCTGTCTATACCTACTTCTCCCGCTCTGGCTCCCAGCACAAGGGAGAGCTTGGCTTTCTGCCCCATTAGTTGGCTTTCTGCTCCACACCAGCTGGCAAAGGCTGAAAGAAAAGGCCTTCTAAGTAAGCATCCCAGCAGGGAGAATTCCCTATGATGAGCCCTTGGATCAGAGGAAAGGCTGTTCCCCTTTCAAAGCATAAGATCTTCCCTTTCCCCCATACATTGGGTGTCTATTAAGTACTTGCATCTACATACAATTGGTTTCTTCACTAACCTTTTTTTTTTTCAAAGCTTTGAATTCTTCAAGATGAAACGCTCTTTTTTATCCCAAAATATAGCTTTTTCAGAACTTTTTCACAGACACACACACACACACACACACACGCACACACGCACGCACCAACAGAATGCAACCAGGATTTTAAATAGTGGTTTCTGCACAGAAGTCCGGAGCATGCAGCTATGGCCATGTTTCTCTGTTTGGCCTGATTTCTTGCTTGGAGTTGTCAGGTATAATCAAAGGATCGCTGCTTTGGGAATAAGGAGCTAAGTTTTGGGGTTCTTCACTTGATCCCCACTCCTTTTAGGGTTGCTAGTTGACGAGAATTGCTTAAAAATCAGTTTTTTTCTTAAGGGGGAGTGCAGTGTCCTTACTGAGAGAGTTTTAACTAGCAAGGAGGCACCCTGGAGCTGGGCTGGGGAGCTGCTACACTGGACCCCTGTAAGGAGACAGATGGGCCTTTGAGGACCTCCATCTTGCCTTTCTGCCCACGTCTCCTGGGTGGTGCACGTGAGGCCATTCCAGCAGGGCAGCGATGACAAGGCCTTGCCACTGTCACACAGGCAGGTGACCAGGATCCAGTCCCAGCTCCACCCCGAAGAAGAGTGTCCCTGGGTCACTTACTTGAGCTCCAGGATGATATTTGGTTGTGTATCTACAGGGGGATGGGCCCAGATGACCTCAGAAATCCACTGCAGCAATCCTGTTCTGTTAGCAAGAACAGGAAATGGTTTTGGCCAAATGCGCTAATGAATACGCTTTTGATGTGACAATACCTTGGCGTTTGTGAACTGTGCATGACCAGGGAGGAACGGTTGTTGTCCAAAAGCTGAAGAGCCCCACCTGCCAGGGCAGGACCTTGTGGAATCAAGGTGGGGGGCGCCCTCCTAGAGTCTGTCCCCCACCACCCCATGGGCCTGCTCTGACCACCACACTTCCTGCCCACGTGACTCCCTTCGGCACAGAGAGCGGAGTGAGAGAACATCCCTGCGTGGGCTGTGTGGGACAAAAAGAATCCTTTCCCTTTTCCTCCCCCTTCAGTCTGGACCTCACTGACACCCCCCTTTCTTGACATATACATATTAACTTAATATATATGTCGTTAAAAATTAATCACTGAATTGCGAACCTAAAATAAACTGAATCCTATGGCATGTAAATGATACTTTGATAAAGCAGTTAAAAACGTTCCTTAAAAATAATTGTTTAAATATAAAGGTTTTAGTTGATTTTTCTGCAATTCAGCTCTGAATCAAAACTAAGGGGATGCTGGTCCAGACACTTTTGAGATGATCTCACACACACACACACACACACACACACGCACGCACGCACGCACGCAAGCGCGCGCGCGCGCAGGACTAACGCAAATGTTCAGAACCCGGGCAGAACCTGAAAGGCATCCCGAAGGTCAGCAACGGCAGGCATCTGAGTCAACGGACGGCTGCCGCTTCGGCAGCCAGAAAAATGATATTCCTTCGCCTTCAGGAAGCAGGGACCCTCCCAGATACCCCAAAGGGCATACAGTTCCCAATCTTCAGGGCGCTCTTGGCAGCATTTACTTTCTTTCTTTTTTTTTTTTTTAATTTTTTTTAACGTTTATTTATTTTTGAGACAGAGAGAGACAGAGCATGAATGGGGGAGGGTCAGAGAGAGGGAGACACAGAATCCGAAACAGGCTCCGGGCTCTGAGCTGTCAGCACAGGGGCCCCATGCGGGGCTCGAACTCACAGACCCGGAGATCGTGATCTGAGCCGAAGTCGGCACTCAACCGACTGAGCCACCCAGGCGCCCCCTAATGGGACATCGAAAGAGCAAAGGAGACCACACAATGAAGAAGCCACTAGAACCCCTTCCCAGCCCTGGCCTGGTCTCTCCGGGCCAGCAACCCCCAGGTTAGCCTTGCAACTGTGGATTTTGGCAGTGTTTCCACAGCATCCATCACATTTGAAGATTTTTACAGTCTGGGTATTTAATACACCTTACACTTAAACAGGGTAGAACAGACTTCAACTTGGCATCCTTTTTTTGTTGTTGTTGTTCTGAACTTCAAAAAGAAAATCTCCCATCTGACTATTTTTAAAATTCAGGAGACTTATACCTGTGAGACCTTGAAAATGTCTAAGTTACTTTTCTTCCTGCTGCTCTATTTTGTTTGGTCAAACCGAGCACTGCCAGTGGCAAGTTCTGTAATGATTGATTAGAGGGTGGGGTGTGGGTGGCTGGATTTTCTGGTGATGTTAGAGTGAGACAGCAATTTGTGATGAGCGAGTCAAGGAGGTGAACTACACCAGAGGCATGGCAGATGACTGAAGCCTCAGGCCGGGGGTGAGCGTGGGAAGCCAGGGACCCAAGCCAGGAAAAAATCAGATGCAGTGGGTTCATTTATTTTGACAAACCTTTTCTTTGTAATCATCTGTAATAAGACCACAGTATATTGTGCCGTGTGTATGATATATTCCGAGAAGGTAATGAAGTCTGGGGGACAGGCAGCATAACTCAGCTCCCAGCTAGTAAATCCTTGCTTAGAAGTAAGCTAAAGTCAGAGGTGCGCGCGCGCGCGCGCGTGTGTGTGTGTGTGTGTGCGTGTGTGTAAAAATTATGGAGCTGGTACATTAGCAAGGGCAAAAATTAGCCAAGTTCTACTACTGCATTGAGATTTAGAACATCAGAGTACAGTGACTACATTTTTCTGTAGAGATCTTTACAGCTATTTGAAATTATGAACCCATAATATGCAAATGCACAGGGCTAAGAAATACACATTCTTGGCAGAGACTGAAGATGTTATAATGTGTGCTGTAAACGGCAACGCATGTGTGTATAAAATCCATGCACACATACTAACTGGTCGATTATCCCCTCTAAAACCACACATAAATTCTCTTGACAGGAATTGGAATTTTGCACACATCCCAAGAATGAACAGACTCTTAATGTGCTGTGTGTGTATGGATGGAGTATGAAAAAAAAACAACAACAACAACAACAGAATGGGTCACTAGGCTAAGAGAGCTTTCTGAAACTCAAGCGTGGCCACAAAGGAACATGGGGCTATAGTTTCCTTTTGAACATGATATGATACTATTAGTCGTAATTGATAATATTTATTAAGGTCTGGGCTCTGTGACAGCCATTATACCGGGTGTTTACCACTTCTGATCCCATTTAAGGAGGGAAGGAGAGAGAGAAAGAGAAGAGGAGAGAAGGGGGGGGGGGGGTGTGTGTGTGTGTGTGTGTGTGTGTGTGTGTGTGTGTATACAGGCAAGCACATAGTCCTATTGAAAGGCTTTACCCTCTGTCAAATGGCTACAATGTAACAATTTACAATGGTGAAAATGTTACGTTGTCCATGAGGCAGGCAAGAAGGGGAACTAGGTCATCCAGGTACTCGGTGGCCGGGGCAGGGTCCTTGTACAAAGATGTGTCCTTTTGTGGTGACACTACTTCAGACCTGCAGCCAAAATCTATGCAATGGCCATTTCTGAGCAAAGAGCAGAAAACTAGGCAACCGCAGTCCAGAATCTGAGAAAGAGGTAACAAATTCCCAAAATAGAATGTTGCTGAGTCAGGTCTGTGCAAATGCAGGGTCTTGAAAATTGTAAGGAAGGAAAAGAAAAGCCTTTAGTTAAACAATGGCTTTTAATGACTTCTGCAAATAGGTGCCGCTCAGCCAGGTGGCTCGGTCTGGTGCATCAGAATCTGTCATGAGAAATTTCTGGCAAAGCAACGAAGACAGAACACAGTGTGATTTAGTTTTCTATAATGTAAGCAGAAATGTTACTTTATCAGATAATTCACTTTTACAACGTTCCTCTCCACCCCCACCCCCCTCAAAAGCAGTTTAAGAAAATATCCAGGGCTCCAGGTAGACAAAGGCAAGCTCATACTCCCCGATCTTCCAATGGCTGGCAGGACAGCGAGGGGGGTTTTGCCCTCCGCTTTCTCTTCTGTACGACCCGGCCTGTGCACACAGTTTCTGAGTTTTGGAAACCAGCTGAAGTCTGATTTGGCAGATGATCTGCAGAATGGGTGCAAGCACATCTAACATCAGAGGGCAGCCAGAAATGAGAGGCACTTCCTTCCCTCGGGGAGCTTTCTATATTTTGCAAAGTAGAAGCAAGGAACCTGAGATGGACATCAGTTCATCCGCTGAGTTTTGAATCTAATAATGCTTCATCATGGCACAGATTCCTAAGTCACAGATACCAATGGTCAGGAAAATAACAGGCAGGCTTTTTTGTTCAAGTGGTTTGTATTTATTTGTAAATCAGTACTAGGTCAGAGAAACCTTGAGATTATAAAGATGGATATAAATCCTCTGGGGGAAGTTTATACAAACAGAGGCCTTGGAATGGGGTCCTTGAATCTCTCCAGAACATCTCACCACCTAACCATTACACAGAATTTCCTAGCCCCCAAATCCTTTCTTCTGTTTCTGTCCATGCATCACCCCAACAACGTGTATTGTTTGGCCCACATCACACAGAGGATAACAAGAGACGAATTCTCATCCTTGACGAATTCTCATGAACAACAAAGTCATGAGCAAGTGGTTCTCATAGAAGTTGAAATATAGAACCATCCATCTACAGAATTCTAAGACATGGGTAAATGCACACCTCTGGGATTTTAGTGACCTGGTATTCCTATGTGCTGGTAGTTGCATTTTTACAACAGTGTTTTAAGTAGCTCCCCAAAAAGCAATTTCCTAAAATGCCATAGGAAACAGATATTGGTCAATGAATAAAAAATCCTCCCAGTTGGAAAATACAAACCAAAACCACAATGAGATACCACCTTACACCTGTCAGAATGGCTAACGTGAACAACTCAGGCAACGACAGATGTTAGTGAGGATGCAGAGAGAGAGGAACCCTTTTGCACTGCTGGTGGGAATGCAAGCTGGTGCAGCCACTCCGGAAAACAGGATGGAGGTTCCTCAAAAAACTGAAAATAGGACTACCCTATGACCCAGCAATTGCACTACTAGGCATTTATCCAAGGGAGACAGGTGTGCTGTTTCGAAGGGACACATGCACCCCGATGTTTATAGCAGCACTATCAACAATAGCCAAAGTATGGAAAGAGCCCAAATGTCCATTGATGGATGAATGGATAAAGATGTGGTATATATATACAATGGAGTATTACTTGGCAATCAAAAAGAATGAAGTCTTGCCATTTGCAACTATGTGGATGGAACTGGAGGGTATTATGCTAAGTGAAATTAGCGAAAGACAAATACCATATGACTTCACTCATATGAGGACTTTAAGAGACAAAACAGATGAACATAAGGGAAGGGAAGCAAAAATAATATAAAAACAGGGAGGGGGACAAAACAGAAGAGACTCTTAAATATGGAGAACAAACAGAGGGTTGCTGGAGGGGTGGTGGGAGGGGGGCTGGGCTAAATGGGGAAGGGGCATTAAGGAATCTCTTCCTGAAATCCTTGTTGCACTAGATGCTAACTAACTTGGATGTAAATTAAAAAAATAAATGAAATTAAAAAATCCTCCCAATTTGCTTCTAGACTGAAATACATGTTTCTAATCATTGATAGGAAGTGGTTTATTTCTTCCCAAATTCTTATTGTTTAATGCAAAGGTCAACAGGATGACATCCCCTGAAGCATACCAGAACTGAGCTAAAGCAGGTCAAACTAAACAATAAACAAACAAACAAACAAACAAACTGGACAGAGGGGATAAACAGCTTGTGAGTTAAGATCTGCTGACCCTTAACTTGGGAGTTAACAGCTTGGGAGTTAAGCCTGACCCCCCCTTAACAAAATGGATTTCCTCCTGCGTCCTACCTAGGCCTTCCTGCCAAGGGGACACTTCTTCAACGAGCATGACACAGGTCATGTTGAAACTTACACCATCTCTTTACATCCCTCCCTGAATACTCTCCAGGAAACTCAGTGTCCATTTAAGTGAAGCGCAAGAATAGGGGTACTGGAATCTGAACAGGTGGGCAGTGGCTGAGAGAGGCAGCGGAGAGGAATCAGGGACATGACGTCCCAAGCTGTGGTCAGAAAGCCTTGCTGCTCGTACACAGCCAGTCGGCCCAGAGCCCCCTCCCGGGCACCCTGTACCTCCCCCTCCCCCACCACCTGCCCAGCACATCGTAGGAACTCCAGAAACACGGGTTTAATACACGACTGTCGACAAGGCAACTAACTCATTTTCCAGAAAGTTCAATGCAAAAAATTGTCTATTCTCCTCTTAACCCTCAAACAGGTAAGCAACTTTATTCTTTGAAATTTTATTCTTTATTTTGCGAACAATAAATCAGCAAATTTAAAATGCTGTCAATGTGTCGATAGAAAACTCAAGGATTGCTTTCATAACAAAAATCAATGGGTAAAAACCAAGAGTATTATAGGGGTGCCTGGGTGGCTCAGTCGGTTGAGCATCTAACTTCGGCTCAGGTCATGATCTCATGGTTTGTGGGTTCGAGCCCCATGTCGGGCTCTGTGCTGACAGCTCAGAGCCTGGATCCTGCTTCGAATTCTGTGTCTCCCTCTCTCTCTGCCCCTCCCCCACTTATGCTCTGTCTCTATCAAAAATAAATAAATGTAAAAAAAAAATTTTTTTTTCAAACCAAGAGTATTATATAAGCAAAAGACTGGAAACATCTAAAATCTCTAACTCTAAGGGGCTGGTTCACTAAGTCAAGGAATACCCACACAGTGGAATCTATGTAGTGGAAACAAACAAGCAAAAAACAACGAAGAAGTTCTTTATAGTCGGAGAGTCAGATGTGCCCAAGATTTTGTGTTCAGTGGAAAATGTAAAGTGAAATATAGGGTGTGTGGTATGCTTCCATTTGGGTAAAAACCTTCAAAAATACAGACACACGTGTACGTATACCTGCACACGTGTATACATACTTTCTTGTATGTTCACAACGTGTCTTTATGCTGAAGAGACCAGTGACAGCAGTTGCCTCAAAGTAAGGGGACCAAGAGACGAGGAGAGAGAAAGATGTTTCGTTTTGAATACCCTTTTGTACCTTTTGAATGTTAAACCGTGTAAGTATTGACCTATTCGCAAAAATTAAATTAAAAATTCAAGGCAAACAATGTGTGGAAAAGTAATAAAAAATCTAGTTTAGGAAAACATACAAGAGAAATCCTCATTTAAAAAAATGGTTCACGGCAGCCTGTTGAGTCATCTGTAAACTGTGGAGGAGACGAAATCTGGGGAGGAAGCCCTGCGTGGCAGAAACGATGCCCCGGCAGCCGTGGCCACCTCCGCGGCCTTGACGGGCAACCGGGGGGCGCTGGGGCCTCTCTGACCCTCCGTCTCCTCATTTGTGAATGGAAGTGTTTGGACCAGCCCTTAAAGCAGGCAGGCCCCTTCCCCGTGTGGGAATCAGAGGTCCTCAGGTAGATACACCTAGTCACCTGACGAGCATCTAATTTAACAAGAAGAGACACTCCTTTAAAAAGAGAAAGAGAGTCTGTCTGTGGCAGGGCGATAAAAACCTCAAATCCCTCCTCGCCAGAGTGCAATAAAACCAATGTGTCTAACTTCGGGAGCTTAAAATACATTTGCGGACACACCCTTCCCTCCAAACACACCTGCTGCCTTTTTCCTCCCTCTTCCCACATCCTCTCTGGACAGGCCGAGTGCCCGTTGATGACAGAGCTGGAAGATTTCCTTTTTTGTTCTAATGTTTTCTGCGGGCCCCTCCCCTCTTTTATGCCTGCCATTCACAGCCATCTGGGATGACCCAGGAACAAGAAGACGCTTCAGGATTTAAAGACAATGAAAATACGTCGCTTTTTACAAATAATTGTTAGCACTCGGCTCCCTCGGTCCCCAGAACATTCTTTTAAATAAAGGCAACGTAATGGTGGTGAGTGGATATTGGCCATTGCTAGAGAGGCTTACGTGTCTCTCTAAATTGTCCAGACAGAACTTTCTACGACATACTTGAAAATGTGGGGCCTGGACAATCTCTCTGCCGCCCAAACTTTCTCTCCAAGCCGCATCTCCAACCTCTTCCAAGTTAGGAAGTGGCTAAGTCTGTTTTCCATGGCTTTGTCTTAGGAAATGAGAGCCAAGAATGGTTCTTGGAGGTAATGCCAGCTCATTTTACAGATGGAGAAACTGAGGCCCGTACGGGTGGGAAGGCTCCCTCAGGCATACACAACACACCCGCCACTGGGCCAGGACAAAAGTCAGGCCCCGCAAGCCTTTGCTTCTTCCCTAAGGTACTGGCTTTCACTCGTTCCTGCCCAGAGGCCCAGCTGTCTTCCCCCGCCCCGCCCCGTAACACCAGCCCCCCCAGACCGGCCCACCTGACCTGGGCCCCAGGCTGACTGCGCTGACCCGGGGGACCGCTGAGCACCTGCAATGGGACAAGGGGCACAGGTAGAAATGGTGACACTTTGGATATATTGGGTTAAACTAAATGCATTTCCTTTTCACTTTTTACTTCTGCTTTCTTTTACTTTTTTTTTTTTTTTTTTTTTTTTTTTTTTTTTTTTTTTAATGTGGCTACTGGGAAACTTAAAATGACATAGATGAGCCACGCTATATTTTTACCAGGCTGCCCCGCTCCAGGTCATGTGCTGTTACCCATTTAGCTCCCAGTCAGCAGAACTGACCTGCCCCATGTGCCACTCTCTGTGTGGCCAGTCTCTGTTCTAAAGACCAACTCATGCCCAGGAGTTGAGGAGTAAATAATGTGCCCCCACCAGTGACATCTAGAACGAGCCTCTGAAGCCTCAGGGTGATTTTCGCAAGTGTATCTCCCCTTCCACGGAGGGATGCAGGGAGGGATTCTGGCACCCCTCCCGTGACATTGATTCTACCCTCATGAACAGTGGCTTCCCAATGGTCATCGGAGGAAGAGAACAGTCTTAGATGTTTGGGCGCCCCAATCCTCTGCCTTCCCTCCTCTCCCTTCAGGTTTGGAGTAGAATTCACAATCGCATGAATAACAGTGGCTTCCACGTTACACACGCCTCAGTCTTTGTCGGGAGTCCTGCCGCGTCTTTGTATCACGTCATCTCATTTCCCCATCCACCCCGTGAATCTGGCGTTCAACATTTTCTGGACGAGGAAACTAGAGCTTTGAGAGGTTATGCAACATGCCCAACGTGATCAGAAAAAGTGGCCAAGCCACAGGATTCAGGTCTGATCAGCTCCAAAACCCATGCTCCTCACCGCCCCTTAACTTCTTGAGGCCTCAGTGTCCCCACCTGCAGTACGGCCATGGAGGCAGGGTGGAGCTCTGTGACCCACAAGGGCCCATCCTCCCCGGAACTGGGTTCTGGGCTCATGAGGAGCCACCATTTTGAAGGGCCTCCAGCTCCTGGTGGAGCTACACCCCTCGTCCTGGGCTGACAGACTTGTTCTCTCAACTCTGAGGCTCCACACAGCCCGCTCTCCTACCTGGGTGCCCTCTCCCTCTTGTCTCCAGGGAATTAAGCATCTCTAGCCCCTTATATCAACACTCCACCTAAACATCACCTCCTCCAAAAACCCCCCAAAACTGGTAAGTCAGAGAAGTGCTTCTCGTGTTGCCCTTTCCCGCTTCCCAGGACGTGACTATCTTCCTCACCCCTTCACCCCCAGGGCCCTGCCCTCCCTTGTCAGCCAAACTCACTCCCCAAAGAGGCCCTGACATGGCCAGACAGGCCCAATCATGGTCTCTCCTCCCACAGGAAGGCTTCTGCATTTCCTTCATTCAGCAAAATATTTCCTGAGCACCTAGAGTGCAGTGGGCATTCTTCCAGGCCTTGGCAACATGGCGGTAATGGTGACAAAGCCCCCGGGCCCCTGAAGGAGCGAAGGTTGTCTCCAGACATTCATGCCCTAAACACACTAATCCAATGACGTGGGCTCATACTTCTCAAGATTGTCCTGCTATTTTTACTTTTAGGTCAAGGAATGATTAGTGAATGGGTACTGGGTTTGGTTTTTTGCAGGCATGTAATAGTTAAATCAAGTATGATACGTAATTTGAAGGAATGCTACACATCTATTAAAATATGTTTCTATAGAATATGATGGCGTTGGTAAATGTGATAGAATGCTCAGTAAGGAGATATGGTGATGTCTCTCTTCACACAGTGATGGAGAGAGATAAGGAGTGAGCAGTAACTTCCTAAGTGCTTTGGCCATGTGTTGGGGGTGGGGACCGTTTTCCTAATTTAAACCGTAGAAGGTAAAGCTCACTGAAATCTTCTCCGCCAGTGGGGAAATGTGGAAAATACATTTCTTCTAAATATCAGTGATTCATGGTGGGAATGGCTCAGACTCCCAAGAGAAGAAACCTTTCCGTTTATTAAGAGGTGGCATGAGGGGCACCGGGGTGGCTCAGTCGGCTAAACGTCCGACTTCGGCTCAGGCTGTGATCTTGCAGTTCGTGAGTTCCAGCCCCGCATCGGGCTCTGTGCTGACAGCTCAGAGCCTGGAGCCTGCTTTGGATTCTGTGTCTCCCTCTCTCTCTGCCCACCCCTGCTCACACACTGTCACGCTCTCTCTCTCTCAAAAATAAATAAACATTAAAAAAAAATAAGAAGAGATGGCATGAATTTGGAGCACCTGTGCGGCTCTGTCAGTTACGAGTCGGTCTCTTGATTTCGGTTCAGTTCATGATCTCATGGTTCCTGGGATTGAGCCCTGCATGGGGCTCTGCACTAACAACACAGGGCTAGCTTGGGATGCTCTGTCTCCCTCTCTCTCTGCCCCTCCCAGTTTGCACGCTCGCTCACACACTTTCTCTCTCTCTCTCTCTCTCAAAACAAATAAATAAACATTTTTGAAAAAAGAGATGGCATGAGTTTTAAAAGTTTCAGAAAACCACATTTAATCTTAAGATACACTTATATGTGTGTGTGTGGGGGGGGTGTGCGTGCACACACATGCGTGTGGGTTTTGGTGGGAACAGGAAAAAAGACTAGAAGGAAATGCACCAAAATTAGGGTGTTGTCACAGTTTTTGGTTTAAGTTTTACACGTTTCGATATTTTCCCAAGTGTCTATCGTGACTCTCATTGCTTTCATAATCAGAAAAGAAGTGGTAAACTGAACACTAATAGTTTTTTAATTTCCCCATGAATCTGTTTTTACAGGCACCATGTCAGTGGGGTTTGGGAATTTGGGAACCAGCAGGGTGCGAAACGCAAACGAAATCCCCCATTCCTGCAGGGCTGAGTGCACCCCTTGGCCCTGACGAGAAACCCTCCCTACATGCTGGCAGCCAGCTGTCCACAGCTGTTCCGAGGAGATGGCGAATGAATGGAGCCGGTGGAAAAACACAACATTCCTGACTCTCCAAGGATGGCAGTATGCTTGGAACTCTCGCTCACCAAAGAAGTAAATAAACAGAGAGAGAGGTGGCAGCCAACCCGGCCAGAGGAGCTCCAGGCCTGGAGGCGGCTCAGCTGCCAGGGCTCCGGACCCCTAACATACCATCGCAAAGAAGACCCCTCTGCCTGAGCCAGCCAGCCTTGTCGAGTCAGGGCTAACGCCAGGTGGCCGTGGCCCTCCCGGCCTGTGTCTCGTGAATGCCACCTTCCCTTCCTGCCACCATCAGAGTCTAGGGGAGCAAGTTTTTGTGCCCGTCGGCTGAAGAGATCAGAGGGCAGGGTCCCTGGATGGTTCATCTTCACAGACCCCTGGCACTCACTGGCAGGCCCACTCACCATCTATCTCCTCGGGCACTGCTACATGCCAGGTGCTGTTCTGGGGCCAAGGACACAATGGGGAGCAAAACAGACCAGGTCCCTGCGCTCGTGGCACTTACGTTCTAAAGGGAGAGACAAGCCAGAGACGAGAGGAAAATCAAGAGTATATCCGAGAGAGAGGTGGGTGCTATGAAGAATGTAAGACAGGGTGCTGTTTCAGCTGGGACCTGAATGACAAGGGGCGGGGCGGGGCGGGGTGGGGGATGGCGGGCAACTGGGGAAAGCTCTGAGGGAAGGACACGCCACATGAAAAGAAGAGTCAAGGAGAAACACATGGGCTTGATGTGTTCACAGAACAAAGAAGATCCAGCAGGGTGGAGTACAGGCAGTGGAGGGAGTCCCCGAGGCAGGCAGGGGCCGGACCCCAGGGTCCCCACAAGAGAGTAAGCAAAGGAGTGGCCCACCTGCCTGACAAAAGGAAACTCACTCTGCTTGATCTGTGAGGTCGGACTGGGCTTTGGCAGCTCCTAGAAAAAGACTCCAGTGCTGTCTGTTGCTCCCAGCATCTCTGGCCGTATGAAATGGCCAATCAGCTTGGCCCAGGGCTCTCAAAATGCCTGTGGAAACCAGGCTCTTCTCACGCACACCCCAATTCTCTGCCTCCTTGGCCTCCCCGTGCCAAGGCGTGCTGCTGGCGGCAATGAAGAAGCAAACCTGACCGCCCTCCACCCACCCACCAGTGCCCCCCAGCACTCGCTCAGCAAACATTTGCGGGGCCCAGGACTGGCGCCGGGTGCTGGGGGTGTGATGACGAGCAACACACAAGCCCCGCCCCCGAGACCCCCCTGCAAGTGATGCCCGGGGCCAGGCTCGGGAGGCACCACCCGCGGCCAGGGGCTGCCCGGCACCCACCTCTCCACGCAGGGCCCCCCGCTTGTCTTCTCTCCCTGGCAAAACCTGCCGCGAGCCCCTGAAATGGATCTGATGGGAGGATTAATTCACTGCAAGGGGCTGAACCGAGAGACAAGCTCAGTGCCTTGCTTGCTTCCTCCACCACCCACCCTCATTCTTCCCTCCACCAACCCAGGGGGAAAATATGCCCAGTGGCAGGGATGAGGTTGTAACCAGTGGCGTGACAGATACCGCTTCCCCGAAGACAAAAGAGGACTCAGGTGTTGGTCTGAAGAGGGCCAAGGCGAGGGGGACCACAGGGGTCCAGGGGAGGGGTGGGCAAGGAGGGAGAGTTTGCGCGCAAGCCCCACACCTCCCTGGCCAGCACCACACAGAAATGCTTCAGCTCATGGTCAGGGCGAACCGTATCTGCTACGTCGCTTTCAGAATCTCCCCGCGCATAAAAATCATTATTACCGTTATTCAGAAAAGCCAAGTCCCCCACTTTTGCAGATTCTTAAGTTCTGCCCTGTGAGGTTTCTGGGGTAAGCCTCGTTTTGTGTAAAGGGGGGAGGGGGGCGGGGCCAGAGCCTGAGAAACAGTGCACACACTGGCTCTAGAAAATCTTTGTATCTTAAAACTCCCAGAGCAGCCGAGGTTCCAAGAGGCCCCACAGGACCCCTCCGTGCAGGTCAGAGTTCACAACAATACCACCATGCAGATGGGTGGTGGTTTTCTTCCAGTGAGGCACAGCTACCCTGGGGAGAAGTCACCACTGAGGATGGTTCCAGACCCTTGAGTCTCTTCTTCCCAGGAGGAGAGGAGGGGTTATAAATAGCCTGGACTCCTTCAGCCCTACACAGGCACAGATCCCACACCCCCGCCCCAGCCTCAGCCAGCTGGTCCCTCCTCCCCCAAGTTCCCACAGCCTGCTATAAGAGGGAGGAAACTGCTCACCCACTGCGGGGGTGGGGAACATCAGAGAGAGTGGCCTCCCATGAATTGTCACTGTAGCCCCACCACACCTCTGCACCCTTCTGCAATGGCAGTGCTTGGAGAGGGGTAGTGGGCAATATGTTCAGGCAGCCTCTTACACCCCAAGCACCTCCGGAAACCCTGAGCTGAAGGCCCAGAGTACATTAATGCACTCCATGAAGTGTAGGAATAACACCCTCTCCTCTCTCTGCCTCAGCTTCCCCGTCCCTAAGACAGACAAACGGCTGGGCTGAACTGTGCACCTGCTGGGGATGGCCCTGACATTAGCATGCAATGAAAGTGAAAAGACACTGTCCAAATGTAACCCCGGACTGTCATTATGATGCCCGGTCTTGGTCTCATCTACAGGAGCCCCAGTCACAGCTGGGGAGACACTGGTTCTTATCTGCTCACGAGAGCAGAAGAATTCTACTCGGTAGCATTGCGTGAGCCTTGAATTCCTGATACTGCATGCCCTTGAAAGCAATAAAACTTACAAAATATCCTCTCTCACAAGTCACTTCTGACTGATACAGATCAACAAAGGCCGCACCCAGACCTATTTTGATTTAATATGGTTCTGCTGGATGTACATGACAATATATATCGAAGGATGAGCATTGCCCTAGAATAGTTCGATTTGGGAGGGGAAGCTCTCTCAACAATCAGTCTGTTTACCATTCAAATCCTTCCCACTCATACACACTGCTAAGAAACAAGTGGCTAAAATCTAAGTGGCCAACTCCCAGTTCTTTTTAATTAAGACACTTTGTTTGCTCAATAAAATACGGCGTAAAAAACATTTACTGAAAACCCACTCATTGATGTCTAATAGCTGTGTCAAACACTCATAACAACATTTATTCCAACACCCCCAGATAATAGCCCATCTTTCTCATTTGGTATCCACAACAGCACAACATTTGTGTCCAAGTGTAATTGATCCAGAATTGGGCTCCCTTTCAAAAATATCTGTAAAACCTAATTACCAGGAAAACAGAGTTCTGGCATCCTACGGAAAGAGGGTGCTTCACAATGAGACAAGCTGCAAACTCATCTTGGCCAATCAAGCTGCATTATGTTACCAGAGGAGTTTGAGGAATTTGGGGTGATGAGGGAGCAGGAAAAGTTGGAATAGAGTCAGACTGGAATCTTCAGTGATAGTCCTGATTTTTTTTTTTTTCTTTTTTGAGCCAAGGGCAGAGGACAGGAAATATATACCACATTCGCTGGCAAACATGGATGCAGAAAGTACCAGACAATGAGCCCACGATCGGCTTGGGGTGTGGGGTGGCATTTCTGATCTCAGGCCCTACAAGGCCTTCCTTGCCCAAGGAACTCTCTCCACCCTGGTCTGGGAGGCTGATGTCATTTCTAGTCTCCCGGGGTTTCTAACCGCTGTGACAGGTCACTTTCCCTTGGGCCTGAGTCTGCTCATCTGTAAAATGAATGTTCCTCATATCTCTAGGACATCTTTCGGCTTCAAAATTCTGTGACCTTTTTTAAAGCAAAGGGCACGCTTTCTGCTCAGGGACTCGGTGGGGTTAGGGGACTAGGGAGCGGCGGCAGGAATGAAGGACTCAGTGTTTCCAACCACCTCTCACGCAGTTCTGTGCAGACTTGCACCAGGTGGGTATCAAACCCACTCCGGGGATAAAGATTCCTTTCAGCCCAGGCCGGACCTCCCCGGGTGGTTCTAACCTCGATGCCCTGGATTCGACAACCGGCCAATGAGGAAGCCGGCCAAACCGCTGGACTTCTCTCCCAGAGCCTCTCTCCCAGAGCGGACCAGGGCACATCTTCCTCTTCGGAGGGGTGCTCTGTTCCCACCTTCATCCTCTTTGTGTCTCAGAGACCCCAGACATCCCAGCCCGAGCCTTGCCAAGGATGCAGTGAAGCTCCCCAGGCAGAGAGCACACACAACCGACTCCGGGCTCCCTTCGGCCCTGGACCCTCCTCGCCTACGTTTGGGTAGGAACCTCCACAGCTGGTTTCAAAGGAAAGGAGAGTTGCGGCTGCTTTGCCTTTTCTTTGGCTCCTCCTAAAGAAACAGACAAGCAGCCCGAGTAACAAAGCAGCACAGCGGCCAGAGACGATTCGATCTCAAAGGAGCAAGAGATACGCACGCCAGGAGCGAAGACGAGCGCGGTTCCTAGGAGGAGACCCCGCGCTGCCCCGTGTGGGCGACAGGTAGCGGGCTGGCCTCAGTCTAACTTTCCCGAGGCACCGAGGCACCGCGCGCGTGAGCCCATTTCGCGAGGCTTCCCAAAGGACAGCCGCGGGAGCCCCGAGGTCCCCACAAGGGCGCCCCCCCGGGCAGGGACAGCCACGAAGCCCGGGAGCCGCGTCGCGAGATGCGGGATCCCGGACTTTCCAGCCCCCTTTCTCGTCTTCAAGATGAGACAGTGTGAGGTGCGGGTGCCGAAGTCTCAGGAAACCGTCACTCTCCAAAATGCTCCGGCACCTTCCCGGCAGAAGTGCGGTAAAACTTTTGGCAGGAACCACCTGTGGCTGCCGACGGGCCCGCCCTGTCCCGGCCCGGAGGCGCCGCCGAGCCCCGGGCCGCACGCGTCCGCAGAAGTTCCCCTCCAGCCCCGCGCGCCACTTCGCTCCGGGCCGCGGTGCCAGCCAGGAGGCGCGGCGCCCGCTCGCTGGCTCGCTCTCCGCTGGCTCTCCCCTCCTCCCTCCCTCCTCCTCCCGCCTCCTCTCGTTGCATGGCTGCCGCACGGAGCCCCTGAATAGCCACCGCAGCCCCCCGCCTCCTGCCCGCCGCGCTGGGGGCGCCCCTGCCCCCGCCGGCGCCCCGGGGCGCGCGGACCGCCGGCCTCCTAGCAACAGCCCCGACACGGCTTGCCGGCGTCGGCGATGCGGAGCCACCCTCCGGGAGCCCCGCGACCCCCTGACCCGCCTCGGCGGCCGAGGTGCGGGAGAGACCGTGACCCTCGCCGCCGGTGCCCGAGCCCGGCGCGCGAAGCCACTCACCTCTGCGCGCCGCCAGCCCCGCGCGCCTGCCGCACTTGGCGCCGGGCCGCGGTCCTCGCGTCCTCCGTCGCCGCCGCCGCGGTCCGTCCGTGCCTGTGCGCCCGAGCAGCGCGGGCCGCGCGCTGTCAGAGTCTCGTGGCGGGGCTGCGCCGGCGGGTGTGGAGCCGAGCGGCGGCGGCGGCGGCGGCGGCGGCGGCGGCGGCGGGCGCGCGGGCAGCTCCTCCCTCCCCGCGCCGCGCCTCCGCCCTCCTCGCGCCCCGCCTCCCGCGCCGCGGCTGTCAGCCCCGCGCCCCGCGCCCGGCGCCCGCGCGGCCCGCGCCACCCGCTCGGGGGGCGCACGGGGCTAAAGGGCCCGGATGTCTACGGTCGCCTCTCCGCGCGCCCGCCCCCTCCGCGGCGCCCCCTCCCCGCCTGCCACACTTGCACTTGCTGCGCCCCGACCTCCTCCCCGGCTCCGCGGAATTTCTATTTTGACAGGAACTGTGGCGGTGGGCGGCGCGGCGGGGGACGCCCCGGACCCGCGGAGGCGGCGGGCGGCTGGCAGGACCCCGGCGCGGGGGCGGAGTGGGGGGCCAGGCAGAGCCACCATCCGCTCGGGGCTTTTTTTCTTTCTTTCCTTTTTTCTCTTTGCCTCCTCCAGGATTTAAAGGGACAGCCCCGGCCGAGGCGAGGGGCCAGGCGGCCGCCGTTTCTCCGGTCTCCAGACGCCCTCTGCGGCCCGGCCGGACCCGCCCGCACCCGGAGCGCAGGCTCCCGACCGCCGGGTATTTTTAGGTCCACACCCGGCCCGGGGCAGCGGTGCGGCGGAGCTTGGCTCGCCCGCCCCGGCGCACGGCTATTTTTACGGAGTCCGGTTGGGGGAGGAAATAAAACAACTCAGCAACTGCTTTCCCATTCGAAAGTAGGGAGTAAAGAGTGGGGGCGAGAAGTTTCCCAAATGCTCTCGGAATTCCAGCGAGTCAGAAAGATACCTCTCCGACACGAGCAACTACAGGCTTGCCCCATTTCAGGGCGCCCAAATCCCGGCGGGAAGCCCCGCCCCAGAGACCGCTCGGGCGCGGGGTCTCCCACCCCTCGCCGGGCGGAGTCCCCGCACCCCTCACCCCGCTCGCCAGGGACCCGCCAGCGGCCACCGGTCACTCCCCCGGACGGCCTTAGAAGGCGGCCTTCCAGAGCATCCAATCGCCCAGCAACGCAGCCAAGGGACGATTCCGTGGAGCGCTTAGCTCCGCCCCGTCCCGCCAAGCCCCGCCCCCGCTGTTACAGCCCGGGCGGGAGAGTCTAGGTGGGTCGCGCCGCGCGGAGCACTGACAGACAGCGCTAAGGACCCATCCCAGGGAAGAGGCAGGAGGTCTCCGCCCGCGAGCGACGGCGGGAGCGGTTGCAGGCGAGGCCGCGCTCGGCCAGACGTTCTGGACACCAGCGGGCCGGGACACGCAGGGACTGGCTTTTCTCTCTGCATATTTGCCACTCACCCCTCCGCCCTCTCGGCGGACTTCGGACCCCTTGCCCGCCCTCGGATGTCAGCGGGTTCTCTCAAGGGCTCCTCCATCAGACGCGGGCAAGTTGGCGGTCCTCAAGTTCCTGCAGGGGCTGAGCTTTCGTGGACCGAGAGCCAGGACGGTCGAGAAAGCGAATCCCTCCCTCCCGTGCCTATTCTGGCCATTGGCTAATGAAAGAGCAGTAGAGCTGTTGCTGTCTGGGTAATGTCTTTTAACGTTGGAGATACTCGATGGCGTCCTTTACAGCAGTCACAAAAATGTGTGGACCTCTGGCTCGGCACTTCTTCCCAGTGTCGCTCATTGGCATTTTTTATCGCTTCATTCATTCGTGTAATAAATGCACATTGTAAGGCACCACGTTGGGATAGCGAAGACAGGAGAAACACTCTGGAATAGGATGTGACAGTGGACAGCTAGGTACAAACATGAAAGGGGAATCTGGAACATAGGGTTTTGCATGTCGTCTTCCACTTGCTAGAGACGCCTGGCTTTTCCTGCAAAGTAAATTATCATTCATTCAGTAGTTTGAACAACCACCTTACCCAAACTGTTCAAAGGTTCATAAGAACTCCAGGGAAGTCCGTCCCAGAAACTTAAGAGATTTTTAGATTCAGGATATCAGGCTTCCAAGTTGCTAGAGCTTTCAGTGGCAAAATCATACCCTTGCTTCGAGCCCTAGGAGCCATTGCCCTCCCAAATTAGGTTGTCTCTCTCTTCTCCTTTCATTAAAGGGTGTTCAGCAATTTGGAGTTCTGCTGACCCAGCTGATACTGTGAAGCTTCTAAGCCAGAAGCATGGGGTTGCATTTGGGGAGTACCGGGAGGATCTAAGCCCTGGAATGGCAAGGCACTAACAGATGATGGGACTGCAGTTCTGGGGCTGAGGGCAGCTAGAGCCATGGAAAGGGTGTTTTGTTTGAGAAAAGAATTTTCTACCAAATTAGAAATGTCTCTAAATTGGAAAGATTTTGCCACAAGGGTTTGAGCTCCTTCCCCAGCTTGGTGTCCTCAGTGCCTAACACACTTAACACCTAATAGGTGCTCACTAAAAGATTAATAAACCGGGGCGCCTGGGTGGCTCAGTTGGTTGAGCATCTGACTTCGGCTCAGGTCATGATCTCGCTGGCTGTGAGTTCGAGCCCCACGACGGGCTCTGTGCTGACAGCTCAGAGCCTGGAGCCTGTTTCAGATGCTGTGTCTCCCTGTGTCTCTGCCCCTCCCCTGTTCATGCTCTGTCTCTCTTTGTCAACAATAAATAAACATTAAAACATTTTTAAAAAATTAAAAAGCCAAATGAATGAAAAGTCCTTTTAGAATGGTGAAGGTGTAGTAACACATAAGGACAGAGATCCAGAGAACTCTGTAAGACTCATTTGCAATATCCTTGTTGGTAGGTAACTGCATCAGTAAACCTGACCATAGGTAGTAGGATTTACTGGCTCCTGCCAGACTCATCTACTTAGCCATGGAACATAGAAGGGCATATCATTCATGTCCTCGTGCCTCTGCTTCCCAATCCATAAAAAGGGTATAATAACGGGAAGTTTCCACCCCATCGAGACGCTGAGATGACCAACGAGAAAGGCTGTGAGCAAGTATTGCCCAATGGACAACACTCCTTAAGGGGCGTATTGAGCACCTTGGAGTACTTTGTAAATTATCAGTATTAGTTATTAGAATAAATTGTACAGAAATTGTCAGGGAATCGGGTTCAAAACTTTACCTGTGTCCCAAGGATGGGAAAAGGCTGATTCCAGAGAAGGGGAAAAGAAGGGAATTAACTTTTACAGAGCTCCTCTAGAATCAGAACTCCTGACACGGACCGTCGTACATTCCTCCTAACAACTGTGCACAATACATTTCATGGTTATTTATCGAAGAGAAATCTGGTATCGGCAGTGGTAATGACCAAGGTCCCACAGCTGGGAAGTGGCAAAGGCAGTCCCGGAACTAGGATTTGTGAGTTCAGGAATTCACCTACGTCCCATGCTGCCAAGCTGCATCTACATCCCGTGCTGATGAAAGCGATGGTCCATGTTACCACAAGGCAGGGTGGGCATGAGGCAATCCCGGTCGAGAGGAACTTCCTGGAAGAGGCAGCATCTGATTCAGTCCTTTAAGTCGGGATGGTTTAGGTATCTCTCTCTCTCTCTCTCTCTCTCTCTCTCTCTCTCTCATTGTTTGAAATAATTTCAGATTTTCAGAAAAGTTAACAAAGATAGTATAAAGAATTCCCATATACCAAGGTACCCTGTGGGGAACATTTACCATGTTCGCTGTATCTTGCTGCCTCTCTATACATACATATTCCCTTTGTCCTAAACCATTTGAAAGTAAGCTGGAGACATAAGGCTCTTTTACTGATAAAGTCTTCAATGAGTGTCTTCTAACAACATGGACATTCTCTTACATAATTAAAATCAGGAAATTGCCTTTGATACTATTATCTAATCTAAACTACACCTAGACATTGCCACGTATCTCACTCAAGGCAAAAATGAGAGATAAATTAATTCTTGTCAGGATTTAATCCAGGATGATATGTTGCATCCAGCTGTCATATCCCTTGGGAGGGTATTTTTATTATCAAAAATAAATTTTCTGAATTCTCATTTCTTCTTTTAAATGGCCACACGTGTACGGTTTATATAGGGCAACAATGGCAATCTCCTTGATCACCCTTTAGACAGGTTCCTCTGAGCCCTCTTTTTGATGAGGCCTCACCCTTGGGCCCTGTCTTCAGCCTGCCAAACCCAGCGGTGGAAAGAATCCTGTTAAGTCAGTTTAGTTAGAATCCCCCCACCTTTGCTATCTGATCACCCCGGTTTGCCTTTAGCAAGAATCCTGTTAGGTCAGTTTAGCAAGAATCCGCCCACTGGGATGTTAGTAATTTTCCATCCACTGACCCCCACCTTCCTTGGCTATAAATCCTCACCTGTCCTTGTTGAACCTGATCTCTCTCCCCTACTGCAATACCCCTTTTGCAATAGTCTCAAAACAAATCTTCCTTGCCATTTTGACAAGTGTTAGAACAATTTCTTCTTTAATAGTGCCAAAGAAAATATAGAAAAAATTTAAACCCGTCTGTAATTGCCCACCAGATATAACCTTAATTAATCCTTGGCTAATTTAAATGTATTAATACTCAATTTCTTTTTAATGTACAGGTGTAATCCAAGCACATAACCACCACCCCCTTCCTTCTAGGGGCCAGCTTCCCTAGAAAATATTGAGGATATGGAGGTCCTACTTTTCATTCCTCCAGAAATTCTTCCTCCAGCTTGAAGCTGCACAAGACCTATGACTTCCCCCATGTTCCAGGGGAGAGCAACCCTCCACAGTGGGTCCCTGGATGGTGCACCTGGCCCCAACTTTGTTCATCTACCCTTTGATGTGACTCACCACAGGAGAGCCAGCCCCTAACCTCAGGGGAGGCGGCTTTCCCTGGGACCCCTTTCCCATCAACTTCCCACCACACAGTTCGCAAGCCTCAGTCAGTCAAGACATCTGTATGACACTCTGGGGCAGCGGCAGTTGGGTAGTGGTCACCAACCGGGCTGTTCAGTAATGGCCGTTGTCATTCTATGCACGGCCGAACAGCTAAACAAGCCAGGGCAGGCGAAGTCCCCAGGTCAGTTCAGCCTCTTTCAAGATCTCCCCAGCTGTCTGACTTACAGGTGTGCCTATGGGTTCTTTCAACTATTCGGCGAGTCTTTGTTGAATGGAGCGTGCACACGCGCATACTCCCACGTACATCGTGGAAGGCAACTCTCGGGGCTGATTCGGTCTAAATCTCTGAGCATCAGAGAATTTGCTAATTACCTCAAAGTTTTCAAAATGCTGTAGTGTTGCTTTTATGTCATTAGCATCATATGTTACATATATGCATTATATAGTATATAGTATACTGTGGATTATTATGTAATTATTTTTTCTTCATGCCCCCCTCCTTGAGTTTATCTTGCCTTGTTCTCTTCATGAGAATTCCCAGATGGACACCACTTAGGGACCCCCCCCCCGGGATTTCCCTTTGTTATCCAGAGGCGCCAGGTCACAATCATCCTGAGGATGTGATTACAAAGCAGAGCCCTCACTCTACTCAGAGGCTGCGTGAAAGGAAAAGACTGCTTTTATTCAGGATGCGCAAGGCACAAGGCAAATATTCGTTGCAAAGTCCCTGTCTACAAAGACAACTGGATTTTAATTTTTTTTTTTAACGTTTACTTGTTTTTGAGAGACAGAGCGAGACACAGCATGAGTGGGGGAGGGGCAGAGAGAGAGGGAGACAGAATCCGAAGTAGGCTCCAGACTCTGAGCAGTCAGCACAGAGCCCGACGCGGGGCTCGAACTCACGGACTGCAAGATCATGACCTGAGCCGAAGTTGGATGCTTAACCGACTGAGCCACCCAGGCGCCCCTACAATTTGATTTTGAAATGCATCACAAAATCCCTGGCCCATGTGAAGTACAGTGACTTAATGATGAAGATGTAGGAAAATGGGTAGAGAGCAGGTATTTGCATACTTATTTTTTGTTTCATCAGCGCCCATAAAGATTCTCCACAATGTCCAGGCACCCTCTCTTCCTGTTGAAGTCCAAAAACTACCTCCTCGGTTTCTTTCTTGTTCACTATTGCCAAATACACGATTCTCAATTAATTTCTTATTTCCCACCTTGAGAAAAGGTGGCCATGGCATTATTACTTACAATGCCATGGCTCTCTTCAGAGCCTATTTGTGTAGAAACAGTACAGCTCTCCCTGCCCCTGCGGTTCCCTAATGCCATTGACTCACGATGCCATTGCATCATCCATCCCGAGGTCTGTGAACCCTGGCTCCCAGTGACTCTTAAAAGCTGTCACTGTACTTTGTTGATGAGGATCTCAAAGGCTAGTCTTACCCAAAGCATGCAGGAAAATGTGAGCAATCACTCGTTTCCAGATCATGTTAAATTTTCCATTTGGAATTACATAGTATAAACCTAAAACAACATATTTTCCACCCATGACTTCTCTTAAACTCCTCAGGCTGTAATCACTGCATTCCTAGAATGTGATCTCTTTCATTGTTGACCAAATTTCTGTGTATTTGGTTGAAGAATGCTCCCCCCTTAAAATTCAAGTCTACCTGGAACCTGTGAATGTGACCTTTCTTGGAAATAAAGTTTTAACAGATGTGATCAATTTAAGGTAAGGTCATACTTGTATCAGGGTGAGCCCTAAATCCAGTGAGTGGTGTCTTTATAAGAAGAGGGAAATTTGGAGACACAGAGACACTCCGGGGGTAACACCATGGGATGATGGAGACAGAGATTGGAATGATACATCTATAAGCCAAAGAGCACCAAGGATTTCTGGCTCAGAAAGAAGCACTGAACAGATTTTCATTCGGAGCCTCCCAGAGAAAGCAGCCCTGTTAATACCTTGGTTTCAAGCTTCTGACCTCCAGAACTGTAAGAGAATAAATTTCTATTGTTTTAAGAAGCCAGGTTTATGGTAATTCGCTACAGCAGCCCTAGGAAATGAATATGTCCTGCTTCCTACAGACTGCCACCAGTGGGAAGGAAGGCAAGGAGCCTGTGGGTGGAATGAGAAGAGAAACTACTTATGCAAGGCATGTCTATCCCTTGTCCAACATGGGATAAGACTGACCTAGAAAAACATGACATCGCATATTGGTTAGAGAGGACATTGATGAGAAAAGCCCGTAGGCATTCTGGAACAGTGATCTCAAAAGTCATCAGGGGAAATAGCCACTGCCACCCCTGGAGGACTTTCTGACCTGTGACACAGAGCCTACTGAGGACGCAGGGTGACTTTCCTGGATGCTGGGGTGGGGACACACGGAATGAAGGATGCCTGTCACCAGATCCATGACCTTCAAGTGCTATAGGCCAGAAGCAGCAGCAGCCCTGTGGTCTGATTTCATATAAGGGTAGGAGCTGATGTGCAGGCCCGTAGACATGGCCCAAGTCCAAGGGTCAGCAGTGGGCCACCAGTAGCCTAGAGCCCCAAACTCACCCTGCATCCATATGAGCCACCACAAATCGGCATGCCTATACCTTTCCTCTGTCCCAGGCTGACACCAATCCACAAAACAAATACCACACTTGTCAATAGGAACTATCCGCTTACCATGCCAGCCTCCCATGGAGCCCAGGGTTGACTCTACAGGTGTGAATCCTGGACTCTTGGGACTTCTAGTCTACTCTGTGCATGACACAGAAGATCAGAGAGGGCTAGAAGGGGAGAAACAGGTCCTGGGACACCTAAAGGTTCTGGGCTGGGCTGTGGACAGTGTACCCAGCGGATCTCACGCACGTGAAGGCATTTAAGAAATTTTGATGAAGGTATTCTAAAGCATGGGGCCTTCTGGAGCTCAAGGATGGGACAGGATTCTATTTGTAGGGGTCTGACAAGGACTCCCTCCTTGACCAAACTTGAGTCAGTCTCCTTCAATCAAAGCAAGGAACTGACTCTGTTGTTTTTCCAAATAGTTAGATAAATGTGATACGTATCAGAAAAAAATCACACCCCAGAATAAAGGAAAAGAAACAAATCTACAAAGGTAAGAATTTGCAAAGTGAGTTGCAGAAATAGCAACCTAGTATGGCTGTAGCAGAAGAGGCAGATATGGAAAAAATAGGAAGTATGACCAGAAAGGTGGGTAAATTCAGATGGGGGAGGAATTTGAAATTAGAGTTTCAGTCTATCAGCCAAGAGGAAGTCTCAGGGGCTTGGAGAGAGGAGGCATGTGACCAGAGCCAACCGTTAGGACAGACAGCATGAGAAGAGACGGTGTGCGGTGCGCAGGGCCCAGGGATGGGGAGAAGGCCATGGCAATGGCCAAGGTGCATGCAACCAGGGTATAAATTAGGACAGCAGCGGCGGGGACAGAGAGGCGATGGCTGTTCCATGCCTACAAAGCATCAGAAGGACTGACTCTGGAGGCAAAGAAAGGGTCTGCTGTGACTGTAACTCTCTAACCTCATGGTCATCACGAAGACAAAAGTTATTCATCATATGGATTGGGCTATTCTACCCCTCATGGCTTCTCTCTGTCTGTTTTCTCAGGTGGCAGGTGGAAGAAGTTTTCCTTTCTGTATTTTACAGATGGGGAAACAGAGGTTCGGGAAGTCATGACTTGCTCAAGAGACCCTGGAAAGTTAGATCCCTTGCAGCACAATCTGGGCAGAAATGTAGGCACAGAGCTCTGGAGTCCTGTTATTTCTTTTTGAACGTGGTGAACTCACCTCACCTGTGTGCGCGGGGTTGGGGGTGGGAGATGAGGGAATGTGTGCCTCTGTGTGTGTGTGTGTGTGTGTGTGTGTGCACGCGCGTGCGTGCTGCATGAGCATGTGGTTGAGGAGGGTAGCACGTGAGCCAGCTGGATTTCTCTCTCAGGAGGTGCCGATGGGCACCAGTGCTCCCTGGATGCCTTCCTCTTCCCAAATAAACAATCATATGACACAATGTCTGAAAGCCCAGAAGATTTCCTGTCTCCATTGGCCCAGTGCCCTGCGTACTGCAAACCCTGAGCCAGTAAAGCTATCTCCAGCCTTCCACATCCCTCCACCCTTAGTCTCTAGCTCCAGGACCCAGGGAACGCCATGAGCTAACTGTGCCTGGCCTGCTTGGCACCAGCTACATGAAGAGTCTGGACGTTCTTCTGCCAAAGAAAACCCAGTGGCTGGGCCAGCGACCTGGACTTCCTCCAACAGGCCGGCTCAGCCACACTACCTGCCTCAAGCCTGCGTCCCTCCCAGGGGTCTGCTACTCCCATCAGAGTTGACCCGAGGGACCCCGAATAGGGTCCACTATCACAGAAAAAGAAGTCATGTTTCCCAGGGGCCATTACCTTCTCTCCAAGTTGCAGATAAGCCAGCAACAGTGCCGGGAGTGAAAGGGGGTCTGGCGGTTTCTAACCTATGGAACCTACTCATCCTTTGAGGTCCCGTCGGTTTGTCACCCACTCTGTGACTTCTCACCCAAAGCCCACCAAAAAAGCCAACAGTTTTTGTGTTAGCAAACGTGTGCAGTGTTATCACAGCCTTTGTGGCCTGGGAAGCAAATACGTCCCATATTTTGCTCTTGGTACAGCTGACGGGTAGTGATTGCTCGGTTGCCGCATCGAGAAGGACACTGAGGCCATATTCGGACACAGCAGGAAGAAGCTTGCCGTCACCGGTTCGGAAAGGCAGTTGCAGTGGGTGATAGCCAGGCACCACGCAGCTGTGTCTGCCAACCCAGAGTGCCACACTGCTGCCTTCGTCACCTCGATAGCCCTCCATCACCATTCGAGCAATCTGCACTTCTTTCTATCTCCAGTACCTCGCACGGTGCCTGGCACTTAGTAGGTGCTCAAGAAATATTTTGGGGGGCTTCTACCTTACCTTACACTGGGCCTAGCCTGTGGGTAGCCAAAGGTATTTAGTGATTCCTAGTTAAAGAAATGAACACATCGGGGCGCCTCGGTGGCTCAGTCAGTTAGGCGTCCGACTTCGGCTCAGGTTATGATCTCACGGTTTGTGGGTTTGGGCCCCACGTCGGGCTCTGTGCTGACAGCTCGGAGTCTGGAGCCTGAGTCGGATTCTGTGTCTCTCCATCTCTCGGCCCCTCCCCTGCTCAGGCTCTGTGTCTCTCTGTCTCTCAATAATAAATAAACGTTAAAAAATTTTTTTAAAAAAAGAAATGAACATATCTTCTTCTGACTCTGTGTCTGTTGCCTACTCTTCTGTTTCGTAAACACCATTTGTTCAGTTTAATGCCTGATAGTAAGTAAATTTCCATAGATGGACTTAATTTCCTCTTATCAAGCAGTGACCATCTTAATCGAATTTATAAATATTACCAGAGTCACAGCATTTTCAGCTGGAGTGCACCCTACAGTTTAAAACACTCATTTCACAGGTAAAGAAACTGAGACCCCAATTATCAACAGATTGCTCTCTCTTTTCTTCACTTTGCCTTTTTCATTCATTCACTCAACAATATTTTTTTCATGTTTACATTCAATGAAAACAGGTATAAGCATAGGTAATTTTTAGAAGAACCCAGAGCAGGAGCACCTGGTGACTTAGTCTCTTGGGTGTCCAACTCTTGATTTCAGCTCAAGTCATGATCTCACAGTTCGTGAGTTTGAGCCCTGCATCAGGCTCTGGGCTGGCAGTGCAGAGCCTGCTTGGGATTTTCTCTCTCCCTCGGTCTCTGTCCCTCCCCCCACTCGTGCTCCTTCTCCATCTCAAAATAAATAAATAAATGTTTAAAAAAGTATCGGGGTGCCTGGGTGGCTCAGTCAGTAAAGCATCCGACTACAGCTCAGGTCATGATCTCACGGTTCATGAGTTTGAGCCCCGCGTCAGGCTCTGTGCTGACAGCTCAGAGCCTGGAGCCTGCTTCGGATCCTGTGTCTCCCTTTGTCTCTGCCCCACCGCTTCTCCCTCTCTCTCTGTCTCTGTCTCGCAAATATAAATAAACATTAAAAAAAAAATTTAAGCGTCATTAAATAAAAGCACAGAGCAAACCGTACTGTTTCTTAATGTTTTGATATCTCTTTTATATTTCTGTGAGCTTTTAGACAAAACCAACGTTAAATGGAGGTAGAATTAGCAAGGCCACCCACTAGGTTCATCTCCAGTCCCTCCCCAAGCCATCCACGGTGCTTCAACGCGAATTTACTAACAACCCAGTGTGTGTCTTAACCAAGCACTGCCGGTGACACACACACAAAAATAGAAGACACAGCGCATGCTCCCCAAGTACTTATCTCTGCAATTATCTAGAGCTTTAAATGTGCTCTACAGGAGGTCAGAGCTACAATAGCTTCCCATTTTTGTGGTATGCCACACAAGCAGATTTCTAGACATTTAAAGCTTAACCCTCCTGCCATTGGAACTTCAAATATATACGTATTATTATATACATCGGAAAGGAAACTTCCTAAAACATATTGCATACACATGTGTAAAACAGAAAATGCTCCGTGTAACTCCAGCCCCGCTTAAGGGTGGCGGGGCGTCTTCCTGAGCACCTGCGGGCTCAGCGACAAAGCTGCGGTAGACTCAAGGTTCATGGAGGTGTGAGAGGCTCTTCCAGCGCTGCATGGCCCTGGAAAGCCATAGATGTTTAGTTCTTCTATACAACTGTGGGCGTTCTTCCGCCTCCATTCTTACTATAAGCTGTTGGCCATTTCTTCATTTTGCTGGTCCACCTTACTTCTTTTCGCTCATGTTCGTGGGGCTCAAGAAGGCTGCCCTGCATCCACTGTTGACTGTTTTCCTTGTGCTTTTCTGTCCCTCCTTCCCTCTACTGGCTCCTCCTCTAGGACCCATGCAATTTCATAAGACGCCCTCCCCCCCCAACCCAGAAGGCGAGAGAGGAGATACGCCCAGTGTGTGTGTGTGTGTGTGTCCCCACCCTTTGCCACACATGTAGTGCTGGCTGTGCCCTCTCTGTGGCTCCATGACAACCCCCCCTGTCCTCCCTTTGGGTCTGGCTGAACTCCCATGCATTGTGGGCCCACGCGAGTCCTGCGCTCCCATCCTGTGTCCCCACAGCTATGGCTGAGTGAGTGAGGTACTGATGGCCCAAAGGGCCACTTTTTCCATTCAAACCAGAACTTGCTCCAAATACAGAAAGATGATAATGGCATTGCTAAGAAACAGAAATGACCAAGGAACCCTGTCGTATCCTTTTCTTCCTTGTGTTACTTCTCTGTATTAGTCAACCACTTACGATATAAATGGTGACATAAAAAGAAAGGGGCAGGGCGGAAACCTGGCAATTCAGGTTTGTTTTCCTTAAAGTCCTCTCCTTCATCCTCACCAACCGGTAAACTTGAAGGTAGAGGTAGGTGTCTCTTGCCAAAAGTGAAATAAACATTGCTGAGTTAGTTCTATCCAGCATTTCCCGTGTTGGTGGTAATAATGAAATATACATGTATGTACAGGCTATGAATTCTGTAAATTCGGTGATTCTGCATAGGAGTTTACGTTTTTACATTTTCATTTAAACTCTCCTTGCTTGGGGTGCCTGGGTGACTCAGTCAGTTAAGTGTCCTACCCTTGATCTCAGTCAGCTCAGGTCTTGATCTCAGGGTTGTGAGTTCAAGCCCCATGTCGGGTGCTGCACTGGGTGTGAAGCCTATATAAAATAAAATAAAATAAAATAAAATAAAATAAAATAAAATAAAATAAAATAAAATAAAATAAAATAATAAAATAAAATAAAATAAAATAAAATAAAATAAAATAAAATATCATCCTTGGCTTATTCACAACGGCCAAAATGATATAACCCAAATGCCCGTTGGCACATGAATGAGGCACCTAGACTTGTCAAACTCATAGAGACAGAAAATAGAACAGGAGTTGCAGGGAGGGCACAGCGGGGAGTCAGTGTTTAGTAGGGACAGAGCCTCAGCTTTGCAAGATGAAGAAAGTTTATGGTGGATGGTGGTGACGGTTGCACAACAGTGTGAAGGTCCTTACGGCCCCTGAACCGTGCTCTTAAAAATCGTTTAGGGGCGCCTGGGTGGCTCAGTCGGTTAAGCGGCCGACTTCGGCTCGGGTCATGATCTCGCGGTCCGTGAGTTCGAGCACCGCGTCGGGCTCTGGGCTGACAGCTCAGAGCCTGGAGCCTGTTTCAGATTCTGTGTCTCCCTCTCTCTGACCCTCCCCTGTTCATGCTCTGTCTCTCCCTGTCTCAAAAATAAAAAACGTTAAAAAAAATTTTTTTTTAATAAATAAATAAATAAATAAATAATCGTTTAGATGGTTAAGTTTTACGTTATATCCATTTTACCACAATTTAAAAATAGTAAATGAGTGAGTGGATGTATAACTGGCGCAATAGAAAGATGAATGGTGGAATGAATGCAAATAATTTAAATATTTTTTCTTTATTGACAATATTAAACTACAAATGAACAAATATTAAATAACACGATAAATGAATACATAAATAAATAACAATATTAAGTAACAAAGGGAAAAGGCTCTGTATTTTAGTCCCTTTAAACTGCATTTCCTTCTGCTTTTTCATTTTGCACTGGGCCCTGAAAATTATGTAGCAGGTGCTATGCACACGCCCCCACCTTCTCCCGATAGCCTTCCTTTTCTTAACCAAGAGCAAGAATGTTGCTTCCTTCCTGGACACATTTCCCTTTCCCTTCCTTCCTTCCGCTGAGAGCTGGGCCCCCGGTGAGTGTTCTTCCTCACTCTGTGCTCATTCCACCCAGACATGTGCACCCAATTCCCTTCCCTCTTGCATTCTGAAGCCGT
Organism: Panthera onca; assembly: GCF_046562875.1. NCBI lineage: Eukaryota > Metazoa > Chordata > Mammalia > Carnivora > Felidae > Panthera > Panthera onca. The sequence continues at coordinate 67,462,029 of NC_138350.1, forward strand.
GGCCCTTTGCCACGGTGCCCCCATGGTCTGCTCTCTCTGTCCCTCTGCTTCTTCCTGGTTTCAGTCACTCCTGAGGTAGAAGGCTCCTGAGAGGTCCCTCTACTTGGGAATCTGATACTTATTCTTCTCTCAACAACCTTAGATTCCACTGGGTTATCCAGAAACATAAAAAGGACAGGTGGGCAACCCAAACATCCATCTGTGGATGAAAGGATAAACCAGGTGTGGTCTCTACATGCGATAGAAGATGATTCAGTCTTAGAAAGGAAGGATGTTCTAACACATGCCACAACATGACTGACCCTTGAAGACATTATGCCGAGTGAAATCATGAAGACACAAAAGGACAAACGCTGAATGACTCCACTTCTGTAAGTTTCCTAGAGTAGGTACATTCATGCAGACAGAATGTAGAATGGTGGTTGCCAGGGGCTGAGGGGAGGGAAGAATGGGGAGTTAGTGTTTAATGGGTGTACAGTTTCTTTTCAAGAGGATGAATAAGTTCTGGAAATAGGTAGCAGTGATCGTTGTACAACATTGTGAGCGTGCTTAATGCTACTGAGTTACACATTTTTAAATGGTTAAAGTGTTACAATCTATATTGCATATCCTCTACCATAACAATAATTTATTTCAAACAGGTGAAAATGCTAATTTGTGCCCCGGTCTCCTTCCCATCGTCCTTCTCCTCCTAGAGGTGTGTGTCCTGGAGAAAGCAAAGATGATTTACGTCTTCAGTTCAAGGCTGGATGGGGAAAAAAAAGACAGAGGAAATGAAGGCGAGGATGTGGCGTTATCCATCAAGGTTATGGCACCCGTTGAAAGGTTGTTTGCAGAGAAGCACTTGAGGGCTTTCTGATGGTGGCAGAATTTGGGGGATCGAACGTTAGAGCTGAAAGGCTCAGAGGTGAGAAATGACTTAGCAGGTCCCCCCTGCTCATGGGTGGCATGAACAGTACTGTAGCCAGGAAAGGACCCTTGCTTCACCGATTCCACCTTTTCTGGCCGGCAAGGGCGTGAATCAGCACCCAACACTGCTGCCCCCAGCCTCGCCCACTGCACAGCCCTTCGCGGGCCTCCAGGCCCTCCAGTACCCACAACGCTCCCCTTCCCAGTTCCACCGGGGCAGGGACCAGTACGCAAGAGGCCCTCACCAAACGCTTGTTGAATGAACGGGTGACCCCTGGTGAGGTGTGCCAGCTCAGCTCACGGTTCTCAGGCTGCTCTTACCAGTTTCGATAAATGCACGTCCTGCCCCTCGACGTCACTCACGGCCTTCACTGTGAAGGCTCACTGCGTTCGTTTTCGAGGCACCTTGGAGGCGGGAAGGCATCTGCAGGGTGCCAGGTGTATCTGGAAAGTGCAGGAAGAAACTCAAAAGGTGACGGATCCATCCTGCCCAGGATGAGGAATCAAAAATGCCGGCTGTCCCCGCCGTGTGTCCTCGGGCAAGCTTACCATCTACCTGTGCCTCAGTTTCCCGTCTGGGAAACGGAGACCCTGATCCCATCTGCCTCACGGTGTTGTTGTGAGGTCCTGGCTGGATGGGAAGGGCTCTGAAGAGCCTCAGAGTACTCACATCTCCTGCTTCCCCACCTCCATCAACACAATTCCTACCCCTTCTTCTTTACAAAATTCTTCTTCGTCTGTACTCACCCTTGAATATTCCACGCACACTGCCACACACACCCAGGGTGGCTTCTTCCATTCAGTCCATGAACATATAGTCACCTTCCAGTCTTCTCCTCTGCACTCCACGCAGGGTGAGTTTCCCGAAGGGCCCCTCTGCACCTGCTGACCCCTCCCTCACCTCTCCGCCATTCGGCCCTGCCCTGCAGCTCCCTAGAGAGGGTTGCCACTGGCGGCCCCCGGGAGGCCATCCTGCCAGGCCCCTGGTGCCTGTGGTGCCCTGATGGCTCCCTCCTCCCCAAGCTGCTCCCTCAGTCCACTTCCGGGACTCCATGCACCCCTCCCTGCCTCTCTGGTCCCTCCCTTCCTGCACACCCTGCCTCCACCTGCATGACCTCGAATGTGCTTCTCCGTGTTCCACCCTCCACAGAGGCTTCCTGACACTGCGGGCTGCTCTCCCCGGTGACTAGACCAGATCCCGTCCTGACACCCCCAAGTCTGCCTTTCCAGCCCCAACCGCCTTCTGATGCTGGGGACCCAGATGTCCAACGGCCCCCTGGACATTCTACATGGAGGGCCCGCAAGCGTCTCAAACGCAGCGTATCCAGAAGCCAGCTCGGGGTCCCCCGACGTGTCCAAGTGGGTTCGTTTTCTAAGAACAAAAAAGGCATTAGGCATTTTAAAATTGACTTTCCCCCCACATCACAGCCTGAGAGAAGGATTCAACCACGAGTGGTTTAATTGGGAGGTCACATCTCCGTGAGGATCGACCTGACCCCTCCTTGTTCCACCCACGACCCCACTCTAATCTGAGAGCATTTATCAGCTTTTTTTTTTTTTTCGGTTTATTTTATTTATTTTGAGAGAGGGAGAGAGGACGTGCAAGCAGGGGAGGGGCAGAGAGAGAGGAGGAGAGAGAGAATCCCAAGCAGGAGCCATGCTGTCGGTGAGGAGCCCAACGCAGGCCTCAGTCTCACAAACCATGAGATCACGGCCTCAGTGAGTGAGTTGACAGCGTGACCCAAATCTAGGGCGACTCTTTCGGCCCATGCGTATCGTCTCACTATGACATCTTTAAAGCTTTGAACACCACTGCGTGCAGCTGGAACAAGGGACTGCTACAGACACACGACCCTCTCTCCGCCCGGCGACGGTGTGCAGGGAAGGAGCTCAGCACGCAAAGACCGGGTGAAGCCCCAGTTTTCTGGAGCCAGGTATGGGGACGTGAGGAATACCCGTCACCTCTCCTCTCTCCTGTGCTCCCTCTCTTCACCATCACTCCGTGGCATTGCAGGCTGGGGCCCACAGGCGGACCACCTGGCTTTCAAATTATGATTCCTCGACTTCCTCGCTGTGTGATCGAGGGCAGATGGCGGACCATCTCTGTTCCCTCAATTGCAAAATAAGGATAATAAAGTGCCTCCTCCAATGGGTTGCTGAGGCCGCAACGAGATGACGCGGGTGAGGTTTGCAGAACAGTGCTGCCACAGGGTGAGGGCTCCACGAACGCCGGTTATTGTCCCTCAGGTTGGGGAGTCCCAGGAAATGCCGGGTGTGGAAGAACTTTGAGACACAGAGTCCGAGGCGGAGAGAGGCGGGCACACGGCTATTTTCCTAGCGCTCGCAACCCGTTATTTATGCCTCTCGTTTCTTGGCCTTTTCAATTTCTTTCCTTAAGAAATACCAAAACCCAAGTGTGAGAGGAAGGAAGTATAGTTTTTGAAAAGACTGGCGTGGCATTGTGAGTCTGACCACCTCTCAGGGTGGCGTCTGAACATTTTCTCCCTCCTGAGACATCACAGCCCTCTATTTAGAACGAGAAGATCCGGGGGCACTTGGGTGGCTCAGTCCGTTGAGCAACCGATCCTTGATTTGGGCTCGGGTCATGATCTCATGGCTCGTGGGTTTGGGCCCCCCATCCGGCTCTACCGTGACAGTGCGGAGCCTGCTTGGGACTCTCTCTCTCCCTCTCTCTGCCCCTCCCCTGCTTGCTCACTCCGTCTCTCTCTTTCTCAAAATAAATAAGTAAACTTAAAAAAAAAAGAACTAGAAGATTCAAGGTTCTTAACTGAGCCTCGTGCTTATAGCAACACGATGGTGGGTATATTGCTTGGTTCCCTCGCCTGTGAAATGGGATCTATAAAGCCCTCCCTGCTGCCCTCAGTGGGACGTTGTGAGGTCCAAGAGGGAAGTGCTCTGCAACCTGGAAAGCACCTGACACCCACGAGCACACATGACTCCTGGAGCGGAAGAAAGGTCAGGAAAACTTTAAGGACAGTGACCAGATCTTGGTCATTCTTTTATCCAGCCCTGCTTCCCCAGTGCTCCTTTGCACACACTTCATGTTCAATGAGATGACTCGAGGCTGGGGCAGGAGAGGGGAGGGGATCCGTAACCCTTGTGGGTTTCCAGCCCTAAGGGTTTGGACATCTTTCAGCAGCGCATGGGCTGTGCGGACCCTGCCAAACACGTCACCCATGAAATCACAGGGCCACCAGGAAGGCAGTGCGGGGTGGGGTCAGCCGGAATGTACTAATTTTGTAAATTGCACCGTGCCATCATGCACACACCCATGGGCAGGAGTAAGGGACAGAAAGAAGGGAAGGGAAAAGGGACAATTTCATGTGAGTGAAATTGTCGGTCCTGCCAGATGGCTCACAGGCCCCAGGCTGGCCCTGGGCACCACCGTGCAGCGGGAAAGCTTGTTTTCCCTGTTGTCACTCCCTCCCTGTCATCCTCCACTGCCCCCCACCCCCAGCACACGCACACCCCACTTCTCACCCCTGCGTTCTGTCCTGTGGTATGCCCCACTCTTCCCTGCCTGCCTGCCCCTGAGGGAAGCCATGACCTGAGCTTTCCTCTATGTCCCTGCCTCGTGACCCCATCTCCCACCACCACCCTTCTGCTCCACAAGCCACCTGTCCCAGAGCTGCTGATCTAATTGTCATCCCTCACGTCATTAACACGAATGAGTTCCCTCCGGCTAACATAGTTGAACTCCATGCTTGGAGCCCAGACTGGCCTCCCCGTGAGAGGGCCGGTGTGTGCACCTGGGGACTATGTTGGATCCTTTTTGCAGCCCACTCAGAACCCAGCACCGTGGAAGGTGCTCAGTCATGTGCTGGGCTCCTTACCAGTGGCCTGCACCTTGTGCACAGGCAGCCACAGAGCCCAAGTCTCCATAAGGGTTGAGAGCGGTGAGGATCTAAAGACCCCAAGGATGGAGGGAATGAGCTCCTTAAAGAACTTAGCTGGATCCTCACTCCCTCGGGCGATGTCATTGGACAGACTGCAATGTTCCAAGAAAAAAAAAAAAAAGTCTGGTTCAGCTTGGGTGAAGAATATATCAGAACTCTGTCTTATTTTGCAATTTTTCCATTAGTCCAAAATGATTTCCAAATAAAAAGAGGAGGGGAAGAAGGAGGAGGACACAATGACAGACCTAGATAGTTTTCCACAAATTATATCGAAACTTGGAAGAACAAATAATTCTTGTTGTATATAAACTCTTTCAGAGCACAGAAAAAGAAAACCAACTAATTCACCTTCATTACAAAAGCAAACAAGGACAGTACAAGTAATGAAAGATCGGGCTCGCGGATGAACTTGGTACAACCATCCTAAATTAATTAATAGCTGAAATTATCAGTATATAAAGAAAACTATATCATAACAAGGTAGGATTTAATCCAGAAATGTAAGGATGGTTTAACATCAGAAAGTCTTTTTATGCATTCTATAAACTAATTATAGGAGAAAATTGATATTAAATATACATCAATGGCCATTCGTGATAAAGAAATTGAAGTCTTGGCAAACTAGGAATTGTAGAAAACTTCATTAGCAGGACAAGTAGACTCTATCAAATCATTAAAATAAGAAAGTTCGGGAAACTTGTTACATACAAGAACAACATATAAAAAGGGGCACCTGGGTGGCTCAGTTGGTTGAACGACTGACTGACTCTTGATTCGGCCCAGGTCATGATCACAGAGAGGTGGGATTGAGCCCCCATCGGGCACCATGCTGAGTGTGGAGCGTGCTTAAGATTCTCTCTCTCTCTCTCTCTCTCTCTCTCTCTCTCCCCCTCCCTCTACTCCCTCTCTCCTGCCTGCTCTTTCTCTCTCTAAAAAAAAAAAAAAAAAAAATTTAATTGTTTTGAAAGAACAACATATAAAAACTAACACATTTCTATAAATCAGTTGTAGCCAAGTAGAAAATATAGTAGAGAAAGAGAACTCGTTCGTCAGTAATAAAATTTAGGAGGAACATAAGACTACATTTGACAGAAGAAAAATGGGTAAGATCTTCAGAAAGAAATGTACAACTCTCAGCAGTTATCCGTCACTGTGGCACAAACCACCCTAAAATTGTGAGCCTAAAGTAACCACCATTTTCTTTGCTCGTGATTCTACAGGTGTGCAACCTGGTCTGGGCTTAGCTGGGCTCGTCCTTTTGTTGGTTTTACCTGGGGTCGCTCCTGCAGCTACAGTCAGCTGGTGTCCCCATGGGCTGCATACTGTAAGATAGCCTCCCTCAGGCACATGGTGGTTGGATCTGGTGTTGGCTGGGTCGCCGTTCAGCAGCCACCTGGCAGGAGAAGAGTTCCAAGAGGGTAAAAGGTGGAGCTACAAGGCCTCTTGAGGGAGGCACAGGCATTGAAGACGTATGACAGCATTTTCATTGCAGTTGCCTGATCGAAGCAAACATTAAGTCCAGCCTAGACACAAGGGATGTGGGACTGGCAAAATCACATCGCAAAGCTTGTGCATCTTTGAATAAAAACAGGCCCTATGACCACCCTTACAAGCAAATCCCTATTTATTATTAGAGATGGAGTGAATAAATATAGAACTATTTCTTGTCTTGAAGGTATCTGTTCGTATCTATTCAAATAGATGTGAAGATATAAAATTATAAAATGTACCAATTCCCCCCAAGGTATTGTATACATTTTTCAAATTGCCATAAAAATTCCAAGGTTGTTTTTCGGTGTAATTTTTTTCATGTTTATTTATTCTTTGAGAGAGAGAGAGAGAGAGAAAGCGAGCGAGCACGAGCGGGGGAGGGGCAGAGAAAGAGACACAGAATTCAAAGCGGGATCCAGGCTCTGAGCTATCATCACAGAGCCCAATGCAGGGCTTGAACTCATGAACTGCAAGATCATGACCTGAGCTGAAGTCGGTCACTTAACCTACTGAGCCACCCAGGCATCCCTGTTGTTCATTTTATTGTTGCCACTGGGTGTGGCTTAATGACCTGATCCTAAAATGCATAGGAAAGAGTGAAGGAATAAGATAGATTATGAAGAAGTCACCTAAGGTTAGTATACAATGTAAGATGGAAAATGTATTACAGAGAAGTCAGAGGAGACAAAGAGGATTAAAGGTAAAGACAGTGGATTGATCTAATGCTTCCACTTTTACTGTCAATCGCAAGTGACAGTAAAGTAAAAAAAGAAAGAATGAGAGAATGGGACAGAATTCTAGCAACAAAATTTTGGAAGCTCAAAATGCAGATGAGAGGGTGCCTGGGCTGCTCAGCAGGTTGAGTGTCTAACTCTTGATTTGGGCTCAGGTTATGATCTCACCATTCGTGAGTTTGAGCCCTGTGTTGGGCTCTATGCTCATAGCACAGAGCCTGCTTGGGATTCTCTCTCTCTCTCTCTCTCTCTCTCTGCCCCTCGCCACTCTCTCTGTCTCTCTCTCTCTCTCAAAAAAAAAAAAAAAAGCAGATGAAAGAGTAATAAATAACTTAGCAGCACAGTAGATCCAAGAAAACAGAGTACTAGACCAACCATGGGGAAAACCAAGAAGCAACGTGGTTAAATTTTAGAACTATCCAAAGGCCCCGAGAAAAGGTTGAACCAGTTATTGTTGGAAATCAAGGTGAAGACGGGGCTAAAATAAATAGTTGAAAGTCTATACAGGCACACATTCCCAGCCTCCCTCCCAGCTGTACATAGCCAAACACAGCCTGCCCATCCTGGCAGTAAGACCACAAGTCTATTCTCTGGGAAGGATCAAACAGGAGGTTCCTGATTGGGCAGAGTTGAGGAGGGGAGTCTCCTACTGAAAGCCAGAGCATTAGCAATTATGCACCTGAGGCTGAGACCACAGCCCTCCTGCACCTCTCTGGAAACCATAGAGGCCAGGCATTCACCTTCAAGACCAGAAACAATGTGGTGAGTCCAAAAAGAAAAACCTAAAGATACTGATATTGAAAATCTCCAAGAGATGATCTAGTCTGATAGTCTCAAGACAATCTGCACTCACATACTCAGAGCTTCCAAGAGGCCTTTTTGTCTCTGTAAGTACATAAAAATATCCAAATATGAGGGGAAAGCCAACAAACAGGAAAGAGAAAGGCCCAGAAGAACAAATGGAGAAAAGGAACTTAGAAGAAGCAGAGCTGATTTGGGGAGAAAAGGACTTACGGTGCTACAATTAATATCCTCAGAGACAGAAGACATTGAAACCACAGAACAAGGAGAGGGTCTTGGAAAAAGGAACATCCAGAAAACAAAACAAGTGATCTTGAGAGCTTAAGAACATCAGAGTAGACATGAAAAATTCCATAGAAGAATAGAAGGCAAAGTGGAAGAAAGAGGGCAAAAAGAAAGGGATGGAGAACAGAAAAGGGAAGAAAATTAGAGAATGAGTCCAGGAGTTGCAATATATACAAAAAAGGAGCTCCAGTGAAAAACAAGAGAGAGAATGGAGGAGAGAAATCATCAAAGAGAAGAGGAAGGAAGGAAGGATAGAAGGAAGCATGGAAGGAAGGAAGGAAGGAGGGGGAGGAAGGTATTGGAGTAGACAGGAGAGAAGATGTTGGAAGAAAGGAGAGAATCTTCCAGAATTGAAGGACTTAAGTTTACAGAGTTCAAGGACCTACCAAGTATCCAACACAATGGATGAAATATCATTGTGAAATTTTAGAACATTCTTTATTAATAAAAAAAAAAAGCCTACAAGTTTACAAAGATCAAAATGGCTTTGGAGTTTTCCACAGCACTATTGGAAGTTTGAAGATAACAGTGAATGCCTTCAAAATTCTGAAGGTAAGAATTACAAATCTAGAATTGGGTAACCATCCAAAGTAGCAATCAATTGGGAAAAGAGAATACAGATATTTTCAGATGTGGAGAATCTCACAATATTTACCTCCCATCTACCCCTCTCCAAGAAGCTGCTAGAAAACACATGCTGCTCCCACCCCAAAACCAGGAAATAAACCAGTAATTAAAGAAGAAATGGGACACAGGAGATGCACCATGAAAGACAGATTCCCTGGTCAAGGAAGGGCCCAGCATGACGGTTGTTTAGCAGACACAGAGGCTTCCAGACTGCAATGGAGCACATCAAAAATCTCCAGGAAAGACTTCTCAAAAGACAAAATTGATTAAATATCTGATGTTTATGAAGGAAGATTGGACAATCATTGAAGACTTTGCAATCACATTAATACATCTAAATAGAAAGCCATGCAAACAAAAAAGCAAGATCGTTTTTACCTCCAGGAGAAACAAGAAGTTGTGTGGAATCAAAAAGTCATCGCGACTTACTACACGGTTTTCACATAGTCTGGTTAATGTTAACCCCAAATACTGATCCAGCTAAAATTATGCCACAACCACCCCGAGGGGCTGGGAAAGGGAGGGAGCACAGAGATCCTCAGTAGATGAACGGTTAAAACATAATGATTAAATAGAAAAAAGTTACGAGATAGCAATACAAGATTAGACATTATTTAGAGACATGGAAATGAAAACCCAAAAAATCAGAGCTGAAAACGATCGCCCCTGGGTGGGGGGCGGGGAGCAGGGGATGTGGAGGGGAAGGAGAGGGGCTGTTTTTCATAGCAAAGCTCGTAAAACAATTTGTGCCTGTGCATAACTTTGATTAGAATAAAATTTGAAAGATAAAATGGTAGAAACAATATCGGCCCTTACCATTCTATCAGGTTGGAAAATTGTAAAGTGCCATCTAACTAAAAGGTATTTCCTAGCTAATGAGGCACAAGAACACCCTGTACAGGTCAGTATTTATAATCTGGTTGATATTTTGAAATGTCACAGCTCTGTCATATATGCTCAATCTTCTGAATTGTTTGTGCTTATTTAGCCTAACTTGTTCCAAAATCGAGGAAACATTCATGTGCGTGCACGCGTGCGCACACACACACACACACACACACACACACACACAGAGGAAGATCTAAGAATAGCCAAGGCAGCTGAATAACACCCCGGCAGGGGACTTGCTTTGCCAGTTATTAAGATTTTACAGAAAACAATATTAATTAGGTACGGTATTGGCACAGAAGAAGTAAACCAAGAGAAACAAATAGAGGGCCCAGAAATATATCAGTATGCAAATGGAACCCTAACGTGTTTGTCACATCTCCAATGCTTGTCACACACTGTATAAATAAATGCAGTTGGGGTGACTGGTTATCTAAATTGAAAAACTGACATTAAGGGTAATGTTGATCTTTTTTTAAGGGAAAAGGCTAGGAAAATAGCAACACGCTAACATTTAAGTTTTCTATAAGCCGAAGGAGAGCTAGGTAAGAACAGAAAAGCAAACAAATCCTCACTCTGGGTGCTGTGAGGTCGACAGACTGGGGGAAATGGGGAGAATCCAGCCAAGGACACCAACCTGGAACAGGCTGAAAAAGGCCTTGGTGGATGGCATTCAGACCCCTGCTATGTGCTGCTGTTACCCTCTCGTCTGTTCCCGTCATGCTCTTGTCATCATCGACTGCAGCTACTTCCTGTTTCTTCACCCAACTGTAAATCCCGGGAAGGCAGAGGCTGCATCTTGTTTTCTGCAGTATCTCTAAGGTCTGGCCCATAGCAGGTCTTTTTCTGAGAACCTGGCAAGAGGAAGATGTTCAAGGACAGAACCTTGGGGAGCACCAAAACCTGTAAGACCTGCAGTAAGAGAAATCCATCAAAGGAGCTGTCAAAACAACCACCAGAGAAAGAGAGGAACCACAGGATGTGCATTCCCAGGAGCCAAATGGAGAGATGATGTCTAGAGGCCAAGACATTCCTCTCCTAGATGGGTTTTCTGCCAGCCCCACACCAGTTCTTTCCAGAGGAGCTTTCCAGGCCCCACGGATGCTGACGAGACCAAAGATGGACGCCTGACCCACGGCTATGTCTGTCCATGGCGGGGAGGTTTCGAGGGAAAATGGAGGATGAAGTCAGCACCGTGATGAGACAAAGCCCCATGACATTTATGAGGGAGCAGGGCCTCTGGGTAAGCAGAAGAAGCTTATGGTAGCAAGAGAGGATAAAATGAAGGGAGGTAGGCTGCATCCGGGTAACTCTCTAGTGTCCAGCCCCGGCCTCTGTAAGACCTGCCCTGACCTTAGATTATATGGGATCCCATAAACCTCCTTTATTCTTGAGCTAGTTTGAGTGGATTTCTATCTACTCAGCTCCAAATAGAACTGTCTTTATATATCTATTACACAGGTAACAATTTTAAGGGAAGTCAAATGTCTACAGACTTGAGAAAATCTTTCCCTTTACTGGAGATTGTTGACAACCCTTTGCTCATATTAAAAATATCATCTTCGTTTGCACTTGGAACACCTCTGTTTAGAATTTTGAACTTGAAAGGAAACTTAGAATCAGGCAGCCAGGGAAGGATTTGATCGCCTGGAGCCATATGCTATTTAGTGGCCTGGAAAGGACTTCATTGCAGAACCCCCAACTCTCAGTCCAGGGACCTTGCCAAAACTGTACCCTGTTCGGCCACCTCTAGGCTCAGGGAAACAACTGACAATCAGCCCCATCAGTCCTCCAAAGCCAACTCTGGGAGGCAGTGCCCAAACCTAGGGGCTGATTCCTCTATCAGGAAGGTGGCTTAAAGGAATTAAAACCTGCAAAAAATGGCCAATGACGACTCCATCAGAACCCAATGCTGCACAGGATTCTGTGTGTCGAAATCTTGTGTTCCTTTTGTGCGTTTTAAAAGTCACATCTGGTGCTAACCCGAAAGCTAGCACTTTCGTGCCGAATAAAAGCAGGACGGGATGGTGTGCTCGGGGTTCGGGACCCCTCTGAAAGGCACTCCCAGCCCTCCCAAACTGGTACAGGATGTCCGGCCCTGGTCGGCTTCCTCTTCTGCACCAGAGAGTGCCAATCGAAACACCGCCTCCTGCCAAGACTCCAGGACCCCGCTCAGATCCAGGCCCCGGGGGCAAAAAGCAGATCTCATGCCAACTTCTCCCAAGCCTGGCTCCTCCCAGGCTCTCGTCCCGGAAGTGCTCTGGCGTCTCCTTTGGAAAGGGGACATCAGCCTTCAGATGGTCCCTGACCCTCCTCCAGCCTGTCTTGCACTCTGCAGCCTGGAAAGGCTGGTTTGCAGTGTCTGGAAAAAGCATTTACTGGTTCGGTTGTGGTCTGCCCTAGCAGCCGGGCCAGCTCCTAGTGCCACATCTCCCAGTGCCACGTCATCCCCCAGCCACGCCACCGAACGTGCCCCCATTCAGGAAAGGGGGCCCGGAGGCCCACCTGTATGCTTGCCTGGTGCTGTCCTTGCCCCGGTCTTTGGACTCCAAATGTTCATTTTTGTGGAATGAATAAAAAAAAAAAAAAAAAGCTTGTCTGAAATTCGTTTTCCAGCAGTCCTGATGGCAATGCTTGACAGGCTAAGAGGAGTTCGAATGAAGTTTTCCTGTGGGATATTTCACCGGGCTTGTGTCAGACTGGGTCTGGTTTCTTAGGCCATGTATCTTCCCAACCTTCTTAGAAAGGAGCGAGGGACTAAACCTCCCCTCTATTCTATATGTGGAAAAAAACGGAGGCCCAGAAAAGCTGCAGAGACTCACAAATGTAGGGAGAGAGCCGGGGAAGGCAGCAATGCAGGGCTAGTCTGAGAAAAGGCATGATGGTTGGTAGGGTAGACTGCTTCCGGACTTGAGGGAGTTGTGCAACTGTTAGGCATTGAGGCCACCATGGGTGGGGAATTTGGAAGGTAGAGGAACTGGTCCCTTTGCAAAATTAATTTGAGTGACCCCATTTTAACATGCACCCCAAACTCCAAGCCTGGTACTCTTATACTGAGCCTCCAAGACCTGGCACAAATGACCCCATTTTAGAAGGTTTCCCTAATTCCTCAGTCCCCATCATCCCTCCCATTTAAGACTTGCTCTCCCAACCCCAGTCTGAGCCACAGCCTTGTTCTTTACTGTTCTCAAGTTCATGGTAGCCTTCTCTCAGCTAGATTACTAGCTGCCTCTCAAAGGCAGGGATTATGCCCTAGACTTTGGAAACCCCAATCCCACTGGATTTCCTCATTTTTTGCCAAATGACGGGGTCATGAGCACAGCCCCAGGGGCAGGATCAAAGAAAACAGTCATTTGGGACTTAGGGGTAAATGGTCTTGTTTTCTGTAAGAACTGATCAGTGGGGAAAAAAAATCAACCATCTGAAATGACTTGGTAAAGAAGTGTGGCTTCCTCTTCAAGTCATGGAAGGTGGCTGTGCTGTTAGCTTTACCCATAGAGAATGGGTCTGGGGTGAGTCCCTGGGCCACTGACCCAGGCTGACGGAACCCATAGGGAGATTTCTCTTTTTTCTGCTTCATAGTTAGATGCTGTGTTCATTAGCTAGATCACATGTACATCATGTCTCACCTAGGCTACAAGCCCCCTATAGGCAGGGATAGCTCACAATTCTTTTGGACACCATAAGACAGTGTTAGACACCTAACTAACACGCTGCTAACACTGACTGATAAACCTGAATATCCAGCCAAAAGAAGAGCCCATAACCCAATCTGGGAAAATGAGAATGGACCATTTTCTAAGTGGAGAGGTTGAATAGATGGCCCATGGTAGTTCCTGCCAATCAACTGCAAGGTTATAACCATGAGTTAGGCTCCCTGTGACCAGTTCGCATCCCTATGGATGCTGCCAGGCCTTTCCGGGAGCTTCTACCTATCTCTGCATCATGCACAGGGATTTCCCACCCGCTCCCCTTCGGGAAGCTTCCATCTGTACCTAGGCGCATTACCCCATGATCACCAGGAACAGAACAGGAGAAGCTCCTTTGCACCTCCATGCTACAAGTGAGACCCAGAGTCAGGGCACCTTGACTTTGGTGCCATCTGTGACCTGGAGCAAGTGACTTCCTCTCCGTGTTTGTACAACAAAGGAATCTACCAACTGATCTCTGAGGGACACTCTCGCCCCAAACATCAAGGGTCTAGAGTGGCAGGCGGCGTGTTGGTGTGGTTATTGTCTGGTTGATTTTCTCGTCCGTGTCATTGGCCCCGCGTGGCCGTCTTTACCTGGAGTGAACAACACAACTAGCCCCGTCAAGTCCCTTCTAACTACATGTCCTGCTCCAGGGAGGCCTGGGGTGGGCTCAGGGCTGCCCAAAGGAGGTATGAGATGACTTTGAAGTCTCTTACTTCTCTAAGAAATCCATGTCCATTTGGGGGCACCTGTGTGGCTCTGTCGGCTAAGCATCCGACTCTTGATGTTGGCTCAGTTCATGATCTCATGGGTTGTAGGTTCGAACCCCACATCAGGCTCTGCACTCACAGCCAGGAGCCTGGGTGGGATTCTCTCTCTCCCTCTCTGCCCCTCCCCTGCTCGTTCGCTCGCTCTCTCTCTCTCAAAATAAATAAACTTAAAAAAAGAAATTCATGTAAATGTTGCATTCTTTTCTATACCATCACAAAGTTCTTTACAATAGAAATTTTCACCTCCCAGTCTTAGGAGAAAGTGACCTTCCAGGAAAGTATTTCATGCTAAAGTTGTCTGAGCTGAAACACCTATCTACGGGCGTTTTCACGGACACTGGAGCTTCCGGGGCTAAAAATTCATCTTTTGATCCGACCAGAACTCCCTCATCAGATATTCGGCCTTTTCTGTTAAAATGCCCATTCCCTTGGGAAGAGCCTGAAAGTTGGGCCAAACTGAGACAAGAATAAGATTCTATATTTGGGTCTGGGAAGCCAGTCACAGCAAGACTGGCTCAGGCTGTTCAGCTGAGCTGTAACTGGTGAGAAGAGGGGAGGACTTTGATCAACCTAATCAGTATCATTCGACTGTGTCCTCCCAAACAAGGACACCTTCCTGCGGGTCCCAGACCTGGGCAGGTCTCCTGGAAAGCTGCACTCAGAGCTGGAACCATGCCTCAGCGGGACTTGGTCTAGCCGGGCACGGTGTAGACAGAGGTCATGGAAGGGCATCTCATGCAGATTGGGTGCAGGGACCAGAGTAAGGAGTGGGATGGGGATGCTCCCAGCTGTCACGAGGATGATTTATTTTTCTTTGTGTAGCCCCAGAGAGCAGAACCCAGAGAAGTGCTCACCTGTTTTGGCTTAGGGCTCAGGAGAGGGAAACACAGAAACCTGTGAAATGGAGGTGGGCTGCCTCAGTAGGAAATGAGGACCATCTCCCTGGTCCTGGGAGAATAGAGGCAGGAGCCTGCTGGTCACTGGGATCCTGTGACAGGGTGAGATGCGCGTGGAAATGTGGCTCCTAGATCCTTTGAGGAAGGCGTCGCTGCCCAGCTGTGTGAAGTGTGGTCCTCAGACGGTCTCCAGGCTCTGCTCTTCCGGTCGCCTTAGCTTCAGGGAGCCTACTCCCCTGGGGCTCGCGTGTGGTGATGGGGAGAGGCAGTGGCATAAAAGCTCGGACCTCCGCACCACTGCAGGATACCCTGATGGGCGGTACTCACTCCAGGGCTAGGTTGGCCAAGGCTTTGCTGGGTCCGTTCAGTGTCTCCCTCCCTCCCTCCCTCCCTCCCTCTGCCCCTCAAACTCCATCTCAGCCTCTACTTCTAGAAAACCCTACGTGAGACAAAAGGATACAACACGGGATGGGTCACCCTGACATTCTAGGTGATCATACTGTCATCACTCACTTATACCTAAGTGTGAGTGAATTCACTGAATTATTTACAGAGAACAAATTTATACAGGTGTAGCTTCAGAAAGTGGGGAGGGAAAAATTTGCAGGCCAAGGAAGTTAAGAGACAATGGATTGAATTGTACCCTTTAAATGGATGAATTGGGAGGTATGTGAATTATATATCAGTAAAAATTGCTTACAATTTTTCTTTCTTTTCTTCTTCTTCTTCTTCTTCTTCTTCTTCTTCTTCTTCTTCTTCTTCTTCTTCTTCTTCTTCCTCTCCTTCTTCTCCTTCTCCTTCTCCTTCTCCTTCTCCTTCTCCTTCTCCTTCTCCTTCTCCTTCTTCTTTTAGAGAGACAACAGAGTTGCTCTAAGATGGCCAGTCCCTTCAGGGCTGTGCGAGGAGGCTCCAGCGTTGTAGCCAGACGCCAGGGACCAGGAACTGCAAGGACAAGTACAAGACCCTCTGCAAAGCTCTGTCCCCAGCAGGTTGGGCATGCCTGGGGCATGGTTAGCAGCTCTGGGAGACTTCTGTAGCACCACCTTCTTCACTGTGCGTCACAGAGGGAGGAGCCCCACTGCCAACCAGATCCTAATGTGCCATTTTGTTTTCCTGGGACTGGAGTCAGCAGACTTTTCCTGTAAAGGGCCCAGGAGCTGAGTAGCACAAAAGCAGTCACAGACAATAACTAAATGAATTGGCATGGCTGTGTTCCAATAAAACTTTATTTACAAAAACAAGCAATGGCCCAGATCTGCCTCAAGGACTATAGTGTGCTGACCTCTGTCCTAGACTCATGGACCAGCCCACTCGGAATCAATCCCAGGCCATGGAATAGAAAAGTCTTCTCTGTTTGAGATCCAACCACGCATCGTGGTGCTTGTGTCTTCCAGGCCTCACTGGAGAAGTGGACCCCATGGTCTATATATGTGACATAGGTTTTGGTTCAACTGGGAACAGAGACTCATAGAATATGCTTTCTGTTCACAAAGAGCCCTATTGAGTTCTGGAGACATGTGAATAAGCAAATAATTTCATTCAGTATGATAGGTGCAAGAAAACTGGGTAGATATAGAGAGGGAGAGAGAGAGAGAGGAGAGAGAGAGAGAGAGAGAGAGAGAGAGAGAGAGAGAGAGATTGAGATTGATTCATGTAAGTTGGGGCTAAAACCATCATTGGCCATTGTCACCAGGATTCGGATCATTAATTTGGGGGCTGGGTCAGTTAGCCTTCGTGGTGGGTACCTGTAGTCCCTTCCAGCCATGATCTTTGCACATATGCAGAGGACTTGACTTTCTCACATTAATCTTGGAAGCAAGGACAAACATAATCCCAGCTTGTCACTGAGCCAGGTCCTACAGGTATTATATTAGTGCACAATCCACAGGGGTACCCTCCAGGAAGGGAGGGTGGTCACGGCTATTGTATGGAAAAGGCCAGGGGCTGGGTGTGGCTTTATTTCAGCTTGTGTGTGTGCTTTTCCCTCTGCTGTGCCGTGCACCAACCACGGTTGAGTGTCCTCTCTGGCTCTGTCTATGGGTGCCCTCTGGTGGCCTGTCTCTGGAAAGCCTTGGCACCTGTTAGGCAAGGAAAATAGGCAGGCAGGAAGGGGGAAGGTATGCGAATCAGTGGCAGAGATTTCTGCCAGGTTCCTCCTTTGCCAACACAAACTCAAACCTCCCCATAGGGATTTTGGTATGCACCCAGAGCTTGCAGAAGGAATCATTTTCATCCCTAATCTGATACCCTTCATTCTTCTAATTTGGATAATTCATACCATCGAACTGCCCAAGAGACGTGGCATTCCAGACTGTTTATGGCAGAGAGGACATCCAAGATCTTCTAAAGGCACTTGGGGCCCAATGGATAAAAAAGGCAGCTGCAAATTTTCCTTGTGGGGAGCCATTTCTCCTTTGCATCTACCCCCTCCCCCCACCCCCACCCCTGTCCTGTTCCCTCAATGTGTCCCACAGCCGGGGCCTCAATGGGAAAAGACAGTAGTCATCCCTCTTCAGTGGGAAAGGACAATCTTCTTCTATGTGTGAAATGAGCTAAGGAGAGCCATTTCTGGTGGACGTGCTTGTTTCAACTGCATAGTTGTTCTGGCTGGGGTTTGCACGTTTCCCACCCTCACCGAAAGATGTCCCCATGTTTTCTTTCTTTTTTTAAAAAAATTTTTTTTAACGTTTATTTATTTTTGGGACAGAGAGAGACAGAGCATGAACGGGGGAGGGGCAGAGAGAGAGGGAGACACAGAATCGGAAGCAGGCTCCAGGCTCCGAGCCATCAGCCCAGAGCCTGACGCGGGGCTCGAACTTACGGACCGCGAGATCGTGACCTGAGCTGAAGATGGATGCTTAACCGACTGAGCCACCCAGGCGCGCCCCCCCCCCCCCCACCACCACCACGTTTTCTTTCTTGATCAGAGGGCAGGGTCTGTGACCCGTTCCTCCAAGCTATGCTGCTGCTCTCTGTGATTCTGGCAGTGTCCGTCTTCGGCCAGGCTGTAATGTTGGTAAAACTCAGCTTTTGTTCCAGGCCCCCTGGGTTATTTTTTTTCTTTAAGACTGTTCCCCTCCCTTGAGCCTACTTTTCTAGCCTCATAACTCACCTTCCACCATCCAAAAATCTACGGGCACTGATGTTCGAGTGCCTCTCCTAGGGTGACTTGCCTTTTCCAACTATGTTTCTTTTGGACAAAGTTGTTGTTCTAAGAGTGAAAGACCTGGATTTTCTTTCCCATTCTGCCACTGATGGCCACATGACTGTGGGCAAGACAATTTCTCTATACGTAATAAGGGGGGTTGGTCTAGGCCAGTGGTTCTCAACTGAGTGGCACATTAGAATCAAGCTTTTTGTAACTTACCCTTTGAGGCCAACTCCAGAGACTCGGATCCATCTGGTGTGGGGTAGGACCTAGCCATTAGGACTTTCTATGAACTCTCTAGATAGTTCTCACCGTACAGTTGGGTTGAGCTGTTTGAGGGGCCTCCATCCAGCAGAAAGGTCAGAGGTCTGGGTGGGCTGGGAAGGGGAAGTCTCTGAGAGCCCCATCACGCTATCCCTCCTATTTCCCTACGTGTACGGCCAGCCCTGGATTCAGGAAATACATGTGGAAGGGCCATCAGGAGCCAAGAGAAAAGCACAGGACAGCAAGGGTTGAAGTAATTAAGGAAATGTCTTTTTATAAAGCCTCTGAGCAGAGCCCTTTCCAGCCTCCGGAACAGTGGTGTGGCCCCCATCGGATCTAGGACGACTTAGCAACAGCCAATACCAAGTTTCGCAACTGCTTCCTCCGCTAACTATTGATGGGACTTAATGCGAAAGTGCAGGGCCTGAGTCCAAACAAGTCTGGGGCTGGCTCAGCCCTAGCAACAACATGTTAACTGGTCCTGGTTCCCACCGCCCCATCTTCACATTCTCACGTTTCCAAAAGCTCTAGCAAGGCCCTGTAACACACTGACTAACTGCCTGAACTCTGGATCCGGGCTACCTGGGCTCAAATCCCAGCTCTACTGCTTATTAGCTGGGCAACCTCAGACAAGTCACATAACCCCCCTGTGCCTCATTTTCTTGTCTGTAAGATGGGAATAATAATAGTGTCCACCTCTTAGGGTTGTTTTGAAAATTAAATGGCTTGGCACCTGAGCAGGGTGTGGCACTTAGAACATGCTCAATAAATGTTTCCTCTCCTTATTTAGGAAAAACCTCACACTTTAATGGAATTGAAATCTGAAGAGCTGGCTTTTCACCTCAGTTCCATCTTTATCCAGCAGTACGTTCTGAGAAGGTGACCTCACTTCCCTGTGTCTAGCACCCTCTACTCCCAGATGAAGGGTGAAACTCCCTTACTCTAAAACCCTCCATGGATCCCTACTGACGTCATGAGAAAGTCTCAGTTCCTTCATTGGCCTGCATTGCCCTTGGCGTCCCCAGCCCCTGCCGCCCTTGTCTCTAGCCTAGATTCTTGGGACACCCAAGGTGGTCATGCTAATGAGCGTCTCGATGGCATCATTGCATGTCCCTCCTCTGCTCAGGGTCTTCCCATGGCTTCCTGTGCCACACAGAGTACACCCAAAGGCCCTTTGCAGAGCCTGCTTGGCCCCACAATCTAGCCTCAGCCCCTACCCCTGCCCCTCTCCATCTCTGCACCCAGCCTTCTGGCCTCTTGGCTGTTCCCAAGATGCCAGTGTCCACTGCCGTGGGGGCTTAACACTTGCTATTTCTTCTGCCTAGAACCTTCACTCAGATGGCCAACCCTTACTCAGGGGCTCAGCTTCTCCAGGTCTCTGTTCCAGCGTCCAGAGACAAGACAATAAATAATAAAGTGAAAGGGCTTAGGACAGAAGGGGCAGGCAAGAGACACATACATGAAACAGGACACAGCAAGATGGAGACAAAGTATGCGATCACAGCAGAAACAATTGAGTTAACTTTTCGAGACAATCTGGAGTGCTTCTAAAGCCCCAGGCAGAGAGAGATCAGGGTGAGCTCCAGTTGTGCTGGAAGATTTGAACTGTGAGAGAGGCCTTCCCTTCCCACCCTACAATAGCACGCTTCCCCATCACCCTGCTTTATGTTTCTCAACAACCCGACATCCCTAACTGACTGTATATGAGTTTTCGGTCTGTCTTCCCTTCCGAAACGTTAAGTCCCGGGAAAGCAGGAAGGAACTTTGGCTCCTGCTATGTCCCCAGCGCTTATGCTCATGCTGGGCACATACTAGGTGTTCACTGAACAATGAAGGACGCTGTCTGCCCAGCCAGAGGAACTTGTGTCATTGCAAAGAACTTCCAGGAAAGACATGGCTTAACCTAAAGGAATGAACCTCTTTTACAGGCGATGTCAGGCATGGAGGCAGATAGGTGGGAAAATATTTTAGGAGCAGTAGGAACATTCCTTGTAGAGGTTCTCAGACCTCTACAGGGACACTGGGCCAATGCCCATCCCTGAGAGTAGGCAGAGCAGGAGAGCTTAGAAAAGCCCCTTAGCTCAGCCCCCAGCTCCCCAGAGGACTAAAGCCTGAGTTTAGGCCTAATGGCTTGTCCTGTCCCAAAGGGCTCAACAAAGGAGGTGGCATTCAGGCTCACTGCACCCGGCCCTGCCCACCAGTATACCTCCCGGCACCTGGGAAGCCGCAGGAGGCTGGAGGCCACCTGGGCTCTCGCTATGTGGACAGGACCCCTCTTTTACTTCTTACTTCTGCACTGCATTACTTGAACATGTGGTGGCTTCCAAAACGAAGTCACGTGGTTCTATGGCAGCTCTCAGGGGGGAAATGCCGCCCTTTAATTGTCCTCACGACTGTTCTGAAAATAGAGTCCTTTTTATTCAAAGCTTAATTCAGTTAATGTTCCCAATATACATGAATAATCTAAAGCGTAAGCGAATTCTCTCGCAGGCTGTGATGACAACGTTCCTCCGCTCTATTTAAAGACCCTTCCTGGGCAGAGCCTAGGCTCAGCTTTCCCTGAACCTACTTAAAAGTCCTCACCCCCAGGCACCGCACTGACTTCCCTCGGGCACTGTGTGTCCTGGGAAGGGCGTAAAGGGGCATTGAGAAACGGCTGCCCACATATCCAGGCTCCCACACGTGTGCCCTCTGTCCAGTCCCCAGCACCAAGCCGCTCTGGGGAGACCCAAGAAAAGACATGGGCCCCTGAGGCTTCCAGGGGTTTATGATGTTAAGGGGAGGGCAGGGGACACACGTGAAACACGACAAAGCAAGATGGAGAGTAATTGTGCAACCACAGCATTAAAAGTTGAGTTAACTTTAGGAGACAGCCTGGGAGTGCTTCCGGAGAAAGACCAGAGTGGGTTGGAGGCTTTAAGGCCCAACTCAAAGCTGAGCTCTCAAGATAGCCCTCTCCACATCTGGGGGACCTCTACTCCGAATCTGCACCTCTGTGGCAGGGGTGGGGGTGGGGGAGTCGGGTAGGGAATCAACCCATCACTACCTCCCCTTGTGATTACTTAGGTACAAGGTGAGTCATCCCCTCCGCCTGGAGGTGGAAACCTACCTGTGTGCTCCATTGTTCCCCAAACTCCTCTCCACTGGGCCACTAAGCACAGTGCGGTGGGGTTAGCTGGTCTCGTGTCTGTGTCCCTCACCAGGCTTAAGGCCTTGGAAGGGGAGGGCTCAGATCAGTCTGGTTCATTGCGCTATGCCCCGAGTGCAATACGGTACCTAGACCCTGAAGGGCCCTCAGTCGATATTTGTTGAATGAAGGAATCTGCCCTACTAGAACGCCCTGCTATAATCTTTGTATTCCTACCTGTACTTACCACAGAGTTGGCACTCTCTGCTGGCTGAATGAAGGAATGAATGAATGGTGGACTTCACAGCAGGACTTGATAGGACTTGAACTGGGCCTTCAAGGATGAAGCAATCCAGAAAGTCCCAGGAAGAGTGGCTAATGGCTAAGGTCCCATCAGCCTCTTACTGTGGCCCAACTCCCCTGATGGGGTCTCTGGTTGGAGCTGGTTAGCAATTGGATGTGGTTAACAATGAGAAAATCCACCTGGAAGTGTAATAGAGAAAAAAAAGTATGCTTTCCATGGTAGACGCCTCATAAATACGTATCGAATGGAATAAAATATCTCCAAGCCATCAAGTATCCCACAGCCCACAACACTGGGACATCCAAAAGTCTGAATTAGGGGAAATGTGTGCAGAAGTGGAAACCCAAGCAAAAATGTCCCCCATCTGCTGGGTGAGATTCTGTAAGCTAAGATTCTATAAAAGGATTCTAAATCTCAGATAGGCACCGAGCCTTGTCGAGTACAAGCAATGACATTTGTTCTGAAGGCCTGTCATATACCGGATCTAGAGGCCAGAGCTGTCCCCATGCTCCTGAGCCACGAGGGGCCCAGCCCAGCTCCTCACGGCTGACACATGACCCAAGCAAGGATGAGTCAACAGAGGGGCATCTGGTGGGGGCGGGGGTGGGGGCGGGAACAAGGTCCAAAGGAAGGGAAGCACATAATTCAGAGCATGGGGGGAGGAGCCCACAGGCTCATCGATCTTGGTGAGCAGTGGGTCACCCTAGTTCCTAGAAGTGAAAAGTCTCATTTCTCCCAGAGAATCCGGCCCATGGATAGTTTGAGCCGGACTATTCCAAATGCAATGCAGGGACTGCAAAGGGAGACATGATGTCACCCTTCCCTCCTGTCCACACCTCTTGCCCAGTAAAATGAGAAGAGAGGGAGAGAGAAGATGGTGATTAGATCCCTCCCTCCCCATCCTCCAGTCTGCACTACAGCAAAGTTCCTTCTGGTTCAGCGGGTGATGTAGCTGCTGCTGCCATGAGACCCCTTCTGGAAACTGGCTGCCAGGTTCATGCAGCCTGGGGAGCAGCTGACAACTGTCCTGGAGAGGAGTCGAGTGAGCCACTCACCTCCTGTGCCCCCGCCCCCACCTAATTGCGGGGTTCCTGGGCCGGGTCTGGGGTGGGCAATCAGGTGGGGCCACCTTCATCCTGGTCCTACGACTCCGTCCCTTCCAGGAAGGCTCCAGCGCCTGCCAGGATTTGCTGCAGAGCCGCGCCCCTGCCGGCTCAGGGACAAGACACTGCTGGCGCTCAGCCCGGGGCAACCTTTCCCCAGTCGCAAGGCCCCTCTCTCTGATGGGTGCCCAGGCTGCATCCTTGCCTTTTTCCTTAACCAGTCTGAACCTCAGTTCCTTTGCACGTACAATGGGAACGATAACAGTGGCTTCCTCTCACAACAGGGGGTCTGCCAGTGTAACCCAGGGAGACATTGGGTGTGAGGTCCAGGATGAATTATCAAGGGCTCCAGGTTAATATTATTATTATTATTATTATTATTATTATTATTATTATTACCTCTGCTCAACTGACGAAGGAAGGGGTAAGGACATCAGACAGGCCTGTGGTGACCAGAGTGAGGCCGGGCTGGGCTCTCTTTGCCCTCTTTCAGCACACAGGGTCTGCACACAGGGCCGCAGGAAGCAGGCCTGGGCCCAGCACTAGGAGAGCAGAAGGGCCTCAACTAGGGATCACCACGGGGTTGGCGAGGGGCCTTTCAGGGGCCTAGGCAGGTGGCTGTGGGATCACAAGGCCATTTGGAGCTTTCTACTTGCTCCCAGACTATGTCAGGATGGGAGCAGAGGCAGAGGACGCTTCCCGGTGTTGCCGGAACAGCATGAGCTCCCCCGGAAAAATGGCAGGTGCTCCGAGGTCCCTTGGGTCTGCTAGACTCCCCCTCGGCGAGCATTAGAGCCATCTGCAGTGGCAGAAGACACGCCGCCTGGAGCAGAAGGTTGGTGAGGCCCCTGGGGACCGGCAAGGATTCGGCACTGCTGGGAATGCAGGCCGAGAATGGGAGGAGTCTTCAGCTCCCAAGGTGATGCCAGCCCCCCCCCCCCCCCCCCCGAGACAGCTGCCATCCAGGACGCGGTGGGAGGTGGGAGGAGAGCGGGCAATTGCTGGACGCCCGAGAAATGGGACCTTCCCCCCAGCTGAGGGTCGGGAAGGCCTTTGCGGAGGAGTTGGCGCATCCTAAGAGCTGGCCCTGAGCAGAGGCTCGGTCCTCGGCCTGGATGGGAGGTCTTGACCCAGCCCCTCCTTGAAAATTACAAGCAAGTAATTTTGAACTTTTCACTCGTGCATTTTCTCATCTGTAAAATGGGGGGGGGGGGGGGGGGAACAGAGCGGGCCACGAAATGGCTGTGACAGTGGAATGTGATGACGCACACAGCGCGGAGCAAAGTCAGCCGCCATTAGTTCTCTATGAATCGGACAGGTGGCCGGAGCCGCGCAGGTGGCGGGGAAGGGGACGCACCTTACTACTGCGCAGACCAACTTTGCCCACCGGTTAGGTCTGAGGAGCTCAAAATCTCCTTTTAAATAACCAAGTAAGTTTCTATTTAAAGTATGCTTTTATTTTTTTAAATATCTATTTATTTATTTTGAGAGAGACAGCAGGAGCGGGGGAGGGGCAGAAGGAGGGGGGAGAGAGAGAGAGAGAGAGAGAGAGAGAGAGAGAGAGAGAGAGAGAATCCCAAGCGGGTTCCTTGCTGTCAGCACAGAGCCCTATATGGGGCTCGACCTCACAAACCCCTGAGATCATGACCTGCGTCGAAATCAAGAGTCCCATGTTTAACCTACGGAGCCACCCAGGAGCCCCTAAAGTACCCTTTAGAAAAATGTTTTGTAAAATGAAAATCCCTTTTTAATAAGTGAAGAATCTGTCTCCCCATCCCTGCTTCCCAGTCTGTGGTGAAGTTATTTCACCGTGTACTAAGCCTGTAGGAAGAGATCAGGTAGTTTCTGCCCTGGAGGAGTTTGCAAGTAACAAGGGGAAGTGCCCAGTCCTGCGAGGGAGGGAGGAGGAGGTCAGGAAGTTCAGCCCCTCCCTCAAATACCTCCAGGGCACTTCCGAGGATGGCTTCCTCCCCCCCACCACAGACCCCATGGTGTTAGGCAGACACACTTCTGCTATGATCAAGGGCAAATGAGCCACTACTAAGATGGGCAAGGTACCCCCAGCTGGGAATGAGCCTAAGAGGTCTCCGAGAAATTCCAAGACCCCAGGGCAGAACTGCCATAACCGGTGGAATTTAAAATTAACAGCCCAGCTGCAAAGAGACTATTAGTTCTGGGCTCCCAGGGAAATGGCCTGTGTAGATCTGACCTTGTCCGACTCTCACCCCTCTTGCTGTGGACCAGAACCACAGAAAACATTAACCCTCAGTCCACCAAACTCCTGTTCTTCAGCAGAAGGCATTGAGCTCCTTGTGTGGGGTCAGTAGAAGGGGGTGCAGTATGTCCCAGCAATCATTGATGGAGCTGAGCCCACTACGTGAGGTGGCTCATCGTGCTATGGGACAGATTCTTGCGTTAAACCCATTTGACAGATGAGGACACCGGCTTAGTGAGGTTTAGTAACCTATCCAGTGATCACACATCTAAAATGAAGCAAGTAGGCGATGTTTGTCAGAGCTGGGCACCAAAACCTGGGGTTTTTTAAATAGTTATTTTGAAAGAGAGAGAGAGACAGAGACAGAGCTCGAGGTGGGGAGGGGCAGAGAGAGAGGGAGACCCAGAATCCGAAGCAGGCTCCAGGCTCTGAGCTGTCAGCCCAGAGCCCGACACGGGGCTCGAACTCACAAACTGTGAGATCATGACCTGAGCTGAAGTCGGTCGGTTAACCGACTGAGCCACCCAGGTGCCCCCAAAACCCGTGTTTTTAACCACTGCCTCTGCCAATGCCCAACCCAGTGCTGTGTTTTAAGAAGCCCTCGTGGGGCTCAGACACATCTCTTTACAACTTCTAGGTCAGAATAGGAGAACTGTAGATTGTGTACGAGAGGGCTGGAAACTCAGCCTGAGAGGTATATCTGATCAGGAAATACGTTTTGTTGGGCCCAAAAGGATTGTTTTTAACATTAAAAAAAAAAATTTAATTTAAATATCAGCGCGCCATGTATTCTATGCCTTCCGTCTGATTCTTACGCTATTTCATTGTCCGCCTGGCCCCAGCAAGCACTGGGTCTGTGACCCCTGGTAAAGCCCATCTCACCATGGGCCAGAGTAAGATGAGCTTTACCAGAGCCCGGCTATGACTTCACGCTGGTGCCTTAGGACCTTTCTTTTCTGAAGGCGTTTCACCGTCTTACCCTCAGAAGGTACTTTGGGACCGTCTCATCTGCCGTGAGAATTAGGACCAAGGAGCCCGCTGAACTTGTATGACTCTCATTCTTCCCCTGCTCCACCAACTTTGTGTCTCCGCCTACCCACCCTGCAAAGGACTCTACAGTCCTAGACAGGCCAGCCTGTGTCTCCAGGGCCAGAACCCCACTGAGCGTGGGCAGCTCCGAGGGGAGCCAGGCTGTCAGCACTAATCCCACACAGTGCTTACCGGACGCTGTAGGCCACAGGCCTGGCATTGACCGAGGCCTCTGGGCGCAAGGCTGGGTCACTGCCACTTGGCCCTAGGAGTGCTAACCCAAGGCAGCTCCCATCCCAGATCTGCCTTAAAACAGTGCCAGTTGTAGCAGAGGTGAGGCCTCTAGGTCCAAGAGAAGGGGTGGCGGGTCCCCTGGGTGTCCTAAGGGCTATGGGCACCTCTTTGTTTACATGTTGCTGGACTAAATCTTGAGCAGCCTTGTTTCTGGACACCAGGAAACAACTTTCTGATGGGAAAGCCCCTGGGGAGAAAAAGGGTGTGTGTGTGTGTGTGTGTGTGTGTGTATGTGTGTGTGTGTGTGTGTGTGTTGGGGTCGGGTGTAGAAGGAAGGGAAGAGGGAGGGAAGAAGAAAGGAAGAAAACAAAACAAGAGAAAACAGCCCAATTCAAAAGGCATGTGGTTTTCTTCTTGTGGTTAGATGCAAGGGCTTGGTGGTTTAAGTAAAGCTCTGAGCCCAGATTGTGGGACAGTTAAACGCTGGGTGGGGCTGGGGCAAGTCCTGAGAACAAAGAGTCTATTGAGGTCGCCCTGCCCGGGGAGGGTTGGGGGCAGAGGCAGGAAGTGGGAGGGGGCCACCTCCACTCACCTGCGGGAACCGCCCCTGGGCACAGACTTCTGGTCTACCCAAAAAGCCGCCGGGCAGGACTCACACAGGAGCGCTTCTCATTCTGAGAGGGGCAACTGCCAGATGCAATGCTGTACCGGGGAAGTTTCCGAAAGAATTTCACCCCATATGAGCTCCGGCCTTGGGTTTCAGAAAATGAAGTCTCCGTAGAGAAAGCCCTGGGTTGGGGATACGGGTTTTAATTCTGGTACAGTCACTGACTGACTCAGGGCTTGGACCAGGTCACTTACAGCTCCAACATTACAAGATTCTAGACCCTTTTCTTCTTACTTCTGGGGCTTAGCAACATCACGTTCATATGGCATGTATTCACCTGGCTCTCCTAAGGGTTCTCTATTCACTCACTTAATCCCTGCAAGTCTATGAAGTGGGTCCCATGACTACTACCCTTTCACAGATGAGGAAACTGAGGTGGAGGGATTGGGTGACTCCCCAAGGCACCAGACCCTGCAGCCCATCTCTCTCCTCCAGCTACCAACCTCCTACCCCCAGTATGCACACACACATGCAGCAAACAATATTTACAGGGCGCCTGGGTGGCTCAGTCAGTTAAGCTGTCAGCACGGAGTCCAATGTGGGGCTCGATCTCATGAACTGAGATGATGACCTGAGCTGAAATCAAGAGTCAGATGCTTAACGGACTGAGCCACCCAGGCACCCCTGGAAACTTCTTTGAAACATCTATGTAAGGATAATCCCAGAGCTAGCATCAGCGCTAGCTGATACTAGGGTAGGGTCTACCCCCCACCGCTCCCTCATGCCTTCCCCCTTCACAGAGCCCGTTAAAACCAACAGGGTCCTCGGAGGGGATCTAAGACCCCACACAGCAGCACAGTTGGTGGAAAGAACTTTGGAGTCCCAAAGGCCAGTGATTTGGAGCCCATCACTTACGCTTTCTGAAATACCCGGGGAGTCCAAGCACGATGCTTGAGCCTTTTTTGTTTTGCGTTGTTTTTATTTACAGTTGCTGAGGATCACTGAAGATGTGAAAATTCCAGATCATTTCTTTTCTTCTTGAATATTTTTTAGAGCATGGGGCGCCTGGGTGGTTTGGTCAGTTGAGCATCAGTTGTGGGAGACCGTTGTGCTGTCCCCACACGTGCATTGCCTCCCCCAGAAGCAACATCCCCCACCACAGGGGAACACTTGTCACAGCTTTTGAACCTACACTGACATGTCACTATCAGCCAACATCCCTAGTTTCCATTAGGGCTCACTCTCGGTGCTGTACATTCTATGGGTTTTGATAAATGTATGTGGGTTTTGATAAACGTATGTGGGTTTTGATAAATGTACAATGGCATGTATCATCATTATGGTGTCACACACAATAGTTTTACTGCTCTGAAAATCCCTCATGCTCCAGCTCTCCATCACCCTCGCCCCCCACCCCCCTGGCAACTGATCTTTTTACTGTTTCCATCATTTGAGCTTCTTCAAAATGTCCAGCGATTAGACTCATACAGTATGTGGCCATTTCAGACTGGCCTCTTTCACTTGGTAATATGCGTTTAAGGTTCCTTCATGTCTTTTCATGGCTTGTCAGCTCATTTCTTTTTAGTGCTGAGTAGTATTCCATTGTCTGGATGTACCACAGTTTATTTATCCATCCGCCTACTGAAGAACATTTTGGTTTCTTCCAAGTTTTGGCAATGATACCTGCCTAAATGGCCATAGTATTTGCATTCCCACCAGGAAACAATGAGAGAGTTCCTTTGCTCCATATCCTGAACACCATGTAGTGTTGTCAGTGTTCTGGATTTTGGCCATTCTAACAGGTGTGTAGGGATATCTCGTTGTGGTTTTAATTTGAATTTCCCCAATGACTTATGATGTGGAACATCTTTTCATATGCTTATTTGCCATCAGTATATCTTGCTTGGTGAAGTGTCTGTTCATGTCTTTTGTCTATTTCTTAGACAAAATTGGGCTTGGATTAATTAATTTGGGTTTCTTATTACTGCCTTTAAATTGCTTGATATATTTGGATCCTTTGTCAGATATGCCTTTGCAAGTATTTTCTCCCAGTCTGTGACTTGTCTTCTCATTCTTTTGACAGTATCTTACACAGAGCTGAAGTAATCAACCGTAATGAAGTCCAGTTTATCAGTTGTTTCTTTCGTGGGTTGTGAAACATACCTGGGATAAGTCCCAGTTGGTCATGGTGTATATTTGTTTTTATGAATTGTTGGATTTCTGTAATATTTTTGAGAATTTTTGCATCTACGTTCATGAGAGATATTGGTCTATAGTTGTTGTTTGTTAGTTTGTTTCTTGTAACATCTTTGTCTGCTTTTGGTATTGAGATAATGTTGACCTCATAGAGTGAGTTAGGGAGTGTTCCTTTGCTTCTTTCTTCTGGAAGAGATTATAGAATGTTGGTATAAATCCTTCCTTGGGTTCGTGAAGAATTCACTGGTGAACCCATCTGGGCCTTGTGCATTCTTTTTTGGAAGCTTACTTATTAATGACTCAATTTTTTATCAATTAATTTTTTATTCTAATATATTGTCTTTTTCTTCTTGCATGTTTTAGAAGATTGTGTCTTTCAAGGAATTAGTCCATTTCATCTAGGTTATCAAATCTGTGAGCATGGAATTATTCATAGTATTCTTTAATATCTTTTTAATACCCATGAGATCTGTAGTGATGTCCCCTCTTTTATTTTTGGTTTTAGTTTTTGTGTCTGTGTCTTCTATTTTTATCTTAGTTAGTCTAGCTAGCAGTTTATTGGTTTTATTGATCTTTTCAGAGAAACAGGCTAGTCTTGTCTTCATTGATTTTCTCTATTGATACCCCATTTTCAATTTCATTGATGTCTGTTCTAATTCTTATTACTTCTTTCTTCTCATTTCCTCTCTCTTCTATTTCTTCTTTTCTACTTTGGATTTAATTTGCTCTTCTTTTTCTAGTTTCCTAAGTTAGAAGCTTAGATTATTCTTTTTAGATCTTTCTTCAATACTCTAAATACTATAGTATATTATTCATTACTACAAATTTCCCAATAAACATTGCTTTCACTCTATCCCACAAAATGTGTAAGTTGTCTTTGCATTTCTTAGTTCAAAATATTTTTCAAATTTCTCTTGAGATTTCTTCTTTGACCCATCTGTTGTTTAATCTTCATTATTTTGGAACTTTCCAGCTATCTTTCTGTTACTGATTTCTAGTTTAATCCCATCGTGGTCTGAGAGCAGATATATGAGTTCTTTTTTTTTTTTTTTTAACTTTATTTATTTATTTAAAGTCAGCTCTACGCACAACATGGGGCTTGAACCCACGACCCCGATATCACATTCAGTTGGTTCAGTTGGTTCACGTGCTCCACCAACTGAACCAACCAGGTGCTCCCAGTCATAGGATTTCTACTATTTTAAATGTGTTGAGTTCTGTTTTCTGGCCCCGAATGGGATCTATCTTGGGGACTGTTTATGTGAGCTTGAGAGTATGTGTATTCTGCTGCTGTTGGATGAAATAGCCAATGTATGTCAATTACACCTGGCTGATTGGTGGTGCTATTGATTTCAACTATGTCCTTACTGATTTTCTGCCTACTGGATATGTCCATCTCTGACAGAGAGGTGTTGAAGTCTCCAGTAACAATAGCGGATTCATCTTTTTTTTGGCATTTATCCTGCTAGTGTTTTCTGAGCTTCCTGGATTTCTCCTTGCAGCTCTATCAGTTTTGCCTCCTGTATTTTGACACTATTGTTAGGCTCATACACATCATAGGGTGTTATACCTTCTTGGGGAACTGAGTTGTTTATCATTATGAAATGCCAATGTTAGTATGGTGTATCTTTCTCCATCCCTTTACTTGTATGCATATTTATATTTGAAGTGGGTTTCATGTAGATGACCTATAGTTGAGTCTTGTTTTTTAACCCACTCTGATGATCTCTGTCTTTTAACTGGTGCATTAAAACCACTGATGTTCAAAGTGATTATTTATATAGTTAGATTAGGGGCACTTGGGTGGCTGAGTCGGTTGAGCGTCCAGCTTCGGCTCAGGTCATGATCTCACAGCTCGTGAGTTCAAGCCCCGTGTCAGGCTCTGTGCTGACAGCTCGGAGCCTGGAGCCTGCCTTGGATTCCGTGTCTCCCTCTCTCTCTCTCTGCCCCTAACCCACTCGCATTCTGTCTCTGTCTCTCTCAAAAATAAATAAACATTATATAGTTAGATTAATGCCTATTGTATTTTCTTTTTACTGTTTTCTTTTGGTTGTCTTTTGTTCCTATTTTTTCTTCTTCCTTTTTTCTGCCTTTGTGGTTTTAATTGAATAGTTTATATGATTCCATTATCTCTCCTTCATTAATGTACAGGCTGTACTTCGCTTTTTAACTTGTTTAAGTGGTTGCCCTAAAGTATGCAGTATAGGGGCGCCTGGGTGGCTCAGTCAGTTAAGCGTCCGACTTCAGCTCAGGTCACGATCTCGCGGTCCGTGAGTTCGAGCCCCGTGTCGGGCTCTGGGCTGATGGCTCAGAGCCTGGAGCCTGCTTCCGATTCTGTGTCTTCCTCTCTCTCTGCCCCTCCCCCGTTCATGCTCTGTCTCTCTCTGTCTCAAAAATAAATAAATGTTAAAAAAAATTTTTTTTTAAAAATAAAGTATGCAGTATACATTTACAACCAAAGTCCATTTTTAAATAACACTAAACTGCTTCACAGGCAGTGCAAGTACCTTATAATAATATATATATTAATATATAATATATAATATATATTCAAATGCATTGCTATTATTATTTTGAATAGCTGTTAGCTGAGCCTCGTAGAGCAATTAAGAATAAGAAAAATAAAAATGCTTACTTCACCTGCACTTGTCCCTTCTCCCGTGCTTTTCCTTTCTTAATGTAGATCTGAGTTTCTGACCTATGATTTCTCTTCTTTCTGCAGAACTTCTTTTAACACTTCTCGCAAGGCAGGTCCACTAGCAACAGGTTCCCTCCTTTTTTGATTTTGTCCAAAGTCTTTATTTCCTCTTCACTTTTGAAGGTTAATTGTGCAGGGTACAGAATTCTAGATAGGTAGCTTTTTGTCTCCCAACACATTCAATATGTGATTCCACTCTCTGCTTACTTGCATGGTCTCTGAGGAGAAGTTGAATTAATTTTATCTTTGCTCCCTATAGGTAGGGTGTTTCCCCCCCACGCCCACACTGACTTCTTTCTTTCAGGATTGTTTCTCTGTTTTTGATTTTCAACGGTCTGAATATTATATTCAGACCTGGGTGTATGTTTGGTTTGTTTTGGTTTTGGCATTGTTTACTGCTGGGGTTCTCTGAGCTTCCTGGGTAATTTGGGGTCCCAACATGGACTTGGGGAAATCCTCTGTCATTATCGCTTTAAGTATTCCTTTCGTCCTTTCTCTTTCTTCTCTTTCTGGTAAATCCTATTATATTGTATGTTACACCTTTTATGGTTGTCATACAGCTCTTGGATATCCTGTTTTCTTTCTTCAGTGTTTGTTCTTCTTGCTTTGCTGTTTTGGAAGTTGCTATTGACATAGCCTCAAGCTCATAGGTTCTTTCCTCCGCCGTGGCTGGTCTACTAATCAGCCCATTAAAGGCATTCTTCATTTCTGTTACAGGATTTTTCACCTCTAGCATTTATCGTTTATTCTTTCTTAGAATTTCCATTTTTCTGCTTACATTGACCAGACCTAACTATGGCAAGGATATTGGAATTATCAGACCAGAAATTTAAAACAACTATGATTAATATGCTAAGGGCTCTAACGGATGAAGTACACAGATGTAGAGCATCTCGTGTTTCTGTAGGGCCCTCTCCCACATCCTCCAAATCAGAGGATACCCTGTTCGCTACCCTCCATCCTCAATCACAAAGCCAGACCAATACCATGCAGCACAGCAGGGCTGCTCGGGTATTCATCATTCCAAACTTCTGCAGCTTTAAGGCAGAACATAACTTCCATAAAAGAGGAAAGGCTGTCCTTCTAGAATTAAATATATCCGATATATTTCTAGAATTAAATATATCTCCCTCACTTAAGGTTTCTACTCCCAATTTCCTCCTGTCAACATCTTCCATTCTAATGCCTCCCAAGTAGCCATCGTGACCCTACCCTGACTTTCAGACTTCAAGTTAGCAGATTAAAGTTTATCGAATGCCCATGCCCATGAGCAAGGAGCCTTTGGAAGATACCCAGTACTTCTGTGTTGTTTGTATGCTGGAAGAGATAGAGAACATGAGTTTGTAACTCTGTTTTCATTCCATCTCAATAATAAAAGTGTCAAGCATTTTCCACAATTCTGCCACTACTTAAGACACAACCATGTGGAGCAATGTGGTCTCTACCTCCAAGGAACTCACAAACGAACAGAGACTTAGTAGCTGATACAAAGTCCCACAAGTTAAGGCTCACGTAACCCTCTGGGTTTCTACTAACAGTCATCCCTTAGGAGGCACCAAAAATAAATATTATTTCGGTAGATGGAAGGGTGGATAGATACATAAATACAGGGGCGCCTGGGTGGCTCAGTCAGGGGAGCGTCCGACTCTTGATTTCGGCTCAGGTGATGATCCCAGGGTTGTGGGATCAAGCCCCACATCGGGCCTTGTGCTGAGCATGGAGTGCGCCTAAGATTCTCTCTCTCTACCTTTGCCCCTCTCCCCTGCTTACAGTTGCGTGCTTTCACTCTCACTCTCTAAAAATAAAAAAAATTAATAAAATAAAAATTTTTTAAAGATACATAGGTAGTTTTGTATGTATACGTACATACATAGCTGAACATATGGATAAATGTTCCTGTCTCTATTAAACCCATGAGGACCCCACATTTACCAAGGAGGCATGTAGAAGTGGCCTCAAAAGTTGAATCCAGAAAGTAACTGAAAAGGACCAGCATGGTAAAAATAGGCCATTACTAACCATTGCCTAATGATGGCACTGCAGCGTTAGAATTACATAGGGAACTTTCAAAGTTACAGGGATGACCCTTAGACTCCATCCCTAGAGATTCTGATTCAGTGAGGAGATAAACCTAGGTATCTGTATTTTTTTAAGTTTCTGGGATTTTTTTGATTCACAGCTGAGTTCGAGAACCATGGGGACAGATCCCCAGATCTAGCAGGTAAGAGTCAGGCAGCCATAGATCCAGGCAAAGAGTCAACACAGGGAAGACAGAAAGCCCGTTGAGAAGGCACAGCTAAGGCAGAAAACAGGGCTCTTTGCGTACCTTCAATTATAGGTGCAGTTGGCTTCAACTCTGCAATAGACCTCAGTTTTCCAGCAGGTGCTAAGAGAGTTGTATATCACTCTTATTAAAGTAACACGGCTCTGAGAATATTTAAGGCTAACATCACACGGTTCACCCATGGTTGTCAATCAGATCTCGCGGTGTAACTCCCTCTGTGAAGAAATGAAGCTATGGAAGAGAGAGAAAGCACCTCAATATTTGCACGGCGAAAAGTATTATTTTTCTACTGTGGAAATGTGAGCCTGTCACTACAATGATTATCTTTTCCATTAAACCCTAAAAGGTTGGCACTGTTGAGCAAAATCAGCTTAATTCATCATTATCTTGTCACTGGCATGTCCCGAGGTCATCAAACATTGGTGAAAGCTTCCCTCTGGTTTTTCTTCACTGGCGTTTTTCACTGTCCTAGCTCCATAAAACCCAGTCCACAAGAGCCAGCCAGGAACCGTCTCCTGAGAAACATGCATGCCCTTCAATTTCACCTGAGAACACCCAACATCTGGAAGCCACTGGCTTTATCTTCAGGGAGCCAAAATTCAGTCTGGCCAAGGTAAACAACAAATTAGATTTTTGAGTTCAAGACACAACAGTGGGCAACGTGAACCTTTAAGAAACCCTATTAGGCTGGAACTGAACTCTTCCCCCTGCTGATTAGAACACGATCGTTCCCATCGACAAAGGAACTCACGCCTTACAAAAGAGTTATCCGCCAGGCTCCTGGAAACGTGGAGCTTTTCCTTACTTCTCAGGAACAGGGCTGTTGCACGAAATTAGGCACACCTGGATGCCTTCGTGGACCATGTTCATATGCTGAAGTCTTCTAGTGCGTTGAGCCCTTGAAAGTCACAAAATTGCATCTGGCTAAATAGCCTCCAAGGTAAGAATTATTGAGTGACGTGAACCTAATTTGTCCCTGTTTTCCCGAGGCATAGTGCATGTGACACAGACCTTGTGCCTCTTTGGATTACTGTTCCTGGCTTCCTTCCCCCAGGTTCTGCTTGTCTCCTGAACCATGTTGCTGCCACTGCTTTTAACAACCTCCCCAAGGTGGCAAGAACCCAAGAGAGTCCCCAGGCTGCATGGCCAGCATGGACCGTGTACCATACTGAGGTACGGAGGCATTTCTAGACTTGGGTAACGTGCTACACCCAGACCATGGCATCTGGCTCCCTGAGCAGCTGCCATGGAGGCAAATAATAACGCAGGGGGCTGAGCATCCATTAGGAAATGGAAGGTGGAAGGGAGCCGCCTGACAAATTTCTCCTCATGTCTCCCTTCTGTGGACTACCCTGAGGACTAGTTCCTCTCTGAAATCCTTTTGGAGAAAATCCAACGTGCAGCATTAATGTGCATGCCAACTGAGTTGCACGTCTTTTTTGTGGCTTGTTGTGAAGCAATAGCCAGTACGGTCACATATTGCAGAGTTTCATACGCTCCTTGGCTCACTTTCCACTTTCTTCACCCTCATCTCACGGGTCTTCCACTTTGCAAATGTCACATCAGCATTTTAGCCCTTGGTGAAAGCCCTGCTTTCTACAAGATGCAGGTGAAGCAATTGTCCGAGAGTAGTTCTCGGAAGCAATTTTCAAGATGGAATTAGGGGGTGGATGGGGCGCCTGTCTAAAGGTAAATGGTACTCCACCACTAGAGGTACACGGAATGGGAATAATCCGTTGGCATTTGGGAGACTCATGAACTCTTCAACTTTCATTGCAGTTAGTAGGGAGAGAGCGCAGATGGAAGGAGGTCAAGGCATTGGGAGCACAAGGGGTCACGGCACTCAATCATCATAGGAACAACAATAATTACAAGGATTGTGGGTTAGGATGGGTACTTATGGCATCATTAAAGATACTTGGATAAATAACAGCTCAGGGAAGTCAATTTAAGGCATGATTTAAAATCCAGATACCCTCTATAGTAGTATTGAAGGAAATCTTTATTTCCTGCAGCCTCGGGAGAGACTCTGCTAAAAACCAGGGCAAGGCTCTTATTGTAGGGGGTCCAGAGCTGCCATGAAGTTGAAATGCAGAACCTCGGTGGATATTCTACGTCAAGTCAGAGCCCTGATAGGAAAGCGGAGGACTCTGAGATCTGGGACAGAGACATTTGGGTGAAGGAACCTGAGCATCTCGAAACTCTGAGTTCCCTTATGCCGTCCTTCCCAAAGAGGCAGCACCTTCCCCCTCGCCAGAGAAGACTAGCCTCTACTTGCCTGTAGGATGTGCAGTGCTCTCGCCTGAAGCAGCTTCTCCACAAGATGATGCTTGTCCTCCTGAAGACAAGCTTGTCCTCCACTAACCGTCCTTGTCTCCAGGCTGACAACCAAAGTCAGGTCTCAGCGAGAGCAGATGGAGAAGCAGAAACCCTGTTTCAGGAAGGAATGGTCTAGATAGGTAAGAAATTACAAAGCCAGCGAGAACTTTGGAGCATAAATAGAAGCAAATGTTGGGGATGCTAGCCGAGGGTAGCAGCAGCATACACAGCTGGACAGAGGGGAACTCACTGACACGGGATAATTCATTTATGATTCACACTTTACTTTGTGTCAAGAAACACCTGCATAACTTGCCAGGCTGGCTATTTGAAGCCTGGACTCCACAAGGGGACACAGTGACCAGAATGAGATGCCAGAATCACCTTGGCATCATGTTAAAGAAGAGATCAGAAGACTTAGGGAAGTGGGAACATTAAACGTGGGTCTACCGTGTAAGGTCCAAGAACCCATCACTCAGACGACATAGTCTTTACTAAGTCGGTAAAAATCACACTGACGACGAAGAGATGAGCATTTTGGAGAAGTTCAGTGGGGGCTTTCAGAGGCCCAACGAACATAATTGCTTGATAGGCAGGAAGTTGAAGTGATAGTCAGGGTTTCTTGATCCAGAGGGATCCATGGCAGTAAATTAATAGATTATTGTGTCCTGGGGGTGAGACAGATGGGCAACCATTAGAATGTTGTATTTATACACACAGAAAAAAATCTAGATTTCCTAAGTAGCAGGCTGAAATTAACCACTGGGAGAAAAATTGTGGCCTTTACCTCTTGACCAATTCACAGACACAGACCCCATGGTGAAGGGAATTCCGGGACCCTGAATCCTGACCGAAGTCAGCCTCACAGAGGACCCAGTGCATCTGCAAACCCACCCTGTGGTTATTTGCCCAGTTCCCAAGTATGTAGTTAGGACAGATCCACTTAGCATATGGTTAGCACTGAGACCCCCTCACAGTATTAGCCTGATGTGTGGAATAAGGGTCACTATGGTAGAAAGGGCCAGATAGAAGCCCTGAAATTTCCCTAACTCCACAGCAGCCCCCAAGGTGAATCAGAAGCAATATGACATTTCTGGAGAAATCTCAGAGATTAACACCGTCATCAAAGATTTGAAAGAGGAGGAAGGTGGTCCCCATTTAATTCTCATCTAATTCACCCTTGGCGGTGGACTATTGTAAGATTAACTCCATTTTCAGCTGCGGGCTGAATATGGATCTTTACTGGGGCAGATCAACACAGCGCCTGGCAATCTATCAGCAGGGAGAATCAAAGGAAGTTTATCTTTAATTAGCAGGAACAGCAGTACATACTCACTGTCTTGCCTCGGGGCTATGTTAACTCTCTTGCTTTCTGTCATGATATAGCAGAACATCATGCTGATCCACTGTATCGGTGACGCTATGGTAATTGGAACCGGTGAGCAGGAATTGGCAAGTATCCCAAATGCACTGAGACACCTGCATGGGAGAAAGTAGGAGATAAACTCCACAAAGATTCAGAAGCACGCCACATTGGTGAGTTTTATAGCGGTCCACTTGTCTGGGATGTGTGGGGATATCCCCCGAAGGTAAAGAACAAGCTGCTGCACTTTGCATTTTATAGCACTAGGACAGAGGCAGAATGCCCGGGAGTGTCTCTGGATTTTGAAGGCAATGTAGTCTAAACTTCTGTTCCATTTCTCTGATGACTCAGAAAACCACCAGTTTTGAACGGGGAGCAAGTCCAAGTTGTGGTTCCAAGCTCTCTGTTGCCTGGGCCATGGGACCAACAGATCTAAAGGTGCCTTGGGGTATCTGCGCTGGATAAAGATGTGCGGTCCTCAGTAGAAGAGACATAGCACAGAGCCTACAGATTCTGGAACGGGGCCATGCATTACGGTAGAGATCTATACTGTCTGAGAAGCAGCTCCTGGTATAATACTGGACCCTAACCGAGACTCAGTAGCCAACCACGAGATACCCCG
Organism: Panthera onca; assembly: GCF_046562875.1. Classification (NCBI taxonomy): domain Eukaryota; kingdom Metazoa; phylum Chordata; class Mammalia; order Carnivora; family Felidae; genus Panthera; species Panthera onca. The sequence continues at coordinate 67,500,552 of NC_138350.1, forward strand.
TTACTATTCAGTCTGATTTCCCCTTGTGAAACTGGGTTGTTATCTAATCTACAAAGACATAAGTTTGGACATACACGCCAGCAATCGATCATGCATTGGAAGTGGTATATTTGAGTGTAGGCTTTAGCACAATCCTAACGGTGAAGTGAATGATATAAACAGCCACCTGGACTCTCATTTCACTTACCTCTGCCACACTGTTGACTCTCCCTCAATCCCTACTTATAGATACCTTGTAGGTACCCTCTTCCTTACTGAACTCAGTGTTGGTTCACAGAATAGGATTGCCCCTGTATTGTTGCCCAAATTAAGAGAAGCCCCTTAAAGGTGACAGTAAAAGGTAGTTCTTCTAGTGGAGCAAGCTGGAACCAGTGCACTTGGTTGCCCACTTTATGTGGGCAGAATGGTGGCCCGAGGCATAGATGTGTACTACCTTCTTTGCGGTATCAGATGGCTTGGCTAGCTGCCAGGGGCCTGGAAGGAACAGAGTGGAAAATCAGAGACAAGGAAATCTGGGGATGGACCAGTGGACACGCGTACCCAAGTGCACACGTGACCGTTTGGGTCTCACGTTAGTGCTTGAGGGCGTGTACCCACCGGGGGGGGGGGTGTTAATCAGCAGCTACAAAGGATGGCCCATCTCCAGCGTGTCACCCAACCTCTGTCCTCAGATATCTCAGTATTTGTTCAATGTGTCTGTGAACAGAGGGGTCAAAGTGACAAGGATCCAAAAACGGGCTCCCTTTCCCAAGGCTGACTTACTTGTGATTGCTGATTGCCCAGTCTGCCAACACAAAGGCCAATGCTGAATCCTTGAAGTGGCATCGTTTATTGTATAGACCAGCGGGCCCCATGGGGCAGGGCAGGTACAACAATCTGTGAAGAGTAAATGAGTGACTGAATGAATGAATGCGGGAAATAAATGTGTGAGTCAGAGAGTGAAAGACTCACATGAGTTCGGGAAGACCAGTACAGCCCCTCCAGTCTCCTGTCCCCTGTTCCTCAGTCCATGCCCTAGGGCAGACTCTTAAATGGACCATCCCCGTCCCCGTTCAGATACAACCTCATCTGCAATCTCGCTCTTGCAGCCCCTTTCTTCCAGGTGCAAGGCATCTCCCTGTCTGGGTAAAACACCCTGACGGATATTATTTCATTTCATCCTTATCGCAATCTCTCGCGAGAGGGAGATGTGACAGAAAGACAGTGCTCACAACGTCCGTTTTCTCTTCTTCTTGGGCACAGGACTAAACCACATTCCCCAGCCCCCCCGCCAGTTAGATTAGGACCAACTGATCTCGTTCAGACAAATGGAAAACGGCGTGTGCTGCCTCCGGGTCTGGCACACACGAATACATTTCTTGGCGTGACCCTCCAATGTCTGTCTGGCCTGTGGAGACCTCTGAGGCCACATTCCGAAGATGACAGCCCCAACTAATGTCAGCGCCCGGGGCACAGCCCCACCTTCGGGAGCCTAGCCCTAAACAGTCCTGGTGCGCATCCCGTTTTCCCCAGCCCTGCTTTCTGCTGTGAACAAACAGCCATCTTCCCATTATAAAGGAACCCCCATTAGAATTCACATTTCTGGAAGCCTTTCCCGAACATTCTTCGCCTGCACACGTTTGAAGGGCTGGCATGAGGCCGAGGCGTAACCGGCACCGCGTGGCCCTGAGTTCTGTTGCGACCGAATCTGACTGCACTTGGAATAAAGGTGATGAAGAGGTCGCGCCCGGTGACCAAAGCTACCAGATTTCCACTCTGCCCTACGTGGATTCAAGCTTTGTCCGTTTCCAAGACTGAAGCCAGCCGCCAAGAGGAGTCGTTTTGTCGGTTCTCCTTTCAACCGCCGTCATCGCTGCGCCCTCTGGTGGTTGTGAAAGTAATCGGGTCTGTCTACTCCTAGACGTTAGGGGAAAGGTGGGGGAGAGACGAAAGGCACGGAACTGGATGCAGCCCCGGAACGGCCCCTGTGAAAGGTCTGGGCGGTCACACTCGCACGCGTGCACGCACACTCTTTGAGGACAATAGCAGGCCGGCTTGTGTGCGGCCCAATGGCAGCGTCTGCATCGGTGGGTGGGGGGGGACTTTGCCCGGAAGCAGATGCCAGAGGTGAGGAGAGGGATCGGCAGGAATGGAGAGGAGCAAACACATCAACGGGGAAAACCACAGGATTTGGAAGTGGACTCAAAGGAAAGAAAGGAGGCAAAATGATGAAAGAATAAGCTAGGAGGTCTCTCCTGGTTCCAGACCGCTGGCCACATGCTACCCGGCGACCTCGGCCTCCAGAAGGTACAAATAGTACAGAATTGCACGGGGCAATCCGAAGACTGCACCATCCACTCCGAATGCTTTCCCCTCTTCCGTCCCCTTCATGCCCCATCCCTGCACCGACCAGAGGGGCTGGCCAACTATGTCCTTGGGGAAGGAAGCGGTATAGGTGATGACACCTGAAATCTTGCACCTACCGGGATAATGCCTGAGTCCCCTCCACCCCAGTCCTCATCTCTGGAAAGATTCATTCCTTGAGGGAAGCCTTTCCTGGGCTTCAAAGCAGAATACAAGCAGATCCAGGAAAAGTCGATTTTGTAAGAATTGGGAAAATCTGGATTAAGCAAAGATAAGTAGTTTTCTCTACTGCGGGACTTCTCAGAGCCTTAAGTACACTAATGTGCTATGAGAGAATCAGCTGTAGGGAATCAGAAGCTGGTGTTTCCAAAATTACTTGAGCACTGTAACCGACTTTTCAAAGAGCATCTTGAAAGCACTTGAGTGCTTCCTTAAACAACTGGTGAGCGCATTCCTGTTAAGGTCCAGAGGGCAGGTCCTTGTGATAGAAAGGGTCCTGTTCTAGGTGCCAAGACGCCAGAGCTCCCCCTCAGATCTTCCACTCTGTATGTGTCTCCGTGTGTGTCCCTTTTTATTTTTTTCTTGAGTTTTCTTTCCTCATCTGCAAAGTGAGGAGTTTAGAGAGATCCATGGTTTCCAAACTGTTCCAGGGAACTTGGGGCTTCAGGACGGTACTTCATCGGTTCCACAAGTCATGACATTTCCATAAATTAAGAAAATGTTGGTCTCAGGTCTTGATCTCAGGGTCGTGAGTTCAAGCAGCGTTGGGGTCTGTGCTGGGGGTGAAGCCTACTTAAAAAAATGTACTAAAAAAAATGTGAAGTCCTGAGAGAATCCATTATTCTCCTTTTACCTATTTTACATTGAAAGACTTTCCAAAGATTTTATTTGAACAAGAGAGTTTGTTAAAACTGCTTGAAACCCTCTCGAATATTAGATCTCTCAGGACAATTCTGGGCATCTATAACTGTGCAAGCATATGAACCAGAATCCAGGTAGAATGGTCTGGAATTACAAGACTTACCAGTGTGGATGGTTGCTAGCTGAGTGATAGAGCCAAGTCACAAGATGGCAGGGGAATTTCTGTGCCACTCGTTCAGCTATTGGGAATCAAGGAAGAGTAGCTGTGGCCACAGTAGGAAACTGAACAGGACACACGTCAGAGGAAGCAGGGCTGTCCTAGATGGGCAGTGGGAGCCAAATCCAGGGCAAAGGTTCCTGTGGCTGGAGCCGCCTTTCCCTGGGTCACTACAACAGCCTCTTCCTTTCCTGTCTCCCTGGCAACCCCTCCTGCTCAGCCCTCGGGTGTTATTAAATAATCCTCCTCGAATAGCCCTTTTCTTGCTCCCTGGTTGCCCATGAACCTGCAAGAACGCATTGCAACCTTTGCAGACACCCCCTGACTGGTTCCCAGTGATGTACCAGGAAACTGCCATCTCCATAGCTCGCTAGCAGAGAAAATCATGGGTTAAAAAAGGAAACCAAAACTGAAATGACCCACTCCTTAAAAACAAATGACCCAAGGGGCACCTGGCTGGCTCAGCCGGTTGAGCATGGGACTTCGGCTCAGGTCATGATCTCACAGTTCGTGAGTTCGAGCCCCCACATCAGGCTCTCTGCTGTCAGCACGGAGCCCACTTCAGATCCTCTGTGTCCCTCTGCCCCTCCCCGGCTTGTGCTCAAAAATAAATATTTTTTAAAACATGACATGAGAACCTTACGTTTCCAATCTGTGGGCTTCAGCGGAAATGGAATTGAGAGGAAAAGGCAAAACTTTATTTTTTTAAGTTTATTTACCTATGTTGAGAGAGGGGGAGAGAGAAGGAAAGAAAGAAAGAAGGAAAGAACGAACACAAGTCCACACAGAGCTCGATGCAGAGCTCAAACTCACGAGCTGTGAGATCATGAGCCAAAATCAAGAGTCAGACACTTAATCTAATGAGCCACCCAGGCTCCCCGGAAAATGCATAACTTTAAATTGATATTTTAGAAAATTAGAAAGAAAATCAATTAAGAATACGACTGAAGGGTGGCCACAGTGGTAGTTTAGTCTGTAATCTCCCTGTAAAGCCTCCTGACCACCGAGTGGACCGGAGAGGATAGCCCCCACCGAAAACAGAACCAAATAACAAGTCCGCATGTAACCTCTTCAACCAAACTAGGCGACAGGAAATCTACCAAACTCTGGGAAATGGACAAATGCCATCAACCCAGCCACAACAAGACGTGGCCGCAAGAATGAAAACCCTCCCCCACCTCAAAATGCTCACGCCCACAAGAGGAAGAAGGATTCTGAGCAGAACCCGGGCCGGCAGATTTGCGAGCGTCCTGCATGGGCAAGGAAGGTCCCACAGGCTGGCAGTTGACGGGGACAACAAAAATAACTGGGGACATGGGCCGAGCAAAGGAGGGGTGGGGCCGTTTAAGACCTTGGGAATCTCAGAAAAGGCCGGCAAACAATTCATTCCAGCAGGAAAGAGCCTCACGTTGAGGGGAAATTACTGGAAACAGAAACCAAACTGAGCAGGCCAGGAACACCCTGAGTAAGTGAAAGAGAAAGCTTGGGGGGGGGGGGGGGGCAGTCTCAGAAAATGCCAAAAGGCCACGAACAGAGAGCATGCTGGGAAAGCTGGGCCTGCAGAGCACTACGGTTGGGAAAGGGGGCGGGGGAGCACCTAGAACAGGAAATCTGGAACCAGACTTGTAGCCCAATGAGACAAAGTAGCCATGGAGACAGGCCTTATTTTGAGTCATTTGTGATAGACAGGAGGTGACCCTGAGCCTTGAGCTGGGAAAATGCCCTAGGCCATCTCCTCCCAAACCCCCTGCTCACTCCCAACTGAACCTCTTCGTCCAGGCCTGGAAAAGCCAACTGCTTTAACCGTGAGGGAGAAGGCAAATCCAGCCCAGCTCCACACGAAGATACCTTCAGGAAGATGAACGAGCAAGACTGGAGCCAGGCAGGCGCCCTTAGGGCCGGCTCCCCATGCCCTTGGCCACCTCTTGTTTCAGTCTCAGCTACGAGCCCAGCCCCAGCCCAGCCCGCCCGGCCTCCTCCCCTGGGCTCCTTGCCTCTTCCCGCTTTCTGCCTGGGGGCTTTTTCCAGTATGGCTCAGCTCACTGGTAAGAGCAGCCTGGAAGCACAGGGAAGCTGATGCCCCCAGGGGCAGCCCTCGAGCAAAGGAAGATGCCAGCCTCCTGGACCTTTGCAGCCTCTGCAACCTTTGTCTGTTTGCAGAGATCCTGGTGGATCAAGTCCCCATTGCCCACAACTTTTTTATTTTATTATTTAAAAAATTTTTTTTAATGTATGTTTATTTTTCAGAGAGAGAGACAGACCAAGGGTGAGTGGGGGAAGGGCAGAAAGAGAGAGAGAGAGAGACCCAGAATCAGAAGCAGTCTCCAGACTCGGAGCTGTCAGCACAGAGCTTGTTTGGGGGCTCGAACTCGCAAATCGTGAGATCAAGACCTGAGCTGAAGTGGGACATTTAACTGACTGAGCCACCCGGGCGCCCCTATTGTTTTACTTTTTTTTTATTTTTGAGAGAGAGAGGGAGAGAGAGAGAGAGCATGCGCACACAAGCAGGGAAAGGGCAGAGAGAGAGGAAGACAGAGGATCCAAAGCGGGTTCTACGCTGACAGCCGTGAGCCCGATGCCTGACCTGAGTTGGACACTTAACCAACTGAGCCACCCAGGCGCCCCCCCCTCCGGCCCCCGCTGTTGCCCACATCTCGATGGCACATCTTCACTTTGTCCTTTTTCCCTCCCTGTCTCAGTCCCACATCACTCCTTCCCGCCTCCTGAGGTCAACCCCCCAAATAAGCCACCCCCACCCAGTCTATTTCAGGCAAGCTAATGTTGGACGGGACCCTGTAAGACAGAACCTAACAAATTCTCAGGACAACCCCCTAGAGCCGGTGAGGCCGTTGTTTTTAAAATCAAAGGACAAGACAGTCCAGTAGTTGACAGAGTTCAAAGTTCTTGCAAAGGATAACGGAGACAGCAAATTTCTAACTCAAGGAGATAACGATGAAGCCCTTGCAGAAGCTTGCAAAAATAGGGGCTAGAACGGGCTGGGAAGGAAGGAAGGTGGAAAGAGCCAGAGGGATTTGCTGTAGGTTGGTGCGGTCACCATCAAAATGAAGGACTGTCCAGAGTTCACGCGTGTCCTCTTTCGGCTATCATAAAGTGCACGTGTGCTACCAAAACGTGAATCCTAAGATGAGAAACGGTTCCTGGCACCAAATTGAAAGGAATTCTGTTGATAAAGAGAAAAACGAATATGTCTGAAGTGTTCTATTTTCCATATACAAGGAAACAATGTGGGGATGTGTTTCTCTTGGCCAGAGAAATGGTTCACCAGTTAGAGAGAGAGAGAACACCTTGGGAGAGGAGGGTGGAGTTGAGCCCTCAGTGGCCGACGGTGGCTGAAACGAACGGCAAACTGCGCGGCAGATATGAGAAGAGTATGGGGCACTGGTAACTCCAAGGATTGTAGGGGCAACTAGCTTCTGTGACTGCTTTGTAAGCCTTGAAGAAACACAATGGCAAGTTCCGTGTGGCCTAGTTTTAACTCCGAGCACGCTGCGAAAGGAAGAAGCTTCCATGGCGGTGTTTAAAGAGACCCATAGACCCTGCAGCCAAAGGGTGGACCGCTCAAAGGCCCAGGATTTAGTGGTCATGGTGACTGAGCCCCAGCGGAGTCTGACAAGGGTCTTATTCGCTAAAATCATGGCCCCGATAAGAAAGGCGTAAAATGCCAATCTCAGGATGGTGATGTTTGGGCAAATGCCGCTGACAGCCTTGAGCCTCGATTCCCCTGCACCTTCCGGGGTGGCATAAGGGGCCCTCTCTTCTTGCTGGAGGACAGCAGTCTTCCCCTGCCCAGACTCTATCCGGAGATAGAACCTGAAATAGGGGCCTCATGAGATGATGTGCGTCATGCCCAAGCTGCTGCCCCTTGCCCACATCGCCCCCAGAACTAAGTAAACGTGCACACCCAAAACTTGGCGAGAGCTGGCTGATATGTACCAACAGAACTGGGGCCCCTGCATGACAGCAGACCTTGATGAGGGGGTGCTGAGGGAGTACCTGGATGGAAGAACGTAAAGAGCGTGACGGTTAATGTTACATGGCACCTTGACTGAGCCACCACGTGTCCAGACGTCCTGTCAAACATTATTCTGGAGTATCTGTGAGGGTGTTCCTGGATGAGATTAGCATTGGAATCACCAGATTAAGTAAAGCAAATTGCCCTTCTGGCTGTAGGTGGGCCTCGTCCAATCCACTGAAGAATAGAACCGAAAGCCTGAGTTAGAGGGAACTCTGTGGGCCTGTCTGTTTGGGTTGGGGCAGAATTCTTACCCTGCCTTCAGATTCAAACTAAAACATTGGCAGGGCGCCTGGGTGGCTCAGTCAGTTAAGCATCTGACTTCAGCTCAGGTCATGATCTCACAGTTCATTGTCCTCCATGCTGGCAGTGTGGAGCCTGCTTGGGATTCTCTCTCTCTCTCCCTCTCTCAAAATAAACTTAAACAAAACAAAACAAAAGGTTGGGTGTTCTTGGGTCTTGTGGAGCCTGCTTGGGATTCCCTCTCCTTCTCCCTCTGCTGTCTGTGTGCTCATGCTTGCGCTCTCTCTCTCTCGCTCTCTCTCAAAAAAAATAAACTTAAAAAAAATCAGCTCTTCTTGGGTCTTCAGCCACTTTTGGCAGGTGAGAATTTTACCACTGAACCACCAATGCTTGCTTCGGCCACTTTTGGACCAGAGCTCACACCATCGGCGATCCTGCTTGCCAGGTCTTTGGACTTAGACTAGAACTATGTCATTTGCCCTCCTGGGTCTGCAATTTGCTGATTTCACATCTTGAGACTTCTCAGCCCCCATAATCCCATGAGCCAATTCCTTATAATAAATCTATCTATCTATTGCTATACTTTCTTTTTTGAGAAATACATTCCTTAGCCAGAACACCCTGACAACAGATCAGGCTTTCTGCGAGCCCACAGATAGTGAGGCAGACAGAAGCACTATAAACAGGAAAGGCAAATCCGGTTTCAGAACACGTATCTATTCCAGTGAAGACGGATCGCTGCCCCATTCCATAAGAAGAGGTCCAATACAGCCAGTTTGCCACTAGGTGGCTATCTGGTCTCCTCTGGGAACGGTATCATATTGGAGGTCGGTGTTGGTTCCTGCCGATGGCAAAGCATTTGGTAGCAACCGTAATTGGTCAGCCTCAGTAAGGAGAAATCCATATAATTGGGCCCGCGCCTAGCCTCCATTCCTCCTGATCATTTTATTCATAAGTCCATTGTGCAAGCACTCAGTGGCTGGGGATAGAGGATGACTGATCTCTGTGTGGTCCACCTGCTTATTGAAAGCCTCCTGTGCAACGGGTGGTTTTTGACGAGCAATCGCCTGGGAGACAAACAAGTTCACAATCCACGTCCATTCTGAGAGGCCTATCCAATAACCTTCCCAGATTTTCTTGTCACCTGTCTTCCAATCCCGTTCTTTCCAAGCCCCTGACCATCCAACCAAATCATTTGCAACCATAGAGCCACATCTCTGGCCATATCTCGCTCCAAATGTACAATCAAATGAACTGCTCAAAGTCTTGAGCACTGGGAGGATTTCTTCACTGCTGCCCTTCAGAGCCATCCATAAGTGGGGCCATAATGCCTGTAGACCCATTTGTAAGAGGTGCTCAAGTTTCTTCTTCTCCTTCCATTGATTATAAGGAACTCCCCATGAGGCCATCGTCATCTACTGAGGGAGCAGAAACAATGCAGGAGAATTGAAAAAGACTGAGCTAGGGGTGCCTGGTGTCTCAGTCGGTTAAGCGTCCGACTTCGGCTCAGATCATGATCTCACGGTTCAGGAGTTTGAGCCCCGTGTCAGGCTCTGTGCTGACAGCCTGGAGCCTGCTTCAGATTTTGTGTCTCCCTCTCTCTCTGCCCCTCCTTTGCTCATACTTTGTCTCTCTCTGTCCCAAAAATAAATATTTTTTAAAAACTTTAAAAAAAAAAGCTGAACTATGTGCTCACACAATTACTTGTATCTTCTGCCCCCATGTAAGCCTGAGATCTTGTATTCCACTTCTATATGATAATAGATTGTTGCCTCCCAAACCTAATCTTACAGCTTAGTGAGTCAGATAACCCCCGGTTCATAATAGTAAGCCCAGGCTTTATGGCCACCTTATGTCTCATGGTTAAGCTTTCGGCCTCTACCAAGGCCAAACGGCAAACTAGAAGCCCTTTCTCAAAGCAAGAATCTGCAGAAATACATGGTCTTGCTCAAAAATCCAAGAGGTCTGTGCCGTGGTTCTCCTATTGGTATTTTCCAGAGATGCCAGAGAGTATCCCCATTTGCCATAGACACTCTCTGAGTGTCATTTATCTGTTGGATTGTAAGGCCCCAGCGGATAAGCAGTTGTCCTACGGCCTGGACTTACCGAAGAACCTTTCCTCGAGCTAGTTCCCGCTTGAAACTACGAATGAGGTATTAACGCAGACTTCCTGTTTATAGCTAAACCCTTGATTTGATGAGTTGCCGTACTGTTGGCAAATAACACTGCCATGATTTCTTTCACTGACTTGCCATACAGCAGGCATTCGGGAGCCAGCTGTGTAGAGCTTTATTAGCCTTTAATCTGCTGGGTATGTTTCTCTGTCCAATATCACAGGATAACTCAGCCTGGAAGATGCCTCAGTGGCGTCTTTCAATTCTCATCTGAAAAGCTGTAACAAACAAGTGCTGGCCTTTCCAAACTTCATCATGTCTACATTTGAAATAGTCCATTTCCTTTTTGTTAAACTCTGAAGGGTTTAACAGAAGATTGTGCCGTAAGTTACCCGATGCCAGAATAGCGTCCAAAAATGTTCGGTCGCGCGACACACAGTACATCATAAATATCTATAAAAGTGAAGGAAAGATAGTTTTCCTATTTTCATTTTTTATTTACAACCTCCCCTAGTTTTGGGGGGGTACATTCCTCTTCTGTGAGTCAGGGTTCTCTGATGTCACAGTCTCATCTTTTTAAGCTTGTTTCGGGGTAGGCAGTACAGTTGTGGCTAAAAAAGGGAAGTCTTCGAATCTCTCTTTTTAAGCCAATAGCCCATTCTCAAATATACGAACGTGTATTGTAAGCACGTTGTCTTTCATTTTAGAAGAAAATATATAATTAAATTATAAGATAAAAACTGTGTCACATAACATTTAAAAACTTAGAGAAATTTAAACATATGGCAAAACAAAACAACAAGGTCTACATCCTTTTTGTGTTTCTGTGTAGATGCCAAGAAAGCTTTGCTATTTCAAAGTGACGATTTATTATACAATAATGAAATCACAGAGAGGCACCCGGGTGGCTCAGTTGGCTAAACGTCTGACTCTTGGGTCATGATCTCACAGTTCTCGAGATCAAGCCCCATGTTTGGCTTGGTGTTGACACCTCGAAGCCTCCTTGGGATTCTCTCTCACCCTCTCTCTGCCCCTCCCTTGCTCGCATGCTCTCTCTCTCTCAAAAATAAATAAACTTGAAAGAATATCTCAGAATGTCTGTTCTATAAATTCAATGTCATTCCCTTCAAATTTCAATACAGTGTTTCATGGAACTCGACAAACTGAATTTCCTAAGGAATTCATTAAAAAGGCAAAGAGGCAATAATAAGAGGGACGGTTTTGAAGATGAATGAGAGATGATCTAGAAACTATCAAAATACAGTATAAAGTAATTAAAACCCTTGCGATATTGATGCAGTAACAGAAAACAAAAAATCAATGGGAAAGAATAGAAGGCCCAGAAAAGATCCTGACACGCACAGAACCTGTTTTTCAACCTAGGTGGCGCTGTAAACTAGTAAGAAGTATGGCCCAGCCTATATCGGGTGCTGGGTTTATTCCTTATTTAAAAAAAAAGTGAATTCCAACCTCACACCATTCATGAAATGTATTCTGGTTGAATTAAACACCTACATCTTTTAACTGTTTGAATAAAATATAAAAGACCTTTATGAATTTGGGGTAGAGAAGGTCAAACATTTGAAAGCATAAATCATCAACAAAAATATGTGTCCATCCTACCACCTAAAAAAATGTTTTTCAAGTTGATTTGTTTTGAGAGAGAGAAAGAGCAAGCAGGGGAGAGAGGCAGAGAGAGGAGGAGACAGAGGATCCGAAGCAGGCTCTGTGCTGACAACAGAGAGCCCCACATGGGGCTTGAACTCACGAACCGTGAGATCAGGACCTGAGCCAAAGTTGGACACTGAACTGACTGAGCCACCCAGGTGCCCCTGAAAAAAGTTTGTTTAATGCCTGTGTGTAAAAAGACACCAAACTAAAACAAAGAAGACATTTGTTTATGTCTAGATCTCAAATATGCATATTTTGTCTATAACAACAAGAAATTGGAAAGAGGAGAATGGACAGACACACTGGAGTATAGTCATACGATGAAATATTATGCAGCAGTGAAAGTAAGCTAGGTCTACACATACCGGCAAGAACATCTCAAAAAGCTAACGTTACGTAGGAGAAAAAAACACAAGTTTCAGAAGGATACACACTCTATGATATATTTATACAAAGTTTTAAACTATGCGATTCTACCATATGTTGTTTAGGAATACATACGTATATAGTAATCATGTAAATGCATGCATGGGAAGGATAAACACCAAATTTAGGATAGTCATTCCCTTTGCGGGGTAGGGTGTGAAGGGAAATGCAGTTGGAAAGGGCCAGGAAGCTTCAACTATATTTGTTCTTTTATTTCTGAAGATGAATGTTGTTTTCTCAATCTTTTAGTATGTTTTATATCACCATCATTTTTTACAAAAAGAGACTGGTCCTTGGTGAAATCATCAAGCGGCTGGATCTTTCTGAGTTATTTGAGCCAATAAAGCCTCAGAACTGCTTCAGCCGGTTGGAGTACGGTCTTGTTCCTACCACTCAAGGCTCCTAAGGGATTCTGTCTCCTCCGTGAAGCCTCCCTGACCACTGTGGCTCTCCGAAGAGCTTCTCTGGGCTGCTCAAAGCTATAGTGGCTTCCTCCTGCCCCACTGTTGCTTAGAGTTCTTCCTGAATTCCCTCCTGTACACTCGTCTAACCGTAAAATGACAACAATCACAACACTATCGTTTCTTGGTGCTTTCTGTGGCCAAGACGGTGCTCAACTTTCTACAGCCATCACTGGAAACCATACCTAGAGTGACCCTGTGAGTGTTGCTAACTCCATGTTGCAAACCAGGAAGGAACCTGGAGCTCAGGGATGCTACATGACCCGCTCAAGATGATACAGTGAAAAAAAGTGCTAAGCCCGTCTGTCCTCTGCCAGCTCCTCAAAGGTCTTTCCTCCTGGCGTCCCTCACTGCCACCTGAGGCCAGGGCCAACAGTGGGAGCAAACGCCATGGCAGACTGCCGGGACTGTTGTTCCCAGGGGCTGAGCCTCGGTGGCCAGGCCAGCGCAGGGCAGATGAGCAGGGCTCCCCACGGTGTAGGCCCTGCGCCCTGTGGTCCTGGGCGTGGGGCAGGGGCCACAGCTGTACCGCCCATCTGGTCGCCACCCGCGGTCAGCCACGGGCTCTCTGACCTGCTTGAGCATATGCCACCAGGTCCCACCAGGTGTCTCCGTCACTTTATTTTTCTGATGCCTGACCGTGAAACAAGAGGGCTGCAAACTATTCACAACTAGACAAGCGGGCTGCCTGCAATTCCAAGGTTCTCAGAGAAACCAGGCTCCTTTAGCCAAAGCTGTAGGCAGGACAGCAAGGAGAAGAGAGGATTCACGTGCCCTGGACGCCTTCCCATGCCTGCCGGTTCACATGCCCCAGTATTAATACTAGCCAGCACGTGGGTAAATACTCGGTATCTCCAGAGCTCTGCTGTGTGAGCTGTACAAACATTCACTCACTCAGCCTCACCACAACCCAGGAGATAAGTACAGAAGTACAGAGAGGCCAGGGCGCCTGGGTGGCTCAGTCGGTCAACCGTCTGACTTCGACTCAGGTCATGCTCTCACGGTTCGTGAGTTCGAGCCCTGTGTCGGGCTCTGTGCTGACAGCTTGGACCCTGGAGCCTGCTGTGGATTCTGTTTTGTCCTGACTCAGGTCCCTGGTGTCCCCCTCTCTCTCTGCCCCTCCTCTGCTCTCACACTCTCTCTCTCTCAAAAATAAGTACACATGAAAACAAAATTTGTTTAAATAGTACATGGGGTGCCTGGGTGGCTCAGTTGGTTGGGCGTCTGACGTCTGCTTAGGTCATGATCTCACAGTTCATGAGTTCGAGCTCCACATCAGGCTCTGTGGACAGCTGAGCCTGAAGCCTGCTTCCGATTCTGTGTCTTCCTCGCTCTCTGCCCCTCCCCCGCTAGCACTCTCTCTCTCTCTCTCTCTCTCTCTCTCTCTCTTAAAAATAAACATTAAAATTTTTTTTTAAAAAAGTAGTACAGAGAGGTTAAGTAACTTACCCAAGGTAACACAGCTAGTAAGTGGTGTGGTCATTGGATCATTCCATCCTCATGACAACCCTGTAAGGTAGGCATTGCCATCCCTCTTTTATAGGTGGGGAAACCAGGCTCAGAAAAATTAAGAAGCCAGCGTTACACAGCTAAACCGTGGCAGAAGCTGATTTCAAATCCAGGTCTATCGGAATCAGGACAAAACAGAAGACTTGGCCCCCTCCCTGAGAGGAAGAGCATACTAGCTCGCAGGGAGGGTCCCGTGTCCTTAGTCCCACATGGGTCCCTGACACAGGCCTGTGGGCACCACCAGGGGCTAGACGGCCACCCTTCACTTAGGCAGGGCTGAGCTGCTCTGAGCCATTGCATGAATTGCTTCAAAGAAAACAGAGGGGTGACAAAGTCTGTCATCTTGCATGCAAACAGGAACATTTGCCCGCCCCAACTCAGGAGAATGAGGGAGCATTGCCTTTGAGGGAGTGGGTTCTTGGTGGGGGCAGCAGAGATTGCTGGAAGGTAGGATCTGAGGTGGCCTACAGAGAGCCTCAAAACTGCTCCCCTTCCCCAACTATTAACGGCTGCCTGAAATTCCCCCTTTGGAGATGAATTTATTTGGTCGAAGGCATTGGCCTCTGTTAAAATACTGCCCATGGGAGTCTTAGTGCCATTTTCTATATATTTCTACCCAGGCCTGTGATAGGATGATACATACACCCTGTTCCCATGGAGTTGTGACTCCACGTGACTCCCTGTGGACAATGAAATGTGAGTGGGCGTGGTGTATGTCTATTCCAGAGGGAAGTCTGGCCAGCCCGGTGCACAGTCCTAGACATCTCTCCTTCCCCCTGCCGCAGTGACGACCAATGCTCCAGACGGGGTCAGGTCTAGCTACCTGGGTCCCCAGGGTAAAGATGTCAACCTCCATGGACACATGGATGAGTGAGAAATACCTTTAAGGGGTTAGCCCCCAAAATTTTGGTGTGGTTTGTACTAATAGAATAATCTAGTCCATCCTGGCTGATGCACCAGCAGGGCACATTAATCTAGTCATCGGTCATTAACACCTTAGTGTAATTTGCACAGAACCGGGACTTAGGGAAAACTGGAGCTGTTACGCCCAGAATTCGTGGTCCCCAAAGACCACCAGGGAGCCGAGTCCAATGCAAAAGCAAAGAGCCTTTATTCGAGCTAGCTCGAGCTCAATCTCCTACCTGCACCGTCGCAGCAGTGAGATACCGGAGAGAGCGAGTTTCAAAAGCACAAAAGGTTTTATAGGGATCATGGCCTTAGCCGATTGGCTGGGGAAGGGTCGTGGACTCAGCCGATTGGCTGCCAAAGTGTGGTCCCAGATCAGCAATTATCAGCATCACCTGGAACTTGTTAAAAATGCAAATGTTGGGCCTGGTGGTCACAGACCTACTGAATCAGAAACTCTGGGGGTGGGGTTCAGCAATCTGTGTTTGAACGTCTTCCAGGAGATTCTGATGCACCTGAAGTTGAAGAACCACTGTGTCTGAGGATCTCTAACATGTTTGGCCTCAGTGTATACAGAACGTTTCTCACTGGTCACCTATGAACCATTGGCTGTCAGCCTTGCTGTGCTATATAAATACCTAGCACCAAACACCATCCCCAGAGACTCTGATTAATTGGTTTGGGGAGGCGTAAAATGCTCCCAGGTCATTCTAAGCCTGGACAGGGTTGAGGGCTCCTGCCTCTGGCCCCCACCTGAGAGAAGCCCTCCCTCTTCTACTCACACTTTCCACGCCTCTCACACTCCCACCTCAGACTTCAGAAGAATGCATCAATTGGTAAGTTACTTAAGGGGAAGAGCCGTGTGTGAGGTTTGAGCAGGAACTTCTTTCTGCGGCCATGTCGGGGTCATAGTCACTAGTCAGCCGGCCTATGTCTGCTCTTTCAGAGCTTTACTGGGGGAGTAGGGATAAAAGAAGAAAAAAAAAATCTGTACTAGTGAATCTCCAAAGATGGTCCCAAATAATTCCACCCCTCTGATACACACATGTTATATCTCAGATCAAAAGTTGGAGTCTACCTTTCCTGAGCTTAAATCTGGGTGATGTTAGGAACCAGGTTGGCCAACAGAGTGAGGTGAGAATGATATTCTGGGACGGCCAAGGCTAGGTTCTAACAAGCCTGGGTCTCTTGGGACACTCACTTTTGGAACCCTCCCTCTCAGAAAGCAGCCGTCATGCCCGAGAAGCCCAAGCCAGAAGAAGCCATGCGGGTACTCTACTCACCAGCCCCAGCCGAGCTCAAAGCCAACTGGCAGCCATGTGAGTCGGTCATCTTGAACATCCAGCCCTGTTAAGCCTTCGGCCCCAGGCACCATTGGAATGTAACCACAGGAGAAATCCCAAGTGAGAAGCATCCAGCTGAGCCAGTCGGCCAGGGAAGTCGGGAGACAGAATAAGTGGCTTCAGTTACCACGTTTTGGAAGTGGTTTCTTATGGTGCAACAGTTAAATAAGTAGACATTGGTGCGTGGAAGTGGGGTGCTGCTGTGTTCTTTTTTAAATCTAAAACTTAATCTAAAATTGGCATTGGCTGGGGTGCAGGGGTGGCACAGCTGGTTAAGCGTCTGACTCTTGGTTTCGGCTCAGGTCATGATCTCACGGTTTGTGGGATCGAGCTCTACATCAGGCTCTGTGCTGACAGTGCAGAGCCTCCTTGGGATTCCCCCTCTCTCTGCCACTCATTCTCTTTCTCTCTCTCTCAATAAATAAATCAGGGAATAATCAATAAATACATTTAATTAAACATAGAAATATATATAAACTATTTGTATAAATTGATATAAATATAAATCAATCAATAAATTTTATTTAAATTGGCATTGGCTTTGGGACAAGGGAAGAGGAAGAAGCCAGAAAGGCTTGGAGAAAACCGTTGGTGAAGGCTTGATGGACAGGGAGGCAGAGCACAGAGAAGAGGCTCTTCTTCTTTTTTTAAAATATAATTTATTGTCAAATTGGCTTCCATACAACACCCACTGCTCATCCCAACAAGTGCAGAAGAGGCTCTTCGGCCTCACATGCGGTGGCAGGAAGGTGACAACACTGGGAACTTTAGTGACACTACACAGAAAATGTACTAAGTGAACTGCTGGGTTCGACGAAGGAGTTTTCCTGGTTGTGGGTTGCAAGTGCCAGCTTTTGACAAGGTCTCCGCAGAGGAAGAAAAAAGTGAACTGAAAAGACACTTCAAAACAATTTTCTTTCTTTCTCTCTCTTAATCTCTCTTTGTGAAGACTTTATTTTTTTAGAGCAGTGTTAGGTTCACAGGAAAATTGAGTGGAAGGTTGAGAGAGTTCCCGTGTACCCCCACCCCCAACATGCACAGCCTTCCCCGCCATCAACACCCTCACCAGAGTGGGACCTTTGTTATAATGATGAACCCACACTGACACATCACCAGCATCAAAGTCCACAGTTTATATGAGGGTTCACTCTAGGCACATTCTATGAGGGTTATTTTTTTATTTTTAAATTTTATTTATTTATTTATTTATTTATTTATTTATTTATTTTGGTGTTCGGTGACATTTTTTTAAAATTTACATCTAAGTTAGTTAGCATATAGTGTAACAATGATCTCAGGGGTAGATTCCTCAGTGCCCCTTCCCCATTTAGCCCATCCCCCCTAGCACAACCCCTCCAGCAACCCTCTGTTTGTTCTCCATATTTAAGAGTCTCTTATGTTTTTGTCCCCTGCCCTGTTTTTATATTATCTTTGCTTCCCTTCCTTCGTGTTCATCTGTTCTGTGTCTTAAAGTCCTCCTATGAGTGAAGTCATATGATGTTTGTCTTTCTCTGACTAATTTCACTTAGCATGATACCCTCTAGTTCCATCCACATAGTTGCAAATGGCAAGATTTCATTCTTTTTGATGGCTGAGTAATACTCCATTGTATATATATACCACTTCTTTATCCATTCATCCATCAATGGACATTTGGGCTCTTTCCATACTTGGCTATTGTTGATAGTGCTGCTATAAACATTGGGGTGCATGTGTCCCTTTGAAACAGCATACCTGTATCCCTTGGATAAATACCTAGTAGTGCAATTGCTGGGTCGTAGGGTAGTTCTATTTTTAATTTTTTGAGGAATCTCCATACCATTTTCCAGAGTGGCTGCACCAGTTTGCATTCCTACCAGCAGTGCAAAAGAGATCCTCTCTCCACATCCTCGCCAACATCTGTCATTGCCTGAGTTGTTAATGTCAGCCATTCTGACAGGTGTGAGGTGATATCTCATTGTGGTTTTGATTTGTATTTCCCTGATGATGACTGATGTTGAGCATTTTTCCATGTGTTGATTGCCATCTGGATATCTTCTGTGGATAACTGTCTATTCATGTCTTTTGCCCATTTCTTCACTGGATTATTTGTTTTTGGGTGTTGAGTTTGATAAGTTCTCTAAAGGTTTTGGATACTAACCCTTTATCTGATATGTTATTTGCAAATATCTTCTTCTATTATGTTGGTTGCCTTTTAGTTTTGCTGATTGTTTCCTTCACTGTGCAGAAGCTCTTTATTTTGATGAGGTCCCAATAGTTTATTTTTGCTTTTGTTTCCCATTTTTGCCTCTGGAGACGTGTTGAGTGAGAAGTTGCTGCGGCCAAGATCAAAGAGGTTTTTGCCTGCTTTCTCCTCAATTTTGATGGCTTCCTGTCTTACATTGAGGTCTTGCATCCATTTTGAGTTTATTTTTGTGTATGGTGTAAGAAAGTGGTCCAGGTTCATTTTTCTGCATGTTGCTGTCCAGTTTTCCCAGCACCACTTGCTGAAGAGACTGGCTTTATTCCACTGAATATTCTTTCCTGCTTTGTCAAAGATTAGTTGGCTACACGTTTGTGGGTCCATTTCTGGATTCTCTATTCTGTTCCATTGATCTGAGTGTCTGCTCTTGTGCCAGTACCATAGGGTCTTGATGATTACAGCTTTGTCATACGGCTTGAAGTCCAGGATTGTGATGCCTCTGGCTTTGGTTTTCTTTTTCAAGATTGCTTTGGCTATTCGGGGTCTTTTCTTGTTCCATACAAATTTTAGGATTGTTTGTTCTAGCACTGTGAAGAATGCTGGTCTTATTTTGATAAGGATTTCATTGAATATGTAGATTGCTTTGGGGAGTGTTGACATTTTAACAACATTTGTTCTTCCAGGCCAGGAGCATGGAATATTTTTCCATTTTTTTGTGTCTTCTTCAATTTCTTTTATAAGCTTTCTATAGTTCTCAGTGTATAGATTTTTCACCTCTTTGGGTTAGATTTATTCCTAGGTATTTTGTGGGTTTTGGTGCAATTGTAAATGGGATCGATTCCTTGATTTCTCTTTCTGTTGCTTCATTATTGGTGTATAGGAATGCAACCAATTTCCATGCATTGATTTTATATCCTGCCACTTTGCTGAATTCATGAATCAGTTCTAGCAGTTTTTTGGTGGAATCTTTGGGTTTTCCATATAGAGTATCATGTCATCTGTGAAGATGGAGAGTTTCACCTCCTCCTGGCCAATTTGGATGCCTTTTATTTCTTGGTGTTGTCTGATTGCTGAGGCTAAGACTTCCAACATTGTGTTGAATAACAGTGGCGAGAGCAGACATCCCTGTCTTGTTCCTGACCTTAGGGGGAAAGCTCTTAGTTTTTCTCCATTGAGGATGACATTAGCACTGGGTCTTTCATATATGGCTTTTATGATCTCGAGGTATAATCCTTCCATCCCTACTTTTTTGAATGTTTATCAAAAAAGGATGTTGTATTTTGTCAAATGCTTTCTCTGCAACTATTGAGAGGATCATGTGGTTCTTGTCCTTTCTTTTATTGATGTGATGAATCACATTGATTGTTTTGTGGATGTTGAACCAGCCCTGCATACAAGGTATTAATCCCACTTGGTTGTGGTGAATAATTTTTTTAATGTATTTTTCGATCCAGTTGGCTAATATCTTCTCGAGGATTTTTGCATCCATGTTCATCAGGGAAATTGGTCTATAATTCTCCTTTTTAGTGGGGTCTTTTCTGGTTTCGGAATCAAGGTAATGCTGGCTTCATAGAAAGAATTTGGAAATTTTCCTTCCATTTCTATTTTTTTGGAACAGCTTCAAAGAGAATAGGTGTTAACTCTTCCTTAAATGTTTGGTAGAATTCCCCTGGAAAGCCATCTGGCCCTGGACTCTTGTTTTTTGTTGATTTTTTATTACTAATTCAATTTATTTACTGGTTATGGGTCTGTTCAAATTTTCTATTTTTTCCTGTTTCAGTGTTGGTAGTGTATATGTTTCTAGGAATTTGTCCATTTCTTCCACATTGCCCATTTTATTGGCATATAATTGCTCATAATATTCTCTTATTATTGTTTTTATTTCTGCTGTGTCGGTTGTGATCGCTCCTCTTTCATTCTTGATTTTATTTATTTGGGTCCTTTCCTTTTTCTTTTTGATCAAACTGTCTAGTGGTTTATCAATTTTGTTAATTCTTTCAAAGAACCAGCTCTGGTTTCATTGATCGGTTCTACTGGGGTTTTTTTTGGTTTCAATAGCATTGATTTCTGCTCTAATCTTTATTATTTCCTGTCTTCTGCTGGTTTGGGGTTTTATTTGCTGTTCTTTTTCCAGCTCTTTAAGGTGTAAGGTTAGGTTGTATATCTGAGACCTTTCTTCCTTCTTTAGGAAGGCCTGAATTGCTATATACTTTCCTCTTATGACTGCCTTTGCTGCCTCCCAGAGGTTGTGGGCTGTGGTGTTAACATTCTCATTGGCTTCCATGTACTTTTTAATTTCTTCTTTAACTTCATGGTTAACCCGTTCATTCTTTAGTAGGATGTTCTTTAGCCTCCAAGTATTTGTTATCTTCCAAATTTTTTCTTGTGGTTGATTTCAAGTTTCATAGCATTGTGGTCTGAAAATATGCATGGTATGATCTCGATCGTTTTGTACTTGTTGAGGGCTGACTTGTATCCCATCATGTGGTCTATTCTGGAGAACGTTCCATGTGCACTGGAGAAGAATATATATTCTGCTGCTTTAGGATGAAATGTTCTGAGTATATCTGTTAAGGCCATCTGGTCCAGTGTGTCATTCAAAGCCATTGTTTCCTTGTTGGTTTTCTGGTTAGATGATCTGCCCATTGTTGTAAGTGGGGTGTTTAAGTTTCCTACTATTATGGTATTATTATCAATGAGGTTCTTTATGTTTGTGATTAATTGATTTATATATTTGGGTTCCCTCCAAGTTTGGAGCATAAATGTTTACAATTGTCAGGTCTTCATGGTGGATAGACCCCTTAATTATGATATAATGCCCTTTTTCATCTCTTGTTACAGTCTTTATTTTAAAGTCTAGACTGTCTGGTATAAGTATGGCTACTTTGGCTTTCTTTTGTTGACCATTAGCATGATAGATGGTTCTCCATCCCTTTACTTTCAATCTGAAGGTGTCTTTAGGTCTAAAGTGGGTCTCTTGTAAACAGCATATAGATGGGTCTTGTTTTCTTCTCCATTCTGTTACCCTGTGTCTTTTGATTGGAGC
Source organism: Panthera onca (assembly GCF_046562875.1). Taxonomy (NCBI): domain Eukaryota; kingdom Metazoa; phylum Chordata; class Mammalia; order Carnivora; family Felidae; genus Panthera; species Panthera onca. Next base: position 67,521,907 of record NC_138350.1, read on the forward strand.
ATTCAGTCCACTGATGTTGAGTGAGCACCGAAAAATATAAATTTGTTGCCATTATGTTGTTTGCAGAGTTGGAGTTTCTGGTGGTGTTCTCTGGTCCTTTCTAGTTTTTTTGCTTTTGGTATTTATATTTATCTATCTATTTATCTATCTATCTATCATCTATTTATCTCTTTATTTAGTCTTTTCTCCCCTCAGAGAGTCCCCCTTAAAATTTCTTGCAGGCCTGGCTTAGTGGTCACAAACTCCTTTAATTTTTGTTTGGGAAACTTTTTATCTCTCCTTCTATTTTGAATGACAGCCTTGCTGGATAAAGAATTCATGCTGCATATCTTTCTCATTTAGCACATTGAATATATCCTGCCACTCCTTTCTGGCCTGCCACGTTTCTGTGGATAGGTCTGCGGCAAACCTGATCTGTCTTCCCTATATATTAAGGACTTTTTTCCCCTTGCTGCTTTCATGATTCTTTCCTGGCCTGAGTATTTTGTGAATTTGATTATGATATGCCTTGTTTATAGTTGGTTTTTGTTGAATCTAATGGGAGTCCTCTGTACTTCCTGGATTTTAATGTCTGTGTCTTCCCCCAGGTTAGGAAAGTTTTCTGCTATGATTTGCTCATATAACCCTTCTACCCCTTTTTCTCTGTCCTCATCTTCTGAGACCCGTGTGATTCTGATGTTGTTCCTTTTTAATGAGTCACTGATTTCTCTAATTTTTAAATCATGCTCTTTTGCCTTCGTCTCCCTTTTTTCCTGCTTCATTATTCTCCAGAAGTTTGTCATCTATATCACTGATTATCTGCTCTGCCTCATCCATCCTTCCACCGAATGACATCCATTCGAGATTGCAGCTCAGTTATAGCATTTTTTCATTTCATTCTGACTAGCTTTTACTTCTTTTATCTCCACAGAAAGTGATTCTAATCTATTTTTGACTCCAGCTAGTATTCTTATTATCGTGATTCTAAATTCTGGTTCAGACATCTTGCTCGTATCTGTGTTAGTTAAGTTCCTGGCTCTCACTTCTTCCTGCTTTTTCTTTTGGGGTGAATTCCTTTGTTTCATCATTTTGAAGGGAGAAAAGGAATTAATGAGGTAAAAAAAAAATTAAAAACAATTAAAATTTTAAAAAATTAAAATTAAAAAATTAAAAACTACAAACAAGAAAAATAAAATAAATGATGCTAGATCCTAGGTGTGTTTTGGTCTGGGTATTGAAAGGGGCTTGATAGATTAGAGAAAAAAAGGGCAGAAAAAAAAGGCAATCATTGGAAAATTTGAAAAAATGAATACACTGAAATAGAATAAAATTAAATTATGGAAGTAAAATAGAATTTGAAAAAATTTACACAAAAGTAAAAAATATAGTAGAAAAAAATTAAAGAAAAATATTTTTAATAAAAATTTAAAATAAAAATAATTTTCTTCTCTTTCGTATTCAAGAAAAAGAAATGAAAAAGAGAAAGAGAAAAAAAAGAAAATTGAATAAAATAGATGGACCAGCAAACAGACTGAAATATGATTGAAATTATTTCGTTTTCCCCTAGAAGTCAAACTATGAAGCACTTTGTAGTCCGTAGACTAAGCAGGCGGAGAGACTTGTATTCCTGAAGAGCAGGGTTGGCTCACTTGGACAGGGCTTAGTGTAATGACTCTGTTCTCCACTAGATGGTGCTGCTTTTGCTTACTGGGGTGTATTGTTGGGGTGCTTGTAGGTGTGTATGTGCATGCGTGGGAGCAGTGAAATGGCATCACCCAGCTATCCAGTCTCCAGTATCGGAACTCTGTTCTCCCCGATCAGCAATCGTGCTCCTGTCCTTTGCCTTCGGCTTCCATCCACTCCCTGCTTTTACACTGTCCATGACCAAGCCCAGGCAGCACCTCCTTCCTGAGTTTTATCTCACATGTGGCTGTGTTTCCTGACCCCTGACTTCTGAGGGACCACGGCTTTGACCCATTCTGCCCCTCTGCTGGAGGGTCTCGCCCAGGAAAGTTTGCGGGTCCGGGCTGCTGCCGATGCCCAGAGACTGTGGCTGGGTGCCAGCCCACCCTAGAAGAAGTTCATGCGATTGTGTAGCAGCATTTCAGGGATTGTGGAAAATCACAACACACATCTGGCACCAGGCTCACCCTTAGCGACCTTGTTCCAACACCAGCGAATGTAGTTGTTCTCTGGGGTCTGCTGGCACCTTTGCCTTTGGGAGGGCCACACAGCCTCTACCAGATGTCCTCCCAGCAGGGGAACCGCCTCTCTCATGTGGCCTGAAGGCCCCCAGATTCTACTCTGCTCCTGGGGATTCGCCCTTCCCACCAGAGCACCGCCAGGTATCAGCTGTGGAGTTTCAGACTCTGCACTGCCCTTGTTTACAGTCTTAGTGGAATTTAAACCCTCTCCTTTCTCCTTTCTCCTTTCTCCTTTCTCCCTCTTTAGTTCAGTCCCTGAGGCTGTTTCCACTTTTCTACTTTCTCTCCAGCTGCTTTTTTGGGGGGATGCTTTTCCTGTATTCTCCACCCGCCCCCCCACAGTCCACCCCCATCTACATCCTCTCTCTGGATGCAGAAACAGCTCCCTGCCCTCCCTGTTTCTCTCTCCTTCAGTTCACCTCTCTGCACCATGTACCTGCTGAGTTCTGTGGTTCAGGTTGTACAGATTGTTGTGTTAATCCTCAGATCAGTTTTCTAGGTGTGCAGGATGGTTTACTGTTAGTCTGGCTGCGTCTCATGGATGTGAGACACAAGAAAAACTTCCATGCTGTTCCGCCATCTTGGCTCCTACCCCAATTTCTTGTTTAACGTTTATTTATTTTTGAGAGAGAGAGAGACAGCATGAGCAGGGAAGGGGCAGAGAGAGAGGGAGACACAGAATCCGAAGTAGGCTGCAGGCTCTCAGCTGTCAGCACAGAGCCTACACAGGGCTCAAACCCACGAACTGTGAGCTCATGACTTGAGCCGAAGTCAGATGCTTAACCAACTGAGCCACCCAGGTGCCCCACATTCTCTGAGTTTTAACAAAAGTACTGTCACCTGTATCTACTATTACAGTACGACACAGAATAGTTTCACTGCCCTAAAATTCCTCTGTCCTCCATCAATCCATCCCCTACCTCCAACTCTGGGCAACCACTGAGATTTTTAGTGTTTTAGTATCTATAATTTTGCCTTTTCCAGAATGTCATAGAGTAGGCACCATACAGTCTGTAGCCTTTCAGATTGGCTTCTTTCACTTAGGAGTGTGCATTTAAGATTTTTGCATGTCTTTCCATGGCTTGACAGCTCACTTCTCTTTAGCACTGAATAACGTCCCATTGCGTGGATGTACCAGAGCTTACTTATCCATTCACCTACTGAAGGATATCTTGGCTGCTTCCAAGTTTTGGCAATCATGAATAAAGCTGCTATGGTACAGGTTTTGGTGGACATGAGTTTTCAACTCCTTTGGGTAAATAGCAAGAAGCAAGATCACTGGATCACACGGTAGGGTGTGTTTAGTTTTGTAAGAAACCGCCAAACTGTCTTCCAAAAGTGACTGTGCCATTTTTCATGTTCACCAGGAATAAAGGAGAGTTTCCATTGCTGCACATCCTTGCCAGCATTTGGTGTCATCAGCGTTCTGGACTTTGGCCATTCTAATCGGTATGTAGTGGTATCTCATCGTTTTAATTTGCAATTCCCTGATGGCATATGATGTGGAACATCTTCTCATGTGCTTATTTACCATCTGTGTATCTTTTTTGGTGAGGTATCTGTGCAGATCTTTGGCCCATCTTGAAATCGGGTTGTTGTTTTTATTGCAGAGTTTTAAGAGTTCTTTGTACATTTTGGATCCCAGTCCTTTATCAGATGTGCCTTTTGCAAATATTTTCTCCAGGTCTGTGGCTTATATTCTCATTCTCTTGACACTGTCTTTTGCAGAGCAGAAGTTTTTTGTATTAACGAAGTCCAGTGTATCACTTCTTTTTGTAATGGATTGTGCTTTGGTATTGTATCTAAAAAAATCATTGCCAAACTCAAGGTCATCCAGGTTTTCTCCTGTGTTCTGTTCTCCTCAAGAGATTTTATAGTTTTTTTTTTTTTTTTTTAAGTAGGCTTCATGCCCAGTGTAGAGTCCCAACGTGGGGCCCAAAGTCAAAACCCTGAGACCAAAGCCCAAGCTGAGATCAAGAGTCAGACACCTAACCAACTGAGCCACCCAGGCACCAAGAGATTGTATAGTTTTGCATTTTATATTCCAGTCTCTGAATCATTTTGAGTTGATTTTTGTGACAGGTATAAGGTCTGTGTCTAAATTCATTCTTTCACATGTGAATTGAGCATTTATATGATTCCATTTTCTTTCATTTCTTGGCAGATAAATTATACTTTTGTGTTTACTTTTTTTAGTGGTTGCCCTAGAGCTTGAAATATACATTTATGACTAATCCAAATCTACTTTCAAATAACATTATATCACTTCACATGTAGCATGAGGACCTTATTGTAACAAAATAATTCTAATTCCTCCCCCCCATCCCTTGTATCATTGCTGTCATTCATTTCACTTACAAATAAGCTTACAAAAGCATATATTTATATATAGAATACATATAAAGCATACATAATCACATATATCACTACTGTTATTATTTTGAGGAAACCGTTCTGTGCTAGATCAATTAAGAATAAGAAAAATTAGGGGCGCCTGGGTGGCTCAGTTGGTTAAGCGTCCGACTTCAGCTCAGGTCATGATCTCGTGGTCCGTGAGTTCGAGCCCCATGTCGGGCTCTGGGCTGATGGCTCAGAGCCTGGAGCCTGCTTCCGATTCTGTGTCTCCCTCTCTCTCTGACCCTCCCCCGTTCATGCTCTGTCTCTCTCTGTCTCAAAAATAAATAAACTTAAAAAAAATTTTTTTTAAGAATAAGAAAAATTAGAGTTTTTATTTTACCTTCACTATTCCTTCTTTGCTCTTCCTTTCTTTTGCAGATGCAAGTTTCTAACCTATATCACTTCCCTTCTCTCTAAAGAACTTCTTTTATCATTTCTTGCAAGAAGGGTCTACTGACAACAAATACCCTCAACTTTTGTTTTTACGTGGAAGTCTGTTTCTCCTTCACTTTTGAGGGACAATTTTGCAGGGTACATAATTCTAGGTCAGGGTTTTCTCTTTTACCACTTTCAATATTTCATTCCACTCTCTTCTCGCTTGCCTTGTTTCTGAGAAGTCAGATGTAATTGTCATTAAGGTGGGTTTTTTTCCTTTGACTTCTTTCAGGATTTATTCTTAAAAAAAATTTTTTTTAATGTTTATTTACTTTTGACAGAGAGAGAGAGACAGAGCATGAGCAGGAAGGGGGCAGAGAGAGATGGAGACAGACTTGGAAGCAGGCTCCAGGCTCTGAGATGTCAGCACAGAGCACAACGTGGGGCTCGAACTCACAGACCATGAGATCATGACCTGAGCCAAAGTTGGACGCTCAACCGACTGAGCCACCCAGGCGCCCCTCAGGATTTATTCTTTATCTTTGACTTTCTGTAGTTTGACAATGATATGCCTAGATGTGATTTCATGGCATTCACTCTGCTTGGTGTCTCCTGGCTTCCTGGTTTGGTATCTGACATTAACCTGGGGAAATTCCCAATTGTTATTGTTTCAAATATTTCTGTTCCCTTCTCTCTTTCTTCTCCTTCTGGTATTTCCATTATACTTAGGCTACATCTTTTATAGCTGCCCCACAGTCCTTGGATGTTGGTGTGTGGGGGTTTTTGTTTGTTTTTATTGTTTTTGTCTTTGTTCTCTTTATGTTTCAGTTTGGGGAGATTCTACAGACATAGCCTCATGCTCAAAGATTCTTTCCTCAGTCATGTCCAGTCTATTAAAAAGCCCATCGAGCATTCTTTTGTGTATGTGAACTCTATGCCAAATGTGGGGCCTCCCATCAAACATTATTGATTTACATTACAGTGTGGACTTTTTTAAAAAGTGTATTTATTGGGGCGCCTGGGTGGCTCAGTCGGTTAAGCGTCCGACTTCGGCTCAGGTCACGATCTCGCGGTATGTGGGTTCGAGCCCCGCGTCGGGCTCTGTGCTGACTGCTCAGAGCCTGGAGCCTGTTTCAGATTCTGTGTCTCCCTCTGTCTCTGACCCTCCCCCGTTCATGCTCTGTCTCTCTCTGTCTCAAAAATTGATAAACGTTTAAAAAAATTTCTTTTAAAGTGTATTTATTTATTTAAGTAATCTCTACACCCAGCATGGGGCTCAAACTCACAACACTGAGATCAAGAGTCGAATGCTCTTCTGACTGAGCCAGCCAGGTGCCTCATCTATTACAGTGGTTTTGATCTCTAGTGTTTCTTCTAGTTCTTTCAAAGGATTTCCATCTCTCTGCCTACATTGTTCTTCTGGTCTTGCATGCTTATCTACTTCATCCATTAGAGACCTCAGTATATTCATCATAGCTATTTTGCATTCTTGGTGTGATAATTCCAACATCTCTGCTATGTGTTGTTCTGATATTTGCTCTGTCTCTTCAAATACCTCTTCTGATATTTGCTCTTGTGTTTTTTGCCTTTTAGTATGCCTTGTAATTTTTTCTTAATAGCCAGATGTGTATCATGTACCAAGTAAAAGAAACTTTTGTAAATAGGACTATAGTGACATTGTGGTGAGGAGGGGGGTGAGGAAGCATTCTATAGTCCTATAATTAGGTTTCAGTCTTTTAGTGAGTCTGTGCCTATGGACAATGAACTTCACAAGCATCTCTCAGTATTTCTTCTCCCCCTTTAGGTGAGACAGGGTGGCCAGGGCAGGCTGGAGTTTGGTATCTCCCTTTCTCCAGGTCAGTTAGGCTCTGATAACAGTTGAAGCACTTCATTTACACCTGGACTTGATTTAGATAAGAACTGGAGCTAATGCTGAATGGAGTCAAATTTTGGGGAGTCATCGGAGGGAGTAGTATGCATAGGGCAAGGACATGAGTCGTTGGGGCCTAAAGGCAAACTGTGCTCGTTAGTCTTCAATGATGGCCTGAAACAATTCTGCCCTCACTGTACAATCATACTGTGCCTCACATGAAGAGGCAGAGTCTAGTTCCCCTCCTCTTGAAAATGGGCTCGCTTTAGGGATCCTTGACAACAATACAGCAGAACTGATATTCTGGGACTTCTGAGCTAAGTCATAAGAAGATTGAAGCTTCTTCCTGGGATTCTTTTAACTCTTGCTCTTGGGATGCTTCCCCTGGAGAGCCTGCTACCACTAGACTGTAAGAAGCCTAAGTCACAAACAAAGGTCACACATGTAGACTCTATAGTCAACAGCCTCATGTGAGCTCCCAGCCCACAACATCTACTGCCAACCATGTAAGTGAGCCATCTTGGTGGTAGCTCATTCAAGCCTTCAAATGACTCCAAGCCCAGCTGCCATTTGACTACAAATTCATAAGAAACTGTACATGAGAATGACCCAGCTGAGCACTGTCAAATCACAAAATTAGGAGTGATAACAATAAATATTTATTTTAAGTCACTAAGTTTCAGGATAGCTTGTTATACCAAGAGATAACCAGACAACTTCTAATGTATGAGTCCAGAGAGCCAGAAAAGAATGGGTGCTACCAGCCTTGGGATGATAAGAGAAAGCATCAAGACACCATGAGCTAAAGAGGGCAGACAAGTACATATCACATAATAGATGTTCTGTAACACTTGTTAAATGAACAAGCCAATGAATAAATAAAAGTGGGCATGGCAAGAACAGATTTCTCCTTCTTCCAAGTCTAACAAAGGCCTGGCTCTCTTCAGCCACCAGGAAACAATTTTCTCCAAGACTGTATCCCCAGCCAGCCCTGGCCATGATGGAAGGGTGTGCCTGAAGACCTTCCCTATCCTCCCACTCTGGAAAATAAAAGAGGCTTCCTCCTCGGGGCTATGGCAGCTTCCCTCCTCCTCCTCCTCCTGCTCTGCTCCTCCTTTCCATAGTTCCCCAGTACTTTTCAGTTAATAAGCATTTCCTTTCAGCCTACCACATGTTTTTACGCCATTATAATGGACACCTCTGAAAGCCAGCCCCTCTCTAAGAGGTTGACTCTTCATTTTTTTTTATTCTCCAGCAGTTCTCTAGACCCCCACATTGACTCCAGGAATACCAAAACAAATGTCATGGGAACACAGGTCTGTTTTCTACAGGAATCCATACAGAGGAGGCTCTCAATAGGAAAAACTCTTTAACTTTCACTGAGGTTGGGGGAAGACTTATTCATTCCCCAATCACTTACTGTGAAAGCTTAAGTGAAGAAAGTACTTAGATTAGACTCTCAGTTTTTCCATCTATGAAAAAGGAATCATTGTCCCCACATCACAAGGTTACTGTTAAAAGTAAGGCAAATGCACTGAGAAAATGTTTATTTAAACTAGCACAGAGTGTGGGCCCATTGGACCCCCACTGAATGTCCATTTGATGATCCCCACCCCCATCAACATAGGAGAAAAAGTTGCAATATTCCATTCTGCGAACTTCAGACTTTGAGGTTTCTCTCTCAGCCTAGTTCAGAAGTACCACCCAAAACAGTCTCCTAAAAGAGTGCTAAGACCATGTCATGCTAAGGCATCATGAGTAAAGGAATTATTTATATGGGGTTACCACTAGAATTTCTTTCTTCTCCCTTCCCTTGTCTTTCTCCTTCTTGAAGAAAACCATGCACCAGCTGAATCAGAGATTACAGGGGGTTTTTCACGCGGAACCTGAGTTCCAATCTTCCCTCTACTCCTCCTGAGCTTTTCCAACCTCTATGCTCTCTCCTTAGCAACTCAGTGTTCCTGAAAAGAACTGAGCAGCAGCCTGAAAGAATGGGTAGAGTACTAGAAAGAGATCCAGGATGTGGTGGTTAAATTTTGCATTCACTTGACTGGGCCAAGGGATGCCGAGATCGCTGCTGAAACATTATTTCTGGGTATGACTGTGAGGGTGTTTCCGGAAGAGATTTACATTTGAATTGGTGAACTGAGTAAAACAGATGGCCCTCCTCCATATAAGTATCATCCAATACATTGAGGGTCAGAATAGAACAAAAAAGGCAGCAGAAGGGTCACTTCTTTTTCTCTGTTTGAGCTGAGACATCCGTCTCCTCCTGCCCTCAGACATTGGTGCTCCTGGTTTTTGGCCTTTGGACTTAGACTGAATTATACCACTGATTTTCCTGGTTCTCTGGCTTACGGAAGCAGACCGTAGGACTTCTTGGCCTCCCTACTGCATGACTAGTGCCTTTAATAAATCTATCTATGTATCTATCTATCATCTGTCTATCTATCCATCTACTCTATCTATCTATCTATCTATCTATCTATCTATCTCTACCTATCATCTATCTATCCATCCATCCATCTACTTATCTATCTACCTACTTATTTGTTCCATTTCTCTGTAGAACCCTAACACACAGGAGTTCTAGTGTCCAGTCTTGGCTCTTTCTTTCATCCACAAAATTGCCTAAATATGTGACAAGTTCATAGCAAGATCCTTGTCACTAGAGATATTCAAGTACAGTTGATAAAACAGCCTGGGGAGGCCTTCAGTTCAGTGAATAATTGAATGACATAATAAACTTTATCCTGATGGCACTAAAGAGCCATGGAGAAGGCTAAAGTATTTTACACTTGTTCTAAGGCTTGTTTCAGACTTGGACATGACACAAGCAAACTTTCTGTTCATAAAGATTACAACGGCAGTAAGGTGAAGAATGGATGAGGTAGGAGAGGGTGAGAGACTGGAATGCCATTAGGAAAATATATTTTTTTTTCTAATGGGACACATTAAGAAGGCCTGAACTGGGGTACTGCCCTTTCCGGCATTTAGCCCATTACTTCATTCATTCAACAAAAATTTATGAAGCCCCTAACATAAGTCAGGCAGTATTTTAAACATTGATAATTATTAGTGAGGGTGAGAGGGCTATAGACCACATTGTTTTGTTATTTAATTGTTCTATTAACTTACTCCTTGGCCAAATTAGAGTTTTCATTTACATTTTGCCCAATAAACAGGAATTGGATTGAATTGAAATAATACAGCATTGTGATAAACCTCACAGCTCTCCAGGTAGGCGACTAGGCCTTGGATCAAAGAGACAGATGTGGGAAGTCACTAAGGGCAACAAGGAAGGTTCCCATATCCCAGTTCCTAAAGTACCCACAAGTACCAGCACGTGGTCAACCAGAAGAAACAGGGCACGTCGATCTGTGTGTTTTCTTTAGAAAGTTCTCAGGAGCATATCCAGTTTGCAGAAGCCAGAGTCAGCTGAATGCTCTGGCCCCACATTGTCAGAACACCACTCCCTGCTGAGGTTCCCAAAAATATTTAGGTGGAGATTGAAACTAACCCTTAACAAAGAAAGTAGAGGAGGGAGGAAGGCTGGTTCAACAACAAAGATGGGGAAAGGAAAGAAAATTCTTCGTAGTGTTTCTAAAAATAGCTCAAGTCAACAAACCTCGTCCAAAGTTGCCCAAATATGAAAAATTAAATAGAAATCTGGTGTTGTCATTATTCCGAGAGTTTATTGGAAGGCAAATCGCATCACCTTGACTTGTATGACAGCGCAGACAGAAGACGATCTCTTCTTAAGTCTTGTGCAAAAAACCAAGTGCGACAACAGAGCTTGCCTTTGGTTTGTGAGCAAGTTAGTTTGGGGGTTGGTGTTTGCCTGCAGGAGAAGGATCAGGACAAAAATGACCAACAAAATCAAAATGGCAGTACGTTTGTCAACTGCTTTTGTTTTCGCCTTCACTTTCCACCTATATGCTCTGCTTTTTCATCTCCACTTTAGGAGAACATGGAAATGAGTCAGCTTTCCACTAACAGATTCTAGAATCTTCTTCATCTGTCATGTGGGAACAACACTGCAGTCCTGGGTACCTCTTGAGTGGTTGTGAGCATCCCATAAGGTTACCGTCCACAGGATGATTTGAAAAGTCAAAGGTGCTTTGAAAGCACAAGATATTGTTGACTTTCCACCCATCATCCACTCCCCCCTGAAACTGTGACTCCCACCCTAATACACACACCTACTTCATTCATTCATTCACTCATGCAACAAATATTTTTTTTAGCACCCACCCTGTGTTAGGCATTGTTCCAGGCACTGGGGCTATATCAGGAATAAAACATCCCTCTTGGAGCTTATATAATAGTGCAAGAAGATAGATATTAAACAAATAAATACATAGAAAATTTCAGGCAGTGATAAATAATAAAGAAAAAATAAAATACACTATGAAAACCCTAAGTCTAAATATTACTGTGATGGAAGACAGTGCCTGTGTGCATGTGTGTGTGTGCACATGTGTGTGTGCACGTGTGTGTGTGCACGTGTTGAGATGGAACATGCAGAGAGAGGAGGAGGAGGGAAGGGGAAACTGAAGACAGCAGGCAGAAGGACCATATAAGTACATGAGTGTAAGAATAATTTTGGCGGTAAGAATTGGGATGGAATCACTCTGACTTTTGGAAGAACATCGAGTCCAAGACCTATTTATTCTGTGATTCATTGTTCTGGCTTTGTCTGGACCATGGCAGGGAGAGAGTCTAGACAAGGTGCCCCATGGGGCTCAGCAGCAAATGACCCAGTTGTGGGAAGCAGAATGTGAAAGTGGGGAATTGCACCTGTCAGGGCCCCTTCCCTGTCAGTACTCACTAAAAGCTGATGTGAGGATGAAGTGGCACCTCCCTGGAATCTTCTAGACCTTCTCCTGCTCTCCAGCTCTCAGGCTTAGCTCCTCCTCCCGGAGGGAACACTGGTCTGGAAGCTCTGAAGGCCCAATCATCATGCCCTCTCCAGGAGGTGAGAGGCCGGGCTCTTGCCCCCACCCTGACCCCCATGAGACCCTCTGCTCACCTGGGCTCACCTGGGTTATGCTGCACCTACAGATCCTGTGGTTCCAATTCTGGAAGAAGTAGCTTATGAACATTTCAGGCCCTAGTGGACCCTCCATATTTAGTCACTATTATTATCATCAAATCAGCCTTCTGAGCTTCTGTCTCCTCATCTGTAAAATGAGTATCACACCAGCTAGCTCATAAGATAGATCATGAGTACCAGAAATTATCGTGTGCCACAGGCACTGTGCTACATACGTCACAAGCCTCATCCCGTTTATTTTAACAAAATTCCGTAACCACGATTATACCCATTTTACAGATAAGAAATCCGAACAGAGACAGTTAAAAAAAAAAACAAAAAAAACAAACAAAAAAAACAACAACTTGCCCAAGGTCACACAGCTGAGAGGCTATAGAGCCATGACTCAAAATCAGATTTGTCTGTCTCCAAAGCTAGTGTGCTTGATTAATGCTTCTAGAGTACCTCGGTCATAATAAGAGTACCAGTTAGCGAACTGCTAGGAAACAGGTGACCCCAAAAGTTAGTGGCTTCGGACAACCGCCATAGATTTAGCCCACAATTCTGCAGGCCAGTAATTTAGGCGAGGCTCAGTTGGCTGGTTCTTCCGGCCCTCGTCAGACTCCCTCGTGCATCCGTGGTCAGAGGCTTGGTGGCTCATACCCACGCGAGTCGACTGGCCGCGGTCTTCTACGTGGTCTCTCATCGTCCAATAGGCCAGCCTGGGCTTTTTCCCACGGCAGTGACCTCGACTTGAAACTGGCACACTGTCCCTTGTGCCCCATACTCGTGTACAAAAGTAAGTCAGAAGCCAGCCGAGATTCCAGAAGTGGAGAAATCGGCTCCACCCGTTGCCAGGAGCTGCGGCAAAAGGCACACTCAGAGGGGAGGATGCAGGGAGGTTATGACCAGAGCAGTCTATCTCAACAGGCGTTCAATAAACAGCAAGGTAGTGTCACTATCGGATATATTTCGACAATGCCCATCAGACAAACCTAGGTAACTACTTGACTGTCACTAAGTTCCCCAGAGAATTCCTTGTAGTAATCTGGACTCTTTCAGCTACAAAGGGGCAGGCCGTAACTCATCAGGAGTCTCTTTCCACCTCTGGCTCTCATTTCCTCCATGATGGCATCCGTCTCCCAAACCTCCGTGAAGTGGAAAAGATGTCACCAGAGGCTCCAAGCTTCCACTCTCCCCCCATTTAACCCCTATGCCTGAAAGGGAATGTCTCTACCCCGGCACCTTAAGGAAAGCCCTGGAATGACTCCACCTGCCTTTTCTTACTCCCGCAGAGGAATCCTTGCCTAGCTCCCTGGAGCCCCTACACTGATGTGAAGTTTCTAGGCTAAAACGCACTAACCAGATCCTAACTGTTTTCTTTTTAATGGTCTAAAGTTCAAGGGAGCTTCTCTGGACTGAGACAAAATTGCCTTGAAGTGCCAGTTGCGAAATCCTAAGTGAGAGTATTGTAAAGGGATTGAAATAAGGACTATGCAGATTAGAAAGTGCAAGGAATAAAAAACAAAACAAAACAAAACAACACATGCTAGGACAGGAAGTCGATAAGGAGAGAGGGAGGCCTTCTGCATACAGAGTATACTGGATGCTTTATTCCTGGTCTGGGGAACATCCTGGAATGGAGCCTGTGCAGAAGACTGGAGAAAAAAAAGAATTCCTGGCTTCTGCCCTAGTGAGTTTTCTTGCTTTTAACCTTGTGGTTCCCAAAATTCTGACTCAGAGAGACCTGTGCTCAAATCCCGACTACTTGAACTCACTAGCTGTGGGATCTTGGGAGGGTGATATATAATTTATTGTCCAAACCAGGATGCTTAGGAAATGGGGTGTCATTAATGATTTCACAAAGGGCGGGACACCTGAGTGGCTCAGTCAGTCAAGCGTCCGATTTCGGCTCAGGTCATCATCTCGTAGTTTGTGAGTTTGAGCCCCACATCAGGCTCTGTACTAACAGCTCAGAGCCTGGAGCCTGCTTTGGATGCTGTGTCTCCCTCTCTCTCTGCCCCTCCCCTGCTCTCTCTCTCTCTCTCTCTCAGTCTCTCTCTCTCTCTCAAAAATGAATAAACATTTAAAAAAAGTGATTTCACAAAGGGCAATATAATGTATGGTCATTCTCTCTTAAGTAATAAATATGTATTTTTAGCATCACATAACAATAAATGTAATATTTGCATCACACTTTTTTTAAAAAGTTTATTTATTTTGAAAGTCAGGGAGAGGCAGAGACGGAGGGCAAGAGAGAGAATCCCAAGCAGGCTTCGCATTGTCAGTGCAGAGTCCAATTCAGGGCTCGAACCCATAAACCATGAGATCATGACCTGAGCCAGAGTCGGGCACTTAACCCATTGGGCAACCCAGGCACCCCACTCAGCACTTCTTGTTGGACTGTGCTCAGTTCTTTACATGCTCACCACAGTCCTCTGATCTGGAAACTATTATTAGCCTGCTTTTTACAGATGAGGAAACTGAGGTTCGGAGAAGTTCATCTTACTGAGATCGAGGAGACAATATGTCTCAGGTTTCCTGTATCCATGCAGTAATGAGACCATAAGGACCCATTCAGACCGGAATATTCGGGGCACCTGGATGGCTCACTTGAAGAGAGGGCGACTCTTGATCTCCAGGTCATGAGTTCGAGCCCCACGTTGGGCGTAGAGATGACTTAAGTGAATAAATAAAAACTTTAAAAAAAAAAAAACTGGAACACTGAAGTCAGTGTCCCTGCTGGGAGTACTCATCTTGAGAAACCGTGCAGTTATGACACAGTGCTCATCCATGAACACGTGTTTGGGATTGTGCTCTGGGAATGTCCCACAGATCTTGAGGCACGGATTCTTGAGAATCATTTTGATGGTAATGAGTTTTCATCCATAGAGGATAAATATGGTATTTGAAAAGAACCCAAAGTGATTCAGGATAAAAGTGAATCATCTAAAAATATATTTTGACTTTTGGCTTCCACCTAGAATATAGAAAGCTAAAAAAAAAAAAAAAAAAGTGTCACTCCTGCCTTAACAACAAGAAAAAAAAAACCCAAATCTATAAAATCATGACTTTTCTGGAACTCATCGAAAAAAACTGAGGCCACAGGACCACATGATGAACATGAAATCTAGGGAAAGACAGACTCCCCCCAAGGAGAGACAGGACATGAGCACTGGCCCACCTATAACAGAACAAAGGAGGAAGACAAGGCCACTGTAGAAGCCAAGAAGAAGCATCCAGCGAAGATGCTTGGAGACTTACCAAGTGTGACCGGCACGAGCCCACAGATCCCCTGGGAGTTGCAGACGTAAGGGAGCTGCCACGACTCAGAAGCTCCTCCCCATAAAGCTCCACTAGGCCTTCATGGATGATTTGGGGCAAGGTGGGAGACCAGAGAAAACCTTCCTCCATGGTTCAGGGCTGGAAGAGGGGAGCGGACATGGCTGGAGGAAAGGTGTGAGACCACACCCATATCTTTCTCGAAATAAGAGACATGAAGCCACTGGGGAAGAACAGCAGCCCTATGTTCTCTAGAGCACAGGGGAAGACACGCTGAAACGGGAGGAAAGGAAAAGAGCAAAGTCTCTCCTCCCAGAGGATGCAGTCCTGGGCCTAACCATCAAGTCTCCTATTACTGGAGGAAGGTCAGGCTTACTAGGGAAGCCCCAATTCCAAGACAGAGAAAGCAGTGCCTGCCTAAGGCTGGGGCTGAGTCCGGATGACAGAGAACCTCATTCCACACCCTCCACACCCACCACCAGGCAGGCAAGAACCAAAGAACAAGTGACACTGGTCTGGACTGGGGGAGAGGCAAGAGAATGAGAAGGAAGAGGTTCCCTCTGTGCAGCAGGCATGAGGTAAAGCTGACAGTAGAGAAGAGACACAGAAAAATCTTTCTGGCACCCTAGCCCCATCCCTTAGCACACGGTGATGCTAATCAACAGAACAAATAAAAAGAAAACCGGTAAAGATTTAGCAGACCTGTGCAACACTATCGACCATCTTGACCCCACTGAGTTACTAGAACATTCCAAATGATGACATCAGAATGCACATTCTTCACAAGTGCACATGGAATATTGACTAAGATACTCCATAAAACACACCTCAACTAATTTAAAAGATGTGAAATCATAAAAAGTATGATCTCAGACCATATGGGATTGTACCAGAAATAGACAACAGAAAGGTGTCTGGACCATTCCCAAATATCTATATATTGTGCACACCACGTTCAAGCAACCAAGGAGTCAAAGAAGTCACGTGAGAATTAGGAAAGAATTGGAATGGAATGGAAATGAAAACAAAACCCATCCATTTGTGGAATGCACAGAAAGCACTTAGAGGGAAATTACAGCATGAGCTGGTCACATTAAAAGATGAAGAAAGGTCTCAATTTGAAGGAAATGGATATCTTAACAATAATGAGCATCTCAGTGCATTTATTTAGGTTTTCTTTATTTTTTTTTTTTTACATTTATTTATTTTTTGAGAGAGCACAAGTGAGGGAGGGGCAGAGAGAGAAGGAGACACAGAATCCAAAGCAGGGTCCAGGCTCTGAGCTGTCAGCACAGAGCCCTACACGGGGCTCAAACTCACAAGCCGTGAGATCATGACCTGATCCGAAGTCGGACACTTAACCGACTGAGCCACCCAGGCGTCCCTAAAATTTCTAAAACAGAGGTCTTCATGTCTTACCATTCAGTTTTGAGTTTAAAAACAACAACAACACAAATGACCTTTAAGCATAAAATAGAGCTTTTGTTTTAATATGGAGTGTATTTCAATTCAAATAAAAAATACAGATTCACCTATTTGTTTTATCAAAAAATATTCAAATAGCCACTAGAAGTGAGGCATTGTCAGTTGCTACTTATCCAAGAGGCAGAGCAGATTACCAGCCCCTTGAAGGCAGGAGAGTGTCTCTTTGACCTGATTTGAACAACCCTGAGTAGATTTTCCTACCTGGATGGGGCTCCCATGGAAGCATTTTAAAAGACTGATTATACCTCTTAGCTAAGCTTTCTTGTCCTTCAAGACTCTGCTCAAGTGACACCTTGTCTAAGAAATTGTCTCCAATGACAGCCTGTCCTCCATGCTCAGCCAGAGCCTTACGTGTCTCCCATGTCACCCTGTGTTTACCTTTATCTTAACCAGTGATTGGGGTGGATCTTAACCAGTGATTGGGGGGGCAGGGGGTTGTGAGTAGCAGACTTGAGACATAGTAACTTAAACCCTCACTCACAGAAAAAACTGCCTGAAGGCAGGCAGTCTGGTGCTGGCATGGCGGCTCCACAAAGTGATCCATTCATTCCCTCCTCTTGCTTGCTTTCTTTTTTTTCCCCCTAACGTCTATTTATTTATTTAGAGAGAGAGCGCGCGCGCATGTGCACGTGAGCAGGGGAGGGACAGAGGGAGAATCCCAAGCAGGCTCCGCACAGCGTGGAGCCCCCAGCAGGACTCGATCTCACAAACCTGAGCCAAAATCATGAAGTCATGACCTGAGCCAAAATCAAGAGTCGGAAGCTTAACCATCTGAGCCGTCCAGGCGCCCAGTCCCCTCCTCTTTCTGCTCCAACATCCTCCCTGCATGATTTTCACCCTCAAGGTCACCACCTGATCCAAAATGGCAGCTGGAAATGCAGCCTTCTGGTCCACCTTGCAGACACCAGGAGGGGCCAAGGTACCAAAAATTTCTCGCACCCTTTGTGCAGTCTTCCCCGGGCACCCCACACAGCGTGTCCACGTGTATCTCTTTGGTCAGAAGCTAATCTGGGGCCCACACATGGGTAAAGAAGGCTGGGAGGTATAACCTCTGCCCTGGGTAGCAGTGTTCCCAGCTAAGTGTCAGGATTCTGTTACTCCCCGAAGGAGAAAATGGATACAGATAGGCATCGGGAAGTTCCTGCCAGCCGCCCTTAGCACACCATGTTATAACTGCCTGGTTGTCCGCCTGTGTCATGGAAACGCGTATCCTGAGTGCCTAGAGCAGTACCTGGCATACAGAAGGCACTGGAAAAAATTTTTCACTTTTGTATTGAGGTTTATCACACATACACAAGTGCACTAACCTTAAGTGTATGTGTATCTCAAAGAATTTTCCGCGTGTGTAACCACCACCCCAGTCAAGATGCAGTCCATTTCCATGACTGCAGACAGTTCCTTCCCACCCCTCCCAGTTAACTCCTCCCACAGGTGACCATTTCTGACTTTTCCCGCCCCACTTACCTGTTTTACCTGTTCTTGAACTGCATATACATGGAATCACGTGACGTCTTAACCAACTCTCTAGGAGCTCCTAGAGTTGCACGCAATCCAGATTTTCTGTGTTAGTCTTCATTTCAAGTAGCCTGTGGTTATAAAAACATTCTTACCTTTTAGAATATTAGGTTCCTATCTGACATACTCAAATGCTGTCCATAGGCAGGATATAGTTTAATTCCCTTTGGCCTGCGATGCTTCCCACAATGAAGTTGTCTCATTCGATCTCCTTTTTACGTGACATATTTCTTAAAATGTCACCGCCAACCAGAAGCCCTCTGGTGCATTTTCAGGAGTGCCCGGGCACTCAACACGCAGTCGATGGGGCTGGTATCGACTGTGGGACATAAACAAAACCTGGCGACGGAGACAGATTCCAGGCTGGCCATCTGGGACACCTGCAGCTGGCCCAGCGTGATGCTGCGTGCCCGTCCAAACTGCCCAGCTGGAGGCTTCTCTGCCTCTGCCACTCCCACCATTGACAAGAAGGCATCACCCTCCTTGCTGGCAATCAAGCTCATTCTCTATTGGTCAGAAATGGTAACGTGGGCCCAGATTTGTTCATCGGGCCCGGCAGGACATGGCCAAAGCTTGGCAGAAGTGTAAGCAGCGGACGAAAGGTTGTCAGAGCCGGGCCTGACGGGAAGACAGTGCCTCTTTAGAGCAGAAGCAGAACATCTCCCCCATGGATGAACATGTCCCCATTCTTCCTGAAACTACCTCAGAAAGTTTGTCCTGTCACACGTCAGGCTTTGGGCTACAACCAGGGCGTTGACTGGAACAAGGGGCGGGAGGAGGGGACAGGAGGGAGTGAGGGCATAGGCGGCCGTGAGGGTGCAATCATTCCTATTAAGGTGGGGCAATGTGGACCTGTGGCAATGATGCCATTGTAGCCAGGGTGCTGGCTTCCCTCTTCCCTTCAGCCCTAGCATGCCCTCCAGCATGCCCCAGCATGCCTCCAGCGTCCCTCCAGCATGCCCCAGCAGATCCCTGGAGGACAGAGCCCAAGCCCTAGCCTCCAGCTCCAGGGCTCCCAGGTGATTATCGAGAGGCAGCCCAGCTCACCACCCAGGGCACAGTGGTAAATGGCAGGCTGGATCTTCTATTCCACATACTTCTCCTGGCCTGGTCCCGAGGCTCCCCACCCCCCACCCCATCATTCTTTCTTCCTTTTACATGTTCTAGGCCCACAACTCAATTCAGCCTTATAGAGTGAGGTTGGGAAGAACTTGCCCTGGAGTCATCCCCCCCAAAGGGCCCTCACTGGACTGGGCTCAGGGGGCCATGCCACTCAACGGGTAGCTTCCCCTCTGGATTCGTACGCAGAGAAGTACGGTTTATCCACACTTGAGCAACTGTGTGTGAATGCCTCAGAAGGGGTCCAGATGGGCCACAACACAAAGATCTTAAGGGAGATAGAGGGTACTTGGCTTGTCTCACAAGTGACTCACTCTCCTAAGTTCAACCCGGGTAATTCTCTGCACTTCTCTCACCAAAGATGAAAGAAAAAAGTTGTGTGGGTTTTTTTTTTTAATGTTTATGTATGTATTTTTGAGAGACAGAGAAAAAGAGTGTGCATAAGCAAGGGAGGGGCAGAGAGAGTGGGGGGCGGGGGGGGGGGGGGGAGACACAGAATCCGAAGCAGGCTCCAGGCTCTGAGCTGTGAGCGCAGAACTTGATTCGGGGCTCGAACACACGAACCGTGAGATGGTGACCTGAGCTGAAGCCGGATGCTCAACTGACTGAGCCACCCAGACGCCCCAGGAAAAGAAGTCTGTATCTCCTCAAGGGTATCTGAAAACAGCACAGTGCAGCTCACCTTTCAAGACTCCTCAAACCCTGTTATGGGCTGAAGTGTGTCCCCCCCCCCAACACCCCCTTCCCATTCATATGCTGAAGTCCTAACCATCCCCGCCCAGTACCTTGGAATGTGACTGTATTTGGAGAAAGGGCCCTTAAGGAGGTAATTAAGCTAAAATGAGGCCATTAGGGTGGGCCTTACCCAACCTGACTGATGTCCTTATAAGAAGAGACAGGGATACGGACACACTCAGAGGGAAGACATAGGAAGAAGATGATAAGCCAAGGGAAGAGGCCTCAGAAGAAACCAACCCTGCTGGCACCTTGACCTTGGACTTTCAGCTTCCAGAACTGCAAGGAAATAAATTTCTGGTGTTCAAGCCACTTAGTCTGTGATACTTTGCTATGGCAGCCCTAGTGAGCCGATATAAACCCTATCTCCTGTACAAAAACTTTTTTTTTTATGTCCCAATGTTCGGTTATAATTATGACAAATCTCTACTTTTTCTAAAACCGTGTATCACATAGCCATCTCCCCTAAACTTTTTCCTGGCACATTTCCATACAAACATCTCCCCCGCGTGAGAAAATGCCCCCATTCCACTGGAGACCCGCCCCAGAAAGTTTTGTCCCATGCGTCTGCGTAGAAACAGCAGCTCCCTCTCCTGGTAATTCCAACTATGAGGCCTGTATCATTCTGGGGGAAGGGTGAGTGTGCTTCACCAGGGCGCCCTGGATGAGTTTGGTTTACTGCCTCCAAGTTGCAAATCATTGTTATACAGTTTAAAACAAACAGTTAGGGGCACCTGGGTGGCTCAGTCGGTTAAGTGTCCGACTTTGGCTCAGGTCATGATCTCACGGTTCGCGGGTTCGAGCTCCACGTCGGGCTCTGTGCTGACAGCTCAGAGCCTGGAGCCTGCTTCTGATTCTGGGTGTCCCTCTCTCTCTGCCCGTCCCCTGCTCACACTCTGTCTGTCTCAAAAATAAAATAAACATTAAAAATAATTTTAAAAGAAACAGCAGTTAAACACTTGTTATATTCTTCCTTTTCTTCTGTACTATTTGTTTAGGTGCATAAAGTTCATCTTCCTGCCTCTGGATTCCCAAAAAGCAGAGCCTGAGACAAGGGCTATATTCAGGTATCTTAGAACAGGACCCCAGGAAGTAAAAGCGAGGGACAGGGGAGAAAAGCTGAGCCAAGAGAGAGTCAACATAAAGTGGCATTATGGACTTGCTGACTTTTGTGGGTGATTACCCACGAGTTCATTTGGGAAGCCATACGAGACATGTCTGGGACCATACCTCTGGGTAAAGTAGGGGGAAAGCATTTATTTACTGGCTCTCAGCCACCACCGGTCATTTCTGTTCCATGGGGAGGGGGCTAACTTGCCTGGCTTCCCCATTGTGTATACACCACAGGCACAGGCACTGAGTGGGTTCCCATGAGCCCCAAGTGGCTACATCCGAGCAGTCCTAGAACAAGAAGTGAGATGAATGAACAGGGCTGTCCAAAGGGTATGCAATGCCTTGGACAGATAGCTGTTGTAGGGCTCCAACTACAAAAACAATCTGATTTAAAAGTCTATTACAAATTTCACAGGCCTCCAGGAAATACAGTGATTTGCGGATGACAATTTGGAGTGATGGGCAGAAAATAGGTACTTACACGTTTGTTTATTGTCCTGTCAATAAGTGTGAAGTGTTTTGTGGTGTCCAGGCACCGCCTCTTCCTGTTCAGGACCGTGAACTCTCTCTTCCTGTTCGTTCCTGACTAATCATAATTGTGAGAAAAAGGTAGCAACCCTGTTATTACTTGTGATGCCACTGACTCCGTGGAACCTGTTTGCATCGAGACAATATAGACCTTCTTGCCTGTGCAGTTCCTTAATTCCATGTATTTAATGCTGGTTCCATCATTATTCATGATGGTGCATCAGCGTGGGGCCACCTGTGAATACCGGCTCCCAGGGACTCTCTGCAGGGTTGTTAAAAGGCTTCGTTGAGGTGACCATAAATTCACGGCTCACTCAGAGTATGCACGGAAATGTCCATGTAAACCCATTTCCTGGACACGCATGTTCAATTTGTCCTTCTAACTTAAAAAAAAATTTTTTTTTTCATTTACGTTTATTTATTTCTGAGAGACAATGAGACAGAGCGTGAGTGGAGGCGGGGCAGAGAGAGGAGACACAGAATCCAAAGCGGGCTCCAGGCTCCGGGGTGTCAGCACAGAGCCCGATGCGGGGCTCGAACTCCTGCAAATGCGAGATCATGACCTGAGCCGAAGCCGGACGCTCAACCGACTGAGCCACCCGGGCACCCCTGTCCTTCTAACTTTTCTAAGTAAATAGGACAGCACGTCTTCCAACCGTGTCCTCCCTGAACTCGTAGGGCCCTGATCTCTGCATCCCAGAGGGTAACCTCTTTGTTGCGTCCCCTGTTCCCTACCTTCCGTTGCTTGCCATCGAACGGAGAAAATTGGGAAGACTGTGGAGGAAAACTGAAGAGAGTGGGACAGTTCCCACAAGGAGCGCCTGTCTCTCACTCAGCAAGGCCTCAGAGTCACCTGGGAGGGCGTGATGTCACTACATCGATCAGAAGGGCTCATTGGCAATGAGGGCAGGGGTCTGGAAGTCGGAAGGGCCATCCCAGAGGACTGCCTTGTTGGAACCAAAGCGGAGATGGGCCCTGACGTAACCCCGCAGGCTTAAGTCCTGGAGCCTTGGGATAGCTAGCTGACCCCCTTGCATGGTGCACATGTACGTTACCATCTGTGAGTATGTGTATGTGAGTGAGTGTGAGTGTTGTGTGTGCAGATGTGAGTGTGCACGTGTGTATGGTGTATTTACGTATGTGTGTGGATGTGTGGACATGTGTGTCTATGTATGTGTGTGTGTGTGTGTGTGTGTGTGTGTATGTGTGTATACACCATGGGAGACAGCAGGCCCCAGGCCCATGCGGGCTGTAACCCAGTTTGGGGAGCATTACGAAAGCTTCCTGGATGGAGAGAGCCCGGTAGGCACACCCTGAGGCCTGGACCAGAGGCACAGGTACCACGTGCCTGGACCCAGGGGTGGTACCGGGTGTTGGCGGGGACTGAGGTGGCACACTGATCGCTTGGTGCCACAGGAAGCTGGTCAGAGCCCTTTGGAAGCGGTCGCGACGGCAATGGCTCCAGGAAGAGGCAGCTAGGCTTAGGCGACCTGCTCCTGTGCACCGGAGGGCCTGAAAACTGCCACGAGGGGGTCATACTCCCTAAGGATAAGGGCCTTGTCTACTCATTTTCCTATCTGCCTCACGGCCTGCAGCGCAAGACTGAGGATTTAATAATAAGCCTCTCAGTAAACACTTCAATTTATTCCACCAGTCATCGAGAAATGTTTGCGGAGGGCCTGCCTCGTATACGCAAAGCAACACGAGGCTCCGTGAGGAGTACAAGGAAACACACGACACAGTCCCGGACTACGAGAACGCTGGGTTAGCTGATTGCTCTGTTGAAGGACGCAGCCAGGAGTCCATCCCCTTCCCTAAGGGGCTTGGGAAGTGGCTTCTCAGTGGCTTCTCAGTCAGCTCGGGCTGCCGTAACTAAACACCACAGACCAGGGGTCACAAACACTCAGCCCATAGCAAGTGCCCAATATATATTAGGGGCTCAATAAATATTTGCAGAAAGAACAAATGTTCATATTTGGAGCTTCAGACTACCCTGTTCAGAGAGAGTATGGACTTCTGGGGCATCCGGGTGGCTCAGTCAGTTGAGCATCTGACTTCAGCTGATCTCGCAGTTCACGAGTGCGAGTCCCACGTCAGGCTCTGTGCTGACAGCTCAGAGCCTGGAGTCTGCTTCGGATTCTGTCTCCCTCGTCCACTCACACACACACACTCTCTCTCTCAAAAATAAATTTAAAAAAAACATTAAAAATTTAAAAAAAAAGAATATGGACTCCCGTTTGGGAACCATAGTGAAGTCAACCAAATAAGCATGTAGCAAACATCACTGTGTGCCCGCTCCTGGACTCGACACTGATTAGGACATGCAAAGCAATAGACAAGATTCATGGTCTCACGGAGCTGACGAATCCCTCTGGGGAAAGAGAGAAATCCACAGAAGACGATCAAATACCGGATAAGATGTGAGTCTGACAGCGTGATTTAGACCCTCAGGGTTACATGTCTGCGTGCCCCTCATAGCCCATCGGGCAGGCTGGTGTGCAAGTTCCCGGGTGTCTATTTAATTAGGAAACAACAAGAAAAAAAATCGGAGGTTACTTTATAGGAGCCTACAGCCTTAGCCAGACCTTACAGACACAAATAAACAGAAGGTCTCTTTGGTGCCATCAGAATACCCCTTCCAGGACCTTGTGGATTTTGCAGGTGTGAGGTATAAGGACCTTCTTTCCAGCCGCTCAGGGTTGCTATACCAGCCCATGCCGTGGCCAGCTCACCCTGGGCGATAAATCACAGCCTGAACCTATGTCCCAGCAGCGCCCCACGTTCACTATCAAAACCTACCTGCTCTCTTTCTTGTCAAATGGAATGAGAATCACCTGTTAATTAATACCAGGTGACTGAAGGGCACCCGGGGTGGCTCGGTCAGTTGGGCATCCGACTTTGGCCCAGGTCATGATCTCACGGTCCGTGAGTTCGAGCCCCACGTCGGGCTCTGTGCTGACAGCTCAGAGCCTGGAGCCTGCTTCCCATTCTGTGTCTCCCTCTCTCTCTGCACCATCCCCACTCATGCTCTGTCTCTCTCTGTCTTAAAAATAAATAAAACATTAAAAAATTAAAAAAAAAATACCAGGTGACTGAAGACGCCTGCCTGAAGGCACCCTCTGCACTGCTAGGCTTTGTCCTTCTCTGCCTGGAGAACCCCAGTTCTTGGGGAACACACTGAATGCCTTTCTCCTCACCCCGCCCCCCTCAAGACTGACTGGCAGTTTTGAGGAGGAGGTAGTCAGAGCCACTCTGAAAGGGCCACTCTAGAAAGCTCTGTCGAAAAATGATACTACCTTTCTTATTGCTTACAAAAGAAATCGATATTTTGATTCCACCATTAGAAATAAGACGTAAAATGCCAATGTTACTGATTAGGCTAATCTAAGGATCTATACGAATCATTTATAATCACAATCTTAGAAGTCTGAGGTTCTCCAGACTGGCCTTACTTTAGAAGTCCCTGGGAGCTTTCAAAATATACAGATGCCTTGGCTGTGCCCTCAAATACTCTGATATGCGGTGGCTCCTTGGACATTGATATTTTAAAAAAGCAATCCTAGATGGCTCCGGTGTATAACCACGGTCGAGAACCACAGTTCTAGACCCTTCCTGCCCTCACCCCATGGCCTTATTCATGGGAAGGCAGAACCAGAGAAAGGGCATGTGACTTGTCCAAGGTCACAATGCCAGATGGTAGCGAAGCCAGCCCTAGAATCTCAGCCCCTTGATTCCTTTTCAGAACTCTTTCCTCTCTCCACGGCTATAAATGCTGGTGACAATGCTCTCTCCAAGGATGGGTGAAAGGCCAAGGGAGTTGGCTATCTGGAGGAAGGAGGAGAAGAGCCAGGTAGCCAGCAGGAAGAAGTCACGGTCAAGTTTGCCCCCCTTCACAAAGGAGAAGGCAGTGCTGACGGACAGCCACAGTAGCTTTTTGCATAGCCTCCACCAAAGGAAGAAGAAAGTAGTTTAGTGCTAAGATTACACTTTGTGGTCATTGTCACAGCCTCCACTGTTACCAGCTTTGCATCCCTGTGAATGTTACTACAGTCCCCAAACCCAGGCACAATTCCCAGCTCTGAAAAGGCAGCGCTGGGCCTGACCTGCTCCTTTCACCTGCCCGGGGAAAATTGCCCTCGACACAAATACGGCCACTCCCAGGGGACAATCATGCTGAAAGGGCCCTGTGTCTTAGAGGCTGCACATAATACCCAATTATCCCCTGGCGTCCCCAGGGAGAGAATGGAGAGGTGAGGGTTTTCAAAAGCCAGCAGCCCTCAAGGCTCCATTATGGGGACACTCACATAGCCTCCTTTCTCCAAACGCCACAGAAGGTCATGGGGACACCGGGCAACAGAAGTACCTCTTTGGGACTTGGAGAACAGCCTCTCTTCCTGCCCTGGCCCAGCCAGAGAACCCCAACTTCCATTCCTAGCTATAGGAACAAAGATGGAGGGCGTTGATGCAGAAATTCAGTATCGCATGGGAGGTGCCTTCCGGGCCATCTCTGTGGGGGCTTTGGACAAGACCCATAGAAAAGTCCAAGCGAGGAGGGTCTGCTCTCGTCCAAAACCTCTCTGTGTTCCATGGACGCCTTTCTGATTGCCACCTGCCCCGGGCCCTCTAGGGCTTTCTCTCAACATCCCCAACTGCCTGTTCTGCTCCCCAGGCTCTGCCTGTCTTAGGCTATTCTCTCTGCTGCGTCGCTGTCTTTCTGCTGACACACCAGCAAGTCCCTGAGAGCCGGAAACACACCCTCTACTCTACTAGCTTTGCTTCCCCACAGCTACGAACACAGTGCTGAGATCACAATCAATCCAGTACGATGGATATTTCTGGATTGAAAAAGGAGACAGTTCCTTGTTTCCAAGTTTGGACCTCTGGCCTTCATTTCACTCCCTTTTTTACCACCACCAGAAAATGTTGAATTTTTGAAAATGCACGTACAGCTCATGCAAAGCATTTATTCTTCAGTCCCGCAAGTATTTGGAGCAGGGAGTACCCTGTAGTGTTTCAGACTATGGAGTCCTAAGGCCCGGAGGTTGAGTCCAAATTCTACAGCTTACTCTCTGGCTTAGGTTGGGCAAACAATTTCACCTTCTCAAGCCTCAATTTCTTCATCTGTAAAATGGAATTAATATTAGTGCCTTGGTCCTTGAATTTGGGAGAAGATTCAATGACATAATGCAGGCAGTGCTCTTAGCATGCCGCCTGGCTCCTGGTAAATGCTAGAGAAAAGTGAACTACTATTATTTATTGAGCACCTACATATCTTTTGGGCAGCGTGATGCGAGGTGCTGGGCATACGAAGGAGAATAAAGCAAGTCTATGGCCTTAAGACTTGCAACCTGGGGGAAGGAGGACCCACAGAGGATGATCAGAAGGCAGTGTTGTCCCTGCCACATACAGATCTGCACGGGGTATTTTAGGGAGCCCAGTGCAAGGAACCCAAGCAGACTTCCGGGAGGGCGACAACTAAGTGAGAGTTGGACCAAAGGGCTGAAGCGGCGTGGGGCAGGCATTGCAGGCAGAGGAAACCACGTGAACCAGAGCACAGAGCCAGGGGCACAAAACAGCCTACAGGCTGAAGTTGGGAAGGAGGGAGACAGTGTGACAGTGGCCGGCTACCTTTTCCTTTTTGCCGTTGCCAGTGTTGACGGACAGAGGTGCCTCAGAGCGAGAGATGCAGGGGACGCATGCCTCCTTGGTGTCTGTCACCTTTCCTTCAGGAAGCAGGTACGTAAAGGATGAAGAGGAACCCACGGGCTCACCTGCCTCTGGCCCGCGACCAGGCATGTGGCAATGTCAGTCCCCGCGGAGGGGGGGGGGGGGGTGGCCTGCACCAAGGCAGACCTTGCAGGAATGAATGGCACCACCACGGGACAAGAAGGGAGGCTCTGTGCTCGCCTCTGGAGGCAGACAGCCCTGAGCTCCGTCCCAGCCTCCACCTCGTGGAAACCTCACAAGCTAATATCAACTCTCCAAGCCTTTCTTTCCTCCTTTATAAAATGCGACTAGCAGGCCCACCTCGTAAAGGTCCTGTGAACCATCAGGCGTGTAGTAAGTTTCTCACATACTCAATGTTCGAGAAAAGTTCCTTGCTACGATTGGCTGTATTGTTGCCATTACCAGGATGGCCGCTGTGACCCAGTTCGCGAGTTTTCTGTACCGTGTACCAGACATTTCGATGGCTGTTGGAGACCCTAAGGCAAAGAAGACATAGCACGTGTCCTATGGGTACCTTATAGTTTAATGGCGGAAGGGCACAAAAAAGATTTTTTAGGAATGTTTATTTGTTTTGAGAACGAGAGAGAGAGGCAGAGAGAGAGGGAGAGAGAGAATCCCAAGCAGGCTCTGCACTGTCAGCACAGGGCCCGACGTGGGGCTTGATCTCATGAACCGTGAGATCCTGACCTGAGCCCAGATCAAGAATTGGACGCTTAACCGACTGACCCACAGGCGCCCTAGGGGACAAAGAAGATTTTAGGTCACAATTCAGGGGCTGGGTCCTACGGTAGTGGTAAGCACAAGAGATGTGTGGGAACCCAGAAGGGCATTTAATCCACTTTTGGGGGCATTTAATCCACTTTTTTTTTTTTTTTTTTTTTTAAATTTTTTTTTCAACGTTTTTTATTTATTTTTGGGACAGAGAGAGACAGAGCATGAACGGGGGAGGGGCAGAGAGAGAGGGAGACACAGAATCGGAAACAGGCTCCAGGCTCCGAGCCATCAGCCCAGAGCCTGACGCGGGGCTCGAACTCACGGACCGCGAGATCGTGACCTGGCTGAAGTCGGACGCTTAACCGACTGCGCCACCCAGGCGCCCCTTAATCCACTTTTAATCCAGCTTGGAGGCAAGCTGTTAATGGCTTCTTCAGGATGAGGCTCGTGAGTTGAGTCCTAGGGGATGCAAGGCAGAAACGCTATGGGGTGGAGGGAAAGAAAAAAAAATAATGGCTGAGGGAAGAACATTCCAGGTGGTAAGAACGAGGACATGATTAAGACTACTGGCGAGTCTAACCCACAGGCTATCCTGGCAATAACAGGGGGGAAGTGTGTCTTGGTGACCAGGGTTCCATCTGATTTGAAGGCTATGCCAGCACAGCAGCATTCAATAACTTGCTATGAGTGGATGTGGCAGAACATGCTGGTCGCCTACCAAGTGCCCATGCTTCCCTTCTTCCTCGACAGCAGGACTCGTGTGTGGAGTGGGACCAACGCCCAGGTAAAAATCCATTTCCCCAACTCTTGTGCAAATAGCGGTGGCCAATGAAGTGTATGCAGAAATATATACTTTTCTTACTTTTTACAACAACAAATATAAACGTACACAAAAGCAGAGAAAATAGTATCAGAACCGCCCTGCACCCTGCGCGTAGTTTATAGCTATCAACGTTTTGCTATTCTTGTTTCATTTATCCTTCCAATCCTCATGTCTTTTTTTCTTACTCTAGATTATTATTTTTTAAATTATGATTATTCTCTGCAAAGACAGCAGAGATCCCCATGTGGGGCTTGCACCCACAAACCAAACCATGAGATCGTGACCTGAACTGAAGGCAGACCCTTAACGGACTGAGCCACCCAGGCACCCTATTTCCAGACTATTTTAAAGCAAAGGCCAGAGGTTATATTATTTCCACCTATAAATACTTCAGTATATCTCTCCAAGAAATGCTTTCTTTCTCAACATAACCACAACACCAGCATCGGACCTCACAAAATTAACAATAATTCCCTAATATCATCTAATATGCAATCTGTACTTCTTCGGGAAATAGTGTTAAGGGACTGACTTGGCAGAGAAGCAAAGGTGTCTGTCCCTTTGCCCTTCCTCCCATGCCCCTGCTGTTAGGTGACATTCAGGTGGCTAGAGCCCAAGTGACCACTTCGTGACCACGAGCCAACTTTGAGATGCACTTGGAGAAGCCATGCACTCTGGGAGGTGGAGCGTAAAGAGGGGCAGAGCTGGGGCTCTGATCGACATGGAGCTACTACCCCAGCATGAGACTGCCTGATTCTGGACGTTTCTTGTTTCTCAATCTTGCTTCTTAAAAATGAATAGACTTTACTTTTTGAGCCGTTTTGGGTTTACAGAAGAATCAAGCAGGAAGTACAGAGTTCCCATATCTGCCCTCCCCCACAGTTTCCCCCGTTAGTAACATCTTGCATTTGTTATAATTGATGAACTGATATCGCTCTATTGTTATTAACTCAAACTCACCGTTTAGAGTTCACTCTTGAAGGGGGACATTCTATAGGTTTTGACATATATATAATGACTTGCATCTGCTATTATAGCATCATATGGAGAAGTTTCGCTGCCCTAAAAGCTCCCCCCACCCCTTTTTAGGGATGAGTAGATGCTCCAAAACCATTGATCTTTTTATTGTTTTCCTGTAGTTTTGCCTTTTCCAGAATGTCATATAGCTGGAATCATCTGGCCTTATCCGATCGGCTTCCTTCACTGAACAATATATATTTAAGGTTTCTTCATATCTTTCTCGATAGCTCATTTCTTTTTGGCGCTGAATGATCATCCATTGCCTGGATGTACCACAGTTTATTTATCCGTTCACCTCCTGAAGGACATCTTGGTGGCTTCCAAGTTTTCCCAATTATGAATAAAGCTGCTATAAACATCCATGTGCGGGTTTTTGTGTGGACATAAGTTTTCAGTTCTTTTGGGTAAATACCAAGGAACATGATTGCTCGATCACATGGGAAGGGTATGTTTAGTTCTGTAAGAAGCTGCCAAACTGTCTTCCAAAGTGGCTGTACCAACTTTTTCTTTTAATGTGAGGGAAACATCCCTATCATTTCTGAGACTGCTGTAACTTGGGTCGCTGTTATTCGCAGCTGAATGCAATTCCTCACTGATACACCGGGAAGGTGCCTGCTGAGTGCTGATTACCTGGACAGAAAGCTTCTACCAACACACAAGGTGTCATCTCAGCCAAAAAAGCCAGTAGTAACTGCTTATCTAGCCATGTGTTATTTTCCACTGACATTTCTCCTTCTTTTTCATGAGAAGGTCAGGAGAGTCTGCCAAGTGCATAACAAATCCGTGGTTCTCTCCTCTTCTAGCTCTCTCCTAGCATTAGCAATACAAGAAAAAGATTCCAGCTTGTCCTGGCTTGTTATTTCTGTCTTGTTAAGGAGTTTTCAAGTGATTCCTTCTTCTGGTGGGTGCTTACAAACCATTTGCTTAATAAGCCATTCCACATGTCTTTTGGCATTTCTCTGGTCCTTCACAATGTCACCAAGATTAAGGATAGTGGTTTAATAGTTGAGTCTACAAATCTTTTTGTAGTTGGAATCCTCAAATGCTGAAGTGAGCAAATACTCCCCACTATGATTACCCGGTAATCAAAATCATTTTAGCAACTTGATTTGGCTTCGTGCTGTGCAATAGTTGTGTTCTGGGGGAGCTATATATACATCACATTGTTATAAATTAATTCCTGTTTTAAGTGAATGGGGAAAACTTGTCACAGAAGAGGATAATTCAGCGAATCTTTCTGTAAAGCAAATAATTCCACCATATGAATAATCCCCCTCTAATTTAGCTCTCTATGAATATGAGATGTTCAAATATTGAGGGTTTTTTTTTTTTACATATGGAGATTATAGCTGAACATTTGGTTGTATTCAATTCCTTTTTTCTCTTCCACATTTATTTTCATTATTGTCTTCATTGTTGTTTGTTGGCGTCACCAGGAAAGGCACTAAATTTTAGAAATATATGAAAAGAACTGCATTACTAGAGGTTGTCTTGTCCCTCCAGAAGCAGATCTTGTTTGGTGTTGAGGAATCTTATAACCTCCTTCAATGTCCACCTTCAGTGGTATATAATAATGACTTGCTTATTTGGGCAAGTCATTTGCCTTGGGCAAATCATCAATTATAGAACCTCTCTGGGTCTCAGTTTCTTCATCTGTAATATGGGAATGATAGAACTAGGGTAAGAATCAAATGAAATAAGTAACATAGACTGCTGTGATGGTTAATTTCATGTGTCGACTCCACTCGGCTAAGGGACGCTCAGAGAGCTGGTGAAACATTACTTCCAGGTGTGCCTGTAAGGATGTCCCCAGAAAATAGTAGCATTTGATTTAGTAGACTGAGTAGAAAGTGATCCTCACCAATGTGGGAGGGCATGATCCAATCTTCTAAGGGCTTGAAGAGAATAAAAAGGCAGAGGAATGGAGAATTCTGTCTCTGCTTGAGCTTGGACGTCCATCTGTCCCTGCCCTTGAACATCAGTGTTCCTGCCTCCCAGGCCTTCAGACTTGGACTGAATTATACCACTGGGTTTCCTGGGTCTCCAGCTTGTAGAGGACAGATCCTGGGACTTCTCAGTCTCTATAATTGTGTGAGCCAATTCCTATAATAAATCTCTTTGTCTCTTTCCCACTGTATGTGTATGTGTATATCATATATATATATATAGTACATATATGTACATATATGTGTGTATCTTTACATATGTATATTCTGTGTATGTATTTATATGTGTGTCTATATGTATGTGTATATATGTGTGTGTATACACACACACACACACACACACACACACACGCACACACACACAATTGGTTCTCTTTCTCTGGAGAGCCCTAATACCAAATATGAGTACTGACCACATACAGTGTGTTCAGTCACTGTCAGCTATTATAATTGCTGTTGGTAGAAGTGTTGTTAGGGGCGCCTGGGTGGCTCAGTTGGTTGGGCCTCTGACTTCGGCTCAGGTCATGATCTCGCGGTCCATGAGTTCGAGCCCCACGTCGGGCTCTGTGCTGACAGCTTGGAGCCTGGAGCCTGCTTCTGATTCTGTGTCTCCCTCTCTCTGGCCCTCCCCCACTCACGCTTTGTCTCACTCTCTCTCTCAGAAATAAATAAACATTTAAAAAAAAAAAAAGAAGTGTTGTTAAATGGTGGGATTAGATAGGCCCTCTCCTTCAAAGATAACTGTGATCACCTCACACCCATTAGGATGGCCACTATCAAAGAGAAAAAAAAAACAGCACGTTAAAAAAATTTTTTTTAACGTTTATTCAGTTTTGAGAGAGATAGAGCATGCGAGAGTCAGGGGTGGGCAGAGAGAGTGGGGGGCAGAAGATCTGATGCAAGCCCATCCCAGGGATTGAACTCACAAACCATGAGATCATGACCTGAGCCAGAATCAGATGCTTAACTGACTGAGCCACACAGGTACCCCAAACGGCAAATGTTTTTTAATAAACGTTGGCAAGAATGTGGAGAAATTGGAATCCTTACGCATTGTTGGTGGGAAAGTCAAATGGTGCAGCGACCATAAAAAATGGTATGGTCGGGGCGCCTGGGTGGCGCAGTCGGTTAAGCGTCCGACTTCAGCCAGGTCACGATCTCGCGGTCCGTGAGTTCGAGCCCCGCGTCAGGCTCTGGGCTGATGGCTCGGAGCCTGGAGCCTGTTTCCGATTCTGTGTCTCCCTCTCTCTCTGCCCCTCCCCCGTTCATGCTCTGTCTCTCTCTGTCCCAAAAATAAAAAAAAAATAAAAAAAAAAAAAAAATGGTATGGTCGGCCCTCAAAAAACTAAAAATAGAATCACCATATGATCCAGCAATCCCACTTCTGGGTGTATGCCCCAAAAAATTGAAAGCAAGGACTCAAAGAGATTATTTGTACATCCGTGCTCATCACAGAGCTATTCACAAGAGCCAAAAGGTGGAAGCAATCCAACTGTCCATCACTGTATGAATGGATAAGCAAAATGTAGTATATACACACAATGGAATGTTATTCACCTTTAAAAAGGAAGAAAATTCTGCATAGGTTGCAACATGAATGAACCTTGAATGAATGAACGTCACGTCAAGTGAAATAAGCCAGTCATAGAAGGACGAACACTGTAGGTTTCCACTTATGTGAGTCCTATGGAGTAGTTAAATTCATGGAGATAGCGGAATGGTGATTACCAGAGGTTGGGAGCGGGGGGCGGGGAAGGGATGAGGAGTTCTTATTTCATGGGTATAGAGTTTCTATTTGGCAAAATGAAGAGTTCTGAGGATGGATAGTGGCCACACAACAACGTGAATGTACTTAGCGTCACTGAATTTTACATACAAAAACAGTTAAGATGGTACATTTTATGTTGTATGTGTTTTACTATCATTTTTAAAAGCTAAAAAAAATGGGGGTGCCTGGGTGGCTCAGCTGGTTGAGCGTCCAACTTCAACCCAGGTCATGATCGTGCTGTTCGTGGGCTCGAATCCTGCATCAGATTCTGTGCTAACAGCTCAGAGCCTGGACCCTGCTTCAGATTTTCTGTCTCCCTCTCTCTGCCCCTCCCCTGCTCATTCTCTGTCTCTCTCTCTCAAAAATAGATAAACATTAAAACAATTTTTTTTTTTAATTTAAGAAGTGGAGGAGAAAACCCCTGTAATTCCATACTTGGGGGGTTTCCATAGCTAGGAAATGGGGATATATCGGGTGGAAGGAGAGAGTAGGGAATGGAGAAGCAGACCACGAGGACAACCTGGAATGTTCTTTCGGGGAAATGAACGCCTGCCATAGCTGACCTGCTTGCATTTTGCAAGTATCCTTGAAGCTAATTCCACGGCCCAGTGGCTTCATGAAGCACAGCATAGGTTAAGACCTGTATCTGGGTAACTATAGCTTCCAGAGCTAGGCCCTGCCCAAGAGGCTGGGATTCAAAAATTACAACTCAATCGAGAGCAAAAGAAGGGTTCACTAGTGCTGGCTGAGTAATTAAATTACAAGGTGATTATTAGTCTGCTCAGGCAAAAATATTACATCTGAGTACTTTAAGTAGCCTAAAACTAAAACTCCTCCCAGGAAAAAAAAAAAAAAAAAAAAAAACCTCACTAAATTAATGCCATTTTCTACCAATTACAGATGCCCTCCAGTGACTACAAGGTTGCCATGGCAACATGCCCGCTGAAAGGGTATGTTTGATAAGGCCTGAAATAAAGTATTGCAGAAAAGGAACATTTCACCTCTTATCTCTGTGTCAGACCAAAATTGTTTTCCAGGATGGGGGACAGGCCAACTGTCCCCAGTCTGCTCCTCTTTCTTCTGTGGCCCATCTGAGGTTCCAGACTGGCCAACCCTGCAGGGAGAAGGGCATCCCCAACATCTCCCCATGTAGCTCCCTTCCCCTGGGATGGCCTCCAATTCAACGTCAGCCAAATGGCACCTTTCCCTGTTTTTCTGAAAGCTTCCTCCGCTACCTCCTCCAAGCAGGCTTCCCTGATGAACTGGCAGTCCAGTGATCTCTAGACCAGATTCAATTCCATTGCTTAGCTCTGTCCATTTTAGATTTTACAGAAGTTCTTTTAAAACTTCGGCAGAGTCCCTATTTGGGCTTAAGATGGAACAAAATAAATTGAAGGGTGTCTTACGCTCTTTATTCAAGTATCGAACTTGATCAAAATCAGCCAACGCCTGGGAAGGTGGTCATAGCCAATAACGCTGCGAACCACACTAATAACCATAGACGCATTCCAGAAAAGTTGCTGGCAAAGCACAATTTGTCAATGAGATCTGATGTCGGATGCACCAGATGAGCTCTATTTAAAGAAACTATGGTTACTCCTTTTGTAAGAGGGATAATCATCTCATAAAGTGTCTTTTGTGTAAACTCCTATTTTCGTGTATTAGGTATATTTTAGAATTTAAAAAGCCGTCTCAAATCCTTTCTGGAAAGAGTGGAGTATAAACAAACTTGATCATCCATTTCTTTCAAAACAGAAAAAGAGGTGGGGCGTGGGCACTGGTGTCTCCACATGGGTGAGAGAGGAACAGAAAGTCTGCTTCTAGGGCATCCAGAAGACTACTCCTTATTCCCCGGCTCTACTGACAGTGAAGTGAGGATTACTGGGTTCGTGGCTCAAGCCAGAACGAAACCCAGGGTCTGGGGCACCCTCCACTTAAAAACAAAATCTGACATGGGATGCCTGGGTAGCTCAGTCGATTAAGCGTCCGGCTTTGGCTCAAGTCATGATCTCACCGGTTCCTGAGTTCCGACCCCCACCCCCCACCCCATCCGGCTCTGTGCTGACAGCTCAGAGCCTGGAGCCTGCTTTGGATTCTGTGTCTCCCTCTCTCTCTGCCCCTCACCCACTTGCACTCTGTCTCTCTCTCTTTCTCAAAAATAAATAAACATTAAAAAACCCCAAATCTAACTGCACTCCTGAGGGTCATAGAATAAAGTCCAAATTGATCCCATTTTCATCCCACATCCCACACAGCCTATCCCAGTATAACAACAAAACACCAATAATAAGCAAAAAATAAAACCTATATTTCATTGAGCCCTTACGATGTGCAAAGTGCTTTGTATACATGATCTCACTTAATCCTCATAACAAGGTACCAAAGTAGGCACTATTATTTCCCCATTTTGTAAATTTTTTAAAACTGTTTACTTGTTTTTGAGAGAGAGAGAGAGAGAGAGAGAGAGAGAGGGAGAGGGAGAGCATGCGCACAGTGGAGGAGGGGCAGAGAGAGAGCGAGATACAGAATCCAAAGCAGGCTCCAGGTTCCGAGCGGTCAGCACAGAGCCTGACGCAGGGCTGGAACTCACAAACGGTGAGATCATGACTTGAGCTGAAGTCGGATGCTTAACTGATTGAGCCACCCAGGCGCCCCTATTTCCCCATTTTGTAGAGGACACAGAAGTTCAGAGCCCTGCAGTTGTCCAAGGCTGTCACCTGACTATAAAAGGTGGCAGCAACATTCCCACTCTGGTCTGTCTGCCTCCCGGGTCCAGGCTCAAAGCAACTCCACGTTACTAACCTCCTGGACCTTCTCCCTCCTCCTTCCCTTTGCTCACTTCTGCCCTCCTCTTGCTCATTTCCATGTATGAACCCATGCTGTCTGCCCTTCCCACACGCTTCTCATGCAAATCACACTCAGGCCTCAAAGGCAGACTCAGGTCCCACAGCTGGGAAACCTCCCCTGACACTCCGGCCGTGAAGACATCCCTTTCCATGAACGATCATTCCATCTGTATCGTATACCTGGCGTGTCTCAAGTTTTAAAATTATACTACCATTTCTGTCTAAAGTGTGTCTTTCCTTCTGAACTAAACTGTGGGATCCCGTACGCCTAGTTTAATGCACATTATTGTCTGTCCTTGCCATCCATGATCCCTAACTTAGAGCACTTTATAGGCACTAAATAAACACTTGGGTTTAAAAAAAAAAAAAAAAGGCCATTTAAGTTATTTTTCAAGCGGTGCCTATAAAGACTTTTTAATAACACAGAAAATGTGTGTTTTAAACGTTATCAAGTGGCTAAAGCTGGATGTGAACATGCATAAGCAGTGCTGTCTCAACTATTATAATTATACATAGCAAATCAACTGTTTAAAAGATGAAATATAAAAACTACTGGGGTAATAAATAAGTCAAGGAAGGAATTCAGGTTTAACTGGCTGTATCTTCATTGTTTGCTGCAATCATCTTATTACTAACAAATTGGGAAACGTGACAAACATTTAAAATCCAAGATACGATATGTGTCCCGAAATGAGCCACTGGGGTGCCAGAAGAAAGTATTGTGAAATTGATTGATATTGACTTTTGTAGTAAATATAGGCAAAATATATATAATCTTCCCTAAGAGCAAAAAGACTTTTGAACCATTAACTCATAAAAAATTTTATTACTTAAAAATATCGATTTCATCTTTATGGGGAAGTGGGTGGGGGGGATTAAGAGCCCACTCATACGTTACACTGAGTAATGTGTACAATTGTTGAATCACTATATTGAACACCTGAAACTAATATAACACCGCATGTTAACTATACTGGAATTAAAATTAAAACCTTAAGGGGCGCCTGGGTGGCTCAGTCAGTTAAGCATCCAATTCTTGGTTTCGGCTCGGGTCATGATCTTGAGGTTCGTGGAATCGAGCCCTGTATCAGGTTCCATGCTGACGGCACAGAACCTGCTTGGGATTTTCTCTCTCTCTCTCTCTCTCTCTCTCAATAAATAAATAAACAAACAAACAAACAAATACTTTAATTTTATGTTAAATTACTTATTTAAATTTCAAGAGTCTATTTTAGTAAATATAACAGCCAGTTAGCTAGATAACTGACAAACATATATTACAGACGAAAAAATATCTTTCGACTGACGAGGTGTATGAACAAAGACCATTCTTCTATGGCATAGAATCATTTGGGGCACCAGATGTACGCGAACAAATGCACACACATGTCCGAAGTCTCAGTTTAAAAGAAAAAAATACCACTCATTATAAATGCAGCGGTGAGGAAGGATGACGTTTCCTACAACTGGAGAAGAGGTGTTCGCTGGAGACTTAGAGAAGGTGGATCCAGGTGTTCTGGATGAGGGGCTGTGACTAGTCTCCTTGGCTCTGAGGTCCACAGCCCTGCCTGGACCACCCACCTGCTGGCTGTGTGCCCCCCCCCCCGCACCCCCTGCAAATTATGTCACTCGTCCTCCGTTCCTTCTACTGTAAAAGTCACCTTGTCGAAGAAATGAGGTAAAATGCTTCTTGTTGCCTGGCCAATAGTAATTACTCCATGAATACATTGGCTATTGCTTTGAAAAGGGGGAGTCAGGGACCATGGAAGGTTCAGGGCCGAACTAGTCTTCAGACATTTCAGAATAAGATTTAGGAGACCGGAATTATAAAGTAGTTGAAGAGGGAGACAGCTAGGCTAGAAAAAGGAAGGGCATCTTCAGGAGGGGGCATTCCCAGTGAGTGACAGGGATCACATTGGCCAAAACTCAGATTCGTGCTCTCGGACTGTTCTAGATGTGGGTCTTTGGATTAAGAAGATCAGAAACCCACTCAACCTAGCACAAATGAAAGGGAATTACTAGAAGGATACAGAGGCATCAGGAATCTGACAGAGGTATAATAGACTGTGAATCAGAAAACCAGGAACTGATTCTGGTATTGCTAGACATCTGTCTCTCTCTTCCCCGCTCCACCAACCCCTGCTTACTCATTTTGCACCTGACCCACCAAGGCTATACGTGGGAAAAGAAGGGGGAACCCAACAAACAAAGGTCTCTCAGCCTCTTCCTGCAGACTCTTGCAAGAGGGAATCCGATTGTCTCAGTTCATCCCCTGGAGCCCGGGCCACTTAAATCCAGGCCCGCGGTCCCTTGGATCCAATGTGTCCCTTTGATCCAAGAAGCCTGGCTGACCCTCCCAGGGTAAGTACGGCATGGTTTTTCCAGAGGGTAGCCTGACAATGAAACC
This sequence comes from Panthera onca, assembly GCF_046562875.1. Classification (NCBI taxonomy): domain Eukaryota; kingdom Metazoa; phylum Chordata; class Mammalia; order Carnivora; family Felidae; genus Panthera; species Panthera onca. Next base: position 67,560,795 of record NC_138350.1, read on the forward strand.
TATTTCTTGCAGAGATGTAGGGGTGTATCTCTGCCCAGGTCGTCATCATGCACGAGGCCACCATGTGGATAAGGAACTCATGCCTGTGAGGTCTGACCTTGAATCCTGAGGGGCTTGAGGAATGCCGGACTACTCTTGGGCTTTCTGTACTGTCCCTGAATCTTGTAAAACAAGATCTGCTTGTCTTACGCTCCCTCACGGGGTTCAGGGCTTTGTGTAATGGATGCGACAAACGCCTCCTGTCCTGCTGGAATTAAACAGCTGGAAATTCATCTTTTTTTACTTTACAGCTGCTTTTACAAGCTGGACTGCAAACTTCTTGAAGGTATCACTTCAGGTGTGGAAATAACCTGGGAGATGGTGGAGTCCAGCCTTCCCATGTTACAGGGGTGGCAAGTAGGCTCAGGGGAGAGGAACGTCACCCAGCCGGATAGGGTCACACTGTGCTCCTTGCCATGCCTTACACATGGCATGCTCCCCATAAGTACCCCTCGATTTAGTTTTTATTTAGCATTCTGCTTTTTATGAGCTCAGTCGTTCCCTACTGATACTCTCCCACGGCTAACTCCAGCCCTAGGGGATCACTTTCCATCTGCCTTTCAGACGTTGGTCCTTGGGGTTGTGTCGTGGAAGCTGAGGTGAGAGGCGTGGGTGAAACATAACCCGGCTCCATCAAGCCATTATCTCTGCAGGCCAACACCACAGTAACAGAGCACAGGCACTAGGCGGGTAACTTCCTTCCTTCTGCGGGGCCAGTGGCCGTCACCCTGACACATGATGAACCTAGTCTAGTTTCCACCTAAAGACATATCTTCTGCAGCATCTCCCAGGCCGATGCTCCGCAACAGGGATTTGGGCCACTGCTGACCTCCTCCCTGCCAGGCCCGCTTTCCTCCCGGACGCCTCCTCTGACCATGCCAGCCCCCGGAAGCCTTGCTCACTTAAAATCACCCTCGTGCAGCGTAGCACGTTGTCATTTTCCCCGATATCACGTGGGTGCCAGGCTGGGCTCCTCAGCTTCTGAAGGCAGGTAACCTCTCACCCCCACCCTGCACTCTGGTGGGCACCCACTGGGTCTTCCAGTCAATGTATTGACCGATAGAGGAAAGGCGGGGAGGCAAGGAGTAGGAATGAGAAGAAAGGAGGCCATTGCTTTTTGCTAGCACCTTAAGCAAATGTGAATTAGGAAAAGCAACTGCTTAAAACAGAATCATTCTGACTCGTAAGGTGTAGGCTATGTGGTGACAAGTCAAACAAAGGCAACTTCTTGGCAACTCAGATCTGCTGCAATAAAACCCATTCCAGCGCCCATTCGTGAACTCTGCCCCCAGCAGCAGCTCTGACCTAAGCCTGCAGGCTGGGCATAAGATCAGCTACAGAGCAGAGAAGGAAGGACGCCGGGTGAGGACCACGTAAGCCCTAGGCCTCCCATTCTGGGAAACGTGGGCCTGAGGGTCCCACAGTATCTTCCTCGCAGAGACCCCCATTCGGGCCCGGAATCTCCATCATCAGAGGCCCTTTCAGAGAGCTCTCCATAAGAAGACAAACCCGTAGGTGCTACAGGAGCAAATAAAAGGCTATCTTATCCTACATGAAGGAATGTTAATCAGACTGGAGGTAAAGAGAGACCCAGGCTCAGGTGACCCGGGGAACAGGGGGCAAGCGTGGATACGCAGGGGAGAAGCGGTGCGGGAGCCCAGCACACTGCCCACAGAAGGCACCTTGGGTGGGGTGACACATTACAGGGGGTCCTTGGGCAGCAGGGTGGGGGGGGGTGAGGGTTAAGAGAGCTGGGCCACTTGGGGGGTGAGGACTAGAACTCAGGGGGTAAGGTTCCTTGAAGACAAACCTAACTTATTCACACATGAAGATGAGTCCCGTCCCCCCCTCCCCCCCCCCCCCCCCCCCCCAGGAATCTTTCCTGCAGCACCAGGTCTGCTGGCCTCACTCCACAGAAAGAAAAATTCAGGGATCCTTCTCCCGGTGCAGAAAGCACCTGGGATGAGGAAAGGAATCAGCTGTCACAGAGCACTCGCTAACTGGCAACCTCAGCTTAAACACATGACCACCATTGGTTCTCAGAAGGCCAAGAATGGTTGCTGAATCAACTGTCCAAGGTCACCATTTGGAGGCTAGGGAGGCTGTCCAAGGTCACAGATCCAGGAAGTGCCATGCCTGCAATTCAAACCCAGGGGCCAAGTTGACTCTTGAGTCTGTGTTGTCCTCGACTGGCCCTCTGGGGCCAGGCACACCCAGGCAAACGGAGGTGTGTACTCTCCTCGGATGTTTTGCGTTCTGCACCATTGCTCGGCCTCTCCTCACCTCCGGGGTTGGATCCTGTTCTCACCTCTGGGGGTGTGATTTAAAGCAAAGGCAAGGCCAAGACCCAGACCATTCCATTCTTGTTTCTTTGCAGGTGGCATGCATATCACGCAAGCAGCAAAGCAGCATTGACAACAAAAGGTAGGCAAATGGGAAAGTGCTGAGTGGGTAGACTCCTGTACTATTTCATGTTTTGTAAACCTAGGAAATCAGTCGGGTGCTGAAGCATAAAAATAACACACTGCTTGCACCAATGAGGCGTAGATGCCAAGAGGGACAAACCAGGGGGAAGAGTCAGGTGTGCCTAAACATGTTCCTTTGGTAGGGGGGTACTGGACTGGTGCCCAGATGCTGGCTTCTACACCCCCCTCTGCTTCTAACCAAACTGCGGCTGTGTACCTGCTGTCTTCTCCTAGAAGGGAGAGGAGGACACGCCCCCATACCCTTTGGTACAGGGATCAGATGAGCCGCTCTGCAGGGCATCACTGTGGATGTGCTTTGCTTTCCTTCCATAGCTTGACTCATGCTGAGCCTGAAGCTTGGAAGACATGCTCTCTACTCAAAACAAAATCTCACTCATCCTTTCAAGGCCTGCTTCAAGCCTCACCTCCAGTGAGAAGCCATCCCAGGCTCCTTCTGCCCTCTAGACTTACCCGCCATTCCGGCCCCCACCTCCTCCCATCAATCTGCCCTCTCTGCCTTGCCAAACTGCTGGGACTTTCAGAATTTGCTTTTTTCTCTCTCATCTGGGACCTTTGTACCCTTGTAGCTTTTCTCAGATGCCTACCCCTGCCTCTGCCTTTGTTTAAAACCTCCAGGAAGCCTTCTCCTACCCCCCATCCACCCTTGATCCTGGTTGTGGGCTCCTGCTGAGGGTTCCCTAGCACTTTATGCTTATCCCTATGTTAAGTGTCGTCTTATTCCCTATACTTTCATTGACTGTGGTCCTTACACTAGACTTTGAGCTCCTTGAGGGCAGGGACTAAGGGTCTTACTTGCCTTGGCATTCCCAGACATGTCCCATCTGTGGAAAGTGCTCAGCAAATGTTATATGAATTAATAAATGGATTTCCACTGCATTATACTGTGTCACAGTTCCTCAGATGAGTCTATAAGCTCCTTGCCTGGAGGAGTGTACAGCATCGTGTATTTCTCATGAAGGCCTCTCTGTCCCAATCTCGGTGCCTGGCACATAGTAGGTTCTTAGAAAGCACTGGTGATTTGGTTAAGTGATTACTGAATTACCCACTGCACTGAATTCCCCCAGCCACCAGGTTCCCCATCGCAACCCTTAGCATGGCCAATGGAAAATTAATCGGTTGCAAAGTGCATATCTAATTACAACATCCCGCCCCTGCCACAGAGATGTTCAAATGTTAATTATAACATATGCATCTCAATAACAGACGTTAGCACTGAACGCAGCATTAATAACGCCGCTTGGACCGCCCAGTGTATACACAAAGCTTCCTTTTATCTGCCATTAGGACGACTTTGCACTTCTAGTGCGGAAGTCCTCTTCTTTAAAGCGTTCCTGCCCCCGAAACCAAACGTCTCCCTGTAAGCTTGGACCGCGCCTAAGCCCCCCGTTCCCCCAACACAGAGGTCCCCACTCAGGGCCGCGCCGCCGTCGCGGGGTGAGAGCGTTGGCCGGCGGGTTTCGGCGAAGCCAGGCTGGACTGTCTCGGCTGCCTCGGCGGCATCCCCGGGGTCCCGGCGGCGCCCCGCTCTCCAGGGCCCGCCATCCCGGGAAAGAAAGGCGAACTACATTACCCAGCAGGCCTCCCGCCGCCCTCTTTCCTTTCAAGTCTTTGCACGTGGCCGGAGGGGAGGGAGGGGCCGGGACGTCACTCTCCTACATTCTCTTTCCCTGTGTCAGAGCAGGGATCGTTTTTTTTTTTTTTTTTTTTTCCTTCCTCTACTCCCTCCCCCCCACCTGCCCCTCCCTCCCTCTTTCCCTTCCCTCCCTCCCTCCCCTCTTGGTTGGGTTTGTGCGCTGGGGCGCCGGATCCCCTCCGCTGCCGGGACGCGCGGAACTCGCGGCAGGAGTAGGCTCTCTCGAGCCTCCTCCCTCCCTTCCCCTTCCCTGTCCCCTTCCCCCACCCCCGACACGGGCTCGGAGCGGCGGCCGGAGGAACCCCGAGGTGAGCATCCCCCCGCCCGCCCCCCTCTTTTAGTCAGTACAGCCTGCGGATCGATTCGGGGACCCGCCAGGAGGGCTGCGTGACGTGCGCGTGCTGATAGATAAATCCGAGAAAACCGCCCCAAACAATTAACCCCCTTCCCCCTCCCTGCGCCCCCGGCCGCCGGGCGTCTGCGCCCATCCTCAGACCCCTTCTCTGTCGCGGACCGCACTCCACGGTCTCGCCCCCTCCCCAGGTTCGCCCCTTCCCCTCAGGGCTCCCGGCCTGAGTGGGGAGTCGTAGCCCTGGGGCTCCCGGGAGGAGGGGGCTCTCGGGGGCGCATGGCTGGAGCCCGGCTGGCGCTCGAGCCGCGCGGTGTAGCCGCTGTCATGTGCCGGGTTCCGAGCCGGGGGGAGGAAGAAAGCGGGCGTGATTGCTCTCCCTTTTGTTTTGAAGCCCGCATTTGCTGCATCAAGCAGTTGCTTTAGTACCAGCCAAACTTGCAGCTGTTCTGACCGCGCTCCGGCGAGGTAGGGAGCGCGGCCCTGCGTGGCGACTCCCGGCCGGAGGCTGCTGCGCTGGCGGCTGCCGGAGGGACCCCGAGAGAGTGTCTCCACGCAGCCCCTCCCTCCCGCGGTGACTGATTGTGTCTGTGGCAGCGGCCGTGCGAGGGTGTGTGCGCGCCCGTCACCGCGAGCGCGGGGATGTCTGTCGTCTAGACAGGCGGCACCCTCCCTCCGTCCCCGGTGAGCCCGCGGGCCGCGGGGGGCGCGGGGGATGGGAGCAGATGAGGAACCCGAATCGGTGGAGCCATTGCGGTTGCAGCTTTGGACATTCCCTACGGTGGTGATTCTGTTGGCTTTTTGTTATTATTCCTGTCGCCACGGTGTGATTGGGCCTGGGGAATAGATCCTTCAGGCGGAGCGGGGGTTAAGTTGACAGGTCTGAAAAGCTAGCTCGCGGTGGCGAGTGACCCGAACGGCCGCGGCGTGGGCTCCGGCTCGGGCTCTTCAGGACGAGGAGCAGGTGACTGTCCTGGACGCGTCGCGGGTCGTGGGGGCAGGGAGGGCAGGGGGCGGCGGTTCGGTCTGCGGCGACCGAGGTCTGCCCTCCCCCCCACCCCCCCTCCAAGGGCCGCGGGCCCCAGCCTAGGTGCATCTGGAGGAGGCGGCCCGGGGACGGCGGGTGTGACTTGGGTTATGTCTTTCCACTGACGTTAAAAGACAATTGGGGGTCGGCGTTGGCTCTTGGGTTTCGTAGAGTTTTCGGGGTTGAGGCTGGGGGGCAGGTGTGAGCCGGGAGGGGGTGCGGCGTGTAAAGGGGAGGGATGGCTGGCGGCGGCCTGTGTGTCCCTACCGGAGGAGCGAGGCGTCGCCTCCCCCGCCCAGCTGTTTGTGTGTGTACACACAGCTCTGGCACGTATGGGGGGGCGGGGCGTGGGGGGGGGACAGACCTCGGTGTAGTGGGGACACGCGTGGGCCCGACTACCCGGTGAATCGTCCCGCCAGCCCCCTCGTGGTCCCAGTTGGGCTCCTGGTCGTGTGTGTCCGCGCACGCGCGCGCCGGGTTACTTGGACAGGAGGTCCTGCGGCTGTACCACCCGGGAGCCCCTGCAGTTGCGTGTGTGCGGGGTTGGCGAGGGAGTTCCGGGCGCGCGGTGGCGCGGGAGACAAGCCTTGCGTCCCTCCGCGTCCCCGACGCCCCCTGACCCGCCGGGCTGGCAGCCTGCTCGGCCGGTGGGGTGCAGGGCTGGGAGGGGCCGCGGGCGCGCGCGTGTCGCCGCCCCCGACCCTCCCAACACGCTCGGGTTGACCCTTGCTCCGGGGCGCTCTGTGGGTGCGCGTGCGCGCGCGCCGGCCTCTGCCTCGCGGGCCCCGGACAGAACGAGCGCGCCCTGCGCACCCCCTTCCAGTTTTTCGTCCTGGAGACCGTGGGGGCCGGAGGCTGCCCTGCCCGCCCGGCCCCGGCCCCGGCCCCGGCCCCGGCCCAGCCGGGCGCTGCTGCCTGCGCTGCTACCCGGCTGCCCTGCTTGCCCGCCCGCCTCCGCCGCTGTCGCTTTCTGGGTCCCTGAGGCCGGGGGGATTATCTCCTGGGCTAGGGGCGGGCGCGCACTGGGAAGAAGCCGGTGGAGCTGCGGGCCCCGCGGCGGCTAGAGTCTCGGGAGGGCGAAAGTGACACAGCACGAGCGCCGCCGCCGAAGCCGGAGGAGAGAGGAAGGAGCCGCCCAGAGCACGGGGAGGGGCCGCGGGCTGTCCGGGCCCGGTTCCTCCTGCCCGGCCCGGGGTCTGAGCCGAAAACCTCAGGAATCCCGGCTTCGAGCATGCTCAGCCAGCGCGAGGAAATTGCCAGGCTTTCAAGAAAACCCAATTGTACAGGAACAGAATGCACCGAACAAACGTTAGCGGTGCAGTCCCCCCACAGGACGCACTCGGGTTGTCTGAGGAAACTCCCTTTGAGTATTTGAAACAGGATTCGATTTACACACAGATCGTCTCCTCTGCTGTGTCAAGTGACTGTCCTAGATAATGTACGCTGGTAGGCAGTAATTTTGTAACGCATTCTGGGGTAAGGTGTCATCGGTGATTAACAGATTGCTGTAAATAGCGTGTTTGTTTGACTTTACAGAGCGTTTCCCCCTACCCTTGAATCATCACAATTTCTTAGCAGGGTCCTGTGATGTAGGCGGGTAGTAACCCCATTTTACAGGTGAGCACACTGAGGCTCAAAAAGTGCCATGAGTCCCCCAGGGCCCCTCAGTGGGGAAGGGCTACTTTCCCCCCCTCTCTGTGATCCTGTAATTTCTCTTCGCAGCCTATGGCTTTTAATTTAAATAATGGTCATTTTTTGGGTATCTGTGTTTGAGGTTTTTTTGAGAGTAGGTCTTGGCTCCCCAGGAAGTCCTGAGCCTCAGAAAGGGGGTAAATTATAGTGGTATTTATTCTTTGTCAAAACACTTTTTATTTGCCACCAGACCTCATGAGAATAGTTATTAAAGACAGAAGTCTGCATTGCTGGTTATTACGCATCTGATAATTTGCTAATGGCGAAAGGTTATCAGCTTTGATACATCCATTATACCAGAATCACACCTGCATATAATAAATACATATGGCATACATGTTTATGCAACGCATGTCTGTATTCGTATGGGTGTGTTTGGGTGTGTTGTTCGTGGATCCAGTGTCCTTATTGAGTCCAACGTTTATTCTTTAGGTACTGATTTCAAAACCATTGGTTTAACGTGTAGATCCCTGAGAAGCCCAGGGTTCATCCCAGGTGATACTATTCCCTGCCCCCTGCATCCCCAGGGATAGGGAAGCCCTGAAAAGAGCAAAAAGCTCCTACATGCCTGTAGGTACTTTGAAGAGTTCGTGTACAGGAAGGTTCTCAGACCCAGCCTGGAGAGTTACCAGGTTTGGCCAACTAATCAACCATTCATTCACAAATATAGACTGAGCACCTCCATGTTTCTGTATCTTCAAATGCATGCAAAGGAAGTTGAACATACAGTCCCTGCCTGCCAGAAACCTATTCTATCTGTGGAGATAAATGTAGGATTTTAAGTCCAGCATATGTTTATTGAGCACCTACCTTGGGCTAGATACTGTACTCTGTTTGGGGCACACAAAGATAGTATAGTAGAAACAGCTAAGTTGTAATGCAATAAAACGAGGGATTCACAGCCTACGGGAGAGAACAAATCATAAATACTTTAGAGCACTCACCCTGGGACTTAGTCAATTTCACATATGTTGGTTGGAAGTGACTCCTGATGCCAGTTCCAATTCTAGAGCAAAAGCAGGAGGGAGCAGCAGAGGAAGAAGGGCTTTCTGCCCCTTGTTACCCTGGACTTTGGGCTTTTTGTAACCTCCCAGGTGGGCCTGGAGGTATGTCCTGATGTGGATGTTAGGCAGCTAGTGGGAAATGACCCTAAAGTCAACCAACAGATTACTCTGCTGGGCAGTGAGGAGCTGACAAGTTCTTCTCCCTGGTCCTGCCCCAGCTCTGCCGGGCTGTGATGGGCTGGGGTTGGCTATCTTCAGTGATGCGCTGTGGCTTTGGTCAAGGTCTCACTCAGGCCCTTCCTGGGTTTAGTAGTTTCTGTCTTACAGGTCTGTGTAGATGTTTTAACGTGAGTCTGCTTCGTATCTGTTCGTTCCCCACCTCGCTTCTGGGGTCCCTGACACTGTCCTCCAGTTTCATCTCGGTTTTGGGGTTCACTGCCCTTGTTTTAAGGTTCTGTTGTTTGCAGTTCAGATGATGAAGGAGGAAGCAGGAGGTGGTAGGTAGGATGGAGAGAGAATCCTGAGCCCAGAGAGAGAACAGGAGGCTCAAACAGACGGGCAAATCGCAGCTTTTGGGCATTTTCCAAATGTGGTGGCATTTCTGCATAGCTTACCCGATAAACGTGGCGGCTTCTTTTGATGCTCTTTTCGGGGGGGGGATCCTCTACCTCTCAGCCTCACGGCCTACTCACGGTCACCTGAGCTCAGTTGTTCACATTCAGGCTTTACTCTCCTGCCCTCCTGCCTCATCCTGCACACAATTTAGAACAGCACTGTGATGGGGGCCTTCTCCCTGAATTATCACCGTGCTGGCTATCGACCTCTGCCTCTTATTTCTGAATTAAACCCAGGCCAAAGCTGTGATTCAGAACAGGGGGGAAACAGTTAGGTCTTCGGATCCTAGGCACCCAGAGCTGGGACGGGCCCTCCTAATAAGCTGATCTCTGTGTGAAGGCCCCGAAACCTAGCGAGGTGAAATGACGAGCCCAAAGTCACCAGGAGCCCTTGGCAGAGTTGGACAAGAAATTCCAGATTTTGATACCTCGTTCAATCTTCTTTTTCTGTGCCTTCTGAACAAAGCGGGGTTCTTACTTGCCAGAGAGAATGCTACATCTTCTCTATTTCCTCTGGTTCTGGGAAAGGCTCTGGAAGCCCTCTCTTAGTCTTGAACTTCCTTTCCTTTGAGACTGCCCTTCCCTGCCCTATCTTTCATCTTCGGCATCCAGGAATCTGGATGAGGGCATATATTTGTGAGAAGTGGCAGGCCTGGGGGCTTTCCAGTGCACTTCAGTTTAGTCCCTTCCCTTGGCCGGGTCCTTAGGTCCCGAAAGTGTTTGCAAAGCTGGCATACATGAGCATTTTTCTAGGAAGGGGACTCACAGATTTCATTTGCCCTCCCACCCGACTCAAGTACGGACAGGAACTCCTGGTGGGGGTGGTGGGGGTAGATAGGGGGTTGCTGGGCAGTGGCCGCTGCACTTGATTTGGGTTTATAGTTTGCAAAGTATTTCCCACCAGGGATAGCATCTGCCTTTTATCTTAGCCCCGCAGAGCTGTTAGCATTATTCCCATTTTGCATACAAGGCCTCTGAGCCTCCATGGTTAGTGACGCGCCAAGTCACGGGGGGAGTTGTAAGTTGTAGAACAGGGATCTGAACCCAGGTCTTCAGACTTCAAACTCAGCGCCTAGGGCTAGGATGTCACATCGTGTCACATCATCATTACAGTTTTGTGAGTGGAGTGCTGCCAGGTTTCTAGAGCTTTTTATGTCCACTGTCGGCTCATATCCAGCATGGAGTCAGCCCCAAGTGCTGACTAACTTAGGGATGGGATGGATAAAGTATGGGAGGCGGTCTTCATGGCACTAACATGTGGACTGGGGCCAGCTGAGATGATTTTGTGGAAGAGGTGAATTTGGGAGTAGGTCTGAGGTCGTGGCGGACCTAGAATAGGTTTTCAGTTGGGGCGATGGCTCAAAAATGGTAAAGGAGAAATATGTTTGGTGAGCACAGTGGTCGAGAAAGTTCTGAGTAGCACGGTCAAGGGGTGCCTGTTCAAGCCTCAGATCAGGGAGGGCTTCCGAAGGGAGACAACACAGGCACGGAAAGCGAATGGATGAAAAGAAATTAGCCTGGAGAGGAGCTAGAAGGGGTAAGGAACAGCGTGTGCTTAGGAGAAGAGGTCTGAGGCTGTCTGGGCAAAGGAAGGGATTGCAGCAGCAAGGTCAAGTTCAAAGGTGGAGAGGCAGACAGGAGTTTCGTGAGCCCGGCCCAGGACCTTGGCTTCTAGACTACAGGAGGAGCGTGGTGGACGGGGTCCGAAGCCGAACGGAGGCATGCTGCTGTGGTTCAGAAGGGAATGCGATCTGGAGCCAGGAGGCCACTGGGCCAGTGAGGCAATGACAGGTTCCATCCAGTATCAAGTCGCAGGGGATAAGGCCTGGAGCCAGGGCCTCGTGTAGGGGGATGGAGGGAAGGTTATACATTACAAACATTTGGGGACTAAAGTCTGCAGTGGTTGCTTAGCTTTGAGGAATAAAGGAGAAGTTCCCGCGACTCCCTCCCGGCTCTCTGGCCTCACTGACAGAGGCCTCACAGCCTCTCCCCGGGTGCGAACTTGTGGCCCGGAGCTCAACACGTCTGCTGAGGTTGAGGTGAGGGGGAGGACCCCGTGAGCTCGCTGTCGGACGTGTTGAATTTGAATGGCTGGTAGGTGAGGCCAGTGGAGCCGGGCTTGACCGCACCGGGCGCAGGGGAGCAGCCCAAGGGAGGGGTGGGGGCGGGGAGCTACAGTTCGGGGAGTGAGGAAGCTCCGCTGCGGAGTGTGACCCCGGTAGACAATGGAAGACCTCTTCCTCCCATTGTCAGAGAATCCTTTGTCACGCCGGGCCCAGCCGCTGCAGCCCGGGGCGGGCGGGGATGCTGTGTCATGCGGAGGCCCAGCTGGCAGAATCCCGCGGCAGCTGAGAGCAGGCTTCAGCTGGGAGCCTTTGGAGTTGGGGGAGAAGCGTTTTCATATTTCACAGCCGTGGTGAGCGGAGCCCTGTCCCAGGCGCTCGGGCCGTGAGCCAAGGGCAGGGAGGGCCGGGCAGCCTAGCTGCTCCCAGATGTGGATGCATGAAGCCACGAAGAAGCTTTCGAGACCTGCGCAAATAGTAGAGTACGATTTCAATAGGAGAACGTCAGTCGCAGAGACTTCTCTTCCTGCCGCAGCGCATTTTTAGAGGGCCGATGCGTTTTAGGCAGAGCTCAGTGCTTGCAGCTTTGAATCTTTAGGGCCTGAGATCGTGCCTGGCTCTTGGTAGGTGTCCCACCGACATGGGTGCATCTGCAGGGATGCGGCCAGCCTTCGGTGTCTGGGGTGGGAGGTCAGCCAGGGACGGTTCCCGCGAGCAAGTCCAAAGAGGGTATCCCAGCACTGAGTGAGAATGTGTTTAGCACCATAGTGGAGTGAACATCTTGAAAATCTTCCAGTTACCAAGCACCTAGAAACGCTGTATGAAATATAACTAGCACCCTTTCAAAGAAGAGCTGAGCTCATAGAATGTAAGGGAAATCCCCAGGGAACTCCAAAGTGAGTGGGGACAGTCAGCTTGCACTTAGGCTAGGCCGGTCCTGGGGGGTGAGGGTGGTTGTGGGGGTGTGAGGGGCAGTTACTGGTCTCAGAACCAAGGGGGTTGAGCTCTGACAAGAGGAGACGAGACGGGAGTTGGGACAGAAGGCCCTCCCCAGCAGAGGCCCTCTGCCCCTGCAGAGGTTTGCAGGCTTGGAGAAAAGGATGGACTAGATGTCAGCCAGTTGGCATGGAAGTGGGGGAGGGGGAGCTTGGCGGTCTTGGCCTGGATTTGGCGTGGGGAAAAATCGACAATACCTCAGGCCTGTCAGGGCTTTGGATGTCCACGACAAATGTGGTCTAGAGTCCCCAAGAGGAGGGGTTAGCATATAAAGCCTCCAGGGGCCAGGGGCCCCCATCCCATGGCTCTAAACTCCCAGGGGCACCAGGAAGGTTCTGGGACTCCTCACCCTTCACTGACTTGAGTCTCCTCCACTTTGGAGAGATGCTGAAGGACGCAGGTGGCCTGAATGAGTGAGTGAGAAGGAGGAGAAGAGAGGCCCCAATGGGAACCTTTCTGAGATGACTACATACTTTGGGAGGTGGGTGCAGGGCTGTGAAGGGCTCTTCCTGCCCCACGGCCTTATCTCTTAGCAGAAGCCTGTAGACAAGCCCGTCCAGGAAGACCAGAATGTTCTCCCCTGCCATTTAGTCAGGACAAGTCCTCACAAAGGCTTCGGTCTGGGTTCCCCCTAAGCGTGCCCTCCGCAGATTCTAACTGCCACTGGTCCCCCAGACCATGCACTGCATCGCCTCCCCCACGCCCAGGTTCCTGGTGTTCCTGTAAACTTGGAGACGCCTTCGAGTTACCCAGTCCATCTCCTAGCTGGTGGGGGAATCTGGGAACCCTGACTATCTCGGCACTTTTTCCAGTGCTTTCTTCGACCAGGAGCATGCTGCTCTGTGAGGCAGCCCCTTCCCTCATTCGAAGGCTTTTGCTGCTGGAAAGGCCTTATATAAGTGTCAAGGAGCACACTGCCCATTCCCCCCCCCCCCCCATCACCCCTTTGGCTGTTGTAAGAGATGTTTTCCAGGCCTCTCACCATCCCGTTGGCTTCCACTGGAAGGGCCTTAATTTGTCAAGCTCTGATTCTGTGAGAAAGCATCCAGCCAATTCGCCTTCTAACTTACTGAGCTGAGAGGGAGTTTTTGCAGATGGGTGTGATATTAGCTGAGCTGGCTGCATAGGCACAGTCTGTGATGTAGAAGTTCTGAGAAGCTTTGGCTCAGTGCTTATGGGAGAAAGCACACACTGCGAGTTCCTTCCTCCAGCACCCAGGATCCATTTCAGCGTCTAAGTGACTCCGGAATCGGATGCAGGGAGCTGATGTTTATCAAGTGCCTATTATGTGCTGGGCACACAGTGCTAGGCGTTCTCTGTGCGCCTCGCTAAGTACAAGTAACTTCTGTGAGGGGGAGACAGAGAGGCAGAGACGTGGACATGCCTAAGGGTCGTTGTGACAGTTGAGCCCCAAAGTTATTCCGAAAGAATGTGTGTGGTTCCATCCGGAGTGGGTGGGGCTGACATTCCCAATGCCATTCCCTTTTAGGGCCTGCCTCCAGGGTAGGCAATGTCATGATCTCACCACTAGCTGAGAAGCCACAGGCCTTTGCCATATTCGTGGGTCCTTAGCTGAGATGCTTAGGAGTTTGAACCGTGACACGAAGAAAGCGTCGGCTGGAGAAGCCACATCTTGGAGTGTCACCAAATAGGAGGGTATTCACAATCGGAGTGTTTCTTGGAGCCGGAGCGTATCTGCCTTGGGGGCTGTCTGCCCGGCCCTGGGCGTCTCTGGTAGAACAAGGCCTTCTGCCCCTTTGCCTGTGCGGGATGGTTGGGGTCTCTGGGTTCCGTGTTGAGTTATGAGGAGCACGAGTTGCCTGAGCAGCGAGGTTGTGCCGGCCGGCCGGGTGTCCACGTAAGCACTGCCGGTTTCACACAGCACCCTACGTGGACAGGGCCCAGTGGTGAGGGTGAGGGACTCTGGGAAAGCACCCAGTTTCTCCTCTTCCTCCTCCAGAAGTTGTTCCTTATGCTCACATTCTCCCGGTTTGCCTCGAACCTCTCAGCTTAAGACTCTTACCTCAGTTAACATTCGGTTTGGTTTAGCAGATGTGCATCAGGCACCTGCCGTGGGACGGATGATTTCGGGGAACGTGGCAGGGTCTCCGCTTCCGTCTTCGTCCTGGTGGAGAAGACGGAATGGCCTCGTATTCACGTAATGTGGGGAGTACTGGGTAAGGAGAAAGAAAAGTGGGCTGAAGCAGCCCGCACAGGACGACGATAATCTTTGGTCCACATGCAGACACTTTTGAGAGTGAAAGGCGTGCTAATAATAATCCTGTTGGGATGTAGACACAAACGAGGCCATCCCTGTGCCAGTGGGGGCTTATGGCCACACGGACCAGGGATGTATGCGTGGGTCACACCTGGCTCTGATGGGTCATTTATACTGTAGGATGTTGGATGTATAGGATGATGGAGGGCAGCGCCTGCAGAGAAAAGGCAGCTGTTGCCCCAGTTTGCTTAGGGGCTAGAGAGGAAAGCACCTTCCGTGGGGACTGGGGACTCGACATGCTGCTGGGCCTCCGTTAACAGCTGCAAGGTTCTGTGATCCATTTCACCGCGATCTCGGTTTTGGGGTTGGAGGTGCAAGTTTGGACAGATGAAAACCACCTGGCTTGTAGGATGTTTTTGCCTACAGGCAAAAGAACACCGGACTGACAGGGCTTCAAAAACAAGGTGTTTAGGGGCACCCGGGTGGCTCAGTTGTCCGACTCTTGATTTCGGCTCAGGTCATGATCTCACGGTTCGTGAGGTTGAGCCATGCTGTCAGCACAGAGCCTACTTGGGATTCTCTCCCTCTCCCTCTGCCCCTCCTCCTGCTCTCTCTCTCAAAAATAAGTAAATGTGTAAAAAAAAAAAAAAAAAAAAAAAGCACCATTTAAAAAATCAAGTGTGTATAGACTGACAGCCGGAAGTCTGAAGGTAGGGGTTCTAGAGTTGGTTAATTCAGTGGGTCAGTAATCATTTCAAGGACTCCTTCTAACCTTACAGGCCACCACTGTCAGCATTTTGGCCTTTGTCCTCAGGGTTGTCCCCTCATGGTCACAGCATGGCTGCCCCTGCTCCATACGTCACGTTCTCATGTAACTGTATCTGAGGGCGGGCAGGAAAGTGAGTTTCTCCTTGTGTTTGAATTTATCAAGCATGGCAACCTTCCTCAGAACCCCCGTGCTAGAATTTCTAGCAAGTCCCATTGAAGGGAAATGTGTTAACGCTCCTGCCTCAGCTCCGCGGAGGCTGAGAGCAAGTCTTGGTGCCTTCTGCCTCGTCTACAGGAAGAGGTGAGGCTGCTTGCAAGGGGAGGAGAGTGATGGTCGGGTGAGCACTGATTAATGTTTGCCCTAACAAATTAAAAATATGATTTTATTTCCTTATTTGGGGGGTTGTCAGCCCTTATTGAGAAATAATAGTTTATACCTCAATATGATTGGAGTCATAAAAAAATGCACCCCCTGGCTCTGGCAACTGATCTGCTTCCTTTCACTATCGTTTTGCCTTTCCTAGTAATTATTATCTCTTAACCCATGGGGACTGTTGGGGCTTAGGACCCCGGATGTCCCGCGCTGCCTTCTGCGTGGCCTCAGTAGCTGCGTTCTGTGCCCCCTCCCCCCGAATAGCCCCTCTCCTTTCCCACCACTAGGGCCAGGCAGAGAACCCTGGCGGACAGAATTGTCCAGAGGCGGGGAACCTATGTTGCTGGTGGCCCAGACAGCAGGGCTAGAGATGCCTGAGGGGCTGAGGCTCCGGCCGGTCCATGGTAGACAGCGGTCACCTTTGAGAGTAGCTGTGAGGCCGAAAGAGGAAATTGCTCCTTGGTGTGGCGTGGATACCTTTGGTCCTGCAGAGTCAGTTCTCTTGCCTGTGCTGGTTCGGAACTCCGACCCTAGTGGAGGACGCTGTCTTCCTCTCCCCGGACCGCTGTCCCCTTCATACAGATGAACAGCCTGGGCTGTGGCTGCCTGCCCTGTCCCCTGGGGCAAATCCATCCCTGCAGAGCTCTTTCACACTCCACTCATCTGGTCAGTTTTGTCTTCCCCTCCACCCCAGCGCTTGGTCTGTGAATCTTTAGGGCACTTAGCCCTTGCCATCACTCCCATCATCCCTTGGGGCCTCATCTGATCTGTTCTCTGAGATCATAAGCACCTCAATACTGTCCTAGTCTGAGTCATCTGCGGATAGCTCATACGGCCTGCCACAGGGTCCGTGCTCCATGAAAAAACATTTTTTTCAAGCAAAGTACATATTTGCAGAGTGAGGAGAGGCAGCTTGCTCATTTTGGCCATCTCTCCAGATTTAAGACCAGTGCATCGTGGCACGGCATGGTGCCCGGATGAGCATTTATGGCTCTCTGCATAATCCTTCCTGAAGAGGAAGAAAGGTAATCCACCCTGCTGTTAGGGGTTGAGTTGTCACCCCCCCCCCCCCACCAGTACCTTGAATGTGACTGTATTTGGAGAAAAGACCCTTAAAGGGATAATTAAGGTAAAAGGAGGTCCTGTGGGCGAGCCCTAAACCAACACGACTGGTACCCTTGAAAGAAGAGGCGATAAGGACACAGGGGAGACGGGACACCTGGGAGGTGAGGACCCAGGGAGGAGGCGGCCATCTGCAAGCCAAGGAGAGAGGACTCAGAAGAAACCAGCGTGCTGATCTGAATCTCAGACTTCTAGCCTCCCAAACTGTGAGAAAATAAATGTTTCTCGTCCAGGCTACAACTCCAGGCGTGTGGCTCCAAAACCCGAACTTTTCTCTGTGAGCGGCTGTGTTTGGGCAGCAGGGGAGACTGTCTGTCAACCCAGGGATGGGACAGGCAGTATTTCTCCCGAAACCCTTCGGGCAATTTAACAATAACTTTAAAAACCTGACATTTGTGAGGTGCTCCAGTGATAATTGCTTAGGGAGCACTTTACTTGGGTTATCTTAATTAGCCTTCACACCCTCTCTTTTATCATTGAGAAAATGAGGGCACAGAGAGGTTAAGTAATTTACCTCAGTCACACAGCTAATAGGTGGTTTAGTCAATTTTGCTCTCATGGTGCCTCTGAAGTATCACACACGGAGATTGACAGGCTCGGCTGAGGTTTCCTGGCAGTGATCTGACAAGGTCACTGGTCTCGGGTCTGCCACTAGTGACCTGGGTGACCTTGGGCACATCACATCTGGATGTTTTCTCCCAGTAACCTCAGGGATTGGATGAGAAAGTATCTAACACCCCTGATCGTCTCACTCTGAGGTTCTCAGTGCCAGGCCCAGTGCCAGAGGTAGGGATTATATGCTCAGCATGGCCTGGCACAGGAAAGGAAAAATCCCTCTGATGTCATCCTTGGCCTCTGCCCACACCTAAGGTGGCAGCCCTGGGTCGGCCCGACTTGGCCATTTGGACCTCTGGCGTGGCAGTTTGCTCCTTCCCTACAAAATTAACTTTTTCTTTCAGAAAAAATTTTTTTTAATGCTTATATTGAGAGACAGAGCACGAGCAGGGGAGGGGCAGAGAGAGAGGGAGACACAGAATCCGAAGCAGGCTCCAGGCTCTGAGCCGTCAGCACAGAGCCCGACGTGGGGTTCGAACTCACAGACCGCAAGATCATGACTTGAGCCAAAGTCAGACGTTCAACTGACTGAGCCACCCAGGCTCCCCCAGAATTAATTTTTTCAATAAGGTGGAAATTATCTCCTCCCCGTGCCAGGGCCCATTCTCGATCTTTTAAGGAGGTGGGCTTTGAGTTAGATCCCTTGAACCGTTTGGGGTAAGTGTTGCTGGGGAGTGATTTAATGTGTTTCCTTCCTCTGGGTGAAACAAACGTGGCCTACTGCGGCCTTATTCATGCCAGAGAGAAACCAGCCACGGCGGCAGAAGCTGGGGAGCCCAGGTTGAGCCAAAGACTGCTGCATCCTTAGCCTGCTCTTGTTTCCACATCCCGTTTGACCCAGGTAGATGGCAGGTGAGGATAAAGGCCAGGACAGCGGGATGGCATCGTTCCGGGGTTCTGCAGGCTGAAGATGGGGCATAAGAACAGGAAGGAGGTTGGCTGGGCTGCCTGTGGGCACTCTCAGGGACCTGGTTTTAACCTCCGATAGCCCAGCTCCTGGTCTGTCCTCATAGGGCTTTAGTGATTTTAGTGACCTCATTAGAGGCAAGTTTACTTAACGTATCTGTAATGGATTTCAGAACCAGAAAAGTACTAAGTGTCAAGTTTCTAGTTCCCCCACGGCCTGCTTATGACCTCCATAGTTCCAGAATCCCAAGCTCTGACTCTAGCATTCAGGGCCGAGAAGAGGCCCTCAGGTCCCAGTGGGTGAATGGACACAGAGCAGGTCTGATTGCTGTGGACGCGACTGTCCATTATCACCTGGTCTGTGCTGTTGTGGGCCGCATCAAGGGTTATTATTCTCTTTATTTGTTATTCATTGATTTATTTTTTTGAGAAAGAGAGAGAGAGAAAGGGAGAGAGAGAGAATCCCAAGCAGGCTCCACCCCGTTGGCTCAGAGCCTGATGCGAGGCTCTGACCCATGAACCGCAAGAGGTTGACCTGAGCTGAAACCAAGAGTCAGATGCTCAATAGACTGAGCCACCCAGTTATTATTCTTGGTGTTCTTGGGAAATTGGCAGGGCTAATGTGCTTTTTCCAATGGGGACATTGAGGCAAGAGAGACCAAAGTGACTTGGCCAAGGTCACATAGCACACTGTCCAGTGAGAAAACAAATTAAGGGCTGGTTCTCCATTCAGTAACCACTGCCCCCCCCCCCCCCCGCCCCCCGCCGACTTCAATACCTTAAAGTAAGGCATTCAAACTACTGATGGAGTATAGGCTGATTTTCAGTTGAATATCTATGACTTACAAAAAAAAATTAAAACTTGTACAAAATTTTAAACATTTAAATGTGCACCAAAGGAAAAAAAAAGCTAGTACATGGAACCTGTGATTTCATTATTGCTTAACAGGATGCTAAGTTTAATAAAAAGTCAGGACAGGGTCAATAATAATATTACAACCAGCAGACGAGTACGACAGACAACTCCAAGGTGGTGAATTGTGGGAAAGACTGCATAAGCAAGTTTGGGTTGGGTTTATGTCACCTGGCATTAGGACAGTTTTGAATAATACATGTCCCATTTCAGCCCAAGGCTACCTCTTCTCATGTAACAAATGTGGGTTCCTAAATATTTATTCATATGAAACATTTAGATATATGATTGTGATTTGTATTCACAAAAGATGGTCATTAACTAAAGACAATCTTAGTACATATTTTTTTAAAGCAAAGAGCCCTTTTATATAGTCTCCAGTTTCTTTCAAAAGCAAATTTAGACTTTTTTTGCAAATTTAGACTTAAAAAAATTTTTTTTAATGTTTATTTATTTTTGAGACAGAGTGAGACAGAGCACAAATGGGGGAGGGGCAGAGAGAGAGGCAGACACAGAATCTGAAACAGGCTCCAGGCTCTGAGCTGTCAGCACGGAGCCCGACACAGGGCTCGAACCCATGAACCGTGAGATCATGACCTGAGCCGAAGTCAGGCACTTAACCGACTGAGCCACCCAGGCGCTTCAACAAATTTAGACTTTTAAACCATGACTTCTGTTATCCAGCATTTGGATAACCAGAGACTGCTCTTTTTTTAAAGTTTATTTATTTTGAGAGAGAGAGCATGGACGTGTGTGCTAGTGGGAGAGGGGCAGAACGAGAGAGAGAGAGAGAGAGAGAGAGAGAGAGAGAGAGAGAGAGAGAGAGAGAATCCCAAGCAGGTTTCTCGACAGCACAGAGCCCGATGCAGGGCTTGATCCCACAAACTACAAGATCGTGACCTGAGCCAAAACCAAGAGTCTGATGCTGAACCAACGAGCCACCCAGGCGCCCAGATAACCAGAAACTTCTTAATTGGCACCTGAATAACTTTAGCACAATGGCAGTTAATACATTTAATTGTTGGAAAGATCTTAGCACCTAATGTGCTATAATAAAGAGTGTTCTATTTGACATCCATTTCCCAACCAATAATAAATGCTCTTGTCTAGAGGTAACTAAGGGGGACATTTTAGATCTAACTCGTTCCAATAAACCTGTCATAGTTTTGTTTTATTTCATATCTATCTATCTATCTATCTATCTATCTTGAAGTGGAGATCACCGCTTGTAACACGGGACTCAACATTTTTAGGCCAGAATAGTCTCTTCTGCCTTGTGAGCAACGGTGTCCATATTTTCTGAACCAAAAATCAGGATATGCATTTGAATATTTGAAATCAGGATTTTGCTTGATTGTCACCTTAGATCTGAATTGGGAACTCTAGGGTCTCATTCTCAAATTTGTTGATGTGCTTATACAAATCAAAAAGATTTTTGTGATAAAATATATTGGCCCTACCTCCTGAGACATATTTTCTCTTTTTAGTTTCCTCCCAAATATCTTAGCTCCTATGTTCCCAATACGATGTGTGTATGGGGTTTCCCCACCACCAAACGATTCTCTGACACCAGCTGGGTATTCTGCAGTTCAGCTCAATACTGACACTGTCTACGTGGAGATAAGATCAGATCCCACAGGAGAAGGGCTCAGTCCTACAAGACACCCCCTTGCCTCAGAGATAAGGTCAGATCCCACAGGAGAAGGGCTCAGTCCTGCAAGATATACACACCCCCTTCCCTGCCCCAGAGATCCCACAGGTTTAGTCATTTAAGACAGCTTCCCCCAACGCACACACCAAATTCAGACGCCTCTGACTGGCTACAGATTGGAGGTTCCAGTGACCCCACTCCTTAGGTTTGACTAATCTGTTACAGCGGCTCACAGAACTAAAAGGATGTAACTCAGGAACAGCCAAACGGAAGAGATGCGTAGGACAAGGCATGTAGAAAGAGCAAAGAGCTCCCATGCCCCCTAGGAGCATGCTACTCTCCCCAAATCTTCATGTGCCCACCAACTGGAAGCGCTCTGAACCCCATCCTGTAGGTTTTTAGGGACGCTTCATCACATAGGCGCCATTGATCAAATCATTGGCTATTGGCCACTGATCAACCTCCGGCCCTTGTTCCCTTCCCGGAGGTCAGGGGGTAGGACTGAAAGTTCCCACTTTCTAATCATGTGGTTATTTCCCTGGCAACCTGCCCCATCCTTAGGTGCTTTCCAAGAGTTCCCTCATTAACATAAACCCTCTTTGGGCAGAAAGGGGCTTGTGAATAACAAGACGCCTTTTTCTCTCTTAAATTCCAAGAGATTTAGGAACTCTGTGCTAGGAACGTAGGTGACCGAATCTATATTTCTTACCATCAATCACAATATCATACTCCTTTATTAATATAACGGTGTTAAATCAGGGGCCCTTCCCATCCCATCCCCCAAATTCCTAACAAACAACAGAATAGTTGCCTGTGTTACCTGTGGAAGCAAGTAGCTTTGTGACCTGAGCAAATGGTGGATGTTTACTGCCTGTTCTAGTTTCTATTGCCGTGTAACAAAGCACCCTACAATTGAGTGATGTAAACGGTAACAGCCCTCCCTTCTGCTCAAGAGTCTGCAATTTGGGCAGTGCCCGACAGGTGCAGCTGGCCTCTGCCTCCACCCGGTGTCAGCTGGGACGGCTCAACCTGGACCCTGGTGCAGAGCCACTTCCAAGATGGCTCCTTCCCGTGGCTGGCGAGTTAGGCCGGCTGTTCTCCGTCCGTGGGGCTGCTCGGGCTTCCTCAGAGCGCGGTGGCTGGGTTCCAAAGTGAATGTCCCAAAGAAACAGGAAGGAGCAGCTGCCAGTTTCTTACAGGCCGGACTGGACGCTGGCTTAGTTGTGAAGTTGTCGCCATCGGTCAAGCAGTCACCGAGTCTGCGTTTGGGGGTAAGGGACAAAGATCCCGCTTCTTGAAGCGAGCAGTGTCAGACGTTCTGGGGGCCATGTTGAACCACCAGCACTGGTCTCACAGAAAGGGAGCATCTTTCCTTCTCACAGACCTTCTCCTTTCACGCATCTTCACTGAAGATTTCACAGTCTTTTGTGGCGGGATGAAGAAGGAAATGTTTATAAAACCCTGTTTGTTTCGTTTGAACTCAGTTATAGTGAGTGTTTTGTGTAAAGTCCCTTTTATTTTTTAAATTTTTTTTTTTTTAACATTTATTTATTTTTGAGACAGAGAGAGAGAGAGCATGAACAGGGGAGGGGCAGAGAGAGAGGGAGACACAGAATCCGAAACAGGCTCCAGACTCTGAGCCGTCAGCACAGAGCCCGACGCGGGGCTCGAACTCACGGACCCTGAGATCATGACGTGAGCCGAAGTCGGACGCTCAACCGACTGAGCCACCCAGGCGCCCCAAGTCCCTTTTATAGTGTAGCCCTTCAACAAGTGGCTTCCCCTTGTCACGGGTATGGGGGGGCTTCTTCACTTAATAACCACTCCCAGAATTCACTGAGATGAGGGCGCGCAGGCCCTTGGCTCTCCTGGCTGGGGGCCTTCCCCCGCATGGCATCCATGCTTACCGGCCTTCTCAGAGCCTGCCATGACAAGGGGCGCTATGGAGATGAGTCAGGAGACACCCCACCCCTGTGCCCACCCTCAGGAGCCCAGCGTGTGTGTCGTAGCTGGAAAGCAACGACCTCAGTGTCACCTTTTCTCACAGTGTCCTCTTCAGCTGGCGGAACACAACAGGCCGTGCCCTGCAGGCGACATTGGCTACTTCTCTCTACCTTTCTGGGCTCTTGAGTTTAGAATGGGCCCTGGCCTGGGAAGGCAGACGTGAGGTCTGGCTCCCCATTCTGTCTTCCTCATCCGTAAAGCAGGGAACTTGTTCTAGTCCTGGGGTTAGCAAGGCTGTGGCCCACAGACCCAAGCTGGCCCAACGCCTGCTTTTCCAAGTGACGTTTTACGGGAACACGGTCACACCTATTGCTTTAAGTGTCTGTGACTGCTTCTGGCTAGTGGCAGCGGAGACCCTATGGCCTAAAATAGTTACTCTCTGGCACGTTACAGAAAGTTTGTGGACCCCTGGTCCAGAATAATGGTTTTCAAACTTCGTTCTAGGCACAAAGTTCTTTCTTCAAATAGCTTTGAAGTTTTTATTTTAGGCAATTCGTTTAATAGTTACCACATGCCAAGCACTGTACCAAGTGCTTTAACGTTATTGACTAGTTTAATCCTGATAAAAATCCAAGAAATGAGTATTATGTAAAAAAAATTTTTTTTAATGTTTGTTTATTTTTGAGAGAGACAGAGGGACAGAGCACGAGCGGGGGAGGGGCAGAGAGAGAGGGAGACACAGAAATCCGAAGCAGGTTCCAGGCTCTGAGCTGTGAGCACAGAGCCCGACACGGGGCTCGAACCCACAAGCCCTGAGATCATGACCTGAGCCAGAGTCGGACGCTTAACCGACTGAGCCACCCAGGCGCCCCTGAGATGAGTATTATTATCAGCCCCATTGTTCAGAAGAGAAAATTGAGACAGAGTTCGCAGAGAGGTTAAGTAACTTGCGTAAGGTCACACAGCTAGGAAGTGGCAACAGCAAGACTCAAAGTCAGCAGTCTGGCTCCAGAGTCGATGTGCTTACCCACTGTTCCATGTTGCTGCTCACTGATGGTCTCCTGTGGAAACTGGGTAGAGCAGGGGCAGCTGGTAGAACTGATGTGGGGGTGATCAGCATCTTCCCCTTATTCCTTGGCTCCTCCCTCTGCAGCCTACGGGGCCCTCGGACCATATCTGATGACCTTAGGAGGCTGACAGGTTAGCAGATTAGTAGGGTCCTATGCTCGTAGAGGGGACTTTAGCTTCTTTCGTTTTCAGTAGGATGAATTGGCCCGGGTTGTTGGGAACTCAGGCCGGCCAGGACTTGGAGAGAATGTTATTCCCTGGGAACGAGGACTCCAGGCAAACACCATTTCTAGACGATCGTAATTATGCCCAATAAAAATGAGTGCTCTGAGACCCAGGTCCCCATCTCAGAACAGTAACTGGAAGAAGGCATCTTTCAATTAATTGCAATGCCCCCAAACAAGTATTAAAACCAGTAAATCTATTTGGAGCCAGTTCCCAGGGCCAGAGTGATTTACCTCTGAATGGAGCCATAAAATTCAGCAAGGGCGCACTTCCCACGCAGAATGTCACCTTCCCAGCTCCCTCCCGCCAGCAACTGGTAACTCCTCCTGCTGGGGGTGTTAGGCAGCGTTTCTTGGGGAGAGGGGAGCCTGGGGCTGGGGGTGGGGTGGGGCAGGGGGGCCCTTGGGGGCCTTCCATGTATGCAGAGTAGCTGTCTGGGTTGAGCCCCCCTTTCCCACAAGTGGGGAGTCTTCAGGGATGAACTGTGACTCCTCAGAGCAGGGGAGGTGAGGGTGACTCACTTTTACTGCCAGTGGAAAGCTGACCTTGATCTTGGTGGTGGTTTGAAGGTGACTGGAGTCTTGAGGGAGTTTATTCTTTAGTGTTTTCCTGGTCTCAACAATGGTATCTATTCAGTTTGGTGACGTAAGAGGATTCCTGATTCTTAGTGGTCCCCCGCCCACGTCCTTGGCCCGTAGCTCCTCTGCCCTGTACAGAAGGGTCTGTCCTATTCTGAGGTTCCTGCTGCCACTGCCTTCTCTCCTAGATTTGTGTCCCTGCCTGCCTCACTGGGGCTTGGGACCCCCGAGGGTGTATGGGGTGGGCTGTTTCCAGGTGCTCCCCTCCTGCCCCGGGGTCCCTGACACTAACTTCTCCCTGAACCAGCAGCACACTGCTCCCCTTGACCCCCCCAAAATGATGAAAGAAGCTTCCTAACAACCAGGAATCCCAGTCCCTTCTCTGCTGGAGATTCTTGATTTGGGGGAAAGGCGTTTAAAAAATCTTCAGATTTTTGGGGTGGGGGGGCGCCTTTCAGGCCACTCTTTGCTCTCCCTCGGTTTATCCAAACTGGGATTTTTCCTTGTTCTCATGAGCCACCTCTTGAGAAATGCTCCCTCCCTGTGCTCCTGCTGTCTCAGGCATGACCAGATTGGTCCTTGGGAGTCCCACAAGCCCAGAAGGTCCCAGAGCGAAAGGGGATTTTGTGGGAGGCAAATGCTTTGCCTGCTGCATGGAAGGCAAGCCGGGACCTCGCAGGCCTGCGGGGTGATACTGCCCATGTGGGGATGACCACAGGTCACTGCCACAGTCCTGGGGCAGCTCCATGTGCTACAGACGGCCCCCTCCGAGGCCTTGACGAGGGTCCCCAAAGCCTGGCTCTCCTCTAGCATACTTCATCAGCTTAGGTTTTTCATTTGTTTCAAGTCCTGTTTATGGCCGATGTCCCCACTGTTTTCCATAGATCCCAAGCTCGAGCTCCGCAGCTCTGCTGTGTCACCACGGAGTGTCTCTTTTTAGTTTGCCCTTCCCGGCTGTCGAGGGCTTTTCCGTCCCTTCCCCTACAGGAAACAGCTGAGAAATCACCAGGATTGTCACACCCTTAAATAACACCAGCTGCCACTCATCTGTGTCGTATTTTATGAATTTGCCAAGTGCTCTCCTGCCTCCTGTGTGGAGTGGGTAGGTATTATTATTGTCACTCTACATAGATGCTCGAAGAGATTAAGTCTCACGTAGGACTTTGCAGCTGACAGCAGAAACAGAGGCCACATCCTCTCACTTTCAATCTTGTGCTCTTTCTACCTCATCACGGAGCCAGCCACAGACACCAGGGACAGATGGGTCTTGAGCTTTACTTCTGTAAAATGGGGTCATCGTACTGCCTATTTCGTGTGCTTAGGACAGTGCCTGCTGACAGTGCTTATCAGCTCTTAGGAGGAGTAGTAGGATCCCCATTGTGTGCTTTGGGGGACAGGCAGATCGCATGGCTCGGGCACACCACCCAGAAATGCAGATAAAACCCTTGCCCGGAGAACCGTCGTGCAAGGTGGGAAGATTGGGTCCGCGTGTGTGGCTGTCCTGCACCTGTGTCTCTTGGTCCAGCCTCCTGAGGTCACTCCCTTTCCTCTGCCAGGGCAGGTCAGCCAGCAGCCGAAGGGCTGTCATGAGGCAGCTTATAGAGCTGAACTAACAATTCTTTGTGGGAACATGGTGCCCTTGAGCCAGGGATCTTGGTGTGCTCTGCGCGCCTTTTAACCTCAGCAGGGCTGCCAGCCCATTTTACAGACCGAGGCTGTGGCCACCGGGCATTCTGGCCCCCAGCCTTGCCCGGTGTGCTACCCTCTCTGTGTCACTAAGCGCGCGCGCGCACACACACACACACACACACACACAGGTTCAACCCACCAACAGGCAAGTGTGTGGTGTGTAAAGGAAGGGGAGTTCACTCATTTATTGAGCCAGTATGCACTGCACTATCCCAAGCCCCATTCTAGCTGCGGGGGCTGAAGCTGTGGGCAGGACTGACACCCTCCTGGAGCTCTCTGACCACAGATGAGGCCATGCTATGGAGGGGAATAATGCAAGGCCAAGGGCCAGGCGTCTGGGAGAGGAGTGGTGACCGGAGGGTGGTAAGGGCAGATCCCGGAGGAAGTGGGGGGTATCTGGGAGAGCCCGGGAGCATTGTCTGCTTGAGGAGCTCAAGGCCACTGGGGCTGGAGGGCAATGAGCAAGGGGGAGAAGGTGGCCAACTGGCAGCGAGGTCCTAGGGGCCAGATCTTGGGTGGACTTGGAGGAACTTGGACTCAATAGTAATGTAGGAAGCCTCTGGAGGCTTTGAAGGGTGTGATCTAAAACTGGGGGGGGGCTCGGATTATTACCTGGGGTGGGAGCTCTCCCTTCCAACCTGGCCCAAGGCTGTGATTTGAGAACCTCCAGCATTTCCTGCATTTCTGGCTTATCCCAGAGCCTCCTGCCTGGAACCCTCGAGGAAGCCTGTCCCCATTCTGGACACTGCAGTGGTCCGGTAGGGGCTGATGTAACCCTCCCCACAATGCTGAGCCCCAGCCACCGCGGCTGTGTGCTTTTGCGGAATTTCCTCTCTTGACTGTGAGCTCCGGGAACGCCAGTCCATCTTTGTACCCCTCTCACTGAGCGGCACATAGTAGGCCTCCCCAAAGTTGGTAGGAGGAGAGGAGGTAAAACCCCAGCCTAGGTCTTGTGACTGGGCACCCCCCTCAGGGGAGGCACTTAGAAGAGAAAGAGTTATTATCCGGGCCTGGAAGGGTTTGTGTGTGGGGATTGCCGTCTGGAGGGTCAGGAGTGGAGAGGCTGGTTCAGCCGTGACACAGCAGGGACATTAGGGATGGCCTTCCCAAACTGTGGGCCGTCACCCCATTCCACTGCTCCATTTTGATGGTGATAGTTGGGATGTCAGCTGCCGCCTCGGGGCCAGCCTCTTCCTCTCGCACGCCCCTTTGAGAGGTGTTTCCCTTTGTGTCATCCAGAAGGAAATGACAGCTTTGGGAAAGCTGCAGAAATCCCCTCGAGGATCGCTGTGGCTGGATGAAAAGACAGGGACTTTTGGGAAGGGATGAAGAACACTGGATCCCAAAGGACAGGGCTTCCTGGCACTCCTCTCTGGCGACCAATGCCTCACCGCCAGGAACCCACCTAGGTCAGGGCCTGGCTGAGAGACTGCGGATTTGGATTTGGATTCAATCATTAAATTTTTTTAAAAGTCTAGGAAACAGAGTTAATAGTCTCTTTTATTCAACAGACGTACTCAATAAGTAATATTGAGCAGCATCTATGTACCAGAGTTTTGTTTTGTTTTGTTTTTTTCTAGGAGCAAGAAATACAGCCAGTGAACAAAAGTGACAAAAATTCTTGCCTTCATTGTCTAGTCTTATAACGGGGGTCATCTTTAAAGAAAGATCCATGGAATCTTTCAATAGTAACACCTGGAGTTCATGTAGGCATTGGTTTGAGAATCATTAGCTTTGGGGGCACCTGAGTGGCTTAGTTAAGTGTCCAACTTCAGTTCAGGTCATGATCTCGCGGTTCGTGGGTTCGAGCCCCGCATCCCCGTTTCGGGCTCTGTGCTGACAACTCAGAGCCTGGAGCCTTCTTCAGATTCTGTGACTCCCTCTCTGTGCCCCTCCCCAGCTCGCACTCTGTCTCTCATTCTCTCTCTCTCAAAAATAAATAAACATTAAAAAAAAAAAAAGAATCATTAGCTTTGTGATACAGAGGCAAGGATGTTGGGGCAGTCAGGGTGTCCAGGGAAACAGGAACAGTGCCATTTGGAGGCCAGTCGGACAGGGTGGACATCCAGTACTCCTGCGATATGGCGGTGTTGGGGGTGAGAATGTTTACAAAGTTGAACTCGTAAATAGCTATTTCTGAACATGTTGATGTTGCGGAGGTAACTTCTCCACCACTGGTGTTCTGTTGGATCGGGATATTGAGTCTTTTCTTTTTGCCCTGGTACATCGGGCTGGTGGGAAGATGTGTTCCCTGCTCTAGGGACTAATACGGTTAAGCAATTTGCAGACGAAACACTGGTCTGTTCGGAGTCACCTCATGTGGCTGGGCGCGAGAGCTCTGGAAAGAACTCAATGAGAGCAGTCAGGGAAGGCTTCCTGGAAGAGGCGGCGCCTGTTCAGAAAGAAATGGGCAAGATGTTCTCGGGGGTGGTGACATGTGAGCGTGGCTTGCGTTCTTTGGGCAGTCTGACTGGTCTGTGACAGCGGAGTTGGTGATGGTGGGACTGGAGGTTTGAGGGAAGGGGATAGTGCCGGCCAGCAGGGGCTTGGCTGGTCCACAGAAGGTTTTGCAGCAGCGAGTGACCAGATAATGGGGATGGTTTGAGTACTTAGGGTGTCAGTGAATGATGGGAGGGAGCAGAGGAATGTGAGTCCCGGGAGCCAGGGTCCTATCGAACAAGTCGCGGGGACACAGATAAATCCGTCACTCCTTCTGTGCCTCAGTTTACCTCATCTGTAAAATGAAAATAAGATTTTTTTACTCCTGGCTACTTCACAGATTCATTGTGAGTCTCAGCTTTAAGAATATATGTAACAATGCTTAAACAAAAAAAAAAAAAAAAAGTGAAGTGTTAATTCAAGACAGAAATCCAGGCTATGGTGTCAGGATCCCCTTCTCACTTCGGCTTTCTGTACCTGGGAGACCGTGAGAAGCGACAGAGAAATCTCCCTTGCTGCGGGTAAGTGACATCGGCCACGCAGCAGCGGGCCAAGGTGAGGGCGAAGCGAACTCGCCAGCACGCTGCCGACCTTTGCCATGTGATCCTCACTCAACCCCCTGAGGGAGGGAGACGTAGAGGACCCTGAGCCCCGGCTGGCTGCGGTCGCCAGCCGGGGTCACCCAGCTCAGCAGCGGCAGAGTGGGACGGATGAGACAGGGCGCGGACAGGCTCTCCTGTGTCAGTCTGCAAGGGCTCTGCGGCCACAGAGAGCCACAGGCCGGGGGGCTTACACAGCCTATTCACGTGCTCACGATTTCTGGAGCCTGGAAGTCCCAGATGACGGGGTCAGCGAGGGCGATTTCTCCTGAGGCCTCTCTCTTTGGCTTATGGATGGGCACTTTCTGCTGTGTGCTCACAGGGCCTTCCCTCTGTATGTGTCTATGTTCTGATCTCCCCTTCTTAGAAGGAGACCAGTCCCAATGGATTAAGGCCCACCCTAGTGACCTCATTTGTACCTTAACTCCCTCTTGAGAGGCACCCTCTCCAAATGCAATCCTGTTCTGAGGTGGCAGGAGTTAGGGCTTCGACATACGAATGGGGGAGGAGGGGGACACAATTTGGCCTACAACACTTGCGTTCGGAATTTCTAGAGTGTGCCCTTTTGAGGGGAAAGGCACAGTCCTGGGGGCCCAGGGAGGGAGGGCCCGTCTCCTGGCGACTGCCATAGACTCAATGTGGGAGGGGGGCACCCTTGAGAGATGACAAGGAGAACAGACACCGATGAGTGAGGTGTTTAGGTGCCCAGCAAACCTGAATTAGATTCACACAAGTAAACTGCATAAACAAAAAACTCCCTGAATTTCAAAAAGGCTCAATGAACTTGCTTTATAAAAGATTTCATAACAGGTTTCCTTTACATACTGAACCTCACTAGTGTACCTCAAACGTGATTTGAGGGGCGCCTGGGTGGCTCTGTCGGTTAAGTATCTGACTCTTGATCTCAGCTCAGGTCTTGATCTCAGGGTCATGAATTCAAGCCCCACATGGGGTTCCACGCTGGACGCGAAGCCTACTTAAAAAAAAAAAAAAAGTGATTTGATTTAACGCCATGCGATTAAGGTACTACGTTTTCAGAGCCTCGCCATTAAAAGCAGGAGGGACGGTCTATAATTAAGATTTTGCTGAACCTTCTTCTCCAAAGACCAGTTGAGCTCACAGGAACTGACTACGAAAGCGGCCGAGGCACTCGTGGGCCTCTGGGCCTGTCTGCTCTAGCTGAGTTTGTGCAGGGATCTGACTGGGCTTGGGGGGGGGCACCCCCGACCACCTGGCCCCTGCCTGGGGCTGCGTCCTGCCTCCTGCTGTCCTAGGAGCCCGCCTCAGATCCGTGCCAGCCGCAACTCAACCTAGTCCTTCTAGACCTGTCGCTTGGGGGCAGGGGTACTGACCCCCTATCACTTTAGAAGGCAGGGAGACAAACCAGGGAATCTGGAGTGTTGTCCAAACGTCATGTTAGCAATTTCAACCTGTAAACATTGGACTCCCCTCACCAGAAGCTGTGAACGCGGCCAAGGTGACTGACTAAACTCCCAGTCCTTCCTGTAAGCGGAGCACATTGCCCCGCACGGGGTGGAGAGGGGAGGAAGCAGAGATCAGAACGAGGCCCCTTACCCCGGCGGGGGGGCCACTGTGGGGCTCAGAGGGGAGAGTGTGTGTGCCCAGGAAAGAAGGTGGGTGACCGATCCATTTGCAGGGAAGCACACCATGATTCTCAGAGCGTAAAAGCCAGCAATTTCTGGAAAAGGAGAACACTTTTGCAATCTGAGGCAGAGGAGACTGGGGTTTAACAAAGCCGTTTGCCGGCTGGGTGTTAGATTCTGAGTCTGTCAAGGACAGACTTCATCAATATTGAGAACCTACCACCTACTGGGCATTGTGCTACGTCCTGAGCAGGCAGTCCTCTGGCCAGAGAGCCTTCACATGGGGTTGTAGAAGGTCCAGTACTTCGTCCCTGCCCTGAAGGGGTAGATGGACCGGGGGAGGAGATGGACATTGGCACACTGAGAAAGCAGGAGCCTGGGGCCTGCGGGTTTCTGGAGGGGTCCTGGTCCAGCTTGGGGAAGTCAGGGAAGGCTGTTTATGGAATGACTGAGTATCTTTTTTTATTAAGGTTTTTTTTTTTTTAATGTTTGTTTATTTTTGAGGGGGGGGGGAGAGAGAACGTGAGTGGGGGAAGGGCAGAAAAAGATAGGGACACAGAATGCAAAGCAGGCTCCAGCCTCTGAGCTGTCAGCTCAGAGCCCGACGCAGGGCTCAAACCCACGGACCATAAGATCATGACCTGAGTCAAAGTCAACTGACTGAGCCACCCAGGCACCCCAAGGACTGAGTATCTTGAGAGTTCAATCAAAGGGTGCAGGGGGAGGGGTCAGTCTGGCCAAGAGGTGGGGAGAGGAGTGCTTAAGGCAGACAGCACATGATGTGCAAAGGGCTGGTGGTGAGAACGTGCATGTGGCTGGGTGTGAGTCAGGTACTTCTTGGGACACAGACCTCAGGGGCCGGGGGGGGGGGGGGGGTGGTGGTGGCGGCGGGAGGTGAGGAACAGGGCTGGAGAGATGAGCACGGGCCAGAGTGAAGGCCACACGGGTGGAGGTGAGTCAGCTGGACCTGTCCCAGGATCTTTGCAGATCCCCGGGGCTGGGGACCCCAGTTCTGGGCGGTCTGGAAGATTCATTCTTTGATTCTGCTGTGACGTTTAGATGGCCTCCTTGTCCTTTTCACCAGGATGCCTGGTTATTTTCTGAACGGTGGCTGCCTCTACCCCTTCAGGCCAACGCAGAGCCTGGCAGCCTTCGTTGTTTAGGGTATATAAGCCAACTCAGGGGAACCGACCCATGTATATGGGTTCATGCCAGAGACCAGAAATAACCAGGGCTGTTTAAGATGGAGATTGCTCGTCTCTTGCATAAAAAGTAGGCTGGAGGGAGGCTGACCTGAGCTGGTATGCTGATTCCGTGGGATCTTGTCCGCTTCCACTCTCCTTTGCAGGCGGCCACTTTACTCAAGGTCACCTCATGGTCCAACGGGGTGGCTGGAGGACCAGCCACGTGGGCAGGAAGGAGGAGGAACTGGGATCAGTTTTCATTGGTCCACCCGTACCTGCAAGAGGGTCTGGGAAATGTGGTTTTGCAGCTGAGCCATTACCCAAGGTTCTGTCTGGAAGGAAGACCGGGCGAATGGATACGGAGTAGGCCACCAGCAGCCTCTGCCGTGGCCTCTTGTAAGAGTGAGTCGAGGGGGACCAGCAGCACCCTAAGAGTCTGGTTCCATATACCATCTCTTTCTCTGCAGCACTCAGCACCGCGCGGCCCATAAGAGATGCTGTTGAAGGAGAGATGAATTGAGGCAGTGACACAGGGGGATCTCCAATTCTGCATAGCCACCAGCAAGCCCAGGTGACCAAGCATGTTGTGTTTGGATGCATCTCAGAATATAAGCAGGACTGCATGGGCCAGGGGTCTAGTCCCACTTCTTATCTTTCTTATCTTCTTTGAGCCTCAGTTTCTCCCTCTTCAAAAAGGGAATAATCCTACCCATGCAGATTTGGGACAGGGGTGAAATGAGACTGTAGACTGTATAGAACTATATTCTTGTGAGTTCGTGGTGGAGATAGGTAGCTTGGGTAGCTTCTCAGACTCTCTTCTTCCCCTAGATAAAGTCTGGAAGATTAGATTACTATTCTGAGCTCAACTGTTTATACTGGCTTCTCTCATAGTCTCTGCTACAGGCCACAGGAATCATAATATCCCCTTGTGTTTCCAGGCATCTTTCTGCCGAGGAACTCAAAGCCTTAATTATCTCTGAACCATCTAATATTCCAAGGTACAGAAGGAGCAAGAATTATTATTTCCTTCTGGAAAATGGGCACGTAACTCATCCAAGTTCAGAGCTGCAACTAAAAACTGGTCTTTTGACTCCCAAGCCCAGAATTATTTCTCCCATAAGAGTCTCTACAGACCTTTTGTTTTAAAGCAACAGATGCAACTCTACAAAATAATTCTTAGAGGCCCAGTGCACAAAACAGGGAACAGAAGGCCGCTGGCTGTCCTGCCCACAAGATACCTCCTTGGAAATTGCCCCCTACTGCCTCTGGAGGGGGAAGTAGGAGCCCCAGCCGTCCTCTTAGTTGGAGAGACAAGGAACTTGGTCAGCGTGTGACACTGATAGATGTCACCACACCCTGGCTTGGCCCCAGCCTGGGGTGGAGACCCTCATAGTCCAGCCCCGTCTCCCAACCCAGCCGAGACTCCCAGTCTGTATCCCAAACGGGTTCTCAAGTGCTTTCATGCTTGAAAAAATTATAAATTGTGTTCTAACCGCATAACTCCAGCACAAGTAACTACAATTTGTTGTCCCTTTTCCTTTTATTTTTGAATGCCTTCTATTTTCTGCCACACTTTCCAACTTTTTAATGAATCCGCCCCTGTGTCCCCATCTGCCTTCTCTGTGGTCTACATTGTCTAATAGCAATGTAATTTTTGATATTTCTCTTGAAGAGGCAATACATTTACAGAGTTCACGAATAAAGTCAAAACAGAAAGATACGCTCCAGAAGCAATCCAAATGTTTGTTGACCTATGAATGGGTAAATAAGATGTGGTATATCCATACAAGAGAATATTATTTGCCATAAAAGGTATGAAGTCCTGATACATGATACAGTGTGGATGAACTTGAGAAACATCATGCTAAGCGAAAGAAGCCAGACAAGTTACGCGTTGTATGATTCCATTTGTATGAACTATCTAGAATAGGTAAATCCCTAGAGACAGAATGAAGGTAGGCGGTTAGCAAGGGCAAGAGTGGGGGGGGGGGGGGAAGAGGAAATCAGTGACTCAGTGGGTAAGGGGCTTTGATGTGATAAAAATGCTTTGGAACAAGTAGAGGCGGTTACACAACATTGTGAAGGTACTATGTGAATTTTACCTCAATAATTAAAAAAAGATACGCTCTGAAGTACGGAAGTATCGTTCGCACTCCGTCCCCATCCACCACACCCCCCCTTCCTTCTTGTCCTACTCTGTCCTAGAAATAACAATTTTTTAAAAAACTTACTACTGAAGATTTCAAACAGTTGTAAAAGTAGACAGACTATTCTAATGAGCCCCTGGAGACCCATCACCCAGCTTTCCCAGATATCCTCTCGTGGCCAGGCTTGATTCTTTTCTGCTGTTTGCTTGTCTACGTGTGGACTTTTTGACATGAATCCCAGGCGCCATATTATTTCGCTTATAAATAAAGCAGAAAAATAAAAGATAAGAACGCTTCTTAAAAAACATAATCACAGTAGGTGGTGCCTTTAATAATTTGTTCCTTCTTTCCTATTTCTTCATGTACTACAAGGAATAAATTCTTATTTTGCCCTCTCTTACCTCAAAGGGGACATACTGAAAATGCGATCCTGTATCTTGGTCTTTCACCTATCAGAACATTCTGTAGATCTCGCCTACACCAGCACATAGTGGCCCTCTTTGCGTTTTTCCCAAGTGTGTGATATTCTCTCATTTGGTTGCATTATAGTGTATTTGCCCATCTGCTATTTCTGGATGTGTGAGTGGTCTCCTGATAGTCTGAGCTGGACGCTGCAGACGGAGGGGTCAAAGGCAAATCATACTTGGCTCCTGGCCTCAAGGAGCCTGGGCTAGGCAGATTCTCCAGAGAAGCAGAACCAGTAAAGAAAGGGTCCTCCTGGAGCCCTCTGTTCTTTTTGTGACATCTCTTTGTGGTATTTCTAGATGGTATCTTTGTGTGGCATCTCTGTGCAGTTAGTTTGACTTCCTTCTAACATGGTGGTCTGAGCGCAGCTGGCCTCTTTCAAGATGGCTGGCTCCTCTCGGAACACAAAAACAAAAGCTGCCCGACCTCCTTCAGGCTCAAGTCTGGAACAGATATAATGTCACGTTTGCTGCATTTCTGAACATCCAGTTGCACACTGGGAAGCGTGGATGATGTTCCATCCGCCTAGGGAATGTAGTGGGATGTCTGGATGCTCAGTATCATCAGACAGAGTGCTGGACTGTCTGAGGCCCAGCTCTGGGGGGTAACTTCCCATGAGACCTCGCCCAAGGCTCACTCCCCTCTCTGCATCTAAGATGGGGATGATAGAAATACCAGCCAGTCTCCTGCCTGCCTCACAGGGCTGCTGACAGGTCCAAATGAGATGAGACAGTAATAGCCAGGAAAGGTGTTGGGTTCGGCCGGGTTTGGGGGATCCTCCCTCCCTGGAGCTGCCACCTTGAGATACAGCAAGTCCCGCATCCACTGCCAGGATTCCTGGGGGCAGGATCTGGGAGCACAGGCACCCGTCGGGGTCGGTGGGTCGGGCTCGAGCCAATGGGGCGTGAGGGGCTGACTTTCGCATTGGGTGGGGGGCTTTATAGCTTTTAACTCTCTATGCTCGTAGCAGTTTTGAAAGGTAAATGTCACTCTTGGGGGGCCTGGGTGGCTCAGTCGGTCACAAGTCGAAGCATCTGACTTCGGCTCGGGTCATGATCTTGCGGTTCGGGAGTTCGAGCCCCGCATCGGGCTCTGTGCTGACAGATCAGAGCCTGGAACCTGCTTCCGATTCTGTGTCCCCCTCTCTCTCTCTGCCCGTCACCCCACTCATGCTCTGTCTCTGTCTCTCTCTCTCTCTCTCAAAAATAAACAAACATTAAACAAATAAAAAAAAAAAAAAGGTAAGTGTCACTCTTGCCTCTTTGACAGATGTCCCCATGGTGACACAGCTGAGTGGCAGAGCCAGAACTCCAGCTCGGGCCTGTCAGGCTCCCAACCTCGTGCCCTTTACCCACAGAGCTGGCGCTGGCTGGGGAGAGAGACTCTTGGCAAAATACCAGAATTTTCCTTACTGTGAACACTGTCGACTTTAATTAGATTAATTTTCACTTTTTTTTTTTTTTTTTTTCCTTAAGGGGGTTTAAGACGATGCCGTGGGATTTTAGCAATGCACGGTGAGGAGAGCTGAGGCCTGGTGTGAGAACCTCCGAACTCGAGAATGAGTCAGAGGTGCTTTTATGTATCTATGCGCCCCCCTAAGCAGTCCCCCTCGCCCCACGAGGTGGGAGGGATGGCCAGTGGAGACCCCGCCTCTCGGTCTAGCGCTGTTCTCCTGGGATGCTCTCCACTGCCCAGCCCAGGCACATCACAACTCCTGCCTGCTTGGCGTGCATTTTTATGAAAGCTGCTTTGTGCATGCATCCGCCCCGGGTTCTGGCCCCGGCTCCAAGCCCTGGTTATCTGGAATAAATAAACTGCAGCAACTACTCCTGCCGTCCTCTCCTTCTAAGGGAGACTGCCCAAGTAAGGGCGCTTGTCTGGACCAAGGCCTTCGTAAATGAGAGTGCTTTCCCAATTTCATCCCGAGAAGCCAACAGCAAACATTTGTGTAGGACCCAGGGCCTGCCAGGCGGGCCCCGAGCTGGAGAAACGTGCCTCGTAGAACAATTGGCCTCAGAGAGAGCTTGCCCGAGAACAATTGGGGCTTGTGGATGGTCTCTCGCTGACCTTGGGCAGCAGTGCCTGCATTATGCAAGACACCCAGGTGTGCCCCCTGGCCCTGGCTCGGGAGCAGGTGCGCCTGCCTTTGGGGAGCTGTGGCTGTGCGGTCACTTGCACCCTAGCTGCCCGGGGCAGCACTGACCTTCGGAAGGGCAGACATGTGGCCGTTGGGGCTTTGCCAGGTCAGCCGCCAGCCCAGGAGAGAGGCACTTAGTAGAGCAAAGTGCTGTCTCTGCTCCTCCAGCCTGGCCATTTTTTTTTTAATGTTTATTTATTTATTTTGAGACAGAGCGACTTCCTTTATTTATTTATTTATTATTATTATTTTTTTTAGAAAGACAGAGCAAACAGGAGAGGGGCAGGCAGAGAGAAGGGGGGAGAGAGAACCCCAAGCAGGCTCCGTGCCGTTGGTGCAGAGCTGGACGCAGGGCTCCGTCCCACGAACCGTGAGATCATGAGCTGAAATCAAGAGTCAGACGCTTAACCGGCTGAGCCACCCAGGGACGCTGAGGCCTGGCTGGTTTTATTGGAAAAGCAAAAACACATAAATGTTTTGCAATAATTGTGGGAGGAACTTATAGCCTTTCTCTGAGATGAGGCTTTGTTCATCTGAGGACCTTTGCCCGATTGCCCCACCTCTCGCTGGTATCCTCATCCGGGGCTTCGCTCACTGCTGTTTGCGCTTTCCCGGTCCCTTTTCTCTGTAGGTCTCTACTTCAGCCAACACACACGCCGGAATAAGTAGGCGAAAAGCCGCCTCTGAACGGAGACTCCTGGTTTCCAGAGTCACTGTGCCAGCTGAGGCCTCGCTGTTGAATCGCCAACACTAAGTTTGTAAAGTAAAACCAAATAAAACACGGTCCCATGGAGACCCAAGTACAGGATTTGTGTATGACATAAAACAAAACAGAGGAAAATGACATAGGTAGGATTCGGTTTGCTCAACTGTACCTCTTATTTATTTATTTTATATATATATACTTTTAAAAAATACTTGTTTGAATCTTAAAAAAATTTCTTTAAATGTTTATTTATTTTTGAGAGAGAGAGAGAGAGAAAGAGACAGAGCACAAACAGGGGAGGGGCAGAGAGAGAAAGAGACACAGAATCCAAAGCAGGCTCCAAGGTTTCGAGCTGTCAGCGCAGAGCCCGACGTGGGGCTTGAACTCACCAGTCGTAAGATCATGACTGAGCCAAAGTCAGACGCTTAACAAACTGAGCCGCTCGGGCGCCCCAAATGTTTATTTTGGAGAGAGAGAGGGAGAGCGCGCAGGGGAGGGGCAGAGAGAGAGTGAGACAGAGGATCCAAAGCAGGCTCTGTGCTGTAGCACAGAACCTGAGGTGGGGCTCAAACTCACGAACCACGAGATCATGACCTGAGCTGAAGTTAGACGCTCAACTGACTGAGCCACCCAGGTGCCCCTCAACTGTACCTTTTACTAATTTAGACTATAATCCTTTCTCTGCTTCATAAGCTTGGTGTTTGGTGATTTCAGGGCTTGTCTTTTGTCTGGTTTTGTTTTTTGGCTTTCTTCATCGAGGGAATAGTATTCTAAAAGGTTGAAATTGCTAATTATTCTTAAAACTCTGAGAGCCGCTTATGTGGGATGTGTGATATTAGAGCCCTTCATGTTGTCAGCCACGATAGCAAATGTGCATCCAGAGCCTCTAAGAGAGTGTTATGAGAGGAATTACTAAAGAGAAATCATTGTACCTGCTTAGGAAAAGCCATTGACGAGTGAATCTGATCAGAACGTCATCTGGAAGGCGTCAGGTGGGAGGTCTGACTCAGGCATAGCGTCAGGCATGAGTCACAGCCTCTCTTCCCCTTTAGTGACCTGGGCAGAGAGGGGTCTGCCCAGGGTCCCTGTGTCATGGTCCGATACCGAGCATAGCAAACTGGCCTGGGGACTCGGACTGACTCTCGGAGTGAACTTGAGGTTTGAGACATGAGGAGAAAACCACAAGCAACTGTGGCTCCAGAAGAATCCTGCCTCATCCATCCTAGACAGGGTGTTCGGGTAAAACGGAATCTGACATGTGTTTCTGCCTCAGGACCAGAGGGTGGTGACGGAGTTCGGGTTTTTGAGGCAGGTGGTGTCAAAAGCCAAATCCAGAAGGAAATGGTCTTGTTTTGGGGATCTATTACTCTTTTGCCCTCAGAGATGTTAATCCATACAGAATGTGAGGGATTGGTTCCTGAGATGTGCCCTTCTGCCTGGTTTCTCTCACACTTCCTTTTGGTCTTTCTTCATTTGTCTTCAGTCAGGTCACCCAAACATATGCCGTGGCCCTGCACGGCCCTCATCTCTGGTTCCTTCTCTGCTATTTCTTTAAAATAAAAGCTTTATTGAGATACAATTCATATACCATAACAATTCACCCTTTTAAGGTAGGTGGATTTTTGTGATTTCACTCATACGTAGAATTTAAGAAACAAGAGAATAAAGGAAAAAGACAAAGTAAGAAACAGACTCTCAACCATATAGAACAAACTGATGGTTGGGGAGGTGGGGGGGGGGGGACGGGTGAAATAGGTGATGGGGATTAAAGAGTGTACTTGTCGTGATGAGCACTGAGTAACGTATAGAATTGTTGAATTACGACATTGTACGCCTGAAACTAACATGACGCTGTATGTTAAGTATGCTGGAATTAAAATTAAAAACATAATAAGAAACTAAAATTAAAAAAGTAGGTGGGGCGCCTGGGTGGCTCAGTCGGATAAGTGTCCGACTTCGGCTCGGGTCATGATCTCACGGTTCGTGAGTTCGAGCCTCGCGTCGGGCTCTGTGCTGACAGCTCAGAACCTGGAGCTGCTTTG
Organism: Panthera onca; assembly: GCF_046562875.1. NCBI lineage: Eukaryota > Metazoa > Chordata > Mammalia > Carnivora > Felidae > Panthera > Panthera onca. The sequence goes on from NC_138350.1 coordinate 67,600,091, forward strand.
ATTCTGTGTCTCCTTCTCTCTCTGCTGCTCTGTCCCTGGAGCTCTGTCTCTGTCTCTCTCTCTCTCTCAAAAATAAATAAACATTAAAAAATTTAAAAAAAATAAAATAAAATAAAAAAGTAGGTGGCTTTAATATATTCACCATGTTGTGCAACAATGTCTTCTATCCAGAACATTTTCTAGATGCATCATTTTTTGTTTTCTAGAAGAGTCCCATCCAGCACATTTCCATGACCTCCTTCCTTATTCTCCCCAACTCCCTGAGCCCTAGGCAACAACTCATCTACTCTCTTTCTCTGTGGATTTGCCTATCCTGCACCCTTCATGTAAATGGATTTCTAGAAAATGCGGTCTTTTGTGTCTGGCTTCTTTCACCTAATACAGTGCCTTCAAGGTTCATGTTGTAGCATGGATCAGTGCTTTATTCCTTTTTATGGCCAAATGATATTCCAATATGTGGTTATACCACATTTTAATGTATCCATTAGCCAATGAGAGATCATTTGAGGGTTGTTAACACATTTCAGTTATTATGATTAATACTATATAATACTACCGTGAGCGTTCATGTACACGTTTTTGTGTGGACCTGTTTTTAATTTTCTTGGATAGGTACCTTGGAGTAGAATTATTGGGTTTATGTGGTAATAACCTTGTGAGGAATTGTCAGACTGTTTTCCAAAGTGGCAGGACCACTTTACAGTCCCGCGAGCCATGGACGAGGGGTCTAGTTTCTTCACATCCTCACCCACGCTTGGGTGTTGTGTGTCTTTTTGAGCCTTGCCATCCCAGTGGCTGTGAAGTGCTGTCTCACTGTGGTTTCGGTCTGCATTTCCTCAATGACTAAGGATGCTGAGCATCTTTTCAAGTGCTTTGTAGTATTAAACGCTCGGGGTTACCTGTTCATCCAAGGGCTGTAGGCCACTTGTGTATCTTCTTTGGAGAGATGTCTCTTCAAAGTTTTGCCTGTTTTCTAATTTGGTCCTTTGTCCTTTTATTGTTGATTCGTAGCAGTCCTTTATATACTCTAGATACTATGCCCTTATCAGATCTGTGATTTGCAGTATTTTCCCCCAAGGGTTGTCATGTCACTTTCTTCATCATGTTCTTTGAGGCCCAATGTTTTTAATTTTGATGGAGTCCAGTGGATCCTTATTTATTTGTTATTTCATTGCTTGTGGTTTTGTGTCATAGCTGAGAAACTATGGCTTCATCCAAGGTCACGAGGATTTATTCCTATGTTTTCTAAGAGTTTTGTAATGCTCTTACATTTAGGGCTGTGATCTTTTTGGGTGAATTTTGGTGTCGGATGTGAAGTGTAAGTCGAGCTTATTCCTTTACATATGGATATTCAGTGTTCTCAGTGCTGCTGGTTGAGAAAACTATTCTTTCCCCATGAAATGTTTGTGGTTTTTTTTTTTTTTTATCATGACTTTTTCCTACTCAGAAATAACTATTGGCTCTTTCTCGCCCAGCTTTCTCTTGCATTCTCGCTCTCTCTCTCTCACTCATGTGCATACATACACACACACACACACACACACACACACACACACACACCCCTGTCATCCTTTCCTGAAGTAATGGACATTTCTGCTGCTTGAGGGAGGCCTCTATGCAGCCCAGGGCCTTGTCCCTAATTCCCAGGATTCTTTCCCAGATGGAGCTCTGCTTTCTCAGCTCTCTTCATGTGCTCATTTGTCTGCCTAGTGGGAGTATTTGACTCTTTCAGGGGGAGGGCATGGAGGAGGAGCTGCGTGTGACCGCAGGGACCCACACTAATTATTATCTTTTCATACCTGTATTTCCAGCTCTGAAGCCAGATGTAAGCTTTCTTGAGGCCCCTCATTCTTCTGATTGGATAATTAAATGGAAGTTTCTCTAAAGCCTCTGGCTGACAAATGGCTCATGAAAGTATTAGTCCGTCCATCCATCCATCCATCCACCCACCCACCCACCCACCCACCCTTCCATCCATCCACCCATCCATCTGTCCATCCAACTGCCCATCTGTCTATCTGTCCATCCATCCATCCATCCATCCATCCATCCATCCATCCACCCACCCATCCATCTATCCACCAATCTATCTGTCCATTCATCCATCTATTCATCTGTCCCTCTGTCCATCCATCCATCCATCCATCCATCCATCCATCCATCCACCAACCACCCATCCATCCATCTGTCCATTCATCCATCTGTCTGTTCACCTATCCACCTGTCCATTTGCCCATCCATTCATTCACCTATCCGTCTGTTTGTCCATCCATCCATCCATCCATCGATCTATCCGTCTGTCTATCCATCCACCTGTCCATCTGTCTATCCGTCCACTCATCCATCTGTCCATTGTCTCTGTATCTATCTAGTAAAAAAGGGATGGTTGCTTGCCCCCTGTCTGCCAGCTAGGTCAGAGTTGTGCTACAGGTTTGTATTTATTATAAGCTCAGATTTATCTGGTCATCCCAAGGGGTAGCCAGTTTACCAGAAAGCCAGTCTGAAGTTACCCTGCTTTTTTTCCCTGGCAGAATGCTTGGTGAGGGTCATCGGCATAGGGGTTCTTTTGGTGTGTGAGGAGGTTTGCTCAGGAGGCCAAACACACATCTCTGACCTGGTAAGCAAGAGTTAGAGCAGAGGGACAGGGTGGTCTCAGGGCTGCTTCCTCCACTCCAGGTATATTCCTGTCTGAATTGTGATTTCTGCTCATTAGAATTTAGTGTCACTGGATAGAGGCGGAGGCTGCTGAAAAGTTCTCACTCTCGCGTGACCTATGCTGACCAGCCTTCAGCAGTAACACCCTGGGGACCTCCAGTTCCACCTCCCTTTATATCAATTATGTTGTCTATGTCCTAAGATTGGGCCCAAACCGAACAACTTGGGACGCCCTGACTCCTTGGTGAAGCATGTCACTGCTAGCTGGAAAACTGGGGTTTTCACCTCGTCCCACCTTCTGGGAATACTCTCTGCTGGGGGCTTTTTTTTCCCTGGCCACAGTTTGCTGGGACCAGCCCTCTTCCTGGAAGCACAGGTCGTGTCCGTCCAGTGTGCCAGGCTGCTTCTCCTGTCGTGGAGCATTCTTTCTTAGGGTTCCCAGAGGCCGGCCTCTATTTCTGCTTTTTCCTGATTCCCCAAGAATCAGGGTGTGGCCTGAACCTCAGTGGAGAACAGGCTCCCTGGGAGCCCTTGGCAGTGTGTAGAGTCACCGGTGGGGGGGGGGGGCGGATTAGAAAGCAGCTAACCCCCTCGCCAGGAGCCTCGATTATCCCAGACCCCCTTCTGTTGCTCCAGAAATGAGACGCTTCTGCAGGCCTGCCTTACAGCCGACTTCTGTCCCCTTTACCCGTGACTTGCCCTGACTTTGCCATGCCATTCATTACACGTCCCTCTTCAACATCGCGCCAGCCCCAGCTCTGCGACATCCATTTCTGTCCACTTTCCACTGCGCAGTGAGGGAAGACTCCGTTTTCACAAATACCACAGCTGACCACTGATTTTTTTTGTTGTTGTTTATTTATTTTTGACAGATAGAGAGAGACAGAGCATGAGCGGGGGAGGGGCAGAGAGAGAGGGAGACACAGAATCCGAAGCAGGCTCCAGGCTGCGAGCCATCAGCACAGAGCCCGACGCGGGGCTCGAACTCATAGACCGAGAGATCATGACCTGAGCCGAAGTCGGACGTTCAACCGACTGAGCCACCCAGGTGCCCCCTGACCACTGATTTTTGACATTCGTGGGGGAATATCCTGACATCTACCAAATCCCAGTATGAATTACATAACACAGCAGTCAGTCCTGTGTCCAGAATTACACTTTAGTCCTTGTATTTTCAGGAATAATTCTTGCTACTACCTTAGGCTTGGGGGCTTTAGTCTGTTCTGCCCACCCCCCCTGCCCCCATCTCCCTGTTCCAAGGCTTTTCCTTCTCATTTTTTTCTTTTCCACTGCCTGTGTCTGGGTTGCATGTAAATGTTCCCCTCTCCTCAATGGGTTCCTGCAGCTTTTCTGGCATTTTCCTGACTATCAGCACTTCCTCTGAGGAGCTTAGACAAGGGGAAAGAAGAGCGACTGGTTGGGGAGGGAAGGGGACACTTTCTCTCTTGGCAAAAATGGAGCACAGCTAGTGGCTGGTTCGCTCTCTGGGGTCAGGGAGCCCGTAACCCCCTTTACCTCATTTCTTTCTTTCTGGGGCTTGTGTGGTACTTGAAGTCTAGAGTGTGTGTCCTTCCTGCAAGTGTTCACTGAGCTCTGAATACATTCCTGGCACCCAATAGGAGGGTGTTGTCCCGTGGCAGGAGGGAAGGCAGTGGGCAGGAAGATGTTAAGCATCCCTCCCCCTCCCCCCGCCAGTGCCACCCCAGGAAAAGCTATGGTCAAGTGGTAGAGAGCTCAGTTTAGAAGTAAGTGCTGAGGATGTTGTGGGACAAAGCAGGGAGGACCTTGTGTCTGAGGTGGGCGCAGTGGCCCTCCAGGTTGGCGGGGGGGCTAGAGTTGGGTGGAGAGGGTATCTCCCCCCAGGAGGACAGCCTGTGTACCGAGGAGAGAGGCACCAGAAAGACGTATATGTCCCAGAAAGCAGGTGGGGCTGGGGCCTGTAGGGTGGGGTCCCCTGAGTGTCAGGTGTACCCTCTACCCAAACTGTACATAGACGAGCTGACAGCTTCATGGGGATGTTTGGGGACAAACCGTGGGGCCCAAGGGTAGAGGCTTGGTGAGGCAACCAGGGACAGGGACGCCCGTCAGGAACCGGCCTCTCGGCCCAGGCGACTGGGACAGGGAGGTGATGGCAGTGGGGACGAAGTGAAGGCATAGGTCAGAACAAAAAGGAGGGGGCTTGAGAACCCTTTCTGTGCAAGACCCTCAGGCCTAAGGCCTGCCTTTCGGGGACGGAGGAGGCATGGAGCGATGGTGTCCACGACTCCGTGTGGGCCTCTGTGGGCCTCCGGCAGATAAGGCCTCCCCGCCTCTCCCTGCCTCCTCCCATTGTGCCCTCTGGCCTCAGGGTTCCCTCTGTGTCTTGAATGGGCTTCTGTGGCACTCAGGGTCACGTAGGGCTGCCTGCTGGGGCCAGTGTGCTTCTCCACACAGGGACGATCTGTGTACCTTCATGGCTTCCCAGCTCGCAGGGTAGTCCCAGCTATCACAGGGACTGTGATAGTGGAGGCAGAGGACCGGTACTGGTGGCGGTAATAATATGATCATTTGAGCCATCACTAAGCGTTAGGCATTTTACAGATTCTAGTTCACGCAGTCCTTACAACAACCCCATGGGATTGCCCCACTTTACAGATGGGAAACCGAGGCAGAGAATTAAGCAGTTTACCTGAAGCGATACTTCCGGTAAGGGGCAGAGTCGGGACTCCAACCCCGGTCTCATGACTCCAGACTCCATGCCTGGTCACACTGCCCCACCCGCTCTCAGAAGAGCAAGCTGCCAGTCCGTATCTGTTGAATGGCATTGATTGGGCCATTTGAGGACTGGGCGACTGTGGGTCAGCACCTCCAGTACGCCTAGGGTCACTCCTCACTCCTCTCACCATGCCTTGTCTGTGATGGTGGCCGACCTTCACGCTGACCTCCAGGGAGCCCCTGGGCAGTGGGACTGGAGGGAGCCCGAGCACAGCCCCGGTTGCACCTGCTGTGTGACTGATCCCTCACCCCACCTGGCCCTGCGGGGCGGGGGAAGATCTCCAGTCCTACCTGGGGGGTGGGGGGGTGCGGTGGTGGCCTGACGGCAGTGCCCTAAGCATTGGTCCTGGCGGGTTCTTAGGCCTCCCAAAGAGCAAAGAGGGACAGAGAAATGGATCTGGAAAAAGGGAGTTCTGTCCAATTGGTAGTCTGTGGAATTAGGTGCTGCAGAAAATTTTAATGAATGCCGTGTTGCCCTAATTTTCTTAAGAGTGTGAAGTGTGTCATAGGAATGTGTGATGTGCATCATAGTGCATCATAGGAATGAGAGCGATATCAACCCAAGAGAGCTTTGAACTCAGGTTTCATTACTTTTGGATTTATAGATTGGCAGGGGAGGAAGCTGGATTATTTTTAGGTGGTACTGTATGAGTTTTATAATTAACAGACAGCATGCCCCCTGCTGCACATGCTCCTTCTCCTTGCTCATGCCTTATTGTAATTAGCGTTATAATCATCTTCCAACAAGATCATATGGCTTTGCGGGACCTGGAACACGCCTGCCTCCTCCCTGCTCCGTCCTCTGTGCTTGGGCACCTGAGCGGGGCGGGAGCGCCGATCCCGTTGCGAAAGGCGCCAATGACTGGGTAGGTGACCGGTGAGAAGTTTGATAGGCGGTGGGAGCAGCTTAACCAGACCATGGAAGGGCAGAAAGCAGGTAATATCTGGGGAAGGACAAGGGACAAGGAGCACTAGGATGGTGTTGGGGACTGATGGAAAGAGGCAGGACAGGTGGTGCCTTGAATATCAAATCACTTCTCTTGTTCTCAGGGAGCCAGGACTGAAAACACGTGCTTTGTTGAAAGAACATGAGCGTTTCCTGACCCTGCTCGGTCTGCAGACTAAGCTCTGTTAACCTATGCAGCACCTTTGTTAGGGTTAGGAAAAGGCACCCCTTATCTTGGTGGATGAATTTGGAGGAAAGCAGGTCTTTCCGCTTCTCCTCTGCAGGTGGCTGCAGCCTTGCATTAGGGCACATGGTTTGACAAATGGGATATGAGCTGGTTCTCCGCCCTTATTCAGTGTCTTCGACGGATGTCTTTGAGCAGTACACAAACCGCACAATGGAGTAGGGTCACCCTTTTGAGATTTAAGGTCAGGGTTTAGGCTTTTGACTGGAGAGAGTGTAAGATGGGAAGCCTTCCTGTGTCGCCCAACTCTGATCACCCCATTTTATTTCCACCCTTCTCTTGGCCGTATACTGCTTTCTGCAAAGAACCAGGGACTGTGACCCCTGAAGGTCAGAACCTTTATAAGCACATTGGCCACAGTTTCTAGATGTTGGTCCTGGACCCCAGGGAACATTACTATCACCCAAGGAGCTTATCAAAATGCAGATTTCTATTCCCCAAACTCATTCTGTGTGTGATTCAGAAAGTAGGAGAGAGCCCAAGAATATGTGTTTTTCATAGATTCCCAGCTGGAAACCACAGATCTGGTTCATCCCTCCATGCTGCCCCCCAGGGTCTTTCCTGCCCCTCTGTTGCTCACAGCCCCCAAGGCCAGGAACCTGGCTCTGTACCATTTGGTTTACAGATCATGCTTCCTGTAGCCATCAATGCTTTTTTCCTCTTAAAACAGTACTTACTGAAGTATAACTTACATACAAGAGAAACGCATGAATCTTTATTGCGTGGCCTGAGGGATTTTGACAGATGTTTGGATTCCTGTAACCATTGCTCAGACCAAACGAAAGATCATTTCCATCACCTGGGAAGGTCTTCAGTGGCTCTAAAAGCACATTAGAAAGGCCAGTGAGGAGAGAGGGCACCTGCCTGGGGGACAGGGACAATCTCTTCCATTTGTTTCCTGTGTGTCTTCCGTTCTCTGCAGTTTCCCTTGGAAGGGTGGGGGGCCAGGGTATGGGTGTTGCTGGAGCCTATCAGAGGACCCCATGGTCTTCTGTGAGGTTGGCGTGGGGCCTGGGAACACAGCCTTGACGCCACCATCACCTTCACCCCTGGGGCAACCTGCTGGAAGGACGCCAGCACTGGCTCCAGTGCAGACTTGGCGGATGGCCCATCCTCAAAGGCTCGCTTTGAAGAGCCCATACTTGTAAGACACAAAGCTGTGAACAGGGGCCTGTGGGATTGTCGTTCTGCCCCTTGGAGGGCTGGAGCTCGCAAGAGATACAGTCTCGGGAGGCTGCTGGGACCTTGCTAAGGGGCACTGACGGTCATTCCTCCGCTCCAGGGACAGGATCCGCACAGAGCCTTTGAGCTCCTGACCCGGCGGCCGAGGACTACTATAGGGCTCAGGGACACACCCTTTCTGTGTCACGTGCTCTTGTCTCACCCTTTCTTTTCCTGCCTCAGCTTCATGACTCTTGGCACCTGAGTTAGAACGAAGAACAGGCACCTGCAAATGTTCTCCTCTTTGGGCGAATGCTCTGTGAGCGTTGTGGCGCTGCTAATGCGGACTCCCAAGAGCTGAGGTTTGAAGTTGGCTGTCTTGCGGGTTGTGACCTCTGTGTTTATTTTTCCTGTGGACGTACTTGTAGCGAATTGCTGAAGACGCCTTTGGTTATTTTCTTGATTCCCAGGTTATGCGTACGTCTTGGGATTTTTAAAAAACACGTGCAGCGAGTATTTTCACCCCCGCGAGCTGCATGTGAGAACACCCGTTTCCCCAACCCTGCGTGTTAGCGTTCCTTTCCCCCCTTCCCAATTCGATGCGTGTAAAATTGGCTTTCATTTAGCTTTGCGTTTCTTTGATTACTAGTGAGCCTGAAGATTTTTCAGGAATTGATAGGCTATGTATATTTCTTCCTGTGGAAATTTACTTGGCATGCTCTTTGCTGATTTTTCTAGTGATCTATTTTATTTTTGGAAGAGGTCTGAATTTATAGGTGAAGGCCTTGATTTCCAGTTACATATGTATATTTTTAAATTTACATTATGTTCATATATTTCTTTTTTGAGAGAGAGAGAGAGGGAGAGAGAGCGAGCTGGGGAGAGGCAGAGAGAGAGGAAGAGAAAATCCTAAGCAGGCTCCGTGGGGCTCTAACCCACAAACCGTGAGATCATGACCTGAGCCAAAACCAAGAGTCAGACGCTTAACTGATTAAGCCACCTAGGCACCCCATTTTGATTTCCAGTTAAAAAAAAAATATTTATCTCTATCTAGATAGACTCAGACTTGGAACAACTTAAATTAACTCCAAGGTGGTACCCAGCCACCAGTCACTGGCCGATCTCCAAAGTAGTCTTTGGGAGAGCCAGGAAAGATGCACCTTCCAGGCAGGTACAGCTCTGTTCCTAAGTGCAGGGCCTGGTGAGCAATACGTTGGTGGGTCTTGGCCGATTCTGGGTCCCCTGTTCAGAGCACAGCTACACAGCCCACATAATCCGCACAGCGTATATCACCATAGGCAGCCATTCTGAGTGTTATAAAAACTGAGTGAAGCCAGTTTTTTTTTTTAATTTTTTAATGTTTATTTTTTAATTTTTTTTTAATTTTTTTTTTTTTTTACATTTATTTATCTTTGAGAGAGAGAGACAGAGACAGAGACAGAGAGTGAGAGGGGAAGGGGCAGAGAGAGAGGGAGACACAGAATCCAAAGCAGGCTCCAGGCTCTGAGCTGTCAGCACAGAGCCCGACATGGGGCTGGAACTGATGGACCGCAAGATCATGACCTGAGCCGAAGTCGGACGCTTAACTGACTGAGCCACCCAGGCGCCCCAAGCCAGTTTTGAAAATGATACCCAAACTCCAAGGCATTGGGTGTACAATTTTTACTATAATTGAAACTCCCAACCTGTTGACATGGGCATCACAGTTTTGAGTGGAATCTGAACTAGGGTAGCCTTGATTTGGTTTGAATGGGGGTCCCGGAGCCTGGAGGGGAGTTAGGCAGTGGGACCAGTCCTGCCTTTGTTACTAATTAATGAGGTGACTCTGGCACACCAGCTGGCTTCCTGGGGCCACAGTGTTCTCACCGGTAAAAGGAGAGGTGCAACTAGGTAAACTTCCAGGTCATTCTCAGCTCTAAATATCCACGAGTCCCAAGTTCTAGCTGTGTTTTTATCCCCCACAAAAAGATTGTGATATATTTAAGACAACTTAGCTTTATTTTTTCTTTAGCATCTGAGTTATATAAAAGCAAAAACATTTCAAGATCTGGTACGTATGTTTTTGCATTTCACCAGATTTCAGTCTGACTTAGTTATGTTCTCAGTGTGTCCAAATAAAGGAATACTTCAACATAACTGACTCCCTCTTCTAGGTTTTACCCTAGGGGCATCGCCGGGGTCTATGAAGTCGCTGGCAGGAAGGCAGGTGCATTCGATAATGGGAAACGGGTGAAAACAGTATCTTGGGACATTCCATCTCTTCCTTCTTTCCCTCCTTGGTAACCATCTATGGAGTTGGCCAAGCTCAGAAGGGGACAAGGCTTTAAGGACCTCATTGCCTTTTGGGGAGCAGTGGCTCAAGCCTGGCCTTACCGGGACACTCCTGTGTGCCAACTCTGTGGCCATTCTGCCTTTGCTCCGTTGCTGTACTGGCTCTCCTGGTGGCCGGAGCCCCCCCTGAGAGCCCCTCCCACCTCAACTCTCACTGCCTTTGGCCCCCACACCACTTTTCTCCCCACCCCCCATGCCTTCCTTGCTCCACACATCTTCCCTGTTCTCAGTGGCCTGTCAAAGGGGGACTTCCTGGGGTCCTAGTCCCAGCACCTTCCCCCACTTGCTCTCCTCCTGTGTCCTCTCACCCCCTTGGGTGGCCCTGGTTGTCACCTGAGTGCCATTTTCAGTCACATCTGCTCTCTACCCCAGGCCTGTCCTCTGATCCCACTCACCTGCCTCCTGGACACTTGACCTCAGGCACCCCCTAAGTCCAGCACATGGTCCCTGTCCATGACCCTGCTGGGGTTTGCCTTCCTATCATCTAGCTAGCCCCCCAGGCCCGCAGTCCCGGACTCGCAAACTGCCTCCCCTTCATCCTCCTTGTCCTCCCTGCGTACCCCTGCAGACACACTCACTGGCTCATCCCCTGGTGCCCACACACCCCTCACCGTGTTGTTCCCTGCTGCCCTGGTGGAGCCCGTGACTCCTCTGTCCTGGCCTCTTGCTATTCTCTCCCTTGCTCCTTCTGTCCCCTCCCAGTCTGCCTTTATTATCTTGGTGAATATTTAAAACAAGGAAAACCCCTGTCCCGCAAATGAATCTCCCCCGAGAATCTCTGCTCGGTCTCTTTACCGCACCCCCGTCCTGCATCGGGAGGGGGCGGGGGGGGGGATGCAAGCTTGCAAAGATGAACTTGACCTATCCTTTATTAAGGTGGCTTTCCCCCCCTGTTTCCATCACCCCTCAGCACAATGTGGGCAGGGCGAGGTCAGCCCTGTGCTCATCTCCACCCTTCCCTGAGTTAATCCTCTCTCCCCACCCTGCACCCATTCTCTTCCAGGGGCTTAGTAGATCCAAGAACCCAGAGTTGGATGTCAGAGCCCGAGGGGCCTGCCAGCCCCACTTTTTACATTTTACAGAAAATGAAACCAAGGCCCAGGGAAGGGGCTTGTGGTGGGTCCTCTTGTGAGTGTGCATACCAGCTTTTTGGGGGTCGCTGTAACACATCAGCACAGCCTGAGTGGCTTAGAACAACACGGGTTTATTCTTACACAGTTCTGTTGGCCGGAAGCCTGAAATGAAGGTGTTGGCGAGGCCGTGCTTCCTCTGAAGTCTCTACCTTGCCTTTCCCTAGCTCCTGGTGGCCGCCGCTCCTTGCATTCCTTGCGTTGTAGATCCACGGCTCCGATCTCTGCCTCCGTCGTGGCCTTCTCCCTGTGCGTGTCCCTGTGTCTGAATTTCCCTCTTTTTACAAAGACACCAGTTACTGCCTTCGGCGCCTATCCAACACCAGAAAGACCTCAACTTTCCTTGATTACATCCTCAAAGACCCTACTTCCAGATAGGGCCACTTACACAGGGTGGGGTGGTGGTGAAGGCTTCAGCGTGCCTTTCTGCAAGATAGAATCCAACCCACGACGCACCGCAACCCCTTCTGTGGTGCTGCAGAAGGGAGTGTGAGCGGGGGTTCACCCCGCGTCATCGTGGGGAGGATTCCGCCTGGTGTTTTAGGTTGGAAACCCTTAGGGCTCTGCTTGTTGGACCTGTGCTTCTCCTAAACAGTTCGCGAGAGGTGGGCCTCTTTGTGTATGTTTGTGAAGGGTGGCAGATGAAAGTCACACAGGCCCGTTTCAGCGGAGAGGAGGGGAGAAACGCCTCATGAGGTCAGCATTCTTAGATTTTAACCTTGTGTCACTGTTCCAGTCTGGAAAATCAACTTGTACCTGCTCTAGGACTTAACTGCTGTGCATTCTTCCCTGTTGCATGAAGCTAACGGGCTTGCTCCTGTTTTCCTTTATAGGCAAGTGCCTTCTGTTGCTGGTTTTTGATTGCTCGGGAAGTTCATTGTTGCTCTGGCCCTCCTGACCTTTGTCTGGCCTTTGCCCGTGTGCAGAGTTTCTGAGTCAGCGTTTTGGGTGGGCCAGAGGGGGCGCAGCATGATTTTCCATAACTGCAGAGGTTGGGACCCTAGGCTTGCAGGTGGGGAGAAGCCTGGGGCTGGGGCTCCATATTTAGTCTGGAATCCAGTTCCAGCTGCTGCTCTGAGGCCACGGTGAATGCCAGAAAGGGCGGAGCACCCGCTCTGAGCCAGGGCAGCCGCGGCCTGCTGTGCGGTGCAGCTGGGGACGAAGGTGGCAGCCTATTGGTGCTAGGCCTGCCCCTTTTCCTGCCTGTACATTGACCAGGAGGCCTGGGGAAAGGGACAGGGAGGCAAGCAAACAAACAGAAGAACTGGAAAGGGCATCTGAGGTGAGATAGTTCAGTACCTCTTTTCTGCAGATACAGAGACCGGGCTGGCCCAGAGAGGTGACTTTCCCGAGGTCACATGGTTAGTTAGTTAATAGCAGAAGCGTTAGATTTGGGTTTCTGGATTCCAAGGCCTTTGCCCTTCTCTGGAACTGTGCCGCCCAGGAGGCTGTGTGGCCATCAGGATTGGGGTGGGGGGTCCCTTCAAGCAGCAGCTTAACCAGAGACGAGGAAGAGAATGACCAACACCCCCGGCAGCACCCAGGTTGGGAGAAGACAGGTGTCCATTTTGTGTATCTTTTTTTTTTTTAAATTTTTTTTTAATGTTTATTTATTTTTGAGAGAGACAGAGACAGAATGTGAGTGGGTTAGGGGCAGAGAGAGAGGGAGACACAGAACCGGAATCAGGCTCCAGGCTCGGAGCTATCAGCACAGAGCCCGACACGGGGCTCGAACTCACGAGCTGTGAGATCATGACCTGAGCCAAAGTCGGACGCTCAACCGACTGAGCCACCCAGGCACCCCCATTTTGTATATCTTCTTGCCTCCCTTTCTGTGCCGCTCTCTGGTTCCCACTCCACCCCCCACCCTCAATGCAACCTGTTTGTGTTAGTCATTCACACTGTAGTGTGAATATCAGTCTTCTCCCAGAGGGGCTTAGACAGTCATCACTTGGAGTCAGACAGATGCAGCATTCTGGCGCGTGTCGTGAGGTGCACGTTGATGGAAACAGGCACACCTCAGAAAGGCAGACGCTCCAGGACCAGCTCTCTCCTCATGCTCTCAGAGCATCCCAGCTCCCCTCTGGTGCCCGCCCTGTCTTTCTTGTCCACAGTCTGACGACCCGTCCCATGCTCTGCTGTCCAGACCTGCTCAGGAACTGGTCTCATGGCCTTGCTAATGACCCTCATTTTCCAATGTAGAGTCCTCCTACCAGCCCACCTCGTGGGTCCCAGCAGGCTGACGGTGGGGGCGGCCATTTTAGGAAGTGGCCATCTGCAGGCCCAGAGCAGCCTGGCCTGAATCTCAGGGTAGGACCTGTGGGAGGGCATAACTTCAGCATCAGGAAGAGCTGGGCACCACGACAGGGCTCCCCTGGCCCCATGGCCCTCTGTGCCCCCCTGATGTGCCCTTACCTGCTGTGTGGTCATCATGTCTAGGCCTTTCTGATCCTCTGTTTCCTCATCTCTAAGTTGGGATCCATCTCACAGACTAGAGGGAGGGTTGGAGACCGTGGGTGTAAAGGCTTAGCTCCCTGTAATCACTCACATGGTTCTTATGAAGTTTGTTGCCCCGAGTAATGCTCACAGCAACCCTGGGAGGGAGGCTGGGCCAGTACTGGATCGATGCAGGAAATGATAGAGCAGGAAAGGGACCCACCGGCCCTTGGGATTCCGACGGCTGGTTCTCTGCCCCGTCCCGCTGCACACAGATACCAGTGGGGAAGCCACCAGGGAGCTCTCCACCTGCGAGAGACACCTTACTTCCCTCCAGGGATGGTTCTGAAGTCACGCTCTCTGGCGTTCCCCTGAATGGGGCAAGGAGAGGAGGCCATGGCTGAGACTCAGCAGAGACGCCCGTGTGTCTCAACCGCTCGGTGGATGGATCAATACTGGCGCAGGCCTGCCCCGAGCCCTGGGCGCTGCGATGCCCAAGGCGTGCACCTTTTGTCCCTTCAACAGGCGGAGGCTGTGTGCCAGCAGAGGGCTCTGGGAGGAGTGCAGGGAGGGCCTGGCGCTGCTGAGGACAGCAATTAGCAGGAGTGGCTCATACTAATCGCTCTGATCAGCCAAGCAGAAGCCAAGCCTGCCGTTCGCAGGCCGAGGTTGGCTCCTGGGGCCCCAGGGAGAGAGGAACAAAGGGAGTCGCTGTAAAAATTTCAGAGGCCTGTCCTCATTCTGCAGGGGCTGGCTGCTGCGGGAGCCTGGGGGGCAGCGGGAGCTGGGAAGCCCAGCCAGGTGGGGCCCAGCCAGGCCGGCCGACTCCCCTGCTCCCAGAGCTCATATCCTGCCTCCAGCAGATGAGCCAGCGCATTTTTTTCTAATGAGCCCTATAAAGTTTTCTCCCGGCCCTCCCACCCTGGAAATCCTCAGTGGCCAGAAAGGCTGTGGCACTGTGTGTGTGTGGTGGCAGCGTGGCACCAATCAGGGTTCAAGAAGAGGCCACAGGAGGGAGGCCCTCAGGTCAATATGCAAGTGGCAGAAATACACAGGAAACCCCTGCAATGGGCTGCTCCTGGGGAGGGCAGGGACTCCAGCCCTGGCGCCCCCCCACCCCGCCCCGGGCTCCGGAGATTCTGCCGAAAAGGACACGTTTGTAGCATGTGGCATTTGTCCACCCAGCTGGATCAAAGCAAAATTACCTTTCTTCTTGTTATCATTACTGGTATTAATAATCTGTGTTTAGCATTCTTTTATATTTTAGACCTGGTATTTATGTTCTGACAACCGTGGGAGGTTAAAGAAATGAAGGGTGTGAGGCGCCCGGGTGGCTCAGTCGGTTGAGCGGCCGACTTCGGCTCGGGTCATGATCTCGCAGTTTGTGACTTCAAGCCCCGCGTCGGGCTCTCTGCTGTCAGCTCGGAGCCTGGAGCCTGCTTCAGATTCCCTGTCTCCCTCTCTCTCTGCCCCTCCCCCACTTGTGCTTTGTCTCTTGCTCTCTCTCAAAAATAAACATTAAAAAAGTATTTTTTTTTTTTTTTTTTTTTTTTTAACGAAGGGGTTAAAAAAGGTATTGCCCTCATCTGTAGGTGTAGAAAATGAGGCCTAACCAACCACTCAGGTGACTAGCACAGAGGACGAACCAAGGTGAGAACATAGCTTTGCCTCCTATGGGGCCAAGGTCAGGCCCCTTAGCACTGGGAGCTCATTCAGATCGTTTTTATCTGGGTAATAAACTATATGGGGGCTCCGCTAACCCCCAGATGACAGAGCAAAGAGGTGAATATTTACCTCCCCCCTGCCACAGGGGTCTCCTAACATGAACCTTTCCTCTACTCCCGCCCAGCCTGCCTCCCCAGTTTCTGAAATGTGCCGTGGAGAAGGAGAGGGTTCACTGGGCAGGTCTGTGGTGTCACGGACAGTGTGGCCCGCCCTCTTCCGTGGGCAGGCCGGCTTCGCAGGCGTGCGGTCTTGCACCTGCTCAGGGCCCCACGCTCAGAGGGGTTAATGCTTAGTCAGTGCTCAGCTGTCACTGTTTGAAATTCTTATTTTGAACTCAAGGCCCCACGTTTTCATTCTGCACCGGGCCCCACAGATTAGGTAGCTGGTCCCGCTGGCTGTGGGTGCCCCAGCTGTTAGGGATGGGAGGCCTGTGCTCCTCGCCACCATGCCTGGGGTCTTTGGGGTCTGTCAGCTGGCCTAGCTGCTGGGGAGGGGCTGGCAGAGGGTGTTCCTGGGGCTGGCATTCACGGCAGCTGCACGTGGAAGCTGAGCAGGGCCAGGCGGAGATTTCTGGAACGAGCGCACGCACATTCTCTGGCGGCCCATCAACCCTCCCTCCCTCCCAGGCTGCCCCTCCCCCTCTCACCTGGAAACACCATGTGCACTCCCATGACCTTGCTAGCTGAGAGCAAGGAGCCAGAAATCTTCATATCCACAGAAGGCAGGTGTCCTGCTGCCCCCCCCTGAAGTGGGCTCCATCCTTGCTCCCCATGGGGTTTACTTTTGATGAATGGAGAGCATGAGAATGATCCAAGGAATGAGGGCTGTGCTCCTGAGGGTCTCCTCCTCACCCGGTGTGCCCTGTCAGGCCACAGCAGGCCCTGCGCGAGCTTGCATGTCTGGGCAGGGCCAGGCTGGCAGGGATGTGGGACCACTCCATCCCCCCATCCCCCGCCAGAGCATAGCCCTTGCCAGGGGGCATCAGGTTCAGCAGGGAAGCATCAGGGAGCTGAAGAGGGAGAGCAGAGTGAGGGGTTCCAGACTGCAAGTGCTGTGGGCTCCAGAGAGGGGAAATCGGTGGTTAGTGCCCACCCTGCCACCCGGAGCTGGTGGTGTCCAAAGTGGGGTGCGTAAGCGCCCATCCGAAAAGAATGTTACAACTCTTAGGTGTATTTCTTTTGTTATCTTTTAATTTCTATTTTAGGGTATTTTTTTTAATGTTTCTTTATTTTTGAGAGAGAGAGAGACAGAGCACAAGCGCAGGAGGGGCAGAGAGAGAGAGGGAGACACAGCCTCTGAAGCGGGCTCCAGGCTCTGAGCTGTCAGCACAGAGCCCGACATGGGGCTCAAACCCACGAACCGTGAGATCATGACCTGAGCCGAAGTCAGACACTTAACTGACTGAGCCACCCAGGCACCCCAGTGTATGTTTTTGTAATACACAAAATGTATTACCGGGGTGAGTGTATATACATGTGTGTGTTGCATATAGTGTGCGTGTGTGTGTGCGTGTGTGTGTGTGTGTGTGTGTGTGTGCAGGTGCATTGTAAGCAGATGGTGTCTTAGTTTGCTAAGACTGCTGTAACAAAGTATTGCAAACTGAGTGGCTTAAACAACAGAAATTTATTCTCTCACACTTCCATAAGCTGGAAGTCCAAAATCAAGGCCTCAGCAGGGCTCGTTCCTTCTGGGGGCCGTGAGGGAAGATCCGTTCCATGTTGCCCCCTAGTTTGGGGTGGTTTTCCGGCAATCTTTGACATTTCTTGGCTTGGAGAAGCGTCACCCCGATCTCTGCCCTCATCTTAACTTGGTTTTCTCTGCGCGCGCGTGCGTGTGCGTGCGTGTGCGTGTGTGCGCGCGCGCGCGTAAACTCCAATTTCTCCTTTATATGAGGAGACCAGTTGTATTGGATTGAGGGCACGCCCTCCTCCTGTGCAACCTCATCTTCACTAATTCCACCTGCAACGACTTTATTTCCAAATCAGGTCACATTCTGCGATACTGGGGGTTAGGACTTGAACGTATAAAATTTGGGGAGACACAAGTCCACCCATAAGAGATGGTGAAAGCAATGTAGAAAGCCCCCTGGCTTAGCTAAGCTGTTTGCCCGGTGGTCAGCCAGCCTGACTGTGTGTTGGTACAACTGTCTCGATTTCTCATGAGGGGGCCCTGGTTGAGGACTAGTCCCGCTGGACAGCAAGAGTTGCTGGCAGGATTTACCGGGCCCTGTGGCTTCCAGTCTGCAAGAGGACAAGAAGCCTGCCGCGAGAGGTGTGGGGCGCTGAGTGCCAAGCACAGAAAGAGACCCTGGTGTCCTGTCTCTGTCCCTGGCTGCAAGCATCAAGGCACGGTGAGCAAAGGAAGGGGCACTAAGCAGCCATGAGTGAACAGACCCCTGAGCCTGGCCACTCCAGGGATGGAGGTCCGGAGGCCTGGGTCTCCTGTGGCATGACCTTTAGTAGGTCATAGGATTCTAGGATTTAAAGCTGGAAGGTGCCTTTGAGATCCACCGGTCCAAACTCTCATTTCTGCTGATGGGGACTGAAGTCAAAGGAAGGGAGAATCTTGCTCAGAGATTCAGTTAGGGTGACGATTGTTGGCTGTATTAGTTACCTATTGCTGCGTAACAAAATATCCCCAGACAACTCAGACTTCTCTCCTGCTTCGTGCTGGTCAGGAGCCTGGGTTCAGCCTAGCTGGGCCCTCTACTTCTGGGGTTTCTTTTGAGGCTGCAGAAAAGGAATCACCTGGGGCTGGTGTCGGCCGTGGGAGGGTCCCTTCTGAACTCACTTGTGTGGTTGTTGATGGAATTCGGTTCCTTCTGGTTATTGGGCTGAGCCTTAGCACTTTGCTGGCTGTTGGCCAGAGGCCACTTGGCGTTCCTTGCCACGTGGTCCTCTCCAGCATGGCAGCTTGCTTCATCAGAGTGTGCAAGCTGAGAAGACAATGGAAAGTCAGCAAGATGGAAATCACGGTCTTTTGTAACCAGATCACAGAAGTGACATCCTGTCACTTGCTGTGGTCTCTAAGTTAGAAGCAAATCACTGGGTCCGGCCTACACTCAAGGGAGGGGATTCCACAGGGGCATGGATAGTGGGAGGTAGGGGTCGTTGAGGACCATCTTAGAAAAATGCTTACTGCAGCAGCATATAACCAGAAACTCAAATAAAATGGATTAAAGAACCCAGAGATTTATTTTTCTCCCATGTAAAAGAAATATGGAGGCAGGCTGCCTAGGGCTGATGACGGAGTTCTGTGGTCATCAGGGGTCCAGGCTCTTTCTATCTTTATGCTTTGCCATGCTTAACGAGTATCTACTAGCCTCAAAGTTGCCTCATAGTATAGGAAAGCTGCTGGAGCTCCAGGCATCATGTCCATATTCCAGCCTACCATTCATTGAACGTCCATTTGCTAGTCATCTACCCTCCATGAAACAGCAGGAAAGGAGGAAGAAAACAATTTGAAAGGCCCCCAACATCCAAGATGAAACAGATGTGTGAGTGGATAGGTGACCGTTCAACAGATAACTTGCAAGAAAAGCAGTCCTGGTGAGAGGGGGCATGCAGGTTGGGTTTTGAAGGGTGGATAGGAGTTGTCTGGACAAGAATGGGTCAAGGAAGCAGCCTGTGTGCTGGCATGCAGATCCATCCCCCTGATCTAAAGGAAGGCCTTGCTAGCCTGAGGATTTGGGCTGTTTTAAGCAAGGGGACCCAGCAGCCAGTGCAAGGGACAGACCTATATACCACCAGCAGGATCCAAGATGTGGGGCTCTGGCCCCCCTTCTCTACTTCATTGCTTCTTCAGCTTTTCCAGTCCATCCTCTGGTTCCCGGATCATGCAGCCAAATTCTTTACGTACTGGGGACATTCTCGGGGTCTTACCAGGGTTCCAGATTTCTCCTGCTTGGCAACCTAAGGAACATCGCAAGCATCCCTCATTTCTTAGTTGCCTTATATGTCACAAGACACAATCAAAACCACACAGCTTAGCCTGTGAACTTCTGCTCCTTCACATTTAAGGTTTTTGAGACTTCCGTGTGAAGGAAGTTAGAAGTGTGGTGTCATTAGCAAGGAGGGAAGGTGCGGCAGCACATCTCAACTCTGGGGCTAGGGTGGCACCAGCCGAGGGCGCTCAGATGTGCCCGCAGCCTGCCTGCCCTCCGGTGCCGTGCGCAAGATTAGACAAGAGAGCCCACAGGGCAGCAGGGCGTGCTGCGGGTGGGGACGACTGGCAGTAAGCTCATGGCACCTGCCATCTCTGTGCAGTGACACTTTAAGATCAGAACTTGGGAACGTACTTCCCTTCGGTATTTTGCTCACAGGAGAATCCACTGCTGGGAGCTATGTGGTGAGGCGACACTGGGGGTTCCCGTGCTTACCATCATGGGAAAGGGAGAGAGAATTCTGTAGCAATGCCCAGCACAAGCACGGGGCTGATAGGGCCAATAGCGACAACAATGGCATTTGCTGAATATACTGAAGCATGGGACGTGAGTTGAAAGTGCTTTGTGGGGACGGTCTTCCCTCCAACTCCCAGCCTTCTTCCCAGGAATGGGGGACAACCCCCTTTCTCACCTGTGGCCCTACACGAGGTTAGCAGATTCCAGATCAAGCAGTGACACGCAGGATGACCAGTGGACAGGATGCTGCCCACCTCTGAGCCTTTTTTTTTTTTTTTTTAGGTTTATTTTTGAGAGACAGAGGCAGAGCACAAGTGGGGGGAGGGGCAGAGAGGGAGGGAGACACAGAATCCGAAGCAGGCTCCAGGCTCCGAGCTGTCAGCACAGATCCCCACGCGGGGTTCGAACCCACGAACCACGAGGTCATGACCTGAGCCGAAGTCAGACGCTTAACCAACTGAGCCACCCAGGTGCTCCTAAAGTTTTCCTTTTCTTATAAAAATGCTCAAGCTCAGTTTTTGAAAAAAAGAGAGAGAGAGAGAGAGAGAGAGAGAGAGAGGAAAAATAGAAGATAGCTTTAATTCCACCTCTGAGGGATGTTTTAAGAGATTTTTTGGTTTTAATCGCTTTTCTATGCATTTTTCATATAATCGAGATACTCGTGTACATAAAAGCTTTTTTCCATAACACGAATGTTGCCAGGTTATTATAGTTCTTCATAAATAATTCCTGAGGGCTGAACAGTCAGTCCATCAAGGAGATCGAGTCCGCTTTCTGTTGCCGAGTGTGAGGTATCTTGGCCCCCACCATTGCCCTCCCTGCCCACCTGCCCAGCTGGGCGTCTGCCTCACCCAGGTCAGCGAAGCGTCTGGCTCCCTTCCTAAGATCCAGTGAAGTTTCAGGAGACCCTCCTCCTTCCAGGGTCAGGGTAGCGCCCGTGTCTTGGGTAGATAGACAAGACCCCCAGATGTGATGCATGATGAGCTTTCCAAGGGCCCTTTCCAAGGGTGTCTTAGCCCCTCCTCTCTCAGCCTGTCGGGGGGTGGGGTGGGGGGTTCCCGAGCCAGCCCCACATTCCAGCACTTTCTGGCCTAAGACACCTGCAAAGTAACCAGTCTCACTTTTATGTGATGCGAGAAGAGGGCAGCTCACTAAGTTGGCAACTAATGTGTCTGATAACCCTCTGTGCCTCAGTTTCCTCACTGTTCAGTGGAGGCAGAAACAGCATCCATGGCGTTCTGAGCACTAAAGGCATAAAACGTGAAGCGTGCTTAGAAGATGTCTGACCCCACAGGCGCACACAGATGGGCTGTCGCTCTTAGCTGCTACCAGGGAAGTTCGCAGGCAGTGGGGAGCAGGGAGCTAGGACTGGTCTGGAAGTAACACGGATACTGTGGGTGAGTGTGCGATCCCAGGGCCGAGGGAAGGGCTGCTACATTCCTCCACCGTGCAGATTCGGGTTCGCCAGCTGCTGGATGGTGTCTCCTCGGTGACGGATCCACAGTCTGCCCCTTTCGGATGGATAATCACATGCAACCCCCACACTCTTCTCCTTAGCTTAGCTCCGATAATGAGGTTGAAGGAAAGAGATTCTTGTGTTCATTCCGGGCCCATGGTGTCCCTGGCTGCTGCTGTCCGGGGTTGGAGGTCCTGAACTGATTCCCACAGCCAGGCAGGGGAAGGCAGGAAGGGCCACCAGCTGTGGGAGTCTGGGGCCCAGCAAACGCTGGATGTCCCTGTGCACCTGGGAGGGTCACCTTGTTGAGTCAATGTGGGCAGGCAGAGGTGTCCTGTGGCCTGAGGGCCCAGGAAGAAGAGCTGTGTCCATCCCTGTCCCTGTACATAGGAGCCAAGTTCACCCCACACCCTTCAACCCCTCCTGCCTAGCTGGCTAGGATGAGGATTTGGGGACTGTTTTATCTAGCAAGCCTCGTGTGCCCCAGCCGCCTGGGCTTATGGTCGTCGGGAGAGGAGGCAGTGTCAGGGCCTCAAGGGACAGCACATGGGCGCGGTGGGACCTCCGTGATGCAGGCCCCTCCCCTCCCCGACCTGGCTGGACCTGGCTGACCTCCCGATCCTCCTGCAAGGTCACTCGAGGAATGTGCTCTCTGACCCTCTTCCCCACGGCACGTTGTTATTATTTGCCATTATTTACCGAGCCTCTAATACATTCTGGATTCTAAACTAAGCGTATCAAATACATGCATCATAGATTGCCTACTGTTTGCCTGGGACGGTGCTCATTTTGCATAGTTTTAGGTCATCCTCTCGACTGCCCTGTGAGAGGGGACTTTCATCTGCTTTGGGGCTGGGGAGACAGAGGCTCAGAGAATTCGCTAACTTAGAGGAGGCCATGCCGCAGAGCCCGCAGGACTCTGAAAGCTGCGTTTTATCCACTCCCATCCCTCTGTGCTGACGCCCACACGTGCCCTTGAACCTGTGTCTTTGTGGCTCTGGACAGGAATGCCTACAAGGCACCATCTTCTCTCCGCCACCCTGGGCGGCGGGGTGTTGGGGGTGTCCTCAGAGCAGGGCCACAGCTCAGTCGCCTGGTATCCCTGGGTCTAGCGCGGTGCCTGGCACTCACTGAGGGAATGACTGCACCTGTTGCGCTCTGAGCCAAGGGTAGTAGAGCCAGAACGAAGGGATATTTCTTTTGTGCTGCGGTAGCTCGATGTCCCCAGCTCCATTCCTGGCTTGTCACTACAAATCAAACCATAATGTTGGGTGGTTTTGTTTTCCTCCCTTGGATAGGGCTGGACCTAACCAGTCCTTTCCTTCTCCCCCCGCCCCCCACCCCTGATATCCCTGACCAGTGCTCAGTGGTTACTTGTCCCATCCATCCCAGGGTGGCTTGTGTCATATTAGTTACATGTCACACTGGTGTCTCCCTGGCAAGACGTGCTCCTCGCTGAAATCGGAGATGTATCCTCGCCTGGTCAGCCACACAGACAGGGTGTTGCCACAGGCCTCTGTGTTCATGTTTGTTGGGCAGGCCTGTTTCTGTTTTGGCCTTTAGGCTTTGACCTTGCATTCGGGGAAGTGTATCTCTGTTCATTTTAACTGGATCTGCCCTCACCTTGAAGGCTATATACCCACTCTTTATTCAGCTACGGGGAAAGAAAAAAAAAATTTTTTTTTTACCAATTTATATATATTTTTTCATTTTTACTTAGTTTATTTTTTAAATTTACATGCAAGTTAGTTAGCATATAGTGCAACAATGATTTCGGTAGATTCCTTAATGCCCCTTCCCCATTTAGCCCATCCCCCCTCCCACAACCCCTCTAGTAACCCTCTGTTTGTTCTCCATATTTAAGAGTCTCTTCTGTTTTTGTCCCCCTCCGTTTTTTTTTTTAATTATTTTTTCTTTCCTTCCCTTATGTTCATCTGTTTTTGTCTTGAAGTCCTCATATAAGTGAAGTCATATGATATTTGTCTTTCTCCGACTAACTTCGCTTAGCATAATACCCTCTAGTTCCATCCGTGTAGTTGCAAATGACAAGATTTCATTCTTTTTGATGGCCGAGTAGTACTCCATTGTATATATATACCACATCTTTATCTATTCATCCATCAATAGACATTTGGGGCTCTTTCCATACTTTGGCTATTGTTGATAGTGCTGCTATAAACATGGGGGTGCATGTGTCCCTTGGAAACAGCACATCTGTATCCCTTGGATAAATACCTAGTAGTGCAGTTGCTGGGTCGTAGGGTAGTTCTGTTTTTAATTTTTTGAGGAAACTCCAGACTGTTTTCCAGAGTGGCTGCACCAGTTTGCATTCCCACCAGCAGTGCAAAAGGGTTCCTCTTTCTCTGCATCCTTGCCAACATCTGTTGCCTGAGTTGTTCATGTTAGCCATTCTGACAGGTGTGAGGTGGTATCTCATTGTGGTTTTGATTTGTATTATCCGGATGATGGGTGACGTTGAGCATTTTTTCATGTGTCGGTTGGTCGTCTGGATGTCTTCTTTGGAGAAGTGTCTATTCATGTCTTTTGCCCATTTCTTCACTGGATTATTTGTTTTTTGGGTGTTGAGTTTGGTAAGTTCTTTATAGATTTTGGATACTAACCCTTTATCTGATATGTCGTTTGCAAATATCTTCTCCCATTCTGTCGGTTGCCTGTTAGTTTTGCTGACTGTTTCCTTTACTGTGCAGAAGCTTTTTATTTTTTGATGAGGTCCCAATAGTTCATTTTTGCTTTTATTTCCCTTGCCTCTGGAGACATGTTGAGTAAGAAGTTGCTGCAGCCAAGATCAAAGAGGTTTTTACCTGTTTTCTCCTTGAGGATTTTGATGGCTTCCTATCTTATATTTAGGTCTTTCATCCATTTTGAGTTTATTTTTGTGTATGGTGTAAGAAAGTGGCCCAGGTTCATTTTTCTGCATGTCTCTGTCCATTTTTCCCAGCACCCCTTGCTGAAGAGACTGTCTTTATTCCATTGGATATTCTTTTCTGCCTTGTCAAAGATTAGTTAGCTATATGTTTGTGGGTCCATTTCTGGGTTCTCTATTCTGTTCCATTGATCTGAGTGTCTGCTCTTGTGCCAGTGCCACACTGTCCTGATGATTACAGCTTTGTCATACAGCTTGAAGTCTGCCCACTGGTCCCTTAGATGCCACTGGAACAGGGTTTCTCATTACCTGTCTTCACAGGGCTTGTAGGACGAAGACTGTAGATACCGATATATTAATCTTACTGTCACATATGCTCTAAGAGACTGTTTTTGGTTTTTTTGTTTTGTTTTTGTTTTTGTTTTTAGCAAGAAAATGTAAGAGAAGCTTCAAGATGGCGGTCTCCTGGAGGTAGCCTGAGGGAGTAGAAAATAACACAGGGGTACAAATCTCAGCTAACAAGCATTTCAGTCCTTGTTTTCTGATTTGGGATGTGTCCTGTCACAGCTCCATGCTTGTGTTTCCTCACCTGTAATATAAGGGATTGGTTTGCCCATTTTATTGCTTCTAAGAAGCATGGGTTTGTTTTTTTTGTTTTTTGGGTTTTTTTTTTGGTTTTCTTTCATGTGTTAATATCTGAAATCACAGTGCATCTTTCTACCGCTGGCCATCAGCCACATGGCAGGGATGACAGCTGTCATTGCCCGAGCGGGTGTGAACGTGGTCATGCTGTTCAGACTGTCATGACCTCAGTTGAATTAGGTACACTGTTGGCTCTCCACATGTTAAGTGTAATTGTCATTCAAAATTGTCTTCAGAAAGATCTTACCATGATTACTTAATGACACCAGAGGTTACTGTGTGTGCAGAAGGGCACAGAAACAGCAGTAGGGCATTGATTTGCTTTAGAAAAGCAAATGTTCATTGTTGGGGAAAGAATTGCAGTCTCTTACTTTCTTATAAGACAACAAGAATTGGCATTCTTATACAGGCGAAGCAATGCCACCAAAAGTAGGAGAAATCTCCAAATGCCTCAGTAGAGAGGAAATGATCTCAAAGCCACATGGGGCTCGTATGACCGTCATTAAGACATTAAGTCATAGTTTAATTGGCAGCCCTTTTCTTTGTGGCTCATGAAGTAATGGTGGGTCTCACAATTGATGACTTTGCTTTCTAAGGTTTCTCCTTGGTTTAGTAAGTAGTAGTTATATTTGCATTTTTTTTTTTTTTTTTTTTTTTTTTGTCAACTAGAGCAAGCTAATAACATTTTCAGTATTTGCTTTGAGTGTTGGTACTGCTCCTCTGGGCCCCACAGAAATAATGTCAATTGCCTGATTACTTTCCTACCTTTCCTGTTGTATCGCTAGCCCCTAACACCAAGCTTGACTAGGTGCTTTTGAAATAAATGAATGGATGGATGCATGCATGTATGGATGGACAGATGGATGGATGGATGGATGGATGGATGGATGCATGTATGGATGGACAGATGGATGGATGGACAGATGGATGGATGGACGGATGGGTGGATGGATGGATGGGTGGATGGATGGATGATAAATGGGTAGATGGGTAGATGGGTAGATGGATGGATGGATGTAAGGATGGATGGGTGGATGAATGGATGATACATGGATGGACGGAGCCACACCCAGAGATGGATTTCCATCTTTGGGGAGGCAGTAGAATCCTTTCTGCGGAAGCTATAGACATATCTCCCGGATTCAGTAGGAACTTAGACTCTGTTTTTCAGGGTTTTGTTGATTCATTTATAGTCTGAGTTGATTCTCATAGTTAGAGTTTTCTCTGGAGAGATCTCCAAGATAATCAGCCAGAGATCCAACCCAAGGCAATTATCCTGGGGCCAGCTTGTATAGATACACTACATTTTTAAAGAGCTTTGTTGAGATATAATTCATACACCATACAGTTCACCTACTTTGCACTGTATAATTAAGTGGTTTTCAATATAATCACAGATCTGGGCAACCAAAATTTTAGAATCCCTACAACGCCTCAGAAACAAACAAACAAACAAACCTATTTCTCACCTATCCCACTGTCCCCCACAGCCCTAAGCAACCACCAGTGAAATTTTTGTCTCTTTATTCTGTCCCATATTCTGGACATTTCCCATTAATGGAATCATATGCCATATGCTCTTTTGTGATTTTCACGTAGCACAATGTTTTTAAGGTTCATTCATGTTTTTGGACATATCAGCATTTCATTCCTTTTTATAGCCAAGTAACAGTCCGCTGCATGGAGAGACAGAGACGGAGAGTTGGAAATCACGTTTTGTTGATGTGTCATCATTTGGTGAATGTGTATGTAGTTTCCATATTCTGGCTGTTATTCACAATGCTTCCCAAAACATTCACACACAAGTTTTTATGTGGACATCTATTTTCATTTCCTTTGTGCCTATACCTAAAACGTTGAATCATTTGAGGAACTGCCAGACCCTTTTCCAAAGCAGCAGCACCGTTTTCAATTCCCACCATCAGTGCATGAAGATTCTGATTTTTCCACATCCTCGCCAGCACTTGGCTCCATGATTTGTAAGGTCTTTTCTGCTTCTAAGCTCCTAGGATTCTGGGGTGAAACCCAGTGACTGTTGAGACAGTGGGAGGCCCCTTTCTGACTATTCTCCTTCTGTCTCAGAGGAGTGTGCAGTGGGCTGTGGGGAATTTCTCAGTTAATTATCTGCCAGTTAACTACTCGGGCTGCTCCCTGCGGTTGTAACTGGCTACAGACTGCTCCTGCTGTCTGCATGTAAAGAGGTTATCTGCTGCTCACCGGTGCTCTAGTGGGTGAAATTAACTGCAAGGATGATGGGAAGTAGAGCCCGAGCACTGTGACGGGCTACTAAGAACAGCCACCCAGGCTCTGCCACCAGGCGGGCTCTCTGCAAGGCATCTGGCTACATCTGGGAGATTCTATGGCAGCTACCCCAGCCTAGCCCAGGGGACAGAGCTCCAAGGCACAGGTGTCCAGGGTGGGCAATTCCACAGGCCTCCTGAGGGCAGCCCAGGGTCCTTCTCCCCATCTTCTATGGAATCCCACTTTGTGCCAGGCCTTGGAAATAGAATGATGGGAAAGACAAAGTGATCCGTGTCCTCAAGAACTTGTACCCTAGTGGATTCCCAGCCAAAGTGATCTGAAGCTCAGATTTTTCTGGCTGCCTATTTCCCCGGGTACTTGACCCCCACAAGGTCCCAGGGAGAAACCTTTGGGGAAATCAACCTCAGGAGAACTACCAATACCTGAGTCCTCAACATGGCCTTGGCCAAGTGCTCTCCTCCCTGGCTCAGCCACCCGTTGCCTCAGACAGACCCCTGTCATCGGGGCACTGTGTTCTCCCAGGTAAAAATAGCCAGCAAATGTTTGTGGTCTGCAGCGTGTAGCTTTCCCACGACCTATCTCCAGAAGTCTTGGCAGCACATAGGACCTTTAGATTTTCTATCCTGTCCGTTTTCCACTTCATCCCTTGGACCTTCATCTCATCACTGCAGGACATGGTGGGTGTCTTCAGGGATTCATTGGCTTGTGTTACAAGGAGAGGGACTCTGCAATGGTGCTGGTCCTAGGGGAACACTGAGGGCTGGAGTCAGGACAGTCACTAGGCCAGAGGCACGTTGCTCTGAGGTCCCCATCTGTAAAAGAGAGGTGGGAACACAGGCCCTGCCTTACTCACGCCCGGGGTTATTGAGAGGCAATGGGGTTATTGAGAGATGGGAGTAGGCTGCTCAGACCCTAGGGGCATGAAGCCAGAACCCCTTCTAGGCCTCTCCAGATAGCTTCTGACCACCTGGGTAGTTCACATCTGATGGCAGCTCCCCCTGGTCCCCTGCAAAGGCATAAAGCCATGATCTGGAGCTGGTTCCAGGGCCCACTTCAGGAACGACCACAAGTGTGGCACTTTGGGGGACATGTTGGGCAAGGAATAGGAATGTTGAGTGAGTGGAGCCCTGGGCATCTCCCTGCTATTTAATCAGAGCAGCCATATCTCAGAGCCACTCTGGGGTCAAATCTTGTCTCAGCCTCTGCCTAGCCAGGTGACCTTGGGCCATTCCTCTCTGCCTCAGTTTCTCAGTTTGTACAACGGGGACAAAAACGGTGCCTGCGTTGTAGGATTACCTTCAGCCTTAGCACAGGGCTTGGCACATAGTAAAATGCTCAGTAAGTGTCAGTTATTACTGTCTTTTATCTATTGGGGGAGCCATTTAGAATTTTATTTAAGAAACAAGTATGGTATCAGAGGAAAACACTTTGGAAAACAGCGGTCTGTGGGGAATACAGTGTTGATGGTTTTCTTTCCGGCTTCAGGCAAAGTCCTGAGCAGGATAGCCCTCCCCGGGGTTCTCCAAGCAAAGGCAGAAATAGCCATGGCTGTGCGGTCTCTGGACGTGGAGACGACCTGGAACGAGGGTCTGGCCTTCTGTTTCTATGGGTTTTACACTCCTGGGCTCTTGCTGTGCAGGGTTTTTTTGTTTTGTTTTGTTTTGTTTTGTTTTGTTTTGTTTTGTTTTGTTTTTTCATCTCCCTGTGGTTCATGGAGAATTCGGAGAGACCCATAGGAGCCCGGGGCGTTGGATCAAGTTCAAGATTGCCGTGGTTGCTGTCCAGCAGGCCTCAGGCATCGTGTGTGATACATGCAGGCTACTCAGCCAAAGAGGGGCCTGTGCCCAGACCAGCTCTTTCTGCTGGTTCCACTGTTTGTGTGCCACTCATCTCTTTGCCCCTCAGCAGCTGGCGGCTGCCTGTCTGCTTATACCAAGGGGACAGAGCATCAGTTACCTGCTAACCGTTCTCTCATTTGTGGGAATGCATCATCAAACACTCCGTGGTCAACTGAATGTTGACAGTGCGCTCAGGTCTGACTCCAGGGGGCAAGGGAAAGAGCAGACATGTTCTCGGCCTCTGAGAGCTCATAGTTGAGCTGAGGAAGGAGGAAGTCACATCAGGGCCAAGCTGGACTGTGAGGGGTGGGGGGGTATTAAGGGGAGCAGTGGGATAACCCTGCATTTACTTTGGCCTTCCTTCAAGACACCCAGGAGGGGGGTCCCCATTCCCTGGACAGAGTTTGGGGGTGCACTGCCTTCTGTGATTGGCTATTTTCTTTGCTTCCAGTGCACCCCCCCAGGACCTTCAGAGTGACACAGCCTCCCTGCAATGGCTCTGTGGTGATCTTCGGCCAGGTTATGGTTGAGTCCTACTGGTCTGGAGACATATTTTTCCCTCCCTTTCTGTGATGACTTTGCATATTTTTGGTTCGGACTGCCGTGTGCTGATTTCACGTTGTAACTCCCAGGGTACAATCCTTGAGCCTGACCTGCAAGTTCTTAGGGACACTCCTCATTTTTGTAGTCACAGACCGCCTGCGGTTACTTCCTTGCTGGGGGGTCTCGAGCTCAGATGCCTATAAGGGCCAGGCAGGCGACATGTGGGGGTGAGTGGAGCCACATGAGAGTGTGGTTGTGGGCAGTGGGGAGACCTTAGGGAGAGGGGGCATCTGTGGAGGACTGGAGATTGCATGCTCTGCCCAAAGGGGTCAGCCCTGCTTGGCTCTAGCCGATGGTTGCAACCTAGAAAGGTGGGTTAGCGTTGCTAGGTTTCCTAATTGTTCAAGAAAATCAGAAATGTGGAATTTTACGTGAAATCTTTTGATTTATAAGTGGTGGCTCAGGTATCTTAAAAATACCGAACAGGCCAAATAAAATACCCGTG
Source organism: Panthera onca (assembly GCF_046562875.1). NCBI lineage: Eukaryota > Metazoa > Chordata > Mammalia > Carnivora > Felidae > Panthera > Panthera onca. The sequence goes on from NC_138350.1 coordinate 67,630,002, forward strand.
GTCCAGACGTGGCCCAAATGGACATTTGCAGTCTCTGCCTTGTGGCTGTGCTTCCTCGCAGAAGGAGTTAGTCATCTAAGGGGGCAGGGACAGGGGCAGGGCAGGGGCTGAAGACCCAGTGGGTGGCCGCTGCAGGCGTTCTAAGGAACAGGGTCACTGTGAGCTGGCTGGTCAGCGCGGCATCTGGGAGGCGGGCTCGAGCTGTCCCTGGAGATGAGGACAGCAGAGGGGAAGGGATGCTGTTCTCACAGTGAGCCAGCTCGGCCTTCCCAGCTCTGGGGCACGTCCGCAAGCCAGGCTCTGTGGACCCTGTTCCAGGCCTCCCGTTCCACCAGGCTCTCAGAAACAGCACGGTGTCGCCCCTGCTCCAGCTGGCCTCTGGTTCAGGAAGCGGTTGCCAGGAGGGAGCGAGCTGACTAGGGACCCTGGCTACCCCGAGAGATACTGGAGAGCCTGTCACTTGAGAAGCAGGGCATGGGGTGCCGGGGCCACCAGACTTGGAAGAACTTCCTGGCCTTAATCCTGGGTGCTCTCATGGGTGCATTACTGGGTTCAGAGCGGGACACTGTTGCTCTCCCTTCCTGGCATGCTCTGACTTCGTTTTCACTCTTTGTCCATCAACCCTGAAGTTTTTGAAGGTCGGTGCTGAGGCCCACCCTGTCTACCCCCAGGGCCCAAGGAAGAGGAAGAATGGGTCTCAGGCAGTCCATGCAGGTTGGCAGAGCTGAGGGAAACCCAGGAACCTGGAGTATCCAGTGTGGGGAGGGCCACACTGGGGCCCAAGCAAGACACAGGCAGTTCAGAGTAGGGGAGACATTAGGGAGTGGTGGGGTCTATGGAGAACTGGAGTTCAGAAGCAGCAGGACCAATGATAGTCGAAGTGACCAAGGAGGGCTTCATAGAGGAGGTATATCTGGAGCCAGGTCCCAAGAGAGGTTTCAGTTTGGAGAGGCAGAGGGGGAGAGTTTGCAGAAGACAGAGTGGGGCATAGCTGGGCGGGGGGGGTGGGGTGGGGGGGGTGGGGCATAGTGATGTCAAATGGTAATCACAAGCAGTAATTGAGTGCCTGCTGTGTGCGTGGCTGTGTCAAACACTTTCTCTTGAGTTCCCACGTAATCCTCACAATGCTTTTTGCGATGGTGCTTTCGTCCTCTAGACTGAGGACGAGGAAGCAGGCTGCCCAAGGTCCCAGAGCTAGGAAGTAGTTTCACCAGCACTGAAGTTATAACCATTATATTACCCTGCCTGAGGACTCGGGGGCAGTGAGGAAGTCGCCTGACTTCCTACCACCAGGGATGTGGCAGGAATCAGGTGGCTTCCTCACTGCCCTCTAGTTCCTGTTATTTGGAGTGAAATGGCTCTAGGAGGCACTTGAATGTGGTGGGAAGAGATTGGAGTCCTGTTCTAGGACCAGGTAGCCTTGCTGGCCGGCAGAAGGGGGGATTGGACAGGGCCACCCCCAGCACCCTTGGCTTTAATGTTCTAAAGGCCGGGAGGGGCTGGAGGAGAGCCGAGGAGGCCTGCTCTCAGGGAAGGAGTGAACTGGATGCACCAGCACGGAGGGCTGGAGGACCCGCAGGCCAGTCTGCCGTCCTGGGCTTGGGGTGTGACAGGTATAGGCTGGAGCGGGCCTTGAGGATCATACAGTCTTGTCAAGACAAGATTAAAGCCCATACAAAATCCAAGAGCAGGACAAGAGTTGGGTAACAGCAGAGGGGAGGGGAGGGGGTGTCAAGAGGTAGCCTGTGCTTAGCACTGAGGGAACATGTGGGGGTAAGTGCTGAAGCAGGTGGGGGGCAGTGCCTGGAACAGGTGGGGCTCTCAGTGCCAGGAGTGAGTGGGGGGGTCAGTGCCACCAGCAGGTTGGGGTTCAGTGCCAGTTAGAAATGCAGAATCCCTGGGGCGCCCGGGTGACTCAGTCAGTTAAGTGTCCGACTTCGGCTCAGGTCATGATCTCACGGTTCGTGGGTTCGAGCCCCGTGTCGGGCTCTGTGCTGACAGCTCAGAGCCTGGAGCCTGCTTCAGATTCTGTGTCTCCCTCCCTCTCTGCCTCTCCCCTGCTTGCTCTCTCTCTCTCTCTCACTCAAAAATAAATAAACATTAAAAAAATAAAAAAGAAATAAAAAAAGAAATGCAGAATCCCAGGCTCCACCTGTGATTCATGAGCACATTGAAGTCCGGAAAGCCCACTGCCCCTTGCCGCTTTACTTTAAACTCTTGGCCACGCCTTGCGGAAGAAATACGTTTTCCGTGGATAGGTGAGGCACAAACTCCATAGAACGACACTTAACGCTTACGACCAATGTCACTCACTGATACTTTCAATTGAGTTACGTATGTTTAAATGCTGAAATCATGGGTGTATTTTACAGCCCAGCAAACGGCTGAGACCCGCAGTTTGGAAAACAGTATGCTAGCTAACACCCTGTCTGATGTTTCAACGACGAAGGTTATACTGGGGACTCCACTGCTGGACATGCAGAGGGTACCAGGTATCCCCCATGCTGACAGTCAGTGTTGCTGATTTCTGAGGTCGCCTCCAGCTCTGAGTGTGTGTGAACTTTCCTACTTCCGGTGGTTGGGGACCTGAGGCTCCTGTATGCAGAGGTGTCCCAGAATCCCCCTGCTTTTTTTTTTTTTTTTTTTTTTTTTTGGCAAACACCAATGTGGCCCAGAGTCCCCAGAGCCAGCACTGCCTGGAGTGGCAGAGTGAAAGAGCAGCAGGTGGCCCGGGAAAAGCCTTCTCTCCGGAGGCTTGTTTACGCAGGAGGCAGGAGGTGGAGCGTGGGCTGGCAGGAGGAGTTAGGAAGGGGGTTCCCACGGCTTCCTTGGGAGAGCCGTGGGCGTCCTGTGTCCCTAAGCAGTGGCCTCTCTCCTCCCCCAGTCTCCGCTGGCGGCTGTGGCCTGGCTTGGCCCTGGGGGCTGCCCGACAGCCCGCAGAGGAGAGAGCTGTCCTTGCAGGCTCTGGGTGAAGGTCTCAGTTACCAGCACTGAGGGGAACTAAGAAGGGAAGAGGGGGTGGGCCTTGTGTCACCAGGAAGCTACTACTGCGGGAGGGGGGCCTTGAGGGAGGGAGGCTGTGGGGCACCATGGCCATGGCAAAAGCGGGGTGGAGGCAGTGGTGGCCTCATTCCACGTGAGGTGAGTGGCAGTGCCGTGCTGGGCCCCCCTGCCCGCCCACAGCTCACACGCGCCTACCTCTGTCTGCGGACCTGGGACGGGTGGACGGACCCATGAGCTCAGGAGCCTGGAGCAGGCCCCCCACAGCACCGCACGGCTACCCTGCAGCTGGCCTCGGGTCCAAGAGGCTAGGCCCCTCGCAGCAGCCAAAAGCCCCCCAGAGCCGCACCAGGAAAACACAAACAAATCAGGAAAGCAGAAATCGAGCCCTTCCCAGGCTGTGAGCTCCCAGAAAGGGACCCAGGGTGAGTTGAGTGCCGAAGGCCTGAGGAAAAGGGTCTGATGAAGGGTAAGGGGTGCGGTGCCGCCTCCTTTTGGGGTGTGGAATGATGGATGCCCTAGAGAAGGGCTGGTGGCAGAGGAGAGAATCGTCTCCTCTGGTTCGCAGGTCACCCAGTCGTCCTGGGCTTTGGAGGAGGAGGTAATGCTTCTAATGCCTGGCTGTTCTTAAAGGGATTGGCTAAATTTACAGCTACTAATGCCATTTGTCACTGGGCAAGCACAAAGGCACGCTGAGCCGGCTGGGACGGTTCCAGCTTCTTGTCTCTGGGCTCACGGGGCGCCCGGTGATGTCAGGCCGCGGTTTGCCTCCAGATCTCTAGCCGCTGACTGTAGCACCGCGGGCTCTCACAGGCTCACAGGCAGGCACGGCCAGAGGGCTGGGAGAGAGAGATCTCCAGCCGAGAGCTGAGAACCCTGTCTGCAGAAGCACCTCGTTGAGTGCTCATCTCCAAAGGAAGCCGCACTGCTCTGGGCAGAGGACAGCTAGGGGAAGATATTTTCCCCTGGGTCTGGGTGGAGGGACACAGGTTGGGAGAGGGGTGGGTGCCTTTTCATCAAAGAACATGAGTGTCCTTGTTTCTGGCCTTAAAAATAGCCAGGCTCACCTGCAAGCCTAGAAGGCTGCCTCGGGGGTGGGTCTGCCTGGGCCCCCAGCCTGGGATGAGGTCCCTTATCAACCCCGGGAGAACATGGGTCTCCCCTTTCACCAAACAGCTGTGGGTGGGCAGAAGTCCCATCTGGGAAGTGCAGGCGAAGGAGCCCCTCACCCCTCCTGTCCTTGTGCAGGCTCGGCCAGCTGCACCCCTGCTCAAGCTGTGCCCACCGGGCCCACCCCTCCTGCCTGCAGGCTCTGGGCTGCCTGCCCTTTAGAGCAAAACGCAGCCTCAGCGCTTTTCTCACTCCTGCTGCCTGCCTTTTTGTTCTTCAGCATCCATCACCTGGCAGTGGGGGCGGGGCGGGGCGACGTGGCTGGCTGGCTGCATTGGCCTCGGCAGGCTGTGCATTCTGGACCACTGTCGCTGGAGGTATCTCTCCTCTTCCACCCTCTCCTTTCTTCTTCCTCTGGTCCCTTCCCCCCCCCGTCACTTTCCCCGGGATCATTAAAACATAAGCTCCTCTTGCTGGCTCGCTCAGCTTAGCCCGGCTGTGTGGGCAATTTCCCATCCTGATTTTTCTGTGAATGGGAAACTGAGCCAGGAGGAGACCCCTCCCTACCCCCCCCCCCCCCCAAACGCAGGCAGGACGAGAGCAGGACAAGCCCTTGAGAAAGCATCCCTGTATTTCCCTGGCTTCCCACTAGCCTGAGAGTTCACTCTGTGTCTCCTCATTCTTTTTACCTTAAAAGTGGGGCAGACCTTATAGGGGTGTGCCCCAAAGAATTGAAAACAGGGACTCAGATATTTTACACCCCGGTGCATAGCAGCCCTACTCACACTAGCCAAAGGTGGAAACAAAATGTCCATGGGTGGGTGATGGGTAAACAAAATGTGGTCTCTACGGGCAACATATCATTGTAACACAATGTGTTATTCAGCCATAAAAAGATGTGAAGTTCTGACACGTGCTACAACATGAATAGATCTTGAAAACATTATCCTAAATGAAATACACCAAAAGAAAATTTAAAAAATTAAAAAAGCAGGGGGCGACTGGGTGGTTCAGTCGGTTAAGCGTCCGACTTTGGCTCAGCGCATGATCTCGAGGTTGGTGAGTTTGAGCCCCACTCGGGCTCTCTGCTGTCAGTACAGAGCCCACTTCGGATCCTGTCTCCCTCTCTCTCTCTGCCCCTCCCCTGCTCACTCCCTCTCTCTCTCTCTCAAATAAATAAATAGTTAAAAAAAAAAAAAAGAAAAGAAAAAGAACAAATGTTGAATGATTCCACTTACATGAGGTACCCTGAGCAGACAGATTCATAGAGACAGGAGGCAGAGCAGCGGTTGCTAGGGGCTGAGAGGCAGAGAATGGGAATTAGTGTTTAAAAGGCACAGAGTTTCTGTTTGGGATGATGAAAAATTCTGGAAATATGGTGAGGGTACTTACACAACACTGTGGATATACCTAATGCCAACTGAGCTGTACATTTAAAAGTGGTTACAATGGTATGTTTTATGTTATGTATATTTTACTGCAATTTTAAAAACTGGGGCTGTGAGTGGGGCACCTGGGTGGCTCAGGCAGCTGAGCGTCCGACTTCGGCTCAGGTCATGATCTCGTGGTTCATAGGCTCGAGCCCCGCGTCGGGCTCTGTGCTGACAGCTCGGAGCTTGGAGCCTGCTTCGGATTCTGTGTCTCCCTCTTTCTCCGCCCTTCCTCTGCTCATACTTGGTCTTTCTCTCTCTCAAAAATAAATAAAACATAAAAAAAAAACTGGGGGTGCGAGTGCCTGCCTGAACTTCCAGCCTGATAGCTGAGCAGACAGATGATGTGGACAGCACCCCCTCCCTCTCCCTCTGCCCTCTTCTCTGGTAAACAGGTAAAGTGCTGGGCCTTTCTGCTGCAAGAGGGGCATCTTGGCTCCCTGGCTGGGACTCATTCTGGAATGTACAAATGAACCCAGGTGATACGTTAGCCTGGTTCCCTCAGGGAAAGCAGAGTTCCTGGACGTACCCCAAGAACAGGCATCCCTGGGGAGAGTGACATAGGAGCAGGGAGGGCCGGGCAGAGGGGTACTATGGATCTGGTCACCACCGTAGGCGGCTGGGCTCAGTCCACTGGGACCTGCTGAGGACTACGAAGAACACATTTCAGTTGTTATCTGAGAGAGAGACCAAGGAGGGAGTGTTTGTGGAGGGCTGCCCCTGGAGCTGTTAACTCCTCCCACGTCCAGGGTGCAGGATTCCAGGCCCCCGGTGGGTTCCTGCAGGCATCTACTGGCATGTGTCTGAGAAGCCCTGGGCAGAAGGTGCTCGGGAGCTGAGGGGAGGTGCAGTCAGGCTCACTGTATGACTCTGACTGGTGTTGGGGGGGAGGCACCGAGCGGAGATGAGACCACACAAGGCATCCAAGACAAGTGACCTGTGTACAGAGTCCTCTCTTTCCCTCTGGGCACCAGACTAATGCGGGCTGGGAATGGGTGTCAATGCCTGTCCCTTTCCTCGGTGATCACTGACCCCAGGCTCCCCCACGGGACTGTGCTGTGGTCCTGTGAGGGGCCTGCGAGAGCCTAGGGGAGAGTCCAGCAGGGCAGGCCAGTGCTTCTGCTGCAGGCGGGGCCGGGCACCTGATCCCCCTGGAAACTCTTCCTGTCTAGTTCCTGCAAAGCCCAGTCCTCCGCCTGTACCTGGAAAGTGTGCCAGGAGGCCCTTGATAAGATCTTAAGCCTTCAAGGAATAATGGGCATGGCTTTAGACACCAGCTTTTCCTGCAGGCAGCTCCTTTTCAGCCCTCTCTGGACATCAGCCTTATCATTGCAGTCCCCTGAGGCCGGCAATCTGCCCGGGGCCGGGCACTGAGCTAGGCACAGAGCCGGGGCCCTCTAGAGCCTGCGGCCAGTGGAGAGTAAGAAGCTCACATGGCCCTTGAAGAATCCCCTGGGCTCTGGAAGGGTAGCGGAGAATGAGAAGTGAGAGGTGTCCTGAGAGCCCGAACAGGCTGCTAGGAGGTGGGATGAAGAGGCGGGGAGGTGTAGGCCAACCTGGAGCTGTGCTGTGCGCACTTGAGCAAGTAACCTAACCTCTCTGAACCTCCGTTTTCTCTTCTAAGTAGTGTAATTATACTGATTTCATGGGGTTATTGTGAGGGGCAAGTGGGTGAAGGCATATCAAGTGCTGGAAGGAGTGTCTGTCACATGATGCGGGCACAGGACACATTAGCCATTCTAATCATTAGAAGTCACAGTATAATGCCCACTAGCCCGCTCTGAAAGCAGGGAATTGGGCTAGTCTCCAGGTGGCCTCTGGGGCGCTGTTCTAGTATTCTGTGAATGTAAACACTTCTAGATTTTGTAAGTAGGGGGGAAGGGGAAGATGCCTCTGGGTGAGGGGCACGGTGTGCGCAGAAGCAGAGAGGCGGAAAGAACATCGCATGTAGTTTTCTATGGCCTTGTGCCAAATTGCTACAAACGTAGTGGCTTAAAGTTTATTATTTTGAGAGAGAGAGAGAGAGAGAGAGAGAATCTCAAGAAGGCTCCGCACTGCCAGCTCAGAGCCCAGCGCGGGGCTCGAACTCATGAAACCGTGAGATCATGTCATGAGCCAAAACCAAGAGCCGGGCGCTCAACCCACCGAGCCACCCAGGCACCCCCAAACTTAGTGGCTTAAAAACAAGACCTGCTTATTACCTCACCGTTCTAGAAGTCAGAAGTTCAGCTCAGTAAATCACAATACTGAAGTTAAAGTGTCCGCCAAGGTCATTTCTCGTTTGGAGGCTGGGAGACAAAGTCTGCTCCCAAGCTCACCGGATGTTGGCACCATTTACTTGCTTGCGGTTGTAGGACCCAGGTGCCCCTTCTCCTTGCCGGTCATTGGCCGGGGAGTGCTCTCAATCCCTGGAGGCTGCCTGTGCTCCTTGTACGTGCTCCTCCTTCAAGCCGGCAACAACGCGTGGGGTCTTTCTCCTGCTTTGAATCTCTGTCTCTACCCCCCACCCCAGATTGAAGGGGCTCCTGTGATTGGAGGAGGCCCTCCTGAATAATCTCCCTGTCTTAAGGTCTGCTGACTGGGAATGTAATTATATTTGCAAAACTCCTTCCCAGGAGTCCCTAGATTAGTGTTTGATTGAGTAACTGGGAGAAGGTATACACCCAGAACCCTCTTAGGGTTCTGCCTACCACACACGGCGTATGGCCCGGAGAAGGAGTGGGCTAAGAGGGGATCATGGGCAACCACAGGAGCAGGAGAGGTAAGGTGGGCGTTGGTGGTAGGAGGGATGTAAACCCACTGTAGGCCTCGGATGGCAGGTGGAGGAAGGGGCATGGGACATCCCCACCGTCACCTCTGACTGTGGCCCTGCACCACTAGGCACGCTTCTCCCAATCAGAGCAGACTCTCTGCAGACCCACTGCCACCCTGGCCTCACTCTGATGAGGGCACCCTGGCCTGAAACTTTGGACTCTTCCCTCCGGGCCGGGTGGACACACCCATGAGCCCCCGCAGGCTGACGAGCTCAGGAGCCCAGAGCAAGCCCTGCATAGTCCCTCTGTAGCTGGCCTGGGGTCCCTGGGAGGCTGGGCCCCAGGCAGCAGCCAAAAGCCAAAACCCAAGCCTGGAAATCATTGAGGAATGTCTGTGTCCCCTCGGCCAGTTCTTCCTCCCCATCGCCAACACCAGCCTCTGAAAAGGCCGGCGGGGGCCTGGGGGAGTCCACATTCATGGTCTCAGCAGCATTTCTGGAAGTCAGCAGACCATTCCTTTCCCCGTCTTGGATCCATTACAGTTGAAAACTCAACAAACCCTTGGTAACTGGCGAATAACTACGTTCCAAAAAAGTTCTCAGTCATCCAAGGTTTTGAAATTCAAGTGTTCCTTTAAACATACCAGGGCCTTGCCTTTATTATCAATAGTCACTTTCTAGCTGCATGCAACCCCCTGTGGTCCCAGAGTCCTGTGCGTTATTCGGGTCTCCTTTGTGGATCTACTGGTGGTAGTTTGAGACCATTCTGCTAGTTCTGGTGATGAAACCACGTATGGGTTGTACTTCCTCCAGCTGAACAGATTCCCCCATGGAGAGCACCAATTTGCAGATGATGAAAGGGCCACCAGATAAGCCTTAAAGCCCCTTCCCGTCTGGCCTAGAGCCTGTCGGAAGGAAGGGGAGGGTCTTTGGTGGGAAGAGACACAGAGGTGGGAAGGGACACAGAGGTGAGAAAGGTCCTGGTTCTCCCCACTTCCGGGTGGGGTCCGGTGGGAGCTTCGGGGGACAGGAGTGGGCAGTGGGGGTGTCCCTGCGGGCCTGGGCCGCTGCAGTGGCTGGCTCCATCCAGTCTGGTCAGGAAGGACGGCAGTTATGTTGGCGGACTTCAGCAGGTATCCTGGAATGCCCACCACATCATGCCAGGCCACCACAGAGAGAGGGCCCAAGGGCTAACGAGAGAGTCACGCGCCTGTGGAGGGTGGCCAGACAGCGTCCGTGCCTAGGCCGTGCCCTCCCAGACCTCCACCAGGCCTTTCGTGTTCCACCATCAATAGCCAGTCACGTCCTTATAGACTGAGCACGGCATGCCCTGATAGCCACATCCTAACAAGGCTGCGAGATTGTGTCTACAACTTAAGGCCTAGAGGCCTGAGCTAATTTAGAGGAGAGTGTGGTGTCCACAGAGGGAACATCTCTTTAGAAGGAGACATTTTCATTTATTTATTTATTTAGAGAGGGTGGGGGAGGGGCAGAGAGGGAGGGAGAGAACCCTAAGCAGTCGCCGAGCTGTCGCGCACAGCCCGACGCGGGGCTCGAACTCACGAACCGTGAGATCGTGCCCCCAGCCAAAATCAAGAATCAGGCGCCCAGCTGACGGAGTCACCTGGTGCCCCTAGAAGGAGACATTTTCTTGGAGGACCCAGGCCACCTAGAGGGTTTGTGTCTGGGGACCCCTTACATCCTAATGCTTGGGTCAAGGACGTCAAAGCCTCTGGTCTGTTTCATTCTGGTATGTGATAGATTCTGCTAATTCCAGTTGGGAAGTGGGGCTTGGGTGGTAGGCTGGGTCCCTCCTCTGCCTTTTCCCAGGTGGTGAGGTCCAGCTACCACACGAGTTATCACACAAGTTACTGTGTCGGCCAGTGAGGCAAGTCACCGGCCTTCTCCAGGCCTCAGTTTCCCTTTGTGTACAAGGGGAGTTGCAGCATATTCTTCATACGGAAGGCCAGCTGGCACGCCATTGACTTCTCAGCGATGTTGGGAGGCCAAGGTGCCGTAATGGGTGAGAGAATGTTCCGGGAGCGGGGAGTAGTTCTCGAGTGGGGCGTCATCCCCGCCTCCAGCTACGTCTCACAGAGCCCGCTGTTCTGTCTCCTGCAGCCCGGACGCAGCCCCTGAGCTGGAGGGATGGAGAATTCCTCCGCCGCGTCAGCCTCGTCGGAGGCCGGGAGCAGCCGCTCACAGGAAATCGAGGAGCTGGAGCGTTTCATCGACAGCTACGTGCTCGAGTACCAGGTGCAGGGGCTGCTGGCCGACAAGACGGAGGGGGACGGCGAGAGCGAGCAGACCCAGTCCCACATCTCCCAGGTGAGCGCTGCGCAGGTGCGGGGGCCTTGGCAGACTCGAACGTGGTTCCAAATCCCAAATCCGGGCAGCGTGTGGCCGCCTGGCCCTGGCATGGATGGCCCCAGGCAGCAGAGCACGGGATCCAGGCAGGAAGCCCCCGTGCTCCGACTCTACTCCATCCCACCGGGCTGGGCAGCTGGGGCCTGGCCAGACTCACAATTCACTGGACGCGTGGTTATAGAGTTCCTGCCATGGGCTAGGCACTGTTCCCTATCCTCCACAAGCTCGTGTTCTAGAAGAGATCTGGAGGTTGTAGCTTACCGGGAATGCACACCGTATAAGGGTGTAACTTGTGAACGTTCTCTCCGATGTCAAATACAGGCAGTTGTTGGCGGCCACAGAACTGAGTCTCATGCCGTCTGTCTCAGGCCTCAGGGGGCTGTGCGTGCCAGCCCTAGTTAGGCGCATGAGGCGTTTTGACTAGAACTTCAGGTTGGTGCCATCTGCTCCTGGGCTAGTCTGGCAGCCCAGACTCAGCCGACTCTGGGCCAGGATTTAGAAATCTTGAGTTCTCGAGAATAAAGTGTGAGCCATGCAGGGTAGTGGCCATATCGCACGCATCTTTCCTCAGCGCCGTCAATTCCCGGTAGATATTTGTTTAAGAATTGGTTCCAGATTTGCTTCTAGCTGCCCGTGTGACTTTTGGCACACCCCTCAACTTCTCCGAGCCTTGATGTTTCCTATCTGGTGAATGGAGATTATTCTGCTTCCTCAGGAATGTTGAAAGAGAAAAGGTGGGAACATATGTGATGCTTTCCTTAGTGTCCTCGAAGTTTTGAATCACAATTAGTAGAAGCTTCTAACGTGTCCATTATTCGCTCTACGGTGTATATTGAGCACCCACCCTGTGTCTGACTCTGTTCTAGGGCTGGGCGTCTGGGAGGGAGCAAAAGAGGCATAAAGCTCTGCCCTCCTGGGACTTACATCCTGCAGGTGGGTGACAATCGCTGCGGAGGAAAATAAATTCAGAAAAGGAAATGGGGAGTGATGAAGGTCGGGAGGAGTTTGCTGTTTCAAAGAGGGTATCAGGAAAGATGTCACCGAAGTAGGTGGAGGGGTGAGCTGTGCAGCTATCTCGGGCAAAGGCCCCGCTGGAAGAGTATTCCAGAGGCACCGAGGAGGCTGAGGCACAGAGGAAGGGGGAGAGCCAGAGGGGATGAGTCAGGGAGACCATGGGGTCACATGGACCCTGGAGTCTGCCAACATCCAGAAAGCAGGGATGGGAGGATGAGCCAGCCAGAGAGCAGGAGGGGGGTTGGCCGCGGGGCGGGGGGGGGGGGGGGGGGGCGGGGAAGGAAGACCAGGAAGGAAGACCAGGCGGGGTGGAGTGCAGGAAGCTGGGGAAGGTGTGTTCGAGGAGATGGGGGCAGGGCGGGCTGACCTTGTGGACTGCGGCTGCCAGGCCAGGGAACAGGAAGCCTGAGGATGACCTCCCCAAGCAGTGGGGGCTACTGGAGACCCTGACTAGAGGGGTGACCGTCAAGTGGTGGGGGCGAACGTCAAGGAGATGGGTTGGAGATGGGGAGGGTGATACAGATCCTCTGTGTATTACAGGCGTTTGCTGTAAAGGGGGGAGATGTGTTCTTGGGGGAAGTGAGGTCAAAACAGGAGCATACACAGCCTGTTGTGCATTGATGGGAGTGGTCTGGGGTCGAGGGGAGGCTGCACAGTGGCCTTGAGTAGATGACAGGGCTTGGCCTTGGCTCCGGTCCCCAGCGGCTCACCCACAATCGCAGAGGGAGATTTCCAGGCTTGTAGCCATGCTTCCAGAATGACAGCTGGTGGTGCAACACAGCTGTGAGCTTCTCCGGCTACTTTCAGCCACGAGGGTGCGGGTGCAGGTGCAGAGTTACAACACTGAGTTTAGCCAGGACTGTTTCTCTGGGCGCTGACAGTGCAGGGAGAGAAGGGCGAGGGAGTGAGGGAGTCAGGACAGTGACATTCCCTGACACTGAGCCAGTTAAGGGCAGGAGTGAGGGCCCAACGTGGTTATAGATACGGAAGGGGTGGAGGGTCAGTGGACGGGGGCCTGGGGGGCCTGGGAAGTCAAAGAATTACCAGAATCGTGGCACCGGAAGGAGTGAGCAGAAAATGGAAGCGTCGGGGAGTGGGTGTTTGGAGTCCAGGGCAGGAAGTGCAGGAGTTGGCACCGAAAGTCTGGGCACGAGCATCGGAGTACTTGGGCAGAGGAGACATCAGGAAGGGAGGGGCGGTGGAACCGATGGCAGGGCACGGGAACCACGGTGACTGACATCAGCGTCACCAAGAAAGGCAGGTGCCGGAGAAGGCGGCAGTGATCCAGGAGCAAAGTCTTCAAGAAGAACAGGGACTGAGGTGGGGGTGAGTGACCTGGGGGTCCATAGGTGACTGCGAGGAGGAAGTGTCTTGTCTGATGATGCGTCAGTTTTCAATCACGTTTGATGTACAGTCAACAATATCATAACCTGGAATGGAAGGGGCAGGGAGGTCTGACTAGACTGGAAAATTTCCAAGGGAAATGAACGTCTTTGGGTCGTGCAGTGCGGGAAGGGGCAGAATTAGGTGAACCGACTCGTGCATACTCCCGGAAGCATCCCAGAGTGGACTTCCCCAGCAGCAGGCCCTGTGGACGGGGCGCGGGGCTGGCCTGCCTCCCACACTGTGCACACCCAGGGTGACCTTTGGCACCTGTGGCACGACATCCTTCGAAGGCTCCTCCAACGTGAAATAGGCTTTTACAGGTGGAGGGTCCGAGGATGCCGTGAAGCTTCACCCCAGAGGAATACTTTACAAAATGGTAGAATTCCTGTTCCCAGAGCAGCCACTGGGGAGAGAATTCTGGGAGGAGGGGCCCTCCTGCTGTCTCTGACCTCCCTGTGGTGATGGCTGAGCTCTCAAGATATAGAGCAAATAGAGACGTGCCCTCACTCAGGGCATAGGGGATAGGTCGGGACTGACCATGCCTGGAGGTCCACATCTGCAGGGGCTTTGAAACAGATGTTTGTTGTGAAGCAGCGTGGAAAACACGGCCACTTGTAACATCTGATGCATTCCTTAAGCTTTGTGTTCTCTGATGTTCCCTGCAAGAATGCAAAACCTGGCAGGGTCCTGGGATCTGCTTGTGAGGCGCTGGCCAAGGAGGGACATTTTAATCCCACTCCCACCAAACCTGCTCCCGTACACCCACAAAGACAGCTGGGGTGCAGACTCCAGAGGAAGGGGCAGCTGTGGACAACTCTAAGTAAGGCTGGGGTTAGATGTGTTTATATAACACGCTTCTTTAAAAAAAAAAATAAAGTCTCTGTTGACACAACTTTGTGGGAAGTCTTTCTGCTAGAGCACTTTTGCTTGTTTTTATTTAACCTGATGACTATTTTAAATGGAAGCCAACCCCCCCCCCCAAAAAAAAAAACCCTCAGAATGTCTCCATCGGCCTGTCTGAAGTGGTATTTTGATGTTTCTGGAAGAGGAAAATTGTTAAGAATCTTGGAAACCTTGAGAAAACTTGAGAGAATAGAGAATCATGTTGCTTTTCAGTTGGTGAGATCATTTTTTTAAGATCTGAGAGATGACGGTTGACAGAAGAAAATACCTCATGATGCTTGTACAGTTGTGTTCTCCCCACCCCTTCTTTTTAAAAAATTTTTTAATGTTTATTTATTTTTGAGAGAGACAGAGCATGAGCAGGGGAAGGACAGAGAGAGAGGGAGACACAGAATCCAAAGCAGGCTCCAGGCTCTGAGCTGTTAGCACAGAGCCCGATGCAGGGCTCAGACTCATAAGCCATGAGATCATGACCTGAGCCGAAGTCAGATGCTTAACCGACTGAGCCACCCAGGCACCCCTTTCCCCACACCTTCTTTAGCAACAACTAGGGAGAAGGATGGATGCATGGATGGATGGATGGATGGATGGATGGATGGATGGATGGAAAGAAGGAAGGATGAATGAATGGAAAGAGAGAAAGAGAGAGAGACATAGATAGGGCCAGTAAGCTTCCTTTTCTTTACATGCATAGCCAAGAGAATGTTTGTTCTAAGTTTCCCAGCACTTTTGGGATACCATATTTAAAATCACATGCCCTCCCCCCCAACTACCATATACACATTTCAGGAGTGTCTGCCCTCCAGTGGATTCCAAGTCCACAAAGGCACATCCTGGAAGTTGTCCTCACTCTGTCCTTGGGAGAAGGGAGGATTATAATCCTATTCTGCAGGAGAGAAGATTGGGGTACAGAGGTGGGAAGTGACCAAACCACACTGTTTGGTGGTAGCTTCCCTACCCACTTCTGGTTTCCTGCTGGTGCAGGCTGTCACTAACAGGCTGTTGGGTGATTAAGATCTGCTTCCCCTATGGAATGAGTATTAGGAGTCTAAATCTCATTGACCATTAGCCGGTTTTTTTTAATTTTTTTTAATGTTTATTTTTGAGAGAGATTGAGAGAGAGAGAGAGAGAGAGACAGAGCTCGAGAGGGGAAGGGCCAAACAGAGAGGGAGGCACAGAATCTGAAGCAGGCTCCAGGCTCCGAGCTGTCGGCACAGAGCCCGACGCGGGGCTCGAACTCACGAACCGCGAGATCGTGACCTGAGCCGAAGTCGGACACTTAACCGACTGAGCCACCCAGGTGACCCTACCATTACCCTTTTGTGGAAGAGATTGGGATGTTACTAAGTGGGAAATGTTTGGCACTTCCTGAAGTTAGTGGACGGTCTAGTGGACCATCATAAAGCTTCAAAGCAGTTTTAATCACACCAGGAGCTTGGACAAATATTGATGTACAAGCCCCACCTAAAGTTCAGTTGAATGAGGAGGGGCTTGGACAT
Source organism: Panthera onca (assembly GCF_046562875.1). NCBI lineage: Eukaryota > Metazoa > Chordata > Mammalia > Carnivora > Felidae > Panthera > Panthera onca. Next base: position 67,645,464 of record NC_138350.1, read on the forward strand.
TGGCCTTCTTATAAGCCCCCACTTGACTCTGAAGCCCTGATGAGGCTGACAGCCATGACCATGGGTGGGACATGTCTGTCTCCCTTCCCCACCCTTCCATGGCCACCTGCCTTGAGCTCCACCGTTGGATGGATAGAATGTAGAGACGTTGTAAAGAGCAGATACATTGAATGAAAGCGTATTTCCAATAAATTCTGTTAACAGGTCAATTGAAGAACGAGTGAGGGTGGAAATAACTTCTTAACAGTCCTTTTTGATGTCGTCAGGCACTTGGAGGTCCTGGGTTTTGTGTGAAATGCGAAGTGTCCTTACCAAGAGCGAGGCAACCGTGCAGGTGTAAAGAGTGGGATGCAGATACTCAGACTGGTGTGGCATCTCTCACTCACGGTGGTTTTCCTTCTCTTTCTCTTCGTGTTTTTCCTTCATTCTGCCTTCCCCGTGCGCTGTTCCGTCATCCCCCTTTTATCCCATTCCTTCATTCCCTCCTGCCCTTTGAATCCTCTCCCGTGCCCTCTTTACTCATAGGAGGAAGCACTCAATGGTGGACCACCCATGCAAAGCTTAACTGAAGAAGTGAGTTTGAGGGACATCGTGGGATGTTTGTGCATGGGGGACTCATTTAATTAGCGACGCGATTTATTTCTAATTACACAAGTACTATACGCGGACGTTCTCATGGTACACAAGAATTCTAATATTAGCAACAAAGTCTCCCTTAGCTACCACCTCATTTCAGTGCCTGATGAATGAGTTAACTTCATCACCTTTTTTTAATGCTTTTGCCAACACACACACACACACACACACACACACACACACGCAGCTTATAGAAATACATTATTTCAAAGTCATAAGTCATAGCCAGTGAATATGTTGGTCAGTAACCTACATCTTTCACCTCGCTGTATGCCTTAGGGGTTCTACGAGCCCTTCTACATCTGCTCTGTTCTGTTTAACGGCTATACAGTAGTCCACAGTATGGATGTCCCATACTTTAACAATCACCTATTGATGGGAATTCAGGTTAACTTCTCAATTTTCCCCTGGAGACGTTAGAGACGTCCGTGAGTATTATCGAACATGCGCATATGAAAGTGTTTATGTGGGTAGATGCTGAGAAGAAGAATCAAGTTTAATAGCTGTTGCCAAATTGTTTTCTACAATGTTCTGTTTTCACACCACCACCAGCGTATTGGGACAAATCATCTTTTGGCATCTTAATTTGCATTTTCTTAATTTCTAGTGAGGTTGCTCTTCAGTCTGATTACCAGTCATTTCTTAGGAAGTTAAAAATTTTACTTTACTTTTAATATTTGTTCATGTTGATTTATTTTTGAGAGAGAGAGAGAAAGAGCGAGCTTCTGTGGGAGAGGGGTGGGGTGGGGGGGGACAGAGAATCCGAAGCGGGCTCTGCGCTGACAGCAGAGAGCCCGATGCAGGGCCCAAACCCTCAAACCAAACTGTGAGGTCATGACCTGAGCCCAAGTAAGACGCTTACCCAACTGAGCCACCCCTACAATTACATTTTACTTTTTTTTTTTTTTATGTTTATTTATTTTTGAGAGAGACAGAGACAGAATGCGAGTGGGTTGGGGCAGAGAGAGAGGGAGGCACAGAATCCGAAGCAGGCTCCAGGCTCTGAGCTGTCAGCACAGAGTCTGACGCGGGGCTCGAACTCACAAGCTATGAGATCGTGACCTGAGCCGAAGTCGGACGCTCAACCGACTGAGCCACCCAGGCGCCCCTATATTTTACTTTTAAAGCAACAACTGGAAAAATAGAGATAATCAGAAAATAGACGAAGAAGCCCACCATAACTTTACGACAAAATCTAATGTCATTTTTATGTATTATTTTTTCCTTTATATACCTTTTATGAAATTGAACTTCTAGCATACATATAATTTTTAGCTTACTTGTTTAGTTAGCATGATCTCCTAAACGTCATTTGGCGGTTCAGCCTAAAGTATCATCATTTCAACCTGCTCTTTTTCTGCCAGTCACTGTCGGCTAAATAGTGAAGTATAATTAGAGCTAACATTTGTTCGTTCAAGCCCTGGTCTAGGTTCTGGGGAGAAACTCAAGAACAGAATGGACCATAATCCTTGACCCCAACCCCTAGCCCTTCTTTTCAAGTGAGGAAAGACAGAAGGCAGACACCTGAGTGGGGCAGGAGACGGGGTGGTGCTGGGCTTCCCCGGTGGCTCACTTAGACTTTTGGGCAAAGATTTGAAGAAGGTGAGAGAATGAGCCCGCCTGGGAAGCAGTGTTGCAGGCAGAGGGAATGTGATGGCACAGCGCTGGTGGGGGAGGGTGCCCTGCTTGGAGGAACAGCCTGTGGACGGATCTGGCTGGAGCAAAGTGAGCAAGGGGGAGGGTCCTAGAAGAGCCAGATCTGGAGGGCCTTTTCCTCCCCACGGAGGACTCTGGCCTTTTCTCTAGAGACACTGGGCAGACGCTAGAGGGTTTTGAGCAGAGGTTGGGCATGATGTGACTGGTTAAATAGGATCACTCGGGATGCTGTGTGGAGAATAAGCTATGGCAAGGGGAGGGGTCAGAAAAGGAGGCGGGGGGACCAGGAAGTCATGTGGTTGGTCCAGGCAAAAGGTGATAGTGACTTGGGGCGGTGGGATCACCGTGCAGGTGCTAAGAAGTGGTCAGATACTTGTTATACTTTAAAGGTACAGATAACGTGATTTTCTTTTTTTTTTTTTTAAGTTGATTTATTTATTTTGAGAGAGAGAGAGAGAAAGCACCAGCAGGGGGAGAGGCAGAGAGAGAGAGAATCCCAAGCAGGCTCCGTGCTGTCAGTGAAGAACACGATGGGGGGCTTGAACTCATGGACCGTGAGATCATGACCTGAGCCAAAATCAAGAGTCCGACACCTTACCTGACAACGATTCCTATCATGGTGCCCGAATAATAGGATTTTCTACTGCACAGCCCTGAAGATTTTAGCCTGAGCAGATGGAGGGATAGACTTTGCAGACCTGAGATGCGGGAAACCCTGGAGGAGTAGCTTTGGGGCACAAAGCTCGAGAGTTCAGTTTTGGGACGTGCAAGGTTTAACGTAGCATTAATGTCTCCGTGCTGATGAAGCAGGGAGATGTGGAAAGGCGGCGTTCAGAGGAAAAGAATGACCCGGAGACTTAAACGTCTGTCAGTAGTAGCATATGGATGGCATTTTGAGCCGAGAGTGAAGGGGCTTAGAGAAGAGGGTCCAGCATTGAGCTCTAGGAGTCTAAAGAGACCAGCAGGAGCTAACAAAGGACACTGAAGCCTGTCCAAGTTAACTCATTTACTCTTCACAACAATTCCGTGAAGGTATTGTTATTGTTGCCTGCTTAGGGGGCGGGGGAGAAACTGAGGCACAGAGAAGTTGCATAAGCTGCCCAAGGTCACACAGGAAGTGTGTGGTCAGTCTGAGGTTTGAACCGGGTGGTCTAACTCCGGTTGCCACACACTTAACCCCCCTACCGTTGCTAGTTTCTGTTAGTTATTACAGGTGGGGGAGTTGCGTCTTAGGAATAAAGTGGCTCATCCAAGGTCATAGAGTAACTGATAGAGCGGGAATAGGAACTCAAGATTCACTGCCTCAAGAACTCAAGCTCCTAATCACTACATTATGCTGCCTCTACAACACAAAAGTTGGGGATTTTTTTTTCTTTTTTTTTAAGATAGGACCAAAAAAGGCTTTCTTCCTCTCTCGAATCTCAGGTCTCAGACAGCACCTCCTTCCCCTTACACACAAGGCTTTTCTGGAGCATCACGTGGATGGAGAATGGGCTCTCAGCCAGCGTGTGCCCCCACCTCGCCTTCTTCTTTTTCCCCTCCTGGTCAGTGAGCCCGTGTGCCCAGCGTAAAGGAAGCGGTTGAACTTGCTCCTGGCTTTGAGAAGCTCAGTCTTTAGGCCAGTGGGATTCTGCTGCTGGCTGTCCCATGCCTGAGCTCCGTGAGGAAGTCTCGTCCCCTTTCTGGGCATTGCAAGAAAGTAGTGGCTCCCACGTGACTTTCAAATTGCTCTCTGGGTGGTCCTGCCACCCCGTTGGTTAAAAAGCCCTGGATAAGATGACTTTTTCAATGAGTTTTTACTTTGAAATAAGTTCAGATGTAAATAAAAATGACAGTGATACTACAAAGAGTCCCTGTATATCTTTCACCCGGAATAGCCAATCGTTAATATTTTCCAGCATTTGCTTTCTATCTCTCTTCTCTCAGGGTGAGAGAAAGAGACAGAGAGGGAGGGAGGGAGAGATTCTATAAAGAGATTTTTCTGATTTATTTGAGAGTAAGTTGCAGATTCCCCTTGATTCCTCAACACTTCAGTGTGTGTTTTCTAAGAACGAGGACATTCTCTTACATAATCATAGTACAGGAAATAAACATTGAAACAGTATTATTATTTAATCTGTATTTAATCTTCTATTTCACCAGTTTTCCCAATTATACCCTTTGTGGCCAAAAAAAAAAAAAAAAAAAAAAAAAAAAAAATTCTAGGTTCCTTAAAAATTAAGCATAGAATTACCATGTGATGCAGCAATTCCACTCCTGGATATATAGTCGAAGGAATTGAAAGCACGGACTTGAGCAGATTATTTGCACGCCCGTATTCCTAGCAGCATTATTCACAATAGCCTAAAGGTGGATAGCCAAGTGTCCATCAGTAGATGAATAGATCAACAAAATGTGGTCTATCCATACAATGAACTAGGATTGAAGCTTAAGGAAATAAAGGAAATCCTATGACATTCACAACCTGGATGAATCTTGAGGACTTCATGCTTAGTGAAATAAACCATATCCAACAGGACAAATACTGTACGATTCCACTTCTGTGAGGCTTTAGACTAGTAAAGTCCACAGAGAATGGAAGCGGAATGGGAAAGTGGCGGTTAGCTAGGAGGACAGGGGCCTGGGGAGTTAGTGTTTGATGGGGACGGAGTCTTAGTTTGGGAGGATGATAAAACTCTGGAGGTGGATGGTGGTGACAGTTGCACAATGATGTGAATGTGCTTAATGCCGCTGAATTCTACTCTTAAACATGGTTAAAATGGTAAATTTTATGTTCTGTGTATTTTACTACAATTAAAAAAAATGCTGGTTCAGTGTCGAATCCAAGATCACACATTACATTTAGTATCCAACATTTTTATTGGCTCTTTGAATTAAAAGCTGCTTATGCCTGTACTCATTCTGCCACTTTTTGGCTGTGTCACTCTGGGCAAGCTATGCTACGCCTCAGATTCCATATTTGCAATGTGGGCATAATGAACGTGCCTAGATCTCCATGAAAAATAAATGTTACTCTACGTAGTCGGCTTAGAACAGTGCCTAGATGTAAATGAAATCTTTATATATTCTGGCGAATTATTCTCGTTGTATGTGCTGCAAATTGTCTCTCACTTGGCTTTCATCTTGGTCTTGATTTCTTTTGTCACACAGAAGTTTTAGATTTTGATGTAGTTTAAAACCTGTCTCTTGGAGGCTGATCAACTTGGAAGGTGCTGTTGATGGATAGCGTGGGGCAGACCCAGCGTAATTTTTCCTCAATTTCCTCCAGTTGTCTCGATCCCGGTGTTTACGGATCGTCTCTCCTTTCCCCTGCCTTGAAACGCTATCCTTATCATTATATAATCTACAGCCTAAATTCCCATTCGTACATCTGTTTGTTCATGGATGCGGTTTTATCGATTATCTCTTTGTCTCATCCTGTACCGAGTCAACTTGCCAGTTTGGCTCTAGCCTGGTAATCTCCTTGGATGTCGGGAAGTACAACCCCTGGGGGGACTTTGTACCATTGAGAAGTGGGGTGGTTCATGTTTAGCACCCTCAGCCTCCCCCACTGTGCTCAGTGGTTCCCCCATCTTCCACCAAGTCTGCTCCTAAAATACTGTCCCCTTTGGGGCGCAAATGACAGAGAATTGATTTTAATTGTTTTTGAATTGTGAGATAATTGAAATGCGCTGAGAAGAGCAAAGAATAATAGAATAAGCATCTCTTCTAAGTATAGAGTAAACATCTGTACTCCCCTGTTTATTACATCTTAACGCTGTGCCATTTGTGTTTCTGCTTTGTAAAGTAAGAAATGAATTATAGCAGGGGGCGCCTGGGTGGCTCACTTGGTTAAGCGTCCGACTTCGGCTCAGGTCATGACCTCACGGTTCGTGGGTTCGAACCCCGCGTGGGGCTCTGTGCTGACAGCTCAGAGCCTGGAGCCTGCTTTGGATTCTGTGTCTCCCTCTCTCTCTTCCCCTCCCCTGCTTGTGCTCTGTCTCTGTCTCTGTCTCTGTCTCTGTCTCTGTCTCTCTTTCAAAAATAAATAAACGTTAAAAAAAATGAATTATAGCAGCCACAGTGGAAGCCCTACGCCACCACTCATGAATTCGACGTTCATCGTTTCCATTTATAAAAATTTCCCACTTTTCCTGCCTCTTCATGTTCAATGACCTTTTCAGAACTACACCATCTCTTCCCGCAGAGGACTTGCTCCTAGCTGTAAACCAGTTTACCTTGAAGGAGAAACTCTCCAGTGTTGGAATCAGGCATGTGGTGGGACAGATGAGAGTGCTTTGAGGTGGGGGCCCTTGTCTCCATTCTGGAATCATCTACAGATAAAGGACAAGTTCAGGGAAGGTCTATATCTGGAGACTTTTCTAGACAATGGCTCCAAAAAGGGGAAGGGGAGACAGGGGGTGGGGGCTGCAGACTAAGAGCAGTCCCAGCAGAGGTGGGGAGGAGCTTTGGAGTCGAGGAGGGAGAGTTCCCAAGGGGCTTTTGGACCGGGGAAGGAACCCTCATCCCAACTGGGCACCGGACAGCAGCAGCAAAGAGGTCCCTGGGGCTGCTGCTTCGTCAGGGGTGGGAGGTGGGAGCCTCACAAGCTCAGTGGGTACAGCTTTGTGGGATAAGTGTAGGTATTCACACTTAATTCTTCCCCCAGGGGTCAGGAAAGCTGCACACAGCGGGACCACAGTCCCCTCTCCGATAGCTTCGCCCAGGGGCCTGCCTGTATCCAGCCCCGCCTGGGTCTCTGGGGTGGGTTTCTGCAGACTTGACCATCTTGCTCTCGTTCACACAGATCAGCCCCTCTGCTTGCTGCCTGTCTGTACCATGCTCTCAGACTCCCTTCATTTCCGTCTCAGCCTCGACTACCAGTGGAAACCCGAACGCTGGACTCTAGCCTCCTCGCCTGCTTTCCCCCTGCACTTCCCCCACCCCACCGCCCCCCGGGCTAGTTAGCCTTCCCTAACACAGCTCTGATGATGCCCTCCCCTACTAGGGTCGCTTCCCCCTCTTCTGACCCTGTCTACCCAGAAAAGTTCTCTGACTGCCTTGGCCAGAGAGTCATGCTTGCTGAGATCTGCCTCTGCGCTGGCCGGTGTTCCCCCACCTGCGTCCACACCCGGGCTCACGCTTCTCTGGGAATCCCCACTTGCCCATTTGCCTTCCCTGCACCCACCCCAGCCCCCTGCCAAGGGCACAGTCTTCCCTTGGACATCTCCCCTCACCTGTGAAGGAAGGTGCGTGTTGCCGGTCCCACACTGAAAGCACCCAGGAAATGCTTCTGGTTGGCAGATACTAAGTTAAGGATGACTTTGACAAAGCAGGGCCATCTCACAGGAGCTTGGAACTGCTCTGGGAAAGCCCAGCCAGGGGTGAGGTTGCATCTGGAAGTGGGTGAAGCCCCAGCCTTCTCTCTGCTTGCTTCTCCCTGCATGGAGGCTCCCTTCCCTGCCTTGCCGAGCCCAGGAGGAGGTGCGCCCACCCACGAATCACTGTTCTGGGATGTCACATCAGTGCTGTGCAGCTGGGGGTGAAGCGTTTGGGACACCTGGAAAGGGGGGTGGGAGACTTTCTCTGCGAGGTTGTCCCAGGATGGAATGAGGGGTGCGTGATCTCCCCCGCCAGTAGTCTCGCTGCATGTCTTGGCCATCCCCTACCCTGTTGGCCAGCTCCCGACCAGGAAAGGAGGAACCGCTGCAAGTATATAAAGGAGAGGGATTACTTTCACAGTAGTTTGAACATTTTATGCAAATATATACATGCATTTGTGTATATGCATTATTCAAAAATACGTGTGTATATGTACACATATGTATTACTTCTTATTCTGAAATTATTTTAGTTAAACTTAGGATAGAGCTGTAAAAATAGTATAGGGTCAGGGAGCCTGGGTGGCTCAGTCGGTTAAGCATCCGACGTCAGCTCAGGTCATGATCTTGCGGTTCGTGGGTTCGAGCCTCGCGTCGGGCTCTGCGCTGACAGCTCAGAGCCTGGAGCCTGCTTCAGATTCTGTGTGTGTGTCTCTCTCTCTCTCCGCCCCTCTCTTGTTCTTGCTCTCTCTCTCTCTCTTAAAAATAAATAAACATTAAAAAAAATTTTTAAATAGTATTGGGTATTCCCATGCACCTGTCCAGCTTACCCTAATATGAACACCTTTTATAACCATAGTCCCATAATGAGAACTAAGGACGTAACATTGGTATAATGAGATTTTATTACAGATTTCACCAGTTTTCCCGCGAATGTCCTTTTTCTGTTCCAAGATCCGAATTTGCATCCAGCTGTCAGGTCTCCTTATTCTCCTCCAATCCATGACACTTCCTGGGTCTCGTCTTCTATGACCTTGACTTGAGGAGTACTGGTTACTTATTGCATAGAAAGCTCATCTGTTTGGGTTTCCTGATGTTTCCTCCCGGTGAGATTGAGGTTGTGCGTTGTTGGCAAGAACAGCTCACAAGTGATGTGCCCTTTTCAGCACATCACGCTGGGGCGTCCATGATGGTGATGTGCTTTGTGATGGCCAATGTTATCCCTTCATCTCTTGGTTAAGGTGGTATCAGATGGAGTCCTCATTTCCCTTCCTATAATTAATTAATAAATATAATATACTTACACTAATAATCAGTATAATTAATGAATATCTTGGGAGGAGATGCTTTGCGACTGCAAGTATCCAGAGAGAGAGGATTTAATCCAGGCAGTTGGTTACCCAGATGACAAAAGAGCTGAGAAGCTAAACAACCCGAGATCAGCAATGGCAAGAAGCCAACGCCACCTCCAGCCCTGAGTCACAAAAGGAGGAGATGGTGTTGCCAGCCCAGGGGTCAGGGTCATGCACAGAAGGCCTACCTGGTGAGGTCTGGAGCCATGAAGGAGACCCGAGTCCCTGCTGGTAGTGCCATCCGAGGCATAGAAAGAGGGGGGAGGCGCCTTGGTTTCTCCCCGTTTCCTGTCTCCCAGGGGCCAAGCCCAGATGGAAGCCAGCTGACCCAGGAGCCTGGGAATTGCAGTCTGCAGGGGTCAGCCCCTCTGGGGTGCAGAGCAGAGATGAGCCAGACGTGGACGTGAGGACCCCCTTGCTCAGGAATGCTGCCCTGCCGTTTCCCTTGAGCTGTGCCATCCAGGGGTAGCCATGAGTCACATGTGTCTGAAGCACCTGAAATGTGGCCTGGTCCAATCTGATGTGTGCTCTAAGTAGGTTTCAAAAACTTGGTATGGAAAGAAGAATATAAAAAAAAATCTCATTAGTAATGTTTTATGTGAATTACCTGTTGAAGTGATCATATTTTGGATGTATTGAGGTAAATGAAACATATTATTTAATTTAACCTTTCTTTTTCATTTTTTTTTTTTTTTTGGGAGAGAGAGAGTGAAAGAGCGTGAGCACAAGTGTGAGAAAGGGAGGGACAGAGGGCAGAGGGGGAGGGAGAGAGACAGAGAATCTTAAGCAGGTTCCATACCCAGCACTGAACCCAACATGGGGCACGACTTCGAGATCGTGACCTGAGCCGATCAAGAGTCAGAGGCTTAACCAACTGAGTCCCTAGCAGCCATATTTCAAAAAGGAAAAGGTGAGGGGTACCTGGGTGGCTCAGTCAGTTAAGTACTCCACTCTTGATTTCGGCTCAGGTCACGACCTCATGGCGGTGGGATCCAGCCCTGCCTACATCGGGCTCCATGCTGACAGCGTGGAGACTGCTTGGGATTCTCTCTCTCTCTCTGTCTCTCTCACTGTCTCTCTGTCTCTCCCTCTCTCCCTCTCTGCCCCTCCCCCACTTGTGCATTCACTCACACAGTCTCTCTCTCTCTCTCAACATAAATAAACATTAAAAAAAATAAAATATGGCTGCTAGATCACTTAAATTACGTCTGAGACTCCTGTTTGTAGTTCTCGTATTATTTCATTTGGATAGCGCTGCCCTAGAGTATACTTGGGCCGGCCTGTGTCATCAGCGCTGTAACCATGCCCTTGACCCACAGTCAGGAGGGCACGGCCGGCTAAGGTTTTACGAAACCGTGACTGCACTGGCCTTGAGCCATTCACACTCACAGTTTTGACCAAGTGTGCCAAACAGAAATACCGGGCTCCTCTGCTTTTTAGGTAGCACACAGGGTGTCGGTCAAGGTCAATGTTCAACATTAACCTAAGAGGCTAGTTTTATTGTGTAGCACAATAATAAAAACACCACCATACAGGGGCGCCTGGGTGGCTCAGTCGGTTAAGCGGCCAACTTCGGCTCAGGTCATGATCTCGCGGTCCGTGAGTTCGAGCCCCACATCGAGCTCTGAGCTGACAGCTCAGAGCCTGGAGCCTGTTTCAGATTCTGTGTCTCCCTCTCTCTGACCCTCCCCCGTTCATGCTTTGTCTCTCTCTGTCTCAAAAATAAATAAACGTTAAAAAAAAAAAAAAAAAACACACCACCATACAGCTAGATGGCACCTTACAGAAGAAAAGCTGTACTGTTACTACTGCTTCGTATCTAGACAGTGTTTTTATAAGTTTATAGAAGTCCTTCCTTTCAACCCTGCAGTCACCCAGCCTTGCTGGCCCCGTTTTATAGATGACGCAATGAAGCCTGGGAGACCCATGAGTTTCAGGAACTCTCAGACTTGAGGGGCGTTAAAATGCAGAAGGTCAGTCTCACCCAACTGATTCAGAGGGTAGAGGGTGGGGCCCAGGGACCCCCATGCAGCACGTTTTGGGGAATTTCACGCAAGTGGTTGTCAGACCACACTTTGGGGCACCCCAGGTCTCTGAGCTCTTGAGGGGTGAGTGCTGGGACTGGGCTGGAGCTGGGTATCTGGGAAGATCCACACGTATATGCCTCACCTCCAGCTCTAACGTTGACACTGTGGACGGCTGGCATGGCTAAAGCCAGGTCGGGCGGTCAGATGAGGTGCTGCTTGTTCAAAACACAGTTACCCCGTGTCATGCGTGGTTGACCCTGGAACTCGGCTGGGTCTTGATCACTCTGGGGAGTTTAGCTGAAGGGGAGTAGCTTTGCCTGCCCCAAGCATACACCAGAGAGGGTCACCGCAAGGTGGAATTTGGAGATGCCAGCGTGCACCTGCGGGTAGGGAAGGATTCGCCGCTGAAAATGGTCAAGCAGGATTTTATCCTGACCCTACTGCTGAAGAGCAGGGCCATACCTGGAGGGCCCGGATAGGGTGAGGACGAGCCTGTGTGTCCAGCCATCACTGACCACCCCTTTCTCCCCTGCAGTGGACAACGGACTGCAGTGAACAGCTGGACAGCAGCTGTTCCTTCTCCCGAGGGCGAGCCCCCGCACAGCAGGTAGGGAACCCGCTCTGTGCTCCTTTGGGGGATTGTAATGTGTCTTGTGTGTCTGGGTTCCTGGGCTGGCCTGTGATGGCTCTCCTGGGAAGTGGTGACGTGGAGAGAGCAGGAAACAGGAGAGAGGAGGGTACAGTCTGCTCTCCGGAAAGTTCTCCCTGAACCGCCAGCCCACAGCGAAGCACCCCCCTCCTCAGAATACATAGGTTCCTAAGATTTTTTTTTTTTTTTCTCGTAAGAGTTTTTTCATCACTAGATGATGGTTGCGTCAGCATCTGCAAACAAGCGCATGCCCGTTGGGAGGAGAGTGGATAAGTGATACGTGGAATGGTATAAGTAACAGCGTGAATGAACTTGGAGGCTCACACACCAGCGCTGGGAATGGATCCCACAAACAGGGGAACCCCTAGAGTTATGGTGCTGGTCACTTGAGATCGCCTCTGCTCCAGGTGTGCAGAGGACCCGGAGGGGCAGAATGTGGGGATAAGGTGTCAGCACCTGGTCCATTCCCCCCGCCCCAGCCCTCCAGCTTGCTGGACCTGGCTGGAACCCGCTGTTTCCCTCCCTGCTGCTTGCCTGTGAGATCCCCTGGGGGGTAACCACACAGGTGTGGGCTATGCGGCCTGGAAGGACGAAGTGGCAGTGCTGGTGACCCCCAGGCCCTGTGTACCCTCTAGGTGTCCAGCCGTTTTTACCGATACCTCATTCCTACCTATGGGAAACCATAGGATTAGAGGCCAAAAAGCCCTCCATCCCCAACCGTCAGCCCAGCCTCACACTCTGTCTGTCCAGACAGATAAATGGGGAGCCTTTCTGGGCTCCTGCATTCACTTGCTCCGAATTTCAAAGCAGCTTCATTCACACATTGCCCTGGACCCACTTGTTCATGTCCGACTTCTGTCCCATGGCACTGGTTAAATCAACTCCTCTCTATTCTGTCCTAAGGGAAGATGGTCAGTGCCCTCCGTTCCGATCTTTCTTAGGTGGCAGGGCTTTTTACACCATGGTGTGTGGGGATAGCTTCCTTCTCACGCTATAAGTTGTTTGTGTGTGTTTCATTGTTTCTCGGCTAGGAGGCCATTAACAAGAACCCTGGGGTGGGGTTGTGGGTAGGGGAGGAGGCACGAGACCCAGGTTCTCCTCTTTGCTCTGCCACAAACTTGGTAGAAATTCTTTTCATCCTCAGCTTCCTCATATAACAATCGGGAAACTCAATGGCCTCTGAGGGTCCTTCGCTTCTCCATGCCATTTTGTAACTGAGGTCCATGGAGGTATAATGACCTGACCAAGCTGGGACTTGAACCCAGGTCTCTCACTGTACCCTTCCCCCATTTGGCCATTTACCTTGCCTTACTGTAGTAGGTGTCCTTCTATGGAGGACTTTTATCCTTGTCACTAGACTGCCAGCGCTGGGTCAGGGACCCCGTGTTATCCTTGCTGAATCCCTAAGGCCTAAGTGCCCTTAAGGCCTGGCACATCAGGAGCACCATTTGCCAGTTACCCTGGGGTTTCCTACATGAAGATTCCCTTAACCCTTCAGCGGCAGAAGTGGGCTTGGATCTGGGGACTCAAGGACCAGATAAAGGGTTCCAGGGAACAGTTGAAGTTCTTGGATGGGGGACACAAGCAGCTGATAAATGAGAGTCCAAAAAGCTAGCTCTCTGTTATTTTGTCAGTAGGTGCCTCGTTCTGGAATCTTCCAGAATCTTCTCCCCCCCCCCCCCCCCCCGTATCACCTTTTGTGGGCCCCCTTTTGCCACTGATTCCCTCTGGTCTTATTCCCGTCACTCCCAACAGGATTCAAAGGGGCTGAGAATGGCTCGTGCTCCTGCTTGCCTCCCTCATCCTGTGCCGTCCTTTCATGGCCAGGTTCATGCCCCTGGGGGATGGTGGGTGGGGAGTTGGCCAGACGACAGGCTGATGGAGCAAGGCTGGGGGCCTGTGGGACTGGGCACCCTGGCACCACAAGCTGACCCCCATTCCCACCTTTGGGGAGCAGCTTAGCAGTCAGCTTGGGGTAGGCAGGGTTAGACAAAATGAAATGCAACAGAATTTAAAGAAGAAATTGTAAAATGTTCATGTTAGACTTTTTCTTGGCCGGTGGAACTGAGACATAGGTTCATTGTGGAGGAAGAGCCCCAGGAAGGTGGAGATGGGGTCTGGTTAATACAAACCTGTCTCACTTCCCTGATGTGCCCAGAGGACGAGGCCTTTTGGGGAGGGCTCTCCTGCAAGTCATGGGGCCATCGGCCCTGCCACCGCCCCCATGTAGTGTCCCTCCATCTGATCATCTCAGAGGGAGGAAGGGTGGAGGGGAGAAGCAGAAGAACAGCCAGGGCACTGAGACAACCACGGCCTCAGCCACCTGAGGATTCAGGTGTGTGTCTTGTGGGTTGTCGGGATCAGCTGTGGTGAAAGAGAAGGCTACTTTGCCTGAGTCCTGGGGAGGCTGCACCCCACGCTTTGTGAAGCTGCTTAGATCCAAGGAAGACTTCAAGGGTGTTTGTGGAGGGGTTTCCTACAGATTCATCAGCCAGGGGGTGTTTGTAGAGGCTTGGTGCTAAGCCCTGGGTTCACCTGAAGCATGGCCTCTGCCTTCAAGGGCCTTACCATACAGTTAGAAGGACAAGATACATAGTGTAAAGGACAAGACATGCTCAGGGCAGGAGACATAGGTGTCCAAAGGGTGGCCCGACCTCGGGTGTCACAGTTAAGGAACCTAGGTGGGGTGAGCAGGGAAGGTGGGACTGAGCCAGACCCCCTGGATGGAAGGCCACATTTTGCACTCCGGCGCTGTATGCCTAGTAGATGGAGAGGCACGAGTCTGATTGAAATAATGTCTTCTTGGTTCAGTGGTGAAAGACCTGACTGACATGAGTGATTCAATTAATTTAGGGTACAAACAGTAGTGTGGTGTAAACAAGGTGGAAATTTCTCTCTCTCTCGCCACCAGCCCGGGTGGGTATTTGGGATTGGCATGGCAGCTCAACGGTGTCAGGGCAGTCTCCTTCCTTCTCATTGCTCTGCCTGCTCTAGAGCATTGCCTTTGTCCTCAGTGGCCCATGCTGGTTCATGTCCGTGCTCCTGCCAGTGGGAGTCCTGCCTAGGACCCCAGGAGCCTTGGACTTCCCCTCATGAAGTAGCCATCTTCTGATGCCCTCAGGTGGAGGGATCAAAGCTGGACGGCATCCCAGGTGACTGTGTTACAAGGAAAGCCCTTAGCTATACTGTCCTAAAGTAACTCCCTGATGGAGGGGGAACCAGGGAGCTGCCATTGAAGGGTGCATTTGCTGGGTGCAGCTCTGATGGGTGCATGGGTACATCCTTCAAAGCTCCCTTAATCCTGGTCCACCAGGTGCAGAAGCACTGCCCCCAGCTCTTAAGAACCCCTACCAGCCCCATGAGCCTCCCCACTGTTCTCACTGCCCCCTCTCATCCACACAGACACCCTCCCTCAAATTCATGTTATAATCAAGCTGTTCCACCTACATCTGCCTATCCCCTCAGGCAGCTGGTCAACCTTGAGATGCGTCCTAGGGCTGCCTCTACATCCTTGACCACCCCTGGCCCAGGGCTTTACACCTAGTAGTAGCTCAATTAAGACTCCTGAGACTACACTGAGTTGGCACAGGCCCAGTCCATGCAGTCAGTCCCTGGTGGGGCCAATTGCTCGCCAATTTTGCTGTTTCTAAAGTCGTTGGGATAGTGGGGGTGGTTCTGCTACCCCACATTCACCCATGGGGGAGAATTTCAGGAGGAAACTAAAGGTACTTGGAGATGGGGGTGGCTGGCTGAGTGGGTGTTCCACCTTGGCCACACGGGCCCAGGAAAGTGGGGTCGGCAGGAGGATGCTGAGATTCTGTGTTCTGCCCAGGAAGCTCTGGATGGTGGGTCACAAACCGTGTCCTGAATGTGTAGCCCAGGTGTAGGCATCATTTGGGGATTAGCATGCACTGAGATTATATTTTGTTATTTCAACTAATGCAAGGAGGAGATGGGAAAAACCATTGCCTTCTCTGACCCCTTTCAGAGGCACAACGTGGGGGTAGCCTAGGGTGGGTTAGGTCCCATTAAATGGGAGGGAGGGGCTCAGAGGAGAATGGGCTACAGATAGACCTGAAGAGGCTTGTTCAACTGCCTGCAATTGGGATTTGGCTGTTTTGGGGATTATTCGGCATCCTGGCAGCCTCTTTCCAAGAGACCTCATCCAACACCTAGTCACTGAGTTAGGAAGTTGCAATAGTTTCCAGCTTTTCACTGTAGTAGGGGAATCATGGTGGAGATGATTTGCAGGAAAGTAGCTGATGTGAGAGTGTGCAACCTGGTGCATTTAGAAAATGTCTCAAGGTACCAGCATGGGATTTAGCATTCAGGGAAGAAAGCCAAAGGCATATGAGAGTTTGTATGAGGTCAGGAGCTAGCAGCTCTTGTCTGCCTGCACAGAAGTGCCAAGGAAAGAAAATGAATGTATACAACAGCAGCAGAGCCTCTGATTAGTCCTTGAGAAGGACTTCCTCACTGAGGAATTTATTGGCCCGTGGTGTTGGCTGTAGAACAAGGTGATGAAATCTTCACTGGGATCCTCATGGCACCCCTCCTTATCAGGCGGGTTCATGCCGAGCCCCGGGAAAGGTGTGGGTGTGTTAGAAGTGGCGTCTTTGAGTCCTGGCTGTTGGCCTGGATCCCACATTTCCTGGAATGACGAGAGAAAGGCACTGTCCCTCTGGTATCATGATGCCTGGTAGCACGTTGAAGCCTCAGGAAGGAGTGCAAAGAGCCTTTGTCCCAAGGGCCAGGAGAACCAGATGTGGACCCAGGTGTAGCACACATTTCAGTGCCTCTTCTGCAAAATGATAGACTTCTCTGAACCTCTCTGGAAATCTCTTTCATTGTTCCTGGGTCTCCAGAAATGAGCAATTGGATGCAAATAGCTGCTAAAAGCAGCAGCAAGTGTGGGTTTTCCTGATTTCTCCACTGTCCCCTTACTCTAATACCTGTGCCAACCTGTGGCCAGGTTTCTTCTAGGGGCCAACACTGACTCTGATCCAAGAGATGGCCAGTGGTAGGCAGAGGTGAGCCTCAAATACACAGCTTACCTCTGACCCACAGGAAAGGGGAGAAGGAGTTTTCTGCCAGTTATCTTGCTGCCCTCCAGTAATTATAGTATTTGGTCCAGTGCCAATTAAACTCATGAGCACAAATGATATCTTAGTAGAAGTGCCTAGATTTTTACTCAGCTTCTGTGGATATTTAAGAAATGTGTTCATGGCACTGCTCTCGATTTAGTTAGTATTTCTTGAGTATCTGCTGGGATCTTGGCAGACACATATAAGCTGGAGCCTTTGGGCTCACTGCCTGTCTGTACAGTAGAGGCCAGTTCACATGGAAAGGGCTGAAGGCACCCAGTGAAGTCCCTCAAAGACACGTCCTGACCACAGATTCTGCAGTCATTCCCAAGGGTGGTCCTTCTGGTCTCTGTAAGTAGAGAGATGCTTTGCAGGACATGAGACCTGATCTGTGCCTTCAGGAATGGTTAGGATGTTTGACCAGAGAAAAGAGGGGGAAGAGAGAAGAAATGGTGTTCACAAGGCTTGAAGTTAGGTGTAACGTTGGGATGTTAGGGCAGCAGGAGAGAGTACACCTTGAGTGGGCGGTTTGTGTTGGGTATTACAGGAGTGGTAGGAAGGAGGACGGTGGATGTGGAGGTGTCTGTGTGCTCATCTGAGATGCTGGAACTGCTGTCCACCCCTTCCCCTGCTTGTGTACCTTCTATATCTTCCATTTTCTCTCCATTCCATACAGGTAAAGTCTGTCCCTTCACATCAGTCAGGATAGCCTAAGTAATGCTGCAGTAACAAACAACTTTGAGTCTCAGTAACTTTAAACAACCCATTCAGGACCCAGCTTGATGGACCATTTGCCATTTTCACCAGTCACCATGACCGAGGGAAAAGGACCACCAGAGGGTCTTGCACTGCCAAGTCAACACTCCGACCTAGATATAATACACATCACTTCCCCTCCTTGCTTGTTGCCCAGAACTGGTCACGTGGCCCTACCCAACCATAAGCACTGTAAAAAGTATCATCCCACTATGAACCGGAATGGGGGGAACCAGAGCTGTTTGGTGACTGGCTCGAGTGATTATCACACGCCCCACCTCTAGTAGAAGCTCACCAGGAGCTGGGGCTGACCTCTTCCAACCACATCAAATCCAGAGCTAAGCAGGTCTCCTGGGAACCCTAAAGACATCACGTGCTCTCAGGATGACAAGGAGCTCAGAGGTCATCTGATCCACCCTCCCACCCTGCAGTGCAGGAACGCCCTCCTGTGGCTGTTGAGTTGCTGGACATTTCCTGAAATGGGGAGCTCACTGCTTCAAAAGGCATCTCAGAACGTCGTGAGGCAGCTCCATTGAGTACAGTCTTCCTCTTTTTTTTTTTTAATGTTTATTTTTTGAGAGAGAAAGAGAGAGAGAGCATGCACATGGTAATGAGGGAGGGGCAGAGAGAGAGACAGAGAGAGAGAGAATCCCAAGCAGGCTTCTCACAGTCAGCACAGAGCCCAACTCAGAGCTCAATCTCACAAAGTGTGAGATCATGACCTGAGCCAAAATCAAAGCCAGATGCTTAACCAGCTGAGCCAGCCAGGTGCCCCTACAGTGTCTTTCTTTGGTTCAGCCCCAAACCACCTCTCATAACCCCAGCTGATGGTTTTAGTTTTACTCCCTTTGCCCGTGGCTGTTTCGTTTCTCTCGCAGCAGTCCAGCAGGGCCAGTCTGCTTTTTAAGCTAAATACATTAGTTCCTGCAGCTGTTTCCTTTGTCATGGTTTAGTTGCTTCATCCCTCTGTTTATTTATCAGGTCTTTCATGCGTTGATCCAGTCTGCACATCATCTCTGAGGGCTGCCTGTGTGCCTGGCAGCTTGCTGGGAGGCTGGGAGGCGGGAAGCAGGGTGATGAACTGATGGGCTCAGTCTCTATGTACATAGAGGTTAGAGAGAAAGCAGGCACTTACCCCGCAGTGCTGAGATGTCTGGGACATGACACGATGGTTCTTAGGTCCCGTCCTGTCCTGGGTTACTCTCCTAGGAGCACTATAACTATGATTCTTCCTAATGAGCCTCCCCGAACTGTACACGATCCTGCTGGTGTGATCTGATTCTGCAAACTCTGGTGCTCCCAGCATGAGCCTCTATTTTCTAGAAGATATCACCTGTCCCTGTCCTCGAGGAGCCTTCTGACTCCAGCTTATCTGGAGGAACTAGGATATAACACTTAAAACAGTGTTGATGGTTGACTTGTAGGGAAAACAGTCAGCAGCCATCCTTGGAGCCCCTGCTGTAAACATTATGAGCCATGTGGCCTAGTGTCTGTCCTCAGAGAACCTGGAGTCTGCTTAAAGAAACAAGACTTTCTCTAGTGCGAAAGCAACAGTCCAGAGCAGTGTGTGAATACAGGGAGGAGTGGGCTGGTATCTACAGGGGAGCTGGCAGCTGGCAGAGGAGGCCACATACACAGATACACAGGCAGGAGGGAGGAGGAGCCATGCTGTCATGGTAACGGCACTGGCCTGGGAGCCAGGAGACGTGAGTCCTCGCTTCCGTACCTCTGACTTACCATTGGGTCATGGGTGAGACACATCATCTTGCAATAGCCTGATTCCCTCTGAAAAACGAGATGATCTAGACCTAAGACCATCTAAATATATTGTTAAAAATACAGACATAGATTTCTGCTTTGGGGAAGATGGAGTATATATTCTTTTCTATATTCCTCCTGCTGAGTACAACTAAGATCCCGGACATTCTGTATGAAGCAAACGTAAGAAAATTCTGAAAGGTAGAGATAAGAAGGCAGACCAGCTAGGGTTTGGGGGACCTGAGCAAGGACATCGTGGTAACTTTCCTGAGTTTCCTTTTTGCCTCTAACATCCCAGACTTGGGGCTGAAGAAGGAGGTAACCAGGAAATGGCAGTGGACACAGATCTTTTTTTAAGGTACTAATGAAAGTCTGTCGTCTCTAAGCAAAGGTCCAGGCAAAGATATTTTCTATTAAGATAGAAAAGTTTTAGGGGTGCCTGGGTGGCTCAGTTGGTTGAGTGTCCAACACTTGGTTTCAGCTCTGGTAATGATCTCACAGTTTTGTGAGTTTGAGGCCCCCGTTGGGCTTTGTGCTGACAGTGTAGAGCCTGCTTGGGATTCTCTCTGCCCCTCCCCCCACTCACATTGTCTCTTACTCAAAAATAAATAAATAAACTTAAAAAAAGAAAAGTTTTAGACAATTACTTCTCTACTCCAGCCAGATAGCATAGAACAAAGTGCAGCCCCACTCTTGCCCACACCAGCAAAGACCCAGTGGGAGTCTAGACTGCCACCCTCACTGGGTTGTAATGAGCCCTCCCCCTGCCCCCCCAACTGGGATGTTGTCAGAGAAGGCCAGGCAGGCAGCTGGAACTTTTATCCCTGCCAGCTTATACAAAGGGTCCTTGCAACCCCCAAGGTATTATTGGAGGCCATCTGGGAACTGGACTTCACCCCAACTCAGCAGTATTGAGGCACCCCTCCCCTCCCTACTGGGTTGTGTCAGAGTAAGTTCAATAGAGAGTTGGGACTTCCACTGTTGCCCAGTGGTAATGAGGCCACTTTCATGCAAGGTCCCTGGGAGCTGTGGAGTCCTGAAATTCCCATCTCCGTGGAGCCGTAACAACAAGTGCTAGCTACCCTGGGCTTCTACCTGCAATGGCAGTTGTGAGGCTCTACCCTCCCTTTTCCCTGCCAATGTAGCGTCACAAAAAGTCAGTCAAAAACAGAAGATTTAAATATGATTCAGAGTTTCATAACACAACATGAAAGTGTCCCCATTGCAACAAAAAAAATCATTTGTCATCCTAAGAACCAGAAATATTTCAAACTAAATGGGAAAAGACAATCAGTAGATGTCACCACTGAGATGAGAAATTGGGCTTTATCAAAATTAAACAGGAAAAACCCTGTTTAGAGGACGAAGAGACAGATGACAGGAAATTTTGCAAAACATGTATCTGACAAAGGACTAGTACTCAGAATATATAAAGAACTCCCCACACTCAACACTTAAAACAATACACTTAGAAAATAGACAAAAGACACAGAGACATTTTTCCCTGAAGAGAGAGGATGTACAGACGGCAAAGAAGCACACAAAGAGATGTTCCACATCTTTTTGTAAGGGAAATGCAAATTAAAGCCCCAATGAGAGATTTCACACCTATCAAAATAGCTAATTAAAATAAATATAGTGACAACACCGAATGCTGGTGAAGATACAGAGACATCGGATCATGCACACATAGCCAGTAAGAGTGCAAAGTGGTACAGCCATTCTGGAAAACAATTTGGCAGTTTCTTAAAAAACTAAACCTGCAAGTACCATCTGATCCAGTCATTTTACTCCGGGTGTTTATCCCAGAGAAAGGAAAACTTATGTTCACACAAAAACCTGTATTCAAATGTTTATAGCAGCTTTATTCATAATAGCCCCAAACTGGAAACCACCCAGATGTCCTTCAACAGGTAAACAGTTAAAACAAGCTGTGGCACTCAGCAGTAAAAAGGAATCCGCTACTGACACATGCAGCAACCTGGGTGAATCTCCCAGGAATTATGCCGAGTGGAAAAAGCCAATCCTCCAAAGTTACATATTCTATGATTCCATGTACATAACATTCTTGAAATGACAAGATGATAGAAATGGGGAGCAGGTTAGCAATTACAGGGAGTAGAGAAGGGAGGGGCAGGAGAAAATGGGTGTGGTGCAGAAGGGCAGCAGGTGGGAACCTTGTGCTGATGGAAATGGTCTGCATCTTGACCATATCAATGTCAATATCCTGGTCTTAATATTGAACTATACTTTTTTTTAAATTTTTTAAAAATGTTTTTATTTATCTTTGAGACAGAGAGAGACAGAGCATGAGCAGGGGAGGGGCAGAGATAGAGGGAGACACAGAATCCGAAGCAGGCTCCAGGCTCTGAGCTGTCAGCGCAGAGCCTGAAGTGGGGCTTGAACTCATGGAGTGCGAGATCATGACCCAAGCTGAAGTCGGACACTCAACCGACTGAGCCACCCAGGAGCCAATATTGAACTATACTTTTACAAGTTTCCACATGGGGGAAACAGTAAAGGGTGCAGGGCATCTCTGTGTTATTTCTTACAGCTATATGTGAATCTACAATTATCTAAAATAAAAGTTAATTTTTTTAAAGAAAAGAACCTTTTGTCTTATCCGAAGCTTTCAGGGAAATCCCGTATGGAAAACAAAAGGGGCAAAACTGCTTGGGGAGGCAAGGGAAGGAGGAACCCACTTGCTGTCTCCTACTCCATCTATCTCAGTGCTCTGGGAGCACCTCTGCAGAACCCCCAGGTCACCCCTGGACCTGATGATCTCTCAGTTCCTTTCTTCTCTGGACTTCGTGGGTCTGAGTCTGAGCCTGGCAGGAAGGGAGAATCTCTGGGGACTGGGGAGCTTCAAGAGGCCTCCTAGTGAGGAGTCTTGGAGGATGGGATCCTTTCTCTGCATAAGGACATGCAGGGTGGACGACTGGGGACGCTTAAATGGGCCTGCATTATTTCAGCAGATGCCGAATAGGAAGGCAGCCAGAAGTAGCCTGTGGTGTTGACCAGTCCAGGTTCAAATAACATGGCCATTTAAATCTGCAAGCACAAACTTAGCCAAGAGAGTTTTCAGAAAGGGTAAGATTAGAAGAACTATACTTGGTCACAGGCTTCAGTCGTTATTTCCTACCTCTCCCTTTGGTTCTTAATTCAAAGACAGTCAGGGTACAGAGTGCCTGGGAGGCTCAGTTGGTTAAGTGTCCGGCTTCAGCTCAGGTCATGACCTCACAGTTTGTGGGTTCAAGCCCCGAGTTGGGCTCTGTGCTGACAGCTCAGAGCCTAGAGCCTGCTTCAGATTCTTGTCTCCCTCTCTCTCTCTCTCTGCCCCTCCCCTGCTCACGCTCTGTCTCTGTCTCTCTCAAAAATAAATAAACATTAAAAAATTAAAAACAAAAACAGTTGAGGTTAGAGAGGGAAGGGATAGAATGGGCAGACAGGAAAGTTTCATAATGAAAGGAATGCCTTTTCTGGCTCCTGAACTCTGCTCTGGTGATACCCAGGAAGCCCTCTCTTCTGGCTTCTGCTCTGCCTTTCTCCTGCCTCAAAGACCCTTCTGTTGTAAGGGCATTAAAATATTGGGGGGGTGGTCCATCATGGTCTTTCCCACCAGCATGTGAGGTGCTGTCCTTGGTGCTGAACACACATGCACATACATGCACACACACTCACACACATGCACAGTTACTAGGACAGGACTGTATCTCAAATTTTGGTTTAATTTGAGCCTAAGAGGAGTTTCAGACCCAACCTGTTGGAAGGCCCTGTTTGGGCCCAGGAGATACTTTTGGGGCCTTTGGTCTCAGTGTCTCGTATGTTCTGCCTGCTCTCCCTACCCCGACTGGGGAATCACTGGTCCAGTCCAAATGCTTATGGGACAGAGAAAGCAGCATCAGTGCAAGATGCTGAGTGACTCTCCTGAGCCCTCCAGTAAGCAGCTTGCAGGCCTGGAGTCCTGTTTTACCCACTCTTAGTCCAAACCATGTTGGTACTCTCAGGAAGTTTTCCCGGAGTCTCAGAGCCCCTCTGCTGTCTCGTCCAAAGCCAGCAACAGGGGTGGCATACATCTTGTCACATGGTGCTTGACTACGTGCCATCTTCCAGTGTTCTTTTTGTTTCTGTGACTCTTGGTTGAATGGTAAGACCTGTGAGGGCAGGGATGATCACCTCAGGACTAGTCCACGTCTGTGGGTGATAGATCAGGGTGAGGCAGGGGAGTTGCGGTGGGGTCCTTGGAGAGGAAGGAGAGAAATTTTGTCTATGTCTAAAGGGATGGCCCTCCCCATCAGCTATGGCAGGAACTTGTGTCCATGAAGTGAGACAATCCATGTTAGGGTCAGCCTTGCTCTTGGCCCTCATGATGGACAGAATCTGTGGAAGAACATTCTGCACCAGGAAGGGAGATGTCCTGGGACCGTGAGCCCTCTGAGGAGCAGGGGCTGTACTGCCCTTTCCTGCCTGGTGTCCAGCACTAGGCCCTGTGCGGCTGCTCCCATACTGGGCTTTCAGGTGTGGGAAGCCAGGACCGAAGGCTGGCCACCCCTGCCTCCGTGTCCCCTGGCACAGCTGACTAACAGCAGACAAGCTGGGGGAAGTCCAGACTGACATGCCCCAGCTTCCTCTAGTTGGAACTTCACCTGTGACCCTCCCGATAATGGAAGCAGTCCTCCTCCTGTGCACTGTCCTAGACAGTCAAGTTCCGCTTAGTTTCTAAACCCTTGTAGCCTGGAGTTGTCGACACATACATACCCACACACAGGCATGTAAATCACTCCACAGTTGTGTACTAGTAAAGAGAACCCAGCAGCACAGAGGAGGGTTTATTTTCTCACTGCTCCTGACTTAGCATGTTTCTCTACTGTACAGTGATCCACTCCTACCTTGTTTCATTCACTCAGGTCCAGAGCCCCCCCCTGCTTCTTTATACATTCCATCTCACACCCCCAGACTCCCTCTTACCTTCACTGCAGGCGATTTGCTCCCTTCACCAGCACTGTCTTCCCAAACGTAGGCAGAGGTGGACTCAGAGAACCCAAATGTCTGGACGGGATGGATACCTGACTGCATTATAGCAGTCTGCAGTGAGGCCACAGTTTATCTGAATAATGTAACCACACGGTGCAACAGGTAAGAGCATCAACTCTGGGCCACACTGTTGTATACGTTCCCATCCTGGGCACAAGCTCTCTGAACACAGGCAAGTTCTCCGAACCTCTGTTTTCTCATCAGTGAAGTGGGGCTTCTTAGGGTTGTGACCAAAGTGAAGTGCTCAGAGGGTGCCCGCCGTTCAGTGAGTGCTACGTCAGCGAAAGTTGGCTGTTGTCGTTGCCGGAGTCCGGACTCCCCTGAGCTGGGGGTAGCTGTGCACCGGCCAGGCTCTCAGGCGGCTCCAGTCCCCCCGCCCGTAGGCGGGCTGTTTCCATTTCTTCTTCCACGTGGTTTAAAGCGCTCATTATCCCTTTGTGATCTGTTCTGAGAACAGCACGGTTCACACTGGCATGAGGCCCCCTAATTGCCAGGAAAAGGGCCTGTTGTGAAGGATTCGGCAGCGTTTAAGTGCTAAAAACGGTCCACTGAAAAGGGTGGTTGCTTCTGATTAGGCTTCTCAGAACCTTGGCCTTGCAGCAACCTGGGGGGCAGGGCCCGGGTGACCTCAGGGCTGGGGAGGGGAGGGGGCTCAGAGAAGAGCTCTAGACACAGGAATTGCACAGCAGAGGATGCTCTTGAAGAAGCCAGTGCAGTTCTGTGGTGGGCTCTCAGTGCCTAGATACCTGAATCCTTGCTGAAAAATATTTAATGAAAGATGCTGGGTCCCAGGGCTACGGTGAGAAGTGAGTGAGTAGAGGGATACAACAAAAAGTGAAGCCAGGGTTCCTCATTGAGGGGATGCAGCATAATTGAGGAAGAGTCTTAGAAGACCATTTCCCAAAGTAGGTTCTGTGGAACCCTAGTCCTCTGTGGAATAAAGAGGAAGGATGGGGTGGCTTTCTGGCCAAAGGAGTTTGGGAAATACTTGAAGAGTCAACACCCATCTAAGACCAATAAAGGCACCAAGAAGTTTGACAGTAAAGTAATTCATTTCAGTCTTTTGGGGCACCTGGGTGGCTCAGTCCATTAAGCATCCCACTCTTGATTTCGGCTCAGGTCATGATCTCACGGTTGTGGGCTTGAACCCCATGTCAGGCTCTGCGCTGACAGCACAGAGCCTGCTTGGGATTCTCTCTCTCCCCCTCTCTCTGCCCCCCCCCAAAATAAGTAAACATTAAAAACAACAACAACAGCAATCTTTTAACTCAATGCGTCCCAAACATTTGACAAGGGAGCCTTTTTGAACTTTTCTTCCCCACAAAACCCTTTGAACATCCAGTTTCTAGAAGTGTGTTCCATGGACCACCCCAGCTGCACTAAATTTAACCTGGCAATGCTCCTCTCCCCGCGTGATTCTGATGCACATTGACATTTAAGAGCCAGTGGATTAGTGTTTCTAGAACACCACTGGGAAGCACAGCAGTCGAAGAGTCGGGAAGCGCTGGACGTGCCGTGGGTTCCTGGGGCACTAGCGTCAGCCGAGGAAATGCTCGGCCGCGGAGAGGAGGGGTCTTGAGCTGGAGCCTATCAGAAACAACGACTGGGGTTGGGGAGGACATTTGTTTTCTGTGAGTCTAGGAAGGGTACAGTGGTCCAAAGAGGAATATAAGCCCCTATCTTGGGTAGCTTGGCATGACCCCAGAGCCCTTCACACAAACACCGTGCTTTACTAGTGTGCCAGGGAAGCCAAGGTCCCTGCAGTAGTTGGCTGCAGCCTGGGGATTGGGAGAGCAGGGAGTACCTGGGGACAAGCCAAGCGCTGGTCACCCTCTGCTCTGTCCTCTGCTTGTCCTTGCCTCTCATGCAGCTCAGTGTGAGTAAGGGGGGGGGGGGTTTGGACGGTTAGGTGGGTCTGGCTCCAGGTGGGAGGTTCCAGAAGTCAGACTGCAGTCTGCCTGTCTGTGGGTCTGTCTGTCTGCAAACCCCTGCCCCTCTGTGACTTCTCTGTAATAATAGGAGGGTTTGTGGGACAGGTGACCCGTATGCACACGCGTGTGCCTGGGAGTTGCAAGGTTTGAGGACTGGTGTCCAGAACTCAAGAAACGGGAATATCCAGACACTCTAAAGGCTTTGGCAGGATCTGAAGCCCCGTGGCAAGGTGACCTCATGGTCAGCTTGAAGGCTGCCAGCCCAGGGCTGGGGCGCAGGGGACGGGAGCGTGAAGCTCTTCGTTCCTGGTGGTCCAGCTTTGCCATTGCCTTCAGCTGACCCCTCCGGGCACTGCCTGGGCCACCACCTCGGCATTGACAGGGAAGCAAAGGAAGCCTCAGCAGGCGGGGTCTTCCCTCTGTGGGCCGAGATTTGATGGAGATTGATTTTGCCTCCAAGTGCCAGGCAATTTCCCCAGCCCCTGTTGAGAAACGGTTGCATGCCGTGATTATATGCCCATCACATTCTGTTGCAACGAGCTCTGAGGAAACATCCAGAGTCGTGTAATATGCTGCAGCTACTGTGTCACATAGAGCAGAGATAAGTAGGTCGTCCCCTGTGACCGAGACTCTCATTGTGAACTTCTCCAGACTTGCCCTCTCACCTGTTCATGGAGTTACCTTCCTGTTCTGATTCAGCACAGACAGGCATCTTGGCCTGGGCTCCCCCAGCTCAGCGGCCCCAGGGTTGGGGGGGTGGTCTTCAACCTTGCCCGGTGCCCTCACCTCCTCCAGGGCTGCTGAATTGGAAGCCAGCCAGACACCAGGAGTTGGGATTGGGAGGGTGATGAGGCAACTCGGGGAGGGAGGGAGGGGTGGTCCTGGAGCATTAGGGGTCACCTGATTTGAGGACTGTAAATCACGCCATGTATGATTAGTGATGTCTGCCACTGGAGGGAGAGGGCATGGTGGCAGGGTCCGTCCGTGCCTTGCTGGTCAGAAGGAACCAATCTTGTCACTCTCTCAGCGCTCTTTATTTAAATACAAAGAATCTCAAGCCCAGATTTCACTGAGGTCACAAGTGGCAAGAGGAAGATAGTGAAAGTTGATTGAAGCGAAAGTCAGTCCCGTAGACGTTTCTTAGGCACTGGGCGTAGAGCCCTGGGGGACCCAGAGAGGTGGCTATCCCTGATCTAGTGCGGGAGAAAGGTCACTATACACAGATGGAACGAGAGCTGCCTCACTCCACCTGCATGGATGGTTAGTTTAGGGCAGAGCAAGGTCACTGCAGTTTGGGCGGTCACGTGAGCCTCCCAAGTGGTCACGTGAGCAGGAGAGGAGCAAGGTGGGGTTGATAGGTCACTGTCAATAATGAAAGGGATTGTGGGAATGCAGGACGGGACAGGTGTGGGTAGGAAGCACCGAGGTGCACAGAGCCACCGTGTGGCATCATATGGAGAGGTTACGTATGGCCCGGTTGACTCACAAGAGAGGATTGTGGGGCCTCTCAGGGCATGGTGGGAGCAGAAAGTTTTGTCACCTGGGGCTTCTGGCTGGTGGTGCCACAGGCAGGGCCAGTCCTCCTTTTATTGATGAGGTCTGAGGTCATGCATCCTCCCCTGTGTCCCTTCAGCTCCCCCATTTACTGCTGTCTCTTTTCCCCACACCCCCTCTTTGTCTCCTGCCTGGTGTCTATGAAGGTCCAAGCGCTTGGGCCCCTCCGCTGGGTGCTCCTTGCCTTCAGATTGATTAAAAGCTGGAATGCACCCGCAAACTGCTCTCTCCCTGGAAACTAGGTTGGTTTCCACGTAAGAGGCTGGTGAGTCAGGCATGCTGAGTACAATGCAGGCAGGGAGGAGAGCGTGCTTACCAACTCTGACCAACTGGAAGACGAGGAAAATCAAAGACAAAACCAAACCCCAAAATCATGGGGCTTCTTTGTCAAGGTGCTGGTGTCTCTGCTGGGAGAGGCAGAGGTGGAGTCATTGAGCCTGGTTCGGGTTCCTTTCTAGTCCACTGGGGCTTTGTCCAGCAGTCTCTGGGGTGATGTTGGCTGTGGTCTGCAGGGGAATCGCCACCAGGGAGGATAGAAGATGGGACTTTTCACGGGCTGGCTCCTGGGGATGTGGATGCTGGGAGGTCAGAGACTGGCCTGAGCCGGCATGGGCTGCTCTGTTTGCAGGATGCAGGAGACCCTACCCCCTCAGGTGGTTAGTGTGGCTGTGAGGATGTGAGAAGGTCCTGGGGTTGGTGTGGGGGACATCTGCTGACTGCAGGAGGAAGGGACATGACTGACCACCCTCAGAAAGGGAGTTTTTAGAGGGGTGGATGGTCGATCGCCATATTATTTTGCGAGGGCTGCTTGATTCCACACTTCTGACCCCCAAACTGGCTCAACCTAGTGAAAGGTATTATCAGTCCTATAGTGCTGGAGTCCAGAAGTCTGAAATGAGGGTGTGGGGAGAGCCATGATCTCTGTGAAGTCACCAAGGAAGGATCTGTTCCAGGCCTGTCTCCCAGCCCGCAGTGGTTCCCTGGCTTGTGGCAGCGTGACTCCAATTTTCCATGGCATCCTCCCACTGTGCATGTCTGTCTCTGTGTCTAAATGTCCTCTTTTTATAATGGGACCAGTCATATTGGATGAGGGCCCACCCATATGACCTCATCTTAACTAACTCCATCGGCAACCACCGTATTCCCAAATAAAGTCACATTCTGAGGTACTGGGCATTAGGACTTCAACATGCGAATTGGAGGGGGGCCACAATTCAACCCCAACAAGCACCGAGGAGCACTTGTGGGGCCCCTAGTAGGCCCTGGCCAGGACTGTGTGGGTGATCCTAGACACTCTCTGGGCTGCTGTGCCCCCTGTGCAAAGCCAGAGGCCCTGAAGCTCCCCATAACGCCCTGTTGGGTCCTGCCTTTCCCTCATGCTGTCCCCTTTGCCAGAATGACCCCTTCCCTGCTTTTCTCTCTGCTTGCCTCACTTCCATGAGTCCTTGCGTCCCCCGCTCAGGAGGAGTCACCAGCAAAGTTGCCTGTGGTCCCGTTACAGGCAACGGGTCTGTTGCCTCTGGTCCCGTTACGGCTCCTTGAATCAATGCACATATCGCACTGTCTTGTAATTATTTATTACATGTGCGTCATTGCACACCTACCCCTCTTTGCAGGCAGGGCCTGTGACTCCTCCACTTCTGTGTCTTCAGTGTCTGCCTAGGCCTAGGCCCGTGGAAAGGTCTCAAACGAAGATCATCCAGTGTAGGAGCTAGTGGACCTGAGAAGTGGTAGGTTTGGGGACAGATCAGTCCTAAAAACAAAGACTGGGGATACTATCAGGAATCTAACCAGGAAGTCCTAACACACATGGACAAAAAGTATACATATTACGTGCATACAGTTCAGTGGGTTTTCACAAGCTGAGCACACAAGCACCCAGATCAAGAAACAGAACATTACCAGCACCCCCCGCCCAGGACCCTCCTGGGACGCCCCCCTTCCTGAATTCTGTCTCCACAGATTAGTTCGTTGGCCTGTCGTTGAACTTTATATCAATTGAATCATGGAGTTGGTACTTTTTTTGTATTTGGGTTCTTTTGTTCTTCTTTACATTTTGGGGCTTATTAATGCTGTTGTAGGTTTTAATTTGTTTATTCTCCCTGCTGTGCGATATTCCAGTATGTGAATATGCCATAATTTGCATGTCTAGTCAACTGCTGGGAAGCATTTAGGTGGCTTCCAGTGTGGATCTATTGTGAGTAGTGCTGCTCTGTACTTCTGTGTGCTTCGTACTGTTGGTGAACGTCTGTGCACGTTTTGGTTGTGTTTATACCTGTGAGTGATGTCCTGGGTCATAAGGCATGCACATGTCCAGCGGTCCTGGAGGTGAAAGTCTTGATTTTAAAGAGTGTGATGATGAAAGCAGACTAGGGGTAACGAGGGATGGAGGGCATTAGGAGTAAGGCAGGTTGTCAGAGAACTTGGGGAGATTGTCAGCCAAGGGGCGGAGAAGCCAAACGATAGAAACTGGACGAAATAAAGCGCTTTCTGTATGTCTATGGGATGGATCGTGTAGGGGACATTGGAGGACAAAGACTGGAACGGGGTTTGGAGAATTTAGACAATTAGAGAATTAGAGAATTTAATCACTGGTATAGCCTTGGTCAGTGGGGGCTTCTCAGGGCTGCCTGATTTTGAGAAGTGGGGCTTAACTCCAGGGAAGTCAGCCTTCCAACACGGACCTGCCAGTGTGTCTGGCTTTCCAGAGCCTCTGCCTGGGAAGAAGCCACTGCCATCCAGCTGGCAGTGGACTCGGGAGCCATGGGCGGGGGACAGCAGAAACCCAGGCTATTTCTGTACCTGATGGTATAGCTCTATGTCTGACATACACAACGGTGAGGGCCTGTACCTGGGTGGGGGGCCGGGGGGCAGTGGTCCTCGTGACTTACTGGGTGCACTGGCCAGGATGCTCACTCCAGTGGCTCTCTCCGGCCTACAAGCTGCCCAAAATGACCAACCGAGGGAAGAGAAGGAAGGCCTCTGCAGCCTTCTCTGGGATTAGGACTTTGGCCACGTGTTCTCAGTGTCCTGACCAAGCAAACAATGTCCCCTTTTTTCATCCCGTCTCTTCCAGAATGGCAGCAAAGACAACTCTCTGGACATGCTGGGCACGGATATCTGGGCTGCCAACACCTTTGATTCCTTCAGGTAAGCCTTTCTTCCTCTTGTCTGTGGCATATGCCTCGGGCTGGGACCCCAGGTGCTTGTCCTTATAGAAGAAGCCCCATGGGGTCTTTGGAAGTTGAGTAAATGTTGAACGTTCTTTGATCAAGAAGTGGAGAGAAACAAAGAGGGGGTGAGGTAGCCCGGATGAGGCAGCTGAGGAAGGAGGTCAGAGAGAGAGAGAGAAAGATCAAAGGAACGAAAATGAGAGGAGACCATCCAAGAGGAGGAAGAGGAGGCAGAGAGAGGGTCGAGGGGAAAGAGAAGACAGACACTAACAGTCTAACCACAGGGGAGAGGGAGAGAAGGCAAAGGGATGGGCTGACTGGTGGTTGGAAGAGCAAAGGAGAATGGCACATGGTGGACACCAGGCCACCCATGTGAGAGCCGGGGACAGACGGCTGTGGCTGCAGATACTTCCCCTCACCTGAGGTCGTAGGGTTTGGGGGCCGGGGGGTGGCTGCAGAGAGGTCTGGAGGAAGGAAAGGTGGTCAGTAGCTCAGATTCTAGAAGGTTCCTGAAGGGCCAGGTCGGAAGAACAGGTGTTGGCCAGGGTTCCTCAGTAGGAGGAGGTGGTGCCCCGAAAGGTTTGCTAATGGGTGCCTACCATATGTTCACTCCCCTGGGGAGTGACGGCTTGGGGCTATGGATGGGCAGGGGCCCTTTAGCTCCCCTCCGCCCCTGGCCTTGGAGCCGGCCAACGCTGGGCGCGCTCCAGGCACATCCGTGGCTCAGACTCAGGCTTTCCCAGAATGGAAGCACCTTTGTCTCCTGGGTCTGGGACTTTGTGGGGCTCAACCTCCCACCCCACTGACTTGCCTTATGTACCTCACAGCTGCCTGGCCACCATTTTGAGCTGCCATCGGAAGCTCTAGTGACAGATGTTTGGCCTCCTTTGTTTCCAGCCTTCCGGAAGGAAGCTCTGAAGTGTTTTAGGGGGGCCTCCGTAGAGCAGGCATCAGACTGACATGCATTGCTGTACAGCAGGGTTGAGGAAAGGGGAGCCTCCTGCCCCACTATCTGAACACAGAGCTGACACCGCCAGCTCCATTCTGAGGGAGGGGTCTCTGTCGACCCTACCCTCGGCTGGTGGGTGTCCTCCCCAGCCTGCCCACCTCTTTGTGAAGACGCTCCCTGCCAGGCTTGTGCCCAGCTGTCTGGTGCCATGGGTAACTGGGCTGGTCTCCCCCTTGCCTCACATTTCTCACCTTTTCTCGCCCTCTAGTGGTGCCACCTGGGACCTGCAGCCCGAAAAGCTGGACTTCACGCAGTTCCACCGGAAGCTGAGACACACGCCCAAGCCGACCCTGCCACACATCGACCGGGAAGGGTAAGGGGTGACCAGGGGCTTTTATACAGGGGTGGGTAGGGTTACAGCTGTCCCGGGGCAGAGAGGGGCCCTTCCCTGGGCGGGCAGGCATCTCTGCTGCACTGGGAACACACAGGTGGCTGGTGTCCAGAGAGGCTCTCCACCCACAACAGGTTCCCAGGGGACGTTGGTGCTGCTGGTCCAGGGGCCCCACTTTGAGAACCCCTGGTGTAGTGTTTGATTTTATACCGGGCTGTCTCATCTTCTCAAGTTTATTTTGGAGAGAGAGCGCGTACGTATGTGAGTTCGAGCAGGGCAGGGGCTGAGAGAGAGGGGGAGAGAGAGAATCCTGCAGGCTCCGTGCTATGGAGCCCAGCACGGGCGGGGCTCAGTGTCACAAACCACAAGACCCTGACCTGAGCCAAAACCAAGAGCCGGATGCTCAACCCACTGAACCAACCAGGCGCCCCCCACATTAACCATTTTAAAGTGTTCAATTGCGTGTCATTTCATATTTTCATAATAGTGTGTAACTATCCCCTCTACGTAGGTCCAAAACATTTTCAACCCCCCCAGAATAAAATCGATGTCCCCTAAGCGGTGACTCCCCATTTCCCTCTTATTCCTGGCAACCACCGATCTGCTTTCTGTTTCTGTGAATTTCTCTCTTCCGGTTATTTAGAGGAGTGGGATCATATGTGGCCTTTTGGGCCTAGCGTCTTTCACTCAGCATAAAATTTTGAGGTTCGTCCACACTGTGGCATGTATTTCATCATGTGGGTCTGTCACTCTTTGTCCATCCATTCATCTGCTGATGGGCATTTGAGTTCTTTCCACGCTTTGGCTATTGTCAATTACTCTGCTATGAACATTCGTGTGCAAGTATTTGTTGAGTCCCTATTTTCAACTCTTCCGGGTAGGTGCCTGGGAAATGGAATTGCTGAGTCACATGGTCCAATTCTGACACCAGTTCTGATGTGTGTGGGTTTTTTTCCAACGCCACCAAGCAGTTTTCTGATACCAATCGAGTGTGTGCAATTCAACTCCGTGCTGACACCATTGACCTAGAAACAGCATCAGACCCCCCCAGGTTGAGGGCTCAGTCCTGCAAATCGACCCCTCTCCCCATTGCAGACGCCAGTCCAAAGTCCAGTCTGTCACCTGTGCTTCAGATGTCCGACTGTAGGTTGGGGGTTCCAGCGACCCCCCTCCCTGGGCTCTATTAATTTGCTAGGGAGGCCACAGAAGTCGGGAAGACATGGTACCCGCTGGATTACGAGTTTATATCGAAGGATAGAACTCAGGAATAGCCAGATGGTGGAGACGCATCAGACAAGGGATGGGGAAAGGTGCCAACTTCCATGCCCTCTCCAGAGTGCGCTCTTCCAGAATCTCCTGTGCTCACCAACCCGGAAGCTCTCCAAAGCCCCTCCTTTGGTTTTTGTTTTTGTTTTTGTTTTTGCTTTTGCTTTTGCTTTTGGTGGCTTCATTACACGGGCATGATTGAGCAAATCATTATTGGCCAATGATTGAATCTCTAGCCCCTCTCCTCTCCCTGGAGTCAAGAGTTGCGACTGAAAGTTCTAACCCTCCAATCACGCGATTGAACCGGCTCCCTCCCGTAGATTCCCTAGGTGGTTTTTCAACAGTCGCCTCATTAACATAACAAAACGCAACTTTGTCTTCTGTCCTCACTTAGGAAATTCCAAGGATTTGAGGAGTTCTATACTAGGACTGGGGACAAAGACCAAATATAGCTTGTATGAGTCACAGTATCACACATGGTAATTCCATGTCTTAAGTTTTTGTGGAACTATTTCGCCAAACTATTTAGCACAGAGGCTGAATGTCTTATATTCCCACCAGCAGTATACGGGGCTTTTCCACATTTTTGTCAACACTTGCTGTTCTCCTCTTCTTTCTTAGACTGACGGCTTTTACTTTTCCTTCCAGTCCCTCCCTGTCCACTCTCACCTCCCGTCACTTCACATCTAAACGTGACTGATATTGTTGGTTGTATTAAACATAACTGCGTCTCACCTGCTCCCCACCCCACCCTAGTGGGCACCCCCTCTCTGAGCACCCTGCTCCCACCAGCGCAGAGTCGTGAACAAAAAGCCTGGGGAGGGAGAGGCTCTTGTCTCTATTGTACAGTTGGGAGAAATGCATTTCAGACATGCCCAGGAAGAGCCATGATTTAAGGCCTTCTGATGCCATCTAAGGCCCCGGTCATCACACCAGAGTATCCGTGAATCAGTTTGACCCCCTTAAACTTTCATGCAAAATCATGCGTTTGTGTATATTTTTCTGGGGAGAGACCCACCACGTGCTTCATACTCTCCCAGGGGACCCCAGCCTCTCACCACGGCTCCCTTTTCCATCGTCCTGTCTGTGTGGGATCTGCCAGAATTCCCGAGGTCACTTTTCCTTGGGTGGTGAGGGGAGATGGCCTTCAGCATGGAGGGACCCTGTTGGAATGAGAGCATAGGTGAACCCTGGCCTCCCCAGGTTCCTAGGGGATCCTGGGTTCAGCACCCGGTGGCCTCCTTGTGGTTAAGGCAGGAACTCTGTCACCCTCAGAGTCCAGCCATGCTGGGGATGCACTCCACGTGCCCAGCCACTGCAGCATCCCTCGGAAGCAGGGTACCTCTCGGTTGCCAAGGCTTCCCGCAGCCCATGTTTCCATGGAGGGACAGAAATCAGAGAAAGCTGTTGCCTTGGAAACCCTGTAGGAAGCAGTGACTCAGCTGGTCTGTAGCAACCTTTTGCCCTCTGTACCTGCAGTCCTCCCAGGGAGCTCTGAATCCCAGAGGACGGGTCTTGGGGGACAGCAGCGCTCCCTGCACACGGCCCCCTGCTGCCCCCAGGAGCTGCTGAGGTGAGGATAAAACGCTGCGCCTGTGCTGTGCTAGGCTGGCGTCTAACGCATGCTTGGAGCTCAGGGCAGCTAGGAGTCCGGAAGTGGGGGGATAGCACACAGGACCTGGGGGAGAGGGCGTCAGCTGTTCCATTCGGCCCACAGTCCCCAGCTTTCTCCTCTCCCGTTGCCAAGGTGCATATGAAATACAGATGCAAGTCATTGGTACCTTCACGGGCCAACCTGTAGTTAAAAGGTGGTTGGATGTTTCCAGAGGTTGGTCTGCCTCTTTGTCTGCAGCCCAGCACATCAAGAGGCTGGGGTGGGGGTGGAGGGTAGGGGCAGAGGGGGTAAGAACTCTCTTTCCCCACGTGTCCTTCCCACCTTCCTTCTACCCCTTCCTCCCCAGCTCCACCTCCTGGCCTTCTAGCTCCATATTCCCCCTTTACCCATCCCCTTTACACCCCCACCCCCACCCCACCCCAGTGGCAGGAATGCTGACATCCCAGCTGGCAACATACATGGGCTTAGCTCCAGGCCATTGCCCCGCTACCCTCTGCCCAGGACATTCTCCAGGATTCTCTGCTTAGCCAGCTCATGACCCACCTTCCTCCTGCCCCAGATCATTCTGGATGCTTCTGGATGTTCTGGGCAGCACTCCTCTGGGTTCAGTCTATGCCTTGTTTACACTGGGGTAAAGCCCAAGCCAGAGACCACGCGGAAGCTCTTGTCAAAAGGGGGGTATAGACTGCATCCTCCTGCCCTCTTCCACTCCAGCCTTGGTGGGTTATGTGGCCACCCCACCTCCTCTGTCCCTAAGTCTTTCATAACACTTATCTCATGCTGCCCCCTACTGGTGGTCACCACCTTGTCAGTTGAGTTTAGGACGTGTTTCCGAAGAGCTGTTGCGTTCTGGAGGACAGGAACCACAGCAGATTTATTTTCCATGACTCCCAGGGAGGTTGACAGGGCCCAAAACACAAGAGATGCTCGGCAAATATTGAACAAATAAATCCTCTAAATTTTGAGAGTTGCCTTAATGCTGCAGCTGGAAAATGCTGCCGCCGTCACGCTGGGCAGCCCTCACCATGTCTGGGTCCATAGTCACACCAATGAGAGCAGTGATCACTGATCCATCCTGGGCACTGTTCCAAGTGCTGGCCTCGTGTTATTGAAAACTCACCACAACCTAGGGAGGTAGGAGTGCTATGGTCTTCACCTAGACAGGTGGGGAAACTAGGAGGCACAAAGAAATGAGCAACTTGCGTGAGCCTGGGTCAGCTCCAGAGTCTAGGCTCTTAATCCTTCCCTGGGGCAGCAATTAACAATAGTAGCGGTAAAATACTAACAAAAGAGTAACAGTAATGCTAGTAAGATAGTTGTAAACAGGACTAGTACTGGCAGAAGTAGTCCTCGTGGAACTAATATATTTACGCTATTACTTACTTTACTACACTTGCATGCCATTATTACCCATATTTACCATTAAACATGGTATGTAAATATGGATATATACATGGGTGTGCCTGTGTGTGTGTGTGTGTGTGTGTGTGTGTGTGTGTGTGTGTGTGTATCAGCTACATTAATCTCATCCTCCTACCACCCCATGATGTTATACACTACTAACGATCTCCATTTGACAAGTGGGAAAACCGAGGTCCGGAGACGTTAAGTGACTTGCGTAGGGTCACCCAGTTAGTAAGGGACGTAACGGGTTCCAGCCTGGCAGTCTGATTCCAGAGTCTGCACCTTAAGTATGCAGAAGACATGGGTGCTCGATGGCGAGTTGGGGTCAGCGTCTCTGGCCTGATGGTATGTCTGCCCACAGAGGGCGTAAAGACAAAGCATCGGTATCTGAGTGGGCTTGCTGGACTGGCCCAGAGTCAGGCCAAGGAGGGAGAAATCCCTGTTGCGGGCCTGTGTGACCTCAAGAAAGTTGCTTGGTCTTTCTGTTCACTCATCGCCCCTTTGGTGTAATGGGGCGAGATGATGACGTTTTGCAGGAGCTGTGACGGGTTTTGGGGTATTCATCAACAAGGAGCTTATTAGCGTCTTTGCCTGGAAGGGTCGAGGGGAAATCTGGTACCTCTGTCACCTCCCTGGGGGGTCGGATGTCACCTTAGTGCCCCCTGCCTCTGGACTGCTCCCAGAATGCCCGCCTGCACGAAGTCCTTCGTTCTGCAGGCAGGGCCCGTGTTGCCAGGCCTGGGGAAGGAAAGCATGTTTCTCCAGAGCTGTTTGCTCTGGGTGGGACAGGCTGATCCTACAGGCCTGGAGGTGGCAGGGCCGGGTGTCTCCTGGCCATCCCTGCCCTTCCTGCTCGGCGGGCTGGGGTAGGATGCGTGAACATGCCGACTCTTCAATGCCTTTCTGTCTTTTCTGGCCCAGGTGTGGAAAGGGGAAGCTAGAAGACGGGGACGGGATCAACCTGAATGACATTGAGAAGGTCCTCCCGGCCTGGCAGGTAGGTGCAGGAGGAGAGTCCCCAACCTTCCAGCCAGGTCCCAATCTTCAGCCTGGGCACAGCCTGGGTACCCCCTTAGCCCCTTCCTCCAGCAGGGTGTAACTGGATGTACTGCAGTGGGAGGGAGGCAGGGGTGGGTGCCTGACGAGGCCCAGGGCGTCCCATCGTGATGTGTGTGTGGTGGCACACTCTCTGCACTGGTGGCGGGCCCGACATCCCCCAGAGGTGAAATGGGGCCATGCTGTGGCAACTCGGCGCACTTGTCCAAGTTTTTTGTCCCTTGACCTGAAATCTCTGCCGGTGTGGCCTCCCGCGGTGTGTTCCTAGGACGGGCAGGGCTGCTGGGATTGCCAATGTGGTTGGGGCTATTTTTAGGCTTTTGAAAAGTGGAGATGTCCTGCCAGCCTCCAGGTGTCTGCTGTGCTTGCTGATTTTGTCATCAACTGGGCTCCTTTCCCTGGATCGAGCCTGGCTCCGGGACAGTAGGATTCACTCAGCAAAGAGACGGCAAATCTGGGTCTTGAGATGCTTCTGGTGCTGGTCTTTGGGCAGAAACAGTGGGAATCTAGCTGCATCCGAGTATGGGGGTGGGGCCTGCCACAGCAGAGTGAGAGTCGCCCTCCTAGGTGACAGAGCCTTCCTGGTCAGGGACCTGCCACCACACTCACCACGTCACCCTGTCCTTTTCTCTACTGAACCTCGTGTCATTTCATCTGCTCCCATGGCTCACCAAACTCTGCCTATTTTTTTTTTAAGTGTTTCTTCTCTGTGTGTTTCATTTTGGATACTTTCTATTGCTGTGTCTTCAGGTTCACTACTCTTTTCTTGCAAAGTCCAACCCTACTGTTAATCACATCAGTGTATTTTTCATTTCGGATGTTGTCTTGTTCATGTCTAGAAGTTCAGTTTGGATCTTTTTGTCCTCTCTCTCTTCCATTTCTCTCTTCTTCATGTTCCTGCTTTCCGCTCTCTCCTTGAGTATATAGGATCGATTTATAATGACTTTTTTAAGGTCTTTCTCTACTAATTCGGTCACTCATGTCATTTCAGTGTCTACTTCTATTAATTGATTTTTTCTCTAGATATAGGTCATATTTTTCTTTGCATGCCTGGTGATTTTATATCAGATACCAGGGATTAGGAATTTTACATTGTTGGGTGTCTGATTTTTGTTAGTATCCATTTAAATATTTTGGGCATTGTTCTGGAACACAGTTAAGTTACTTCAGAACAGTTTGATCTTTTCACAGCTTGCTTTTAAAGCCTTTGTTAGGTGGGGAGCCTTTAGTCTGGGACACATTTTGATCCACTACTGAGTCAATACCCTTCTGAGATTGCTACTGAGAACCTTGTGTATTAGGAGGTGTTTCTACCTCATCTGCTGGGAACTATTTCTAGCCTTGTATGATCTCAGGGGATGGTTCCATCTATTCCTTTCAGAAGGTTTTCTACTGGCTCTGGAAGTTTCCTCGTACACATGCACAAATCAGTGCTCAGCCAAAGACTCAAGGGTCTGCGGATTTCTGGATTTCTCTTCTCTGGTGTCCTGCCTTGCAAATTCTCGTTGTCTCAGACTCCCTGAATTTTAAACTCTATCCCCTTAACTCATTGAGACCACTAGGCTCTCTATGTGTTAAGACTGGAAACCCTCTTTCAGGCACCAGGCTGGGACATACATAGGGCTCACCTCATTACAAAGGGAAATGTGGTGGCTTAATGGTGGAGAAACCTGGAAGAGCCTAATCTGACCCTATGATGAGGTTAACATCATTAGCGACAGGTTAGGTAGACACCATGTGCTGTCTGATGTGCCGCATGGAGAAAACCCAACACCCTTTCTGGGGTTTTCCTGCCGAGAAAGCACAGCCTGACTCTGGTCATAAGGAAACAAATGTAGGGAGGATTCCCTAAAACTTGGACAGGAAAGACAGGAAAAGACTGTGGAATCTTCCAGGTTGGAGGGGACTAAACAGAGAGACTACATGCAATATGTGTTCTTCGCTGAGATCCTGGACCAGAAGACTTTGTTGGATGGTTAGGGAATGTGAATGGGGTCTGTGGGTGGGGCGGTAGTGTTACCTGGGCATCAGTGTCCTGACTTGAAGGGCTGTATGATGGTTATATAGGCAAGTGCCCTTGTGTTGGGGAAATACACACTAGAGTACTCGAGGGATATGGAGCTTCATGTCTGCAGCCTGTCCTCGAATGTTTTGAAAAAGAAAAAAAATAACGAGTATGTAGATCCATAGCTGTGATGAAGGGCAAACGTGGTGAGTAGTAAGTCTGGGAATCTGAATGAGGAGCGGAGGGAAATTCTTTGTACTGTCCTCACAACTGTCCTGTACGTTTGAGAGACAAAAGAATCAATATCCTCAGCCACGGTGTGTAGGTCAAATAGCTATAGGGGCGCCTGGGTGACTCAGAGGGTTAAGCACCTGACTTCAGCTCAGGTCACGATCTCGCGGTTTGTGTGTTCGAGCCCCACGTCGGACTCTGTGCTGACAGCCCGGAGCCTGGAGCCTGCTTCAGATTCGGTGTCTCCCTCTCTCTGCCCCTCCCCCGATCATGCTCTGTTTCTCTCTCAAAAATCAATAAACGTTAAAAAGTTAAAAAAAAAAATTACCACTGCTAATGTAAAGCTAGCTTTGGTGCAAAAGATAAAAGGGTAAAGTACTCAATAATTACTATGTACTGCTCCATTCCTAAATGTTCACAGCATTCATTATTGAGAGGGAGACTATATTTGAGAGACACAGATCCAGGGGAGGATCCCGATTCCCCCTGCCCTAGGTGAGGTGCTGAGCCCTCGATGGCCTTTGAGCCAGCAGCCTGTGGCATCCTGGCTGGAAAGGTAACAGGTCTGACCATTTTTCTCCTATTTGATGCCTGTCCCCTCACTCAGAGCAAAGCAGAGGGCCTTTCGTTCCTGCTCAAAGGGCAAGGAGGGCTGGGCCCGTGGCTGGCAGGGGGGCAGCAGAGCTCAGGGGTTAAGGGTTAGTGTCTGGACCCCAGACATGGACCTTAGAGAATCCTGGCCCTGCCATGGACTAACCAAGGAATCGAGCTAGTTACTTACCCTCACTCTGCCTCGGTTTCCCCGTGTCAAATGATGATAATGACAGGATCCACCTCATGGGGTTGTTGCAGAAGATTGAGTACCTGAGTTCATGTGAAGCTTTGGGAAAAATACCCGGTGCATAGTAGGTGCTCCCTCCCTCTGACGGTGGACTCCCATAGCCTGGTTAGGAGCAGGGAGAGGGGGCGGATCCCTGTACCGCATCCCCACCCTGTGTACCTTTCCTAAGTGGCATCCTGGGTAGTGGTGGTGCAGAAAGATTGCACTAGAAGTCAGGAGGATCAAGCTGTGGACCTCTGCCCCGGAAACGCTGCTAAGCATGGGGAGTGGTGGTGGGGAGACTGGAGAAGCAGGCTCAGGGGCCACTACTTAGACCCGCCCAGAACTGCTCTGCCGGCATCTCTAACCCAGTCTGCTGGGAATGGTTTCTCTTGAGGAAACGGTTCTGCTCCTTGACAAATTGTGAAAATCCTCAGGACAGGGTTCCCCTCAGGCTTCACGTTCTAGGCTTTCTCTCTTCCAGGAGCAATACATCAGCAGGCACTCCTAGTTCTCGAGGGCTACGTGTGACACTTCAGCTCTTAGGGGCTGCTGGTGGTGGAAGCCTTCACCCCTTGCCTGTCTCTGTTTTCAGTGTGGAGCCACACAGCAGTAGCTCTCTGATTCTCGCGTGCACACGTGCCACTTTGAGTCAGCTTTGTGCCCAGAAAACCGTCAGCAGCGTAAGTCTCTACACCCACGGCTGTTGAACCTTGACCGCACATCAGAGTCACCTAGGAAGCTTTTACATCCACAGCCTCCTGGCCCTACCTAGACCCACTGCATGAATTATCTACTGCTGCCTAGTAAATAGCTCAACATCTAGCAGCTTAAAAAACACACACGGAGGGGCGCCCGGCTGGCTCCGTCGGTTAAGCGTCCAACTTCCGTTCAGGTCATGCTCTCGTGGTTCATGGGTTCGAAACCCGCGTCGGACTCTGTGCTCAGAGCCTGGAGCCTGCTTCGGATTCCTTGCCTTCCGCTCTCTCTGCCCCTCACCCGCTCGCACTCTGTCTCTCTCTCTTTCAAAAAATAAACACTAAAGAATTAAAACACACACACACACACACACACACACACACACACACACTGATTACCACAACATACTTTCAGACGGCCGGGGACCTGGGAGGAGCCTGGCTGGGGTTCTGGCTCAGGGTCTCTCCTGGACTTGTAGTCAGGCTGATGGCCAGGGTTGCAGCCATCTGAAGGCTTGGCTGCGGCTGGAGGGCCTCCTTCCATCCTGGCCCCCTCACACGGCTCCTTCACTTCCACCTTGGTTGTTGGCAAAAGGCTTCAGTTCCTTGCCATGTGGACCTCTTCATAAACTGCTTGAGTGTCCTCACACCCTGACAGCTGGCTTCCTCCAAAGCAAGTGATCTGAGAGGGAGAGGGAGAGAGAGAGAGAGAGAGAGAGAGAGAGAACGAGAACAGGTGAGAAGGGAGAACATCCAACACAGAAGTCCTTATCTTTTATAATGTAATCTCGGAAGTGACATGCTATCCCTCTGCCACATGCTATATGTCGGTTGCACACAGCGGTGCAGAAGGGACCACACAAAGGTGTGACTATCAGGGGGCAGGGATCATTGCGGCTGGTGACCACGTCTACTGAATCATACCCAGGAATCTGTATTTTTTTAGAGCATCACAACACACTCTGCACTCTTATCAGAATTATCAATAAGAGTTGAAATCCTAGTTATGGCTGACAATGCTCATGACGACCTCTTCTTGGGTGTTTGTATTTCATACGGGTACCGTTAGGACAAGGCTGACAGGCTTCCTGATCCCCAAACAGAGCTCTGGTGGTAGAATCTGAGGACCTCGGAGTGCATGTTGGGATGACTTCTCTGAGTTTTCCTAGTGTTCTTCAAAGCCCCTCACAAACAGAGCCGGCTGGTTGAGTTGTCCATCTTTGGGTCCTGAGGGTCAGCTAACCCAGCTATTGGCATTTGGGGTGGGACAAATCTTAACTGGATGAAACTGTCCAACGCAATGTAGGATACTCAGTGTTCCTAGCCCCAGACACTGAATGCTCGTCACTGGGGAGGGGTGACCAACCATGGTGATCACCAAAAATATTTCCAAATACACCAAGAGACACTGTGCACCCAGTGGGAGACCACTGAAGGGGAGAGAAAGCCCACCCATAGCCTGAGGACCCCCAGACCTCCCACAGAGGCTTGGGCCTGAGCAGAGATGAGTGGGCTACATACACTGTTTTTGACAAAAGTCAGTTTGAGGAGTAGAAGGAAACCTACATTAGGTACCCTCATGCAGTTAACCTCAACCGCAGTTCAGTAATTAACTTCAGTAGTTAACCTTATCTGAAGTTCCACTTTCCTCGGTCCGTTACCTGGGGTCGGCTTCGGCCAGGAGCAAATGATGCTCCTTCTGCTGTGTGGTCAGGAGATCAGTGGTGGCCTACCACTCCGTCACAGCACCTGCGTCATTTGTGTCGCTTCATGTCACCATGCAGGGGCCTTATCACCACCTGTCCTCAGAGGGAGGGTGAGTACAGGACAGTGAGATATGTTGAGAGAGACCCCACATTCACATAACTTTATTACAGATATGGGTTTTTTTTTAATTTTTAGAAAATATTTTTATGTATTTTTGAGACACAGGGAGACAGAGCATGGGCAGGGGAGGGGCAGACAGAGAGGGAAACAGAATCTGAAGCAGGCTCCAGGTTCTGAGCCATCAGCACAGAGCCCAAGGCGGGGCTCGATCTCACAGACTGTGAGATGACCTGAGCTGAAGTCGGCTCTACCGACTGAGCCACCCAGGCGCCCGTTTTTGTTTTTTTTTTAATGTTTATTTTTGAAGGAGAGGGGGACGGAGTGTGAGTGGGGAGGGGCAGAGAGAGACACACACACACACACACAGAATCTGAAGCAGGCTCCAGGCTCTGAGCTGTCAGCACAGAGCCCGACGCGAGGCTCGAACTCACAAACCGCAAGATCATGACCTGAGCCAAAGTCGGACGCTCAACCGACTGAGCCACCCAGGCGCCCCTATTACAGATATTGTTATAATCATTCTATCTTGTTGTTGTTGCTACTCTTTTACTGTGCCTCATTTGCAAATTAAACTTTATCATAGCGTGTATGCCCAGGAAAAAGTGTGTGTGTGTGTGTGTGTGTGTGTGTGTGTGTGTGTGTGTGTTTCAGTACTCTGAGGTTTCAAGGCTTTATAAGTCGTCATCGGGATCTTGGAATGTATCCCTGGTGGATGAGAGGGGACTACTTTCTTGCCTCCCTGCCTCACCAGGAGGAAAACAGAATAAAGGGAGAGACTGGCCTGCGATCACTGCCTACCTGGCCTCCATTTCCTCCACCCCACAAAAGGAGAAGCATTACACTTGCAGCCCGCTGTCTCCTCAGCATCTCCCCACACGATAGAGGCCCGGGGTTCCATCCCTGATCAAACTCCTTGTATATAGGAGCCTTTGTGATTTGCCCCGGCCCACCTGTGCCTTGCCCAGGTCAGAGTCCTCGTTCCTTGTCGGGGGAAGTCTGGGCTCTCTCCCTGCAGACTTCACCTCCCTCCTCAGTGCCGCTCCAGGAGTTGTTCCCTGGGACCTGAATGATGGCTGAGCACGGAGCAGAGCACCCCAGTGGTCCCCCCGACTTCATGACTGTTGTAGATTTCCAGGGAGCTCC
Organism: Panthera onca; assembly: GCF_046562875.1. Classification (NCBI taxonomy): domain Eukaryota; kingdom Metazoa; phylum Chordata; class Mammalia; order Carnivora; family Felidae; genus Panthera; species Panthera onca. The sequence continues at coordinate 67,689,779 of NC_138350.1, forward strand.
GGCTTCTCTCTCACTGGGAGTTGCACACGGGGTACTTGTCACCGTGAGTGGTCTTAGGTAGGAGAGCCTCAGCCAGCTCAGATTCTGACACCTGGGTACCTGGCCAAACTCCCCTCCAGTCAAAGCTGAGGATTCTAACCCTGGTGACCCCACCTGGTCGTATTTCCACAGCGGGACCCTGGGGGACCCCTATTGCTGAGACTTCTGGGGCTGAGCCCCTGGAGGCACCCAAGGACCTGGGAGCAAGGCAGACAGGTGTCCACCTCTTCCGGGTATAGTTCTTCACCCATAAAAGTCACTTTGTTGGTTCATAAGGGCCGATGCTGGTGATACGGACTGTCCCTAAGGTCTGCCTCCCTGGAGCGGTGGCTGAGGGGGAGGGTGATAGCAGCCAGTTCGTCGCATCCACAAACACCTGGCAGCCCCCAGGGAGCTGAGGCTGGCGTTGTTCCCCACACTTCTGACTGGGGGGGGGCAGCTGGGGGCTCTGAGTGCAGTGACATGGGCTTGGGGGGTCATCCGTCATCGTTCTAGGTGGTAAAGCCATAGGGCAGGGCAGAAGCTCACACAGTTGGACCTAGAATGGAGTCCTGGGGGTCCCGCGTGCATTTTGGGGCTCTCCGTTGGGAACTGTGTGAGTGGAACGGGGTCAGCCGGCCCGCCATGTTGGCAGTGATGGGGTCACCGCAGCGTGGCCCCAACTCAGGAGTGTCAGGAGGCCATGCAGGGACACCGGCTGCACTGACATCTGCTCCCACTAGGGGACACCAGCGCACCACTCTGGAGGCTCCTCAGTGGGGTTTGCGCTCGCAAGTCCCTTGTCCCAAGCAGCCGAAGGTGTCCTTGCCCCCTTATTGGTGCTCAACATGCACCCTTGTCAGAAACGTGACCCAGCCCAATGCTCAGGCCCTTCCTCCCCAGAACAAGGGAGAGGATGAGGGGGTAAAGGAAATGGTCACACAGAGGTGTAGGGAAGTACCTGTTTGACCCAAACGTGCCCCACTCTGAAAAGGTCTGACATTTCTCGGGGGTCCTCCCCCTCCCCCGCAGGCCCCTGGAACACAGGCTGCTCCCAGGCAGGCACGCCCCTCAGCCTCTATCAGACGCCCAGACAGGGAGGGTGCCTTCCTGTGGAGTGAGGGGTGCAGGCAGCATTCCCTCCACACCAGAAATCTTGACCTGGGCCTGCAGGGGAGGCACCCAGTGGCGTGGGCCTTGGGGCCTCACAAAGCCTTGGCTCCTGCCCTTGGAAGAACAGACGCTGGCAGTCTGCACTGAAGGGAAAGGAGCTCTGTAATCCGAGCCAAGTTAAACTTGACTAAGTTCAATGTGAAAAGCAAGGGAATGGACTCCGAATAGGCCCGAGACCGCTGCCCAGACAGCGCCCCAAGGCTCCGTCACCTTGAGCTGTGGTAACGTGCTGAGCAGTTTCTCCTCAGCGGCTCCTCAGGTGACAGAGCACAGGCGACCCCACGGCCTCAGGACCCTGCAGACATGCTGCCTCCCTGCTCCCCGCGCGGCCCTGGAGGCTTCCATCTTCTACAAAACCCCAGTTGAAAGACCTTGTTCTTGAATTATCCTGCGTCTTGCCCAAGCCTTTCTTGCCATAAGGACATATTGTGATCATTTTTCTCGAATTCTGTCAGACAGACGTGATGTCCACTGCCTTCTGTCCGACAATAGGAACTACATAAACCCAACTTACTTCCCTGCTTGCCTTCCTGTTAGGAAATTTTGAAACTAAATTCTGTGTCTGTCTGCAGTTAATTATGAGCTCACCGTGACCTGGTCAGGTCCCCTGCTTTGATCCTCTGATGACTGACCCAGTTTAGTAGTAGATAATGTAGAATCCCACCATTATGAGGTCAGCATGGCACACAGCTGAACAATGAACATTTATTTCTACATCAAGTGGGATTTCGGGCCTCGCAGATGTGCCCGAGTTTCTCCCCTACTGAGGGGCCCAGCAGAGCCAGGAAAGGTGAAGAGGGACTTCAGCCCTCATGAGCGTGTCCAAGGCGATCTCTTCACATAGGACCCAGAGAGGGGACCGACCAGCCAAATTAGGGGACAGTGAGGCTTGGAGGTAAGCACCCCATCCCCCTGCTTGACCCCAAATAAGGGCAAGATGAGAATCTCTCCCACCTCCCTCCCTCTGAGGGGCAAATGAACCTTCCGAATGAAAATCACCGCTCTCCTGAATGACGACCTGGGTTCCCCCACTCCACTGGGCGCCGGGAGGAATAAAAATGGTGGCACATGCAAGAGCAGCCTTGTTCCTCCAGCAGGTGGCGCTGTTGTCGTTTGGAAACAGGGCTGGTGGGAAAGGGCCGCCCCACTGGATCGAAGTTGCCGTAGTAGTCCAGTTCCCAGCCCTCCAGATGGGAAGGAGTGACTTTATTGTTCCCTAGAGCTATGCCAGCTCCGTTGCTAAGTCTTCTGGAAACTTCTAGGATATGCTAACTCACAGGCCTAAGGATTATTAAAATAACCCAAGATGCTGAGGAACAGTCATATGAAAGCCAACCCCACTTGGAACTCCCAGACCCGTCATCCTCACCAAGGGCTACTTCATGTCCCCTCCTGGCCCCACCGGAGGTATGGTCTGACTTCATTCACTGGGTCCACCAGTATTGACTGAGCACCTTTCCGGGGACAGGCATTGTCTTAGCCATGAGATGGACTGAGTTTGAGTGCAGGGGCCAGCTACCTTTCCAGTGGACCGGGACGTGAATTCTCCTACTGTCCCCTAGGGGAGTCCAACGACAACTACTGCACTTTGCCGAGTGCTTTCCACGCTGTGACAGTGCTGCCTCTTTCTTATCTTGCTTATCCTGACACCACCCTTGGGGAGTGCAGACAAGGTGGTCTCTGGTCAGATGTCACCCTCTCCGTAGGCCTTTGGGACACCTCGCCCTCCCCTCCCCCACACACTTGACCCTTCCCCATTGCACTCATCAGGCATTTGGCGCTGGTGCGTTTGCTTTCTTTATTCTGTGGTCGGCATGGTCCCTCTGGGATGTCAGCTCCGCATGGGCACACACAGATGCTCGTTAAATATTTGGTAAGTGACTGAAAGAGCCCTGACTTGCTCGTGTCCCAGAGGGACTCATCACTACCACCCCCGTCCAGAACCTTGCCTCCTTCCCAGGGGCTCACACGAGTCGAGCACTGCCTGAGTGAGTGTCTGTGTATATCCTCCCTGAACTCACGTAACTGCCCTGGAAAGCGTAGGGCCCACCATCCTCACCATTTCACAAATCAGAGAATTGAGGTCAAATACGTTGCCCCAAGCCACACGGCTTATAACGGGGGAGCGGAAATTGGAATTCAGGCAGCGCGACTCTTCCGGCACCCCTTCGTAAGGAGTGTCGACAGGGAGGAAGAGGTGCTGGAAAACCATTTTCTATATTCTAGGCGACCTTAGTCACGTACAGCAAGTTAAGGGGGAATGTCATTTCCTTAATAAGCAAGAACAAGAAAATGGATTTCTTTTTTTTTTTTCCTCTACTGCCGAAGGCACTAAAAATGGAAAGAGAGAGAGAAGCCCCACTGACACCTTTGAAAGAGGAAGAGATATGATTTTTGCTTTTTAAAAAAATTTTTTTAATGTTTATTTATTTTTGACAGAGAGAGAGAGAGACACAGCATGAGCAGGGGAGGGGGAGAGAGAGAGAGAGAGAGAGACAGAATCCGAGGCAGGCTCCAGGCTCTGAGCTGTCAGCACAGAGCCCACACGGGGCTCGAACTCACAGACCGCGAGATCATGACCTGAGCCGAGGTTGGACGCTCAACTGACAGCCACCCAGGCGCCCCTACTTTTTTTTTTTTAATCAGTTTCCAGTGCCCTCCCCCACAATCCCTGCTGACCCAAGATCCTGCAACAGCTCTCGAGGGGGAGTACTTACCTAGGAGACCCCCTCCCTCTGTCTCTCTGGCCACCTCCCCCCAACTCCCTCCAGGGCTTCCTCCCTCCGGACAAAAATAGGTGCTCGTACAATAAAGGAGGAGACCAGGAGTTCATTCCATGGTTTCCTGTCTGAGGCCGCCAGGTAGCAAGGCCCATTGGGAAAGGGCAACGTGCTCTCTGCGAGGCAAGCCTATTTTTATTTTTGTTGTTTTTGAGTTTTTATAAGAAGTCGCTACTTTGGGGGGTGCAGACTTTTGTTGGTGACAGCGAGGGAAGTTCCTAGGGCGCAGGCCTCGGCCAAGTCTGGAGTGGGTTCCCACGCAGCCTCAGAGGGGCTGGGACTAGAGGCAGCTTTCTGGCTCCAGGGCGTCCAGGCCACAACTGCCTCCCTTACACAACAGCTTTTATTGTCTAGGACCTTCGACAGGGATGGCAAAACGACCCACAGAGCAAGTGCAGCCCTCCAGCCGGTTTCTGCAAATAAAGTTTTATTGGCACGCTGACCACCTGAACGCTCACCGTGGCTGTATTTGCACTACAAGGTAGAGTTGAATAGTTGCCATGAGACCCTACAGTCTGCAGAGCCTAACATATTTACTGTCTGGCCCTTTACCGAAAAAGTTTGCCGAACACTGATCCAGAACATACACAGCAAAAAAGCCTGAGAGTTGGGGCGCCTGGGTGGCTCAGTCGGTTGAGCGTCCGACTTCGGCTCAGGTCATGGCCTCGTGGTTCGTGAGTTCGAGCCCCACGTCGGGCTCTGTGCTGACAGCTCAGAGCCTGGAGCCCCTTTCAGATTCTGTGTCCCCCTCTCTCTCCACCCCACCCCACCCCTGCTTGTGCTCTGTCTCTGTCTTTCAAAAATGAATAAACATTAAAAAAAATTTTTTTTTTTTAAAAAAGGCCTGAGAGTTAAAATAGCTGGCTCAAATCTTGAAGTTCATTCGTTTCTGTCATCTAGGAGCCTTTCGGTTCCATGTACGGGACGTGGTGAAGTTCACCCAAAGCCATTCTCTCCCGGCTTCCGTTTCTTCAGCTATAAAATGGGATCATACATCTGTCTGACTTGTATTGCAAAGCTATACTGAGGGTCAAAATACAAACCAGGTTATATAATGACAGTCTTTATTAACTGAAAAACTGCTCTACATGTATGACGTGGCCTCACTAAGTGGCACGGTGGGAGCTGGAAGCAAGGGCAGAGCTGGTGAGCTGGATAGGCGAGAAACGTGGTTGGGAACCAGCCTACGGGTCCCTTCTGTGATTCGAGGGGCCCACGGGTGGAGATTCAGTTGAGGTTCCCCAGCTCCTTCTAAGACCAAGCTCTCAGAGAACAACCGTCCGTCTGTGTAGGACTTAGGCCTCACCAGCTGTGCCCACCCCACTCCTCACACCTGCTCTGTTGTTACCACCCCGGACCCAGATTTGCTCCCTCTTTCGTGGCCCCATTCACGCTTCCCCTCCCCCCTCCTTCATGAAACCGTCCTTGACGAAGCAGACCAGCCCAGTCCTTGGAGACTTCATGGACAGTTGTGAGGTTCTCTGGTTGTTTCTTGCCTCTCCCCATGTTTGTGCTTCCTGGAGGAGACAGACCTCAAACTGGGCCTTGGTGGGTGGCCAGGGAGGCTCTATAGAGACTAAAGAAAAGGTATGGCATTCAGGGCTGCAGAAGTAAGTGAGAAATGGTTCAGAAGCAGTAGAGGCCGTGGAGAATGGGGGTGTCCAGGCGTCTTGAAGGGACATTTCTGTAAGTAGAGAGACCTATTGGTGCAGGTCCTTGCGACCTTGGGACTTGACCAAGTAGAGACTCAGTTGAATGTTCTTGAGCAGCAAAACGCATGCTAGAAGGAGGATTTAGGAAGCCAAGGGCTAGGGCCTGACCAGTCCTTCTGTTCCCTTCCTGGGATCCACAGGGAATTCCTAGGTTGCATACATCTTTCCTCAGTGACCAGGAAAGGAAATTTTGTCACTTTGTTAGGACAGGCCAGTGTCCCTTAATAGCAGAACTTGCCCCGCTAGAGAGGTCGTCTCGTCCATGTCCTGCTTTGGGCCAGACCATGTCCAGAATCCTTTGCTGAGTGCCAGAGGGCTTGATCCGTCAGGTGGGAGGGAGCGCTTGGGGTGGGGGTGGCGGGACCAAGTGATGCCAGACTGAACACTGCCTCTGCCAAGGCCACGGCTGGGCCCAGGCCATCTCACAAAGAAAAAGAGCCGCCCCGCCCAGCCCTGCTAGGGAATGGCGTGGGGTTGGGACGTGGAGGCCAGTAGAGGTTCCACGTGCCCAGAGCTGTGAGCAGGCCCTAAGCTGGCCTACAGGGCTCTGGCAACTGATGCCCAGAGACAGGGCCACCCTCCTGCACACACCCACCCACCCACCAGTGATGCAACAGCCCTGCCAGGAGAGGCTCCAAAACACAAGATAAGCAGCATCACCCCACCTGCAGCTCAACCGTCCATTCCAGGGCTAGCTTAACATCCCTGGCCATCTTGGTGATGCCCTGGTGACTTGGGCCAGTCCTGGTTAAACCAGGCTGCATTCTGGTCCAGCACCTTTCCTCCTCTGTCCTTGGCCCGTGCAAGGAGCAGCTGAGGCGAGAGGAAGAGGAAGGTGTTGCTAAGGGTGTGAAGCATCCATTATTCCTTTATTAGCCAGTGTGCCATTTCTGGTCGCGTTCCCCTTCCTGGCGGCAGTGAGCTTGGGGGCGGAGAAGCCCAGTTATTTTCGTTTACCCCAGCTTCTCACTGGGAGTAGTCAGAGGCCACAGGCAGAGGGGGTGGGGGCGGACAGGACTACGTGCTCTCCAGCAGGCGTTTGTGAATGGGCCCCAGCTCCCAGGCCACCCGATGGCAGGCAGCCCCCCCAGGACGCGCTGACTCTCACTGGCTGGACGTCGTCATTTCTAGCATTGCAATGGCCAGGCAGGAGGAAGCTTTCTTCTGGCCCAAGAACAATACCAGGGTCAGCCCGGGGACCTCCCTCCTACACCCTCTTCCTTCCATTGTGAGCTGCTGCACAATCCCAGGCTACTCGGCTCTGCATGGACTGGGGGAGGGAGGACTTGCCCAGGAGAGATTAGCAACGTGTGTGACACCCCCAGTCATCTGCCTCCACTTTCCAGGCCAGGCCAGAGTTCTGGAGGCTGCGGATGGACAGACGGACCAAGCATGTGTAAAAGTGGCTGTCAAGTCCCTGTGCTTGGCAAGGGGCTCTTAGCAGGGCGAGGCCACTGGCTGGAGGGCTCCAGTCCCCCCGCCCCCATCCCCCTTGAATCCTAGCATGTCAGGGCTGGAAAGGCCTACTTAGACCTTCTGTCCATCACCCCATTATACAGGCAAGGAAAGGCAGAGCCAGAAAGATAAAGGTTTTGCCGAACTTACTGCCCTGCTTAAAAATTCCTCATTGATTCCCCAGGCCTATGGGCAAACCCCAGACTTTCCTTTGCCCCTGGTGCCTGCCTGCCTTCCAGGCTTCTCTCCAGTGACTCCCCAGCTTGTGCTTTAATTTAGCCTTGTGACTAATTAACAGGCGCTCGATCCAGCAGCACTGGTCCCCTGCCTGAAAGTCCTCGCTGCTTCATCTGCCTGCCTGCCACATCCCTGTTCTTCAAAGACTATCTGAATGAAGGCCACCTCCTCTGTGCACCCCTCCCTGATAAACATCTCCTCGTTGATTCACCTGGTCTTCTCCAGCACTTAATATAGACCCTCCGTGTCATTGGTGTGCCTGTGTGTCTCCCACATTCTCCTACCACACACCCTCCTGATCCTGAAGCCTGAAAACATCTTATTTGCCTTTGCAACCCGTAGGACAGTGGTTCTCAAAATGTGGTCCTCAGACCAGCAGCATTAGTATCGTCTGCGAACTTGCCAGGGATGCAAATTCTCGGACCTCCCTTTTCTTCCACTGAACTGGAACGTCTGGGGGTGGGGCCCGGCGATCTGTATTTTACCATCCCTCCAGGTGACTCGGACGCCTCTTCCAGCTTGAGAACCAATGCCTTCTTGCAGGCAGTTGGCTCATAACTATTTCTTCTTCCCTCTCTCTCTCTTTTTAACTGAGATCTATTTGATGTGCAACAATTTGTAAAACAAGTTTTACAGAAACTGGAAGTTTAAGGTGTGTGACGTATTGATTTTATACATTTATATTGTAATTTATATTGTTAGGGTAACACCACCTCCCTGGCATCACCTGGTTAGCCTTTCTTCTAGTGTTGGAAACAGTTGAGATCTAACCTCCTAGCGAGTTTAATGTTTATAGTAAAGATTCGGTGTCCTTCTTCATAATTTCTTGACAGTTTCGTGAGTAATTGACATCACCCAATCCTTTCTATTTGCTGCCAAAATTTATGGCAGCTTATTTGTTCTTTATCACTATTTTGCTCCAATGAGGGACAAAAAAAAATCTTGCCCCCTTTGACAACCAAGGATATGGATTTGCAAAGGGTTGAGTGATTCAAGAATGACAGTCCCCTAGATTCCAGCGCCTGGCCCTATCCCTGGCCATACCCCAGATGGATGACCTGTTGGCCCCAACAGCCCTCAGTGAACCCCTTCATGTTAGGGGGGCTCATTACCTTCCTACCTATCGAAGGTAGAAACCTCAGGGGATCTGCTTAGGAACACTGCACACTTGGCCGGTGGTCAAAAGCCATCCATCACCTGGCGTGGAGATGTGGGGGCAGCTTGTGTTCAGAGATGGATAGAAAGCCCTGGGCTGATCGTTCTGTCTCTTCTCTTCAGGTCTCATTGCAGATTTGCTACCCCAGTGTGTTGGGTGGTGGCTGATGTTGAAAGGAATTTGTCCCTGAGCTCAGAGACTCTGTCTGCCACAGGCAGTGACCCTGACGCATTCTTGGTGGCAAGAGGAAGCTGACCTGGGGATAAAACAACAAACACTAACTTCTGCCTACAAAGGGAGTAATCAAACATCGCTATTAAATAGACTATAAATAATAACAGTAATGTAGTTGCAGGTCTAGTTAAACAGACTATGGGAAGGCTAAATATTGAGACCGTGCCCCGGAAAACAGTCCTGGCCTTTCCCTCTGAGGTTCAGTGTTCTAACTTTTGGAGCAGAGGGTTGAGGAGGACAGAAAGCGGACCCAGAGACAGGTGATCATGTCCTGCCCCTGCACCTCATCATCCCACTTCCTGTGAAGTAGGAGTGAAGGCTTCTGGACCACCCTTCTGGACCCAACCCTATACCCCCGTACCCTTACCCACTTGCTTTATCCCACTTTCTGCATAATTTTCATATGTTTTATTTTTCCTTGATGGTTTGGAGAACAAGTTGTGGACCTGGTGCCATTTACCCCTAAATACCTCCACGTGTTTTCCTAAAAACAGGGACATTCCCTTACATAATCACCATCTCATGATCAAAGTCAGGAGGTTAACACCAATAGAATGCTATTATATAACCTACAGACCTGGTTCACATTTCATCATTTATCCTGCTAATCTCCTTTACAGCTAAAGGGAAGCTTGTTTTGTTGTGTGTTCTGATTTAGAACAGTAGTGACTTTCGTTGCTTTTACTTGTCTTGTTTCTTTAAGCTCCTTTTTCTGTCTTTCATGACCTTGACATCTTTTGAAAAGGACAGACCAGTTATTTTGTAGCATGTCCATCAATTTGGGTTTGGCTGAGGGCCCCTCATGATTAAATTTATGCACTTTCGAAAGGAGTGCCGCAGAAGCAGTGTGGTGTCCTCAGTGCATGATATCAGGAGGCACAAGATGTTGACTTGGTGACAGTGACATTGACGACCTGTCCAGATAGGAACTTCCAGGCCTTGCTCCTATAAAGTTACTATGTTTCCCTTTGTAATAGTAACTGTCTTAGAGGGAGAGGTTTGAAACCGTATAAATACACTGTTTCTGATAATACTTTTACCCACAACTTTAGCTTTCCTTGATGATGCTTGCCTGAAATATCATCATGCTTGTTGGCAAATGGTGACTTTTCTAATTCCATCTACATGTTTTAGTTGACCTTCTACTGTAAGGAAGACCTTTCCTTTCCCTTATTTATTTACTTTGTTTGTTTCCATGTCTCGACTTAGAGATTTTAATGTTTCTAATGGTTATAATCCATGATTATTTGATGTCCACTTGTTTCAGATTTGACAAGTGGGAGTCCCTTCAGATCACATCTGTGTATTTCTGAAACACCCTCAAGGATTATTCTTTGCAGTTCCTCCCTTGCTGGCACCAGAAGTTCTTCCAGATTTATTGGGTACTTTCTCTGCCCAGCCCTGGGATCCATTACCCATGGAACACGGTTACCTCTTAGTGGATGGTTTTTTGGAACCCAGATCTAGGTTCTGCGTATGCTCGTTGTGACTGAATCCCCTGTCGTTTGATCCATTTCTCTCTCCCATTTTCTGAGTGCCTATGTCCCCAGGTCAGAGCTTCTCTAGAAAATAAAATCTCTTCCCTGGAGTTGGAGATGGAAGGATATTGCATGGCTGTGTGGGGTAGGGAAAGACCCTTGGGAAGTCCATATCCAGAGTCTCCTCCCAGCATCTGAACCCCGCCTCTTGTGGTCCCCGGTCCCTCCAAGCTCTGAGCTCCCTGGAGGTGTTGTAGACTCTGTCAGCACATTTCTTATCCGTGTTCCCTTCTGTTGGGTTACCTGCCACTCCACTCACTTTCTGTCTTCCCTAACTTGGTTGAAATCCCTTTTCTCGTTCTCTGTGCTTTTGTAGGTTTACAACCTTTTTTTTACTAATGAGGGAGGAGAAGTTGAAAATAAGTACACGTGGTCAGTCTACTATGTGAGTCAGAAGTCCAGTTGGTTGGATTTAAGTAATTAGGGAAAGAGAGAGAACATCGAAGGGGACACTGAGTTTCATGTACTTGTCAGGAGCGGCAGTGGGAGCAGGTGTTTGCATCCGGGAGTACAGGGATGAGGTGACCTGTCCTCCGAGTCCAGGCAGGGGAACTGGCATGGGGCAGAGGTCCTGGAAACATTGTCATTGGAATCAGAAATACAAAGGGGGAAGCAGGTTGGACCTGAATGCCAATAAATAGATTCTTTTCTTTCATGTTCTTCAAAGAACTCCAGGAGGGGACACACACACACACACACACACACACACACCAGATGTCTGAGAGGCCTGAGAAAATCTGCTGGGATTCAGACCCTAAAGAGAGGCTTACTCCCACATGAGAGCCAGGAGCCATCAGGGTACATGTGCTCCATGGAGAACCCCAGGATAAGTCGCTATTGCCCAAACAGTTAGGATTCCAGCCACACCCAGTCTAGCTTTGCCACTGCCTAGTGGGAAAGACTTTCCCCCCGCAAGTCTCCAGGGTCCTTGGGAGCAAGGCTCTTGTCCGGCACCACACCTGGGCCAGGGTTGGTTGGATGCATAGTGGGAACGCAGGAAGTCACAGAACCGTAGATAGTTGCTAAATGCCAGAGCAAACATGTGAGCCAACTGTGCAAAGATGGGGCTCAAAGCAGCCTCTTACGGTGTCCCTGAAAACCTGCAGGTCGTCAGGTCATTGCTGGGCTCTCTCCTTCTACAGCTGCCCGAGCCTCTCCCCATTGGCATTACTAAGAAACATGACCCCCACCCGCTCCCAGTGGTAGACTGGCTCTGGAAAGCTTCACGTAAAGCACAAGCCGTCCCTGCCTTTTGCCAATTTGCATTTCAACAATCCACACATTCTGCAGTTCCTGAAAACCATTTCTGTAGAACTTCTGGTAGCTTTAATCTGCTTACTTGGGAGTTCCTGCTCATTTCTGGAAATGTGGAAATAAGCAAGCATGCCCTTAAGGGCAGGCAGGGTAGTTTTGCTGGCATAACTAGCATTGTACCCTAGTGATAAAGGGCGGCACCCCAAGGAGCCGACCCTGGTGGATGGAGGGCTATTCTATGAGCTGTTCTCATCTCAGGAACACAAAGCCCTGAAGGGCAGGGACTCTGGGTACATCCTAGTGCCTGGAAGTGTTTCATTTCCAGCCGATCACTGGCAGGGATTTGTCCTACGGACAGGTTGTGGCCTCAGGCCCCCGTGTGCAGGATAAAGCTGGGGTGTATTTGGGGTGGGGCTGGTGGTGGGGAGAGGGTCAGATGTGGGCAGGCCCAGGAGTAGAGGACACCAAAAACTGAATACCGGGACCCGCTGAGAGAACACGGGCCACTTGGCCGCCTGCGGGGCCTCTTGGCCGGCAAGGAGCAACCAGCGTTGGTCAGTGGGGCAAGAGTTGAAATCTCTCCCTGGGCATTCATCTTGGAGGCCAACTAGTCAACAGTGTAAACCACGAGGAAAGCATTCTGAACATACCATGTTTCCCCAGGGAAACAAAGATCCCCCCACGGGGAAGGGCTACACCCAGGAGCACACAGCTAATACAGCGTCACATTTGGGGTCCCAGGTCCATAGGTCACTGCTCTTCCCCACACATCCTGCGGTCTCATTTATGATGAGTCCTAACGATTGGTCCTGGTAGAAGGCTCACAGGATATCTGTTTAATAATTTAGTCTGGAATTTCACTAGGGAGCAGAGTCAATAGGTATGTTTGAAAGGCTTCATCACTAAACTACACATAAAATGTTCTGTAGAAAGGAAATTAGAAAAAAGAGGAAAGAAAAGGAAATCCCAATTGCAGCTGGCCCCGTGTCTGTGCACGCAGAATCAGAACAGCAGGCCATCTCAGCGGCTAACAGCAGCCCTGTTCCAGGCCGGCGCTCCCAGAGGCCCGCTCCTCGGCCCTGCTGGATCCGGGGCACAGAGAGATGGACGGCCGTCCAGAAAGATGCAGAGAACGGGGCCTTTGTAAACACCATGGAGGAGAGGGATTCTCGGCCGTGTCATCTGGACGTCCCCATGTCACGGCCTCTCATTTGTCCCTGTTTTAAATGCTGAGCTGTCAGGCCAGCACGGGAGTCCTGTTTTGGCCCCTAAAGAAGTGGTAAGTGTTTTAGTACATGGACCGCCCTGTCCCTGGCCATTGTGGCCATTTGTGCAAATTCGAAAGAAAAGCTCCTTCCTCACACTCGACAGCCTCTGCCTGAAATCGTCAAAACGATTCAAATCTGTGGCGACTGAGGCAAGGACCATCTCCTGGAGTTGTGCAAAGCATGTAGGCAGCAGGCTGTTCCTGATTTGAAGCAGATGTCGCAAACAGAGGCTTGAGTTGAATACCTAGGTCACTAGTTCATTTTATAGAAGGTCAGACTTTGAGTTTAGAGTATTTCCAGCTAGAGAGAATCAGAATCCCCCTTGGAGATTAATGTCTAACAGCCCAGAAGGCCGAGTGACCCATTCTATTTCTTCAGGAGGAAGGAGTCAGAAGGCCATAGAGTGTTATAGAATGTTATAGATTGTTAGACCTAAAAGGAACCTTAATGTCATCTAAGGCAGCTCCTTTCATTTTACAAGTGGGAGAACTGAGACCCAGACAACCATCCCTGCCCTGAGCACAGGGCTCTGCTCCTCCCCAGTACATAGGTGATGAGCTAAATTCTAGAAGCTGTTGTGAGTCAGAGGTCCTTGTACCAGATTCTCCAAATTCTTCAGAGCCCTGAATGAAACCCTGGAGGATGGCCTCATTTACCAGCTCTGGTCAGTGGTCAACCACTCGGGAAGTAGATTCTTCTTAGAGCAACGTAAAAGAGATTTGATAATGCTTGTCAATAGTGCAGGATTCTCATTTTAAGGATTTATTGCAAAGACGCTCAGCCAAGTTGGCCGTGAGAAGCAGGATTCTGAGAGCAGAATCTTCATAGTCCTGGCCCATATACCTTACACGGCACCATGCTGGTCAGGGGCTGCTCACGTGAGGGGCCAGTTACCCCTTTTCCAATTGTTGTGATGTGCCTGCATGCACGTGTACACACACACGCACGCACGCACACACACACACACACACACACACACACACAGAGTATTCTCTCAATGTGCTAAAAATGTTGGGAACAATTCCTTCTAGTTCTTGACCTATGACCTCTAGGGCAGCTCAGTGGCCTCCAGATCATTATTTTGCTTCAAAGAGTACCCTCCAGGTCAAAGCAGAAACATTTGCTTGGCAAGAAAAGAGAAGATGTTCCTTTCTGTGGCCTTTCCTGGCGGCAAGAAAAGGGACATTGTTCCAGCAGGCTGGCGTGTGGTGTGGTCAAGGAAATGCATCATACCCCCTCAGCAAGGTCCTTTCAGGACACCCCAAAGGGCAGCAGCACCAGCGGCTGGCCACATGGACCAGGCTGGTCACTCAGGTTGGGCAGCCAGCACAGGATGTCCATGCGCTAGGGGAGGAAAACCTGATTGGTGTAGGATAGACAGGCAGACAGACCACGCCTGCAGATGAGCACTGGGGAAACCACCTTGCTGGGTGATTGGGGAAACCGGGCAGGGGGACTTCTCCATCCCGCAAGAAGAAAGATAACCCAAAGACCTTGGGTGATTCAGAGTCAGACGTTAGTGACCCGAAACAACAATTTCTTCATTTGGTCCTGCCATTAGCATGGTAGGAAGGGGAAGCTTCCCTCTGCAAAACTGAGAAGATCTTATTTCAAAGTCTCTGAAATGAGGTAGCACGTCCCCCCTCTCATTCCTTGCTGCATGATAGAATTGCCTTGACCCCACCACTGACAGATCAGAATCTCTGGATGATGGGTCCTGGGTGTCGGTGACCTTTAAAGTTCCCCAGGTGAATGTAATGTGCAGCCAGGGCCAAGATCCTCTGTCCTTGGGTCTTAGGGATTTATCCCATTCCCCATCCTGGAAGGTGTTTGCACCATAGAAATGCAAGGGATTAGCCAGGACTTGATCCAAACTTATAAAATATTAGCGTAATGACCCTCTGTCCTCTTGATGTTAATTAGATTCTGCCTTGCCATTTTAATACTCCTTTATTTTCTATCTGTGCTATAAGGATATACGATTCCTTCAGAGTGGAGACCGTCTTATTTGCCATTTCTCACCCATGATGTTCTATCCCCCATCCCCACCCCCCATCCTTCACCAAAACCAGTCTATTCTATTCTTAAATGTTTATAAGCTCTTCTTCTGTCCCTCGACCATCTTCCTGATTCTTACATTAGCCCTTAGCATCTCTTGACCATTGGATAACTTCCTAACTGGTCTGCCCTTTGCTTGCCTTAAATTCCCTTGAATGTGTCCTCTACACCACGTCCCGCATGATCCACAAAGTACACAAATCTAGCCATTTTGCTAACGTGCTTAGGCCTTTCCTTGCTCCCCATCACATGTAGGACCATGGTCTTGCCATGCAAGGCCTCCCCACTCCAGCCCTGCTCTCCTTTCAGCCTTGGATCTCCCATTTTCCCCATCATGCACCCCATGTAACAGCCACACCAACTCGCTGTGGGGCCCTGTAATACAGAAGGGCCAAGCCTCTGTCTTGGGACTGGCAATGGTAAGAAGGCCACGAACAGGTAGTGAACCCACTCACAGTAGCTCTGGTGCACAGCACAACCTGCACGGGACCCAAAGGACAGCCCCTAGGAGTCAACACAGGATTCTGCCCTGCCCCATCCCCTCCAAGCTGGGTGACCTTGACCGAATTCTACTTCCCCATTTCCTCTTATCTAGAATGTGGATGATAAAATCCACCCCCTACCTGCCACCCTCTCGGAAGGCTGTCATGAGATTCTACTGAGATGATCACTGAGGAAGTCCTGTGAGGCACTGGTCAAATCTAGGAGCTTCTACGAAGACATCAATGCATAGGTGCCGCATGGCAGTTCACCGGGGCCCATTGGGAGTCATTCACACGAGCACTGTGCACGTGCTTGTGAGCAGGGCAGGCATGTTGGTGGCGACACCGGCTTCTTCCCTTAGTGTTTTCATAAAGGGAGTCGGGTGAAGGAAATGTCTTGGAATAGACAATCTTCCTAAACTCCCCCGAAATAACTTCAGTGGAAACAATTGTGGTAACGTCCACTCTACAGTTATTGTTCCAGTCTACCACAACATGGGAAAAATCTCCCGGCATTTCCAACTCAACTGGGAATCAACTTGACTTCCAGAGGCCTGGAAACAAAGGGATTGTGCTCCAGGACTGCTCTGGGTCTTCATGGCCTACTGGAGCTGAGGACAATCCCAGGGTTTGTATACAGTATTAGCTTTTCCTCTCCACTTCCCTTCAGGACTCATGTTTGCCAGAGACCTTTGTATTTTCCCATAGATAACTTTTGGGGGTCATGACCAAAAGAGTCTATTACAACAATACTTGAGATTCTAGATTTCCTCCCAGTCAGTTCTATAGCGTGCTGTTGCAGATTTGAGATCTCAGAATGCTCTTGTCCATGCCCACCAAATGGAACCAGAATGGAATGGGATGGGATGGGATAGGATGGGATGGGATGGGTTGGGATGGGATGGGATGGGATGGGATGGGATGGGATGGAATGGGATGGGATGGAATGGAATGGAATGGAATGGAATGGAATGGAATAGAATAGAATAGAATAGAATAGAATAGAATAGAATAGAATAGAATAGAATTCCCTCCTTTGAAAAGTCTTTCTTGGTGCTCTATTCCTCCACCTTCTAACAGGTGCTCATCTCCCCAGACCTGGTCAGAGCCTCCTGTCTGGTCATTCTGCTTCCCTGCTGCTTCTCATACTGGTCTGTCCTCTTCAAAAAAATTGTCAGAGCACCTTCGCCCAATCTCTTCTGTCCTCTCCCTCCTTGACTCGAGAGGCAGCATGCAGCTCTCCACTGGCCCATGAGACAAAATCAGGAGCCCTCTGCTGGGCATCTGTAGTCCCTGGAATCTTCCTCCATGACCCCATCCATTCTGATCGCCCACCACTTCCTAATTGTTGCCCCCAACTGACTGAGACCAACCTGATTTTCCTGTCATTTTATCCTTTAAAAAAAAATGTGAGCTTGTTAATTGTGTGACTAAATGTGATTTTCTACTTTTGTAAAACAACCATTTTGACCTCTTCTTTCTGGTTCACCGTTCATAATTGACCAGTTTCCTTCTTGCCTCAGTACATGGAATCCTGCCCCCTGCCTCTCTGCCTCTAATTCTCCCGGCCCTTAGAATCTCTCCTCTCTCCCTTCCCTTAAGAGGTGTTCCCTGATTACCCTGCTGAGACATTCTAGAATCTTATCTTTCTCAGAACATGGTGCCTTATGGCAGCACTTGACGTACTTTAATGACATGCAGATCCAGGGCACAGGCAGATTCTGACTCAGTAGAGCAGGGGTAGGGCCTGAATTCCTGCATTCCTAACCAGCTCCCTGGTGATGCTGATGATGCTGGTCCATGGACCACACTTCACGTAGCAGGATCTTGCAACCATGGTTCCCATGTTGCATGCTGGAACCACCTGAGAATTTTAAAAGAGATCCATGCAAATCTTCCACCCTTAGATATTCTGATTGTCTTGGCACAGGATACAACAAGGGCATTGAGATTTTTTTTTTTTTTTTTTAATCTTCCCAAGTGATTGAGGTGTGCAGTCCGGTATGGGATCAACTGCCATATTATATAGTGTGAATATAGCTAAGCCTATTATAGATTTCATCTGTGCTTTCCTTAGCTCCCTGCATAGACAACAATCCCTTTTAAGACAGGACTTGGTCACTTTTTTTGTTTTGTTTTGTTTTGTTTTGTTTTGTTTGAAGATTGATTGACTGATGATTGATTATTAGGCTGTTAGCCACTTTTTTGACGATTAGTCAGTGTTAATAGAGCACATATTGCCAGTAGGGAACCATACTAGATGTCAAGAGGGAAACAAATGAGAAGGGCTTGGATTTTGCCAGGTGAAATCTATACAGTGCCAGCCTTGGCCGAGGGTGACCTGTATGGCAGGATTTCAAGGGCTCCGGACGTGTTTCCTCCTCATCCCTACCCCTGAGGGGAAAAAAACCAAACAGTACCTCCCTGGCTCACTTATTCCCAAAACACTACCACTATTTTTTTTTCTTTTGATCTAAGGCTGTAGTTCTCAACTTGACCACCCTTTAGAATCACCTAAAGAGCTTTTAGAATCCCCAATGCCTGGGCTGCACCCCACACTGCTTGCATCAGAGCCTCTAGAGTGGCACCCGGCCATCAGGATGTCTTAAAGCTCCTTTGGGGCTGTCAATGAGCTGCCTGGGGCTGGGAGCCCTGGACCTCAGGTTTTTATTGATTGAAATGTAAATGTAATCCATTTATTCGCCTCTCAGGGGATTGAGTTTATCAGGGCCTTCCCTGAAGACAGGTTCTAATAGCAGTAAGGGGAGTCTACGGCCATACCACCCTGAACGCGCCCGATCTCGTCTAATAGCAGTAAGGGGAGAACGTGAGGAAGCTGGGCGCCTGTCAAGCTCATGAAGTCACCACTGAGTGGGGGAAAAGGCCCAGATGGGGAAGAGAAACTGTTGCAAAATGCCTCCCTAGGGTTCATTAGAGCAGGGATCCGGCCCACTACCTGTGTTTATAAATAAAGTTTTATTGTAGCACAGCTATGCTTCTGTGGCTACTTTTTCTATACAGCGACAGAGTTGAGACCGTATGGCCTGCAGAGGCTAAAATATTTACTCTCTGGCTTCTTATAGAAAAGTTTGCCAACTCCTTCTCTGGAAGGTTGACCCTGCATATACTCCCTAGCTGCAGTTTCTGTATCAATACAAATGTTCAGAATTTTATTTTTTATTTTTTGTGTGTCTTTTTTTTCAATATATGAAATTTATTGTCAAATTGGTTTCCATACAACCCCCAGTGCTCATCCCAAAAGGTGCCCTCCTCGATACCCATCACCCACCCTCCCCACCCTCCCACCCCCCATCAACCCTCAGTTTGTTCTCAGTTTTTAAGAGTCTCTTATGCTTACAAATGCTCAGAATTTTAAAAACCACTTCTTTGTAATTGTTTAGTTGCTTTTAAATTTTTTTATTTTTTTTAACGTTTTTAATTTATTTTTGAGACAGAGAGAGACAGAGCATGAAAGGAGAAGGAGCAGAGAGAGAAGGAGACACAGAATCGGAAGCAGGCTCCAGGCTCTGAGCCATCAGCCCAGAGCCCAACGCGGGGCTCAAACTCATGGACCGCGAGATCGTGACCTGAGCTGAAGTCAGCCGCTTAACCGACTGAGCCACCCAGGCGCCCCTTTTAGTTGCTTTTAAAACAGAGCAGGGGCATCTGGGTGGCTTAATCGGTTCAGCCTCTGACTTTTGGTTTCAGCTCAGGTCATAATCTCACAGTTCATGAGATCGAGCCCTGTGCCGGTCTCCGTGCTGACAGCACAGAGCTTGCTTGGGATTCTTTTTCTTCTTCTTTTTCCGCCTCTCTCTCTCTCGTGCTGTCTCTCAAAATAAATAAATAAACTTAAAAAAAAAAAGGAACAAAGCAGAGTGTCCTGATAGATGTCTGAGAATAAGTCCTCGTTGTGCTGAGGTATGGCTCTCACTCAGCCTTGGGGTGGTGGGCCATGGGTGGCCAGGGCTGCAAGCTGCCACCCTCTGTCCCCAAGCGGCTTCACTGGGTTACCCCCACGTGCTGTTCAGATGTCACCATCCCCCCTATGGGCTGCGCGCTGGGGAGGTTGGGAGCCCCCACGTCGAATCCTGATAGACGGTAAGGGTTTGGACAGGCTGCCCATGGAGGATGGATTCTGGGGAGGGGCTGCTGGAAGCAGAGACTCTACAGATGGAGAGAGGCGACGCGTCTGGGAGCTCTGTGACCAGAGCAGGAGGCTGGCCGGGAAGCGCCTGAAGCCCGCGCTTCAAAGTCCTGTGTCCAGGCTCTCGTGTTCCCCTCCATTCCTTCTTGAGCCACCACTGTGCCCCTGAAAGTAGGTCAGATCGCTGTCTGCTACAGAGACATGGAGAGAAATAGATACCAACTAGGTCATCATAGCTGCTAGCACCCAGTGAGCCAGCCCAAACCAATGGCTGCCCAATTTAAGACAACGCAGAAAGACTCTTTTATGTGTCAGGGAATCCTTAATGGCCACATCCATACAACAAAAGGTCAGCCCTGCTTTCTGGGAATGGAACAAGTAATTGAATTTCTGAAATGGTACATTTCCTGTAGTCAGAGAGAGGTACAACCCATGTCCTTAAAGCATTCTCTTAAAAAAATTATGAAGTTGGAGGCAATTATGTCTTTTACCAAAGATCTTTGCAATAGGGCTCAAAATTTCCTAGTGCAGTTAAAATGCAGTTCCATGCAGGAATTTTTTTGCATGCAAGCAGCTTGGAAGGAATTCATCTCTATCTATTGATTTCCTATCTTTCTTCCTAATTGGAAACCTTCATAAAACCATGTACCTTGTACATTTAAAATTCTGACAACACACTTGTCAAGGTCCATTATTTTCGCACGGTGCCGCTCTTATGAATATTTAGCTTGGCAGCTTGGCTCTTAGTGATTTAACTTGGAAGGAGGGAAAGGGAAGGAGCAAGGTACCTCCAGCACGGCTCAATCATAGCAGCCCCGTGAATTTATGCTTTTGACACTGCTGGCTGTCTACAGCATGACTCCAGGGAAAGCCGTCAGGGGGCCGACGCTTTACACGGCTTGTTGTAAACTGTGCTCATCATTCGTTCATTTTCTCATTCCGCCATCGGATGCCGTTGAGTGCCTGCTACATGGCAGTGGCTGTGCACGGTGCATTGGGATTGGAAACTGGGGGTCCACACTGCCCGAGCGGTGCAGCCCCGCTGAATTCTGCATCGGGTCTTGCCGTGGTTGATGCGGGCTCTCAGATTTGCTGCTCTCCCGGGCACCGTGTATGGTTGCATCCTGAGTCTCTGAGTTAACATCCCACTCTACCGTGCTTGCGTTAGGTCTTCTATTTAATTGAGTTGATCCTCCTTTTCCTCTCCTGTGGAGAGTGTATAATAAGAGTCCCCCGCTCTCAGGGTCGTGGTGAGGTCTAAATGAGCTAATAGATGTAAAACTCTTTGCTCCATATCTGCCTCAGTATTATCCTTATCGTAGCTCACAACGCTTGCAGACATAACTTAGTTCCTTCTATGGTAACTTGTTCCTTCCGGGCCAATGGAATTGCTCACGCAGTGGAAGGGAGTATATTTATGGGGCAGGACTGGAGGGGAAGGAAAGCCTTTGCAGGCTAGCTTCCCCCCATTGTTGGGCTACCTCATCCACATGGGACTCCGCTCAGGGATGCCCTTGCCTCACCTTGCCATTTTCTTTGCTATCTTCTTGCCGCCCGAGGTAGCCTAAGAGGTAGCCAGAAGAAGCCGCTGCAAACAGACGAGGCGTATACAGGCAGGTTTTTCCACGCGTGCAAGCCGTCTCCCGAGTATGTTCTCCCCTTCTCCTCCTCCCCAGCTCTCAGTGTCACCGGTCAAGTGGAAGAATCTCATTGAGCACGTGCAACATGCAAGATGCTATTTTGGAAGTAAAACTCTGACATGGAAGGCAGGACTCGGAGGAATCTCCTAGCCTTTGCCTACACTGTGGTCTGAGATGTGGCTCAGAATCCAACTTCCCCCCAGTGCTTCCCGCCAAGCAGAGAGCACAAACCCAGGGCAGAGAGCTGGGGCTGAAGGCCATTCTGGAATCCATGACCACAGCCCAGGAGGGGCCATTGAGTGGGACCTTCTTATGAGTGCCTGACTCCCGGTCACAGTTTGGGCCAGCCCACCTTAAAACTGCCTTGTGCAGGAGAAGCCTTGTTTTGAGCCCCTGAGGAGACCATGCCCCCCTCCTTGGCCCCCGCAGCCCATTCTTCCCTCTGCCCCTCTGTTCCTGGTCTCATTCCCCTGGCTCCTGTTACTTGTATGACTTCTGCAGACCCGTGTTCGTCCCCTGGTAGGTAATGGCCCCCTCTCAGCCTGCCTGGCCTCAGCTCTGTAGACCCAGGGTACTTTTGGACCCTTCTCATTGCAGGCTGGTCTGGGCATGGGCACTTCGTGTTCAGGAAATATGTGTCTGAGGACTGGCCAGAGGGGCTTCTGTATGTCATTTCATTTGCTTTCTAACATCTCATTTAACCCTCACAACAGGAGGCATGTTTAAGTTCTCCGTTTTAGAGCATCAGAGACCATGGCTCGGGGGAAGGAAGAGAAAAGACCTACTGCCTGGCCAGACTGGCCTCTGGTCTTGCACACAGGATGGGCTTGATAGCAGGGGGGGTGGGCGCTTGTAACAAACTCCGGGGCCTGTGGAGTTGAGTGGTGGACACCAAGCATCCATAGTGCCATTGTCACTGTGCAGGCCAGGGAACGGCCACCTTGGTCCTCAGAGAGCTTACAGTCTAACCGAGGGCTGCGGGATCTGAGTCTTTGTATCTTCTCCAATTCTGAAGGAGAATCGCAATTACAGGTCGAGGGCTGGGGGAGCCATGGAGCATCCTGGCTTCTTACAATGCAGGAGAGATGACCCAGTTGAGGGCCACAGTCTGTAGGCCCTGGGTCACCTGTGCATGCTACTGCTCCACAGTGGGTGGAACGAGGTTGGCCCAACTCTGGTCCACCCAGGGCCATCGGTCATCTTAACTTTTCATCCAACAAGGAATCATGGAGGACTACAGTATCGAAGGCACTGTGGGGCACACGAAACCGAAGGAGACGTGGCCTCTGAGCTCCTGAAAGTTTGTAGCATGGTTGGGGAGACAAGCTTGTAAGCAACTGTCTAGTCCATTTAGATACCAGGATGGGATGCTAAGAAGCGAAGCAGCTTGTCCATTGTGCTGTGTGTGACCAAATGGATTCATTCTCATGGGAACTAGGTTTGGTTTTTCTGGGCCTGGACGTTTATGCCAATGGCAAATTCGGGGCAATGTTTTAGGGGTGAGCAAAAGTGGGGAAGATGTGGTGTGGCAGGCAGAGGGAAAAGCCTGGTTCCAGAAACGTGTGCGAGGGTAGGGTGGCAGCGTATGAAGCAGGGAGGAGCGAACGCCCCTTAAAGATCAGCCATCAACTATTCTCCAGTCCGCTTCCAACCCCAGGGCAGGAACCCGGGTCTCCTGGCCCCCAGCCCAGTGCTCCTTTCGATGCATTACCATAAATAGAAGCTTAAAACCAGTTCTCAGGACCAGCAGTGGGGAGGGGTGGGGGGTACGGATGGGGAGGGGAGGGCAGCGATTAAAGCTCTTCCTCCTGGTGGGCTCCTGATCTGACACACAGGAGATGGGGCAGAGAGAGCCTGAAGATTTCCTTTGTCCACGGAACTGTTTGGAAAGGCCGTGGCTGTGTCAAGAATACCGGTCATGCGACTAAATCCTGGCCCTCGAGTCGGCCACGCAGCCCCACAGCCCCAAATCTGATCCCTTGGACCCAGCTTGTGCACACCGATCTTCTTCCTTATGCTGGGGGTGCCTAGGGCCTGGAGCTGCATGGCACTGGAGGCCGACTCTTTGCTCCTGAAGGTCAGCATTGTGGGAGATGTTGCCTTCTTTAGAAAAAGGAAGAGGGAGAGAGGGAAAGGGAGGAAACTCATCCCTGAAAGCCTCATGGATAAAGGGAACAGCGAGTGAACCAGCTCTCCTGGCCTGGTCTGTTTCGGCGGCTGGGCGATCCAGCAGACAGGGGTCACCCTTCTGAAATCTCCTGTCCCAGGGGACAGCGTGCCTGCAGGTGAAGCTCCGAGTATGTTCTGGGGAGGCAGCTGCAGTGTGAGAACTGCTGGCAGCTCAGGGCTCTGTGCTTCTAGGTCAGTGGGTGCTCACCAAACTAACTGCATTATTTGTGTCAGTGACTCAAGGAGGGTAGCACGGTGGCCCGGGAAAGGGAGGGTCAGTGCGCCAATGACAAAAAGTCCCCCGCATTCCCTTCAGAAATAAAGCCAAACAAAACGTGATTGTGGCTTGATTCAATGCATAAGCAAAAAGGGAAAGAGTTTGCATTGCACGAACGCTTGCCTTTCACACCGGGGAGGTCACGGTCGCTGCTACAGTCCGTGACATAAGCCAACACAGGTAAGCCAGAGGTTTTCCCACTGGTCTTTGGCAAAATGAGAAAAACGGTTGAGCTCACAGTGTGCCTGGGGATTAGGTTCAGGTGAAAAGGACCCACCATATTCAAAATTATTCTTGAAAACCCCTTAAATTCCCGGGAAGTTCAGAACACTTGGTTGGGGGCACGTGCCCTGTATGGT
This sequence comes from Panthera onca, assembly GCF_046562875.1. Classification (NCBI taxonomy): domain Eukaryota; kingdom Metazoa; phylum Chordata; class Mammalia; order Carnivora; family Felidae; genus Panthera; species Panthera onca. The sequence goes on from NC_138350.1 coordinate 67,713,736, forward strand.
ATTGTAGACGTGTGTGTGTATCTTGTGGCCTACTGTAAAGAGGACATAAGCCCCATAGAGTATTTTAATTTTATTTCTTTGTAAGTATGCATGGGTGTAGACAGCACCTGCCTGAGACTCTGTGTATAGAGCATCCTGTAGGAGAGTGCAGTGCCTCTCCTAGAGCTGAAGCTAATCCCATGTGAAGGACCATCTTGTACTTCAAAGTCATGTCCCTTGTGAAATGAAGGTGATAGTAGCTGGGACGTCCTTAGGCAGAGTGAAAAGTAACAACTCCCCACTGTTCAATTTAAGCTTTACTGGTTTATGGAATTCACAATGCTGGGAACTACTAACCTAAGCCTCCTACTTTATCTCAGTTAAAGAAACTCTTTAGCTTTGTGTGTGGGCAACTAAACAGAAGGAGAGTCAACTCTTTGCTTTTTTTTCTCCTGTGGAGGACACTGGCCTCGGCCTTGACTCTCTCTCAGCCTGTCGACCCGGTCATGCCGGTTGGGCTCCCGTGTCACTTTCTGAGAGAGGCCTTTTCTGATCCTCCGGTTGAAAACATTACCTTCTTCGTTTTTGTTGGATTCCCCTCCCGCCCCCCCACCCCCACCCCACCCCCACCCCAGCGCACTTGTCTCTGGTTAAATCTTCTTTTTCTTTTTAGTTGCATTCTGTTGGCTCTCCCGTTCCCCTTGTGGGATGGAAACCCTGAGCTGTGGTTCAGTTCGCTGTTGTATCTCAGCACCTTCATCAACTCATGGCGCCTCAACCAACAAGTGCCCCGTGAATGAAGGATAGCGCGATGGATTCCTGAGGGAGGGATCACACGTTGGCCTCTTGCCCCCAAAGCTAATGCTGACGCTACCCCTGCAGGTTCTCAGTCAAGACTGAGCGCAGAGGCCGCTCCCTCCCTCCCCACTCTCTCCCTGTGCGTCTTGTCTGGCCTCGCCTCTTAGATGTCCTGTGAGCCGCCTGCAGCCCAGTGGCCTGGCCAGCCTTTCACTAACCACTTCTCTCGGGTTGGGGTAGCAGTTGACCGTCTACACAGAGGAGGCTGAACCTACAGCAAGCTGCACTTCTGTGCTTTGAGAATGTTCTGTACACAGCCAGGGAGCTCAGGGAGCGGTTGGCTGGGGGACACAGGCGGCCACATTCTAGAATGGCATTCCCGGGGGCTTGGGCTGCTGCTTCCCGGCAGTCTCATGAGGGACACGGACAGAAAGGCTAAAGAGGTCTCAGGGGTGGAGGGCTTTCCTGGCGCAGGGGCTTGGGATGCAGATGGGGGCATCTCACAGACTGTGCCAGAGAAAAGAAGGTGAAGAAGGTTGCAGAGGATAGGAGGGAGGGTGGGCAACTTGGGGAAATCACCTGCCCCACGCCAGGCCTGAGCAAGGCACCTGAATATCAGGTAATTTTATTTAATTCTCACAACAACTCTCTGAACTGGGTGTAACTCTTTATTGTGGCCATTTCATAGATGAGGAAAGCAGAAGCATAAGTAAGGTAGGTGTCTACCCAGGCTTCCACAGTAGGGCAGCAGTCATGGCATTACTCTGGACCAACGAACTCCTCGTCCCAGCCCCCAGTCACGTTGCTGAAAGACCCCCGAGGCTGGCTCGGCCAGCCCTGGGATGTGGGCTCTGTTGCTCTGGGATGCTCCTTTGTCACAGCCTTCTTACCTGCACCCCACCCCCCCCCCCCGCCCCCAATATCTGACCAGCCAGCCCTGGCCCACCAGTGCAGGGGGCAGGAGAGATGAATCTTTCATTCACACGCGGCCTCCCCTGCACAGTGGAACTCATCCCGGGATCCCAGTATCACAGGTAGAGCTGGTTTGGCAGGTGGGAGGTTGGGGGGGGGGGTGCGGGCACAGGTGCCCTTACGCTGGCTGAACCCTGATTCCTGCCCCTGCGTATGATGAACTGCACCAGAGTACATTCGGCAGAAGCAAGAGCAGAGCCATTAAAGCATACTTCCTAGTAACTTGCGTTGAGGCCGCCATCTTTCTTAGGCAGCTTCTGGGAGCTTCCAAGTCTTCTGGTAACTCAGAGGGTAGCCTCAGGCATTCCTTCCTCCAGGCGGTCCTTGCCGCTAGCATGTATCCTCGGTGTATCTGTTCTTCCTTGCAGCCCGTGGACTTCTTTGGGACACAGACAGAGTTTCTTTACATCCGTGGCACATGGTGTGGCCACAGAACACAGCGGCCATCTCTGAGTATTTGCAGAGTCTCAGTTTTCTTCCAGAATCCATTGTTGCTTCTATTCCCAGGATGGCTTTTGAACCTCCCCAAGTCCAAGACGCTATTCGCAAACGTGACAAACGTCCCCACCTCTCAGAGACGGCCCCTTCCCCGCAGAGGCCAGAGCACAAGTATCGCTTTGTCTTCCCTGGAGCTTGCTTTATGGAGTCTTTTGAGGATTTGGGTCTCATCTCTGTCAGGAACACACCGCTGAGTTAGGGACCAGAACTCAGGCTGTATGCGTTTAAGCTCGTTCAGGCAGTTTTTCTGGAGGCCGCAGAGCATACATCGTGCCATTTCCCCCGGCCACTTGTCCCATTCCATTTCTTGCACATCTTCCAGTCTTCGGTCTGCAGCAGCCTGAGGTGTTGCCTTTTTCAGTTCAGCGGGGCTCCCAGGACCTTCCGTGAAGGTCCCTCATCAGGGGAGGGGAGAGCCTGTGTCCGCTCCAGCTCCGTTCTCTTGTGGCCACCGCGAGACTGTGCATCGGGGACTGCGCCCGGATGACTGACAATGGTCCTTGAAAACCCAGCCCCTCAGGAAATGCTCCCTTTACATTTTACACCGTATAATGTAGAGAGTTCTCAACCAGTGTTCTGTTGGTTCCTGCTTTCTGTCCTTTGCATCAATGTTCTCACCCATCTTTTTTCCTCGTCATTCAGAAATTATCAAATCAACGTCATTTGTATTTGTAGTTGCCCCTTGGGTTACCAGTGGGAAGGGGCGGGGATGGTCATGTTTCCTTTCCACGACTTCACCGATATAATAAGACCAAGTACAACATCATCTATAGCTACCTCGTGCTAGGACTTTTTTTGGTTATAAGTGATAGAAACCCACTTCAAAATACCTTCTTATTTTTTTTTTTTTTTCTAAATTTTGTTTGGTGCTTATTCATTTTTGACAGAGACAGAGCAAGCGGAGGAGGGGCAGGGAGAGAGGGAGACACAGAATCCGAAGCAGGCTCCAGGCTCCGAGCTGTCAGCACAGAGCCCGACGCGAGGCTCAAACCTGTGAGCCACAAGATCATGACCTGAGTCAAAGTCAGACGCTTAACTGACTGAGCCACCCAGGCGCCCCCGTTAAAGATACCAAGGGGAGATCTACCGGCTCATGCAATCGAAGGAAGGCTTAAATAGTCATGGCAAAGGAGGCAGGAAAGTCAAATATTTTCATCCTCATTTTCCACAAGAAGGAGGAGAGGGCTGGAAGAAATAACTGCCCAGGTTTAGCAACAGATCCAGTACCCAGGTTGCCTGAAAGGTGTGTGTGGTTTATTAGTCAGGACTCCGTTGGCTTTTATGGTGAGAAACCCAACTTGAAGGAAAGGGGAGGGGTGGGTTTTATTGGCTTAGTGCATCCAAGGAAGGTGTGCACAGGGCAGCGATCTAGCCTCTGTCACTGCAGTACCGCTCAGGCACAGACCCCCAGATTATGATGAATGCCATGGGCTCTCACCCCAAAGACCACCACAGGAAAAGTGTTCATGTACAATTGGGTGTGGGGGGGCGGTCAGAGACTTCACTAAAACCTGCCCGGAGAGCCTCAGTTAAGCTCTTCCTCTAGAAAAACGACCAGTTCCTGTGGAGCCAGCATCGCATGGTATCTAGAGCAAACCTTTTCAGAACAGGTGGAGTTGAGGTGCACATTCCAGAGCGTGAGTAGGAACTCCAGGCAAGGGTGAGTCCCGATGGCTCAGCCTCTGGATCTCATCCCTGCCTACTTTTATCTGTTTTCTTACACTGGGACTCCAGCTAAGGTATTGCATTTTTTACAAGTCTCTGCTGATTAAAAAAATAATAATAAATTGAAAGAAAAAGAAAACCACACATTTAACGTGAGTGAGCCTGTCTGCCCCTCACCTTTCTTTCTAAAACCGGTCGGCTTCTTCTGAATAGCCGTGCAGCCTAGAGATTCCAGGAATTTTAGAAACATTACCTGTTTATTTCATTGGACGTGACCCACACATCCTGCCCACGTGCCCACAGCAAGACCTTGGTAGGATAACTTCTTAGAAGCTATGAAAAAACATGACCCCCCGCAGGAGGAAGGCTCTGCTATTGAGACAAGCTCATTGTCAAGGGAGATGTACTTGGTATTTTTATGGCCCATTACGTTGCCAAGTGCTGTGGCTGCTTTGTACTGTTTGCCCTCGGGATACCTCCCCGAGTTGGGCTGGAGATGGGGGGAGCCTGGGAAGTCCTGAGCTGGCTTGGCCGGAGGGTCTGTCCTGCCTCCCTGGGACTCCAGCTCCCTGGGCTTGCCCGGTGGGCACGGCAGAACCAACGTCCAGCTTTTCTTCTGTCAGACTATGGCTGGGGGCCTCCACCTGGAATCTTCTGGAAAAAAGGAAGCCATCAGTTTCCATGTATTTTATAGCATTCTTGCGAGTGACAGGAGCCTGGAGGGGCCGATCAGTATGCAAGTCCGTGAAGAAGAGGAGACGGTTTGTGGTTGCCAAGAGGCCAGGGTGGAGGGTGGACATCCAGGTGTGATGGGGCAGACAGGTGTGGCACTGGAGAGAGCAGGGCTGGAGTACAGGGCCTACCTCCGCAGGAGACTGGGGAGGGCACCTCCCCGCTGGAAGCCTCCCACTGACGCCTCACCTGGACCAGGGTCCTTGTTCCAACTCGGGTGTTTCATGGTTCCACTGCCTCCCAGTGAAGGCTATGCAGTTCCTGCCAGGTCTTGTGCAGTCTGGGGGACACTTCACACAGCAGGAGGAAGACTCTCGTACTGGTATAATGCTCTCTCTCTCTCTCTGTCTCTCTCTCTGCAAAGAGCTGATGTGTGAAAGAAAGATAACAGACGTGGGAGACAGTTTGGCTTGGATGATTTCTGTCGGGCTCAGGTCTGGGGTTAGTGGCCGTGGGCCAAAGGTCATAGGAATATCAGAAAAAATTTCTCTGAGGGGAAAGGGGGCATGGGGTTCTGTGAAGTGCGTACGTGGTTTCTAGCTTCCCTGCCCCTCCCGTCTCCCTGGTCCCTGCAGGGGTGCCGGAAGGTGGGGCTGGGCTGGGAGGTGGATGCACCCCGCTTGTCCTAGGGATTCGGGTCTCTCTTCATTGTGAGGCTGGGGCCTGGGCAGCATCTCAAGCTGTTGGTTTGGTGGGAGGCTAGATGACCCCCTCCAGACTGGAAGTCTCTGGCACAGGGCCTGGTACTCCAGCAGCGTACCCCTGTGGGTTATGGCCCCGAGGGCTCTGGAGTAGTACAGGTGGGGGGTGATGTGACCTCTGCCGGGGAGAATCAGATGGAGAGGACAGGGTGCTGGGGGACCGCACTGAGAGGACCAAGCTGTGGACACTCAGGGAGCAGATGGGAGAGGCCATCAGGCCAGCCTCACACTATGGACCTGTGGCTGGGACTGTGCTGTGGGATCTGGATGAGAGGGCCTGGAGTGTTCGAGGGCCACCATAAGTACGGCTAACTGGGTGATGTACAGAACAGACGTTTATTGTCCCACAGTTCTGGAGGCTAGAAATCTGGGATGGAAGCGTCGGTGGGACCAATGCTCCTTCTGAAGGCTCTGGGGAAAAATCCTTTCTTGTCACCAGCTTCTGGTGGCTGCCAGAGTCATTGGAGTTCTTTGGCTCAAGCCGTGTTGGTCCAACACTGCCTCCATCTTTACATGGCCTTCTCTTTCTGTGTCTCTTGTGTCTCTGTGGCCAAATTTCCTTCTTCTTCTAAGGACACCAGTCGTTGAATTTAGGGCCCACTCATCCAGTATGACATCGTCTTCACTTGACCATATCTGCAAAGACCGTATCTCCAAATAAGGTCACGTTCACATCTCCCTCCAGGGTTAGGACTCCAGCTGATCGTTTTGAGGCACATAAATCTACCTGCTTAAAGGGGGTGAAGAACCATCCAGATGGCCCCAAGCCAGACATCAGGAGCACCAGCCCTGGCCCTCAGACTACCCTGGTGCTTCTCTGTCTGACCACAGTGCCAAGCACATCTCCACACACTGCTGTGATGCTAACATCATTGGCCAGCTGACGGAGGTCATAACATAGCTTCTAGTCTTCTCATGTACCCCTAGCAAACCCCTTAGGGCTCAGCGTAGGTACCGCGAAGGCTTCCCTGACCCTTCTTGTAAGCAGGGTCCTCCTTCCTTCTTCTGGGCTGCCAGAGGCATCTGTCCAATGATCCCCTGACCTCCAGGGCCAGAACTGAGTCTGTTCGTTCTAGTAACCTCCATCTGATGCACCTGGCACACGGTGGGCCTTCGGCACTGGTTGCGTGAGAAAGAACCAAGGATGGACATACGGGTGGGTGGGTTTGACGGACGGATGTCAAGTAACAGAAGTCTTCCCTGGCCACCCCACCCCCGCCCCCGCCGTGCTCCTGCCCTTGCCGTGCCTTGTTCTGCTCCGTAGTGTTTTTGTCAGTTATCAGAGCGTCTGCTCACCTGATGGTCGTCTTCTCTCTGCTCTCACTAGAACGTGTGCTCTACACAGACCAGCATTTGGCCGATTTCTTTTTCACTATATGTGCGGTGCCTAAAATGGCAATTTTTACAGGAAAGGTGGACGGGAGAGCTGGTGGATTTTAGGATGGGGGGAGGGAGGGGCGCCTGTAGCCTAGTGGAAGTGTGGCACTGCGAGCACAGGGTCAGTGGGTCTCAGGGCCGAGGGCGCACACGCTCCTCGCCTGGTGTGTTTGTTTGGCCCTCCCTTGCTGCACCCCAGACCCAAGATTTGTTTGTCTCTACTGGCCTCTCAGGGCAAGGCCCGTGCACTCCCAGCCTGGGGCCAGCTGCTCTGCTGGGCCTGCCTTTAATCCCTTGGAAATACCGCCCTGGGTTGTAAGTACCCACCTCAGCCTACCCTGGAATGGGTGGATTTTATAGAACATGTTTCTGCATCCAGAGCAATCAGGCACGGCCCTGCAGGGGGCCATATATACACCATTGCTGATCTCCGAGTCAGGCGTGTGTGCGTGTGTGTGCTTCCTGTGTATTCTGCCCGTGCCGCCTGTGGAAGGAGTATTATCTTCCCTCCGTCCCTGGAGAGGCTTGGTTTCTATAACCTGCTTGTCTCCCAGGCCCATTTACTTAGCAAAAGTGGTCAGAGGGTAGAGAGAGGGGATCTGCAGCCAGGTCTCAGAGCTAGGGGAAGAATTCTCATGCAGAGAAGTAGAAGGAGAGCAGGCAGGGCCTGAGGTGGTCCAGGGTAACGCTACGGGGTCTCACGTGACTCGAGACTGATGAGAAACACCAAGCAGCTGGTAAACCAGAAGGCCGTGCTCTCACTTGTGGGAGGACTGGGGAGGGAGTGTCTCCTACCTGGACTGACATTCATATGAGGCTCTTTCTTTTTCTTTTTTTAGTGTTTATTTACTTATTTTGAGAGAGAAAGAGTGTGAGTAGGGGAGGGGCAGAGAGAGAGAGGGAGAGAGAGAATCCCAAGCAAGCTCTGCACTGTCAGCTCAGAGTCCAATGTATGACTGGATCCCACAACCCATGAGATCATGACCTGAGCCGAAATCAAGAGCCAGACGCTTAACCGACTGAGCCACAGAGGCGCCCCTGGGGCTCTTTCAAGGCATAGAATGGAAGGATTTGTTAAATAAGGAATTAGAGCAGAGACCACTGTTTGCTGTCAAAGGATAATTCTAAGAAGCCTGATAAATTTCCATTCTCCACTTTAGTGATATATTCTGAAAAGCAGGGAGGGAACTCTGGTCCAAAGCCAAAATATCATATCCCCTGACCAGGCCTGGAGATACCAATCCCCCATGCTCTTTTCCACATTCTTTATTATTCACACTTGTCATTGGGTGCCTCTTGCCTAGGACATGCTGCCCTTTGCAGCCCTCTCTTATATAAAATGTTTCAGGGCAACTGCTTCCTGAAGAGTAGTGGAGCGAAAGGAGCATGTCCCATTGTGGCTGGATCTTTCTTGCTTGCTTTTTTAAAAAAATTTTTTGTTAACATTTATTTATTATGGAGAGACAGAGAGAGACAGAGCATGAGCAGGGGAGGGGCAGAGAGAGGAGGAGACAGAGTATCCGAAACCGGCTCCAGGCTCTGAGCTGTTAGCACAGAGCCCAACGCGGGGCTCGAACCCACAAACGGCAAGATCATGACCTGAGCCGAGGTCGGACGCTTAACCGACTGAACCACCCAGGCGCCGCTCTTTTTTTTTTTTTTTTTTTTTTTTTTAATTAACACTTGCTGTCCCCTCTCCCCAGAACATACTGCCCCCGGATTTTCTTCCCACTTTTTAAAATTGAGGCATGATTTACGTACCATAAAATTCACCCTTTTGAAGTGTATGGTGAGTTGGGTTTCTTGGGGTGTTTTTTTTTTTTTTTTAGTATATCCTCAAGGTCACACGTGCAACCATCACTCCTGTGTAATTCCAGAATATTTCCATCACCCAAAGAGAAACCCGGTACTCATTTGCAGTGACTCCTTGTCCTTCCTCTCCCCAGCCCCCGGCCACCACTCATCTACTCCCTGTCTGCACATTTGCCTATTCTGGACATTTCGTAACAATGGAATTATACAATACTGGGTTTCGGTGACTAGGTTCTTTCCCTGAGCATGATGGGTTGTTGTTGTTTCTTTGGAGGGGGGGTGGGAGTTGTTTTTTTGTTTTCTGAGAGTGAGAGAGAGCCGGGGAGGGGCAGAGAGAATGTGTATGAATGTTAAGCAGGCTCTACGCCCAGCATGGAGCCGGAGGCACAGCTTGACCTCACAACCCTGGAATCAGGACCGGAGTCAAAATCAAGAGTTGGGCCCTCAACCAACTGAGCCACCCGGGTGCTCCCAGCATGATATTTTTAAGGTTCATCCACGTTGTCACATGTATCAGAACTTCCTTCCTTTTTGTAGCCATATAATATTCCATTGTATGGACATACCACATTTTACTTATCCAGTCCTCAGTTAGTGGACATTTGGGTTGTTTCCAGTCGTGACTCTGATGAGTAAGGCTGCCACGAACATTCGTGTACCAGCCTTACCTCTTGCCGGTGACTAAAGAAGTTGGGCTAACCCGGATCAACACTGGCCTGATGGCAGATGTGGGTCTGAGCACAGATTCTCTCTTCTTCCACCGGCCACCTATTTTCCCCGATTGACCCCAGTCACCCTTGTCTTGGAGGGAGTGTGGGCAGCATCTTGAGTTGTGCGGGTCACTCGGTGCCAACCACCAGCCTGAGAAACAAAGTGGCTGATTGAAGAGAGTCCTCCAGTGAAGCTTGTATAAATACAGTATGTCCTGCTTTATGCAGAATCATCCAAAGGAAGCGCCAGGAGCTGAACGTTCACGGTGCAGCTCCAGACCCCATGTTTTTACTCTTATATTTTCTACGCATTCACATACTTCGGAGGAGACAGGTGGATGGACACGGAGGTCACAGCAGGGGCTTCATTAGAAGCCTTGAGGGGCCCTGCAGGTCCTCTGCGCCACTCTGAGTTTGGTAGAGAGCTAGGACTCCAGCGGAGGGTGAGTCCCGAAGGCAGCTCCCCACTGTGTGTGGAGGAGAAGGGCAGGATGCAGGCCAGAGCCCAGGACTCTGAAGCCCAGACAGGGGAGGCCGCACCTTCTGGGCTCATGGAAGGCCCAGGGTCGCGGACAGCTCCGTCTGCCCGGCCTCAGAGCTGAGATCCCGATCCAGGCTGCCAGCTTGAGAGGGAGCCTCGGCTTCCTTCCATTGTCTACGTGGGGCACACCCAGTGTGTTCCTTCGGTGACCCGAGGCCAGGAGGGAGGGAAGGGGCCAGCCCGGAGCTGGGTCAGGATGGGAGAGGGGAAATGAGAGGGGAAGACTTGGTGTTTTTCCTTGTTTGTGTTTTGTATTAAAGAAAAGCAAATAATATCCTTTGAGAAAAACCATTAAACAAAGCACATCCTAAGGCTGCACAGGCCCATTGTGGCCGCCTGGAGCCCGGAATTCATTCATGCTCTTTGGCCGGATTGTCGGAGGCAAGAGACAGGGTAGGAGGGAGGGACTGTTATTACAATAAATGTTGAAATGTGTCCTTCCCTCCTGGGACTCCATAGGAGGCTAGGCCAAGCATCTGTGATGCCGGAGTCCCTGTGTCCTCCCGAGCCTGTTCCCTCTTGTCCTCCCACTGCCGGGCCCCGGGAAGCTCCTTGAGACTGGCCAGAACTGCCAACATCCACCCCGCACTGGTTGGGGACTAAGCCCTGAGAAGGCCTCCCAGTGAGGCCATCCACTGTGGAGCCTGAAACCAGAGGGCTGCTACCATAGAGGCTCTGGGCCTCAGTCTCCCTGTCTATAAAGTGGGGGCGGGGGGGGCGGGGTTGGGTTATATGGACTCTGGCTGACCACTCTTTTTAAAACATTTTTTTTTAAGTTTTTATTTATTTTTGAGACAGAGACAGAGCATGAGCAGGGGAGGGACAGAGAGAGAGGGAGACACAGAATCCGAAGCAGGCTCCAGGCTCCGAGCTGTCAGCACAGAGCCCGGCGTGAGGCTCGAACCCACGAACTGTGAGATCATGACCTGAGTCGAAGTCGGACGCCCAACCGACTGAGCCACCCAGGCGCCCCTGGCTGACCACTCTTAAACACACCGAGACCTGTCACTCCCTCTCATCCTGTGTGTGCCTAGGGCTGGCCTTCAGCCCAGCTTCAGCAGATAATTCTGCCTGGGGCTCGGCATGTGCAAGATCAGCCCCATGTTATAAGTCAAAGGTCTTTCTCCAACCTTGACGTAGATGCATAGCTGTTGTCCTGATGACACTATACGAGAGTCCATCCTTAGGATTTTTCCCAGTTCAGAGTCTAAAACAGCATTTAACTATTTCATCCTGAGTACCCCCCGGGAGTGTGAGGAATGAGGGTCCTGGGTCAGAATTGCCTGGGCTGTCCTGGGCTGGCGTGAGACAACCCGGGTCCTAGCCCACTCCCTCTTTGTGAGGCCCTCTTTGTTTGCAAGGGGCTGTGTCTCCTTGTCCTCTCAATGGCCCGGAGAAGTTACTGACATTCCCACTGTGTCGGGAAGCTGAGAGAAGTCACGAGTGTTCAAAAAATAACTCCATCATGCAGCCGTGAATCCGGGATCTGGTCCCCGCTTTGTTGCTAATGCTCTACAAGACCTTGAACTGGTTCACTCACCCCTCTGGATCTCAGTGTCCTCGTCTGGAATTTGAATGACTGGGTATGACAGATTCTAAGGTCTCCTTTGTCTCCTTCCTAATCTTCGGTTCTGTAATTACAGCATCATTGCCTGGTGGGAAATGGATTCATTCTACCATTTTCCATTTTTCAGTGTGGATTTGGTGGTCGGAGTCTAGTCGTGCACTCCCGATTTCCTTCGTCACAGATGTCGTTATCAACAGTTACGTGCGAGAAGGTCTTTGCCGTCTTTCCCAAGTTACTAACGATCCCCCTTCCTCCCACATGACGCAGGGCTACCACCCGATGCCCCATGAAGTAGAGATCGCCCACACGAAGAAGTTGTTCCGGAGGAGGAGAAATGACCGGAGGTAGGAGAGACTCCGTCGACAACTCTGGGTTTTCTGTCCTTGGCCAGCTGTCTGTAGCTCCGTCGGTTCTGGCCTGGGTTTCGCTTTCCCCAGTGGCCAGCTGATACCTGTGAGGTGAAGCAGGTGGGTTGGGTACCAGTCGGGAAGCAGGGGGTACACTTCTCTGGGCCGGCCCAGGGGGTGGGTCCCTTCAGGAGTCCAGGTTATGCCCCCTCGGGAGGAGAAATGCTCTTTCCCCTGACCTTACCATAACGATAGCAGTCCTCAAGGGACTGGGTCCCAGCTGACATATGTTCTGAGACATGGCCTCCAGGAGCTCACAATTCCAAGGGTTTCTGTCCCGCGTGGTGCTGGGCTCTGCTGTGACAAACGATATGCAGATCAGAAACTGCACATGCACCTGCTCTCTAGCACCCGGACGCGCTCACTCACACTAAGGCAAAAACCAGGGTCTCCCTGCCGTTCAGAGTGCTGGGTGACAGCTAGGGGCCAGAAAACCTGCCACGAGGGGCGCCTGGGTGGCTCAGTCGGTTGAGCGTCTGACTCTTTGATTTTGGCTCAGGTCATGATCTCACGGTTTGTGGGTTCGAGCCCCACATCAGGCTTTGTGCTGACAGTCTGGAGCCTGCTTGGGATTCTCTTTCTCTCTCTCTCTCTCTCTCTCTCTCTCTCTGCTCCCCCCCCCCCACCCCCTTCTGCCCCTTTGCCAGTTGCTTTCTCTCTTACTCTCTCTCTAAATAAACTTAGAAAAGAAAAAGTGCCACGAGGCAGCCCTGGATACATAAGCAGCTGAGGCTAGGCGTCCCAGGAAGGCATATGCCTTAGTTTCCTTGCAGCCTCTCTCACATGGAAAGGTCTTCATGGTATATTTCAAATGGAAAACTCCAGGTACCGAGCAATGTTTGGGGTCTGTGGACATTTGTAATAAAGCCGCATTAGAGTAAATGTTTTTGTTTGAATATGCATATATTCCTTCTGGCTGGAAATGTAAAAAGTAAAGGAAGAGAGGGAGTAAAAGAGAAGAAGGATGGGAAGGAGGAAGGAGAGAAGGAAAGAGCAAAAAGGCTTCTGCCTAAGGAACTAAAATGAGGTGTGTTCCTCTATGGGGAGTTTTTTCGTGGATAAAAGTGATGGCCTGTGGTTTTACCTTTGATGAACACCGAATGTCGTCTGAGAGCCAAGGAATAGTCCAGCCCTTATCTCTTGCTAAGAAACTAGAGGCCTGTTTTCCTGTTATCCCTTGAAACTAAGACTGTGGCTGACCAGGGTCCCCAGTCCTTCCCTCCACACGTGGGCCCTGACCGAGGAGTGCTGGGTGGTGGCCACAGCTCCGGGCGAATGGGGCACCGGGCACCCAGAGCTCATCATCAGCTGGTGCATTTGGTGGGTATGAGGCCTTCCCAGAGGACAGTAAGCATACAACTGACTAGGAGGAAGGCCTTCTTGGCTTCGACATCAGAACCACCAGGCACGTCACGTGGCTGCAGGAAAAGGGGAAACTGAGCCAGGAGAGTGGGACCAAGCCCTAGTCCAGGCTTGACCAGACCAGGGCAGGCTTATTTCACTGTGGGTGCTGCCTTTTTGCCATAGCTGCTTCACAGAGGCTAATTCCTGGTTTCTGGCTTCCTGGCGGAGGGAAGAAGTAGGGAGCACCCCCTAAAAAGGGACTGGGGTTCTCTGGGGCCGGGAAGGGATCAGGGAGAACAGAGACTTGGTGGCCCTCTTCCCCTGCCGCCCGGTCCCGAGTATGTGTGCGGAGGTGTGTGGAATCCCCAGGCTTCTGAATGAAGGGTCACCCCCTGCCCGGCTCCGCTCCTTCGGGCCCAGGCAGTGGCGGGCTGACACTCAGCACCCATGCTGGCCCCACCTCCGCTCGTGGGCCCGGTCACCTCGCTCCGCAGCAACCCCCCCCCCACCGCCCCCCGCCCTCGACAGTGGCAGGCCTCCAGAGAGCAGCGTGACCCGGGAACGTAGGAAGAGGAGAGTGGCACACACACGCTGGGAAGCCGACCTTCCGCTGAGCCCCACTCGTGTTAACAAACGTCTGGGTTAGGTCAGCACACCTCGCAAAGGATGTGGATGCGGGACAGGGTCCAAAGCGAGGCAATAAAGATGATTAAAGGGATGGAAAGTATGTCCTGGGAGGAGAGGCTGACGGGACGAAGCAGGGGAAGAGCATGCATGCCAATAAAGTCATGAGAGATTTACACGGAGGGCCCGGAGCAGCTGCCTCACGTTCACAGGGACCGAAACCAGAGGGAGCTAGCCGGAATGGAAGAGGGTGTTCAGCTAGACCACACACGGACTCCAGGAGTCAACGTCTTGACCCTCAGAGGGCCCATCTGCGGGTCAGGACGGCAGGGAGCGCCAGGTGGATTGTGTGGCGCCCTGCAGATTAGAGCAGGACGTCTGCATTCTACCCCAGCTCCCGCGGGACGCGAGGTGGCCTGTGCCCCTGCTGCTGGTCACTTCCAGTTGTGGGAGTCTGAGGCGTGCGCCCCGGAATTTGACACCGAATGGGCATTCCGCCTCCTCCGTTCCCTCCCTCTGTGACCTGGGCAGTTGGTTCATGCCCCTACTTCGTCTTCTGTAAAATGGGTCTGCTAAGCGGGAGGCTTGAACGATCTAATCCTTGCAAGGCCCCTGGAAACAGTCTTGGCGCCGGCCCCCTCTTGGGTCCGAGGTACGCGGGAACCACTGTAAGGAAAGGTGGGGAGCTGGCGGCAGCGAGGGTGGGCCGTCACCCGTGATCTCCCTCGTGAGCCCGGGGAGCTTTGCCCTGCATGCTCTCCAGGATCAGTTTCCTTCTCCTGGATCCGCTTCCCCCGGCAGACACGGAGGGAGGGTCCCTTCAGCGCAGCTGTCTGTGGACTCTGCTCCCACACTCCATGGGCTGCTGCGAGGCGCTCTGTGATTACAATTGAGTTGCGAATGTCTTGTCCTCATTTTGCAGAAAGCTCCAGAACGGCTCATGGGTTGTTTTTTTTTTTTTTTCCCTTAAAAATGTTCCCCAAACTTAAAACAACTAGTAACCACTTGCTTCTTTGGGGACGCTACTCAAAGATGTTTGCTGATTTCAGAAAAAATTATGCATTTCATGCTATGAACGGACTAAATGAGCACTTCAAGCGTTCCTCAAAGAGCAACATGCCTCAGGTGCCCTGTCCCCACCCACGTTGGCCACCTGCTGCCTGGAGGAGGGCCTGCCAGCTTCCCCTCCCCGCCCCCCAGGCGACCCACCCCTGGCCACGGGTGCAGGCAGAGGAGCAGGCTCCCGGAGGGCTGAGTCTTGCCCACGCTGCTGACCTTGAGTGAGGTCTCACCGGCCGGGGGTGCAGGATTTTCTCCGCACCTCCTCCACCCTGCTGCGTTTACAGAGATGAACAGACTGGGCAATGAACAACTGTCAGGGTCTGCCCAGGAAACGGAGGAGGGTCCTTTGGATCAATGGTGGGGATCAATGGTGGTAGACAGGAAGGGAAGGGAGCAAGATTGGGCGGGGGGAAAAGCTGAGTCTGGGTGGGGAGTTCTGGCCCTATGGGGGGGCGCTGAAGTTGAGGTGATTCAGATCTGTCCCGAGACGGAGTGAAGGAGCAGGTCTGTATACCCCTGTCTGCTGGTCGTTGGATAGAATTGCCACAACTGTAGGCTGGCAGCTCTTATCACCCAGGGCAGTGTCTATAGGGGCTGACAGCTCCGGGCGGGGGGGCGGTGTCTGCTCCGGCACATCCAGCAGCCGAGGGGGTTGAGTGCCCCGTTCCTGAAGGGGGGCCTGGGTGGCACATCACCCTGAATGCCCCAGTGAAGCAGTACCTGCCTCTCCTACTGGGATTGATGGAGGGGCGCTCTGTGCCACATCCCGTGCTCCAGAGAACACCAGAGAAGTGGCAGGCTTGGCCCCTGCTCTCCAGGGGCTTGCGCAACCCTCTTTGGCTGTTGAAGCCACCAGACTGCATGTAGAATCCGAGCGTCCAAAGAAAGGAGCCAGCAGGAGGTGACCGAGGAGTGCTTCCTGGAGGAGGTGGGCATTGAAGGAGCCTGTGAGACACAAGGGGGATTTGGAAGGGAGACCGGAGGATATCGGGAGGGAAGGAACGGGAAAGGCCCAGCGGAATAGGTGCAGGAGCCAGAAGCCGCCCCACAAAGCTCCCTAGAGACGGAGGCAAGAGGGTGGTGCTTATGGCAGTCACCACCCCCAACGGAACTAAATCGGAGGGAAAGGCCGGAGCTCCTGGTTCCTGATGGGCCCTGGCCCGGGGCGCTACACGTCTGTGTAGACACAGCACGCTCCAGAACCGGACCTCCTAACAGGGCAGGACAGCGAATGCAGGCACTATCTTTCCGTCGCACGCTGCCCTTGCAGCCGGGGGGACAAGAGAGCCGTTCTCCAACTTAATCTGTTTCATTAAGTGAGGTCTGAGAATGGTTAATTGACTCCATGTGCAAAGCAGATTTGGAAGGAAAAAGAAAAGAATGCCGTGGTCATCCAGCCAGCGTCGGATGGCCCTGCTGGGCGAGGGGCAGGAGAGCGAGCCATCCCCACACTTCCGCACATGCCACCCCCTCCCTGGGTCCCCAGGTGGTGCAGTCGGGGCCGCATCCTGGACACCGCTGGGTGATTGGAGCCTGACTGCCCATGGCTGTGGCCTGGCGTCCTCTAATTGTAGGACCAGTTAAGACTCTTATTCCTTCTTCCCTTTCTCTGCCAACATGTGCCCCAACCCTCCCTGGGTGCCAGGCTCTTTCCCTAGGGACAGAGTTAGTGTCAGCTGTCAGATTTGATTTTGCAAGCTCTCTGTGACATCATCTAGGTCACTGATAAAAATGCACAGGACCTCTGAAATTACTGGCTATGGATATATAACTTTCTAAATAGACTAAAAACCCTGACTTATGTAATTTAAAAGGATAGATTTTTGTTATAGAATTGGCATATCAATTAAAAAATTGTTTAGAGGAACTTAGAATCTATGAGATTCTTTTTTTTTCTCTAATATGAAAATTATTGTCAAACTGGTTTCCATACAACACCAGTGCTCATCCCAACAGGTGCCCTCCTCAACACCCATCCCAGGAAAAAGTGATGTGGCAAGCCTCTGGAAATACTCCTTGAATCTTGAATCTTGAATCTTGAATCATCTTGAATCATCTTGAATCATCTTGAATCTTGAATCATCTTGAATCTTGAATCTTGAATCTTGAATCTTGAATCTTGAATCTTGAATCTTGAATCTTGAATCTTGATGTGTTCAGGGTTCCCCAAATGTATCAGGCGAGTAACCCTTTCAAAAAAGGAAGTAAATTTGCTCTGGTTCGTGCGAATCTGTGCTAGCTATTGGCTACATCATTTCTTCCAAAACATCTGTTTGGGAATCTCTTGGAGAGACATGATATCTATGCATTTTCTGCTTTTTGAGAATTGGAACTGTAAGCACACAGCTACAGCACTTTGTCTGTCCTCCAAGATTCCTCAGACGTGTGCCGGGACCCCTTAGGACCTCAGTAAAGCATTCTCTTTTCCTGAGCAATACCACTCCATCCCTTGGGCGAGAAGATGAGAATTCAGAGCACCTGTCACTCCCCCCCCCCCCCCCGCCCCCCCCGCCGCCTATCGGCCCTGGACATCGTATGGACACTCCAGCAGGGTCTGCCTCTCCTGGCCCAGCGCTTATCCTCCGACAGAAAGCAAATCTTTCTTTCAGCTGCACCCTTAATTTTACATCATTAACCCTGTCAGCAACCCCATGCTTCCCTCCTCCCTCTCACTCAGAATACGGAATTATAATTTTAGAACCCTCACTAATCCCTCTTAGGCCCCCTCTGCGACACATTCTGATGACTACCCCATGCTTTGATGGTCATCACTGGCCACGGGCAACCTCTCATTCCATTCTGGAATCACTGATCCCTCCTCCTTCTCATTTCTAGGCTCACAGGCAAGGACCCTGGGAGTTCTCTGGGCCTCTTTAACTCCCTTTCCTTCCGACCGGGAACAGATCAGGAATTAACTAGTTCAGATCCCTGGATCTGTCCATCAGCTTGTGAGTTGTTAAGTTAGCCTGTTTGGAAGTACCATCAGTCCTCGTTACTTGTGGATTCCACATTTGCCAATTTGCCTACTTGCTAAAATTTATTTGTAACCTCAAAATCAATGTTCAGTGGTCCTTGCAAAGTCATTCATGGGCATGCCCGGGGTGGGGAGAAATTTGAGTGGCCGAACATGCACGTTCCCAGCTGGTGTCAGACGAGGAGATGCTTCTCACGATCTCTTTCGTGCCACGATTTTCACATTTGTGTGCTTTTGCTGTTTAAAATGCCTAGATACTGACATGCTATCTAGGGTTCCTAAGGGCAAGAAGGCTGTGATGTGCCTCATGCAGAAAAATCCGAGTGTTAGATAAGTGTCATTCAGGCACAAGTTATATATAGTCAGGATACCTACGATACATTTTCATGATTGATAGAGTGCTGTTGCCGTGAGTTCACCATTAATGAACCAACAATGCATATTAAGTAAGGTGTCTTTAGGCAGAAACGGATAATATAAGGCGTATGTATTGACTGATTGGAGAAAATGTTGTGGCCAGAGGCTTGTAGGAACCTAACCCTGTGTTTCCCTTGGGAATAACCGTCCGGTATTCCCTAATTCAGTGTTTGCGGGACTTTGTAGAACTTAACTACAGCGGATAATGAGAATCACCGATGCTCACTCTTTAAAGCAGGGTAGAGAGGTGCCCAAGGTAAAGGAATAGGTTGTGAGTGATAGGATTTCAGACCTGAGTAATTTATCTTGTTTGTCTGGTGGTGGGAGAGCTGGGGGCAAGAGAAGGGAGGATCAGGAGACCCTTCCTCCCCTGGTCATCACCTGGCTTGGGCTTCACTGAGGGGATCTCTGTTTCATTCGCCCCATCCGGGGATGACACCATCCCTGAAGCCCCCCAGACTGCTCAGCCCTGCGGTGACCATCAGCATCATCCTGTCATCAGGAGCCCAGGGGACGGCGAGACAGATCACACTGCCATCGCCCGAGGTTTGTCTTTATATCCCAGCAAGGAAATTGCCCTCATTAAGTCTCTGCTAAAGATAGATAAGAAAATGGGACAGGCAAACCCCCACCTGGCAGGCAGCCCTGTCAGATTCTAAGCAAAATGAGTCAGATAGGAATTATTTTTAGGCTCTGTCTCCTCCTCCCCCACGCCCACCCCCAAGCAGGCGCTCTTGGAAAGAACAGCTCATTTCTTGAAGCCAGATGTCCATGTCTGTGTCCAACTGACGTGAGAGCCCTGATAGGCCTAGAGAAGACCCCGGCCTTTGTACAAACCACAATGGCCAGGTCATCCTTTGGACACAGCAGCCACCTCGCTCAGCGTTCCTGGGAAGAACAGGCCGTGAGGGGGCCCTGGGAAGGCTGGCCCGCGACTCACCTAAGAGCGATGCTCCTTCCCAGGATGCCCTTGCTCGCCCCTCTTTCCCGGCACATGCCGCCCGCTCAGGATCTGCTCTATGCATCGTACTTCGTGGGAAAGAAAACAAGACCCTGGGCCCCTCTCCCAGTGAAGGACCAGCATGTCCCCTGGGCCAGGCACCCGCATCGTGGGAGGGCCCTTTTGTGCATTTTGGCAGAGCTCCCGGGTGCCGGGCCCCCCGGCAGTGGGCATCTCCTAGTCTGTGCCCACTCTGGGAAGCTGAGCATTGCCCTTGTTTGCTGTCTTCCCCTTTTTCCAGCAAATAGGATTTGTGCAGACCCCATAGACCCTAGACAGCCAAGGAGAGTGACCTGGAGGTGAGGGATCTAACTGGAGTGGAAGCAGGGGCCCGTGCCCACCGGCCTGGAGGGCAGGAGGGTTGCTGAGTAGGAAACTAGCTGAGAGAGAGAAATACCATCATCACCAGGTCTGTGCCTGGGACAGAGGGTAGAGCGGGTACCCCAGGAGACAGCCTCCCAAGCTGGTTCAGTTACCCCTCCTCAGTAGTCTCAGGCTCTGTTTCTGCAGTGTTGGGCATTTGGGAGTTGGCTCACAGATGTTGACCCCTGGTCCTCCCCCCCAGGAACTCCAAGGACCCCAAGTAACCGGGCCCCTGGCACGGAGTCCACAGGGCCTTGCCTGGGGGCGGGGGGCATGGTGGGCGGTCCACCTGCACAGCCTCCCTTGGCTTCAAGACTAGCTCATCCCTCACCAGGCAGGGCATCTTAAGGAGATACGGACCCGCACCAAGCCTTCTCGTTCTTCTTGTTGTCTCAAGGACATTGATGCCTGCAGGAGTGCCATCAGATGACATCGATGGCAGGTATGCAAGAAGTTCCAGAGGCCATAACCAGTGCCCCTTATATCTTCAACCCAACCCATGTGCCCTCTCCAGAAGGTTCCAGAAAGGCAGGCCCTATCTGCTCTGCCTGTGTGCATCTTTCAGGACCAAATCTGGTGTGGGTTGGTACCCCGGGTACCCTGCATGCCTGGCTGAGTCCCTATACTCCCAGAGATGAGATACAGCCTGGGACCGCCATACTCGGAAGGCAGGCTGTGCCTCCCATTGGGTCTAGGGCCTTTGTGCCGGACCCACGGACAAGCCCAGCCCACCCTCCGTCGTCTGGAAGTCACTCAGCGGTTTAATAAGCACTTCCAGAATGCTCACCATGTTCGGGATACACTGAGCCCTTTACAGAATATCAGCTCATAGAGTCTTGCCACAACCTTAGAAAGGAGATACTGTTTTTATTTCCATTTTACAGATGCGGAAAGTAACTTGCAGACTTGCACAGAGAAGTAAAGTAACTTGCCGAAAGTCGCAGAGCTGGGAGGTTTAGCTGAGCCAGACTGCAAACCCAAGCAGTCTGGCTTCAGAGCCCCCAACCGGTTCTGTGCAGAAGACTCCTGTCTGTCCCCTCCTTGGCACATTCAAGCTCCCTCTTTGGGCCTTTCACTGCCTTCTATATGCCACCCCTCCCCCCCATTAACTCTTGTGCGGGGTGGGGTGGACAGCATGGGGCTGCTGTTTTCAAATGGACTGAGTGGGGAGCTAGTGCATATTCCAAAGGAATGAGCAAATGGGCAGGTTTCAAACGAGACCTACCCAACAGAGTCCTTCACCTTCTGCCTCCTGCACCCCAGCACCCACTCTGTCATGCCTGTAGATCCCTTCCCCGGCTCAGATGATTCACGCATGGGCATATTTAGGAAGGCCCTGCAGTAGCCTGGAGCTTTCCCAGGTTGTGGGGGCCCCACCCAGTGAGAAACTGGAGGAGGGGTGGCGTGAGTTCTAGAATGGTGGGCAGCTCTCAGAGGAGGGCGGTCTGGCCGGGAGCACCTCCTCCCATCCCCCCACCCCTGTCCCAGGGGGATGAGCCCAGAGCACGAGGGTGCCTCCCACTCCCCAGGGCTTCCCAGCAGGGACAGGGGCACAGGTTTTAAAAATACCAAGGAGCCTTCCTGCCTGATCAGCACTTACCCTGGGCTCCAGGGGTTATTTCTGAGTCTTCCCGGTAATTCAAGTTTAGCCATTTATTCCAATGCGTGTGTTGGGGGGAAGCCAAGGTGGCCTCTATTATGGTTTGGAGTATCCTGGGGGGACCCTGGTGTCCAGAAGTGATTCAGGGTCTCAATTAGGCAAGCCGTCAGCAAACAGAATTAAAATAACTCAAGATAGGCCCTTGGGTCCTCGGGGGTGATGCCTGTGCTTAGTCCCCACGAGGGAAATGAAGACCGAGGTGTCCCCTGTCCCCCGCGTGCCCGGGGTCCTCTCTCAAGTGGCATCCACAGGGATCTCAGCGCCCTTCCAAATGCAGAATGGACAGAGCGGCCGGTTCTTTCCAAGTAGGCCTGGACAGACAGACAGACAGAGAAACGGACAGCCGAGCCCCAGGAGCAGACGGGCCCGCAGCCATGGCACGCTCTGTGGGTCCAGCTGTAAACCGACACAAACTTACCAGCAGCTCACGGGGAGCCCCCAGCACATTAACACCTCAGCAGTGTGGGGCAGAATTATTGAATCTTCCCAACAACCCCCGGGAGGAACTAGTTTTTATTTCCCTTTTCAGAGCGGTGAAGTAACCGGACAGCACATAACCTTCCCAATAGACCTTTAGAACTCGCTACCCGTGCCAGCCATACCCGCCCTCTGCCCCTCCACTCCCTGAGACATGTCCCCCTACGTGCCCTCTGCCCGCCCCGCCTCCCTCCTGTCACACGGCCCCCGCTATGCTCCCCGTCTGGTCTGCGTAGGACCCCTCCCGCCTGACTTCCGCCCTTGCCGGCTCCCTTCCCAACGCTCCACCCTGCAAGCTCTTTTTAGGCCTCTCCAAACCTCTTCCCCGGCCTTCCCCACGGAGGAAGGCCTGGCACACACCCAGAAAGCCCTGCTCGCCTCAGTCAAGTCCCCTGGCTCACCTGGAACAGGTGAGGCAGCTGAGAGATTCGGGGGCGGGCGGGAGGCCCCGGAATGTGCAGGACGCTGGCTCAGTTGTGAGCCCCCGCATCCTGAGCCACCCCTCCAGGTGAACAGATGAGCCCGGAACAACAGCGGCCACCCCAGGGCTGCGTTATCCACAGTTACACCCTTCCTCGGGAATCCAGCAGCCCTCAAGGTGTCTTCAGACTCTGTCTTTTCAGCCTATTTTAGGCTTTCTGTTTGCCGGGCCTGGCACTGAACTTTGCAGAACATGTATGCAGACCCAAAACAAAGATGAGGAGTGTTTTGAGGAAGAAAAAAATATGATACGGGGCTGTGTGTGTGTTTCGTCCGTCTGGTGGCCCAGTGGCCATAGTAAACATGTTCCAGACTGGCTCAGTGCTTCAGGCAGCAGATGGCACAGGCTTGTCACCTTGAGCGGGAAACCTGGTGCCTTTGAACCGTGAGCTGCAGCCATGGGTCAGGGAGGCAGAGCGGGGATCAGGGTGGAGCAGGCAGAGGAAAGGATTCTGACTTCGCCCTGATGTTCTGGAAGGCTGGAGATGCTCGGTCAGGAGTAGGGTAGAGAGGTGATCGTCAGGATGTCTCCAGGCAGGGCCCACGAAAGCCAGCTCCCTCCAAAGGCCCCGCTATCCAGTTCCCGACCCTGTGCCCTCAGGGGAGTCTCGGGCACCTTTCCCCACTGAAGCTTTACTATATTTTTACTGTGGCTTTTCTTCTAACACAGTCGGGGGAAACCGTCTCTACCCCTTCGTCCACCCCACCTCCCACTATTCCCAAACAGCTCCTGTAGCCCGGATTTACTGCTTTTGCACCCCATCTTGTGAACCGGGGTATCAGGGGTCGATTTGGCCTTCACGGGTAACAGGCCCGGTTGCCTTGCATTTTCTCTGAGTTAAGAGAATGATCTCGTGCTAAGAGTTTCCAGCACACTGAGAGACCAGTAAAGGGTGGGGAGGGAGGGAGGGAGGGAGGGAGGGAGGGTAGAAGGGTTGTATTTTCTGAAGAGAGGATTTTGAGATGCTAAAAGCCTGAAACCATCCCCCTTTAGGCAAACGTCCCCTTTGTCTCTACCTCTATTTAACGAAAATCACATAACATGAGCCACTGCAGCCAAAATGGGTGGGTGGCCCCCTGAGTGAGTGCGCACAGTTCACCAGGCTTGGTTTGGGTCTCGTTGCGAGATGTGGAGCCTCAGAGGCATTGTTTCACCTCTCTGGGGCATGATTCTCATGCGCGACATGGGACATCTACCTTCTAAGGCTGTTTTGCAGTCCAAATGAGACAATGCCTCCAAAGCAGGTAAAATGTCAAGGGCTGTGCAAACATGAAGATTTCAGCCGTCTGTGTTGTGTTTGTAGTGCACGCACGTCGGTGTGCGTGGTTGTGTGTGTGTGACTGCTTTCGGGACTCCGCCGGTTACCATTTCCAGTGGTAGTTTGCTGGAAATGCAGTGTGGCCTGGACGTTTGTATTGGTTATCCCTCGCTGTGTAACAAACTACTCCAACAAGCAGAGCTTAAACAACAAGCATCTCTTGTCTCACGCGGTCTCCAAGGGTCAGGAATCCAGGAGCAGCTTAATTGGGTGGTTCTGGCTCAGAGTGTCTCTTGAGATTGCAGTCAAGCTGTTGGCGGGGATGGCGATCGTCTGAAAACCTGATTCAGATGGGATTGGAAGGTCCACGTCCAAGTTCACTGACGTGGTTGTTGGCAGGCCTTAGTTCCTCACTGGCTGTTGGCCGGAAGCTTCATTTCCTCGCAATGTGGGCCTCTCTGTAGGGTGCTCATGACAGAATGAGTGATCTGAGAGCGAGCGAGCGAGCGAGCGAGAGAGAGAGAGAGAGAAAGAAGCTGTCATGTCTTTTACAACCTAATCTCAAGAGTGACCTACCATCCCTTCTGGCATATTCTGTTGGCCACACAGACTAACCCTGGTGCAGTGTGGGAAAGACTGTATGAGAGCATGAATACCAGGGGATGAGGACCATGGGGTGGGGGTGCATTTTTATCTGTTTCTAGTTCCTTTCTGTGTCATTGCCTCCCCCCAGCCCCCACTTTAAATGACCTAGTAAAATCCACCAATGGCTTTGAATAGGGTGAGGTGTTTCTCTTTTCTGGTTCAACTTCAAATCTTTCAACAATGCCTTCCTTATCTCCTCCCCTTTTCTTCCGTCCTCCCTGTCCATGGCTCCTCTGTGTGGTGGAATATGAGTGAGTATTTCCTACCTAGAGAGAGTATGAAGCCAAAGGATGCTGTTGTCTGAGCTTTGGAACATACCTATCCTCCAGGGAGTCCAGCAGGTAGTTCCAGAAAAAGAGAACTTTCCAAGATACACACACACACACACACACACACACACTCATACTCACCCATATACTGGTTTTCCCTTAAACTCTATCATCTCAATGATCATAAAAGGTTGGGCTTTCAGTGAAAGCATACTGAAATGCTTGAATCTGTTAGACACTGACAGGGAAGGCTTCCTTGGGTAGGAGAGAAAAGAATACAAATATTAACAACCCAGGTAGAGGTGTCTTACACAGTGTTCCTCCTGACATCCCCCCAGCAGGCCTGAGAGACAGATAACACACACACACACACACACACACACACACACACACACACATAAGCATCCCCCTCGTGACAGTGATGTAGGGACTCAGAGAGGCCACATGGTTTCCTCCAGACTTTGTGGAACCCAGTAGGAATATCCAGACTCCCTTCTACAGGGTTCTGTCACATTGACCCCGCACAGGGAGACGCGTGCTTCTTTTCTCCCCACTCCAGAGGAAAAGGTGATTTGGAGTTGTCTGCCTGTCTGGGTGCGGGGTGTTCTGCCTGGGAGGGTCGGCCAGATATTGGAGGGGTTCAGAATAGTTGGGGGAGGGGAGATATCCCTCAGAACCGGGAACGTTTAGGCGGGCGTGATGACAGGCTGTGAGGGAACAGTGGCGACAGGCGGAAGGGGACCCTCGGTCGTCTGCCCCTTCCAGTCCATGCAGGCGCTTTTCCCCTCCATTCGGAAGGCGTCATCAGAAGTACCTTGGGATGCTCTGGCTCCAGATAGAGTCATGGAATGAAGGGATAATACGCCCTTTTTGACCAGAGCTGTGCTGTCCAGTACAGTATCTACAGTTTAAGTTCATTAGAATGAAGCAAATTAAAGTTTGTCCTTTGGTCACACTGGCCACTTGTCAGGTGCTCACTAGTTACACGCAGATGATGGTTACCACGTGGGACAGTGTAGATGGAGAATGTCTCCATCCTTGCAGAAAGTTCTGCTAGATAGTCCTGCTCTGCAGAAACCCTCCTGGGACATCACTGTGGGGTGACCCAGGGAGCCCCAACCTGGGGTGACCCAGGGCACATACTGAAAGTTATGGAGAAGGGAGGGCTGGCCGTCCCCCTACCTGCCATTGGCTCCTATGTCAACACTCCCTGCCCTCTATGCTTGAGTGGAACTCCATTAACCCTCTCGTTCCTGGAGAACTTCATGCACAAACCACGTCTCCAACCAGGTCTTCCCCAGGATCAGCTCAGGGCACCAGACAAGGGCTTGGTTTCGTTTTGGTAGCCGGGGGAGTATCCAGATGGACGAAGTGTCTTCGGACCCGATCTTGTGTAGAAAATAAACACATAAACCAATAGAAGACCTCCTTAGTTTTGATCAGGTTGGGGCCAGAATCCCAACTGTCCCACCCACCCGTGTCCCTTTGTCCCCGCAATTGTTTTCAAGTTTATTTTTATATTTGTTTGTTTTGAAAGAAAGTCTGAGTGGGGGAGGGGCAGAGAGAGAGAGGAGAGAGCAAGAATCCCAAGCAGGCTCTTCTCTGTCGGAGTGGAGCCCAATTCACCCAACGCAGGGCTTGAACTCACCAACCGTGAGATCATGACCTGAGCCGAAGTCAGACACTTAGCCAACTGAGGTCACCCAGGCACCCCTGTCCCCGCTCCTGTAAAGTAGTTACGGAAGCCGCTCCTTAGGGAGTGCCCCCCAACCCCACCCCGTGCTGGGCATCCCGTCTGGATCAGGGGTCAGCAAACTTATCTCATAAAGGACCAGATAGTAAAACAAACTGTATTCACAGAAACAGATGGTGGGGGATTTGGCCCAGAGGCCAGTGTTTGCAAATCCCTGATCTAGATTATCACAAATCCTCCAACAAACCCAAAGAGAAGAAAATTTGTTTCTGCTGTACAGCTGAGCAAGTGAAGTCACCATACTCAACTCTGTTCTCCCATGTTTCCTGGGGCAAACCCAGGCCTGCCTGGCCAGAGTTCACATCCCCTGTCCTTCCTCCCTGCTGGGGATTAGTGCCTGCCCAGGGTCCCTCCCCAGGACAGAGATAGCAAGAAAGCCAGAAGAGAGGTCCAGGGGGTACCAGGCTGTCTTTCCCCATTTCCCAGCATGCACTAGTCCTTGAACACAGTGCTAGATGCGAGAGATGAACCTCTCAGGGCTAGTCTGCTGGCTGGATACTTGAGCTTGGTCTGATTAGCCTCACAAACCCTGTTGGCTCCTTGCCCCAGAACAGGTAAAGGTCCCCGCGGATGCATTTTGACGTGGAGGCCACAGAAAACCTAGCCAAATGCTGTGGTGGGAGACCTCAGGACGCAGGGTACCTGAGAGTAGCCAGGGACACCTAATGGGTACAACTTGGAAGGCTCTAGGAAAACTAGAAGTCGCAAGTCCCTGCTCCCTGAAGTTGTTAAGGCAGGAGCCAAAGAGGCAGAGGTGGAAGGGGAGGAAGGGCTGACAGTGTGGGACAACACAGCCAGGACAGGTCTTGCCTCAGCAACGGGGCTAGCCAGCCCAGACCCACACCCGCCAAGGGGCAGCCACAGCCTCCAGCATCCCCCTGGAGAAGCCTGCTGCACAGCCACCCCCTCCAGCGGGGCCCCTTCTCCTAAGCCCACAGCCTAGAGCTAACACAGCAGCCCAAAGCGTCTTCAGGCTAAGAGGGGTCTCTTGATCTTGGTGACCCATCCTTGACCAGCCCTTTCTGGACTGGTCTTCTCATTTACTCTCTGGAGTTCCTTTGGATCACAGCAGTGCCTCTTCTGGAGACGAGCATGGCCCAGCCAGTCAACGCTGTCCCTTACGTGCCCTCCACACCACCCCAGCCATGCCGCTGAGGGACAGGGCTGCCCAGCACCCTGCCAGGGTCTCCATCCAGACTGTAGGCAAGAGGAGGCACTCACGAATGTAACCAGCCGTGTGGGTGCATTAGTCCCCTCTGTGCCCTCAGCAGAGGCATGGTGGGCTCTCCCTTGATGTTCGATCTACATATTAATAATCCTAGTGTGAAAAAATGCTATTCTGAGAGGTGCTGGGGATTTGCCGCCTGGACTTCCTTCATTAGCATATGCCTTCTTTGGGTTAAAAATCCACGTTTCCTGAGTTCCCTACAAGGTGTAGCTGCCCTCCTGGGAGAAGCAGATCCCCTCACCCAGCCTGAGTGGTTGAGGCAGGACCAGCTGGGCTCTCGGCCAGCCACTCTTCTCCCGGGGGAGCCTGCTGAGCTCAGGGTCAGGAATCTTGCCCAAGCCCCAGGGAGCACCTGCAGTCGGGAGGGGTGACAGGGACGCGGGTGGCCTGGCAAGAATCTCTGGCTGCCAGAGAGGGAGCGCACCAGCTTTGGTGAAGGACTTCTAAGGCGGGTATTTAGAATGTGTGCCGGGGGATGAGCTGGTCCATCCCACCACAGAGCAATAGGAGTGTTGAGGAGGAAGAAGATTCTCTGAGTCTGCCCAAGGTTTTTCATTTTACAAGAGCAGGAATGTGAAAGAAGTCTCCTTCAGGCCACGCCTGCAGGGACCCTGCTAAGCCAGCAGGCCCCCAGCCCACCTCAGATTGCCCTGAGTACCCCTCCAGCCCCTTCCCCTCAGAAATCACAGCTAGCCCATCCCTTCTCTACGTCTCTCAGGGCTGGGTCTCAGAGGCAAGCTTCTCGTCAGTAAAGGGCTACTCCCCACCTTGAGACTCCCCTGTGCGTTAGCAGCGGTCTTAATTCTGATGGAGGTGGATGGCCATCCACTAAACGGGATATCTGGGGATAGAGTGGCCATCTCCCCAAGGCAGGGTTAGCTCTCAACAAGACCATTAGGGATGTTGGGTTCTTCAAATTCCACAGTTGCTGCCCCACGAGCCCTGGCTCGTATCTAACAGGGGACAGGCCAGCCTGGAAGGGAGGGGCTCATATCCAACAGGGGACAGGCCAGGCTGGAAGGGAGGCTTAAGGCCCCATCCCCTCTCCCCAGGGCCAGGAGTTGGGGGGACCTTCAAGGCTGCTCCTTCTCCTGGCAAAGACTGCCCACGAAAATAGGTCAGGGCTGCCCCCGCCCCCGCCTTGAGCATTGCTGTGGTCAAAGAGATGATGTCAGATTAGCTACATTAAAATGATTCCATACCCAGGATTCATTTACCTCCTGTTTATCATCAGGGCAGCATTTTAGGGGAGAGAAGAAAGTTTTCTTCCAGAGGCAAAAGTACTTTCCATTGTTGGCCTCACCCTCCTCGTGATCCCCAGATGGTGGGAGCAGTGCATGGCACCATTACCCTTACAGGGAGATGAGCAGGACCCAGAAAAGGGGACTTTTGATCCGGAAGAGAGGGTCTGCTAGGTGCCTCTTGCCGGCCTACGTCTGCACCAAGCATGCGAGTTTATAATCTAGTTGGAGACGGAAGATTGAGATAGGCTGAACAGGGGCGCCTGGCTGGCTGAGTCAGTAGAGCATGCGACTCTTGATCTTAGGGTCGTGAGTTCAAGCCCCACGTTGGGTGTAGAGATTACTTTAAAAAAAAAAAAAAAGATATGCTGAACAATTCACTTTGTAATGTGTTGTGTGTGCGCATCTATATGTCTATGCACGGGTGCATATATGGTGTGCCTATATGTGCAGGTACATGCGTATAAATGTGTGTGTGGTGTTTGTGTGCATGCGTGTGTGGATATGCCCGTGTGTGTGTGTGTGTGTGTAATAGTGCGATATAAGACATAAGCCCTCGGGCTTCAGAAAAAGGAAGGAGTTCGGGGGTTTACTGCAGGAGCCAAGAAGGCTTCCTGGAGGAAGCGGAATGTGATCGGTCCCTTCAGCGGGGCCGGGCAGAAGGGAGCGCGTTCCTGGCAAGTGAGCAGAGGCAAAAGTCCTGATGGCCCCTGCCTGGGGTGGCATTCAGGGACGGGGGGACGTCTGACCTGACTGCAGAGGACACCATTGAAGTTGAGGGCAAGGCAGGGAGGTGGGCCCTCCGCGGAGAAGACCCAGCACACCAAGTTCCAGTGGCGTCTGTGGTATGTTGCATATAGATGTCCAGGCAGCGAGTCTAGGAGAGGACGTCCCTGGAGGGGGACAGCAGGCGCCAAGGCACATGGTTGGAAGGCAGGAGGCATATGGAGGGTGGTTCTGAGGACGAAGTTCATGGTGGAGAGAAGAAGGAGGTGAGATTGGGTGCTAGAGGAAGAGAGGTGTTGACAGGTGAGGAGAGGGCACCTCACAACAGATTCTCTATCTCCTGATACCCAAGGTGGCCTCGGATCTTTGTCTTGTATCCCCGAGCCCAGTTCCCCTCCTTTGAGGCTGAGGTCTGCAGAGTGCCGGCTGGCGATTAAGTTTCCCCATCAAGATAGGTTGTGCTGAAAACGTCTACCCAGGGGCGCTCAGGTCCACTTAGAGGGGTAGGTGCTCCCGTTCCATGCGCTGTCCTCTCTAGGAGCTCCAGCCCATGTGTCTGGGGCCGGAACAGGATACACCTCATGCGTGCTTATGGAGGGGAGAACGGACGGTCCCGGGGGGGAAGGCTGGGCTGCTTGTTCTCCTGTATGTCAGCGGAAGCGGAGGAGTTGGAAAGGGCACGCCAGGGTGGTCCGGTGGTTAGGATGGACTCATTCCTGGGAATGGTTGCCACGAAGCCTTTCCCCAGCTTCTCCAGAGCGGCAACTGTTCCTTCCCGGAGTGTTATGAAAACCTGCAATTACCAAGCTGCCCCTGGGTGGGGGCGTTCAGACCTCCTCGTCTTCCTTCCAAGATACACTGAGTCAGGACCTGGTCAGTGCAGAAAGCGGATTCCTCTCCCATGTTCCTTTCCGCACAGCCCCGCGGGCTGTGGTTAATGAGCTGGGTGATTATGGAGCTGACATCTGGGATTTGAAAGGTGAAGGGCATGGATGGATGCCTGTGCCTCTCCAGGCTCTGCAGGCAGCTGTCTGCCTGCTCTCGGCATGCTCCGGGGCCACCCGGCCGATCCCACGGCGTCCCCGGGGTTTGGGGCCCTCCCTGCCTGTAGCTGCAGTGAGCGGAAGCCAGAGCTGTGGACGGGAGGTGGGACAGGAGGTTAAGCTGGAGCCCGTTGGGCACAGCTTCGTGGGAAGCCCCACCCGGGCTGCCACTTTGGGACGGCTCATAGTTTTTGCTCTTTCTATTTCTTCCAGTGACTTTTTCTTTTTGGCGTATTTCTTTCCTGGCCTCTTGCCTTTGCCTGTGTGAGTTGTGTTTGGGAGTGTGGGGAGAGAAGGAAAAACATAAAGGGTGGGTGGCTCCAGATCCGAAATTCTCTCCATGGAAGAAAGCATAAAAGCGATGCTCGTGCTGCAGAAGCTTTCTAGATCTGCACCACCATGGCCAGTGAGGCTTCCCTCCTGGGGAAGGTGGCACCGGCCCAGCCTCAGGTAGGAAGAGCGGACGAGCTTCCTGGTAGGCCTGCCGGCCGTGGGGGCTCAGCCTCTGTATTCCTGGGGGAGCATTCAGCCCTCTGCCATCCTGACCGGTTGCCCGGTCACCTGCTATTATTCCACTCCGATTCTGGCATCTGTGAACTCCCTGGAGCCATACTGCCCAGCTGGCTCTCCCTGCTGACCCCCTGCTTTGTAAGCGCACTCCTCCCTCCTGCTTGCAGCTCTGTCTCCGTGATCCAGCACGTGGCTCCAAGTCACCCACGTGCAGAAAAGCCAGTGATGGGGCCGAGGCAGTAACGTGACGAAACTCTTGTCTGCGCCTTCCCAGGAGATGGCTTTGCCAGGAGCAGGCTCAGGTCAGCCTCTGCCTATCCTCTGAGAGAACCGGACTGTCCACTCCAAGACCCCTGGAGAATATGTTGTTCCTCATTTTGCAGCAAGAGCAGGGCTCCCCAAGGTCAAACACTTGACGTTGGCAGAGCTGGACTACCACCTGGGTCCCCAGCTCCTGCCCTCATACTTCTCCTAGCATATTACAATGTCCCGCTGCTGCCTATTGTAAGAATCGGAGAGTTCTAGAAGCTCAAAACAGGAAGAGACCCCAGAGTCTCTTGTGAACGACTATACGTGGGATCCTAGGGACTGTTTGCCCCTGCCCCAGAGCGGTGGTATTGCTAGAATTGAACCACCATGGTACAGACATTGGTGAAAGGCAATAAAAATGTGGGGGGAAAACGCCGTCCTGAAAACAAAAGGTAGAGAGAGATGAATGACCTTAAATAATAGGGGAAAAGTAGGGGAAAAAAGAAAGTGAAAAAAGTAAGCGTAGTATGCTTGCATTTCTCCCTGAAAAGGCCTGAATATACAAGTGTGTATTCATATTCACTGATATCAAAGAGAGTGAATGGATGGATAAACCGTAAAACCAACAAAAGGAGTGTTTTCAGAGGCAAAAGGAGGAGAGAAGTAGAAGCTGGTTCCTTATTTTGCAGACTGGACTTTGGAACTGAGTAAATAGTTTCCAGCATTATAAATAAAAATTAAACTGAAATAAAAATAAACCTTGCTGCTGAGCCCAAGAGAGTATGCATGCTGCCTGAGCCAGCATATCCGGCCAGCGCCTTGGGCAGCCGTGTCCGTGAGCTGCAGGCTCCCGGACCCTCCAGCCTCCTCGGCATCTTGGACCGGGTGTCTAATAAACTTCTCAAACTCAGCGTATCCACGAGTGAGCTTCTGCCCTCCCCCCAGTCTCCCTGTCTCGGGTGACACAGCTCCATCCTTGCAGCGTCGGAGGCCACATACCTTGCAGACATCCCGGACTTCTCTCCTCCTCCTACCTACGTGTCATGCATTTGCAATTCCTGCCTGTCCTACCTTCAGAACCAATCTAGAATTCACCCACCTCCTACCATCTCTGCTCCTGCCCCTCTGGCCCAGGGCGTCATTGGCTCTCACCTGGATTATTCTTATAATCTCATTGGTCTCCCAAATTCTGCATTTTTAGGTGTCATTTCTTTGTTAAGAATCCTCCAGTAGATCCCCATTTCACATAGAGTAAGGACCGGAATCCTTCAGTGGTCTACAAGGACCCAGATGACCTGGTTCCCCTGACCTCTGACCTCATCCTCTACCACCCCCCTCACACTGCACACTCCAGCTACCCGTGACCCTCGGGGGGGCTTTGAGCATGGCAGCAAGGTCCTACCTCAGGGCCTTTGCATTTGCTGTCCCCACTGCCTGGATTGCTCCTCTCCCAGATATTTGCATGACCTCACCTCTTTGCCCAGTGGCACCATTTTGGTGAGCCCCGGCTTACCCACTCTATCTAAAGGTGCAACCTCTTGCATATAAGCTTCCATCACACCCCAGCACTCCCAGTCCTCCTCCCTGGCTTCATATTCTCCGTAGAACTTAACACCTTCTACTGCTCTGCATGATGCATTTCTTCCGTTTGTTATCTCTTTCTCTCCACCAGAAGATGAGCTCCACAAGAGCAGGGCTTTTTGTCAAATTGCTCCCAACCGTATCCCCAGCGCCTGGCGTATAGTAGATCCTCAGTAAATACTGAGTAAGGAAGACAAGGAGGTAGCCAGCCTGCCCTAGGTTGCTTACTCTGTCCCCTCGGGGCCTTTTAGCAGCTCCGTTAAAGTCCTGCCAGTTCTGGAGTACCTCCCCTCCTGTAGGTCTCCCTGCCGTGACCCAGAAATAAGTCTGTTGGACAAACCAAGAGAGACTAGCATCAGCGCCTAGATTTCAAGTGGAAAGAAATGCACTTTCCAGCATCCACTCTGGGCCCTTTGTTAGGAAGGCTCACGCCTGGATCACTGAGCAGCAGCTGGCAGACGGACAGTGGTGATGGACGTTAAGCCTCAGGCAAGACCCTAGGGGATGGGTCATGGTGGCCCATGTGCAGAGCCCTCTTGGGACGTGAAGTTCAGTTCAAGTCAAATCATCACAAACCAGGATCCTTGACGTGTCATTTAGGTGCTTCCTCTGCATGGCGCCGGGTCATTGTTGGGTCTTGAGTGTGTGGGGTGCTGGACGTACCTTCCTGACTCGACCTCCGGTGTCAGGTGAGGGCTGGGCACTCCCAGATGTTACCCACCCTATGTCCTCTTTACTCAGGTCATGCCAGTGTGGTAGGAAGACCGCTGGGCTGCGGGTCAGGGCCTGGGTAGACCATCCCTTTCCCTAAGTCAGTGCAGGAGCTCGATCAGGCCTCCTAATCTTTGGGGCTTCCTTTGATCCACTGGCCAAACAAAGGGAACTGAGTCACTGGTCTCTAACTAGGGGCGGGGAGCAGCTGTCCGGCTTTCCCTGGACAGTCCCAGTTTTAGCACATATCCAAACGCTCTTGAAAACCCTCATTTTTAGGCAAACCTGCGTCACCCGGTCTCTAAGGCTCCTCCCATGTCTGGGCATGTGACATTGAAATTCCTTGAATGTCATCACCAGGATAGTATTAATTACTACTCACCTTTCCCCAAACCAGTCAGATGGACATGATTCCTCCTGGCTTAGGAGCCTTTGAAATAGACCAGAGGGCCTTGTGGGGAGAGTTAGTACAGGCCAAAAGGGGTTATTAAAGGAAGCTAAGCTGTCTGGAGGGACAGGTCTAACCCTGAGCTGGATGCCAAGTGAGCACGCTCACTCACTTTGGCCTGTGACACCTTCAGAAGGGGCAGATTTTGGCTTGATGGGCCTGGGGCCTGTAGGCATGGGCACCCTGCGGTGACCCTGGCTCACCCCTCTTCGCTCTTTGGCCTGTGGAATAACTTTTCTGTCCCTCCTCGGTCTCTTCATCTTTGAAGAGTCACAAAAGAATCACCACCACTCATGGGAGATGGGGTGCATCCCTGCTGTGGGTGTTGCACCCATACAGAATGGGTGGCATTCCAAAATGGCGGCCTGGCAAAGAGCAGGCATTGGATTGGCCCCTGAAAGCTAAGAGGCCCATGGGGGTTGCTGCTCTATAAAGAGTTATGGTTCCAAAGTTCACAGATGCCTTTTGTTAATCCTTCTGTAAGGAACTGTGGGAGAGAGCCGTGATGATAATTGGAATATAAGCTCCCGCCTGCTCCCTCACCCGCCACCTCCTGTCCTGTCCCACATCTCAGATGTCTGCCCAGCCATCTCATGTGGCCCAGATTGCTTCCTGCTCATGTGCCACAAGTCCGACAGGCTTGCCCATTGTACTCAGTAAATTCTTAGAGAGCGTGTTCTGTTTTGAACGCTCTACGGTTATCAATGCACGTAGTACATCCACCCTTTGAGGTGGGTACCCTCCTATGCACATTTTACAAGTGAGGAAACGGAGACAGAGAGGTGATGTAATTTACCCAGGCCACACAGCAAGACAGAGGCAGGGCCGGGGCCTGAATTCAGGCAGGCTGCTGGAGGGTCCTCCCTAGGACAGCTCCCCTTTGTCTCTTAGCTCAGCCTCTCATGACCTCCCTCAACTTCCAGTGATCCAGCCGCTCCCCGGCTTGGTCGCTGCGGCCCTGTCCCTGATCCCATTCTGACTATCCAGCTTCTAGGCTTAGACAAGCCTTGCTCCAGCCAGAGCCAAGCCTCCTGCTCTTCCCCTACCATCAGCATGAGAGCCTCAAAAGCTGGCCCTGACCTAACTTTCCAGAATCCCTTCCCATCACGCCACCCCCACCGCCCATGTGCCCTGTGTCACAAGCAGCCAGACCACCAGCCCGGGTCTGAGCGTGCCCAGACCTTCCTGATCATCACCCTCATAGAAACCCCACCCTCGCTGCAAAGCGGCTCCTGAGACCATTTCTGCAAAGAGGTCTGCTGAGGCTCCAGCCTGCAGGGTCAAACTAGTTGTTCCTCTGTTTCCCCGTGGTACTTGTGGCAGGATGATGGGGAGCGAGAAGGGCTTTATAGCCACCGGTCAGGGAGTTGTGGCTACCCAGGTCATTGCCCTTGGCCTGCCTTGACTGTTCCTCTGTGTCCCCGGAGAACATAGAAGCTCTGGCTTCGGAAGGAGTGGGCCGCACTCCCTACACCTCTCTCCCTCGGTGGTCAGCTCGTTGGGATCCGGAGGCCGCCAAGAACAGCCCATTAAAAAATTACTAACAGGTTGTGGAAATATCACAATGTTCGAGCTTAACGAGTCTGTAGAAATCATTCTCTCGAGCCTCCTCTAGCCCCTCTGGCAGATCTGGAAAGATAGCCTGGGCTCTGCCCCGCTTCCCACCCTCTAGCTGTGTGACCTAGGCAAGTGACTTAACTTCTCTAGGTCTGTTTTGTCAGCTGTAAAATGAGGATAGTAACGTTGCCCTCTACCCCCGTGGGGTTGTGGGGATGATTGAATACGTTGGTTTGTGTTCTGACAACAGTGCCTTAGGCCTAGAAAGTACCACTCGAGTATCATTCCTTGTCATGGTTGTTGTTGCTGTTGTTATTACTATTAGAAAAGAGAAAGGGGCCCAGAGAGGTATTTTTGTTAGCCCAGGGGCACACAGCTGACAGCCCCAGAGCTGGAGTGCAACCTGGTGAAGCCCAACGGAACCCAGTGGCTGCTTTGCCCCCTCCCTTTCCTTTGTTGTATGTTTCCAGGAAGTGGGTTATCAGTGCATCTAAGGTGCCACCAGGAATGAGAATGTGACTCCCACCCAGGCCCACCCCACAGCTTTTTGGCCACAGGGCCTCCACCTGCCCCTCAACCACATCACGTCCCCTCCTGACCAAGGCCACGAATTAGAGGCCTTCCTTCGTTTTGCACCTGAAAAGAATGGCCTCACTGAGCTGTACTGAGAGGTTCTGTCCCTCTGTCCCCCTCCCCTCCTCCTCACCTGCCCTCAGGCCAAACTCACCCTTGAAGAGAACAGAGAGCCAGTGAATGCTGCTGGGACCAAAGCCCCTGAGGTCTGACGCCCAGGCCTCTGAAACAGCCTCCTAGTCCTCAATCTCAGAAACCATTTCCCACAGCCCCCCAGTGAGAACCTCATCATCCATTTCCAGTGGATCTTGACATTTCCTGTAGTGATCCCGCCCTCCAGGAATGAGCTCTGTACAAGGGCTCTAAACATGGAGATCCTTACCATCAACCTGGGGAGAGGTCCTAGGGACGGACGGCATTTGCCACAGGCCAGGTGACCGGGATAGATCCCCCGCTGGGGCGCATGTGAGACCAGTGGGGAGGAAGTTTCAGTGGGGCAGTGGATGGGTGTCAAGGATGAGGGAGACAGGCACCTTACAGCACAGGGCTCGGACCTCCCGTGGGTTTAAGACTTCCCCAGGGGCCAGCCAAAGAATCCAGACCCTTCTGAATACTCCACACAGGAACTGCAAACCTGAGGTCATGTGGAAGAGGCCAAGCTTGCCACGGAACCCTGTGGATGCAGAGGGGGCGTCTTCTGGGCTCAGACCTCCCAGCTTCACACCCAGTACCCGGAGTCCCAACTTGTCGCTGCTGCTGTTTCCTGAATGCAGCTACAGCAGCAGCGGTGGGGGCTCCCTATCCAGCCCTGGGGCAGGCACGGGGCCAAGGGAAGCTTATTTAACCATCAGACCTTAGGCAGTACCCCTTATCATCATTCCCCCATTTTACAAATGGGAAACTAAGGCAAAAGCCAATAAGAGCCTTCCCCGGGGAGAGCAGAGCTGGGAGGGGACAGGGCCCTGGTCTGAACACAGGCCTGGCGTCCAGAGTCCGGCTGCTACCTCCATGCCAGGGGTCTCTTTTCACCCAAACGGCAAAACTGCGCGGCGTGAGAGGCTGCCCATGGGTATGGAGTGAGTGCCCGGCTTAATGGAGGTGGGAGAAGCGTGCCCAAGACGCAGCCCCCACCAACCCATCATTCAGCAGCCCCGTGAGCCACTTTGGTGGTTTTGACCATTACGCAGCTTGAAATTATTTTTATTCTTAGCCAAATATTTAATTTTTACCCATAATGGACAGTTGGTTAAAGGCAGGAAGCATTAAAGAACACCGATATTAAAAGGCTGGCTCCTGAGGAACAAACGAGTGGTAACAATTCTGTACATTTGCCTCGGGTGCTCTGCCCAGATCCGGAGTCCCGTTATGTGGTCGGAGTCCCTGCGCGGCGGCTCCTGGAGCTGCAGAGACCCAGCTCGGCCAGCATCCGACTCTGTTCTTGGGGAGTCGAGACCGTCCATGCTCTCGCCCTTCTACCTGGGCAGAAGTGACTGCCAGTGAAAATTTCCTGAAACTTCTCGGGTCTCGCCATTTAGAGAAAAGCAAGACAATTACAAAAGCAAACTGGTTGGTTTGTATTTTAAAACAAACAAACATAAAATTCAAGAATTCCAAACAGTGGGGGCCATGAGATCAGTGTTTGCCTTTTGTTTCTTTTTCTGCCTTATATAGTCAAACGCTAGCCTACATGTTAATTTATATTTGCTGCCAAAGCACAATGTAATGGTAATACGTCATTTTGAGACTTCTTTGTAGAAAACCGTGCATTTGCTTCCATAACTCATTTACAAAAATTGAAGAAGGGCGTCATTTGCTAAGTGGGAGAAGGTCAGATTTTGCCGTTATTCATGGATGTTATTAAAAATCAAATTAAACCTGAACCTTATAATTTACTCAATAACATATCAATATAAAAACCATGTTTTAATTTTGTTTAATGTTTATTTATTTTTGAGAGAGAGAGACAGAGCATGAGCTGGGGAGGGGCAGAGAGAGAGGGAGACACAGAATCTGAAGCAGGCTCCGGGCTCTGAGCTGTCAGCGCAAAGCCCGACATGGGGCTCGAACCCACAAACTGTGAGATCGTGACGTGAGCTGAAGTCAGATACCTAACCGACTGAGCCACCCAGGCGCCCCAAACCATATTGTACATAGAATAACTTTTTTATCATATACCATGAGAAATGACAATATACGCTTTAAGCTCCTAAGGGTGTTTGCAAGATACTCGATCACCATGAGAGGAGCTCTCAAAGCTAAAATGCTGAGCAAGGCTGTGGCCAGCCCGCTAAACTGCCTCAGTTTCCACGGTGTAAAAATCAGAAGAATAAAAATACACCCTTTTTCCCTCATTGAGGGGCTGGGTCTCCTGGTGGGTGACATCCAGGCCTGCGTCGGGGATCAGAGTCTTGTTTTGGGAAGCTCGACCCTGCAAGTTTGTCCAAAAGGGCAAATAGACTTGTTTATGATGGTTCATGGGGTCCACCCAGGCCCATGTCCCCCTAGGATGTCGGAGTTTGGCTGCCCTTCGAGACTGTGCTCGGACGCTTGACTTCCATTAAGGACTTCCTATGGTTCTCAAGGACACCAATGCACAGCGAGCTCTGTGTTCACCTCCAGTGGGGCCATCCCTCTGGTGAGGCGTTTCTACCTGTGCTGGGTAGGCTTCTCTGTGGTCAATTTTTTTTGTTCCCTTCCGGGGTTTTTACATATGCAACTGACTTAAGAAAAATTGCCACCTTGTATTTGCTGAGTCTGATGTTTGTTCTGGAATGTCCTCTCCACTTCTCCCCTTCTAACCAAATCCTACCCGTTTTTAAAACTTTTATTTTGACGAAATTTCACATTCTGAAAAGTTGCAAGCATCGCACAAAGAATTTTCATATATTCTTCACTCAGACATTAACGTTTTACCACATTTGCTTTATTTTCCTCTCCCTCGTCTACTTTTTTTTCTGACCTGCTTGAGAGAAAATTGCCAAAATGATGCCTTTTTATTGCTGAACGCTTCACAGTGTGTTTTTTTGTGAAGACATTCCTCTCCATGGCCACAGTACAATGATAAAAATCAGGAAACTAACATAGACTGGATGCTATTATCCACAGCCCTTGCTTCTTTCTCAGCAGTGCTCCTAGATCCTGGCTCATATTCAGTTGTCACGTCTCTTTAGTTTCTTTTAATCTGGGGACAGTTCCCAAGTCTTTGTATTTCATGACATTTACTTTTTTTTTTAAAGAACGGCCGGTTATTTTTGTAGAAGGTTTCTCATTTGGGATTTCTCTGGTATTTCCTCAGGTTCCATGCACATGAGTGATGTTGTGTCCTCTCAGGGCATCGAATCAGGAGATTGGGGCCGTCCTGTTGTCCCATGACTCTCAGTGTTCACTTTGATTACTTGGTTAAAGGCAGTATCTGCCAAGTTTCTCCACTGTAAAGGCACAGAGTTTTCCCTTTGTAATTAAGAAGTAGCTTGTGGGGAGATACTTTGAGACTATGCCAATATTCTGTTTTTCCTCAAACTTTCACCCACTGGCCTCCAGTGATGATTCTTGCCTGAAACAATTATTATTATGACGTTTGCCAAATGATTTCCTAATTCCATCATTCCTTCTCATTTTACTCGTTGTCTTTCTGCTGTTGGGGACAGTCTCTGATTTTAAACTCACTACTCTAAGCCTCAAGATCCCTGCATTTGGGAGGTAGGGAGAGTAAGTCCTTGTCAGCTGTCTGAAGGTCCCCGTATATGTGCACCGAAAGCTGCCGGGCAGCACCCTGCTTTGAGTACCTTGTGCTCTGAAACATTCTAGCCCAAGAACCCATCTGCTGGGCAGGTGGGTCCCCACACGGCTGGGCAGGGGTTGAGGTCAGTGATATGCGTGAAGCTGTTGAGTGGCACTCCCTCTGCTCTAACATCTGGCCATGGACTTGTCAGTTCCTCCAACCCTGGCTGAAAAATGGGGCCAGAGGGAGGCCCTACTCCAGCTAACTCCATTTCACATTCCCTCTCCTTCCAGGATGGAAAAACAGCCCTTCAGGGACGGAGCAGACCTGTCAGTAATGAATTGTGAGGGAGGAGGATGTCCCGGGAGGCTGGCCGTTATGCGCGGCTGATGGAGTGAGGTGGGCAGGCAGCCGGTAGTGTTTCCTGGGGAACCCAGAAGCTCAGGGATGCTCTGTAACCGTAAAGCCAAACCTGCTCGGGCACTGCCCTGGGCGGCTCTGCTTCCCATAATCGAACCGTCTTCCGTCACCTTCCCCCGCGCCTGCAGGGCTAGCCGAGAAGGCCTGCCGTACCCTCCCAGGGCTGGCTGAGGCAGAGGGAGAGCGGGCAAGGTTTATCATCCAGCCCTGAGATCATTACCTTCAGCTCCGCCTCTCTCCTGTTTTCCAGTCACGGGGTCCACTTGATTGATAAGACAACTGAGGGACAGAGAAGTTAGGCAACGTGTCTGAGACCACCTGGCTAGATGTGGGCCAAATCGGGGTATACCCGGTGTGTCCTCTTCCCAGGTTGTCACAGCATCATGCTGCCTCTCCAAGTGAGGACTGCTGGGATGACTGCTGAGACCCAGGAGGGCTTCCTGGAGGAGGTGCTAATTGCAGAAATGGCAGGTTCAGGAGAGGAGGTCTCCATAGCTGTTGGTCAGCAATTGGATGCCTCTTGTGACAGGGAGCTCACTACATTCCCAGGCACCCCCCCCCCCCCCCCCCCCCCCCGTTATTGTGAGGCAGCTCTCCCTGTGAGGAAGTTTCTTCATTATGGGCACTCAGGCTGTGTCTCTGGGCTTTCTTCCCCATGGTTCAGAAGGGCTCGGCAGTTGGTCACACCAGGGATTTAAAAACTCTCAGGAGACTTTCTCTTCCTCCTCCTTCCCGTGTCCTACCCGCTGCAGTTTGAGGGCTGTTCCACGGCCCTCGTGGAGATGGTGAGATGGCCATGAAATAGGGCTAGTTCCCAAATGTGCTCTGAAGTCAGCGTGTGGGGTAAGCGAGGCCATGTGGGACCAGCTGTGGTGGCCCGGCATTAGCCTGGGAGTGAAAGAAGTCACTGGAGGTGGCCCCCATGCCTGTGGGGACCCCTTGGGCAGTGCTTCTCTTAGGATGACAGTGTATTTCATAGTGAAGAAATCCATCCTGAGAAACCACGTCCGGATTGTAGCCCTTAGGGGCCAGATTTGGAGCACAAGCCAGGAGCTGGATGTGCTGGGGGTTCCTCCTTGATTCTTAGCACTTGAAACAGCCTATTTCCTCCAAACCTCAGCTCTCCCACTTGTACTGTGGGTGTGCTGATGTTCCTCACTCCTGAGCGTCTGATGGATTCATGCTAATTGGAAAATCCACAACATATTGTTGTTACAAGCAGACGCTAATATAACACCACAGCTCCTTCAAACTCCCAGGAACCTCAGAGATGGATAATCTGTTTGTCCCCATCTTAAGAAGGAAGAAGCTAAGGCCCAGGGAGGTTAAAGAACTTGCCCAGCATTGCACAGCCGGAAGTACAGAGCCAGGATCTGAGCTCTGGGGGGCTGGCTCCTACGTCCACACTTGGAGCTCCGACAATATGTTGCCTCTTGGAAAAGTCTGTGTCGAGCACCTTCTTATTCCGGGCAGCCAAGGGCTGTGGTGGAAGGTATACAGTGCAAATTCATACCCGTCGCTGGGCCTCCTCGGCTCTTTAGGAAAAGCGAGCGAGAGTCTCAAGCCTCCAGAGAGGTGGCATCAGCCAGGCTTGGCTTCCCCGCATTGATTCACATGATTGGGTCAGTGTAGCCACAGGGAGTTAGGGCTGGAAAAGGGAACATCCCAGCTGACACTTAACCGGCTTCCGTGGCTGATGTCTGCCCGCCTCTGAGTGAGCACCCAGAATGGACACGTGGCACAGGGGATGCCCGGACTCGCCAGCAGGCTGCACTGAGGGTCCACGGGCGGACCTGAGAGACGGCAGGGGCTCGGCTGGGCAGGAGAGAAGAGCGAGGGCCACCTTCTGGAAACACTCTGCCGGGACAGCCGCATGCTCTTCCCATGACATCACACTGCCTAAGAACGTGTGAGGCCAAGGATTCTTGGAATGCCTGATTCACCCTGGAGCAAAAATAATACCTTGTATTTATAATGTGCCTTTGTTCCCCAGATGCTCTCTTGGCCTTGATTGTATTCTAATTTCTGACCAGCCTTGTGACCCCAGGCAGGAATGCAGGCAAGGTGGGGAACTCACCTAAGGGAACACCTCGAGTGGGGTGCTGGTATTCCCATTCTACAGATGGGAATACTGAGATCTGAGGAGTCTGCCCATGTGCCAAAGGTGACCGAGAGGTTGGCCACAAGCCCTGGATTACCAGGGTTGTTGGGAGGGGCACCTGAGAAATGCCTGGGCAGCTGAGCAAGACCCGGGGTCTGCCGCTTATACCCCAAAGAAGACCACTCCTCCACGGCCTTCTGTGCTGCCCCAAGATGGAGGAAGGTGGCCAGAGCCTGCAGCTCCTGCTTCCCTCCCCCAGGGTTCAGCAGCGAAGCCAGAGGGCCACCCCGAAAACGCAACCTCCCAGCCACGGGAACTAGCAGACTGTGGGGAAAGGATTGTTCCCAGCACAGATGGAAACCCGAGGGCCACACGTGGCTTCTGTGGTTTTCCCCAGACACGGCGGAGCCAAGGCTGGAAGCCGGATTTCCAAACCTCGACTTGGGGCTCAGTCCAGAGCCCTCCCAGGCTTTCCCCTCTCACGGGCCTCAGCTTCCCTGTTCCTCGTGGCCTCCGGCTCAGCCTTTGGCCTTTGCTTCTGCATATCTAGCCCTGCTTCCGCCACACGCTGCCAGCCCGCAGTCCCTGCCCCCACTGGCTTTGGCCAAGGCCTGGGATCCTCTGGATTTGGATTTGGATTTCAGTGGCTCAGCAGTGGTGCAGGCTGCCCCGGGCCCTTAGGACCCCGCAACGGGCCTCAAGTCCATGAGGCAGGAGGGCGTAGTGGTTGAGGGTACACATTCTGA
This sequence comes from Panthera onca, assembly GCF_046562875.1. Lineage (NCBI taxonomy): Eukaryota > Metazoa > Chordata > Mammalia > Carnivora > Felidae > Panthera > Panthera onca. Next base: position 67,756,677 of record NC_138350.1, read on the forward strand.
GGTCAAACTACCTAAATTCAAACTCAGGCTCTGCCTCTTGCAAGCTGTGTGGCCTCAGACAAGTACTTACCTTCTCTGTGGCTCATGACCTCTCTGTAAAATGAGGCTGGCAATAGTCCCTCCCTCTTAGGGTTAAGTGAAAGTCATGCCTGGCACAAGGTCAGTGCTTCATACATGTTACCTTGTGTTTATTACTTTTACTCTATGTTCTCAATTATCTCAGTTCCTGTTCCATCCTTCAGGGCTGCTCTGGGCAGGGCTCAGAAGGGCTGCACTGGGTTTAATGAATATTCTGCCGGGGTCAGCTTGAAACTCTTAGTAGTTTTTGAACAAGAGGCCCACATTTTCATTCTGCACTTGGTCCCACCAGTTATGAGGTCTGTCCTGCCTCTAGGACCAGAGTGTCAGGGACCCCTGTGCTACTCTGTGCTTCCTTTCCTTCATAACTCTTGTCCCTGGTTGTAGCCAGTTACCTTATTTCTGTAATTAATGGATTAGTGTCTGTCTCTCCAAATGGATCCTAAGTTGCATGAGGGCATAGCCCTGTGCCAGGGTCATCGCTGTGTCCCCAGGGCCTGGCACATTGTGGGGCTCACTGGAGGCATGCATGAATCAATGCCCAGCATCCCCCCCACCCCCACCGCCCCCATTTCCCAAGGGAGATTTGGAGAGGGTCTGCCCCATCCTGAGGAAGTGGTTGCTCTTAAGGCCATACAAGAAGAACGCACAAGGCCATTCAGTGGCGTGGATGAGGGTATCAGGCTGTAATCACATTAGGAGTCTGAAGAGGGGGCCTCTGGGGAGCTGAAGAAGGCTGTTTGGAGCCCAGATGGGATTAGGAAAGGCGTTGAGATACTCCTGAGGGACAGTTGAACAGCTTTGGTCAATCCACAGCCCCTGCTCCCCTCAGAATGTTCCAGGAGCTCTGTGGCCTTGGGCAAGCCCACTGACACCTCCGATTAACCTCCAGGCAGAGCGGAATCTCAGGACATGTTTAATTAATGAAGCAATACATGAATCAGCCTTGCCTCTCATCAGTCGTTTGTACGTGCGCCCTGTTAACTGGAAAAGTCTTTCCTCTGCCTTCAGGGCACAGAGGTACCATTCAGATTAGCCCCTCTCCTTTCTACTCCAGAGCATTCCCTTGGCCAGGTAAACCTTTGGATTCCAAAGCTTTTCGATCCGTGCAGTGAAATACCGAACTTCTTACACGAACCTCGGCCTCAGCCAGCAGAGACCTCAGTCTTGGATTGTTTTCTACCCGGCCCTGAGCACAGGGAGAGCCCCACAGGCTGTTGGAGCAGGAGAGCCAAAAACTCTCCTGGCCGTCCAAGGCCACGGGGGGTGTTCCTGAAGCGTGCGGGCACTCCCCTCCAGGGACTGTCCGGGGAGCCCAATGTGGGGAGCAGGCCTGGTGCTCAGCGAGCCAGCCGGTAATGCGCTGCTCTCATTGCCATGATGGGAATGGCGGCCTGGCAATTACAGGGACATCAGGTGGGGCAGTTCCCCGGCTATCCAGACAGCAAGAAGACCTCAGATGAGTAACCGTAACATCCGGCCGGCCATGTAGCGTTTCAGGCAGGACCTTAGAGTAGAGACACAGATCAGAGTTCCGGTACAGGCTTTGTCACTAACTAGCTGGACAGCCCGAGGGCAAAAGGCAACCTCTCTGAACCTTGGCTTTCTCATCTGTGAAAGCATCGCGCTGTCACTCTGTAATCCTCACAGCCGCCCCTGAGGGTGGCGGCTGACACGGCTGGGAACGGACACAGAGCCACACAGCCGCGAGTGACCCAGCCAGGCTCTGAGCTGGCTGCAGTCTCCCAGATATGCCTGCCGAGGAGGGTCCTGCAGAACAGACCCGGCAGATTTACATCATCTCATCCAGCCCCTTGGGCGCGGTAGGTGCTCAGTTAATAGAGGCCACCGTGATGCTGGTCCCTTTGCTAAGCCAGTGGCGTTTCCCTCCGTTGGCTCCCTGAAGAGGGAAGTAAGTTCCCCTACAGTTTTCCTTAGGAGGCATCCCAGTCTTTTGCAAACGGGGGTGGGCGTGTGTGTGTGTGTGTGTGTGTGTGTGTGTGGCCATGACCTTGATTTCCAGGCCCCACATGCCTGCGCTAAGCCAAGCGGCCCCAGAGCTGCAGAGAACCCCTGTGCCTGCGCCTGTCGGCCTCACCTCCGCTCTCGTGTTGCCCCTGTGGCTGGGGCGCGGAAGGTGGGACCCCGGACAGGGCGTGTGTAGGTGGGCAGGAATGGGGGCGCCTAAGCAAGTAATAAGCAGTCATCACTTTTCCTGAAGGCAAGAAATATGAGCCCATGCATAGTTTTAAAACCACTTGCCCTAGGAATTTTGCTTTCAGAAATTTTTAAGCAGACCTACAAATTATGTGGTAAAGTGTCCGACATGGAGAGAACCATAATAAGTCAGTGGCCCTCGGAATATCTAGTTGGGAACAATTATGAAATAAAAAATGAACAGAGAGACGTTTGTCTGCATTTGGACTGCTGCTAGAATCATTCTTTAAAACAAAATCTGAAGTCTTTCTCCCTACACCCACCTCCGAAAATGCAGCTGTGGTGTGGAGAACTTTTTTTATTTTTGTGTTTTTGTTTTTTTTTTTTTTTAATAAAAGAGTACAGTCTTAAGAGTGAAACAAGACGTCTGATTTCAGAACCCCAAGAAGGAAGAATAAACTAAATGAGTGGTGGAAGAAGCATCCTGATAATTTCCATTCTCCAAAAAAAAAAAAAAAAAAAAAGGCATTATTTCCCAGCAGCAGGTGTTACCAGTAACACAAATGGAATATTAATCTTCTCTCCTAAGCCATTCCTCTCCCCACTACCACAACCACCGGAGAAAACTTGCCCAGAGACATTAGAACATAACAAGCAGAGAGGGAGGTGGATTTTTGCCCCTTTTTTCGCTTGCAGAACAAAAAAAAAAAAAAATGCATGTCTCCTGTGTTTCCAAAACCTGGATCCACACGTCCGTGTATCCGGGACCAAATACTTCCCTGCCTGGCCCCTAGGAGCCAAAGGAGCTCATCCCCAGCCAGGCCAAACCTAAACCCACAGGTTTTGGGGTGAGCAGTGAGCTGGCCCCTACAGGAAGGTATCGACGAAACCCAGGGCCAACAAACACAGAAGAGAGAGGAGCTGGTTTGGGCCAGCCCAGCCAGCAACCGCTGACAAATATTTGTGAATGGCCAGAGCAGGGAAGCTTGGGTCTCCATTGTTGAGGGCCAAGGCCCAGCCCCTAGTCTTTTCCAGTGGTGAGGGCTCTCTCAGCCCTTTCCCAGGCCAAGGACGTGGGCCTCACGTGGCCATCGCCACAGCAGATATCAGCGATAACTCGGCCCTTCTCTCCTTTGCTGGATCTTAGGGCAAAGGGGACGGACAGGAGGTGGGCAATGGGTGCTGGGCTAGCTGTCAGGCTGGGCACACTCCTGAGGGTGTGGGGAATTTCGCCTCCCTGAGCCTCAGTTGGCTGATCTGTAAAATGGGAAGAGAGCCTCTCGACCAGCCTGCACACAGACACTGGTCCCAGCAGTCGGTGGCCCCGAGAACTAATGGGAGCCTTGAACAGGAAGGAGGAAAAAAAGAAACAAAAAGCCTTCATGCCCATTGCCTCCAATGGCATCTGGCCTCTTTCTTGCCCTCCACACCCCCCAGGGGCCCCCAGCCAATCTCCTTTGCCATCCAACCCCATATCAGCAGCCTTCTTTCTTTTGACTCCATTGGTCTTGCCTGCCCAGTAGGAGGGGCCCCTTACAGGTGGACTCCCAGGCCTCCCCTCCTGTCCACAGACAGCACTCTCTGTGCAAAGGAGCTGCTACCCAGGCAGAGCGAGTCTGAGAACACCCACTAAATGCCCGACAACCTGGATATTCTTGGTCACTGCTCTGCTGGCAGAGCTGGCTCCAAGGAGTGGCAAACTAAAATGACTTGGAATTCCAGGCCCCCCAAAATTTCCGGCAAGAACAGGAGAGTCTCAGCAAGACCTGGCTAATTTCTTTCTGAGCCCTTGACCACCAGCCATGTAAAAATTAGCTCCTTTCTCCTCCAGGTGGAGGATTTGATTTGATTTGTTTTGTTTTGATTTGATTTGATGTGTTTTGTTTTGTTTGGGGCCGGGGGGTGGGAGGGGGGGTAAGGAGGATGTTGGGCAGAGAGAGGGAGATCCCTGATAATGGCAAGTAGGAAGCCAGACAGTTTCAAGACAGATGCTGGGAAGGACTTGGTCAACCATCCTTTGGGGGCATTCCTTGGGCCATAGCTGCAGGCACCACAATTTTTCTAAATAAGGATGGGAAAAGTCGTGAGAATCAAGCATTATCTGCCAGGGAATTTCCAAGGTTCTTCTCTGGGCTTAAAAATTACTCATACTCAGAGAACAAAGAGGGTAGAAGGAGAAAGGGTGAATTCTTTGCAAGTAATTGAAAAATAAAAGTAGGGGGGATTCACAAAATGTCACAGGCGTGTGGGTCCCTGAGGAGTTGGGAGGGCCTTGGAATTTCTCCCAGTGGCTCTCCCAGTGTAGGTCAGTCCGTGAGTCTCAGGTGAGGGCCGCGGGCTTCTGAGCTGACTTGTGTCTCAGGCATCTGGATTTAGGTCTGGGCAGTCTGAAGGCCAATGGGTGATCCCTGGGAAGAACTGACTCAGTGACTCACTTTGCGGATGGGGCCCCACGCTTCCCTGGGCACCTGTGCTCTCTACCCCTGCTCTGCTGTGAATGCAAACTGACAGTCTTCCAGGACTTAAGGCACTGGTCCATTGATGATTACTGTTTTTTAGAATGAGTCCGTTCTGGAGAGGGGGCACCTGGGTGGCCCAGCCAGTTAAGCGGCAGACTTCGGCTCAGGTCATGATCTTGCAGTCCCGTCGGATGGAGCCCTGCACTGGGCTCTGTGCTGACAGTGCAAAGCCTGCTTGGGATTCTCTGTCTCCCCCTTCTCTCAGCCCCTCCTCCACTCACGCTTTCTCCCTCTCTCAAAATAAATAAATAAACTTTAGAAAAATTAAAATTAGGGGTGCCTGGGTGGCTCACTTGGTTGAGCGTCTGACTTCGGCTCAGGTCGTGATCTCACCGTTCTTGGGTTCAAGCTCCGCATCGGGCTCTGTGCTGACAGCTCAGAGCCTGGAGCCCGCTTAGGATTCTGTATCTCCCTTCTCTCTGCCCCTCCCCTGCTTGCTCTCCGTCTCTCAAAAACGAAAAAACATTTTAAAAAGTTTTTTAATTGAAATTAAAGAAAAGAAATGAAAAATTAAAACAAACAAAAAAAAAAAGAATGAGGCCATTGGGGAGTAAAACTAGAGGCTTAGGTGTGCTGGTAGAGGTGAGGGGTGTTAGAGGAGAAGCCTTTTGCACCCACGTATCGGGGCAGCACGGCTTTTTGTACCCAGTATGTACTTCAGACCCAGTGATGAAAAATACCAGGCAGGCCTCATGAGAAGGGCCCAGGGCACACCCGGTCAGCCAGCCTCAATTCAATGTACCAGGCTTCTACAGATGTTTCTACAATGACTCTTAAATTATTAAAATAAATACACACAACTAGAACCCCTGAACATCCTATATAAAAATGGACATAAGAGGACTCCAGAAGGTGGAAAGCAGGCAGACTGGCTGGGCACCATGGCACTCGGGCCACGACACGGTGGTAACTTACCAGAGTTTTCTTCCTGGCCTCACAGATCCCAGACTTGGAGGTAAAGAAGTTGGCAACCCAGAAATGCCAGTAGGCCCAGGCAGACCGGAAATCCCCAACAAAAGCCTGCCCATCTCGCCAAAGGACCAGGAAAGGGGCAACCTTACAAGGCAGGAAACTCCTGGACAGTAATGCTCTACTCTAGGCAAACCTCCCAGGAAAAATGTGGGCTCCAGCCTGACCCACACAAGCAGAGGTCAGTGGGCCTGACCCACACGAGCACAGTCACCAGGCTGAGGAGGCGCCCAAATCCTCCACCAGGGTGGGGTCAGAGAGGCCGAGTGAGGAGTTAGGACTCGTCCCTGTGGGGCACTGAGCACCCCTTCCTCTGTGTCAGTGGGGGCCACATGGGGGCCTTGAGTCCCACCCCCATCCACCAGGTACAAGGCTCCACGCCCACCCTCCACCATGGTGTCAGTGGAGGCCACGTGTAGAGTAGCAATACTCACCCTTCCCCTCCCCACCAGGGAGGCATCGGTGTGAGGGGCCCGAACTCCCAACCCCGCACCGCAGTAAAGCGGGCCTCCCTTGGGGTGTCACAGAAGGCCCAGTAGGGAACCCGACCTGTACTCCCCACTCGGTAGTAACAGGGCACGGCAACCCTTTCCACTATTGGAAGCAAGGTCAGAGGAAGCCAGCTAAAACAGTTCTCCATGAGCCCAGAGGCTCGTAACACAATACTGAAGATGTCCAGGTTTCAACCGGAAATCTCAGAAAGATCTCAACTGAGTAAAGAAAGACAATAAGACACCAATACCAAGATGACAGAAGTGTTAGAATTCTCTGACAAAAGATTTTAAAGCAGCCAGCATGAAAATGCTTCAAAAGAACGTGCTTGAAACAAATGAAAAATCACGTCTTGGCAAAGAAATAGAAGCTATAACAAAGAACCAAACGAAACGTAATAGTTAAATTAAAAACTCAATGCGTGGGTTCAACAGCAGAATGGAGGGACAAGGGAAAGAACCAGTGTACTGGAAGATAGAATAAAAATGATCCATGGGGCGCCTGGGTGGCTCAATCGGTTAAGCATCCGACTTCAGCTCAGGTCATGATCTCACAGTTCATGGGTTTGAGCCCCGCATCAGGCTCTGGGCTGACAGCTCAGAGCCTGGAGCCTGCTTCAGATTCTGTGTGTGTCTCTCTCTCTGCCCCTCTCCTGCTTGCTCTCTCTCTCTCTCTCTCTCTCTCTCTCAAAAATAAACATTTAAAAATTAAAAAAAAAAAAAAAAAAGATCTAATCTGAGCCACACAGAGAAAATAGACCAAAAAAAAAGTGAACTGAGCTTCTGGGACCTGGGGGTCCATAACAGCAAATCTAACATACATGTTCTCAGACTCTGTAATGTAGAGCAGAGAAAAAATGGGCCTGGAAAATTATCCACAGACGTAATGACTGAGAACAGTTTGTGTGTTGCTGGTGGGAGTGTAAAGTGATACAATCTCTCTGGAAAATAGTTCAATAGTTCTCTCTCTCTCTCTTTTTTTTTTTTTTTTTTTGTAATGTTTATTTATTTTTGAGAGAGAGAGAGAGAGAGAGAGAGAGAGAGACAGCTTGAGTGGGGGAGGGGCAGAGAGAGAGGGAGACACAGAATCTGAAGCAGGCTCCAGGCTCCGAGCTGTCAGCACAGAGCCCGACGCGGGGCTCGAACTCACAGACCTCAAAATCATGACCTGAGCCAAAGTCGGACATTTAGCCGACTGAGCCACCCAGGCACCCCTCAGTAGTTCTCTTTTTAAACCAAGTAGCTACCATACGACCTAGTAATGGCACCCCCAGGCACTTACCCCAGAGAAATGAAAACTTAACAAAAATCTGTGCACAAATGTCCATAGAAGCTTTGTGCACTGTAGCCAATAACTAGAACCCAGCCAGATGCCTTCTAGCGAGTACATGGTTAAACTCGCTAATACATCCACACTGTGGAACACTACTCAGCAGTAAGAAGGAACAAACTATGGATACGTGCAACGCCCTGGATGAATCTCCAGGGAATGATGCTGAGTGGAAAAAGCCAATCCCACTGGGTTACATACTGTAACGTATGTAACATTACCACCAAGTGGAATTAACAAGGTGCAGCAATTTACATGTACTAGAGGCTCTTGTAACAGATTGTAAATTATTCCATTTATATAACATTTTTGAGATGACAAATTGTAGAAATGAAGACTAGATTACTTATTGCTAGGGGCTCAAGAGGAGGTTGTGGAAGGGAAGTAGGTGTGGCTATAAAAGGGCAACAGGAAGGCATCCTTGCAGTGATGGGAATGTTCTGTATCTTGACTGTATCAATGTCAAAATCCTGATTGTGATCTTGTACCAGAGTTCTGCAAGATGTTACCATGGGAGGAAACTGGGTAGAAGATGCAAAAGATCTCTCTGTATTGTTTCTTACGAGTGCACGCGAATCTGTAATTATCTCACAGTAAAAAGTTTAGAAAAATAAATTCATGTTCTTTTAGAAAACACAAGTAAAAAAGAAAAATCCTCATCCCATCCCCCACAGTTAACCACTGTTAGCATTTTGATGTGTTTCCTTCCTGATTTTTCTGTGTTTTTTTTTTAAGTTTTTTAAAATTTATTTATTTTGAGAGAGGGAGAGTGTGCAAGAGGGAGAAAGAGAGCGCGGGGGTGGGACAGAGAGAGAAGGAGAGAGAGAATCCCAAGCAGGCTCCGTGGTGCCAACTCAGAGCCCAATGCAGGGATTGATCCCACACAGAACTGTGAGATCACAACCTGAGCCGAAGTCAAGAGTTGGACACTTAACTGCCCGAGCCACCCAGCCGCCTTTCCTTCCAGATTTTTCTGTGCATACAAATATTTGCCTTAAAAAGTAGCACCATGCTACACATAGGACAACACATGCTTTCTTCCATCAACCAGAGTGAAGTCTTAACACCAGGTTCTTAACATTCCACATTGTTTCTCACTGTTAAACACTGCCACGATGCACAAATTGTGCCTACATCCCTGTGCAAGGCTTTTGATTATTTCCTTTCTATAAATTGCCACCAAGTGGAATTAACAAGGTGCAGCAATTTACATGTACTAGAGGCTCTTGTAACAGATCGTCAAACATCCCCCCCCACCAGAAACACCCTCATTTCTACTTCTAACATGCAATGTGTTGTCTTTACCATTTGTGTGGAAACAAAACACTATACACCTGTCTCCCACTTAATAACTTTAATTCCCCTTGAAAACCCTGCCAGGAGGGAAAGCTTTTCAATGGAAAAAAAAATTGTTTTCGTTAATTTTAATGGAAAAATGATATGTTTAACCTCAGTCCAAGATGCCTCCAGATTTTCACAGGTACGAAATTATCAAGTGAACATTGAAACTGAGTTTATATAAGTAATAATAGTTTCAAAGTAAATCAGTGCCTTTTTTGGGTTCATGAAATTCAGTGCCGTGAAGGTCCGCTGTCCCCACCAAAGGGACAGGTCGCAGTTCTCCAGCTGCACATCCCATAAAGTCAGGGCGTGGAAAACACTGTGGGGTGAGTGCAAGAGTGCTTCCAGAGATGGATCAAAATGTTTGGGGTTCACCTCCTGTGCACACCCCAGATTTGTTCCATTGTCATGTTCTCTGGCTTAGAAAATAGTGTGTCCGGTAAATCGGTGAGTCAAATGTCGCTTTTGGGTTAGTCAGCTCGGGCCCCCGTGACAAAATACCACAGACAGGGCAGCTCAACAACAGAATCTTTTTTTCTGAGAGCCCTAGAATCTGGAAGTCCAAGACTGAGGTGTCTTCTTGGTTTGTTTCTTCTGGGGCCTCTCCTCTTGCAGATGTCTGTCTTGCTGTATCTTCACACGGTCTTTCTTCTGTGTCTACGTCCCTGGTGTCTCTCTACATGTCTAGATTTCCTCTTATTATAAGGACACCAGTCCCATTGGATTGAGGCCCACCCTAACGGCCTAATGGATTAACTTAATCCCCTCTTTCAAGGCCCCTATCTTTAAATACAGTCACATTCTTGGGTACTAGGGGTTGAGTATTCAACATGTGAATTGAAGGGGCGGGGACACACCGTTGAGTGCATAACAGTTTCTTATTGCATATTTTGTTTGTGGGCTTGGGGGTGAAAATGTCAATGTACCCCCCCCACACACACACACGCACACAAAATTGTTGAACAAATGATACAACTTCACAAGAGCCATGATGGTAAAAATTGATTCACAGGATAGCTGTCACCAGATACAGGAATGTGCGTGGACCGCATTGGGAGGAGTCCCAAAATGGTAACAGGTGCATCAAGAGCACAAGCTGGGTGGCTGGGGTCAGAGTCAGGAGGATTCACGATCTGCTCTGACGCATCGTGTGACTTTGGCTCCCCACGCGTGTGCTGATGTGTATTCTAATAAGGGCAGAAAATACGACTCGAACTCAGGGACTGACTTGACTCCTCTGTAATCGCAGGCCCCCCCGTCTGTCTCGTGCTGTGCTGTGTCCACAGGCCCTGCCGCGGAGTCGGGCACAGAGGAGGTGTCCAGTAAGGGGGTAGACAGAACGAATACATGAACAGCTCCGTGAACTGCTCGCCCAGCGTTTGGACACAGGGACCCTGAACAATCCTCCCAGTGACCCTCTCTGTCTTTCCTCTTCGGTTTGCAGACGGCAGCAGAGGCCTCCGGGAGGGAACAAGCCCCAACAGCATGGTGACCACCAGCCGGTCAGTGCCAAACACAACAGGGACCACCAGAAATCCTACCAGGGGGGCTCGGTGCCTCACCCCTCAGGGAGGCCCACTCATCACGGCTACAGCCAGAACCGGCGCTGGCACCACAGCAACATGAAGCACCCGCCAGGCGACAAGGGGGAGGCAGGCGCCCACCGCAATGCCAAAGAGACCGTGACCGTGGAGAGCCCCAAACTTGAGGATGCCCTGGGGGACACCGGGCACGGCGGCCTCGAGCCCCCCCGCAGCCCTGATGCCCCAGCCTCAGTGGCTTCCGAGAGGCTGCCCCCACTGCAGCCGGGGGGTCCAGAGGCCGAGACAAAGCGTAAAGACAGTATTATTCCCGAGCGCATCGGGGAGCGGCCCAAAATTACCCTGCTCCAGTCTTCCAAAGACAGGCTGCGGCGAAGGCTGAAAGAAAAGGTACCGGTAAATGAATTTTCGTTGTTCTCTTGTACCAGGGAAGACATCGTGAGGTAGGCACTTTGGTAGGCGGGCTCGGGTTTGAGGCGGCCACCACTGCCTCGGGGACTGCTGGCCACCGGAGGACTGGCCCGTACGTGAACCCCCTCCGGCACATTCTGGCTCCTCACCTTCTGGTCCCCCAAGAGGCCGAGGTGGGCATTGGGCACCAGCCCGCAGCCTGGGAGGGAAGGGGAGGAAGAAGCATGTACCTGAGGGGGATGGGAAGCGTGCAGGGAAGGCTTGGTTCTTCCCTCCAGCATTTTCTGGGGTCCAACACTGCCCTGACAGTGCTAAAGGGCATTTGGGAAAGACTGGGAGCTTGTACGATAAGGACGGATGCTTCCCCCCAAGGTAAGCGCCAGCCAGTTGTGGTCCCCGCCAGGGTCGAGAGCAAAGGTGAGTTGGGCAGAGTGCGAGCGGGTCTCGATTTTGCCATTCTCCTCCTTGATCCGCCAGCGGCCCAGGAGGCGTCTAAGGGACAAAACTGAAGGAGGCCCTCAACCCCAGCCTCATACGGGTGCAGACGCTGCTCCGACACCAGCCCTGAGAGGAAGGGCCTTCGTAACTGTTGCCCCCACCCCCACCAGCCTCTCTTTCTTCACTGTATCCTGACCGTGGCCCCCAGAGCCTGGTTCGCTGATTCAAGGGGACGTGTCCCTGAGCCTCTAGCAAAGGGATAAGGCTATGTCAACGGCAGCATCGTGTCCACTGTGCTCACCCTGGCCCCCCTTCCCTGCCAGGGATGCAGGAAAGGTCACCTTGGAGAGGAACTGCTCCTGAGAAAGGCCGGTTGGCCCCCAGCCCTCCCCACAGAGTCCTCATTGTGGGGCTTCTGTGGAGCTCGAAGCTCTGGGCTTCTCTCTGGCCTCTCACTGCTGCTTTCTTTCCTCCCCCTTTTGCCTGAAAGGCCAAGCCCAGGTCCACACTCGGGCAGGACAAGGCAGGTCAGACCCCTTCCCCAGCCAATGCCTGAAGCTGTACCTGTGTCCTTCACAGCCCTGAGCTCCCGCCCCGCTGCCCCCGGTGGGGGAAGCAGCTGTGAGGTCCAGAGGGAGAGCCTCCCTCATTTCCTTCCTTCTCAAAGTGGGAGCCTGGAGACCAGGCCGGTGGCATGTAGTGACCAGCGTGGTGACAGTGCGTAGGGTCCTCCTAAAGACCCGCTGAGACACATTCCTCAAAGCCTGGCCACAGAGAGGGGATTACTCACTAAATTCCCTCCAGTCCTACTAAATGTAGCTGGTGCTTTAGGGTCCAGCAAACCACCTGCTGCTCCTCGCTCTGCCTTTGACTGGCTGGGTGACCTTGGACAAGTCCCCTAACCTCTCTGAGCCCCAGTTGACTCATCTGTAAAATGAGAGCGATACCGCACGCCTTGCAGACAGGCTATGGAGATTAAGTGCCATGGCATGCGTAAAGACCTCCTGGGTGGTTCTTATTTTATATACTGCCCGGGGGCCCAGATGGTGGGGCAGTGGGGTGGATAAGGAAGGGATTAGAACGGGTAAGATAGGTCCATAGCACCCATACACGGGTTTCGAGCACTCCCCTTAGGTGAGGCCTCCCGGATTCCCAGAGCAGCAGGACATTGGCTAAGGCCATAAGTAGGGCTCAGGGGAAGCTCGACATCATCCAGCCGCCGCATCTTCCCAGGAAGTAGACCGAGGCCCAGAGAGTGAAACCACTGCCCACAGCCGTACAGCTAGAGGCAGAAAGCAGGTTCGAGAACTCTGGTCTGTGCCTCCCGGCCTAGAGCTCTCCTTGTTGGGAATAGGAGGGCAAGCGTGGGACCCCACTTTCTGTCCCTGACGCTGCCCTTCTTCCCTGATCTCCCATCCCAGTAGGTAGGGCAGTCACATTCTTGACCACCCATCCATTGTATTTGAGTAAATACTTTTGAGACTATCAGATCTGTCCAGGCCTGGTCTACGTGCAGTGAACCTTCTTAAAAGTGTTGAGTTAGCTGCTGTCTGAAATTTCCTTCTTAGAAGTGCCCATCCATTTAGTGGCACACTGGAGGGCTCCCCGGGGTATAGCGTTTGTTACAGAAGGCCAGCACAGTCTCCACAGGACATAAAACCAGGGCCGTGTTTATCCAGATCTGGGAGCCTGGAAAGCAAGGTGGCCATTCCGTGGGCACCTTTTACCAATATAGCAGGCATTTTGAATACTTTCCTCCTTCCTGCCCTCGTTTTCTCTTTGACCCAGTTTTTTGTTTTGTTACCTTATTTCATCTTTTACAAGCCCCATCGGGTCATTCCTAGCTTGAGACCTTCGATGGGCACGTACACAAACAGAACCGATATATGTGGGAATCCTGGGCAAGAGCTAGAACTTGCAAGAAAGACCAGCCCCTAAGAGCCAAGAAAAAGGTCAGCAGAGGGCCTTGGTGGTTGGGGGTCCTAGGTGGAGGTCAGCATTCCCAGAGGGACCAGACCTCGGGTTCATGAAGGTAGGGCTGGGTGCTTGCTGGGGGCAGCAGGCCTCCCTCCACTGGCCACCCCCAGTGGTATCCTCGGCTCCACTCAGGCACGACTCAGTTTGTCTCCCACGCCCCCAGGACGAAGTGGCCGTGGAGACCACCAACCCTCAGCAGAACAAGATGGACAAGTTGATTGAGATCCTCAACAGCATGCGGAACAACAGCAGTGACGTGGATGCCAAGCTCACCACCTTCATGGAGGAGGCCCAGAACTCGACCAACTCCGAGGAGATGCTGGGAGAGATCGTCCGGACCATCTACCAGAAGGCCGTGTCCGACCGCAGCTTCGCCTTTACGGCCGCAAAGCTCTGCGACAAGATGGCACTCTTCATGGTGGAGGGGACCAAGTTCCGGAGCCTGCTCCTCAACATGCTTCAGGTAACCGGACACCGACAGCTGAGCCTCCCCTCCCCCGCCCCGCCGCGCCCGCCAGTGGGTTATTACTAGAGAGAAGGCTGCAGATTCTGACCACAGTTGAACTTTTCCCAAGTTCCACCCTTGCCCGATTAATTATAGAAAATAAAAAGGCACTTGAGGGGCACGGGATGAGTGGCCGGATTTGCTTGTGTTTGTGTGAGTGATCCATGGTTACAATGGGCCAATATAATTTTATAGGTGTTTCGTGTTTAACCAGCCTTTCCCTCTTTCTATTTCCACGATAAGAGAGTTGATGCTTGCTCTTCACCAGTCTCTGTGCTTTGACCTCTCTGCGTCCGAGCAGACGTGAACCGGGTGTAGACTTCACCTTTCCTCCTCCCGCCCCGGACCACCACCCCCAGGCCCTGGAGGTGGTGTGGCTGGAGCTGAGCAGAAGGTGCAAAGGCTTTGAGCAGGAAAGGTGTGATCTTCTTGCCGATACACTGGGCTTCCTGAAACCACTCTTAGGGCAAAGGGGAAGTGTGGCGACCTAAGACTCTCTTGTTCCTCGGTGCCTTCCCGCTCAAAATCCCTCCTCCCCCCCCCCCCTTTTCACTTCTTCCTCCATGGGTTCCCCGCATCCAGTGCTGGTTTCGTGACCGCGAGCGTGTAGTGTCGGTATGGGTGTGGGTGCGCAGACTAAGGCCAGCGCCGTTCCGTCCCACGAGCCAGAGGCCGATCCCTGCCCTTCTGTCACGGGTGGTAGCAGGTAAATTGGTGGCATCAGAGGAGAGGTAGCTGGTGGCCCGGCATGGCCACCATGGCTGGGGCCTCTTGGCTGGAGAAAAGTCTTCTGTAGTGTGACTTTGTACCTTAGGCTAGTTGAGATGTGAATTGAGTTTCCAGCCCAGGTGAGGTGAGACTAGAGCCTGGCGGTTCGGAAAGCAGGGGTGCAGAGCGGGCAGAGACCACCTGCGGGTCTGTCTGAACAAGGGCGACCGTGTGACAAGTCATCCAAACTGCAACCGTCCTGAGAGTCGCGAGGGCTCCGTTTGTAATTACGCCCAGACACCAGGCGTAAACCAAGGCATGTGGTTGCCTTGGTCTTAACCACCTGGTTCGAAGTCTAAGGTCTCTTCCTAAAAAACAGGGAGGAGGGAGCCCCCGCCCCCCCACATGCTGCCCACATGGCTCCATCCCCGCCCTCCTCCCCTCTTCCTGGGGAGAGCCTGCTCACTGCAACCCGAGCCCTTGCTGGCCAGCCTGGCCTGCTTCTTTCCAGCTCCGGGCCCCGATCAGGTTCCCATTCCTGGATCGCCCACACTCCCCTGGTGACGAATTCCCGCATTACCTGAGGGATTTGCACATCGGGCATGTTCCTCACGGGCCGGAATGTCCTGGGAGAGTGTGGAGGGTGACGGCCGGGAGCGGCCTGCCTGCCACGTCCTGCCAAGCATGGGGGAGTCAGGGCCGGGATCGGCCATTCGCCTTGGATTTAGATCTTTTTCCGAGAAGGGCCAGGATAGGACAAGACTTCTAGACAACGGCTGCCAGCTCCAAGTAACCCAGCCAGAACCAGTGGCGGACAGACATACAGGGCGTGCGGACGAGACGCACCCAGCTGGGAAGGGCAGCTGGCCGCAGGGGCCGCCCAGGATCCTGCCCGGGTCAGGCATTTCTTCCAGTGACCTGTGGTTAGAGCAGCCTTGCCCACGGTGACCGGCAGGGCATCAATCCTGGGAAATGCTCAACCACAGAAGGGGCTCCGTGGCGCGCCCGCCTCTCCGTCAGCCACAAAGTGGGCTGGCTCAGCACAGCAGGAAGGGAACCTGTTTGGCCGCACTGAACTCAACAGAGTCTCCTTTGCATCCCCCAGCTAATAACTTCTTCTGGAATTAGTATGCCGAGAGGCCTGGTTTGGCAAACACGAGCTCAGGGCAAGAACACTAACCTGAAAGCCGGGAAACAGGGCTTTCCGACCTGATTCAGGGGTCATCAGCTGGAACTGGACCTCTGCGGCTCCCGCTGGGACGTGCGTGGCTTGGCTGCTTGATGCCCATCAGGGGACCTTACGGTTTTGCGCTGCCGGCGATGAGGCGGGGGGCCTCGAGGAGGGGCACGAGGGGCCCCTCGCAAGCCTCCTCCTCCCTCACTTTCCCTGGGCCCTTCCACTGCAGGAAACAGTCCCGGGTGCCCCTGGTCCTCAGAAACCTGCCCACCCCCTAGTGTGCCTCAAGGACAGGTACGTCATGTGCTTTGGGAGACGGCCCTACTGATGCCATCTTGTTCCTGGAGCAGAGGAGGGCTCTCAGCCCTACATCTGCCACTTGCCTGGGTAGAGCACTTGTGGATTAGGTATTTAGAAACCTAAATGTCCCCCGTTGGCCCCCACTCACCCCGTCTTCCCCACCCGCAGCCCCAGCTTTTGCGTAAGCTAAGGAGAGAACCCCTCGAAGGGCTTGAGCCAGACGCTCACTTTCAAGGCCCTTCAGGCTCCCATGGAGGGCAGACTGGATGTGCGCGTGTGCGGCTGCCCCGAGCTCCTGACGGATCAACTCCCTGACTGCGAGGCCCAGAGGAAGCCACCTCCCCATGGGTCTGATTGGGCCTCCTCGGGCCCTGCTGCTTCTCCCAGCCGCTGAGGAGGGGACAGATTGAAGTCAGCTTTCCAGGCAGCATGATTGATTCATGGCCATTCATCACCCCAGACTCACAAGGTACAAGAAAAGAGGGAAGTAGGCATGGGTCATCAAACCCCACTTTCCTTCTTAAGGCCCACAGGGGTGTCTTTCTTTACTTGCCTTCATTTTCTGGCAAACCTGATTTGTATCCCCTGGCAGACAGCCCCAGCCCGGCCCCCCAGAGCTCTCCCCTTCCCTCTCTCCCTCTGTGGTTCACTCTCCACTCCCATCCTCTTACAGCTCACCGGGTCTCCAGCCAGCCCCCTTCCGTGGCCTCTGAGATGCCCCCCCGTCCCCGCTGTGGTCAGTTAGGCGGCTTCCTCCACGTCAGAGGCCCGGCTTAGTGATGCTGGCCGCAATGTGCCAAGGGTGTGAAGCGCCCTGTGAACTCAGCTCTCGGCATTGGCTTTGGGTGTGCTCCTTTTTGCTGCCCCAGGTTTCAGCAGCAGGAGCTGGCGGCATAGGGGGAGGGGCAGGCTCTGACGTAGTGGGTGCTGTGGCAGAGGTGAGAGAGCTGCCCCCCAAGCTGGGGTGCAGACCCCATGGAGCGTAACTGGGGCCAGGCGGAGGTCAAAGGACCTTTCACCCTTCCCAGCCAGACTCAGCATCGTCAGCTCCAGGAACCCAGAACACTGCCCTCATGAGCCATGATGATGCCAGGGACCCTAGGGTTTCAGTAGACCCCCTGTCACCAGTCCCACAGCCCAGAAATGGTCCCCAATTTTTACATCAAAACCGAGTCTTTTTGCCTTAAACGTGGTCCTTTCCCTAATGTTCTTGTAAACAAAATTCTACTTATTATAATAACAGACATTTCTTAAATGCATCAGATCAGTGCCTCTCATCAGAGCAGCGCTTCTCAAACTTGAACGTGCTTTTGAATCACACGGGATTTCATTTAAATGCAGATTCTGGTTTGGTAGCTCTGAGTGCAGCCCGAGAGTTTGCAGATCCAACAAGTTCCTGGGTGCTGGTGGCCCAGAGACCTCACACTCTGAGTAGCAAGGCATTGTATCAGATGACTGATGGTTTGTCGGTGATGGCTCAGTGTCACAAATAGGCCAACTGAGGCACAGTCTTTTATCGGTGTGATCGAGGAGTGTGGGAATCTGGCCTGGCAATGGTGAGTTTCAGCCATCAGGTTTTCGTTAGGCCAGTGGTTCTCGGCCTAGCTGCCCGTGACAATCGTATGGAGAGGAGCTTGTAAGATACAGTGTTGCAGGCGTCCTACCCCAGACCGGGCGAATTCCATTCTCCAGGGACAGGCTGGCCTTCCTTTTGAAAGACAACTCCCCCGTGATTCTGCTGTGTAGCTGGCCGAGCACCGCTGTCAGGAAGACACTTCAGAGATGCCCTGACTGTGCCACTGTTGTCACTTACGAACCAGCTGGCCCTGCCTGTCATCCCGTGAGCCAGTCGAGAAATTTGTACCAGGTACTGGACTCTTTGCTGAGTAATGTGGAAAGACGCGGAGCTCGAGCTGGTGGGAGAACACCAAAGCAGGAGACGGGGCAGCTGAGACAGTCCCTTCACCTTGCCTGGCCTCGGGTTCACCTCCGGGCAGTGAGGAAGCTGTTCTGGATGATCCCGGGGGCCCTTTCTTATACTCCTCTCCCCCATTCTGGGGTTCCTCCTGGAGCACCTCCACACTAACCAAGTCATCCCAGTGGGAGCCCAGAGCTGCCTCTCCTCGCCACTGACCCTACTTCTCTCTGTCCTCAGATTGTCTCCCTACGTCCTTTTTCTTTTTCTTGGCCTCCGACGTTTGTCAGGGCAGTGATCGTATGTTCCAGGAGAAGGACCTCACTCTCAGCCCACGTTGTCGGGAGTGGGCCAGAGGCCGGGCCACCCAGTAAAAGCTGGGAAGTCGATTTGTTTCATTGCCCAGCCCGCCTCACTCCCCCTCTCCCACCCAGCCCCCGACTTCGTCTTTGCGGGGTTCCACACCCACTAGAGTGTGTGCGCGGATGCTTTCTGACTTCCGGGAGAATATGGGTTGCCCAGGACCCCTGGGTTATGGAAGTCACCAAAACTCGCCTTGATCGTCACCAGGGAATAGTGGAATGATAATAGGGCGGAGGGGTGGCGGGGGAGGCTCCAGCTTCACCCAGGGAAGAATGAGCATGCCTCTTTTATGGGACCTTTGGAATGAGAGGAATTGGAGGCCTGAGGCCCCTCCACCCGGCACTGCCCTGTCACCACCCCAAGCCTTCCACTTGGGCTCAGGGAGTGCTCCTTCTCCAAGATATGCCTGAGTAGTACAAGTTCAAGCCCTCCTCTGTTGAAATGTGTGTGCCCTGTTTAGCCAAGAGGTGTCTGCATCTGAGCTATGCAGAGCGAAGTATTATTAGAGCAGGCATCAGTGTGTCTGTAATTGACCCCAGCTCTCCCTAGCAACCGTTGCCAACAACACATCTAACAGAAGGATGCGATACCTTTTTTGAAAAAAAAAAAAAAAAAAAAAAAAAAACAACTCATCCCAACTCAAGTCGTAAACACAGCGGGGCTGTTGTGAAAAAATGCCAACTCCGAATCTGGCATCTGACCAGATTTCAAAATAAATTGCTCTCCACCAGCACCTTCTATAAGATTGTCTTTTAAAAAGCTGGCCTCAAGCTAGAGAGCAGATAAACCCTTGTGTTTCAGGCGAGGTCACCAGTAAGCACTGTGTTTGGAGCTTTTGAAACACGGAAACTCCACTGAGTGGTGCCTGGGGGCTGCACAGGGCTTCTGCGGGGTCTCTGGGAGTGGTTTCAACTGTGGGTTTAGGCCCAGAAGATACACTCAAGACTCTCTGGTCTGGCTGCTCTATCAGTAAGTCAGAACATAATATGCGTCTTCAGGGTGAGTGACACATACACCCTATTCCTGCCCCGTTTCTCTCAAACTCTGCCCCCTGTCTTGGTCCCACATTTGCTGGCTTGGGGCCAGCACTGGCACTGGGCCATCCCTCTAACTCCACTCATCAGAGAGAACCTCCTTCTCTCCTGGTGATCTCAAGGTTTTGGGAAAATGAAACTTGTTCCTCTCCACTTGGAGCCTCAAGTTCCTAACTCCCATCTTTTACAGGGGGGGAGGGAGGAGAGGAGCTAACACTGATTCTTGGGGTTGTAACCAGTTCTAAATGTAAGCTGCTCAAGAGCAGAAGTCCTGGCTGAGTTAGCATTGGTCCCCAGCTCCTGGCATCATGACTTGGACGTAGTAGGTGCTCGGGAAATGCTCGTAGGGGAAAGACGGAGCCCTCAGTATTAGGCCCCAGTACTCCCTGGCGTATGATGAGCTTCTCCACTCCTGAGCACCTTGTGAGTGAATGCCAAGACTCTTTCCGAGCCGGGTTCCGGGGCCGGAATCTTTTCCCATGTTCACAGATGAGAAAAGTGTCTCAGGAAAGCTACGAGCTTTACCCAAAGTCATAGGGCTGAATGAGAGCCATCAGCCCGGCACCCTGGCTCCCATGCCACTGCCCAGATAAGGTGTAAGGGCCAGAAAGTTGGGAAAGTCAGGAATCTGTCTCATGAAGCTATCCGTGGGGATTCCAAAATCCACCCTTCTGGAATAATCCCACTGCCTTTCCAGCAGTCTCTGAGTCTGAGCTTTCTGGGCCACTGGAGGGCTGGGGGTGTCTGAGGAAACACCTTTACATCGCCATTTGCTTTATCCAGATGAACCACACAGCTGCTATTCCTGAGGTGAGGCCCGGTTCTCCCCCTTGAACCCTCTCTCTCTGCTTAGACCTCCCTTACTTCTGCATGCCCACCGCTGAGCCGACGTGCACTCCAGGCATGTAAACTAATTTTACTGTTGGCCCAAGCCAGGCATACCCAGGGATAGAAGCACATTGTTCTGTGCATTCCAGAGCTTGAGCAAAGCCCTGGGCTGTACCCACCCCGAGTTCCCCTCCACTGGTTGCTAGAAATCAAGAGGGGATCAAGCAAAGGGCTCACAGGCAAACGCAGGCAGCTTTCCCTGTGGGCAGATTGTGGATGGTGTTTGCAAAGACCCACAAAAGGTCTTTTTCTCTTAAAAAAAAAAAATGTCGCCCCACCTGCTGGCTGGTGTCAGCACCCTGAGTCATTCTGCCCATGCCGAAGTCCTTGCCCTGTGAGGGCCATGCGGAGTCAGCACACGCATTCCCCCCAAATGGTGGGCACCAGGCAAGCCTGCCTCGTGTGTCACGGGAGACCCCAGGACCTTGACCTTCTTCAAAGGAGGCTGCAGCAGGCACAGCTACCCCACCAGGGAGAGCCGGTGCTTGGCTGATACCAAAGGTCCAGTCCACCCTACCAGAAGCAGAGAGACCTACTTGTTGCCCACGCTTGCTCTGGAATGAGCAGATCGTACCTTCTTTCTGGCAGCCCTCATCTCTTCCTCTCAACAAACACGTAATGAAGCCTTTGCTGGCTACCTTCCATAATGGCAGAGCCCGTATATGGGTCATCTCTCCTAACCTGCCCACCCCTCTAGTCCTCTTCTCCCACTTGGTGCAGGTGAGGGTAGCGTCCAAAGCCTGAGTGTCTTTTTTGAGGCTCCAGCTGCCTCTGACTGTTCAACATGGTGTGGGGTAGAGGGGAAGCAGGAGGTGGCTTCCAAAAGTGCTGAATCTAAGGCCCCCTCTAGAACTTTGGAATACTGAGTGGGACAGAAGCCGCCTGTAATTTGGACAGGAAAAAAAAAAAAAAAAAAAAAGCAGTTTGAGTTTTTAATTGGAAAATAAGCAGAGAGAAGAAAGTGATCATTGACCCTCAGTAAGTCCCAGAAGGAGCCCAGAACAGCGGCTTGCCCATTACGGTTTTCTTGTTGGAGGCTGTGTCCCCTGGTGCCTTGGGAGCAAAGACTGTGTCCTTGTCATCCTTGTGTCCCCCCACACACACACACTACCGTGCCGTCCCATAGCAGGTACTCAGCAAGCATCAGATGGTTGGTTCAGGAGTTCAGCCTAGCGGGGACAAAGGAACATTGGTGGCAACACAAGGGAATAGTTCAGTGTCCTGCTCCCGCCCATCTCTGGGCCAGGGGAACTTTACCCGAGTCAGGGATTATTTCACCATCACCTGTGTTTCTTGCCAGGCCGTGTCCTCCTCCCTGCACAGCCTCACCCCCACCCCCGGCTTCATTTTCCCTGCTAAATCCCCTCATAGAACTTGGCTGGGCGCTTCCCCGTCTGAGGCTGCCATGCCGAGGCAGGCCCTGCCGATAAGTGGGTTATCGGAGAAGGCCAGCTCGGGTGTCCTGGGCCCCAGAGGGTCACCCCTGGCTGGCTGGCGGCTCACCCCCAGCACCTCCTCCTTCCCCCTTCCCAGAGCCAGGCCAGCAGGAGACAGCAGATCCTCCCCGCAGCTCAGCGAGCGCCCGGCCCCCAGCCGCCGCTGGGAATCTGAGCTATGCTAAGCCGCTCCAGATCACGGCATCGCTGCCCTGCCCAGGCACGGCCGGCCCAGACAGGGCGCCTCTACCTGCCGTGGCCGCCTCTGGAAAGCTGGCACTGCCTGGGCCGATGGAAAAAATCTCCCTGCAGGTTATGTAACTGCTCACCACCCTGTCCCTGGCTCCCCAGGGAGGCTCCCCAGCCACCACCAAGGAAGAGGGGCCCTCCCCAAGGCAGGGAGGGGATGGCGGCCGAAGGTCATTCTTTCAAAGAGAAGTAAATAGTCTTGAGGGATTGTCTAAGCTCCTCCTCAAGGAGTCCCCAGGACTGCTGTTCCCTATGGCTTGCAGCGCTCAAAGGCCCACCCCAGCCGCATGGCCTAGCAGGGCGAGGAAGGCTTGCCAAGGGAGCTGGGCTCCGCAGGAGGGGCTGAGAAGCAGAGAGGGAAGGAGGGTTTTATGGTTGGCTTGTTTGGTTTGGATTGGTTGGTTGTTTTTGTTTTTTTTTTTTCATTTGGCCTTGTTTTCTTGTGATAAAGTATATGCAACATAAAATGCACCATTTGGGCCATGTTTTAAGTGCACAACTGAGTGGCACCAAGCACAGCCAGAAGGTTGCACAGCCACTCCCACCATCCACCCCCAGAACTTCTCATCATCCCAAACAGAAGCCCTGTGGCCACCAGGCAGTAACCCCCCGGCCCCCCAGCCCCCTCACCTTCTATCAACATGGCTTTCGTTGATCCCACAGAAGTGGGATCATAAAATAGCCGTCCTTCTGTGTCTGGCTTATTACACTTAGCAAAACGGTTTCGAGGTTCATCTATGCAGGAGCATGTGTCAGAACTTCCTTCCTTGTCCCGGGCGAATAATATTCCATGGGTGTGGTTACACCACGTTCTGTTTATCCGTTTATCTGTTTATCGATGGGCACTGGGGTTGTTTCCTCTTCTGGCTTTTGTGAGTAGCACCATCATGAATGTGTATGTACAAGTATCTGTTTGGCCCCTTCTTTCAATCTTTTGGAAAATATACCTAGAAGTAGAATTGCTGAATCACGTGGAAATTCTATTTTTAACTTTTTAGGAACTGCCAAACTGTTTTCTGGGAGGTCGTTTTTGATGGGGGAAATATAATGAGTGAAGACCCAAAGAAATGGTGCAGGTGAGGGACAGTGGGGAGACTGGCCTGCAGTCAACGTGTAAGTGGAGAGCTGGAAGAAGTCCATAAGGTGGAACAAAAAGGGTTTGGACTTTATGAAGTAGGACCAGGGAGCCCCTGTTGGTTCTTGAGCTGTAGCATGCCCAGGTTATCTAAAAATCACAGAACAGGGGCGCCTGGGTAGCTCAGTCAGTTAAGCGACCAACTCTTGATTTGGGCTCAGGTCTTGTTCTCATGGTTCATGGGTTCGAGTCCCACATCGGGCTCTGTGTTGATAGTGTGGAGCCTGCTTCGGAGTCTCCCTCCCTCTCTCTCTGCCCCTCCCCCGCTCATTCCCCCCCCCTCCCCCACTGTCTCTCTCTCTCTCTCCCCCACTGTCTCTCTCTCTCTCTCTCTCTCTCTCAAAAATAAATAAATAAATAAACATGTAAAAAAATTATTTTTTAATCACAGAACAGCATGGACCTGAAGGCAGGACCTATAGAGTACCCACCCAACCCATTCATCCTGTAGATGCGAGACCGGAGGCCCAGGAAGGTTAACAGAAGCCGTGCTTTGGGAAGACGCGTGTGATGGGTTATAAGATGTTACGCTTGGAAATCTCTTACATTAGAGAACCAGGGGTTTTAGGTGGTGGCCACAGTCATCTCTTTGTAAAGAGAGCACACGCAGATTGGAGCCCGCCCCTCAGAGATCTAAGCTGCGGGGGGCAACGCCTCGTTCCCCCACTCTCCCCCCCCCCCCCGGAGCCCGCTCCCCAGCCCTTGGTGCATGGAACCCTCGCATTCCAGCCACCAACCCCCCCCCACAATCCAGAGGCTGGAAGCTGGGGTTGCCTGCCGCGGGGCCAGCGGGCCAGCATGAGAGATGTACCATTCTTCCTCTGCTCTCCATCCTTCTCAAGTGCCAAGAGCTTCAACAGCAAGGAGTCAGTAGAGAATCTTTAAACTGAGGCCCCCATATGAACAGGCTTCCTAGCCAAAGGCACGTGACCTCTGTTCCAGCGGGGGCACGGAGCACGTAGCCACCTGCCGAGAGAATGAACAGGACTCTGTCCAGTCTGTCCCGTGCCCTTCCCATGCTGCTCCCGCACATCTCCCCTCCCCACTCCTTCCCCTGTCCCTGCGTGCACGAGCTGTGTTCTGGATGCCTGGTGTGGGTGAGGGTGACTTATCCAGTTAGGAGTTGGGGGCACAGAAAAAGGACGAAAGGACAGTGATGTAAACGGCCAGCAAGGGGGTCACACTTGGTTTGAACTCGCTGCTTTCAGGGCAGCTGGCTTGCATCTCCCTAGACAGATAAGAGGTCCCTGTAAGTGGACAGAAGTCTTCCCAGCGCCCCTCCAGATGGCCGCTGAGCAATCACCGGGCATCCCGGGATACAGAGTGCAATGCAAGGAAGCGGGTGGGGGGTTTTCTGTGCCTCCATTGCTTCTGGGCCAAGGGGCATCGTGAGAACAATGCAAAACAATGAGAGGCCCCGTTGCTAGTTTCTTCTAGACTTTTCCCCATTTGGTGCATCTCTGTCCAGAAGACACGGTGACACTCAATCATGAAACAGAGGCTGGATTGTGTGGCCCCTCAAGGTCACCTTCCAGCATAGGAACTCTGGGGGCAGCCTCAGAACCATTAACCCAGGAAGTGCACCCTTCACCCAGGAAGTGAAGCCAAAGTTCAGAATCAGGGCTCCCTGTGCCCTGAGTCTCCATCCCTACGGCCTCATGCCTGGAGTTGGGTCTCCAGGGAGAAACAGTCCCAGCCCCTTCCTGGCCCGACCTCAACCCCAGTTACAGCCAACAGTGCCAGGAAGGGGGTGGGCTGCCCCTTTAGGGGAGCAACTTACACCTTTGGTGTCCTTCCAGATACTAGAACACAGAGGGCAGTCATCTCTGATACGTGGCGACAGACATGCTCGGTCAAGAGCAGTCCCCTCCTGGGGTGGCCACCCAGCCCTGGGGAAGCCCCTTGCCTCCCAGATCAACCTACTGTTGACAGTCCCAACTACGACTAACCAGGTTCCAGAGAGGTTGCGACACCATGTATGTACGTATGCCTGGATCATTTGCATCCGAACCGATGAAGCAGAGAGGACCCAAGAGCCCCCACGCTACCGTGTAGTGCCCAGATGGGCCTCTGAACAGGGGTGATACCCAAGTGGGGGTAGGATAGGTGGGATTTGGGGCTGGCTGGACTCCATCGAAAGCTTCTGGATATACCTGTAATCGGAATAAGCCTATTCTTGAGCAGCTGCATATAAATCAGAGCTCCACATGTTGGACTCACACTTGCCACCGACCCCCAGAGACGGTAGTTATTCCATTACTCTGGGTGTTGAAAACGTCTGACGAAAGGAATAGTGTCTCTAATGCAGCATAGAAACAGAGTCACCTGGAACTCAGCCTGCAGGCCACAGAGACTCCCTCTGGATGACTTCCTGCCTTGTGGCATAAGAAACCATTGATGAAGCCCAGAGTCC
The DNA here is from genome assembly GCF_046562875.1 of Panthera onca. Classification (NCBI taxonomy): domain Eukaryota; kingdom Metazoa; phylum Chordata; class Mammalia; order Carnivora; family Felidae; genus Panthera; species Panthera onca. The sequence goes on from NC_138350.1 coordinate 67,782,052, forward strand.
AACCCCCACCCGGTCTAACATCTCACCCTGGTTCTGGTACCGCTCAGCTGGCGACTTTGGGCCCATCTCACACGCCAGCCACCCTCCACTTAGTCTTCATTAAATGGGTAATAAAACCTGTGTCCTGCACCTGCTTACCCCACAGACATAATCATGGTTAAAATCTATTGGAACACGGATCATTTTGTCTGTGGCTCTTAAGCCACTTAAGCCTCTTAAGGCTCTTCCTCCAAGAGGAACTTCTGAATTTCATAAAATCATGTTTCTCTTTTTGCATTCTTTTTTCTTTCTATTATTATTCATCGAGTTTCCTAGGAGAGGCCCCACACAGACCTTCTACAAGCCTAGGGGCCACCGACTCACGCTAGGACTTGGGATTCAGCGATGGCACTGTGGATAACCCAGGGATCCAGCAGCAAGGAAAGCCCTCACGGGGACCCCGGGGCTGGCATTGTGTCCCTGCTGGGTGCCCCATGCTCAGCACTATTAAACCCCAGCAAAGCAGGGGCCACTGGCCTCTACCAGGTATTTAGAAATCTGCTGGAGGGGCAAGGCCAGCTCAACTGGAGAGAAGTTTAGATAAAGTCAGAGGAGGGGGCAAGGCCTTTACGTGCTAGCACCTAGGGAAGACTTCCTGGAGGAGGTGGCATGAAAAAAGAGGCAGGATTTGGAGAGCCCGAGGGAAACGTGGAAGGAGCCAGAGCAAAGGCTTGTAAAGATGAGAGGAGCCGGGGGGGGGGGGGGGGGGGGGGGGGCGGGACATAGTTGTGTGGGATGAGGCGCGTGTTGCCCTGTGAGCCTGGCAAGGGTGTCTGGATAGTGCTGGGGGCTCCCCCAGTGTCAGTAAGCCCCGGTGTGAGGCTGCCCAGCCAGGCCGTGACCCCAGGCCACAGTAACCACACTGGCCCTTTCATTTGCTGGCACTTGCTTTTTGCCATCGCAGGCCAAGACGGTTTTAACCCAGAACTAAAACTTCTCCTTTAAGAGCAACGAGTCCCTGCCAACCTTGGGCCTCAGTCCATCTTGGGCAAGAGGCAGGGAGGACCACTGCCTCTGGGGCCCACGCCAGCCTGCTGGCGGGGGGGGGGGGGGGGGGGGGGCTCCAGACGCCTGGGTGTCACTGAGGCGGATAGTCTGGGGCCTGGCAGTCAGGGGCAGGGTCCCAGGTGCCTACCTCCTGTGGCTCACTCAGCCCCTCTCTGTGGATCGGCTGCCCCCGAGGGCAGCCTGTAGGTGGGTGCCCTTGCGCTTATCTACACGCAGACGTGCAGCGCCATGCTATCTTATTGTCCCCTCCTCCTGCAGCAGCCACTTAGCCCACAGGGAGGGAGCAGGCTGTGCGCGAGGCCGCGGGGCCAGGCAGTGTCACAAAGCCTACCCATTCTTATCTCCCCCTCCTCTGCAGGAGCCCCTACTCCTCCTCCCCCAGCACATATTTTCTGGCCTGCCTCAAGGGTTAGGGCAGGAGACAGAAGTCTGAAGCCAGCATCTGGCCTAGCTCCACCCGCTGTGGACCTCGGTGTCCTCATGTGGTCTGGGGGTTGGCTTCCCCGCTGTGCAGCAGGGCTCATGGTTCCTTCTGTCTGGCTCCCTCAGCCCCTCGGGCGCCTTGGGCTTGTGAAGGTTGAGTGGGGGTCCAGGACCGAGGAGAGCCTAGAAAATATTTGGGAGACACCTAGGGGCGGGAAGAAAAGCTGGGGCACTGCTCTGTAGGGGACTTACAGGTGTGGTATAGGAGACACCCCCCCCCCGCCCCCCACCGGCTGCAGCGTGCTCAGCTCTAGCCCCTGCCCTGCATTTCTCTAGCTGGGTGACCTCAGGCCAGTCCTCTCACCCTTCTGGTGGCTTCCTCACCTGTAAAATAAGGGGGTCAGAAGGGCGATCTCCAAGTCTGTGTCTCTGTGTCTGTTATTCTAAAGCAGATGCTGGCCATACGGAGTGCCTGTTAATTGCCCGCTGCCGACTGATTGGTCAGTGGGTTAACTAGAGTGAAGAGCGGACCCCATGTCACCCTCTCCCCGCCGGGGGTGGGGGGAGGTATGCGGTCCGGTCTGCTCCTCCCTACCCTCCCGGCCTGGTCTGCAGAGTCCAGTGCCCTCCTGGCGGGAAGGGCAGCCTGCAGGGGGCGCCAGCGCGCAAGGCTGGCCTCACCTGCCTGCAGGCCCCTCCCAGGCCAGCACAGCATCTTGGCATCCTGGGGGCTTTCCCATTGGGAAGATTGAAGCCATATGATGGCATCTCTGCCACAAAGCCACCTTCCCCTGTGCAATTTCCAGCCCTTCGAGGGGCCCCATCCCTGAGTCCAGCAACCTCAGTTTGAGGGTCCCTTCCAGACCTCTGCGGCAAGCCAGAATAGCGCTCACTCCCCCGGCGTCTGGGTGTTCCTGTCAGCTGTCTGGCTGGGGGCCCTTTTTCCTCCTCCCTTTCATCCGGGCAGTGTCTCTGCAGGCATTCAGCGTGCACTGGCTGGGAGCAGACACCGCCCCCTAAGTACCCATTAGAGTTTTGTGAGGTGGGTGTTCATACTACCCATGGGTGAAGAAAGTTCCAGAAAGCTTAGGAAACAGACCTGAAGTCGCGTAGCCTGTGAGTGACAGAAGCAGAACCAGACCCTAGTCCCCATTGTGCCCTGTACCCCTCGCCTCCTCAAAATGTGTGCCGCCCGAGTGCCTCTGTTGGCTGAAGTGTATTTGTGTTTGGGGACAGGACCGGGCCAGGTATAAGGTGGAGGACAGGTGGTGAGGAACGAGATTAGAAGATGCCTTTGAGGTGACAGGGTTGACCAGAGCCTCCTCCCCACAGACTAAACAATAGCTGAGAGATCTCCCCACTGTCGTCGTATGGCCGAAAGCATCGAGACAGTTTCCAGACGAGAGCTCAGGGGTCCACTGCTCCCTGTGTGTCTCAGCGGGGGCACGGGGCAGGGGTGCCTCTTCCCACCAAGCTGCAAGACAAGCAACAAGGTGGCTCCTTGTTCTCCTAGCCAGCCTCAGCTTCTCCCCTGTGGCCGTCCCACTCATGGGTTTCTAGCCCATCACCTTGGTGATTCATGAAACAAAGGCAAAGAGAAGAAAACTCAGTGCCCTTGGATTTGTTCCTATTTGACGGCCCTGGGGTCTAGAGGCCGCAGCTCTGGGGACGAGTGGGTCCCGGTGAGCGGGCACCACTGGTGCCCTGGGTGGTTGGGCACCTGTGAGCACCCCTTCTGTTTGCAGACCCCGAGGTCAGGTGGCAGGCTGATGAGTCTCCTGTGTCAGGCCCCAGCAACGGAAGCCTGGAGGAAGTGGGTCTCCGATGGGGCCTTGTGCCTCTATCAGCTGTCTAGGCTGGAGGCGGGGGTGGCGGCACCTTTAACCGGTCCCTTCCTCTCTCTGGCTGCCCACCAAGCCACAGAGAACAGGGCATCAGGCCTGCAAAGGGGAAAGGAACGAGAGACAGCGAGCCTGCATGCTGTCTCATTTCTAATGCTCTAAATTATTGAGAAGTGAGGACCCAGGGGCGTGAGCCTAGGCAGTCTGGGTTGCTCAATCCCGAAGGAGCCCTTCTAAGGTTTCCCCGGCACACAGCCCAGAGTGTCACCCCAGAGAAAGAGCCACGTTGTGAAAAGCCACCTTCGCTGCCGCTGCCATGCCTTCCCTTGTTTTTAAACTCCCCCCGTACCGCTTGATTTATTATGACCCCGATGCACTTCAGCAGCTGCGGCTTCATTTCAGAACCAGGTTAAGTAGCCCAGGGTTCAAAACGGAAAAGGTCGGAAGGGGGGCTGCGGGAAGGCGAGGGACACTTAATACGGTGCATTCCCACGCACACCTCTGCCGCCCCGGCTTCGTGTGCATCCTCTCCCTGCAAATGTGCTGCGGCCACACAGACACTTTGGCTCCTCTGCCTTATAAAAGGGAAGCTCGAAAATGTGGTGCGTTGGCACATTGCAGCTGGCTCCCCCGTGCTTCCTCTCCCTCTGGCCCGGACAGAGAGGCAGCGTTCTTGAGAGCTGCTTGGAATGAGAGCCCCACGGGGGCAAGATGGCCCGACGCCAGTGCAGCTTAACAAGCATCTATTGAGCACCCTCTGTGTACCTAAGGGGCAGGGTGGTGGGGCGGGGCGAGTGCAGATAGGCTCAGAAGCCCCATCGGTCCCTTCCCCGGGCCCTGGGCTCCCTTCTCTCGCCTCACCCCTTCCTGGCTAGTACGGCTTCCCAGCATGCAGACCGGACAAGACGTGTTTGAGAAGACCCTCATCCCTGCCTTCGTGGGGCTTCTGGCTTTTCAAGCCCCCTTCTTATTGTCAGGCTCCCAAATGACCCCAGAGGTCTTGCTTGCAAAAGTTTGTTCTCTGGACTTTGTGTTTTCCCCGTCTGCTCTACCCTCCCAGTGCCTCCTGGCTCTGGCCCCAGCGCCAGCCCCTGTCTGTCCCTGCAAACACAAGTCAGCTGTGTGTGCAGACAAAGCCTTGCGTCGCAGTGTGGGGGCCGGACTTGCACAAGGGACATTTCCAGGGAACTCTGGGGGCGGTGGCTGGGAGGGCAGAGGCGACTGTCTGATAGCAGGGACTCGGCGTCACCGTCTAGGGGACTTGGCCGGGTCCCAGGGGCCAGTGGCTGTGGGTGGTGACTGGGAGAGGCGGCTAGGCTGGAAGAAATCTGCTGTTTGAGAAGTGTAGGAAATGGTCTGGAGAGAGAGATAACAGCCCTTTCTCTGTGTGTCTGTGTGTGTCTGCGTCTGCCGGCCAGGGTGGCTGGAGCCAGCCGGTCTGAGGCCGTATCTAGTGAGATTTTTGTCCTGGGTTGTGAAAGTGACCTATGGAGCCAGCAGCAGGGTTCAGGGCCTGGGAGAGAAGACATGTGGCCCTCCCTCCCCTCCCCCTTGTCTTGTGTTCCTCTCTCTACGTTCCTCCTCCCCGCCACCCCCCACCAAAGAGTAGGGAGGGGGCAGGGCTGGCGAGAAAGAACATTCTTAGTGCAGTGGAAATGGTTAAAAGGCCTGGTTTCATCTCGACTGTATTACTAACTTGACATATGAACTTGGATACATCCCCCAATATTTCTGGCTCTCAGGCTCATTGGCTGTAAAATGACGATTATTTATATCTGCCCTGCATATCACACAGGGTGGTTGGAAGGATCTTCTGAAATAAGGATGTGAAAACTTTGTAAACTGTGAAGTGCTGTGTAAACGTAAAGAGTTGTAATGATTAAAATTGCTTCGCGTCCACAAGGGCCTCTGAACAAAGACCTGGCTCAAAGAACGTGGCAGTGAGCAGTAGGGAGGAGGTGGGCTATGGAAGGTTCCAGGGGGCAGTTGGTAGGTCATAGGTTCCATGCGGGAACCTGGACCCCGGGCAGGAAGGGAGGAGGCAGCTATAGGCAGCTCTCTGCAGGTGAGAGTGTTGGTCACAAGTTTGTTGACCTAAATAAGAGGTGGCCTGGGTTCCGTGCATGTCTCCAGGGAGACAAGGAAAACTGTGAGAAACCCCTCACCCACTGGGGGCTCAGGGCCGTTGCCTGGCCTGGAGGATAAAGTCCAAGCTGTTGCACAGGGACGAGGGTGACTTTGCTTTCCTTTCTTCACCTCCACTGTCCAAGTTACCCAGGTCACTCTGTCCCCCCCGGCCCCTCCCCATCCTGACCTGGAAATCAGCCGCCTCTGGTGTAGAAAGTGCAGGAAAGAGCCTGCAGAGGTGACGGGACTCTTAGGCCAAGAGAAGCTGGGCTATTTAAAGTGTGCAGCGCCCTGGGGGCATGAATGCCACCCACCCCTAAGGCCCTCTCAGCCTCCAGCTTCCCCTCCCTTGGCCCAGATCCCGGGGCCTCTGGGCACCCCGAGGGCCACAGGTCAGGTGCCAGGGGCTCTGGGAGGCTGCAGGCCCGCAGCTCCTGGGGCTGGCATGGAGTGGCTCGACCTCACCTCCGGCTTGGGTTCCCTCCTGTGAGCCTCTGGGCTGAGTTGGCGGGGCCACACAGACTCCTTGGCTCCCTGTGCCTTATAAACGGGGCCGGGGCTGTGTGTGGAGCTTACAGGAGGAATGCCTGGCGCCTGCGGCCCAGGGCAGCTGCTGCCCCCCCCCCCCCGCCCCTCCCTGCTGGCCAACGCGCCACCAGCCTCGGGGAACCAGAGCCAGCCCAGGGCAGGATTGGGAAGTGGGGAGCTTTGCCTGGCAGGCCCTTTCCCCCTGCTCTGGCCTGCCTTCCCAGCACACCCCAGATTACAGTAGGGTTTTCTCCTTTTCCCCCAGTTAACCTTTACCTGTCCTAGGCCCTGACCCGTCCGTGAGTGACGCAGTGTGCTATCTCTCCTCTCCTCTCCGCGGAATGAAGAGGGACCGGAGGCCGGCCTGGCACCTGCAGGTGCCACACAGGCCCTCGCACTTGGGGACGGGCTGAGGGGGCCTTCGCTAAGCGGTTCCCGGGTGCCAGGCCTGGAACCAAAGCTGGTCTACACGGGGAGCTGCACCGGTACGGTTTATGTATGCCGACTCCGCCAGCTACCCTCCCCGGGAAGGACTGGCCGTTGTCCTGAGCCTGCATCCTTCCTACTCTCTTGGCATTAAATTGTCCTTTCTTTTATGAAATGATGGATGGATGAACGCTTTTAAAAAAACATCCCCAGCAAAATAAACCATTGGCAGCCCTCAAATCTTTCTGATCCAAGAAACCCTGGAGCCCACTCCCAGCCCCCTAGCTGATGTCCAGACCTGCACAGATCAGCCGGGCATCCAGCTGTCCAGGCACAGGGGAGCCCCAAGGCCTGCTGGGTGGGAGGAGTTGATGAGTGAGTGGGGTATCACCTGGGGAGCTGGGGCAGGGAACTCCCGAACCTGGGGCTGCGTGTGGGTTTGCAGCCCACCCACCTGCTCTGTTCTCTCGGCTCGAGATGCTTCCTCCCACGTGACTGGGACTGCGGTGTCCCAGCTTCCCACCACACTCTGCCGCTGTTGGCTGCCGCCGTCCCTGCAGGCCTGGGGAAACCCAGAGATGCTGCGTAGGCTGCCCCCGGTCGAACACAGCGCGCTGACTCCTGACTCCAGTTACCCGGTCAGCACACCCTGCACTCCCAGTCTCCTTCTGCAGCAGGACCGAGGAAAGGCAGGATGAAGAACTGGGGAGGAAAAAGGTGTCCCTGTGCGGGAGGAGAGGTGTGATTTGGGGCCTTCACTTGAGCAATGGCTCCGGGACCTGAGGGTCGGGGCGGTGATCTGAAAGCGATCTCAGGGTTGACTCTGAGTGACCTGTTGAATACAGGAAGCAAGAAAGAGTGACTTGGCAAGTTTCCAGCTTGGGTGCCTGCAAGGACCCCTTCCCTGAACGCGGGTCAGCGCCGTGAGTGCAGGACGCTTGGGTCGGAGTGAGCACGTATACATGTGCTTATGCGTGTACGTGTGAACAGCCGCTCCATGCGTGCTCAGGGAAAGCCACGCTATCATCCTCACTCCTCAGAAGTGGTCACGTCCAATATCTTCCCATCCTTCCTCGTAAACACCCTGCAGGGAGACCAGCCTTTGGCCATTTGCTGCATGTGGGAGGAAGCACCAGGTTTTCCACGCGGGGTCCGTTTCAGATAAACGTGAGCCGTCCGCAGGTGGACGGGTTTGTGCGGGAGGAAATCCTGCCCCCAGCCTGGAGATGCCAGGAGGCTCCAGGAGTGCAGACAGCAGTGTGGGGCCTGGTGATGCAGCAAGGTCACGGAGACCACTTCATGAAAGGACACCCCGGGTCGGGTTTCGCTTTCTGCCATTTTTCTAATTTTGTAGTCACTTAAAGCCACCATCGCGGAGTTTAGGTTTGGAGACTGTGAGAGTGAGAAACATGAGTCTTCTGTGCCCCCGTTCTGCCTTTCTATGAGCTGTTTTCATTAAAGGAAGAGAAGGAGGGAGGGAGGGAGTAAAAAGGGAAAGAAAGAAAAGAGAAGAGAAGTCTATCCCAGTGTCTGGTTTGGCCAGAAGCAAGGATCCGGGGTGGGGGGGGCCAGGAGGATGCCTCTTGTAACTAAGCATCATTCAGCAGATAGGTTAAGGCCTCCCGGGCCCGGGAGGGAGCAGCCTAAGAGCCGGGCTGGAGTCAGAGCTACATTCCTGCCCAGGTTCAGAGCCCAGCTCCACGCTCACGGCCGCGCAGCTTTAGACAAGGGACCTAATCGTTCTGTCTCCATTTTCGTCCCCGCGTGATGGGGGTGATGCTGGTGCTGTTAGGAGGACTGAATGAGGTGCTGCCTGTAAAGATTTAAGGCAGTGCCTGCCACGCAGTGAACCCTCAGTAAATCCCAGGTGCGCTGGAGAGCGCGGCCGTCACTGCACAGGTGCCCAGTGCCGAGCAGGGACTGGGTGGGACTGGAGTCTGGATCAGTGAGCGGTGCCGTCCTAAGTCAGCGTTTCCCCTCTGGCTGTTCCTGCTCGGAGCTAGATCAGAATGCGTGGGGCACAGAGCCTAAGGCTGGAACTCAGAAGGGACAGGAAGGACCCAGCCCAGCTGTACTCCCTCCTGGGTCTCACCCCGGTGGAGCCCAGGGGCCTTCCTCTTCTCTCTTCCAAGATCATTGGCACCACCCCCCCCAACCCCCGGCACCAGCGGCTGACTCCGTGAAACCTTCTGCTTGGAGGCAGCCGATGGACTGGATGACCTCTGAGTCCCTTCCCTCCCTGCGCTGTAGTAAATCTCCCTTCCCTCACCCTGTCACTCAGTCTGTGGCCTGCTGGGGACCACAGCCTGTCCATATGGTTCAGCTGGCGGCTTGGGAGGGGCCCTGGGGATGGGACTTTGTTGGAGCCTCCAGACCATTGAGGGAGGGGCGGGGCTGGGGTCAGGACAACAGCAGTGCCTTTCCCTGGCTCTCTGGGAGCAGCTGTGAGGGGCGCCGGCAGGGACCGGTGACTAAGATCCCCTCCCCTCCTCCCCCCACCAGCCCCATCTTGCTGTTTGTGAGGGATGAAGTCAGGGCGGCCAGGCCGGACTGCGGCCACGTTGGTTCGCATCTTAAGTATCAAAAGAGAGAGAAAGCAGAGGGGGGAGGGAGGGAGGTGACCCCTATCTGTCCGAAGACTAAAACCGTGGACTGGCAGGGGCTTTGACAAGCAATTCTTTCTCTGCGGGCTGCTCTGACACCTGGCCGTGTGGCCCAACTCTAGACCTCAAGTGCAGCACGGCTGCTCCCAAGCCAGGTGCTGCAGCAATGGACCATGACAGGCCCCAGCTCTTGGTCTCCTGGGTCTTCCATCTTGCTGGGGATTTCCCCCTCTGAGGAAGGAAGAAGGGGCAAGAGGCATGCGTGTGTGTGTGTGTGTGCGTGTGTGTGTGTGTGTGTGTGTGTGTGTGTGTGTGTGATTGTGTTGCCACGTTACACATTCCAGCTCCCAGACAAGCGTGCGTCTGGCTGCTGGCTGTCTGCTTTTCTTCCAAAGGGTGGTTTGCAGTTTAGATTAAGGGCTCCTGGCTATAAATGGTATTTTTCTCAGCCCCCACCCCAACTCATCCCCCTGTGCCTCCACCCCGTGCACAGCTTCCCTGGGCCCTAGAGGGGACTGGCAAAGCCGAAAGGGGGGCCCCACAGCCCTGTGCATTTGGGTATCTGTCTTTCTCACCTCTGTGGTGGAGGAAGGGGGAAGGAGGAGGGGAAGGAGGAGAAGGAGGAGGAGAAGGAGGATCTCAGCGTGGGGCCAGGGTAGAGCCAGACACTGCTGCCCAGCAAATGCTCTGGGAGAGCAGTTCTGATGACCTTGACTGGGAGCTCCCCCTTTCTCAAGGTCTCTCAGCAAGAGCTCCCACAGGACATGAATGGATGGCTGACCCTTTGACCTTCAGGTTGGAGAAGGAGAAACCTGAGTTTTTTGGCTTTGTCCCTTTCTAGGAGGAGGGTTAGTAAGGTTCATGACGCTGCTCTGGAACCCCAGCTTTGAGGGCAGAGTCTCAGTCTGAGCGCTTCATATGTAATGTGTGGCTGTGCCCCCTGAGGACGGGCACACAGACTTCTGGCAGGACTCAGGATACCGAGTTCTAGGTCTCCCTCTGTCCCCTACTCTGAGAGGGAGTCGGTGAGCCGGCTCTTCTCCCTGGCCTCCCCTGTAAATGAATGCCTTGAAGCATCAGTGGGCCTCTCAGGGCTAACAGTGAGTCCCGTGACCGCACTGCTGGGAAGAATTCATGGACCTGGACGGGGTCAGGGGAGCAGGGACAACAGCCAGAAAGTGCAGTGGCGGCCCTTGTAGACAAGGTTCCTAAGTCTGGGAGAGGCAGAGATGTGACTACAGTAGGGACAGAGCACAGACCTCGTCGTCATCACTATAAATTCCAGAACCGGGAAACCCCGGGTGACCCTTGGACAGGTCACTATAGGAGAACTGTAAGGAAGTGCTTGTACCGCTGCACGGGGTGGGTGTGGACTCCCCATCTCCCTGGAGGGGCGGGCCACTTGCCGGGAAGGCTGAGAGATCTGCACAGGCATGGTGACGTCAGGACGAGCCGTGCAGGACCCTGGCCAGTGACCGCAAAAGACCTCCCTGCCCCCTCCTGCTGCAGACCCTCCAGCCTGGGGCGGGGGGGTGGGGTGGGTGCTGCACAGACTCAAAACACGTGGTCTATGCAGAGCCTGGGGAAGGTGGCAGGGATGGGCGGGTGCCGGGAGGCATGGAGTCCATACAGACCCTCGTCTTTGGCACGGTCGTTCCTCACCTTCCCTCCATGGCTTCTGCACCCCTCTCCTTGGCAGGGAGCATTGAACCACGGAGAAACCCCAGATCATTTTCTTTGGGTTTGAGGCTATATTAGCTGACTTTTTTACTTTCCTGTAACATGGAGTAGGGAATCCTACGGGCCTGGGGTTCAAATTCCAAGTCTGTTATTTAGTAGCCATGTGATCTTGGATGTGTTTCTGAATCCTTCCTAAGCCTCAGTTTCCTCGCCGGTGAAGTGGGGGGTGATAGTCATATGGCATAGGGTGGCTGGGGAGATTAAGTGGGGTTACACACGTGAAGGACTTTAGTACATCCTGACCCTCCGTATGTGCTCATAATGCTGGCAGTGATTCAACTGGACTTTGCTGGGGATAAGAGTGAAAGGAATTTGTGATTTCAATCGATTCATCTCGCGTGCACCAATACCATGGGTCAATTCCTGTGGGAGGTGCTGGGGAGATACAATCAAATATCAGTCAGGAACGTCCCGTGCTCGTGGATCGCAAGGCCCAGTATTAAAATGTCAGTTCTTCCCAAATTGATCTCTAGATTCAACACCATCCCAGTCAAAATTCTAGCAGGCTTTTTGGTAGAAACTGGCAAGCTGCTTTTGAAACGTAGTAGAGGGGCGCCTGGGTGGCTCAGTCGGTTGAGCGTCCGACTTCGGCTCAGGTCACGATCTCACGGTCCGTGAGTTCGAGCCCCGCGTCGGGCTCTGGGCTGATGGCTCAGAGCCTGGAGCCTGCTTCCGATTCTGTGTCTCCCTCTCTCTCTGCCCCTCCCCTGTTCATGCTCTGTCTCTCTCTGTCTCATAAATAAACGTTAAAAAAAAAAGAAATGTAGTAGAGTTAGATCAGGGCTCAGCAAACTGCAACCAAATCTGGCCCTCCTGTGTTTTTACAAATGAAGTTTTATTGGAACACACACAAAAAAAAAGAAAAAAGAAAAAGAAGAAATGTATCTGGAATCACAAAGGACCTAGAATGTCCAAAGCGGTCTTGAAAAAGAAAAACAAAGTTGGAAGGGTAAATCAAGGCTGGTTTTTGCCTAAGGCTCCACTGGGTAGAGGAGACATCGGTGAGAGACCCATAGGCATGCAGGGCAGTGATTAAGAGTATCGATGTGAGGGACACCTGTGGATTGAGCGCCAGCTTCGGCTCAGGTCATGATCTCACGGTTCATGAGTTCACGCCCCGCGTCGGGCTCTGTGCTGACACCTCAGAGAGCCTGCTTCGGATTCTAGGTCTCCCTCTCTCCCTGCCCCTCCCCCATTCATGCTCGCTCGCTTTCGCTCTCTCTCTCTCAAAAATAAATAAGCATTAAAAATTAAAAAAAAAAAAAAAAAAGAGTGTCTGTGAGAGCCTGACCCCCGGGCTTCCGAAGTCAGCTTTGCCATGTACAAGTTCATGACCTCGCGCAGGATACTTGTAACCTCTCTGTGGCCCGGGTTCTCTTTAAAATGCGGAAAATCCCAGTGCCCCTGCCGTGGGGCTATTGTAAGATTAAACGAGGCAGTTTACTAATAAGGTCCATTCCACCAACAGAACACCGAGAATAGACTCCTTGCTTTCTAGTTTTGGAGCTCCTCATCTAGTGAGGAAAACGAGACGAATATACACGTGGCCATATCTAGTGAGGGCCGTATGACTGGGACGCTGGTAATGCCCAGAAGATTCAGAGGGTGAGAAAGTCTTCAATGGGTTGGCGGCAGTCTTCAACGGGTACAATGAAACAGCAGAACCGGATGTAGTTCACATGTATGAACCGCCCTCAGCGCCCAAGGCTGTCAGGGGAAATGACAGAGATGGAATGAGGGCAGTTCCTGCCCGAGGCTCTCATGGTCCTGCAGAAGAGACCAGACTCGAGGGGTAGCCTGGTCCTTTTCCCAAAGTCTGGTCCTTTTCCCAAAGGATGAAGTGCCACAGCTGAGGACCCGAGGCCTGTGAGTCGGGCCCCTCCTTTTCCCGGACCCGGCCTGGGGAAGTGACTTGCCCGGGGTCACTGGGCCGAGGGTCCAGTGTGAAGGAAGTGTCAATCAGGCTGGGAATGTCAACAAAGGTCCGAGGGCAAGGAACTGCAAAGGTGCTCCTGGGGCCTTGGGAGAAGGCTGTTCCTGGAGCCCTGAGTTCGAGACAGGCACTGTGGGCAGGGGGCGACCAGCAGGCTTGAGTCACCCAGGGGCAGGCTGCCAAATCCAGCGGGACGCCCCACAGAGCCCTCTGGCCCGGGCCCAGCTCCGCCGCCCCTCCCCGGCCCCCGGATACACGTACCCCACCAGGCCTGGAGCCGTTTCCTGAAAGACTGAGAAAGCGCCGGGACTGGAGGGGCCGCCTGGGCCGCCAGGGGCTGGGGCCCGGTCTCTCACGGAGGAGAGACGTGTGAGGGGAGGACGTGACCGGCAGCTCTCATTCTCAGAGGCCGGGGATTTCAGAGGAATGCAGCCAACTCCGGCTCTGAAGTTCCCACTTCAGACCCCGCCTGGCTGGAGCCAGGGCCACCTCCAGTCGCCACCCTGGAAATCGGAGAGGCACATCACAGGCCACGTCTGTGTGGGGGAACACGTCCTCCTTGTGGCTTCTGCGAGCTGGCCCACTTCCTGGTGTTCCCAAATGTACCTTCTCCTTCTGGAGGGCCCTGGCTTCACCTCTAACAGCTTCCCCCCCATCTCTGTTCTGCCCGCACACGCCGTCCGCCCAGGAGAGACTTGGCTCCTGGAAACGACCTCCTAGGAATGTCACGAGTCGGTCTTTGAGGTCGTGAGCAGACCTGGGGGAGGAAGACGAGTTCTATACGAACCGTACCCAGTGGCTCAAGCCAGGCCGAGGCATGGACGCCTGTCCACGGGTAACCCCACACGTCTGCTTTTTTTGGCTCGTCCGTCTGTGAGAGCCACACTCTACACTAGTGAGGAAACTGAGGCAGGAGAGGGCTGGGATTTGCCCAGGGCCCTCCAGTAAGATAGAGGCCGAGCGGGGTCTAGGTCTCCTTAGACCGCTGCTCTTTCAAACCGTGTTGGCCGTTTTCACTTTCCATTTTGTTCTTTTCTCATTTTCTCCCTTCTGAAGATGAAAGGCAAGTTCTGGACAAGCCGGCAGGGCCCTTAGAGACCCAGAGAGGAGAGGAGAGGAGATGTGTCACCAAGTCAGGTCCCCTGCCCACCCCCACTCACCATGATGGGGAGAAATTGCACCCCCCTGCTCAGCCTGGCCCTGGGGGTCTCCCCATCTTCATGTAAAGCGTCCAGCTCACCTAAGGATAAACAGCATCCCTCCGGGCCTCCCTGCAGCCTGTTGCTGCCTCAATTGTATCTTCTGTTCTAACTTTGTCTTCTTTAGAGCTTCTCTCTTAAGTGGTTTCTCTGGGTCCCGCTGATCCTGCTTGTGTCACATCCATTTTCCCAGATTTCCTGGAATCTTCTCTCCCTAGCACCTTTTCCAGTCACCCTTCTCTGGGCACTTGGCTTTTGCTAGCTGGTTTTCTTCGCTTCATTTCACTGGTCCTTTCCTCTCTCTCTAGCAAAAATTTAGACAATTTTGTCCACTCAGCATTCAAGAAATGTTTATTAAGGTTCTGTTGTGTGTCAGGTGCTAGGCTGGGCCCTGGGCTCTGGGCTCCGTGGGATTCAGCAGGGAACAAAACAGACTAAACAGCTTGCTCTCATGGAGCTTACATTCTAGTGAGAAGGGGACAGTGAACATCAAGACAATAGATCCAATAGATCAATCAATAATTTTTTAATTTCTTTAATGCTTTATTTATTTTTGAGACAGAGACAGAGCATGAGCAGGGGAGGGGGCAGAGAGAGAAGGAGACACAGAATCCGAAGCAGGCTCCAGGCTCTGAGCTGTCAGCACAGAGCCCGACGCGGGGCTCGAACTCAAAAACTGTGAGATCATGACCTGAGCCGAAGTCAGACGCTTAACCAACTGAGCCACCCAGGAGCCCCTAGATCAATCAGTAATTATGATAAGACCGTGGAGGAAATGGAACGCTATATCGGGGGTGCAGTTTTAAATAGAGCAATTGGGAAAGGGCTCATTGAGGTGACCTTTGGACAGACGTGAAGGAGTGAACCATGCAGCACTAGGCAAAGTGAAACAGCAGTGCAAAGGCCCTGAGGTAGGAGGAGGCCTTCCCCATGGAGGAACAGCAAGGAGGCCAGGGGGTGGGAATTATGGGAGGTAAGCAGGTCAGAGCCATGGCATCCCCATGTATGGGGATCTGTAGGCTGTCATGAAGACGGCATATCTACTCTGAACAGGATGGAATGCCTCAGAAGGTTTTGAGCAGGGAAGGCAAGATCTGACTTAGGTCTTAGCAGGATCGTCTGGGTTGAGAGTAGTCAGAAAAAGGCGGGGTCGACTCAGTTAAACCAGCTTGAAGGCTTTAGGGAGGGTCTAAATGAGCATTGATGGGGAACTGATCAGGGTAGAGAGACAGAGCAGAGTCTGGATGGACTGTGAAGGAAGAGCTAACAGGATTCACTGAAGGATGGGATGTAGGTACGAGGAAGAATGTTTGAGTTAAGGGTGATCCGAGGCTTGGAGCCTGGACAACAAGAAGAGGGGCTCCCATTCCCTGAGAAGGAAGGACGATGGGAGGAGTCAGTGTGGAGGGTAGAACCAGGAGCACGCTACCGGAGACCTCTCGTTCGAAATCCACAATCCACAGAAGATGGACACGTCCAGTGTCCAGAGGGGTGATCTGGACAGAAATAAGCCTCCAAGAGCCATTAGGTGGCATAAAACCACCAGACTGAATGAGATCTCCCAAGGAATGAGGGTAGATGCTAAAAAGGCCACCTGCTTTAGAGCAGAACCTGTGTTTGCCTCTGTCCACCAGTCATAAGCCGACTGGTGCCCTAGCCACCTGCATGTGACCAAAGGCAAACTGGAGGAGACAGGCTGCAACCCTGCCCCACACACCCCCCTCCCCCCTGTCCGGATCGCCTCCCGGGCTGGCATAGGGCAGGGCACAACAGGAGGCAATTCATTATGCTTGTAAATGAGAAGTCCTCTGCTAGAGAGAAACCAGGAGGCGCGGGCTGTAGCCCCATCACCTCTAAACCTCTTGACATTTCATGGGAAAATGGTGTCATTTTATCATTTCATTCCTTGGTGAGGCTTAAATTTCAGCTTCCGGAAAACTGACGGAGAGGCTGGGATGGACGCCTAGGGCTATCTTTGCTCCGTGTGGCTTTATATAACTCAGACCTTTTCCCCACAGCCATTTGTAACTCTGGCTTCTGTGGGTGGTGCCAATACTATTAAGTATTTAGCCCCCAGTATATTTTGTGCTCGGTATTTCTGACAAAATGTTTCCTGCCTCCATGGCAATCTCTCAGTAAACAATACGCTGGAGGAGGATGGCCTGGTGTGTGGCCACGGGCTCCAGCAGGCTGCTCGCGAACCCCTCTTCCCCTTTTCCTTTTGAATAATTATCCTGCTGGTGTACCTCTTCCATCTACTTCTCCCTAAAAATCCCTCCCAAGTTCTCCTTTCGGGTCACAGCATAAATGCCCCGGCAGGAATAATGGAGTTCAAAATGTCCGCCCACCCCAGCGTTAACCAGATTTGAGTGCCATTGGGTCCCGTCATTTCCCCAGGAAAATAGGGGAAGGGCTTTTAGGGACAGCCTGATTCCCAGAAGGCCGATGCCCAGACCACAGGGACTATGCCGCTTAGCCCAGCCTTGCAAATAAGCAGTCCTGGAAGGTCTCCCAGCCAACCATGCCTACACAGCCCTGCCAGTGGGACACCGGAAATGGAGACAAATGGAGTTGGGGCTGCCGTTCTGCCTCTATTAACTTCTCTTCTGCTCTACGGAAGATTTCATCCCCATCACCAGATGGAGGGGGTGGTACCCACACCACTAGGGATCCTTTGGGCCTGTCGACTGATTCCCCACAGAAGTGCCATGGGGTGCTCTATCCCATTTACCCTGCTCTGACATCTTTCTGCTCCCCACCCCTTCCTCCTAGAGATCGATAGGCAATACCTCTTGTATTTTTAATTTTTTTTTAAATATTTTATTTATTTTTGAGAAAGAGAAGACAAGCTGGGAAGGAACAGAGAGGGCGGGGGACAGAGGATCCGAAGCAGGCTCTGCACCAACAGCGGCGAGCCTGATGCGGGATTCGAACTCCTGAACCGTGAGATCATGAGCTGAGCCGAAGTCGGATACTCAACTGACTAAGCCACCCAGGCACCCCTGCCTCTTGTATTTTTTGCTGCTCCTTCAGTAGACTCATTCTTCCCAGACAGGCCCAAAGCTGAAAGCAAGTTTGAGCTCTTGAACACTCTTAAGTCACGTCAGGCGAGGAATCGGCAGCATTCTAGCACAGTGGTGATAGAAAGATGGAGTGAGCAGGAGAGCCAGGTCTAAGAGACTCATGAGCTAAGTCTCTTAGCTAAGCTCCTCCCAGCAAACCAGGCTCCCCCGCAGGCCCCCCAAGGTGGGGGGGGGGGGCCTTACGCCAAGAGGGGGTAGGTTTTGGCCGATGGTCCCAGAGATGGGAGCTCCAGCTGAGCGAGGGGGTTGACCTTTCAGTAGCCAACTGCGTGGGGTAGTAAGTAGAGAGAAAACTTGGAAGTAGAGGGAAGTTTGGGGACATTCCTCCCAGAATAGCTTTAAAAATAGGACAGCTTTACAAGCCACGTAGGATGATTGAAAGCAGGTGGGATTGGAGCAGATGCCCTCTGGAGATGCCTGTCAGACCTGGAGTTTGTCGAACTCTGTAGGTTTTCCTGATTGTTCAGCAAATCTCAGAATGCTGCTTAGGACATTCCTTCCCCCAGGCCCATTGCGCATACTGCCTTGGCGTCAGTGTGTGGCAGAGAAAGCCCATGAACATCTGGGAGGGAAGGAGGGAGGGAAGGAGGGATGGCACACAGATGGATGGAGTGTTGCAGACTCCAGATTAGTGGGCTGGGGTTCTACACGGGCTCTATGACAAAACACAGAAATCACAAGCAATCAGGTTTGTCTTCACTTCCTGTGTTGGCTTTATCTAATGTTACTTTCATATTAGGACGAAGCCGTGTTTTGGCCGCAGGTGGCATTATCTTGGCCAGGGATTTTGATCCTCAGCTGTCACGATTACCTTCTCCTCGAAAGATGGGGTGACCTGTCGGTGGGCTTTAGCTTCTCCCCCAGCCTCTCCCCATCTCTCCACGGTCGTCGGCTCCCATACAGACAGCTTCCTGAGGGTATGATGGCCCTAGTCAGGGCTGTCCTAAGGGAGTCCCCAAATTCAAGGAAGTCTACAGTGAATTCTTCCATCTAATGAAAATGCTTGTCGAGGGGCAAAAGAAAAAAAAATCACATCTTAGTTTTATTTATTTAAACCTCTTAAAATGGCTTGTAAAGAAAGAGGGGTCTGTAGTCTCCAGACTCTTTCAGATAGGTGGGTCCTACTTTTCCCCGGGAGCTCACGCACCTGGAAGGTCTGACCAGACCTCCTTCCTCTGAGTCCCCAAAATGGGGTTTGGCACTGGGGTATACACCTCTTCTTTTTGGTCACTCGCTTAATGATTCAGAAACCCTGTCTCTTTGTGAAAGAGTTGAAGGTTTATGGATAATGGGATTTTCCTCCCCAGAAAGACGAGTCCTAGCCGTCTCTGCCTTGAGCTGTTAGTCACCCACAGTGCTAAGGCAGGTGCTGTCTTTCAGGCACGAGCAGTCACGAGACCTGTGTGCTTAGGGCAGAGGGGGAACACCCCCCTTCCGCCAGCCCCAAGAGACCAATTTTTAAAATGGCAAACATTTTCACTCTTCTGCTTTTTTTTATTATTTAAGTTTTTATTTAAGTTTTTTAATTCAGTGAGGGTCTCTGCACAGAAAGAGGGGACTAGCTGGAGTTGGTTAGAGCAGAAAGCAGCTTATCAACATGGACAGTATTAAAAGGAAGAGACCAGGGGGCGCCTGGGTGGCTCATTTGGCTGAGCGTCCGACTTTGGCTCAGGTCATGATCTCCGGTTTGTGAGTTCGAGCCCCGCGTCGGGCTCTGTGCTGACAGCTCAGAGCCGGGAGCCTGCTTCGGATTCTATGTCTCCCTCTCTCTCTCTGCCCCTCCCCTGCTCACGCTCTGTCTCTCCCTCTCTGTCAAAAATAAATAAACATTAAAAATTTTTTTTCTAATAAATAAAAATAAATAAAAGGAAGAGACCATCTTAACTTCAGTAGATGCCCCCCACACTCTGAACCACACACTCCACCTGCAGCCTCCCCAAAGCTGACTAGGGGAGAAGGATTTGGAACAGGCTTGCCTCTTTTTTTTTTTTTTTAATGTTTATTTATTCTTGAGAGAGAGAGAATATGCGCTCAAGTAAGGGAAGGGGCAGAGAGAGAGGGGGGGACAGAGGATCCAAAGCAGGCTCCACAGTGACAACCGAGAGCCCGATGTGGGGCTCGTACTCACAAACTGCGATATCATGACCTGCGCCGAAGTGGGAGGCTCAACCAACTGAGCCACCCAGGAGCCCCCAGGCTTGCCTCTTTTATGTGCTGGTGGCTTCTGAAATATTTGTGAGCACGCTCCTCCCTTACACTCCTCAAACGGGAATGGTTCCCCCCATCCCACTGCTTAAGTCTGTGTCGGAAACCTGCAGTGTCTTTTGGGCCATCCTGAACACTGCTCGAGCCTTTTCACTGACGGCCAGAGTCAGACGTGCCCAGCCCAGGGCCAAAAAGCCATGTCAGCAGACTCTGCACCAACAGCCTTCCCTGCCCGAGTCCGCAGTACCCTTGTCAAAGTCCCCCGTGGACTCCCAAGGCCTCCTGTGATGGGCCACCCCGATGATTTCCCAAGTACTCCTTGAGGAGTATCTGAACTACCCTTAATTTTCCTCTCTTCAAACCCCACCTGACTTGAGTCCTGTTTTTCATATAAAGGGGAAGTTTCTGATCAGCTTAATTGTGCCAACGTGATTTGTAGTTGATATTTTACCTGTGGTTTGACCGGGGGGGGGGGGGGGGTGTGTTTCTGGAGAAACAGTGCCTTCTCCTAAAGGTGTGGTGCTAATGGGGCGACGTCAGGCACTGGGGTGTGCCTCTGGGGGCGCTCTAGGGTAGGGGGGAGCCTCTGGGATAATTCCACTGAGGCCTGCAGCCAGCCTCTCCCCTATGGGACAGGAATCAAGCATTGGGATCTCGCGGTATCTGTGAGAGGCGGTAGGGCTCCTCGTATGAACCTGTTCTCCAGATGGGGCTCAGCAAGGCCAGGAGCCCTGCCCAGACTCCCAGAGTGCCCTCTGGGCTCCCGTTGGGTGTTTGCCAGGGAAGCGGTGCCTTCCGTGCTGGGCAGAGCTGGCGGCATGGGAGGGGAGACCACCCCTTCCAGGTCTTCAGTTCCTCTCAGTCAGAACATCACCTGTCACCCGGGGAACACTTCCTCCGCCTGCAGCAGAGCCGGTGCCACCAAGGGGCCGGCGGGCGGGTGGGGAAGTGCCGGACGCGATGGGTACCTCCAGCTTCCTGCCCTTTCTTTCCACAGACCTGTGAGCGAGCTGACGTTATTTTTATCTGGGGACACTGGCGTGGGAGGTATTTGTCAGTATCATCCGCCGAATGCGGTTTCATTATCTGTTGTCCA
Source organism: Panthera onca (assembly GCF_046562875.1). Taxonomy (NCBI): domain Eukaryota; kingdom Metazoa; phylum Chordata; class Mammalia; order Carnivora; family Felidae; genus Panthera; species Panthera onca. Next base: position 67,802,303 of record NC_138350.1, read on the forward strand.
AGGTACCCCCAAATAAGTAGTGCTAAGTGTGCTAAGCTGTTCACATTTAAAAATACAGCCAGACTGATGAAAGATAATTTGCTCATGGGGCTGACATCACAACCTAAGCACAGAGCTGTTAGTTCCAGAGGCCAAGCTTTATTTTTACCCTTCTGGGCTTTTGGGTCATCACACATCAGGGCTCAAGCTTTCTTTAAAATCCTCATTCTGTGTCTGTAATCCACAAGAAGGAAAACGGCCCACAGGGTATGGACTGGACACAGGGGCAGGTTGTATATACTCATACTGGGTGTGTGCTGAGTCAGCATGAGTTCCAGTCTGAGTCCAGCGAGGTGGCGGCCTGGTGGGCAGGTATGTGACAGGTGCCGGCCCCAGGAGGTTTCTAAAGACAGTTTCGGGAGTGTCCCCTAATAGGCCTTGGTAGAGTCCCTCGCTGCGTTGTTCCCCAGCATTTTTCCGGTGCCTCTGAGTCTTGCCGTGTCCTAAAAAGTTGCCCTGTGGGGTATAGGACTGTGTAGAGTTTTCACTTGAGGCAGTAGCTCTCAGCTGGGGGGTGATTTTGCCTCCAGGATGTATTTGAAAACCTCTGGAGATAGTTTTTGTCTCCACTACTCGGGGTGCAGGTCTGGAGCCTCGATTGGCATCGAGTGAGTAGAGGACTACAGTGCACAGGACAGCGCCCCACAGAAAGGAATAATCCAGCCCAAAATGTCTAGAATACCGAGCCAGGTCAGCAGGACCACAGGTGGGGAGGCGATCGGTGCCAGTTGGCAGCTGTTGGACATGTGGAACAATTCAGGAAGGTCTCAATTCACCTTATGCAAGGCCAGGACCTAGCTGGACGTTAAGGGGCTGATGAGCCAAGTGTGATTCCCACCCCTCAAGGCCAACCACCCAGTTTTATAGAGGGGATTCTGTATCCATTACGGGGGATACAGGGGATTTTGTATCCATTACGTCCCTCATTTAGTCTTCACCACCACTCGTGGGTCTGATGGGACAAGTATCATCAGCCCCATTTTGTGGATGACCAAACTGAGGCCCAGTGAGGTGAATAACTTGCCCAAGGTCACCTAGCCTCAGAGAGGCAGATCTTCTGGTCTTTCTGCTAGATCATCTCTTAGTAAGGTTAACACACCCTCTTCTAATTTCAGAGCTCCTTTTTCTCTCTTGGCTCCTGTTGGACTCCATATTGATGAGGAATCATCCCTTTCTTCCTTCTAAATGTGAGCAGAAACTTGAATAAGGACAGGATGAGCTTCCCATCCTAGCATCTACCTTTCTCCTTAGGAAACTTCCCTTTACAATCCCATCTAGAATACAACCCATCCTGTATTCATGCCCTCTCTGATCTTTTGCCAAGCTCAGATCTAAGACAGAAGTTACCTACCGGTAGAGCAGCCAAGAGATCACCTCCCTCTGCCTTAACAACGTCCTCTCCCTGGGACTGAGATGCCTCAGAGGCCCCCATTCATTTATTCAGTTACTCTGTAAATACTGGCTAAAAGCCTATTACCTGGCCGCTGGATGTATATTGGGGAATAAAACAATTCCACCGCCCTAACGGTGCTTGTGGCCCCAGTGGGGGAGGCAGTCACTGGGCACATAAACCAGCAGGTGTATAATTCTCAATTGTGTTGTGTGCCACGATGAAGAGCAAATGATATAGTGATGGGGCAGTAAGCAGAGTAGAGGCTTTACTTAGAGAAGGCAGGAGGCCTCTGGGAGGAGAAAACAACAAGGCCAACAGTTGCAGGATGAGTATGTGGGTGAGCTTCGCAAGGGCCAGAGTGTCCCCAGTCCTGGTGAGAGAAGCTCGGCGGGGTGGGGTGGGGGCACCTTGGTATGCATGGACACAGGATGGATTTTTCTTCTCCAACTCTTCCAGTATTTCATAGTTAACACACCCTTCAGCAGAAATATCTTGAAGGCCTCCCCTCAAGTGAAGTCATCAAGAGTCTCCAAACTGCTGTTTTATACCCAGCTCCACTCTCTGCCAGTTATGTGAGGAAGGAGGAAGACACCAAAAGGCTTCCCGTCTAGCCAAGGAAATAAAGTATCACATGAGACTTGTGTTAGCCAGCACGTCAGCTCCCAGTGGGATGCTTCCCACCCCTGCGCCTCCTCTGGCTCAGTAACCTGATGTCAGTACCACCCACAGTTCCTCCTCTGCACAAATGCCATCACCCATGCCTGGCTCTAACTCCCACCACACACAGGTCAAGGAGCGGGAGGTCAGACAGGCTATCCCATCACACCTGGCATGGATATTCTTGGGGCCTAACTTGGAAAGGCCAAGGAAACAAGGGCAAGGAGGGGACAAACATCCACTGAGTATCCCCCTCGGCCAGGCAGTTTTCACTCTCATTCTGTCTAGCCCTGTTACCCTTTCCCATGTGGGAATGTGAGGCTGTGGGAGGTCTTGGGGCTTACCCAGGTCCAAGGGCTGGATGGGAGTCCGATCATCCAGGCCACTTTGGCTTTTGAGCCCCTTGTGTGTACTCTTGACTTCGGGCAAATCCTCAACCACGTGAAACAGATCTAGCAGAGGGCCTCTGCCTGGCACCGAGGCTCTCGGAGTCTGCCCACCCGACCACCGGTCATCCACCCTGACCGGGGACTCAAGCCTCCTCGGAACAACATAAGGGCCCATCTAGTCTGTGGCCTGGAGCTCACGGCTCATCAAGAGGGCCTGAGTGCTTCCTTCAGGGACACCCCCACCCCCGCAGCACTGAGCACAGAACAGACATCAAGCCCACATGGTTCCAAACGCAACGGCACGTTGCAATAGAGGGATGCGTTCGGACAGAGCCTGATGCAAACAGCTTCCATCCACCTCTTTGCAGAAAATAGCAAGCGTGACCGTCCCTTCCACATCCATATCCCCATACGGTCTTTATAATCGGGGCAGGAGCCAGGATCCCCATTTCACGAGTGCAAATTGTGGCCTTCCGTGAGCCCTCTGCCCCTTGTGTCCTCCTCCATTCCAGCTCCCCTCCAGAAACCCCACCCCTAGTCGTAGTTGCTTCACTGTTGTCCAATAAACACTTCGGGATGCAGCTTGATAAAAGATGTACGCACCCCATCCCAGCTTCCCTGAGGGATAATGCCCCATAAATGTTAGTGTGACTTTTGAAGACTTCGTCTGTGGCAAAGTTCAAAGTCGAGGGTGGATTTGGGCTTCAGGCTGAGTCATTCTGGAATCCCCATTAAAGGCCAAATCTTTGCGTGAGCATTTCAAGGGGTTTTCTCAAATTCTATAAATAGTTTAATAACGCCTGTGTAATTATCTATTTTTATCGCCAGCCTTCCAGACAGTTTCAGAAGTGATGGGGCTGCTCCCTGAAAGTAGGATTTCATGTCTTCAGTTTCATTACCGCTTCCAGAGCACAGCCTGCGGGCCTGGCCCCGAGCAGTGGGATCCCAGACAGCACTTCTGCCTGCCAGAGGTGACCCGACTTTTGTGGGAGCATCTGGTCCAGGCAGAAACTCTAGGACCAGACCCTAGAAATCCCCGAAAGCTGGAACAGCTGGGTTCTAGCCCCAGCTCCCACTTTCCTCACACAGAAAACCCCAGCCAGGGTACTTGTCTCCTGTATGCCTTGTTCCTAAAATCGTGTCATGTGGGCATCATAACTCTTTTTTAGCAGGGAGGGTTCTCACCTTTTCCCTAGGGTTTTCACATCCATTTCATCACTCTGTCATCTTCCTGACCCTGTGCAGGTCGTTTAGTCTCTTTCCACTCTATGCCTGATGGGGAATCAGGCACAGACAGCGATTGCCCCAATAACCGCACAGCAACTTGCCCAAACTAGACTTGTGGCGTTTTTATTTTGCAGACTTGTGGCCTTTTATTTGCTCCCGGAGCTGAGGCCATAGCGTGCACGCCCCCTCCCTCCCCACAGAGAGCTCTGCATGATGGGTAAGACCTCCCTACGCCGGGGCAGACCCTGGTGACCCTATGTGCCTCCAAGGCCACGGCCACTCTCTGGGCAGGGTGGCAGCCAGGCAGAGAGGAATGTCAATTCTGCAGAGCTGATGGCGGGGCCCTCTCATCTGGGGGCACCCGCAGGGAAAGGCAGGGCAGAGGCAGGCAGCTGTCCTGTCCACAGGTGAGCCTTTTTGGACGGGACACCTCTGGGGAAGGAAGAGCACCAGAAGCCAAATCAGGGACCTGGGTTCCAGCCCAACGAGCCTCAGAAGTGCGAGATGCTGTGTGAAGTAACACTTGTAGAAGTGCTCTGAAAAGAAAAATGCCACGTAAATGGATGGTGGGCCTCTGACCCCCAAATCAGGCTGGCAGCCAGGGTACCTCCCACGTGGTCTACTGGCTGGTTACTGAGGGCTGCCCCGGGAGACTTCGGTGCTCCGGTTCACCTGTACCTTGCAAATCGTACCTGTAAGTGTCTCCTGAGGCTCCATGAGTCGTATGGCACTCTGCTCGCCTCCACCGGTACTCCTGTCTGTCAAACAGTCCAGCCCTCTCTTCCTCCTCAGGCCGAAAGCAAAACTTCCAGCCTCTTCTGAGGGCTTTTCAAGGCCACAGCCACAGCAGGTGCTGGCTCCCCCTTGCCTGATAATGAGGCTTCACGCCTGCCTAAGTGTGAGACAGAATTCCCACTGAATCAGCCCGACTTCTCAGCTTCTCCCCACTGCACCCCAGTGCTGCTGCTGCTCCCGCCCCCCCTCATACAGATCAGCAGAGCTGAGCCAACCTGACCTGATTTTGCCAAGCCAGAGATATTCTAGGTGCTCACACCCTGGGAGGCTTGGAAAATGTCTCCAGAAGGTTCTAGATTCAACTGGAAGTGGCTGATGGCTGTTCCCGGCCACAGTGCCGTCCATGAACCATCAGTGATGGAGAGTGTCGCCAGTGATTTTTTTTTTTATTAATAATAATTGGAGGGCTGGGATTGGGAGAACGATTTTCATTTCCACTGATTCAAGCAGATTCAAGATCATCCAATAACGTTATTCTCTCTTCATCCTTTTGAGTGGGACTCAAAGGGCTATAGTACCCACCAACATGCAGGCAGGGCATTTGACATGATGCTCAGGAGAGTTTCAGGCATGTGTGAAAGCCACAGTGATGGTCCCAGACCCAGATCTGTGTTTGCAGTGGGGAGCTGTTTCCTCTATCTGTGGTCTGGGGACCAGTCGTAGCGCCCCACCTGCCCAGCTACGAAATTGGCAACATGGGTCTGGCAGATCAGGGAGCCCCATGTCCACGTCCGCAGTGATTGAGCTGAGGGATGGTCATGTGACAAGCGGGGCCGATCAGAATCTGTCCCTGAGATTTGTGGTTTGGACAGTAGGACACAGGGAGGTCTGTCTGCCTTCCACTCACAAGCCATTATGATAGAGATTGGGACCTACTGACCACCATCTCTGCCCTTTGCCGTCGCAAAGGGAGACCCTGGCAGGAGAGAAAGTGGTTAATATGTACAAAACCAAGACAGGCAGAGGCAAGAGCGGGAGGGCCAGCTCTGGCATCATTGCGTGAGCCCCGTGGATCGGCTGTGTCCTTGGACCCCACCCCTCCCATTAGCCAGTTGAGGCCGCGTGCGGGTTTGGGAGGTTTTCTGTCACTCCCAGCTGAGATCACTACCCAACAGCGCACAGCAGAGTGAAGCAGTGGAGAGTGAGAGCGACCAGGGCTTTGGCATCATGTGGGTGGATGTCTGGTCCGCGGGCCAGGCAAGTCAGGGATACTCAGTGAGAAGTCCCGCCTGGAGTGGGAAAGGACATGCCCAGAGCCAAGGAGCAGTGCAGGGCCCAGCAGACATCAGAACTCCAGGCAAGCAACCAGTCGTGGGGGGGGAAGGCTGCAGCCCTGTGCTCACGCTGGCCTCCAGCCACCTTCTCCCTCCAGACAAGATGGGGAGCCACAGCAGTCTCAGGCCCGAGCCTGAGTGACCTATGGGTCAGAGTCTCACTGTTGCAGAGCTGAGGTACTACTGAGTGAATCCCCAGTGCCAGGCCTCAGCGCCTAACAAGACCGAGTCAAGATTAGCAGCCGTGGCCACAGTGTGGCCGTGACGGCCAGCTGTGGGTGCAGCCTGGTGAGCATGCCTCTCGGCCGGGGCTGCACCCACAGCCTGCCAGAAGGATGGGGGCAGCCAGGTCCGGGGCCAGCTTTGGTGGACAGAATGACTCAGGATGCGATGACCAAGAGGTCTCTCCGCCACTTGTTAAACACCTACTGTGCGCCAGATACACCGCACGCGTCACTCTTTGAAGCCAAGAAGGTCTCTCTGACCCAGTCGGAGGGACGCCACGCCCTGGGTGATCCTTCCATGATGCTGCCCCAAGTGGGTGTGTGAGAGGCAGGGTGTGTGGGCTGCCAGAGGCAGCCTGGCCAGGACAAAGATGCCTACCAGATAGCCCTTCCTCCCTTCTCCTCCCCTGACCCTGGCACTGTGCTGGAGGCATGCCCACCCAGCCTCAGCCCATTCTCCTTACCGACCCGGCCCGGCCACGTGTCCTGATGCCTGGCCCCCAGCGCCATTCCGTCCTGCCTGGAGCCCAGGGATCCACTGTTCAATCACAGAAGGTGGGCCTGTTTTTACAGCCATCACTTCTTCTGGTACGAAGCCACTGAAACCAACCTGAGGTGGCTTAATTTCCCTGAATCCCTTTTCATAAGGCTGCAGAGGGATCTCGTGGAGCCCGGAGGCCCCAGCCCAGAAAAGGACAGGAAATGGCACATCCAGGATTCTCTGTCTCAGGCCACGGGAGATTGATCTAGCTGGGCTCTAGTTTCCTCTCCGGACCAGCTCTGGGCTTGGGAATTCCCCTGCCTCTGGGGGGACTGCTACTTTAGAGAGGGAGTCGGCAGCAGGGGCGCCTCCCTGAGTGGCTGACACTGAAGCAGAAGCCTGAAGGAAGTGAAAGCCTGCGCGGAATAAAAATAGAGCACCTCCTAGTCGAAAATGACTTTTCGTCTTTCCAATATAAAGAATTCCATCAAATACTCTCTTTGAGCCCTCCAGCCAGTGGCCGAGGAGAAGGGCTGAGACCCACTCACTGCCGCTGGCTGTCACCAGCTCCTCAATGCCTGTCCCTCCCACGTCTCATCCCAGCCTCTCCAGGAAAAAGAAACTTCCTGCCAGAAGTAAATAAGAGTGCACTTTCTCCTCCCCGCTGGGGAGATGGCAGCCCCAGCCACCTCTCTGCCCAGAAACAAACCGGAGTCACTGGGGGTGTAGAGTGTGCATGGGCACATTTCCCCGGGTCGTTTGTTTTCAAAGAAGGAGAAGGGAATGATGGTGAGTTTGCAGGGAGCGGTGGGGCCGCCCGTGGACTTCAGGAAGTGTCCGAATACACTGTGATCCTTATGCCTTACCCCTCCCCTCGCTCAGGACGGCATCTCCCCAGTGCGGTGGCTGCCTGGGGGCGGGGGTGTCTCCCCCCTGTGCCTGTACGCAGCTGTTTTGGGCTTGACCACAGGACTCTATCATGCCAGAGTTCATGTGGTTATCCAGAGCAGGGAAGAATTTCCCAGAATGCCTTGAGAAACCTGAGACACTGAATGGCTTTCAGGGCTTATTGATGTGGCCGGTGCAGGAAATAGCAGTACGTCAATAAATAGTTTTAGGCAGGAAACAGGGCTTAAATGGTAGCCTTAAAGTTTGGGGAAAGGCACTAGGGGTTGCTGGGAGGGAGCCTGCCAGGCAGATGAGAACCTGAAGCCAAATACCAGACTTTGAAATGGCTGCCACCAATCTGAGGCCCCTTGCTGGTTCTGGATGCAAGAGGCCGATGTTGAAGGCAGAGCTGAGACCCAGGGGATGGCCGATTTCGGTTGGCAGAAAAGAGCTCCTTGTTTCAGAGGAAAAGCCGGCGGCCGACAACATGTGTGCCCAGAGAAGACACGCAGCTGGGTTTCGGTGGCCTCTGAGCTGGGCATGTTCACAACGCATTTCCCCACCCTTCCAGTGAGAGTCAACGCTAGCTTGTAGAACGCTCCAGGAGTTCCGCTGTCCTCGTCAAAAAAATCAAGGGAAAGGGTCACAACCTGCCAATTTCTTCCTAAGGAACTGCTTTTCTGATTATAAAACAAAATGTTCACAGAAAAATAGAAACATTCAGGAAGTAATAAAAAGTAAAAAACAAAGGTCATCCATAAATCCACTGTTGAGAAACGACTGTTACACCTTGGATATTTCTCATCTTTTTCCTTTCAAAGAAAATTTCACGGGGCACCTGAGTGGCTCAGTCAGTCGAGCATCTGATGCTTGATTTCGGCTCAGGTCATGATCTTCACGGTTCATGGGTTCGAGCCCAGCATCGGGCTCCACGCTGACGGCACTGAGCCGGCTCTCTCTTCCTCTCTCTCTCTGCCCCTCCCCCTACTCACACTCTCTCTCTTTCTCCCTCTCTCAAAATAAATAAAAATGTTTTCAAAAAATTTGTGGATGCGATTACATGCAATTACATGCAATTATGCTTTCGGTTTTTTCACTTAACGTTATATAGCCATTTTCCCATGGTGTTATAAACTTCTCATAAACATAATTTTTAATGGTTGCAAGGATTATCGCTTACTTAATCATTCTCCTATTGTTGGATACTTAGGTTGTTGAATTTTTGTGCTTGTTAAGCTTATTTTTCCTGTTACTATTAATACTGCCTTATGATAATTATCCCCAAGTGCAATCACTAAATCAAACAATAAGAACACTTTGAAGGCTTATTTTAAGATCTTTTTAGGAACGTATAACCAATTTACACAGCACGCATATGAATGTCTATCTCACCGCATCCTCACTAGCACTGACCATCACCGGTTTTTAATTTATTAATATAGAAGGTAGAAAAAAATGGTATTTTCATGAATTTGATTGCTACTGAGACTTAATTAATTTGTTTCTATTTATTTATCAGCAATTTATGTTTTCATATGTGAATTATCCTTTAATGGCCTTTTCCCATTCGTCCATGAGGGATTTAGTACTTGTATTACAAATTTGATCAAGGTGTTTATAGACTGACTGTTGCCCTGTGTCACATTTATTACAGACTTTTTTCCCAGACTATTAATTGCCTTCTAAGTGTGTTTGTAATATTTTGATGCATTCCTTTGTTGTGTTAATGTGGAAAGCCCTTCTCCATCCAGAAATTTTATTCTCGATCTAATTTTCTTCAAATTCATGTGGTTTGTCTCTTTTTTTTTTTTTTTTTTTTTTTTCTTGAAGGTTTACCTCTTTATTCCATCTGGTATTCATTTTAGGGCCCAGTGTGAAGGGAGACTCTAAAGTATTATCCCCCCCAACTCCCGTACTTAGACAGCTGTACCTGTACTGTTGCCTGAGTGACTAATGCTCCCTTTGCCACTGATTTGTGGTCCTCTGGGGACCATGTGATAAATCCTTATGGATACCAAATCTGTTTCTAAGCTATGTGATCTAACTATCCATTCTTATGTCGGTTCCACACCCTTTTGAATTAAAGCTTTTGGATAGGTGAAAACCCGTATGACTCTTTGCAATTTTGATGGTTCTGATTTTAGCTTTTCTCCTGTACTCTTTCAAATTACTTTTAGGATTATTTTTTTAAGCCCTTTTCCCTCCAAAGAGTTCCCATTGGAATATGGAGTACAAACCAAAGTTACGCTTGTGAATTATTTCACAGGGAATCACTATCTTTATAATGCTATCTACCCATTAAGGAATATTGTGTGTTTCTTCATTTGTTGAAGACTGTCCGGAATCTCTCAGTTTGGTTTTGCAATTTTCTTCGTAGAAATTTTGCACATTTCTAAATAATGTTAGTTAAGTATTTTTGTTGTTTTAAAAAATGAGCTTTTGTGCACTAAAATATCTCACTGGTTAATCTTATTTTAAAAAGCTGTTGATTTTTGTTTATTAATTTTGGGTCTAAATACTCATTAATTAATTAGTGGCTAAACTGTCTTCTTAATTCGAATCTTTATTAGAGGGTTCTCCTGGGTTTTTCATACGCATAACCACATCAAATCATTTTATCTCCTTCCAAGGGTCATGGACGTTGCTGCAATTTTTTAATTAGGCCTATTGATGTAATATATTATGTTGATAGATTTCCTAATACTAAATCGTCCTTGCCTTTCCGGCATAAAATCTACTTGGTTATAACGATCTATTTACTAGCATTTCATTTAGGACTTTCACATCAACTCACATCAGAGAGATAAGCCCATGGACTTGCTTGCTTGTAATATACTATCCTGAGATTTGGGTAATAGGAAACTGGAAAAACTTATCTTTTTATGTTCTAGATCAGTCAACATAGCAGAGCAGCTATCTAATTTTTTGAAAATTTGAATCAACTTACCTATAAAAATCATAAGTTTAGAGACCTCCAAATTCAGAACTTTTCATTTTGTTTTATGATTTTTATCTTTTCTGACTTTTTTATTGATTTTTTAAGTAAAGTGTGGTTATATTAAGTAAAGTGTGGTTATATTTATTTTTTTTAACATCGCCTGTTTTACCATTTTCCCCCAAATCATCAACGCAGCGTTGTAAATAGCTTTTATTACATTTTTATCTACTGTATATCTTTTTTAATATTTTGACTGTATTTCTGCTTTATTTCTGTTTCTTCTTTCTTGGTTTTACATAATTTCCTTTCTCTGTTTTCTAATTAATTAGTTTTGGGCTTTATCTCTATTACGTCCTTTCATATATTTCCTTAGTTACTAGAGCCTTGTTAATAAAAGCTTATTTACTTTGAGAGAGACAGAGAGAGGTGGGAGAGGAGGGGTAGAGAGAGAGTGAGAGAGAGAGAATCCCAAACAGGCTCCATGCTTCAGCACAGAGCCCAACGTGGCGTTTGATCCCATAAACCATGAGGTCATGACCTGAGCCGAAATCAAGAGTCAGACAGCTTAACTGACTGAGCCATCCAGGAGCCTCCTCCACATGTGTAATTTCGAATTTAATAACATATTTCACGCAGTATATCCAAAATTTCAACATGTAGTTGGTATTTTTTAAATATGAGACATTTACATTCTTTGATACTAAGTCTTTAACATCTCCCCTCTATTTTACACTTACAGCACATCTCAGTTTGTATGACCACATTTCAAGCACTCAGTAGTCCTATGTCACGAGTGGCTACCATACTGGACAGAATAGGTTTGGATGATGTATTTGCTTCCTCTTTTGAATAGCCCAAATAGTTAAGACTATAAACTTACCTTTCATTATAGCTTTGACCACATCCCACAAGTGTTTATAACTCTCTATTTCCTAATCTATTATCATATATTTGAGGATCTCTTCACTCCATCTTTCTTTAGGAGACTATTTTTAAACACCCAAGTAATTGGCTGTTCTTTTATCGCTCTTAATTCTTGGCCCAAATAGAATCTCTGTGCTTGGAAATTTGTAGTGAATCACAATTTACATGAGGCTAGTTTCCCTTTAGTCTTATTAATTACATTATTGAAACCATCTAAGTGATTGAATTTTGTCCATTAGCCATGGAATACTGGTGGTTTCATTTCCAAATACTGTTCTTCTTTTTTTTTCTTATGTTTCAAGAGATTTTGTTTTATGTATTTGAGTCGATGCTATGTAGTATATAATCTTTCTTGTTATCTATTATGAATGTAATTATACATATATATATATATATATATATATATATATATATATATATAAAACCTTTTTTATTTTACTTAACTATTGTTGTCTTGAAAACTACTTTGATTTTACTAGTGTTTTCATTCTATTTTTATTTTCCCACCATTATTTTTACCCATCCATTTATTTTATATGTCCTGTTTCAGTGTGGCCAATGGTTACTAGTGTTTATTTTTAATATTTTCAAAGTCATAGTTTAACTTCTATTTCTATGTTTACCGTACTTAAGGAAAACACAATAGCTTGTGAATCCTTCGGGTCTAAATTATGAAATGTGTATGCCTTACAGTCTTCTGTTCCTTTCTACCAGTATTTATCAGTCTTCAGTAATTTAATCTTAGATTATTAAATCACCACTACTATAAGATTCTTATTCAGATTTCGTTTAAAGATCAAATAGCTTCTCTTTCAAGGACTGTTTCCGGCTTTTGATTCTATCTTACAACCAAAGTTATAATTACTTATTTTAACTTCATCAGTCTGTCTACCTCGTTTCAGTTTTCACTTCTGGTCCTGCTCTACTCTGATTTCCTCAAGCTGAGTCTAAATTTTGTTGGCTGGGCATGCTCTTAAGAAAGCTTTTACATGTTTAAATGATTTTTCACTGCGGCAACAGAAAACACCACATAAGTAAAATTTACCATCTCGACCGGTTATATGTGTGCAATTCCATCATGTTAGCTATGGTCACATTGTTGTGCAACCAGTCTCCACAACTTTTTCATCTTACGGAACTGAAACTCTAACCCATCGAGCAATTCTCCCGTCCCCTCTCTCCCCAGCCACCAGCAACCACCATTCTGCCTTCTGTTTCTGTGATTTCGACTTCTCCAGTTACCTGTGGAGGAGGAATCATACGGTATTTGTCATTTTGTGGCTTGCATATTTCAGCTAGCATAATGTCCTCCAGGTTCACCTGTGTTGTAGCACGTGTCAGAATTTCCTTCCTTATTAAGCACGTAGGTAGGACTTTGAAGAACATTTACTTATGTAAGATGCGTTTCTCCTGCTTTTGCTCGGCGCTCTGTGTGTTCTTTTCCCCCTCAAACAAACGAAGATGTTGCCTCGGTGTCTCTGAGTTTTAACATCAAATACAGAAGTGTAAGGCCAACCACATTTTTGTTCCTTTGTAAGAAACCTAGGGTTGTTTCCCGCCCCCGCCCCCCCCCCCCCCGCGCCCCGATCAAAACTGTTTTTAGAATTTTTCTTTTTCTTGAAATTAAAAAAGAAAATTCTCCTGCTAAGTATCAATGGTGGGGCTCCGGAACGCCGTGCGCCCTTTCCACCCGAAGAGTGTATTCTTTGACTTCTGGTTTTCAACTCAAAGTGTTTCGCTCTGGTCTCTGTATCCCATCTATTCTGGGATCCTTTTTGAAAACCTCTGTAATTCATAGGTGAGACATCCGTCCACTCAGTCTTCTCCTTTTTCATTTCCTTTTCATCCATCTTCAGCTTTCTAGTTGTTTTCCAAGTTTGTCTTACGTACGACTTTTTCTGCAGAACCCATTCTGTCCTTTGTTGCCTTCGCCTCACGTCCCCATGTCGCCACTGTGTTCCTCATTCCCATTCGGTTCCCCCCCGAACGCCGGCTCCCATCTTAACACTTCCTCGCTGCTTGGGGCTTCTAGCGAGTCGTGATCCCCACTTGTGAATGCCCCTCCACCTGTCACAGAACCCATGCTATTGCCCTTCGGGACCTAAAAGCCCACCATGTTTTGTACTTGAATTTTTAACTTTATTTATTCTTGGCACCTTGTTTTCATTTTCAAAGCCATGCATTACCATTAGGCCTTCAGGGTAGCACGCCCCTGTTCTGCGGTGCAGGCTCTTCCCATAGAGGGCACATTGCTTTTCTCTTCCCTTACCCTTGAATGACAGAGGCTCAGTTTGGTTTTGGGGTTAGCCGTATGGATCATCCTTGGAATTCTCGATGTCTGCTGTGGCAGCGGTCGAGTCTTCCTCTCTGTGGGTGGTTTCATGTGCACACCCCAGGTGTGATTTCCAGTATTTAGCAGGTGTTCAGATTCCTAGTGCGTTTTGCCAGCCCCAAACAGAATCCTCTCTTGGGGCCACTGATTACCAGGAGGAAACTGAGTCAAGCTGTAGTTCTTTGATCAGATGTGATCGGTTTTTTAAACTCTGGCTTCTGGTATGCACAGCCCCAAGCCTTTTCCTGACTGAGAGCGCTTTGCCTGATAGTATCGCGCCTCTGAGGACACAGGGTGCCTTCGGCCCCTGAATCCCTAGTGACCAGGGCAAGAGCAGTGCTGGTAGGAGCTGCCCTGGTGCGCGGGACGGGGTGCGAAAGCAGCCACAGACTGCCTACCAGCCAGGGGCCGACGGGGAACGGCTGAAGGCCAAGCTGCCTGCCCATCTGCCCCTTGACTTTGGTCTTCTGGGGAGGAGGCTAAGCTGCCCCGGGCAAAGAGAGCTTCTTCACGACAGCATTTTAGTTACTGGCGTCAACCTCCCGAGTCTGGTGAGGAGTCTGTTGGTGAACTGTTATCTTTCTTCTCAGTGTTGTCGTGGGGATTTCTTCTTCTACGTCCGCCTGCACAGGCATTTTTCTGGGAGATGGGGAAAGGATAACTCAGGCACTGATAGAGGGCCCCGACTTGACTCCCAGGTCGGCACTTTATAAAGGCCGGGCGTTGTGGTTCTCAGCCACGGTTGCACAACGGAATCACCTGGAGGCTTTCACGGATTACCAGGGTCCTGGCCCCACCGTGGCCAGCGACACAAACCTCTCTGCAGCGGAGCCCAAACATCTGTAGCTTCCAGGTTCCTCCAGGTGACCCCAGCGTGCAACCAAGGCTGAGAGCCTTCAGGCCAGTATTTCGAGAGCAATGGTAGGGCGGAGGTTCTTACTCAGATTCCAATGCTAAGTGACCTCGATCCAGTCTTTTAACCTCTTTGAGCCTTAGTCTCTCCCATTCGAACATTGAAACACTAATGTCTGCCTCTGCTCTGACCACATAAGGATATAGTGGGACAAACACAGGCTAATGAGAATGAAATGACCTAAAGATTCATGACTTCTAGGACAGCAGTCCAGGGCCCTTTATAGGCCTAGGGTGGTGGGCAAAGTCATGTATTCATTCGCAAATACCTAAAACACCACCAGGCCGCCCCTCTGGGCTCCCTGCTCTCAGTGCAGGGCCCACTTCGGCTCCTCTGTCCCCGTCTCTCTCTCTCCCTCTCTCTCTCTGCCCTTCCCCACTTGCACTCTCTCTCCCTCTCTCTCTCTCAAAAATATACAAACATTTACGGACACGTGGGTAGCTCAGTCAATTAAGCGTCCGACTTCAGCTCAGGTCATGATCTCATCGTTTGTGCGTTCGAGCCCCTCGTGGGGCTCTGTGCCAACAGCTCGGAGCCTGGAGCCTGCTTCAGACTTTATCTCCCTCTCCCTCTGCCCCTCCCCCTCTCTCTCTCTCTCTCTCTCTCTCTCTCTCTCTCAAAAATAAACACTGAAAACTTTTAAAAGAAAATAAAAATAAAAAGGAAGAGGAAGAAAAGCTTGGTGTCCAGAGCAGGCAGATCTGGGTTCAAATCCCAGCTCTGCCATGGGCAAATTGGATAACTTCTCTAACCTCCATTTCACCATCTATAAAATGGGGCAATAATAGGACCTACCTCATGGGATCATTGTGATGATCGAATATGAACAGTTAGGGTACTTGACTCCAAAGGTGCTTTGGAGGTTAACCAGAGCGGGTGGAATGGGCGAGGCGATGACCCTGGGAGAGGTGTCATCTCGCCTTCATCTCACTCCCCCACCTCGCTATTGGGGTCAGCGAGGCAAGGCTGACGGGCCCCCAATCTGGAAACTGAGGAAGAGGCGCTGTGGACGCAGGTCGGGGTGGCTCTGGAGTCCCCAGCAGTCACCCTCCAGCCACTGAAAGCATGGGGTTGACCAGTTGCCTCGGACTAGCCCTTAGCCGGTAGGCGCTACGGCTGAGCAGGCTGACCTTGGCGAGGCTGACCCGGTCTCTTGTGCCTCCGCAGAAGGACTTCACGGTGCGGGAGGAGCTGCAGCAGCAAGACGTGGAGCGCTGGCTTGGCTTCATCACCTTCCTGTGCGAGGTGTTCGGCACCATGCGCAGCAGCACGGGCGAGCCCTTCCGCGTGCTCGTCTGCCCCATCTACACCTGCCTCAGGGAGGTAAGCGACCGGCGCCGACAACGTCACCTTGGAATGTCTGTAAGCAAAACCCGGATGCCCGGGGAAAGCTACGGGGCCGGTACCACTTACCGCGCGATCAATCGCTTGGTAAAGAGAAACGTAAGTCCCCGGGCTTCTGTTTACGAAAGCCAGGCTGTAATTTACTCGGTTTGTATAAAGGGCAAGAGCCGTCCAAAGGGAAGGATTGTTAACTCAGACCTCACAATCTAGAACGCTGCCTGCAGGGAGGAGGCCTCCAGGAAGTATGAACTGAATGAGTAGATCTTTGGTCTGGATTGGTTTGCCGTTGAATTATTTGCTTCTAAATTTCACCTAAAAAAAAGAAATAAACAAGAATTGCCGAGAAGCTTTTGAGAAGCAAGAGGTCAGGGGTGGCCTTGCCCTACCAGCTACAGGTCAGGGGCGGCCTGCCCTACCACTGCAGAAGGTCACCCTGGCTACGCCCGGGGGCCAGAATTGGAAGGGACAAACACAGAAGCCGGGAGCGCCTTACGGGGCCGTTGGTGTCGTCTGGTGACAGGGTGGTGGCTCGGAACCCAGCCGTGACGGTGTGGAGGGGGACTGTATTCCAGTTATGTTTTTGAATTGGAACCAACGGGACCTGCTGACGTGAGATTTCGGGGAAAGGAGGAAGGGACGTGGGCTCCCGGTTCATCGGCCTGGTGGCGCCATTTTCTGGGATGGGAAGGCCTGGAAGAAAAACACAGTAGGGATGAAAACCAGGAGTCGTTTTCTTCTGTTTGGGTGACCTCGTCGTCACCAGGGAGCTGTCCCGCGGTTGCTCAGATAGAAGTGTCTGGAGATCAGGAAGCCATCGGGATCCCTGGGGACATGGACTTGAGCGTCGTGTAAAGTGACAGTGTGCACCTGGTGCTCCAGGCGGGGGACCAGATGGGGTGACCCACGGAGTGGGGGTAGATGGAGGAGTGGCCAGGAGGCGGGAAGGCCAGCCAGGAGGGCGCGGGTCAGAGGAGGCTCCAGGAGGGCTGAGAATCATCCCACCGGGAGCTGGTGCCAACCCGTCACATGTGCTGCCCCCTCCCACTCCCAGCAGCGGCCCTGGGACCTAGGGAGGAGCAGCCTCGGGAGCGGCGGGGGGGGGGTCAATCCGACCAGCCAGAGAAGCGGCCGGGGTTTAGCAACAAGGAGGTCGGGGGCCCGCGGTGTCAGTGGGGCGAGCACGGACGCCACGTGAGGCCACGCTGCGGAGTCAGTGGAGGTGAGGACGTGCGTGCGGACAAGTCTTTGGAGAAGTGTTTCTGTGAAAGGCAACAGGGAAAGAGGAACCTGTCACCTACAGGGGAGGGGTGGCGTCAAGGGACATTTTTTGTGTTTTTGAAAGGAAGAAGATAATAGAGCAGTGTAAGAGAAGGGAAGGGGTATTTGTGAATGTCTGGGAAGCATCCACTTCTAGGGAGCAGGGTGCTCGCCCCAGGCGGTGCAGATGCTGGCTAGAGCAGAGCACTCGGACCTCCCCCGGGCACCTTGGAAACCCGTCAGTCTCGTAGCCAGACGTACTTCTTAACGAACGCGCCTGATTTCAGAGTTCTTTCTCAGAATCAGAAAACGGCCTCTTCCAACCGTGTGTCGTTCTCAAAGCGTCGCAAACTTGAACGCAGCACCACGAGAGGCCATAGCTTTGCGTTTGCCATCCCTCGGGGGTGACTGGAAGGCGGCCCTCTTGGAAGCAGGATGGCCTCTTGGGGTCCTCCCACCCCTGCCTGAGTTGCCCTGTGCCCCTGGCAGCCCAGCTCAAGGCAGGGAGCAGCGCTGTTCGAGGGCAGTGACCTGGATTGCCCCGACACGTTCCCTCTGCGTGATCTGGGCACCTCCTGGTGTTGCCATCACCTGCTTCCCCGAGCAGCAGGAGGCAGGGCTACAGCCGAGCGCCGGCCCTGGCTGCCAGGCCGCTTCTAACACCGCCTGAGGTAGCGCGAACTTTCGGGTGTGAGATCCGGAAGGTGCCAGGAGATCTGCGCAGAAACCGAGGAGCTTCCCCTAATGCACGCTTGTTGGGCACATGAAACCTTTCAGGACGGTGTCACAAACCCAAAAGTGCCTGCCACGCTCACGGTAAACTTGAAGAGTAAATAGTTCATCTGTGGCTTTCACCGTTTTGGGAAAAGAGGAAACCGGAGCCCCGTGCTCCAAGCTGTCTGCTCGGGGCCCACGGTGAGGTGGTTCAAGAGCACCAGGCCGGGGCTCAAATCCTGCCTCTGCCGGTTTTCGGCCGTTCCGTCTCAGGAGAGAGCTCACCTGCCCTGAGCCTTGGCTCCTGACCTGTAGAGCGGGATCATGCTGCTGGCCCTGAAGGGGTTTAGGGAGAAAGACACGGTGTGGAGTGGGTGCTAAGAGCACCAGGACAAGTAGGTCAGGGTGTGGAAGGAAATGCCCAAGGGACTTGTTCTTAGGCACGGTGGCTTTCAGAGAGCTGGGTGTCCTCCAGGCTGACTTAGGACTGGGCACATGCCCAATCT
Source organism: Panthera onca (assembly GCF_046562875.1). Lineage (NCBI taxonomy): Eukaryota > Metazoa > Chordata > Mammalia > Carnivora > Felidae > Panthera > Panthera onca. The sequence continues at coordinate 67,820,598 of NC_138350.1, forward strand.
TAAAGGGGCACAGAGGCTGAGAGCCCTGCCCAGAGGGACACAGGGCCAGTCAGTGCCAGGGCTGGCCTGGAGCTTCTCATGGACCAATCTAGGGCTCTTTCCAATAAATAGAGAACTTAGCTTCCCTAAAACAGGGCCTTAAGAAAAGATGGGGGCATGAAGGGGGGCCCTGTGCCTTTGCCAGCTCCCTGGAGATAGACACTTGAATTCGCAGAATCTGTTGCTGCCTCCCCTACCTTATCTGTCCCACACACACACTCACACCTAGGCCTGACTGACATTCCCAAAGCAGGTTGGGCCAGCTCTAAGAAGTTTCTAGAAGTCAAAGCCACTGCTGCTGCCTCTCTCTCCGTGGAAGAGCTTAGGGTATTCCCCTGAGGCCATGCAGACAGCCGACCCCAAATCTACTGGGCCCACCCCTACCCTGGGTCCTCCCAATTCCCAGAACCACCCCAGGCCCACATTGCCGGCTGCCCACTAGACAGACACATCCAGGTCATGCCTCAAGCCCCTCCAAGAAGATGTGGCCAGAGCTCTTCCCCAAGGCCTTCCTGCACAGTCCAGGTCCTGGTGTGGGCCCAGACCCTTACTTCCTGCCCCCTCGCAGCCAGGCAGCAGCCCCAGAACTCACCCAGTTGCCTTTTCTTACAGTCATGGGCCACCCGTTGTATCCCCTGCTTCTGCACACCTCCATGGCTTCTCCTCCTCCCCTTTCCTCTAGCTCCTGAATAAAACACAGACCCATGGGCCGTCTTGGTGTGAAAGTCTCATTTAGCACAAACCTAAGAGGAAGAAAATCATCACAGCCCTACTACAACCTTGGGGTCCTCAGCTCACAGAGGCCACCTTCGCTGGACCTGGGGCTCACTGACCCCCATGCCCCTTTAAGATTGAGTGTGCGCTTGGCCCCAAAGCCCCTTCAGACTGGAGGCCACTGAGGGCTCTGAGAGGCACCCTGCCCTGGAGGGAGTCCCTGGGCCTTTCCTTGCACACTCTGACCTAGTTGAATTAACTGTTCTCTCAGTTACTCAAGCTTGAGACCTTGGACTCCATCCCTGGAGTCTCTCTCTTCGTGGCCATAACACCTTTTCCCAGGCCCAGCCCAAGTCCCCTCTTCTGGGAAGTCCCCACCCCCACCCCCAGCAGAGCACAGGGACAGCTCCCAAGAACGAGGCATTGCACTCCATCCTTGAGGCTCCAGCCTTTCCGTGGTGCCTTAGTTAGTATTTTAGTATTGGGTAATTTAGTATTTAATTTATTTAGCAATTTAGTATTTAGTCATGATAACAGCACAGTGAAAGGCATTGGTCCCAAGCACATGATGCATTCTTTTCTCTTTTAACTCTGAAGATTATCATCCCCGGTTGCTAGAGAACAGAGAGGTCAGGCAGCTTGCTCCGGGCCACACAGCAGAGTCTGCTTCGGAATCTAGGTCTGACTGCTGGAGTCTCTCTCTGCTCTTGACATTCTGCTCCTGCCTCATGAAGCACCTTTCTCTTTCCTCGGTCCCTAGCCCAGCGCCTGCTACACAGCGGAAGCCAAATAGGCCATCGTGGAATTGATTCCGCTTTTGCCATAAATAACATGGGCCGATCAGATCTCTCTTTGAGGGATGGAGAAGAATCATGTTCAGTGAGCACTTCTCATTGTCTAAGCACAAATGGCTGTGCCAAGGTGGTTTTCAAAGTGATTGAAGGGTATAATTGGTGCCTGGAAGGTGCAGGAACCTCCTTGCCCTCCTGTTTACTGCTCACGTTTGCTTCGTGAGCTCTTTTTTTATTTGTTTTTTAACATTTTTTTAAAGTAATCTCTATACCCAGCGTGGGGCTCACACTTAAAACCCCAAGATCAAGAGTCACATGCTCTACCGACTGAGCCGGCCAGGTGCCCCTCTTTTTTAAATGTTTTTAATGTTAATGAAATGTTATTGTCATAAGAACACTTAATATGTAGCCTACCCTCTGAACAGATTCTTAAGTGTACATTACAGTTATTGTTAACCTCTAGGTACAACGCCACGCAGCAGATCTCTAGAATCTATCCGTCTGGCATAACAGAAATTTTGTGCGTGGTGATTAGCAGCTCACACTCCCTTCTGCTCCCAGCCTCTGGCTTCCACCATTCTATTCTTTGCTTCTACAAGTTTGACTATTTTAAATGCCCTGTGCAAGTAGAAATATGCAGTATTTGTCCTTCTGTAACTGGCTTGTTTCACTTAGCATAATGTCTTCCGGGTTCATCCAGGCTGTCCCATACTGCCGAATTTCCTTCTTTTATAAAGTGGAATAGTACAGTGGACTCTTGAACAACGTGGGTTTGGACCCTGGGGGTCCACTTACATCCCGAGTTTTTACAGTACAGCTCTGTCCATGTATTTTCTCTTTCTTAGGATTTTCTTAGTAATTTACAGTTTCTCTCTTCCGGCTTACTTTATCGTACGAATACGGTGTATAATACCTATAACATACAAAATATGCATTAATTGACTGTTTATGTTATTGGTAAGGCTTCTGGTCAACAGTAGGCTATTAGTTAAGTTTGGGGATGTCAAAAATTATATGTGGATTTTCGATTGCACAGGGGGTCAGTGCCACTAACCCCTGCGTTCAAGGCTCAACTGTATTCCATTGTATGGGTATACCACATTCTTAAATCTGTTCGTCTGTTAATGGACATGTAGGTTGTTCCAACATCTTGGCTACCGCAGTGAGCACAGGAGTGCTAATGTCTCTTCCAGATCTTGATTTCAGTTCTTTTAGATCAATACTCAGAGTGGGATTGCGGATAATATGGTCGTTCTATTTTTAGCTTCTTGTTTAACTGTCTTTCAGAATAGCTATTTCTCTAACACTTGTCTTTTTTTTTTAATAGTAATAATAGCCGTCCTCACAGACGTGAAGCAGTGTTGATTTGCATTTCCCTGATAATTAGTGACATTGAGCACCTTTTCATATGCCTGTTGGCCATTTGTATGTCTTCTTTGGAAAAATGTCCATTCAAGTCCTTAGCTCATTTTTTTCAATCCAGGTATTATATATTATATATTTTGAAAATTAACCCATTCAGATATGTGGTTTGCAAATATTTTCTCCTATTCTATAAGTTGCTTTTCACTGTTGTGTGTGATGTGTGTGTGTGTGCGCGCGTGCGTGCGTGTGTTTCTGCGCAGAAACTTTTTCATTTGATGTAGTCCCAGTTGTCTGTTTTTGCTTTTGTGCTTCTAATGTCCTATCCATGAAATACTGCCAAGACCAATGTCATGAAGCTTTTCCCCTAGGGTTTCTTTGACAAGTTACAGTTTCAGGTCTGAAGTTTTAATACATTTGAAGTTATTTTTTTGTGTGTGTGGTGTAAGAGTCCAATTTCATTCTTTGGCATGTGGATATCCAGTTTTCCCAGCACCATTTGTTGAAGAGACTATCCTTTCCCCATTGTGTGTTCCTGGTACTTTGCAGAAGGTCAGTCGACCACATATGCATGGATTTATTTCTGGACTCTCAATTCTGTCCCATTGGTCTATACGTATGTTTTAATTACCATAGCTTTGGAATATATTCTGAAATTTGGATGTGTAGTGCTTCCTGACACGTTCTTTTTCAAACTGTATCAAGACTGTTTTGGCTATCTGAATCTTTTGTGGTTCTATATGAATTGTAGAATTGTCTGTTCTATTACTTTAAAAAAGGCGACTGTAATTTTGATAGGGATTGCACTGAATATGTAGGTCGCTTTTTAACAATATTACATCTTCCACGCCAAGATCAGGAACAAGACAAGGGTGTCCACTTTTAACACTCCTGCTTAACATAATATTAGAAGTCCTAGCCACAGCAACTAGGCAAGAAAAAAGAAATAGAAAACATCCAAATTGAAAAGAAGAAGCAAAATTGTCTCCATGTGCAAATAGCATGATCTTGTATATAGAAGACCCTAAAGATTCTAAAAAAAAAAAGAAGAAGAAGAAGAAGAAGAAGAAAGAAAGAAGAAAACCCGAAAGACTCTACCAAAAAATTTAAAAAAGGTTAAAACTAATAAACAAACTCAGTAAAGTTGCCAGACACAAAATCAATATACAAAAATCAACTGCATTTCTCGACACTATGATAACAAACTACCTGAAAAGGAAATGAGGAAAACAGTTCACTTTACAGTAGCATGAGAAAGAGTAACATACTTGGGAATAAACTTAACTAAGGAAGTAAAAGACTTACCCACTGAAAACTGAAAAATGTTAATGAATGAAATCAAAGAAGGCCCAAAGAAACGGTAAGGCATCCCTCAAGCTGTTTTCCAGGAGCGTTCTAAGGACCCCTTCATCCTGCTGAGGCCCTCAGCCAAACTGTGACTGCCAGGGCCCCACACAGGAGGGTATAATTAGTGTTTGTGGCCTGAGCTAAGGGTGTCGTCATCTCCCATCTCAGCTGGAGCCAACGTGCCAACCATTTAATTGGTTGGGGGTGGGGGGGGGGGGTGGGCAGGGAGGGTCCTCTCCTCACACCCTTTTCCTGACCCTACAACACTCTTGGCTCGCTCCACTCTGCTGTCGCCTCTATGACCCAATGGTGATCTTGTCAAACTGTTCCGAGATGCCATTGAAGGCTTCTCCCTGGGCACCTTGCTTCAAAAGCTTCATCAAAAATTCCTCTGGCAGGGAATGCTGGGGTGGCTTTTAACCCCTTACTTCTGTTTCCTTTGAGCAAACTTTCCCCATGTACTTGGGGCCTGCTTCCGCCCACTCCCTCTCGGCCTTTCTGTCTCCATTCCGATCCCCCAGCCCATCTCTACCCGTGACTCCCAGCCTCCTGCGCTCTTCTGAGTCTGGCAGCCATAGCCAGAGGTCAGGAGTGGAGGAAAGGAGAAAGGGAGGGGGTTGCCCTGTGCCAGGAATCTCTCATCCCTCTGCACCTCCCTCTGACCCCCTCCCTATGGTTGGCTCCCTTGCTCTCCTTCCCTCCAGGCCCCAGAAACCCCATCCGCCCCTCCCTGCCTTTTCCAGAGGAAGGGCAGGGAGGGGGCAGGTGCCTCTGAGGGGTGTCTCCGACGGGCACACACCCCACCCTCAAGGATGCAACCGGTTGGGCTCCTGGAAGGGGCCGGCAGGCACAGGCTGGGGAGGAGAACACAGAGGGCAGCAAGTCCAGCTTCTCAGGAAATGAAATTGCCCCATGCAACAATGAGAGAGCCACATTTTCAACTTTTTGCGTGAGCGTGCATTCAATTGCTCACATTGTTTTGGCTCCAGGGGAAATCTGACCTCGGAAAAGGCTGAGATGAAGTGGGTGTGGGTGGAGATCCTCTGCTATTTCACAGGGCTAAGAGAGTCGAGCAGAACATTCTTCGGAGGTACCTTTCCAGTGGGACTGTTCCTCCCTTCCCAAGAGCGGGAGACGGGGCCTCATTCAGCTACCCAGCTGGGGTCGGGGCAGGGCCCACTATGGCCAGAAGAGGCCAAGGCCCACTGTGCCCAGGATACCGATGGACCCTAAGGGGAGCGGAGATCTGAAATTATTCCCCATGCGACCCGGGACTCTTGACCCTGCTGCACCTTGGGGAGCTTTTAAAAACTTACAAATTTTTCAGACCGCCCCTCCAACCCCACTTCAGCCAAGTTAATCAAACATTCTGGGGATGAGGTTTGAGAGGGGAAAAAAAAAAGAAAGATTTCATCCCTCTATGTGATTCCAGCGTGCAGCCAAGGTTAAGAGACACCAATCACTGCATATTAGGTGCAGTTACTGAGCAGCCATTGGCAGCCAGAGAGCACTGTGGGAAGAACGCCGCCGGAAGACCCAGAGAGACCTGAGTTTGAATCCCAGCCCTGCCATTCCTAGCCTGTGGGGCTTTCACCTAATTCTTTAATTTTTTTTATGTTTATTTTATTTTTGAGAGAGAGAGAGAGAGCACATGCACGAGTGGGGGAGGGGGAGAGAGAGAGAGGGAGACACCAAGATCCTGTCAGCACAGAACCCGACGCGGGGCTCGAACTCATGAACCGTGAGAGCATGACCTGAGCCGGAGTCGGCGCTCAACTAACTGAGCCACCCACGTGCCCCTCACCTAATTCTTTAATGTTTCCGAACCTCAACTTTCTGTCTGTAACATGGGAATATGGGACTAACACCCACCCTGCAGGTTTAAGGCATCAAATAAAAGCAAGTAATGCACGACAGCCCCTTGGTGAGCTGCACTGTCGTGTACCACTGTTGAAAGCAAACCGTGTTCCAAGCATTGCTCCAGAGAAGTATCACATCACAGACCGCCCGGAATGCACTGTCCATGTCTCCTAACTGGGCACCCGGGCCCCCCCACAATCGAACACAGCCCCCCTTTCCTGGAGAGCCTCACATGAGTCCTCTGAGGCTCCAGCCACTGTCCCCACCACAGCTCCACCGAGGGTCCCTTGCATTTCTCCTCCCGGAGCCCCATCTCCCTCCTCCTCCTGCCTGACATCTTGCCCACCTTCAAGGCCGGGTTCACTTCCCGCCATGTCCCCGCCCCGCCCTGAGTTTTTCCTCCTGTAACATCCTGGGCAATGCGTGTCTACACAGGGCGGCCTACGCGTGTTCTCCGGACACGTTCTTTGCCAGGTGGTTGTATGAATGCCTCGTGACCTCTTCTGGGTTGCTTGTAAATCATTTCAGTCTCTCGTTGGTACCTGCGGGTAAGTTGGGTCTCGCCTAGTTCTGTAACCCCAAGTACGTTTTGCCCGGGACTCTCCGCTCCTTCGGGAAGCAGTGATTTGGTTTGAGACGATGCCACTTTTCTCTTCTGCACTGCAGAGTTTCCTAGTGGTACTGGAAGGAGGGAGTATAAGTTGTGAAGTGATCCTCCTCCAAAGGGCTGACGACCCGCTCGGTGACCGAATCCACAGAAATGAAGCAGCCATGAACACTGCTGACGGGTTGCACAAATGGAAGGGCAGGGGGGACCTTAGAGGTGTGGGCAGCTGCTGGGGGCAAAGGGGAGGGGAAGCCAGGGCTTTAGGACAGGTATTGGCGAGAAAGGAGAGAGGCCCCCAGGAAGAAAAGTGAACAGAGGCACGGAGGCCAGAATAAATGTGGCCCGCCTGTGTCAGCGCGTTAAAGATGGGTCTGATGGGTGAGTCCTGGGCCCGCGCTGGCTCCCGGGACACGCCAGAGGATACTGAAAACCTCCAAAAGTTTTGAAGCCAGAGAGCAACACTATGGAAGGCATAAAAGAGAGTATATTTGCTCATTCAAAAAATGCTGAGAAAAATGCTCCTTCCTTATTGAACTGAAAGGTCTCCTACACACACGTGCGGATAGAAATAAGCTGAAATAGCAAAGTCAAATAAACCTGGGCTCTTCTTAGCCAGAGGGCCTCAAGGGTAACTCTGTGCACAATGCAGTGCTCAAAATGAGGTGAGGTGGGACGCAGGACGGTGGGAGCCCAGACGCAGACGAGACCGGGAGATCTGGCGAGGGCACCTCAGCAAAGAACAATCCTCAACCCCTTGCGTCTTTAATTTCTTGCTGTAACCCTCGATCAAAAAGACAAAGCAGGAAGTGACAGGCTGGAAGGAAGCTTGAAAATTCAGGAGAACCCTCCTCCATGAACAGTTTATTCCAGCCCTAATCTTAGGCACAGACCCTGCCTGGAATGTTCCTCTGAGAATGTAGCCTTCCTGGGGCAGGTACACAGCCCCTGGGCACTGGTTTAGCTGCAGAGCTCCTCCAGGTCCAACAGCTGCTGCTATGAATACCCCAGCTTAAGCAACCATTCCTGTAACCTCTGCCGAAATAACTCCCACAGTTTTGTCCCCTCCAAAGCTGTCGCCCCCCCCCCCCCCTCCAGTTGGCGGCCAAGGCACTCCTGGTGTGATGCCCCTGACCTGCTCCAAGCCCCCACCACATACCCACAGGCTGGCATGCCTCCCCTGAAGCTGGGGATCCTGGCCCCCAGCGAGATAAAACCCAGTCTCCCCCCTCCCTACCACCACTCCCAGACCCCTCCCCAGCCCCCACCCTCTAACTGTTCTACTTCCTTAGCCAGGCTCTGCAAACTGAAATGTGAAATTTGAAGCCAGTGTTCCCCTTAGCAACCATGGTAACACAGGATCTGATAGAGAGCCTGGAGTTATAAAAATACCAGCTTCCACCAGACACTGGTTTCCAAAGGGAAACCAGTCTCCACGCCAGAACCGTTTTTAAACGGTCTAAAAACTCAAGAGACTTCCAAACCCATCTCAGCGTGGCTTCAGGAAGACATCTCCTCAATTCCCTTTTGGAAGGTGGTGGTGTTGCAAGCTTTGGGTATTTTCTCCAAAATATACAGCTCCTCTCTTAGAACGGGCTAGCCTTACACATATAGGTGGGAGCCGTTTTTAATAAACATCAGATCTTCGGCATCCTTGAAGGGCGACGTTGAATCGCTGCCAGCCCTTCCGGTTCCCTCCCAGGGAGTCAGCGCCACCAAACCTCCTAATCACACAAGGGGACGGATTTGGTCTTATCGCCTCTTCGCCGAGAACAGTTTTAATTAACGTGACCGTTTTTCTAGCAGGAGTTCCACGTTTAAGGCCTCGGGTAGGGAGGTAAGACGCCTCCCCTCCCGCGGACGCCCCCTCGGGCCAGCCCTGGGCCGCGGTGCTGAACCCCCACTCCCTCTCTCCGCGCCGCCTGCAGGGGGCGCTTGGCCTTGCGGGCTGGGGAGCGGGGCCGCTCCCCGCGGCCGCCCCCGCCTCCAGACCCGCCTCCGCGGCCCCGCCCCGCCGCGCTCACCTCCTCCTTCCTCTTATCTCCTGGGGCCATGCCTGTAATTTTTAGTTTTTTTTAAGTAAGATGCCTTCCTCCCACCCTCCCCTCCCACCCCCAGTGGCGACTTCCAGGTAAGTGGCCCCTTGAATCCTGGCCTCCTGGATGCCCGCCGCCGCCCCCACCCCCTGCCCCGCTCCCGTGTCTCCCCGTGGTTTGCACAGCCCAGCCCTGCCCAGACTTCATTCCAGGTACCCTGTACCAGGCAATAGGAGCGCGAAGTGCTGGGCTGGCTGCTTGAGCTGGGGCATGAATATGACGTGGTCCCTCCCCTCGCAGAACTGCTGTCTGCTAGAGAGAAGGGGAAAAGGGAAGCACCCAGTCCTGGGAGCTGGTCCCAGGACCCACACTGATCTTCCTTAACCTGCTCCAGCTCTCAGGCCCATCTGATGATACCCCACTGGCTGCTGTCCCCACCTCAGATGTAAATAATGTGTGAGCAGCACTTGTACATCTGGGCCAGAGGCTGTTAGGAACCACCTTTTCTCTTTTCTAGAATCCCTTGGTGGCTCCATTATCACTGCCGCCAGCAATGATCAGTAGCTTACAGGTGGCCTGGGCCAGGCCCTAAAAGAAGAAACCTCCAGGGTTGCCCTTACTTGTAACTGGCAAAGAAGGGTGCTGGGGAAGGAGGTGGACTTCAGAGCCAGACAAATTCGCGCATCGTATAGTCTCGGGTCCTTGGTTCCTTGTTGGGATGCAGATTAAATGGGATTTAGTAGATTTGCTAATTACGAGTGGACTTCCTCCCTTCCGTGTGGGAGGTCACACAAAATAAAGACATGAAAAACAAAAGACATGAAATAATGGGATCGGTCAGCAGCATATTTGTATCATATAAATGAAGCGCTTCGTAATAAGCAAAACTGTGAAGGAACACAGTAAAATAAGTCTCAGGGCCTTTGCCCTTGCCTTTCCTTCTGGGAGAATGCCCTTCTTCCCCGCACCCTTCCAGGTCTCAGCTGGTCAGTCCTGGGTAGACCCTCACTCACCACCCTCACACCCCTGCAGCCTGCTTTCTTCTTCTCCATAGCCTTTACCAGGATCTGGCTCCACCTTAGAGTTTTCTGTGTGAATCTGTTTTCTCTCTCCCCGACTCGCATGGAAATGGAAGCTTTCTAAAGGCAAGGAATGTGTCTATTCTCTTTCTTCACAGCTGTATCCCCAGGGACTAGAACAGTGCCCAGCACAGAGTAGGTTCTCGGTCGATACTGGTCGAATAAATTAATGAAATAGAATGTCTAGACTGAGCAAAGCAGGAGACAGATTACCTTCTGTCCAGATAACCCTTCTAGAGTTAATCTGGACAGATCTCTCAGGGGAAATAAATCAGAAGCCTTGAAGAGGCAAGGTGAGCCGGCAGCATGGGGCTGGCTGGTAGCCGTTCCTGGAGAGGAGGTCAGAGTGGGAGAGGAAGAGAAACGCTCGCCCCAAATCAGACTCAGAGGAAGCAATCTGTGCTTACAATATGAGCGAATGGGCAAAAACTACTGTCAGCCAGTGAAGCTGCCTGCATTCTGTCCCTACGCTTTGCTCTGCTCTAATTAAGTGGTCGTTTCTCGACTTCAGTCTGCCAGGCCTCATGTGAGATTGAATTAGTGTGTGTGTCCCAGGTCAGAATCCCACGAGCCACAATCCTGAGAAGTCAGGGTGGGCTCGTAGCTCGGCTTCACGGATCGATAGTCGTGGGGAAAGGGTGATGGAGGGGCATTGAGTGAGCACCTATGGGCACGGGGGACATGGGGGGGGGGGTGCAGGCAGAGTAGCAGGGCCTCCGTCCCCCGCCTCCCCCTTGGGGAGGAAAAGGAGTAAGGAGGGTGGATGCGCAGGGCTCAGGAGACTTCCGTGAGGGTCGGGAAGAAGATGAGAACACAGCATGTGGGGGGTGGGAAGGACACCCTCAGTCACAGATGTCGAGGACAATGGCAGCCTTACTTAGCCCTAAACAGTCCCAACACAATCGCAACTAGGCAGCGACACGTCCCGTACAATATAATGGGAGCCACTGTGCCCTTGCACGTTTGCTAGTAACTGCATTTTAAAGCAAGCAACTGGTGAAATTAATATCTTTTATGTTATCCAGTATATCCAAAGAATGGCTGCTTCAACATCTAATCAATATTAAAAAGTATCAATGAGATTTTTTTTTAATACATTTTTCTTGTTTGTACTAAGTCTGAAATCCACTGTGTGTTTTACACTTAAAGCACCTCTCAGTTCGGAGGAGGCACATTTCAAGACGGCATGTGGCTGGTAGCTACTGTAGGGGACAGCACAGGTCTGGGGGCTAGCTTCCAGAATCCTCAGGCTTTGGGGAACCATTCTGGATTCCTAAACAATCTAGATGCCCCTCGAGTCTCAAAGTATTTTTTTCTCCCCTCTGAGAACTCTGAGGGGTTCTCCCTCAGTGCTCTCCCTCTGAGCACTCAGAAGCAAAGGAAAACGTTGGGAGCTAAAACCTAAATTGACCAGCCAGGGTGCTAGTGTTGGGTGGTTGGCTGGGGCTCCCTGGTAGGATCTGCAGAGGCAACCCTTTTGACCCCAGAATGAAGGTGAGGAGAGGGAAAGGAGGGGGAAGAAAGGGTAAGGGGGGGGGGGGGAAGCATAGAGCAGGGGACTCAAGGACAGGGGGGTGGCAGGGGCGGCTGACTGTGAGACAAGGCTACAAGCACAATCCCCGGGGTGGGGGGGCGGGGGTCAGTCCTGGGAGGGCAGGCAGCTACCAGCTCCTTCTCACAATGGCCCAGTACGTGGAAGACACAATTAGCTCATTCTTGCATTGCATTGCCCTTTTGATTACACTGTTCTCAAGACTTCCATTTCTGTAATTAAGACCTTGTCCCTTACTCAGAGGTATTGGAACATAAAAGTATTTGCTGAATCTGGTTTCCCAGGGTTAAAAGCCAGACTTAGGAAATGCAAACACACTTGTGGAAATGCAAACACACATTCACTAACTAATTATCCCATAATTAAGGCCGAAGCCCTGCTTAAAACAATTAGCTCTGGGAATTGAACAGTAGGTATAACTCCACTTTTTGCTAATTGTTCTTCCCCAATAGACTGGATATAGCCAGTCCCGGGGCCTTGGGGGGGGTGGGGGGGGGGGTGGCGGGCAGGAGGAGGGAGGGACAGTAGGGAACGAAGTAACCCGTTGCTTTTGGTCTGGACTGGACCACGCTCTGCTTGGTTTGGAAATGTTAGTCAGAGAAGAGTTTGAGGTGTGGAGAACAGCAAGGAGGATGTGGTTTGGGCAAGGGGAGTCGAGCGGCCGCCCCAGGCTTGGACACGGGCCATGGGAAGTCTCAGAAGCTACTGCTGGCCACACTGAGGTGGTTTGCCTGGCTGGAGCTGAGGGCGTGGGCCAAGGATTAGCTGACTGGAAAGCAATTAGATGAGGTGGGGCTGGCTGGGAAAATACCTGGAATCCCAGGGCCAGAGTTGAGACTTGCTCGGGTAATGCCCCAGGCGGGAGGCCTTGTGGGCTCTGGGGACTGGAGGTACCCACCCTCGAGGGTGGCTACCAGGATCCCCGCTGGGCCACAAGCCTTTTTGGCCTCTTGCTGATGGGGAGGAATGGGTTCTAGAGGGTGGGAAGTCGAGAGGGGCTTTCCTGATTACCAAGGCCTCTGGATGCCTCCCCCACCTCAGCGTGTCTGCCCCCTCCCTCCACCCCTCCTCAGACTCCCAGGACTTTCCTGAGGCCGGCCTGGTGCCATCAGGTAACCTCCCCCTTTCCTAGGTAGGAGGGATATGTGTGTAAGGTTCCAGGGACTTTCACATTTTGAAAGAAGAGCTCGGAAGAGAAAAATGGATGCCCCTAAAGGGGGGCGGGGGGGGGGGGGGAGAGCAGCAGCAGTTCTGGGTTTCGTAGAGGTCGAGGAGATAACTGACCCCCCAGTGAACCCTCTGTCCCCAGAAAATCCCACATACATTAAAGCTTGCGGACCATCCCTGAAGTCTCTCCTCGGGGGGCTTCTCGGTTAACAGCCCCTGTTCTAGAAGTGAAATTTGGAATCTTCATACAAGCAAACGTTCAGAGGGGCCTTCCAGACCACCCTCAAAGCAACTGTGTAAAGGATTCCGTGGGTCGACCTGACTGACAGCTCACTTTTTTCCCCCAGAAGGGATCCCAGCTCTTAGACTAGCCCTCCTTCCCTCCCCTCTCCCCTCTCCCCTTCCCCCTTCCCTCTTCCCTTTCTCCCCACCTCCCACCCTTTCTGTCCCCTTCACGCTCTCCATAGATCAGAGGTTAGCAAACTTCTATAAAAGGCCAGATAGTAAATATTTTAGCTTTGCAGGCCAAGAGGCTAAATCGAGTTTAACCACATCCCTGTGATTTGTACTGTGCGAAGCCATGAGAGCAGTTTCTGTGGAAACTACTCAGTTCTGCCTTGCTAATGCCAAAGCAGCTGGGACAGTATGCAAATGGATGAGCGTGACTGCATTCCAACAAAACCTTATTTATGGACACTGAAATTTGAATTTTATAACATTTTTATGTGTCAAAGAATATTATTATTCGTTTGCTTTTTTTCCCCCAGCTATTTAAAAATGTAAGAACCGTTCTGAGCTCACAGTCCCCATAAAAAGGGTGCTGTGGACCAGATCTGGCCGCTGGGCTGTAGTTTTACAGACCCCTGATCTAGATCTGTGGTTCTCGGTGCTCATTAAAATTGCGGGATCACCGGCAGCAAAGGGAATTTGCACTTTCCCAGGCTGTGCTGCTGCCACTTTAGGAGATCCACGCTCTGGGTAGCCCTGATCTAGTCTGAACTCCACCCGCATTTTACCGACAACAAAACTGAGGCCCAGAGGTGCCATAGCTCTGTCATACGAACCCAGGGAGAGCCTTCTCTATCCCAGGATGCAGAGCTGTCTGGTTTTCTATCTCTAGCTGCTTCCAGAGATCTACCCTGCCAGCTCACACTGCCCAAGGCTCTCACCGGGCCACAGGAAATGTGTGTGTGTCCCCTGGTGTCCCAAAGTGGCCGGGCTCCAGTGAGTCATCTCCCCTGAGTAGAGACAGTGTGAATGCGCTGACGTATCCCCATGCTGTCAGTCAGTTCCCTCCTGACACGTTGTCAGCTTTGGGGATCCACAGGGCATAGCAGGACAAGAGGGAGGCTAAAAGTCCCCTCCGTGAAAAGGGAAAGTGAAAGAACGAGGGCTCGGACGTCAGACTAACGTGACTTCAAATCCCACACTGTCGGTACTAGCTGGGACCAGGGAAGGTACTTAGCCTCCTTGAGCATCAGTTTTCCCAACAGTAAAATGAGAAACGGCCCTCTCTACCTCTGCAGGATTGCCATAAGGATTAGCGATCACATCTGTCAAGTTTCTGGCACATAGTACAAAACGTTTATGGTATCTTTATTGGCCACCCTGGCATCATGCCTTAACCACAGAGCTACCCAGCCACAGCCTGACAGGCACCGAGAAAGGCTATATGATCCTCCTGACGACACATGAGACGGTGGCTGTGTTGCTGTCCTTACATTATGGAGACATTCACTGTCCCATACTCTGATGACATTTTCAGTGGTGATTCAGGTTGGCGTGTGTAAGGCCATGTCAGAGGTTTGTATCGGGGGCCCTTGGGTGGCCTTCAGCGTCTGGGAACCCACTGAAATCGGATGCTGACATCTGTGAACGTGTGTAGATGGGCATTTTCCTGGGAGAGGTGCCAAAGTTTCCATCAGACCTTCAAAGAGTTCCGTGCTCCAGAAAAGCTAAGGGACCCATGTCTGCAAACACAACACATTAGACAGCACCAAACTCTGGTGACAGATTCCTAGACTTGAGAATCAACTCCCTGCTCCTTAGGTATGATCTTGGGCACACTGGACATCATCTGATTCCAACCCAAACTTCCATTTCCTCGGCCCTGAAACCTGTGCCTAGCCTAGCTGTCTCACCAGTTCCAGAATCAGATGATATCCTCTGAACAAAAACCCAGAGTAGGGAAACCAAGAATGGGTGGAGGTCTCAGAGTGACCACCAGGCGAGCAAGGGCCGCACAGGAACTACCTGCAGGGACTGTATGTTTGCTTCAAATTTAAATGCCGGGGGCACGGGAGTTAAAACAGGTAACACTAAGCTGTGGTAATAAGCAGGATTGCGGTGACCCTAGGGGAGGGGCGGTGAAACGAAGGGCACAAGAAGCCTGTGGGGTATGACCCAGGTTCTAGCTGTTGCTGGGGCCATCGGTAGCACAGGCGTATTCCCCGTGCGAAAGTTCATCTAACCGCGTCCTTAGGATGTGTTGTGCCTTTTTGCACGTGTGATGCTTCAACCAGAAGTTCTCTCACAAAAATGTTCCGCTGAGAAAAGTAGAAATACAACATAAAATCACCCCGTTGGGGATTTTTCCACGTAACTCTGGAGTGGCATAAGCGTATGGCTTGAAGAGCGAGCAATTTATATACAAGCACAAATAGCGGGGTATGATGTGAGCATGATCTGAAGGCCAGATTTAAGTATCTTTCTTTTTGACCCAAACTGCTATCTAAATTGGCCCGCGGAACTTTTGCTTTCTTTCGTTATCTCACGGCACCCACAGGCCGTCTCCGGCCTCTTCACAGCAATGGCGGCCCTGCCTTGGTCTGGCCTACTGTGGATAGCCTGTCCACCAGGGCAGCGGCCCTGCTCAGCACACCCGTGGTTCCAGAGCACTGCCCGTCCCATCCCCTCTCTCCTGTAGGCTTCCCTCCAACCGGTTTCTTTTCTGCCTCCCGCATCCCATGCTTCCCACTCTCTTGATGGTTTCCTTCTTCTCTGCAGCCCACCAAACCCACCTGAGGAAGGAGAGCCTTCCCTTGACCCCGCATTCCCCTTCGGGAACCACCCCATGTCTCTCTTCCCTACAGAGCCAGAGTTTTCCAAAGAATTGTCTCTCTACATGCTGTCTGTCTGGATTGCTTCTGCCCCTTCAAGCCAACAGTACAGTCCTTGTTGAAATCACCTTGTTGCGAAATTCAGAGCCCGGCTCAGCCCTCAGCTCTGCCAGCCCAGCGTAGCAAGAAAGTAGCTGTCGGGGACGTGTAAACCAATGAGAGGATTGTGTTCCAACAAAACCGTATTGATCGACGCTGAAATTTGAATTTCGTGTCATTTTTACGTGCCAGGTGGAGGTATTTCCCAAACTTTTCGTGTAGGAGCCTTTGCTTTCGGCCTGTGTTCACCTGCAAGGTCTTCTCCGCAACTTCCTTTGGTGTTCTCTTAACCAGAACCTGGAGAAGTCGATGTGCTTTGGGACTTACCAGAGGACAGGCGACCGTAGCTCGTGGTGAGCCAGGAATGGGGCCCCAGGTGCAAGTCCCAAAGCCCATGTTGGTCACAGGCAGATTCCCACGGCAGCAGCAGCCCCCAAACTTGACCTGTACAGACTAGATCTACATCTCCAGGCCTGGGTTCATCCACCTGACACGCACCACCCCCCCCCCAGGGCCACCCACAGACCCCCGCAAACTCAGGAGCACCTAATGGAACCCATCTCCTGCTACCAGAGAAGATACCACCACCCTCTGCCCCACTAATTGGCAGGATCTGTGGGCAGCAGCTCTTACCCGGATCTCAGCTCTGACTACCATGTTTCTGCCTGGCCACAGCTCGTGAGGCCAAGGTCCCCTTTCGCCTGAATTAGCCCACCAGCCTTCTAACTGGGCTCACCCCCGTCTCTCCGTACTCCAGGCTCACAGGTTTCTTGAGGGTGATCTTTCTCACTGTTTGGAATGTTCTTCCCCATCCCTCTCCTGACCCCACTCTTTCCCTAGCTTGACCTTACGGGGTCACCGCAAAGCTCTCTCCCGAGGAGATCTCCCCTGGGCTCCTCTCCCCACCCAGGTGAGGACGGTCCTTCCCACCACTCACCCCCACGGCACCCTCGGTTCTGTGCCACACGCGGCCCCCTCAGTAAGAGGGGCTGCCACTGATGGAGCTGCTCTTCGTGTGTGCCAGCTGCTATTCTAAACATGGGTCCTCGGTGACCGCACTTAATCCTAGCCCAGTTTCCAGATGAGGAAACTGAGACACAGAGAAGCGAATGGTGCAACATGATTAGTGGGGGGCTGAGTCTGGATTCGAACCCAGGCAGCCTCACCTTCCAGCCTTGGTTCCCATCACTGATCTGCTTGAGCCATGTCTGTCCTCCCAACCACACTGGTAAATCCACGAGGAAAGGATTCATGCCTCCTTGTTGATTGAATGAATGAATGAATGAATGAATGAAAAAGTGGTTGCTGTCCCTTCAGGCTCCCTGGAGGAGGTACAAGACCTGCCGTGCTCTGGGCCGGTTATGTGCCTGGGTGGCTGCATCCCAGGAAACAGAGGGGCCCTTCTGAGTGGCTTTACCCCAGCCAGCACAGGCTTTCCTTCAAATCCAGTCTGCATTTCTTCTGAGAGGGCCAGCTGGACACAAGGTCCTGTGTGAGTCAAAACTAGTCTAGGTAGACCCTAGACTAGACCTAGAACTAGCTAGAACCAAATAGTTGCCCCCAGGCTGTGAACCCAGAAGCTTCTGGTTATAGAGATTAGGGGAGGAGGTCAGGGAAAGCTGGGAGGAGGAAGGTCTTGTCTCAGGAGACAGTAAATGGAGTCAGGGTGGGGTTTGCTCCTCGTCGTCCTCACAGATAAGGACAAGACGTGTTCAGAAGCCTGTGAACAGATGGCTTTGGCTGGTCTGGAGGTCTGTGAAAGGGAGGAGAAGGCGGTAGGGCCCCAGGGGTGGAAGTGGCCAGCAGCCAGGGCCTGAGCCACTCCACCACCACCCCCCACCCCAGGCTAAACACTTTATCCCCTCCCAAACCCCTCAGGTGACCCGGTGAGAGTGCATGCATAATACTATTGGCAAAACTGAGAATAAACTGAGGGTTGATGGGGGGTGGGGGGGGCGGGGGGGGGGGATGGGCATGGAGGAGGGCACCTGTTGGGAGGAGCCCTGGGTGTTGTATGGAAACCAATTTGACAATAAATTTCATATTAAAAATAATAATAATAATACTATTGGCCGGCAGGCGCACTCCTCCAAAAAGATTTAGAAATAGAGTTTAGAAATAGGGTTGCCCCAGTATGACAGTTTCTATTCTGCTAAGGGTAAGGCTCCAAAGCCAAACAAACTTCCAGGTGCCAATTAAATGCTCTTATCTCCAACCTTAGACTTGGCAGAGAGTACTTAGTGAATCCTTTCTGCCGTCCCCAGGCAGCCCCAGGCCCTTTTCTCAGCCCAGGCCTGTCTGTCCCTCTGTGGGGTGGCTGCCACTCCGAGTACAAATGCTAATTATGCCTTTAGCACAGGCCTATTATTCTCTGCTTAAGCTTGTCCCAGGCCCAGCTGTCCCTGCCCAGTTGGTGCTTGGTTACTGCCTTGCACCCAAACCCACCGTGGAACCAGCTAAGCCTCCTCACCCAGGGACGGACCTCCGGCCCAGCTTCTGGGCTACAGCTTCAGACTCCTCCCCCCCGCCCCCACCCCGGAAGACTGGCACCCTCTGTCTGGAAACCGGCCTCCAGCAGGCACATATTCTTAAATACAGCCTGCCAAGATGATCACGCTGGAGAAGACGTGTGTTGAGCGAGGGTTTCTTCAGAATCCCATGCTCCGCAGCAGGGTAAGGGGCAGGTGTGCCCTTTCTCCAGGTCCTCGAGGCCCCCTGGCTGGTTACCCGTGCCCTCCCCCACTCACATACCCTGTAAAGTCTGACATTGGCGGGAGGGACGCCTGGTTGACCTGCCACACTGTGGAGAACCTTGTAAGCAGCTCCTTCCCGGGCTTGTGGGAAGGTGGGCTGGCGAGGCCCTTCAGAGAACTGTGTGCCCGAACAGTTAGTTGGTGGGGGCGGGCAGAGCTACAGCAGCTGCTGGGCTCTGCAGTGGGGACCCCTTTCTGCTGAAGCTGGAGCGTCACCGTCTGTGACAGAGCCCTCCGCAAGTTTCCCTCTGGGACTGCAGAAACCAGCAGAGAAAGCAGTCACCTCCCCACCACCCTTCTTCCTGATTAAATGTCTTGATCTAGGAAAGGAAAGATCTCGCACCCCCAGGAGGAGTCCTGTCTTCCCCGACCTGCCCACCGAATTCTGTGTTGAAACACGGGGGAAGGCAGGAAGGCGGTAGGGATGAGGAGAGGCCTTGCCTCAGGGACTCGAGTGGCTGGACAGTGGCTCGGCCACCGGGAAGGAGGAAAGGACTGTTTCGCAAGCGAGGCTGGGCACTCTGGGCTGGCCGATCAGCCCCTGGCACGCGGCTAGGCCTGTTAGGAAATCAAGGAGGCTCTCTGTCTGCTTTCCAGCAGGCGCCACTTCTGTCTTTCCACTGCTTTGCTCAGTTCACAGCGCTGGCTCCAGGGCCAGGCTGGCGGGCGGGCAGGCGGGCCAGGCACCCTCTGCCGCAGGCCTGGTGCCCAGGGAGCACCCGCTCCTGCCTCAGCTAATGTGGTCACAAGGGTCCCTGGGACTGGGCTGCAGAACCACACGGATAAGACCAGCCGGCCACTGGTGGTCATCTCGGGTGGGAAGGCAGGGTGACTCTTGGGGAAGGATTCCAGACTGTTTCCTTCTCCGTTGAGCTCCAACGCCCTTATCTCCTTTCCTGCCAGGCGGGGACTCCTCACTAGTCACACACAAAAGAAAACCCCACCCAAGATACACAACCCCCCTCCTTGGCCCCCACATACTTGAAGGGGGAGGGCTTGCCTCTGGTTCCATGTAATCCACCTGGCTATCAGTCAGGGAAGCAGTAGGTATGCATTGCCCTAATATTAGAATATTATATATTTGGTCCAGAAAGGGAGGGGGGCAGGTTGAGGAGAACAGCGCCCACTAAATGGAGCCACCTTGGTGTCTGCTCTGAAAGTTCTTGGAACTGGCAATTGATTGAGATGCTACTTGGAGGGAAAACAGTGATGGGCCGGCGGGGGGCGGGGGGGTGCGGTGGGCAGTGCAAAGGGCAATCGCAAGGTTCAGGGGTGATTGGGTTGAAGGTGGAGGGCCATTATGGGGCAGAAGAGAACAAGAAATGAGAGAACAAGCACACATGCTACTCCCTTGAGTGTCTTACAGGCCTGAGTATTCCTCTCACTTCCGAGATTATGGGAATAATCGTTGGAATATGGGAATATAGAAAAACGAAGCCCCGAGATGTCAGCTCATTGCGCAGTTTACAAGGCTTGTTGCTGTGAGAGCTCAAGTGGAACCATGGCCTTGCAACTCTGAACTCCTTTCCAGGCTTCATGGCCCACCTCCGAAGAGCAGTCCACATTCAGACTTGACGTTGGGCGGTGCTTCCTAGAGGCAGGGGGCTGGCCTCGTTGACCCCTCGGGGTCTCGTTCCAGCCCAGCGCTAGTGGCAGAGTCTACAGGCCAGTTGCTATGGGAACTATAACTTTGAATTTCCTGGCTCTGGGGCTGTGAAAATCACAACCTGAACCTTCCGTTGATGTGGGTTTCTCGATTAATTTCCTGTTTGATTGTTTACTTTAGAGAGCGGAAAATGCCTTTGCAGGCAGCTAGTTCCCTCCACCAAGACGCTTATCACACCCTCCCCCCACGAAGCCAGCAAGGTCAAGTCCAGGCCTCAGGTGGGTGGAGGTTGGGGGGGGGGGGTGCGGTGCGGGGCCAGGGGCCAGGGGCTGGGAGAGGCCCAGCTAAGAGCAGATGGCATTGTGCCCTGACTTCTCCTTGTGCCTGCCGGGGGTCCCAGCCTGGCGGGCACCAGGAGAGTAATCTATGGGTGCAGAGACCAGCCCATGAGGGGCTTCTGCCCACCACCCAGAGCCCCAGGCCTGGCCCCCAGCCAGCCCAAACCCCTCCTCCTGTCTCAGGGAACCGTTTCGTGCTGAGTCAGACACAAAATGCAGTCTTTCCTTCAGAGGGGTGTCTATAGCGTAACATGAAGGGGTGAAGGTCCCAGGTGCCACCCAACACCCAGTGCCTCCAGGCCAGGCATTCTTGGCCAAGTTCCCCTGGGGAAGCTTGCAGAATAACTGCTTTTCCATCTGCCTGTCCTCCAACTGCCCTCCGCAAGGCCCCGACGCTCCAGCAGAGAGCGATGGACAGGGCGTCCATTATCATCATTGCATCTTGTTCCGTCTGCGTCCTTGGGGAGCGGTTAATGCTGGCAGGTTCAGGTGAGGCCCTGCAGGAGGAGTCATGATCCCCTGCAATGACAACCACGTCACAAGGAGTAGGACGCTTTGTCACCTTCAGAGCCCCTCTCCCCACCCCCCAGCAGAACCCCTCAGATGGGCAGCAGCACTCATGCACTCACTTTATAAAGAGGGGCGCTGAGCACAAGGAAGGGAAATGGAATAGACTAGAGATCAGCTGATAATCTGGGGGGCCCCCAACCCCTCAATACCCTTTCCCTTGTCTAGGTGACTGTATAAGGTACCACGCAAGTCAGGGGCCTTTAGTGAGCAAAGGGGACACTATTACTAATTATTTCGGGATGGCAAGTGAAAACCAGAACCATCCCAGGAAGAGGGCGGTGCATGGTCCCTCCACTTTTCACTGACCACCCCCCCCCACCACCACCACCACCAGCCTTGTTTATGTGGGACTTGCTGGCGGAGCAATGGTTATGTCATTTGGCTACGGGGGCAGATGAGTCCTGGGGTCAAACCCTGGTTTTCCATTACTGGCGGGAAGTCACCCCACTCTACGTGCCTCAGTTTCTGCAGCTATAAATGAAGATACTACAGTGGGTGTCTAACGCAGATAAACTGGAGAAAGGATAAAGTGGGTCTTGAAACATACACACGGTGCAGAGCTTCCCGTGCAGAGCAAGCATTCAAAAAACGTAAGCCAGGGGATGATCGAGGACCCGGAAGGTATTGGTCAGTCCTCAGGAGACACCTTCGGGAAAGGTAAAACCTCAGAGCTGCCTCGGGCATTCTCCATTCATCCTTTAGGAGAGATCCACGATGCCCGGGAAGTGAACGCAAAATGAGCCACAGAGGGGACAGGCAAGGCTTATAGAAGGGGAAGGAAGGGCACTAAAGAAGAAGCTGGGAGGTGTTGACAGCAGTCATGGCCAACATCCCTGTGGTTTCCAACCCTGACCTAGGGTCCTGGGAACTTATGGCTGCAGGGACGCTGTGAGCAGAACTCCCCTCCTGTGCAGGCCACTGGCTAGGGCTTGGCTCCCAGGAGGACCCACTGGAGCCGTGGCCCCATCCTCTGGCTCCGATGACTGCAGGATTCAGTGTCTGCTCTGAGCCCCAGATTACGTTTCCGGCCCCCTGGGGCCAGCCGTGGGATGAAGCATTCCCCCATGTGACATATGTGACATTTACTGTGGCCACTTTGTACAAGGCGGTTTGCAAACTCTGCAGGAAGGAGGCTAATTATTCCCTCCAGGGCGCCTGGTCCACAGTTAGGGTGCCTGCCCGCCTGCCCGCCTCAGCTAGGAGGGCTGACAGCCAGACCACAGGGCATAAGCTTGGACCGAAGTCCAGGACAGAACCATGAATTTCCTTGACATCCGACCATAGCTGCCATACAGGGCTCCTTATTAGGCAAGTGGAATGGTGATATTTGGGGCAAATCCCCCTCTCCTGGGGATGGCTGAGATGCAGGCCGGCGCAGAGCGCTGAGACTGAGTGAGGAACATGGCACAAACTGATTTCGTAGCCACCCTGACAGGCTGGGCAGCGTGAGCCCTTACACATCCGTGTACCTGTGTCTGCAGCCACCCTCACCCCTGCCTTCCACGTCAGCAGATGTGCAACGGTACCACTTTGCTTATTTAAGGCTCATCTCTGCACACGGTGTCCTCCTCTCCTCTGATTTTCCCTTTTTTTCCTGCCTTCTACCCTCTCACCTCCGCCTCTCCCGCTGTAACAACCACCCCCCTCCACCCTGGCACGGGGGTTCTACCCCTTTTCTCAAGTTCAAAAAGAAAAAGACAGAGGGGGAGGAGGGAGGGAGGGAGGAAGGAAGAGGAGAAAAAGAGCGAGAGACAGAGAAAAGCAGAAACCCACAAAGGAAAAGAAAAAAATGGGTCCCCTCGCTATCTTCCACCTCCCGACCTCCCTCTCCTTCTCCAGCCCCATGTGACCCGGGCCTCCACCTGTCCCTACCCCTGCTCTGAGGTCATCATGGCAAAGATCACCCGTGCCCTCCTAATCACCAGGTCCAAGGCGCCCTGGTCTTTGTTCATCTTACATGACCTCTCTTGAGCATTTGACACGGCTGACCTTGTACTTCTCAGAATTCTCCTGGCTTCTGTGGCATCACCTTCTTCTATTCCTCTTGGCTCTCTGACTGTCCTCGTGCTCCTTCAGGGGTTCTTCTTCCCCCACCACTCTTTAGATGTGGCTCTCTCTCCAGGTTTGGAGCCCTTACCCTCTTCTCTTCTCACCTGGACCTTCTCTTCTCACAAGCACCTGCGGCCTTGACCTGGCACCGATGATCTCGGATAGCCAGTCTCCCATGAGTTATCTTCCCTGATCGGCCCCAAGGACCATGGACTCAATATTTCTAACGCCGAACTCCTTCACATCCCCCCAGACCAACTCATCATGCCTTCCTACGATCATTGGTGACACCCGCATTTATCCAGTTGGCCAAGCCCCAAACCTGGGGACGACCCGTCTTCTATATCGTCCTTTTCCTCACCCTCACTTCTGCCTCCTAAACACGTGTCCTCCCATTTTTTCCCACCTCAATTCAAGGCACCGTATTTTCTCACAGCAGCCTCCTTACTGTCCCCTTGCCTGCAGTACCCCACCACTCTGCCAGCTCTGGTCTGTTCGCCACGCTGTGCAAGAAAGGATCCTTCCAAAATGTACTCTGTAGTTTAAAATCTCTCAGTGGCTCTCCAGTGCCTTAGGATAAGACCCAAATGCAGTAGCATGGCATCTAGAGCCCTATAGGATGTGGCCCTTGCCTCTTTTGTCATCAGGTTCTCTCTCTCCGCCAACACTATATATTTGAGCATCTTGAGATACTTGTTATTCACCAGTGCACTCTGCTAGTTCATGGGTGTTTGCTGTTTTTTGGGTTTTTGTTTTTTCGTTTTTTGTTCGTTTGGTTTTTTGCTCTTGTGCATCTGCCATATGCTGCTTCTTACACCACATGCACGTTCTCCATCACCACCACTCCATCCCGTGCTTCAATCCCACGTACCTAGCACAGTCTCTCAATTTCCCCCTACTAGACTATGAGCTCCCGGTCTTATTCTTCTTGTTGCCCCTGTAGTTACACGATGTTTAGCACAAGGTAGGTGTTCCATGAATGTTGTTGAAAAGATGACTAGATGGATAGAAGGATGGAAGGAAGGGAGGAAGGAAGGAAGGGAGGAAGGAAGGAAGGGAGGGAGGATGGATGGATGATGGATAAGTAGGTGAGGAAGGAAGGGTAAGTAGGTGAGTGGGTATATAGATGGATGAAAGAATGGATGGATGGATGGATGGATGGTTGGATGGAAGGAAGGAAGGAAAGAAGGAAGGAAGGTTGGTTGGATACATGATACGTGGGTAGATAGAAGGATGGATGGATAAATTGATTGTTGGTGGATGGATGATTGCATACTTGGGTGGACAGATGCACTAATGGATTGGTGGCCGAGTAAGTGGATGTGTGGATGGGTGGGTAGGTGATGGCCAATGCAAACAAAGAATATGTAAAACCAATTCAATTTTGTGAAGGCCCAGGTTGATTATTGTCACCAGACAATAAAATTAAGAATTCTGACCTCCAACCAGCAAAATGAGAATGAGCAAAGGTGAGAGAAATTAAAATAATTCTCCAAGACAGAGGATGCTGACCCAGGACTTTTGAGCATCCTCTAGTTCTCAGACTTGCTGTCTCTCTAGTTTGTGCAAGCCACTTCACCCACTATGCCTCAGTTTGTCTATTAGGTACAGATAATAATGCCATGGCCTTTCCCTGTCTCCACAAGAGTGTCACGAGGGTAAATGAGACAGTACACAGAGTGTGCCAAGAGCTTCAGGGAAGATCCGTGTTGACAGAGAAACAGATTTAATAACAATAATCACACCTTGCATTTGGATCAAGCTTTGCACTTTTCAAAGCTCTTTCACAGACATTGTTATCTCACTTGACTCTCAAAACAATTCGAGGCAGGTATTATCCCTCTTCTCAGGTGAGGAAACTGAGGTGCAGGGCGATAAAGTGACATGCCCGGGGTTACTCTTAGTGAGGGGCAGGTCTTCTGACTCGAAGGCTGCTGTACAATTTTGATGACAGCCTTTTTCGGATAGATTATCTCCTTTCCTGCCTCCCTGAGGAGACCCAGACATCATAGACCATCTCTGTGATGACTCAGGGTCATTATCATGACCATCAGCCCCCGTGCTGTCCTCTAGACCTGGCCATAGGTGCAGGTGCAGAGACGCGGGATAGAGGGTCTCTACCCTAGGGGGCTCCTAGGGGCAGGTGGCCACGTGCAGCTCCCCAGCCCGGTCACCACGTGTCCCGGCCATCTCCTCTGGCTCCGTCTCACTCTCCCGCCTCCCCCCTCTCTCCACCGTCAGTGTTTGTGCCTGGCACGTGGCTTCCATGGCCACCGCAGACCTCTCCCTGCCACTCTTGGCTCTTTCTTCTCTCTCGCCTTCCTGCCACGTCTTCCACACTTGCAGCCTATCCCACCACATCCCTAGCCCTTCTGTAGACCCAGCCAGCCCATCAGGGCTCGATGAATGTGTTCTCCAGAAAACCAGCCAATCGCCTGCCTGCTCTCTGAAACCGTGGCTGTGCTCTGTGGTGGCCACTCCCCCCACACCCTCCGCGACCCCCGGACCCCCGAGGGAGAGAGGCCCCTGCCGGTGGGGTCTGAGCTGTGCTTTTGCTACGGCTGCACCAGACATCGTGGGTTTGTTCTACAAGGTTGAAACCCTGGGCTGTTGGTGAGCTGGGGTGGTCAGGGCGGGCTGGCCAGCCTGCCTCAAGTTGGCACTCACTCCTCCGTGGAAAGGCAAGAATTCGCCATCTACAGCACTCGCTTCCCTCCCACCAAGGAAGGCAGCCCTACAGCCCCTCCCATCAGCACGGTTTCTCTCCCCACAGCGTGGCATCCCAAACAACCGGGGTTACATCCCTGCAAGCCCTGTGGACCTTCCCCAGGGGACTCCAGGATGCTCCCACCAGGGTGCCTTTCTCCCTGGTTGCTGTCGGGCCTCCCACAGGCTGACTGCAAGCACCTTGGCCTCTCCCCCCCCACCAAGGGAGGATATGATGGGTGTGCCCACAAGTCTCCGGTGGAGACAATAGGACAGGAATGCATTAGCTTCCGAACAAACACTGTGTGGGCTCGCACAATTGCCTTGGATTCTCATCCAAGAAACACATTTCGCTGTTCGAGGGCGCGGGTGGCTTGCCTGCCCCAGCCCGCCCACACCCCTTTCTACGCCAGAGACTTTGATGAGAGCGCCGCCCCTCCCCACCCACTCCAGGGCCTTCCACCTGCCCGCCCCCACTCCCCACCCCCGTGGGGCAAGCCTGCCTCCTCCATCGGTGCAGCTTTTCTCCCGGAGAGTCCTGCCTGGGCTGAGAATGGCCTGCCCACCCAAAGAGTGCCCGCCCCGGTCGCTACTTATTTTAACCATTCTGTTATTGTGATAAAGTTTGCATAACATAACATCGATCACTCTGGCCGTCTTCAAGCGTACAACTAAGCGGCATTAGGCACCTTCACACTGTTGTGCAACATCGCCACCATCCATCGCTAGAACGTTTTGTCTTCCTTCCCGACCTGCAACGCCGTCCCCACGAAACACCGGCTCCCCAGTCCCCGCTCGTGCCCGCCCCGACCCCCCCCCCCGTTCTACTTTCTGTCTCTACGAATTTGACTCTTCTGACTCAAGAAGTGGAATCAGACAGGATTTGTCCTTTTGTGACTGTTTTTCGCTCGGCGTAGTGTCCGCGAGGTAAATTTATCCACGTTGCAGCGCAGGTCAGCATTTCCTTCCATGTTAAGGCTGAAGAACATTCCATTGCATACGGATGGACCGCAGTAGTTCATCCATCCATCCCTCCACGGACCCCCAAGTTGCTTCTGCCTCTCGCCTGTTGTGAACATGGTGGACAGGTACCTGTTCGGATGGCCACAGCTTCTTGAGACTCCTCTGGGACTTAAAAAAAAAAAAAAAGCATTGTCTCCAGAAGGTGCCAAATAGAGCATACGTAAACAAGAGCGCTCATTGACCTCCTCAACACTCCAGCAGAGATTTGTTTATCCAAACACTAGCTGTCACTGGGGAAAAAGCAGAGTCCTGAAGACATGGAACACAGAACAGGTAAGTTTGGCCAAGATAGAAAAGAGTGGAAAGATCCTGCACCTGGACCGCTGCCTGCAAACGACAGGTAGGGACAGATTCTTGGGGAACCACAGATCACCCAGAGGCATGAGAGCCTCTAAGAGGGACAGTGAAAGGGGTCCCAGCGGGGAGCCCCTGTGGACTTGTGTCAAGGGCTCCTGGTTGAGGAGGCCAGCCTCTTGTCATACCGCAAAGAGCAGCCGAGTGTGACTTCTGGGGAGGTTGGGAGGGACGCTGTCCAAAGCCCCTTCGGCACTAGGGTTCTGAGACTCTACTCTCAAAAGCTGGTAATGAGAGGCCAGAACAGCATTTGCAGGGAGAATAGGAAGCGGTCTGCAGCCTCCCTGCAGATTCCCTTCGTATCCTTGCACCCTGCAACTGTGAAGGAAAAGTGTGATGACCAACCCCGGTCCTCCCCCACTTCCCTGAGCAAACCCAGCAAGCCGCTTGCAAGAGGGCCTATCACGCATTGTGATTGTTGGCTTCACACAGACTTTCCCAAACAAGCAAATGGAAGATAAGGTTGAAGGAGAGGCTCTGGGGTTGAGAACCCGCCTGTAGCTCTGCCTGAGGGCCCAGGGGAGCTACCCTCACCCTCCAGAGTCCCCCGCTACCCGCCCCCGTTCCCTAAGTCTGTTCCCTGCCCAGCTAGCCAGGAGCCAGGGCCACCAGGGACACAGCCAGGCAGGGGGAGGGTGTGGGGGGTAGTCTGGGCACGAAGAGGGGAGGAGGGATTGGAAGGGAGTAGTCCAGTCACAAAGATGCAGGAAAGAAAGACACAGACCCCGCTTTGGAGTTCTCAACTGTCATCTGGGAGCAGAGGGCAGGCCAGAACTTTCCACGTGGTTCTGTCAGCCGTTCAGACAGCCACACGGAGGGACAATCAATCACATTTCAGAACATCGAGTACTTGTCAGCCCTTACGCTTACTAGTACTTCCCATCAAGTTACCTTACTCATCCTGGGGCACCTGGGTGGCTCAGTCGGTTAAGCGTCCGACTTCGGCTCAGGTCATGATCTTGAGGTTCGTGAGTTCAAGTCCGCGTCGGGCTCTGTGCTGACAGCTCAGAGCCTGGAACCTGCTTCGGATTCTGTCTCCCTCTCTCTCTGCCCCTCCCCTGCTCTTGCTCTCTCTTTCTCTCTCTCAAAACTAAATACACATTTTTTTTTTAATTTTTTAAAAAAGGTACCTCACTTGTCCCTAGAACCCCTAAGAGGCTAATCTCAGGACAGAACATGCTCCCAGGGTCATTTCAACGTGACACACACAACAAGCACTACTGAGCGCCTACTATGCGTCACCCCGCGTTCTAGACGCTTCCAGAGCATACCTTGTTCTTCCCACGAGCTGCCAGTTCTGCCCCCCTCCCCCACTTTCCCCACCCAGCTGCCAGCACGCACTCCGTCTCAAAGAGTTCCCTTCTCACCAGATTGCCCCCCACCTTTCTTGTGATTTCTACCAACAATGTTGTTTGAAGGATCGTTTCCCAATAAGCACTACAGAAAACCTGTGAGGGAACAAAGTACCTTCAGAAAGAAACCCCAGCAAACCTTACAGAGCTCTCCTGATATATATGAGTCCCTATGTCCCCTGCAGATAAGTGGGGCTAGGCCCACATCCCCATGCTGATCCCATTCCAGACAGCCACAGGACCCTCCCCGGGTTCGAACCAACATCCCCCCCCCACCCCTCCAGAGCAGCTGGGTTGGGTGTGGACCACATGCCTTAGGTACACCTGCTACAAGGTGAATCACTTCCACCGGCTTTTTCCAGAACCTGTTTCCTGGTCTTCACTCTAGCCTCCTGGGTCCTGTAACTGAGGGAGGCCCTTCCCTGTGTGCCCCCCACAAAGGTCCACCGGGCACCGGCTTGGCAGAAGGCTCCCCTGCCTCCCCCTTGGGGCTCTGCAGCTCCGGGAGGCAAGAAAACTCCAGAAGCAGACACTGGCTTAAGAAGGGGAGGGACTGGGGCGCCTGGGTGGCTCAGTCGGTTAAGCGTCCGACTTCGGCTCAGGTCACCATCTCGCGGTCCATGAGTTCGAGCCCCGCGTCGGGCTCTGCGCTGACAGCTCAGAGCCTGGAGCCTGTTTCAGATTCTGTGTCTCCCTCTCTCTCTGACCCTCCCCCATTCATGCTCTGTCTCTCTCTGTCTCAAAAATAAATAAATGTTAAAAAAAAAAAAAAAAAAGAAGGGGAGGGACAGCTGTGTGCTGCAGACTGTCCCACTGTGCCTGTGTACTGTAATTATTTAACCCGTCCCCCTGTGGGTGCACGGTAGTTTTACTGTAGTGATAGCGCAGCAAAAGCCGCGTATCCCTGTCGTGGTGCGTGCGTCCGGGTCCATTTATTCTGACCGCGATCACCAAATTGCCGTCTAGAGACCTGCGCCAGCCTCCGTTTCCACATCGGTTATAATTTTGTGTCGCGTCCCCTCCGGCGAGAGGGGTGTGTGGGGCGGGGTACCCACGTGCCCATCACTCTCGCCTCTCCGAGTGTGTGCACCCGGGTGACCTTTGGGGGAGGGGCCTCGCCGCGTCCGCCCTTGCCCGCCCGCCCTCCGGGCTGTCGCAGCCTGTGTGCTAGGCGCTGTGCCGGTGCGGGGACCAATCAGAGGCCCCGCCCTGGTGGGGCTTGCCTTCTAGCGGGGAGACCCAAGTATCAACAAGTGTCAACAAGTATCAACAAGTATCAACTTGTCCGGGGGTGAGCTATGCGGCAGCGAGAAGTAAGCCAGGAGGTGAGCGGGGCCGGCCGGCTTCACACAGGCTGGAGAGGTGACACTGGGGCAGAGTCCTGAACAAGGGGGTAGAGTGAGGTCCGCAACTCCGTGGTGGCCGAGAATCTGGGTGACGGGAGCACGAAGGTCTGGAGTCAGAGCCGTGGCAGTGAGTAGAAGAGGTTCACCAGCGGCCTCAACGCCTGTCCCTCTGTGCCTCCTGCACCATTTCCTCCCCTGGACTGTCCCTTGCTCTCCGCCTGCTTTTCATTCGAGCAGGTCGAGGGCTACCTCTCTGTCCATTCATCCTAAAACGATTCCGGTGTGTCGGCCGCAAGCCCAGTTCTGACAGATACAAAGGGGAAGGAGGCCTGGTGTCTCTGGCCCTGACCTGTGCCCGGGCCTGCTGTGGCCTCGATGCCCTGCACGCTCATTGGGCACGTGGCAAGGCTTGCCCTAAATCTTCAGCCCTCCTGAGGCGAATGCTTGTGGCTCTTGCTAAGAGGGACCCCTGGGCTGGGTGGATGGACATGACAGGAGAAGGGGAGGGACAAGGAGGATGTATCGAATTTGGGTTTCAAGCTAGCGATAGGAATAGTCCCCCTGTGGCGTCACCTGTGCTTGAACTCATCACACCCGCGTCAAGGACTTTGACTCCAGTTCTGGTTCAGGGGACGAGGATACTCATCCTAAAAATGCCTTCCTCTGGTGCTCTCCCCACCCTCCACCTTTCCTTTAAAACAAAAAACAGGGGTGTCTGGGTGGCTCAGTCTGGCTGCTGATGTCAGCTCAGGTCATGATCTCACGGTTCATGAGTTCGAGCCCCACCTTGGGCTCTGCACTGATGGTGCGGAGCTTGCTTGGGATTCCCTCTCTCCCTCTCTCTCTGCGCCACCCGTGTACTCTCTCAAAATAAATAAATAAACTCAAAACAAAAAACAATGCATGAATCTTATCAACCAACATTTAGCAAATCCTCAACGGTTGCCAGGACCTAGGCTAGGTGTTAGAGGTGGCCAAGATGAGCACAGCACTCTCCCAGGCTTCACTTGTGTGAAATGCCAAGTGGTTGGGGACGTCAGGTGAGAAGTCAGTGAGAAGCAGGAGCGGGGGGGGGGGGGGGGGGGGTACCATGGGCTGGGGGTGATCCAGGAGTCTCCAAGGAAAGCTGGGAAGTGCTGTGGGCCTTGAAGAGTGGGTGAGTACGGAGAGTTCCAGCAGAGGGAAAAGTCATCCGTGGCAGATCATCTAAGTGCAGGGTCATCCCGCGGATGCGGTGATCAATGTCGCAGGGATGGCGGTGGAGATGTACCAAGGGGGAAGGGGACAGAGGGAGAAGTGGCCAATGGGGTTGAGAGTAAGTGGGGGAGGGGCAGAGAGAGAGGGAGACCCAGAATCCGAAGCAGGCTCCAGGCTCTGAGCTGTCAGCACAGAGCCCGACATGGGGCTCGAACCCACGGACCGTGAGATCATGCCCCGAGCCAAAGTCAGAAGCCACCCAGGCGCCCCGTGATGTTATATGAATTCTATCTCAGTTGAGAGAGAGAGAGAATAAGATGAGGCCAAGGGAAGCCTGGACAAGGGCATGGCCAGTCCCAGCACTGAGCAGCCTGGCCATGGCCTTGGTCAGGAAGCAATTCCAACCTCTGGGTAAGTCAACACTGCTGTGGTTTTGCAGAAGAGCACTTTGTTTCTGGAAGCTTTCCTCTAGCCGGGGCCCAGGAGTGCCTGAGACCATGGCCGAGCCTCCCTCGCCCATCAGGAAGTCTTTACCCTCATTGCATTTCTCTGAGGATTTTCTCTGACCAGGTGTTACAGCTGATGACCCCAGCGTGTTTGCTACCAAGCCATGGTCTCTAATCGCAACCTTCTGACCTGGCCTGGGGGCCCAGGCTCTATGCCCACAGTGGTCCTCCAACCGTTCAAATCCTGCCAGAGAAATCGCCGTGTCCCTGCTGCCCTCTGACCTTCGTGGGCTCTCTTCCCCGCCACACCCTGAGTAGCGTTCTCTGCCTCTCTCTTCTACAGCTCTTGCAATCTCAGGATGTGAAGGAAGACGCCGTCCTGTGCTGCTCGATGGAGGTAAGCATCTCCGACCTCAGACCTGGTGTGCCCCTCACACCTGCCAGTTGTGGCTGTGTAAGGATCACTGGACACACGCACAAGTCCCCGGCGAAGGTGTGGAGACAGGGCTGGTGGGGAATGGCTTCCTGAGTTGACGTGAACTCCTGCATCCAGGACTGTCAACCCCCAACCAGAGTAAATGTGGACAGAGTGACCGACCCACCACTAGCTGGAGAGAGAGGTGGCTGCTTCTCTAGAGAGAAGGACCACGTGCTGGCCTTGTCCACTGTGCTTCTGTGCCCAAGACCACCTTCTTCTTGCCCAGGCACGCCCCACAAATGACTTAAGAAATTCCAAGTGATGTGACCCCCCCGCCCCCAAGTATCTCCCTTGACTTTGGTGGTATGGGGTTTGCGGAAGGCGCCTGAGGTTTGAAACCGCCCCCCTGCCCCGTGTTGGCAACCACCTTCTTCAAAATACCCCCTTAGGAGGTGCCACTCCTGTGCCCAAAATGTGGCCACTACTCATTGAAACTCTTCCTCTGGGATCTCCCTCAGGGGCAAACGTTGCCCTGGGAAGTCAGCCCAGCCATTTAGAATGGAGTACAGTGAGGACAGGCGCGTCCAGCATGAGCCCCCAGGGCACGTCAGGGCTGCGTGAGCATGCGTCTCAGGTGGCTTCTGTCCAGCCTCCAAGGCTACTCGCATCCCAAGGATCTCAGAGGCCAGAAGTGCTGCGATTCTGGACAACGGCCTGAGGTCTACATGATAATCACTGTTCATTTGTGGAGCTCCAAATGGGTACCTTACATGGGACTTGGGGATGGCAGGGGCTGCACTGATGCAGAAGATTGGGACTCCTTCTTCCCTATGGGGGCTTTTCAACATCATCAGGGGCAGGCCCTCTGGCTGGCCTTCTGCCGCAGTTCATGTTTCCCTCCTACACTTCATGTCACAAGGGTGGCCAGAGGTCAGTGCTGGGGAGGGGAGGTGGGATTGGGGGCAGGAGAGAAGGAAGGAGAGGAACAGGAGGCCTCATCCCTGCTCTCAGGTTCTGCGCAGAGACACGCAGGTCTCTCGTTTCTAGAGAGACATCATAGCAAGTGAAAATTAACATGCTGCAGCCTGATCACCTTTGAAGGGAGCAGGTCAACCATTGAGGGTGTGGGCAGTAGTCGAGGAGGGAAAGCTCTTGGGTGAAAGACAGAAGAGGCATGGTCCTGGTGAGAGCTCTTTTTAGCCCTGGGCAGCAGGCAATGACCTAACCCCTCTTCTTCTTGCGGCAGATTGGTCATTAAATGTGGGCTCTCACAGTTGACTATTTCTGCCCTCCGGCCTCCCTGTTCTCCCTGTGGCACAGATGCCTGGGCCCGCACCTTCCAGAGGGATAGTCCAGTGGTTTCCTGTCACTGCCCCCAGCCCTTCTAACCCAGGTGGGTCAGCTTGCCATTCCGGAGCCCAAGCCCGGTCCTAACCCCCCACTTCTCTGCCCGCAGCTGCAGAGCACAGGCCGGCTGCTGGAGGAGCAGCTGCCCGAGATGATGACCGAGCTCCTGGCCAGCGCCCGCGACAAGATGCTGTGCCCCTCAGAGTCCATGCTGACCCGGTCGCTGCTTCTGGAGGTCATCGAGCTCCATGCCAACAGCTGGAACCCTCTGACGCCCCCCATCACGCAGTACTACAACAGAACCATCCAGAAACTGACAGCCTGACAGCCAGGGGGCCTGGCGGGCGGCCCGCGGGCAGCTGGGGCCCTGGTACACAGGGCCAGATGGACAGGCGGGAGGACAGGGGTGGCCCTGGCGGGAGAAAGAAATGGGGAGGAAAGCAGGCAGAGCCGGCGGCCAGTCTGGAGCCAGACCGGGAAGGAGTGCCCCTCATCTGAGCCCCCCCAGCCCCAAGCATGTGGCAGTTCACACCAATAAGGGAAGCATGTTTCTTTCTCATGGTGGCCCCGATCGCCCCTCCCCACTCCTGCTCCTCCCCGCCCCCTCCCATCAAACGCGTCCCCCGCAGGGCTTTGTGCGAGGGGTTTCATCTCTGTGACTCCGCTGAGGCCCTGGCAGCTCCGCACGCCGGGGTACCGCTTGGGTCAGAAAGGACCTCAGAAGGCTGAAAAAGTGGGTCGGAGACGGGCTTGCATTGTTCCTGCTGTCAGCCGCAGTCGCCAACTGCTGCCAAGCAGGCGACAGAGAGCAGATGTCCGGGAGGACAAAGGCGGGCAGGGTCCCCACCAGCCGCCCGTAATTGACGGCCTTTGTCCGCCACGGTCGAGCTGGGGGGGCTGGGGGACGGAGGCTTCTCCCCTAACCTTCACGCTGCCCCCTCCCCGCTTCCAGGTCCTCCTTTTGGCCCCCAAGCCTCGGGGGGGGGGGGGGGGGCCCAGGGGGCAGGGAGCAGGGAGGGGAGCTGGAGTTGGCGAATCCTACTTGTACTCTTGTGTTTTATTGTTTTATTTTCAAAAGTCAGCTGCTTTGAAGTCTCCTCTCTCAATGAAAAGAGCCCGAGATGTGATCACACAGTCAGCGCCACGAGGACCCCCTGATTAGTGGAAGATCAAACCCGGCTCCCTCTGGAAGGATTCTAGCCACAGACAGCTTGCCAGTAGCCAATTAGGGTAATTGGAAACTTCTGCCCCGGCGGGGGTCCTGCTGGAACCCTGTGTCCTCAGCCCTTGGCTTCCAGTACCCCTGTTCTCTCATTCTAGCTGTGCTGTGTCAATGGGCCGATACTGTCGCAGGCCCCCGGGAGTGTGTATCCTGGCCCGGGGGCCTGGTGGTGAATGGGGCACCGAAGGAGGCTGGCAAATTAAAGCCAAAATGCTAGGTGATGTTGCCCGCGCCACACACGGGTCTTGTCCCAAGCTTAGTGGGGGGGCATGTGGCCGTTGGGGACTGCCTGGCTCCCCAGGACTCGGCATCTGGCTAAATGGGCTGTGCCGCTGCCCCGGCCTCATCACAGGCAGGACCCAACAGCCCAGGCCCCCCCCACAGCCAAGGTCTCTGCGCTCCGGGAGGGCTCTGGGCACTGTAGCCCCTGAGCTGTGGGGAACGGTGCGTTCATTGAGTCTTGAGCGTAACGGTCGGGTGACTAGGTGAGGCCGCCAGACAGATCTTTCCAGGCTGGGAACAAGGCTGGGGGTTCTTGAAAGGGCCAGGTCCTGGGAAGAGCCCCTTCTCTGTTGGAGGAGGATGCGGGTCAGGCTCTAGGAGGCTGGCTTCCAGGTTGTCACGGCATCCGCATAGCCCCATCTCTGGGGTCTGGAGCCCATACTTTGATAAGCCCCCATAAAATGACTTCAGAGCCCAGCAGCTCCCTTTACTGAGGCTGGTCACTCCCTGTGTCACTGGAGGGCCCTGGCTGCCTGGTCCGCTCAGGCTGGCCAGGGGGTGAGGGCTGGAGGTTTCCCTTTGTGGACTCCAAGTCTGGAGGAGCAGGCAGGTCCCCCAGTACTCCCTGGCTTTCTCCACCTGCTGCAACCTGACCTTCAGCCCCGGGATGGGAGCCTTTGCCAAGCCCAAGGAAGAGCGTGTTGGAGACACATGTCGGGGGGCACAGGTTTACCTGGAATGGGTCAGTAGCCTCCAAGAGGCCCGTGCTGCCTCTGCCCCTGGCCTTTGCCTCCTCCCCTCTTCAAGCTTCTCCTTGCTGCCTTTCCTTCTCAGTGGGCTCCTTCAGCCCAAGCTGGGGCCCCGGGACACCAGGGGCCCCATGGGAGGCCCTGAGAGAAGAGCTAGACTGAAGTTAGGGGGCTCAGAGAGGGCACCGGGGAAATCGTGGTCTCGAGGAGTCAGGCAGCCCCAGCAGGGCGCGCAGCCACTCCCTGGAAGGCCCCGGAGAGCTGTGTCTGGGCTGAAATGGGCTAGCGCCCCCGGAGTGCACAGTGTGCGTGTGTGTGTGTGTGTGCGCGTGTGTGTGTTTGTGAGCACATCTGCTGAGAACGAAGTAGGGCCCCAGAGGAAGAGAGTGGCCCAGGGGAACGGGGTCTCCTGCTCCTTCCATGGGGCAGAGAGCAAGCTTCACGAAGGGGCCCCAGACACCGTGCATGCAGGGACTGATGTTCCCAGGAAAGCTGAGACCCGTGACATCGCGGGCGCCATGGACCCAATGCCTCTTCCTCCTAACGGCCTCCTTGGTGGTCTTGCCTCAGGGCCACCCCTCCTTGACTGTTAGGACCAGAGTATGAAGAAGTAAGATATAAATATGTATACATATATAAATATATTTTTAATTACGTGTCGTGTCACGGTGGCTCCAGACGTATGGTTTGCCTAGTTTATCTCCATTGCTTGAAAGTGCTTCCTGGCCAATCCAAATAACAGTTTAAGCTGTTTTTCTAAATGCAGGTTGCTGCTACTCTTTGAGACATGGAAGGAAAACGTTTAAAAAAAAAAAGAAACTTTTTTTTTTTAAGGAAATAAGAGTGAAACGTAAAATCTGTGACTCTGAAGCAGCTTCCCGTGGGAGACTACTCAGACAGGAGCTGGGGGCAGAAGTGGGTTCCCCACAGACCCCCTAGCCTCTCCCTAGGCCAGACCCCCCCCCCACTTGTGCTGAGTGAGGAAGGCCATATCCAAGTTGACCTCTGAATGTATTTGGTGGGAGGCAAAACTGGATATTGCATTTCTAAGGCTCGTGTTGTTTTCCCTACTCGCCCGCGGCTTTCTTGGCGCAGCAAAGAGGCGAAGTCCGGCCATCTGATGTTGATCCTGTCTCGGTCTGTCCCCCCTGCCAGTCAAGACCAGATAGCCATTGTTTTCCTCTCGGGCGGCCAGCCTGCTCACCACAGCCCTGCTCCCCTCGGCCTTGTGGCTTTGCCTAAGCGCTGGGACCGCAACCCCAAGAAGGCTCCTAATCTCCCCTGGATAAGGTGGGGGCCCCACCATCCTCCGTGGGGAATGCTTACCCCACACCCAGTCTCGTCTGTTCGTCCTTCCTTAATCAGTCTGTAAACCTTTAAGGTTTAGGGATCGCCCTGTCCATCCATGTAAATGTAAATGTTGGCCGAGTCGGTATTTATTCTAATTTTTATTTTATTTTATTTTCTCTGAGGGACAGGGAGGGGGGGGTGTGGGAAATGTACCCCTGATCGCGCCCTGGGCAGCTGCAGGGGCGGGAACCCAGACAGCCCGGCCGCCGTGAGGAGCAGCCCCACGGGGCCGCCCCCAGACGCCACGTTCCAGTCCCTTATCTGGCATCAGAACCCGGCCAGTGCTCTCAGGGCCTGCCGGTGGAGTCCTGTCCCTCAGCTGCTGGCGCTCTGTTGGGACCTCTGCCTGGGCCTTTAAGGATGCAGATCAGAGAGAAGACAGCTCTCCTCTGCTCGGGACACTGGCGTAGAGGGCTGCCCACCTCGCCTGAGCCAGCTGGGAGCCTGGCGATAGGACCTACCTCCCTGGAGCAGGGGCCTGGGGCTTCCCGCCAAAGCTGCAGTAGAATCCTGCTCACGCGACCACTTTCCCTCCCTCAGTATGTCCTGCTTTCCAGCTGAACCCAAACTACAAGTGGGTTTAAAAAATAAACACCAAAAACCAAAAATGCCCTGAATCTGTGTTCTCTGTGTGTTCGGCAGAGGAAATCTTTCCCAAAGGCTTCTGTGGCCTCCACCGCCAATGAGCCCCTGCCCGGGCGACGAGCTAATGAGAACATTTCCCACAGTTTGGCCGTCTTGGAGAGCCGGGGCACGGTCTGGGGCCCGGGGAAGGCTGTGAAGGAGTGGTTCGGAGAATGTGGCTGGAGGGCACTTGTGCCCCCCATCCCCCCCAGGCTGGGAACCGTGGCCTATCCAAAGTCATAGGATTAGGCCGGTCCTGCAGAAAATAGCTTTTGCACTAAAGGTTTGGTCTGCTGCACGTCCGGCCACCCCACGCCCCAAACCCACTCCGTCCTTAGAAACATCACTGGAGCATTTGACTTATTTCAGAAAGACTGACGCTTGGGCCCAGAAGCTTCTAAAAGTCAGCAGCAAGTGGCTGTCCAGTCCCAGTGGGTGAAACCAGTCTTTCCTCAAAGGGCCCAGTGATTTATTTTCCTGTGATGATATGTCCCTTGTTTTGCACAATCCCTCTGATGGCAAGACGCTGGGGACACTGCCTCCTGGTAACAGATCCCCCTCGGGGGTTCTCGCTGGCTAGAACTTGCCAGCCTTTCACCTCCTCAGGGCAGCGACAAGCGCATCCACCCCCTTCCTGTGTCCCTGGCCTGGTCAAGATGGTGGCCAGCCCAGCCCAGAAGCCTGGTGACGGCTCGTTGAGATGGGTCACTGACCATTACTGAGTCACATGACACTGTGCAGGGACGGCCAGAAGTGCACAGATCGGTAGGGGGAGATGACATTTTAATTAAACAATGGAGATATTCGTCAAACCAAAGTGTTTACAAAAATGCAAACGTGTAGAAGCAGAAAACGGAGATCAAAGCGAAAGGTGTTTGAAGGTGGGAGAGAGAGTGGGGACATCTTACCGAACGCTAGTCACAAAAAGGGAGAGCAGATTTTTCTGGCGTGACTTAATCCTGATTCCAGAAGCTTCTAAGTTATTGAAAACTGTGAAACCCATCGTCTAAATAATAAATGTTTCAGTCTTGCATTTCACCACCATCTCTGCTGATACGTGCCGTGCGTCCTCCTGAGGGTAGGTTACATTTATACTGGGGTCTGTAGGAGTGGGGGGGAGAAGAAGACCATTTAGGATGAATAAGCTAGAACGTATGCACACACACCCACATGCGCGACTGGGAAGGGCCTTTTACACGCCAAGGTAAAGGGCAGGAGAAGAAGAGATTGGGAGGGA
Source organism: Panthera onca (assembly GCF_046562875.1). Lineage (NCBI taxonomy): Eukaryota > Metazoa > Chordata > Mammalia > Carnivora > Felidae > Panthera > Panthera onca. The sequence continues at coordinate 67,859,216 of NC_138350.1, forward strand.
AGAAGTTGCTATGCCTCAGTATTAACGGTCTGTCTTCCCCACAGCTCCCAGGGCCTTTGGGGCCTTCCATACACTGTTTCAGGTGGTTCAGTAAAGTAGGTGGGTATTTTTGATCCCCATTTTACAGATGAGAAGGCTAAGGCTCAGAGAGCTGGCGTGACTGACCGACAGCCAAGGGCCAGTCCGCGGGAGTGCCAGGGGCAGAGCGAGAGCCAGGGGCCCCTTTCCCGAGCCCAGAAGGCGAGCATGTCCTCAGCAGCCTCTGAGCTGACCGCTGCGGAGCGAGGCCCCAGGGAGCCGCCAGTAACACCAGTCAGAAAGAGCAGTCAGCGGCCTGCTGGGACCACACGGGCAGCCGACGGAGGCTCCCCTCTGCGTCAGTGGGAAGAAGGCACATGATGAAATGCCTCAAATCAAGGGATTTGGGTGGGGTGGGGAGACCAAGCCATGCGGCAGAGTTCACACTGTTATGTAAAAGCATCCATTGGAATATGTGCCAACTGTCCCCTTGGACTGACAGCACATCAGGGGCTCTCAAGGTGGGTGGGAGGTGAGGGACGCTTACGAGGCGTGGAGTCGATACCCGGATCGCCTGCCAACTTCTCAAACTACGCACTGGAAGAGGACACCGTATACACCACAGTTTCCAAATTCTGGCCTTAGGGAGCCCCTCTCACTTACTCACTTGCACATGTGCTATGTGCTGAGTGGGAGAAAAGGTATTGAAGGCCGCCATCCATAGTCCAGGAATGTAGCACAAACATAACCATGAAGAGCCGTTACAGGCATGCACATTGAACGTCTAGGAACAGCAGGCGATGACGCCTCGTTCCTCACCTCCATCCGCGGTACAGGTCCCACCCGCTTCCGGAAGTTCGCACGGACCACTTCGCTTTACGAAGGACCTCCGTCAGTACCGGTTTTCCCTAACCTAAAGAAATCTGAAGACGATTTTCGGGGTTGTGAAAACGAGCAAAAAGTGAAAACGGCCTTCAGCGTTGAGCCAGGATGGAGGTGCCCCCCACCCCCAGCCGCGAGAGTGGGGCTGTCCGGCTCCTCCTTCTCGAAACACGCCCAGCATCTCAACATCAACCGCCAGAGCTTTGAACCGTGTCTGTGAGCATCTGTGTCTTATCCCGATTGATTTTACGCATCCCTTAACAAGATGTGTCCTAAGCTCTCTGAAAAGCTTGTTTGGGGAGGGGGGGGGGGGCGGTGTCTAGGAAGGCTCAAACATTCTCCATATAAATGAGTGCCGATCGCTTCTTCACTTTATGCCCTTGCAGCTAAAGCAAGTTTTCGTAGGAACAGTCCACTTTCTTTTAACTTCTTTTCATGTTTATTTATCTTTGAGAGAGACAGAGTGTGAGTGGGGGAGGAGCAGAGAGAGAGGGAGACACAGCATCGGAAGCAGGCTCCAGGCTCTGAGCCATCAGCACAGAGCCCAGGCGTGGGGCTCGAACTCGTGAACTGTGAGATCGTGACCTGAGCGAAGTCGGACGCTTAACCACCCAGGTGCCCCTGAATTCTGATCTTAAATGAAAATATTTTGTGGGCCCCTGAAAGTATCAGGTGCCCTAGCTTCCGTGCCTAATGCGTGCATCGGCCCTGGGAGGACATGGTCCCTGAGGGAGGAGTCTCACCTTTCCCTGCCACCCAGCTGAACTCGGGGCGAGCAGGCCAGAGGAGGGTGGCTGGAGGGGGCCAGCGGGGAAGCTCACGCTGCAGTCTTCCAGGCAAGTTGTTGGGAAGCGGATGCGATGGTGCGTCTTCTGCCCCAGATGGGCTGCTGGGCACACAGCCTGGGGCGCATCGCGAGCAGCTGCGTGTGCCTGACCCAGGAGACTGGCCCAGAGAATCCAAGCGCCACCCAGCAGTGGCTCCTGTCCACAGCACTGTCCCACACATACCCTCGTGCGGGCTCACCGGAGCCCCGGGAAGGAAATAAATAAATTCTTTCTGCCTGTTTTACATCTGAGGACACCGAGGCTTAGAGAACCATTATGGCTGAATGGTGTGTCCGCCAGGGCTGGGCACGTAGCTGGGCAAGGGGACTCGGGCACAAAGGTGCCCAGGATCCTGGATCCTCAGCCTGGTCCCCATACATGTTTTCAAATACACATTCTTGTCTGATCCTCATAATAGCTCTACCAAATGACAGACATTTTTGACTCCATTTTTTTAAATGTTTATTTATTTGGGGCGCCTGGGTGGCTCAGTTGGTTAAGCGTCGGACTGAAGCTCGTGGCACGATCTCACGGTTTGTGAGTTCGAGCCCCTCGTCGGGCTCTGTACTGACGGCCTGGAGCCTGCTTCGGATTCCGTAGCTCCCTTTCTCTCTGCCCCTCCCCCGCTCACGATCTCTCTCTCTCTCTCTCTCTCTCTCTCTCTCTGTCTCAAAAATAAATAAACATTTAAAAAGTTGTTTTTTAATGTTTATTTATTTATTTTGAGAGAGAGAGAGAGTGCAAGGTGGGGGAGGGTCAGAGAGAGAGAATCCCAGGCAGGCTCTGTGTGGTCAGCACGGAGCCCAACGCGGAGCTCGATCGCAGGAACCATGAGCTCATGGCCTGAGCGGAAATGAAGAAGCGGCTGCTTAACTGACTGAGCCGCCCAGGCGCCCTTTTGACTCCATTTTAAAGGTGGGAGAAACAGGCTCAGCAAAGCAGAGTGACAAAGCCATGTCATGTGACCGGTAGGCACAAAAGTCATGCCTGGCAATTCTGCCTTCCTCATCCTGAGAACCATCTGGTGGGCATGTATGGGGACCAGGCTGAGGATCCAGGATCCTGGCCACCTTTGTGCCCGAGTCCCCTTGCCCTGCTACGTGCTCAGCCCAGATGGACAGACGCACCAGTCCCCAGGGACAAACAGGGGCTCAGGCCAGGGATCTGGGGCCCGGTGGTGATCCAGCAGGACATAGAGGGACGCGGCCCTCGAGGGTAAACAAATGGATGGGAGAGAGGTTCACGCCCTGGCATGGAATCGTGGCCTTTCCCACCTGACCAGGGCGAGGGGTGGATCCTGCCTTGGGCTTGGCTCAGAGGAAAAGGAGAAGTTCGGGGGGCTGAGGAGGGACAGTAACTCCGGAAGCATGTCAGGGGGAGAGGAAACGGTGCTCAGCGTCTGTGTCCATTAACTATCGCCATGCAACTCTGGGTGATGAATTATTGCAAGCTTGAAACCTCAGAGACTAACAACACTGATGTTGACTGCTCCTCCTGATGGATCTACAGATGGGTTGGGGTTTGGATGACCTTGGCTGGCTGGCAGGGGACTCAAGCCCAGTCTCTGGACCTTGGACAGTGGTTGGAAGTACAATCATGCACCTTCCCTTAGTGTTACTTCTTCCAGGAAGTTCTCCCTTACTGACTCTCCCCTGCTGGGGTCCCATAGCTTCTAGGGACGTTCCTACGACAGCTCTGCTCACTACGTGTGACCACTGGCGTGTAGATGGCCGGTGCGCACTGACCATGAGCTTGACCTCATCCCCTGTGCATCTATCTCAAGCACTCAGCCCAGGGCCTGGCCCAAGCAGGTCCAAGCAGGCATGTGGGGGGACAAGTGGGTGAACTGTTAACAGTGAGGTCCAGGCAGTAAGTGACAGAAGGGCTTGGGGACGGAAGGGCTAAGCTACCAGAGCAGGAGAGGGGTAAGGGGACCCCACGTGGGACGGGGACGTCCAGTGGGGAGGGCTGGGGCTGGCCTTGGGGTCCTGAGGTCTAACAGTCCAGAGAAGCCCGGGGGTGGGGGACTCTCCTGTGTTGTGGCCAGAGCCACGGCGAGCAGAGCCGGGGCCTTTGTGTGAAGGAGAAGATGCCCTTCCCCCCCGAGGGTCACGGGTCCTGGCCGGGACTCGTGAGCTGCCACACACCCCCTCAGCTGGGCCCGCGGGTAGGACACAACCTGCGCACCGCGCGTGAGATTTTCTGGGGCGTGGGGCGTGTGTGTGCGTGTGCGAGGTGCACGCGGGGGGCAGGTGTGTGTACGTGACTTGTGTGTTTTGTGCTGCAGTTTCCGAGTTCCGTTGCTTGGCCTCTGAGCAACGAGGGCTGGGAAGCAGAGGCATGAGGGTCCCGAGTCCCAGAACTGGAAACGGGGTGTCTTCCCGAGGAGGTGACAGGGTTCTCGCCCTGCCACCTGGGAACGGGGCTGATGGGAGGCCCGCCACATGCCACGAACAAGCTGATGGTCCCCAGTTGGGGAGGCCACACGCTGGCCTTCTGCTCAGGCGAGGCCCTCCTCCCTCAGGGGACTGCTTAGCTGGGGAGGGGAAAGGTGTGGGCAGACTGGAAAGAGGAATCTGGGAAGGCAAACGGCCCCAGGCGGCTGGGGGTGCCCGGTCACAGAAGCCCGTGGCTCAGCCAGACACCCAGGAGGGCCTCTGGCCGTGACCGCAGGAGGGGCTGCCCTTGCAGAGGCCTGATTCGTCAGGGCAGGGGCTGCACGGGACCACCGAGGGAAGACTCGGCTGCCATTCCAGAATGCTCTGCGGTCCCGGTCAATCAGACCCAGCCACCTGGGCAGCGGGCTTCCTCCCATGAGTCGCACTCCCCGTCCCCACCCCCCGCTTGCCCAGTCAGCTGCTAGGATGGGAACATCGTGGAAACTGCAGTCTCAGAGAGGACTCTGCAGGACTTGTGTCTTCACCTCTCCCAGTGATGCGAAGACTGGGCCACAGGGACAGGGAAGCTGTGCTTCCAGTTTCTGACCCTCACCTTGAGACACAGCTGGGCTCGTGGGGTCCGTCCGGGAGACCATCTGTGGCTCTCGATGCCTGACGTGAGCAGGGGTCCCTACCTGACCCTTGCTGGGGAGAAAACGCCCCCCAGAAGAGCTGTGCTAAAACCAGAATCGGGTCTGGAGGGGACAGACGGCTTGCTTGGCTTTCCCTGCTGAAGCTGCCCCAGGGATATGGGGCTCCCCTTTGGGAACTCAATGTCATGAGGCCCCTGGCCAAGGATGGTCAGCAGGCCGGGAAGGTGAGGGGAGCAGGTGCTCCGTGAGCAAGGAGAGGCTGCAGGAGCTCCGGGTGCTGCCTGAGAACGTGCGGCGGTGGCGGGGGGGGGGGGGACGCACCTGTCCTCACAGCTCTGATGCGCCACCTCGGGGGAAAAGGCATGGGGGGCTGGATACCGAGAGGGGACAGCAGACACCCTGATTCAAGGACGGTATGGGGTCCAGCCGGTGGTGCGGCAGAGCATGGCTGAGGGTCCACACGCAGGAACGAGCCCCTGCACAAAGGTTCCCACAGGAGCCGCGGCCTACCCCCCCCCCCCAGTAGTGCAGGAGGAACCCCTCCTCTGTGCCGCAGAGCACGCTGAGGCCCTGAGGGGGAAAGGTCACAATGGTAGCAGCTAACTGGGCCCTCTCCGGCATCCCACCAGACCTGGGAGGTGCAAGCCGCACTTCACAGACACTGGGGGAGGCTAACTGGCCCCAGCTCACACCTCTAGGCAGAGGACTCTAACAGGGTCCCCTCTGCCTCCAAGCCCTTGCTGGTGACTCCAAACCCCGAACCTCAGCGTCCCCCACTGAGAACTGCAGACAGTCTCTTCCAAAAGCGTGTGGTGGGGCTGACAAGTCGCTTAGTGTCTCTGAGGCTTTGTTTCCTCTACTGAAATGGGGAGATGCCACTATTTACCTCCTCGTCTTCGCGGGAGATTTGGATAAAGCGTGCGTGTCCTCTGAGCCCCTCCCAGATGACAGCTCTCTTCCCTCTTGGCCACCAGGTTCTCCTGCCTCACTGGCTGCGTGGGGCTCTTATTCTTTCAGGTACTGGATGTGCCTGAAAGCTGTGTCCACTCTCCCACTGGGATCTGCCAGCATTGGGGTTGGGGTGGGGTTGGAGTGGCTTTGCCCCCCGCCCCCCGGACACACTGACAAATGAGCTGATGTGTCACCCACACATAATCCGCCCCCCCCCCCCCAACAAGCATCCATTAGCTGACCTTGCGTGCCTGCTGGGTGCAAGACAGAGACACGGAAAAGGTCCCACCCCCCACAACCCTACCCTGCACCCAGTGCCTGCATTCTAGACAAGCACTTAGGACAACCCTCTTCTGTGCACCCCCTGTGTGCCAGGTCTGTGCTGGGGTTGGGGACACGATGGGGACCAGGCAGTGGGGGCTGGCTGGCAGAGGACCCGGCCTGTAAAGGAAGGACCGTGAGGTGCAGGGGACGAGTGCACAGAGCCGGGTGCTCCAGTGATGAAGTCGTTAATCCCTGGGCAGGGAGGGGCCCGCATCAGATGGGTGGCCGACCCAGCACAAGGGCTCGGCCTCAGGGTGGGCTCGCAGTATGTAAGCAAGTGCCATGTGGGGTCAGGCGGGTGATAGGTAAAGCCACGCACGGGCAGGGACAACCATGCTGGCTGAGGACCTCTGGAAGGCAGGGAGTCGCAGTGGGCAGGCAGGAGAGGTCTCAGACATGCCGGGGAATGAGAGGCCAGGTCTGTGAGGAGCCTGGGGTAAATGGTAGGAGCGGTGACCAGGCTGAGTCACCAGTGAGTAGAGCTGGGGTTCAATGCAGGGGAAAACAGGAGTTGTTGGAGGCTCCTTCCTTAGACGGGCAGAACAGATTAAAGGCGAGAGAAATGGAAAACCAGTCAATTATGCAGGCACCTTAATGGGGAACAGGGACTCAATCAGGATTCCTGGGTTCTGATTTTCATACAGGGCTGGCCCTCCCTACCCCAGGTGCCCAGCAGTATCCCGAATGGAGGTGTCCTTAGTGTAACTTACGTCTTTTAACAGAAAACCGTTCTCAACAATTTTTTTCGGTGGAAAACCTTCCACGAGGGATCATACGCCTCCGAGTTCTCGAACAGGGGCTCTGTGTATTTCACCCTTTGTTGATGACTCAGGGTCATTTCGACAACACTAATAAGTAGACTGGACTGTAATACTGAGTTACCCTCAGGGATTATCAAGGTATATCCAGGCTGCTTTGCTTTTTTTAATTGCTGCATCTGCCTTTTATAATTTTTCTGCCTCCTCTCTCATCATAAAGCTCTTCGTCCTACTATCAGTATGCCTGTTGTGGCCTGAGAAACTACACCACCAAACTTGTCAGAACTGTTCATCAAGAGCAGATAGGCCCCGAGAGAGGGCCCGAGGGGCATTTTTATAAGCAAAGTATATGCGTTTTGCTGCACAAATGGATATCTTTAAACAACCACCATTTCGCCCATTCAGAAACCATTTTTGCCTGCTTTCCGGCCAGCAGATAAATAGTGGATCCAGCAGATAAGTAAGGTTTTGCTGGCGTGGAATTAAAGCTGCCGTAGCTCACGTGATCCTGCTCATGGCCCATGAGGCTATTGGGCTGAGTCTTACCCGAGTTTTCCAGGGAGGAAAGCAGAGCCTGAGGCCGGGGTGGGCCAAGGTCAGACAGTGAGTCAAGATGAATCCCGTGACCCCTGGCTCGGGCACCCGGCCCCAAGGCCACATCACACTTCCCATCCCAAGAACTGAGGGGAACCAGAAGCCCTGAGCTGGTGGAAAGAGCACCGTCCTGGGAGTCAGCAGCTCCCAGGTGTAGTCCTGGCTCCACACTCACCAGCTAGGTGCCCATGGAGGCGTTGCTTCTTTGGGCCTCAGTTTCCCCATTGTAAAAGAAGGATGAGTATATAAGTGTTTAAAGTATTCTTTCTGTGATTCTTTTTTTTTAATTTATTTTTTTTGTAAGTTTATTTGTTATGAGAGAGCTCGCCAGCTGGGTAGGGACAGAGAGAAGGGAGAGAGAGAATCCCAAGCAGGCTCTGCACTGTCAGTGCAGAGCCCGAAGTGGGGCTCGGACTCACTAACCGTGAGATCATGACCTAAGCAGAAACCAAGAGTCAGACTGAGCCACCCAGACGCCCCTAAAGTATCCTTTCCGTAATTCTTGAGTTGTCTTTGTTAATTAGCGGGAGACGGAAGGAAGAAGGGAGAAGGGAGAGATTAACAGTTGCTCTGCCTGAGCCCTCCAGCCCCCCAGATTTCCCCAGCCCCCCTATTTAATCTCCCTTGTGATGCATCCCTACCGAATCTCTCGTTTATACCTGGGCTGACCCTCCCATGAGAGCTTTTAAATTTCAGATTAGTCAGGGGCACCCGGGTGGCTCCATTGGTTAAGTGTCCGACTTGGGCTCAGGTCATGATCTCACGGTTCGTGAGGACGAGCCCCGCATCGGGCTGTGTGCTCACAGTGTGTAGCTCAAGTGGAGTTCTCTCTCTCTCTCTCTCTCTCTCTGCTCCTCCCCCACTTGCTCTCTCTCTCTCTCTCTCTCTCAAAATAAATAAACTTTAAAAACATGAAATGGATTGGGGCGCCTGGGTGGCGCAGTCGGTTAAGCGTCCGGCTTCAGCCAGGTCACGATCTCGCGGTCCGTGAGTTCGAGCCCCGCGTCAGGCTCTGGGCTGATGGCTCGGAGCCTGGAGCCTGTTTCCGATTCTGTGTCTCCCTCTCTCTCTGCCCGTCCCCCGGTCATGCTCTGTCTCTCTCTGTCCCAAAATAAATAAATAAATAAATAAATAAACAAAACATGAAATGGATTTCAGATTAGTCAACTAATATTCCACACAGGCCTTGGGGGAAAGGTGTAATAATAATGACAAACCTGTTGACCCAGAGGGCCTGGCTGCCCAGGGCTATCATCCCGTTCAGGGGGACAGACTGCAGCCCAGAGAGGACCTTGCGCGTGAAGCGGGCCCGGGAGGAAAACCAACATCCCTGGACTCCTAGCTCAACAATTCTTTGTCTACTTCTGTCTTTAGTGCCCTCCGCCTGTGTCCTGGGCCAGTCCTCCGGCTTGAATCTACTTCTTTCCTTGTCTAACAACTCAGGCTCCCAGGCAGGAAGCCAAAGGTGGGTCCTGTCCCTCTCGTGGGAGTCAGAGGAAGGCACTCCCCCCAGAGACAGACCAGGAGGGAAGGCAAAGTGAGGACCAGCTGAATACACCAGGCAGTGCGTCCCCTGCCCTCCACCCGCCAGCTGGACAACCTGCCCAGCCTCGTGGCCCCTGCCCGCTGGGCCCCTTCCCAGCCTGTGCGGACACAGGCAGAGGTCCCCTGGTCTGCTCGCTGGAGCCCCAGCCCCTCCTGGCCCGCCGCGACAGTACGGGCCGCCCGGCTTGGCGGCTTTCCTGGGCTGCTGCCTTATCGATTATTTCGGCTCCCTTTTTGCTGGGGATATCAATTTAGCGGGTTCCCGGGATGGCTGTGTTTTAACCTCTCACCCTGGTCTAGACTCCATCGGCTCCCGCTGTCCCTCGGCCAGGAGGGGATGGAAGGCCCCGGGTCTCTCGGGCAGGCTCTGGAGCCAGCAGATTTCCAGGAACAGATGCTGGGATCGCCCGGCGGCTTCACAGCCCCGCCAACCTGCCTCCCTCCAAACCGGCCCGGTGAATTATTAAAGATGCAATTTCCTTTCATCTTTCCAGTAAAATCGCTCCCTGTGCCGTGATCCACTGCCTTCCTGTCACTGACTAGGCAGGGGCTTTGGCAGGACCCTTATTCACCCCACTCTCTCCTCATGCCTGAGCCCTCCTAGGAAGCTGGAGGGAACTGACCCCTTCCTAAGAGGGTCCAGAGAGCCCAAGAGTCTTAAGGAAGTGGGTGGGGCAGAGGAGACTCGGAATCATAGGATTTTGGAGCCTGCTGTTTTACAGCTGAAGGAAAAGGAGCCCAGAGAGGGGGGCACACAGCCCCAGGTGGCACAGCGAGCCGTTGGCACGGTGGGGGCTGGAACCCAAGCCCCAGTCTCCCCACTGAGGGTCTCCCCTTTTCCAGCCCCAGAACAGCCTCAGGAGTCCCAGCCCTCTCCCCCAGGATGAGCACCACCCCCCCACCCCACCCCCCCGCCCTGCACCTCCCGGGACAGGGAACTGGGTCAAGCTCGTCACTATATCGATTAGTCTGAGTGTGATTTACAGTCTTTGCTTGTTATTTACCATCCAGTCCCCACCCGTGCTGCAGTGGGCTAGCTGGACGTAAAACCGTAATTACGACCGCCCTCTTGTCAGTATTTACCGTTTCGGTTTTTCCTGTTTACTCTGGGCGATCATCACAGAAGCCTGACGAGCAGATGGCCCCCACGGTCCTGGCCCGAGCCGCAGCCGCCGCGTGGTCCCACGCCCCAAGCCCTCCTTCTGAAAGCACCTCCAAAAGTCACCCCAAAGACACCCAAACACTTCCGCCTCCTCCTGTGCTCCATCCAAGCCCTGCTCTGAAGAGTGCTGGGAAAGTGTTTCGGGGTCTCTGCTGGTGTCCTTTGAGGAGCCAGCCATGTGCCCAGCCATGAACCAACTGCTTTGGGGTTCCAGATGACCACTGTCTCTTAGTGCAGCGGTCAGGTTCCCTCAGCCCAGCCAGAGGGATCCCAGAGGGGCCCTCGAGGCCACCCGCCTCCTCCGCCGGCTTGGCCTCAGCTGCAGCCGGCCAGGCTGCTGTGGGAGAGTCGGCCCCAAGGCTTTTCTCCATGACTGAACAGAAAGCCTCTGCAGACAAAAGGGGCCTCCAAGGACACGGTGGAAAAGTCTGCTGGGGATGCAAACCCGCACCCACCCCCTTCTTGTGGCAGGAAAGGGTTCCGGGGCCCTTGTTAAGACCTTGCTCGGACCCTGATGGGTCCAGGTGTGGATCACTTCGCCCACAACTTGCTCTAACAGAGGCCCCGCCTGGCTGCTGCACCCTACCGTCCCCTTAACCAGATTCACGGGCCTAGGCTTTTCCAGCCCCTCTCCCAAGCCTCCTCTGCTTCCCTCCAGCCTCTGAGAAAGTGGACAGCAGGTCCAGAGAGGGCTCTGAGACCTTCACCTACCATCCTGTCTGGAACACCCACTGTCTCAGTTCAACACTCTTGCCCACCCTTCGTGTTGGAACCAACTGCACATCCGGTTAAACTGTGCCGGGCACTTCCGCGTGCCAGGCGCCAACGATGGGCCCCTTCACGTCCTAACTTTCACTACTTTTCCTGAAACGTGACCCGTACCACCACCCGTGTGATACAGCTCATCACGTCCACTTCACGTTACATCAAACGAGCCATTTTAAAGCGAGCAATTCGGTGGCACTGAGCACGTTCGCAATTGTACCACCGGCACCCCTGTCTGGTTCCAGATCCTTCCCATCATCCCCAAAGGAAGCCCGGTACCTAATAAACACTGTCTTCCCGTTCCCTCCTCCCCAAGCCCCCGACAGCCGGTAATCAGCTCTCTGTCTCTGTGGATTTGCTTATTCTGGATATGTCACAATAAATGGAATCCAACAGTATGTGGTCTTTTGTGTCTGGCTTCATTCACTTAGCGTAAATTTTTTGAGATTCTTCCACGTGGAAGCATGTATCAGGACTTCATTTCTTTTTACAGCTGGATATTCCATTGTGTGGTATACCACACCTTGCGTATCCATTCATCAGTGGGTGAGCAGCCCCATCTTACACATGAGGAAACTGAGGCTCAGAGAAGGTAAGTGGTAGAAGGTCCCCTCCAGCCTCCAGTCTGCTCCTCACAGGCCGGAGCCCCCAGTGTGTTTCCCTCATTCCTAGAGCAGGGCTAGGCCCTCAGACAGCGGGCCTGAGTGCGTGAGGGGCAGTGTGGTGCGGTGGTCAGGGGCCCTGCCTCTGAGGCCAGCTCCCTGGGGCTAAATCCTGGCTCTGTCCCTCACCGACCCCGTAGTATGCTTCGGGCACGGCATTTAGCTTCTCTGTGCCTTTGTTTTCTCATCTCTAAAAGGGGATGATGGCAATAATCCTGTGGAGCGTATTGTAAATATTAGGCGAGCTACTCCTATATACAATTCTGGAAAATGAAAACGAATCTATAGTGACAGAAAGCAGATCAGCGGTTGCCTGGGGACCGGAGGAGGGGTCTGGAGGGAGAGATTACAGATGAAGCGTCTGAGGAAACTCTTGGGGGTAGTGGATTCATTCATTATATTAATTGCAGTGATGGTTTAAGAGTATATACATGTGTCAAAATTGATCAGATTGCACACTTTAAAATATGTTTAATTCATTGTACTTCAACTCTGTCTGCCTCCCCAATGCTGTTGAAAAACATCACCTGAGGGGCGCCTGGGTGGCTCATTCGGTTAAGCGTCCGACATCAGCTCGGGTCATGATCTCATGGTTCACTGGTTCGAGCCCCACATCAGGCTCTGTGCTGACAGCTCGGAGCCTGGAGCCTGCTTTGGATTCTGTGTCTCCCTCTCTCTGCCCCTCGCAAACGCTCTTTCTCTCTCTCTCTTTCTCAAAAATAAATAAACGTTAAAAAAAATTTTTTTAATCACCTGAGCTAATACATGTAAGTCACTTAGCATGACTCCAGGCACAATGAGAGCTGTGTGGATATTAAGTGCTGGTGTTGTTATTCTCTCCTGGCCCTGCCACCAATGCCCCCCACCCCTACCGAGGCTCCCCCTTCTCTTTTTGTCATTAGCTCCTCGGGGTCCCCCCAAAGCTCGGCAGGCTCCAGGCAGCCAGCTCTGTGTCTGGCTAACATGTGGGTACTTGCTTTCAAACACCTGAAATTCTTCAAGAGCAATTGTTCAATAGCCACCCACCCCTCTTCCTGTATCCCTTCAATTCCTACTGTCACCCCAGCCACCCACATCTGCTAACTCAGGGGCTCTGTTCCAGCTCGGTCCTCATCACTCGGTACCACTGGATGGCAAATGTTTTAACTATTAGCCCGTCTCAGATCGCCTTCATCCATGACCCGGCCACACTGCTGGGATAACGTGGCCATGTCGGGACCCTCCCAAGTCCAGGCGTCCAGGAATGCCGCTGTCCTGGAACCCTGCCACAGCAGAGAAAAGGGAGCCCCAAGAATATCAGAGACTCTCAAAGACTACCTGGCTCGGGACTAATGAGTCGTGTCCTAGTTGGACATAGGTTATTATTTGGTTTTCTTGGCTCTTCTTCAACATTTCCTCCTCCAACTACTCTACACTCTGAGCACGAGACTTTTGCTGAAATGAAAGGCAAGGAGGATGTAGACCTTGACTCCATTTCAGAAGCAGGGCTGGGCTGGGGCGTGGGGGAGACGAGTGCACGGGGCAGGACCCTGGACAAGGGCCCTGATGTCCTCCTGATACGTGCCCTTCCCAAGGACACCTGTAGCGCTTGGGTAGGATGCTGTCCTGCTGTCAGGAAATGAACCACTGCTCCTTGCTGTCTTTTAGGGCTAAATGAGCATGGTGCAGAGCAAGTAAGTGTTAAAAAAGGGAAGGAAGAAATACAGAGTATGGGCATTTACAGGGCCCGTGAGAGAGACTGGGAGCCCAGAGCCTAAAGAGCATTCGTATCTTCTTGCACGAAGAGGAAGCTGCAGACAGGTGCCGAGGGTCTCTCCTCACCTCCTCCACAAGGAGACCCTCCAATCTCCCTTCCCCATCCTGGGCAGGGCTGCCCGTGGCCTTCCCAGCCCCAAGCTGTCCTCCTCTCTGATACCACTCCCTCCCCACCTCCCCCACAGCTCTTAAACCCCTAAATCAGCATCTTACACTTGACCACTTTGACCCTTGCCTCAAAATAGGTACTTTTATGATATGGGTGGAGAAGAGTCCCCTTCATACCCTGGCCACCTCTCCAGCCATCCCCCAACAATCTATGGATGGCTTCAGGAAGCCCCTCCGTGGCAAGAGGAGGCAATATTAAGAGACAGACCAGGCACCAACCCCTATGCCTAGGTCAGTGCAGATTTCCACTTCTGGCTTTCCCACCAAAAGTAGACCAACTTTCCCACCAAAAACAGCTGAGAAAAATATGAGTAAAATATATTTTTGAAACTTGTTTGAAGCCATTATAGAGGTTTAAGGCCATGATCCTGAAGAGAAGAGATATCCAAAGAGATGAGCTCAACATTTTGGCCTTTTTCCCACTTAGCAGTAGCTGTGACGTTGAGAATATGAACAGAAAGTGGAGACCATTTTTTGTAATTTCGTAGGGTTAGGGAAAGGGGTTGGGGTGTGTGGAGTTCGAGCATCTCCGGGGAAGAAATGGGGCCCTTATTTATTTATTTATTTATTTATTTTTTTGAGGTTTTAGTTGGAACTTTGAAAAGTACATCAAGAATAGATCAGATTGAAAGATTGAAGACAAAGACAAAAATTGAAACCCAATTTCAAATAAACTTAATTCCAGATTGTATTAAGATGAGTTGCCTGAATTCTCACTCCCTTCCAGAAACAAGAGTAAATCCTCTGTGGATCATCCAGAACTTCAGCTTATCTCTAGAATTTTTCCATACACAACGGCTGGCAGTCAGCAAAGTTTACCAGGCATACCAGGAGACAAGATCATATAACTGAAATCAAGAGAAAAAAGAAACAAACAAACAAACAAACATAACAGCAACAGATGCACAGGAGATCCAGATACTGGCATTTAAAATAACATTTTAGGGGTACCTGGGTGGCTTAGTCAGTTGAGCATCTGACTTTTGGTTTCAGAGCAGGCCGTGATGTCATGGTCCATGAGTTCAAGCCCCATGCTGGGCTCCATGCTAATAGTGTGGACCCTGCTTGGGATTCTCTCCCTCTCTCCCTCTCTCTCTGCCCCTCCATTGCTCACTCTGTCTCCTTCTCTCTCTCTCAAAATTAATAAATGAACTTAAAAAATAAAATAACACTTTAAAATAATTGTGATTAATGTATTCAAAAAGTAGATGAGATTAAAAAAAGTTTAAGCAGAGAACTGGACATTTTTTTTAACGTATCAAGTGGAAATTCTAGAAATGAAAAGTATAATCATAATTAACAATGTAATGGATGGGTTTAACAGTAGATGGATACAGCTAATAGAGGATTAGTGAACTGGAAAACAAGGCAGTATAAAATATTGAACATTGAAGTACTGTGAGGAAATTTGATGGAATATAAAATCCTAGAGCACAAGAAGAAAAGCGCTTTTTAGAAAAATCTCTACATTTGCCTCCATAAAGTACAGTATATGTGGTTTGTGTGTTCAGCATTCTGTAGCGTAATGTCTGTGTGTGTGTGTGCATGGACAGTGTGTAATAAAGAGTACATCGGGGGCGCCTGGGTGGCTCAGTTGGTTAAGCATCCAACTTCGGCTCAGGTCGTGATCTCACGGTTTGGGAGTTCAAGCTCCGCATTGGTGCTGACAGCACAGACCCACTTCGGATCCAATCTCTCTTTCCCTCTCTCTCTCTCTCAGGAAAAAAAAAAAAAGTTCAGGGGAGGCCTTGGGTTGCTCAGTCGGTTGAGCGTCCAAATCTCGATTTCGACTCAGGTCATTGCCTCACAGTTTGTAGGTTTGAGCCTCCCGTCCGGCTCTGTGCTGACAGCGTGGAGCCTGTGTGGGATTCTCTTTCTCACTCTCACTCTCTCTCTGCCCCTTCCTCCTTCCCCTCTCTCTCTCTCTCAAAATAAATAAATATTTTTTTTTTTAAAAAAGAGTGTATCTGTAAACTTTACAGCATTGAATCGCATAAAAGATAAGAAGCTGGAAGTCTCACGCGTTAAATATAAATGTGATGAGATTCCATGATGTATCAGGCTATGGGACAGAATGGGCTTTGGAGCTTGCTGCCTGAATCCTGCCTGCCTCCTACTATTGTGTAGTCCCTGGCCCATGTCACATAACCTCTCTGAGGCTGTTTCATCATCTGTAAAAATGGCTGTCACTAGGATCACAGGAGGTAGTGTACGTGCATGTACCCAGGGGGCACTTCATAAGTGATAAAAAAAACAATGGCTCTGCTTGGGTCTTCAGGAGCTGACTTCTCTTGGATCTCTCTCTAGCACTAAAGCCGTTACTCCATGAAAGTGTCTTGATTTTAGGTCCCTACCCCGCATGAGAGAAGCACATGATATATTCATTTACACCTAGGAAGTCCTTAACGGAATGTTCGTTTCCAGAAGGGGCAGTGCTGGGAAGGGGCAACACTTAACTACTTGAGAAGACTCTGGAATGGCGGGTCTTCAGACCCAGGCAGGCCCTTTAGGAGAGGGGGTTTTGGATAGGGGATTCTTCCTCGGATTCCTTGATCCACAACACATGGGTGATCTCCCTAACCCCCACCTGTGGCCCTCACCCTGCTGACCACCCTCGTCAAGTCGCTGGCCTTCTTTCAACTCTATTACCTAGCAGTCTCTTTCCTACGTCAAGGCCCTTTACCATGTTATTCTATGTGCCTGGGATGGGCTTGTCCATGCCGTCCTCGTGTCCCGCTCCTGCCCGTCCTTCAGGTCTCAGCTCAAATATCACATCTCACAGGGACCTTCCCTATGGTCCTGGCTGCATTGTGTCCCTTTTGATGACCCTGATGACACTAAGGAGTCACTTTGGGCTCTCCTTTCTTATCTCTAGATTCCTTCTACTGCTGAAGACAGCTTCTCTGAAGAAAATTCTCTTCACTCCGAGTTTGACACCAAAAACGCCAAACGTCTCTGGAGCATTTACTCTGCCAGGCATAGTGAAGGCACTGGGGGTCCAGGATGAACACAACAGACCAAGTCCCTACTCTCGGGGATCTGGGAAGAGACCCATAAACACACACCAAGCCGGTGAGAGGTGTTGAGTGCAGTTGAGAGAAATACACCCGTCAAAGGGGGTGCAGAGGGTGACCAAGAGGACGGATGCCATTTCAGATGGGGGGAGTCACCAAGACCTCTCTGATGAGGTGCTATTCAAGTAAACCCTGATGGAAAAGATGGTGCTGGCCATGAAGAGAGGAGGGTGGAGCCTTCCAGAACTTCAGAACAGGGGTTGTTATGCTTGGCAAAATAGGAGCCTGTGTTTGTGTTTATTTGGTTTCCAAAGCAAATTGTCTCTTGTGACTGAATAACATAAATCAAAAGCCTGAAAATATGCATACCCTTTGACCCCCAAGTCCACTTAGGAATGCAGTCTCAGGAAAAATAATTCATACACATATACTTATGCATAAACACACTAAATAAATGAGAAAAGCGAAAAATACAAGCTAACATCGATGGTCGACCTCACGGAAGCGGTTAAGTAATCCACACAATGGAATACAGGGCAAGGCCTAAAAATCCGCAGCAGAATATTTAATGATTTAAGGAAATGTTCATAACCAAGTGCTAAGTCATGATCTATCCAAGTACCATTTTGCGAAGGAAAAAAATATATACGCGTGGAAACCTTTCGAAGGCGTACGCACCGAAGCGTTGACGGTGGTTACGAAGGAGTGGTAGAACCGTGGTTGACTTCCGCCATTTCTTCTTTTTTACTCTTCTATCGTGTCGAGCTTTTTGCACTGAGCGTATCCCGTAGTAATTTCGCCATTTGAAAATGTGATTAAATAAAATAAACCTAGCTGTCCCTCATACATATTAGTTTACGCGCTGAATAGATTTGTATTGAGTGCCCACTTTGTGCCAGTCGGCAACTTTCTAGGGAGAGCAGACAAGTTGACAACGAAACAGCCAAGCTGGTGGATATCGCGGTCAGTGCCGGGAAGGGCCCGGCTGGAGGGGCGGCGAGGGGCCGGCGGGCTTCTACTCCGACCGCGGAATGACAGTGAGGCGCGGAGGATGCTGTGGAGGCAAGAAGGACGTTCTGCTTCTCTCTCCTCGGGGAGGTATGAGGGCAAAGCCGACAACTGAGCGTGGGCAGGGGTGGGAGGTTTGAGGAAGCGTGAAATCGGAAGGACAGCAAAGTTCCCCAAAAGCACAGCAGACCTTCCAGGCAGTGACGAGGCCCTGTTGGAAGTCTGTGATGTGCCCAATCGGCCCAGCCAGAGGATTTTTTCTGGCAAGGTTCAGCTGTTTGGGAAAGGTAGGGATTCTCCAAAGAGATATGAGAGAGAGAGAGAGAGAGGGAGGTCAAAAATGGTGGGGTCAAAGCCCCAAAACGGTGAGGTTGAAAAATTATTGCTGTTAAGGGTCCGTCTGAGGGTCAGTGGATGGAGCTTAGAGGCCCAGAGCATCGGCCGGGAGGTCAAAGGGACGGTGAGGCCTGAGCCCATGTCTCTGGTGGAGGCTGCCCCTGGACTGCCTGGAGAGGACAAGTGTGCTAGGGGTGAGGCGTCAAGGAAATGAGACTTGGACCATGGGCACCCCCACGGAAAGTCCCAACAGGCTGAGGACAGAGCCAGCATCCCAAGGAATGATGAGGAGTGACCAGGACCGGAGGCCAGGAGGCACCAGCCGGGGGGAGGCAGAGAGAGAGTGTGTGCGCCCCAGGGCGTGAGCCTCAAAAAGAGCTGGGGGTTCAGAGGGAGGAGGGAGGAGGGGGGCTGGAAGCTCCATGTGAGCAAAACTGGTGCCCGCCCGCCCTCTGGTCCTGAAACGGAAGCTGAGGTGGGGAATACTGCCTCGGCTGCAAGAGCTTTGTGGAAAGCATCGTCCCCGGGACCACGGGCCATTCGCTCCAGAGGCACACTTGCGATCACAGATCTGGTGTTGCGGGGACCATGGAAGGCAGAGGCCGTGTCAGATCAGGGATATCAAGAAGGGATGAGAGTCTGGGGGACAATAGAGAGTTCTGGAAAGCTGGACTCCCTTGGGGTCAGAGAAAAAGAGGGATGCGGGGGCATCGAATGGGGTTAGTCTCAGTTTAGTATCCCCAAGTCCAATCCAGGTTCGAGATCCAGAGCAGGGAAGGGGTTGGTGAGGGCTGGCCGCCTGTGGGGGTGGGAAGCATGAGTCACCACCATTGGCTCTTCTGGGGCTCAGCCTCCAAGCACGTGGCTGGGTGGACACCCGGCACCAGTGAGGAAAGCCATAAGTCCCTAGGGTCACCTAGAACAACAAAGAATTTGTGTCCAACGGCAGACTCAGGGAGATTTGCCCCAGGTCATGCAACCCAGGGCTTATACCCCCAGTAGGGGCAGGGCACACGGGGAGACAGGGCACACGGGGCCCCCTCCTCTCTCCTCAGGAGGGGCCGCGGGCCCCTGAGCAGGCTACGCATGGCTGTCCTGACTCACTGGCCCTGGATGATCCCCCTTCCCAAGCATTCCACTGTGTTTTAATGCAGTGCTGGACTTGTTAAAAGAGTAAATTTAGCTTTTATGAGCGAAGCAGCCAGGCTCGGTCAGGGAGGTTGAGGCGGGGCCAGGGGTTCCTCGTCCACCCCCAGCCTCTCAGGAGGAGCCTGGAAAAACGCCTCCCGTTCCCTTCTTCACCTGCCACCGCCTTCCCCTGCCACAGCTCACTGTCACGAAGAGAGCTGGCAGGTGAGGCGGGGGAGAGAGGAAAGATGGGGAGGGACCCTCCCAAGTGCCCCCCGCCTGTGCGAATGCATGGGGCTGACCCGGACCCCACCTGTAAAACAGGGCAACCGTGCTGCCCCTTCGCAGGGTGCCCGGGGCATCTCAGAGCGACCGGAGAGAAAGCCTGAGGGCCAAGCTCCTGTCTTCCCCACGCTGCTGCGAGTCAGGGTCCTTGCATCCCAAGACAGGATTATGCCTGAAAGAAAATGGGGAAGAGGATGGGAAAGTGTGGGAGAGCCCTTAGATCGGGGTGCAAGTCAGACCCCGAGTGAGAGACGGGAAGAAAAGGCTCAGCAAGGCTGTCGGGAGTCCTAGAGCCAAAGTCAGACACTGGCAAACACATGTCTCCTGGAACTGGCCTGCCTCGGTGGCCCCACCAGGCTGGGAGCAGCCTGTGGGTCTCGAGTGAGGCTGACACGGGGGTTCCCAACTAAGGGAAGAAACCAGTGCCCCAGGGTGTACCCCTGCTGTCAGGGGACCAACACACCTCTCTCTCCTTCTCTCCCCTTTTTTCTCCTCCTTCCTTTCTACCCCTCCTCGTCATTTCCTGTCAGAACATCCCAGACACCGGCAGCCACCTCCTCCGGGGGGCCTTCCCGGCTTTCAGCCCCACAGCCCTCTCCCTCCTCTTGGGAATTTTCTTTTAGAATCCCACCACCCCGGAAGACGCGTAAAGGATTTAAGCATCTCATCCCTGCTCGGCCTTGGGCTCCCAAGAGGCCTGTCTTGCCCTCCGCCTCCCTCAGCACGGGCTGAGCACCCAGAAGTCCCGGGATTGATGGACAACTCTCCAGATGCCAAGCCGGCCGTTGGCACAGCCTGCTGCCGTGGGGGCTGGGAGACACTATTTATGTGTCCTGATTCTATTAATTAAGCTTATCGCCTGTCTGCTCTGCCTCCTGAGCCTGCGTAAACGTTCCGGTCTGCTCTTTTGTACGCACATTAACACAGAGCAGGTGAGCGGGACTGGACGGCTGCCTGAGGCCTGGGCGTTTCAGCCAGCGAGCACATCACCACGCAGGGGACATCAGCCTCAAGGACTCAATCTGGCCACCCCAAAAGCACAGAGTCTGGGGAGACGGGCCCCACCTCTCTAAAATGGTCGCCCCTGCCTGAATGAGAGGGAGGACCTGGGACCAGAGGAGCTGAAAACCCCCCACCCCTGCCTTCCCAATCCAGTGGGAATAATCCAGGGTCCAGGCACGGTGCTCCTGGAGGAGAGGCCAGGGGAAACTTCCCCACCACCGCCGCCTGGTTAAGGAGCAGCAGGCCTCGATTTGCCATGTTCTGAAGAGAATCAAGTTCACACTCCGATCCTTGGCCAGCTGTTCACTCAAGAGGGCCTCTGCTCTACTCCCAGGGACACCGGGATCCCTGCTCAGGGGGGATCTCCTAACCAGTGGGGCTAAGCCAGCTATGGATGGGAGGTGTCTTCCCCCAGAGCCTCTGCTGACAGCCACAGGCTTCTCTATGAAAACAGAAGTCTGTTTCTGAGGGTGCCCAGACCTGGAGAAAAGTCAAGTCTCTGTTGTGATCTTGGCTGTGTGACCCTGGGTGAGTCATTTTCCTCTCTGGACACAGGGTCCTGTCTCTAAGCTTCCTGCCTCTGTAAATGAGGGGTGGTGAGGGGGCTTGGCTTGGGAGGCCTGGTGGAAGCTGGAAGGAGTTTTCTTCTCCTGTAAAGGAAGACGGTGTGAGCCTCCTCTGGGCCTCCTCCTTCCAGGCCCCCTTGGAAGTCCAAGGGTCCCGTGCACCAGAGGCCCAGTGGTTTTGCAGGAGGGACACAGACGGGATGGGAGGAAAGCCAGGGCCATGCTGACCTGCAAGGCCTGAGAAAGGCCGGGCTCCCTGCTCCCTCCCCCTGCCAGGGCCTGTGCTCCCCAGGGAGAGCCAGCCAGCTGACCCCCTGGTTCCCTGGGTAGGCGTGGACTTGGGACACCTCAGCCCGTCTCTTCCCAGGCTAGCTGGGCTGGCTGTCCATCACCATGGATGCTCTCCATCTACCCAGGAGGGCGGCACGCCCCCACCCACCTGCCCTCCTTACCCACCCCCACCCGGCTCGGTGCTCTCCCTCCTGCCTGACAAATGTCCAGGCTGGCGATGCTCTCAGGGCTTTAGCCTGCGTCTTGTTTCCAGGCCACCCGGGCCATGCCCACCCCACCCTGCCCCGGGAGATGTGAGCCTCAAACAGCCACAGTGGTTGCACTCTGGAACCCTCCTTGGCTCTCCTCATTTGCACCCCCAGGTTCACTGGAGGGGTGTGAGCTGCATCGGGGGACCGCAGTGGGGGTCTGGCAGTCAGATCCTTTGGCTTTAAACCTCAGCTCTGTAGCACCCAAGCAGACCGTCTAACTCCACCGAGCTATGGTTTCTTCATCTATGGAACTAATATTAATCTTTCCTTCATTTGGCATTTATATCGTTTCAAAACAGTAAATGAAAAAACGAACACAAAGTATTCTCACCAGACTTGGTGTGTAGTAAGCGGTCAGTTAAAAGTTAGCCTTTAGCAGGTGAACACAGCCTATGAGGCGGACCTTGCCCAACCATGCCTCAGGGCCCCCAGAGCCAGGAACAGGGCTAGAAGGACCCCGGTACTGGGTCTGAGAAGTGCAGGCCACACTGAGAAAGGCAGAGCCTGGGAATCCAGCCCTGCAGCCCTAACTCTCTGAAGTCTGATGTTTGAATCTCCCTCCGGGACTCACGGGCTGGGGCCCTACAGCTCCTGGGTTTTCTCAGGCCGCTCTCATCTCCGGAGCACACGTGGACCACACCTCACCTCGCCAGACTCAGGAGCAAGGGGCGTGCACATACACACACACACACACACACACACACAGTGCCGGGCACCCTGGGAGGATGTGGGCCCTGAGTCTGGCAGGTGTGTGCACGGCCCCGTCCATGGGACGGGGAAGATGCCAGCATGGTCCTGGTGGAGGGTAAGAGCACATTTCCCGACGGCGCTGCCAGGCCTCACCATGTTCCAGCTTGTTGACACGGTGATGGCATAATTACAGTTTCAATCACAGATTAATAATAAGTCATTTTTGCAAACAAGGAGGCAGGTCTGCACTGGAAAGGGCCCCAAAGGGCCTGTCGCCTCTGCTATCTGAAGCTGCTGGCCACTGTTTGATGTTTTTCGCCGAGCTGAGACTTTGCTAAGGTAGATCATAACAACAACAACCACCCAGGTAATAATATCCCTGCCTGCCCCACTGGCCTCCAGAGAGAAGGAGATGATGATGGAATTTGCTTTGGAGAAGGCCTGTGTGTGTGTGTGTGTGTGTGTGTGTGTGTGTATGTGTGTGTGTGTAAGAGATAGCCGTGTCAATCAAGATCTGGAGGTGAATGACCACGGGTGCTGGTTTGTGTGTGCTTGATGTGTCCGTGTGTGAGCACGTGTGTATATTTGGGCGTATGTATGTTCCCACGTGACATTGGCAGTCCCCAGAGGGAACCCCGCTCCAGAGAGGCCAAGGCCCCTCTTCACTCCCTCCTCTTCCCCCAGGGGGCTGTGCGGGAAGACGAGAGGGACAGAGGAGGCTCTGGACCCCCCCCTCAAGGTGCCCCTGAGGAGAGCTTTAGGGAACAGCAGGGGACCTGGCAAGGTGTAGGTCAGCCCGGCCCCTGCTGGGGCTCCCAGCTAGAGCTGAGAACCTACCCGGATACCTCTTTTCTGTGTGAGGTTGGCAAGGAGCTAATAATAACATCGTGACAATAGCAACCACTTACGTGTGTTCAGAGAGTTTTCTTTTCTATTCTCTTTTATCTCTGTGATCTCATTTGATCACACAACTACCCTGAAGGGAAAGAGTGCAAGCCTCATGACTCCCACTAGCCCCAGTGGAAACTGGAGTTCAAGGAGGCGGGGGACCTACTCACGGTGACCCAGCTGCTGGGCCCAGAGCCTCGGACGTTCCTGCAGCCGGACTGGAATCCTGGCCGAGTACGGGGCCTCCACGGGACCATCCACCCTCTCCGTGGCAGACGGCCCCGAGCCACCGGGCAGACGGCATTCAGAAGCCCAGTTAACATCTTCCAAAGTCTCTTTGGAGCCACGGGGATGACAGTGTGAATCTGTAGGCTGCAAGCCCCATGTCTCCCGCGGGCAGAACCGGGGGTTTTCCAGACCTTTGCTCAAAATTCTCCAAGATTGCAGAAGAGTGAGCTACCGGGTCTCGAAGCTGGTATTCAAAGCCCCTCGCGAGCTGGCCCCCACCCACTGCTCTAACTCTCCGGCACTTCCAGGAAATTACCTTCTTAGGGTCTTTGCCTGATCAGTTCCCCCCACCCCCCTACCGCCCGGTCCACGGTCAGTGTCATTCCCCCTCTTCCTCTGTATCAGAAGCTCAGCCAACTCTCACACCACCGTGCACACTCCTGCCTCTCTCTGCGGGCCCCCCGGCACCGTATCTGGTGTGCTCGGCGAGCATTTCCGGGTCTAATAAACGCCTGGCTGGTTGGCCACCTTAGCTGATGGCTCTGCCATCTGAGCCCTTGGAGAGTGAAGTATACGAGCTATTCTCAAAGTAAGGTTTAGGCCCCTGAAGCCAGGCAGGGCTGAGTATCCCTGCTCCCTGTGTCACCAGGGGCTCCAGCGCCCCCCCCCCCCCCCCGCCAGGAGCTAGCCAATGATGGGATTTTTAAAAATACACAATTTCTGCTTTTCTTTATCCCAGACCCTGCTTCCAATCACTAAGAATATTAGACACATTCTTCTGTTCTGACTTTGATCTTTTTGTTCTCTTATGTTTTTGCCTCTGTGGCCTGCTTGTAATGATAACAATAGATAAGAATAACAATAGGGGCGCCTGCGTGGCTCAGATTCTTGGTTTAGGCTCAGGTCACGGTCTCGTGGTTTGTGAGTTCGAGCCCCACATCGGGCTCTGTGCTGACAGTGCAGAGCCTGCTTGACATTCTCACTCTCTCCCTATCTCTCTGCCCCTCCCCTGCTCTCTCTCAAAAATAAATAAATAAACTTTTAAAAAATTAAAAAAAAAAAATTACTGAGTGCTGCTTCTGGGCCAGGCACTGTTCTAAGTGCATTGAATATATTGACTCCTCTAAATCCTGTGTCACCCTCTAGGCCAATATTCCTCAATCAGGGTCGATTTTGTTGCCAGGGGACATTTGGCAATGTCTAGAGACATTTTTGGTTGTCATAACTTGGGACAGGGCGTACTCCTGGGATCTAAAGAGCCAGGATCTGTTAAACATCCTACAGTGCACAGGAGAGCCCGTCACAGTGAAGAACCATCCAGTCCCAAATGTCAACCGTGTTGACCCTGAGAAACCCTGCTCTGAGACCTACAGTCTAAGCTAAGGCCTATGATCCTCACCTCATTTTACCACTGAGTAAACTGAGGCCCAGAGAAGTTAAGTAACTTTCCAAAGGTCACACAGCTAGTCAGCAGGTAGCTTTAAGCCAAGCAGCCTGGGGCCACAGTCCACACATTTGGCATCACTTTGTGGTATCTCAGTTCACCCCTCTGGCCAGAATCCCTTTCCTTGGGGGCAGCTCTGTCTGCCTACCCACAACACTGAGGCCATCTCCCAGTCAGAGTCCCGAAGTACTTAGCCACACTCCACTAGCCCCGAGACCCTAGGACATTCTGCACCGAGCCCCCACCCAGGCCTGCAGCCCACGATAACCTCTTTCCTCTGAATGGGGTCACAGCCCCACGCATGATGCCTGGCCTTGTATGAAAAGCATACAGGTGCCAGGACTGGGATGCCATCTTCTCCTTCGTTCCCATCCCACCGGGCCCAGGGCCACGCATCCACAGTTGGGCCTCAGTTTTCTGTGGTTTGACCTGTGACCTGAGAGAATGGTACGAAGGTTCTGGTGTAGATGAAGATGAGGTGACTAAGGGACAGATGTGAGGCTAAGGGCCGTCAGTTGGTCTCCAGGTGCCGTAGAGGCTACACTGGAGAGTTTGCAGTTTGCAGTGAGGAACCTGTTGGGGCCTTCCAGACTGCATGCAGGAGGAAGGGGCCATGTGCAGAGGGAGAGAGACGCCAGGACTGGGACTGGCTGCCTCAGGACGCAGACCCCTGCTTGGCCAGGCCTCTAGCTGCCCTCCCACTCGTGAGGCAGTTGGCCAGGGTGAGGGGCCCAGGCTGAAACTAGATGCAGAAAGAGCCAGCTAGTGCAGTGAGAAATCTCCCCACTGCTGGCCTGTGGCATCAGGGAAGGAGGTACCTTTCCTTCTCCCCATCCAGTCCGATGGGCAGGGTCTGGCACAATCCAGGGGTCCCCAACAGATCCTGCTGCCGATTACCTGCCTGCTAGAGAGGTGTGGTGGAGGAGGGAGGGAAACATGGCAGGAGACGTGGGCCAAAAAGAAGAAGACACTCCAAGGGGATGTGAAATTGAGGAGAAGCCACATGATGAAAGATGAAAATCTTTGGAGGAGGAAGCCCGGCTCAGGGGCAAGAGCTGGGGGAGGTCAGGCTGCTTCCTACAGGAGCCCCTCACGGGCAGCACGGGCCTCCACTGGGCCCCTCAGCTCGGGGCTCCTCCCCCAGGCCTCCCAAGGATGCCCATGTCCCAGGAGTAGCTCCCTCTGCCTCTCTGGAGTCTGGCTCTGGCCTCACAGACACCCCAAAGTGGGCATGTCTGCCTCCCTTGTAAATGCTCAGGTCCTCTGGCTGCTTCAAGATACATCACCAGCTCACAAGTCTTCTCTTCGTGTAGTTAAAGAGCTCCTTCCTGCCTCTGCAAGAGGCCTTCATGTGACACGCTTAAAGAAAAGGGGAGAGGCAGGAAAAGCCACAGCACAAAGCACATTATTACGCTTTAATATATTATCTCATTCATCCTCATAACATGCTTGCTGCTAAATCCCCAGCACCTCTCACAGTGCTGAACACAATAAGCATTTGTCTGCGCGTCACTGGGCAACCCAAAAATGAAATTAAGAAAACAATTCTATTTCCTTTTTTTTTTTAAGTTTGTTATTTAGTTAAGCAATCTCTATACCCAACGTGGGGCTCAAACTCATGACTCTGAGATCAAGAGTTGCACGCTCTTCCGACCGAGCCAGCCAGGCGCCCTAAACAATTCTATTTCCAATAGCCTCAAAAAGTATGAAATGCTTAGAAACAGATTTAGCAAAATAAGGGCAACACTTATACTCTGAAAACGACAAAACTTTGAAAGGAATGTTAAAAGATCTAGATAATTGGAAGACTACCCCACGCTTACAGATCGGGAGACTTAACAATGTTAAGGTGGCAATACTCACCAAACTGATCTACAGATTCATTGCAATCCCTGTCAGAATTCCAGCCGAGCTCCTTGTAGAGATTGGCAAACTGATTGTAAAATTCAGATGGAATCGCAAGGGACCCAGAATAGCCAAAACCATCCTGAAAAAGAACAAAGTAGGAGGACCCACACTTTCTGATTTCAAACCTTACTACCAAACAGTAATCAAGACAATGTGGTCCTGGCACAAGAATAGACACATAGATTCGTGGGACAGAACTGGGAGTCCAGACATAAACTCATACATCTATAGTCAACTGATTTCTTTTTGTTTTTTTTTAACGTTTGTTTGTTTTTGAGACAGAGAGAGACAGAGCATGAACGGGGGAGGGGCAGAGAGAGGGAGACACAGAATCGGAAACGGGCTCCAGGCTCTGAGCTGTCAGCACAGAGCCCGACGCGGGGCTCGAACTCACGGACCGCGAGATCATGACCTGAGCTGAAGTCGGCTGCTTAACCGACTGAGCCACCCAGGCGCCCCAATGTTTATTTATTTTTGTAAGAGAGAGACAGAGCATGAACGGGGGAGGGGCAGAGAGAGGGAGACACAGAATCTGAAACGGGCTCCAGGCTCCGAGCTCTCAGCACAGAGCCCGACGCGGGGCTCGAACTCACAGACCGTGAGATCATGACTGAGCCGAAGTCGGATGCTTAACCGACTGAGTCACCCAGGGGCCCCAATGTCAACTGATTTCTTGACAAGGGTGCCAAGACCATCCAATGGGAAAGAACAGGTTGTCACCAAATGGCTCTGGAACAACTGGACATCCACACACAAAAGAATGAAGTTCGACCATTACCTCACACCATATATAAAAATGAAGTCAAAATGGATAAAAGACCTAAATATAAGAGTTAAAATTGTAAAAAAATCTGAGGAGAAACATAAAGGTAAAACTTCATGACCTTGAGTTTGTCAAAGGATTATTAAATATGCCACCAAAAGCATGAACAACAGAAGAAAAAAATAGACACATTGGACTTCAACAGAATTTAAAACTGTGTTTCAAAGGACGTCATCAAGAAAGTTAAAGAACAACCCACAGAATCAGAGGAAATATTTGCAAACCATATATCTAATAAGGGACTTGCATCCGGAATATATATAGAACTCTTACAACTCAATGATAAAAGGACAAATAACCCAATCTTAAAATGGGCCAAGGAGATGAATAGCTATTTTTCCAAGAAGATGTAAAAATGGCCAAAAGTACATGAAATGATGCTCAGCATCATTAGTCATCAGAGGAACGCAGATCAAAACCGCAATGAGATACCACTGCATACCTTCTTGGATGTCTAGATTCACAAGTCCGATAATGATGAAGATGTGGAGAAATCCGAACCCTCATACACTGCAGATGAGAAAGTAAAATGGTGCAGCCACTTTGGAAAATAGTCTGGAAGATCCTCAAAATATTAAACACAGAGTTATCACATGACCCTGCAATTCCACTCCTAAGGATATACCCAAGAGAAATAAAAACATACCTTCAGGGGCACCTGGGTTGGCTCCGTTGGTTAAGCGTCCAACTTCGGCTCAGGTCATGATCTCACGGTTCCTGAGTTCAAGCCCCGCGTCGGGCTCTGTGCCGACGGCTCGGAGTCTGGAGCCCGTTTCCGATTCTGTGTCTCCCTCTCTCTCTGACCCTCCCCCGTTCATGCTCTGTCTTTCTCTGTCTCAAAAATAAATAAACGTTAAAAAAAATTAAAATGGACAGTTCTGATGGTTGTACATATGCGAATATCGTAAAAACCATTTAATTTTACACTACTTAGAGTGTATGGTATGTGAAATATATAACCGTTAAGCTGTTAAGAAAAGTGTATTATTAGGGTGGCTCAGTCGGTTAAGTGTCTGACTCTTGAATTCAGCTCGGGTCATGATCTCACGGTTCGTAAGTTCAAGTGCACGTCAGGCTCTACCATGACATCTCTGAGCCTGCTTGGGTTCTCTGTCTCCCTCTCTCTCTGCCTCTCCCTCCCTCTCTCAAAATAAATAAATAAATAAATATTTTTTAAAAAAAAGAAAAAGACATTATTGAGATGACCGAAACTAAACACAGACTGTAGATTAGAAAATTGTGTCAATATTAAAACTTTCTGATTTTGATGATTGAAACAAAATTAAGGGACAACTCTGTCAAGTAGGCACTATCATTATTCCCATTTTACAGATGCAGAAACTGAGGCATGGAGAGGTCAAGTTGCCCAGAATCACAGAGCAGTCTAAGGGCCCACTGTCTTTACCCTCTTCTTGTCTCCCCTGGTACCCTGGTCTTGTGTAACACTTGTCACAATTTGTAATTTGATATTTTTGGTTCCACAAGACAATAAGCTTCTTGAGGGCAGAGACAGGGCTCTTCCAATCACTACTGTTCCAACTATTTAAGCAAACGTTTTTTGAGCCTACTGGAAGCCAGGCTTAGAGGTGTTACAAGAATCTGTGAAAATATCTAGCACAGATTCTAGCTTATAGCAGATACTGAATAGATATTTGTAGGTTGAATGGATGGATGGATTGGTGGCTGGATGGGTAGGTAGATGGATGGTTGGATGGGTGGGTAGATGGATGGATGGGTGGGTAGATGGATGGATGGATGGGTGGGTGGGTAGAAGGATGGATGGATGGGTAGGTAGATGGATGGATGGATGGGTGGGTAGATGGATGGATGGATGGGTGGGTAGATGGATGGATGGATGGATGGATGGATGGATGGGTAGATGGATGGATGGATGGGTGGGTAGGTGAATGCATGAACAGGTGGATGGGTGGATGGTTATCCGGAAGCATGGGGAGGTAGGTTCTGGACGAGGGTGACTGGGCCTGTCCAGGCCTCACCCACTTCACCTAGCTACCTTTCCTCTCCTTCCCCTGCCCCAATCTTCAGGCCCATCACATCCTTAGCCCCCATGCCAGCCCCACCCAGTGCACAGACTCCCCTCTCTTCCTCCGTGAAGGCTGTTCAAACGTTCCCTATCCTCCAAGGCCCTACCAGGGCCCACTTCCTGTAAGGAAGTCTACCTAGCCCGTGTGGTCTGTCCCTTCTCTGCACTCCTTCTAATGTACAATATTTGATGGGCATCACCAGTTACTTCCTGTAGATGATCCTGTTCTGCGATTCAGATCTGGAGCTCGGGGAGAGCATGAGCCATGGCTCCCTCCTCCTCTGCTGTCCCAGGGGCAGGTCGGTGGCAGGTGCCAGGTGAAGCCATTGCATTGGCCACATGGGTAGAAGTCATGGCTTCCCCCTTGGTGAAGGGAGAGGACCCAGGCACCAGGAGGAGGAAGGTCCTCCGCACCACCAGCTCCACAGGGACTGCCAGGCTGAAGCCTGGTGGAAGCTGGGCCCAAACCTGACCCCTCAGCCAGGCTGGGGCTGGGCTGGCAGGGGGACGCAGGCATGCTGGCCACAGCAGGGGCCAGGCGTGGGCGCCTCCCTCCCCTCCCAAGCCGGGGCCGACCAGCCCCAGGCAGGCTGGAGGCCTGTTTGCCTTGGCCCCGGGCCAGGGCCGCCCCGCCAGTGAGTAATGCGTGAGGACCGCCTGGCTCCAGTTCAAGGGAAACGGGCTGGAGACGGGGCCTCCTCAGCCTACACTGGGTTAGGTTCTGGGGGCGGCTTCCCAGAAAGTGCCTGCTGTGGCTGCTTCAGGGCCAGTGCCCAGCCTGTTGTCCCCTCTTCCCATTCTCCCGCTCCGCTTCACCTTCTCCTCTTCTGTAGAGACCAAGGACAGAGAGATCGTGAGTTCCCAGAAAAACATCCTCTGTCATGGTCCAGGAGGCTGCCAGCCACCCACACCCCTTAACAGAGCCTGCCATAGCCTAGGACTGACAAATCACACTTTCTGAGCACCTACTGTGTGCTGTTAGGGATGTCACAGAAGTTCAGGGGTTGAGTAGGGGGCAGGAGAGGGGAGGAGGCCCCAGAGGCTCTGGATGCCCCTACTGAATGCACTAGTACTTGAAGAGGCCTCCCAGTTTATCTGCCCATACCCCAGAGTTCTAAGTGAGGACACTGAGGCCCAGACAAAAAGAGTGACTTCCCCAAGCCACACAGCAAGTTAATTGCAGCAAGCTAAGAACCCAAGCCACCTGAGTAGGGGCGGCGGGGGAGTGTTGGGGTGGGGGGCAGCCCCCTGCTGCTCTGTAGGATGACCTTGGTTTTAAAACTGCATAGCTCTCAGGGGCCCCTGGTTGGCTCAGTCAGTTGAGCGTCTGACTCTTGATTTCAGCTCAGGTCACGATCCCAGGGTCGAGGGATAGAGCCCCGTGTCAAGCTGTCAGGCTCCACGCTGAGCGTGCATTTTCTCTCTCTCCCTCTGCCCCTCTCCCCAACTCACACACTCTCTCCTGCTCTCTAAAATTTAAAAAAAAAAAAAAAAAAAAAAAAAAAAAATTTTTTTAATTTAAAACTGCAGGGCTCCTATGAGGGAGGGACACGGCCTACGACGTGTCTATTTCAAGGCTGGGTCCTCCTAAGAGCATTCCCAAGGGATTCTGTAACTTTACAACTCTGCCCCTGCCTGCTTAGGACCCAAGTGACCATCAGGTGGGAAGCACACCATGGCCATTGTCACCACCGGGAGGGGCGAAGATTCCCAGCCCTCCTGTCCCAGTGGGAGGACGGCGGCCAGCCGTGCCCGAGGCCTCGCCCAGCTTCTAGCCACGGGCAGTCTCCATAGCTGCAAACAGCAGAAGATTATTCAGGCTGAGTTAAACACAAAAGAGAAGTCATGACAGGATCCTGGGTAGGTCACAGAATCAACAGCAGGCGGGAGAACTTCTCCATAGCAGGGGCGGCTGCCAAAACCACACCATAAAGCTGGCCTCTTGAGAACCCACTGGCCCCGCCACGGAGCACCAGATGACCCTTCTCTCCCCACTAACATCAGCACTGGACACCAAACACTGGACCGCGCTGTTGGCCCTGTAGACACTGCTGTTCCCCAGAAACAGGATGTGGGTACTTCCCACCCCTAGGATGACTCTGCCTCGTCCCTGCTTCTCTGTTCCCAGATCCTGACGCCAAGACCGGGGCGGGGGCATCTGATTGGCCAAGCCCAGGTCACGTGGCTACATTCGGCCGCTCGGGAAGCTGGGAAAGCAGGTATCTCGCCCCTTGGCTGCCCGACAAACCCCAGTAAAAAGAATCCCCCAAGTCGGCTTGAGAGCCCGGGTGACACAGAGCAAATCGGCACTAACAGACATCCTCCCGATTGCATTGGGCCACCTCCAAGTCCTTGTTTATCCCGTCCCCCGCCCACGCTATCAAAAATGAACGTATATGCACAGAAGGGTGTTGCTGACGGGTTTTGGGGTTCCGCACATAATTATATTTTGTAAGGAAAACCCAGCATAGGCCACATAACCGACGTTGAACGAAGCCAGGTTCTTCTTCATAAAGGGCGCACACAGATCGATGCACAGAGGGAAGGTGACCTGTGGCTCAGCTAGCTGGTGACAGGGTCTGGTCCGGGCTATGTGACCCCCTCGTTCTGTGCTCCCACAGCAGATGAGGACGGAGGTTATAAGAAAGTGTCATACAAAGCGATGCAGAACACGTTTCATGCCAACAGGCGAGACTGGAAGGCTTCTTAGAGAATTGGATACTTGGCTGAGCCTTGAAAGAAGAAATGAACTTCACCAGATGGGGCAGGGGGGCGGGGGAGTGTGATCCAGGTCAAGGGGCCTGTGCAAAGGTGTTGAGGGTGTGCAAGTGCATAGCTTTTGCAAACAAAACAACTCAGAGCTGCATTGTACAAAAAGCCCTCTGCCATCACCCGGAGTATGGATCAGCGGGGTGATGCCAAGGGTACCGGGAGAGGGGTCAGGAGCCCTCTGAACTGCTCAGGGTGGAGGTCAAGAGTATCTAAGCTGAGGCAGTGGCTGGGGGGGGGGAAAAGTGGACTTCTAGTCCAGAGTGAGAGAAAGGCACCCGGGGGGGGGGGGGGGGGGGCGGGGATGAGGAGCAGAAGGGAAAAGGAGGAAGGTGACTCAGCTTTTGATGGGCTCGAGGTGCTGGATCCCGTGTCCAGGGCCCCTTTATATCACGGGCACCAGAAATCACGGAGAAGACAACAGGAGAGAGAGGGGGGGGGCATTTCTCTGCAGAGGGCTCTCCACGTGGTTTAGGTGTGAGTGGTAAGTTGTGGGGGGGCAGGGAGTGACTCCCAGAGGGGAAGCTCTGGAAACAACAGAGGACCCCTGAATAGGCTTCCGACGGGCGGTGGGAGGTCGGTTGTAGTTACCAACAGGGCTCTTAGTTCCTGTGAGTCCAGGGCCGGAATGGAATTGCCAGACATGACACAGCAGAGGCTGAGGCTACCAATGGGTCCTTTTCTTTCCTTCTGCCACGCAGTCCTCAGCAGGTTAAGGGGTAGGGGGTGGAGCGAGGAGGAAGAAGGGGGGGAGGGAGAAAGGAAAACATGGTACCAGCAGTATTTAACGATGACTGGCACCACGATGACAGCCAGAACCAAGAAAGGGGAACTCACGGGATCTAGGGAACAGCAGACTCACAACAACAGAGAGGTGGAGGGATGCTGTGCAGCAGGCCAGCAAGCCAGCCTGTCCGGACTAGAGCAGAGGGACTGAGGGTTCGGGAGAGAAAAAAAACGCTGAACTGACCAAATGTCTGGCCAGTCGGACCTTGAGCCCAACTGTGTTAAGAAGGATCTGAAGAGCGTGAAAAGCAAGGGCAAAAAGTACAATGAACTCCAAGAACACTGAAAGGACCTGCTGGGAAGTCCTGTCTCCAGGACCATCAAGGAATTGGGTACGAAAATACGGGCACTCACAGTACGCGCCCCAGCTCAAAGCGAACACCAGTAGTCCGATGGGAGTATGGAGTATTGATGAGAAAGGACATGGTGTGACGATTCAAGAGAGCCAACCCCAG
This sequence comes from Panthera onca, assembly GCF_046562875.1. Lineage (NCBI taxonomy): Eukaryota > Metazoa > Chordata > Mammalia > Carnivora > Felidae > Panthera > Panthera onca. The sequence goes on from NC_138350.1 coordinate 67,892,574, forward strand.
GCTAGAAAGTGACTAGAGATTTAATAGATAAAATACAAAATTGGGGGTGTTCGGGTGGCTCAGTCAGCAAAGCATCCAACTCTTTTTTTTTTTTTTTAAAGGTTTGTTTTTGAGAGACAGAGCATGAGCATGAGCAGGAGAGGGGCAGAGAGAGAGGGAGACACATTATCCGAAGCAGGATCCAGGCTCCGAGCTGTCAGCACAGAGCCGGACACGAGGCTCGAACCCACGCACCGCAAGATCACGACCTGAGCCAAAGTTGGACATTCAACCGACTGAGCCACTCAGGTGCCCCTAAGCATCCAACTCTTGATCTCAGCTCAGGTCTGGATTTCAGGGTCGTGAGTTTGAGCCCCGCGTTGGGCTCCACTCTGGGAGTGGAGCCTACTTCAAAAAAAAAAAAAAAAAAAAAATCTAAATTTGGTGTATTAAGAAATACCAGAAGAGGAATATTATTTAGAAATATGATGAGATAGGGGCACCCAGCCGGGTCGGTCAAAGGAGCATGTGATTGACGTTGATCTCAGGGCCGTGGGTTCAAGCCCCACGTTGAATGCAGAGATCACTAAAAAAATAACTGAATAAACTTAAAAAAGAATTTATTTAAAAAAAAGAAAGAAACATGGTAATATAATCATAGTTCTAATATAAGTTACCTCTGAAAGTAGCCCTGAAGACACTGAGAAGGGCTTTAAATTTTTCTTAACACACCTCTGCACCTGTGAATATTTGATGATGAACGGATCTTTTTGCAACATCTTAAACCAATTAAAAAATGTTTAAGTACCGAAAAAAAGAAGAGATACAGCGATAAATACCAAAAGAAACAACTGGCAGAGTCGAAAGGGTTATTTCGGGTAAACTTAAGAGAGAAAAGAAAGGACAGTGAACCGTGCTGGATTTCATCATAAGGCGTTCAATAGTCTTTGACTTTAAATTTTGTGCGTGAATTACTTTGAAAAAAATTAATTGAAAAAGAAATGACCATAAAGAATAAGAAACCAAAGGAAAAAAATAGGCCAAGGATATACATCAAAAATTCATAGAAAAAATGCAAATGTCCCTCAGACACGTGAAAAAAAATTCACACCCTCTCCCCTCTCAATGATGAAAGAAAATGTCAGAAGTGGCCAAGCATTCCTGGACTGGAACATACACTCGTGGGAGCACAAAAGGGCTGCGTGGTGCAGTGTACAAAACAATATGATAATGTGATTTTATAAGAATTTAACAAATTTTCTTTGAGCATCTCCTACACGGTGGGCACATTAGAATGTACTTTTTTGGGGTGCCTGGGTGGCTCAGTCGGTTAAGCATCTGACTTCAGCTCTCTCTCTTTCTCTCAAAACTAAATAAACATTAAAACAAACTTTTTTTAAAAGAATGTATTTTTTAGAAATCTTAAAGGGTTGTGCTCTAATGTTAGCAGGTGCTTTGCGATTGTGGGACCAGATATGATTTTTTAAAAAATTCTTTTTCCTTCTTATTTATTTAGTCTCTGATTTTAAAATAGTGAACATAGGTTGCTAAAGAGATCAAAATAAGGGTGCCTGGGTGGCTCAGTTGGTTTACTGTCCAACTCTTGGTTTCAGCTCAGGTCGTGATCTCGTGTTTCATGAGTTCGAGCCCTGCATCAGGTTCTGTGCTGTCAGCATGGAGCCTGCTTGGGATTCTCTCTCTCTCCCTCTCTCCCTGCCCCCTCCCTTGCTTGCTCGTGCTCTCTCTCTCTCTCTCTCAATTAATTAATTAGTTAAAAAAAGAGAGAGATCAAAGTAAAGAGCAAAACAAACACGATTGTATTTATACATTTACCTATTTTGAGCACCCCCAAAATAAAATATATAAACAATGAATATTGGTTTGGATAAGCACCCAATTATGAACCTGCTTGGACAGAGATTGTATGTTACTCCCTTGTTCTATCTCAGCGCCCAACAGGGTCTAGCATGTAGTGGGTCCCCGAATGTACAAACTGAACAATCAAAATTAAGCAAGAGCTGGCAGGATATTATAGGCAGGGTGCTTACTGTATGTATGTGAGCCTCCAGGATGCACATAGGATACAAAAAAAACACCTACAGGGGCGCCTGGGGGGCTCAGTCAGTTGAGCATCCGACTTCAGCTCAGGTCATTGTTCCCACTGCTGTGTGATGTCCACTGTAGAAATTAACCATGTGGGGTTTTTTTTTTTTAATTTTTAAAGAAACATTTTTTGAAGTTTATTTATTTATTTTGAGAGAGAGACAGCAAGCGAGCAGGGGAGGGGCAGAGAGAGAGGATCCCAAGCAGACTCCACACTGTCAGCACAGAGCTCGATGGGGGCTCGAACCCACAAGCCGTGAGACCACGACCCGAGCCGAAACCAAGAGTCAGACGCTCAACCAACTAAGCCACCCAGGCGCCCTACCACATTAAAAAAAAAAAAAAAAAAAAAGTCCATTCTGCTTCTGATGGACAATGTTTCCATTGTTTTGGCTACTTGAAGAGAGTACTACTGTGCATGTTCTTGAACACAACTTTTAGTGAATGTATGTGTGCATTTCTGATACAGGCATGGTTAACTTTAGCTCTAGTGGATACGGCCAGTTTTCAAAAATTACTAAACCATTTTATACCCGCACCATCCTCACAAGAGGGTTCCAGTTGTCCCATACCGTCACTCCCATTCAGTATCAAGTGGTGTATCTTTTCAGTGAATACCAGCATCTTTTAAACTCAGCTCCAATACTAGACGTGAAAATGAATGGCCTACAGAAATGTGTGGGATGTATTATTAAGTGACACAGACAGGTAGCAAGCCAAAATGTGTAACATGGCTTCATTCATGAAAATTGTATATGCGTGTATGTAGAATCAGAGGCCAAGTTTAGAAAGGGGATGCATTAAAGCCTCCATAGCCTCCAGGAGTGGCTCTGAAAGCATAACTTTATATTTTTTTAATGTTTATTTATTTTCTGAGAGAGAGAGAGAGGGAGGGAGGGAGGGAGGGGAAGAGAGGAGACAGAGGATCCAAAGAGGGCTCTGTGCTGATTGCAGAGAGCCTGATGTGGGGCTCGAACTCACAAACTGTGAGATCGTGACCTGAGCCAAAGTTGGACCCTTAACCCAACTGAGCCATGCAGGCGCCCCTGGAAGGCGTAGCTTCAAATGATGACATTGAGGGTGGTTTTGACTTTTCATTTTGGGGTTTTCAGTGTTTTTAAAATCTGGAAACAAAAGTCTGCATAAATCAAGTAAAATTACCCATCCCACATTCCCCATTACTGGCACACACCATTCCATTACCTAAGGCTGGCAGCCTGACCCTGTCTTTCTTGTTATTCCCAGCATCCTCTCCTGCTCTGGAATTACCCTGGGCTGGGCCTCTGGGACAAGTCTCCCGAGCACTGTAATTTCCCTGGCTGCAGTGTGTCATTAAAAGATCTGGTGCTGATGACGCAAAGCCCAGATGCAGCAAAGATTCCAGACCCTGATGGCACAGGACAGCCTGGCCATGGAGCCAGCCTCCTGGCAGGGATACCCCTAGAGTCTCAAGCTGCCTCAGTGGGACATATCTTCGCTTGGAGGAAAGAAACTGTGAAAACTGCACTTTCAAAACAGCGGCCTCCCATGGGCGCTCAGGGCTCAACTCAAGGGGTGTAGAATTAGGCAGACCTGCTCCTGCTCTGCTACTCCCTAGGCCTCCACTTCCTCACCTGTAAAATGGGATAATAACAACCCTTACCTTAGAGACAACACCAAGTCCCTGGCAGAGAGAGCCTGGCACAAACTTAGCCTTCAGAAACTGCATTTACCTTGGGGGGAGTGGGGATAAAGACGAGAACGCACCCTTTCTTTTCACAAATATAAAGCAAGCGCTTTTCTTGGGGAAAACTGGTTTCGCCTGGAACTTGAATTGCATGTATTTGAGTTGAAAGTGAAGTAGTCATGCAACACTGATTCAACCAAGGAATATTTGTCGAGTGCCCACGGTGTGCTGGGCACTGTTCTAGATACCGGGGGATGCGGCAGCGGCCAGAGCCAAGTTCCTGCTGTCTTGAAGTTTTGTCTCTGTTCGAAGAGTCAGCCAATAGCCAAACCAATAAACAGATATATCGTGAAGTGTTAAACATGCATGTAATACAATACATACGATGTCAAACAGTGCTGTGAAGAAAGATAAAGCAGGATAAGAGGATAAGGGGTGTGTGGGGGGGGGTGGTCCTGGGTGGCTCAGTCGGTTAAGCATCCGACTCCAGCTCAGGCCATGATCTCACAGTCTGTGGGTTCGAGCCCCGCGTCAGGCTCTGTGCTGACAGCTCAGAGCCTGGAACCCGCTTCGGATTCTGTGTCTCCCTCTCTCTCTGCGCCTCCCCCGCTTATGCTCTGTCTCTCTCTGTCTCTCGAAAATGAATACACATTAAAAAAAATAATAATAATAAAATAAAACAAGAGGATATCCTGGGAATGCTACCTGAGGATTCAAATCACTGTGTTCAGTTGAGCCTGGGCTCTGCTCTGGAACTCTCTCTCTCTCTCCTTGGCTGAGTGAAGAAGCCCAGGAGGGCACTGGTCTCCGCTGGGTCTAAGCTGGCAGCAACCTAGGCTGGACCGCTGTGGGTAGCTTGCTCTTGTGGAGACGGGAAGGGCTGCGAGCGGCTTGTAGGAGGTGAGGAGCAGGCCAGGGGGCACTTTGATGAGTAGTGGGGAGACCGTGCCCTCGGAGGGCACCCCAGCCATCCTCAGAAAGCACGCTGGAGCTCGGTTCATGTCAACTGTAGCAGGCATTAACTGTGCACCTACCATAAGCCCAGAGCTGGGTTCGTGCTCTGAAAGATTCAAATCAGTACGAGAGCGGGTGCCTGACCTCAAGGAGCCCCAGTCACGCTGCAGGTACGAGACCAGTCTTCATAAAGACGAAGAAGGCACGACAGACTGGGTGAGCACCTACGTGCGTGGGGCAGGCCACCGATTCATCTGGACGGGCAAAGTGCCCAATCTCAGCCCGGTGACACACAAAAAGTGACATTTACACGCAGTCGGCTTCCTGGAGCATTGTTTCAGGTCTTCTTCTCCAATGGGGCTCTGCGGAGGCCGCCGTCCCGCATCAGGAGCGGAATGCGTGTGCAAGGGCTCTCTGCACTGCTGAGAACTAACGTGAGATCAGTCTCTACGAATTAACCGGTATTTTCTTTCGGGTTCAGTGCAGCCCCAAGAGAGACGTCCCATTTCTACCTCCAGGGCCTGCATATCCAAGGCGCAGACAGACTCCATCTCATACTTTTCCACCAAAGTGCCCACGCTGGCCTGGGACCACACTGAGAGCAGCACCAGGAGCAAAGCATCTTGGTTTTGGTTTTGTTTTTGTCTTTTTTCCCAACAATTCATGTCACGTCTGCAAACTACTACGTCACAGACAGGGGCTTGTCTTAGGATCAAAACAATTCTAGTCTTTTTTCCCCCCGAAGATGCTACTAAAATGGCAGCGCCAGGAAGGTGCCCCGGGGTTTATTTACCAGCTTAGCCTGGCCCAGGGCACACGTGTCCATGGGACCACCTCAGGGCTGGGGCTGAGATCCTGTGGCTCTTAAATCTTCATCACATAGACTCTCTAGAAAGAGGCTCTCAGCTCTCCTAGTCTCCGCGGCTCCGACGGGCACCAAACGGTGAGTCCACCCCGGCCCGCCCCCAGCTCTCACCCAGCCTTCATCCCGGGTCTCCCACCTCCCCACCCCCACTAGCCAGTAAATCGTCCCTGATTTAATCAAAGTGCTTGCACTTGTCCGAACCCACCAGGGGCCGCCTCCAGCGGCCACTTTGTGTTCGGTAGATTAATTGCAGCGGGGGGAGGGGAGGGAATCCATTTTTAGAAAATCATTACTTTCAGAAAGAGAGGGGGGCACTTCTGGTTGGAGAAAACTGCTGAGCTGGCAGCTCAGGCCTGCTGCTGAAGCACCAGGAAACCCGGGGCTGTGCAGACTGCTCGTGGCTCAGCGGGCACCGCTGGGGGGCCCACGCCCCTTCCCCAAGGCCAGGGCACCCCAGCCCTCCTGGCTGCCTCCTGCCGGCATTCACCTCCTGCTCTCACCTGGGCTCAGCGGTTTGCTGGCCGTTCTGAGCAGGAAGGGGTCACCCCAGTATTGACCATCCCCCACTGCCGATGGCCTTAGTTGTGCAGCCAGCCAGCTTGCACTACAGCACACGGAGGTCACCGTCAGCCCCTGCCGGCAGCTCCACAGCCAAAAGAAGGTTGGGGACCCCTAACCGCCGCTGCCTTGAATCGAGCATCTAGCCGATGAAGCGATATGAAATTGCCATCTTCGTAGGTCACAACGGTCAGATATTAGCAGTCCCGCGTGGTTCAGCCTAATTACCATACGGCCAGCTCTTCAGATGTATTTTCTCACTAATCCCCCTCTTGGCCCCATGAGGCAGGTATAATGTCCATTTTGTTTCAGAAATTGAGGTTCAGAGAGGTTAAGTGACTTGCCCAAGTAAGTACTCAAACCCCGGTCGATGTGACTCCAAAACCCAGGACCGTGAGTCACATCCTCTTTTATGTCAGATCCCCGTCCCACCTGCCCCCGCACTCACTCATTCATGAGCTGCGCTTCGAGCCGTTGCCCCAGCCAACAAGCACACTGGACAGAAAGCAGGCTGAGTGTGGGGCCTTGCTGGCCCGCCAGGAGGTCTGCACGTGCTGGCGTCGGGTGCCCCACCAGCCTCCCTCACCCACTGGAGCGCTGGCTTCCACGGCCTAGCTAAGGCCCGCCTGCCTCGCTGCTGCGGCGCGGGGCCACGGGGGGCACGACGCTGGCGAGGCCTTGGTGCCTACAACCGGGCACAGACGTCAGGTGTCGCTTCTGTTGTTTGGCCGTCGGATCAGCTTGGTCCTTTCAAACCAGAACTTGTTTTAGGGGAAAAAACGTGCCCAACACGGTCACCCCCTGACACAGGCGTGCCCCTAGAGATTAGACAGCAGAGAGATGATGAAATCTGACACCGCCGCTTACCAGCTGGGGGACTTGGGCAACTCTTTGAACCTCGGTTTCTTCATCTGTAGAATGGGGCTAATAATGGCATCTATTTTTAGGGCGGTTTGTAAGGATTATATGGGATAATCCCAGTGTGCTTGGAATGCTTGGAACACTGCCTAGCGCACAGGTCACAAGCAACTCTGCCTGTTTTTATTCCCAGGCCAAACTAAGCCTGCAATTCTGCCTCCCTCTTCCTAGTTCAGGGGACAAGCCCTGTCTGAGCACTGTGCTAGGAAATGTTAGGATAGCAGATCCTAAGTGGGGCCGCAGCTGCTGCTTCGGAGCACCAAGAGTTTATGATTCAGTAGGGGAGACAGAATCCTACACCACCGATGTCTCTTCAGGGCAGATATTTTTAAAGGGTGGGGAAGAGGCTTCCTGGAGGAGGTGTGGCCTGAGTTACATCCTGAAGGATAAGAAGAGAGCCAATCGAAGAGGATGGAAAGCACTTGCTTGGAAGCCCAGAAGCAAGGTGTGTTTGAGGAACTACAAATGCCTGGGGCCAAGGGTCTGGGGTGAGGAGGTTAAAAGGTGAGCACTGCCGAGAGGCGCTACAGGGCCCCGAAAGGAATCATACTAAGTGGAGTCCGAGAAGGGAAAGTAGGAGAGAGATTTGCATTTTATAATTACAGATTGAATGAGGCAGGGAGGACAGGATTTGGTTGTTTTGTTGCATGATGGCAGACAGGGCTAGGGAGATGAGAAAACCCAGGTTCCTGGTGGGGGCTGAGATATCTACAGGTGAGAGGAATAAGGCCACCAGAGTGATGTCGCTGCCCAGGGAGGGGGCAGTACCCTGTAAGACACCCCAAAATTTGAGGGGTGAACTGAGACAAAAGAGAGTAGAACCAGGCAGGGACACCTTCACTTCCCTCCACTAATCCAAACCCCAGCTGGTCTGGGAGCCCCGCCTCTGGGAGCCCGGGGCTGGGCTCGCCTGTGGGTTGGCGTGTGGTCCTCCAGTGGCACTTGGAAGGCCTGTGGGTGATGACCACTCTGGCCAGGGGAGGCAGGTGGGCTACCAGGAAAACCTGGCTTCCCCTATGCACCCCTCTTTCTCTGCCTGCCCACAGAAGGCCAGGCTGCCGGGGTCCACACGCCCCCACCCCAATTCCAGCCTCCTGGGGCTGAAAGTCAAGCCCAGGTAACACAGGAGGGCACACAGGTGCTGCTGCCACAGCAGCTCCTGCCTCCCGCAGCCAAGGTCCTGCCCAAACAGCGGGGCCAGGCCACAGTGTGGTGGCCCTTCTGATTGTGAGTTTCGGGGCTGTCACCATACAGGATTCTATCAAATAAACATCTCAGCTGGGACCAAGGACTAAGCCCAGATCCTCCTGATCTAAGCACTTCCTCCCTAAGCGACCTTGGGCAAGTCTCTTAACCTCTCAAAGCCTGCATTTTTGCAGAAGGTCCCAGTGAGGATTAATTCACTTGAATGCTTAGCATCGTGCCCGGCACCTGGTTACGCATCCAATAAATGACAGCTATTATTATTATTAAAGTGCTTCCTGCGGGTTGATGCAAGTCAGAGCAAACCAAAATGGCTTTGCCGGCTCCCTAATGTAACACCTCCCAATCCCACCCCTCCTCCACACTACCACCCCAGGAGTTAATTAAAACCCTCCTTGGGTGTTTTCCAGACACGGGATTTTACACTCATTCTGGGCTGCAGAACTAGAATGGGGGCAGGTTTCACTTCAGCTGATAAAAAGCAAAACGCTGCTTTGAGAGGTAGTGAGCTCCCCGTCAGCTCACGTGAATAAGCTGACCCAGAGGACCATTTGGCACTAACGCTCCAGCATAAATGAACATGTATTAGCATTTCTCAAGAGGCCTTGGAGTCCAAACCGTGGTTTAGATCAAACAGCAGAAATCCACCCACCTTTGCAACTCGGGGCTCCCCGAGGGTGACAAATTCAGGATGCCTGGCCAGCTACACCCTGAAGTCACTGCATACCAACAGGAAGAGGGGTCCTTGTAACATGCTGGAAGAGCAGGTGTCCTGCAGGTCCCTTTGGTGCCTCACCTCCCCGTCCCCAATCAAGCACTGGGCCGAAGAGACCCCATGTCCTGATTCCAAAGGATGCCCCTCCCTACTCCCCTCCCAGCAGAAGAAAAAGGAGCTAGAGGACATGGAATCAAGTATACATTTTAAAAATTGTTTAATGGAACATAAACTCCTTTAGAAAAACATTCAGCCAGGTGATAACACCCATAGAAAAAAACACCCATCTCGTGTTTATCTTTTTTTAATTTGGCATTTGTTATTTGCATTTATATTAAAGCAAAGTGCATCTTTTCTTTATTTTTCTTGTTTATACACATTGCACAATACATAAATAATGATGCTTATAAAACGTCTTTATATTTACAAGTAATAATATATTTATATATAACATAAAATACATTTTTTCTTTAATAAATCTCAGGTTTTTTTTTTTTTCCAGGAGTCCTTTCTCTCTCAAAGCACTACAATGCTAAATTTCCAATGAGAATGCTTCTCTTGTTCATTTAAACCTTTGTAGTTAGAAAAATAGCTTATGTTAAAGTCTAAACATGCTCATTGAGCTAAGAGCAGTGTCAACGTATCATACGAGTGTATGAGTTTGTAGAAGAAATGAAAGAGTTAGGTGACAGCCCAGGGTGGTACCTTGGGTTATGATGGACCGAATCCTTCTTGGTGGGAAGGGGGGCTGCTGAGAAGTCTCCCTCCCAGGGCGGCTCCCCTCGCTGGTCTAACAGCAGAGCTCAACACCCAGGCGGCAGAGGGGAGGAAAGTGCTGAGCTGGTTTTCGGAGTTGGAGGTGGGGATGGGGGGGTGCGCACCTGATATGACCAGGGCAGGGCAGAGGCTGAGGGGTTTGGGAGGATGCTGGGTGGGCAATACTGTGCCAGGGTGGCCCCCGGCAGCCCTCGGGAAGCCCGTCTCAAGAGATATCCAGGAGCAGATGGCCAAAAAAGAAAGAGGTGACAAGGACAGCAGGGTGGCTGGAGGGGAGTTAGGACAAGCAGGAAACAACTGGTTTCTGGTTCAGCCTCTTTGCAGGGTTGCTTCTAAGAAGCCTGCAGACAGGCCCGTGTCCTAGGAGGGGAGAGGTGGGGCAGGGAGGCTTCCCCGGGGGCGGGGAGGAGGGGCAGAGCCTGGCTTCTGGCAGCTGTCCAAACCCCAGCTGCCAGCTTGCCCAGGTACGGCCTCTGCCCCACTGAGCATATGTCCAAAGGGCAGGCGACACACAGCTTGGGGGCGCAGGCCTCTCAGCAGTCACCGTAAGACACGCGCGCGCACGGACGCACACTCACTCACACATGCGCCCTGACGAGGGAAAACGAGGACCCCAAAGTCAGGGCCTGCTCCCCATTCTTCCACTGTGTTTTGCTGGGTGCTCACTGTTGCTTCCCCTTTTCATCCTGGGGTGTGCTCGGCCAGCCATACCCCGCCCTCCCCCCAAAACCCCAACAACTCTTTTCATAAGCTATTTCTCAAAGAACAAAACAAAACAGAACAGAAACAAGGACCAGAACGGTGGGGGGCGGGGGCCGGGGACACACGACGACGAAAGAGTCTGCGTGAAAAGCAAGCACTCGGGAGGGAAGTATTAGCAGCAAAGTAGTTTGGACTGGGCCCGCTCGGCTCCCGCTCCGTCCTCTCCCCACGCGGCTACCGGCTGTTGAAAATGACCTCCAGCCAGCACGGGCAGCTGCTGATGAACTGGCGGGTGTAGCACTGGCCCCAGCCCTTCACAAAGCTAATCTGCACAGTGAAGCCAGTCCACGGCTGCTGCATGAATTCATGGTCGTTGGGCCGCTGCAGGCTGTACGCTTTCTCGTAGTCAAAAGCCTTGATGGAGAAACCGGGGAACACTTTGTGCACCAACAGCGTCCTGGAGTCCGGGTTGTCCAGTGTGGCTGACTTGATGAAGATGGGGTAACTGCTGCGGTTGTACACCCACACGCCATCCACTTCCCGCGTGAGCTGGATGCCACAGCCGATTTTGCTCCGCACTTTCTGCACCAGCTGACTCTTGTTGTCCGAATTGAGCTGTCCGAGGCAAAAGCCATTCCCCTGAGGTAGATCATAGAAGATGTCCAGGGAGGGCTCCTGGACACAGTAGAGCCTCCCCACTCTCGTCTTCTCCTCCCAGTATGCCACCACGCACCAGTGTGACCGATCCCCAGGCTCCAGAAGAAGTTGGGAATCTACAAAACAAAATGGCAGACGCGGTTGGTGGTGATGGGGATTGGCGTTTTCCTCCTCAAGGATCGAGGCACACACACGCAGTTTGTTACCACCCTCGAGCTCTCCTAAGACAGAGGCGGTGCTGGTGCTTGGATAGGCTGCCGGCTCTGCGGTCCTACTGTGGCTCAGAAATCTTGACTCAGTGATGCAAGAACCCACCTTTAAACACGGGGCTCTCTGGGGCACCTCCTTCCTCCACTCCCCCAACCCAGGACGCCATCACGTTGACCCGTGGGGCCAATGGAAGCCCCATCCCTGCCGAGCCCAGAAGCTAGGGAACCCTTAGGAACTTCACTGGTCCTGTTTTAGGGCAAGAAAAGGGCTTCCAGATGGCCTAGAGTTGTTCTTTCAACTGGACGGACCCCAGAAGGCTAGCTGCTCTAGCCCCTGGTCATCCTCAGGAGAAAAACCAGGACCCAGAAAGCTTGCTGGCTTGGGCCCCACGGACCACACAGCCACACCTAGAACCCAGGTCTCCAGACTCCAGGGTCACGTGCTACGCGGTCTCTGTGTCGCCCAGCGCTTAGGTCAGTGCCTCAAGTCATAAAGGAGCGCCGTCTGGTAAAAAAGGAAAGTGGAGTTGCTTTGGGGCCGAAACACCTTCCTAATAGAAAACCATCTCTCAGTGTGTGTGTCAGCAGCAGCTCTGTACACAAAGGGTGAATTTGGTCAAAATGTCAAATCACAACACACCGACTGGTGTTAACCAAGACTACCTTGATGAAGCTGCCTTCAGCCCAGACAGAAGATTATGTGTCTGAAATGGGTTGACCTTCCTTGAAGTGTCCTTCTCTGCCTGTACCCCCTCTCTCCCCTCCCTCCCTAGAAGCATGCAAACACCTTGCCCTAGCCCCCTCCCCCAGAGGCCCCACCCCAACTTTCCTAGACTTGGTTCTTCCTACAGGCAGCCAGGAGACCTGGGGGCGGGGATCTTGGGAAGGTGACTTTCCTGAACAGACGCTAGGAGGTCTTTAAAGGGGGGATCACAGGGAGGGAAAGGGGGCCCCAGCGGCTGGCATTCCAACTCCTCCTTAAGCTGGAGCCAGCGGGGCAGGCCTCAGACTGGGAACCATAAATCTCCCCAGCCGGGCCGGGCTGCAGGAACGCTGTGGTTTGTGGGGCAGGGCGGAGACCGGAAGTCTTGTATTTGTTAACAAAAATGGGGAAAGGCAGGCAGCAGAGACCTCCTCCTGCCTTCCCCTGTAGCCCTTACTGCTCACTCACTGGGGGTTTGGGGCCTGAAGGCGGGGGGGTTGGCTGCGAGACGATTTTTGGTTTGTTTGGGCCTTTTTGATTTTGGAACAACGGAGGGCCAGTGCTGATGGAGTCTATAGCATGGCAGCTAGGGGTGGAGGAGGGCTCAGGGACCCATGTCCTGCTGCCCCAGCAGGCTGGATATATAACTAACCCAAGGCAGCTCAACACATAACTGCTTCCAACCTTTACAGGCATGTTAGGACCTGGGAACCAGTCGGTTCCATTATTTTATTTATTTATTTTTTTTAAAGCAGCAGTCTTGCATGGAGGTGTTCTGTGAATCAGTCTGTGCAAATGCGCACCGTGACCCACGGAGGCAGCCACGAACGCACATCCTGAGTGGCTGTCTCCTCCGGACACCCCCACCGACCTTCCCAAATGCCTACCCAGACAGCCACACAAAATGGGGAAGCTGAGGGCTCACTCCTCTCCCTCAACCCCCACCCCCCTGAAAATCAGCCCCAGAAAACTGGCCTGCCCCCCAAAACGCATGCATCTATAAAGCACAAGTGCATGTGAGAGACACTGGGTGTCCATGAGTGTGAACACACGTGCGAGTGTTATGTGAGCATGCGTGTGCTTGCGTGCACACACGCTGGAACATATGGAAAAACAAGAGAGGGACAAGGGCTCCAAGCAGAGGTGACTCATCAGGCATTAACTTGTTTCTGCAAAGTATCCATCAACTGCTAATAAATTCGTGAGTGCTGGCAATCTTTGAACTTTCTTGTTGAGGGAGTTCAGCTCTAAAGGCTACACCAAAGACCCATAATATCCATGTAAATAAGAATACTCTGGCATGCAAGTTTGCTGGGAAGGAGAAAACCCTCTTCTGGAAGGCACTGTTTTGGGGAGGAGGGAGTTTTGAAATGTAGGAAGCTCTCGCTTATTATTATATCCCAACTCAGGACGACAAATGTGGTCTGGGAAGAAGACTGGGGGAGTCACTGGGAGGGAGGTGCAGGAGACCCTCCGGGAGCCTCCCGATACTTTGTTTCATGAATCTTGCCCCCCCCCCCCCCCGAAACCTGGCACCGGCTAGCAGGGAAAAGAGGGGCAGGGGGAGGAGGTGCAGGGTGGGGTGGGGTGGGGGCCTGGGATCAAGTTGCCTATGCCAGGCCCACCAGTAAAGGGTGGGGGGCCCTGTCTGCCCAGCAGCCTCCGGAGGCGGGGGAAGCCGGGCTGGACTGGGCTGGACTGGCCCAGAGCCCTGGGGGTGGGGGGTAGGGGGAGGAGAGGGGGAGGGGGGAAGTGTTCTGGCGGGTTTCTCTTTCATCTGTACAGCCCGCCAGTCCACCCAGCAATTTGCCGCCAGACATCCCTGGAAAAAGCCTTTTTCTGTTGAGGTTAATGGCCCAACCCAGATAAACAGAGGGGAATGGGTGTCCCTGTGTGTGAACAAGGCCCCTGAAAGCCCACTAGGACCCTCGCCGGCTCCTCCCCTGCCCTGACCCTCCAGCCCGCCCCGCTGTCACCCCCCAGCCTCCCAGCACCCTGATGCCCCTTTTCTCCTCACTGCTCTTGGGCTATCTCTGGGCACAAAAACACGCTCTCCAGCGAAACCGTCACCCCCGCGAAGGCCCCTTGTAACACATCATACTTCTGGGGGCCCATGACAACAGCCCGTGTTGCCAACTCAGAGACCTGCCCCCAAGATCTGCACCATGTGGGCCCATTTCTGGGAAACATTCAGCATCCTCTTCAGAGAAGCACATTCCCCTGAATTGGGCCCACAGCCCACAAGAGTCTCCCCACAAAGGTCTGTGCAGACGCTTCGCCCCCAGAGGGGCTTCCCAGGCCTCACGGCGAGGGGCTTCCCAGGCCTCACGGCGAGGGGCTGGGAGGCTCTCACATAGAGGAGTCCCCCTCATTCCCAAGGACTAAGGAAGAGTCTCAGAAGCCCAACTTGGCTTCTCCTCACGGTCGCTGATACTTAACCTCCAAAGGCAAGACTCGCAGGCCCTTGTTAACTTCCCTCAGCTTTACAACCGTTTTCCGGTATTTTCAGCAACTTCTCTCCCTCCTCAGAAAACTATACAGGGGCTTGTTTTAAAACTGTATTTGTGCATTTTTAAAGCATCCAAAAAGAAAAGCTGTGTTGTAAAAAGCCAACTAATCAGATGCCTGCTCACAATTTTTTTTTTATTACAGTTTAGGGAATTTTTGGAGCAACCCCAGAAAAATGCTGAATCCGCCTAAAATTCCTTTAAGGTTGTTTTTCCCCCCCTCCCCTTCCTCATTTCCCTTAAAGCATAAAATCTACCCTTGAAAGGGAAGGGGGTGGGTGGGTGTTGAGAAGGGAAAGGATTTTGCTTGTGTTTGCACTTGCATTAGGGAAGACCACTTAACAAGGAGCTCCCTGCCTCTTACAAAGAGTTATTTAATTACCCTGGTCATGAATGAACAGACCTGACCCTTCTAGAAGACTGGAGGCTCATGAATGACTCTCACGCCCAAGGTTCTCAATGGCACAGGGTGACCAGAGCTCAGGATTTTAAATTAAAAAAAAAAAAAAAAAAATTATGTTTATTTTTGAGAGCATGGGCGGGGGAGGGGCAGAAAGAGAGGGAGACACAGAATCCGAAGCAGGCTCCAGGCTCTGAGCCATCTGCACAGAGCCCGATGAGGGGCTCGAACACACGAGCTGTGAGATCATGACCTGAGCTGAAGTTGGATCCTTAACCAACTAAGCCCCGCAGGTGCCCCAAGGGCCCGACTCTCGATTTCAGTTCAGGTCATGATCTCATGGTTGATGAGTTTGAGCCCCGCATTGGGCTCTGCACTGATAGTTCGGAAACTGCTTGGGATTTTCTCTCTCCCTCTCTCTCTCTCTGCCACTCCCCTGCTCACGCTCTTTCTCTCAAAATAAAAACATAAAACTTATAAAAATAGAAAATTTTTTTAAGAAGATCTCTCTAGGGGCGCCTGGGTGGCTCAGTCGGTTGAGCGTCTGGCTTCAGCTCAGGTCATGACCTCACGGTTCGTGGGTTCGAGCCCCGCGTGGGGCTCTGTGCTGATAGCTCAGAGCCCGGAGCCTGCTTTGGATTCTGGGTCTCCCTCGCTCTCTGCCCCTCCCCCGCTCATGCTTTGTCTCTTTCAAAAGTAAGTAAACATTTAAAAAAAAAATGTTTTTCAAGGACATGTCTCTGCCAAAATCCAACCGTGGGCAAAGGCCTATGTGCCCCCTCCCCAGTGGTCCCGCAGGGCCAGAAGGCTGAACATGGAGAAGCCAGGGGAGACAGGGCGGGCAGAAGTGGTTGCCTGACACAAGTGGGTGAGGGCAAGCAAAGGGCACAAAGGGAGACAGAGAAGTTAAACCTGGCGATCCTGGAACGCAAACACTGCCACGCCTCGCCTGCTGTAGGTCCAGGGTCCTCCCTCCTCGGGACTCAGGCGCCACCAAGGGTTGCCTCATCCTGTCCTTCCCCCACCTCAGACATCTCAAAGGTTAACAGCACCCGTCAGCCCTGCTCCCCACCCCGGTCAGGAAACTGGCTGTTCTGAGAGCAAACCAGCCCACTTCAGGGACAAGGGCTGAGATAATGAGGACGCAGGGCCAATCCGCCCCATCTGTCCTCAACCCAAACACTCTCAATTCACAAGGAACCTTGCTGGTCTCTTGTCTGAGAGGCAAATGACCAGAAACCAAAGCAGACACTTGCTGAGGTGTCTGGGCTCACCGCTGAGTTCCAGAGTGAGCTCTGATCGGCCATATGTACAACCTCATCCAGATCCTGACAGATTCTGCCAGGGCACCCTCAGATTCCTAAGAGAGCAGGGACAACCCCGGG
Organism: Panthera onca; assembly: GCF_046562875.1. Lineage (NCBI taxonomy): Eukaryota > Metazoa > Chordata > Mammalia > Carnivora > Felidae > Panthera > Panthera onca. The sequence goes on from NC_138350.1 coordinate 67,908,875, forward strand.
GTTTGGAACAAGTTACCCAAAGGGAGTGAAACAAACTCGAAACATTTCAGGTTCACCCTCAGTTACCCAGAAAACGTTCAGACTCAACCCATCACCACTAACCCCAAGCTCCTCCACCAAAGAGATCTGGACTCTGGCTGGTAGACGGCAAGACTGAGAAAAGGCTGGGTTGTTTTCAGCACTCTGCAACAAGCTATCTCCACTGAGGTGGCTGGACTGGGTACCATGGTGGGCAGCGGGTACCACGGGGTCTCCTTCAAAGGCCAGGGTGCTTGCTCAGGTCCCTGTGCCCAGCCAGCTCCTGCCCCCCCGCCCCAAGGAAACTCCAGTGTTGTGCAGTATCCTCCCACCCCCCAGTTATGGAGTCAGACACCCTGCTGAGACCTACTTCCCATGGGACCTTGGCGGTGACTTAAGCTCTTCCCCTAAAACAGCTCCCAGTGCCAGTCTCATAGGGCTGTTGTGACAATCTGATACAAAGTGGCCAGCGGCCAGGACCTAGCTTGCGGCTTCACATGCTGGTCTCATCTCTCAGACCTCTCGTCTTGGGTTCTCCAACCGCTTAGAAAATGCTACCCACCCACTCCCCACCCCTCCCCAGGGGGCAGAACAGTTCTGGGCCATGCCGGCCCCTAATAATGTACAGGCCCTGTTGGAAGGGGCTGGTGACAACCTCGTGAGGTCGCATCCTATTACTGTCTTTATGTTAAAGAAGGGGGAAATGAGACACAGGTCACTTGCCAAACAGGCAAGTGGGCAGCCACCCCAGACCTCTAAGGCCACCGGAGCTCTCCAAATGCTAGAGGGGAAAAAGACGCGTCCTTCCAAAACATTCTGGAAACGTGATTCCCACTTTAGGGCTGAGTGTGGGGTCCAGCTCCCTCGTACCAAGCAGGGAATGAACCGGTTTCTTTGCCAGCATGCTGCTCTTCGATCCTGGCCAAATGGCTTGCCCTCGAAGAGTCTCAGTCTGACGCACCCATCCACAACTCATATGAAGGAGGCTGGGGCACAGCAGGCCACCTTGGGGCTCTGACAGTCCCCTGGCTACACTCTGAATCACAGAAATGCCCCATCCCTACGAACGCTCCTTCCATTTATTTTCATTATGTTCAGGAGAATAAGAAAATCACTTTGGGGAGCAGGGCACATTTTTGCATTCAATTTCCAACAATAAAAACAAAATTAAAAGGAAAAGGAAATATGAGGCAGACTTTGCTGTGTCCACCTGTAAACCAATTTTTCTTTAAGAACTTCAAGTTACAAACTTGTGTCCCTTCTGTCTTGTCTTTCGTGGCCCTCGGGAAAAGGTGGATCCCCAGGGGAGGAGGGTCTGCCCAGGCTTGGTGCCCTTAAGTTCCTCACCCATCATCACCCTCCTCCTCCTTCGAGGTCTCTCGAGCTTACAAATTTGGCAGATCCTGCTGGTCTGGAAGACTGATTCGTGACTCTGCCTTACAGACTAATGATGATGAGTAATCAGTTACTAAAGCTACAATGTACTCCCCCCCCCTGCTCCCCCAACCGGCCCCAGCCCCGTCTCCCAAGGCCCCTCAAACGTTCAAGTCTAAAGCCCCCATCCTGGGGGTCCCTCCTAAGAAGTTATTTGGCCAGCGGAGAATATAATTGAGGGTAGTGCCGGGCAGGGGAGGGAAGCCACACAAATCAAAAGCTCTCGTCTGTCTCGCCAGCCGGGCTGACACGGCTTCCTGTGCTCCAGTCTTCAGCCATGCAAATTATAGCGTGTACCCGGCTGCCTGCCTTCTGAGGAGGCCAGCTCTGCCCGGCTCCGAGAGGACTCAGAGGAAGGGTGGGGACTCCCAGCCTGGCCAACTCCATTCATAATATTTACAGTAAATGGGCCTCTCTGGCTGTTGTTGGTATGCACCCAGCCTCATCATTTCTCGAGTTTGAATTTCAAGACTCTTCCCCTCCCTCATGTACCACAAAGCTCCCACCATTACCCCCCTAAATAACTAAGCCACTCTTTTCAGAAAGGGGGTTCACACACCTGCACACATACAGCGCCCCCCCACCCCGACCCGCATGGCATTATCTGTTCACCTGCCTGTCCACGGGGTATGACCCCGGCCAGTCCCAGGAAGACACAAGATGTCCAAGTCAAATCTCTGAGCTGACCCACCCGCCTCCCTCCTGGAGAGAGTCCAGAGCTAGCCCTCCCCCCAGGCCCCCCCAACAAATTCCACATGTGGATTCCCAAGTGGGAATGCGTACATGAATCCAACAAAAGGATCTTCTCTTAAACCACCAAAAAGTCCCGCATTTTCTTCTTTGTGTTGACCCCTTCTAAGTACATAGGATACACACTAAAGCCCAGTGAGGATCTTGATAAAAATGGATGCATATGTCAACTGTTTTAAAGGACACACCCCCAGAGGTACAGAACAGTTCTGGCCTGCCTTTGCTGTGGGCCTCATTTTAATAAAGCCCCATGCACACTGACCTCCGGGGCCCCAAAAGGCAGTACAGTGTTACAGGACCCAGTCGCAGGCCCTGCCCTGCCCCTCCCATCCCCCCACACAGCTCCAGCTTTTCTAGGGGGTAGAAAAACCATCGAAGATGTGGAAAAACACAGGGAGGAACAAAAGTCCTTTTCATCCCTCCCCTCCCCCAGCTCCCCTTGTTCCATAACAATTATGAAAACTGTTGGATGGGATGGCATTTTGAACATTTACTGCATTCCGGCCAATAAATTCCAACGCGGGATCTGATGGAAAAGGCTCCCTTCTCCGGCCAGCTCCTGGCTCCCCCCACCCAGCTCGCGAGAGCCGTCATTCCTTCTTTCTTTACAACCCAACACCAGGGCCTGGCCAGGCCAGGCCCGCACTGTGCTCACAGGGAAAAACAACAGTAGGCAGACTGGAAAAGTTAATCATTACTTCTGTCTGCCTCTGTAATCTAATCTCTCTGGCTTTGACACACTCACTGTTCAGCCATCCCAGCCCTTTCACCCCTAAAGCACCAGGGCCTCCAGGCCCTCCCCGTGAAAGACGGATGAAGCCTCCCCCAGCCTGGACTTGCCATGGCAAGGCCCCCTGGAGCCCACCATAAATCGCTATGGCTGCTCTGTGCTGTGTGCCCCATATTTCAGAGGACTCCGGGCCAGACACTCTTTTTGGGTTCCAATGTGGCTTGTATTACTTTGCAGAGAGCCAGGCTGCCCCCCCACTCCCACGCAAGGACACTCAGCACCCCCACTGCCACCCCTACCCTTCTCTCACTCCCCCTGCACCAGGGCTCACCCAGAAACCCACCCAGCTGCATCCAGGAGTGATGGCTGGTCTGACTTTGCCCACCCTACGCGATCGATCCACACAGAGACACAAGTCACGATGGCCCTGCCCTATGACGGTGCCTCAAAAACTAAACATGGAGTCACCACATGACCCAGAAACTCCATTTCTGGGTATATGTCCAGAAAAGTTTTGAAGAGATTATGCACACACCCATGGTCATAGCAGCATTATTCACAACAGCCAAAGAGTGGGAGCAACCCAAGTGTGTCCAATGAAGGATGAATGAATAAAGACAGACACACACACACACACACACACACACACACTAAAAAAGAAAGGCAATTCTGACACAGGTTACAACCCGGATGAACCTTGAAGACATACTGAAGCATACTGAAGACAGTATGCTGAGTGAAATAAGCCAGAGGCAAAAGGTCAAATATGGTACGATTCCACTCATATGTGGTACCCAAAGGAGTCAAATTCACAGACTGAAAGCAAAATGGCGGCTGCCAGGGGAGAGACGGACTGGGCGGGGGGGGGGGGGGGGGGGGGGGGGGGGGAAGGGGGGGTTGGGGTTGGGTTTAGTGGAGACAGAGTCTCAGTCTGGGCAAGTGAAAAGGTTCTGGAGATGGACGGTGGGTGCACGGGGATGTGACAGACTTAACACCACCGAGCTGTGCACTCAGAAATGGTCAGGATGGATGGAGCTCCTGGGTGGCTCAGTCGGTGAAGTGTCTTCAGACTCTTGATCTCAGCTCAGGTCATGATCTCAGTTTCATGAGCTCGGGGCCCTCCGTTGGGCTCTGCCATGGCACAGCCTGCTTGGGATTCTCTCATTCTCTCTCTCTCTCTCTCTCTCTCTCTCTCTCTCTCTCCCTCCCCCTCCCCTGCTCACGCTCTCTCAAAATAAACTTAAAAAAAAAATGGTCAGGATAGTAAATGTTGGGTATATTTTGCCCAAAAAGAAGGGAAGGGGAAGGAGAAAGGGAAGGGGAAGAGAAGAAGGCCCTACCTCTTCTAATGCTTTCTCGTGCTCCCCCATTAACCTGCCTGCCTTAAGTACAGGGGATTCACTGGTGGGCTTCCGCCCATCACAAGGATAAAGGCCCCCTGGAAATGTATGCAAATGCTGATATGCAGACGCATTTTTATGGGGAAAGAAAGATTCCTCAATTTTCACTCATTCTCCGGAGGTTTGCAAGCCAAGAAAAGTGAAGAACTATAATCTTTTTATTCAGTAGGCAAGAGGCCATTAGCTACCCACCACCTCAGCAACAGGGGGTCTCATTCCCACAAACCCTCAAATCCAAGAACCAGAGACCACACAGATCACGGGAGGTCTTGCAAGATTCTGGCATGGGGACTTGGAGAGACCAGGTCCAATCTCTTACTTTGCAGATGAGGGGGAAAAAAAAAAAAAAAACCAACGGAGGCCCCAGGACAGGAGTGGCCCTGGAGGCTGAAATCCCCACCTTCAATCACGGAAGCAGGCCAGCCTCTAGGGACAGGCACCTGGAGGGGGCTCTCCCTCCCACTGTCATTCTCCAGGTGCCCTCCCAGGACTCAGAGACCGAAGTTGGGGGTGGGGGTTGCTTCTGAATCTTTGCATGCCCCTCACCCCAGGCCTCTCCCCCCAGGAAACCCCTCTCGGCGGGGTTTGAACTGTGACCCCACTAAGCTGGAGATGGGCCTATTTCTAAGAGCTGTACAACGCACCCAGCTTCTCCCTCTGGGTTACTCATTAATGAGGGGGAGGGGCTGTGCTGGCTAAGAGGCTGCCCTGGGGCGGGCGAGGTCCCCAAGCACTTTCTGGGCTGAGCAGCTCTTCAAGACCCTTTGGTGGCCTCAGAAGTTCATTCAGCCTACTGGGCAAAGCGACATTCCCAGCTTCTTGTTAGGTGCCTGGAAGCAGTGGAAGCCGGGATAGGGTGATGGGGACAATTATTTAACCTCCGAGTGGCAAATGCAGAAAGGTGAGTCCACAGAGAGCACAGCCTGGCATCTTACTGTTTCTGTTCCTGTTGAGCGACCAGCCCCAAGTTAAAAGTAAAAAGGTGACTCTCAAATGAACAAACCCGAGGGCCGCGAACAGTCCCTGGCCAGTTAACTGAGCTGTCTTCGGACAGAAACTCCCAACGCTGACAAGATGAAACTGGGGTTGAGATCAGTTCTTCCCTTTCTGCCCTGATCAAACCCCAAGCCAAACCAGCTCTGATTTGTTTCTGGCCAGTGGGGTTCCACAGCACAGTAGTAGATAAACTAGATAGATAAATTAAATGAGGGACCTCCTCGAACAGAGCCATCGGGTCAGCCTGGGGGAAACAGGCGGGGACAGGATGAGCGCGGAAATGAAAACACTTTGGTCACTGCATATTCGACCACCCTGTACAAAACCACCGCCAGGGACCTCCTACATGGGGCCGGCATCTCAGAAATGGACTTGACCATCAGACTGAAAATTCAAAAGCAAGAGTTGCATCCGCAAAAGCCCACAGGAGTTCTAAAGGGAAAGTCAAGCTCCAGGGCTTTGAAGATAGCCCACCTGCCCTGTGGCTGTCAAGACATTAAATACTATCTCCAGACATCTGTGTCTGGTCCCCACCCCTCCCCCCCCCCCCCCCCCCCGGGGGCTAAGCCAGTGCAAGGCTGGTCACCTCTGCTCCACACAGCACTCCCAGGTACTATACCAGGGTCTGGATTATAACTGTACCTCCTAAGGTTACTGCTTGTTATCTTACAATCGGGGGGGGGGGGGGGGGGGGGGGGGAAGGGGGGGAGAGTGATGGAGCCCGAGGAGACAGACCTCTGTTTATCCACAAGCTTTGTTTTATCTCAACTCTCAACAGACCACACAACCAAAGCAGAGGCAAAAGCCGATGACAGAAAAGCTCTTGCCAACCCCGGCGTGCTCAGACAATCACCCCAGGGGCCCATCCCTGCACCTCTACCGCGTCTCACAACACCTACGGCCCGGCTCCGAGCCCAAGCTCCTTCTGTCCTGTAGAAACTGCCTGAGAAGCCGCCCTCTGTCTGTACTCCAGACAGAGCCAAATTCTGTGCAAAAGCCTCCACCTCGCTGACCCCAAAAGCCCTCCAGACAAACCACTGCATGCTGCTCTTCGTTTTGACTCTGGCAGCCCCAAAACTGCAGAGGCTGGCACATAGTAGATGCTCAATAAATAATCACTATATGAATGAGCCAGAGACAGGCTGGCTTCTCCCAGAACAGGTGGCCCACCCAGCCTGACACCTGCCAGAGGGAGGTATGAGGGAACCGGGCTGGGAGGGGAGCATGCCTTCCAGGCAGGGGTCAGCCAGAAAGGCCCAGGCCGTGTCCCAGTTCCCAGGGGAGACGGGCAGAGAGAAGCCCCTGTCCTCACCTACTTCCCAGCCAGCTGCGGCATATCCGGAGGTGTTTCCAAGCCAGGCGCCGGCCCGGCAACCTCTGTGGGCACACCACCTGCCCACAGCATTCTGCCTTGGCGTCCTGCTCTGTTTGGACAAGTTACCCTCACCGAGTGTTGAACAATGCTCTTACACACCCCAGGGCTCTTGTTGTGTTATGAAAACAAAACAATGCACGCTAAGGAAAAAAAGCTGGGGTGGGGGACCGGAGTGAGTGGGGAGCAAGCAAGCCACACACAAATCTCTTTCTGACCTCCAGCCTAAAGAGGGCCCCTTAGCAGCATGGGTCAGGGCACTAGCCCCTGTCACCAGAACGATGAATGACATCGTCCAAGAGGGGAGTCAGAAACCCACAGATGAGTAAATGGAAACCGCTTTTACACCCAGGACAATATACCACCTACTTCTCCACACCACATGAGGCTGTGGCAAGCCCTCTTTCTGGGGGAAGCTTCTGGGTGACTGGGTGCAGTCCCCCCAGGGCAGAGCAGAGCTGTACCAGGAGAGCCCTGAAGCCTGTTTCCCTCCACTCCTCACTAGCACCCAGGAAACAGATAGTCTCAGAAGGTAAGGAATTCCTGGGGGCTGCTGGGGTGGACACAGGACTGGCCTCGAGGCAGCCTTGACTTCTAATCTGCCCCAGGCCAGGCACCCACGTTAGGGGAAGGCAACGCTGGGGTGGAACACTGTGGGCACGAACGAATTCTTACCCACCCCCTACCAAAAAGAGGTTTTTTTTCTTTTGCAAGTTAAAACGGAGCTAATGACCCTGGGTGGGGCTCAGTGTCGAGGACCTCGAGCAGCCAAACCAAAATTCGCTTCCAGCCAAGAGCTGCTTGGCCTCACCATTTGGGGAAGGAAGCAGAAAAAAATCATGAAAGATTCTTTAGTGAACCAGGAAATAAGGCTGCAGTTAACATTTCAACTGAAGGTGACCCTTCTGGTAAAATATTTTTTTAAATAATAAAAGTAACATAAAGTTCTCAAACAGCCTCTTTCTTAAACAAAATGGCCTAAAAGTTCTCGTGGGAGTGGAAAGGAAGAAGGGGGGAGAACCCCCCCCCCGCAAAAAAAAAAAAAGGAAAAAAAAAAAAAGGCTGGCCTCATCTTAGCCGCTACCTTTCATGAACAACTTTTTTCTGGAGTTCTTCTTATAGAAGGAAAGATGCAATTTCCTGTCTTATTCCCAGTATTTCCTGTTCGCTTACAAGGTGAAAGTTATCACTCTGTTTTAAATGACGGTCCTCAACTCCACAGAAAGTTCCTTTTTCCATCTGGGGTCCCCATTCCCAACACAGAATCTCCCCACCTTAGGATATAAATAAACACTACCATGTCCTACACCTTTAAACAATTGGCTCAATTAAAACGGTTCGATCTCTTGGTGGCAGACAGGATCTCCGATGGTACCTTCCCCGCCCCAGATCCCCAAGGACACCCCACGGGGAGACGGGGAAGGGGCTGGGAGCAACCCGGTGTGTTTGCGTAGAGCTGCCGCTGACAGAGTGTTGCTTTCTTGGTGTGTTAGCCACTAAATTGAGAACTGTGCCTCAGCAGTTAATAATATCTTCCCGCTGAAAATAGCCCAGAGAGGAAGCCTCTCTGTGACAGTAGGCACACAGCCAGCCTCTGGGCTGGCCATTCAATACTGAGCGAGGAAGATGGTAGGACCAGTGGTGACCTCCCAGCGGCCACGGCGCACAGGATCCTTTCACGAGCCTCCTGCAAAGGGAGGGCTCCGGGGAAGTCACCTGCCCACCTCTGCAGCCCTATAACCTCAGTGGGGAGGTCACATGGACCAGGGGCCTTGGGAGCAGAGCCAGGGAAAGGGTCTGGATCGCGGGGGAGGGGCAAGGGGTCAGGAGGCCCGGGACTTTGAGGGACAGTCCCTGCGTCACCCTCGGTCTCCAATCCCTGGGCTGGCGAGGGTGCAGGGAACCGGGCTGGGTAGACCAGGGGAAAATGGCATCTGGGGCAGAGCGGGAAGAAGTGCACTCACTTCCCCTGCAGAAAGGTCAGGCTCGGAAAGAACCACAGGGAACTTTCCTGCCTCTCATTTCTGCAACCCGCATGGAAAAGGGAAGGTCAAAAAAAAAAAAAAAAAAAAAAAAAAAAATCAACACAGAGATGTGCCCACTTCTCCCTGCTTCTTCAGGTAATAAGAGTCAGAGAGACAGGCTCCCAGCCCATCAAAGGGCCCCCACTCCCACCCCCAACCCAGGAGACCTCAGAAGTCCTTTGGCAACACGACTGTCTGTCAACGGTGGATCCCAGGCACCAAACACAAGTCTCTCCACTTTTAGTCTCTGGAATCACCATTCTTGATTATCTAAAATATATTTAAAAGCCACCACAGGTCACTACCTTTAAAAACTGTGGTAAAATACACATAACATAAAATTTACCATTAGTGACACTGAGTGCATTCACGGAGCTGTGTGTAACCATTACCACTATCTAGTTCCAGAACACTGTTATCACCCCAAAAGGAAACTCTGTCCCACGGGTCGCTTTTACAAGGTCATTAACAACAGCAAAGTCAACTGGAGGAAGGTGCAAAGTCAATGCACCTTGTCAAGTTCTTACAATGCAGCAAAAATCTTATTTGAGAAGAGGCTCATTGAGCCAGCCAGACGGTCAAATTCTTCACTACGGGAGCAGACAGGGAATCACAGAAAACCTGCCGGGCCACCAAGAGAAGCCGCCAGAGATCCCCCACGGGGACACAGACCCCTCCTTCCCCTTCCATGAGGGGTTCCTCGACTTGTCGGCACACTGCCATCACCCGGGGAGCTTCACAACATACCGATCCTGGGTCCCCACCCGCGGGGACTGTGATTCAGAAGATCCCAGGGTCTCCTGATGTTGGAGGCACATCTATCTGGCACTCCCACCCTGGGCCTTGTTTTCTCTCGCCAGGGTTGCTCGCACCTGCTTTGAAGTTGCCACTGCAGCGAAGGCAATCACAGCACTGGCGGGACCAATATTTTGGTGTAGTAACAGCAACAATAAAGATGCAGAGGGAGTCAAACTTGAGCATGACTTTGGCATGTCTTCCTTGTTCACTGCCCTACTGGCTCGGAGCTTGCCAGAGAGGTCCTATAGGTCTAGAAGGCCACCAGGCTACAGACCGGCTAAGGGAAGGTCCAAGGCGAACGGTGAGATTTAATGTGCTGGACTTTACCCAGAAGCGACTCCGGACAGAACCTGGCCCTTACCCGGCCCCCTGCCCCTCTGCTGGGAGGCCCTGTTCTGCCTCAGTGACAGGATGCATGAGGCGGAAGCCCGTCCAGTCTGGCCAGGAGAGCAGCCCAGATTTGCTCCAGAGACTTTAAATGCTGTCTCCCTGCATTTAACCCCTGCCTGACTACCTCATTCTTTCCAGGACAAAGGGGGTTTCATCAGTGAGCCCTGATCCAGGGCCGGGAGCATGACCTCGAGCATTGCAAAAACCTGAGCTGCTGTCCAGGACCGGTCCTTCACTGGGGAGTAGGTGTGCAGCAGGTGAGCCGACAGAGGCCCGAGTCATTACACAGGCATTTAGGGGGATATGGGCTGAGTCCCTATAGATCCAGACTGTCTGGACCTGGGGTGTAAGGGAGTGGGCAGGTAAGGAAGCTCACTCACAGTCACATGTGCTGGTCCATCTGACTCCCCCAAACATTAGAGACCTCAGCAAAAACCACAAGCTGCTCGTTCCCAGGCAGAGGAAGGAGACACAAAAACACGGCAACAGCCACCCGGGTCCCAAATTCCCAGTGTCCCATCGCCACTCCAAGCCAGACAATAAGGACTTGTTCACAGGTATCTGATGAACAAGATGAAGCAAACTTTCCTAAGCTCCTTGCTTTGAGCATAAACTTACTACTTGGACGGAGCCGGAACCACATTTTCTGATCAGACAGATATTTTTGAAGACTCTTGTCTCTCTGAGGCAATCCAAGACGCCCGCAGGGACCAAAGAGAAGGAAGAGACAAGTTCCAGGAGTGGCCGCTGACCTCCCGTCACCCAGAAGTGGCAACCAGAAGCTAAACAAAGGAGAGCCTGCAAAGGAGTTGGCCTCCCTTAGGCTGGTGGGACGGCGTCTCTCCAATAAGCACGACTCTACGCAGCCAAGAGTTGGGCCTCCCTCAACTCCCCCCAACAAGCCCCGCGGGACACGTCAGTACCTATGTCACCACTGCCTCCCCGCTCCTTCCTTGAAATCCACGGTGGCGTCTCTCTTGAAGTTTAAAGAAGTACCAAGTGTTGGCCTCCAATCCGTGTCCCAACCCAAGGAAGCACTGATGGCGGAGGCCCAGCCGGCTCCAGACATTAATATATACAGGAGGAGGCTGAAGGATGGGTCTACAGCTGAACAACCCAGAATTTGCAGGCGAGACGGTGCTCCTCCATCCTGCCCAAACCAGGACAGCAGACGAGCTAAACGAGAGAGCCCCACCGGGGACTCCAGATGGAGGCTGCAAAGATGGCGGCTTCTAGCACATGCTTTTGATCACCAGGGAGACAGTAAAAGCTCCGGGAGCAAATCCTTCCCGCTCCCACCACCACTGAGCCGAACGAAGAAGCTTCCCCTCAACAGCAGCCCTCTCCAAAGGTGGGTCTTCCTGGGCCAGGACACGGACACTCCAGCAGCAAGGGCTTATTCTGGAGATGCACGCCTTTGAAAAGGCACTGTCCGCCCAGAGCTTAACTAAGCGCTGCCAGATCCCAGATCAGACCCAATGCACCAACACTCCACTCCGCCCCCGACCCCCAGAGTGCATACCCTGCCGTCCGCCTGCCCCTTGGCCCATCCCACAGCCTGCCTGCGGGCACCTGCCTGCTCGTGTGTTCTGTGCACGGGATCGGCTATCTGTACGTCTGCAGCACACGCGTGTGCACACACGCACACACAAAACCATGCACCAAGCAATCCATCTGTCTCAGAGAGCCGGCTGTCAGAAATGAAAGTACAATCTCCTGGAACCGAGTCACAGCCTTCTAAAAATGTGCCGTTTTTCCCAGACTGAGGAAACTTGCAGGGGTGGGGTATGTTTCCCTGCAAGTCCCGGAGGCCTGGGCCTGTCGCCTCCCCGGCCAGACCCAAGCTGCAAGGCTGGAACTTCAAGTGCAGCCAGCGGGCCTGCTCCCAGGGCTCCCACCCGCCCACTCCCCTTCCTCGCACGAGAGGGAAGGGCCAGCCTTGGAGTCACCCCGGCAGTTCAGGAGGGGAATGCCTTTGAGCACACCCCCACCCCCACCTCCGAGGCACCACATTTTCACATTTGGCTGTTTTTTCTTTCCCTTCTTCCCTTGCCAAGAGAATCAAGCCCTGGCTCCCGCTCCCGACCTTCCTCCCACCCTAAACTGAGCCCCATTCATTAAGCCCGCTCTCAGCCAGGGCAGGACAGGAAGGAAAACAGCACACAGAGCCTGTGAAAGAGACACTCAGAGAGGTTATTTCAAGGGGGAGGAGGGGGCAAATCCTTGTGGGCGCGTTCACCGCTCCCCACCTTGATGCCCAGTGCCCCCCACTTCCTGAAGCAGGCTCCCACCTTCCAGCCTCTGCTAACCCCTTCCCCCACGCAGCCCTGTCCCACTCGTGTACGTCTCCGCAGCCCCCACCAGCCTCACCCTCCAAGGTGGACACACCCAAGCCAACCCCCCCATGGAAAGATCAACTTGGGAAGGACGAGGTCTGGGCTCTCTCCATCTGCAAAACCCTCGTCCTGGACCCGGGCCATTAAACCATCTTTTCGGGGGCACTCTCGCCACAAAGGGTGTAGCCCTGGGTTTCTCTGTGCCCATCGCCTCCCCTGACACCCCCCAAACCACTGGGCACCAACCCAAAACTCAAGTTCCTTCAATTTCCCCCCACAGCACATTATTAATAAGCTGTTCCAACTCCGAACGGAAAGAAGAAAGAGCTCAAACTTTGAAGCCTTGGGAATTAGTAAATTAAGAGCTAAAATTCAAAACAAATGCTCTTTCATGTGGAGGCCCCCTGGTCTTTTTCTTTTTTGCAGTTTTGTTAAACCATTCGATCCCTTCAGAGACAACCACTCCTCCTCCCAAGCAGGGCCTCAGTAATCTAAATGGTTGCAATTACCTTGGGGGGGCGGGGAGAGCAGTTAATAATTGTTTTACTCACCTCCCCCCCCCACCCCCCCCCGTCCTGGTTTCTTTCTAGGACTGGAATGGCTTTGGGAACAGAAAGCCCACCTAACTCAGATAGGGCTGCACGGGGCCGAGGAAGGAGATGCTCAGCTTGGTGTCGTCATTTCCTCCAGCAGACAAGACAGACAAGATGTTATCAATAAGACAACCCTTCCGAAAAGCCCCCTTTCAAAAGCTACCACTTCCCTTGCTTATTTCATGTGGTTCAAAAGGGCTGGGGCTCCTCCCTGCACATTCAGGATTTAAAAAATAAACCCATCGAACAACATCCTGAGTGTGTTATTTTGCCCAGACCCTCTCCTCTTCTTGGCCTTCTTTCTTTCAGGAACTTTCTCAGCCTTAGAAAGCAGAAAAGACGCAGTTCACCCGTTCCAGCATGTTCTCCCTCCTCCACCGCCGCGGTCCCCCCGCCCCTCCCCACACACGATGCCCCCGCCCCTCACCGGGTCCCTCTTCTTCCTGCCCACTTCTCATTAGGAGCTTTGTGTAAACAATACCCTCCGCGGCAGATAAGTCAAGAGTATATATTGCCCTGAAATAAAAACAAACAAGGGTCTTCCTAAAGGCGTCCTCAGCAAGCTCCGTTCCTGGACAGGAGAGCCTGGGAGGGGCTGGCCAGGATGAGCATGACCATGGCCTAGAGGCAGCATCCAGCCAATCAGAGGTCACCTCACAAAAGAGGGCACACCACAGCAGCCCCCCCAGACGGTTCCATCTCAGCCGCCATGCTCCTCTGCCAACGTCCCAAAGGCAAGCAACAAATGCACGGAACCCTGGAATTTCTCCCCTACCCCTACCCCCCCCCCCCCCACCGGGTGACTCTCCCTCTTGTTTTAGCTGGCTCTTGGAAAATCCAGAGACGGCACACTGGGTGGGAAAATCAGGTAGAAATAGGATGTCTTTTGAAAAAGAGGAAAATGCTTCCTACTTACATTGCTAATGAGCTCCTACAAGTTTATGACTCTCTTCTCATGCCCCTCAGGGGCAGTGATGCTCAGGCTACCTCCCTCATTCCCATAACCCTCCAGCACTGGCATTCCAGACCTTCCCTCCCGGGTAGCACTGCCAAGTCTCTACTGTCCTCAGTGTCTCCATCCTGTGGCTCCCGTCTCCGGATACGCGCTACAGAATCCTGCACTAAAGCTAGACTGGGAATTAAAACCTGCACAGAAGCATCAAGGACATCTGCGTTGAACTCCCACCCTATGCCTGGGATCTGCCTTCAACGGGTTCCCAAAAGGTGGATCGATCCCCTTTTAAGGCACTCCATGCACTAAGGGCAAGTGCAAGAAAGAGCTTAAACTTAAACCCATGAACTAATGCCAAAGTCACCGAGCGGAAGCCCCCAGAGCCAGTAGCTGCTTTAACAATAACCATGAAACACAGCATCATGCCAGTCCCCGGCTGGCCCCCACTTCCTCAACAGAGCAGGCCCAGGGTCCTGATGCGTAAGGGACTGCAGAATGGCGAGCTCAAGGGCCAGAGTCACTACGGATGCATCCAGTTCAAGCACATAAAAGTGAGAATTAATTCCAGACCAGCTGGGGTGGCAGAAGGCCACCCCGATTCCTCTCGTCTCCAGTCATTTCAAGAGGTCTTGAAACTGCCAGGGAAATAAGAGAAAATGTCTCACCTGAAAGCCCCCCAGGGGCCAGATAATTCGTTCCCCCTGTTTCAGCGGAGGAAGGCACAGCATCTGGACAGTCTGCTGTGGATGTGAAAAGGAGAGGGAGAAATAAATACACAAACAAATAAATAAAAACACCAAGATTAATTTTTAAGCACATTCTAAACAGCATTAAAGAGAAACCACACATTCCAAACAGCTGACTCCCCACCGCGATCCTGATTATTAATGGTCTGCTCAGGCTTCGCTGCCCATCAGAAGACAGACCACAGCACCTTGTCACCAGTCTGGGCTCTGGGCAGCCAGTTAATCATTAGTCAAGTCAGGCTCGGTCGCAGACTGGCTGGAATTTCTCTTTTATTGCAAGTCCCCCATTGAAGAAACCAGGTAGTTCCCAAGGTCAAAGGAAGCCTGGGCTCTGCTCTCAACCCCCAAGGTGAAGCCTTCCTGTAGATCCAGGGGCCTCTCTGCCACTCCCATAGACCAGTGTCTCCCTCATCTTGTTACACTTCCCAGTTCTTCAGGACTTTCTCAAGACTGCCCTTGAGCTGAAGGGAATTTTTTCTCTTTTAACTAATGTATCAGAAGTATAATGAGGCATACAAATCTCAAGGACAACCCCATGGCGGGCGCCTGGGTGACTCGGCCGGTTAAGCGTCCGGCACTAGATCTCGGCTCAGGTCGTGATCTCGAGATTGATGGGATCGATCCCGGTGTCGGGCTCTGCCCTGGCAGCACAGAGCCTGCTTGGGATTCTCTCTCTCTGTCTCTGTCTGTCTGTCTGTCTCTCTCTCTCTCCCCCTCTCTCTGCCCCTTCCCTGCTGGTGCTCTGTCTCCCTCTCAAAATAAATAAACATGAAAAAAATTTTTGAATTAAAATAAAATAAAAAGGACCCAATGAATCTTACTCATGTGCACATCTGTATAAAGCCACCGGCACATCAGGACCGAGAACAAGGCTCCCAGCTGAAGGGGAAACGTTCTACCTCCTTCTAGGCCTGGTCCAAACTCCTCTCTGGAAACCTTCCCGGGCAGCCCCAGACCTGCAAGGCTCCCTTGCCCTTGGTTCCTATAAAATTTTTCTGGCATCCAGCACTTGGAATTCCCTTCTGCCGACTTTGCTCATCTTTTACCTTCAAATCCTGTAAGCCCTAACCAGCCTATAAGCTTCTCTTCAATGTCTCTGTCACCCTCAGGTGCTTAGCACGGTGACCTAAACGCTAACGAGGCTAATGACAATTCTAGCTGAGAAACAGACTCCACAACCTCCCTCCGAGCAATTAAACCAAAACCTAATGCCCACGAAACACAACTAATTAGCCCCATGAAACAAAAGTACACAAGACCCTGAAAGCTCATCATGCATCACTGCCAAGGCCAAACTGAGAGCCATAGTGAGAGGCCGGCTCCGGAAAGGGGCTTCGCGGCTCCACCGCAAGCACACTGGGTTGGATGGTTCAATTCCCGTCCCCCAACCACCCCAGGTCACCAGCAGGATGAACCTGGGGTGTGTTCTACCAGTTTCCCATTGGAACCACTTGGCCACGCTGGCAAACAGGAAGCCAATGGAAAGAGAAGCCCGGAGGCAAGTAAGCCCATTTGGAGTCCTTTATTTAGTAGCCCAGCAGCAGCCTTCATTCCCCAATAAAAGGGGGGGGGGGGGAGGGACTGAGCATGGCCTACCCAGGGCCCCCAAACCACGTCTGGATTTCTGCTGCCTACTCCTCCAACTCTGAGATTCTCTCTCTAATCCCAGAACCTTCCGTCTCCCGCATTCTCTCTCAGGCTGGAAGAACAACTTTTCAAGAATTCTCAACAGGGGCGTGGGGGGAGGTGGGGGGGAGAGCAGAGGGGAGGGGTGGGGGCCATAGGCAGAGCAAGAGAGAAAAGACTGTGTGCGTAATCTCATTTTATCAGGATAAAGTGTAATTCCTAACAGGAATATACAGTTTTACAGGAGACACTTAATCAAATGGAAAACAATAGGGGAGCAGAAAATGGAAGCTGCTTGTTAAATGGTGTATACCCTGCACTTTTTAAACTACTTGGATGGCCTTCACCATGTTCGAGAGATAGGTTTTACCTACCCACAAGCGGAAGACACTCCCACATTAAACAGGAGGACGTATCCACGGCCACTGCCCCCTGCCTTCCTCCGGCTTTGGCTGGCTGAATCCCAGGGGCAAAGTGGGTTTCAAAGGAAGAGCCTGGCATCTCAGGGCAGAGCTGGGACCACATTCAAGGTGTCAGCCTGTCTCAGATCAAAGGTAAGCCAGCTCCGGCAACCACAAGCGTTTTTATGAAATGGTGCTCTGCCCTTCTGCAGAGCCTTTGATCTCAAGAGGGATTTACAAACATTAATTAGGCCTCCCCGCCACCTCTGTGAAGTATTAAAGTATACCTGTTGGACCCGCACCTTGGTAAACTGAGGCGTCACTGACTAGCCCAGGGGGCCACCCAGTGAGCTGGGCCGTGAGCAAGAGTTGAGCGCTCATCCAGCCCATCCCACAGCTCTCCCTCCCCAGGGGCCCAAGTCCTCACTCTTCCCTGCAGGTAGTTAGGCCCAGACGGCCTCAGCATCCAGACTGGCCTCCTCAAGCTACTTCAGGGCTCGTAAAGGTCCAAGAGGCCACACCCCCAGCCCTCACCCAGAGACAGAGGTCCAAAGCCAGTGTCTCAGCCTCTGCCTGGGTCCCAGCTCTCCAGGGCCCAGGATGCACACACTCTAGGCTCTAGGCCATTCCTGGCTCTTATCCACCGTTAAACATTACCAAGCACCCAGTAAGTGCTGGGTTCTCTGGGAGAAAAAGACAGTCCTTGAAGACGCAAGCCTGGGGACCAGCCAAGGAATGAGCTGTACAAGGGGCACAAGGTGAAGGGGCTGGGGATTCTATTCCTCTCACCAAGAGAATGGTTCCAGAAGAGCTCAGATATTCTCGTCAGCATAGTTCAGAGCTTCCCAAGAGCCACCGGGGCCCAAGGAGCCCCAGCCCCGCTCCCCCAACCACACGGTCAATGTCCCAGCTCTGCCCCAATCCACAGCTCCCATGAACCCTGGTTAGAGCACAATCCACTGCATGGGAATCATCCACATTTTCAGGCAGGCACATCATTAGGCCTGTAGAATGAATGAACGAACCAATAAATGAGCAAATGAATGAATCATCTAACTCTTAACTCTTTGATCAACTAGATTTATACAGAGGCCCAGAAAAATTAAGAGACGTTGAGTTAAGAGGTAAAAGCAGGCCTAGATTCCAGACTTCTCAACTACCCTTTGGAGGCTTGATCTACCAAATGGGTGCTGGTCACCTGGGACCCTGGCCTAAGCAAATACAGTGTCCCCAGCAACATCCTCAACTCCAGCCATTCTGGGAAGTCTTGCACACCATCAGATGCAGAGGACACAGGGAGCAGGGCCCACATAGCAACCCCTCAGCATCCCCCCCGCCCTCCACAACATAAGTTCTACTTTCGAACAGCATGTTCCTATCCCTTGCGGGAGAGGAAGGAACCTTCTTGACTTCAGATAGTCACAAGTCACAGCCACCTTGCCCTTTGGTT
This sequence comes from Panthera onca, assembly GCF_046562875.1. Lineage (NCBI taxonomy): Eukaryota > Metazoa > Chordata > Mammalia > Carnivora > Felidae > Panthera > Panthera onca. Next base: position 67,926,891 of record NC_138350.1, read on the forward strand.
CAGGTATGTCTAACCCTTCCCGGAAGATCCTACTGGTTTGGGACCACCTAGCACCCAGGTCCCTTCCCCAGTTCCCTTCCCACCACCTCTTCCAAGCTGGAGACTTCACAGAAGGGATTCCCTTCGTTGTGTAACCAGTTAAGATTTTAACAGCTGTCCATTATAAAACCTGGCTCCTGGTTCTCACCTAGTCACCCCAGACCAGAACTTCAACCTGGGGCTCACACACTCAAGAAAGCAAGCAGCTGATCTGAATTTCCCAGCCCAGTACTCTCCTCCCATGTACAAGGTGAAGACGAAAAGCGGGGGCAGCATCCCATCTGTGTGTGTGACCTCAACGGCCCTGGCCCTGGCCACAGCAGCCGGCAAAACCGGCCCCAGACCTGTCCCTAGCCCCACGGTTCCCAGACTTGGCTGCCCTCCAGCAAGTCGGGACAGTTCCTTCCACAGGGGCATGGCCTGTACCACCTCACGTCCTTCCACGACAGGGCCTTTTTTCATTCCCTTTCTTGTTTTGTTTTAAACAAAACGTTTTGGGTGAGTAACCAGCTGTTTGAGTTTCCGATTGGCAGGTTAATCACTTCCTATTGGCTGATCTGGAAAACTTTTTCTCCCCCTTGGAAATGGCACATTCCTGTCTTTGTGGCTTCTCTGTTTACACACATTTTGCTACCTAATGTCAACACTTGCTAATGAATAAATATATCACTCCACTCACTGCAAATGAGGTCCTGGCCTGGCAGAAGGACCGCCTGAATCCTGCGAACAGATTTATCCTGATATCTCTGCAGGAAACCCAGGAGAATTGTGGCCCTTCTGTTCTACAGTTTTAGGAGGTTTCTGGGAGCATTTATTCACCCCTAGCAATCTTTACTCCTGGGGCCAAGGTGACTGGTCTTTCTCTCTTGCAAGGAATCCCTCCAGATTGGAAGGCTACAGAAGGAGAAACAAAAACGGGGCAAGCGGGGATGGCCCCTTACAGAGCAAACCTCATGAAAGAATTCTGGGTCCTGATGCCAAAAGCCCAGTCAAGTTACATTCTTTGAGAAAACAGAGCTTGGGAATTTCAGCTAACATTTGTTACAAATACAGAGAGCCGGTTATCTCCTCATTAATGACCATTTATCTGGTGTTTTGTAAATCGAAAGCAAAATATCACATGCTTTGCAGGCCACTTATTAGACAGGCACCGGGCAGGCAGCAACGCCTCCCGACTTCAGGGAGCGGCGGAGTCCCGGGGGGGCTGGCTGCAGAACATGGGCTTTGGTTACACCGTTCATTAAAGTATTTAATTTATGACAACGCCCCAGCAAAACTTTTAATTAGTGGGGGGAAAGGCCCAACAGCCAAAACTCATGAGGCGGAAGGACTTGTGAATTCCAAGACAGAAATGGGGCCCAACCCTTCACTTCTCCTTCTCCCAGAACCTTGGCAAAAGAAAGATGTCACAAGGGTTGCATTTTTCAGGCATCAGTATACAGGCCTGAAGACCGAAGTTAACAATCCGTACTCCTCAGCTAGGACATCTCCCGCTGCTTTAAGAAGGCGCTCTGGGACAGTGGGGCCCATCCCTGGAGGCACTCCTAAAGCCCCGTTCTGCTGACCCCTGTGCCCCGTGGCACTGTTACCTCCACAGGATGAGCCCCTGCACTGCCAGCTAGAAGCTGAATACAGACAACCGCAACAGGGCTGGTGCCAGTCTCAAAAGGGCTTTTGCTCTGGCCCTGGGCCATCTAGGGACAAAGCAACAGGCAGGCAGAGTTATGCTAAAAACCTGCATGGTCCCGAGCTCGAATTCTGAGAAAACGCGGGCCAGAGCTGACTAGCAGGTGTCAGAAGCACAAAACACCCAGCAGGACGTGTTGCCTTTACTTCTCAGATTTTCTAAGCTCTTACTTCAAACCAAGACCTGCTCTGCACCTTTGAAACGGTCTTCTCTCTGTCATCAAATTATCCACTCTTCTCACTGATTCTTCTGGCACTCACAAAACTCTCCGGATTCTCCCATCAACCTGTCCTATTTGGCTCTCAAGACACTTCTTCGTGGATCAAATTCCACATGTTAAAGCTGAGCCAATTTGGTTACAGAGTGAAAATACACAAAAAAGGAACAAAAACATCTTTGCAAAAAAGAAAATCATAGTAGATAGATAGATCTACACACACACACCCTCTCCAGCCACAACAAAAACAGAAAAATCCACCAAATTTCCAACAGAGGAAACCCAGAACCACCTCGGGGCAAGCCCAGCGCCTCCCCAGAGCCGCTGCCTAGACATAAAAATCCGCGTTCTAGAGGCTCCATTTCTAACTTGAGATAGGAAGGGTATTTTTAAAATCATCTACTCACCAGTTGGTTTGAGAAAATCCATCGGGTATCTGGAGTAAGGAGGAGGGGGAGACTCTGGAATTAAAAAAGTAAGAGAAAATAAAGGCCGAGCCATGAGAAAGAGAGATAGAAACTTATGATAACAGAGACATTCTTTTAGCCCAACTGTTTGTCTTAGCTGTGGGGGTTGGAGGCAGGGCCGCGAGGCGGTGATTGCCTTGATATTTAGCTGTCAGATAAACAAAAGAGGCCGCCTGGCGCCAGCATCGGCGCTCAGCTCCTCCACGTCTGCAGCCGCCGCCGCCGCCGCCGCCGCGCTCCGCCGGCCCGGCTGGAAACCACCGGCTCGGGCCGCGCACTTCACAGTTCACGGGGCGGGGAGCGACAAAGCCCCCTCCCCGCCCCCGCCCCCCAGGGGTGCAATTCACCCCGCCCGCCCCCCTCCCGCCGCACCGCTGCACGCCCGCGCAGAAACTCGGGGATCCCCATTCCCAGCCCACCCGGGAGACGCGCCCCAAGTGCGCTGGTGAACTTGGGAGGATCTGTGGGCGCCCGAGGTACATCCCCCGCTGTGCACAGAGACGTGGAGAAACGGGAAGCAACAGAGGAGGCTGGGAGGAAAAAGAGAGGGAGGCTGGGGTCTCAGAGGCGAAGCCCAGGCCCTGGCGCAATAAAAGGGGAGCAAAGGCACAGAGGCGCTGGGGGCAGACCATCCTATAGTCCACTGTGTGCTTTACTGAAAGAAAGGAAAAAGTTGGGGACACCCAACTTCTGATCGCTTGCTCTTTTCCATCCTGGCTGGCTGACTTGAGAGCGGGTATCCAGTCCTGCCTCCCATCCTAACCTTCTTTGCCCCAAGACCCCAGAGCTGCGGGGCCGGGGAGTATCCCGACCTGACTGTCCTTATTTACTAAAGGAGCAGAGACTTTCCAGCCTCTACAACTCGCTGCTCCCAACCTTCCTCGGCGGGCCTGGCCCGAATCCAACTCGGCCACACACCTCAGTGCTTTTCCGGGTGCAGGGGAGGCGTGACCCCCACTTCTCTCTGCACCGCCTAGCTGCTGTGGAAATGAAGGCATTTAAATTTTGAGCCGCGTGTCTGTGGAGTGCGTGCACAAGCTGTGCCCACAGCCCACCTCGGGGCAGCAGAGGAGAAAAAACTGGAAGGGAACCCCCAGGGAATGCCCTTGCAGATTCCCCTTGTCCTTTTTCTACTTTTGTCCCTAAAGGCTCTTCCCAGGAGGGGATGTACACCCCCCCCCCCTCCGGAGAGGTGGCGGCTGCACACACATACACACACAGCCCGGGAGAGTGGGGGTTCTTCTACCACTTGCGCGCCAGGGGGAGGAGGCAAGAGGGTGGGCGCAGAATAACTTCTTACCTAGTTCGCAGAGTCGGCTAAGGTGATGGGGGTTGCAGCACACCAGCTCGGGGTTGATCTTCCCGTAAGATTCACAGCAACACAGCCTCTTGACTTCCGAGGAATGCCTGAGATCCGGCCACCTGAACACTTTGCACAGCAGGAGGGGGAGCGAGTAGGACGAGGGCGGCTGCGCGGGCTGCGAGCCGGCGGGCGCCCCCAGGCCCAGCCTGCAGTCCAGGCGACCGGGCAGCAGGAGGCACGCGGTGCGCGTACCGCCGCGGGACTCCACGGCCTGGAGCAGCAGCTCCAACTGCCGTTCCTTCAGTTTCTTGAGCACCGAGTGCGTGAGCGCCTTCAGATCCGCCTCGGCGCCCCCGGCCGCGCCGGCGCCCGTGGCTGGGGGGTGGGGATGGTGGTGACCTTTGGCACCTCTGACCGCCTTGCCCAGGCAGCAGCCAGCCCTGCCCGCGCCGCCGCCACCGGCCCCATGCGCCCGGCCGTCCGTCGCCCCTTCTCCCCGCAGCTCGCCTCCTCCTCCGCCTCCCCCCGCGCCCTCCTCCTCGTCCTCGCCGCCGGGCGCACGGCTCCTCCAGAGACGCCGGACGAGCGCAGATCGTTTGGTCCTGAACATGCGGGGCGAGGAGGCGAGGAGAAAAGTCGTTTGCCGGCTAAGGAGCGAACATGACCTCCGCACACCATGAAGAAGTCGGGCGCCGAGTTGGGGCAGCAGGCGCAGGCGACAGCAGCAGCAGCAGGGGCCCGGGCAGGAGCGGCGGCGGCCCGAGGGGCGCTCCGTGGCATGCGCCAGTCTCCCGGAGGCCGGGGCGCGCGCGGGGGCCCGGGGGCGCCCGCCGGGGCTCGGGGGCCTGCGCTCTGGCTGCCCCACCCCGCGCGGCCCGCGCCGAGCGCGGCTCTCGGGCCCCGGCGCACCCCGGAGGAACGCTGCCGCCGCTTCCCTGGGGGCGGCGAAGCCTGCCCCGGTCGGCGCCTCCCAAAAAAGAGGCCCCCCCGCAGCGGCTCCCGAGTGTCGGGCTCGCCAGCCTCGGCTTCCTACATGGAAGATCCGCGGGGGCAAAAAACGAAAAGGCTTTCGGCTGGGCTGCTGGAGGGAGGAAAAAGCCTCTCTCCCCCTTGCTAAGCAACTTAATTTGGGGGTGGGGAGAAACAGGCAATTAAAAAAAAAAAAAAAAGCAGGCACGCGATTTATTTTTTTCCTCTATATCCTTAGTAACCGGATCTCCTCGAATTCCGTGCACACGAAGACTCGGAGGAGGGGGCCGAGTGGACTTCACCCCACATGAGATGTCTGGCGAAATGAGAAGGCTCTCAAAAAATCTAAGAACCAAATATGCAAAGCCCAAAATGAAAAACACCACCTCCTCGCACCCCCGGAGGTCTGGGGGCGTCCGGCTGGAGCTGGGGTTTAAAAAAAGAAAATGTTTACAAAGTAGAACAAGACGTTTGAGGGGTGGAAAAAAAACGTATCCACGAGTTACATCCCCTTTTTTCCTTGCAGAGCCCCGCTGGTCTTCCTTTCCTTTTCTTCTGCCAAGGGAAAAAAAAAAAAATCGTATATTTTTTTAATCCACAGAAAGCTCTGGCTAGGCTGCTTCAATCCTCGGCATCTGCGTGTTTGGGGGGAGTCTGGTCTTTCCTCCTGCGCTCCCGGGGGCCCCGGTCCTCGGCGGGGACTTCCTCGGGGCTGGCGGGGGCGCAGGGGCAGAAGATGCTGCGGCGGCGGCTGCGCCCGGCGGGGCTGACAGCGCGGGGGAGGGCGGCGCGGCGGCGGCGGCGGCGGGCCCCTGGCGGGTCGCGCGCTCTCGCCCTCCTGGGCGCAAGCTGTTCACTAATGCGGGGGCCGCCGGCGCCCCCTCCCCTGGCCGCGGCTGGCCGCCTGGACCCCCCGTAGGAGCTGCTCGCCCCGACCCGGCTGCGGCGGCAAGGAGGCCCGGGTGTCCTCACGCCGCCTCCTCCACCGAGACTCTCCTCGTCGCGCCCGGGAGCCTCCTTGTCCCCCGTCCGCCCTCTCCTGGCGCTCGGGTCCTTCTGCCGCCGCCGGGGGCTCGCCGCGCCGCACTCAGGGTCTCCGGGGCCGGACGCTCGGCAGCTCGGCGCCGGCGGGCTGGCTCTGTCTCGGGCAGCTCTCTCCCGCGCGGCGAGCGGACCGAGCACGGCGCCCGGCTGGCTCGGCTGGCGCGGCTCGGGGACAGGCTGCTCCGTGCGCCGAGCTAGTGAGCGAGTGTGCCCGCGGCTCGCCGCCTCCCGCAAGGCCTCCCGCCCCCGCCCCCTTCCCTCCCCCTTCCTCCCCCTTCGCTCCCCCGCCCCCAGCCGCCGCCGCCGCCGCCGCCTCCTCCCCGCCCCCCGCTCCCCCCCCTCGGGCCCTCTGCTCTGCTGGTTCCACTGCGCAGTGGCGCGCCCGGCTCCGGCCTCGTCACGTGGCCGTCTAGACACCCTGTCGCTTTAAAAAAAAAAAAAAAAGCGATTGTGTTTCGCAAACAACAGATCGGGTTTCTAAAAGCTATTTCTCCCCCCCACACACACCCCCGCCACCGCCACCCCCTCCCCGGTCTGCAGAAGGGGTACCACTCGGGGCGTGGGGGTGCGGGTGAAGGTGGGGAGCTGAGGAGCTCCCAGAATCGACGGAGACCTGGCCGGATCAGAGGAGAAATGGGAAAACCCAAAAGCACCGAGCGGGCTTCGCCGGAGGGTTTTCAAGCGGAACGAACCGGTCGGCGGCCCGATTTAGACGCAGCCGGGGGAGCTTCGCAGCGGCTGTCCCGCGCGCGCTCGTCCTAGCGCTTCATTCATTCGTTTTGTTTTAAAGGCCCTGGCGGCGGATCCCCTGGCCGCGCTGGAGGGAAGGGGGAGGAGAGCGCTGTCTCCGTTTTAAAAGACATTTACACCGGACTGGACCGCGGCCCTGGGAAGTGTGCGCTGGAGGGAACAGCCGGGCCGCCGAGGGCGGGGAGGCGGCGCGAATGTGACCTCAGCGGCGGCCGCGCGCTCCCTCCCGCCCTCTCCCGCTCCGGGCTCGGGTTTCTAGGACTGCCTGGAGAAGTGTGTCTTGTGCACAGCTCTGGAATGCATTTGGCCGGCTGACGAGCTGCGAGGGGCAGCATCCAGGCGGGAGAAGGGGCGGGGGCGAGGTGGGGGGTGGCTCTCCGGCCCCGCCGCCGGCAGGTTTCCTCCGGAGCCCGGAAGACCTCCGGCACCCCGCCTCCCGGCGCGGGAAGGTTACCTTTCCGAGCAGACCTGCCTAGGGCATGCATATGCATGCACGGCCTGTTTCTGCGCCCTTCTCGGCTCCGTAGCGTTCAAGGTGCTCAGGGTCATAGAGTTTAGCCCCTGACCCCAGGTTCGGGAGAAGCAGAGACCCAGCTAGCAGATTACGGCAAGGAAATGGGGTAAGGCCTTGGTAGGGCACACGACCAAAATGCGTTTATTTCGTGAAAACTGATGGTACTGAGAAAAGAAATGATTTAAATATATACGCATCACTATTGACGAGGCCACTAGTTGGCATGGTGATCTAACCTCACAGATCATTCAGTGAAATAAAAAAGATTTTTTTAAGGGATTAACAATTGTAATATCAGGACAACAGTGAACCTCATTGGGGATGGGATGAACGACGAATCTTCAGGAAAGGTGCGATGTACTATTTTCATTATCCCAGTTAAATTATACCTTCTTAGAAGGAAATGGGACAGATTAATTTTAGCTTTACAGTTCAGCCCCCTCCCCTCCAGCAATTTAAGAGGCGCCTGACAGGCAGTAGATGCTTAATAAACATTGAGGAACTAACATAGGATGCAAAGGGGGCATTTGGACTGCTCCCCCCAGATCTAACAAAAGCACCTTTGGAGATAAAAATGTGAGAGAAAATCAGCAATGTTGCTTACACCATCAGCTCCAGGCAAGAGACCCCTGAAGCTTGTTGACTTGTAAGACACAGAGGTGCCGAGCAGTGTAGAAATGTATGTAGGACAGGGCAGAAGCTGGCATTCTAAACGTTTACTTTGTAAGGCCACATAGCTGCAATTGTGTAAGGTCATAATTTTATTGTAAATAAAAATGTTGCCTAATGAAAAGGGCATTGAGACCGCGTGTGTGTGTGTGTGTGTGTGTGTGTGTGTGTGTGTGAAACTTTGTAAAGAAGCACCTTGCAAACTTGCAAACTTGCAAACACAGCAGCAAGAAAGCCCCAGGAAGAAATGGATGAGTGGCTCTGGGTGATCCCATCATCATAGGCAGGAAAGACAAAAGAGACAGAAATAAGATTTCTGGGAAATACACAACATACTCCCCTTAGAAAGGCTTATTAAGAATCCCAGGCTAGACGTCAGAAAACCTGATTCCAGGCTGGGGCTCTGCCCTCACTAGTTCACTAACTTGCACCAGTGGTTATCCTCACGTTTGGCCTCGGCCGTATACTTGGCAGGGATTAAAAAGCTTTCTGGGCAAGTTTCCTACCCTCACAGGGTCCCATTCCCTCTCTCTGCTCTGGGCCTCCCTACACGATCTTTGCTTTTCGAGAGAGGCTAGGCTAGGCTGCAAAGTGACAAGGACATAAATAAGGGAAAGCAAATGTCATAATTCTAATTAAGCATCTTGGCTAAATGGAGAAGCTGAAGACTCTTAGAAATCTGGCCAATGGTGCTAATAGTCTGTGATGAGAGGCCAGAGCACACACAGGGCAGGTAGATTTAGTGGGTGTTTCAGAAGCTGAATCTGACATCACAGCTTGTCTGAGTACAGCATGCATATACTTGCAGAGATATGTTCCCATAGAGTGTAATTGTGGGTGTTTTAATTCAGGCGTCACCTCTCTCTTACCCTCTGTCCACAGCTTTCCTCCATTTTACTACCCGACGTAGATGATGGCTGGGATGCTGGGCAAGTAGCAGCAGTGATTGGTGCTGCCTTATGGCTCCCTGACATCCCCTGAATCAGTTAACATCCCAAGCCTTCCTGAGAGCCAGCCCTGCCCCACTGCATTCTTGTCCCTTTCCTTTCCAAGAAAGAAGCCAGCCCAGGGAGGAACTCCTGGCTGGCTGGTGTGCCTAGAAAGGGAGTTCCTTTCGTCTCCACAGGCACAAGCGAGACTGACAAGCACCCCGTTTCAAGCTATTCTGATCCTTTAAAAAAAAAAAAAAGAAAGAAAGAAAGAAAGAAAAAGTTTAGAGTTCACCAAACTATTGTGAATGAGTTTGATTCTAATCATTTGCTGGCAGGGAATATGGAATAAAATATCTCATTTGCAGTGGTTTATTTCCTGTTGTGGCTTCTATTTTCATCTTTTAGTCACTTTGGTGATAGTAATCAAACCCTAATCATGGTGCAGCCACCAGTCACAGAGACCAAAATAACTTGCAGCAGCGTTATGACAAACAAAGATGGACTCAGCTAAAGACCCGGCTACTTAATCACTGGCCACTGGCACCAAGAGGACGGCGGGGGCTGCCACTTGACCGACCGTGGGCGAAGCATCTAGTTGAGGGAGGAAGCCGGAGGGAGGTTGCTCCCCAGCAGGCAGGGCCCCAGAGTACACGAGGAAGGGGAGCTATACTAGCCTGGAGGAAGCAGAGGACAAGCAGGTGAACTCCCCACAACTGTCAGGGGACAGAAAAAGGGAGCAAAAGAGTATCTGCAAAGGCCACACCTACCAGCGACCCTCAGCAAAAGCCAAAAACACAAACAAACAAACAAACAAAACCCTCCTGCCTGAGGAAGCCAGGCTTCTTCCTTGCAGTACTTTCCTCATTTCCAATGGTTCTGGGAAGAGAGGGGCAGAGAGGCCCCGAGCACATGTGGGTGTGTGTGTGCGGGCAGGGCTGAGGACAGGGGTGAGGCAGGGCTGAGGATTTGCTCTTGCAGAAGCCAAAAGAAGAAACCATTGAAGGGGCCAAAAAAGTGCTGGAAAATATCGACATTTCTTGCACAACCGTCCCCTGAAAAATGTGTGAGTGAGCTCTAAACCATCCTGGGCTGGCAGCATTACAAATGGAAGCAATGGTTCATGAACGGAAGATGGCCTGAGTGAGGCCGATGTGGCCATCAGCACTTCTTGGCTTATCTTAGAAGAACAGGAACGTAAGTGAATGAAAATGCATCTAATTCACAATCGAATAAAGATGCTCATCAAATATTCTTGTAGTACAGACATGCTGTCAGCTGATCCGTAACATTTGCCAGGTGGCTGTGCAGGGAGGGCCCTCAACTCAGGACAGGGTGCTGGGGGAAGGGGCAGGATGAAAAGAACATTGTTCTGGAGGAACGAGAGGAACATCCAGAAAAAGTCAAGATCGAGGACAACAGAGACATTCAACTATACAATCACATACAGATATGGTTCCCTCCAGGGACACCCACTGGATGGCTGACGACCAGAGCAGGGTGGGAAACTTAACTTTTTGTGCCTTTACAAATTTTGCACCATGTGAATGTGTTACTTATTCAACAATAGATTTCAAGATTTGAAAGCGACAAAAAACTCTGCCTGCTTTTCTCGTTTCCTGAAATTTGCTGTTCTGATGTCCTTGTAGAAAAGGATGAGTTGGCAAGGTCCCACGTGGAAGGGAGGCCGTAGACAGCTTCTCTCTCTGTGGGGCAGTTACTACAGGAAGGCCGATGACAACAGAGGCCAATGTGTCATCGCAGACGGCAAGGGTGGAGGCTGCCTCGTCATGACCCTGGCGGGAGTCAGTGAGGAAACACGCCAGTCCTAATCAAAAGTCATTCTAGATATCAGTCAGGTGCAAGTCCTAACACGGGCCGGCCGGCCTCATAAATACTCATGTCGCGACGACCAGAGACACAGGAAGGAGCCTGCCCGATCTGAGAAAATGAGAGCCTCGCGTTTTGGAACAGAAATGTGTTCACATGATTCTCGATCCATTCAGCCAGCATCGATTCAAGATGTGCCAACCACCGGGGGAGATGGCTCAGGGATGTGAAGCCAATACTAAGTAGTGTCTGCCCTCAAGAGGCGCATCATCTAGAAGGGAGTTAAAATATGAAAACAGTCAGGGCGCCTGGGTGGCTCAGTCGGTTAGGCGTCCGACTTCGGCTCAGGTCGTGATCTCCTGGTTAGTGAGTTCGAGCTCCGCATTGGGCTCTGAGCTGGCAGCCCAGAGCCTGGAGCCTGCTTCGGATTCTGTGTCTCCCTCTCTCTCTGCCCCTCCCCGGCTCGTGCTGTCTCTCTCTCCTTCAAAAATAAAAATAAAATATGAAAATAATAAATCCTTGCAAAATGTGACCAAAGCCACCCTAGCAGGAAGAATGGAGGCGCATGTTTTCTTGAGAACGAAAACTCAAGCAGCTTATTCTATCTGGGAGGAGTCTTGAAAGGTTTCTCAAAACAAAGATTTCACACTAGTTGGCTGAGTTGACTAACCAGGCAGAGAGGTGTTCAAGGTACCAATGGTCACACGCAGAAGAAAAACACGAAAAAAACAAATCGTTGTTTTCTGTCAGCTTGGAGGTAACTCTTCAAAACCCCCACCATGCTTGTCATTTTAAGTATCTGACTTTATCCCCAAACACTCCTGAGCCTCAGGAAGTCCACGATGGACGTGAAGCTTCCGCAGTAGGTTGTCGGGGGATGTCTCCCTCAGCATAAAGTTTTCTTCGTAGAGAGGATTTGCGGGACGGACACTAGTCGGTCTATAGTTACAGAAAAAGTTTCTCCTCAAATAACTGGGGGAATTTCCATGATCTCCCCTTCTCGAATCAACAGCCAGGCCTCACTTGTGTCAGACTGGTTCACGTCAGGAAATGATGCCAGTTTCAACACAAGTGCAAGGGAAGTGCCTTCAACAGTGGAGTAGGCCTGTGACAGTTCAGTAACAGGAGTGCTTAGACAGTCCTCTCAAATACCAACAACAAAAATTATTATTCCCCACCGCAGTACAGACAGACAATTTGGGGGATTGCCACAGGCACTACAAAATAAGTACATAAATAGAAAAGGAAAAAAAAATATTTTAAAGACAGCAAGGCAAGGAAATCGATGTTGAAACTAACCAACAGGACACACCCTCAGGAACCCTGACCTTTCTCCCCACCGTCCATGCCTGGGGGGCGGGCAGGGCGCCTCCATTCTGAACCTCAAGCAGACTCCATTGTGACCTCAAGCTTTCTAGCTGGGTTCTTTCCAGCTTGTCTCTAGGCTCAGGCAGCACACCCTGAGGGCAGAGCCTCCCCTGAAGGGAGCCGAAACTACATCCCCCCCAAGCAATGAGGACCGCCCTGAGCCAGCACGACCCCGCCCATGATTGACTCCTCGAGGCCCAGACCATGATGGACTTGACCTTCATTGCCCCCTCTCCCCGACCTTTGCCGTACATTTGCCAGATATAAACCTGGAAGTATTTTAAGCACTTGGGAGTCCGTCTTTAAGAAGCTAGTCCGCTATCTTCAGGTGTTGGCTTCACGGAAATAAATTCTTTTCTTCTACCACCACTCCTTTCTATGCCTTTGGATTTTGACAGTGGGCAGTGATGGAACGTGATCTGTTTAGGACTCCCCCACCCCCACCCAGCCAGGTGCTCTCGCATTTCTGTGCCCCCTGGCTACAAAGCCACACCCAAGGGGCACCTGGGTGGCTCAGTCGGTTAAGCGTCTGACTTTGGCTCAGGTCCTGATCTCACGGTCTGAGAGTTTGAGCCCCACATTGGGCTCTGTGCTGACAGCTCAGAGCCTGGACCCTGCTTTGGATTCTGTGTCTCCTTCTCTCTCTGCCCCTCCCCCACTTGTGCTCTGTCTCTCGCTCTCAAAAATAAAATAAATGTAAAAAACAAAAACCAAGAACAAAACAAAGCCACACTCAAAATAGATTCCCCCTCCTACCAAAAAAAAAGAAGAAGAAGAAAAAGAAGAAGAATCCGAATCGGATTACCAAATTAACCTTAGCTGTTTTCTGATTCCCTCCCCACCCCCCCTGCCATTTTTATCTTCCCATTCCAGAAGTCATTAGGAGATGAATTCGGTGCTCAGTTCTGCCTAGTATGTGCTGGGTAGGATCCAAGTAACGAGACATCTGGTAATGGTGAATCAGTACCGGCAGCATGCAGAAGGGGTGAATGATGTCTGTAGCAGAGCTTTAGAGTCATGGTGACCACACACACTGGTCCTGGCACGTTCTGGGACCCACCAAAGGAGCCAGGCCTCATGAGTGATGGCAAAGGAATTTCTCCTGGTGAGGACCTAAGGAAACAGAAGGGACCCTCAGCCCAGGTTTACAATGAAATCTACTTTCCTGCCATTACTAGCTTCGCGGTCTTGGAAAAGCCTGTTTCCACAGTCTGTCTGCTTTCCTCCTGCGACAAACACTGACTTAACATCTTGTGTGTGCCAGACCTGCTGGGAGGTTGCAAGCACAAAGCCCTCACCCCGGGGTTGCGGGACGAGGCGTGGACACACCCCCCAGCACAAGCGCTATGTAAACGAAGTGGCATACAGATGCTAATTGTCATGATTATCATGGATTCGGAGGTCAGGGCCGCCCTGTAAGCTCATTTTGTTTAACCTTCCAAGTAGGAAATGAAGTTTTCCAGGAGAGAAGTGTCCTAGGGATGGGGTGTTGAAGAAGGGAGCCAATTCCCTCGTGTCTGGGACGTTGTATGGGTTTCCCTAGGACCAGTCGGGACACTGTCAAAGAAGTAAGGCCAACATCAGAGTTTAAAAGCAAGCCACCAAACAAGCCTGGGAAATCGTTTGCCTAGAACGACACAGGGAGAACACAATAAAAAGTGTTTCTTGTTCTTTTCTGGCATGACTACGAGTCAGAAATATTTTCCTGTGTCCTGGGAATAACTTTGCTGGTGATTGTGACAGGCGAGGAGGAAGTAACAAGAGGTCCACCTTCACGGGGACAGAGACACCCAGCGGGCAGAATGCCGCCCTGCTGAGTTCAGTCCCGATCCCCCACGAGAAACCCCGTAAACATTTGTTTTGAAGGCTTTCAAGGTCGGGGAAATACGCTGTTACTCTGCAGTGCTCAAGTCTGGCCTTTCAATAAGAAACGGTAAGAAAAGCGCAGTGACATGAGGTCGGAGCCGGCAGCGATTTCCAGGGTCCCATTCCCCGACCTGTCATACACGGGAACTCGTCTTCCCGAATCAAGTTTGCAACGTGGGGTGCGTTTTCTCAGGTGCTTCGTTATTCGACATTTTTAGTTCTCTTTTTATACCTTTTTGACCTTTGAACAGATAACATATGCATAAGGGTACACAATTCAAAGGGTACAAAAGGGCACAAAGAAAAGCAAGGCTTCCTTCTGCCCCGGCCCCGGCCACACAGGCCTCCCTCCCCTCAAGAAGCAGCCCTCATTACAGCCAAAGGTGCCGAAACTGAGTCAAATTACAGGGCTCACTTGTGCTTTGAACAGGTGGGTGGCCCCACGTGGCCACCAGCATATCTGACGTCTCCCCTTGGGTGCCTCAAAGAGGAGCTCAAGGTTTTGTTCCAGACAAGGCATCTTCTTCCAGAACCTGCTTCTCCGCCGGAGCTCTGCCCTCAGAGAGCCCACCCACCGGCCTCCACCGGGTGGTGGGCGTTGTCCTTTCTTCCCCCTTTCACATCCAAACCAGCCTTCAACGTCTTGTCAATTTTACCTTCAAAGGCACCTCTCAACCCAGGCTCTTTTCCCCAGGCCCTTCCACCGTGCCCCGCCCCAACGGAAGCCATCGTCACACTCAGGTGACTGACGACAGAGCTTTCCTCATTTCTGCTCTTCCCTCGCTCAGATGCACTGCTGACGTGTCTCGATGCTGGCCTGACTACACCATCACTCAGCAGTCATCCTACGACCCTTGGAACAAAGACAAATTCTTTTCCTTGGCCTCCAAGCCCTGAGCGACCTGGTGCCCCTCCTTCCCCTGGCCGTCACCTCAGAGTCTTCTTTCCGCCCCCGGGGCCTCTGCACCTGCTGTCGCTCAGCCTGAAACGCTTTCCTCTGCTCTCCCACGCCTCTTCCAGGCTCCCAGTCTTTGAGATCAGGTCACCCAGCCACTTCTTTATGCGCCTTCAGAGCCCCAGGCGTCTCTCTTCTGTAGCATTTACAGCACCTGCCATTCTAATCCCTCCTTTAGTGCTGGTCCTCTACCCCCCAGTGGTAAGCTCCGTGAGGGCAGGGACTCTGCACAACAGTACCTCTAGAGTAAGCCATCCGAACTCAACCCGTGCCGGCTGAATAAATGACCAATAACAGAGGAATCCATCATTTTATCTGAGATGCTGTCCTTCCTGGATCAGGGATTAATGTGCCCTATCCTTTAGGAAACGGCTGGTCATAGACGGTGTTCATTTACGGATTTATTTAGCAACATCAAATGCTGGCAATCGAGTCAAAAGCGTCCCTCAGTTCAAAGCCTTAAAGTTGATGAATTGTTGCCCGAGCCCAAGGAAGGAATCTCAGACCTGGAGAGACCCTGGAGGACTCTTAAATACTTGACTGAGGGATAAGGTGGCCCCAAGGTTGAGAGGTAATGAAAACTCTCGATGACTTCGGAGTCAGTGCCCTCCGCTCCATGCCTCCCTTTTCTGTCTGGGGGCTTCACGTGCATTGTCAAGTGGACCCCCAGGAAGATGGACAGCAAACTCTCCAAGATCCCCCAGCTGGTTAGAAGCACCTTCAGGTCCAGAACGCAACTCATCCCCCAGGTTCTCTACTCCCATGTGTCCCATATATCTAAAAGACAACACAGCAGATGTACAGGTAAAAAGAAACAGGAAAAAAGAAACCAGCCTGTCCGTCCCCGGCTGGCAGACCCTAGCTGTTTTGCACAGAGTAGGTGCTCTGTGAGCGAATGAAAGAATGTGATTGCTACCCCGGCCTCCCTTCCGGGGACTCTCATGGCACTCCTGGTCTGTATCTCATCGTTCACAGGATTACATTTCACAGTCCCCAGAGCCCTATTGCCCTGGCTGCACCGTGGGCCAGGGGAGCAGGGACGGCTCCCCAGTTCTGTACCCCAACTGTGCGCTGAGTACTGCTCCGGGCACACAGTCTGTCCTCAGGGAGTTGACATTCCTTGGGGAGACAAGTAAATGAATACATAGAAAACGTAATCTCACACAGAAGAGCTCTGGAAAACATGAAGCCGACCAAGGGACCAGGGCTATTTCGGAGCCGAGCGTGGCCGTTTCAGACCTGTGTTTGGGTGGGAGTAAAGATCAGGTAAGGTGCTTCCAGAACAGGGCGATGGGCTGGGCCCAGACCCTGAGACAGGTAAGCCAACATGTTACAGGAACAGTTTGAAAGGCCCGTGTGGCTGGGGGCGGGGGTGACAGCATGGGAAGAGTGACTGGGGTTGCAGAAAAGAGAGATCTGGAGAGGCTAGTTCATGCAGAGCCACCCAGGCATTTATGCTTCTTAAGCGGAATGTTCTGGCAAACCCAAGATAATGGAGACAATTACCGTTCGAGGGGAAGTGCAAAGCACCCCAGCATTGGAACCAGAAGTGCTGTGTTCAAGCATCAAGCCTGTCACCATTGGCTGTGTCACCTGAGACCTCAGTTTCTCCATGGAGAAAATGGGGATAATAATACCCACATGGATTTGTCTTGAGATCAAATGAGTCAACCAATGTCCAAGAACACCGTAGAGATAGGGCTACAGAATCACGATGCAAGAAGAAACTCCAATCAGGCATTGCTGAGCCCGTCATTGAATAGTGTTGAACACTAACGCACTAATACTGATTGACCAGCAAACGCTCCGTTTGTGGAATCACTGCTAGATCGTTTGCGTAGTAAATTTGTTATTATTTCATGGCTATATATGCAAACATACAGCTCAGGTCCCTTCCTCTTTCTCTCCTTGAACTAACAAGAGCAATTAAGTACAATTCCATGGTGATGATGGTGAAGAAACTGACACCAAAATGATCTGGTATTGACGTTTGTTTCAAATTGCGCAAACGCACTAATCTTACTTTGTAAGAAACGAACAAAAGAAAAACTGCCAAAAGAGGCCTAGGAACACAGATACAGGCTCACTTGTAAAGGCCCCAGGGTCCTAAACCGTTGCCTGGGTTCTGGCCTTTCAGGGGAGCCCCAGGTTCCTTGCACATGCTCTGGCATCTATTAGATCCTGATGCAAAGAGAGGATGGTCTCAGGCAGTGGGTGGGGTTTGAGATAACCATCCCCTCTTCTGGCCCTCCTCAGGCTGGGGTTGGGGGGTCCCGCCTCCTGGCACATCAGTCTGCTGGACACCAGCCCTCCTGACCAGTGGCTGTGCAAGTGTTCCTTGCCCAGGCCCTCTGCCTCATCCCTCTGCTCTGCTCCCAGCGTGACTTTGTTCTCTCCCGTGATCCTGGGCTCCAGGGAACACCAGCTCTGTCTTCTGGGAGCCACTGTGGAGCCGGACCAGGGGAGAGACTCCAACAATTGCCTGTGTGCCCAGAACTGCTTACCCATGTAGACTTCTGCTGGTTCTCTGTCCAGCCAGAGACACTTAACAGGCACCTACTGTACGAGTACTAAATCCTTCAGGATGCCAGAGGAGGGTGGGTACACGCATTCCATTTCCCACCCACCTCCCTCCACCCCGCAACAAACCACACTCACCCTTAACCCCAGCCAGCTATCTCCCAGTGTCCTCCACTGGCTTGAGAAATACAGAAGTACGCAAGCTCAGCTGGAAAATCCAGGCCCCAGAAGACACTCGACAAATGTGTGTTCTCTTCCTCCTTCTCTCCAGGTGATGGATAGGGCCCCCCTACCCAGGGGGCTATTTTCACCTTCCAAGAGAATACACTCCAATACTCCAGAACTTCGCTGTTTCCTCTGCCTCCACACGGCCTTGCAGCCCAACACTCAATCTCTCATGGAATATTCTTGACACTTTAAAGGATCTGGCCAGCCGTGAGCCAGTGTGGCTGCATTCTTTAATTAATATTTATTGAGTGTCCCTATTAGGTGCCTGGCAAGCACAGTGTGTAGCTAAAATATCTATTTCCTTTCCTCTCCAAGAAAGTACATTCCTGGACAACCCAGGGACGTTGGCATGCCAAGTAAAGGAGCAGCACTCCGGCAATAGCAAAAGTGAGTTGGGAGTCAGTGAAGGGACAGAAGCAGTACACAGGGGTCAGGAGATTGGAGCTTGAGTCTTCAGGTCCTGAAACACCAACTATACGACACTCAGGAAGTAGTGTCCCTTCTTGGAATCTGTGTCTACACGCGCGTGATTGATAGTATCACCCTGTCTGCCTCCTAGGGATCTTACAGAAACTAGGTGATATCATGTAAGCCATGCTTCTTGAAAACTTTAACACGCTACACGAATTCCCGATGTTTTCTCGCAAATAAAATCTTTGGTGCCTTTCTTGGTAGACACAAAAATGGAATCAGGCTTAAAAGAATGGAACCTGGGGAGGTCAAAATCTGACAAATGCCGGTTTGGGCATCAGTTTAGATTCCGAGGCTCTGATCCAAACTATGGAAGAGCTCCTTTATTCTTTGACAAATACTAAATGTGTTTATCTTCAGCTATACGTATGTATACGTATATGCATATGTGTATATGTATATGTATACACCCCCCCCCCCCCCCACACACACACACATTTGGAGGGAGTCCTTTTGGAAGTCCCTTTGCAGAAGCCAGGTGCTACATATCTGTGAACGCAGAAAATTCTATGTAGATACGATACGAATAAATTAGGCCACAAGTTACTATCATACAGAGTTAGGTGTGCAAACTTTAGAATTTTTATTTCATGCAATCCTGGCAGACATATAAATTGGTTGATCTTTCTGGACAGCGGTAGATAATTTGAATCCAGAGCCTTAAACATGCTCCTGTCAACAAACAAAAGGCTCTGTACACACAATGGAGGGAGGAAATTTTCTGACACAGGCTACACCATGGAAGAATCTTGAACACATTATTACTCCGTGAAATAAGCCAGTCACAAGAGTACAAATACTCTGTGACTTCATTTATCTGAGGTATTAGAGTAGCCAAGTTCATAAACAGAAAGTAGAACCAAAGTGTCAGGGGCCCGGGAGAGAAGAGTATAAGAGTTCGAGTTTAATGGGTACAGAGTTTCAGTTTTGCAAGCTGAGAAAAGTTCTGGAGGTCGAGCATGGTGATGGTTGCACAACAGTGTGAATGTGCCTAATGCCACTGAACCATAATACACTTAAAAATGGCCAAGATGGTAAATTTTATGTTATGTATATTTTACCGCAATTTAGAAAAATATTCCTAATTTATGACTCAGTAATCCACCTAGGAATGTATCCAAAGGACATAATCAGAAAAGACAGCAAAGATGTTTGTACAAGACTGTTGACTTAAGTCTTTTGTTTCTTTTTTTAAACTGGAAACAACCTAAGAGGAAAATAATGGTAGAATGAGTAAAGAGATTACAGAATATCTGTTAGGAAACACCATGTAGCCATTTAAAAGCCTGCTTTTGAAAAAGATAGAATGACATGGCAAAAGACTCATAAGAAAGAAGATTCAAAACCATCTATCCAGGGTGATCTCAATTTTGGAATATGTTTATGGGTATAATTGGAAGGAAAGAGGGTCGTAAGGAAATAAACCGGTGGTTATCTCTGGGTGGTAGGGTTTATAGATGCGTTTTTATGTTTGTCTTTATTTATTTTATTTATTTTTAACTTTATTTATTTTTGCTAGAGAGAGGGAGAGTGCGAGCCAGGGAGGGCAGAGAGAGAAGGGCACACAGAATCCAAAGCAGGCTCCAGGCTCTGAGCTGTCACCACAGAGCCCAATGAGGGGCTCGAACCTGTGAACCATGAGATCATGACCTGAGCCAAAGTCAGATGCTTAACCGATGGAGCCACCCAGGTGCCCCTTTATATTCGTCCTTATATGTTTCCTAATACTCTATGATGAGTATGCATTAATTACTTTTTATGGGGAAAATGATAAATGAATATGAAAAAAGACTTTAGAGCCTGAAGGAGTGTCTCTGGATCCCTGCTGGATCTGGGAATGGTCAGGAGGTGGTTCGCACAGGCATAACGTATGATTCCAACAAGTTCTCCTGCGGATGCATCAGACCTGCAATGTACATGGTCTGCCTGCAAAGTACCAGGGCACAATGCGGATATTTGAGATAAATGTTTGTGATTAGGTAACTGTGGCCCCACATGCTTTATACTGCGTTGGGGCATCTGCAGGCGTTTTGTTGAAACCTTTGGGATACTTATATCAGCAGTTGCCTGAAGATTATTTGCCAGAAGTAGGAAAGAAACATAAGGTCGGATGTGTATTTCATGCTTAAAGAGGATGTGATTGACAAGTATGATTCATATGAGTTTAGCTAAAATGTCTAAAACACAGTCTTCCTTACATGGTAAACAGAGGTATTGGAAATTGACCAACTGAAACTACAAAATATATTTGAAGAAAAGCTCCCATTTTCGATGGCAACCCAAAAGATAAAATACTCAGGGAAAGCCTTCCAAATATATGCACACTCTATCTGAAGAAAATTTTCAAACACGAAAGTAGACTCGAATAAATGAAAAGACATACCGTGTTCTTGGATAGGCAGACTCAGCGTTACAAAGTTGTGAATCCTTCTCAAATTAATGTATAATTTAACTTGATCCTAATAGAAATGCCAGTAGGATTTAAGCAAGGGATATGCAGGGGAACTGACAAGGTGGATAGACTAAGCCTCACGTTTAAATAAAAGCAAATGCCAGGTAAAAATTGAAAAAGCAGAGTGAGAGACAAGGCCAAGGCCAACCAAGTATTAAAAAACACTATAAAGCTTTAGTAATTAAAGGAGTGTGTTACTGACACCTGCATCGAGAGATCACAGAACAGAATTGAGAGGCCAGAAATTTGTTTATAAATATATGGTTTTTGTCAATTATTTCTCGATAAAATTTTTTTTTTTTTTTAAAGTTTTTTTAACGTTTATTTATTTTTGAGAGAGAGAGACAGAGCATGAAGAGGAGAGGGAGACACAGAATCTGAAGCAGGCTCCAGGCTCCGAGCCGTCAGCACAGAGCCCGATGCGGGACTCGAACTCACAAACTGCAAGATCATGACCTGAGCCAAAGTCGGTCACTTAACCGACTGAGCCACCCAGGTGCCCCTCGATAAAATTTTTGAAAAACATATTATACAGGTTTTTTTTTCAACCAACTCACTTATGGTTTTGATACTTTTCTATGTTATATGTTTATTTTCTATTTTGTTCATTTTCACTGTTCTTTAAGTCATTTTCTTTCTTTCTTCTTTGCACTTAACATGCTCCTTTCCCTCACTAATTGAAATAGACACTGTGATCACTGAGTTTTAGCTTTGTTCTTTTATAATATATGCATAAGACTATGCGTGTCTTGCGGTATGATTTTAGCTACAGTCCACAAGTTTTGACAGATTACGTTTTCATCATAACGTCGTTAAAAATATTTTCTACTTTCCCAAAAAAATTGTTTTCCTCCTTTCCCTTTGACCCATGGGTTATTTTATTTAATTAAAAAAATAATTTTTTATGTTTATTAATTTTTCTTATTAGTAATCTCTACACCCAACATGGAGCTGGAGCTCACAACTCAGACAGACATCAAGAGTTGCACATTCATAGGGGCGCCTGGGTGGCTCAGTCGATTAAGCGTCTGACTTTGGCTCAAGTCATGGTCTCATGGTTCGTGAGTTCGAGCCCCACGTCGGCTCTGTGCCGACAGCTCAGAGCTTGGAGCCTGATTCTGCGTCTCCCTCTCTGCTCCTCCCCCCACTCACACTCTGTCTTTCTCTCTCTCTCTCTCTCTCTTTCAAAAATAAACATTAAAAATATTTGTTTTAATTAAATATATGTTAAGCATTTAGGAAACTACCTGACACATAGTAAGTGCCTCTGTGAGTGTTAGCTGTAGGGTAACAATCATCTATTTCAGTTTTTGGGGGTTTTTTTAGTTTTTTTTTTTTTAAGTTTATTTCTTTATTTATTTTGAGAAAGAGAGAGCAAGCAGGGGAGGCTCCTTGCTGCCAGCGCAGAGACCAACGCGGGGCTTGAACCCACAAACCGTGAGATCATGACCCGAGCCTAAACCAAGAGTCTGTCGCATAACTGACTGAACCATCCAGGCGCCCCTATTTTGTTGTTATTTAAATTGAACTGTATTTGAAGAAGACCACCTCTTATGCTAAGAGGTAGATGACTTCATTTGTAGTTAAAGATGAAACTTTAGATCCTGAAATAAGAGATGCTGGAAATTTTTTTCCTTGGGCATCATGGACTAAGAATTGTGCAGAGCTTCAGAAATAATAAGAGAGGTCATCCAACCTGTTTGGGGACTTTCAGGGACTGTGAATTCCCTGCTTTCAAGGAAGACTGTGCTCTTGGTGGACTCTCTAGTTAAAAGGCTGCCCCCAAAGTGACGTTTGTCTGCTTATAACTTCCATCCATTCATCCACCTCTGCCTTCAGCAGCCACCTAGCAGACAACCTACGTCCGCCTGCCGGCTCTCGAACACTTCTACGACGTCCTCCTTCACCTCCTCTCCTTATGAACCAAACATGCCCTGTCCGGGCAGGCAATTGCCCCAGGACAAGATTTCCAGACCCTTCACCATCATGATCACCCTGCTCTGGGGATCCTCAGTTGGTTAGTACTCCTGCTGGGTATGGTCCCTGGGTCACAGTAGTTTGGGGCTAGAATATCCTAGGCATGAGTGTTGAATGAATGAATGAACAGAGTAGTCCAATTAGCAACATAATATACCAGAAGTATCATCTCCCTTGTATTACCACAGCCTCAGATTATATTAACATTTTCACGAGAAGCTTCCGGATCATTGGCTTGGGGATATAGGCGTGCCTCCCCAGCCTCTCTCTCCCTGGGGAGAGAAGGCTGTAGGACCCACTGACAGATGCCCACCCCTCTGGGAGACTTGCAAAGAAGGCAGCACAGCAACAAAGAAATGCGAAATCAGAAGAGGAGCAGTCTAATCACGCAAAGAAAGAAGCTCGCCAGTGACCAACTCAAAAAGCCTGTCTCTCCTGAGAGCCATTCATTGGAGCTACTCAACAAATGTTTCTGGTTCCATTCACAGGCAAAGATTGAAACCCGCTTCCTTGCCCCCTTGAAGTGGGTGTAGCCACATATCTTGAGAGTAAAATGCAAGTGGAAGAACAGGGTCCCATCACCATGTTCCCATTTTCCCACCATTTTCCCACGGAGGTGACACCCCTCTCAGACGGAACCATGAAGAGCTCCCCTCCCCCAACCAACCCGCGACGGACACGGAATACAGGTGAAAAACCTTTGTTGTTTTCCCACTGGGGAAGAATAAAACTCAAGGGGGCGTCTACTTCCACCTGCCAAACTAGCCTGATCCCAGGCATTTTGCAGAACAGAAAATGAAACCCCATGTACACAAAGCCACGGAACCTAGCCGGAGAAGGTCTGGAGCCTCCCATTCCCAGCTGTGAGCCTGGGAAAGTCACTTACCTACCCAGGCCTCCGTTTGCCTTTCTCTCTCTCTCTCTCTTTAAAATAAAGTTTATTTATTTTGAGGGGAGTGGGAATCACAAGCAGGGGAGGGGCAGAGAGAGAGGGAAAGAGAATCCCAAGCAGGCTCCAGGCTGACAGCACAGAGCCTGACATTGGGTGGGCTCAATCTCATGAACTGTGAGATCAGGACCTGAGCTGAAATCAAGAGTCATTCACTTAACCAACTGAGCCACCCAGGCACCCCAGGGCTCAGTTTTCTTGCCAAGAAGAGGATTTATCTTGATGATCTTTAACTACATTTCTTAAGTCCATCAGATCATGCAAAAAGTCTTTTTTTTAAAAGGTTTTGTTTTTAAGTAAATTCTACACCCTACGTAGGGTTTGAACTCACAACCCTGAGATCAAGAGCCGCTGCTCTACCAACTGAGCCAGTCGGGAACCTCCAAAACACAGTCTTAATGCAGGATGTTCTCACTGAGGGAAACTGACTGAAGGGTCTACAGGATCTCTCCATAGTGTTTTGCACAGCTGCAGGTGAAATCTACAGTGCTCTGAAAAACAATAGTCAAAAAACATCATAACCCGACCTTGGGGCACCTGGCTGGCTCAGTCAGTGGAGCATGTGACCCTTGATCTTGGGGTTATAAATTCAAGCCCTATGATGGGGTAAAATTTACTTAAATAAATAGGGATACCTGGGTGGCTCAGTCCATTAAGCGTTTGACGCTTGGTTTTGGCTCAGGTCGTGATCTCGAAGTTTGTTTGAGCCTCGCATCACGCTCCGTGCTGACAGCGAGAAGCCTGCTTGGGATTCTCTCTCTGCCCCTCCCCTGCTCACTTGCTCTCTCTCTCAAAATAAATAACAAACTTAAAGATAAATAAATAAATAAATAAATAAATAAATATGCTTAAAGAAAATAAAAGACAACCCAACCTAAAAGCTGAATTCAGTTCTCAAAGGTCTCATTTGTGAGTTTGATGGTATAATTCGTTAAGAGAGAAACCCCTCGAGAAGCCTCCATGGGATGTCCTGGGTACAGGGCAATTTGGCCATGTGCCCTGTTTCTCCCCTCTGAGCATGACTCTACTCCACCCATCTCCAGACCTCCGGAGAAATCTCCAGAGACCTATTCAACTCCCAACAATGGCAAACCAAGAATTCCCATTCTCCTGCTTAACTTAGCCACAAAGGTTACATATTTAAAAAATACAAAGATGTGATGCCATGATAGGTGTTCTTTCACAATGCAAAGACTTTCAGACAGTTGCATCTTTGAATGCTGGAATGACAAGTAAATTCTGGTGGTTATGCTTTCCACTTTTCTATATTTTCTAGATTTTACTCAATAAAAGAAATTATGAAAGCAAAAAACATTGAAGGAAAGAATAAAACTCAAGGTCACAGTGGCAGCCTGGTTAGCCAGACTGTTGGAGGACATTATTGACATAAGAACCTTTAGGAAGTATTAGCCTGGTGATCCTGGGTAAGTTGCTTTATCCCCATGGGGCTCAGCATCCCCTTCGCTGGACCACAGGTCAGTCCTCTGATGGTCCTTGGAGGTCAGAGTTTGAGACAGAGCTACAGGAAGACTCTGTCATTCCAGCAGCCTTTATAGTCACCAATATCACCCCCCACCTTCGATTTTCCAGGCATAAAACCTCAGGGATCTAAGCACACAGTAGAATCTGAAGAATCTGACAGACCAGGACTAGCCAGACTAATGACAGAGTGACATTTTTGGTGATCTACAGACACAGTATAGCGGTTGAAGATCCTCTTTAACAGTGAGTAAACTGAGGCACAGATGAATAAAAGTTTGGTGTAAGGTCACCCCGGGTTGGTGCTGGTACTGCCCTTCCCTGTGGTTCCCTCCTCAAAGATGTGTCTGTACCCAGATCTGTCAGTTGATTAAAGAGTTCTTAACTGTTCCATAGAGCTGTCCAGTGGAAAACCCTGGTTATGCAGGGATGGGCTCAACTATTAGGCCACTCTAGATTTTGCCTCCTGGGGGGAAGAGAGAGGCATAGTCGTCTTTCCAAGATCTAAAGTTTAATGTTTGAAATAAATTGATCATGTATATTTTATTGGTGGATAACTTACACACAGAAAAGTGCACGGATCAAAAGCATACATCTTGGTGAATTTTCACAAACCGAATATATCCATATAATCAGGTCCCAGGTCAAAACCCAGAACATCAGTAGTGCCTCAAAGCTCCCTCATTCATTTCCTCCCAGCCACCCCCCAACACTGATAACCACTTTTCTGACTCCTCACACCTGATATTACTTCTGCCTGCTTTTGAACTTTATATAAATGGGATCACCACATTTTTTAATTTAAGATTTTATTTTTAAGTAATCTCTACATCCAATGTGGAGCTTGAACTCACAACCCTGAGATCAAGAGTTGCTCACTCTTCTGATGAGGCCAGCCAGACACCCCACCACGTTAGTTTTAAATGTTCTTTCTTTTTAAAAATTTTTTATTTGAGAGAGAGAGAGAGCGCTCATGAGCAGGGAACAGAGACAGAGGAAGAGAAAGAATCTTAAGCAGGCTCAATGCTCAGCACAGAGCCCAGGGTGGGGCTTGATCCCACGACCCTGGGATCATGATCTCAGCTGAAATTAAGAATCGGACACTCAACCGACTGAGCCACTCAGGCACCGCTAAATGGTCTTTCTTTTTAAGCAATTAAAAATTTAAGTTTACATGTAGAGGAATTTCAAGACGGCAATGTTTTTGGTTTGGGCATCAGGCAGCAAGCTGCTTTAAAACCACCCTGTATAGACCATGAAACAATTTAAAAACCAACTTATTTTACTCTGCCTGATCAACTCACCAACTGAGTCTCAGCAGTCTCTCTTAGGGTCCCTGGGCTCCATTGTTAGTGGGTCCCCTTCTCTTTAGGACACCTAAATCCTGTAATATTAAAAGCCAAGCCAGATCAGTTTGTTTTTTTCAGCCTTTTCTTTAGAACAGTTTTAGATTTACCAAAATGTTGCAGAGAGAGTGAAGACAGTTCCCATATACCCTGTGCTCAATACTAATTTTTCTCTGTTGTTAACATCTGTTACTATGGTGCCGTTTGTCACAACCCAGAAACTGCATCGGTATACTATTAACTCCATACCTCATTCTTTTTTTCTTTTTAACAGAAAATTAAAAAAAAACTGTTTTTTTAATGTTTATTTATTTTTGAGAGAGAGAGAGAGAGACAGAGCATGAGCGGGGGAGGGGCAGAGAGCGAGGGAGACACAGAATCCAAAACAGGCTCCAGGCTCTGAGCTGTCAGCACAGAGCCTGACGCTGGGCTCGAGCTCACAAACCATGTGATCATGACCTGAGCCCAAGTGGAACCCTAACCGACTGAGCCACCCAGGCGCCCCTTAACAGAAATTTGTTTAGTGTTTATTTATTTATTTTGAAAGAGAGAGAGAGAGAGAAACAGAGAGTAAGAGAGAATCCCAGGCAGGCTCTGCACTGTCAGCACATAGTCCAATGTGGGGCTTGAACTCTCAAACTGTGAGATCATGACCTGAGTCAAAACTAAGAGTTGGATGCTTAATTGGTTGAGCCACCCAGGCACCCCTCCATACTTCATTCTGATTCCACCAGTTTTCCCTAACATCCTTTTCTCTTCCAGGATCCCAGCTTTGATTTGCTCCTTGTGTCTCCTTGGGCTCCTCTGGGCTGTGATAGCCTCTCAAGATTTTCCTTGTTTTTAACGATCTTGACAGTTTTGAGAAGTACTGGCCAGGTCTTTTAGAGGATGTCCCTCAGTTGGGTCTGTCTGATGTTTTCCTCATGGTGAGGCTAGGGTTTGGAGAAGAGGTACAGTGCTGTTCTCATCAGGTCACATCAGGGATGCGTGCTAGTAACATGACTTACCACTAATGATGTTGATCACCCAGCTGAGCTAGCGCTTGCCAGGCTTCTCGGCTGCAAAGTTGTTCTCTCCTGCCACCCTTTCTATACTGTACCCTTTGGAAGCAGGTCCTTAAGTGCAGACCACACTCAAGGAGAGGAGGGATTGAGCTCCACTTCCTTGAGGGGAGAATATCTACATAGATTATTTGGCATTTCCTATATGGGAGATTTGACTCTTCTCTCCCATTTATTTATTGACGCATCAGTCATTTCTTCACATCAGTCTGAATTCCTTCATGGGTATTTATTTTATGCTTTCGATCATAATCCAATATGACATTATGTATTAAGTTTTTTGCTCAAATTGATCCAGCCTTGGCTATCAGGAGCTGTTCCAGGTTGGTTCCTTTAATATACCTCCCCATCCGTTTGATCTTTCAGCCCTGCCTTACTTTCTAGCCCTACAAGATGCTCTCCGCTCATCTTGAGTATGTCCTGTCTCAGCCCTAGAATCAGCCATTTGTTCAAAGGGCGGATTGGCGGGGTTTCACCCATCTTTTCCTCTCAGGATGCAAGCCGTCCCCATGGTGGGAAATAGCCTAGCCTTATTATCCAGTGCAAACCAGCCACTTGTAAACAACTTTAAATGTAGTTTGGTGTTTCGTGGGGGCTCCCGCCGATTTTGATTTGTTCCTGTGGTTTGAGTAGCTATGTGTCTCCCTGCATGCCTACTGTCCCTTCTCCCAAATGGTTTTCAGTTTGCTTGAAGCCACTTTCCTCATTCACTGTACTTGGACTGTGATGGAGACCCGCCCCAAGTGAGTCAGGCTGCGGAGCTGGGAGAATAAATTAGAGAGGTCCTCCTCTGGCAAGGCTTCTGACCTGCCAGCCTGGAAAACTGCTGTATAAAGATAGATAAGTAGTCAGCTAGCTACACACACACACACACACACACACCCCAAAAGGGAGAAGGCACCAGAGGGAGGGCAACAGAGGCACTTGCTGTGAGAGCTAGTGTTCAAAGGGGAAAAACAGGGAGGCACTTGGGCAATCCAGAACTACAGGTCTGAGCTGGCCTGGGGTTTTAGCACAGGAGGAGTGAGTTCTTCAGAACATGACCAATTAAAACCTTTTAAAGTAATTGTTCCCCTGCCTTCTTTCAAAGTTGGGCACTAATCACCTTCCCTTCATTCTTCCCACCATTCTACCATTTTAACATTTGAAATTAAACCCTTTGCTTCTCTCCCACCTCTGGCCCGTCACAGAAATGCTCTCCATGTTTGCGGCTGGGGGAGCCATAGGAGGGGACCCTGACACTTGTTTTACTTAACCCCAGAATCCCCGTGGGCTCTGTCCCACTCCACCTGCAGAGCAGAGGGGAGGAGGCCAGGGGCCGGACAAGTCACCAACCAGGTAAAGCTTCATGGCTGCTTCACCCAGGTGTCCACATTACTCAGCCTCTCCCAGCATTGGTGGTAGGGTGGACAGGGCCTCCCCCGGGGTCAGGGCCATAAACCTGTTATGGCTCCCTGAAATGTGACACATCAAGTTGACATCACCTGTCCACCTTTATTCTCTCCCTCTATCAAAAGTCCCTCCTGTCAGGCGCGTAGCACCCCTCCCTACGTGTCCTTTTGCAGGATTGTACAAAGGTCTGAAGGTTCTGAAGTGATATCGAAAATAAAGTGGATGTTTCCCCATGGTGATAGGATAACATATAATTAATGGAACTGCACAGATCAGCGAAGGTTACCTTGACCTTGACTGAGCATAAATATAATTGGAGTCAGGCAGAGAGGACACCGTTCAGATGGGCAAACTGCTTTCATTCACCTCTTTTCTTTTTAATCTCATTTCCACGTTGCCTCTCTTGTAGTATGAGAACATTTTCAGGAAGGAAAACCCAGTCTCTGAATGGTTCAGCCAGCTCCCTGGTCTCTCCTTTCTGGGTGGGGGGGCGTCCCCTTTCCTCACACGGGCCAGGAGGGGCGGCGACGTGCCTCAGTGGCTCAGCCAGTTGGTGGCAGGGCTGTGACGGGAACCTAGGCCTCCAGACGCCTCTCGCGTCTAGGCTCTTCCCATAATGGAAGGCTTCGCTCCATTAAAAGTTATTTTAGGGATTCCACAAGCCCACCACCATCCCCCCCAAGGTGGAAAATTTATGTAAACGAATCAAAATAAAGCAACAGTTTCTTAAGAAGTATGTTTGGAGTCTCACTCCGGACTCAGGCGAGAGGATGAGGACTTAAAGGTTCCAGTGTTCTTGTCTATACAGCGAGACTATTTTTAAAAATTTCAGGACGCATTCAAGTCCACATCAAGTCCAGCAGTGCACACCCCCCATTCCACCCCTCAGGTTAGGCGGGGCGCTGGTTCCGCCTGGCCCCTCTCCGACGCGTCCCCTCCGGGTGACCCCGGCCCCACCACCCACCCCCGCTGCCGCACCCCCACGACACAGGGTGCTAGGCGGGGCCGCGGCCTAGGCCCGGGTCCCCTCCGTAACTGGATCCTTCTCCCTCTCCCCCGCCCAATCCCACTCGGCGGCGAGGGGGCCAGGCATCGGGGGAGGGGCAGAGGGACCCGGCCCTGGGGTCCCGCCGCTGCCGGGGGTGGCCAGGGGCCGGGCTAGGAGGCCAGAGGGAGAGGGGAAGCGGGGGGGGGGGGGGGGGGTAAGGGAGGGAAAGCATTACTCCGCTCGGGGTGCAGAAAAGGCGAAGGGGTGGGGGGTGGGGAGGCTCGCGGAGGACTGAGGGGCGGGGGACCCGGGTGCTCGCTGCTCCTCCGAAAGCCGCCGGGAACGGCCCGGCTCCGCCCGCTTCCGGGCCGCGGGGGTCCGAGGCCGGAGGCGTTGCGTTGGTGCCCGGTCGCCCGCGGTGAAGGGCTGTGCGCGCGCCCGGGCCTCCTCAGGGGGCGCCCGGGGGGGGGGGGGTGGCGGGAGCGCGCGCGGCGGCGCCGGGCGGAGACCGGGCCCGGCCGTGCGCCGTCTGCCCGGCGCCGCGCTACCAGTGCCCGCGCCGCCTCCCGGGGCGCCGCGCGGGTGGCGCAGGTAGAAGCTCGGGCGGGGGCGGGGGCCACCCCAGGGCTCAGGTTCCAGCCGCTGGCCCGGCCCGAAGCTGCGCGCCGCCAGCGGGCGGGCCGAGGAGGCGGAGCTGCGGCGCGGGCCCGGCCCCGGCCGACCCCGCCCCCGGCCCTCCGCCGGCGCAGCGGGAGCCGGTGGGGGCGCCCCCGCCGGGCGCCGAGGCGTGGTGGCCGAGCGGGGCGCGGGGACCCGGGCGGGGCGCGGGCCGCACAGCCGCGGTGGCGGCGGCCGACCTGTAAACCTTAATGACAGCGATCTCGCCCGTCTGCGCCGCTGACTCACGCGGTGACCCAGCCTCCAGTCACCCGGCGGCCTCCCTCCCGCCCTCTGGCCTCAGTTTCCCCGGCCGCCGAACAATGAGGCCACTGTGTCGTTATTCATTCCTCTGAGCCCATTCACTCCGGGAGCACCGCCGCCTCCCCGGGGAAGGGACCGAGGCGTCGAGCTTTTAATTATCCCTGATGGGGGCGGGGGCGGGGAAGGCCGGCTGGGCTGCATCGTGAACGCGGGGACTATTCCCGAGCCGGCTTAGATTCTTTATTTTAAACCGTCTTTCCCAGTTCATCCTATTTAAGTTTTACCCCCTTCCTCTCCACTCTGGTGGGGCTGCTTAAAAAGCAATGAAATGACTCACCACCTGAGCTGGTGGTTTTTGCCTTTCGCAAATATTGCATGGTTAATCAATTTAGTCGCTTACAAACTTGAGCGCCTACTACGGGCCAGGCCCTGTGTGGTTAGCACTGAAGATCCGGCGGCGGAGCAAGAGACCGGTCAGTTCCTGGGCCCAGGCTGTCACAAGAGCCACACTACCTGTTAAGTCCTTGTGGAGAATCTAATGACTGATACAAGCAACAGCGGGTGAATCTAAGCCAGACACAAAAGAATACGTACGGTAGGACTCCCTTGTGAAAACCCTGGAAAAGGCAAATCTATAATCCACAGAAAGCCCATCATTGGTTGCCTGGGAGAAGGGCCAGGGGAGGTGACGGGCATGAGACAAGGAACTCTTTGGGAGGACGGAAATGTCCCATGTCTTGATTGAAGTGGCTATGTGGGTGTATGCAGTTGTCAAAAGTCACCATCCTCTGAGAGGGGTGCATTTTATTGTACATACGTCGTACCCCAATAAATTGAGGACGCTAGTCTCAGAAGTGTGGAAGCTTTGTTAAGGTCATATGGCTAATCAGCGTTTGCATCACCCTTAGCATTTAAGAATGCTTTGAGAGAAATAACCGAAAATATTATACCTGTGTCGCTTTGGGGAGGGAAAGGGATTGAGGAAGGAATAATCAGGGCTCCAAAAAGAAGCCTTCACTTGTGTTATTTACCGAAATCCCGAAATCCTACAAGCCCTGAATATTACTGTTAGAATTATCATCCCCACTTAACAGTGAAGGAAACGAACTCAGATAAAATGACTTGTCAGCCTCACTACACGCTTTTGGAAGAGACTGTCTGCAGTTCTCAGTGGGGGACGCTGAGGTTCGGGGTTTGGAGTCACCAGCAAGGGCTTGGAGGCAGAGGGGACCCTGTTAGAGTCCTCTGCCTAGAGGTGTGAGCTGGGGCCAGTTAGCCTCCCCCAGTGTCTGTGAAGTGCGGCTTGCACCTCCCAGGTCTGGTCGGATGCCTGTTAGCTGCTACCATTGTGACCTTTCCCCTTCAGGGCCTCAGCGTGCTCTGCGGCGCAGAGGAGGGGTTCCTCCTGCACTACTGGGGGGGGGGTAGGCCGCAGCTCCTGTGGGAACCTTCGTGTGGGGGCTCGTTCCTGCGTGAGGACCCTCAGCCATGCCCTGCCGCACCACCGGCTGGACCCCATACCGTCCTTGAATCAGGGTGTCTGCTGTCCCCTCTCGGTATCCAGCCCCCCATGCCTTTTCCCCCGAGGTGGCGCATCAGAGCTGTGAGGACAGGTGCGTCCCCCCCCCCCCGCCACCGCCGCATGTTCTCAGGCAGCACCCGGAGCTCCTGCAGCCTCTCCTTGCTCACAGAGCACCTGCTCCCCTCACCTTCCCGGCCTGCTGACCATCCTTGGCCAGGGGCCTCATGACATTGAGTTCCCAAAGGGGAGCCCCATATCCCTGGGGCAGCTTCAGCAGGGAAAGCCGAGCAAGCCGTCTGTCCCCTCCAGACCCGATTCTGGTTTTAGCACAGCTCTTCTGGGGGGCGTCTTCTCCCCAGCAAGGGTCAGGTAGGGACCCCTGCTCACGTCAGGCATCGAGAGCCACAGATGGTCTCCCGGACGGACCCCACGAGCCCAACTGTGTCTCAAGGTGAGGGTCAGAAACTGGAAGCACAGCTTCCCTGTCCCTGTGGCCCAGTCTTCGCATCACTGGGAGAGGTGAAGACACAAGTCCTGCAGAGTCCTCTCTGAGACTGCAGTTTCCACGATGTTCCCATCCTAGCAGCTGACTGGGCAAGCGGGGGGTGGGGACGGGGAGTGCGACTCATGGGAGGAAGCCCGCTGCCCAGGTGGCTGGGTCTGATTGACCGGGACCGCAGAGCATTCTGGAATGGCAGCCGAGTCTTCCCTCGGTGGTCCCGTGCAGCCCCTGCCCTGACGAATCAGGCCTCTGCAAGGGCTGCCCCTCCTGCGGTCACGGCCAGAGGCCCTCCTGGGTGTCTGGCTGAGCCACGGGCTTCTGTGACCGGGCACCCCCAGCCGCCTGGGGCCGTTTGCCTTCCCAGATTCCTCTTTCCAGTCTGCCCACACCTTTCCCCTCCCCAGCTAAGCAGTCCCCTGAGGGAGGAGGGCCTCGCCTGAGCAGAAGGCCAGCGTGTGGCCTCCCCAACTGGGGACCATCAGCTCGTTCGTGGCATGTGGCGGGCCTCCCATCAGCCCCGTTCCCAGGTGGCAGGGCGAGAACCCTGTCACCTCCTCGGGAAGACACCCCGTTTCCAGTTCTGGGACTCGGGACCCTCATGCCTCTGCTTCCCAGCCCTCGTTGCTCAGAGGCCAAGCGGCCGGGGGACTCGGAAACTGCAGCACAAAACACACAAGTCACGTACACACACCTGCCCCCTGCGTGCACCTGGCACATGCACACATACGCCCCCACGCCCCAGAAAATCTCACGCACGGTGCGCAGGTTGTGTCCTACCCACGGGCCCAGCTGAGGGGGTGTGTGGCAGCTCACGAGTCCCGGCCAGGACCCGTGACCCTCGGGGGGGAAGGGCATCTTCTCCTTCACACAAAGGCCCCGGCTCTGCTCGCCGTGGCTCTGGCCACAACACAGGAGAGTCCCCCACCCCCGGGCTTCTCTGGACTGTTAGACCTCAGGACCCCAAGGCCAGCCCCAGCCCTTCCCACTGGATGTCCCCGTCCCACGTGGGGTCCCCTTACCCCTCTCCTGCTCTGGTAGCTTAGCCCTTCCGTCCCCAAGCCCTTCTGTCACTTACTGCCTGGACCTCACTGTTAACAGTTCACCCACTTGTCCCCCTACATGCCTGCTTGGATCTGCTTGGGCCAGGCCCTGGGCTGAGTGCTTGAGATAGATGCACAGGGGATGAGGTCAAGCTCATGGTCAGTGCGCACCGGCCATCTACACGCCAGTGGTCATACGTAGTGAATGAAGCCATGGAAGGAGCATCTCTTGAAGCTCCTGGAGCCCAGATTGGGGACCTGTAGCCCCACTGGGGGTGCAGTCAGGAAAAACTTCCTGGAAGAGGCAGCACTGCAGGAAGGTGCACACCTCCACCTCCAACTGCGGTAAGTCACTGCGTGTTAGCTCTGTCTTCTGTCATCATACAGGGAGGTCTTGGTGTCGGCCAGAGACCAGTCCCGAGTCTCTGGCCTTGGGAAAGGGAATCTGACTCAGCCTCAGTGTCCTTGGCTCTGAAATGAGAATGTCAGTTTTGTCCTTGTGAAAGAATGATCGAGGTGACGTAGAGAGGTGGGCGCTGGGACCAGACAGGCTGCTTTGGAATCCCAGCCTCATCACTATGAGCTATTCAACCTTGGGAAAGCGAACTCATCCCTGATTCTGTGTCCTCATCCGATGCCAGGCTGGGGCACAGATGTGTTTGCTGTGCTCCCTTGAGACTCACGGCCAGCCTGGGCCCTTGTTTGTGGAGTGGGACCGCGGTGACAAGGAAGTGCCTTCGGTCACTAGGTGGGTGGCCGCAGAGGCTGGCTCTGAACCTGTCTCCTCCAAGCTGGCACTGTGACTGGGAACGCGGCAGTGCCACTCGTGGTAATCTGATTGCTTTCCTAACCTCTCTCTTCCCTGAACACGGGCTCACCTTGGCCTCAGGCCAATTTCCATTATTATGCCATCTCCTCATTCATTTCCGTCTTCTCAGAATAAACATCTAAATACCAAACAGTCTGGCCGTTCCGCAAACAGTTAGACTTACCCTATGATCCAGCAATTCTACTCCTAGGTACATATCCTAGTTACGTACGTAACATGGGAGTCATAACAGGGATGATTTAGTAGGGAAGCTCATGGCAGCACAAAAGTCACAGAGTTAGAAACAAGCCAAATGTCCATCAACGGACAAATGGATAAGCAAAAAGTAGCGTATCCATACAGTGGAATATTATTTGGCCATAAAAAGGAATGAAGTGTTGGTACCTGCTAGAACACGACGGCCCCGGAAAACGTTATATTAAATGAAGAAGCCAGATGCAGAGAGCCACATATTGTCTGATTTCATTTACTTGGAATGTCCAGAATAAGGAAATCCACAGCAATAGAAAGTAGGGTTGGTGTGTGAGTAGGAGTCTTGGTGGTGGTGGGTGGAGAGGAGAGTGTTAGCTAAGGGGTATGGAATTTCTTCTCGAGGTGAGGAAGATGCTCCAAAATTGACGGTGGGGATGTCTGCACATGCCTGCGAGTACTCTCTAAACCATTCAGTTGTATACTTTGAATGAATGAATTGCGTGGCAGTAAATTAGATTCAATAAAGCTATTAGGCAAACAGATATGTTCATACATACAAGGCCTTTCCTTCTGCTCAGGGAATGTTTTGTACTGATGGAGATCCACACGGGGCGTGCGGATAGTCTTGGGTACAGAGGCCCCGCCTTGGGTCCTCTTGTGGCCTCCAAATACCTCCCCAAGCCCATGAGTACCCTTCAGCCAAACTACCCCCTTCCCTTCTTTCTATGGCTCTGTGTACCTCCCAGCTTCTCTCATCCTCCAGTTTGCCTTTCTCCTCATCCCCTGCCTAGGAATCCCCTCCTCATTCACTGTTCAGTGAATGGATTGTGCCCAATCCACACATCACCCCTCCAAGGCCAGGCTCACCGGGAACTTGGTGGTCTCTGTCATCGTTCCTGGGTGTGTTACTCCTGGGGAGTAAGGTTGTTTAGTTGTCTCCTTCCCCAGATGAGCAGAAGAATGTCCTTGAAACTGTCCCATCCCCATTCCTGGAGCAAAGTAGGTGCTAAGTAAATGCTCCATTGAGTTCCTTTGAACAACAGGGACTTGAACTGAACCAACGATCAAAACCTTCCACCTGAAGTGCTCAACCCTGAATTCAGATTTTAATTTTACTAACGCACGACTTCAATTCATTTTTTTTTTTAACTCAAAAAGTACCCAGTGGACCAGTTTGAGTTGAAATCAAATCTATGCCTTTTCTAAGTGCATTCGGGTTGAACGGGAAGACAATTAGAACATGATGTTTTCCAAGCTGAAAATTTCCCAGCGTGAAGGAAGGCCTGCGGGTCCTTTGATTTGGGTGTCTCCCTTCGTCGCCCCCTCTTGCAGGTTGAAACCCCAGCTAGCCCTGAGGGTCCCTAGAACCTCAAGGTTGTCACCTCTCCTGGAAGCTTGGTGACATTGAAGTTAAGGACGATCATCCCTGTTTTACAGATGGGGGCCAGAATGGGAGAGGGGAAGGCCTCTGTGAAGGCCACGAAGGCAGGACTGGAGGCTAGATCTTTCCCTGTAGCCATTCGTCTCCATGGTAGGAAAAACATCTGGCCAACGAATTCCCTTAAGATGTCACTGTAAAAAGGCTCACGGTATTAGTTCTCTCTGGGGGATTCGCAGACAGTTCTTGGGGAGTAGCTGTTTGTTAAAATGAGCTCACTACTTATGGGCCTGGTTTTTTCAAACACGTCTTCCGAATGATAAACTCTTGGTAGAAAAGAACCCACTCTTGGCTTCGGATTCTTTGTGGCAAGCCTCAGATGCAGGACCCAGGATGCAGGAGATTCTGATTCAGCAGATCTAATAATGGGTAGGGAGGGGAGTTCTGCATACTCAACGAGTGTCCTCCGTGGTTCCGCTGCTCCCATGGTTTGAGAACAGCCACCAGGCAGGACCCAGCCCTTGGTTGCACATGCGTCAAGATTTGCTCATGAAAGCAGGGAAAAGCAGAGAAAAAGAGAGGGACTGATAACTCACCAGACTATTTTACATGACGATCCTTTTCTGAGGGGTACACAGTAGGTGCTTAATAATTGTCACATACACAGTGAATGAATGCCTGTCCAGGCCAATGGGGCAGTAAGCAGCTCCTCCGTGCGACCTGAGAGGACCCTGTGGAACCCCTCAAGGGTCACTGTGCTGTCCAGAAATGGCAGCCACTAGCCACTTGTGGCTATTTAAACTAGAGGCTACCTTCCTCAGGTGTGTGAGCTACCTTTGGAGCACTCAGGAGCTCCAGAGTCTGAGTGCTGATGGGTCACAATCCGGGGTGGCTCACTGATGCAGGTGCCAGGGCCCGGTTCTCTTCTTGCCTCTAGCTGTGCTTCGGGGGAACCGAAGAGCTTGCTGGAACCAGAACTTCCTGCAGTGAAACCTCTACTCCCTGCTCAGCTGGAGAAGAAACTCCAGATGCTCTCTGATACATGAGTATTTATTCCATTAAGAGATAGAGCCCTGTTCATTGTTCAGTTTTGAGTAGGAATCTTTCTTAAATCTGTCACACACTCCCCGGAGAAGAATTGAATGCTTTCTTGGTGACTTGTGGTCCCCGATGTGACGCTTGTGTTTTCCTTGGGCCGTGACCTCAGAGCGCTCTGAAGGTGAGCCCCTCATCACGTTCCAAACTGACCAGTCAGCCGAGTTTGGATCCACTCTCCCCCCCCCCCCCTTTTAACAGTACTTTCCCCTCCTTTCTCCATTCCTTCAACCTTGGATTGAGGTATCAGCTCATGCAGACAGCTAATTGTATATAAAGTATGAGTTCGAGGGTTTTTTTTTTTTTTTTTAGTGTTTATTTATTTTTGAGAGAGAGAGAGAGAGACAGAGCATGAGCAGGAGAGGGGCAGAGAGGGACAGAGACACAGAATCGGAAGCAGGCTCCAGGCTCTGAGCTGTCAGCACAGAGTCCGACGCGGGGCTCGAACCCACGGACTGTGAGATCATGACCTGAGCCAACATCAAGAATCAGAAGCTTAACCGACTGAGCCACCCAGGCGCCCCAGTTCAAAGGTTTCGACTAACCGTCTCACCAACAAATAAAGAGCTTGTCTTTCAAAGCATGGGTTTTTGCCATCTTTTCTGGCTGCTAAGAAGTCTTTTCTGTTTCAATCCTGCTCCTGTGGGAATATTTTAGAGCTTGGATTTTTGACTAGTTGACATGCCGCGACTCGTAAGTACAATTATTGTACCAAAAGATTAAGTCGCTCCTGCCCCCGAAGCTTGTTTTAAGCTACCCGTGACTACTCGGTGTTTGACGGTGGGGACAAGACCCAAGACAGTCTTGAACACTCTAGTCATCCTTTTCTTCTTTTTCCTTCCAAAACACTGGACTTGGAGCTTGTTTATGCAAAGGAGCCACCACATCCTGACATTGAGGCCACGGGGAGAGCTTCGGGGAGCAGTTGGCTCTGCCAGAAGAGGGAACCGAGGGAACAGCTAACCCACACCCCCTGGGGTCAGGTCAGGGTACTCCCATCCATCAGTTCCTGAGTTTCATCAGTGGCGCATTCTCGGAATCAGCCCTCTCAAGAGTATTTGCATTTTCAAATAAGAACTTGGGGGGGGGGGGCGGAGAACAGTGTTTAACTTACTAGAGTCACTCTCCGCGGGCGGAATGTCACGTCCGGGGAATGTATTTATAGGCCGAGTCTGTGGCCCCCGGCAGCCCCACCAGGCCCTCAGAAGTGGCAGTGGCCGAAAGCAGAGGACACGGCTCTCCGGGCTCAGGCTGCCCCAGAGCCCAGGCCCAGAGCCCTCCAGCCTTCTGTTTTGTCATTGCCTTGGAAGACCAGAGCAGCCCCGTTGTTTTCTTCCTAGACATGGCGTGGAGGGACTGAGGGGGAAGAGCGTAGGTTCACTCCCCACCACCAGACCCACCCTCTGGAGCCTACCAGGCACCCCTCGGAGGGAGGATCTCGACAACGAGTAGGAAAGAGGTCACATTCTTGCAGCCTATCGCTGGGATTAGTTAGGACTTTTCATACCCCAAGATGGCTGTCCAAATGTTTTGACCTGGGGCGCCTGGGTGGCTCAGTCAGTTAAGTGTCCGACTTCAGCCAGGTCATGATCTTGCGGTCCGTGAGTTCGAGCCCCGCGTCGGGCTCTGGGCTGACGGCTCAGAGCCTGGAGCCTGTTTCAGATTCTGTGTCTCCCTCTCTCTGACCCTCCCCCGTTCATGCTTTGTCTCTTTCTGTCTCAAAAATAAATAAACGTTAAAAAAAAAAAAAAACAAAAAAACAAATGTTTTGACCTGTAACCTCGTAAAAAGTTGGGGAGTTTTGGTCTCCAGGCCCCTGGGGCGTTTAGCGGTGCTCTCCTGCCATCATTCTGTTTCTATTGGACCACCCGCCCACCTACTGTGGCTGGGGCACAGGGGTGCAAGGGACCTGGCTCCGGGGGTCCCAAACAGACCAGGTCTGGCCACTGGCCAACTGACCAAATCCAAAGGCAGAGGGATGAGTGGAGGTGAAACAAGAAAGGAATGTATTTCCGTGAGGCCCCCGCCCGGAAGATAGCAGACTAACATCTCAAAGACTGTCCCCCGAGTCCTGAAAGCACCTTCCTTTTCCTTTCCTGCCTGTTCCTGGAAAAGCCCCCTGCCGCACAGCATCAAATTCTGTACTTTCCCTGTTGATAAAAGTCTGTTCCATTTTGACCGGTGAGGCCCAGTTCGGCTCTTCACCGTCTGCGGCCCTGAATGTTTTTCT
Source organism: Panthera onca (assembly GCF_046562875.1). Lineage (NCBI taxonomy): Eukaryota > Metazoa > Chordata > Mammalia > Carnivora > Felidae > Panthera > Panthera onca. The sequence goes on from NC_138350.1 coordinate 67,966,070, forward strand.
ATCTTGAGTTTCCCAGTCGCCACGGAGCTGGGCCCGGTCAGCCGCGAAGCAGAGCCCCCAGGGCAGGAGGCACCCAGAGAGCCCACAACAGGGGCGTTCTGAGAGAACCAGGCTTTCCTTCCGCAGACACGAGAATTTGTTTAAGGAGACGGGAGGTGAAAGTGTGACGGCTCAGGGAGGGCCCTAACCCCAAATGCGATTTTACACAAACAAGACAGTCCAACGGCTTCTGGCTCGGACTGAAAATAAACTGGCTTTTCTGCTGTTCTTTTTTTCCTTCCTTCGACCAAATTATGCTCTCTTCTGTTTTCCCCCCTCCACACCGGAAACTCTACTTATGATTTTTAAATGGTCCTAACTGGGGAGAGGAAGTTGAGTGGCTGCGGAGAAAATTCCACACTCGGTCCATATCCCACTGGGCCGAGAGTCAATACAACAGCCCTCCGGGCTCCAGGCGGCAGGACACCGGACAAGCCACGAAGTATTTATTTTCTGTGGCTTTGCTCAGGCCTCTGCAGACAGAGTTTTTATTGAATCTGGCCCCAAAACTGCTGGGATTAGGCCTTGCTTGGCTACTCAGAGAGAAGTAAGTGTTCTCCAGAAAAAAAAAAAAAAAGTTGCCCTCTCCTGCCCTCTCCTGCCCTTCCCTTCTTCCCCCCTTTTCCACTCTCCCCACGTGGTTTCTTTGTTTAAAAGTTTTCCAAAATGTGCTTGTACTGAGGAAGAGAGTCATGTTTTTCTGAGAAGCCCAGCGTGGCTCCTCTGGACCTGTGGTTGTCATTGGTTAAAGCGGTTCCTGCCCTCTCTGAGCCGAGCTCCAGGAGAAGGGTCTCCAGGAAGGCCTGGCCTCACTGAGGCCTATGCCATTGAGGCCCACCAGGGGGGCAGCGGGGTCACGCCTAGGCCTTTCCCGATAGCTCAGGGCTTGGAGCCGACTCCAGGCCCCAGCAAGCCTCAGTTACAGCAAACGTAGCCTCGCGGAGGTGACAGCTAAGGGGACACGCTGAAGGCCCCGTGGGCAGCAGACTCTCCTGTGGTCACAGGCCTGGCAGGGCCAAGATCAGAATCAGGCAGAACTGAGCTCCCCAGCCAGGGGTCTGGGAGTTCCTGTTGGGCCCTGGGAAGTAGGCTGCTGAGTGCTTTTTGAGGCTCACGAGCTGGCACCGAAAACATGCTCTGCGGCTGTGCCCTGAAGGCTCTGGTCCGGTGTCCCGAGGAGGCCTCTGGTGGCCAGCCGGGGCCACCCGGGGGCTATGAGAGGGTGAGTTCCATCTAGGAACTGCTGTCACCCTGCTGGAAGGATGCCGGGTCCCGAAGGAGCCACTGAGGTGCCAGGGCAAGAGGCACCCTAGCTCCTGGCTGTGCCCCTGGCCATTTGCTCGGCTTTCACAAACTTGGCTGCAGTGTGATTTTTCTGAAGGCCACATCCAGCAACCAGGGGGGCTCATTTCTATGACTCACTCATTCATTTATGTACTCGAGGAACAACTGCAAATACATAAAACAGCTCTAAGAAGATGGTGTTTGGGGGCCTCAGAGGGGAGTGGCCTGGCCGCTGCTCCCCTGGGGGACGGGAGACACCGGGGTTGGGGTGGGGGGGGGAAGAATTAGACCGCCACCCAAAGGCATGCCTCTGCCTCTGTGAGAAGACAGCCTGTGGGGCGCAGAGACCCTCACAGGGGGCTGGGATGGGGTCTGGCCGGCCGGCTGGCCTGGACTTAGCTTTGGGTTGGCAGGGAGAGGGGCAGACCTCTGGAGGAGGAAGCGGGGTGGGATGAACTCTGCATCTGCCGAACTAAGAGACACTCCTGGCACATTGGGGGGACCAACGAATGGAGCCCTCTTGGGCACAGGCTGTGGCATTAAGCCACGGGAACTGTTACGTGGACCAAGCCCAGCCATGCTGGGTCTGGCAGTTTGTTCATCTGGTTCCTCGTTCCAAACTTGAGGGCTCTCCGTGTCGCGGGAGGTGGAGGGGGCTTATCACTGGAGTCTGTTGTGTGGCTATTAATATCGAGCACTCTCCTGCTCCAGGGTGGGGGGAGATCGCGGCCAGCCAGCCGGGTCCCTGGAGCCCCTTCCTCCCTCCCTGCCAAATTCCTCAGAGCCCAGCGGATAAGATAAGCGGTTTGTACTTCCCAAAGGCAGAGCCAGTCCTTGGGGGCTTGGAGCTGGAAAACCCCAGGAAGGGGCCAGGCCAGGGCACGGGAGGAGCCCCCCTTTGGAAGTGACTTGAGTTGGGAATCCTAGGGGGCCATTCTGCAGAGCCTTCTGCTGCTCTCCCCACTTCCAGGCCTCTACTACTCTCTAGAGTCACAACCCTAAAGACAATTCCACAAGAGGGTAAGTGCTGGGTGCTCGCATAGCAATGGGCAGGAAGGAGAAAGGGGCAGGGAAGCCAGGGCCGGACACAGCCCCAGAGGCCCGGCTTGCTCTGGGTCCTTGTTCCTTTCCTGGCTCCCTCCAGCACCGTCTCAACAGCTGCCCTTGCTCAGGATTGGCCTCCTCCCTGCCCATCCATCCCGGTGGCTGGTGCCCCTAGTTCCCCCTTCTACACCTTCTGCCCGCCAGCTGCTCACCCAGACCCTACCTGCCTTTCTCCAAGGCTAGTCAGAGCAAAAACACTGCTAAATTTGCAAAGGTTCTCCCCCACCCCACCTCCAACCCCTGTGAGCTCATTCAAGCACCCCTGGGTGCCACATTTGGGCCTGCCTCAAGGCATTTGGTTGTTTTTGTGTGTGGAAGAGGGGTCTCCACCATTCAGCTGCTGGCTCCTGGGACCATTCAGCTTCTGGCTTCTGGGATACACACACACACACACACACACACACACACACACACCTCCCTGCTGTCAGGGACTTGACACACAAGTCCCTCCCTTAGGTGAGCTTCTAAGAGGGGGGCAGGCACAGAACTGATGCTGGGTATTTATCTGACAGTGAAATGATCCATGGGGTGCATTTAAAATTCCCTGTTGGCAGCCATCAGGAGCCCTGGACTCTAGAACTGATTCTACTGCCTTGTGCTGTGGGATCTTGGGAAAGTCACCTAACCTCTCGGTAATGTTCTCATTTCCTCCTCTGGGAGAAGATTAGATTAGCCGATCTCTGCAGAACCTGCTAGGAATGAGGCCAGGAAGAGGTCACAAGTCACAGTGGGGTCAAGTTGTTCCCAAGTTCCTCTTGGGAGGGGTGCTAGGGCCACCCTGCCCTAAGGCTAGACAGGATCCTGGTCCTGCCTGCAGTTTCCTGATTCCCAGCAGATGAATGTCTTCCCTGACTTCCTAAATCTCTCCTCCAGGAGGGAGGGCCAGCGCGTCAACTTAGACCATCCTCACTTTCCCCTGAGTCCTCACCTGCCCAGCCTGTTGGCCTCCTACTTGGTGCAGAGCCCGGCTCTGAACTCAGTGACCCCAGTGGGCTGGCCCGTAACTATGCTCTGATTTCATCCAAGGACAAGTGTAGGCTAAGGAGCCTTCAGATGTCCTCTACCTTCCTGATGCTGGAGAGAGGTTTGATTGGTGGGCCAGCCAGCCCTCACAGAAGCCCAAACAGGGTGGTTTTCTAGAAGCTCAAGGGTTGCCTAGAGGCCTCCCCACTGGCAAGGGGAGGGAGAGGCCTGAGTGGATTTTGCCTGTCATGTGTCTGTCCGCTGCTGTTCGCCCGCCTGGCACTGGCCGGCCAGCGCCCTGCACCCTCCACTATGCAGACAACCACCTCCCTGGCAGAAGGCAGTGTGGGTGGTGGTGAGTTACAGCTACAGGCCTGGCCGGCCTGGGGTGTCCGCGTCCCCACTGCCCAGCCTCTCTGTGGTCTCCAGTCACACCTTGTTGTCATGCATTTCCCACTTCTCGGGTGTGCCATCAGGGAATTCTCGGTGATGAGGATGCCATGGACCGTCTTCTCCTCTGGCTCCGGCCTTGGCTTCGAGAACGCCCCCTGCACCGATTGTCCTCTGGAGGGAGGCCTCAGTCTCCCCTGCCTCTTGCCCCCCGTACAGGGTCCCCTGGGGCCTGTCGTCAGCCCTGTCCTCACTTCAGCTCTCCCAGGAGTGACTCATTCTAAACCAAGTGCTCAAATGCTACGTGTGCTCCGATTCATCTCCAACCCGGACCTCTCTTCAAAGTTGCAGACCCCCGCATCCAGCCGCTTCCCGGATCTCCCCTTGGTGTCCTACAGACACGTCCAACCTGTCTCAAAACCTGGTTCCATCTAGCGAACTGTCTTCACCTCGTCCTGGGACTCTCTTAACTGAATTTCCCGCTTCCCTTCTGGTTCGCCCTTCAAACCTTCCCCCACATGGCAACCACTGGGAAGTTTGAAACATGGGGGCCGAGACAGGCCACTTCTCTCCCTGACACCTCCCCAGGGCTCGTCACTGCTTGTAGGACAAGGTCCTCTCTAAGGAGCTTGGACCTTCCTTCATCCCAGGCCCTGTCTGCCCTCCTTTCCTCCTCCCAACCCTCTGCTCCCATGCATCCACCCACATTCCAGCTAGTCTGCCTCCTTGGAGTTCTCCAAAGTACTGTCGTTGACACCCCTGAGACATCACACCTGTTCCGGAATGCCCTTTCTCCCTGTGTCCGGCACACTCCTCTTCATTCCTCAAAACCCCACTCAAGTGCCACTTCCCCTCAGCAGCCGTCCAGGACCTCCCGGTCCGTGGGCAGGAATGCCTCAGGCTGTGATGTGGCGTTTTACGTTGTGAAGCACATCTAATACTCTGGCTTTCAAGGTGGCACTCTTCCTGTTGCCATGATCCATGGAGAATTTGGAGCCCCGCGAGGGAACCACAGAGCGTTCAGAGAGGACAGAGATCGTCACACGGCTTCGTACGGGGTGGGCTGGGGGGGCTTATTAGTTTTTCGCAGGATGCAGCTGGCAGAGCCCGCGGCCTACGTGTGTCAGGTGACAGCTTTGTAAGGAGACTTCTCAAGTAAGAAGCTGAGGCCCACCCCGAGGGAGCTCTCTGGGGATGATGTCCGTGTTCTGTATCCTGCTGGCGTTTGCCTTACCCGGTGTATTCATTTGTTGAAATCCAACAAATACACACTTAAGACTTCTGCATCTCATTGTATGTATACTTTATATCAAAAGAAAAAACACTGTAAATAAATATGGAATTCTGGGGCATGGCATGCTCACTGAAGCGTTTAGGGGGGCGATGAACCGAAGTCTGCGATTTATTTTGAAATGTGTCCTGAAAGTGTGCCGGATGAAGAGAGAGAGGTTGATGGACAGATGAGCAAGCAAGCGTTCACAGTAGAGCCCAGGTAGTGGATGAGCACGTATTCTCCGTAAAATTCTTTTAACGTTGCTGTAGGTTGGAAGTTCTAAAACAGGTTTTACTTATTTATTATTATTTAAAAAAATTTTTTTAAATGCTTATTTATTTTGAGGGAGAGAAGGACCGTGTGCGAGCAGGGGAGGGGCAGAGAGAGAGGGAGATACAGAATCCGAAGCAGCCTCCAAGCTGTCAGCACAGAGTCCGATGCGGGGCTCGAACTCACGAACTGCGAGATCATGACCTGAGTCGGACGCTCCACCGACGGAACCACCCAGACGCCTTCTAAAACAAGTTTTAAAATAAGATGTTGGGCACTGGGGCGCCTGGGTAGCTCGGTCGATTAAGTGGCCGGCTTCAGCTCAAGTCACGATCTTGTGGTCCGTGAGTTCCAGCCCTGTGTCGGGCTCTGTGCTGACAGCTCAGAGCCTGGAACCTGCTTCTGATTTTGTGTCTCCCTCTGCCCCTCCCCCGCTTGTTCTCTCTCTCTCTCTCTCTCTCTCTCTCTGTCTCTCTCAAAAATGAATAGACATTTAAAAAATCTTAAAAAAAAAAAAAAAATGCTGGACAGAAAAAGCAGAGGTCCAGGGCCGCAGATGGTGTGGGGTTGGAGGAGCACTTCTTCCCGCTCTTGAAAGATGCAGCCCAGGCTTCCGGCGGGAATCGCTGCAGCTCCTGTCTGAGGGCCCAGAGACTATCGGATGTATAGTTTTTATTTACACGGACTACATAAACCGGATACGCTTTATCACCGAGTAGGTGCCCTGCCACTTCCAACAAATCCCTCCCTCGTCCTTACAAACTCCCAGGGAGGAGAGCTGGGAGGACTCTCCTGCCATTGCAATCAAGACCAGGTAAGCATTGCCTCCATGCTCCCCCAGTCCCGGCGGAAGGCTCTGTTGTAGTGACTCCTTTCTGCTCAGGGTTGACCGGTAACCCAGCAGGATTCTCAGTGTCCTCCAGGGCCCCCTGCAGGTGCACCCCCTGGGGCAGGGGCCACCGCTCATTTTCCTTCACATCCCCCAGCACTTGGTCCGGTGCCTGGCATGTGGTGGGAGCTCAGAACTGTTTGCCGGGTGAGGGAATGTTCTGGGCTATTTCTTGTCACCGTCAGTTTGGCCGGCCTGGGTGCTCTGACGGTGCTTGGAGCTGAAGGTGACACCAGCCCCCAACAGTTGCCAGTAGAGACAGCTTAAAATCACTTCGCTAGTGAGTATGGGGTGTGGTTGGACCTCAGGATCCCTGAGTCCTGTGTCAGGAGGGAGCGACCCAGTCTGGGGCTCTGAGGGCTCCAGAGTTTCCCTGCCTCTCTGGTATTATTCCCGCTTCCAACGGGCTCATCTGCCCTGGCCGCTCAGCTCTAGTCTTGCCCCCCTACCTCCACCTGACCTTTTTCAGCCTCTGGGCCTTTGCTCACCAGGTGACCCCAGCCTGGAATACCTTCTCCCCCTCCCCCGCCTATCTGAACCGGCACCAGCCTCCACTGCCCTCTGGCTCCCAGGCCAGGGCAGCGACTTTCCTTTGACTGGTGCATCACCACTGGCCTCTTCTGCCCGCCTAGCACCAAACGGTATTAATTAATTACCAAGCACTTCCGGTGACTTCTTTCTGTGTGTCCCACTGATCTCCCAAGCTCTACCTGTTATCCACACCCCTATCCCTCCCCAGGGCTTCGAATAGTGACCAAGAGGGACAGGCACCCCGGGGAGCTGGTTGACAGAGAGAGCCAACCTTTGGGGCCAGGGTTTTGGTCCCAGGTCCAGAACAGGAGCCATTTTTATGAATGAAGCGTCTGAACTTGAAACCCGTCAACGCGAAGACAGAAGCAAGGTCGAAGCGTGGCTTACTGGCCCTCCAGCTGGAGAGGTACGGACAGTTGAAGCCCCGTCTCCCGGTTCCCACTTCTCCAGAGCCTCATCTTCACCTCCCCCCTTGACCTAGAAGGGGTCTCACACTTGCCGGTTCCCCCATCTCCTCCTGTGCTGCCTTCTGTAAAGTGATCTTTCTATATTTACCTAAACTTCTATTTAAAGAGGAATTCTTCATAATTACTCAGCCGTGGAGAGCTGACACTGTTTGGTTCTGTTTATTTAGTTTCTCCTAGTGATTGGCAAAATGTCCTCGGTGGCTTTAAAGAGCAGATATAGACGAATGACCTGTCGGTCATAAAATAAAGTATGATGTTCTTTTCTGTCCTCGTGGGATATGGCACGTGAAGGGGACGCGCCCCGCCGTCCCATCCCGTAAAAATGCCGAATCCAGTCATTTCCGGGGTTGGATTCATAAAACAGCTTTATGATTTTTGAAAGGCACGTATTAGCTGGATGTGAATACGTATCCCGCAAGGTGCGTGTTCGGTATGCATGCTATAAAACATTTCTCGTGCACACACACGGTCATTCACACCCACGCACAGCCTCACAAAGAGCAGAGGGCAGACGTGCCCACGAAGGGATGAAGGGGGGATTAATACAGCTATTTCTTTCTCCCCCCCCCAAAAAAATTAATTGATATTTGGCTTTTAGTCTAGTAGGGAGACTGAAATAGTAAGTTATTTATGTAGAAATATTCCCAAGGCACTTCCCTCTCTTCTCCCGACCCGCTTCTCTCCCCTTCCACCCCCACCCTCCACACAGTGACCTTACAGAACGTCCTGCTCCGACAAACCCTCAGAGATGGCGGCGGTCGGGGGGGGGGGGGGCTTTGGGGGGGAGGGTATTGTCCTGGGTGCTCTCCAGTTATTCCTGATGAGCCTGGAAGCATCCGGGCAGCAGATACGATGGTGACACCTCCCCAAACGTGACCTGTCTCACCTCACCTGCCGCAGCTGCCCCGCTCTGCTTTTCACGAGTCCTGCTCACCGCTCAGTGCCACCACACCACAGACACCCCCCCTGCCCGACACCGCCGCGTCAGCCCTGCCTTCGTGGGGAACTTCCTGCCACCACCCCCCTTACCCATCCCTTCTTGACGTTTCCACCAGCCAGTCCTTGAGTTGACCCCTCTGTACTGGGGCAGCCCTGGGAGGCCCCACTGCCTTTTCAGCGCCTGCTTTTCAGACAGCTTTGTGTGGCTGCTATGTGCTGTCTTTGAGTCAGTGTCCCCACATCACCCGGTACACAGGGTGGGGACCAGCATGGCGTAGGTGGGGCCGCACGTACGTGTTGCCCTAACACGGCACAGCGCGGGAGCCCCGGCGATGTCTGCTGTTGACCGAGGGCCCTTTCTGGAAACCCCCTTTCTGTGGGCATGCACGGAGACCGGCCAGAAAGATAGAGCACAAGGCAGGCAGAGACACAGGCCCAGAGCTGGACTGTGGGCCGGACGAGGAGTAAATGACACGTTCACCATCGGCTCTTCTGTTTCCAAAACTTGTTCACGAGGCACCCCCGAGTCCTGAGCTAGTTTCCAGTTTGTGATGATCCACTTGTCCCTTCCTGTTCTTTCACAGGCCTTGCTTCCCCTAAAACCGAGGACCGTTTCGGTAAAAGAGGTCGGGTGAATCGTGCCGGCTCGAGAAGGGAGGGCCTCCTCACGTCTCCTCTATCCTGGGAGCTCCCCTCAAGTGTCCGTGAACAAAGCAGAGGGATCGCTGCTTTCACGGGCTTGCAGTCTAGCAAATGTGGGGTGCCTCAGCATCACCTTGGGAGGCGGCTGAGATACAGAAGGTTGGGCCCCAGCTCCAGAGTTTCAGATTTAGTAGGTGTCTCGGGTGGGACCTGAGAATTTGCTTGTCTAGAAAGTTCCCATGTGATGCTGATGCTGTTGGTCTAGGGACCACACTCTGAAAACCACGGGGTGTAGCACATCTCCCAAGGAAAAGGACTCAGAGCGGTGGTTTTTTTTTTTTTTTTTTAATTTTTTTTTTTCAACGTTTTTTATTTATTTTTGGGACAGAGAGAGACAGAGCATGAACAGGGGAGGGGCAGAGAGAGAGGGAGACACAGAATCGGAAACAGGCTCCAGGCTCCGAGCCATCAGCCCAGAGCCTGACGCGGGGCTCGAACTCACGGACCGCGAGATCGTGACCTGGCTGAAGTCGGACGCTTAACCGACTGCGCCACCCAGGCGCCCCAAGAGCGGTGGTTTTTAAGGAGAGAAGAGTGGCGGTCTCGAGAAACAAAGCGGGTGCCTGAGAAGCCAGCAGCACGTGGCCTACAGACTCCCAGCATGCCAGAGCCTTGAGATCTCATCGGAAAAGCCATTGGACTTACCACCTGGAGGATGTGTGAACCGGCATGAGGGAGGGGGTAGGCGGTGAGCAAGGGTGGGCAGGCCGGGGCCAAGGGTTCTGGAAACCACTGAGGTTGGGCGAGGGTTGAAGAGAAGGCTCTGAGCCTTCCTCTGCCTCCCCAGTTCGTCTTGGCTGCAGCCCTCCTCCCAGGCACCACCCTGCCCCCCAGGCCCCCAGACACGGCCGTGGCCCAGCCCAGGCCAGCGAGACCTGGGAGCCCTCGCTGCCCACGACACCTACGGTTTTAGAATCTGGAGAGCAGATGCTTCTCCTTGCTAAGCAACTCATGAAACAAACAGTTTGCTTCAGGGCTTTCTTTTTTGAAGCTGACTTTGTTGTTGGGGTGGGGAGATGTGTGTACGGGTAAGCTTCTCCAAGTGATGACATCACAAGAATAATAAAATCGCCACTTTGCACCCGGTGTCTTTCACCTCTGAGGCACGTTCTGCAAATAATCACAGATCCGTTCGCCTTATTACCAGTTCCAGGGCCCTGGGGTGCAAGCAGGGAAAGGTTGCCCCCTGACGTACAGCGGGGGCTTTGTGGCAGCTCTCTGAGGGGCTTGGGGCGAGCTGCCTTACCTCTCAGTTTGCCCATCTTAAAAGTGGGCTGAGCCAGGTGGTTTGTAAGGTCCTTGCCTGTTCCCATTACATACCCAGAATTGATTTTTAACCGGGAAGCCATTTTATCGATGGAACTTTCGCTGCAGTGATGTTTATTGTAAATGAATTTGACCTGGGTACGCGGAAGTAAACTTTGTTGTTGTCGTTCTTACGGTATGGTCACAGGTTGCTCCAGATTCTGGGGGGCCCTGAAGCTTATGCAGTTTGTGAGGGCGTCTCCTTAAGAAAAGTAATGCAGAACCACCAGTCAAAATTAGGTGCGGGGCCCTGGCAGGGGCTCAGCCTAGGAGGTGCCCTGAGGCCCAAGCTTCTTAGCTCCACGGACTATATTCTCTGTGTGCCGTTAAAGGCTCACTGTTAATTCTGGCCAACCGTCGGGGTCTGGAATATTGGAGACCCTTGGCACTTTGCAAACCTGAGCGTCTCCCGCGCCCATCCTGTCCTGGCCCATGTTTTGGCCTTGACATTGCGGTTGCCAGGCAACTGTCTATCCTATAGGAATTCACACTCGTTCTTCCAGGCAGACGCACATTTAATTTCAGACCCAGAGCGCTCAGTGACACGGGATGTCGCCAGCCTGCGCCCTCACAGAAATAACCTGGAGCACCGAGTCAAAAGTAGCTGGGGGAACTGATACCCACATTTGATCTTATTGCCCTAAAATAGCTTGGTCCTGTTTGCGGGGCCTCTGTGTGAGAGGGGACGTGGGAGCCTGGCTGTGCGGTGGCTCCCTCCCTCCCCCTGGGCACTCGCCTCTCTGTGCCCATTGCCAGAGACACTTGCAGTGACTCACGGCTCTGAACATGATGTAACACCCTTGGCTCCTACGCAGGATGGTGGGGAACGTGTGACAGCCTTGGAATCCTAGGCAGGACCCTTGGTGCCTGCCTGCCAGTTCTTGACCAAGGTCAGGTGCAGCTAAGAGCTGGCCTCTTGAGCCTCGTGGGGACTGGGTAGGAGCTCCCACTGCGGACAGGCTCAGGCCTTGGTGCCACGGGAGTACACGTCTGTCCGTTCTCGAGAGCAGCGGTCCTCAACCTCGGCCCCACGCCGGAATCACCCGGGGAGCTTTAAGCGACGTAGATCTGACGTGATGCTGAAATTCCAGTGCGCAGCCTAGGTTGAGAGCCAGCGGCTCTTGACTGGCATCACCTCTCTGACCAGCTGCTGGGCCCTTCCCCTCGGGCAAGTGTGTCTGGGGCCTGGGCGCCCCCGGGTTCTGCCATCCCGGAGCCCTCGTCTGCCAGGGGTAGACCTGCCCGTCCCGTCTGAAGCCCACATTCCTTAGGCTCCCGGGCTGTCAGCCAGGCACGGGGGCTCAGCTGCCGGCATACCGTGTGCCTGTTTGGGGCCAGGCTCCCCTGTGTGGGTGCACCCGGCCCTCTAGGGTGCTAGGCCCGGACTCGGATGGCAGGAGGCGGGGCCTTCTCGGGGTGCTGGCTGCTGGGTTTGGAGAACAGAATCACGGCGGTGTGCGCATGGGAACAGCGAAGCGTTGAGCTCACCAACGAGGAAGCAGAGGCTGCCCGCTAAAAGAAAACTGTAGAATCTGTTCATTGGTCGGTTTATGCGTTGATTTTTCCGTGTGGTACACAGCCCATAAAACGTACCCTCTCAGCCACGTGTAAGTGAATGGTGCGGTCACGTCACCTCTATTCACGTTGCTGTGTCTCAGGTCCCCGGAACGTTTTCGTCTTGCAGGACCGAAGCTCTCTGCCTCTGGGACAGCGTCTGCCCCTTCGCCCTGCCCTGTGACCACCCTTCTACCTTCTGTTTCCATGAGGTTGACTAGCTATTTCATGGAAGCGGAATCATACACTACCTGTCCTTGGGGGACAAGCTCGTTTCGCTCAGCCAAATGTCCCTGAGGTTTATCCATGTTGTTGGCATACGTGACATGATTTCCTTCTTTTTAAAGGCTGAATAATATTCCCTATTGTCTTCATTCATTCATCTGTTAGTGGACATTTGCGTTATTTCTGCCTCTTGCCTATTGTGAATAAGGCTGGAATGACCGTGCATGTGCACGTAACTCAAGACCCTGCTTTCAGCTTTTTTGGATGTATGACCAGACGTGGGGGTGCTGGATCAGATGATAGTTCTATTTTTAGTTTTTGGAGGCATTTCCGTGCTGTTTTTCCACAGTGGCTGCACCATTTCACATTCCCACCAAAATGGTACAAGGGTTCCCATTTCTCCGCATCCTCACCAACACTTTTCTTTCTTTCTTTCTTCTTTCTTTCTTTCTTTCTTTCTTTCTTTCTTTCGTGGCCATCCTGACAGGTGTGAGGTGATACCTCAATGCGGTTTTGACTTACATTTCTGTAATGATTGAGCATCTTTTCATATGCTTGTTGGACATTCATATATCTTCTTCAGACAGATGTCTAGTAAGGTCCTTCTCTCATGTTTAAAAATCGGGTTACTTGGTTTTCTGTTGTTGAGTCGGAGGCGTTCTTTATATATTCAGGATATTAACCTTTTATCTGATATGTGATTTGCGAATATTTTTTTCATTTTATTGATTGTTCCTTCTCACTGTACTGACTGTTCCCTTTAATGTACAGAACATTGACCAATTTTTTGTTTTCTTCTTAAGATTTTTTTCTTTTAACGTTTATTTATTTGACAGAGAGCGTAAGCGGGAGAGGGGCAGAGAGAGAGGGAGACATAGAATCCGAGGCAGGCTTCAGGCTCCCAGCTGTCAGCACAGAGCCCCATGCAGGGCTCGGACTCACAAACCATGAGATCATGCTCTGAGCCAAAGTTGGCTGCTTAACAGGCTGAGCCACCCAGACACTCCAAGATTTTTTTTAAAGTAAGCTCTACACCCAGTGTGGGGTTGGAACTCACATCCCCGAGATCGAGAGTTGCATGCTCTACCAATTGAGCCAGACAGGCACCCCGACTGGTCAGTTTTGAAGTATAATATTGAGCTGGCCAAATAATTTAAGAGCATAAAATAATCGATTACATTTCCTGAAATACAGTTCAGATGTCAAAACTGAGGTAAAAATCAAATCAACATCACACCTACCTATTCATTCTAGCAACAAGTACACAAGAAATTGGTACTTAATTTGTACGCCCTGCCATCCAGAGAAGTATGCCCCTGGCTGAGGGTCTGTCCCTCAGGGAGGAAGGATCTAGATCTTGGGTCCTGGGAGGAGGAAAGTGCTTGTTACAGCTAACCACCCGGCATCTGCAACCACATGGGTAGCGGCAGAGTGCCCAGGGCCCTGGGGGAGCTTGGCCCACCGCTCAAAGTTGAAGTGGAGTGATGGCTAATTTTACTTGTGGACCTGGCTAAAGGGTGCCCAGAGAGCTGGTAAAACATTATTTCTGGGCATATCTGTAAGGATGTTTCTGGAAGAGCCTGGCATTTGAATCTGGAGACCGAGTAAAAAAGAGGCCCTCCCCTATGTGAGTGGGCACCATCCAATCCACTGAGAGCCTGAAGAGAACAAAAAGGTGTGGGGAAGGGTGATGCTGTCTTTGCTTGAGCTGAGACGTCCAGCTTCGGCCCTTGGCCATGGGGTGCCTGCCTCCCAGGACTTTGGACTCGGAACCCTGATTCCTGGGCCTTTGGACTCATACCATCAGCCCTGTTTCTCTAGAGAGCACTAATACAGGGGAGGGGAGAGGGTTCACGGCAGCCCCTCTGCCCTCAGGGCACACGGGCTCCCCTAGGGGCGCTGGGCGAACATAGACACCTCACTCTCTCTGCCCCTCCTCAGGCCTCTGCCCCAGAACCTTCTTTGCCTCACCTGTGCCAGGCCCCCGAGTCCTCAGCCTGCCGGAAGTCACACTGGGAGACTTAAACCTGCCTGAGATCCTCCCCGGCTCTCCTGGTCCCCTCTCCCCTTTGCCTCACATCTCCCTGAGCCCGTGCAGGCCCAGTCAACTGGGCCAGCTTTGATCATAACGATGGCAGGGACCGCCCATGTCCCCAGTGGATATGGGAAGGTGTGAGCACCAGGCAGACAGTGTGAGACCCCAGCAAGTCACGTAACCCCTCTGGGCCTGCTTCTTCTTCTGTAGAATGGGAGTGAGTTCTCTGCCCTGCCAGGTGCCAAAGGCCGCCACGGGGCCCTGTGCCAGGTGCTGCCGGTGACAGAGAACCAAGCCCTGGGCCAGCACTCAGCCAACACTCAGCTCACAAATGGTCCTGTGGTTGTCACATTCAAGGCTCCAACGAGCCAAGCCCCAGGCATGTTCCTAAGGTGCCTCTCCCAGCGATGTCCAGGAAAGGTGCTCTGGGAAGGGGGCCTGGAATCCTAGGCCTAGTGCTTTCTTGATCATTAGCTTGATCAACTTCTTTCCTTCCTCTCTCCCTCCTCCTTCCCTCCCCCTTCCTTCCTTCCTTCCTTCCTCTCTCTCTCTTTCTTATAGGCTCCACACCCAATGTGGGGCTTGAACTCACTACCTGAGATCAAGAGTCAGATGCTCCACCGACTGAGCCAGCCCTCTGTCCCACTGATCACCTTTCTTCATCAACTCCCTTGGGCCTCAGTTTTCTTCATCTACAAAGTGGGAGCGATGACGTTCATTTCATCTCACTCACCACTTAGATGTGAACAGTTCTCTGGTCTACTTTTTTTAACGTTTTTTTATTTTTTTAATTTTTGAGAGGGAGAATGAGTGGGGGAGGGGCAGAGAGAGAGAGGGAGACAGAGGGTCCAAAGCAGGCTCCAGGCTCTGAGCTGTCAGCACAGAGCCCGATTCGGGACTCGAACTCATGAACTGTGAGATCATGACCTGAGCTGAAGTAAGACGCTCAACTGACTGAGCCACCCGAGCATCCCCCTTTGGTCTATTAGAAAATTACTCACATGCTGCATGATAAATGCTGGCCATAAAAACTTCCACCGTCGTGTGCCCTCTTGTTCCCTTTCCTGGGCTGGCAGCAAGCACCCCTTCGCGTCTGCGGGCACCGTCGCACCCACATCCTGTTCGTGCGTATCTGTTTTGTTGCTGTTTCTTTAGTCTGTTCTGTGACTTTCCTTCCTAGCATGATACGGTATCTTGGAGGGCTTTCTGGGGCCGTTCACAGCGGTCTCCTTGTGCTTCGCAATGACAAAGTGTCAGTCCAGAGCTTGCAAGGACCACAACTTATTCTGCCAGTCTTTGTTTGAAAAGGACCCTACAAAGGCAAAGCTCAGGCAACAAGGGATCCTGGGATGGGTGAAGGGAAGGGAAGGTGGAGGTGGGGGCAGGAGGGAGGTATTTGGTCCTTTCCGTGCAATTCTGGTTCATGTAAGGGCTGTTGTCACAAATAATTAGATCTCCTGTCCCGCCTAGGTCCAGTAGCAAAGGGGCAGGGCGGGGGTGGTGGGGCTTGTGGAGCAGGGGTACCTGTGGTCGAGGCCCTTCGTAGTCTCCAGAGCCCCAGATCCAGGGTCCAGCCTGGAGTTCTTCTCCCTTGCACCCACAGGTTTTGACTCCTGTGACAAGCCCAATGGCAAGATGCCCTTTGGCCAGACCCAGGACACGGGCTGTCAGGCGGTGCGGGAAAGAACAGGCTCAGGGCCGAGCTTTCTCAAGACCTAGGCCCCAGGGTGGAGATGAACTTGGCTGTTTCTCCCCAAGGGCTTGAAATGTGTGTGTTTTACTTGAACTGGAGCCTGCCCCAGTTGGGACCCGAGGCCTGACTCCCACCCTGGCTTCTGGAGCAGCTGCTCCCTGGCAGGGTGGGTGGCCTGGAGGTGGGCCTGAGAGAAAGGCAGGGAAGGAGAAGGGAGGGGGGGGTCAGTCAGGCAGTGTGGGGAGAGGTCAGGGGAAGAACCCACATGCCCCCACCCAGTGCACTTCTGGCTCCATACGCCCTGCAGCCAGCATGTATGAAGCACGGGAAACAAGTTTATCATAGGGGGTTAGTCAATAAGTTCCATTAGTGACATGTGAGTGACAGGGCTCTGGGCTATAGAACGGAGCTAACTAATTTCCTCTTCCTCCAACGTGCCTTTGTGAAGAACGAGAATGGAGAGTTTCTGCAGAAGCACCTTGCAGTGGCTAAGAGCTTTCTATGACGTGGGGCGCCCCCAAATCTGACTCCAGGGAGGAAGAGGGCTGTCGTTTCTCCGTGGCCCTGCCAGGCACCAGCTACGCAGCCGAGCCCAGGGCTGGTGCTCAACACGTGCCCGAATGAATGCGTGCCTGGGTCAGTTATGAGCCTGAAAGGAGAGTATTAAGCAAAGCAACCTCCGTGTTACTGGGCCTCTTGGTCTGCTCCCGGCCCTCACCTTGCTCGATCTATTAGCAGCATTCAAGGAGGGTCAGCCCCCTCCCCTTGACTCGCCAGTCACAGCACTCTGGCTCCTTGCCCCCCCATCTCCTCTTCCTCCTCCTCCCCTTCCTCCTGCCCAGCTGCCCCTATCTCTTCTCTGCCCATTTTGGTCAGATGACCAGACCTCTTCCTGGGCTCTACCCTCTGGCTACAGGAGGGAGATCCTGGTGGCCTCGTCAATCTCTGCTGTCCGTAGAGGACTCCCATGTCATCGTCCAGCCCCGCCTTCTCCCCTGCACTCCAGGCTCCCACATCCACCAGCTTCTTTGACCTCTTCAAGGACGTCCAGCAACCTTATCAAACTCAGCAGGACAAACCTCAACTCCTGAGCTCCCCCGCCAGACTGCCCCCCTGTGAGCGTTCCCTGTCTTGGTCAATGGCAACTTTAGATGACAGCTAAAACCCTTGCTGTCATCCTTGACCTCATTTCCCTCATGTCTAATCGGCCAGGAAATCCCACTGACTCTGCCTTCGGAGTATTAGCCAGAATCCTACCACTTCTCACCGCGGTAATCACATCTGAAAGTTTCCATTACCCACTTGTGTCCCTGTGCCCGTCCTTGTCCCCCTGCAGTCTAAGCTCTCAGAGTAGCCAGACGGTCGTTTTCAAGTGCAAGCCATATCATGCCTGGGCCCCAAACCCGAAACCCTCCAATGGCTCCTCATCGCACCGGGAGGAAAACCCAAAGTCTTGACAGTCAGTCACCTGTTATGGTGATTGTCAAAGGAGTGTCATCGGACCAGCTGTATCCACACCTGGGGACCTATTAGAAATGCACATTCTCAGGCCCTGTCCCAGACCCACTGAGCCCCAGACTTTGACGGCAGAGGAGCAACAGTCTATTCATAAACCCCTCCTGGTGATTTGGATGCACACTCAAGTTTGAGACCTCCTGGTCTACTGCTGACCTGCTCCACCTGGCCCCACTGCCTACCCTGCCTACCCAACCTCATTGCCTCTCTGCCCCCATCAATGATTCCATTCTGGCCAAACAGGCCTCCTTGTTGACCCCCAAACACTGCAGACACCCCCTTGCCCCAGGGCCTTTGTCCTGGCTGTCTCGACTGCTCACTCTCTCACCCCCATCAAGTCTTGGCTCAATGTCATTTTCTCAGCCGGGTCCTCCCTTCCCACCTTATCTAAAACGTCCACTCTGGGGGCGCCTGGGTGGCTCAGTCGGTTAAGCGTCCGACTTCAGCTCAGGTCATGATCTCGCGGTCCGTGGATTCGAGCCCCGCGTCGGGCTCTGTGCTGACGGCTCAGAGCCTGGAGCCTGTTTCGGATTCTGTGTCTCCCTCTCTCTCTGACCCTCCCCCATTCATGCTCCGTCTCTCTCTATCTCAGAAATAAATAAACGTTAAAAAAAAATTAAAAAGAAAAAGTCCACTCTGTTTTTCATCATGGCTCTGATGACCTCCTTGTGCTTCATACAGTTTACTTACTTATGGATACATTCATTCAACAAAGACATGCCGGGCCCAGCACATTTATGGCACTCAGGATCATCAGAACACAAGAGGAAAGCCTCTGCCTGAGTGAAGTTGGCATTCTAGTGGGAGAAGTTAGCCAACAGCAAGAAGCTTCATGAACGAATGAATGAATGAGTGAATGAATGAATGTCCCCATAACCCCGAAAAGCAAGAAACTCTCATTTATTGAGGATATACTATGTTCTGACCTTTTTTTCAGACATTGGTTCTAATTCTCTCAAACTCCCTGTAGGCGTGCAACACAATCTCCATTTTATGGAGAACTCAGAGTGGTTAAGCATTTTGCAAAAAGTCGCCCAGCTAGAGGGGTTGGATCTTGGTGTCTTTCTGATTTTGAAGGCTCTGTTATTTCCCTGATACTAAGGAAGCTTCTCTCAACTGCCCTTGACCCATCCTCCCCAAAGGCCACGGCAGCCCCCAGGCTCAGGATGCTGCGGCATGGGTATGGAAAAGGTGGCACAGGTCCCCCCACCATGGGATCTGTGCGTAAGAGCACCAAGAAGGGAGAGCCCGGCCCCCCACCCTCCCCCGAGTCGGCCGATGGCGCAGGAGGGGGCTGGGGAGTGCGGCGGGCTGGAGTGGCAGTCTGTGGCCTTCCAGCTTTCTCTAGATTCTCATGCACCCCTACAGAGAATGTGCCCCTTCACCCAGTCTCTAAGCAACCGCCTTCTGCAGCGGGCGGGAAACGATCCATTAATGATACGTTAGGAAACCCTTACGGAAAATAATTACACCCTCCCCTGAGCGCGACACGTCAAAACACACTTGGAAGATCCTTGGTTCAGGCAGAGTCCGAAGGCCAGCCCGTCCTCAGCCCTCTCCTTCCCACTCGCTCTTCTCAGCCTGGCATTTCTTCTGCTCACAGACCCACTCTCTCTTCTTCCCGAACTTGGCAAAGGGGAGGGGGCACCAACAAATCCACATCCCATCTCTCTCTCTCTCTCTCTCTCTCTCTCTTTTAAGTTTATTTATGTTTCTGTTTAAGGAATCTCTATGCCCAACACGGGGCTCAAACTCACGAACCTGAGATCAAGAGTCGCGTGCTCTACCGACTGAGCCAGCCAGGCGTCCCCGGGCCGTATGACACCCCATCTCTTGTATAAACCGCACCACTTAGCTGTCACAGGGCTCAGAGGATGGGCATCACGTTTCCAGAAGGGTTGAAATCAGGGCTGCCTTGGGAAACCCAGGACATTGGTAGCTGTGGGAGCCAATATGCAATTCCTGTAGTGGGGTTTGCTTAGGGGTCAGGCAGGATGACCTCGAGCCAGTCATTTGACCTCTCCGTGCCTCAGTTTCATCATACGTAAAACGGCCGAAACAACTCTGCAGGGTTTCGATCGTTACCTGCCCTTTGACCACTGGGCCTTACTCTGTGGGACGGAAGCCGGGCACACTGTGGGGGTTCGCGGAGGTGCTTGGCTTCTTCACTGGACAAATGTGGCTTCCCAGGGAACAGCAACATACAGAGCGCAGCTTGGTAGCAAAAGAAATCTGGAAGAGAAGACAGATCTGGATGGGCCGGGGTAATTCGGGAGAGCCGGCTTACAGGATGAGGCGGATTTGCAAAGTCAGAGGGCCGGGTGGGGTGCGGAGACAGCCAGCGCGCGTCCCGCTGGAGGCTGAAACAGCCACATCCAAGCACGTCTTCTCTTCTGGAGCATCTCCCCCACCAGAGCTCAGGATCCCTGGGACGGCAGTCTGTCTGGTTGTCCGTCCTCTGACTGCCTGCCCAACGGCAGACGCTCCGTAGGTAGTTGTTGAGCGAAGAAAGAAGGTGCCAGGCAAGACCCACCACTCAGGATCCCAGACCCCAGGCAGGAGCGCTGACTTTGGACGCAGGAGGAAGTGGGAACGATTTTGGTTACGACGGGTATGCGTATGCAAACTGCTTCCCTTGGGGCACCTGGGTGGCTCGGTCGGTTAAGCGTCTGACTTCCGCTCAGGTCATGATCTCACGCGGTTCGTGGGTTCAAGCCCCACACCGGGCTCTGCGCTGACAGGTTGCTCAGAGCCTGGGGCCCGATTCTGCGTCTCCTTCTCTCTCCGCCTCTCCCCTGCGCACACTCTGTTTCACTCTTTCAAAAATAAATAAATGTTTATAAATAAATAAAGATTTTTTTTTTTTTTTTAACTGCTTTTCTTTACAATCCCTCCAGGGGAGAAGTCTGGAAGGATTCATTCTGAAATGTTAAGAGGGGTCATCGCTAAAGAGTTGGAGGAAGAGTGAGGGTCTTTGAGCTTTTACTTTATATCCTTCCCACTGTTTGAGTTTTATTTATCTTATTTTTTAAAATTTTATTAATTTTTATTTCGTTTTAATGTTTTTAAATTCCTTGATGTGGCACAAACATGCTATGTTCTTTGTTTAATGTTTATTTATTTTTGAGAGAAAGACAAATTGTGAGCAGGGGAGAGGCAGAGAGAGAGGGAGACACAGAATCCGAAGCGGGCTCCAGGCTCTGAGCTGTCGGCACAGAGCCCGATGCGGGGCTCAAAATAACAAGTATGTTTGTGATTTTTTTTTTTTTGAAGGCAACAAATTTTAAGAAAATTGGGAACTGCTGGAGCAGGGGAGCAAGGAGGGGAATTGGTCTCTTGTGGGGAGGCTCCTGGGGGGAGGTCAGCGTTGGTTGCTGCGCAGGGAGAGTTAGGTGCCCCTCGCGCTCCTGCAGTAGAGGTGGGGGCTGCGGGTCCCGGTGGCCAGTGGGTTTTGGCAAGAAGCTCAGGCTGGGCAGGAAAGGAGGGCTGGAGAGAGTCAGGGCTGAAGAGCCAGGACCCCACTCAGGGTCCCGACGGGGAGGCAGGGGCCCTGAGGACTCTGCGTTTCAGAACGATGCGGCCTGGCAGGCGGCTGCTTCCCCAGGAAGACCACGCCCCAGGGAAAGGACTGTGTCACTCCCCCGCACAAGGGGCCAGAAGTGGCTCCGCGGGGACAGCAAGATCGAGGCACTGCCTCATTGCTGCCAGCTATCCTCCACCTTCGCTCGGCTTCCCGCCCTTCCTCCCAGACACCGACAAAATTACCCACAGTTGACCGCTTGGCTGGCTCTCTCATGATCGTGTCTTTTTCTTTTTAGTTTTTTCTCTGTGAATGTTTAGAATATCAAAGAACACCTTTTTGCTGAAAAATATTAAAGCGACACAAAAGTATCTAAATACGAAGTGAATACGCACCCCATCTCCAGCTGCCTCTTTTTTCAATTCCATTTCCCAGAAGCTAATACTTTGTCTCTCTCTCTCTCTGCCTCCCTCCCTTTCTCTCTCACGGTGTTTTATTCTTTATTATTGTTCAGCTTTGCTTTGTCCCATCTCCACAAATTCGGACTCCCCTTACATATATTTCGCTATGACTTGCTTTTTTCACCCTGAGCACAAAATCGTGGAAATTCCTTGAAGCGAGCGGAATGCCTGAGATTCACCGTGTGAAATACCACGATTAACTGGAGCCCCCTGGTATGGACGGGCGCTCAGGTTGTCGCTACTTTTTTGCTAATCCGGATAAAGCTGCACAGACCTCTCCCCAAAGCACCCTTGTGGGCTTGTGAGAGTGCTAGTGTGCACCCTGCTCCCGGACTCGCTCGCCGGGTTGAAAGTCGGGTGCGTGGCGGCACTGCATAGCTGTTGCAAAATGAACACTGCACGAGGTGGCCCCGATTTCCTCTCAGAGCGACGGCGCGTGCTGTTTTCTACACCCCTCCCAGCACAGTATGTCGGCAATCTTCTTCCTCCCAAACGAATAGAGGAAAACTACTATCTCATTGGTGTGGATTTGTATTTCCATTTTCATGGGTTTACGGACCATTTTATTTCGGGGGGTGGGGGATTTCTTCTCCCCATCGTTTGCTTCTATTTCTATTGGGTTCTCTTTCTTCCTCGTTTACAGATTCAGGATACAAATCCTTTATGTTTCACTTAGGACGCAAATATATACTTTCTCCTGCCGTGTCATTTGTCTTTGAACTTTGTTTATGACCTCTTTTTCCCTCTCTTTCATTTTCTAAGTATCCAAAGTGTTCCCTTCTGTCCCCAGGCCTCTGGCTGCCCTTGGGCACAGCCCCTCCTGCCTTCAGAAGCCTTCCCCAAGATTGCAGATGGACTCTGGACTCCATGGCCCGTCACTGCCCCGGGAAAGCAGGGGCCTTGGGACAGGATTGCCCTGCACCCTCCAATGGAGATCCTTCTGGGAAAAGAGAGAGCAGGGCAGCGCTGGCTCCGAGGCACTCAGAGAGGAGAGATTTGTTAAAGGACTTTTCTGGAAGGGATAGGGCTCTGGCTCCAGTGGACAGACCAACCGACCACAGCACAAGTCCAGTGGAGACACCTGGGTGATGTCCTGGGCCTCTGGAGGGCGTCTCCGGAAAATGGGTCAGCAGCGTTGGTCTCTGGATCACAGCCTCCCCACCTTGAGGCCAGACCCTCAGTGGTAGTGACCACAGCCCTTTCTTTGCTAAATGTTTGGGTTCTTTTCCGGATAAACCTATTATACATAAACCATTGGCGTACCATACCCCGTGTACAAAAATTGCAACCCTCACAGAAGTGAACCGCTTGGGAAGTCCCTGCCGGCTGTTTGGAGCCCACCCCAGGCCTCGAGTCTGTCCAGAGCTACTCAGAGTTTCTAGCACTTCCTGAGGCTCTTTCCCCAGCAATTCCAAACGAGCATCGTCCACGTGATCTCGATTTTCAGATGTTATGGCGTGCCATGACGTATATCACTTCCTAACAACCTGAAAGTCTCATGCTTAGGGGTGCCTGGGTGGCTTGGTCGGTTAAGCGTCCGACTTTGGCTCAGGTCATGATCTCACGGTCCGTGGGTTCGAGCCCCGTGTCGGGCTCTGTGCTGACCGCTCAGAGCCTGGAGCCTGTTTCGGATTCTGTGTCTCCCTCTCTCTCTGCCCCTCCCCTGTTCATGCTCTGTCTCTCTCTGTCTCAAAAATAAATAAACGTTAAAAAATTAAAAAAATAAATAAATAAAAGTCTCATGCTTATCTCCAGTCAGGATCCCTTTCCCTGGTTCTATCGTTGTGGGTTTTTCCACCCCTCTCTATTTTTTCAAGTTTATTTAATTATTTTGAGGGGGGGGGGAGAGAGAGAGAGGGAGAGAGAGAGAGAGGGAGAGAGAGTGAACGAGCAGGGGAGGGGCAGAGAGAGAGGGAGAGAGAGAGAATCCCAAGCAGGTTCTAGGCTGTCAGTGTGGAGACCAACTCGGGGGTCCATCCCATAACCGAGACTGAGTCGGAGGCTCATCTGACTGAGCCGCGCAGGCGACCCCCCAAAAGCCTTTCTTATCATGAAATAGGCGTAGAGACAAGTGTGTTTAAGACAAACGTACAGCTGAATGAAGGGTTATAAAGGAACCACCCACAACCACCACACGGACTCTGGGAATGTTTCCGGCACCCAGAAGCTGCCCCCCATCCCAGGGTCCCTCCTAATCTCAGCCTCTTTCTGGTACCCCGCCCC
This sequence comes from Panthera onca, assembly GCF_046562875.1. Classification (NCBI taxonomy): domain Eukaryota; kingdom Metazoa; phylum Chordata; class Mammalia; order Carnivora; family Felidae; genus Panthera; species Panthera onca. Next base: position 67,989,452 of record NC_138350.1, read on the forward strand.
CCCTCCAAGATGGCTGCCATCCTGACTTCACAGTGATGGCTTCCTTGGTTTTGTTGGCATCTGGGCCACCGTGGTTTGGTTTTGCCTGTTTACACCTCTCTTTTATTTCCTGGGTCAAGGAATTGATCGGGCAAGGTCAATTGCCCTGTGTTTCCAAAAATGGTCTCCCGGTCCCTGGCTCAGACCCCCTGTCCACACCCTCCTCTTCCCCTCCCAAGTTGTTCTGCCCACACTTTACCCCGCGGGCAGAGCTCCCTGGCTTCCGGGCTCATGGTTCACCTCACGGTGGGAATTCCCTCTGTGCTCCTCCCCGGTGTCTTTCCTATAAAGTGAGTCGTCGGAAGGACTGAGGTGTTGGTGCCCGGCAAGGGTTTGGCCCAGTTTCTGGCACTTAGTAAGCAGGACACAAATGCTGTCTTTTATTCTCAGAACTTCCCACCTCCCCGACTTGGCTGCTCCTATTCCCAGCTCTTGGTGTGCTTTTTCATTCCTTCCCGGTCACGGTCTGGTGCAAAGGCCTCAGCGTTTACGACACCCTCTGTCCAGTGACTCGTTCCTCCGACATCCGTTTCTCGCACTGGACCCCTACGTTCCGAACGGCAAATCACATCCCTGTCACACGTTGGGCAACTACCCCACGCAAGCTCTTTCCACATGTGATCTGTCATTCTCGCATTAACCAGAAGTAGATTATAGCTCTGTTTTATAGGTGAGCAATTTGAGGCTCACAGAGTTGAGGGATTTTGCCCAAGGTCATGGAGTTGGGAAGTGATGGAGGTGAGAGTCAAATCAGGGAGGGAGGCTCCACCCGGCACTGCTTCTAGCCCATGCGGCAGCATTGACCAAGGATCCCGACGGCTTTGGAAGCGAATCCTAGCTCTGCCAGGAGGTCAGGCACTGGGCCACATCCCTGAGTGCACATCACTCTGTGTCCCAAGCCTTCCCTAGGCCTGGGCCTCTCCCAGGCAGGTGCACTCACCTGTCCCAGGGGCATAAAGAGAGGAGAGAGGACATATGCAGGAAGCTAACCTTGGCTGAGCACCTTGTGTGCTGGACCATGGGGAGGGTGCTTTGCAAACATTTGTTTTATTTGTTTTTCACAACCTTGTGAGATAGGCGGGATTAACCTCTATCTTGTGTGAAAGAGGCTCAGAGAGGTTAAGTAACATGTCTAAGGTTACACAGCATTGGGATTCATTCCAGACCTATCTGGCTTAAGTCTGGGCTTTCTTTCTACAGCTAACTTTTTGCCTTAAAGTGGGCAGTCTTCTGGGGTCAGCTGTGGATGGTCCTGAGGGAATGACTAAGGTAAGACCCCTACTAGAAGGTCCCATCCCTGATTCACAGAAATAGACATTTCAGAGACTTAAGATATAGGGATTACACTGATTCTGTATTATCAGATATTATCAGATATGTATGTAATATCAGATATTACACTGATATAGGTCAATTTGGGGATGACTGTCATCTTAACAATATTAAGCTTTTCTTTCTTTTTTAAAAAAAAATTTTTTTTTTTAACGTGTATTTATTTTTGAGACAGAGAGAGACAGAGCATGAACAGGGGAGGAGCAGACAGAGAGGGAGACACAGAATCTGAAACAGGCTCCAGGCTCTGAGCTGTCAGCACAGAGCCCGACGCGGGGCTCGAACTCACGGACCGTGAGATCGTGACCTGAGCCGAAGTCAGACGCTTAACCGACCAAGCCACCCAGGCGCCCCAAGCTTTTCTTTTTTTAAAAATTTTTTATTTTTAAGTAATCTCTACACTTAATGTGGGGCTCAAACTTATAACCCTGAGATTAAGAGTCACTCGCTCTACTGACTGAGCCAGCCAGGCACCCCAAGCCTTTCAATCCATGAGTATGAGATGTCTTTTCTTTTCTTTTTTTATTTTAGAGAGATTGAGAAAGCTTGAGTGGGGGAGAGGGCAGAGGGAGAGAGAGAAAAAATCCAAAGCCGACTCCATGCTGAGCACAGAGCCTGATGCAGGGCTTGATCCCACAACCCTGGGATCACGACCTACACCGAAACCAAGAGTTGGACGCTCAACCAACTGAGCCACCCAAATGCCCCTGGGATGTCTCTGCGTTTATTCCCATTTTTTAAAATTTCTTTCAACAATATTTTGTAGTTTTCAGAGTGTAAGACCTAACATTTTTTCTCTTAAATTTACTTCTGAGTCTTTTATTCTTTTTGATGCTATTGTAGACGGAATCGTTTTCTTAATTTCATTTTGGATTGCTCGTTGCCAGTATACAGAAACAAAGTGGATTTTGTATCCTGCAAATGTGCTGAATTGTTTACCAGTTCGAATAGCTTTTTAGTGGATTCTTCAGGATTTCCTTTCTCTTTTTTTAAAATATAAGCATTTTTTAAAATATTGATTTTTGAGAGAGAGAGAGAGGGAGAGAGCACATGCATGAGCGGGGGAGGGGCACACAGAGAGGGAGACAGAGAGAATCCCAAGCAGGCTCTGCACTGACAGTGCAATGTGGGACTTGAACCCACGAACCATGAGATCACGACCTGAGCTGAAGCCGGACACTCAACTGGCTGAGCCACCCAGGCGCCCCAGGATTTTCTACGTACGAGATCCTGTCTTCTGCAGACAGAGGCAGTTGTATGCCTTCCTTCCACGCCTCTTCTTGCCCGGTCACCCTGGCTGGAGCCTCCAGCACAAGAAAGGAAGTCGTGGCGGCCGAGATCCCTGTCTTGTTCCTGATCTTAGTGGGAGAGGCTTCAATCTTTCACCAGAAAGCAATCTGTCCATCGTGGGTTTTTCATAGGAATCTTCTATCAGGTTGAGGAAGTTCCCCTCTATTTTCTTGTTCGTTGAGTGTTTTTATCGTAAGAGGTTTTAAGATACAGTATAAGAATGTTCAAGAAATGGCAAGAGAACCACCTCCTGCTTGGGTTTGTTGGCCAAAACTCAGTGCTCCTTGCCTCATCCTTTGCCTCCTCCCCCCCCCTCCCCCCACTGAGGGGAGCACTCTGGGTCCTCAGATCCCCATTCAGCTCTCAGGATGGGAGGCCCCACCTACCCAAACAGAAAACATCCCGGCTCTGAGGCTCTGGGCCAGGACAGGGCCCTCCTCCTCCTTCCCTGTGATTGGACACGAGCTGAAACCCCGTTCTCCCGCTTCCCTGGTCCCCAGCAGAGGCCCCATTCTTCTGGGGCGACTCATGCTCCCCGCCCACTCAGCTGTCACGCCTGGGCTCCCGGGCCCTAATGAAGATAATGAGACCAAAGAGGTATTTATGGCGCGTCTTCCTGGAGGAACCTCACAGCTTCCCAGTCATGACCTCAGTGGTCACGGGAATGGCCTCGGGTGCACCAGGCGGGTATGGACTCGCAGGAGGAGGAAACTGAGGCCCAGGAGGGAGAGGGTTCGCCTGAAGATGCTGGCCTGAGGGCCAGTGGGTTTCTGGAACCAGAAGCCTCCCTCCTCCCCCTTCACCAAACCCACAGAAATCAGGGCAGTGAGAACACAAAGGCCCCGTTCGGCCTATCCACTCCTGGTACGTATCCGGGTGCATCTGGTCTCCACCTTCCCCCGCCCACACGTCGGTCCCCATCTTCAGACACATCCAGGGCGGCCTCTCGGGGTGAAGCCACTGCTGTGCATCATGGAGGAAACTAAGGCCAAGGCTTTGCCCTCATCCTCAGGGAGCCCAGAGAGGGGACAGGGTGGGTGGGTTGTGCACTGGGCTAGTGGGAGCCACTGAGCTGAAGCCCTGAGGGGCGTTGATCTGGGGCTTTGAAGGAGGGGCAGGCATTCCCCCTTCATGTCCAGGGCCACCATCCACCCAGCTCTGGGTGGCTTTGCAGTCGGGAGCTGGTAGCCCCGGGGAAGCCCCCCGGTCTCCCCGGCCTCTCTCTGGGCCTCTGAGCCCCAGGCAGACCCCGCCCCTCACACCCTGCACAGATCAGCAGCTCAGGTCCCGGGGTACCTGCTGGCCGGGCTGGCTCTCGGGCAGTGAGGCCTCTCCCTCCTTGGGACCCTGACCTGGCCCATCCTCGCTCCCCCACTGAGCTCAGCCGGCTGCCTCTTCGGGCTGGCTGGTGTTGCCTGGACCCCGGAGGAATGATTTCGATCTGCTGAGTCCCCGCTGTGCTCTACACGCGTTCTCACAATTACCCCCCGCTCCCCGCTCCCCCACAGAAGCCTTCTGAGGTGGATGCCGTGTCACAGACGGGAGAGTGAGATCTAGGGAGGGCACGTCCTTGCCCAAGGTCACAGACTTGGAAATGACAGAGCAGGAAACTCCTCCCTCAGTACGTGCTTGCTGCTTGCTGCGTCCCAGGACTCCGCCAGCTCCCTCCCTCGCCCCTGCGTGTCCTGGCCCAGCCGAGGGGAAGCTGGTATGGCCGCTTCTGTGGCCCCATCATCCGATTCTTCTCCTTACTCTTCAGGTCATAGGGATGGGGCACAGCTCTGGCCATGGTAAGTGGGGGCTAAGTGGGAAGGAAACCCTACCTGCCAAGGAGCTGGTGCTCTGGGTGCGAATTGGAGAAGCCGGCCCCTGGGGTGGGGTCCTTGGGAAGGGACCACTGCAGGGCACACGGTACCGCACCGGGCATCAGGCACCGGCCTGCAGGGGAGCAGACGCCCAGGGCACAGCAGGGGAAGCGAGCCGGGAGTCCCGGGCAGAGGCTGGAGGCGTCTGCTGCTTAGCCATCGTGGGCCCTGACAGGCTGGGTGACCTTGGACAAGCCCTTCCCTCTCAGGGCCACATCTACAAAGTATGAACTTCCCTTGAGTTCACCCGGCCAGGGTTCCCCTGACTCAGCCTCCTGGGGACGTCCCCGGGCCCTACGACATGAGCCTACATCTTGGCTGCAGGTGTGTGTGTGTGTGTGTGTGTGTGTGTGAACACGTGTGACGTGTATGAGAGACAGAGAGAGTGTGTATGTGGGTGTGTAGCTTGGGAGTGAGCTTGAGAGTAAAGACAGCTGTCCCCAGGAGTCCCCAAACCAACCACTGTGCCCTTCCTGTAATTGCTAAGGGTGACAGAGTTGGTCCCCAGGCAGCACGAGGGCGGGACCAACATGCTGTGCCCGCCATATGAGGAGGCACGTCAGACAGGAGGCTGGCAGGGCCCCCGAAGCCGCTCTCTGGCTCTAAATCTTCACCCCCAGCCCCTCAAGCATCTTCCCCCCCCCACCCCCCCCCCCACCAGACCAGCCATCAGGGTTGGGGCCTCACAGAGGATCCCCGGAAAGCCACCCCTCGCACCCTGTGCCTCCTCTGCCCTCATCCACGGCCATAGGTTGTCCCAGCTCCAAACACAGCATCTCTGGGGGTTTGGCTTGAAGTCTGACAACGCGCAGGCCCCCAGGATGACACCTCACCCATCCCACCTTAGGTCCTGGGTAGCTCTGCTTCCGAATCCTCTGAATACCTGAGGGCCTCGCTGGTTTGGGGTCATCCTTCCTGCCTCTGGGGAGATGGCTTCGGAAGCCCTGATCCTGGCCTGTCCCTACTCCACACCTTCCAGTAGTTTTTCCACATGTGCGTGGATGCTCCTTCCCCACTCCCAGGTCTGAAAACAGTCCCTCCATCGTCTCTGCTCACCCCCAACAGCCCGCCGCCCTCACTGTCGGCTGCTCCTGTCTTGGTCCAGCCACGTGGGGCCGAGTCCCACCGTTTCTGAAAGAAGGGGCACAGCTCTGGGGTTGGGGGCGGCGCTGGATCAAGCCCCTGCGGCCCCCCTGTGACCCTCTCGAAGCCTTGGCTTGCCCATCTGGAAACTGGAGCCAGCCGGTCTGTGTCAGCACTGGGGGAAGATACAGGACTCCTACAGAGAGGGTGAGCGGAGCTCCGCCCATCCCTGCTCTCCGTTCTTGGTGGAGCCCTGGTGGCTGCCAGTGCCCAGCTGTACCTGCCTTCACGAGGGCCCCCGCAACCCTGGGGACAGGCCACACGCCCTCACCTGCGCCCAAACACGCCTCTGCTCAGATCCCTCAAGGGTGGATTTATCCCCTGTACCAGTCTAGGGCCACCACCAGTCAGACTCTGACTTCCTTCCACCCCACCCCAGAGTTTCCCCAAGACACCCCCATGCCCCGGGGTGGGGGGAAGACAGCCCTTGACCTTTCCCGTCTCTGTCCTGACGCACAGAGTCCCCCTCTGGCTACTTCCTCCCCAGCCCCTCCCGGGGCGTCCCTCCAGGCTCCTGGCTTCTCTTTCGAGTGGAAGGGACAGAAAGATGAAAGCGACGTGAAGCCCAGCAGGAGACACGGTATCTACAGGGCCCCTCCCACCTGCTCCAGGCTCCGGGTCAAGGCGAGTAAGCTCCCGGAAACATGAGCTCAGCTGCCCCAGCACAGGGAGGGGCGGGGACTGTGGTGGACACGACCCATGACCTCACCTCTTCTGGCTCCAGGCAGCAGCCCTGCCCACCTCTGGAGAATTCCATGACTCAGGTAAGAGGGGTGGGGCCTTGCCAAAGTCTCAGAGCCAAGGTCACACGCCCTGCCACCCTACTATCCCTGTTGTGTCTACAGGAGGTACGTAACAGGACCAGAGGGCACTGCTTTCCCCACCTGGCCAGGGGAGCAGCCTCCCCGGCTTAGTCAGGGAGACCAAGCGGGGAAGCCATGAGGGGCCCAGAGGGGAATTTGGGTGGTTTGGGAGACCAGGGAGTTGAAAGCCACAAGCTCCTACCTGACTCATCCTGCAGGCTGGGGAGTCTAGGGAGCAGCTGGGAAGGCAGAGGGTGGGGAGCAGGGCCTGGGCCTCTAGGGCTTTCGCTAGCGGGGAGACTCAGGGCAGGGCAGGCAAGGAAGTTTGCGTGGGTCGTGCACTGCTTAACTCCAGAGGGCGCCCCCCACATAGACTTTGACGTGATGGTAGGCAAGTGCGAGGTGATGGCTCCATCCTCTTTCTCACACACACACACACACACACACGCACGCGCACGCTTCATTCACATGGCATCTGGAAAGTGACTTCACATCAGTGTCCTTACGTGCACTCTGCCCTGTTTAAAGATGGCAGCAGCATGGTAAAGGTGCGATTGTGGCATGGGCTCCACTGGAGGAATAGGTTTAGAATGGAAGAACTGAATCGCCCTTCTTCTGAAACTGCTTTCCTTGCCCTGCTCCATGATCCCAGAGTCAACATTACCATCACCCCCATGACTGGGACCGACCGGGGCCAGGCCTGGGGCCGCGGCCCTCCTTTGGCCCAGAAGCTGCTTTCCCTTCCCAGGACTTGTCTCTTGCTTTTGTGCTGGCAGGGCCCTTCCTCACGGGGTCCCCCACCCAGACTCTGAGGCACAGCTAGAATGTGACCTTGCGTGTGGTGACTTCCCTGGGCCTTGAAAGGTCTCACGCCAGCCATTCCCCTCGACCTCACCTGAGACTAGAGTCTCGCTCTTTCTCCAGCTCCCTCCCCTAAAATGTAAACACAGAGCCCCTGTTCCCTGTTACTCTCCCCACCCCTCACCTGCATTAGGTCTGACTCTGAGTGTGTGGACAGCGGCTGCGAGCCATTCCGCAGCAGAGGGTGGAAACGTCCTCGAGCACGTCCCTGGGGTCTGGTGCTGCCCCCACAGAGCACCCCATCGGATGGGCAGACAGTCCGCAGTCACCAAATTAACGAGGAACATTCACAAGGGATAGAACGAGGGTGTTAAGGAAATAAATAAGGCAGATGAGGAACTAACAGGAGGGTCCGGTTGGGGGAACCTCTTCGGGCAGGGACTGTGGACCCCTTAGAGGCTGAGGGCCAGGGGGGAGATGGCCGTCCGAGGACCAGGGGGAGAGACCAGACTCAACAGGGGACCTGATGTGGGGGGTGACGTTGGCAGCCCGGGGAGGTAGCAAGGAGGCCATTGTGGCTGCTGCTGTGTCTGAGGGTGGTTCCAGGGAAAGAGGGGGTCCAGCTTCTCAGGCCAGAGCTGGAGGATGGTAAGGCTCTGTCCCGGGTGGGAGCGTGTCCATGTGAGTGCTGGTGCAAGGGTGTGGGCGTGTGTGGGCGGGAGTGGGGGCATTGCCTGGGATGCCCAGCAGAGGAGGGAAGCAAGGAGTTGGAGTTAAAAATGGAAGGGATGAGGGGCGCCTGGGTGGCTCAGTCGGTTAAGCGTCTGACTCCGGCTCAGGTCACGATCTCACGGTCCGTGAGTTCGAGCCCCGCGTCGGGCTCTGGGCTGATGGCTCAGAGCCTGGAGCCTGCTTCGGATTCTGTGTCTCCCTCTCTCTCTGCCCCTCCCCCGTTCATGCTCTGTCTCTCTCTGTCTCAAAAATAAATAAACATTTAAAAAAAAAAAATGGAAGGGTTTTGAAGTGGGACCACGCCGGGAGCAAACTCACAGAGGGCGTCTGGTGTTCCAGGCTGGGTTCTGTCTCTCCAAAATCCGTATGTGAAGGCCCTAACCCCCAGCGCCCCAGACTGTGACTACGCTGACCCTTGAACAACGCAGGGGTTAAGAGCACTGACCCCCATGCAGTCGCAGATCTGCCTGTAACTTTGGACTCCGTCAAGACTTAACTACTTTATAGCCTACTGTTGACTAGAAGCCTTGCTGATAACATAAATTGACTAATACATAGTTTGTATGTGATATATATCTTTATTGTATTCAAATGTTTATTTTGAGAGAGTGAGAGAGAGCATGGGCTCATGAGGAGGGGAGGGTCAGAGACGGAGGGAGAGAGAGAATCCCAAGCAGATTCCATGCTGTCAGGGCAGAGCCCGACGCAGGACTGAACCCACGTACTGTGAGATCGTGACTAAGCAGAAGTCAAGAGTCGGATGCTGAACCCACTGAGCCACCCAGATGCCCTTATATATGTATTATATAGTGTATTCTCACAATGGAATAAGCTGGAGGAAGGAAAATGTTAAGGAAATCACGAGGAAGAGGAAATACATTTATAGCAGCACACTGCAAAAATCAGTGTATAAACCTGGGAGGCTCAAACCTGTGCTGTTCCAAGGTCCACTGTATTTGGAGATAGGGTCTTTGAAGAGGTAACTGGGGTAAAATGAGGGTGGGCCCCAAGCCAATATGACTGGTGTCCTTGTAAGAAGAGCTTAGGACATAAACATGAGCACACGGGGAAGACCGTGTGAGGACAGGGCAAGAAGGCGGCCGTTTGCAAGCCAAGGAGAGAGGCCTCAGGAGAAGCCAGACCTGTGAACACCTTGATCTTGCACTTCCAGCCTCCAGAACCGTGAGAAACCTAAACGTCTGTGGTTGAAGCCCCCCCTTGTCTGCGATATTTATTACGGAAGCCCGAGCAGACCAATGATACGTCTGGGTTCAACGCTGAGACAGGAGAAGGGGCACACGGAAGTGTCGGGGGCTGCATGGCAGTGATTTCCCATCAGGCTGTGCTCCCCTCCCCCACCCTAGGTGGGGAGGCCTCCGGGGCTGCGGTGCCCTTTCTTAGCTTGCTCCGAAGCACTGCCCCCCTCCCCCCAGTTCTTAAAGGCTCAGCTCTTCTGCAACACACTGTGAACCTGGAAGTGAACCGGGTGGCCCTTTAGGAAACTGCCCCCACCCCACCCATCTCCCAGGACACTGTGGCGGCAATAGCCGCCAAAGGGGCCCAGACACGCGTGCGCACGAACACGCACACGCACACATACACGCTAATATGTCACCTATTAAAATTCCAGTTTTACAAACTTGTTTAAAAATTGCCCAAAGGACATGGAAAGTAGCCCCGCTTTGAAGATGTGTGCGTTTTGGAATGGCCGCCTCAGCTGACATCTGGTCTCCTGGTCTCTGGACGAGGGGGGAGGCTGAGTCTGGGCTTCCCGCTCTCTGGCGGGGGGTTGGGCTGGTCTAAAGACGTTTGCACCCACCTGGCCGCCCCTTGCTCTGCCAGCACCTGTTCCAGCTGGGGGCTTGCACTGGCATGCGGCCGGGGGTTGCGCATGGTCCTTGGTCCAGGCCTGGGAGGGCCTAGCGGGGGGACAGGGCTGGGGGCAGCCAGGGGCTGGGTGGAAATGTCCCCACGTGGGACTCTCCTTCCAGGCTGTCCTCCACCCCCGGGTGCTCAGGAGCACTGCTGGTTGGCTGGCTTTGGCAAAGAAACACCTTTCCCAGCGGAGAGCAGCCCCCCAGGCTTCTCCAGGCTTCTCCCTTGCCCAATAGCCCTTGCCAGCAACCCCCTCCCTGGTGGCCCCCTCCCGAGGCCAGTTCTCCCCACTCTCTGTGGGGCAGCAGAGGTTGCAGACGATGTTTCTGCCACCCTGCTCCCCAGGGGCTTGTCATCCCATCCCAATCCAGACCGGGGACCGAGGCCGGGGAGATCTGGAGACGGGCCCATGCTGCAGGGATGCACACTAGGTAGCCAGGCGGGCCTCTGTGAGGCCGGATTCTCTTTAGAACAGCCAGGGGACGGCACTGATCTCTGCCTCAGAAACAGCGGCCCTCGTGGGAGCTGTGTGTGTGGGTGTCAGCCTCTGCCTGTGGAACCCGCGTGCCCCAGTCCCTGCCGGGCACCCTTGGTCCCAGGTACAATGAATCCCTTCTGCTGCCCCGTGTTCACTGGGGCCGTACGGATGCTAGCATGGCCCCGACAGCGACTCTGGGGGCACCAGGGGAGACCCGTGTCATCTAACCAGCTGGGGCCGGGCTGCCTGGCCCAAACTACTTCTGAGCCTGGCCTCGAAGGGGGACAGGACCTGGCAGGGACACAAGGAGGGGAAGGGTAGTCCGGGCAGAGAGTGGGGGCAGAGACAAGGCGATGGGTAAGGGACGGCCCTGGGGACTGAAGCTTCGGCCATCTGAGGGGCATCCCCCTGTGAGGCCCTGGCCCCCCATGGAAACAAAGCCAAGTGTAGCCCAGGGCTCCTGTGGGACCATCAGCCTTAGATCCCCCCATGGCCTGGGGTGGGCGCAGTGTCGAGGCCAGCAGGATGAAGCTAGGAGCCCGTGAGGCTCTGGGGGCCAAGCTGGGAGCTTGGAGACCCTCCCAGGCTCCAGGCTCCTTTATGTTATTTATTCCCTAGAAGGTTCTTGAGTTCCCCAGCCAGGCCCGGCGGGCCCCCTCGGGAGCCGGGCTGGGCTGGGCTGGGGAGGGGGTGCCGCGGCAAGGACAGATGTTTCCAGTTTGAGGGCTGGGGTTGTCATACGTTGTTTGTTCCCCACCAAGTCCTGTTTCCTATTAAGCAGACTCTGGGAGATGGGGAAGCCGCCATTCGTTCACGCAGCCTGCGTGTGGGAACCCCGATGAGGATGGGGCTGTGGATGCCGTGGGCGCATCGAGCCGGCACACCTCCTGTTCTTCCACAGGCCCTTGTCCTGGGCATGGTCCCTGGGCCCTTGAGCAGCCTCATCCGTCTGTAGGGTCTGAGAGCTGGGACTCGGGAGCCCTGGCTCTGGCCTTCCCCACCGCCCTGTTCATGGCTTACAGTGTCTGTTACTTGTCTATCCTGCCTCCCACTTCCTACTTCCTAAAGGAGGCTGATTTTTATTCACTCTCTCCACACAGCTGGTCCAACCTGGCTCCAGAGCCTGATTAGTTTTCTCTGATGGTGGATCCCTCTCCTTGCCAACGATGGTTTAGGAATGGGTATGGGAAGCAGGCCTGGGCATGAAAATGTTAGGGCACTTCTGGGAGAGGAGCCCCACTCCCAAGCTGTGCCCTAGAGGAGATCATGCCTTGATGCAACATCAGGAACTGGGCAGCTCCTTTGTGACTATGAGGGGAGCCAGCCACAGGGTGCCAGAGCTACAGATAGGCAGAGTTGGTGTCCTTAAGATGGGTTGGGTTGCTGCATTAGCTTTCTCTGGGACTTCCTATCATGTTGAACTAATACTAGCTATTATTTATTAGTGCTTACCATGTTTTAGAAACTGTGCTAAATGCTGGCATTATTCAACAAATATTTCTTCAGGACAGGTACTGGTTTAGGTGTGGGATGCAGACACACAGAAGTCAGACCTAAATCCCTGTCTTTCTCCATGCTTTGCATTTATATTAATTTTCTAAGTATTATCTCACTTACGACTCAAACAATAGCATGAGGTAAGATGACAGAAGCCACGGTTTGGCTCATGCAGTGCCCTCCAGCCCACGTGGAAAGCTACAGGCTTCGCTGTCTCGGTTCCCCTGCGGCTGGGGTTGCGTGTGCAGCTGGCTTTCCCGAGGCAGAGCCAATCAATGGACGGATGGGTGGGAGTGAGCGTGGAGCGGGGTGGCAGGTACATGGGCAGGAGGGCAAGGTGGTGGCGCTGGCTTCCTCTGGGGCAGCTGTGGGCAAAGTCAGTGACTGGTCCCCAGCTGTGTGCCAGGGTGCTAGGTGGGGCAGCGGCTAAGCTGCCTTATCCTGGGCAGCAGCAGTTGGAGATTTCTCCTGGTCGTACAGTATCGAAGCTTAGTTCCCACGGTGCACCCCAGAATTTGGTGGCTACCTCATACCCAGAAACAAGTCCTTTTCTTCCCAAATTAGCTCAAGCAGATTACACATAGGATTGCTGCAAATCACATGATGCGAAACGTGCCACTGACTTTGGGGAGGTGGCTGGGTGGCCGATGGCGGGAATCCACCTGCGGCGGCTGAGAAACCAGAGTCCCTCATTTGAACCAAATTGGTTCCTCCCGTGCTTCAGAAGGAAGCCCGCGGTCACGTGTCAGGCCGAGCGCAGGAACAGGATGGGGCTTTGGGCTTATCTTCTTTGGGGAGGGTGGGTGGTGCTCTTTGTGTGGGGAAAAAGATTCTGTGGGTGTTGGATGGGTAAAGGGAGGAATTGGGCGGAATCCTCCTTCACCTGTATCACCTATGTCGCAGCTGCAGTAGCACTGTGCAGCCTTCCAATCCCTGAATTTAATACCCTCCGCTTATTTAGATCTTTAATTTCACTCCCCCCCCCCCCTTTTTTTAGATTGGTCTCTGAGTACCTAATGGATTTTTGTTGTTTAACTTTTATTTTTTTTCTAATGGATTTTCAGAACGCTATTGGAGATCGTTGTTGTTGGCATCTAGAAATGCAAGTGATTTTTGTTATACGATCTGGTATCCAGAAACCTTGCTAGTTCTACGAGTTCATTGGTGGATTCTTTTAGATTATCTACATACTTAATCATGTCTTCTGCAAATAATAACAGTTTATTTTCTTCCCACCCAATCCATTCATATATATATATATATATATATATATATATATATATATGTATGTATAATGTTTATTCATTTTTGAGAGACAGACAGAGTGCAAGCAGGGGAGGGGCAGAGAGAGAGGGAGACACAGAATCCACAGCAGGTTTCCTGCTCTGAGCTGTTAGCACAGAGCTTGATGCGGGGCTCAAATCATGAGCCATGAGATCACGACCTGAGCCAAAGTCGGACGCTTAACCAACTGAGCCACCCAGGCACCCCCACCCCTTTTTTAAAAACATCGTCGCACTGGGTTGAGGCCTTAGGTACTGTTTTTCTCCAACATACAATGAAGCTGAAAGAATTTTACAGTGGACACCCACACACTATCGAGATTCTACCATTCTAGATTTTTACCAAGTTTATCACACTTATTCTTCCATCCATCCATCCATCCATCCTTTTTCTTCATCCTTTTTCTGTTTTGTTGTTGTTGGTGGTGTGTGTGTGTGAGTGATGCATTTCAGTGTGGTTTCAGGAATCAGTACTCCCCCTAAATACTATGCCCTGCCTATTGTCACCCAGTAGAACATATGTTCAGGGACCTCTTTTTCTTGCTCCCAATCTTAGAGGAAAGTTTTTGAGATTTCAAGTAGGATGTGTTCACTCTACGTTTTTTGTGGATATCTTTATCAGGCTGACATTTCCTTATCTTTCTAGTTTATTAACATTTATATCACCCAATGATTGTTGAATTTCATAAAAAGTGTTGTCCGCATCTGTTATCATTGACTTCTCCCCCTTCATTCTATTAATGTGAATGGCTCTGATTTTTTAATGATAATCCAATTTAATCATGATGTATTTTTACACATTGCTTTTTATCCCTTGCTGGTTTCTGTTTGCTAACATTTTGTTTAGACCTTTTGCATCTACAATGATGAGAGAAACTGGCACGCAATTTTCATTTTCTATACTGTTCTTGTCAAATTTTTGATATATAAGGATATACTGGTCTCTTAAGATGAATTTGGAAGGTTTTCTATCACCTAGAAGAGTCTGTGTAAGATTGGCATTATTTTTCTCTAGAAAATTCACAGGCAATCCTATCTGGGCCTATAGATTGCCTTGTGAGATTTTTAAATTATGGATTCAAATGTAGGATGATTCCAATTTTCAAGATTTTCTGATGTCGGTTTTGAAAAACCACCTTTAAAAAAATTGTCCATTTTACCCAAAGTTTAAAAATGTCTTAATTATATAATTAAAATGTATAATTGACATTATGAAAACAGCACACGAGTAAAGTGGACAGTTTGATTAGTTTTACATACGTGTATACTCCTGAAACATCACTACAATCAAGACTGTACCATCTATGGGGTGCCTAGATGGCTCGGTTGGTGGCGCATGAGACTCCTGATCTCGGGGTTGTGGGTTCAAGCCCCACATTAGGTATAGAGATTACTTTTAAAAAAAGATTGTTCAATTTAAATTTAAAAATTATTAGTATTCATAACATCCTCTTAAATATTTTTAACATCTGTATGATTTGAAGTAATTTGCCCATCTTCACTCTGATACTGACTATTCCTCTGGCCCCCCTCCCTCCCTCCCACCCTTTCTCCTTCCTTCTTGACCAGTCTCGTTACACAGTTACCAAACTCTTAGTCCTTTTAGAAAGCCAATTTTTAATTTTCTTGATTCCCTTTATTCCCTTATTGCATATTTGTGTTCTATATTTTGGCTTTTGTTTTGGGGTTTCACTTTTTTTTTTAATTTTGAGGTCATTGTTTTTCAGGCTTATTTTCTAACATATGCATTTAAAGATATAAATTTATAAGCACAGTTCTAATTGCAACTCAAGTTTGTTAATAGGCTTTTTAAGTATTAAAAAAATTTTTTTTTAACATTTATTTATTTATGAGAGACAGAGAGCACAAGCAGGGTAGGGGCAGAGAGGGAGACACAGAATTGAAGCAGGCTCCAGGCTCTGAGCTGTCAACACGGGCTGCGAGATCATGACCTGAGCCAAAGTTGGATGCTTAACCAACTGAGCCACCCTGGTGCCCCAATTTTTTAAAGTATTTTTAATGTATATTTGACAGAGAGAGTGAGCAGGGGAGGGGTAGAGAGAGGACAGAGGATCCAAAGTGGGCTCTGTGCTGACAGCAGAGAGCCCATTGTGGGGCTTGAACTCACGAACCATGAGATCATGACTGTGCCGAAATTGGCCCCTTAACTGACTGAACCATCCGGGTGTCCCTGTCCATAGGTTTTGATATACAATAATTTTATTACTCAGTTCAAAATATTTTAGGTGCACCTCGGTGGCTCAGTCAGTTAAGCTTCCAATTCTGGATTTTGGCTCAGGTCATGATCTCACGGTTTGTGAGACTGAGCCCTGAGTTGGGCTCTGTGCTGACAGCATGGAGCTTGCTTGGGATTCTCTCTCTCCCTCTCTCTCTGCTGAATTGTTACCTCTTTCTGATAATTGAATTGACTCTTTTTATTTCTAATAATGCTTTTTTTTTTTTTTTGCCTTAAAGTTTACTTCAATATTAATATATCTACGCCAGTTTCCTATGGCTACTGTTTGCTGGGTATATGTGTCTCCATTCTTTTCTTTCAAAATTTCACAATTTATGTTTTAAAAAGTATCTCTTGTAAAACAGCATATGATTTTTATTGTTTAAATTTATTTTTAAAGTAAACTCCATGTCATACATGGGGTTTGAATTCAAGGTCCTGAGATCAAAAGTTGCATGCTTTACTAACCGAGCCAGCCAGGCAACCCTATGATTGTTATTTTTAAAGCTAGCCTGACAATCTTTGTCAACAATGGAGCATTGGCCCATTTACATTTAATGTAATAATGGATTTATCACATATATCTTGCAACTTGCTTTCTATTTGTTCCACTGTTTTTCTTCTTTCTTATCCCTTTTGTATCTCTTCAACCTGCCACTAAATTGGTTATTCCATCTTCTCCAATTAGTTTCAAAGTCACACACTCTTTTACTAATACTTTTTATGACATGCATTCTTGATTTATCAAAGTGTAATATTAAGTGGGATTTTTCTTAACCCTCTTCTTGGATGATGCAGGGGGCTTAGAACACTTAAACTGTATGTAAGCCCTCTCCATTTATATACCTTTGCTTTCATGCATTTTAATTTGATATATATTTGGAACTCCACAACACCATTACTGTTTTACATCATCGGTACTTACGTTGACCTGTACTTTTCTCATTTTCAGTGCTCTTCAACCCTTCCTGAAACTGTCCCTATAATTGGTATCATTTTCTTTTCTGCCCTTAAAACACTCTTAATTTTCCTTTAGGATATGTGTGCTGATGAATTCTTCCAGTTGTTTGTCTAAAAGTGTCGTTTCTTCTTCTTCATTCTTGTAGGATATTTTGCCAACTAGAAGCGTCTAGGTTGGCAGTCATTCTCTCTTGGCACCTTAAAGGCATGATTTCACTGTCTTCTGCTGTTTCTGCTGAGAGGTAATCCCACCACTACCACTACTGGTGGCTTTAACATTTCTTTTTCTCTGGTTTTCGGCAGTTTTACTATGATGTGTCCAGGTGTGGATTGTCTGTTTTAGTTATTTATGCCCCAGGACTGAGGCGATTTAGAAGCTGGGTCACAGTATCCTTGAAGGACAGTCTACTGATAGGAAAGGAGGACTAGGTAATCTAAACCAACCCTCCAGCTAAGAACTTGGAAATCTGGCCACAAATTTAAAATTTTGCTTGAAGGTATGTGAGAGCCAACAGGATGGTGAGGTATTACCTGGTCAGTCATATGGGACTGTTTTTCCTCTGGGGTGGGGGTGGGGTGTCTTTGCTAATTCCAGAGGCTGTTGTCTGAGTAGCTGGCACTTTCAATACCCTTGTAGGGGCACCTGGATGGCTCAGTCAGTTAAGCATTCAACTCCTGATCATGGCTCAGGTCATAATCTCACGGTACATGGGTTCAGTCCCGCGTCGGGCTCTGCACTGATAGCATGGAGTCTGCTTGGGATTCTTTCTTTCTCCCTCTCTCTCTGCTTGTGTTGGCCTCTGTGCTGACAGCTTGGAGCCTGGAGCCTGTTCTGGATTCTCTCCCTCTCTCTCTAACCCTCCCCCGCTTGAGCTGTCTCTCAAATACAAACAAACATTTAAAAAAATTTAAAAATACAAGAAAAAAATAGCCTTGTAAAGTCAGGAGAGTCATGACCTGACCAAGGGGAGGGGGTGGGGCAGGTCCTGATGAATCTCCCTTGCTTTGTCCCCATATAGGGGATATCCCCCAATGGACACACCCTAGTGCAATTAAATTGTATGCTGTATTAAAGTTCTTAAAAGATAAAAAATGTATTATTTGCTATGAATTGGGTGCTATAATCCATTCCTCAGCTTTTCATATTCATATGAGGCTTGGAGCTTCATCAGAGAATAGAAACCCTGATCTCCTTAACTCCTGAAGGCAATGTAGGGCACTGGAATAGCCCTGAATTTAACATCAGAAAGCCCAAGAATCAGTCCCTAATATCAGCTGGCAACTACTGAAATTGCAGGCAGGGTGCCTGGGAGGGAATTAAGAGACCCAAAGGGTTGACCTTACAAACCCAAGCCTATAAAGTGTGAGCAAGTAGCACAATTCTACTTTATGACTCTGGAAAGGAGCACAGAGTGACTCAGTTACACAGAGAGATTTAATGCCTAAGGCAAAACCCTGGCTCACCAGAACCTAAGGGCCAGTATGTTGCCTAAAGAGATTCAGAAATTCGGTGGAAGTATCCCCCACTCCACTGAACTTCTCTGTCTTTACCTCAGCAAGCTTCAGGAAGTTGCCGAGTGTTTGGACTGATGCTGGTCCTATGTTCTTTCCTCTCTCCACCTTCCTCCTCCCCAGCTCCTGTGATTTCCTTCCAGAGCAGTGTCCTTCCTGTGCTTCACCTCGGGGACCTTCTCAGTCTTTCCTTTCTTGGTCTTTGTCCTTGAGATCTTTCACACCTCTGCTCCTGTCTGCAGGTGAATGATGGCCACCCCGTGGGGCCAACACTACAAGGCTGTTGTTTACAGATCTGCCAGCACCAGGCTGGATGGGTGACTATGGGAATCAGAGGCACCATTTTGAAGCTTTTTTGCACGTGGCCTTCAGCTCTTGAGAGGGAAGGTGATATTGAGAGGGTCCCGTGCTTTCCAGAAGAAGCATCGTGGCAGAACTCTTGGTTTATGACACAGTGTAGTTAACAGTTCCGTATCTTGGGTAAAATCAGAGGCTAACTCTCATCCAAACACGCGACGGTCCTCTGCTGCCTCATTCTACACAGTTTTACTTTGTGGAAAACAGATTTCTAAGCAAATTAATGCAAGCGTTAACTCAAGGTTATCAGTTAAATTTATTGTCGTAGTAAGTCTTTCACAAAAATCAGGAAGAGACTCCTGGTGGGTTTCCAGAGCTGAGGCAGGGCTGCACTGGTATCTGGGAGCATGTGCTCATGTACGGCGTGAGGCCGTAGCCACGGCTGGGTTTTGAGACCAGTGAGCACTCCCACTGTTTGGTTAATTAAGGGGGGGTGGGGGAGAGGAACCTGCTGAGAATGGGGCTTTGGAGGCACCTCGGTGAGCCAGGTGGCCCTCAGGAGGGGGCAATGCAGGATCCCCTCAATCAAGGGCTCCCTGACTGACTTTTGGGGGACGCTATTTCCTCCTGCCACAAGAACGGATGGTCCTGCGGCATGGTGACAACCCCACGGCACTGCCCAGCCCTCGGCCTCCAAGGACAGGTCCACGGTCCCACCAGAGGTTCACTTGCTCCCCGGGACCCTTTTAAAATTCTGTGTTTTGGTTTAAAGGAAAAGGAGGCAAATCAACATGCTTTGGAAACAAATTCCAGCTGGGTCTCACTTCCCTGTGGGGGGGGGAAAATGTTGCTACCTAAAACGGTAATTGTTCAGAATGTGAGGGTTGATCCTTCCACCTTCAAACCACCTCTCCCACTGGGCTGGACTGAGCAGGAGCTGTTAACGTGCCTCATCTGCTGGGCTGAGACCCTGTCCGCGGGATGGTAAGTGAGATCCACGAGGGTCTCCTGCCATTTGTGGAGACAGTTAAGAGGCCTGAACGGAGCAAGGCCTGAGGAGACAACGGGCAAACTGCACCTGCCTCCTGGGTCTAGCCACGAGTGACGGCCCTTCGTCAGTCAGTCAGCCTCAGGGAGCTTCGGCTCCAGCATCGTCCTGACGACAAGGAAACGGCCTGGTGGGCCGCAAAGCCCCTGAAGGGAGGGAGCAGCCCAAGCTTCTCACGGGTGGAAGCCACACAGGTGTGCACTGATGTGCTGGTGTGTTTCTGACCTTTCCAGAGCTTCGTGTGACTGGAGATGGCTCCTCTCAGACCCTCTCACATCATGACGGACCAAAATGACTCTGGTCTCCAGCCCGGGGAACAGAGGGACAGGAGAGGATCTCGTTCCTCATACAGACTAGGCAACAGCAGATTGAAACTGGGTGCTTGGTCTCATCTGGGACCATGTGCTTTCTATGGAGAAAAGCAAATTCTTTTTGTGTCTCTGAGAATGGAAATGAGGCTCCTCATTCCAGAACTGAAATTTCCGCCTCACGGAACTGCCACGCTCTGTGAGAGGGTGGTCGTGGGCTCAGACCGGGCCTCACAAGGACCATCCCACTTCGCCCTCAGTGCCTGCGGCTAGAAGCTTCTTCCTCCAACTCAGGGTCCAAAAGGGTTTAAGCAAAGTCAGAAATGAAGAGAAAAACATGTTTTTCATCTCATGTAGAGTACTGTATTAATCAAATTGGTCTCCTTTTCTCCTATTAGTCTGGTTGAAGAAAAAAGATTGCTTTCAAAATGAAACTTTTCTTTTCCCAATGATTAATACGGAGTAGATTAACTTAATTTGTGCTAGACTCCAATTTAATTCAGCTACAGCTCAGAGGCCAAATCCACAGAAAAGCTAATCTGAACTTCATGAGAAGGAGCCATTTCTTTCTTTGAGAAAGATGCAGGGGATCTGATCTAAAGGCTTCTATCCAACTGCCCGGCCATAGTGTTTATTAAATCATGGGCCCTCTGAAAGGCAACCCCTCACACATGTGACTTCATGTCCTCATTAATTCCTGTCTTGTCATCTTTTCAGGTATTTCTTAATGTTGAAAGAAGCACGCACGCGTGCGCACCCACACACGCAAACACACACACCCAAAACAAAAATCTTGAATGTGCGAAAACAAAAACAACAACCCGAAACAGAAAACCCACAGTATATACTGGTGAAGTGTTATATGCCTAAGGCATCAGGTTCCTGGAAAAGCTCTAGATTTTTGGTTTAGAAATAAAATTGCGTGTGGAATAGCAGGTTTTTGCATTTATTATTGTCGGGTACTCCCCTCCCCATTTTTCTGCACTACAATCTAAGCTGAGTGATCTATTGCCAACTGGGCACCAATTCTCCAAATCCAAGTGTGAAAGGGAAACATGCTCGGGTGATCCTCTTTGACGGAAGATACACCGGGCAATCTGTCTACTTCCGTTCCCCAGAGAGAAAATAGTTAGAAGGGCTGCTTGGCTGGAGGGAGGCGAGGGGGGGACGTGGTGTCCTGCCCTCAGTCGGAGTCCATTGTGAAGAGCTGAATGTCCTGTGGGTTCCAATAGAGGCCTACCGCTGAGTTGTAGACCAGAGACCAGACGTAGGGGATAAAGAACTCCTCGGGCTGCTCCTCTTCCACATACTTGAATTTCAGTTCTGGAAATTTCTGCAACAAAAACGAGACGATTTTATAATGTTCCAGTTCCGTGCAAAAGCAGCGGCAGTGTCTCAGTGGTACTGCGCTATGCAGGGAGCCCGCCTCCCTAACTGGTCACGGGCCCCGAGAGCTCTAGGGGCTTTACGGGCCAGTTTCCAGATGACTCCTGAGAAGATGCGAATTACCCACAGGAAAGACACGTCACCCTGTCAGTACCTGTCCGCCAATGTCAGTCTGCCGAGCGGAGCAGGGACCCGAACAGGGGGAGAGGCGGGAGGACAAAAGTCAGACTGGGCTGACAGAGGGCTCAAGGAGAGACCAGCTGCCGCACAGGCTGAGGGCTGGCTCTTCTTGAGAGACTTTGCTTTCAGGGCTGAGTCGCCTTGGAGATGAGCGCTCTCCCTCGTGACTCCTGAGCCCTGACCTGTGGGGGCAGGCACGTGTCCACAGTGGAAGGCCGGGCCGGTTCCGGGGCGGCAGCTGCTCCCAACAGCTTGGCCTTGGCCTTCTCCTGGGGCCCATGGTGAGGGCTGCGGCCTCATGAAGGGAAGCTGGGGGATTCCTCACTGAGGCTCCGGAATCGCCCAGGTCTGACTCTGTGCACGTAGCCAGGGGACCCGGCTGGTAAGCAAGCACTCGGCCTGTAGCGCCTCACCAGGATTTGGCCTTTAGGTTCTCTAATTCTACCCGTGCCAGGGCAGAGGAAGTGGTTCTCATTCCAGCAGCCTGAGGGGCTGCTGGTCTCGAGGCCCCCGGGTGTCCTGGAAGCCTCTGATGGGTCTGAGAAGGGGGCTTGGCGAGAAGGCCTCTGTGCAGGGATGCCTCCGATCACCGTGTGGAGAATGGAGGGCACCTGGCAGAGGCGGAGATAGGCCTGGCCCAGGGCGGGGGCGGGGGGAGAGAGGCAAACAGGCCTAAACTAAGATGGAGGAGGGGGGGCGGGCAGGATAACCACCCAGGCACCCACCCATCCACCTACCGAGTTGTAGGGATTTGAAAGCAGCATTTGCAATAACTGAGACTCAACACCTAAGTGCCGGATCCTCGGCCTTCCAGCAAGATGAGAGAAGGGCAGAGTAAGCAGGAAATGCTTCTGGCAAGGTGAGTTCTGAGTTAAATCTTGAAAACGTGTATAGGAATTCCTGAAAGGGGGTCACCCTGGTCACGGATGTTACTTCAACATACCACACAGAGCCCGGTCCCATCTGTTACAGCTTTAATGAAAACCAACTCTACTCCACGGCTCCAAAGGCGTTATGTAAATACAGAATATACACAAATGGGATTTATCAGTGGCCCGAACTCTAGCACCAGCATACCTACCCCTACAGCCTCCCTCACGCTCGACGTACCCCATACTTTAGAGGCCTTTGCAGAACTACTGTGGTTTAATGAGAACCCCAGCCTTTTCAGACCGGGAGTGTTCCGAATCGGTTCTTCGTTACCGTCAGTGGAGGCTGAAAGTCTCGGAGTGTGCCGACGGCAATGCTGGTGACTGTGACGCTGTAGGCGACAGTTCCTCCTCCCCACCCTGGCTCCCCCGGGCAGTCTGGCTGACGAAGTCTGGTCAGCTAAGGGAAGTGGATGAATGCCAGCACTTCCTGAGGTGACTGGCATTCAGTGGGGCCCCCTGGTGTGCCATCCCCTTGCTGTCTGCTCCCGAAGTCCCCCTGAGCCTCTCCCACTCTAGGCCCGCATTCTCTGGGTGCACCAAAACCGCTCAGCAGCTGGGGGGCCTGGGCCCTTGGCACCCTTGCTGAAGCTCCTCACACGCTCTGTGCTGCTTCCGGCCTGGCCCGGGGTTCTCAGGTCGGAGGGAACAGAGTCCTCGGAGGTGGCAATAAGTCTCTGTCACGGAAGCAGGTGTCTTATAGGCTGCAACACAGTGCTGTTCTTTCTCGTGAAAAACCTGCACTTGTGCGACCGAGCGCATGCTGTGGTCGCCACGAGGCCTTGATGGAGCCGACCCAGACAACGCCACTAATGGAAGCCCAAGTGGGGCCTGGAGGCTAAGCCGGTTCTGAGTCACCCAGCCCGTGGGGCGGTGTAGGTCTGACTGGGTGGGAAAGTCTGTGTGAAAACGGACACAGAGTTGAGGCCACCCTAGTGCTTTGTCCCGGAATTCAACTCTCCGAGGCTCCGCAGAACCCCTCAGCGGTAGTTCCGTGCTCTTTCACTGCATGGAACAGAACCCGGCACACTACTGGTCCTTCGAAAATTACCAAACCACAGTGATGTCCTAATCAAGAAAGAATGAGGGGTTGTGTTTGAAGAGGAAATTTACCCCCTAACAATAAGGATGAAAATCCTAGTTCTCAGAATGGCCTCAAACTTGAGAAAACCTCTCCCACTGACCCGGAGAGAAGCGAGGGGCCGGGGAGGGGCGGGTACAGGGTGGTGGTCTGGGAAGCTCAGAGGCCCCACATTCCCTCTTCCCGCTGGAAATAACAACATCCTACATTTCTAAGTAGTAATGTCACCAATACGATGCACTTGTTGTTAGAAACAGAAGTGACTAAAAGATGTGAAACCTTTTCTCCATCCGGGGACATACTGGGGTTTTTCCTATGAAGGCGTCAGGAAGGGATGTGAGGCCATTTGCGTGAGGCTGCTCTCTGCATCTCTGAGGGGAAAATGGGAAAGAAAACCAGAAAACCAAATGCTTTTCTAAGAACTCCTTCCAGCTTAATTAAAGACACTTAGGCAAGAGTCGCTGAGTGGCTGGCACTAGGTTCACCTGCCCTCACGATTTTGGGGGATTCTGATGACTCTTCAGTTAGAAACAGTGATGAGTCCAAGCCTGTCCTTCGATCATGCGGCGGCCCCGCGACTATCCTTCCCACCACCTGATCAAACAGAGCTGAAAATGCCTGGTTTTCACTGTGGCTCAAGTTTATGTCGAAACAACAACCCATCTCGTTCTGGAGTAGATGGAGTACACAGAGTCTCAACAAGGGAGGATACCCAGAGTGGCAAGAACATCTAAAATACAGTACATAATAACATACGGAAGACAGTATATAAAATGGTGTCAAGTTTATCTGTCAATACCAGGCATGTATTTTATTACGAAGTTTTTCTTCAAGCTGACCGATGGTTATTTCTATAGAAGTTCTCCGTAAAAGCATCATCAATTCTGAGGCTACGGCTAACATAACTGATCACCTATCGTAGGGCGGGCCCATTCTAACACTTCACGTTGAGCCACTCATTAAATCTTGGAAGTACCCAGAAAAAGCACCTGAAAGGCGCTGATTCTTTCATTCGGCAAATATGTACCGAGAGCCTACTGCGTCATGAGCACAGTACTAAAAGTCTAGCTGAGCAAGACGTGCATAATCCTGGCAACTCAGAGCTCAAAGTCCAGCCGCAGTAGCTGGGTGACCTGGGACAAATCTCACATCCTCACTCAGACTCTTACAACATAAAAGTTTACCGTGAGATTTTGATTTCGACCATCTTGTCTCCTTCACAGGGCTGGGACAAATCTGATGAGCTGGTGGCGGTCTTGGGGACAGGCTAAATATCTAACGGTCCCGGGCTGTTCTGTGGGTTGACAATAGAGGGCTTTAAAGGCTAAGCCTCCCAAATGCTTAACACAAAGACAAGCACGAGGCTGTGGCCGAGCTGCTCTTGTGGCTTCAGAGCTTGTGGCTCAGCGGGTGTAGGTTCAGGCACAGCCCCTGCCTGTGCTGGCTCGTGAAGGCCACGGACCGGACGCCTAAGTCATCGTCGCCTGAGGGTGTGCCACTGGACACAGAAGAGGTGAAGAGCAAGCACGGACGGAACAGCATGAACGCACTTCTATTACCGGCAGACCCTGAACACCGTGGGCAGCACCCACGCTCGCCCCCGAACGGACACTACGGGCTCCTCTCTCCTCGAAGGGACACGTAGGCCGTGAGGTGCTATTTTGGGGGTTCTTTGCTCAGAACTTTTCCCCGGCACTTTTTTAAAAAGGTTCAGAACGGAGGATAAGTCATAATAGCAGGAAAAAAAAAAAAAAGAGCATGTTCCCTAAAACTGGCTACACACATTTGAAAGCATGAGGTAAAGAGCTACCTTTTTTTTTTTTTTTTTTTTTTTTTGCAACGAGTTGTTTTTAAGGCCGTGTACTGGGAACATTTTAAAGGGGTGAAATAATAGACAGAAATTATAACAGAGTTTTGGAAACACTATTCAGTCAACCTGATTGAATGTGAATGCAGCCTCTGTATAACAAGCCGTGCGCAAGCTGCATTTAATATGATCCCCTCTCAAATTTACCTGTCTCGCTACAGAGAGCCAACATGGTTGGAGATTTAAATAGACATTCTCAAAAATATGTGCTCCTCTAGTGTGTCTTAGAAGTCTTGAGAGCTAAGGAAAAGAAAGACAAAAGGTTTTATTTAGCACTAATGACACCGGGGACACATTTTGTCAGGATTCAGTCCAAGAAATGTCATAGTCTGAATGTCAGATCAACAACCTAGAAAAAAAATCATTCTTTATGTTCCTTTTCAAGCCTGTGGAGAACAATAATGCCATCCTGTGATGGCTGAGGGAAGTCCAACTTCCTCACTCGAGTGTCTTCATTCTGACTGGGCTTCTTGGGCCCTGCCAGGCCTTCCCAGCTCTGACGTCTGTCCACACGCTCTCTAACCGCATCTCCTCTTGGACTTCTCAGGCCCCCCCCGCCGCCGGGCTCTAGCCAGAGGCTGTCGGGTGGATGTGCCTGAGGACTGCTAAAACTCTGGGAAAGCACAGGAGGCATTCTGGGGACACGGGGGCTTTGACTTGATAGTTATGGCAAGAACCTTCTGGAACAGGCTAGCAGAGGGCAGGGTGCTGTTCACCTTGGGCCTAGGCTCTTGCCCCGTTCTTTCTGAGACAGTTGTCCTGTGATTCAGCTCAATAAGGAGAGAAAACCCATCTCTCAAAAAGCTTGGAGCTTGGTCTCAATCCAAAGCTACTTACAACAATCCGGTTGTTTTGATTTTTGGAGCCAGAGGTAATGCTAGACTCTCAAGTTTGGCTGGAATGTTTTTATCAGCTCCAGTGAATCAACCCACCACAGTGGGACATCCGGACGCCCAGCCCAGAGACAAAGCAAAGGTCTGATTTGGTGATTGAGACTTGCGTATAACAAGCAGACCGAAAGCTTTAAAGACCAAAAGCCTTTTTGCTGTCAGTCATGTGATTTGGTGAAAACCCACAGGAAGTTCAGTGAGCAGACACAGGGCTCAACTACAATAATTTTTATTACCACGAAAGTTCAATGGAGTTTTCCCCCTTCCCCCTACAGATTATATAGATAGCACCAGAAACTCTAGCAAGCACCTGGCACGGCTCCAGAAATTTAGTACAGCTTAAACTCAAATAGCTACACAGCACGTTAAAGAGAGTTCTTGGAAAGCCCACATTTAGCCTCTGAAGAGACGAGTGAAAGGTGATGGTCAGTCGCAAGGCACCCATCACTGCTGGCGGGGGGGGTGGGGGTTAGGAGGGAGGAGGTGGGTTCCCGTTAGCGCCACACGTAAGTGTCTGTGGCGGGCAGGTTCTGTGCACGTGGAAAGCAAACTGGTTTCAAGATCCTGTTGCAAGACAGCAAGGTAAAAGCATTCACAGACAACGTTTTTGTCTGGGGGTGCTTTTGGGAAGGGTTATCCAGCTTCCCTCCCCTTCTTACCCTCATATGCTATGGCTGTGCAACATTGCCACCTTCAGCGACGGGGCCTTAAGTTAAATGCTGGTTAAGCACCAGCTGCATACAATGTGCTGTGCTTGAGGTTGTCGAGGAAGGAAAGAGAAATAATGGATGTTCCGCTAACAGAGGGTATAACTCGAGAGGGATAAGAACAGAGGGCAGCACGGAATATGGAAGGACAGTGCCCCAGGAGGGTTCCCTTCTTGGTCCATCTGGCTAACACTGGGGTCGGAAGATGTTAGATGGGCTCAGAAAGCAAACTCCAGGAGAAATAAGGAACAGACACTTGAAGCATCTGTATTCAGCTAAATTACCATCTGCACAAGCCTGGACTGCAGTCTCTTCTGTGTGTAGTAGAATGAGTTACAAATGTTATCAACCAGTATTGTTACTTAACTGACAAAAAGACGGGCCCTGGTCTATGAATGACAGCAACACTGAATGTGGAGTTCTAGCTTGTGTGAATTGCAAAATCGATGAAAAACTGAATTCAAAACATAGAAAATTATAAAGGGCTACTTCTTAAAAGTTAGAAATTATGAAATACAAAGCTGAAATTAAGAAGTCCATGATGAGGGTGGTTCAGAAGACAGTCACAATACATTGCGTAGGTGGGAGCAGTCTGGCTGGCCAGGAGGGGGGACTCTCTGGGAAGTTAAGTTACGACCTAGGAAGAGGGTTATGGGTGAGTAGGCACCTGTCCTGGCAGCTTGGGTGGGGTGACCAGCCACCCCTCGCTCAGGACAATGTTTTGTCTTGTTACCTGTGCAAGTGACACAGCTTCTGTGACCAATGAGTGGTCAAAAAACTTTAGGAAACATAGATGGAGAGTAGAAAGTTGAACCCAACCTGGTGATGAGCTCCCCATAAACTTACCATCACGTCATCGGCCAGAATCTGAAACTCGCTTGAGTGCGAAGCCTGAGCAAATATCCCTGGTTAGACTCTTCTCTTACAGACCCAGGTTAAGGGGATCACAGAAAGAAAGGTATCTTTAGTTTTGAATTTCTCCCTCTCTGAGGGCTAGTGCAGTGGCACAAAGGAGAAGGATGGATGGACAGGCTCTCCTGTTGTTGCAAAAGTTGGAGAAAGGCCCCGACAGATGGGTTCTAACCTGCAGGGACAGGGCTGGGGACAGGGAACCAGCACTGCACGTGGAGAGACCCTCATGAGCCAAGAGCACACCCCTGGGCCTGGCAAGCAGCGTGGGGCCAGCGCACAGGCCCTGAGGCCAGCCGCCATGGTGTTGGGAAGACGGGGGGTGGAGACAGGGAGGCTGGCCTTGAGGGCCGGGATGACGAGTCCATTCATTTGGTGAGAGAACAGGTTGGGGACTGATATTTGTAATTTAACGGTCATTAGCTTTGAGGCAGCGGTCTGGATTGCTAAATGTATAAACTAGTCAAGAAGACTGACCTGCATTATTGAGTCAGTGCACCTGTTTCTAAGGCAGATCAATTCCAGTTCAGGAGGCTGGGAGGAGGAGGACGTTTTGATTCCAGGGTGGGCGACAGAGGGCCAAAGGGGAGCACTTACTGGCAGAACTCCTTTTGTTGGAAGCAGGCTTTTGGGCGAGTGGGTGGTGGCAGGAATTATCCCCCTGCAGGGGCTCCTCAGTTTGGATAGGGCCCGACTAGCTGGCCAGGAGAGTGAGATCCCAGAAAATAAATATAGTACCATTAGATGCAATTTTAAGTAGAATACGAGCTCCAGGAGGGCAGAGATTCTTATTTTTCCACTGCTGTGTCCCCCAGTGCTGAGAATACTGCCAGGGCTCTAAGAGCTGTTTGCCGAATAAATGAAGGAAGGAATAAATGAACAAATGTGTACAAACTGCTGTTTGCGGAAAAACCCAGTTCTCAGTTGGGGAGCGGGGGTGGGGGAGAGTTTGGAAGATCGAGTATGGCACACTAGGTGAGTTAGTGGAATAAGTGTCTCAATTTATTGGGAGCAAAGTGAGCCACATTAAGCCCGTGTCACTTTGAGAAGCCAATGAGCTGACTCACTGGGGTCTGGGGGGCAATACTTCAAAGCTAACAGATTCGTTTACTTCTCAGATTGCCACACTCCTTGCCTGCCACCATTCTGCCGCGTCTGATTCTTGCCGGTAGAAAAATCCAGCTCGTGGATAATGGATACTGTTGACATACACGATTAATGCCCTATTTTATATTTCAGAATCTATCTAATTATGGAAAATGGGGAACTCTTTGTATATCAGTTATAGTCATGGACTAGACTGGTGCATAATATGTAAATGGAGACAAATTCTATTTTTAATCAGTCCTTTACGGTTTACTCTTGTCCAGATTATGGTATGGCCAGATGCCCTCAAATTAACACTTAAGCCCTAAGTGCTATATCAGTGATAACCTTTCTTTACACTGTTTTCTTTTTTTGAGATTAATATGTGAACTAGGGGAGTGAGAGATACAGATCCGGAGAAAGATTCTGAATCATGTTTAGACAAATTCTGGCAAAACAAGAATCCTCGTAGAGTCTGAAAGGTCCACGCTGGGAGTTACGTGTGGATGACATGTGGAATACATGGGACAAAGGCAGGCAGGAGGCTTCCCTGGCACACTTCAGCCCAGACTGGTGTGCCACTGGTGAGGGGGAGTGTGGGCGATCATGTCAGGTGAGAACACAGACTTTGCTACAATATGTCAAAGAGCTATCTGGAAAGACAATTCCACCTGAGACACCTTGGAAGAGTTATCTCTAATTTCTTAAGAGTTAATTTCTTTGAACATCCTTAGGATTGAAGTTATAAGCAAATGTGCTAGTTTTCCAAGGCTGTAAGGGACATCACCCATTCTTAGAAAAGGCATGCCTTTGGGGTGCTTGGGTGGCTCAGTCGGTTAAGCGTCCGACTTTGGCTCAAGTCATGATCTCCTGGTTCGTGAGTTTGAGTCCCGCATCGGGCTGTCTGCTCTTAGCACAGAGCCCGTTTTGGATCCTCTGTTCCACTCTCTCACTGCCCCTCCCCTGCTCACATTCTCCCTCACGCTCTCTCTCTCTCTCTCAAAAATAAATAAAACATTTAAAAAAAGTCACGCCTTCATTATTCTTTAGCAAGAAGTTAAAACTAGCCTCTGATAATCTACATTCCCATGCACCCATTATAGGTAGGAGGATTTTCCCCCTCTGCTTATGGAAAGAACAATCTATTCCAGTGTTATGTGAGAAGCCTGTGGTTGCTAAACCAATGATGTTTTCCTCAATCCGGTCGGAGAAAACCCTACTTAAAAGCCATGGTTCTAATGGCAAGCATTTTAGAACCTAAAATTCAGTTTCAGTCCTTCTTATGGCCGTACTGCCCAGTGACCCAAGCGTGATCCTTGGGTGGGTGAGCCACACCTGTGACTTCCTGTCAACGGTCTTGACCCCACGGTTATTCCAACGTGTGCTGTGAGTGAATGAAAAACACAAAATGAGATTTGTTTACTTCTGCACAGTCATTAGGACTAACAAAGGGTATCAGGAAATCTAGAGAAAGGAAACAGAAGCAGAGAGCTGTAAATGATTCCTAACACTACTATGTGCCAAAAAGCAGAATTTGGTATGAAGTTGAGTCTCAGATTTCACTCAAGGACCATTATGTCTGTGAAGTTCCAAAATCAGGTAAATGTAAGGTAAAGCTATCTAGAAGATGGGGGGGGGGGGTCCCCTAGCTTAAAAAGAAAACAGGTCTAGGTCAGTTAGAAAAATCCATATTACATTCCTGAGCCTTAATGCTAAGAACTCATGGAATCGTGGAATGTCACCACCAGAAGGGACTGAACACCCCCCTCCCACATACTCTTACCCTTTTATAAAATTTTTAAATGTTTATTTACTTTTGAGAGAGAGAGAGAGAGACAGAGTGTGAGCAGGAGCAGGGGAGGGGCAGAGAGAGAGGGAGAGACACAGAACTCAAGTAGGCTCCAGGCTCCACGCTGTCAGCACAGAGCCCGATGAGGGCTCGAACTCACGAACCGTGAGATCATGACTGGAACCGAAGTCGGATGCTTAACCAAGGAGCCACCCAGGCACCCTTCTCCTACCCTTTTAAAAAGAAGGTACAAATAAAACAACAGAAATCCTTAATAGTCATAAGGTACACCACGTCAACTGGAATTCACATTAAGTGGCTACTGGATTGATCTAATAAACCTAATATACTAATAACATTACTTCAGCCCCAAATGCCTTCAAACTCAGGCTTCTCTTTGGGAAAGCAGCTGATACTTCCCCAAAATTAAAAAAAAAAAAAAGCTACTGATAAATTAGTTGTGTTTTTATCTCCTTGAAGTCAGTAAACATACTATTAAGTGAGCCAAAAACCTGATTTCGTGTTATGTATCACACTGTAAGATATCACCTTAGTGTGTCCTTCCCATTTGTCAAATGGCTATCAGTTGCGAATGTTCAATTGGTTGAACACCTCAAGACAGGAGATAAGCAATGAATGCTTCAGAAAGAACTAATCAAGGGGCGCCTCAGGTCATGGTTTCAAGGTCCATGAGTTCGAGCCCCGCATCGGGCTCTGTGCCGACAGCTCGGAGCCTGGAGCCTGCTTCGGATTCTGTCTCCCTCTCTGCCCCTCCCCCGCTCATGCTCTCTGTCTCTCTCTCTCTCTCTCAAAAATCAACAAACATTAAAAAAAAAAATCTTACTAAAAAAAAAGAACTAATCAAAGCCGTTCATTAACTTTTCTCTAGGGAAACCTGAACGGGAAGAAGCGAAGACAGAGCGAAGTGGGAAGTCGGGCAGGTCGGGGAGGAAGGGGGAATAAGAAGAACCCTAGCTAGAGCTGTGATTGAGAACTGGGACCAAGAAGAGAAAAATAAAGGCGGAACCTACCCTACCCTATACTCAACTGTACAGCTGAGAGAACTGAATGGTGGAACAGCTCTCCTTCCAATCTGGACCATCACAGATGCATATAATTTAGAATTTATACCTGTTATGTTATCATCACAGGAGAACTAACCCAAAGGCCTGTACAAAATATCCAGGGAATATAGGATACATCTTATTTTATAGTTCAAAAACGTGGTTAAGGGTCAAGCTTTCAAGAGTTTGAATTTTGAAAATTTCAGGTGTAAAGATTTCAAACGATACACCAGCACGTGAAAGAACCAAAGCCCGTATTTCCGTCACGTGCTGCGTTGTACGAAGGACGCCGTGGCTCCGGGAGCCACCACACTTCTTCCTCCCCTCGTCCTCACTGCATCCTCATCAACTAAGCAGCCTCTTCCGTGGGAAACCCTGTGAGGCATGGTGAGTATAAAGCAGAGTTCCTGTTCTGGAGGGCCCGGTAACCTAGTAAGGGGACGAAGTATAAACGCACAAACCGAGCACTGAAACAGCACTTCGTTGCTAAATACCAAGAAGAATGATACGGAAAGTGAGCTACTGAAGAGTTTCCAGCAGGGAGAGGTCTGTTAAGCCTGTCACGTGTGGGACAGTCTTCATGGAGGCGGTGAGACCCCGGCTGCAAGAACACGTGGAGAAGAGGCAAGGAGGCCGTTGGAGGCAGGGACGAGCAGGGCAGGAATGAAGAGTGGGTTCAGGGGCTGGGGGGGGGGGGCAAAGAAGCATGGGGGTAGGTGGTGGGGGGCGGGGCGCTAACGGTGGACAGGGTCGGAGTCTGAATTGGATGTTATTTTTCCTGGATTCTTCAGGCACTGGGGAGGGCTGGTGACGGAGGTAAGAGACACAGTGAAGTTCATTAAGATGACTGGTAGGGGCGGCAGTGATGATGGTGGTGTGTACGTGTGTGTACATTCTCCCAACGAACTACAGGGACCCAGCCCGTGTCCCCCGCCAAAAGTCCCGGTCGGGAAATGAGAGCCACAGAGCAGCAGCACCAGTCCCACCTGGGTAGGCACTTGTTCAAATGCAAATTCTTGGGCGCCAAATATCCCTTGATTCGGGGAGGCCGAAGGGAAAGAGTGACCGGAGCTACGAGAATTTTAGTTTGGGAGGAGGAGCAGTATGTGGGAGTACAGGGTCTCAGGACCTGGGGGGACTGAGACCACAGACTGCTAAGGCGCCCCTGAGTGCTGGAGTTGGAAAGATGTAGACACCGTCCACACAGCTCCTTCATTCAGAACACGGGGAAACTGAGGCCTTACAACAACAGTGATCCTCAGGGCTAAAATGTGGCAGAGATCTAACAAGAAATCAGTATTTGGGGGCACTGGCTAGGCTGGGCCCCAGACACAGAGGCTTGGAACCAATGGCATGGAGCCTGAGAACGAAGGGAAGGCGACTGGCAATAAAAAATATGGGAGAGGCTGGTGGAAAATGGTGCTTCAAGACAGTCCAGTGGGTCTCAATTTCGCTAGGAGCTGCCTAGCTTCACTAGCATGCAATCATTTCACGAATATTTAACTGCTTTTATGCTGTCGCTGTTTATCTGCAAAGATGACCATGTTAATGGGGCACAGATTCGGAATACTAAGTGTCTGGAGCTCTGGCCAATCCACACTCTTCTTGGTTTGATGTTCCAAACAGATTGTGCGTGCATGATTCTGCTCACAGCTAGCCTCTTAACAGCTCAGGGCCAAGATGCACAGCCCCCGCCCCCCCCCCCCCCAACAAAGTGTGCATAATTTTAATTCCCCTCCTTGGACAAAGGTGTCCCTGCAGTGAGAATGGGAAGGCAAAGGGTATGATGAGCTGAAGAACAGAAAGGCTGAATGAAGAAAGGGTTCCTTCCAGGGTTCCAAGAAATACCTGCGAGGGCACACGCAAAATGAACACAGCGGCCACGGGCGGCAGACGACTCTGGTTAACAGTGGCCCCGGTGCCAGGCCAGGGGTCGTGCCGGTGCTGGCCCTGCTACAGGCAAGTAGGCAGCCACCCCTCACCCCGGTCCCCACCCCCCAGACCGGCCAGGGCGTGAGTGATGGGGAGGGAGGAACAAGGCCAAAGCAGACTTTAGCATTTTTTAAGTCATTCTGGTCACATTCCCACTTCCTCTGCCATCACCCTGTTCCTGCTTTCCTGAAACAGGCAGGCCGCTTACGACAATTCAGAGAGACTTGAGAGCCACAGAACATCTCGGAGTCCTTCTTTATCTCAGCACCACGACTAACCAGAACAACTGGAGAGAGAGCGTTTTTATTGTCAATATTACGGCAGGAAAGAAAAAATACTCCAGGCTCTCAGCTTTCCAAAGCCAGCATAGAGACAGGGTGATAAGAGGCAGGTGATTTGATCACGGATCGAATATGACTTGTGGATCTCGGACCGCATGGCACCGAGAAGACACTCACGGAAAGCTAATGAAGGGGAAGATAGCAATACTTGTAAGCGGAAACAAAGATCAAATCTTCCATTTATGAAAGTCTGTTCTTTGCCATTCATGAATCCCGCGTGTACCCTTTCCTGTACAAAAAGGCACAGGTTTTGTTTCATCCCTTAGTGTGTCAGAGGTTTAAAAATCAGCTTACCCCATCTAAATTGGAGTCCTGTACTGGTCCCGGGGCAGGTCAGAAACTCAACTGCACTGACAGAAGTTCACGTGATTTCAATTTTCTCCCCATCATTTTTTAATGAAGGGAACACTTTACAACTTCATCCACGGGCAACAGCACCACAGGCGGGTCAGAGGTACGTTCCGAGGTGGCAAAGCAGTGGTACTGAGTGCCAAGGCCAGGACGGCCCAGAAGGGTGAGCGGACACGTGGTGAAGGGGCCTGCTCCTGGAGCCCCGGGTCTCACCGACACCGCTCACGTGCGGGGTCGGGCAGGGCCACAAACCTGGGCCACGGCAGTCAGGAAGAGCAAGGCAAGGAGTGTGGGAGTCATCCTTGTTTCTATTTGCTCCGTGTGCTGAAAATACGGGCAGAGAAGGTGTCCCTGCAAACATCAAGAAAGGGAGCCGGGCCGGGAGCCACTGCTGGGGCCGAGGCTGGGCCAGGCCAGCGCTTTGCCTCCTGTCCCTTCTGATTTCCTAGCTGACACAGACTGTAAGCTGTAAGAGGCAGGAGGTTGGTACCTAATGCTCCTCTGGCAATGGTCACACTTACCGATTACTTGAAATGGAAATAAGCACTGTGATAAGGAAGCATAAACTTTTAAGATTAATAGTGTATCTCTGCCATCGAAGCTCTGACTGGTATAATGGAGGGGAAACTCGGGATGTCTGAATTTTAGACCTGGCTCTGACACTAATAAATAATAAACTCCGGCAAATCACGTCACCTCTCTGACACTTAGCACCCCATCTGTGGAGCGTTACTGCTGATGATGCTGGAGACGGGGCTGTGGTGCTTAAGTGACTCATGTGGGGCCGGGGGCCAGGCGAGGCCGGGCCGGGCCAGGCCAGAACCTCTCTCTGCCCTATTCGAGTCGTGTCACAGAGGGGCTCCTGCCCTGTGACAAAGGTCATGGGCACAGGAAAACTGGGAAATAGAGGGACTCCTCCCTTCTCCATTGTGGTCCCCAAAGTTACTCATTTTTTTTTTTAAACCGATGCCCCAGAAGGCAGTAAAACTTCTGTAGGTGAAGCATTTGAAGATCTAAAGTCATTTCCAAAACATGACAGTGGCTTAACAGGAAGGAGTCTTGTGTTTTACAACATAGGCTCTTAATTATTCCACATTTACGTATTCAAATAAAGAAAGATACATTGCTTATCTGTCCATTTATTTCCAGGGACTAACCATGTATAACTCAATTTGTTACATATTGCAAGCATGAAAATAAGGCTGGAATTTATCGGGAAAATATTCAAAAAACGTTTTAAAGGCTCTTTCTAAGAGCAATAGTCAACATATTATATTTTAAACAAATAATAAAATGCTCTTTTATACTTGGAGCATATTTAGAAGAGAGAATACAGACATGTTTTATTTTTTTTTTAAATCAAAATTTGGGATAAATAGGAAAACAAGGTGAAAACCATAAACTTCCCCAGAGAAATACTATGAGCTCAGCAATGACCTTCTGAATTCTGGAGTTTTTAAAATGTTAGAGCGTTATTGGGGCGACTGGCTCAGTCAGTTAAGTGTCCAACTCTTGGTTTCAGCTCCGGTCATGATCTCATGGTTCGTGAGGTCAAGGCCTGCACTGGGCTCTGAGCTGATGGTGTGGAGCCTGCCTGGGATTCTCTCTCTCCCCCTCTCTCTCTACCCCTCCCCTGCTCACACTGTCTCCGTCTCTCTCAGAATAAATAAAAAAATAGAGCTTTGCTTTTACAAAAAATAAAGTTTACTTATTTATTTTGAGAGAGCACGTGTGTGCAAGCGGGCATGAACAGGGGAGGGACATAAAGAAAGAGAGAGAGAGAATCCTTAGCAGGCTTCACTGTCAATGCAGAACCCTACATGGGGTTTGATCCCAAGAACAATGAAATGATCTGAGCCAAAACCAAGAGTCAGACACTTAAGTGACTGGGCCACCCAGGTGCCCATAGAGCTTTGCTTTTAAAAGCAGCAGATTAAGGGAAAACGCTGGGCTTATTACAAGAGTAACTGACATTGCTAATAGTCTTTCCAAGGTTTTCCCATCCTAGTGAACATACAAACACCTCTGATAAAGGAAGATGGGTTGAGATAAAACTTCTGATTAAAACCCCTCTTGCAAGGTGACCTATTCATCCATGCATCCTCCCTTACTTTGTTTTAATACTTAAATTAAAAAAAAATTAATGCTTAATTTTGAGAGACAGAGAGAGAGAGAGAGAGAGAGAGAGAGAGAGAGAGAGAACGAGTGAGGGAGGGTCAGAGAGAGAGGGGGAGAACACAGAATCCAAAGCGGGCTCCAGTCTCTGAGATGTCAGCACAGAGCCCCACATGGGGCCCAAACCCATGAACGGTGAGAACAGACCTGAGCTGAAGTCGGACGCTTAACCAAATGAGCCACCAAGGAGCCCTAATACTTACATTTGAATTATAGCCACTGATGCTTCAACAATTATGGTATTTTAACACAATGGTGGATACAAAATAATGGTCTTCTTTGCCATCTGGCTGATGAGTTTTGCATCATTTGTTGTGACTATCCCAGGACCCCTGGCTGACTCTTGGCTGCTTTCCTGGCTGTTCTGGTGGTCAGGGCCGTGGCAACGCTGTGGGAGGCACAGGTGGCTGCCACACGGTGCTGCAGTGTGAAGGCGGCAGGCGGGGAGCCCAAGTTGGAGGCTTACTCAGGACCACCGAAGGCTCACCACTCCCCTCATGTTTTATCGGGGACAAGAGCCCATGACACAAAAGCAGAGACAACAGTGTGCCCATCAATCAGCTACAAGTTACCGACTCAAGGTCACTCCTGTTTCATTGACCTCAAACATCCCCCCTCTGAATTATTTCAGTACTGAGCCCAGACACAGAATTTCATCCCTTAAATATTGACCTACATGTTGTGAAACAGGTAAGATTTTTTTGCTCTTCTTTTAAGATACATGATAGGAGAATAGACTAAGTTATAGAGTGATACTTTGTATCATAAACGTGTTTTTTCAAAATATGAAATATGGCCCCTGCCCTTAAAGTAATCTTAATTACTTAGAGAGCTAAGATAAATGCAAATGGAAAAAAGAATCACTAAAAAGCAATTCTTCAATGTAACCTGTTGTCAGAAGACGCAACGGACTAATTGCCGGCTCTGATTCAGACCGAGCCTGCGATGTACACAAACAGATCCACATGACCTCCTAGCTTCCTGCCTCCTCTCTTTCACACAAACCATCAAAGCGAACTCCCGAGGTTCCACCTGGAGTCAGGGGTGGGGTGGGGAAGCAGGCCCTAGAAACAGAGGGGCTAGAAGATGAGGGCAGGGATCCAGGTGACAGGCCCCGGAGTGGGAACCGAGCGGTGGTGGCCATGCCACCAGAGTGGGAGGGAGGGGGCGGCTTGTCACAGAGGCCTCTCCCCAGAAAGGGAAATCAGGGCTCGCGAGTGACAGGTCCAGAAATAAGCCCAAGGGTCTCCTCTGTTGATGGTTCTATGTTTTGAGTCCAATGACTTTTGTTACTTATTTCACTGGAAACAAAGGAGCAGACAAAACTCGGTCTGCATCCTCTGTCTGGCTCCATACTAATGAGTCTTTATCTTGTGATATGGTTTCTTTGAGCCTATCTGCCTCTGGGAAAGGGCCTCGGCAGTGGACCTCACCATGATTTTGTGTTTAGCTCAGCAGCAGCTGCTACATAAGGTCCCGTCCTGACAGCCTCGTGGCCCAGGTTAAACGAACTGTCTGGAAGGGCCATCAAAACTCTGCCTCTGCTTTAAAAGTTAGAAAAGGTGGGGGGGGGGGGGGGTGCGCACGCCTGGGTGGCTCAGTCAATTAAGCATCCGACTTCGGCTCAGGTCATGATCTCGCGGTCCGTGAGTTCGAGCCCTGCATCAGGCTCTGTGCTGACAGCTCAGAGCCTGGAGCCTGTTTCAGATTCTGTGTCTCCCTCTCTGACCCTCCCCCATTCACGCTCTGTCTCTCTCTGTCTCAAAAATAAATAAACATTAAAAAAAATAATAATAAAAAAATAAAAGTTAGAAAAGGGGGAAAGACAGCCTGGGAGAAGGTGCCAATGCCTATTTCTGAAGAGAAATGTTCTGCTCAATTTTGTCCATGTCCCTCTTGATCAGAGAGCAGTGACAATGGCGAGGAACAAGGGCAGACTGGTCGTCCTCAACGGACTTTTCCACTGGAGTCCAGGAAGTGCACCCTTCTCCAGCTTAAGTTCAGGACCTGTTGACGAATGCCCTGGTCAGTCCCCAGGCCTTGACTCTGGGATCTCCAAGGCCTGCAAAGACACAGAGACGGATGGATAGTCCTCCTAAGCCAGGAAGCTGCTTCCCACATGTTTGTGGAAAAACAGCAGGACCTTAAGGATTCCAGGAAGAAAAGTTAAAACGGACTGGACTCCAGGTGCCTCACGGGGCCCTTCCCGTCTCTCATGCACGAAGCATGCCCGAATGGTCCTGCTGTTTGCCAAGTGGCTTCCCTACGACTCAACTCCTGAATTAGCCGGAGAGGAAACAGGAGCCTTTGGGACACATCAGGGTAAGGGTTCCCGCTTAGAAAACCTGACTCCTTTTCAGAAATGTGCTTGTAAACTTCATTCCCAGGATTCTTCCCCATTTTCTTCCCGGTTTCACTTCTGGAAATCAGGGATGGGGACGGAGTGGGTAATGGGAAGGAGATCATAACGGTATCGGAAAGCCACTTAGGTAACCTGACTTCATCTAAGTGTAGACGGCAACAGTTTTCCCAAGTGGGAGCTTTCTGCATCTGGAATAGTCTGTCATCACCCTTTTTTTTTTTTATTCATTTCTCAACTTCCTCTTCTCCAGTGTGGCAAAGACTTGATTTAACTAGAACCCGACTAACTGGAACTTTCACTAGAGCACACTTTATTTTTAGAACGAGGGGACAAATAAGAGACCAAACACATATTCAGTAAGTGAAGAAAAATACAACAGACTTCCAAGGAACCCTCCCACGGAGATTCGTGTGCGCTCTGCGTGGTTTTCCACACCTGGCAAGGGCCTGGACTAGGAGAACTCACAGGAGAAGGCTAATGGAAACCCAGCAGAATTGTGAATCATTCGTAAGAGGTAAAAAAAGCATCATGTTATCATGTTCCTCATCTATGCCTAAAGAATTTCTCTCTTACCATAAGAAACCCGAGGAGCAAGTTATATTGAAATTGTAGTTTGTCAGCAAATGCCTATACAGCCAGAGCTAAAGAAATATGTAAGTGAAAGACACTGTATCCTAGAGCTAGGGGGTTGAATGCGGTTTAGGGCGGACCTGACCCGGAGGCGCTTCCTGGCTAGGGGACAGCGCTGGCTGCGGGACACGCTGGTCATTCAAAGTGTGAAGTGCTCTCAGGGCCGGGCTGACAAAGCGGGAGGGAAGGCGGTGCTGAAGCGGTGACAATTTCCAAATCCTGAGAGAAGGGGGCAGTTTGGGTAGGGAGGGAGCACCTGAAACACCGGGGAAAGATGTGAACGGAGTCACGCGTGCACAAACAATGGTGACTTCATCTTTTAGAAGGGAGACAGTAAAGGCGCGCCTGAGTGGCCCAGTCGGTTGAGCATCTGCCTCTTGGTTTCGGCTCAGGTCACGATCCCAGGGTTTGGGGGTAGAGCCCTGTGTCAGGCTCTCCACTGAGCATGGAGCCTGGTTAAGATTCTCTCTCTCTCTCTCTCTCTCTCTCTCTCTCTGCCCCTCTCCCCTGCTTGCTCACTGTCTAAAATAGAAAAAAAAAAAAAAAATAGAAGAGAGAGTAAAACTAGTCACTCCCCAAAGGACTAGATGTTTTAATGGTTTACTTCTTACAAACTGGCAGTTTATAATTTACAAGCCTATGGAGAACTCTATCAAAAAACCATATACAGCACAAAAATGTCTATCAGAACAAACGTAATGCCTAGAAAAGCAGCATTTTGAGGTAGACTCTGGCTTGGAAATACAAATTCTCTGATGTCAAAATAAGGGGCTTCATAAACTTATTCACTGGTCAGTAAAAATTAACTTCTAAGATTTCAGTTGTTTTAAACTACTCTTTTTTAAATTTCAGTCTCCCAAAAGTCACTTGTCACTTATAAAGAAAATGCTTTTGAAAATAAACATGCAAACATTTATATTAAATACATCATTCTTAAAATAGATGAACTTCTGTGAAGCTCTCCAGAGCAAACTCTATTTCACACTCTCTAAAGAAACTGTTAAGGGTAAGAAATTTTACAGTCACTTCCTGAAGGCCATTCTGAATTTTCAGCTATGATCTATTTGATTAAATCCTACTTGAAAATTAAAAGTAACGCAAAACTCCACCAGACTGATACAAGGGAATTTTTGGCCTTTGTACCTGTGCACAGAGAAGCTAACGTGAATTTGAGATCTCCAGCAAGAGTGTATTAAGTTCTATTAATAAATCTTCTGGGATACTGTGTTCCAAATATACAGTTTTCCTTTTTAGACTTCTAAATCTATAATTGAAATAAATCTAGTTTTAATTTTTCCCATGTTCAAAGTTGTAGTTTCTTTACTTTCAAAGGCTGCTTTGCAATTCAATTCCTTGGTTATTATACATCTAGTATTAATCTGTAGTCATAACTAAGTATTGACTCTTAACAGCACAGATGCCCAATCCCTATGGGTTGCTAAGCTATAAACACCTTATTTTCTCAAAATTTTTACTTACTTGTAGAATTTAAATTAGCTACATTCTTATTTCTGAAAGTACTGAACTATTTAAGGTGTGCTTAAAACTACTCGTTTAGCAAATCCATCGCCAGAGCTGAGAGAATAACTCAAGAGTATAAACTCTCTGAAAGCACTCACTCAAATCTCAAAGCCCTGGCTCAGGTTCTTTGCATGGCATTGTCACTAAAATATCTCAGAGGCGGCTTGAGCCTTTATTTGAGAGAAAGCAGGGCTATAATCCATTTTCCCCTTCCCATTTGCATTAAAACCATTACCTCTGTTAACCCCGAAGTCCACACATTCATCAGCATA
Source organism: Panthera onca (assembly GCF_046562875.1). Lineage (NCBI taxonomy): Eukaryota > Metazoa > Chordata > Mammalia > Carnivora > Felidae > Panthera > Panthera onca. The sequence continues at coordinate 68,030,423 of NC_138350.1, forward strand.
ACCCCCTCTACCTCATACTGCCTTGATCGTCTTTCTTTCCCTTTTTTATAAGAGTCATAAAAAACATACAACTTACCATCCTGTCCAATTTTAAATGTACAACGCAGCAGTGTTTCAGATATTCACATTGTCGCGAAAGAGCTGAAGAACTCCTTCCGTGTTGCCAAACTGGAACTCGGTACCATTTAAAGTCTTCCCTTTTCCCCCTTCCCCTTCCCCTTGGCAACTACCATTCTCTATTTCTTCGAATCTGACTACTTCAGGTATCTCGCATAAATGAAATCATTTTGGGCACTGGCTTATTTCACTGTGCACGAGGACCTCAAAGTTCATCTATGTTGTAACATGTGACAGGATTTCCTTCCTTTTTAAGGCTGAATAATATTCCACTGCATGTATGTACCACATTCTGTTCATCTATCCATCCATCCATCCATCCATCCATCCATCCATCCATCTGTCCATCCATCTATCCATCCACCTTTTGGTTTCCATGAATAGTGCTGCCAGGCACGAGGGTGCAAAGATCTCTTTAAGACCCCGGATCCCAGTTCTTTTGGATATATCCACACAGGTGGGACTGCTAGATCGTGGATAGGGCAGTTCTATTTTTAATTTTTTGAGGAGCCTCTAAACTGTTTTCCATAGTGGTCGGACCATTTTACAATCCTACCAACAGCGCACGAGGGTTCCCATTTCTTCACATTCTCACCAACACTTTCTAAAAAATAGTCGCAATGACAAGGGGTGTGTTTTAATTAAAAGTAAAAAAAAATTCTATTATGTACCTCATATTAAATAAAATCTACTACTATTCACTGGGGAAAAATTTTATAACAGGGATTTAAAAATTATCATTAGTTCCACAATGCAAATAATGACTATTAAACAATTTTGATAATACATTCCTCTAGTATATTTTGATAATATATTCCTTTTGGGGGGGCATAGATCACATTTTAAAGGGGAATAATGGGTAAAATAATTTGATTTTCATGTGCAGATAGAAACAGAGATGAATCTTACATACTAATAAAAACATTTTTACCTTCATTGAAATCTCTTTAACATTTCCATCACTAATTACATATACTTCATTCATTGTTTAAATAAAGGGGTCTTCACGGACTCCCTCACTTTTTTAGACTTTTCTTTTGTGAAGGACAACACACATACAGAAAAGTTCACAAAGACAAATATACGACAACGAAATCAGTGTAAGGCGAGCATTGCCATTACCACCACGGGGTCTACAAGAACACTTCGTATCCCCAGATACCACTATCCTGACTTTTACAGTAAAAGTAAAACCTTGCTCTTTCTTACAATTTTTACCAACTACATTTGAATTTAACACTACAGTTGAGTTTTACCTTTCCTTGGATTTCATATTAATGGAATTACACAATCTTAAATTTTTTTTTTTTAACGTTTATTTATTTTTGAGACAGAGAGAGACAAAGCATGAACGGGGGAGGGTCAGAGAGAGGGAGACACAGAATCTGAAACAGGCTCCAGGCTCTGAGCTGTCAGCACAGAGCCCGACGCGGGGCTCGAACTCACGGACCGCGAGATCATGACCTGAGCCGAAGTCGGCCGCTTAACCGACTGAGCCACCCAGGCGCCCCGGAATTACACAATCTTATACTGCACCTGGATTCTTCCCTTTAGCATTGTACCTGTGGGTTTCATACATATTGGGGGTTCACTTATCTGCATGGTTACACAGGACTCTATTGTCTAAATATACCACAATTTATTAATTAATTCTGCTGTTGGACTGGGTTCTGTCCAGGGTTTCACTGTCATGAACAATGATGCTATGGACATCCCTGTATGTACTTCCTGGCACACAAGGCCATGCGCTCGTGTTACGTGTGCACTGAAGAGTGGAACAGACTGTGTGCATGTTCAACTTTAGCAGACAGGCCAAACTTTTCTACTGTTTGTACAATTTGGATTTTTTTTTTTTAAAAGGACCTCCGACAAACACACCACCCCTGGTGTGTTGCTTTTCTTATCCCTGATCCTGCCCTTCTGTCAAGCCGTCACTGGAAACTGTTAAAGTCTACTTGGTGGCCATTACACTCGCATGTTGGCCAATGTGGCCTCCTGTACTTTGGTCAGCCTCGCACCTTCCCATCACAACGAAGAAATGAACGTGCAGTGCGTACCTACTGTGTGTAGGGTTGCAGGCTGAGGGCCAGGGATATAAAAAGGAAGATGGCAGGACCTTGACATCACGTGTTAAAACTGAGCTGGGAAAGGGGGCACACAGGAAAGAAGGGGAGTCTCACCAGAGGCAGGATGCACCAAGCAGCTAGTAACTGGGGTAGATCATGAATGCTGCGGAAGTAGAGAAGACGAAGGGGTAAAGCTGATATGTGAGTATCTTGGGAAGGAGAGCTGATCTTGGCTGAGCCTCGAGGGAAACACAGGGCCAAGAAGAGCAAAGGCCACGGCTGGGAGCGTGCATGCTATGTTTAGAGAACAGGGAAGGATGAATGTTATCCTGGAACAATGATCTGTGTCCCCTATAGCTGCACAGGGGCAGCATCTGTCTCCTGAATGGCCAGCTGAAGAGGAAACTTGCAGCCAAATAAGATACGCAAAACAATAAAAAAAAAAAAAGTCTGCCAGTTAAAAAACATTATGCTTAGTCACAAGTGTGCGTTCAAATACTACCTCAAAATACAGTTCTAAAAATACATATGGTACTAGGAAGGACACTGAGAATGTGACCCTTCCAAGGCATAGAAAAATCTGTAATATTACTGACACAGGAGTCCAGAAGTGGCCCTCACATTCTGTTGGTCATAAAGGCGCAGGACAGGGAAAGAGTATTTGAATGAACACAAATACACCATCAGTAGTCAGCAAAAACTCATGACATCATCCATACGAACAATAGCAAAGGGCCAATTACTAGTAATAGTAATAGTAACTTTTTGGGGGCTTCACTGCTGGGTGGGTTAGCCTAATAGTAGGGGTTACAGCACCCCCTGAATGCAGACGTGCAAAGTGGTACAAATGGAGTCAGGAAACCTGGATCTGGGCCTCCATGTACCCATCAGCTTTGTGACCAGGGGCGAGGGGTTGATTCTGTCCATTTTCTCTGTTCATAAAATGAAAGGTTGAAACGGGGTTTTCTAAAATCTCTCTTATCTCTCTATTCTAGCGACTGATGCTGAGAGAAGGGGTTTTTTTTGGCTCACTTCCTTATAAACGAGAGAGCTCACGCCTGGCTCCTCTCTCTCTTTCTTTAAACAACAGAATTTCCCACAAACCCGGAGACTGAAATGCTTGATGCTTTGGGGCACCTGGGTGGTTCCGTTGGTTGGGTGTCCAACTTAGGCTCAGGTCATGATCTCGTAAGTTCGTGAGTTTGAGTCCCACGTTGGGTTTTGTGCTGTCAGCACAGAGCCCGCTGCAGATTCTCTGTCCCCCTCTCTCTCTCCCCCTTCTCCCCTCACGCGTACTCTTTTTCTCTCTCAAAAATAAACAAACATTAAAAAAATCAAAAAAAAAAAAAAAAAAAAAAAGAGTGGAAATGACAACAAGGAAGCGGCTTCTCCTATCTCCTCTCCAGGAGTAACTGCAGTCCAAACCATCTCTTCTATTTGACTGGAAAGTGGTACGTACACTTGTGCAGTGAGTCAGGTCAACTCTCATGATGAGTGTGAGCACCTCTGCATGGAATTGACAGATCTTTTTGTAAATACATAAAGCGTCTTTTGAAAATCCTGGAGTCACGGAAAAATCTGTAATACCAAGTTTTACTTGTTCTGTATACTGAGAACAGCAGGTATACGGAGGAAACATAAGCAAAACAAAACTAGTAGTAAAAGAAGTTGGTTATGGAAAGACCAGAGCTTCAGGGCCAGATAGCCTGGCTCAGCCTGACTCTATGACACAGAACTTTCTAGATGGAGTGATGCGTGAATTAAAGGAGATAACTTAGTTCTGCCAGAGCTACTGATGCGGCCACAAACAACAGTGCATAAATTGTATATTATTATAAACCAAATCGTATTTTAAAGTTACTATTTAAAAAGAATCTTGCTAGGATTCCTTCCAAACTAAAATATCAAACCGACCGAATGAACCAGAATTACTCTGGAAGTGATCTGTTTTGAGAGTTCAGACTAGTGACTTGAGCCTTGGGATTAGGTCATTCACTCACTGTTTGGAAAGACAAGGCCTATGTCTCTAAAGGACAGAGATGGGATCAGCTCAGTGTCCTATGATGGCCCTGACTTTCCTTCAGGGTCACACCCTCCACAGATGTGCCGCCTTTCCTGATATCTTTTCATGAACAGTGCATAAAATTTCTTATAAGACACAAAAAGTAAGATTCACACATGTTGTTTTGTGTTCCTTCCTTCGTTGCACCGGAATAAGTGGTACAAACAGACTTGCCTGTGGCGGTCCTAGCAAGCTGTGGCCTTGGATCTGTTACAAACCTGGGAACCAGAGAGCTGAGCCTGTAAAGAGCAAGGGGCTCCCAGCTGTCTCCTAGTGATAAAGAGCACGGCAAGGACTTGAAGGCACCTCTTCTGGGTATTTAAATCTTCAGCCCCAGTTCCTGGTTTTGTTCTAGAGAAGTGAGGTTGATGGTTAAGTGGGAAAAGAACACTGGCTAAATGATTACTGAGCGCTTACTAGAAACTGTGCATTTATTGTCTCTTCAATTTCCCCAGCTACTTCAGGAAGTAGGCAAAGTTCTAAGATAGACCCCATCCTACAGGTGAGGAACTGATGTACAGTGAGGGTTAAGTGACCTGCCCGAGACAGCACAGGTCGCGGAAACAGGATTTGCTCTGAAGGCCTGGAGTATCCTACCCGTCTCTCCATTTATGTGTTCCAGGGCATTGGTTTTGGGCTCTGTATTTGGTCCATAGCCATTTATCATTTCTCCACTCAGGGAAATCAAAGTATCCCCCAATCCTGCAGGGCTGGAGCCTTCCTTTGCCATTGGCATCCCCTAATTTACTTACGATTCCTCATTTACAAAGGAACAGAACAGAGGAAGTTGTTTCTTTGAATGCTGCTTTAGAAATTGTGCCCTCCTATACAGGAAGCCTCTTTAAGGGCCACCCTCTAGCGGGGTGCAGTGCAGGTAGGAACTGCTCAATCAATACTAGGTGAACAAATAAATGAGAGGCAAGAAAATCCTCATTGCAAACAGTAGCTTTGTAAAAAGAGGAAAGCTAGCCACTGGGTGCTGGAGATATTTATTCAAGGACTCAGAGGTCCAAGGACTGTGGGAGCCATAAATAAATATAATGATCAAGAGCCCACACGGCTCCTTGTATCCTACTGTATCCTGGTATGAAAAACCCTCAATGTTGGATTTGGTGGTTTTCTTCAACAGGGACTGTTAACAAGGAGAGGCTACGTGAGGGAACGGAGAGAACATGTGCAAAGAACTAAAATACTCACTGATTTTTCATTTTCAGATCCTATAGCTTAGGGCTGGGACACAGGTGGCCAGAGATGAAGGCAAATCTTTTATGGTGCCTACCTGGCATTATTTCTTATCTCTGTATCAACAGGAAAAATGCTGAATACCCACATTAAAAAAAAAAAAACCACCAAAAACATTTTACTTATTTATTTTGAGAGACAGAGAGAGCACGCCAGTGGGGAGGATGCAGAGAGAGAGAGAGAGAGAGAGAGAGAGAGAGAGAGAGAACCCCAAGCAAGCTCCATGCTCTTGGTGTGGAGCCTGATGCGGGGCTTGATCTCACAAACCATGAGATCATGACCTGAGCCAAAATCAAGAGTCGGACACAACCGACTGAGCCGCCCAGGCGCCCTGAATGCACAAATTTGATAAGACTGATACTTAATGGCAGGAATCATTAGAAACAAAGAAAGAACTAGACACTCCATTTGAATGTTCTCTTAGGTGAAATTCCTCTAATGCACGTTTTTAAAGATAGACTGCTTTCGTTCCCTCAAATACAGTCTTTTGTTATAAACATGCCAAAACTGAATGGAGATCACCACTTCAGACTATGTAATATTCTGGGATACAACGGAAACCATGGGCACAATGCTCTAAATGCAACTCAAATTCACAAAAGCTTATCTCTAAGTGATGAACAGAGAAAATGAGTCATTCGTTTACCCTTTATGAAACCAGGGTCTCTCTCTGGGGTTCAGATTATGAGCACAGCCACCAGCCATCAGAGGCCACGGGGCGGCTTTGTGACTTTAAATATATTTTTAGCAAATAGGAGCTACGCCAGTCAAGGGGAAAGGTGCTCACAGATAGTAAGGTTTTACTAACTTGGGAGCTAAAAGTTAAGATGAAGAGTATCTCCAAAGAGCGGGGAAGAGTCTGAGGAATTGAGTAATATGTGTTAAACATCGCATATTTAATGACAGAGAGAGAAAGGATAATAATGGTAAGACTACAAAGGGTCTCATTTATAGCATCTTGTCATAGGAACTATTGAAAATTAAATAAGGCTGTTTCTAGCTGCTACTGCTCTCAATTAGCCAGCAGCCACTTCCCCAGCCATAATAACTGCCACATGCACTTTGTGTGTTACCTCTGGCCTGCTAATTCCAAACACAGGAGGTCGCAGCCATAGACTGCGCTCCCCAGACTGGCCCACAACCGAACGCCCTGCTGGTCAGATTCTGTTGTACAAAATGGAATGATTCAGTACGTCAGAATATTTCAGATAATTTAGCCTAGTTCCGCTCCTTAAACATACGAACTAGATTATATACTTTGTGATAATTTAACCTTCACTTACCCAAACATTTTCTGTGCCATAGAACTACATGCTTCTCTTTATTTTTGTTCCTTACAGTTTCACAAAATTTAAACAATGGTCTCTGCTCTAAGTTACCAGGTTGTGCTGCCAATAAGGTGACTCACGTCATGTGTAAGGGCCTTCATTTTTGAAAATGGAAAAAATCAGTCCTGTGAAACTGACACTTTGGTTTGGTTTGAAAGGCGAGGATAACGTGCAAAATATAACGATCCCATCCCCAAAGGTCATCTTTTTATGTCTATGGAAGTAGCTACCCACCCCCGCCCCTCGATGGTCCGGGGGCTATACCTCCACAGACGTACGTGCCCCCCACCCCCACCCCGCCACTCCAGCAGCCCCTCCCTTGGGGGGCTCCTCGGACCCTCATACTGATAGGAGGCCCCAGGGCCCGAGCCACTAACAAAGAGTTAAAGCTCCTCCTGAACTCTGGAAGAAATCGGATTTCGTCAGTGAGGTTTGGCAATGTGAGAAGCCCAGTAACCAATTTCATTTCCTGATAAATGAATGGTCCACAGGGGAAAGTCGGCCAGTGAGTTTCGGAACTGTTGAGAGCTCAGCCTTTACTGAAAGACTCCTTGAAGGAGCCAGCCTGTCTATTGCTTATCACTGCTGAGCCAGCCGGCCCCATGCAAACAGGGCAGCTGCCAGACTCCACTCCCAGCTGACTGGAGCGCGAGGCGGAGGCCGGCACAAACGTGTGGTATCCCTTTAAGAAACGATATTGCTATCGTATGCACCCCCTCCCATTATCCTGGCCCTTTTAACCTGTGGGTCTGGAAACACATGCCTATTAAAATTATTTTAGAGCAGCGGGTTTAATGGTCTTCATCACTTAAACGTAACCCCTCCCCTCCCCCCCCCCCGCAGCCCACCCGATACAAACTCTAAAATATCCTCGGTATCCAGCTTAGATTCAGATTTGGGGGAACGTAATGTCTAAAAACAGACAAATGCTCAGATAAAGAAGAGCCACGTGTAGAAAGCCGATCGGAGGGCAGTTTTGAAAGACAGAAAGTACTTCAAAGTACTGAAACAAGTTTACCTGAAATGTAAGCAGCCCGATTAATCACAAGCTTGAAATGAAATAAATACCTGTATTTACCTTTACCTTTTAAGCTTGAAATGAAATAAATACCTGTATGGCCAAGTAAACCCAAAGGCCATTCTCATAAATACAACCCTATATGCTGTATTTATACTTACAAATTTTTAAGATCTTGAACATTTCCTTCACATTAATTCGGAATTGGGGTCAAAGCATATACTTTCAAATAGGTATGCCGGATTCAAGTGAATTTTTGTGAAAGGTTAGCTTGACATTTAAAAAAGCTAATTTGGCCTTGCTTAGAAAACACACAAAATTACCCTATATAAAATAGTCAAATGAACACTTGAAGGCAGGGGAAGGGAAAAAATCCTAAAAAAAATGGCTCCGGGCCCTTAATTATAAAAAATAAAGCAAACAAAATCTGAAACTAGGGAGCTTTCAAGAGGCTTGCAGGCCTGGACCGGCGGCAGGGAAACCTGGAGCTGATTAGCCCCACCCTTGCAAAGGCATTCTCGTGCCAGTGGTGATGGTGACGAGGGCACATGCTGGGGCTTTACAGCGAGGGGGAGCACGGATTCCACCCACCAAGAACAACGCAGAGAATGAGGAAAAAGGGAAAGCCAGTGGGCCCTTTAGCTTCTTCTCTAACCATTCAATACATCAGTTTTTTGGTTTTTTTTTCTCTTTTTCCATGGTTTTGGGACCACAAGATACATTCTTCCTTTGACTTCAATTTTAGATTCTTGGTGACACTGAGCTGCGCCGTCTCCAGGCCCAGGCTAGGGAGAGAAGTCTGTGCATTCGTTTGGAGAGAACCAGTACTAAGTTGGCTTGAGCTAGGTCACATAATTTGATAACAGAAAGGGGAGAATGAAGGGCACGGGAGTTTCCTAGGCTATTTAAAAACTGTCTAAGTTGTGACCCTCGTTGGTCACGTGAACTGAAAAAGAAGGCCACTTTAACACCGGGGCTCTTTTGGTCTCTATGGCTTCTAAATCAAGAGCAAAAAATAAATTTCTAAGTACTGGGTTTCTGAACCACTTCAAATTTTAATTATCTATGCATATAATAACTGTACATGGGACTTCCAAGTTCAGAAAATAAGCAAAACTGATAAAACTCAAAGGTTTAATTCAAAAATAGGGCTCATTACCTGTGGTAGGAGCGTTAGGTCTGGTTCTTAATATGAACAGAGCTATTTAAAGGTTAATCGCCAGTGCTTTGCAGAACGGAGCTACGAATGACTACTGTATTTAATAAGCCAAAAGCACATCTGAGGCCTTTAATTAATCTGAAGAACTGTTTCTTGTAAGGATTCTGCAAAGCACATGGGTTTCTTATACAGTGCGTTCCAAAAGAATGAAAATGTTTTTCTGTTGTTTTCTTCTGAATGCGGCTGCTTTGAGCCGCCCTCAGGTTTAGAAGCTGGATGGGGTGGGAGCGGGGGAGGGGGGAAGGCTTCCAGAGAGGGGGTGTACCGACAGACGGCCGTGTGACCAGACTCCCGGGGTTCTGAGAGGAGAAGCTGCTGCCAAGCAGGGCAGACGGGACAGGATTTCCCTCAGATGCTCCCCAACTAAAACTCTGAGAGGTCAAGAACCTCGCTTCAACTTTTGCCTCCTTGCTGGTGAAGGACGGCCAGCATGATTTTTACAAGCCAGACAATGAGTGAGGACCCAAGATCCCAGGGTCTGGCCAGTTAGGAATCTGAGGTTCTCATGAGGAGGAGGGGCCAGGGCAACCCCCTCTTTCAGCGTGCTTTTCCTTCCTTCAGGTTCTTTTCAGTCCACGTGAGTCTGGACTTTCCCCTCTGAGAGCTGAGTGTGTCGGGGGCAGACCCAGCCTGAACGTGGGGTTCTCTCCCACTCCCACTATTCCTTAGGCCTCTCCTCAGACTTTCATCCAAGGATCCGAGTCACTCAGCAATGTTAGTCTAGCCAAAGCGAACAAATATGATCATCATAGAGCTGAGGACTTGTAGGCACAGAGAGGTTCAGTAAAGGAGAAACAGGGAGTTGACGACAGGGTCACAAAGAAAATACACATTTCTGGATCCTTACTTGGGAAACTGGCAATAGGTCTGATGAGCTGTAAACTATAGATGCGCAATTTCATCCACGTTTTGACGACGGGGGCAGTGGGTAATGGCTGTAAAATGTCAGGATTTTTCCAACACTGAGAATTCAAAACATTTACTACTCTGAGTCCTGGAAAGAAGGAATGGTAGTTTAAGTTTTGAGGTGGGGAAGCAGAGGGATCAAAAGAATGTTTACTCTGTTTCATAGGAAAAAAAAAAAGTTTTATGAAGTGCTCTTTCCAGTGGAAGACATAATTATTATTTTCTGCTGGGAAACATTCTGGCTAGTTTACAGTAAGGACCTGATATAACATGGGAAGAGTTTAAACCCCACATGTTTAAGAGCTTGCTAACACATATTTTCCTATGTTGAGGCTGTGGTGATGTTTATCCTTCCTTTCGATAGAGCAGTGTCGGAAAAGCGTTAGCACCAGCACCCTGTGACTGCAGAAGCAGGGCCACGTTCAAATGAATTATAAGCAGGCAGGCAAACAAATAACCCCAACCCACACTTAATCTTACTACTCAAAGTGAGTAAATGTTTTCTCTTTGGGGAGTGATCGTCCTGTGTGTGTGTGTGTGTGTGTGTGTGTGTGTGTGTGTGTCTACAGTTGGATGGGTGAATACACAAACACATACACACAAGTGCGTATGTATAAACACAAATATGAATATAGCTGTAATCGTGTAAAAAGTGTTATGATGTTTCTGAGTCTGGAAGACATTAAGAAAAGCTGCCACGCCTTTCTCGTTCTAGATGACACCATAAATTATTTCCTACTTTTGGTTTACTCTCCACACTATAGAGAAGTAAACTACTGTCATGTGTTCTGGTAAAACATTACATTGTAATTGTTCAAGTAATTTACCACTCCAATGTGATAATGAGCCCTGTGTTGTCTACGCTCTGGGACTATGGGCCACACAGAATGATTTTTGCGGGCGGGGCCCGTTGACTTTTTCTATGAAGACTTATCACATAAGAATGTAGGAACAACATAAAGGGTAGAACGTTCGCATCCTGAAGAAACCTGGAAAGGAGTGAGTTGTATATTCCACTCTGAGACAATCTCTGGAGGTAGTGAACAAACGTGGTTTCAGTTACTCCCAGGAATCTCCCTGGGAGTGGCACGGCCAGGCTATGGATGCCACAGAACACACCCCTGCTGCCAGTCCCGGTAACTTTTTGGCAGATAAGACGCTTAGATGGAAAATCTTTCTCTCGTTCCACCTAGAGGAGCTCAGTATTGGAGGGCAGGTGTTAAAGAGCTTTTATTCTGGCACAAGGGCGAGCCCTGGGCTGTGTGAGAAGGAACACGGGGAAAGAATGCTCGAGTCCCCTGTAGGACCATAGCCCGGAAAGCTCCTTTTTCTAAGATCTGAACTCTTGAAATGATCGAACCATTAATTAGCTCTTCTTTCCAGTGGTGAAACACACGGTGCCTTGCACGACAAGGGAGTGTCACAAAAGTACTTTTTCTCTTTTTCCTTTTGGCAATGTTTTCCTGGTCTCCAGTTAAAAAAATTTTTCTTTAAAGATTTTATTTTTGGCGCCTGGGTGGCTCAGTCCGTTAAGTACCCGACTCTTGGTTTTGGCTCGGGTCATGATCTCAGTTTGTAAGTTCGAGCCCTACGTTGGGGCTTGTTGCTGGCACAGAGTCTGCTTGGGATCCCTTCTCTCTCTGTCTGCCCCTCTCTTGCTGTCTCTTTCTTTCTCAAAATAAATAAATAATCTAAAAAAAAAAGATTTTATTTTAAAATAATCTCTACATCCAACGTGAGGCTCGAATTTACAATCTGGGGATCAAGAGCTGGGTGCTCCACTGACAAGCCAGCCAGGTGCCCCCTTCAGTTACATTTTTGAGTTGAACTCTGGCATCTGTTAGGTGAAAATGACCAAACTGATTGCTTCCTTCTTGTTTGTTTGTTGAGATTATCATACAATAACATTGAGTAATTTCAGTGTTCAATTCGCCAAGTTTTGCTGTTTGGATGCACTCAACGCATCGCCACAATGAAGATACTGCCTAGTTCCGTCACACTAAGAAGCCCCTCCTGCCCCTTTGCACTTACCCTGCTCCCCTTGGCCCAAGGCAGCCACTGATCTGCTTTTGGTCACAATTTTGTCTTTTTAAGCATTTTGTTAATTTCTTTAATTCTAATTGTTTGTTTTTAGTTTATTTATTTATTTTGAGAGACAGAGCGTGAGTAGGGGAGAGGCAGAGAGGGAGAGACAGAATCCCAAACAGGCTCCAAACATCACTGCAGAGCCTGACATGGAGCTCGAACCCATGAAATCATGGGATCCTGACCTGAGCCAAAACCAAGAGTTGGACACTTAACCAGCTGAGCCACCCAGGCACCCTGGCATTTTATTAATTTCTAATCATCACATTTAACTTTGATGATTCTAGTCTTCTTACAATTATTGAGGCTTGCTCTGGGGCTCAGAATATGGTCAATCTTGGTCTAAATGTGCCATGTGCATTCAAAAAGAACCTGGATTCTGCCACTGTTAGGTGAAATGTTTCATGAATATCAATCAAGTCAAAGTGACTGATAGTATTTTCCAGATCTCCCGTGTCTTTGTTGATTCTGTTTTGTCTGGTTGTTCTACCAACTACTGAGATTGGGACGTTAAAATCCCTATGATAGTGGAAATGTCTCATGTTCCCTTTAATTCTGCCAATTTTCTGCTTCATGATTTTGATGCTCTGTTTTTGGTCCCTATACATTTACAATTGCTTATATCCTCCTACTGAATTGTCCTTTGGACCATTATGACATATTCCTCCCTTTTGTCCTAGGTTTTCATGTGAAATCTGTATTCTCTCATATTAACATAGGCACTTAAACCTTATGCTTACTGTTTGCATGGTACCTCTTTGTCATTTCGTCATTTGCTTTCAGCCTCTCTGTTACCTTTAAATCTTTTTTTTCAATGTTTATTCATTTTGAGAGAGAGAGAGAGAGAGAGAGAGAGAGAGAGAACACAGGAGGAGGGGCAGAGAGGGAGATACAGAATCTGAAGCAGGCTCCCAGCTCTGAGCTGTCAGCACAGAGCCTGACACGGGGCTTCAACTTGTGAACCATGAGATCATGACCTGAGAGGAAGTTGGACGCTTAACCAACTGAGCCACCCAGGCTCCCCATCCCCAGCCTATCTGTATCTTTAAAGTTAAAGCACTTCCTTTGCAGACTGTATATATTTAGGTCTTATTTTCTCCATTCCGGCAATCCCTGCCTTTTAATGAGTGTTTAGCGAATGAGTATTTTATATAATTTTTGATGTGACTGGGTGTGGGGTCTGCCACCTTCTTTTCCGTTTTCTATTTGTTCCTTTGTTCTTCCTTTCCTGCCTGATGGGGGAGGGGAGAATCATTTGGATGTTTTTTACATTTCTGTTTTCCTGCTGGCTTTCTGGCTATTCATTTTTGTATTTTTTTTTATAGTGGCTGCCCTCGAGATTACAATAAACATGTCTACCTTTTCACAGTCAACTTACAGACAACAATTTACTACTTCATGTAAAATACAGAACGCACAGGAGGGCCATTCCATCCTCTCCTAACCTTTATGCTATCACTGGCATTTACCCAGATATATTGCCCCTTCCGGTAAATACTCATTCTTTCCCCCAAATCTGAGTTTCCGTCTGGGATCATTTCCATTCAGCCTAAAGAACTTCCTTAGCACTTTTTATAATGCAAGTGTGCCGGCAGCGAGTTCTGTTGGTTTTCTTTTACTTGATGATGTCTTTATTTCATTTCCATTCCTAAATGATCTTGTCACTGGATATAGCATTCTGAGCTGACAATTGTTTTTTCTTTCATACTTTGGAAATCTTGTTCTGTTCTCTCTTTTTTTTTTTTAACGTTTTATTTTTGAGACAGAGAGACACAGAGCATGAACAGGGGAAGGTCAGCGAGAGGGAGACACAGAATCTGAAACAGGCTCCAGGCTCTGAGCTGTCAGCACAGAGGCCGACGCGGGGCTCGAACTCACGGACCGCGAGATCATGACCTGAGCCGAAGTCGGCCGCCCAACCGACTGAGCCACCCAGGCGCCCCTTGTTCTGTTCTCTTTAAGACGATATGGTTTCTAACAAGAAGTGATACATTAACTGGACTGTTGTGCTCCTGCACGTACTATGACATTTTTCTCTTGTTCTTTATCACTGGCTTTCGGTACTTCTGACAATAGCACGCCTTGATGTGGCATTCTGTGTTTATTCTGCTTGGTGCTAGCATCTGGCATTTGCACATTTCTGTCTTTTCCCCCCTTGGTTTTTTTTTTTTTTTTAAATGTTTATTTAGTTTTGAGACAGAGAGAGACTGAGCGTGAGCAAGGGAGGGGCAGAGGGAGAGGGAGACACAGAATCCGAAGCAGCCTCCAGGCTTCGAGCTGTCAGCACCAGGCCCAACGTGGGGCTTGAACGCACAAACCGTGGGATCATGAGCTGAAGTCGGATGCTCAACCGACTGAGCCGCCCAGGTGCCCCTGCCCCTTGGTTCTTTTTTATTGTTTCTATTTCTCAGCTGAGACTTTTCATTTTTCTGCTGAGATTTTCATGCATTGAAAGCATGTTTTATGCAATAAAAACACTGAGGAGAGTTATAGTAACTGCTTTAAAATCCTTATCTGCTAGTTCCGACATCTGGTTCATCTTGGGGTTGAATTCGATTGATTTTCTTTTGTTTAGAGAATGTGTTCCATTTTCTTGGTTCCTTGGATGTTGGGGTATTTTGGATTGCATCCTGAATAATATTAAGTTGTGCAGATTCTTGTCTGGCCTTGAGCTGCGAACCTTGGATTTGGTGTCGCACTCTGGTCTCTTGTTCAGATCTTTTGCCTTTGGCTCAGCTGCTTAAAGTCTGGTCCTTAGATGTGTGGTTCACACGTATTTCAGAGGTGTGGGGAGACACATTTTAGGATCCCCTTTTCTCCTGGGATTCCTTCACGATTTTCAGACTTCATAGATTCTTTGCCTCTCTTTTCTGGTTCTCTAGGCCAGAAAGGTTACAACTCTCCCCTCATGCCCCGCCCTGTTTCTGCTAGGTGTGTGCCCGCCACTGCAGTTAGCCCCAGGCTAAAAGCCTCAGGGGGACAAGGAGGTCAGTTTGTTATCCCCCAACCTCCAAGTGAAGGTATTCTCCGCCAGGGTCTTCTGATCTGTGCACTCCTCTCTTTCTTCAGGGTGGCAAATTTGGTCTTCCCTCAGACTTCTGGTCTTTGGCTGAAGTGCTGGGAGTCTCTTTCCCACATACGGTTCAGGGATCACTCACCGATGGGGACAGACACACTTTGAGGATTGCCCCTCAGGCTCCTTCCCTTTTGGGGTTCCTCTAGTCTCCTCAGCACTCAGGCTTTCCCAGCTTCACTTCTGTGGTTCCTCAGGCCAGGAAAACCAAGTATTTCCATGTGAACCTCTCACCACCGGGGAGTAAACTACACGGGCAGTTCTTATTAGCCCCAGGCTATAAAAGCCAAGGACACAAAACTTCTCTACCTTCCAATCTCCCTCCTCTAAATAAGCAAGGACTCCTGTTGGAATCTGTTTGCTTCTATTCACTCTCTAGTGCCTAAAATACAGCTGTATGTTGTGTTATTTGTCCAGGCTTTCTAGCTATTTCTGTAGGGGGTGTCATGTGGGGTCTTAGTCTACGACACCTAGAAGCAGGTGTTCTCAAGCTGATTTTCAACCGAGCTATCTTAATTCATTCAGCCACATTTGATGAGTGGCTATTCTGTGCAAGGCAGTGTATTATGCTAGATGCCATCGGGAGACATAACCATAGACAGCATGGCAAAGGACTAAGAATGAAATGAGAGATGAAAATATATATACATATTTGTATACAAGATAGCACGGGAACTTTTTTTTGGTAGCTTAAAATTGGAAATCATCTGCATGTCTACCAGCGGTAGAATGGATAAACCATGGACTATTTACACAATGCAATATTAAGACATCAGTGGAAAGGAACAAACTTCATGTAGCAACAAAAACGTCTCTCATAAACAATGCTGAGCAAAAGAAGGAAGGTGCAAAGAAAAATAAACTGCGTGATTCCGTCTGCGAAAAGTTCAAAAACCGAAAACCAGGTCGTTTGGACATATACACATGGATGGTAAAATTATGAGGAAGAATCAGTCACCTCCAAAGTCAGGACAGCGTTTATTTCTAGGCATTTCTGGGCTGTTGGCAATGCTCCATGTCTCGATCTGAACAGTGAATGCATGGATAGTCACTTTATAATTATTCTTTTATAGCACACATCTATAGCTTATGTAGTCATCTATATAAGGATGCTGTTCACAGTTTAAAAAGAAGGAGGGTGGCTTTATTAGGAAATGGAACCTTGACTACATCTGCACATGAGGCATGACCACGAACCAGTTATTATTCTTATGACTCAAAATTCTTCTGAAAATGGGTATAAAACATGTTCCTTCCAATCTCACTAAGACTAGTGAGCAATAATATAATTTGATAGCAAACACAGGTTTAACTTAATACCAAAGAAAAGCCAACTTTAAGTGTTTTTTAAAAACTGTGTCCCAATTTTAAACATCACAAGGTCAGTTCTGTTTGAAAGAGCACGGGAAAAATCTTTTTGATGAGCACAGGTCCTTTCTGGACACAAATAACCAGCCGATATTTTATCATTTTTTTAAAATGTTGGAGTCTCTGTATATCTGATTCTTTTAAGAGGGGCATACTGGTAGTGATCTTCGTAGTCTAGTAATCGGCACTATATTGGTCAGAGATTAGGAACCCCCTGAAATATCTGTCCAAGTTCGTAAATTTAGCTGTGCTTGCTATGAAGACCTTTTAAGTTTTCAAAATGGACTCAGTTGCTTGCAATTTTCATGCAGTGCCTGCGGTACTTCCTGCTGCCCTCAGAGCTCTCAGGCGAGAATCCTGTAAGGAACCTGGATGTGGGGAATTGCCAGGAAAACAAATTGTTTCATCACTTCCTTAGTTATCCCCAGTCGCTGATCGGCATTGACAGTATTCACGTTCTTCACAGAACCAGGCTTTCGTGGCCTTGAGCCCTCTAAAGCTAACGGATGAGGCACAAAGAAACTTTAGCGAGTATGGCCAGATGCTTACCAGCGTCCTCAGTGTGATCACTTATGGACCAATCACTGCTCTTTCCAGCGTGCCCCAGAAATGAAAGCCACCGCGAAGAAAGTAGTTTTGGTCCTCCAAACAAACCAATTTTGCTACACGTAAGGGATTACAGTTAGTGGACTTTGCTTTCTTTAAAAAGTCTTTTCTCACCTTGAAATTTTCAGAAACTTTTGGGATGTGTATGCTCAAGTAAGAACATCTCTTTACGAAATCACCAGAACCAAACACAATGATTTAGTGTTCTTATTCTTTCACTTAACAACATTCTATTTTTTCTCTGGCTTGAGAGTACTAATAAGGAGAACCCACAGAACAAATTACTATAATTTGTTAGTCATCCTTTTTTTCAGAAACAATTCATTCTTTCACTTATTATCCAATAAAAAGAAATAATTTTGTAACGATAGGGAGCTTTTCTTTTTGGTCATAAATTACATTACAAAACACTTTGTAAGGATTAGAGCGAATGACTTGAACAGTAGCTCTAAAGGCAATGGAACAATCTCAGTAATTATGGTCAACCTAACGGAAAAGTCAAGACTGGGACAGATGAACAATAATAACTGGGTCAATTTTTTTAACCACCAGAGTCGAATCTCTCCTTAAGACATGTTAGTCTGTGAATCACACATTTCTGCCTCTACCAAAGAAAGTAATTCTATCAAAACCAATAGCAGAGATTTAAAGATAAAACCATACACATTCACGTTTCCTTTTCAGTGGAAGAGTATCAGCATTTTCCACTGCTGCCCTTGCATGGCAAACGTGTGTGTGTCCCTTCCTTGGTCACTAGAAATCGTGGTTTAGAGAACTGGGCAAAAATTCTCTGCCTACAGAAAAATCAGATTTTTATCACTTTTCAATTATGTGTTCTAGTTTTCATGACTATACGTGAGATGTAATGAAAACAAAGACTAAAGTTTTATACTCTGGGATCACAGAGTAAAAACTAGGTTTGATTTCTTTCTCGTTCATCACAAGGAAGGGAAAAAAATCCTATCAACTGCTTACAAATCTACCATATGTTTAATGAAACAAAAATAATGTAAGACATTAAATATCATGAGTTAGACTATGGATCAAGAATGGCTATTCTAAAAGTTAGTATGACAAGCAGTTTTTGCATGTTTAGTGCAATTTCAATACTATGTATGAGAAACCACTCCACGTATGTTTGAGTACTCTATAAAGTAGCAATAAGTCTAATTTCAAACATTTTAAGCTCATTCTACAACCCTGAGTAAGATACTGTTGAAGCCAAGAACTTAACTAGGTGTATTATGCATGCTTTAGGTTAAGCAAACTGATCTAATAGGCAAACAGGGTTGTGAATTAGGAGACAAAAATTTAAGGTTTAAAAGAAAGAATGGAAATTCATGGCTCAAAGAGAAGATGAACTGAAATGAATGTGGACAAAGCATTAGATTCTCTTTAGCCTGTTTCCTCACTTGCAAAATGTAAATTACCTTCGTATTTCTTATAGTTGTCAGGAAGACTAAATAAAAACGCCTATACAAAAACACCTCGCTGAGGACCTGGCACAGAGCAAGTGCTCAATAAACGGAACCAGATAATAAACAACAAAGGAAAAAGAGCCAAAAGAGGGATATTTATGTCAGACTGAGGAACAGATATGCAACATTTTAAAAGACACGGACTTTAATTTTTGGCGACTGTCTAGTTTATAAAGTAACTGTGGTATCTTCTATCGGGGTTACATGTAAGACAAATCTTCTATTTTACGGTTTATCATGGAAGAGTTCTCAGTGTTTTATAGGAGAGGAAGATAAAACTGCTCTGATCCCACCAAGGCTACCTGGTAACCCTCACCATCATGGCCTTAGTCTTTGTGCGGGCTGGGATTTGGAGGAAACCAGGCCATACGACGGTGGTTCTTCAATCTAGTAAATCATCTGGACCACTCAGGGAACCATTTAAAGTGACAGGTTCCCAAATTCATCACCAAACCACGGAGTCAGAATTTGAGGTGAGACCCAGAAATCTGCATTTGGAAACAGTGCTCTATGTGACTGTGTGCACTCCTGGAACCCTCAAGTTGATGGCAGGAGAGAAAGACGTATTACGGAGCTGTAATCATTAAGATAGTATGGTAACTGGCACAAAAACAGACACACGGATCAATGCAACGGCAGATTTGTTCTTACATAACACCCATAAAGACAGGCTTCTAACAGCCACAAGTTCTCTTGTGCTTCCTACGGTTCTTGCCCTGAAAAACTGCTCTGAGGGATTCTACTGAGGGGATGGCTCTCCTTGGCTAAGACTTTCCATTTGCAGACCGGTGACTTGAAAAGCTAGAACAACATCCTGCACGTGTGTGTGTTGGGGGAGTGTGTGCGTGCACGTGCACTTGAGACCGTGTATTTCCTAAGACAGTCCTCACGCGGGGATTGAAGGGTCCTAAGAATCAGCTGCCAGCATTATCCAGAGGTCTTCTGAACCACTAATGATCTTGTGTTTATTGTTCCATGAGAGACAAAAGTAACTTATGAGTAAGACTTGATGCTGGTCTTTACTGGGCAGGAAACTCAAGGAGCTTAGAACAGGAGGGAGAGCCACTCTGACTTTTAAACTTCTGCAGAGATCATTCTGGGTTTAGGGAAACTTCGGTAGGAATGTAGCCAGTGTTCCTTTTTTTAGGATGGAAGTCCAGCCCAGACCTGTACCTTTTACACTTAGTGCTTCCTAGAATCCACCCAAAAGTGAAAAGGGATTGATAATATTCCAAAAAGAAGAGAGAACAAAGTCCAAAAAAAAAACAAAAAAATTAAGTCAAAAAGTCAAACACGGCCGCTGGAACAATTAAAGTAGTTACAAGCTAGTAGCAGACTGAATCTCAGGAAAAGGCTAACTGTTGGCCGGTGGGACGGTGCTGGGCACAGGAGCTCAAATTTCCCTGTCCGAACGCGAGTGACTTATTCTCGGTGTTTGTCAGAACCTGAGAACGTGCATGCTCTACACATCCCGAGGAAGAGAAAAATCAGGCAGAAAGAAGCAGACACTGGCTCCGTATTTTTCACATGAGCCCAGTAGCTCCATCACGCTCTTTCCAAGAAAGATTCAGAAATAGAATGAGGTCGCTTATCTGAATAGTTTCCTCTGCTTGAACGATAATGAAATCAGTGCAAGCCAAGAGGCAAGAAGAGATACTATTAAAAATTTAGGGAGGTCAATCTGCACAGGCAGTATCCTGTTGAGGGGTGCACTCAAGTGGAGGTCAGATCAGGGTTTTGTAGCTCTCGGAATACACAGTGTGGAATAATATTATAGGCTTAAAAAATGGAACTATTCCAACAAGGTGACCAGGACTTCTGCTTTGACCTTTGTTCTACGATGGTGTTTTGGCACGAAAGTGGACCCTGCAAGAAGTCTATGGAGAGCTGTTCTCCAAAGCAGCATGTTAATCAGAAGCAGAATCTCAGATCACCATCCCGTGGTCAACAGACCCCCTTTTCTGCCTGCCTCCCTTCCATTCGGCAAATATGGAAGTGCCCTGATGTGCCAATAGAGTTTCAGACTCTTCAAATTAACAAAACGTGAAGGTCCCTGACCTTCTGGAGCTTCCATTACCTGGGAGAAGAATAATAAATAAGCACACCGTATGTTACATGATAAATAATGTGAAGGAAGAAAAAAAATACAGAATTGGGGGACAGGGAGTGTGAACATTGAAACCAGAGGTCAGGGCAGGCCTCAGGGAGTCAGGCATCAGGTGCTTGGGCGAGCGAATACACCAAGGGGGTATGCAGACATCGGGGACAGCAGTTGAAGCAGGCAAGAGAAACCAGTACAAAGGCCCTAAGAGTGGAGAGCTGCTGGTGTGCTGGGGGGAATTAGCCATTGCTGTGCTTTTCAAACTTGAACTAACATCAGACACCACCTTTGGGGCTTGTTAAAACGCAGACAGCTGGGTCCCAGCCCCGGAGCTTCGACTTCAGGAATTCTGGGGGCCCGAGGATGTGCATTTCTAACAAGTTCCTATGGGATGCGGATGCTGCTGGCACAAGGGCTATGCCTCGAAAACCAACATTCTAGGGGCGCCTGGGTGGTTCAGTCGGTTAAGCACTGAACTCGACTTCGGCTCAGGTCATGATCTTGTGGGAAGTAACGAGAATTCACAGAACTGGTGGCACTTTTGAGTTAGAGAGGATGTCGGCTGGTCACATTTCCACGGGAAGAAATCCACAAGGACACAGGGGAGCGTGGCTGCGGACCCGCTGACGAGAGTTTCTATGGGACCTGGAGGCAGGCCACCAACAGCAGGTGGGCACGCCAGGGTGGCACTCAGGAATCAGCTCTGGGGACACAGAGCTGACAGACACTTGGGGTGGGGATGGGGAGAGACTCCCGGTAGGAGAGAGGGGGAAGTTTTTAAGCAAGTCAGGATTAAGAAGCTATGAAAAAATTCTTGAAATTTCAGTTAACTAGATTTCTCTTTACGTGACTAACAACAGAGTATTCTAAAAAGTGAATATAAAATAAAGGCTTTAAAAACAATTTAGTGTGCAACTGGCTAACCGCCTTTAATTCCTATGCTTTATCAAGTGAATGAGAGGAGACGTTTAGTTAATTGTCAGTGACTTGTATTATTCCGTAGCTTCTTCTTTATCCTAAAAGGGACGCTATCTTCTGGTTAATTCCCCCTGAAAATCAGGGCCTAATTTTCAAACGCTAGATATGGTATCTTAGTTTTCAAATTACAGATAATTCACGGGATCAAAGAAAAGAGGGAACCTGGGGGACTTTATACAGTTGAATATGAGGTGGTGTGGTAGTGGTAGGAGAATCCGCACAGGCCTGGATGCGTTCTGACCCACTGTCATGACGCTCGGATCGCTCTTGGGAGTCCGAACAGTCCCTGTTGCAGACGCAGACAGTGCGAACTTTGAGCTGTGGCTTCGAACTCAGCTCCTGGACGACACACTAACTTTATTTATTTCCTTCCAACCCCTAAAGGAGAAATAAGCAACTTAGAATTTCAGAGCCTGTTCTTTAGGTCTCTGTTTACGCAGGAGAGTCTGAAAAAACTAATTACCTGGTATTGCCTTTCCCAGACTTCACGGAATACCAGTAAGAAGAGGATGTTTAGAATGACATTAATACTATTTACTCTGAACAGCCAAGTTGTTTAACTATATAGACAGATTTATCCAAAGAGTATATGTTCCCACACAGGATATTACACAAATATTTTAGAAGGCTATGTCAAATAACATTTGATTGAAAAATATTTTATTTGGTTGAAAGTCAATTACTATGCCATGGGCTTCCAGATCTTAATGTTTACTTGCCCAAAATTGGAAGAATAACTCCTCTACAAATTTGGCTTCAGTCCTATAATGCAAGGAAAACTTCAAAACCTTTTGGCTCATCTTCAGCTGACACTAGCTGATTATTTCTCAGGAG
The DNA here is from genome assembly GCF_046562875.1 of Panthera onca. NCBI lineage: Eukaryota > Metazoa > Chordata > Mammalia > Carnivora > Felidae > Panthera > Panthera onca. The sequence continues at coordinate 68,052,904 of NC_138350.1, forward strand.
CAAGGAGCCTTGTGTTGCTCTTAACAACCCAAAGGGTCGTTGGAAAGAACTCCGAATTTTCTTGATGTTTAATTTATATTTTAGGAAAAGAACAAATCAATAACTGCACACTATCCCACACTTTCAGAAAGACCTTATTACAACAGCATTTCCAATTTAAAACAACCTCTTTTACATCAATCTTGCACACAAAGCTATTATTACGGGCCCGACAATTATTTTATCAGTATATAGTAGTAAACCAGCCAAAAGGCAATAATGTGCTGTCATGTGGTATAATACAAATATTATTCAACACACAGCTTGAATTTTCAATCAACTCTAGATACAGCAGTGTTCTATGAATTAAACTCTAGAGGTTTTAAGTGATTCGTTTTATTATAAACACTCAATCCAAAAAGATGATTAAAATAATTGAGATAAGGCTTGATTATAAAGATAAACAGCCTTTTTTTCTGGTAACATCTGTGGTAATAATGTGCTATCATTTAAACCAACTGAGGATGACTCACCATCTGTGAATAAATATAACTTTAGTTTCTTTTCTAGTACCGGGGATGGCTTGCTTTCTTGTCTTTTTTTTTTTTTTTTTTTTTTTAAACTAAATCATCCCTCCTCCCTCATCTGTCCCTCTTGCAACCACAGAGTGAGATGGAAATCTGGTGTCAGGAGTATAGTTTCTTGCTATGTTTTGGAAAAAAATGAACCGGCATCTAAGGGATTTATCCACGATCTTAGTCTCCATAGGATCTTGCTCTAAACAAGAGTTAAATGGCTTGGGACCTCCTACAGATTAATTAATCTCTCTTTAACCATAATCCTGAAAAACAAAGAGTCATATTTTCAGTTATATGTTACTGCCTCAAATATAGAGAACACTTTCTTTCTGAACACAGTATAATGAATGCACAACATATTAACATTCAAACATACAGCCTGTATACTGCAATTCATTTTGCTTTAAGTTCAGTACTAGAGTGAACGAATTAGTTTTCAGTATCTGCTACGGTCCATGGAGGGGCTCTTGGGCCAGGGGCATTCACCAAAGGAATTAAAAAATAAAATCTGGGATTGGAATGGGTAGGAAAAAAATGGACTAAAGACACAATTGGTGAGCAATAATCTGAAAGAAAGGAGCTAAGGTTTATCGCAAGGGAGGGATATAAAAGAAGAAAAATATTTGGTATGATAGCAGAGTGAGGAAGTACTGGCTGTCCACAGAACAGAAAGGAGATAGGGAAAGGTGGAACGAGTAGAAGGGTACATAAAGTTCTTAGAAGAAGGTTCTTAGAAGAACTTAGAATAAAGTTCTAAGAAGAAGGTTGCCTAGTGCTGAGGTCTTGTTTCCTGAATACCATTTATTTTTTTGAATTTTAGATTTTTTTTAACATTTGTTTATTATTGAGAGAGAGAGAGACACAGAGCATGAGCACGGGATGGGGAGAGAGGGGGGAAGATACAGAATCTGAAGTAGGCTCCAGGCTCTGAGCTGTCAGCACAGAGCCCGACGCAGGGCTCGAACTCACAAACTGTGAGATCATGACCTGAGCCAAAGTCTGTCGGTTAGCCAACTGAGCCACCCAGGTGCCCCTCCTGAATACCATTTATTAAAAAAAAAAAAAAAGAAAAGAAATGAACCAGAGCTCATTGGAGAAGTGGTTGATTCCAGGACTGGTGTAGGAAAAACATGAGATGAGTCTTGGGTATCTTGCACCTCAGAAAAGTAAAGGTGTGCTCAAAACAAGATAGGGGCATGTCAGAGGATGCAGGAACCAACCCGGAGGAGCTCCCACTGGCCAAAGCTAGAACAATTTGAGCAACAAAATAAGTAAGTGATAGTACTAAATTATACTCTATAACAAAATACAAAATGATCATTAGGTAAACACCACAGTAATAACTGTGCAGGTAAGATCCACTGATGGACGATAAATTCAGTGGGCAAAAGTTGTGAGGAGAAACAGGATATTAGCAAAGTCTCACTCCTAAGAGAGTCATCAGTTATAAAGGGAAAAACAGTGACTTTTTCCAGGAGAAATCTGGTAGACACCACATTAACCAAATGATCAAGGAGAACCATCATCAGTAGTGAGACATGGTAACATCAGGTACCTCCTGATTCTATGCACTGAGAAGGACACAACATCACTTCTATGCGTAGGTTGGTAGAATATGTGTTAATTTCAATGTAATCATGAGAAAAACCCAAACTGAGGAACATTCTGCAAAACAACTGAGCAGCACTATCCATACTGTCAAGGTCATGAAAGGTAAGGGAAGACTGAGGAACGCTTACATACTGGAGGAGAGTAAGGAAACATGACAGCAAAATGCAAAGTGGGATCTGAATAGGACTGGGGAGCAGCATAAAGACACTAGGAGGAAGAAAATAGTAATATTCACATAAGGTCTGTAGTTCAGGTAATAGTATTATACTCATGTTAATTTTGTGGGGTTTTTTTAATTAAAAATTTTTTTTAAATGTTATTTTTGAGAGAGAGAGAGAGAGAGAGAGAGAGAGACACACAGAGGACGAGTGGGGGAGGGGCAGAGAGAGAGGGAGATGCAGAATCTGAAGCAGGCTCCAGGCTCTGAGCTGTCAGCACAGAGCCCAGTTCAGGGCTTCAACCCACGGAACATGGGATCATGACCTGAGCCAAAGTCAGACACTTAACTGACTGAACCATCTAGCGCTCCAATTTTCTGGTTTTGATATCGTACTTGAGTTATATGTGCTGTTAACATTAGGGGAACCTGGATGAAGGGCTTATATGAACTATACCTACTGTTTTTGCAACTTTTCTGGTAAGTCTAAAATTATTTTAAAAGAAAATGTAAAACAAAAAACAGCAAAGCAGCACTGATTCAACAATATTCTGCCATGCCATCCAAAACTGCTTTCTTCCCAATGCTGTGTATTCTCCTCCTCCTCTATATTTTCCCTCCCATTTACTGCTACCTAGAATAGCAAACATTTTACTTATTTATCTGGTTGTCCATTTCCCCAACCAAAAAATAAACTCTATGAAGGCAGCCATTTTTATCTGTTTTGTCCAAGGCTGTATCTACCTACAGTCTAGTACGGTGCCTGACACATACACGGAGAAAGAGTTAAATGAATTAAAATTGTGAAGAGGAAGGTAGAATAAAAATACGAAAAGCAGGTCTGGAGATAAAAAATGTTACTCCTGAACCTTTGAATTCCAACGAGTCCCTGTTTCCTCTTTAGAGCATGTAAAGTGGGAATTTCACTCATCTTCTCATCAGATTTATTGGGTAGCTACTATGTATAAGGCACTGAAGCACGCATCAAGGGGACACAGATGAGCAAGACACGACTCCTCAAGGAAGTTGGAGTCGAGTGGGAAAGAGAAAACATTTGAACAACTACGTACAGGGTGGAAGAGACCAGGAGTCTCAGCAAATGCTGCGGGCATTTAGAGGACGGAAGCATATGTAGGAGGAGAAGTAAAAGGAAAGGTTTCACAACAGTTCACAAACTCAGCAAGGCCTTAAAATGCTTAGGAGGGATAAGCAAAAAGCAAAGGGGTGAGGGGCCGGTGCACTGGGAAGACAGAACTGCGTAAGCAAATCTGAACGTGCAGGAAGGAAGACGCAGGAGGCACAGAGATCGTTCTGGTGGCTGGATCACTGCTCAGGGAAAGGGGAGTATGGAGAACAGCGGCTGGGGGCTAGACGCGCGCGGTGTCAGGTTCCTGTCCCAGGACTCCAGACTTTATCTGGCAGCAGCAGGGTGCTCACCTCTAAGTCATTTTCAAGAGGAGGAGGATGTTACTAGGGCACCGCTCTACAGAAACTCTTCACGGAATTTTGGAAGATAGAAGTCCAGACCGTTAACTGCAAATCTTTGGGATCATCCTTTGTAACTTAAAAACATTTTTTTTTTAAGTTTATTTATTTATTTTGAGAGAGAGAGCAAGCAAGAGTGTGAGCGGGGGAGGGGCAGAGGAGGGGAGAGAGAGAGAGAGAGAGAGAGAGAGAGAGAGAGAGAGAGAGAGAGAGAGAGAATCCCAAGCAGGCTCCATGATGTCAGTGCAGAGCCCAACGCGGGGCTCCAACTCCTGAACCGTGAGATTGGGACCTGAGCCCAAATCAAGAGTTGGACGCTTAACCGACTGAGCCACCCAGGCGCACCTGTAACTTTCAGCCATTTTTCTTATGTTATGGATTGAGTGCCCCTGCCATCCGGTACTCCCCTTATGCTTACCATCCAGACTTAGTTGTGAGTACTTCGCAACTTCCTGGAGCCACGTCTGGACTGCTGAACAACTTAAGTTGTCAGCAAACATTTTCTTACGTTGAACTAACACCTGTCTTGGTTCAGTTTCTACCCGCTGTCCTAGGGCCAACAGTGAACTGCTCAGCTCCTCTTCTACAGAATAATCCCGAAAGCATACGCACGCGTGTGTGCCCTTTTCCTCAAGTCTTCTCTTCTCCGGGTTACACATCCTCTATTCCTCACCTTACGTGGTTTACAGGTTCCCTACTGTAACTTCACCTGCGTCTGCATCCCACCTGGGTCACTAATGTGATACTCGGTCACATTGCTCCCATACCCCACAGTGCTCTTGGGAGCCCCTATTTCATGGTTGTTAAGTATCACTACATCCTCAGTCCCTGCATGGAATCTTGCCTCCTTACTCCCCCCTCCTTTTTAAAAAATGTTTATTTATTTTGGGGAGAGAAATAAATGTTTGTTTATTTTGGGGAGAGAGACTCAGCACTAGTGGGAGAGGGGTAGAAAGAGAGGGAGACACAGAATCTGAAGCAGGCTCCAGGCTCGGAGCTGTCGGCACAGAGCCCGATGTGGGGTTTGAACTCGTGAACCACAAGATCGTGACCTGAGCTGAAGTCGGACGCTTACCCGACTGAGCCATCCAGGTGCCTTCCTTACTTCTTCTTTACCTGAAACTCAGCTCTCTCCCCTTGGGACTCCCGATTCCCCTGGAGCCTTTGGAAGTTAGAGGCTGCTCATTCTTTTACATTCCAGACTTCAGGGTCTGGAGGTGGGGCTGGTCCCCTCTTTGTTTTCATTACTGTCTCCTGGCTATTATTCCTCTACCCTTAAGCAGAAGGGTCTGCCCATAGGAGGCTGGTACCAGCTTCGTGTCGTCTGTGCACTGCCACCTACTGCCATTGACTGACCGCGGCATCTGGCTCACAGTCCTTCTCTCCACCCACGGCTCATCATCGTCCTGAGGGACTAGGAAGCTTATGCGAATGACCAGCCCATCCCTGGCTTCCAGTTCACTAACTGGCTCAACCGCACTGACTTCCATTCGCAGGCACAGCACTTCAGTCCCTCACTCATGGCCAGAGCCAGACCACGCTGTCACCAAGACGTGCTCCCCTTCTGCCGTCTTCATTCAGCCCCATTTCTACTACTTCCACTGCACCCCCTCTTTGATCTCATTCAAATCCCCCTCCAGATACCTCTGTGACCCTTTCCCTCCAGCCTCCTGACGGCTCCGCTTCTCTATTGACTTAGCCGAGACACCAAGGTCCACCATGCCCTGTAGGCAGCCACTCCCATCTTCATGGGTTTTCGTACTGGTTCGCGTGGTGTAGTTCAGGTAAACTGGAAACAGCACGTGCGCACGCACACACACGCACACACACACATACACGCGCACGCGCACCCTCGAAAAACAACAAACCTCCGAAGTCTTACTTTATGTAAGAATGGAAACGAGATGAATTCCTTACATTTAAAGAACTGTCAGGAAGAGAGTCAAGTCAAAGCTGGAGGGACCGGTGACCTGGAATCAGTTTCTATGTTATTGCCACATGGTGGTGCCATTTTAGCTGATAAACAGAAACCTCGCTGCTGTTTACTTTCGGTGGAACTTGTGCAAGTGGTTATGATGACTAATGCGCTATTATTTTACAAACTCTGTTGTTATAACTGAAAATATTTTCATATCCTACAACAACCTCTCTTGAGCATTCAGAAGCAGTGGTTCTGTGATAGTGTTAAAAACACAGCCCCCCAAACAGTAACTCTGGAACAGAAGTTGGTTGTGATAAAACACTATGATGAAGGCGGCCAAACATCTACTATGATGCCCTGTGTTGTTAATTTAGGAACGAGTGCTCTAGAAAAATTAGAGGTAATGAGGCAAACCCTGAAAAGAAGTATTAAAGCTAAAATGTGTTACAATGCTGTACGTTCACAAAATACTCCCTTTATATCCTTTTTTTTTTTTTTAAGGAGAAAATTAGTCTTAGGGTATGAGTTTCACATCATGAGATCACTTTGGAAACATGCCGAACACGCAAACGTTAAGTGCCTTCGTAAGATACCTTATTTCCCCTACCTCTTCCAAAAGACGCTTCTCTTTCCAGAGCTATGTGCAGGCAGACAGTGAATGGCGTGGGGATTCCGAGCGTGGACTTTGGAGCCACACTGCGTGAGTATGAACCTCCCAGTTCCACAGTGTTCTGGCTGCATGGTTTTGGGTAAGTCGTGTAACCTCTCTGTGCCTCAGTTTCTCCATCTGAAAAGTTCGGGCGAAACACCACCCACCTCCAAGGGTTCTGAGGATCGAAGCAGTTAACGGCACGAGACACTCAGAACGCCACAGGGCACTGAGTGAACACTATGTGTGGCCCAGTGCTGAGTCACCACCACCAGCAGTGCCTTCCCTTCAACCCTTGACACTTGTAAGACTGAATCATTTCACTGGGTTAAAAAAGTAAGGGGCTTCTTTATTCACAGTGCATGGCACGGTATGAAGGTGTTAGTCCTTCTTTGGCGGTTTTCTTTTAAAAACCCGTTGGAATCCCTCTACGTCACAGTTCTGCGTACGAGTATGGAGTAGAGAAGGCAGTAAAGAGCCTTTTCCAGCCAAGTGCTGGCAAGTGGTAGGACTCTGAGTAGGGCCTTCCCAGACACTAGTGTTTACACCGAGTGATACGAAAGTGCACGTGTCCTTGGGCAGTCTTACCTTCAGCCTGTCTTTGGGCAGCGCGACGGCCCCCTGCTTGATGATTTCCAGGACCCGTTCCACGGAGAGCTCAGCTCCCGCTTGCAGCAACCTTGAGCTGAAGAAGGTGATCACCTGGAAGGCAAAGTGTTATTTCTTAAGCAAGGAGATACACAAGCTGCCTTCCTCACGTGGTAGGTCCATTTCCTAAAGGCGACCCAGCCTTACGCCTCTACTTCTCCTGCACACGGTCCTCTCTGAAAGCGTTTGATGGCTGAGTCAGAGCCAGCGTCTGAATATTCCGGGCTGATGACCCATGCTGGGGCTTACGCAAGCCTCCGGAGTTCTGCTCTTTCAGTGTGCAGCCTCACCTTGCATTTATTTATATTTCATTTAGAGGGTGGCACCCATCAGAAGGTGGGGAGAGAGAGCTAAAGCTTAAAATCTGTCAATTTTGAGGCTTAATGACCGGGAACTCTAAAAAAAAAAAAAAAAAAAAAAAAAAAAAAAAAAAAAGCCCGATGAGAAAGCAATCCGAAGCTAACAGCTAAAATGACGTATGGGGGATCATTTATTAACGGAATGTAATCACCATACTCTTATCCCTGATCAACAAGGCTAATCAACAGCAAGCTAGAACTGTTTTTGTTTTGTGTGACAGCACAGTTGGAACTATGCAGCAAGATGCTAATAACAGAGGTGCTCTGAAAATAACACTGTCTTTTAAATATTGGTCACTAAAGGGGCTCAGTTAAGTGTCCGACTTGGGCTCAGGTCGGGATGTCCACTCTGTGAGTTCAAGCCCCGTGTCTGGCTCTGTGCTGACAGCTCAGAGCCTGGAGCCTGCTTCGGATTCTGTGTTTCCTTCTCTCTCTCTCTCTCTCTCTCTCTCTCTGACCCTCCCCAACTCGTGCTCTGTCTCTCTGTCTCTCAATAATAAATAAATGTTAAAAAAAAAAAAAAACACACCTTAATATTGGTCACTAAAAACTAAAAGAATGCCAGTATTTTTTTAGGAAATCATTTTAAGATCAAGATGTTAATAAATTAAGAAGATTATAGGTCATTTTTTTATTCAAGAGAATAGCCTAAGTATTTACAGTCAGACACGTAAAAATATAAAAATTTGCTAGAAAATTGAGTATCTCCATTTATAGGCTATTTTATATGTGAAAGAGAAAAGCTAGTTTAAAACGTTACCTAACTACAGACACAAAACACCTTTTTATACTCATTAAAATATGATCCTTAGAATGAATCTGGATGATTAACTGTCCTGGATCTTACGTGTCACAGAGGCTTCACATTATCAACAGCAAATACGGTATCGGTCACAGTAAGAGCACTGCTTATCACAGTAAATACAAACCCGTAACGCAAACACCCTGCTTGGCAATTTTTGTGCAACCGTCTCTTGCGAGATGAGAAGGGTTCGTTAGTGTTTTCACCCTGTGATTTAGCATCTGCTCCAGGTTGAGGGGGACCTCGGCTCTGCCATTTCCTTTGTGTCACGTGTACTTCTATTGGACCGCCTTTGATTTATGGCTCCTTTGCAGGACTCTTCCCAATACTCCATCGTAGAGGCTTTACTTAGTTAAACCCAGATTTATAACCATGAATACCATACATCACCAGGAACTATAGGTGAATGAAAGGTGAGAGTGCCCACCACGCCCTCCAAGCCGAGACCGCCCCTCTCCTCCCCGGGAGACCCAGAGTCTTGCAGCCGACACGGAGAGCCTGGCGGGCGGTCCGTGCAATGCTATGAGTTGGGAAAACTCAATCTCTTTATTTTTAGATGAAAAGAAAGCTCTGATACAGTCCTCCCACGCTGCTATGGACGGTGGGTACCCGTCCACTTTGGAGACTGCTGACGGGGAGACCAAAACGTACAGAATCAAAGCAAAGCAGACTGTGCGCTGCTCAAATACACATACCACAGCCCACAAGGGAGAGCATGGGCGTGCCACATGGTCACAGAGGGAAGGAACGCAACGGTGATCCACTCTTGTTCACCCTGTACCATGTGCGGACTTGCCTCCGGGCCTCAAGGAACTGCCGTTCTCAACCAGGAGAGCTGCGGGGTAGGAAGGGGACTCAGTTTCTAACTAAATTCCCTTTTTCAAACTGGCTCCCATTCGTCTGTTTTAAGCTGATATCCTCTTGTCGCATTCAAACTCACGCTACTTAAAAAATGATAAACCTACCACTTCCAGAAGGGAAGTATAAGTTATGTATCAAAAATGAAGGGAACGGACATCTACTGCATGTTTACTATGGACCATGTGCTCTACTGTTAATTAATTCTCACAACAATCCAGGGAGCTGATAAAGCTCTGTCCTACGGATGACTCAACAGGGTTAGAGAGAGAGAGGCTTGTCCCAAGTTAGCCGGTCAGTGTCCGGAGGGAGACCAGTACTTGGATGTTCTTTACTTTATCATGTTGTCTCCAGCAGTTCTTACTAACAAAAGCCTTACTTTTCTTAATGGAAAATATTTGGGGTGAAAGGTGTAATTTGTTTCGTCCCCAGTTTCATTTGGAGTCAGGCTGCCACAGCAGCCAAGAACGTGAAACAATTTACTCAAAGGTATAGACTCGGGGGCGCCCGGTGGCTCAGTGGGTTGAGTATCTGAGTCTTGATTTTGGCTCAGGTCATGATCTTACGCTTCGGGGGTTCAAGCCCCGCATTAGGCTCTGTGCTTACAGCGCAGATCCTGCTTGGGATTCTCTCTCTCTCTCTCTCTCTCTCTCTCTCTCTCTCTCTCTCTCATTCAAAACAAATAAACTTAAAAAAAAAAAAAAGATATACGCTTGTATTTCCTACCACTGCATTAGAATTTTGCAGACAACAGTAAATTTAGTGATGATGATTTTAACAGTTAGGTGGCTTTTATCAACTTTCAGAGCAACCATTAAAACTGTTAAAAAATGATCAACTATTTCCCCTCTGATAATGTCTGCAGAAGATAAAATATTTAAGGTGAAAATGGGAATGAATGATATGTCAGTGCAACTCAAAGGCAACTTTTCAAAGGGAGGGATTTTTCCCTGGGCGTGTACAGTTTTCCTCCGCCCACCACGTTTGGCTACAATTCCTGAAATCTAAGTACAGCATGTTACCTTCAATTATGTTATTAGTTGTGAACAGTAATTATCCAAGGTCACGTTCTGATTAATCGGCTGCACCCTTTGAGTAACGTCACAATCACATTTAACCACTTATTATGAAACCAGTGAGTGATCACTAGAACACAGATTTATAGAAATGAGAAGCTCTGGTGGGGTAGATGGGGGTAAAAAAGAAGTAAGTATGTATTAGAGAGGCATTCTTGCTTGCTAAATGGCCATTCTTCCAAGAGGTAAAAGTAGAGAGCTAAGCCTTTTTTTTCTTTTTCTTAAGACAATAATAAACACATTTTGAAAAGTAAAATACATGTATTTCCCCACTGATTCTCAGTTTTTCCTCAAGTTTTTGTGCTTTAATCAATACATGTGTTAACAGCCTAGTCAGTGGGAGAGATCTCCAGAGGATTTACAAAGAAAATAGATGATATTTTCAAGAAAGACACGATGTAACTGGAGGACAAGATGAAGACTGAACATGTGTCATTACATAGATTAGACCTCGTGGTAATGTGGGCTGTGAAGTGCTCAGAGTCAGAAGATGTAGTTTGGGTCCTGCCTCGGATACTTACCAGCTACCGGACTTGTAAGATACTCAGCTTCTTCTCTGTGCAGCATCACGCAGTAGCTGAGAGCACCTACCAGGTGTCAGATGCTTGGGCTTAATTCTTAGCTCTGCTTGTAAATGTAGACAGGTTATTTAACTTCTCTATGCCTCAGTTTCCTGATCTATAAATGAGGAAAAACACAGTGCTTGCCTCATGGGGGTGTTGTTAAAATGAAATAGGTTAATACCTTCAAAGTGCAAAGAGCAACGCCTGGCACATGGTAAGTGCTCATGAAGTGTCAGTTTCCGTCATTATTATTAAGTGTATCTGAGTATCTCCATTTATAAAGTGACAACGGTGCCCTACCTACCATGTAGGAAACAACTGCAATACATGTGAAACTTACGGATCAACCAAACCAGACAGGAGTAGCGAGCGCAATCTACTGAAAATTCCAGGAAAGCCTGCTGTTTAAAGTCCAACGTGATCATCCTAATACGTTACTGAGGGTCAATTTAAAACTCTTCTATTTTTACTTGATGAATTTATGCATGACCTTTCTCTTTCAAAGAAATTTACATTTTATTATTTTCAGAAAATGTAAACAGTACAACGCTGAGAAAGTTTTACTGCGTTTTTTTTAAATCATGAAAGAATGCTGAATTTTGACAAATTTTTTTTTTTTTTGCATGTATTGAGATGACTGGTTTCTCTTCCTTAGTCTGCTAATGTGAATTACATTGGCCTTGAACTCCTGGGTTACATGATAATTGAGCATGCTGCATTATTCTTTTGATACATTGCTAGATTCAATTTGCTAATATTTTGAGGATTTTTATGTCTGTGTCTATGAGTGATACTGACTTGTACTTTTCTTTTCTTGTAAGATCTTTGTCTAGTAGTGGCATTAGGGTAATAATGTCCTTAATAAAATGAGTTGGGAAGTATCCTCTCCTTGTATTATCTGGAGGAGTTTGTACTGAGATAGTAATAGTTCTTTCTTAAAAGTTTGGCAGAATTAATTCAAGGTGAAGCCTTCTAGGCCTGGAGTTTTCTTTGTTGGTAAATTTTTAAGTATTAATTCAGTATCTATTAAAGATACAGAACTATTCAGATGATCTATGTCTTCATGAGTGAGCTTTGAAAGTTTGGGCCTTTCAAGGAATTTGTCCATTTCATCTAAGTCATCAAATTTACTGGCAGAGATTTCTTATGGTATCACCAATTTTCTTTTCTTTCTTTTTCAACTGTACTGATTTTTTTGTTCTCATCTTTATTATTTCCTTTTTCTTGTTTTGGGTTTAATTTACTCTTTTTAACTTCTTAATGTGTAATCTTATAATTTATTCAAGACCTTTCTTCTTTTCTAATAGAAGTATTTAATACCATAAATTTCCCTTTAGCTGTATCCCACAAATTCTGATATTACATTTTCATTTTTGCTAACTCTAAAATAGGTTCTTTTATGGGTCCAAAAATCCTCAACAAGATACTAGCCAACCGGATCCAACAATACATTAAAAGAATTATTCGCCACGACCAAGTGGGATTTATACCTGGGATACAGGGCTGTTCAATATCCACAAAACAATTAACATGACTCATCACATCAATAAAAGAAAGGACAAGAACCACATGATCCTCTCAACAGGAGAGAAAGCATTTGACAAAATATAGCACCCTTTCTTGATAAAAACCCTCAAGCAAGTAGGGATAAAACGATCATACCTCAAGATCATAAAAGCCATATAAGAAAGACCCAACGCTAACATCATCCTCAATGGGGAAAAACTGAAAGCTTTCCCCCTAAGGTCAGGAACGCAACAGGGATGTCCACTCTCGCCACTGTTATTCAACACAATGTTGGAAGTCCTAGCCTCAGCAATCAAACAACACAAAGGAATAAAACGCATCCAAATAGGCCAGGAGGAAGTCAAACTTTCACTCTTCCCAGATGACACGATACTTTATATGGAAAACCCAAAAGATTCCACCAAAAAACTGCTAGAACTAATCCACGAATTCAGCAAAGTCGCAGGATATAAAATCAATGCACAGAAATTCGTTACATTTCTATACATCAGTAATGAAGCAGCAGAAAGAGAAATCAAGGAATTGATCCCATTGATAACTGTACCAAAAACCATAAAATACTTAAGAATAAACCTAACCAAAGAGATGAAAAATCTCTACATTGAAAACTATAGAAAGCTTATGAAAGAAATTGAAGACACAAAAAAATGGAAAAAGATTCCATGCTCCTGGATAGGAAGAACAAATATTGTTAAAATGTCGATACTACCCAAAGCAATCTACATATTCAATGCAATCCCTATCAAAATAATACCAGCATTCTTCACAGAGCTAGAACAAACAATCCTAAAATTTGTATGGAACCAGAAAAGTCCCCGAATAGCCAAAGTAATCTTGAAAAAGAAAACTGAAGCTAGAGGTATCACAATCCTGGACTTCAAGAAATATCAAAAAGCTGTAATCATCAAGATAGTATGGTCCTGGCACAAGAACAGACATTCATATCAATAGAACAGACTAGAGAACTCAGAAATGGACCCACAAACGTATGGCCAACTAATCTTTGACAAAGCAGGAAAGAATATCCAATGGAATAAAGACAGTCTCTTCAGCAAATGGTGCTGGGAAAACTGGACAGCGACATGCAGAAAAATGAACCTGGACCACTTTCTTACACCATACACAAAAATGAACTCAAAATGGATGAAAGACCTAAGACAGGAAGCCATCAAAATCCTCGAGGAGAAAGCAGGCAAAAACCTCTTTGACCTTGGCCACAGCAACTTCGTACTCAACATGTCTCTGGAGACAAGTGAAACAAAAGCAAAAATGAACTACTGGGACCTCCTCAAAATAAAAAGCTCTGCACAGCAATCAGCAAAACTAAAGGGCAACCGACGGAATGGGAGAAGATATTTGCAAATGACATATCAGGTAAAGGGTTAGTATCCAAAATCTATAAAGAACTTACCAAACTCAACACCCCAAAACCAAATAATCCAGTGAAGAAATGGGCAAAAGACATGAATAGACACTTCTCCAAAGAAGACATCCAGATGGCCAGTCGACACATGAAAAAACGCTCAACATCACTCATCATCAGGGAAATACAAATCAAAACAATGAGATACCACCTCACACCCGTCAGAATGGCTAACATGAACAACTCAGGCAACGACAGATGTTGGCGAGGATGCGGAGAAAGAGGAACCCTTTTGCACTGCTGGTGGGAATGCAAACTGGTGCAGCCACTCTGGAAAATAGTCTGGAGTTTCCTCAAAAAATTAAAAATAGAACTACCCTACGACCCAGCAATTGCACTACTAGGCATTTATCCAAGGGATACAGGTGTGCTGTTTCAGAGGGGCACATGCACCCCAATGTTTATAGCAGTGCTATTGACAATAGCCAAAGTATGGAAAGAGGCCAAATGTCCACTGACGGATGAATGGATAAAGAAAATATGGTATATATATAAAATGGAATGTTACTCGACAATCAAAAAGAATAAAATCTTGCCATCTGCAACTATGTGGATGGAACTGTAGGGTATTATGCTAAGCAAAATTAGTCAGAGAAAGACAAATTTCATATGACTTCACTCATGTGAGGACTTTAAGACACAGAACAGATGAACACAAGGGAAGGGAAGCAAAAATAATATAAAAACAGGGAGCTTAGCATAATATAATTATGCTAAGCAAAATTAGTCAGAGAAAGACAAATTTCATATGACTTCACTCATATGAGGACTTTAAGACACAGAACAGATGAACACAAGGGAAGGGAAGCAAAAATAATATAAAAACAGGGAGGGGGACAAAAACATAAGAGACTCTTGAATATGGAGAACAAACAGGGTTGCTGGAGGGGTTGTGGGAGGGGGGATGGGCTAAATGGGGAAGGGGCACTAAGGAATCTCCTCCTGAAATCATTGTTGCACTAGATGCTAACTAACTTGCATGTAAATTAAACAATAAATTAATTAATTAAAAAAATAGGTTCTTTTTACTTTTGACCTCCTCTTTGTGATGCATAAGTGCACTGTTACTTTCTGAATATGTGGGGGTATTTTGCAGATGTCTTTCTTACTGATTTCTAGTTTAATTTCCTTGTGGTCAAAGAACATATTCTATATGATTTCAAGTCTTTAAAATGTGTTGAGGTTTGTTTTATTTCTGGTCTGTGCTCTATCTCAGTGACCATTCCAGATGCACTGATGATGACGGGTGGGATGTTCTATAATTGTCAGTGAAATCAAGTTGGTAGTATTGCTTGGGTCTTCCGTATCATTACTCATTTTCTATTTACTGTATTAGTTATTGAGACAGAAGTGTTGAATTCTCTAATTATGGATGTGCTTATTTTTTCTTGCAAGTCTATCAGTTTTTGCTTCGTGTATTTTGAAAGCCCTGTTGTTAGGTGCGTCCACATCTGGGATTGTTATGTCTCCTTGGTAAATTGACCTCTTTATTGTTACATGGTGTCCTCTTTATCTCTGGTAATGTTTTTTCCGAAATCCACTTTGCTGATAACACAGTCACTCCAGCTTTCTTTTAATTAGTGCTTGCATGATCAAACTTCTTTCAGTCTTTTACTTTTAACCTGTCTAGCTCTTTCTACTTACAGTGAGTTTCTTATCGACAGCACAGAGTTAGATTCTACCTTTTATCCAGTCTGAAAACTCTCTTTTAATTGAGGCACTAAATGCGGTTATTGACAGGGCTGGATTTAAATTTATCGCATTGCCTGTTTTCTCACTGTGCCACTATTATTATCATTGCGACTTTTTAAAAGTTTATTTTGAGAGAGAGTGTGTATGCACGAGTGAGCGCACATGCAGGGGAGGGGCAGAGAGGGACAGGGAGACAGCAAATCCCAAGCAGGATCCTTGCCGTCAGCGCGGAGCCTGATGCAGGGCTCAATTTAGTGAACTGTGAGAATCGTGACCTGAGCAGAAATCGAGTGGGACGATTAACTGACGGAGCCACCCAGGCACCCCTTTCTACTATTATTTGTTTTGCTTTAAACTTGCCTTTGGATTAAATATAATCTTATGATTTTATTTCATCTCCATCTTTGGCTGACCAGTTCTCTCTTTCTCAATTTTTGTGGTTGGCCTAGAGTTTATAATAGACATCTTGCACTTATCAGTCTACCTTTGAAATACCCTTTCCCACGTGAAGACCTGAAGAATTTGGCCCCACCTGCAAGTTACCATTTTGCGGATCTTGGAAGGATATGGAAATTTCTGGGTCAGTGATGAAGGACAGTTATTAGTCAAGCAACAGCAGCAACC
The DNA here is from genome assembly GCF_046562875.1 of Panthera onca. Lineage (NCBI taxonomy): Eukaryota > Metazoa > Chordata > Mammalia > Carnivora > Felidae > Panthera > Panthera onca. The sequence goes on from NC_138350.1 coordinate 68,068,856, forward strand.
AGAGCACTGGCCTTTTTTCACGGGTTCTGCAAGCCCCAGTTTGCACAAAGGTGGTTTCAAGAAGCTGGATGACCCCCCTCCCCACCCCCATGCAGTAGCTTATATTATAGGAAGAGAACCGTGAGCTCAGGGAGCCCAAATCTTTTATAATGGTCAGTAAGCAGGCCTACCTTTTGCTCCTGAGGGAGACACAGACATACCCTGATCCCACCCCTATGTTCTCTTTGCCTGGGACACTCTAACCCCAGATATCTGCCTGGCTTACTCTCTACCTCCTTCGAGTCCTAGCTCAGATGCACCTACTCAGAGACAGGCCTTCTCTGACTGTGCTCTTTTGGTTTGCAATTTCCCACCCTTATTCCAACCAGCACTCATTCTTCCTCCCCCTTTTTTTTTTTCCCTTAAGCAATTGGTAGATATTGATGTCATTTACTGAGATCAGGAAAACTGCAGAAGAAAGAGTTGATTCATTCTGTTTCATTTTTTGTAGAAAACAAAAGAATTCTGATTTAACCTTGTTCAAAATTTGTGGGATTGTTTTTTTTTTTTTTTTTTTAAACGTTTATTTATTTTTGAGACAGAGAGAGACAGAGCATGAACGGGGGAGGGTCAGAGAGAGAGGGAGACACAGAATCTGAAACAGGCTCCAGGCTCTGAGCTGTCAGCACAGAGCCCGACGCGGGGCTCGAACTCACAGACCACGATCATGACCTGAGCCGAAGTCGGACGCTCAACCGACTGAGCCACCCAGGTGCCCCTATGTGGGATTGTTAGGTAGACAACAGAATGCACTAGTCTGGAGCTCAGCAAGGATGGTCAGGTTTGGAAATACACAAAATCTAGCATGAATTTTACACTGTCCAGAGATAAAAATAGTTCTTGCCTTTACCACACTATATGACTTGACTGTTCATTGCCTCTGTTCCTTACATGCAGCCATGAAATTTCTTTCACGTCTTCTCTCATTTGGTGCGGTAATTTGATCGCCCTGCTACTTAATTCAGCCAGATCATATCACTTTATGGGTTAGATGGGAAGGATATGTGGCAGTGGCTAATAGAAATTTGGCCACTTGAAACACATGTCGATGTCCTTCCATGGAAGTTAAAAGTGCTCCAAGGTTAGTCTCTCCTGTCTTAGATATTCAACATTGCTGAATGTCTCAATGAAAAATATCAACTCTGAACTGCCTGTCAGCTAAAAATAACAGCAATTCATAGTCTACCAACACTTTTCAAGGTTAACTCCACGAAAAAAGATAGAGCAACGGCTTGCTTGAGCCAAATTTCAGGGGCATTTAGGGCAGCGGAGGGGAAGGCAAAGTACTGAGAGAGACAAAAAGTAGGGATGTTATTTTTATCTCTATCGTGGGATTCTTTCCAAAATATGTAAAAGAGTTTAAAATGCTTTTTGAATGATCTTCCATTGTGCCCTGCACTATTTTGGACGGCAGCATTCAACAAAAAGTTGTTGGAAAACCTGCTCGTTTGAAATCTTACGTCAGGTTTATTCAAGTGAATGCTGCAAGCATAGAGAGTCTCTGGTAAGAACACCCGGATTCGAGGCCTGGCTGAGTGACCTACTGGCTAAGTGACCTTGGGCCGACCATTTTGCCCCTCAAGCTCAGGAGAGCGAGCGCTGGGTGGATGTCCAGTTAACACGCTGCTTCATTTCCATGTGGTCACGCACCGTGTGAAAGCACAGCGAGGTCCCTTCTGTTTCCTCACCTCCACTCTGGTTCTTACATCTTTCCAAGGAAATGAAGTTTCCTGCATGGTTCTCCCTGCATGGTTCTCGTGTGTCTCTTCAAAAACCAATATGGCCCTTCTGAGATATTTTTTTAAGGATGTCATCTGTCTGGTTACTGAGAAGGATCCTCAGTTCTAACACTGGTGGAATAAAGACCGATCGGACATCATTAGACGTGATCCTGAGAGAGAAAGGAAATGGTGAAATCTCTGTGGATAGGACTAGATGTTTTTAGGCAGTGTACGAGAAACTGTGGGAGCATTTAGTCAAGGGGTTCGGTAGGTGGGCATGGTGATTTCACACATGGGCATGGGCTTTGTCATCAAACTGCCTGGTCTGAGTCCTGCCTCTATGACTTTAAGAATATGTGACCGTGAGCAAGGTAAAATCTCTCTAAGCTGGTTTTATCTATAAATTGAATGTTAAAATGAGATATACTTCATGTACACCCTTTTCCCAGAAAGCTACTACGTAGTATACACTCTTGCCAACGTGACGCGGTCAGCCGAGAAAGAGGAAGACACAGGAGCCAAAGTCAGCCGAAGGAGACAGGGGAAGGAAATTCCCAGGAAGATGTTGCAACCGGGCAGGAGAACCAGAGCACCTTGTAACTGGGGCAGAAAGCAGGTCTCCAAGAAGAGAATGGAAACAAAAACTTGATCTGATCTGCTTGACCATTTTGCGAGGAGTTTTAGAGTTATGGCTGAAAGTCTGTCACTGTGTCCATGACTGGATGCGTGTAACACATCATCAAGAAAGGCTTAGAATCCAGAACGCATCAAGTATCTGCACAAAGATAAACAACAGAAAACCTGGCAAAGGATTTGAATGGAAACTCATAAAAGTGGAAACCCGTAAGAGGTGGGGGAAGAAATGCTCATCCTCGGTGGTCATCAAGAAATTGCAAATTAAAACTATAATGAGGTGCTATCACAAAACTGACAAAACTAAGTGCATGTGAAGTAACAGAACCTCTCATACACCACTGGTCAGAGAGTCAACAGTAGCCCCCCACGGAAAGCACTCTGGCATAATACACGTTACCTACTAAGCAATTCCACTTCTGGGCGTACGTCTCAGAAAAGGGTATGTGCCTGTGCTTACTTATGACCAAACTCACATAGTTTAACCGTGTAAGAATTTAACTATCGAGGGGCACCTGGGTGGCTCAGTTTGTTGAGCGTCTGACTTCAGCTCAGGTCATGATCTCACTGTTCATGAGCTCAAGCCCTGCATTGGGCTCACTGCTATGAGCACAGAGCCCGCTTGGATCCTCTGTTCTCTCTCTCTCTCTGCCTCTCCCTTGCTCATGCTCACTCACTCTCTCTCTCTCTCAAAAATAAACAAACAACAACAAAAAGAATTTAATTATTGAATGTTTTTCTGAATGTAAGTAATATAAGGACAAGGATGTTGGCTCTTCAGTTTACTCTGGTGCCTGGTATTGTGAATCAGATTAATTACTCAAGAAACGGTTGTGGAATCACAAAAACACTAATTAGAAAAGAAATATGCACCCCTGTGTTCACTGCAGCATTATTAACAACAGTCAAATTATGGCAACAACTCAAGTGTCCATCACAGATGAATGGATAAAGAAGATGTGGAGTATATATACACAATGAAATATTATTCAGCCACAAAAAAGAGTGAAATCTTGCCATTTGCAACGGCATGGATGGATTCAGAGGGTATCATGCTAATGAAATAAGTCACAAAAAGACAAAAACTGTATCGTTTCAGTCATATGTGGAATTTAAGAAACAAAGCAAGTGAAGAAAGGAAAAAAGAGACAAACCAAAAAACAGACTCTTATCTAGAGAAAACAGATGATCGCCAGGGTGGCGGTAGGTGGGGGCATGGGTGAACTGTGTGAAGGGATTAAGAGTACACTTACCATGATGAACACTGAGTAATGTACAGAATTGTTGAATCACTACATTGTACACCTCAAAATAACAGAACACTGTATTTTAGTTATACTGATATTATAAAATAAAAAAATCAAAAAAAGAAATATCCTATTCACAGTTTCCTCAGAAGTGTTTGTTTTCATGCAATATCTTTAGCATTTAATAAGATGATCCTATTATATATGGATGATTTTTTTCTTCTCATTTGCTCTACTACAATAAATAAATTATCAATAGGAAAGGCTGGTTGCTTTCCAGGGTCGAATGCTACCTGCTCATGGTATTTGGTTTGCTTGATAAACTACTGAACATATTTTCTGGCTACTTTCTTTAAGCTTTTCCCTAGTATGTTAAGTTAATTAGTAGGAGGTTAATCTGTGAGAAAAAAAGGAAATAGTTGTGGAACCAAACTGAACTGGAAAACACTAACACAGCAATAGAAATTACAGCAAAAACATTTTTAGAAAGGACAGAAAGGTTATAAACCTGGGAAGAGTGTTTAGACATACTTACCAGAGAAATTCACATAAAAATGATAATGAAATACCACTTCTGATATAAAAAGACAAATATTAAAATAATTATACTACTCAAAGCTGCAAGAAGAGTGTAGTGAGACAAATCCTCTCGTAGATCACTCGTGGAAATAAGATGATTTACAGGTGTTGCTGGATTTACAGGTGTTTCTGCCCAGTGTTTCTGGAGAGTAGTATGGCAGCGTGTGTTGAGTTTTAAAAATAGTGATATCCTCCAAAAATAAAAACTAGTACAATTCCAGTTCTAAGACCATACCAAAAATATAACAATACAGGGGAAATACGATTTATTTATAAACTGTTCATTAATTATGAAATAATATAAAATATGTGAAACACCCAAAATGAGCACAAATGGAATAATGGTTAAATATTCTTTTGGGACATCCGTTATCTTATACGTCACACAGATACTAAAACGTGAGATTTTCAAAGAATTGATGATACCACAGAAAAATGTTGATGATCTAAATGCTAAGTAAATACGGCAGAATATATTCTGTATAAAGTATGATCTCGATTCTATTAAATAGTGTGTGTGTAATGCACACGGAATACAATAATTGTTATGGCAGAACAGACTACAAATCTAGTTTATGTTCAAAGAAGGGATTCTAACTTATGTAGTTTTTTTTTTTATCAAAGTTTGTTCAACTTTTTTAACACTCAAAAAAGAATCGTGGGATCTCCATTTACACTTACCAGATCGATATTTTGCATTATATCCTGAAATGAAGGATGAGTTCGAAACTGTTCAAAGAGATCTCTCTTGTAAAGCAGTGCGTACACCAAGTTTGGATTGTGGTGAAGAGAATTTGTCAGGCAGGAATTGATGATCTCTAACATCATTCGAATCACTTCTTCGATGACATTTAGGTCTTGTGCCTGATAAAGAAAGAAAACACACACAGTGTTCTTCTCGTTAACACAGAATTAATCAGACCAAGAGTAACTGCTTTAAAATTATAATGACATTGAAAAGATAATGCAAAAGAGATCATTTGTCAAGAATCTTTAGATTATTTTTCTGATTATTTTTGTCAAGAATCTTTAGAATCAGGTTGATCACTTACTACAGTATTTGAGTAAAAATCTTTTGAACTCAGATAGTCACAATTAGAAACTGAAATAATAAATCATAGACTCATCAGTCTAGGAGGAAATGTGGTGCTTACTGAGGCCCTTACTTACTAACCTCTTGTTGGTATTCCCATATGGCATCACCGTAAATCATTAGACTTCCACAGTTTAAGGTGGTGGTTGGGTCTTACCAATTCCAAGAAAAGTGCCTCATTCAGAACATGACCTCACTTCTCTACACTGTCATGTCGATCTTTCTGTTTACAGATAAATAGCCTACTGTTTTGTCTCTTTTTCCCCAGTCAATAGTCTTTGGGAATCTAAACATGAAATAGTTACAAGACAGCAAAAACAATCAACAAATCTCTTGGACGAAAGGACAACGGAAAGAGCAAAAATATAGGTAAATACAACACTTTCCTTTTCCTCTTGAGTTTCCTAAATTATGTCTGAAAGTTACAGCAAAAAATTATAACATTGTCTGATGTGGTTCTTGATGTTTATAAGCGAATATCTAAGACAATTATACTATAAACCAGGGAGGGCAAAGGGATGTAAAGACAGAAAAGGTTTCTACTTCTCTCTTGAACTGTTAAATGTCAACAATACTAGATTGTGACAAGTTATGTATGTATACTGTTTAGAGCAAATCTACACAGAGATCCACACAAAAACAGTATATACATACATCAAAATGGAATTCTAAAAAAGTGTTCAAGTATCTACAGGAAGGCAGAAAAATAAGACAGGCATACGAAAAATAGGGAACAAACAGAAAACAGAAAGTAAAATGGCAGACTTAAGCTCTAAAATATCTATCAGTAATGACATTAATTGCAAATTGTGTAAATAATTAAAACTCAAAGTTTTGCAGAGTGGATAAGAACACAAGACTCAACTATATGCCAGCCCCAAGAACTCACTTCAAAATATAGTTAGGTCAAAAGCAAAAGGATGAGAAAAAGATATACCATGCAAATATTAATTGAAAGAAATGATCTGATCTATTAGTGTCAGATAAAGTATACCTCAAAGACGGTATGGCCTGCAAAGTAAAAAATATTCACTATCTGGTCCAGCAGACAAAAAGCTATGCTTATTTGCACACAACTTATCTCCACTTGTACAATGTATACGAAGTATAATGTCCAGCATTCAATCGAAATGTGCAAGACAAAGAAACAAAAACCAAGTAAAAACAACTCACATCCAAGAATCAAAGTAACCAGCATTATCAGACTGACAGAAAGATATTAAGAATATCTAACAAGAAATTTTAAAGAACTATAATTTACAAAATCTATCATGATTGATGGGGAATTTTAGTAGAGCTGAAAACTGTAAGAAAGTGACAAATGTAAATGCTAGAATTTTAAAAAATATAGGGGTCCCTGGGTGGCTCAGTTGGTTGAGTGTCCAACATAACTCATCAGGTTATGATCTCACAGTTCATGAGTTCAAGCCCCACATTGGCTGTCAGCGCAGGGCCCACTTCAGATCCTCTGTCCCCTTCTCTCCCCACCCTGCTCTCTCTCTCTCTCTATATATATATAGGAATATATATATATATATATATATATATATTCATATATTCATATATATATAATATATATTCCTATATATATTTTTTATATATATATAATATATATATTATATAATATATATATATCAGCAGTAAAGAACACCTAGGTGGGTTCAATAGCGGACTTCACAGAGTCTTGAAGAGATAATGGCTGAGCATTAAAATAATGAAAGAATCAAACAATGATCTTCTAAGAAGCTCAGAGAATATCCCCCCACAAATGCACCCAAAACAAAACAAAACAAAACAAAACACACATCCAGATACACCATATTCAACTTTGAAAGCCAAAGACAAAAACACATTAAGTACGAGACACAAGGGTAGGAATTATACGAGGGGGCTTGGAGAAACGACACAAGCTGATCTAAATGGAGGGGCATGGATACAGTGCTAAAGAAGAGTCAAAGAAGAATTCTATAGCTAGCAAAAATATCTTTCAAATGTGAAGGTGAAATAGGGATTTCTTTCACACTAAAATAAGCTGAGATAATGTAGGAGACACCTGTACTGTGAGAAATGTACAACAATTTCTTCGGGCATTAGAATGAGTATAAAACCAGACTGGATGGTAGACCTACACAAGGAAATAAGGACAGTTTTATTTTTTAATCATTCTAGAAGAAAACTGGTCTCAAAAGTAAAATAGGAACAATGTATTATCAGTTTATTGCATATGTAAAATACATCACAACATTCTCTTACTAATGGCCATCCAATCAATTCCTGTCTCCTCGTTTCTACCAGCAATGATACAGTAAGTGTATTGGTAGATCTGCCCTTACGTCTGTCTTCTGTCTGTCCTTGGGGCTTATATCTGTCCTTCCACCTCTCTGGGACAGGTTCCAGGAAAGGGACTGCTGAAAATATTGGATTTGTATCGTGAATAGATGTTGCCAGATTGTTGCTTAAAGAGCAATGACAACACATGTACACTGTCATGTAGGAAGGCTTATGCCTGAGTTTCTCATCCACATATATAATCATCTCATTTAATAGTCACTGTCTGAAAGATTCATCACTTCTGGACAGTTATGTCAAAATTTCCCCAAATAAGAAAGGGTTTATCTATTCCTCCAAGCGATTCACATATTCAGAGTGACTCTAGGTCCATGATTGTCATCTTTAAAAAACCAACAACACATTTTTATCACTATCTACTGTTTCTCTCAATCCATATTGTTTATTTTATGTGCTTTACTGATATTAACGTTGTTGGACCATCTTCATTTTTTTTTTTTTTTAACATTTGCCAGGTATATCTTTAACTTTCAAGCCTTTAATTTTCAAACTGTCTGTGTTACTAGAAACATATATACTTAAAAGCAACTATATAGCTAGGTTTCAGAGTTTGTAAATCAAATCTGTGGGGCGCCTGGGTGGCTCAGTCCGTTGAGCATCTGACTTAGGCTCAGGTCATGATCTCGCGGCTCGTGGATTCAAGCCCTGCGTCGGGCTCTGTGCTGACAGCTCAGAACCTGGAGCCTGCTTTGGATTCTGTGTCTCCCTCCCTCTCTGTCCCTCTCCTGTTCACACATTCTCTCTCTCTCTCTCAAAAATAAATAAACATTAAAAAAAAAATCTGATAGCTTCTGAATTTTCAGTGAGTTTAGTTCACTTACATTTGTTGTCATTGTTGGCACCTTTGCATTTATTCCTTCCATCGTGTTTTGTGACTTTTAAATCAGTTAGCTATTGCCGTGTGACAAACTACTCCACAGCTTAGCAGTGTAGAATAGCAATAATCATTTGGTTTGCTAATGATCTGGGCTGGCCTTGATGGGGACAGCAGGTCTCTGCTCCATGTGGCTTCCCATGGGGATGCCTGACTGTAGGTTAGAGGCTCTCCTGGTATGACAGCTCACACGGCTGGCAGATTGGTGTGGCTTGTGAGAAAAAGGGTGGGAGGTGTAGCTGGGGAGTGGGGGCAGGGTCTTTGATTCTCTGCACATGGTCTCTTCTGGGTGGCAAGAACTTCCTCACAGAATGATGGTTCCAAGAGATCTAATTATCTATTCTCAAACTTTTATTTAATTCTAATTCCCACAGAAAACGATCCTGACCATGGTAATTTACAAGTTATTTGCTACTATGACTGGATTCTGGTGCAGGTACCTACTATGCATGGCAATAAGCAAATGGAATCCTTCCTGCTTCATTTTTAAAAGGCATTGTTGGGCAATAATCACTACTTGTACAAAGATGAAAAATAAGAGTAAGAGTTTCTTTACAATTTCAGAATTGTACAAATCTCAATATTTAAACAGACCTAAATGTTATCTAATCACATCACCATTCGGGTGTCAGAATTTCAAATGGTATTTAGAGAAGATTGCTATTTGATTTTTTTTTTTTTCCATGACGATGAAATGAAATAGCACTTGTAAAGCCCTTAACATAGTGTGTAACACACAGTAAGGACCGCACCATGTGAGTGTTTTTTTAAAAAAAATAATAATGTATTTGAAAGATGAAAAATCATGGTAATTTCAGCCATTATATAAAAAGAAAAAGATAAATGCCTTTCCAAAGTTGATAAATTAATTCAATTACTGTAACTATAAAGAGTTAGAAATCACATTTCTTAGTCTTAAATATAAGCCCTGAATTCCACTTCTATTAATTTATAAAACTGGTCCATTACAGGGCATGTATAGAAAACCTGACTTACGTTTATGGAATTATGTAAGGTTTTTATAAAAATATGTGTCTTCAAAAACCAATCATGTTTCCTGTGTATTGTGTCAAAATCAGCTCTTTCAGGGAAAACCTGATGGCTCACCGGGAGAGCAGCAAAGTATGTGGAGAATGTCATGTCTTTTTCATTCATGGGACTTTGTTTTTAGCACATACAGTTTCCATTCTAGAAACGGATCCCAGATCAGACTTTCTTCTCCAAAAACCCCCCCAGAGTCCCCCCAAAAACAAAAAACCAAAAACACATACTTATTTAGTTGTGCAAAGTCTCAAAAAAGGGACCCCGAAAAATGGTCCCATGTTCAGATGTTTCTGACGGTTTTTGTACATGTTGGTAATGAACACTGAACAGGTTCTGTGCGAAGCTGTGATTTCACATCTAACAAACAGGCAGGCAGTTGTGGGAGGATCTGACCCTGTCAACAGTGCTCAGGGTTGCCTCATTATATAAACTTCCTTTTCCTTTTAAGAGGGAATTTATACAGTTAAATAGTTTCAAATCATTTATTTTTAGTTTCCTTAAGAGAAGCATATGTATCTTGTTTGTATTAGTTTTGGGGGGATTCCAAGAGAGTTGTCTAAATTTCCTGCATTTTCAGCAGAAAATAAAACCTTCAACAAAATTAATGGGACTTTGCCAAAGTGGGGATGAAGGGGGAGGAAATGCACAGGCAACGCTCTTTTTAAAGTTAATGTGCAAATGGCCTTCAAAGCCAATCATTTGGTGATAGACTCTTGTTATCTTTATGTTGTTAATTTACTGGCACACACACTAAAAAGCTTTGTGACCATGTTAGTTCTAGCCAGAACTGGATTCGCCCCCAAATATCAAGCTTCTGATAGCAAGAACTAGCTTTATATTACATGGAAAACCGCAGCTGAAGAATAAATCCTGTGACCAGAGGAGACAATGTGTAACCTTAATAACGCGGGAGTAGGGGAGTGGTGGGGGGAGGCAGAGCAAAGGCACCACCGGCCTCGGCCTCGTGTGGGAATGTAAAACGATGTGGTCTTTTTCTTCATTCTTTGGACAGGGTTTGAACATGGCCCACAAGCCTAAACTAGAAGCCTGGGAAGTCTGTTATTTAAAACATGCTTACTGGTGGCAGGAAGGCAAGATAATGGTGGCTGCTAGGGGACATTGGCTAACTTTACATGTTTTTCCATACCTGGAAAAGAGCCAGAGAACTCGCACAAAAAAGGAATGTTCTGATGGAAATCCAACTAAGTTGCAGCCCCCCACAATCCCATTACCTTAGCAGGCTCCTCACACGGGGCGTAAAGTGGGGTGTGGGGCAGTGCTGTTCTGATTTCCTCAGGCCCTCGTACGGGCAGACAGCAAGCGGACATCCAAGCCTGGAGTTTTTTTGTTCTGTTTTTAAAAATGTATCGTTTTGCCTTAAGAATTAGTGTTCATGGGGTGCCTGGGTGGCTCAGTCGGTTGAGCATCTGACTTCGGCTCAGGTCATGATCTCACGGTTCGGGAGTTCCAGCCCCGCGTCAGGCTCTGTGCTGACAGCTCGGGGCCTGGAGCCTGCTTTGGATTCTGTGTCTCCCTCTCTCTCTGCTCCTCCCCTGCTCACACTCTCTCTCTCAAAAATAAATAAAGATTAAAAAAAAATTTTTTTTTTAAAGAATTAGTGTTCATTTCCACTCTTCTTCAAACTGTATTGGTGTTTTATCATAAAAAGAAAGATTCTGGGGTGCCTGGGTGGCTCAGCTGGTTGAGCGTCAGGCTCTTGATTTCAGCTTGGGTCACAATCCCAGGGTCGTGGGATCAAGATCAAGCCCCACGTGGGGCTCGGCGCCGAGCCTGGAGCCTGCTTGGGATTCTCTCTCCCTCTGTCCCTCCTCCCTCCCTCTCTAAAACAAAACAAAACAAAACAAAACAAAACAAAACAAAACAAAAGAATTTAAAAAGGAATATCCTTTGACATCCTATAAAGTAAAATCTGAGTAAAATAACTCCCTAGTAAGATGTATCTTTTCTTTATAACGGCTTTGATGTTCCACTGTGTGGCTCCCTCATCCCAATCAGAAAGAGAAGAGCCCCGTTCTAGTCTTAGCTCTGCCTACAACGAGCTGTATGACCTTTGTTAAGTCACTTCACCTAGGCTGTAGTTTTTCATCTGCAAAAACAAGTGCTTATAAGATTAAAAAAAAAATCCCTTGCTGGGGCGCCTGGGTGGCTCAGTTGGTTAAGTGTCCGACTTCGGCTCATGGGTCATCTCGCAGTTCATGAGTTTGAGACCCACGTCAGACTCTGTGCTGACAGCTCAGAGTCTGGAGCCTGCTTCGGATTCTGTGTCTCCCTCTCTCTCTCTGTCCCTCCCCCACTCGTGTTCATTCGCGCTCTGTCTCTGTCTCTCTCAAAAATAAATAAACATTAAAAAATTTTTTTAAAAATCCCTTGCTACTTGGGAGTCTTCGCTTCCATAGAGAATGCAGAAAACACTGAATTTAGAAAGCAAATTTTATTAGAGTAACCAAACACATAATTAATGTAGAAAAATCTTTAGGATGACCTCAAACTTCAGTAAAATTCAGAATTTACGTCAGATTACCCCAGCACCTTGAATAGAGCCACTGTTAGTTTAGAAGGGAAAACCACTCAACAACCTTTGAGAGTAAAAATGTGTAAGTCTGAGTTTGAAAATAATCATTCTCTAAACCCTGTGGCTTTTATCATGCATTAAATGTCAAGGTTTATTATCTTTGATATTGTTAATGCACAAAAGGGAAATCATTCCTTTATTTTTTACTTAAAAAAATTTTTTTTAACTTTCTTTATTCCTGAGAGAGAAAGAGAGAGAGAGAGAGAGAGAGAGCGAGCATGAGTGGAGGAGGACTAGAGAGAGGCAGACACAGAATCCAAAGCAGGCTCCAGGTTCTGAGCTGTCAGCACAGAGCCCGACGTGGGGCTTGAACTCGTGACCTGAGCCGAAGTTGGACGCTTAACCAATTGAGCCACCCAGGTGGCCCTAGGGGAATCATTTCTAAACGTGGGTGCCCTTTTTTCATTCTTTCTCCCTAAGAAGAGTCAGTGGTGCTAAGAATCACATATAGGAGAGTTACAGCCCAGTTAAAAAAAAAAAAAAATGGAAAAAGGAAGACCAGAAGTAGCTGCCACTCAGTGGAGAGAGGCTCTAGACTGGGTTCTAGCCCCAGTTTTGCCATAGACGGGACAAGTTACCATCCGGGCCTCGGCTCCTTCAAATGTGAAATAAGTGGGCACTCTGGGGCAAGGCAGGGAAGCACGATAAGGGACCCACACTGGCTTGTGCTTAGGATGTGTGAAGATCACCTCTCTCACTCTACCAGTGAGAAAAAGCCAGATAATTTAGTAAATCCTAAGTCTTCTTGAGGCCATCAGAGAGTAATTTTGGAAGTCCATCAAGTGACATGAACTCCCCAGAGGGACAAGCCCCTCTAAAGAGAGAAGGAGCACACACACCCTCTTGTTTTTGGCAAGCACAGGGGGAAGACATGGTCTCCACACAAGCTGGTAGAAAGAAATCAGACACTATTTCAATACGTTCTTAAAGGCTAAGTGTGGTCTAATGTGTCAGTCTGGAAAGCTGGAGCCCCAGATACAGTGGAGTCTGCACTCACTTGAAAGCTCTTTTCTCCCAGCCGTCACCAGGTGCTCAGGAGAAAGGCTGGGTGTGGAGAAGGAGACGGAAAAGAACCCTCTATCTGACCCCGCTTTCCACACCCTCCTCTCATGCTAAGCAAAAGCTTGAAGCTACTGGGGCAGCAAACTCTACTGGCCCAGAACACACGGAAATTTCCACTGTTTCTGGGGGAGAAGTAGAAATATAACCCATCTGCCTCTGAATGAGAAGCAGGAAACTCATCTCCAGGACCTAGGCAGGGATCGGTTTCTGCTGGTGGGTGAACCAAACAAAAACCCTCTAACAGTGGGGATTAGGGTAGGAAACCATATGGGGTGCAGAATCCTATACCTGAATCTCATGCTACCACTGGAATGGGGCGGGGAACTGTCGCTTAAGGCCAACCGCAGACACAGAGCTGACAAGATGAGGAGGGACAGAGGCGTCGAGAAAGCCCCACCTCTAAGACCCAGGCACGCACACAGGCTCCCCAAGGAAGAGTCTGGGCCAGGACAACAGAAACAGCCCTTCTCTGACTCGGCCGCAGGGATTGCTGAGAGCAACACGGAACAGAACCCAGGCCCGCCCTTCAGGCACAGGCAACAGCTACTGGGGAATGCCAGGCTGGCAAGCACTGAAGACGAAAGCTAAACGCAGCTCCAGTCCCAACCAGAATGAGTCAACTCCCACATCAGCAGAGGTGTGTCCGTTTTTAGGTGCGCTTTTTACTCCAGACTCCACTCTCCTATACACAGTGTCTGGCACTGAATAGAAAACTAAGGCACATAAATCATATGGCTCGTGAGTCACATAGAGTATATGACGCGGTAGGTGCTGGGGACAGAGTAGTGAAACGCACATGCCCGCACCTTCCCACAGGTAATCATTTAGAGGAGACACCCACTGGGAGGTACAGGGTGCCATGGGAACACTTGAGGGTCTTGGGGAGAAAGGGGAGAGGCAGTACAACAGAGTAGTCAGGACATAAGCTCTGGAGATACACCTGGATGTGAACCCCAGCTTTAGCATTTACTAGCTATGTGTCCTATGAACCTCACTCAGCCTTCTCATCTCAAAAATTAGAACATTATCTATTTCATAGGATATGATTAAACAATATATTTTAAAACATTTGCTGTCTTGCCTGGTGCTCATTACATGGTAGGTCCCATGACTACTTATTACGAGCAGGCAGAGACCTGTCTAAGTTGGCGGGGAGGTCAAAGGCAGAAAAGTGCATGCACAGAAAGCCTGACAGCGACATGGACCATGCTACGGGGAGGAAATCCAGTTTGGCTAGAACGTCAAATGTGAGAGAGGGTGACAAGAGGTGGAACCAGATCAAACGGGTCTCCCTGGCCAAGTCAGACGACTTCAGGACTTCCCCTAGTGTAAAGAGGAACTCTGGGGGCCCTCCTACTTCTGAAACACCCCAAAAGAAGAAAAACCCACTTCTGGCTACAAAGCGGCCCTGGAGACGGGTAGGCGAGACAATTCTGGAGAGGTCCAGAGAGCGCATTTTGAAAAGCTACAGAGGCGCACATTCGGGTGTTATGGCTTGCTACCCACAGTGCAAAGGGCATGAGAAACGGGAAAGAGAGCAGAAACCGAAACTCAAGGATGAACTTTGGAACTACCATCCAAAATTTTGAAAAAGAACACCGAGCTGACATTTTCTAATGAACAATATGTAGTGCAATGCTATACTAGGTAATATGTTAGATAGGACACCATACACAGAAAGATAAGACAGTGGAAGAGAAAGAACCCAGAAACACATACAAGTATATGTGGGAATTCAGTAAATTATACAGACTGGACTTTATACCAGAGGAGATAAATAATCAAATCAATGCTACTGGGCTGAGTAATAATTAAATATAAAAAAATGTAAAGGCTAGATCTCTAATTAATTCCTTCAACAAAAAGAATTCTAGAAGATTAAAAAGTCAAAAATAAAGTTTAAAGGTTTAGAAAAAAAATACAGGTAAATATTTTTATAATCTTGACCCAGGGATGGGGTAAAGAGAGGCTGGGAGGCTTTTTGACATTTTAGAAAAGAATCCAGAGTCTCTGAGGGAAAAAACACATAGTTTTGGATACATGAAAAATGTAAATCTTTTGAAATGAGAAAAGGAGCCTTAAAAATGGAGAAAAGACTAATAGCAACTAAGAAAAATATTAGCAACATATTCATAAAAAGCAAAAACACATGAAGAAATTTTACAGATCAGTAAGAAAAACAAATAGCCAATGGCTAAATGCTAATCAGTAATGGATGCAACCAAAGTTGTTCTTAACAGAAAAATGCACGGCCTCCCAGTCACTCAGAAGTGAACAAGTAAAATTGAGAAAGTAAACAAAGTATGTCCAAAGAAAGCAGGATAGAAGAAAGGACCAAAAAAAAAAAAAAAAAAAACCAAAAAACCTAAAGAAATAAATTAGAAAATGCAGTAAAACCACAAGAGAGAGGTAAATAAATACATTGGTTTACCTTAAAAGCAAACGAAAAGCAGACAACATGTTAATGAGGAACAAAAGGAAAATTTATATATAAAACATTAGGGAAAGGAAAAGGAACAGAACTATGGATTTGGAAAACATTCCAATGAAGATTCTCTGTATCATTCTCTAAAAAAATTGACAATCTGTGGTAAAAGTGGAAAACACGAATGATATACTCTATTAGTGAGGCCGCAGGAAAACAGTAACTCTCAAAAGAGGTCAGTGGGAATGCAAAGTGGTACAGTCTCAGTGGAGGAACATTTGGCAATATATAAAAAAATTACACGTGCACATGAGCCCTGACTCAGGAATCCCACCTTTAGGAGGTGAATACGAAGGCATGTTTGCCTGATTATGAAACACCATATGCACGAGGTTAGTCATTATGGCATTTGTAAATAACGAAAGAAAACAAAGTGTCCATCCAGCAGCTATGGTATCTCCACATAGCCTAATACTACGCAGTTGGGACAAGCAAAGATGTGTCTACACTAACATGGAGTGACCTCTGGGCTATACCGTGAATACAGCGAGTTGTACAACAAACGCACCGTGTGTTATCTTTTGGGTAAGAAAGGACCTGGGGAAGACTGGGTCTGTGTGCATGCAAAAAGAAACTGGAAGGATAAAAAAATAAAAAATAAAAAATAATAAATAAATAAATAAATAAATAAATAAATAAATAAATAAATTAAATAAAATAGTTACCTACAAAGGAAGGGAGGGAACAAGGAAGAGGGAACAGGAACCAAAGCAAGAGCTTTCTGCGTATATCCTGTTACACAGTTTTGACTTTGGCAACAAATGTTTTACATATTCCAAAATAAAATCAAATTGAGAATTAAAAAGAATTCTCTAAAACTTGACAATATGGGGTGCCTGGGTGGCTCAGTTGGTTAAGTGTCCAACTCTTCATTTCGGCTCAGGTCACGATCTCAGGGTCCTGGGATCGAGCCCTGCATCGCGCTCTGTGCTGTCGGCATGAAGCCTGCTTGGAATTCTCTCTCTCTCCTCTCTTTCTACCCTTCCCCTACTTGTGTGGGTGTGCGCTCTCTCTCTCAAAATAAATAAACTTAAAAAAAAAAACTTGACAATAAACTGTAACAATTTATCAGAACTGTAACATGATGATACTGACAAAAGTTCTTACCTCGAGTATCTTTGAAATCCTATTGACTGTACATAAATATTTTCCTAGCAGAATACTAAGTAGACTGTACTCTAAAAACAGAAATGAAATCTCAAACTTAGTTCAATAGTCTAATGTTTAGTAGTCACACTGGTGACACTGTTTTGAAGCTACAGATTACTTAATTCAAGTAAATAGGTTAAGGTTTTTAAGAATCAAGGTTTTCAGAATAAGAGAGGAATTCAAAACATAAAACCAAATAAAAAAGGAAAGCTAAAAAAACTTGTAATGCTGAATGTGAATTTGAAATCATAAACATGATTTTTTGTTGTTGTTCGAAAAATATGCATTTTCTAATACAGTCCACTGCAAAGGTCTAGTAATGACAACCAAACAGCAATGAGAGCACCAGCTGTTAGATGATGTTCTCTAAACACCATTCAGGACCAAAAACCAAACAAACAAAACAACCCAAGCCTCCTTGAAAGGATGACCGGTACCAGGCCTGTGCCTGAACACACAGAGTATTACTTGAGACACCTGCACTAGACAGATATCCAGGAGGCTTGTCATGGCCAGTGGATTGCGTTAAAAGGACACAGAAGTCAACGTGATGTGATATCCAGTGACCAAAGACGAAACTTCGAAGAGCTAAACTTCACATATAATGAGATTTCTGGCAGGTGATCCGATGTTTCAGACCAACTCTCCCACCTGAGAACAGCTATAAAAGCTACACATGTACATATGTGTGTGTATACACATATGCACGTACATATACCATATAATGGCCTCAGAAAGCCATCAAGGTAGTGCAAAATTGTAGATGCAAGATTTGGGAAAACAGAAAGATCTAGAGAGGTAAGTCTGGCATTTAGGACCACTTTTTCCTTAAAGATGTTTGCTCAAGTACAGCTGAGGGCCTCAGAAGCCGAGTTGGTGGGGAAGCTTAGCAAAAGGTTTGACTGGCTCACAGTAGTTACAGGTGGAAAGGGTAAATATTGGAATTTAGGATCTGTCGAAGAAGAGGGACCCAGGTAATTCCTTCAGGCTTTTATCTGGAAGTCTAAGAGCTATACCTGAATTGTACAAGTGAAAAACAAACAGACCATCCCTCAGAAAGACTCAAGTCTAGCTTTGAAGCATCTCAATCAGATCGGATGAAGTCAATCTGGGTGTAATAGCATTCCTAGCCTCACCAGTTGCCATAAGCAAAAATCCTCTCTGGAAGGAGATAACATCATCAAGGGCCTCAAATTATCTCCACCATTTTTCATATAAAATGTCTGGCACTCAATAAAACCAGGTGCAGTAAAACCAGGTCCCTAACTGAAAGACAAGAGGAACAAGACAGTAGAAACAGGTCCACAGGAAAACCTCAAATGCATGCTTTAAAATGATTATGCCTAACAAATCTGAGGATGAGACAGAATTTGGGGAAAGAACTGTAAGCTACAAAAAAGAACTACATGAAAAATCTAGATATTAAAAATGCGTTAATAACTCATGAAGAACTTAATGGATGGCTTAAATAGCAAGTGAGACACAACTGCAGAGAAAATTAGTGAAGCAGAAAATAGTTGAGCCTGGGTGGCTCAGTCAGTTAAGGGTCTAACATCGGCTCGGGTCATGATATCATGGTTCGTGGGTTCGAGCCCCGTGTCGGGCTCTGTGCTGCCAGCTCAGACAGCCTGGAGCCTGCCTCAGAATCTGGGTCTCCCTCTCTCTCTCTGTTCCTTCCCCACTTGCACTCTGTCTCTCTCTCTCTCTCTCTCTCTCTCTCTCTCAAAAATAAAGATTAAAAAAAGGAAAGAAAACAGCTGATAAGAAAAGATCCAGAATAAAGAGCAAGGAACTGAATCAGTATTTTAGAGATAGATATTAGTTGAGAAATACATCAAGCAACAAATTTAAGAAACGTTATGAATTCTAAACAGGATAAATCTGACAAAAACTGATCTTAGTACATAACAGTAAAACTACTGAAAACCAAAGACAAAGAGAGTAATCTTCAAAGCAACCAAAGAGGGACAATCTATGATAATCCTTCTATCAACTTATGTTTTGCACACTTTTCTGTATGTGTGCAATACTTCGCTAATAAGTTTTTTTTAAAAGAATGCAATGAATTCAAACATATTCAACATATAAAACTCCGTGAGTTTAATAATGTAACCCTTCAAAAAATGAGAGCAAAATCTCTCACCTCCCAAACCCACCAATTCATTGGACAACATTGTCAGTATACAGGCCACTAGCTTCTTACTTTGAAAACTTGAGATTAAAAGGGAATAATTAAGCCTTTCCTTTATGAATTGCATTTCAACTAACCTTGTCTGATAAAGAATCGTTCTTTCTAGAAAAACTACAGCTAATGAACGTAGAAAGAAAAATAAATTTTGAAAACAAAAGTGCTGTATTCTTAACTAATCGACTCATTTGGGCAACAATCACCAATGTGAAGAGAATAACATGAAAAGAGTAAAAGACCTATCAGAGATACACTGTTGAAAAGGGGGGCTGTACTTATGTAGTTTTATGAATAGCTCCTTGATTCTATCTTCAGGGAATATGTAATTCCTATGCCCTTTAAGCTTTTATTTTATTCATTTTTTTAAAAGGTTTTAATCTTTAAGTAATCTCTACACCCAACGTGGGGCTCGAACTCCCAGCCCCAAGATCAAGAGTCAGAAGCTCTACTGGCTGAGCCAGCCAGGCGCCGCACTGTTTAAGCTTTTAAGGTCAGAAAAAAAGATAGTTTCTCATTTTTCCTTAAATGAGGGTAGCGTAACTGATTTCAAAATATGGTAAAGTTAGCTCAAAAGTGAAAACAAAAGCCGGTGTCATTAAAAGACTCAAAACATATACATATCAAAGTCAACATTACTAAAAAATTCTATAACCCAAGTAGTTTCAGGAATTCTAGAATAGTGCAATACTAAGAGATCACAGTAAATATTCAAAGGAGAAAAAAGTTATGGTCATCCTAGCGGATTTTTTAAAGGAACTTGAGAAGAGTCCATTTAAAAAGTTGTTTGGTAAAGAAACAGAAAGAGCCTTCATTTGAAAAAAAATGCACCATGGACACAAACACGTAATTCACAAAAGATAAAAACATTAAGATATGTTCACTTTTGCCAGTTTAAAAATACCCAGTAAAATTATAAGGCTCTACCTTTTTTTTTGACCTATTGATACAGATAACAAATCTAAGTCCCAGTGTGGTCAAGAAGAAACGAAATGGGCCTTCTCAGCAGAGTCCAGATGGAAGCATGATCTAACACAACTCTTCCCAGGTGCCAACTTATCAATATTTACTAAGAAAGCCTTTAAAAGTGCCCAGACGTTTTTGTGCCTGCAATTCTAATGTTAGAAATTTATTCTAAGGAAATAAGACTGTGCTCAAGGATTTTGCCTTGTGGATGTTTACGATATAATAATGAAAAATTCTCATCATCCCTCAATTAGTTTTCTATTGCTGCCACAGCAAACTATCACAAGTTGTGCAGCTTAAAACAATGCAAACGTATTATTTCACAGTTCTGAAGACATTCGGGTGGGTTTGGCTGGTTCCTCTGCCCTGGGTCTCACGAGGCCAAATTCAAGGCGTCAGCTGGGCGAGGCTCTTATCTGGAGGCGCTGGGGGAGAATCTGTTTCCAAGTTCACTCAGGTTGTTGGCAGAATTCAGTTCCTCCTGGCTGCAGGGCTGAGTTTCCTATTTTCTTGCTGGCTGTCAGCTGGAAGTCTCTGTTAGCAGCTTTATGCGCCTGCATCGCCCGGTTTCTTCTATCTTCGAACCAGCAACCGCGTGTCAAATCCCTCTCAGCTTTGAATCTCTCCAGCCTCCCCTTTGGGCCTATCTCTTCTACTTGAGCTGGAGAAAGTTCTCTGCTTTTAAGGGCTCGTATGCTTTGATTGGGTCCACCTGAAGAAGCCACACTAATCTCCCTATCTTAAAGTCCATAGCCTTACTTACATCTGCTAAGTCCCTTTGGCTGTGTAACTTAATGTATCCACAGGTTCTGGGGATTAGGACCTGGACACTTTTCAGAGGTCATTACCACAATTACTCGAGGGTCATTACACCTACCGCAGTCCTAAATGTCCAACAGCAGATGATTAGTTAAATAAATTATAGTACATCAGGACAATGGAATACCATGTAGTTATTCAAATGATAGGTACTGGGCAACTGAGAATGGACTGATAGAAGGACAGGGGTAAGTAGGTAGGTAATAGAGCAAGTTCAGTAAAATGTTAACTGTAGAATTTAGGTGGTAGGTTTATGGCTATTCACTATAAAAATTTCTCAACTTTTTTTGGACATTTGAAAATTTTCATAATAAGATGTTGGGGAAAAAACAATTAGCCCAATGGTCTTCTAAGCCCTACTTCAACGATCTTCAAACTGCATTGGGTGAAAATCTAGGTGTCTAGGAGACTTCTAGCAAAGCAGCAGCAAATAAGCTTCTGCATAAGGTTTACAAGGAGACTAAGTCTCAAACAGCATTAAATATCACTCCACTTGATTCTTCAGATAATTAGCAAGTTAAAATAGAAAAACAATAATACAGGATGCATTTTTTGAATTGTTAATTTGAAAACCAAATTATATCTCATGCTTGAGGCATTTTTATTTTCAAAAAGGAAGTTCCCCCTAAAATAATTAACACATAAAACAAATACTGTCTCGATTCAATTATTTCTCAATGGGCATAAACAAACCTACCCCCACAGTTCAACAAAATTTGACAAAACAGGTTCTCAGTTGTGACAGACAAACAAAATACCAAATAACCACAGAAGACAATGATTTTGCGAACAGTAACTGAGGGCCAACATCATGACCTGTAGCATTGTCTAAAGCACAGAGAACAGGTACTGAGGATATAAAATAAGATGCGGTCCTTGACCTTTATTTCACCTTGGGAGTTATAAAATCCCGTCTAGCTGTGTAAGGCAGAAATTTCTCAAAAACGCTTCTTTCAACATACGTATGCAACCTTACAGAAAAACCTAACTTCGTGTTTTCACTTGGAAATAGTACTGCAAATATAATTGAGGGATCCTGGACCTCAATCTAGACACCAAAAGCTGTTTTCATGGACTCAAATCAGAAGCAATTACTCGGCATCTTGAAGACTTCCCAGTTTTATGGCAATGTGGCCAGAGCGGCAAAAGAGGAATACTGTCACAGGAGTTAACAGCCCCGGCTCTGGGGTCACCCTGACTGGCCTTTGAATCCCTGTTCTCCAATTTACCGCTCATGTGACTTTGGGCAAGATTCTAAACCTGGATTTCTTTATCAGCAGAACTGTTACAGTGGAGTGGAAACAAGAAAATGAATAAAAACACCTGCCCCAATGCCTAACATGCAGCAGTTCAAAACTTGTTGTTCTTACTAGTAAAAGCAACAGTACTAATGAAAGTTTCTTAGTAGAGACAGAGGTATTTCAGAGGGAAGTGAACTCTATCAGGCACTAAGACAAACAACTGTAATGTTTCTGACTTACACTTTCATGTCTATTTAAAGAGAAAGGCCTCCAGGATGTTGAAATTTGAATTGTAGAACATTTGAGTGCCTTGCAGTGAAAGGCACCAAGCTAACTGTGAATCTGAGATCTTTAAGAACCTAAATGCTGTTGTTATACTAAATGGCTAATTCCTTTAGGAAATACCGTGTTCAAAAATACTCCAATTCTAATGCTGAAATACACATGGCCCCTGATTGAAGACAGTTTAAACTGAAACCCACTGCACTGTAACTATATTCCATATAATGTCCAAAGTTGTATTTATGGTTGTCTAATGACTGGGATCAATGTTTGCCCAAACAACTGCCAATGCTCACAATTCAGTCAAGGTCAATAGCCATGAGGCTGACTCAGTCTTCTGTTACAATTAGAGCAAAGAATCACTGAAAAAGTTGCCATGGAAACCACCTATGGCCCAGCAATTACCATTCAAAAACTTTGGGAGGCAATTCTGTATTAAATTTGCGATTTATTTCTTGGGCAGAAACTAATTTTAAAAGCAGTTTGACGGTCCTTAGAGTAATGAAGAATGCTTACTACAAGAAGAGTTGCTAAAAATGAGATGTCTTTAGTCTGTCAATGGACTTACATTTTCAAAAAGCCTCAAAGGCACCCAAAAGTATATATAAGCCCAATTTATATCTTGCTATTGTTTGTGATACAGTGTTATAAAATACAAACTTTACATTCATTTTAATCTATTTTTGTGTTTGTATAATATGAAATTAGTTTTGGGGAATGGAACTTAACCTGTAACGCTGACATGGATGTGACTTTAAATGGCTCACCTCTGGATCAGGCCTAGCAGTCGGTGAAGCCATGAGTTGGGGCTGCCTGCCATTTTGCTACATGGTGCTGACTTCTTTGTAAGAAGAAGATGCCTAATTTTATTTTCTGGATATTTTTCCTGGAAAGGAGTTTGCAGCAACAACTACCAATATGTAAAAGATAAAATCAAAATAGGATGGGAAAAACCCTAATGTAGCATAAAGGAAATCTTTTTTTAGAGGCAAAGAAAAAGTGATACTAATATAGAAACATAGAAAAAGAGCTATTAAATGAGTCTCTTCAGTCAAAAATCTACTTGGCAAGAAGGAATGTGATTCCCCCCTTGCTCATCTCCTATTACACTTCTTGAGTCTACTTGTACCAATTTGGGAATAAGGAAAGGATTTTGTTATGAGGAAGATACGAAATGCAAGCAAAAGACATTTTAGGGTAACAAGTAGTGTAACAAGAGAACTTTCAAGTACACGTGTTAGTTTCAACGGCAACAAAACTAAAATTCACTTGGTGGAATTTCTCCTAAGAGCATAGTCACAGATGAGGCGCCTGGGTGGCTCAGTTGGTTAAGTGGCCGACTTAAATGTTAAGTGGTTCAGGTCATGATCTCATGGTTCCTGAGTTCAAGCCCCACACTGGGCTCTATACTGACAGTGCAGAGCTTGCTTGGGATTCTTGCGCGCACGCTCTCTCTCTCTCTCTTTCTCTCTCTTTCTCCCCCCCCAACTTGTGCTCTCTCAAAATAAATAAATAAACTTAAAAAAAATCTCAAAAAAAAAAGCACAGTTATAGGCAGTACAAGGACATAATATGAAGAAGATGCAGTCTTTTCTACAGTTTGTAGACCACTAAGTGGCAATTTAATGATAATCCCCTTCGGCCAGCTGTCTTGTAAGTTTGTAAACAGGACACAGGCAGCTTCAGTCCAAAGTCAGAGGTGTTATTAGACAGGCACCAGCACAAGTGCTGCCTCACCACATGGGCACCCATCACAGATCTGGGCTGCAATACGTCTCTTGGAACAGACGCCATTTGCTTAACTTTGGCAAGGACCTGAATGTGCACAGCAGCAATTACAGACAAATCTCCACCTCATTTCATCAATAAAGCCAATGTTCACTTAAAATGTTCCTGAAAATCATTTGGTTTTACCAGGAGATCACACCGGGAGCTAGGCAAACAAGGACTCTCAAATATCCAAAGAACCGGAAAATGGCAGTATAAAATCAATTTTAGCAATTTTGTTATTACTTTTTTAATAAAAGTGCCTCTCCAAGCAAAATTTTTAGGAAGCAGTTTTTTTCCCTTGTAGGTGTTTGATTTATAGTGAGGAAATATGTTGTGACATTATTTGAACTAATTTACTGGGTTTTATTTATTCAACAGTCAAGTTAACTCTAACTTGGGGTGCCAACAAGCCAAACAGAGGAATGACGATAACCTTCTTAAAAACCTCAACTTTATGTCAATTAAAATGTAAGGAGACTGGATGGGGAATCAAACATGTCGAGCCAAAAGGGTACAGAAGCTGTAAGACAGACAAACAGAGACACGGAGGGAGATACTAACAATGAATTAACCGCATATACAAAATTCCAGTTACAAGCTGCCTTTTTTATAAAAGATCTCAGTTTATAAAAGATCAACAGTTGCTATCTGAATATTCCTTACACCTCCTAAGAGCTTTGCTAACAGCAAGGAACTGAACACCTGCCCAGGCTTCTGGGCTCCCCTGTAATTTACCGGCCACAGTAGGTCTGGTTCAATGTACTCTAGGCAGCTGGGAAGTTTTATTAACTCCTTCAGGTTACTGGGCTAATTGATGCAATTTAATCAATCCTCCCAGTAGCTACCCATTAGCCCACACAATATTCCCAGGTGAAATCTGTCATTCGTTTAACAAATACCGATTGATGGCTGTGCTGAAAATGTACCCAGCGAGGAGCGGTACTGAAGCAGTGACCAACGATGTAACCCCCTGCCTGTACTGCGTGTCGAGTCTGGTGGGAGAGCTTGTGAATTGTGGGAAACTCGGTGAAGGCAGAGAAAAGGGAGAAACAGGAGGATAAGTGGATACAATTTAGACAAAGACCTGAAGAAAGCAGCAGAGGAAGGGTCCCATTTAAGACATCGCATCATCATGCTTTCAGAAGTGTCCCTCGGTGTCATTAGAGATTTCCAATCAAATAAGACTTCCAGAAGTAGGAGGAAACACCTAATTGTGGACTGCATAATGTATTAGCAGTTTTCGCCAATCTCCCTTGAATTACCAACAATCCACCTAAGGTTCACAGTGTGGGGGTGCTGATGAGTCTGTTACTTTACGGGCTAAGACAGGCAATCACGCATTAAACTCCGTTTTGAAAACGATCTCAAATACTGCACGTGAGGGCTTGGTTTCCTGTTCTTATTTTTCTTCTCCCTAAACTTTTATCAAATTAACAAATGAGCCTAGTTTAAAAGCCAAGGCTACTACCAGATTTGGGCCACCCTTTGCCTCTCTCTAACCCCCACCTCCCCAGAGGCAAGGATTTTGAACCATTTTATCTGTTTCCTCTAACATCTGTAGTCTTAATTCTGAAAGAACGCGTGCTATGTCTCAATTTTTAATTTTATAATTTTCAACTGTCTATTGATTTCTTACCCTTGAAAACTGAGGCTTTTCCTCTTCTAAATTAATTTCAAAATCAGCTTAAATTTTTCTAATTTACTAAACTATGAAAATATCCATTTTTTAAAACCACTATATGAAGGAGACCACTAAAAAGAGATAGATGTCTCTCTAAAATGCTGAAAAGAATTGAAAGCAAGATCTAACTGGGAATCTGAGAAAAAGATCATGCTTCAAATGTTATGACCCTGCTTTGAGACAACAGCAGTTAACCACAGGGCCTTGTATGTGAAGGTCTTATCTGTAAAATGAGGGACAGGAACAATAATTTCTCATGCTCTTTTTACTAGAGTCGAATCTGAGACTGTGAGACTCAGAGCATTTTCTAAATTCAGTTGGGCTTCTCCTAACTGTACCCCATGGTCACTCCCTTTGACAGACAAATGTATTTTGTAACTCTCAGAACAGGACAAATCCTAGGTGGTGGTTTTATTCCCTCTCTTTTGTTTTCTCCTCTTTTCTTTCTTAAGAGTCTGGCATTCCCAACAGGCTCAAAAGTGATCCTGCCGGCTTCCTCTCTTGCTCCTGTGCTATTAGATTTAATTTGTGTGCTTTTATAACTTTGTACTTACGCCCACAGGCTTTTGAACAATGGGCACCTATTCAATAAATCCAAGAAATAAATGACTTGATGATTGTAAGTGCTTTGAACTCAATGGACAGAAGGCTCTACACAAGTAACATAATAGTAAGGACACAAGAATGTAAGACTGAAAAGAAAAAAACAATAAAGCTTTTGGGGAAGGCTAGTGCCTGCAAGTGTGTGTGTGTGCATGTGCACACCCCCCCATCCTTTGTTACACAGCACGCATTTTGCTCATTTGTACTCAGTTCTCAAAATCTTTTCCTCTACAATTTTTAGAAAGGAAAATGACAAACGTTTATAAAGCAAAAAAATGCTTTAAGGAGTATTTCCTCTGAACCATGGATGTGATGGTGACTGCAAGGCTTACTATATAATGTAAGAGATGCTTAAATATGTCCTACGATCTCATGGAAGTAATCCCAGGACTTTTATGGGGCTACCTGGAGCTTCCTATAATCTGACTTGTGAAAACACACTTTAATGTTAGTGCTTTCCACTTGGTTGATTAAGCGTAACTTAATTTAAATTCTGACATATAGATTTAAATGAATCGGGATATTTAGCTACTATGAGGTTTATTATAAATTATTATTAAAGTACTAACTTGCTTTTTAAACAAGCTTAACTCTCACCATCCATCCACACAAGAATTTCATAAAGTTGGCTATGTTAAGAAATAGGAATAGGGGTATAGACATATTCTAAGGTAAGAAAGGCTGAATAGGAGATTGAAAATAGTTAGTTTTGTATTTTCTTTCCTTCCTAGACTTCAATTTAAAAACGTAATCTCTAAAGAATCTTCTCATCATTAATCTAGTTACCTATCAGCTTCTACTAGTCACAATAATTCCCACTTTTACATGCCCAGATCCCATCTATGTTTTGCCAGATCCAGTGGCTATGTTCTAACCTTCACGGCATCCTCAATCTTCAATCCACACTTGGTTCGCCATTTCTTCCCCTCTAAGACACACCTACCTGACACCATGCACCTGGGGTTTCCCTAATTCCCCCTGTTATAAGCACTTCCTCTTTTATCCAGCTTCTGAAGGTTGGAGGCCCCTCAGCCCTCAGAGCTCTGCACTGATCCCTCTTTCCTTCTCCTGCCTCTCTCTCTTTCTTGCTCATTGTGCTCTCATCAATTGCCATGGCTTTGAATACCTTATTCGGGTAGACGACACCTATGTTTCCATCTCTGGTTGAGACTTCTCGGATTCCAAGCCAGCGTACTCTCATCTTTCACCGGATTGAGTTAACGGGCCTCAACTCTGACCTCTTTAAATCACCTCTCAAAATCACTTTTTCAAAGGTCTGATGTACCTTTGAAACTGATGTACCAGTTACTCCATTGTTCAAAACCCTTCAATGACTTAATGCCCCAACTATGGGTAACATCCCAACTCCTGACAAGGAACAGCACCGATCTATACCTCCAGGCTTACTTAATGCCACTCTTCAAGACATTCTGGCTTGCTTACACTTTGCTGAATAAACAGTCCCCCTTCAGGACCTTTGAACATGCCATTAAAACGCTCTATCCCCACTCCTCCTCTGGCAGACTCTTACTCATCTATCAGGTCTCAGTTTAATTCTCACAGAGCAAATACCCCATTTCCCCAACCCCCACCCCCCCCCCCCATTTAAACTGAGATTCTCAAAATTCTCTCGCATCATGTCACAGTTATTTTCCCTAGCCCTATTTATAATGTCGCATTTATTTACTTGCTAAATGACTGTGGCTTTTTCCCCTCCACCAGCTCCTGAGGTGCAGCAGGGTCCATTTCTGTTCATTCATCACTGTGTACTCAATGTCTGGGGCAAAACAGGACACAAATAAAATCATGTGTTTTAAATGGATGATGCCCTCCTTGAATATATGCTGTTTCACTTTGGTATTTACTGTACTTAATCCTATGTAAAAACTAATAAGAAGTAATTCGTAACAGGACTGTTGTGCTTATTTTCAAATATGGAAACTGAAACTCAAAAAAATTAAGTAACTTCCTTACTATCACATAGCTAGTAAGAGACAGAAGGATTCAAATCCAGGTATGTCTGAGGTGAAAGTCTTGACAAATCTCGTTTCTTTTCTGTTTTTTCCCACTAGTGTCTTTTTGAAAAATTCTTTACAATTTTTTTTTTTTTTAATTTTAGAGAGAGAGAGAGAGAGCGAGCACAAGTCGGGGAGAAGAGCAGAGGGAGAGAGAAAATCTGAAGCAGACTCCATGCTCAGCTCAGAGCCTGACACGGGGCTCAATCCCATGACCCTGGGACCATGACCTGAGCTGAAATCAAGAGTCGGACACTTAACTGACTGGGCCACCCAGGCACCCCTAAAAAATTCTGTATTTTTTTAAATTTGCATACCGGTCTCGTTTCTTTATATTCCATTTCCTCCCCATCAAGTGTTATTTTGAAGCAAATTCCAGACATATCTTTCAGTCATTAGCATATTGTTAAGTACCTCCAAAAGATAAACATTTTTCTTTTTAAAACTATAACCGTGATGCCATTCTCACACACAGACAAGTTAACAGCAATCTCTGAAAATTATCAAATACCCAGTCAATCTAATCCAATTAGGTCAAAAAAACTTTCTGTTCTTTTTTAAAAAACAGAATGAGGATCCAAATAAAGTTTTTATAGTGCAACTGGTCTTTATTAAAGTGTTTCTCTCCTTTTTTCACCGCAATTGATTAGTTGCATAAACCAGCTTATTTGTCCTATGTAGTTCCTTGAGATCTGGATTTTGGTGATGGTGGTGAAGGTTTCTCTGTTCTGGATGTTTCCAGCATATTGGCAGCTGAGTCTAAAGGCTTGATCAGATCAGGTTTGACTCTTTTTCCCTTTTGAAACAAAACTACTTCATAAACGGTGGTGTGTCCCACATTGGAGGGCACATGAGGTCTGGCTGTCTGTTTTTGTAAGTTCAGCGTCACTCATGCTCAGGGCTCAGATCCATTAATTTATGAAGGTCTGCAAAATGATCATATTCTCTCTTTTCAGTTGTTAGCTGGACTACTTCTCCAAAGAGGAACTTTCCCCTCTCTGCTGTTTTCTTACCATCTTGTATAAAAGGCAGGATAAATTCTTCACTCCTTTGAGTGGAAACCTGGTTGCTAGCGGCGCTCGGTACTGCGTAACTGGGTGGGTCACTGTTTCCATGAGTTCAAAAGGCAGGAGGAGGACAACTAACCACAGCCAGAGGTATTAAACAAACAAGAACAGGAGTCCATACAGGTACTTCCTATTCAAACTAAGATCAAAGGGGTGTTACTCAATCTCTCCTATTTTACATCTGCACATGCTGCTTCCCTGCCAAGAATCCAGGTTCCCAAGGCAATGAGCGAAGCGAAATTAGAATACTGTACAATTGTTCATTGGCTTTATCTCATGTTACACACACATTTCTTGAAATAACAATGACAAGCCTTCTACACACATAAGATTAGTGAAACAGTTTAATTTTGTTTTCAATTATGTCCTTAAGGTATAGCCTACCAAGTATGAAGAGTCACTTGGTTCGTTGGATACGCCACCAACTGGTTATACATTTAGGTTTATTTATTCCAGTGTATTTAAAAAAAAAAATTTTTTTTAATGTTTATTTACTTTTGAGAGAGAGAGAGAGAGAGAGAGAGAGAGAGAGAGCAGGGGAGGGGCAGAGAGAGAGAGAGAGAGAGAGGGAGACACAGAATCCAAAGCAGGCTCCAGACTCTGAGCTGTCAACACAGAGCCTGACGCGGGGCTCCAACTCACAAACCGCGAGATCGTGACCTGAGCCAAAGTTGGAAGCTTAACCAACTGAGCCACGCAGGCGTCCCTTATTCCAATGTATTTACATGTTAGAGGTTTGCTCTTGTATCATCACTAGTATTCAGTTCAACTCTATATGGGAGGAACTACATAGATAGTTCTTCAGTTCTTCAGAGGCTTGCCTTATCCCTCTCTATCACTTTCCTTCACTCTCCTTAGAGGTGACTGTTCAAAAAAAAAAAAAAAAATATATATATATATACATTTTTACAGTTTACAGTTTATCCTTCCATTGTTGTTGCTGTTGTTTAAAGCAAACTCTACCCCCAGTGTGATGCTCGAACAGATGGCCAAGATCAAGGGTCAATGCTCTACCGACTGAATCAGCCAGGTGCCCCCACTGTTTGTTTGTTTGTTTGGTTTTTTCCTCCCCAAAATAGACGTGTCTAGGTGACTCAGCTGGTTAAACTTCCAACTTCGGCTCAGGTCATGATCTCACGGTTTGTGGGTTTGAGCCCCACGTCGGGTTCTGTGCTGACAGCCCAGAGCCTGGAGCCTGCTTCGGATTGTGTGTCTCCCTCTCCCTCTGCCCCTTCTCTGCTCGCACTCGGTCTCTCTCTCTCAAAAATAAATAAAAGGAAAAAAAAAGATACAAGTGGATATCACCAACCTATCCTGAGGATGATGATGTGGTGGCACGCAGAGCTTCATATAGAAGTATTTATTTGTTCTTATAGCTGCACAGGACACTGCTGTGTGAATGCACTGAAGGTTACCCAACCAGTTCTCACGGAGGGAGCCTTAAAGATCAGCTTGGTTGGTGCCAACGCTCTCATATAATTTTATGTTCTACTCATACGTATCTAAGTCTTTTTTCAATAAGGAGACTTTTGATATGTGGTCTATTTTGTTCGCTGTCTTTTTATATTTTGTCTTTTAGTATATTTTTTTGGTATTTAGGAAGTCTGTGTTTTTATTCTAATGGTCATCTTTATTTGAAAAACATATCATTTCTCTCATCTTCTCATTCTTCGTCATTTTCTGTTGGTTCACTACTATAAGCGATACTGAAATTAGCTAACTGCCTCTCTTACATTCTACTTCTCTCCCACAATCCGACCTGAAATAATAATCCTCGAACTCCTAGTTACCTCTAATCAGCAAGCTTATTCTGCTTCTCACATGTTCTCCCCACGGTCCTCTCCGTATTTTAAGACTTGTCAGAAATACAGCCTTCACTCACTACACTTGCTCCTTTCTGCCTCTCACTTAACCTTCTATTGAGCAAAATGTAGCACCAGTCTATGTGTGTGGTCTGTCCAATCGTCGTGGTTGTACAAAGCTCCTTCTCTAGCATGGAGGTTGGCAAACGAACCATGGGCCAAATCGTGTTTGTGGACTATTTTAATACGACCTTTTGAGCTAAGAATGGTTCTTACATTTTTAAAGGGCTACATAAACCAATCAAAACAAAAACTAAACACCCCGTACAAAGACAGGCAATGGAGACTAGCCATGTGGCCTACAAACTCTAAAACATTTACTATCTGGCTCTTTCTGGAAAACCTTTGCTGGTCACTACTCAGAGACAGGAGTAGGAGACAGTCCTCAGGAAGGAAACAATACTGAGTTCCTACATTTCGTAAGATTGTCTGTGCCTGACTTACTTGCAAGTCAGTTTGGTGGGGTATAAAATCCCTGCTTATATGTGCTTTCTTTGAGTATCTTCAATATGTAATTCCATTTTCTTCCAGCATAAAACACTGCTGTCAAAAAGTCTGTTGATAGTTTGATTTTCTTCCCTTAAAAGTGCCCTGGTCTTTTTTGCCTGGCTACCCCTCAATTTCTTTCTCTTTATCTCTGTGTTGGTACCGACTGTCCTTCCACATGCAGTTTCGAATCTGTTTTCTTCTCTATTTTCGGAAAGTTTTCTTGAAGTATAGCTTTTAGTATTTCTCTTTTTTTTTGGGGGGGGGGGGGAGATTCGTATTTTATATTCTTTAGCTTCTCTCAAATCCTTTTTCTTTCTTTCATTCCTTTTTGCCTTCAAGTTTTTCATCCTTTTCACCTTCTACTAAGGCATTGTATTTATTTACTAGATACCTGTGTATAGATGACATTTCTGAAATGATTCTTTTATTAAGAAAAAAAATTACCCATTTCAGTTTTTATATTTCTGATTTATGTTTTTGTTTTACTTATTTTTTTTTACTTTTTAAAAAAAGTTTATTTAAAAAAATTTAAAAAATCTTTATTTTTTTAACTTAATTTTTATTTTTTAAAATTTACATCCAAATTAGTTAGTATATAGTGAAGCAATGATTTCAGTAGATTCCTTAATGCCCCTTACCCATTTAGCCCATCCCCCCCCCCACAATCCCTCCAGAAACCCTCAGTTTGTTCTCCATATTTATGAGTCTCTTTTTTTGTCCCCCTCCCTGTTTTTATATTATTTTTGTTTCCCTTATGTTCATCTGTTTTGTCTCTTAAAGTCCTCATATGAGTGAAGTCATATGACTTTTGTCTTTCTCTGGTTAATTTCGCTTAGCATAATACCCTCCAGTTCCATCCATGTAGTTGCAAATGGCAAGATTTCATTCTTTTTGATTGTCGAGTAATACTCCATTGTATATATATACCACATTTTCTTGATCCATTCATCCACTGATGGACATTTGGGCTCTTTCCATACTTTGGCTATTGTTGATAGTGCTGCTATAAACATGGGGGTGCCGTGTCCCTTCAAAACAGCACACCTCTCTCCCGTGGATAGATGCCTAGTAGTGCAATTGCTGGGTTGTAGGGCAGTTCTATTTTTAGTTTTATGAGAAACCTCCATACTGTTTTCCAGTACTTATTTTTTTAAGTAAGCTTTACATTCAATGTGGGGTATGAACTCACGACCCCGAGATCAAGAGTCATATGCTCCACTGACTGAGCCAACCAGGAGCCCCATTCTATTTTAACTTGTATCATTTTCTTAGTTTCTTTTAGTTGTTTTGAAAAGTTATGTAAGAGTTTTCATTTATTTTATGGGTGCATCTCATGCTTTCATTATCACTACAGATATTCTCTTCATTTTCTTTTATCTTCTATCTTTGCACTGGATTTGACTGACCTTTCTCTTGTGCTCATTTCTAATAAAGTTAGTTTTCCTAACATTTTAGGAGGGAGGGGTGGGTCTAGCACTTTCTAGTCTCAGGACACTAGGGCAAACCTTTCTTAGTTTTTGAGAAGTGCTCCTAAATACCGCCACATTCTTTTTGGGATCTTCTGGCTCTCTTCTCTAGCCCGACATTTATCTGAACTTTTTATTAGTTTGCTTAGTGTCCTTGACCTTCTCTGTGGGCTGTATTTCTAGTAGCTTCACGTCAGTGTGGGGTTTGGTTCTAGAAGAAAGCTTCAGCTGTTTAGTTTTAAAAGTTCATAGGGCCCGAAGTCTAGAACTCCTTCAGATCTTACAGCAGACGCCTTACATTCAACTGTGAATTAGAGTATGCAAAACCCCTAAGAGTTTCAGGTGCTTTTCTCAAACTGGCCTCTCCAGTATGCTTTCCAGTGAGTCCCTTCTGCCTACTTTGGGGTCCTCCTGTTCTCAGATCTCTTTGCTTCCTTCTAGTTCCTCCCACACAGACACTACAGGGATCTTGTAGTTCTTGGTAGTTTGTATCCACTCTCTTGGATTCTGGGTTTCCGGTGGTTATTTTGCCATCTCGTTTGTTGCAGATGTTAGTGTGAATGAGTGCGGGTGCATTTTCTTTGTTGCCTCCATAGGGAAATTTCAGGAAACTAAAAAAAATATAAGGCTGGGTCCATCTTCTGAGAATTCTTCTCACAAAGGCGACACTCTCAACCACTCTATATACTGATGTAGTTAAAGGCCCTTCTACTATAGGAGACTTGAATGAAAACCACCCCAAATTTTTACTATGCCTTCTCAGGGAAGCCTTTTTATTTATAGCATTCTATAAAACATAGGCTGATATTTAGTTTATCTACAAATATGTCCGTCATTTTGTGACATCTAAAAACGTCTGTCTCAAATCCTTAAAGAAAGGATCTGCACCATGATTCTGTATTTCCTATTAAGCCTCTTCCTACACCTGGGCCCACTACCGCCGTGTAACTCCAGGGCACAATATTCATACCATATTCTAGGCCGTGTTTCAGGGGACATCGTTCACACCGAATACAAGGCGAGTGGAGTCTCCTCCAATTGTGCATTCCAACAATCATCCAGACAAATCCCTTTCTGTCTACCCAGTGCATCCTCGCAGAAATAAGGGAACCAGCGAATGCTAATGTTAAGGAAATTACACGCAAAAAAGCTACTTCAAGATACATTTTAAAGGCAAGGAAATCAAGCGTCAGAATGGCAAAGTAAGTCGCCAAAGCTCACAGCAAGTTAAAGGTAAGAAAAAGACGGAGCACAGGTCTTCTGCTTCTCAGGCTGTTGCTCTATCTCAAACTTTTCTGGATTACTCCTCCACCCCGCAGTTGTTCAAGGTGATTATCCACAGCATCCAGATCATCTCTTTCCCAGCCTCAACACCCTGCCAGGCTCATGGCCGCTCCTGCCCGAAGCCCTGTGCATGCCTTGTTCCATCTCACCAGCACACGTCTTTGGCACAGCCCCCTGACTTGTCTTTGCTCAAATGTTGCCTTCTCAATGAGGAAGGCACTCCACTGGCCGCCCACTGACACCACTAACTTCCCGTTGCCAGCGCTTTCCATCCCTGTCTATCCTCCATTTTCCCACAGGATCTTCTAACAGGCCATTCATTTGTTCATTCATTCACCCGGGCTTGCAATCGTTACAGAGCTCTCCCTATGAGAAGGTAGGCTTCAAGAGGGCAGAGAGTTTTATCTTTACTGGTGTCCTCCCAGGGAAGAGAAAGGTACCTGAAAAAAATGGTAGCAGCTAACAACATGTGGGAGGAAAGAATAAGGAATTTCAAGTGCCATATGGAGCGTGTTTATGCATGCATAGCTCCTTTGGAACCGTTATCACTAACTGTTCACCAGGCAAGTATGAGTGATGATATCATGGAGCGTTCCCAATGGGTACGGGGAATTTAGTACTTGGAATTGGTTAATAAGCGAAAGCGCGACGCACAGTGAAACAAAAGTTACTCTTACTCTTATCTGAATTCGTGACCAGTATGAAACAACTTCGTAAGAGAGAGCGTACCTAATTATTAAAGGCTCAGTACTTTGTAGCCTTAGAATATGATCCAAACAAGGATGGCATTAAATCAGTCACTGACATGGTCAGCTAGCATTGCACATTCAAGGAAAATAGACGTGTTTCACAACAACACAATACTCTTCTGGTGACCTCAATCAAAATGCAAAGTTGAGATCACAGAGGGTACCAGGTGAGAGATCACAAGGGGCCTCAAATGCATGAAAATAATTAACCATGCGCTATTCGTTATTAAACAAACATGCTAAGTAATATCATTTCCCTGGTAGCAAGTACATTTAAGGACTGAATTTAGTTCTTATATGTCAATTATCCAAAAACAACTGCTTTGTTGTATTAACAAAAGAAGAAAACCAATATACTCCAATCATGAAAACACCTCTAACAAATGTCAAATCACAAATGAACTTGCCTTTCTACTTCCCTCCATATACCGCTTCTCATGACAGAGGCCTCCAAACTCACATCTCAAAAACTCAAATAATCTATGAGTAAATTAATAAACAATTTAGGCTTAACTTTCTCTGGTGTTGATCGAATCTTCTAATACCCGAAATCTGGATAAAACTCTGATGCTTTCACGTTCGTTTTTGCATTTGTAAGGTGTTCCTCAAATGTTCTTGTAAGGATTCTTAAGAATTTTTCAGAAATCCATGAAACTTCCAGAAAAACAGGGAGAGCTGAATTCTCAAATATAATTTGTTTCGTAAATTAAATCAGCTAAGGAAAGAGTTGAATTTCCACTCATACAATGAATAAGATTACTGGTTTTTGGGGGTCTTTTTTGGAGAAACAAAAATAAAGTGCCATTTATAAAACATTTGCAGCTTTGACTATAATCAACTGTAATAATAAGATACCAGCTCAAAAAAATTCTTTTCATTTAAACCTCTTTTGTAATACTGCTTTTTAATAACCCTCATAATAGCCGAATTAAAGGACCCTAACAGAAATCATTCATCCCACATAAAACAAACATTGCCTTTTCTTCTTAGCTTTGTTTTACAAGCTACATTATTTCCAGATGACGCTTGAGGGGACTATGGTTTCAAGAATTAGATGCTTAAATAGACAGCTGCTTTCTATTTGCCATGTAAATCAAGGATATATCAAAGAAAATTCCAAATAGAAGACTTCTTTTCTTCCTATTAGGAACTACAAACTCAGTCAGAAAGGGAGAAATAGAGAAAAACATTCAAAATTTGAGGAAACAGAAAATTTAAATTAAGATTTCTTAAATAAATAAAACTTGGAGACTGACAGGAAAAGGTATTTTCATATTAGCTCTGCACAGCAGCAGGTAAGAATTTTTTCAGCACAATGGGAAAGGGAAAAAAACCCCCATTATCACTAGTTTTTATAAATATATTCACATACTGCTACTGAATTTAATACGCATGGGTTATTTTCTGTACTCTTTAAACTTTGCTTCGAAAGTTAATTAATCATTGCCAGACTTCAATGCAAATGCATCCTATTTTCCTTTTACAAGCCAGAGGAAAGAACATAAGAGTTATTTAAGTATTTTTAATGATAATTGTTCTTTAAAAGTCCTTAAAAAGAATACTCTACCATACTCCTTAAGAACAGACAGGACAAACATCCTTTCCAGGAATAAGGAAAGGGCAATATTCTTTCCCTCAATGGAGGTGTGCTTTTTAAGAATGAAGAATTTTGTTTGTTTTTTTTTTAATAAGAGGAGAGTCTTCCAACTAAATATTGCCCTTAGAATTCTCAGCGCATTTCTGAAACGTCTAGTTCAGAAGTGGGTCCAAAGCCAAGTTACAATACAACCAAGAAAATCGGTTTGATTATGTTAAAGTCAGGCCTGGTTTGTAATTAAAGTAGTAGTGGAAGGGGGGAGGTTTGCTTACTTGCTAGAGGGTTTATTTATTTGAATTTGAAAATCAATTGTACTAAAGAAGAAACTTCCTGGGACCTAATCAATGTGGGGCTTGAGATCTATTTGAGATCAAAGCAGTTGTTTCTTTAGAGATGTTTACCAACGTTATTTAGAAGATTTCCTTGTCTGGTTTTTTTAAGAGCAGTTTCTTCATTATGAAAGCAGCTATAAAGATCTTGATTCTTTATAGAATCTGGTGGATTCCAGAGCTGGAGCAGGGGAAACACCTGATGAGCTAGAACATCTTGAATATCTCAAAAAAAAAAAAAAAAAAGAAAAGAAAAAGAAAAAGGTCTGAGCATATTCAAAGGGCACAGGAGGCACCCCCAAAGGGCTCCTAATGGCCAAAGTTGGAATAACCTGAACAACAAAATAGCAATAGCCCTGGATTAGAAG
Organism: Panthera onca; assembly: GCF_046562875.1. Taxonomy (NCBI): domain Eukaryota; kingdom Metazoa; phylum Chordata; class Mammalia; order Carnivora; family Felidae; genus Panthera; species Panthera onca. The sequence continues at coordinate 68,106,497 of NC_138350.1, forward strand.
ACAAAGAAAGAATAAAATTAGGATCTATGAGTTCACACTGATATACATACATAACTGCATAAATGAATACGTTGAGGACAGGTGACAAATCTTCCTTGCAGAACTGTTCAACAGATGTAAAAGGAATGAGACAAATAGAAAATCACTAATAAATCAGCAATATAAGATGCAGATGAGATCACTGGATGCTAAAATTTGTGGGATAACGTTTAAGCAGAAACAGCATACTGGCACAGTCGCAAAGAATCTCCCCCAAATACAGAGTAATTACAAAGGGAAAAATCAGCAAGTGCACAGTCAAGAATCCTAGCAGATATCACTATAGTGAACCGATCAAGGCAAATGCAGGTAAACGTCACCAGCAATATACACTAACGTCATGCGTTCCCTGACATGAGGCACCGAGAAGGGCATGTCACCTCTGCAGTACCCTTCTCAGTGATGCATAACGTCAATTTAATCGTGATAAAATGCCAGACACACCCAAACTGAGGGACATCCTACCAACTAACTGACCAGTACTTTTCAAAAATGTTAAGGTCAAGAAGGACAAGGAAAGACTAAGGAGACGTGACGCAAAACGCAACGTGGGATTCTGGCTTGAATCCTAGAAAAGGGTAAGGGCATCAGTGATAGAACTGGTAAAGCATCCATGAGATCTGGATTTGAGTCAGTACGGACCAAGGTTAATTTCTTAGTTTTGATAAATGGTCTGTGGTCATGTAAGATATTAACAAAAGGGAAAGCTGGGTGAAGGGTATATGGAAGTTCCTTAAAACTCTTCTGTAAGTCAAAAGTTATCTTAAAATGGTAAAGGAAGGAAGAAAGGAAAGGAGGAAGGAGGGAAGGAAGGGAAAAGTAAGTCCCGGGTGTCCTTGGCAAAAATTTCAGTAACTGAGCCTGTAAAGAAAAGTATATGGTAAAAAGTACAAGTTCTCTGCCCTTGCTGGCCTTCAGTTTGACTCCCCACTACTATTTATTTATTAGTGACTATTATTTATTAGTTTCTTATGCATCTTCCAGAAAAACTAAAGGCGTATTTTTAAATGTACGTATAACCTACATACTACAAAGTTCTCTGTTTTCTGGGGTTTTTTTCTTTTCTTTTTGTTGTTGTTTGGTTACTTAAGTGTTACATTTCACACAAACCCATATGGCCTGGATTTGGTTTTTATAAAAATGGCTGCAGAATATCGCACTGGATGAATTTATACTTTTTCTAATCAGTTCCCCGTTAACGGATATTTTGCTTGTTTGCACTTTTTTGTTCGTAAGTCAGGCTGAAAAACAAACACACCTTTGTGCAGCTGCAGATCTGACTGACTTTAACAGTTTCTCAAGTCAAATCACTGCTCAAGACACAGTTTCCCTCCCTGAATATATGAACTTTTTCAAAGTATGAGCTTTATTCTCCGACATTCATCCTTATGCCACAATGCCAGTCAAGCTGGTATCTATCCAGCCCATTCGACAAATAGTTCTTTTTTCCTAGTGCTCCAAGCACTACTTTTTAAAAATGGCTTCATCAAGATAAAATTCATACACCATATACCTCACTGATTTGAAGTGTACAATTCAGTGGCTTTTAGTATATTCACAGAGTTGTGCATCATCACCACCATCTCATTTTAAAACATTTTCATCATTTGCAAAAGAAATCTGTACTCCTCAGCAGTCACTCCTCATTCTGCTTCACATCCCCAGTCCGATGCATCCACTACCTAACTCTGTAAGATGTGGACCTGTTGTGGCCATTTCCTATGAATGACATGTGGCCTTTTGTTACTGACTTCTTTAACTTAGTACAACGTTTCCAGGGTTCATCCATGTTGAAGCTCCTATCAGTATTTCATTCTTTTTTAACTATCCAATAATATTCCATTGTATGGATATACCACACTTCTTGGTTAGTTGATAGGTATTTGGATTGTTACTATTTTTTGCCTATTAGGAATAAAGGTGCTATGACCACTCACGTTTCGCCTGGACTTCTGTTTTCAATTCTTTGAGAGTATCATCGTATGCTGGGTCATATGATTATTCCATGTTCAGCTTATTGAGGCACTGCAGATTGTTTTCCGAACCAGCTGCACAATTTTACATTCTCACCATGAGTTGAATGAGGGTACTAATTTCTCCACACCCTCACCAACACTTGTGATTTTCTGTCTTTTGATAAGTCATCTTGGTGGTGGAAACTTCACTGTGGTTGAAATTTGCACTGTCTTTTTTCTTTTTTTTTTCTTTTTTTTTTTATTTTTTAATATATGAAATTTACTGTCAAATTGGTTTCCATACAACACCCAGTGCTCATCCCAAAAGGTGCCCTCCTCAATACCCATCACCCACCCTGCCCTCCCTCCCACCCCCCATCAACCCTCAGTTTGTTCTCAGTTTTTTGTCTTTTTTCTTTTTTTAAATTAAAAAAAAATTTTTTTAGTGTTTATTTTTGAGAGAGAGACAGACAGCACGAGCAGGGGAGGAGCAGAGAGAGAGGGAGACACAGAATCTGAAGCAGGCTCCAGGCTCTGAGCTGTCGGCACAGAGCCCGACACGGGGCTCGAACTCACAAACCATGAGGTCATGACCTGAGCCGAAGCTGGACGCTGAACCGACTGAGCCACCCAGGCACCCCTAAATTTATTTTTGAGAGAGAGAGAGAGAGAGAGAGAGAGAGTGTCAGAGAGAGCGAGCACAAGTGGGGGAGGGGCAGAGAGAAGGAGACACAATCTGAGACAGGCTCCAGGCCCGATGTGGGGCTTGAACTCACGAACCGTGAGATCATGACCTGAGCTGAAGTCAGATGCCTAACTGACTGAGCCACCCAGGTGTCCCAAAATTTGCACTTTCTGACAATGATGTTGAGCATCTTTCAAAGCGCTTACCAGTCACCTGTATATCTGCTTTGGAGACATGACTATTCAGATCCTTTGTGCCCGTTTTCTTTTGTAATGTAGTAAAAGCATTATTGCTCTCTTGCATCACAGTCCAACAGGGTACCCAACTGGCTTTCAGTAAGATGATTCGGGGGTCCATGCACTTGCCATACTATGGACCCTGGAATCTCTTAATAGATTTCCTGCATCCAAGCTAGCACATGATGAGAGAGCTAGGGGGAGGTGGACACGCCCCCCCTTCGCGTGCAAGACGCAAGCACAATGGAAAAAAGTGCTTAGTTGTATATCCAGGGATCGGTGAGCATCCAGCCCCTCCTGCCTCACCCAGGGCCTAGTGGAGTGTCTGGCATTCAGGAAAAGTGGCTGATGGACTCGAAAAATGCCAACACAAGACACTCCTTTTGCTTTTGGTGGTCACTCTGGTTTGGTTCATCTTAGGAACTCTGGGACACACTCAGCCCTGGTATATTTCTAACATCAGGGAGCATGCTGAGTGAAGGCCCCTCTATGGGGCTGAGATTCACCCTTTGGTGCCAAATAACTACTTAGATATTTCAAGACAGATTAAAGATGCTTCCTGATGGTACCACTCAACTGTGGTCAGTTCATGGTGGCTCCCGTTATCTCTCCCCCTCCATCTGATGGGGTCACACGTAGCCTGCAGGAATTTTCCCTGTCACTAGAGGGTGTGGAGCCATCTCCATCCTCCGAACCAACTCCTGTTGCCCCAGAATATCCTTCCCAAACATGAACTGCACAGCACATCTGTAAGAGCTAACACTTACTAAACACTTGGCTGTGCCAAGGATCCTACCTGGACTCTCATTTAATCCTGACAACAATCTTGCGTAGTGGATTCTACTGTTACTCCGATTTTCAGACGAAGCAACGGAGGTCTAGAGAGGCAAAATGACCTGTCCAAGGCCAGATAGCTATGCGTAAGATATACACGTTACAGAACCAGCTTACAAAAGATTCACCCGTTTTTAAAATTTGGACTGTTTGCCTTTTTTGTGATTGAGCTGTTAAAAGTTCCTTACATATTCCGAATCCTGGTCCCTTATCAGATATAAGATTTGCAAGTATTTCCCCCTACTCGGTGGGCTGTCTTTTCACTCTCTTGATGGGATATCCTTTGAAGCACAAGAGCTTTACATTTTGATGAAGTCAAATTTACATGTTTTTCTTTTGTCACCTAAAATTTAGTCCTGCATTTTCTTCTAAGGATATCATAGTCTTAGCTCTTACATTTAAGGTCTCTGCTAGATTTTGAGCTAATTTTTGGGTATGGTGTGAGCCGCTCTTACACGCCAGACACCCTGTCACACACGAGAAACCCTATGGCGACGACGTGCCGTTTTCACTTCTATGCCCTTGTTCAAGAAGCAGAACTCCTGGATTATTTTCCCGACTTAATCTCTCTTCTTAAAAGTACTACCCAGCTCAAATTGCAACTCCTTTCCATGAAAACCGGCCCAATTCCTTTCCTACTCCCCCCAAATTGTTCTCTTCCTCTTCTGAAACCCCGCAGGTTTGGTTATAGCCACCTTATAAAATATGTCACATGGAATTGTAATTTAGTTGTGCACTTGTTTTCATTAGCCTCTCAGATTCCCTGTGTACAGGCGCTATGCTTACTTCATTTTTACCTCTCACATCATGCTAAAGTAATTCCCGGATAGAAGTTTGATCAAGATCTTTCTTAATGTCACCATCACTGGAATAAACACCCAAAAGTAATTCCTTGTCGTACAGAATCAGTTCAGAATACCTCGTAGCCTCTTTCTGAAGAAATGAAATGTCCAAAAGCAAAAATAAACAAGAGCCAGGAGAGTATTGGTTCAAAAGGTAAGTCAAATGACATATTCCAGGGTTAGCAATATTTTGGGGTTCCATGTAGAATGATAATGATAAGCAGTCAAGACTTGATCAGAAGAAAGCTCAAATACATGGCTTTTGCTCTTTAGGAAGCTACAATTTAAGACAGCAAATTATTAGATCGAGTTGACGTTGAACAACCTGTTTTATGTGTACTGAACTAAAAGGAAAAAACGCTACAACTACCCTTTGAATAGGAAAGAGACAATTCTTTTTTTTTTTTTTAAGATTTAATTTTTATAAGTAATCTCTATACTCAACATGGGGCTTGAACTCATGACCCCAAGATCAAGAGTCACATACTCCAGCCATTTGCAACTACATGGATGGAACTCGAGGGTATTATGCTAAGTGAAATTAGTCACTCAAAGACAAATATCATACGATTTCACTCATACGAGGACTTTAAGACACAGAACAGATGAAAACAAGGGAAGGGAAGCAAAAATAATATAAAACAGGGAGGGGGGCAAAACATAAGAGACTCTTAAATATGGAGAACAAACAGAGGGTTACTGAAAGGGTTGTGGGAGGGGGGATGGGCTAAATGGGGAAGGGGCATTAAGGAATCTACTCCTGAAATCACTGTTGCACTATGCAACAGTGGTTGCAAATTAACGTGGATGCAAATTAAAAAAATTAAAAAATTAAAAAAAAAAAAAAAAGAAGAGTCACATACTCCACTGAGGAAGCCAGCCAGGCACCCCAGGAAAGAAGCAACTGTGATATAAAGATCATGTACAAATTAATGAGAAAATATATAATTTAGCTTAAAAAATTACACACATCCATGACATGTGTTGGAAACTAATCTTCTTTGACTAAGAAAATGACTAAACCATTCAAATTAAATGTCATACAGATATAATTTAGGCCTGAGACTCCTTTTCAGTTCTGGACACCGGCAAGAGCGTGCAGGCGTGCGGAGACAGAGCTTCATCCCCATCAATTAACCAGTTAATATTTAGCCTCCTTTTTTCAGCCTAAGACACAAGAGACTCATGCGCACTTCAAAGTGCACTCAATCCTACTAGGAGAGAAGATATTACAAATGAAACAATTACAGGATAGAAAAGAGCATATATTTAGTTGTTCCTTCTTTGTGTGTGTGCAACAGATCATGTATACCACTGGTCCTCTCATCTCAAGAGCCTTTTATCTTCTTAAAAATCTCTGATGCTCTTAAGAAACTGTTTTTATGTGGATTATATATAGTGGTATTTATTATATTACAAATTAAAGCCAAGAACAATTTAAAACACAAGAACACAACGCATTCTGTGAGCTGCCAGAGCAATGAAATGATCATTGACCATGTAGCTTCTGGACAACTCTACCCTACAGTGGTACAGGAGAAGGAGAATAAAAATGAGACTTTGAAAACCATTGGGATGTGTGTGCATGTATGTGTGTGTACACAGACACATAGATGTAAGTTAGTAGCATTATACTTGCTTAGATTCAATGATAAACTCTTAGCTGCTGTTTATACCTCAGCTGTTTTTTTCTGATTCTGTCTCCTTAATCTTTTTGGCTGGGTCTTTTTGGTTTACATCCTTGAATTCACCATTTAAAATTAGATGGTAGAGGGGCACCTGGGTGGCTCAGTCGGTTGAGTGTCCAACTTTGGCTCAGGTCATGATCTCGCGGCTCGTGAGTTCCAGCCCCCATCAGGCTCTGGGCTGACAGCTCAGAGCCTGGAGCCTGCTTTCGATTCTGTGTCTCCCTGTCTCTCTGCTCCTCCCCTGCTCATGCTCTGTCTCTCAAAATCAATAAACATTAAAAAAAAATTTTTTTTTATTAGATGGTAGAGTCAGTCCTACAGAAAGTTTCCCAAGTTTGTTGATGATCAAAGGACAATATAATTTGGTTCCTTATGGTTCCACCTAAAATAAAGTTAGTCTTCTCATCTCAAATAGTTGCTAAGATGATTGTTAGAAATTAGGGAAATAAAGCTTATGTGACATTGTAATAACATTCATAATTGAAAAACCACGGTTATAGTTTAAAAAGCAACTAAACTCATTTGTTATTTTTGTTTCACTTTCTAGATTCAGGTTTCTTATATGACCAAAGTTGTTTTAGAGGCTTATTTTTATTTTATTTACTTTTTTTTTGGAAATCTTTATTTATGGGGGAGGGGGGGAGGGAGAGCACACACAAGCAAGCAGAGGAGGGGCAGAGAGAAAGAGAGGGAGAGAGAGAATCCCAAGCAGGCTCTGCACTGTCAGCACAGAGCCAGGCGCGGGGCTCAATCTCGTGACCTGAGCCGAAATCGAGAGTCGGACACTTAACCCACTGAGCCACCCGGGCGCCCTGAGACTTATTCTTAATTTTAAAAAATCTTGAAAGATTCTAACAATTCTCTCCTGTCCCTTTAGTCATTGAATTAACTTTTAGGAAATCCTGATATAAAGATACCAAAGCGCGGCCACGTCGTCAACTGAACTTCATGTGCTTCACGAAACATGTACGTTGCCCCTGTACAAAGACCGCAGAACCAGCTATGACTCTCTGCACTACGGGTTCTCTCTCCCCAAAGAGGACTTGAGTGCAATTTTTTTTCACTGAAATTTTATTTCCTGTCAAGCAGCCGGACCAGTACCCTCATTATCTGGAACTTGGTGGAAGGCTTCAGGTTTCCCTTGAGATGTTTTGACAAACAAGGTTGTACTAAAGAATTAATACTGATGTTTTGGTAGCTTGCTATTGTTTTCTGTGGTGTTACTCAACTGGCTTGTGAATTACACACTATAATGAGAATAAATATTTTCTTAATATACTCAGAAACCTCTAGGTAGACTCAAAGCACTCTGTGTATTACAGTGAGAAGAAAAACACATTCCTGATTTTAAGCACTTATTTAAACTCATTCAATCTCCACTGCTGCATGTAGACCCTTTCCTTTTCCTTTTCCATCTTTTTCAAATACGTGGTCGAAAGCATCAGTCTAGGACACAGAGCTTTATGTGGCTGGTGACAGAGACATTTAATTAAAATTTCTAGGGAGGGAAAAAGGAAACACATTTTATTTTCCCAGTTAATGACCAATTCATTTATTTATTTATTTAAAAAAAATTTTTTTTTTTAACGTTTATTTGTTTTTGAGACCGAGAGAGACAGAGCATGAACAGGGGAGGGACAGAGAGAGAGAGAGACACAGAATCGGAAGCAGGCTCCAGGCTCTGAGCCATCAGCCCAGAGCCCGACTCGGGGCTCAAACTCACGGACCGTGAGATCGTGACCTGAGCTGAAGTCGGAGGCTTAACCGACTGAGCCACCCAGGCGCCCCTCCCAGTTAGTGACCAATTTAAAAGAGAGTGACAGTGAGGATGTGGTTTCAAATATGCACCTCGCTCATGGTGTTTTGAACACTGGGAATGACGAGTGAAAACAGCCGGTTACCTCGGAAGAAGAACATGTACTTACTTTTACGACTGCCATCGTGTTCCTCAATTGCCTTGCAGTGATTCCGTTACTGTCACTACCACTGAATCAGGGCCACCCACCCTCTTCAATTAACTCTAAGGAAAGGCAGCAAAATTCAAGTTCATAAATGCACTTGGAGTATGTTGTGGCATGGCTGCTAAAATGAGGACTGTCAATGACAGATTCCAAATGGAATTTTCCCAGCATTTCTATGGAGCAGATACTTTAGGGAATTCACTGTTACTCAGTGAAAGTCTCATGCAAGAAGAAGTCAGCAACTCTAAAAACTGTCAAGTTCAACAGTAGAGGTCATATGTCCGTTGGGAGTTCAACCTGTCCCGTCACTGCATAATCACCATGATTGGCGAATACATTAAACACGACCCATTTTCTCAAAGACATTGTCATTTTTCTGGTCTCTGATTACAGGAGGATGCTGCTGGCACAATGTCAAGACTAAATTCATTCAACACATTGTTGTGAAAGAAATGACACAGGAGTACTACATAAGCAAATGACAGTTGTATAAGAAATCACAAAACATTTACAGATGCATTGACTTCAAGCTCTCAATAAACACAATCTCCACTGCCACTCTGAGGCCCCAACTGAGGTTTCCAAGAAGTGATTAGGAAGAAATATTTTTCCCATAACAAGTCATGGCTCGGATAGAAGTGAGCTATTATGCTATTTTTTTTTTAAGTTCAGAATATTCAATTAGGAAAAGATATATATTTTTTTTGGTAAGAGAGAAATACTTTGGAATTACAAACTTAATACCTTAATGGGAATGACAGATCACAGCATCACACACACGCACACAATAAACACAAAAGAAGACAAACAGCACGGGTCGGGTTGTGAACGCTCACGGCTATCTCTTGTTTGTCAGCGACTGCTACCCGGACCGGGTGCTGTTCCCACAGTCTCCTATCAGCACAGCCATTTAGAAATGAAACAAACCACAGGAAACAAAACAACTCTCCGGCTGTCTGGCATGCATCACCACTTCAAACCCAGAGCTTCAAAATTCTCTCGTGAAGTTTCTGAACATCAACCCACTGAGCTGTCGTCGGGGGATGCAGGGAGTCCTTATTAGACTTGATGGACAAGTTCTGAGGTTTATGACATGAGGATTTTTAGCATCATCATCTAAGCCATGTTCCAACAAAATATAAGAACTGTTGCAGTTAGTGACACTGCCCTAAAGGAACTCTGAATGTTCTCTCCTTCCTGTCATAATGCTCATCCCCGAGCTGCTCCCATTCTATTCTGTCATCATCCTCTGAAGTTAGGTGGTAATAAGCTCTTTATCTTTGAAGTGGGTGAAATCAAGGGAGTACATTAGTGCTGCTGTCCCCTGACCATGGCTTACAGGACCAGGGTAGCATCCTGATCTGAACAGAGCCAACTGGATTCTCTCTCCCAGGTGAAGTGAGAATGAGGACTTCATGACTCTGGTCAGGTGGCTGAAGACACGACCCTCACAGGACATGTTACAGCTTGGGAGGGAGGAAGCTGGAGTGGCTGTTTTAGGTCCCAGTCAACGAATGGGGAAATCTGGCCGATAGCAGCACAAGAATAATACCGAAGCAAAAGGAAGCAGAGCCTGGAAACTAAACTAAACTAAAGCCTCAGAAAGACAAAATATTCTTGAATCCAAAAGGCTTTTCAATTTCAGGTTCTGGTTCTCTGATATCTAGGTGTACCTGTCCCCCCTGAGTTCAGTGAGAAACCTTTGCATAGTTTCCATAAAACTGCTCCTTGTGCTTTTATGTAATAGTTTGAGTGGGTTTCTTGCCTAAGGTAACAAGTCCTATTTTTTTTTCTAAGTAGGCTTCACGCCCGGCGTAGAGCACGAGGCTTGAACTCACAATGCTGAGACCAACACCTGAGCTGAGACAGAGTTGGATGCTTAACCGACTGAGTCACCCGAGCGCCCCGCAAGAGTCCAAATTATTAACAATCACTGGCTTAGGTTTGACTTCTTTAACCACTTGATAATAATCATTTAAAGTTCTTCCTTGATTTGCGACATCACTTCTTTCTCTGCACAGTAGAGGCGTCGTGGCCATAGACAGACACTGAGAAGAGAGGAGTACTGTTTCTTACGAACCTAACCATGAAAGGAAAACCTCTTGCCGACAAAGTAAGGTAACTACTTACGTAATCTGGTAGAGGAACATCATTGGAACTCAGTGAACCTCTCAAGGACTGTGTGGCTTGTTCCAGAACTTTGTTGTGTTTTTTAGACAGCAAGGAAAACAAACTGAAAAAAAAAAAAAAAAAAAAGAATGAGTATCTCCTTTTCTAGGTTTTATAGAGAATTATAGAGTTCCACAAGACGTCAATTATTCTAAAATATACATGTAGTGACTTTTTTCATGCCTGTGTTAATAGCAGGATTAGTAATACTACCAAAAAGACAAAAAATGAAGTGAGGAGAATGTTTAAATTATAAGGAGTCTAAAGCATAAAAAAAGTTTGACAGCTTAAAGACCATATTTCAAACACGGGATAATTTTCTTCCCACAGTAGTGGACAGAGATTCAGACAGTCTGGGATATGAACGAACTTTATGAGTAACTTGGAACGTGATCTATTACTAGTCACTTGAACTTGTATCTCAATGTTCTCATCTTTCAAATAAGTGTGTTGGGTCAGATTATTTTTCTAATGTAATACAGTCTATCGCTTATCACAGCTTTACATTCTTCTCAAAAACAAGGACTTTAAATACATTTATTAGAAGATTTCCACTTCTGGCCATGATGGGTTAACTGGTACCGAACAGCCTTCCTGCTATTAACACCTAGGAAAACTGGACGAGATACACGAGACAACATTTTCCAGATGTCGTACAACACCCGCAGGGCAGGACTGTGGTCCCTACGAGAGAGTGTGCGCCTAGACAAGCCTTCCGGACTGTGGTACGGAAAGCTGGCACCCGGCAGCATGCAGCAGCGTCGTGCTGCGCTGAAATCAGAGGGAAGGACTGGCGGCTGCGTGGCAGGTGGAATTTGCAGGCAGATCATTAGACTGGAGAGAAACGCAAGAGGGAGGTCCAGAAACCTGCCCAAGGGTCTTCTCCATTTGAGGTTTGGTTTTCTTTGTTTGTCCTTTTGAGGTTGAAAGCGAACCTCACGCTTGCCGTTCACACCCATTTGCCACGACGCGCTGGTAGCCAGTACGGAGCAGCACTACGTTATCTGTGATTCCAGAAATGTTATATGCGACAAGGCATGTATATGAAGGAATGCTGTACACACACATCTATCTTTCTTATTCCACCACCAAATGCGTACAGTTTTGCACCTCATACTTTTTGCATTTCTTGATCCATTCAATAAACACCGAGTGCCGTAACTTGGTTATCTAAACATACGGGTATATCATAATTTAACTAGTCTATTATTAATCATTGCGACGTCTCCACTTTCATTTAGTTATTTTTCTATCAACGGCACTGTGCTGAACACCCTTCTGTATAATTTTTAGCATACTGAGGTGCGACTATCTACCGGATAAATTCCTTGAAGTGAAACTACTGAGTAAAAGAATAATGGAAAAGAATAGAACAGTGAACTGTGTAGCAGTATACATTTTTCAAATATACAAGTTATTCTGTAAATAATGAAAATAAAAGGCAAAAATATGTTGGGATAGTGTGTAAAGTATATCCCCACGGAAATGCACAAAGAGAAAAATTGGTAAGATTCTTTTGCTCGCAGTGCATTTCAGGAACAAATGGAATTTTAGAGGAGTTTTCTGAGACTGAAAGAATTTGCATGGTTAGTTCTAGCATAGAGAATGGCAAGACTCATAGGCCTGAACCGAATGCCCACACAAGAAGGGAAAGCAATAAATGCTCCTGGAAGAAGTGAGCTTCCCGGTGTGAGGAGAAGGGGGGGCCACTGAAGAAGACAGCACACTCTACTGAGTTCACAAAATACCAGAACTCGGGAGCTGCTTAATGGGTTCAACAAACTGGGGGTTCTGTCCATGCCCTGAGCTCACCTTCAGAGGACAACAGAGGTAATCTAGGGTAACTTCCATCAAACCTGAAGAAACTCATTAAACGAGCGGTAGGAATCAAAGCAGAAAGGATTCGAAATGGTTTCCTTTGGAGAAGAAAGGCTAGTTTGTTTACTTTAAAAGTGAATACCAACAACCCGCTCTCCTTGCTAGAAGAAGACAAAACCAGGAAGTGAGCTTCAATGCAAACACAAACTCTTTCCGCTGGGCATGATGGGAAATCTGAGTAGTAAGGGCAGATAATGTTGCAATGGTCCACCTCAAGGAGCTGTGGCCACCATTCCTGGCTGCTCTTAAGAAAGCTGTTTTGGGAACAGAGGAGTTGAGGTCACTCCCAGCTTTCTATCGTGAAGGAGAAGCCGAGAAGTCACGCTTACTTCAAGTTGTCATTCTTCTACAATATAACAGGCTTTCCCCTCAGGTCTTAACCGCCACAGAGCTTTCAACTTCTTTTTTTGTTTTTTTAAACATTCTATTTCTGGCTCGCATTTAACATTTTTAAGGCAAAATGACCTAAATTTGTATGAGACGTGGCTTGCAGATTGCTGAGAAAAGTAATGTCTGCTGAAAGCTTTGCAACCAAAGTACCAGCCCTGGCTTAATGCTGGTCAGAGTACACGGTAAAGACGTAGAGTGTTTGCACGTAAACGGGTAATTGCTGGCTTTCAACTGTACTATTCACTCAGGATATGGCTGCCACAGTGCTTGTTTTTAAAAGATTAGACTTTTCTTTTTATACAAGAATGTTCACTACAAACTGGTTCAACACTGAAAAACTGGGAACAACCAGAACACTGAGGAAGAATGGAATGGGTAAATAAACTGTGAGATATTCATACAATGAAAAACTATGTAGTAATTTAAAGTTTTCTAAAGGTACACGCAATAATATGGATACATCTCAAAAACAATGTTGTTTGCTGGGCCCTTAGAGAAGAATGTGACCAAAAGAATATTATTTAAATAGTGTATTAAAAATGCAAAAATGATACTACCTGTCCTCTATGGATAAAACATTTGAATAAAACATATGGAAGTGATAAATACTACATTTAAGATAGCTATTATTCTCTGAGAAAGAAGGGAAGGAAATGGAATCAGACAGGGGGAAAAATAAGGGATTTAGCTCTCTCTGAATCTTTCTCTCTCTTGCTTTCTCTCTCTCTCTCTCTCTATGTAAAATGTTTTTGTTACGCTAGATACATACATAAGGGATTGCTATATTTATCTCTTCGACGTATGCTTGAAATACTATATACATTTTAAAAACTGGAATAAAAAGAATACACTACCCTGAAGACAAGAGAGTTCCTGCTAACAGCCAACATTTTTTTTTTTTAAGTTTATTTATTTATTTTGAGAGAGAGAGCTCAAGAGGGGTAGGGTCAGAAAGAGAGGGGGAGAGAGAGAGTCCCAAGCAGGCTCCACAGTGCTAGCACAGAGCCTGACGCAGGGCTCGAACTCTTGAATCACGAGATCATGACCCGAGCCAAAGTCAGGCACTTAACCAACTGAGCCCCCCCAGGTGCCCCGACAGCCAACATTTCAGCAAAGAAAGCAGCATGTGGATAGAATATGTACGGTGAGTCCAATATGACACAAGCTAAAAAAACCACCAGCTGCTGAAAAGGCTGCAGTTGAAGGTGCACAGTCAGTGACAGGAGATGAGACCAGAATGGAGATGTCTGAGACCGAATGTGAAGGATCAAAAGTCCGGGGCTTGATTCTACGCGGAGAAGAAGCTAATGGAACATCTGTCTTCCAAAATGATGAAAGAGACATGTTCCTTGTTCCCAAGGAGCTCACATCTAAGGTGATAAGAAACAACAACAACAAAAAGCCTGCAATTCTGAAATTGGAGAACACCATGGGTCTTAAGAGTAGGCTGTGGGAACACAGAGGAAGGCTGGGTACATTTCGGAGGAAACCTACTTTCTGTGGCCTTGACGTTTAGGGGGTTGCTAGCTGGGAGACGTACAGGGGGAGGAAGAGGAACTCAGAAGGGGAAACAGCGCCCACAGAGGCACAGAGAGACTCGAGGGAAGTACCAACGCCAGAACGACGCAAGTCCACGGGGTGAGTGGGGGCAAGAGAGAAGTTTAGCAAGACAGGGATGGGCTGTCAAAGAAAACATGCTAAGGGGTTTGCAGTTCATCTTGTCGAAGTCACTGAGGCAGGCAGGAAGTCAAATATTTACCAAGAACCTTCTATGTGCCGGGCAATGCGCAAGTTGCCTGGGATACAGTGACATGCAAAAGCAACGTGGTCTTTGTCCTGCCCTCCTGGAGGAGGTGGTTGCGTTGGGGACAAACGTACACAGAAGGTTCTATCGTCAGTGCAACGATGGAGATGGGCGCGGAGAGCTATGGGGACACAGATGAGGCTGCCCAGCTGCACCTGAAGGCAGGAACGGGAGGTCAGCCCTGGAGGTGATGCCTGAGCGGAATCCGAAGGAACACTTGGGAGTCAGCCAAGGAAATGGGGCAAAAGGGTAAAGGTCATCTGGACAGAGAAAAGAGCACAAGGGAAAGCAGACATCCAAGTGCAGGCAATGGGAGGGCACACACGCTCACCGAGTGTCACACGCATGGCAGAGCACGGGGTTAAGGCTGAGCTGCCAGTGGGGATGGTTTATGAAGCGTCTCTCGTGTCTCACTTAGACCTTGGGCTTCATCCTGAATGCCAGAATTTTATGACAGCAAGGCTACAACGGGAGAGGCAAAAGCGAAGCTGTTGTGTCTGGTGTTCAGGTGGGGAGTATGGGGCAAGGGATGGGCAGGAAGTGATCATTCCTCGTTCGTCTATGTCCTCAATCTCTCCCCAGTGCACTCTCATCCCACGGTGGCCAGGCAGTCCCCGCCACAGAACCCCAGGGCTCCAGGAAGCAAAGTCTGAAAACTAGAGCCCGAGGAGTGAGGCACAAGTACATAACTGCGTGCTTGCTGTAGAAAGATTCCTCCACCCCCAGAGGGAAGGACAGACAAGGGCTGCCAAGAGAACGGTCTAGAAGCAGATCCTTTAGGTAACTTCTACGCTGCTCAAGAGCGGAGGAGGTAACCGAGCTAAAGCAGTCTGAGCCACCAGGAAGGCAAAGAGACAACAGAGAGAGTGACAGAAAGGAAGTCATGGACGACTCCGAGGTTCCCAACTTGGGAAACAGCAGCTGGCTGAGAACGTGAATGTATGTGCTAGGAACGGAAGAGCAGAAGAGCAGGGAGAGGGCCCAGGAGGACCAGGGCTCTGCCTTAAAGAAAAGAGCAGCAGCAGTAGCTACGAGGACGCACATAGGGCTCGCTGTGTGTCAGACACTGCTCGACAATAATCGCATGAGGTGCACATTATCACTATCCATCCTTTCTAGGGAGGATGAAATCGAGGCAAAGGTTGAGTACTTTGCTTAAGGCACACAGCTACTTAGCGGTGGAGTCAGGAGTCAAATTCAGGCAGGCAAACTCCAGAATCTGTGTTTTTTAAATGTTTATTTATTTTTGAGAGAGAGAAAGAGAGCACGTGTGCACGTGCGTGAGCAAGTGGGGGAGGAGCAGAGAGAGGGAAACACAGAATCTGAAGCAGGCTCCAAGGCCCTGAGCTGTCAGCACAGAGCCCAGTGTGGGGCCTGAACTCATGAACCGTGAGATCATGACCTGAGCTGAAGTCAGTCACTGAACCAACTAAGCCACGCAAGTGCCCAGTATCTGTGCTCTTAATGATTCTGCCACAAAACCCAGAGATGCTCAGGAATATCCAGATGGAGATGGTCAGGGATACCCAAGTGGGCAGTTCAGAAACATGAAGCTGGTGCTTGGGAGAGAGGTGAGACCTTTTAGGGTTATCAGCATCCGCTGACATCACGCAACTACAGGTGATCACCCAAGGATAATGTGGCAAGTAAGAAAAGAAGATCAAGGTCAAAATTCTGGGCGACACCATGACTAAAAGGGGAAACAGCAAAGGGCCCCCCAGAGACATAGAAGGGGAAGAACAAGAAGAGAAAAGACATTCTGGAAGCCAAGAGAATGATCTCAAGGGAAGAGTGGCCATCACTGTCAAAAGGTAAAGGCTAGAGTAATACCCTAAAGGGGAGGCAACACTGGGAGGTCACTTTCAGGAGGTGGCATGGGGCTCCCTCCTTGAATACTGCAGACTTTTCCCACAACAATCTTCCCCCTCACAACTTCTAGGCACCTTCTCTCTACACCCCAGTCCCTCCTTCATAAGAGCAGTCCCCTGAGAAACGAGGACTACCTTAACTCCGCAAAAGAATGGGAGCAGGTAAAGAAACTTAGGTGTACAACTGGTAGTTCGTCCAAGGTTAAAGTCACAGTGTAGTGAACACACAAGCTCTCTTACAAATCCTAAAGAGCCATTTTAAAATGCAAGGAAATACAAAATATTATTCAGGATGTTAAAGGCAGAGCTATGGACAGAAACTGAATCTCCTTACGCCAAGCTTCGTGTTTTCCCTGTAGACAGTGACTCCTTCCACACGCAGGAATCCCCCTCTCTCCTCTCTGCCCATCTAAATGCTGCCTGGCCTTCGAGGCACAGCCGCATGCTGTCGATTCCATACCCTCTGTGAAGGATTCCTCTAACCTGTGCTCACCCTGCCTCCGAACCACACTAACTTCTAACTTCTCCACACCTCAGCTGACGCTTAAATACAGTCTCACATGGCTGGTCACCTTATTTTTAATCAGCTTTACTGAGGAATCAGCAGCACAGACTACAATTAACCAATTTTAAGTATACAATTCGAGGAGTTTTGAAAAATATAAACATGCATGTGACTCATCACCATAATCATGACCTAGCTCGTGTCCATTACCCCAGGACAGTCCCCGGCCCCTTGGTAGACAATCCCCTCCTCCACCCCCCACCCCCCTCTCCCGTCCTCCACCTCCCTCCCCCCTCCTCCACCCCCCTCCACCCCCCCTCCGCCCTGGCCCCAAGCAACCACTGATCTGTTTCCTGTGGCTGCGGTACCAGACCTACTCTTTTGCGTCTGGTTTCTACCACTTAGCACTTCATCCACAGGGTTTGGTATCAGCAGTTCATTCCTTTTTATCACTGAGTAGTTTTCCATTGTAGGAACAAACCTCATGTTTTTTTTAAATTTTTATTTATTTATGTATTTATTTATTAATTAGCTGATGGACACTTGGGCCGTTTCCCCTTCTGGACCCTTATGAATAAAGCTGCTATAAACATTCTCACAAAAGTTTCCTCGTGAACCTAAGTCTTCATTTCTCTTGAATAAATCCCTGAAGTGGGACTGCTAGGTTCTGTGCCCTACGTTCTTGCTGGCACTTGCTATTTCAGTCTCTTTAGCATTGGCCCTTCCAGTGGCTGTGAAATCTGGCTGTGGTTTTCACCTGCATCCCCTGAGGAATGTTCCTGTGCTCTTGGGTGTTGTTTGCTGAAGTGTGTATTCAGATCTTTTTTGCCCTTTAAACAATGGGTTGTTTTCCTTCTTCTTCCT
This sequence comes from Panthera onca, assembly GCF_046562875.1. Lineage (NCBI taxonomy): Eukaryota > Metazoa > Chordata > Mammalia > Carnivora > Felidae > Panthera > Panthera onca. The sequence continues at coordinate 68,124,215 of NC_138350.1, forward strand.
GAGTCTGTAAGAGTTCTTCATATATTCTAGAAGTATGTCCTTTATCGGGTATTTCTTTGTAAATTATCTCCTAGACCAGTGGTGGTGGTGATGGTGGGGGGTTCTTTTCCTGTTCTTAACAGTGTCTTTTGTAGGGGAAATTTCAGAATTTGATCGAGTCCAATTCATCAAAATTTAAAATGCAAGTGGTGTTTTTTGTGTACTAAAAAACTTTTGCCTAACCCAAAAACTTTTGCCTTGGGTTATGGTTTCTTATATATGGTTTGTAGTTTTACCTCTCCTATTTACGGTTTGTGCTCCATTCAGATGTATGTATGGCATAAAGCAAGAGTCAGGGTTTATGTAATTGGTTTGGTTTTTTGCATGTGAATGTTTAACTGTTCCTGCACCATTAGTTGATAAGACTATTCCTTCCTCCTTAAACTACCTTGACAGGCTTGTCAAAATTTCATATATGAGCATATATGAATGGGTCTCCTTCTGGATTCTATTCCATTCCATTGGTCTACAACTCTATTGCACACCAACAATACTACACTGCCTTGACTATGTTAGTTGTAATCTATAGTATACCTTGAAATCAGGTAGTGTGAGTTCTCCAATTTGAGTTTTGTCAAAATTGCTTTTGAGGGGCACCTGGGTGGCGCAGTCGGTTGGGCGTCCGACTTCAGCCAGGTCACGATCTCGCGGTCCATGAGTTCGAGCCCCGCGTCAGGCTCTGGGCTGATGGCTCGGAGCCTGGAGCCTGTTTCCAATTCTGTGTCTCCCTCTCTCTCTGACCCTCCCCCGTTCATGCTCTGTCTCTCTCTGTCCCAAAAATAAATAAAAAACATTGAAAAAAATTTTTTTTTAAAAATTGCTTTTGGGTCCTTTGTATATCCACATAAATTAAACAAAAACCTTTTTTAATGTTTATTTATTTTTGAGAGACAGAGCATGAGCAAGGAAGGGGCAGAGAGAGACACACACACACACACACACACAGAATCTGAAGCAGGCTCCAGGCTCTGAGCTGTCAGCACAGAGCCCGACACGGGGCTCAACCTCACGGAACTGTGAGATCATGACCTGAGCCGAAGTCGGATGCTTAACCAACTGAGCCACTCAGGCTAAATTTTAGAATCAACTTGTCAATTTCTACCAAAAAGCCTGGTGGGATTTTGATTAGGACTGTGTTAAATGTATAGATAAATTTCAGGATCTCAACAATACTAAGTCTCTGATCCATGAACATGGGATCACCGAGTTTATTTAAGTCTTCTTTAATTTCTTTTTTAAAAATGTTTAAAAAATTAAAAAAATTTTATTATTGAAGTACAGTTGACATGCAGTGTTATATTCATTTCAGGTGCACAACACCATGATTTGACTGATCTTTTCAAATTTCTTTCCACAATGCTTTACAGTTTTCGGTATTCACATCTTGCATGTATTTGAGTTATGTTTATTCCTAAGTTACTGCATATTTTTAGGATACCATAGACAGTACTGCTTTCAAATTTCAATTTCTGACTGTCACATGAATAGCAAAATACAATTATTGTTATATACTGACCTTATATCCTTTGACTTTGTTAAACTCATCTCTTCCTATTTTTTTGTAGATTAGGATTTTTTAAACATCTGACCCTGTTTTATGTGAATCAAGCCAGTTTTAAGTGTTCTTTTCCAATCTGAGTTTTTCAGATTTCTTTTTGTTGACTCACTGCACTGCCTAGGACCTTTAGTATAATGCTGAATAAATGTGAGAATGAATATCCTAGTCATTTTCTTGATCCTAGGAAAGAATACATTCAGTGTTTTACCATTAAGTATGATTTTAGCTATAAATGTTCCATAGATGCCCTTTATCAGGTTGAGGAAATCCCTTCTATTCCTTGTTAACTGAATTTTTTTTTAAAAATCATGAATAGACAATGAATTTTGTCAAATGCTTTTTCTGTACCTAAGAAGATCACGTGGTTTTCTTTTTAAGTCTATTAAATATAGTGGATTGTACTGATAAAGCATGGAATGTTGAGGCAACCTTATGTTCCTAGGATGTATCTCACTCATTATCCATCCTTTCATATGCTGAGAAGAAATAATGATGGCAGCTGTCACTTACTGAGAACATCCTCTGTGCCCAGCACCTTACTCAACTTTTATAATTGTTAACTAAATTCATACACAACAGGCTTAAGAGGGCACTACCATTATCATCACATTATACAAAGGAAACTAAGGCATTAGAGAGGTAAATTAATTTGTCGAGGATTATACTGCTCATAAGTGGAAGAGCTAGAATTTATATCCTGGTAAGCTGACTTTCAATTTTGCACTCATAACCACCGTATGATCTTTTATCAGGAGATTTGTTTTACTGATTATAGTGAATTCCGCCCCCCCCCCTTCCTTCATGATTCACTCCTACTCCCTTCTTTTAAGAACAGAAGTGACTACTCTCCTGAAAAATGTCTAACGACTCTCCTGACACAAGGCTGAGTTAATTATCATACCGTTTTCCTGGATCACAAAGACAAACATACGTTCTAAGTTGGGCCAGACGGAAACTTTCCCTAAGATTTCAGGATCTCAACAATACTAAGTCTCTGATCCACGAACGGGAACGGTGAGAAAGACTGCTGTTCCCCTTGGTTAGAAGACTGTAGAGATGTTAATCTGGAGGTGCCCATGGTCATGATTTAGTTTCACAGAGAAAACCCAGATGCAAGAAAAGGGAATCCGCCTAAGCTGAAACAGTGACAAGAAAGGCACAAAGCAAGAGGCAGAGAGATACTCTGGAGGTACTGACTCCTCAATTCAACTCTCTGGAACCTCACCTCTGGAGCCCCAACATCTGCATTGTTTTCTTTTCTTTCTTTCTTTCTTTCTTTCTTTCTTTCTTTCTTTCTTTCTTTTAATTTATTTTGAGAGAGAGAGAGAGAGAGAGAGAGAAAGAGGGAGGGAGGGAGGGAGGAGGAAGGAGAGGGAGAGTACGGGGCAGAGAGAGGGAGGGAGAGAGAGAGGAAGAAGGAGAGGGAGAGTATGGGGCAGAGAGAGAGAGGGAGAGAGAGAATCCCAAGCAGGCTCTGCACTGTCAGCACGGAGTCCGACGCGGGGCTGGAACTCACGAACCATGAGATCAAGACCTGAACTGAAATCAGAAGTCGGACACTTAACCGACTGAGCCATCGAGGTGCCCCTTCTACATTTCTTTTGTCAGCTCTTCCCCACTAAGAATCTCTTAAGACAAACCTCCTTTTTACACAGGCTAGGGTCTGGTAGGGCTTTCCTCCTTCATCTTGAAGTATTTGTTCAAACTTCATCTGTTCTTTGGGGGCTACCACAACCACTCTAGTCAAAACTGCAACCCAATCCTGGCACATCCTATTTTCTCTCTGTTGCTTTATTTTTTCTCCACACTACATACCACTTTCTAAAATACTATATGCTCTTCTTATGTTTTTATTGTTTCCATCCACTAGAACAAAAGTAGGCAGAATACAGCTTGAAGACCAAATCTGGTCCGCCATCTGTTTTTGCAAATAAAGTTTTATTGGAACACAGCCACATCCATTCATTCGTGTATTGTTTATGGCTGCTTTCATGGTACAATGGCAAAGTTGAGTAGTTATGACAGAGACCATCTGGCAGGCAAAGGCTGAGATATTTGCTATCTAGTCCTTCGGAGAAAGTTTCCTCACTCCTGCACTAGAATGTAAGCTCCATGCTGTCAGCGATTTCCACCTGTTTTGTTCACTGTTATATTCCCAGTGCCTAGAACAATGGCTGGTGCACAGCAGGTATCTGCTATTGGTTCACTAAATAAAACACAAAGGGAAAACATCCCCTGAAAAGAATGTACCTTCGTTAAGTTTAAAATTTCAAAGTTTATCTGGTTTCCGACTTGAGCCAAACAGCTAATTCTTTACAGCCAGGACAGTATCTTTTTTCCATTATTTTACTACCTTAGAAAAACAAGTATTCTCTCCCATTTACCTAGAAATACGATTGACTCACATTTCTCAGTTTTTCCTGAGAGTAATCCTCCAATATTTTTCCTGTGTGTACAAAACTAATTGATGGCAGAGCTGCCTGCGGTTGCTGCCAGACCGGATTTGGGATAGAGAGGAGGAGAGTCAAGGAGATCATCAAAGTTTTTTAACCCCGAGCAAACGGAATGAGCACATCACTTACTCACTTACTTGCATCACAAAAGTGAGCACATCACTTACTGAGATAGGAAAAACTATCTGGGGAACAGGTTCCAAGGAGACCCTCAGAGGTCCCCTCTTGGAAACGGGTAAGTTTGAGATGCCTGTTTGCTATCCAAGTGAAAGTTTCAGGTAGATACTCCGGCTTTAGGAAAGAGATTCCAGTTAAAGACATGTATTTGGGAACTGAAAACACACAACCGGAATTTAAAGCCATGGCAATGGATGAGAAAACTCAGTATTTAGCCTAGAGAGAAAAAAAAGAGAGGCCAGCAAGGGCTGAAACCTAAGCCAGGAATGAAGGAAGACCAGACGCTAGGTGCTTATACTCTGAGACTCTGACAAGGTTCGGTTCAGTAGAAGTGCCAGGTATTCGAAGGTGGGGCACAGAGGAGGCCACAGGCAGGAAGGCAGACTGAGGATCTGTATTGAAAAAATCAGACTTTCGGCTCCCCTCTCCTCCCTCACTCGGCCCAATGAGTGCCTTCCTGCGTGTTGGCAGAAGGAGAGGTGTTCACTCTTGAAAGGCTGAAGCAGACAGTGGGTTTCGAGGTGGAAGGCACCACCAAGGATGGGCATGCTATCCCGAAAGAGGGTGATTATGTAACAGCCTAGAGGCTGAACACCGAAATCTCTGCTGTCAGCCCCCTGCTCCCCCGCCCCCCATCAGCTCAGAGAATGCTGTCAGCTAGGCTCGTACATTCGGGAGAAATACTGAGGAGGACTGTCTCGTGAACAGAGGAGAAGTGTAAGAAAAGGTTATCCATAGATACTGACACGGGGTGGGGGGGAGGGAGAAACCCTGGGGGGGTTTCTCAAGAAACCCAGCCCAGGGGAACGGGTTTTTTGTTTTTGGGTTTTTTTTAGTGTTTATTTATTTTTGAGAGAGAGAGACAGTATGAGTGGGGGAGGGGCTCCGAAGCAGGCTCCAGGCTCTGAGCTGTCAGCACAGAGTCCGACACAGGGCTCAAACCCATGAACCATAAGATCATGACCTGAACGAAGTGCTACCCTTAACCGACTGAGCCACCCAGGCACCCCCCCCCCCCACCCGCCCAGCTAGAACAGTTTTAAGGAAGCAACCAATCAGCAAAGTCCAACCTGAGCACCCAGAACTTCCAGTCAGTTCTTTGATGCCTCACTGTTACATATGAGCTCTGCCAAAGATCACCAGAGAGCCACTAAAATGACAAGCAAAAAAAGAAAAAAGGAGCCCAAATGAAACAGAGATAATGTAGGGAGAAAATGAAAACTCTGACAATGTTACAATTATTAAGCTAAGGAATAGAAGCAAACATGTCAGCTGGGATACAAGAAGGAGGTGGTATAAAAAGACAACAAAAAGGAACTCTTGGAAAGTGCAATATGATAGCAGAAATGAAAAATTCAATGAAAGGGTTGGAAAACAAATTTGAAGAACATTCCCAGAAAGTGGAACAGAAAAGACAAAGAGATGTAAAACAATAGCAAAATGGCAGAGAAATGGTCCACACAGTCTAGCAGAGAATGTTTTAAGAGAAAAAAGAAAATGGAAGGGGGAAAAGTGGACATTACTAAAAATTATTTTAAGGAAAGTTCCCAAAACTGGAAAACATGCATCTCCTGAATGAAAGAGCCCACCAAGAATGCAGAAAATAGATAAAAACAAAGAAATCCTCCCACATAATAGCACATATGACTGGAACTTCAAAACACTGGAGACAAAAGGAAGGTCTTAGTAACAGAGAGAGAGCGCGAGTGAGCGCCATATACAAATTGTCAAGAATTACTATGACATTAGACAGCTCGACAGCTACAAAGCAATGAACAATGCCTTCTAAACGCAGAGTGAAAATAACTCAAGTTCTGAACCCTGACAAGTTTTTATTCTAAAGGTTAAAATAAAGATATTTTCAGACAAATTGTCTAAGAAAGTAAACAGATCACATTATAGTATATGGACCACTGGTGAATAATATCTCACAGCCAACGTAAGCACTAGTCACTGATGTAAAAAGTATGTACACCTGTACTGGGAAAATGGGGAACAGGCCCCCAGAGCGTGCGTGCGTGCGTGTGTGTGTGTGTGTGTGTGTGTGTGTGTGTATGTGTGTGTGTGTGTGTCCAGCTGCAGGGGAACCTAAAGTGCTGACTACTACTTCTGAAATATTAGTCTGTTCACATAAAATGTTTTTCTTTCTCATTCCACTTCTTTGCTTCTCATGAAGAATCCTTCTATCTATTCAGAGAAAGTTGAGCAGACCAATGATTGCCAAGAACGAGAGTCAGGCAGCCTCTGTCAAAGACCAAACCAAAGGTGAGGGAACAGCTGTTGGATGGATGGGTCTAATAAACGTGGGGGAAAATCTGAGAATCTTGAACATCTTTGAGAACATAAAAACTCATCAAAGTCTATGAAGATTATTACTCATCTTATGAAATATGTCCCCTTATACTTGTGGAATATGCTAGAATTAGTAACTTTCCAGGCTTGTCCTCTCAACCAAACTATATATGTATTTGTTTCAATATGCTGTTTTATGCTCTTAAATTGCTATATGCCTATATGTATGTTTCATAATACATATAATGCATTATATGTATGGTAAACATGGGGTTTTCTCCCCAAATGCTAAGTTCATTTAGGCCTTGATTCTACATTTTTACAGTGTTCTGCACACCAGAGGGTCTAAAATATGCTTACTACTAATGATTTGTCTTTCTTTTTTTTCCTCTTCTCCCTTTCTCCAGTAAAAGAAACTGCGAAGACATCAGTATTCCTTCCTTATAAAACTGGAAACACGAGGTTTTTGTTTTCTTAGAAAAAAAAAATCTTATTTTTAAGGATCTAAAACGGAAATGAAGAAGATGGCTAACTGCATAATTATCTTTACTAAGAACACTGACATTTACACAAAGAAGTAAGGTTAGAGGAGAAGAAACTGTCCATTCACATTTAATTGACTTAATAACCATAAATATTACTTTAGACATATCATAAATAGCTTAAAATTCATTTCCATCCAGGACAAGTGCTAAAATGGCACTGATTTTGTGGCACGTAAGGCAGAGCACAAAACAGGAGACCTCACCACCAATAAACAGCCTGCCGACTGTTGAGTCAGGCTTGTTAAAATGCAAATGTTTAGCAGATCAGCAGTCTACACAGCAACGCACAGAAACATGTGTCCATTGTCACGCTGGATCAGCTAGAATCTACACTGCTCCCTGGTTCAACACTCGAAGAAAAATTCGGTAACTCACCTTCTTGAAAAACGCTGAAGGTAAAAAGCAAAAGCTATAAAGAGATGCATTTATAAAATCTACTAAGGACAGTTGCCACCAAAAGGGCATGCTTGGAACTAAAGCTGGAGAATCCAACTGTATTGCCGTAACAACACGCAAGGTATCTCAGTGAGAACTTGAAATTACGGTTACGACGTCCAGAATGATTTCCACTGTACGACTATATATCCAAAAATGACACACGGATGCAAAAATAACTGGTTACGTGACCAGAGCAAGATCATCAACGAAATGAGGGGTCTTTTTAAAAAAATGCTGAAAACTCAGGAATTGAATTTCCACGGTTAAAGGTAACAAAATAAGGAAGCCGTTGAAAGAAAACTGGAAGGTAACTAACAACTTTAAAAATAATGTTACATGAATTATTACAAGTAAAAATGTTTTGGAAATAATGGATAAAATACATGATCTGCCAGCACACAATCCGGTAACTATATATTACAAAAAAATGTAAGCGCGAAATAAGAGATTCCATCTTTAGGTTAAAAGATGATTTTATTTTTCACAAATGTGTTCGTGCAGATTTGTGTGTTTTTAGCTTCAAAGTCATTCCGTGGAGAAATGTGTAGTGAGTGGACACAATGCAAAAGGTTTGTTTTCTTAAGCAGATTTTTCCAATCCTGACTAACCTCGGTCAGAAACACTATTTAATAAGAATGACGTAAGTAAATGAAAAATTTTGTAATTTGATTTGTCTCAAAGGAAAAGCTCTATCCCTAATTTTAACTTACTTTTATACCTCTTTCATAGAGACTATACTTAAAAATGATATTCTTATGCAAACTCAGGTGCAATGAAAGACCCAAAGTATTTTCTAATTAGTACGCAATTTGAAAGAAACCAAAACGGTATTTTCAAGTATATTATGTAACAAACAGAAACAGATTTCCTGCCTGGAAAGAACTTAGGTTGTCTTTCTCTGGTTCTCTTTCTTAGTCCCTTGAGAAAACTAAATGCCAAGCAGACAGCAAACCCATCCGCTTAAAAACAACAACAACAACAACAACAACAACAACAAATTCTGTAGCACAATGTCACAATGTTATGGCAACGATTATGACTGAAATAATATTTAATGACAAAATTCATCTGGAAAGTGGGATTTCCCCCCAGTGAATGCAAGAGGAGTCAGGTCAGACAGTTTAGAAGTTACTGTCACAAGTTAAAAGGCACTTCCTAAGTATAAAGAAATTTCCTCTCAGGGGAAGCCTACCAAATGAAGTATGTTTGCTACATGTCAGATTTTACAAAGATAGTCACAGGAAATGTGACACTAATCACTGTTATTTAGAAAATGCTGCAGAATACCTACCTTTATATTATAACACAATTTACCAGGAAGATATTTTCCTTATTTGTTGATCCTTAATTGGGGGATCCCAACTAGAATTTTGAGATTTCTTTTGTTTAGCTCTTAATCTTAATTTAGCGAATATAATTAGTCTTTGGGAGGGCTATAGGAACAGGAAGTCTTAATTGGAATTATAGGTCTTTACTAGTAAATGCCTTTTTTCAACTTCTGCCAGACTCATTACTATGAAAAATCTTAGATTTATAAAAACTATCTCTTTATTTCAACTTCCTTTCAACCTTTGTATACTTAATTACTAATTTATACTTGCTCTATATGCTTTTAACATGTATCTTCCTTTATCTTTTGCTTGTATATTTATCCCATTTCTTCTAAGAACATAATTTTAAGGGCACAGATGTCCATTATTCTTCTTTCAAGTTTTCTGCAAAGTCTACTGTGTATGCATAGCGAGTTACTTGCTCCCCTTCCCCATGTTCTTTTTAAACAATTATATCCTGGTCAGCGGATAAATTCTTAAGATATGATTGATTATTGGTGGGAAAATATACTTTTGAGTTCGAGTCGAGAAATACTTTTTAGAAAAACCAAGAATCCAAATATAGAGACATCTAGATATCTAGATATATATATAGATATCTAGATATCTATATATATCTATAGTAACTTCATAGTCAGCCCACCTCTACCATGACTCATTCTCAAATACGGGAGCAGCCCCCATTCCTCCCCTGAAGACATAAACCCAAACCACAAATAAAGAGAGGAAGATTTCCATGTATGAATCAGTGCCCAATGGAAAGCTATGAACTTTAACTCAAAGTCTTATTAATCCGATTTAACATAATTCTCAACAAGCTAAGTTATTAGCTTCCTCAGCTAAAACTTAAAAAAAAAAAAAAAAGCAATGAAAAAGGAAAAGCTTAAGTGTAGCATAACCAAAAACACACAAAAGAGTTCTGACATTAAAGTAAGAGCAAATTCAAAATTCGATTGCAGTTCAGCACAACAGTCCATGTTTAAGCGACAACCCTGCAATACCAAGAAGGTTCAATTGTGCACAAGGTCTTGCATTCAAACACTCCAGACAGAATGCAACAGCAAGGTCTCTTATCTAAAATACTTTTCAGCCATTTTAAGGTAGGGCTTTCATGAAACATACTTTTGTCACCCGGAGTATGTAGAACTCTGTAATTCCCAGGGATGCTAGATAAATAGGGTGTCACTTAAAGAGAACTTCAAAATCCTGTAATATTTGAAGGAACAGTCCCTTTTAGTTCTGGGTTAAAGCTCAAACAGCAGTTATTAGAGTATCAATCAGAATATTTGATATAAAATTACAATGTTTTAAAATTAAAATATATTTGACAATACAGGATACAAACCATAGTGATCCTCACAAATAATCACTATGAAATGTCCCTGTAGAACACAGCTCTTTCTTACAACTACCAATAATTTATAAAGGTGGAATTCTAGAGGTAGTTGCAAAAATATCACCACTTCTGAACAAAATTCGAGCTCAAATGAAGGTGAGCATAACCTGATAAGGAATAACCTTCCGTTTGAAGAGCTGTGCTTAATATTTAACCACATAAAACCCCCCAAGTTTCCTAAGACCCAGACATAAATTCATGCTTTGTGCTCCCTCTGCTGGCTCTGTAGCTATAATCTTGAGAGATTTTTTTGTTGTACAAGATAATTGCAATACAACACGGAATAGCACTGGCACGTTATGTTTGGGATGTCAGAGATATAAGCCAGCTCCCTCTTTTGAGCACTGAGGAAAAACAAGAGGGGAAAAACAACTGACCAAGGTCACACAGGGTGCTGAGAGACAGAACAATCCTGGTCTTTTTATTTCCGATCCTGGGCTCCTCCTATTCCATGATGATCTCAATGTCTTCACGTACAAGATTCACTGACCTATACTTTCCTGCAACTTACCTAGAACAGGATATCTCTGAGCCACACACAGACTTTTCACTCGACTGTAATTACAACTGATTAAGGCATCTGACAGTATTCAGTAGAGATGGAGTAGGCTCAAAGACCTCCCACGATTCTAGTTTTCTTGGACAGTGACCTATTATAAAGTTTCCTAACACACCGAATACTTACATTTCTCCAATGTGCTTCTACTATTTACTTACAATAAGTCACATGTCACAATATTTGCCTTAGAAGACATCGTCATCATACAGTATGCTTTCATGTTAGTAAAAACCGTAAAGTCATTTCGTTGATGTTGGGGAGGAATAGTACCGTCTATCGAGTGCCTATCACATACCAAGTACAGGGTTGGGCCTTTACAGAAATCTGTGCCAGGGACAATCTATAAGGAGGGCACTGCTGTCTGTGTTTTACAGAGAGGAAGCCGAGGGAGAGTAGCCTGCCCAAGGTCTGTGTCATAGCCAAGTCTCTACCACATCCTCTGTACCGAACTCTTTATAGATATTTTGTTCATTCTTTAATCAACAGAGACAATAACAGAAGATGCTCCCTTACCACCAGCACCAGCACCCCACCTCCTGCAAAAAAGAAAGCTTTGGGCAAAAGATACTTTATTAAGAACACAACACTGTGTAATTTATTTTAAAATTTAAGCTAAAGTGGGGAGGGTTAATACTTTATTTTTAGCAAAGTACATGGCCCATACCATAAATGTTCATTAACTCATAGCATACGTTAGTATTTATTTCCAATGGACTTTTGTATAATTGATGTATTTAATTATTTGTCAAGTAGTCAGTGTGTGGAAAACTGAAAACACGAGCCCTAGTCTGATAACAATACTATTTACACAGACACAAACAGTCTGGGATTAAAGAATTTAATCTGTTCAGACAAAAAGTAAATATTTATTAAGCTAAAATATACAAGTCTGTCTTTGTGGGGAAGAGACATTTGTTTCTTGATGAAAGATACAAATTGTTATCTAAATCACAGACAATTTTTATTCAAAGCGAAGTTTAAATTCTGTGTTCCTCTTGAAAACAGAAAACTAAAGACATCAGCTCCCACCTATCCTTGTTCTCTGGGAGTGGTTGGTTATTTTCACAGGAGGGAATCCTGTTAGAGTTTTAAAATAGGCAAATGGTGTTATAATGAACATATTTCTTAATAAGTTACCAGTAACTTATTTGGACAATATAAGACAACAAATGTCAAAATTTTAGAAATGAGAAAGTAGGGGTGCCTGGCTGGCTCAGTTAGTAAAGCATGTGACTCTTGATCTCGGGGTCATGGGTTCAAGCCCCACGGTGGGCACAGAGATTACTTTTAAAAAATTAAAATAAAAATATTTTTTAAAAATCCCTCTTTCAAAAAATTAAAACAACAACAAGAAATGAGATAGCAGCCTAGGTTAAATCCAGACCTAAGGAATTTAGGGGAAATGACACATGAATGTCAATTTTAACCTTGCATAATTTAAATAACGTGATAAACTTGTTACTCGAGGCTCTATAGGTAGCAGGATAGAATATTTACAGATACCGACTGTTCGACTGAAATAACAGATAAAAATAGCCTTGTCTTTGATGTTCCAAAGAAAGGAATTCAAACCAATTCAGACACACTTCGGTTTAAACAGCAGTCGTCCACTTACTAGCTGTGTGAACTTGGGCACTTCACTTTCCAGAGACTCAAGCTTCTTTACAAAATGCAGTGATGAGGACAGTGACAGCTACTAAGACTTGCTGTGATGGCAGGTTGACGGAAAAGCAAAAAGCCTCACGGGGAGCATAAGGAAAAGGCCACCAGTCAGTTCCCCTTGATTCTCAGCATGGAGGAACGTGGGCTCTTGGTTACCAGCTGTGTCAACTCTTAATTGCTGTTATGGTGGCAGCAAATTCTAACTTCTGAAAAACACCGTGCAAACCAACCACAGCAGCTCTCTGGGCTGAGTCTGGACCACCAGCCACCAATACGTAGTTTCTGTTTTGGAGAATTGCTGGAAGTGCCACATGTCATCCAGGAGAGCAAAGCGTCCGGACTCAAGGGTGTCCCGGGGTTACAGGGATGTTAAAACAAAGAGATACGCTCTGGCAGGAAAAGTCAAGGGTGGAGGTGAAGATGATTTTATGGGAGAAATTCAAAGCAAAAAGCCTGTCTCCCTGGCACAGCATGGTTTTGAAATAACTCGGAACTATCGTTACATTCCAGTTTAAAATCTTTTTCTATATAAATGTACTTCAAAAAAGTGGTTATTTGGGGCGCCTGGGTGGCTCAGTCGGTTAAGCATCCGACTTCGGCTCAGGTCATGATCTCGCGGTTTCATGAGTTTGAGCCCCGTGTCGGGCCCTGTGCTGGGAGCCACCCAGGTGCTCCTATATAAATATACCTTAATTTAATCTCTGATTCCCCACTTAGTAAAGACAATGTTACTCCCTGTTCTCTGAACCTCTACAATATAAATCCAAATTTACTCAACAGACTTTTATTGATCTTCTCAAGAAATGAACTTCTGTTTATTGATTTGCTCTACGGCTTTTCCATTTTCTGTATCACTGAGCTCTGCTCTTTGTCTTTGGTCTCATTTTTTTTTTTTAATTTTTTAACGTTTATTTATTTTTGAGAGAGAAAGACAGAGTGTGAGTGGTGGGGGGAGGTGCAGAGAGAGAGGGAGACACAGAATCCAAAGTAGGCTCCGGGCTCCAAGCTGTCAGCACGGGGCCTGACGTGGGGCTTGAACTCACGACCACGAGATCATGCCCTGAGCCGAAGTCAGACGCGTAACCAACTGAGCCACCCAGGTGCCCCCAGTCTCCTCATTTTGGTTTAATTTGCTCTTCTAGTTTCTCAAGGTGGAAGCTGAGGTCACTGATAGACACCTTTCGTCTTTTCCAACATTGTTACAGGCATTTCAGGCTATAAATTTCCCTCTAAATACTGCTTTAGTAGCATTTTGATCTGTTGTATTTTCTTTAGCCAAAATAAAGAAATAAACATTAAAGCTCCGTGCTGTCAAAGCAGAGGTTCGATCCCATGAACCGCAAGATCATGACCCGGGCTGAAATCAGGAGTCTGACACTTAACCAACTCAACCACCCAGGTGCCCCTGAACCAAAATAACTTTTTAAAATCCATTCATTTCTTGGGGCACCTGAGTGGCTCAGTTGGTTAAGCCAACTGATTCCAGCTCAGGGCATGATCTCGTGGTTCTTGAGTTTGAGCCCCGCAAGTGGCTCTGCAATGACAGCACGGAGCCTGCTTGGGATTCTCTCCCTCCCCTCCCTCTTTGCCACTACCCTGCCCGCACGCTCACTCTCTCAAAACACATAAATAAATGTTAAAAAAAAAGTTTTTAAAAATTCCATTCATTTTTTTTCTTTGATCTATAGGTTATTCAGAAGAATGTTATTTGATTTCTTTGGAGGGTTTTCCAGAGAGCTTTTTATTGATTTCTGTTGTAATTCCTCTGTGATCAGAGGACATGCTTTCCATGAGTGGAATCCTTTTTGCACTTATCAAGACTTGCTTGATGGCACAGAATGTGATCTTTCTTGATAAATGTTCCCATGTGCAAATGAGAAGAAAGCGTATTTGGCTGTTACTGGTTGGAGTGTTGTATAAATGTCGGTTAGGCCAAATTGGTTGATAGCACTGTCTGAATCTCCAATATTCAGACTCATTTTCTGTCTACTTGTTCTATCAATTATGGAGAAAGAAGTATTTAAATCTCTAGCTATAATCGTGGAATCTTCTATTTCTCTTTGCTTATTTATTTATTTACTTTTTATCTTGAAGCTCTGTTATTTGTTTGGTACATACATTTAGGATTCTAATAGTTCTCTTGAGGAAGTGACTCCTTTATCACTATAATTTCTTTATTCCTGGGAATATCTTGTGCTCTGAAGTCACTCCCACTTTCTTTTGACCACTGCTATGGATGGCTAAGGTTATAGCTATCATTTCACTGTTAGTTTTCTATTTGTCCCAAACATTCTTTTCCCCCATTTGCTTTTTTTTCTGCCTTCTTTTGGATTGAGTATTTTTATGGTTTGATCAGTTGGCTTTTTAGCTGTTTAATTCCAAGCAGGGGTCTGGAAATTCTATTAGAACCGTAAGCTGTGATACTCACAGGGCTCACTCCCATCTTTTCCCAGCCATTAGGTATTAGTTTCTTATGTTGCCTGATGCCCAGTATTTTGAAAACCAATGTTTCTTATGTCTTGAATGTTCTTGGGGTTGTTTCAGGCAGTAGGGTAAGCAAAAAGTGGTTTTTAAGCATCCATATGAAAAAAAAAAAGTTTTAGAAATTTTCTGTAGAAACTTCAGGAATGATGGAGAAAACCAAAGATTTTTACTCTTTTCCCTCACTTGAAGTTGTGCTGCATAATTTTTCCCAACTTCTCATAATCACAGTATTTTAAATTTCGCCCTGATTTCTCAAATATGACACTAAGTATACATTTACTTTATCGTGTATGGAGAATTTACTCCCTTAAAATAATGCCACTAATTACGTGCTTTGCACCACTATCTTTTATTTGCATAATTAGTCTCCTGTTGTAGATTATAAATGCCAATCACTCTAGGCTTTTAAAACCTATTTTTTTTCACTGCAGAAATCACCATACTAGGTACTCCCCACTTTTTCAGGTAACGTTGTTATCACCATGAGGGAAGACCACAGAGCAGTTCTGCATCTCCGGTTGAAGGCCACCCTGCCTACTTCATTTCATACGCCACCGTGTTGACCAGCTCGTTCCTGAACATGCCGTGCCTTTGCTCAGGCCAACCTCAGGGTGTATCCTTCCCTTTCCTACATCAATCTGTCTGGCCAATTTTCCACTCACCCTTCAAACTTAGAAAAAACACTGATCACAATTTCTAATTAGCTGTGTCCCTGTTTTTCTCCTTCACTAAAATATTAAGTGCTTGAGCATGGACTAATTCACTTTGGCCTCCTTAGTGCCCAGTACGGTACCTATATATGTAAAACGTTCTCAGAAAATGTTTAATTGAACTAAACCCAGAAATAATATGGGATGCAGCATGTTATGGACTGAGTGTATGTGTTCCTCCAAAATTCATATGTTGAAGCCCTAACTCCCCAGTGTAGCTGAATTTGGAGTAAGAAAGTAGTTAAGGCTAAACAAGGTCATACGGGTGGGGCCCTGATTCAACAGGATTACTGTTCTTATGAGAATCCACGCTGAAGAGTGGTCTCCCTGCCCTTCTCCCTCCGGGCACATACAAAGAACAGATCACACGAGTACCCAGCAGGAAGGCAGTCATCTGCAACCCAAGGGGAGAGAGAGCCTTCACCAGACATCAATCCTGTTAGTACTCGATCTTGCACTTCCAGCCTCCAGAACCATGAGAAAATAAATGCACGGTGTTTTAGCCTCCCAGCCTATGGCATTTTGTTACAGCAGGCTCAGCTAACACATACAGGGATGTGGTTAAGATGAGGCTGTTCCTCTCCCCCAACTAGGAGGCAGGCAGGGTTCTTGGGTCTCCAGGACCAGCAGTACAAACTCTTCAGCTGAAAAAATATTATGTCTGCCTTCTCTCCAGAGGGCTATATTTGAAACAGTGCCACTATTTCGTTCTTGGTCAACTCTGCGGCACGACTCACTCCAAACCAAGATCAGATTGGCCTAACCCTGTTTACATGTAAATCAATACTAAAAGAAAGCTCGCTCCCGTAAGGACTGGGTTACTGAGGTATGAGACAAGCTCACATTTTTATTCCATCACAGAGTTTTAGTTACGCCAGCACTATACATCTCGGAGGTATGAAGAACGATCACAGCGCTTCTAAAATGACTGTCATTTATGGGCCGTCTGGGTGGCTCAGCCAGTTAAGCATTCAACTCCTGATTTCGGTTCAGGTCATGATCTCATGGTCATGAGACTGAGCCCCGAGTCGGGCTCTGAGCGGAGTCTGGAGCCTGATTGGGAGTCTCTCTCTCCCTCTCTCTCTGCCCCTCCCCTGCTCACATTCTCTTCCCCTCTCTCTCAAAATAAAAAAAAAATTTAAGAAATGTTTTAAAGGTCTTAAATACATAAACAAACAAACAAACAAATAAATAAATAGAACATCATTTATGACAATAAGGCTGAAGAAAGAATGAAGTGTGGACATGGGCTCTGGTTTTGGATGGGACAGCCAGAGAGGGCTTCACTGAGGAGGTGACATTTAAGCAAAGATGTAAGGAAAGGGAGTGTGTGAGCTGTGTGGCCATCTGGAGAAAGACATTCTAGGGAAAAGGAGTTAGAAATGCAAGTGAATGGAAGAAGGGCACGTTCAAGTGGAATTAATGGTAAACATCTCATGAATCTCTTTAAATGATTGTCTAAAGCTTAAAAAATTCTAAAACACATCACTATTTTTGTTTGCCAAGATCACCCCATCCCACCCCTAGCAAAATTAAGTTACTTCTTTCCTACTTAAAACAAAGTTAAATGCTTATTCTTTAGCCATCAACCCCCTGCAGAACAGGAAACTGGATCTGAAAAACACAATGTTGCTGAAACCATCTTTAAGATTTACTTGAGCGCAAAAGGGAATCACTACATTCAATAATTCAGTAACGACTGTGAAAAGTCTGTTTACTTCTGAAAAGAACTGGCAGGCAGATAGTGAGGTGTGAGCTGTATTATGTTACAGCTGGAATGAAAAATATTTTTCCAAACTTATTTTTCGTTAATTACTGAGTTGTCATTATAAATAAAAGGCAGACACTAGCAGCGACACCAGAAAGCTAAAAGCACATAGTACTTTAATTTAAATGGAAAACAGGCTAACCACCACTATAGAAATAGGAGTAGTTGTTGTGGTAAGTGCGGAAAAATAATAATAATGGTGTTTGATATGTGACATTAGCATTAGCTAAGTGTTCTGCATACAGTATCTCATTGAAACCTAACCTCAACACAGGGTGGGGCGGGTTTCCCTATCATCCTCACGTGACCTGGTGAAGACTGCCAGCTACTCAGTGGCAGAGCCGGCACAAGCCTAGGCAGCCTGACCCAACACCTAAGCACCATGCTACACAGCCACGAAAACACTAACACCTGCAAACGGGCCTCGGTGATGGGTCTGCTGATCCTGGCCAGAATCTGATTCTTAACTAGTTACCATTTTTTTTTTTTTTAAGGAATATTATGATGTACCACTTTCAAAAGTCAGATTTTTAATTTTTCCTGTCTTTGTGATCTGTTCATGAGTTACTTGTCCCAATTTGCCCAGGACAGTCCCAGTTTATGCACTCGGTCCCAGTGGGAGGATTAGAGTCCCCTTTTATTCTCTTCAAGGGTCCTAATTTGAATGATGAATTCTATGGGCACCCACTTGATAATCACTTCAGTTTTCGCTCTGCCCACTCACTGTCTCTCTTATTAAGCAATGAAACATGATAATCTGCTGTCGTTCCTTCTTCTGGGGGTGTGAGCTCCGTACGGGTCCCCTCTCTCTCATCAGTGGGGTTCTCTGAACATTCAAGGCACATGTTTCCTCATCTCCAGATGGCCCCACCAAACTTTCATTGAATGTTCGGTCTCCTCTCCTCCCACACCTAGTCCCCGTCCCTGCTCCTCCCTAATCAGCGAACGCTTTGTCTCACTCGCCCACTCCTCCCTCTATCTTCTTTCAGGACGCACCCCCCCCCCCCCCCCCCCCGCTGGGAACAACCTACGAATCTACCAAACACCTATCCTCAAATCACTTTAAAAGTCACTTTAGTCAGTGAAGTCTACCTGAGATCACCCATCCACCCACCTATCCTATTTATGGACCAAATCTGTCAGACTAACCTCTTGGAGGCTCAAATTTGAAATGTTTCTGCTATTACATCATGAGGTTTTGACCATATTCACTCACGTCAAAAACAAACGTGACTCCTGCCAAACTTTACAATTTCAAAGTAGGGCTTTTAGGTATGTCGATAGCTTTTAACCAAAGAGAATATACAATCCAGAGGGATCTTACTAAAACTCATAAATCCCACCACTGCTTTCAGACGATCCAGGGACAAACAGATGTGGTTATCTGATTGTCAAGAGGAAGACCACACTCGTTGGTAGTGCACGATCCAAAGAGACTCTCTCCTTGACCAGACTCAGGTAGGCTCCTGAGTATGAACTGGTTCCATTCTTGGACATGTCTTCTAGAAGCCCAGCTTCAGTAAGAATCCTGTCAAGCTGGCTTGGCCAGAGTCCCCCCACCCTTGATATCTGATCAAATATTCACCCTCCGATATCCCCCAGGTAATATCTGATCTAGCCTGCTTTCAGTAAGAATCCTCTTACGTCAGTTTAGTGAAGAATTACCCTACCTTCTTAGTAATCTTCCAGTCACTGACACCTACCTCCCCCAAATCTGCTGCTTGGCTGTAAGCCCGTTTTCCTTTTTCAGATTCAGTGTTGAGAGCCTAATCTCTTTCCCCTATTGCAAAACCCCACCGTGGCAGTCTCCCTGAATAAAGTCTGCTTTACCTTCTTCAACAACACCCGGGGGGGCGGGGGGTGTATACGGAAGGTGGGTGTTCTTGATATATCGTCTTTGTCAGTGAGTACTTTGTGGCACAAACATTGACAATGGAAGAGAAAAGTGAGTCTTGAAGATGTGGTTGTTCATAACTGAGAAATTCCCCTCAAGAATATGGGTACAAGGGCGTCTTGCTGGCTCGGTTGGAAAAGCATGCAACTCTTGATCTCAGGGTCGTGAGTTCCGGCCCCATGTTGGGTGCAGAGATTACTTAACTGAATAACTAAATAAAAACTTAAAAAAAAAAAAAAAAAAATATCGGTACAGCTGCTGTGCCTTCTCTGGGGCTAAAAACACTCTGCCTTTACAGTTCTGATCAAACTTCTAAATGGCATATGGAGTACTGTGAAGCAACAGATGATACACTGTTACCATATTCTGTCTCCAACATAGTTGAAAAACGAAAAAAAAAAGCAATCTATATGTACTATCTGCCAAACAACGGGCTAAGCCCAGAAATGACTTAATAACAAGAATGTAGGCCAACAGAGCAAAAGTAGAATAAGAACAAATTACCCAAGAATCATGGACATAAATGAGTTAAGTCTGTAATCAGTGGCTCTTAGTTTCTATCATGACTCCAGCTCATGTGGACCATCTTTCAGTGGGACCAAAAGTCATTAATGTACGTACATTTTGATGCAGAAACGGTACTATTGTCATCCTTACATGCACAAGAGGAAGGGAGGGACTAGAAAACCAGACAGTGAGAATGAAATAAAACGTCTCAAAACCGTGGTAACAGGAAATGCCACAGACTCTTGTAACAGTCACACCAAGTGTCATGCAAACTTCTGTAGCCTGGACACCTCTTGCAATTTAGTGCCCGGGCAAAGAAATCCAGAGATAGTGATTCTTCAGAAGGAATATTAAAAAACTGATGAAAATCAAAGCTCTCTTCTTTCCTTTAAACTAGAGAGTCGCAACACATTGCTACAATACTTTGCTTGCTACAGTAATGTATCGCTATACTGGACAAGACAGCAAGGAGGAAAAAAAAAACATAGATGATTGCCCATTGTGTTTTACTGACCAGTATTCAGTCCACAATGAGGCTCTCCAACCTAACCATTTAAGGACAGTAAAAGAAATCCAGACACTATTGTACAACCAGCTAAACTATGAAAAGTATTCCCCAGACCTGGTTTTCTTACTGAACATGACATAAATACACCTGCAGCTATTTATTCCCCGGTTTTAGACTGACTTGTTAACATCTCTGTTACTATCTAACATTTTACAGAAAAGATACTAAAGTATCATTATAGGTAGTTCCACTGCTACCTTTAAATGTTTAGGAAGTTTAGGACTGAAGGATGGGACATGAATCCTAAAAGGTGGACCTACCTTAACAAGACACAAATTGCTCTCTCTGCCAGATTCCCAATGCTGTCACGAGCCCCGTGTGCCAGGATGCAGACTACAATAAACTCTTAAAATTTCTACTGTCAAGAGTAACAGGGATTTGAATTTACTACCTGGCTTATACTGTGTGCTACTTGAAAATAAAGGCACATAATAAAAGAAATTATTCGTGTCAATGAGAGGTACAACAAGAACAAACTTAATACTTCAAAACTCTATACAAATGTTATCTATTCTAGTGCGCACGCGCGCGCGCGCGCGCGCACACACACACACACACACACACACACACACACACGTCTATATGTAACTCTACTTCTAAATCCCCAGGAAAGCTTCTGCTTATTTGCCTTTTTAATGTTAGAAGAGCAGCACAATTGTTAGTCATTAAACAGAAGAATGACAAAGAAGCTGTAAGACTTTTAGTCACTATCAGAAATTATATTCGGTTGATAATTGCTCTTAATTTTCCCAGTGGCAAGTAAAATGCACAACGTATCCTTTGGGTTACTTTGAAAATCTGCCTATACATGTTTGCTTTGTGAAATCTGGTTAAAGACCTTTTGAGAACAGCTTGTATCTATTATCACTTTGAGAAGGAAAAAGAAAAAAAACCAAATCCATATCAAAATTAACACCAAACTTAGACATCTGAGATGTCTAAGGGTTTTTGTAAGGATTAGTAGCTTTGGAAACTAAGAGACACTACATGTTTAGAGAGTAGCAACCAGACTAAATGGTACATACACAGAATTTAAAGAACCGAGAAACACAGTTTTGAATTTCTGTATCTATAGTCTACACTTCAATTTTAAATTTTAGCCAGTTTTATAAAGTACCTCAAGTGAAACTGTTGAGTGTATAGAGAACAGAAGTTCAAGAACTTAAACACAATTAGCTGAAAATATATAATCATCACAGAATATCAGATTTGTAGTAGGTCCTAAGACAGGTCAAAATAATTTCAAAGGCAAAGTTACTTAATAAAATCATACTGTTGTTAAAAGGTTTGATGGGAGGCAGTAAAAGATTAGAAGTGGGGCTTTCAGGGGTGCCTGGGGGGCTCAGTTGGTTAAGCATCCAGCTTCAGCTCAGGTCATGATCTCACGGTTCATGGGTTCGAGCCCCACGTCGGGCTCTGTGCTGACAGCCTGGAGCCTGCTTCACATTCTGTGTCTCCCTCTCTCTCTGTCCCTCCCCCGACTTGCACTCTGAATCTCTCTCAAAAATTAAAAAAAAAAAAGTTAGAGCCAGTATATTTGGGTTTCAATACTGGCTTTACCATCTTCTAGCAAGAATTAAATCGCTCCATGCATCATTTCCCTTGTGTATCAAATGGGGATAATAATATTAACTATCTCATAGAGCTGCCTTGAGGATTAAAATAAAAATAGTTAATAATTAGAACAGTGTCTGTTACAGAGCAAGAGCTCAATAAATATTAGCTACTATTAGCACTACTGGGCAAGGAAAATATTTTATATGCATGCTCCAATATGCAGCCTTTAGAAAATCTATACCATACATCTCAAGTTCATTTAAAAATTAATTTTTAATGAACTGCCTCTTATAGACAGCTACTTCGTAGAACTATTGTACAAAACAAGTGGCCTGTTGGAACACATCTGACTCTAGTTTAGATCAATGTAAGAATGCACGTGGAAAAATGCCTGAGAAAATTAGGGACTCTTCAGTTCCCATTCCAGCTCAAATACGTAGGGTGGAGATCGAAAATGTAACAGGAGTGAATGAAGGATATTTAAAAAATAGAAGAAGCTATCTACTGAGAGTAATTTGTTCCGCACATGTATGGTGAGATGGGTTTATCTCACTTTCTCACGCTGTATTATCCAGTAAAGACGAAACTCTGATCATAGCAGAGACCCGTAAAGACACTTAGATTCTACTTCCGCTTTGTTGTGTGATCTCTGCCAAACCATGTAACCTCTCTATAGTCTTCTCTGCTTCCTCGTCTTTTATAAGATAGAAATAAATCCTTTTGTTGTCAATCTAACTTAGAGGGATGAGCTTAGAATAAGTGCCCCTCCCACTGTGCAGCCACATTGAAAAGCACATCACGATGACTGGGTTACTCAGTGTCAGTAGGTAAAACATGAACTCTGATTTACATCACCACCTATTTAAATTCTAGAAGTCAAATAAATGTAAGGGTTGGCATCGTGACATGCCAGGGCATGGAGAGTGGGTGGAAATCACTTTTCTTCCATATATGGGAAACCCTGTAAGTTTAAGTCTGTTGGACATTTAGTGACCAAGAATATTTCTATAATAAGCAGTTACGCAAGTCTGCGTGTCTGAATATGCACATGGAATCCCCTGCAAATGGCGGCCCCAGGGGAAGAGCATCCAGCTAGGGGAATTCTGTACCCACTCCATACACAGTCTAACCTGCATGAGAAATTGTAATTTGTTATCTAACGCGTTCACCTTCAGGAACTCTGGTTACACCTATACACCACAAATACATGGCTATGATCTGGGTGCCTCCTCTACCAATGCTCTCTATACCTGAGAGCAGTGGGCGGGGAAAAAAAGATGACCACTTTTTTGAATCAAGTATGAATCTCATATTGTTTTTCCCTAGGATTCTATTATTTCTTTCTAAGTTTGGTTTCATATGCCCAAATTCTCATTGCATCCATCTCCCAGAATAAGTATCTTTTATGTTTTAATTATTGATTTCATCTAAATTTCTTCCCTTTGGGGGCGCCTGGGTGGCTCAGCCGGTTGAGTGTCCGACTTCTGCTCGGGTCATGGTCTCACAGCTCATGGGTTCAAGCCCCATGTCGGGCTCTGGTGCTGACAGCTCGGAGCCTGGAGCCTGCCTCGGATTCCGTGTCTCCCTCTCTCTCTGCCCCTAACCCACTT
Organism: Panthera onca; assembly: GCF_046562875.1. NCBI lineage: Eukaryota > Metazoa > Chordata > Mammalia > Carnivora > Felidae > Panthera > Panthera onca. The sequence continues at coordinate 68,147,763 of NC_138350.1, forward strand.
GCATTCTGTCTCTGTCTCTCTCAAAAATAAATAAATGTTAAAAAAAAAAAAATTAAAAATAAATAAATAAATTTCTCCCCTCTGGACAATAAATTGTACAACTAAGTGACGGTTCAGGGCAGATGACCATGGCAGGCTAGTGTAGCATCTATTTTGAATGGGGTTTTAATGCTACTGTTGGTCTATCAATAAATACTACCAATATTCATAGGTGGAACACACCAAAAACATTTTTTAAAAACATTTCTGATTAGGTATAGTGTAACAAATTTGCTTGCTTGCCTACCAAATAGTTTTGAATTAAAAAGGAAGTTAAATAGAATTTTTAATACTTACTGGGATATACTTTATTTCTTATCCACATTTCTGAATCTTCATTCTATTACTATTACTGTAGCCAGTAGCTTCCATAATTTACTGTATCAAAGGAAAACTTCTGGGGTGGAGGGTGGTGATAGAGCTTGTTCAAACTACCCGATTTTCCAGTTATCTTATAGCACTGTGTTTCAATTTTAAGAGGCAAAATTTCACGTAAACTAATTTTACTTTGCCCTCTGAGTTTCTTCTGCTCAGCTAAAGCCACCAGAGAAAATATTATTTTTGCATTTTTATGAGGCATCTTTCAAAGCATGTTGATACTGCTTGGATGGTCGTGGCTTACTACGTAAATCCAAAGAGTAGAAAGCTTATAAGATGTTTAAGGAAAAGAGAGCGGAAAGCAATGCAATCCCATACATGCCAGGCAGTTTTACTATAGAACTAGGGAAACTATAACCAGAATGCTTCATTATCTAATGATGCTACCCTGAATGCTTTTTTGAAGAGATAGTGGCATTTTAATAGGACTGCCACCTTACTGCTTCTCCCAAGTAATCTCTGAAAATGGAGCCGTTATTAGACTGGGCAAGTCTGCAAAAAGTTCATTATAATAAACTAAAATCATCCCTTCCAGGTAAATACGAAGCACCTATTGTGGACTAAGTATCACATGAGGCGCTAGTGGTAAGTGGATTCAAAAAAGCACACATTTGGGGCGCCTGGGTGGCGCAGTCGGTTAAGCGTCCGACTTCAGCCAGGTCACGATCTCGCGGTCCGTGAGTTCGAGCCCCGCGTCAGGCTCTGGGCTGATGGCTCGGAGCCTGGAGCCTGCTTCCGATTCTGTGTCTCCCTCTCTCTCTGCCCCTCCCCCGTTCATGCTCTGTCCCTCTCTCTGTCCCAAAAATAAATTTAAAAAGTTGAAAAAAAAAATTTTAAAAAGCACACATTTTCTGTCCTCCTGAAGCTTACAGTCTACTCTAAGAGAGAAAAAGACAGAGCACGTATGTGAGGGGAAACATAATATTAAATATAACAATGGATTTGAGGTTAAGGGACAGACCTCTGTAAGGAAGTAACAAGCGTAGGAAATACAGAGTAGGGAACTATTCTGAACAGGAAAGAACATGTAAAAAGCCCTAAGACGGAAAAGGGGCCAGCGAATCCTGGAAAAGAAAGGCAGTTGGTGTGGCTAGGGAACGTGCCACCCTGAGGGCAGAGGGAAGGCGCCACAGGGATCTGAACAAGCAAGAGCTGGAATCTGGCTTTGGGTCTCTGCAGACGCTTGCTCGGGGCGGGGGGGGGGGGCTGTGTAGTGAGACTGGCGGAAACCAGGTGGCAGGTTCTCGCCATCTACGTGGGAGGTGAGGGTGGTGTGAGCTGGCACGGCTGGCAGCAGGCACAGAGGAAGAGAGGACACGTTCCATGTACATTCTGGATACAGAACTGAAATGGACAGAGTGAGGATGGACGCGGGGGGCGAGAGAACACAAATGCTGAGGATTCTCATGAGACGAGCTTGACGGCTAGAGACACCACTTGCCGAGACGGAGGAGACAAAAAGACAAGGTTTGTGGAGAAGGGCTAAGAGTTGGCCTGGGAGACGGGGCAGGAGAGGTGTGAGTGCAGTGATGTTAACACTAAGGCAGCTGACAGTGTGGGGCTAGAGCTCACAACTGCAGCTGGAGTTACCAGCCTGGGACGTACTGACACATGGATGGTGCGTAAAGTCATAAAAGGAGATGGAAATGCCTGAGGTGAGAGGTTTTTAAAATTTCTTTTAATGTTTATTTTTTATGTTTGAGACAGAGACAGAGTGTGAGCAAGGGAGGGACAGAGAGAGACGGAGACGCAGAATCCGAAGCAGGCTCCAGGCTCTGAGCTGTCAGCACAGACCCCGACGCGGGACTCGAACTCACGAACTGTGAGATCAGGACCTGAGCCGAAGTCGGATGCTTAACTGACTGAGCCACCCAGGTGCCCCGTGAGGTGAGAGTTTAAACGAAAAGAGAGTAGGGCCTCAGGAGCAAGCCTTAAGGAATTCCAACATTTACAACAAAGGCCTACCGAGAAATGGCAAACCGGTGGGAAGAAAGCCAAGACTCTGCTGTCCCAGAAGCCAAGAGAAGGCGGTAGGCAAAGCTGTCTACCTCAGCTCTGAGACCAAGCAGAGACGGTAGCTGCTATGTCAAGCCTTGCCCTCCTCTCCGCTCCAGAATGCACAGCCATGATTCACTCCTATAATTCCTAAGAAGAAAAAAAGACAATCCCAAGGGCCCAAACAAGGAAACATGCTCCATTAAAGGAGTGACTCTAAAAAAAATTTAACGACATATTGTTTATTCGTTCCAGCTTTTCTGATCTGAATTTACCTGCCTGGTTTTGCCTTACATGGCACTGAGCACTAAAGAAGTACATCTCAAGACCAAACACCACATTACAGAAAAGAGAATAAGCTTGATGACAGGATCAAGCAGTGAATACGTAATTCAAAAGGAAACCATAATGGTTTAAGTGGAATAATGCATTTCATTTCGTGCCACAGAAGTGGCACGGAAATCAATAAAGCACATAGCCACAACAAAATTATTAAGACAGTATCATATGCATGAAAAATTATTACTCTGGCTGCAAATATTTATTCATGACAGATTTAGACAGTGGTATACGATATGACAAGACTGTTCTAGTAATTTAAAAAAAAAAAAAAAAAAAAAACCTCTTTTGAGGAAACTCATTAGGACATTGTCCTAGATTCAGACTGAGGATGCAGTTCTTTCAAAGCAATCAAATGGCACCAGATGTCATTTTTCTAAACCACAGTATGAAAGACATACCAAATGGGTGAAAACACTGCTAAATTTGAAAGTGCTATAGTTTAGAGACATGATTTAATGTTGTGCTTACTTAGAATAATAAACCAATTCCGTTAAGAAAAGCATCCCTTCCCCCCCCCCCCAAAACTATAAAAATGCTAAAATAAGCTATGGGAGAAATTTTCTGTGATCACACTTGAAGGAACTCCTATCTATTCCCATAAACCACTGCAGTTCTTTGCCAATTAATAAAATGACATTATGTTATGGTGGTGAGGGAAAAAAAAAAAACCAAAAAAACAGCCAGAGATATACGTTTAACTTGGGACAGTGGATGGAAGGCTGAGGAAAAAACAAAGAAACTTGTAATGTCAATTTGCATAATTTTTAAATGCTAAAAAAATAAATTTAAAATTCTTTTAAATGTCATGTATATTTCACTAATGTTCCGCAAGTATTTGTATGTTATCTAGTTTTTGTCCGCACGCATATAATAGTTTTAATATCAGTATATAATTTTATATTCTTTTTTCAACATTATATCGAATGTTTTCCATGTTTTTTTTTTTAAATGTTTATTATTTTGAGAGAGAGAGAGAGAGAGCACAAGTAGGGGAGGAGCAGAGAGAGGGAGAAAGAGAAGCCCAAGCAGGCTCCGCACTGTCAGCACAGAGCCCAACACGGGGCTCGATCTTACAAACTGTGAGATTACGACCTGAGCCGAAATCAAGAGTAGCAGGCTTAACCAACTGAGCCTCTCAGGCGCCCCTCTTTATTTTTCTTTATTTTTTAATGTTTATTTACTTTTGATAGACAGAACACAAGATGGGGAGGGGGAGAGGGAGACACAGAATCCAAAACAGGCTCCAGGCTCTGAGCTGTCAGCACAGAGCCCAACACAGGGCTCGAACCCACAGACCATGATATCATGACCTGAGCCGAAGTCGGTCCCCCAACGGACAGCCACCCAGGAGCCTCTATTTTTCTTTATGATATTTTTAATGGCTACATGATTTCCCATTGAGTTGACAAAATACGGTTTACTTGACTAATCCCTTATTTTGTTCTTAAATATCATTCTTACCTTGGGTTATTTCCCTAGGATAATAATAAATTCAAGATATTAGCATTTTAATAACTTTCGGTAGATATTTCTTTATAGAAATCCACTATCTTCTACCATTTTTTATGTTACATTTGCAACTTATGGCTGCAAAATAATCCAGGATTACACCACATCTTTAGTATATTAAAACAAATTTTAAAATGGTTGAAAGTTATTGGCAGGTGGACTCAACCTGACCCTCTAACAGTGAAACAGTAAGAACCCCGCTGCCTCCCGACATGGGAAGCACCCAGAAGCACTCTCTCAGGGAGGCTATGGAAATAATTCTTACACCGGGAAGAAGTTTGCCGCACAGTGACTGAGATTTCTACCTAGAGCAGTAGTTCATGTTAGACTGAGGTCAAGTTCTTTAAGGATAAACTAATGTTTCTCTCCAGAGACTGATTGGCGTGAGGATCACACTACGTAACCAAAAGCTACTTGAGACTGTGAAGTGAGTCCGAGATGGCTCCATTCAGGCATTCGGCTTGGTCTGTCCTGCTAAGTAACACAGGTCTCTTGAAAGAAAAATGTGTCAACTGCAGAGACTACATTACACTTGACCACGTGTCACTGTGGATGCAGGATGTCAGTCACTTGCGCATGAACGTGGCACAAAGGTGACCAGGTATCTCCCTTTGTGAAAATCAAGCTCACTCTGAGGTCCGTCCAGAATGCAAGCTTTTCAGGCTCCCTGCCCCAGACAGCAAAGGGGTGGAGCTGGGATGCAAAGCCGGTGGAGGAGGGAGCGTGGCCTTCCCTCCAGTGCCCACGCCCCTAATCGCTGAATTTCCTCTCTGCCATTCAGAGAAGGTGGTCAGGGCCTGGCAGAGTCTGGAGGCCAGGAGACGGTGCACCTGGTTTAACAGCTCTGGAATAAGGTGAGAGAAGAGGGCCGGCAGTCGGAGAGAGGCCAGGACTGCAAAGGGACAGCGTTTCAAAAATGCCATAGAGTTCTCCTGGCCTCAGACTATTTCCTCAACCCATCTACCTGGGTCTACCACAGCCTGATTTTCCTTCTAGAGGCAGCCTAAAGGCTTTTCAGTCCCGAGGAGGGCTATGCACTGAACACATGCCCTTCGGAGGGTTACTTACTACCTTCGACCCTAGATGCGAGTACCGAGCAACCTCCTGAGAATGAGGAAGGGGCCCCAGGAGGGGTGCTAAAAGAGGAAACAAAACACATGAAAGAAAATGCTGTTCCAAGAAACAGAGGGTACTTCAGCTCTGCCAGGAATCGGGTGAAGGCACACAGGAATCCCATGCTGCTTTGGCCTTTACGTTTCCCCTCTTGACTTTCTTCACGTCTTCCGACTCTGTCTTCCTGGTCCTTTCCCTTCTGTTCCCTTTTACCTTCCCACTTCCCCTTGTATCCCTCTCTCCCGTGTGTCCCCGTGAGGGGAGGGGCGTGACCCAGAGGCAAGCGGATAGCGGCCTCGGGTACAAACAGCAGATGGTGAAACCCTGCAGCAACTAACACAGGTGACCAGCACGCAGGTGTGAGGTGCTGCCAGGCCCACAACGAGGGGTCAGATGGCACGTCTACTGCACGAGGCTCGGAGTCTGGTCGGATAGACATGTCGTACGTGAAGACACACGGAGAAAAAACACAAGTACGGTGTGGTGGTGGCCTTAACGTGCCCACTTAGCTGGGCTACGGGGCCAGTAGAGTGGGCGACCACTCACCTACACGTTGCTGTGAAGGTTAATCAGCTGATTTTAAGGCAAGCAAATTACCAGGGCATCTGGGTGGCTTGGTCAGTTAAGTGTCCGACTTTTGATTTCGGTCCAGGTCATGATCTCACGGTTCGTGGGATAAAGCCCCTTATTGGGCTCTGTGCTGACGGTGTGGAGCCTGCTTGGGATTCTCTCTCTCCCTCTCTCACTCTGCCCCTCCCCTGCTCGCATAGGTGCGCACGCCGTCTCTCTCCCAAAATAAATAAACAAACATTAAAAAAAAAAAAAAAAAGAAAATTACTCTAATGAGGGTGGGCCCCATCCAATTAACAAAAGGCCTTAAGAGCAGAGACTGAGGTTTCCTGAGGAAGAAGAATTCTTTTTCACAACTATATCACAAAAACCCTGCCTGAGTTTCCGGCCTCCTGCCCGGCACCTGTGGATTTAAGATTTAAGATTGTAACATTAACACTCACCAAAATTTCCAACCTGCCCCCATAGATTTCCGACTTGCCGGTCCCTACAGTCACAAGAGCCAATTCCCTAAAGTAATTCTCAATCTCTCGTTCTCTCTGCACGTACACACGCACACGTGCACGTGCGTCCTGCTGGTTCTGTTTCTCTGGAGGAACCTTCGGTGGGTCCACTAGGAAATCAGGGCAGGAATAGCTACGCTGCCCACTCAAGAGGCTCAGTGATGAGCAACGGCTCTCTGTTCCCTACAACTGGACACATTCTGTCCCCGATTCCTAACACCATCACTTACCCGATACTCACTCGTTTTCCCGGAGTCAGCGGAAAGTAAATGGCTTTCCTCTGATAAATTCTCCCATATTATATGCACGAGGGCTTATTCCATTATTTTCACTTAACATTTCTGTCTCTGATTTTCTTTATGTCTCAAAATGTCTCTACGGGCTTAATTATGAGTCTGACCGACATCATTATGTGTCTGTAAATATTTCTGCCACCAAAAACAGGCCGGCAGCTTAGATGTCACACTACCTTCTAGTCTTAATAATCAAAATGTATTCAAAATAATAATCAAATTTCACTTATGCTGTGTAAAGCTTCTGCATGTTTCTTCACCTGAAGAGATCTATTTTAATTCCAAAGCTTGCTCTTTTCTAGAAGGTGGTCACGGAAGTTTTCTTCTTTCTTCCTCGAAGTCATTCTGCACTGAAGACACTGCCTCAAACATCATACCTAGCTAACAGTATAGGGCTGGTGCGCAAGTCATTCCTGACTTACAGAAAATGTGTGTTTAAAATGCCACCTACAAAATACAAAGCAGTCGTGGCAAACTACGTCTCTCCTTTGGCGTGTGATATACACTACACAGCAGGTACGGATTTTCTCTGATACTTGACATCGGTGGCTTGTCTCTTTCTTATGACTCCCACCGTTGCTCTGTTTAATCTACATTCGCCCATGACACACTGGAACTTACTGATTTTGTAACTATTCTATATACAAATGAGTGAGAAATGCAAAACCCCAGAGGACAATTTCTACCTTCTTATAAAATCAAACCTGCTCAGCTGAATGTGCTTCTATCCAAACATGGGTGAAATGCCACGGTCAGCTCTCGGGGGTGCTTGCAGAGCGAGGAAGAGAACCGAAAATTCATAGGTAATTAACAGTAACGGTAGAGTCTGTTCATACAGAAACCAGACAGAGCACCTCCCAACTATTACACATAAATCAAAAGATTTCCAAATGGAGCAAAGTATAGAAAAGTTCTGTCAGGTTTACGTGCCAACTGTGTGGTTGAAAGCTTCTCTCTCTCCCATGAAACATAAAGTACTTAAGAGGACGTTTGTAAGGCAACAAATCCCAGCCATTATTTTAAGGAATCATTTAGCACCATTTCAAATAGAAATCTCCTCGGCAATCATTTCACCGACATGTATCCCGTTCAAACATGCAATTATCAGTCACATACAGCATGCAGCATGCAGTAAACAGACAGCAGAGGTTAATAACCTGGAAGCATAGGATCTGAGAATGTGAGAGCAAGTTAAAGACAAGAGTTCCTCTCCATTGTCACTGAGGGTCGAGAAGCAATGCTGAAGCGTAGAACAGTGATAGTGGGGGAAATACAGTTTGTCCAACACATAAACATATCTCCGCAAGTGGCGGCAGGTATAACTGAAAGACAAAGGTAAAAGGAGAAAAACAGAAAGAGAGGAGTTTTCCTTTGAAAAAATAAACCATTCTCAATGTCCTCAAAGCTTTCTGTGTATTTTCACTAGATGCTGCCCAAGGGACAAAAAAAAACACAAAAAACAAAAAACAAGTGTTAAAAGTGAATATTAAAACCATAAAAAAGAAAACAAACAACGTGATTTAAAAAGGGGCAGAAGATCTAAACAGACACCTCACCCAAGAAGCTATACGGACGGCAAATACGCGTATGGAAAGATGCCCCACCTCCTGTGGCATGAAGCAAATGCAAATCAAAGCCACAAGACAGCACTCCAAACCCACGAGAAAGGCCAAAGTCCAGAACGCTGACCACACCAACTGCAGGTGAGGGCACGGAGCAACGAGAACCGCCCTTCACTGCTGGTGAGAAGGCAAAAATCACACAGCCGTGTCAGAAGACAGGTTCTGTTTCCTCACAAAACTAAACATACTCTTACCACACGGTCCATCCAGCAAGCACGTTCCTTGGTATTCGCCCAAATGCGCTGGCGGTTTCTGTCCGCATAAACACCTGCACATGGACGTTTCTATCAGTTTTCGTAACTGCCCAAACTTGGAAGCAATCAAGATGTCATTTGGTAGGTAAACGGACCAACCGTGGTACATCCAGCTGTCGTCAGTGGTAAAAAGAAAGGAGCAAGCCAGCCACGAAAAGATACGGAGGAGTCTTCAAACGTGTGTCGCTAAGTGAGAGAAGCCTCTCTGAAAAGGCGACCAACTGTAGGATTCCAACTCCATGACATTCCAGAAAAGGCGGCAAAATTCTGCAGACAGTAAGAAGCCCAGTGGCCGCCAGGAGTTAGTGGGGAGAGAGGGATCAACAGGCCAGAGCACAGAGGATTTTTAGGGCAGCGCAACTACTCTTTAGAATTCCTTACCGGTGGATGCACGCCATTGTACATCTGTCAAAACCCACAGGAAGTACACCACCAAGAGTGAGCCTTGACATGAACTATGGTCTCTGGGTGAGAATGATGTCAAGGAAGGTTCATCAACGGTAACACTTCTAGTGCAGAATGATGACAGCAGGGGAGGCTGTGGGTATAGGGAGGCAGGGTGCATACATGGCAATTCTCTGTACTTTCTGCTCATTTTTGCTGTGAATTTAGAGCTGCTCTTAAAGAAAAAGGCTATTTAAAAGTGGGGGGAGATCTACTGACAGGGGGAACATTTTCAAAATATGATGGTGTCATTAGTTAACCATAGGAAAATTGCCTTGATAGAGCAAAGTGGTGTGAGAGACTTTCCTCTCTACAATACTACAAATACATTCCTGGAAGGCAGGCAATTAATAGTACAGCGATACGGAAGATACCATGGTAGAGGGAACACTGAATTAGGAGTCAGAAAACTTCAAAATCTGGACCCGATCCAGCCACTGGAAGCTTTGTAACAGTGGGTATTTGATCTCTCCAAGCCTCAATCCCACAAATTGCAACATAGAAGTATGTTAAATTATTCCAAAATTTTGAAGTGATACTTAAAAAAATAAAAGAATTATTATTGTCAGAGTAATTTCACTTGTGCCACATTTCAGACTGCTCGAAAATAACAAGTTTGAAAGAGGAAAATACCCAATCAATCTGACAAAGTGAATCAGCAAAACCATGAACACATTAACCGATATGCTTAAACCATTCGTCTTTGAGAACCTTTTCTAAAAATCCACATGGGGTGCCTGGGTGGCTGAGTCAGTTAAGCATCTGACTAATTTCGGCTCAGGTCATGATCTCACAGTTGTGAGATCGAGCCCTGCATAGGGCTCTGCACGAAGCTTGGAGCCTGCTTGGGATTCTCTCTCTCCCTTTCCTTCTACCCCTCCCTTTCCCCTGCTCACTTGCATTTGCATGCTCTCTCTCTCTCCAAATAAATACATCAACATTTTTTAAAAATAAAAATTAAAAAAATAAAAAATAAAAATCTACACCCCACGTACATCAAGTTCCCAAGGGGCAACGTGTGACTTTTAAAGTGTGCTGAATTCGAAATAAAGCTAATAGATTGAAAGATTAGAAATAGGCAAATTTCCAAAAACTGGACAATCCAATCATCCATTCAACCTATTAACCAGCCTGTCTACTCATCAGCCAAGCAGTATCTACTATGTAGCACGTGGGAACTATGCACTGAGCTGAGGACAGGGTGAGGAAGAAAACAGACACAATTCTTTCCCCGGCAGCTTGCAAGACAGAAGAAAGACACGTCCGACAATAACAAAATCCCATGTAAACTGTGTAAGTTCTAACTGTGGAAGCCCTTTGAAGGAAACAGTATAGGGTTCCCTAAGCGAAGTAATATGGAGCTCTCTCCCTGAGACATGGAAGTTAGGAAAGGGCTCCTGCAAAGTGAACTTTAAGCTGACATCTTAAGGAAGAATGGAAGGTGGCTAAATAGATTATGGACCGGGGAAGAGGAGCTGTGAATGAGCTAAAAATCGATTACAAACAATACATGAATATTGTAAGGAGAGTGGGTTCAAAATTAACAACCCTTCTCTGTTCAAAAAACAGGTTGTTGTTTTTTTTATTTGAAGGACAGTTGAGACACAATGTTACACTAGTTACAGGTGCACAAGGTAGCGATTCAACAACTCTTGACATTATGCTGTGCTCACAAGTGTAGCTACCATCTGTTACCATACCCAGGCTATTAAAATACCACTGACTATATTCCCTATTCTGTGCCTTTCATCCCGTGACTTACCCATCCACCCTGTAACTGGAAGCCTGTATTTCCACTTGCCTTCACCCATTCTGGTCATTTCCCCACCTCCCTCTCCTCTGGCAACCATTAGTTTTTTCTCTTCTGGGTCAGTTTCTGCTTTTTGTTTGTTTTTAAAAAACAATCACTTTTGAAAAATATAGTGGTTCTATTACACTGACAAGAAGATAAGATGAAATATCCAAGTATGATGTATAAATATCTATGAAGAAATCTTTAAAATGGTGGTAACAAAAGCCCTGAGTCAATGAAATGGAAAAAAAAAAACATTTTTAGACAGGAAATTATAGGATTGTAAAGTCATCCAATGTTCAGGTATTAATCTAAAAATTCATATTCTCAAAAAATATCAACAAGATTTAAAAAAAACTAGCCCTATTAATTCCGAATTCCATTTAGTAAACTAAACATTTAAGAAAAGCCAGAATATTCTGGAAAACTATAGTTGATGGGACTAACTTTAAAAAAAAAAAATACCATAGGGACGCCTGGGTGGCTCAGTTGGTTAAGCATCCGACTTCGGTTCAGGTCATGATCTTGCAGTTTGTGAGTTTAAGCCCCAGGTAAGGCTCTGTGCTGACAGCTCAGAGCCTAGAGCCTGCTACAGAATTTTATGTCTGTCTCTCTCAGCCCCTTTCTCTCTTTCTCTCTCTCTCTCTCTCAAAAATAAACATTAAAAAATTTAAAAAAAAGATACCATACAGTGACATTAATAGAAACAGTTTGGCATGGTACATGAGCACACAGGACACTAGAAGAGACTAAAATAAGATGAGAACATAATATAAGGTAAAGGTGGCACTTTAAAACAGAAAATCAGATGAAATATTCAATAAATGGTACTGGGATAACTGAGTAGATAACTAGGAAAAAAAAAAAAAACAGAGCTCTTTACCTTACCTCTTAAAATAAATTCCAGGTTGATCAAAGATTGGAAGGTAAAAATAAAACTATATAAGTTCACAAATAAACCATATACCTGAGAGCCATTAAAAAATATGACTCATAAATCTGATCCCATAAAAATGGAAAATATAAATAGCCACTTTGCACGATGCATCTTTCGTACTGTGTGCACTTTCTGCCGTTTTCATGTATCAGACATAAATTAATGGCTAAGTAATTTTTAAAAATGGAAAGGGGCACAGGAGCAATTATTTCAGAGGGAATATGATGAAGCGGGGAGATCCAGGCAGGTTCAAGGATCCAAAGGAAGTTCAGCATGGTTGGTGTATACCTGAAAATGGTGAAAGGTAAGGTCGGCTCATGTGGTGCCTTGTGAGTTATCGCATCATGAAAAACTAATTAAGGGTCTGAGCAGGGGAGCAGCTAGATAAGACTTTTTTTTTTTTTTTTTTTTTAGTATTCATTTTGAGAGAGAGAGAGAGAGAGAGAGAGAGAGTGTGTGTGTGTGTGTGTGTGCGTGTGTGTGTGTGTGTGTGTGTGTGTGTTTGCGTTAGCAGAGGAGAGGCAGAGAGAGAATGAGGGAAAGAATCCCAAGCAGGCTCTGCGTTGCACTGCAGAACTTACAAACCGTGAGAGCATGACCTGAACCGAAATCAAGAGTTGGATGCTTCACTGACTGAGCCACCCCGGCGCCCTGATATGATTGACTGTTTTAAAGGTGCATTTCTGCAATACAATGATAAAACTGGGGAGGAGCAAAAGTTGAAAGATAACACTAGAAGCACCAAGAGTAGAAAAGCAAAGACCAGTAAGCAGTTACTGCAAGAGTTTATGCAAGTACTGCTGATGGCTTAGAGCAGGGGTACAGCAGATTCAAAACTATCCTGGCGCTAAAACCGATGGGACTTGCTAATTGATTGGAATGGGGGATGGGACCAGTAGAGGAAGATATCAAGAGTAATTCCCTGATTTCTCATATTAGGAACCGAATGAAAGTACGTTTTCTGAGGAAGGAGAAACCAGAGGAGGGATAGGTTTTATGCAGAAGATCATGAGTTTTGTTTTGGACATGCTCAGTTTCAGATGCCGCAGCTGTGAGATGTCAGCAAATGCTGGTATACACGTAAGCTTAAAGCTAAGAGAGGGTGTAGATTAACCCAGAGGTATAGATGGATTATAGACAGACACACAGAAGAAGGTCAAAGCTCGGAGAACATATACAAGGTCAGAGGGAAAAGACAGGACCCGGACCAAGAAATTCCAGGATTTCCAAGTTAAAGACAGAGAGGTGCGGTAAAGAATACTAAGTGGTAGCTAGAGAAGTAAGAAGAAAATCTACAGATGTTTTCAGAAGGTGTTTTAAGAAGGTCATGGTAATGATACACCTTGAAGATAATTTCCATATATGCTGCACAAGCCGTATGACTGAAATAGTTAACATTTTCTTATAAAAGGAAAAGGAGCTCCTGTCCAATTTAGAGATGTTCCTTCCTCGTAATTTAATAATCTTGAAATATTCTTTATTATTATTATTTAATAGAGATCGAATGGAAATAGCCCTGCTGATTAGCAGACACATGAGAGATGTATTCTCATTATGAGAAAAATCCTTTGGTCCCATTACTCTCAGCTTTAAAAAAAAAAAAAAAAACCCCACCAAGAAATGAACAAAAAATAATACTAGTTTTTAACAATTATCTTTTAATCACTTACAATTCTATCATGAAGTCTGTCTTAACACTTTCACAGCAACTATAATAATGGTAAAAAGTGAGTTCGAAAACTTAGTCAACTCTACACTTAGACTCTGTTATTTTGAATTCAGCACAATTAATCTGTATTCTTTAAATATAAATCAAGGCACAGGAAATTGGCTTTTAATTATATTAACCTGTCATTATTATCTATGAGCATCCACTGGGTAAATAATTATTGGTTGCTGAACTAGATTTTAATTATGAAATTATTTTAAAAGCCTGTGGTCTACATAAAATGTTTCAAAAGAAAGGCAGAGATGTGAAAATGGATTTAAAAATACAATGTTGCAATAGCCAAATTATGGAAAGAGCCTAAATGTCCATCAACTGATGAATGGATAAAGTAATTGTGGTTTATATACACAATGGAATACTACGTGGCAATGAGAAAAAATGAAATATGGCCTTTTGTAGCAACATGGATGGAACTGGAGAGTGTGATGCTAAGTGAAATAAGCCATACAGAGAAAGACAGATACCATATGGTTTCACTCTTATGTGGATCCTGAGAAACATAACAGAAACCCATGGGGGAGGGGAAGGAAAAAAAAAAAAAAAAAAAAAGAGGTTAGAGTGGGAGAGAGCCAAAGCATTAGAGACTGTTAAAAACTGAGAACAAACTGAGGGTTGATGGGGGGTGGGAGGGAGGGCAGGGTGGGAGGGAGGGCAGGGTGGGTGATGGGTATTGAGGAGGGCACCTTTTGGGATGAGCACTGGGTGTTGTATGGAAACCAATTTGACAGTAAATTTCATATATTAAAAAATAAAAAAATAAAAAAAAAAATAAAAAAAATAAAAATACAATGTTGCGTTTACATCAGCACTTCTCAGCTATGCCCGACAAAGGAATCTCTAAGACTAATCATTCTTTTTTTTTAAATTTTTAAAAAAATGTGTATTTATTTCTGAGATAGAGAGAGACAGAGCATGAGTAGGGGAGGGGGAGAGAGAGAGGGAGACACAGAATCCGAAATAGGCTCCAGGCTCTGAGCTGTCAGCACAGAACCCGACGCAGGGCTCAAACTCACCGACCATGAGATCATGGCCTGAGCCGAAGTCGGACGCTCAACCAACTGAGCCACCCAGGAGCCCCTAATCATTCTTAAATAGAGTTAGGAACCTCTGTTTATAACCTCTATAGGACCCACCTAGTCCAGAAGCTGTGCAAGTCCTGGCCTTGCCCACTTCTCTCCAAGTCAAGTCTCAAGAAGCTGGTAATGTCTAAGATAAGACAGAGTGAAAAAGATTTTTTTTTTTTAAACAGGCTTATCATTAGACATTTCAGGACTCAATCCACCAAAGGAAAGCAAAACTTGAGAAAACATAGAAACTGTGTTAAGGCAGTGGTGATTCACATTTTTAAGCAAGTGATTGCAATAAATATTATCAACAGTAAAGAGACATCATGTAACTCCTGATACGATCACAGCAGAGTCTAAATCTAATCTTGAGAAATCAAAAGACCAATAGAAATTGAAGAGTATTTTATAAAACCCAAAAACAAAAAAAAGTTCTACAATCTTCAAATTTTGAAATACCAAGAAAGGCAGAGGGACTGTTCCAGATTAAAGGAGGTGAAAGAGAATAAAATGCAACATGATTCTGGGATTGGAGCCCATACTACAGAGGGTTAAAAAGCATTTTTTTCTCTAGAAAGGAAATTAGTGGGGTAAATGACAAAATTTGAGTGTCTGTAGATTTGACAATGTTAATTTCTTGATTAGGATAAATGTTCTTGTTTTTAAGAAATAGCCACTTTAGTTCCTGGTGGTAAAAGGTACACCATGTCTATAAATTCATTCTCAAATGTTAAAAAAAAAAAAAAAAATACAATGATTAAGCAAAGGTTGTAAAATTTTACCATTTCAAGACTCTAGGTGAAAGGTGAATGAAAAATCTTTATGTATTTTTTGCAAATCTGCAATTTCAAGATAAAAGATTTTTAAAAATTGATATTAAAATATAAAAAATTCATTTATTGTTAATATAAGAAAGAAAACAGAACTAGGCTTTTTGATACACTGAATAATACCCATTTTAAGATTATGAGATTCCAATCAAGAGCATGAAAATGTCATTCTGACCTCTATACTTAAAGCTTCGGACATCAGAAAAACTAGAGCGTGGGAAGTAAGCAAATGTGGTCTGGAGTTGGCCCATAAAAAACAGTCACTGTTAAGTAAGAGCTGCATTTTCATAAAAAATAAAATCTCATTAGTGCCTTCTTATATGACAATGTCCAAGATTATGCAATGTATAGTTCTGAAATGTTATTTGATATGGTTATGCTTCACCCGAGTAAAGTATCAAAATGTTCTCTCCTAGAACAACACTTAAATCTGGAAAAGATGCCCAAAACCACAAGCAAAAGAATAATGCTTTGAAAAGACCCCCGAGTCAGGCTTTCTAATAATGTATTTTACAGCACCTTGGCAATAAAAGTACATTTTCATAACAACTCTTTATTAATTTATTTTCTTAATCATTTAACAAGCTTTCAAGAAAAAAATATCGAGCTCACCAGGAGCAGGTTAAACTTTATCAACTCTCTAGACTATGATGTGTATCCCTTTCCAACGTCCATTTAAAAAATTGTTTTAGAAAAAGCTTGTTGATAGATTCACTAGTAGATATGAAATACCAGGAAATCAAATTAATAATAAGTGTTTAGGACCTACATGAAGAATATTACAAAAATTTACCGCTGGGCAGAAAAGAGGCCTTGATTCTCGATGGGAAGATAAAATATACAAAAAAGGATGCCATGATCCTCCACAGACTCAAAATCTCACTAGTAATGTTAAGTTAAATTTCTACCCAGTTATGTCATTTGGAATTAGAAAGAAAAGTGTTAACTTTTTTCTCTACATGATGGCCTTCAAATATATATAGAAACTGTAAACCTTTAAAATTTTTCTGCTCTGATTGATATTAAACATCTGTTCTTTCATTGTTCATGGGCTACAGTTTCTAGATTCATCATCAATTATATTACTCTCCTTTGGATATTCACATTGATTGATTACCTCCTCAGCAACGTAACAAGAGCAGAGAGGAGTATTTTCTCACTGATAGTATTTAGAATTGCTGATACATGGTGATAATAAAAAAGCAGGCCAACTTTTAGTCAGTTTTATCATAGTTTTAAAACGGTTTACAGACCCAAGACAATGCATTGCCAGAACCACTGGTATCATCCCAGCCTTGGTATGCCACTTACCAAATATTTATTCTTAAAATACGGCAGAAGTGAACACATTATTCTAGATGTGTTGTGTTTGGGCAATGATGAGAAAATTATATTCTATTGCTACAGCTTTAAATTATGTATGTTCAAAGACTAAAATCAGGGCATTGGGGTGGCTCAGTCAGTTAAGCATCTAACTCTTGTTTTTGATTCAGGTCATGATCTCATGGTTCATGAGTCTGAGTCCTGCACTGGGCTTTGCACTGACAGTGTGGAGCCTGTTTGGAATTATCTCTCTCTCCCTCTCTCTCTGCCCCTCCCCTCCTCTCTCTTTCTCTCTCTCTCAAAATAAATAAACTTAAAAAAAAAACAAAACTAAACTAAAATCAAGATGAAAAAATTCCCTCAAATTAAAAACTAAAACAAATGAATTTAACTATCAGGAGATGAAGCAACACAAAGAATTATTTTAAACTTATAAAAAATTATTTTAAAATATAGAATTGATCATACATACTCAGTGGGATACCTAAGGTCAGAGACAAAAAAAAAAAAAAATCCTAAACTTTGTTCACTTATAGTAGTAACATTACTATTATTTTAAAACAATTACATGTACATATAAAGACATAGAGAGAGAGAGAGAGAGAGAGGAATAAAGAGAATATATTAATGCAGTTCGAAGAATCAAATTAGAATTTATATTAAATAACCTTAAATATGAATCAAAACTAACAGTATGAACTATTTTTTTCCTTTCAAGAATTTATATTTTACTAGTTTTGTCCACCGAAGAGATGTCAAAAAAAAGACACACTCCTTACCAATTAGCACCCCTATCACCCACAACCAGATTGTGGTCTCTAAGTATCACTTCCACTAAAAGAAACCAGAGCTCTGGGAAAGAATGGTGTTTGCTAGGTCTGAGACAGGAAATGTGCAAGATGAGCCTGAGACATTCTACTAGTGGCCTCAGAGTGGGGAAGCAGGGAAACTATCAATGACAAAGAGGGTTCCATCAAAAGGCAACATTAGAGTCTCCCACTGGCCGAAGATGGCACAGTTAGAAACCAGAAAAGATAATTTCTGCAAGTGACTGAAACACATGGTATATATATAAAAATCAAAGAGTTCATAATAACACACGTGAAAAACCAAAAAGCAAAATGCTTTGTTTACTACTGAAGGTAACAAGGACATCAATCTCTCTTTCTGAAAATTAAATATTAAAGGAAAAGAACAAGCATTAAATCCTGTCTTTCCAGGGTGCCTGGGTGGCTCAGTCAGTTAAGCGTCCAACTCTTGTTTTCGGCTCGGGTCATGATCTCACGGTTTGTGTGTTCAAGCCCCACATCAGACTCCGTGCTGACAGTGCAAAGCCTACTTGGGATTCTCTCTCTCCCTCTCTCTCTTCCCCTCCCCCACTCGATCTCTCTGTCTCTCTCTCTCAAAATAAATATATAAACTTAAAAAACATTTTTTAATAAAAAAAATAAGAGTTAAAAAAAACCCTGTTTTTCCAGGCAAACTTACTTGGGAAGAAAGAATTGTATCTAAAAAAATAGGCATGTGATATTATAATTTTACAATTTCATTTTGGGGTGCCTGGCTGGTTCAGTCAGTAGAGCATGAGACTCTTGATCTCAGGGTTTTGAGTTTGAGCCCCATGTTAGGTGTAGAGATTACTTAAAAATAAAATCTTAACAAAAAAAATTCCTTTTGGCAGCCTGTGGTAAGACAACTAATCCAGTAAAAGATCATCAATGAATGAAACCATCATGTGAAAGAACAATAGTGTAATTCAGAAGGAAGGGATTAGGCTATCACCAACTGAACCCACTGAACAATTTTAGTATCTCTGGGATAGATATCATGTATCTCCTTATACTACGCAATATGAAATATACAGGAACGCTTAATGAAGAACTTTTGCCAAAAAGGTTGAATCTCAACGATCTATACCCCAGTTTACAGAAGAAATCGATGACAGGAAGAACAAATTAAAGGACACAGAAAAAAGCAAACAGATAAACCAAGAATGTGGGATATTCTGTAAAACAACTAACCTGTTGATCAACTAATCAAAGTTGTGAGTTAAAAAACAAAAATAAAAACAAAACAAACAAATCAGAAAGAAAACAAAAAGAAAAGCAAAGGAGGGGGTACTGCTCTAGGTCAGGGATCAGCAACCTTTTTCTAAAGAGCCAGGTAATAAATGTTTTAGACCTGTGAGTCATTACTGTCTCTCTTACAACTAACTGAACTCTGTAATTAGTATGATGAAGCAGATATAGACAAGACGTAAATAAATGATCACTGTCGTGTTCTAATAAAACTTTATTTTGAAAATCCTGATCCTGCTCTAGATTGAAATAATCCTAAGAGACATGACTGTTTAATGTGTGTGAAGACCTCATTTGGACTCTGATTTGAACTAAGCAAAATAAACGTATTTTTCAATCAGGCACAACAGGAGTATTGCTTTGCTATGAGATTAAGGAATTGTTAGTTTTCTTGTGTGGAAAAACTAATCAAACTGATGCAAACAGGTAATAGGTGCTACAAATGAAAACTAAAAATAAGGAGACTTCACCTGATCAGATAGGTAAGGAAAGTTTTCCCTATAAAAGTAATAATTCAGCCAAGATTTAAAGGATGAATAAAGATGAACAGGAAAAGAATACAAGCAGAAGGAACAACACAGACTAAGGATCTGCGCTGACCTGGAGGGAGGGAGGGAGCGGTGAAAGAGGCCAGATTACAGAGGAGTTTGGTCTTCACCCTAAGAACAATGAGAAATATAGAAAGGCTACATAAGCAGTTTCAGGACAAGATCTGCGTTTTGAAAGGATCAGTCTAGCTTCAGACTGATGAGCCGAGAGTTGATAACAAACCTAAGGGAAGTTACTGCAGTAGAGCAGGGAACTAAGGTAATGGGTCGAAGGAAAGAAGCAGCAGATATGACAAAGTTATTCACAAGACTCGGTGATGAATTGGATATGGTAGATGAGAGGAAAGGGGCATCAAAAATACTCCCAGGCTTCTGGCTTGCATAAAAGGTGATGTCATTCATTGAGGCAGGGGACAGGAAAGAGGATCGGGAAGGGCAGGAAAAAGGGAAGATTTCCAGTTTGAAAACACTGAGGTTTGCAGTAACCCTGAAAAACCAGGAAGATGACATCAGGTATCTGAAAGGACAAAAAAGGTTTCAAAGGCCAAGAATAGGTCTACTCTGGAGATGTATTTCGGGAGTCATCAGTATATAGGTGGGAGTGGCCAAGACCTAGGTAAGGAGAGAACAGAAAGGGGTCTAGGCGTGACCTTGAGAAGTGCCAAATTTAACAGCGTCATAAGATCACAATCTAGACAGAGGAAGATAAATCTTCACAGAATTTTGAGGAGTGGCCAAAAAAAAAAAAAAAAAAAAAAAAAAGACACCACAAAAACTTTACAAAGGAAAGAAAAAGAAGAAAGAACCAAGAGGAGACTATCCTAGGAAGGAGTGGTTAACAGTGTCAAACCCAACTGAGAGGGCAAATAAAACAGATGATGCCCGCTGGATTTAGCAATATAAAGTCACTGACGACAACCGACAGGGCTGATGCTGGAAATGTCAAAAAATACCATTCATTAAAACCCAACCCTGAGTATAAGACCTCTTATCTTTAATCCCATTGATTAGCTCATTCACATGCATTAAGTATCATTAAGTTTCCAGGGGAGATTTTTGCAAACCAAAACATTTGTAAAATAACACACACACAATTTTACACAGCATAAAACTTCCAATACAATGTGGATATCTAAGGACATCCAAGAAAATAAGCAAAGGAAAATCTGGGACGAATGTCAGGAAAGTACACAACAGTGGTGGGAGCACAGCCCTTGAGTCATTTAACTCCTTGGCAGCAGAAGCCATTTTTCCTGGAGCTAACCTACTGCCAGCAATGAAGATCCTGGGAATCTCTAGTATGAAGGATTAACATACTGGCCCAACCACTGGAAAATACATTGAAAGGAACAATCTAGTGCTAGCTCAGAAGGGATGAAATGACCTAATATCTCGCTGCCAGATCTAGAAAGTAATAAAGATCGTAATAACAATAAAAAAGGGCCTCTTTAACAATATAACATTATAATATAAACTTCTTCCTATGATTTATTATTTCAGTTGCTAAAGAAATCGAAATAAGAAAATTCCCTAGATTTGTCTAACAAAACATTTTAATCAATTAGAATGCACACTATCATTGATACTTGCAGTCTAATCAATCTAATCAAACTCTCTGCTGATTTGAAAATCTTCCAATAAGATCTTTCATCCTCAACTAGCTACTTATTTTGGGATATACACCCATCGATAAAGACCTAAAATGTAAACATGTATAGGAGCTTAAAAGACAGCCAAATATTTGAGACAGCAATTTCACAATGTTTTTGTCAAATTACTTGTTTCCTGTAACTAAAATAATATTTGTTATAATCAAATATAAATTTGGCAGTATCGATAGAATTAATCATACTTTCCTTTCGGGACAAACTGCATATCCAAGAATGTTTCTGAAAACTTCAACTTGTCTTTGAAGACTTGATCACAGTTCATTTAATAGAATCTCCCTCTCCTCTTTATAGAAAACGAAGTAAAAGCATTGATCTTCATACTACTGAAGTAAAGGAGACAAGGCACTTGAAAAAAATTTTAAGCTTTGTAAACAGTAAAAGGCCCTACATACCAGATATTTACATATTCGTTAGACTAAGTAGATGGAAACTTACATGGTACTGACTCGTTAAATATACCACTGTCCCTTGTTTTAAAGATGGTGTGACCATCTATATTTACAGGTGTCGATAAACACATCGGCTTATTACCAGCATTCCTTTCTACATGGCATATGTATATGAAAAATGTCTTTTGACTTTGGACAAAGCAACTATTTAAAAAGAATGTTGTTGTGGTTCTCCACTACAGACATTTGCTCTGCAAATGCCCAATAAGGCCATGCAGCAATGTACAGCTGGCTGGGTTCCCAGCAATGCACAGTTATGCTATATGGCTTGAAGTTGTATTTCAATGTGTTAATAGCATATTGCTGTCTGCTCTGCTTAGGGTCTAATAAGCAGGTCTAAAAAATCTACAAACACATTCATTCATCCCAAGCTCCCTGCTAACATTTTCTTTTCATGACCTTAGAGTTAGCAGGAGGGGAACACTGATGGACATTTCATAAGGAAGGGAAATTCACTTGAAAAGAATTTCTTGATTGGATTTGTTTACGATTTGTATTTTAACAGAAGCATCTCAATAAGTTACTATTTTCCTGCTTGTGCCAAGGGAACTGGTGGACTGACAGAGCACCCATTACAATGATGACTCCCACAGAAGCCAAGTTGGTTCCAGTGGGGGTGGAGCTGATTGAAGGAAGAAAAGGAAAAAGCATGTGCTCATTACAGAATTGGCTATCAAAGACCCAGAACTCAGCCTGAAAGCTAAAAATTATCTTTACACATATCTGGCAAAATTAAGAGATGTGTTTTTAAAGAAATCTGGACCTTAGGGGACATTAATGATGACTATATACTAGATTCAAAAGTCTTCCTCAGTCCACACACATCTGTCTACACTGAGTAATTTGAGGTATAAACACTACAAATGTAATGGAAAGACTGGGTTCACAAACAAATAGCTAAAAAACAGCATATTTATCACATTTTATGACCATCAGGCTCACTTCTAAAGTCACTATATTTTACAAACTCCCTCTTGACAAAAAGGCACGGAAGGATTTATAATCATTGTAAAATCCTCCTGAACGATCTGAGTTCTGAGTCTTGATTCTTCAAGATACATGCCACAAGTATTAGATCAGCGAAGTTAGATAATCTGGAGCCATGAAAAAAGGCCAATTCTGCTGAGACTGATTAAATATTTATGTCACATCCTTTCTATAGCAGAGCAGGAAAAAAATACACACAAGATAAAGTGCTCTATAATCAGAAGAGTTGGAAATCTATTAAGGTCATTAAAAATCAGGACAAGTCTTCATATATAGAAGTTATGCTAATAACTCATCATCGGGAGACCATCTCGGAGTCATTCTTTGGCTGTGGTCATGGATGTACGCTGAAACACCCACACTCCCCCACCCTTTCACCCACATGGGTGTGGTGACACACCCTAAACCCACGTCTGTGAGCTGGCAGCAAGGATTATGGGTGCCGTCTGTTACAGGAATGTGGTAATCATGAGAGTGAAGCTCCCTGGCGTAGGTGGGCGGAGATGAAAAGTTTGGTGTCGGGCTCACTAGCTCGACGCTCTCGTCAGCCTAACTGCAGTACTAGCCTGAGCGCCACAGTAACTCACGGACACACCACACCAGGACACCTTCTCCTGGGGGAAAGGACAGGCCACGCCTTCTCTTGCCCCTAGGTCTTTGCGCCTGCCGCCAACTATGTGGAGATGCTCCGTCCATCTCCTTGTCCTTCTGGCAACCCCCGCCTCCTCCATTCTTCACGTGCGACTCTTCTGACGCTCTCCCTGATTGTTGCAGGCACATCTAGTCCACCCCCTCTAGGTTCTGATCGTGCCTTGTGCTTCCTGCCAATGTACGACAAAAATGCATTTATAACTGTCTTTATATCTCTCTCCCCTCTCAACCATAACCTCTCTGAGGGAAGATTCTGAATTGTTAGTTTTCTTTCCCTAGCACCCAGCACATGCCTGGTATTAAGAAAGCACCGTATTTTTTAAGTCACTAGAGAAAAACTGACGAAAATTAATGTCCCATATCGAATGATCCACAAGTTACCTTGTTTGGGGAAGTTTTTATGCATTTATGCTACACTGACAATCACACTTCAGGCTGGGCTGGGAGAGTCATAACCATAAATGTAAAATTACATCCTTCCTTAAGAGTGAGCAAAGGCCTATAAATCATCGGGAATAGGAACTTACACAGTAATTTTTCTCTAAGGCCTTAATTGCTAACTTTTTAAATTCCTAAACGAAATCCATGATTTGTCCACTTTTTCAGAAGTGCAAAAGAGTCAATCGTCGTAATCACCTCTACCCTCCGACCAAACAAAAACTTACTTTCTTTCCATGGAATAGAGAAAACAGAGAGCATGATTAACCTCAGAGCTGGCCGTCGGGCAATAGCTGGAAGACCTTATTAGCTACCACTTTATTCATTATAAAATTACACTTTTTTGGAGCAAAATGAGCAACGATCTGTCAACCTTGAGAACCAGATGCCTTAGAAAGGCTTCATATCTTTTTGAAGACAAAAGGTGTAACTGTTGGATACAGGAAATGGGCAAGATGGGATAAAAGAAATCAAGAAAGAAAAGGGGGAAAACGTTTACTGTAAAAAAAAAACAACCCACAAAACCCCAAAACAACAGACCAAAGTGTGTTTTTGGTGACCATTCAGAGAAGGAGAGAACAGGGTACAAATACAAAGAAGACTTATTTCATGTGGAAGGGACACCAGGGCTTATTATTTATCTAGCATCTGAATCAACAATTCACTCTCTCTTCTCATCTCTATTTGATACCTGATCTATAAGAAAATTAATCAATGTCATCCAGCAAGCAGTGTATAATCTAGCTGAAGATTCAAGATATGAGCATACTAAAAATTAAAGGACAAAAAACCACCTAAGACACATCACAATTCCATGTATTTCCTAAGTGGCAACACGATAAATCTAGGGCAATGAGAGGTGTAAGAAGAGGAACAGAAAAGAGTACTATGAACTATAAAGGATTAAGTATGAGGAGACAAATATTAGTAGGTATTACGCGTTGAATTGTATCATACCAAAAGACGTGGAAGCCTGACCCCCAGTACTTTTTTTTTTTTTTCTACAGAAAGACACATGAAAAGCAAGATAAACATAAGAACTTCCCCAGGTAAGATAACCACAAACACCCCCCAACATCCCCAGTTCACACAAACCAGAGCAGAATAGACATTTACACAATATCACAGTCTGAAGGGCATGGAGAGTTAACTAAATTTAAACAATCCTGTCTATGACATCACTTAAAATACATTTTATCAGACATGAGGGGAATGTAGATGTTAGGAGCAAGGGGAAAAGGAGCAACTCAGAAATGGGGTTGTCAGACATGCTTAGCTAAGCGGAGGTTATTCTGGAGCAGGGTGGGCGCCTGGCCCAATATGGCTGGTGTCCTTTTAAGAAGAAACAGAAACACACGGGGAGAAGATGGCCACGTGACAAAGGAGGCAGACACTGGAGCATCTACGAGCCAGGGAGGGCCCGGGACTGCCAGCAGACGCCAGAAGCCAGGCGAGGCAAGGAAGGATCCTTCCCTACACGTTGCAGGGGAAGCACGGCCCTCCTGCCATCCTGATCTCGGACGTCTACCTTCCACAACTGTGAGACAAGCAATCTGTGTTGTTTTAAGCTCCCAGTTTGTGGTAATTTGCTACGGCAGCCGCAGGAAACGAACACAGTGGGAAAGATGGTCACCACAACCCCTTCCCTGCAGGCTGAGGGGAGTGGAGCAGGTGACAAGGAGACACTGGGTTAACAGCTGAGGTGAGGACGGCAGCGGCGGGCGGGCCCCTTCGGCCCGCTTCAATGTCGTCATCACTTAAAATGGAGGACTCAAAACAGGAAGAAAACTGAAAGCTCGTCGAGCTGCCCTCAGGCATTTCCTGCTACCAGAACACTGACCGAGGCGTTGCTCTCTCGACACACTCCTGTGTTCAGCTTCCGAAGATTGGGCTTCACCTGCTCTCTTTTTCTCCCCCCTCTGGAAAGCAACACAGGCAAGCGGGACCATTAAAAGGATGTTTCAGGGTTAACTGTGAATCCACTCTGAATTACAGTACAAAAGACACAATTACCTCACCATCAGAAACAAACTACCTGAAGGAGGGCTTCTCCTGACCCACCAGCCGATTAAAGAAGTTCTGCGGTCACTTCACCTCACCCAGCCTTCACTTTCACTCATCTCAAATCCCCCAGTACATGTGTTTACTTGCCTAGCACCTGCGTCCCCACTCAGCAGCCCCCCAAAGGTCTAGGCTACAGGGAAGAGGAGGAGAAGGAGAGTCAATTAATTACAGCACAGCGTAATATGAAAAATGCCATGAATGGGAGGCGGTGGGTGGGGTGAATGGCAGTGGGGAGGGGGAGACCCAAACCCCAGTGGGGAGACAGGAAAAATGGATCTCAGAGGACGTGACACCTACACCAAGACCTGAAAGACGAACAGGAGGAATAAACAGATGGCCTCTGACCTGGTGGTAGAGAACATGAAGAGCAGGATTAGAACTGAGCAGAAGCAGAAGCAGGCTTTTCGGAAAGGTTCCTCCAAACTCCTGCCTTCAAATTCAAGCCACAGATTGTAGGTCTTCTTCATGTCTCCTTAAAATACTTCAGCATTTTCCAAGAACATGTAGTGTAACTTAGAACAATATAAACAAAGGAACAAAGGGCCCTAATCCTTTCTAAAATGGCCGGAATTACACTTGAGGTATGCCAAAATCTGCTGCACAAATTCTATCCTCCAGAAAAGAGAGCAATTTTTCCTTCACACTTCAATTGTGTATAGGTGCTGACTTATTCTAAATCCGAGGGATGCTGGCTGCTTTCGGGGTAATTCTTCACTTCAAAAATGCTTTGATGCTTCTAATCTATCACTTCAACATTAAATTGATTTATAAAGATAAAAATGTGGCTTTAATAATTTGCAGTTGCAGCTTCTGTGTTTCAGATGGTAATCATCTCAAGACAGACCACCACCAGAGCAGAAATCTGGAGGAGAATGGGAGGGGGAAGGGACAGGATGCTCGCGTCTCCTTCAACTTAGGAGGCTGAAGCTCAGAGGTTACAAGCGAAGACGGGAATGTTCCACAATGCCCCCGTACACGTGGTGATTAGGTCAACTTCTCAAAAAAGGGGGCATGGGGTTCAAATGTTTGACAATTTTCTTGTTTTTTTAATTAAATTTCTCTTTACCAATTATTAATTCTTACAGGTTGGAAGTAAGAATGACATGGTTGGTGAGAGATGTATCTCCCTAAATTCCTTTAAAAAAAAAAAATCAACTGCTGGGGACAGGGAGAAAAAAAAATCAACTGTTAGCATGATGCCAAATACAAAGGAGAAAGGATAATCTTTTTGACACATTTTGCTAGAATAATTATATATCTGAGTTCAAAAAAAATGAACATTAATTCATACTTTGTGCCATATACAAAAATTAACTCAAAATGAATTACAGACTTAATGGTAACATCCGAAACCATAACGCTTCTAGAAGAAAACATAGGAGAAAATTTTTGTAGCCCTGGGTTAGACAGAAGAGACCTTACTTAAGTAGATACCAGAAGCGTAATTTGTAAAAGAAAAAACTGATGAACTGAACTTCATCAACAACAATAAATAAAATCCCTAGCCTTTAAAGATGTCATTAAGAGAACAGACAAGTTGCTAACTGGTAAATATGTCTTTATAAAATATACACCTGTAAAAGGACTTGCATTCAAAATAGATAAAAGAATTCTCACGTAGGGAGATGGGTGGACTGGGTGATGGGGATTAAAGAGTACACTTGTCCTGGGGCACCTGGGTGGCTCAGTCGGTTAAGTGTCCGACTCTTAGTTTCAGCTCAGGTCATGATCTCACAGCTTCGTGTGTTCGAGCCCCTTAGCAGACTGCGCAGGCAGCGTGAAGCCTGCTTGGGATTCTCTCTCTCCAGCTCTCACTGCCCCTCCCCCACTCATGCTGTCTCTGTCTCTCTCAAAATAAATAAATAAACTTAAAAAAAAAGGGTACACTTGTCTTGATGAGCACTGAGCTATCTGTGGAATTGTTGAATCCCTATCCTGTACACCTGAAATTAATATAACATGTTAACTATACTGGAATTAAAATTACAAACTTAATTTAAATAAATAAATAAAACACCCCCCCCCCCCAAAAAAAGAAAAAGAAACAAAAAAGAACTCTCAAAAGCGTCAACAGAAGAAACCCAAACAACCCGATATAAAAAGGACAAAAAGTGTGAAGAGGTATTTCATGGATGGCAAAAAGAGCACAGGAAAATATGCTCAACATGATTAGTCACTAGGGAAATGCAAATTAAAAGTTTAAGGAGCTACAATTACATATCTGTTAGGATGACTTTTACAAAAGGACAATACTAATTGTTGATGAGGCCATGGAGTAACTGGAACTTTCATACATTGCCAGTAGGAATGCAAAATGGTACAGTCACTTTGGAAAAGAGTTTGGCAGTTTCTTATAAACTTAACCATGCACATACCATGAAGCCCAAAACACCATTCCTAGGCATTTATCCAGCAGAAATGAAAACTTACATTGACACAAAATTCTCTATACAAATATTTACAGCAGCTTCATCATAACTGCCTCAAAAGGAAAACAGCCCAAATGTCCTTCAATTGATAATGGATAGACTGTGGTATCCTTACAGTGGCATACTACTCAGTAATAAAACAGAACCAGGGGCCCCTGGGTGGCTCAGTCGGTGAAGCGTCCAACTTCGGCTCAGGTCATGATCTCCCCGTTCACGAGTTGGAGCCCTGTGTCAGGCTCTGTGCTGATTGCTCAGAGCCTGGAGCCTGCCTCAGATTCTGTGTTTCCCTCTCTCTCTGACTCTCCCCTGCTCATACTCTGTCTCTCTCAAAAATAAAAATCATTAAAAAAATCAATAAAACAGGAACCATACAACAACACGCGTAAGTCTCCAGATTCAAAAGACTGCATACCGTACGATTTCATATCTATGACAATCTGGAAGAGAAAGAACTACAGGAACAGAACGGGGCTCAGGTGGCTGGAAGGGTGTGACTACAGAGCTACATAGGGAATCTTCAGGGAGAGGAACCTTTTCCTTATCATGATCGTGGGGGCAGATACACGACCCTATGTGTCTGTCAATTCAAAGAACTGTACGCTAAAAAGGGGAGATTTTCTATGTATAATAGAACGTATTATTTAACTGTCTTAAAGAAATAATAACAACAATCACCTATGATGAAACATTAGCCTGTGCTAGTCAAATATACCAACTGCATTCAAGGAAAGAAGAAAATTAGGTTCTAGATTCCAAGCTCAGCTCTATAATACCCTGATCAAACAGACCATGCATTTTAGTAAAAATGTTTAATACTAAGCCCTTTATTATCTCTGTACACTTTTAAAGTTTCTTATTCCATGCCATCATCAAAAGTTTCTTTCTATTCTCAAAACAGTACCACTATAAGACATCTGGGAACACAACCAAGTGTTTCCTGCTATGACAGAAACTTAACATCTCACCAAAAATGAACTCTACTGAAGTTAGACAGGTGACAGAGAAAAGCTTAACCACACCCTACGTACTACAACAATGGCTCTTTCCACATCAATCTGCGTATTGGCCCAAAACAAACAAAAGGCTTATGAGAGAAGAATTATTTCTAGAGGTCTTAATGGAAGTCAGAGGAAATAGTCAATGAAACACTAAATATTTAATTCAAAACACTCAGTATACTTGGTTGGTAGCCTAAGACATATGCCTTATAATTAATAAAACAGACTTTCTCCATAAGAATCTACATTCTATCTGTTCATAGATAAAAATCTACAGAAGGCAGAGACCAAGAGAGAATAAATAATAGAACCAAGTAGAAAAACTCAATCTATATGTAGAAATAAATAAAAGAAGACAGAAAGTGTTTCTACATTACAAATATATAAGAAAATGCACAGCATTTAGATAATCAAATGGACCCATTATTTATTGTTTTTTAAAAACGACTTCACTAATGTTTATTCTACTGTACAATGTCCATCTTTCAGATGGATATAATACCTTAGAATAATGCACCACCTTTTGAGAAGTCTGAAACATCTTAAGATCAACCTCATTATTCCATCACTTAAAGAAGTGTCTTCTAATTTTCCCAAGCTATTTACACATGTTGGTAAAGACGTACACACATATTTCAAGTAATGGTGCCCTTTCTTCACATGCATCTGATGTGGAAGTGTAGCATGTAAAACAGATAACTAGCAGAGGAAAGCTACTCTAGGAGGAGTAGGGGCCCTGGGAGCCCTGGCTGCTCATGTTGCCATCACCAAGGATGACAAGAGGCCTACAGGAGAACTACACACAAAGCACAAAGCCAGAATCCCACCATCTTGGATGCTGAGAGGGACCTTACTTAATTTTTCATCAGCCTCTTCTGTGGCGCCTTCAAAACTGTGCAGCCTGTGTTAAATGGCCTCAGTCATGTGAGTCCTTTCCCTGGTGAGAGCTACACTGTCCCATGTTCACATTTCCATACTGAAACGTATGAATCACCTGTGCTCCCCTCCTGGTTATTAGCATTCACACGCCCTCCGTGGTACAACAGAGCAGGGCGTGGCGGACCTCTTTGTGTCTGGTTCCTCTAAACCAAGTGGCCTCTCTGATGACACACGCAGCCCCTCAACTGCCTCACGCTGTATTAGCACACCTAGAGCTGAAAGATTACTAGAAAAACCTTACTCAGAGTCTACAGACTGCAGCACTAACCGGTCTGCCTTGAAGAGAGCCACCTTCACCAAAAATTGATAGTGCCTGTATCTGATCTTAGTTCCGCTGACTCGAAAAGTAAGGAAGGCTGCAGACCAGAAAACTTCAGAAGCAAACATTCACTGATATGAAAACTTCTTCTATAGTAACAGGCAGTTCTATATGCTTTCCAAAATTCTGCCTCCTTGCCGGCCCATTGATGTATTTTAGTCACACGTGTGATTTTGCTTTCCCCTGTACCTTTACCTGTTGAAATGTTATTCGCCCTTCTAAGGTCTCAGTTAAATGCTGTGTACTTCATGAAGTATTCCATTTTATGCTAGGTTAGAATTACTCCCCCCTTTCTTCTATGTACCTAACAGCATTTTATAAAACTTCTCACTTGCTGTCTTATATTATAGTCGGCCATGTAGAAATTCGACTGAATTGAAACTGCATTTCTTATTCCTATACTGTATTTTCACATTTCCTTTCAGGAGAAAAGATACTTAGATGCTATAGGAATGAAGGACCTATATTATGCAAAAATGGATGGGCTGGTTATATACTGTGTTTCTGGTTGGAATTCAAGACAATACCCAAAAAGGTACTTTTAAGAAAACAGCTGGATTAAAAAACACATCCACCGTAGCTTTACAAAATTGCTTACCTTACTCCAAGTGTCACGTGAGTAGCAACATTTTTATTCATTCCAAAAATATTTACTAAAACCCACTCTGTAAAAACACTGCGCCAGGCACACAAGAGTAGAAAGACAAGCCAAGGCTAGATGCTCTTCGAGTCAAGCTACACTTATTCAAGAATTTCTCTTCCATCTGCTCCTAAGGGCCTTTAACTTGCCAGAAAGCCCTGTCGTCCCGCTCCCGTGGCCCGGTGGCTGTGCTCCTGAAATCCTCTCTAGTTTCTTGCTTTCCAGGGATTAGAAAAATGCACTTGGGAAGAGACGGGGTGCTCCCTGCCCTCCAGTGACCCACTCCCTTCCTGACAGACTCTCAGCGAGCACGCGCTGCCACCTCTACTGCTGCGAAGTGGGGTCACACGACTAAGTTCTGGCTTTACCAGCTGTAAGTATTTCGTGGCGGCTTCTGGGAACCTTTCTTAAGAGTCACCTGGTGCCTTGTCTTGCTTTTTGCTCTTTGTCTCCTCTTCTTATCCGGTGGCTTGAACTCGGATGCTGACTGGGACCATAACAACAAAGGTCAGACCCTAGGGGTGGTGGAGGTACACCAAAAGGAATTTACCCAAAGATGTCCATGCCCTAATCCCTGGAATCAGTGAATGTTACAAGTCAAGAGGGGACTGGCAGATGTAACTAGGATTACAGATCTCAAAATAGGGAGATAATCCTGAACTATCCAGATGTGCACAAACTAATCATATGAACCCTTTAAAGCACAGAACTCTCTCTGGCTAGAGTCAGAAAGGTGTGGGAAAAGGATAAATCAGAGTGATTCGAAGCATGAAAATCATCTAATGTGCCACTGGCTTTTAAGATGTAGGAACCCATGGGCAAGGACCAGAGAGAGGCTTCTAGAAGCAAAGGGAAGGCCCCAGCTGAGTGCCAGAAAGGTATAAAGAACCTCAAAGAACTGAATTTTCCCAACAACAGGGAATCTCGAAGGAGATTCTTCCCAGAGCCTTCTGGTAATATCTCTGCAGGCCAAAAACTGGGTTTCAGCCTTGTGAAGCCTGGAGCAGACCCCAGCTGAGCCATGTCAGACTTCTGATCCACAGAACTATGGGATAATACATTTGTGTTAGTTTAGGCAGTTGAGTTGATGGTCATTTGTTTTAGCAGCTAAAGGAAACTAATACTTACTGGAGCAGAACCTTCAACAGACCTTGAAGGCGTGCTCTGGACTTCTACTGGGAGAAAAATAAAATTCTTCTTTAAACTAGTAGGATTGTCAGTTTTTTCAGTTACTCACAGTTGAACCTAAATCTGACTGATACACTTGATGAAATCCTTTCAACACAGCACGGTATCATTACCAACATCTGAAGAACAGCGGAGACAAGTAAAATATTAGTTCCCCCAATTTTAAGAAAGTCTTTTAAAAATGGCTTAAGTTTGCATCACTGCCAGTGTCCGGACCAGTCAGGGTTAGGAATTACTTACTGGCTACAATAACGTCAGTATACATCAGCAAAATAGGTACAAATGGTTTGGCAGAAAAGAAAAGCACAATTTTGAGTAAGTACTACATGTCACTGGGAACGAAAAAAATAGGTATCTTAAAGCCTAAAATTTTCCAAATATATGGAAATAATCCATCTCATAATGGCAATATAAAGACATAATACTATCAAATCCTCATGCTACCCTTTTTTCTTCATAAGGAATAAAAGACTTCTGCAAACAAAATTTGCTTAAGCTATTCAATCTTCATTTTAACATGAAACACTTGACTTCTAGACATGTAAGGTATAATAACACGTGTGTCCAATATTTGATAATTTAGTTAAACATTTTGTTTTGTTCTAGAATGTTTTATTCACCTTTCAGGTGTCACTTTTGGATAATCTAAAAATTAAAACCTTTTAACAACTATCAGAAAGCACTTCTAGTTCTCCCTTTAAGTGAGGGTGGTCCGTGAAATATCTGTTAACACGTAAATGAAAATACACAGCTACTCTCAGTCATGTTATTTGTATTTCAGAACTGCTTCAATTTGATCAAGTATGCCCTACTTTAAGAAAATATGTGGAAAAAAGAAATTGCTTTCTAAACGATAAGACTCAGGAATGGAAACAGAAATGAATTCTAAGGGCTAATTAACAATGAATAAGAAATGAAAATTTTAAAAAAAGTAATGACATAAGTAGGTGGGGAAATGTGAATTGACTACCCCAAAGGGCAACTACTAAGGGCCAAACCTGAAGAACTCCCTGCCGCTGAGGCAGTGGGTGAACACAGCTATAAACCCATGTACACCCAGTAGGGTCAGATCAGTCCAATCAGGTCTTCTCTTTGTGAATATCACTTATCAAGGTGAACAGAGGAATGGTCAGCCCTTTGACTTTGCTCTGCCTAGGAAGACTCAGACGAGATCAGGTGCATTCAGGGTGGTGTAGCTGTAGACCCCCCAGGAAGACTCGGAAACAATTTTCCCTGCTACCTAATGAAACACAAGACACACCTGAGATTTGGGACCAGTAGCAAGGGATTCGCCTCCTTGAAGAGAATTCTCCTGCGGCGGCTCACTCAGGATATCCTCATCCTAAATTTTATCAAGCAAATTATCCATAAGAGTCTTCTGCTTGTAACCCCAGAGATCACTCTGGAGGACAGTACCAAAAGGTACTTAAAGGTACTTAAAGGACAGTACCAAAAGGTACATAAGCTACAAACAAATGCTTATGAGGGATTTTGAGGCTCATTAACAATGAACAGTAATGGTCACTCAGAACCAAGTCTACCCTTTTTTCCCCATGCTCTATATTTGGAGAAAAGGAGTGTTGGCTAATACTTAAGTATGCTGAACACTGTTCTAAATGGTTTTCATATTTTTACTGACTCCTCACAATAACCCTACAGAATAGGAACTATTATTATCCACATTTTATTTAACTTGCCCAAGGTCACACAGCTAGCTAGAGGCAGAGGTGGGTCTCACTCCAGTGTATACTTACCACTGACTTTCACATACTGACTCTCATGCATGCACAAGAATTTTCTTTCCAGAGCTGTATGTGTAATAATGTGCAAACAACTTAAATGTCCAAATACATGACATGTATTTTATTGGATAAATCAAATGATATTATGAAACTCTCCCAACACAGGTGAGGCGAACATACACAAAAGCGCTTACAAAACTATGTATGCTATAGTCTGTTTTTTGGAAAACATGTACATGTATATGAATAAAAAATGATCTGGAGTATTACATACTAAGGCATTACTCTAAGGATTACTCACAAGTGGGAACTATGGCTGTCTTCAGACTTGTCTATATTTTTGTAATGAGTCTGTGTTGCTTTTGGTTTTTAACTGTACTATTTTTGCATAATCATCTATTGTGCAAATATTATTTATGTGCCAGGCATTGTTATAGGTACTTGAGAGACTTTCGTGAGTACAAAGATCCCCGTTTCTCTGGTGCTTGTGTAGTAAGAGAAGAGAAACACAGGGCAGTGAAAAGTCTTGCTCTGCAGACTCCATTTTAATCAGTTTATTATGTACCCTTCCACAGTTTTCCCAAGTAAATAAGAACAAACACAAATATATATTATTTATCCTGCTTACAATAATCATATTCTCCACATTATTGTTTTGTGCCTGGCTTTCTTCACATATCTCTGAGAGCCTTCTATCAGTAACTTTACTTTTTCTTGTAGCTACCCATTGTCTACTATATCAGTGTATTATATTTATTTAAATAGGCCTCTATTGATGGGTCCTTGAGGCGCTTCTAACCTTTTGCTAATATATAAAAAATACTGCCAAAATAAATTAGTACATTGTCATTTTGCACAGATACGGGCATGACTGTTGGGTCAAGGAATAATGTATTTGGAATTTAGATAGAAATTGCCACCCTGTTCTTCAAAGGAGTTGTACCAATGTATACTCCCACGGGCAAAGTTTGAGAATGTCTGTATATAACTACACAAGCAGCCTTTTCTGATCTGAAAGGTAAATATGTAATCTCAGGTAAGTTTTAAATTGCACTTTTCTCATTAAATGGAGCATTTTTAAATCTATTTAAGGGCTATATGATTCCCTCTGGAGTAACTTCAAAAATCCTAAATTTTGTGAATATGTGATCTTTAGGCAAACTGGTTACACCTTTAGGGTGTCTAGAGGCAGCTATGGGCCTGGCTTGAATTCACTTAGGTATTATTTTTCCTCTTTTGAGAAAGTGTCAGGAAAGTGAACAGGCAGGATTAGGCTATGAGGATAATGACTGTGTCTTATTAGTTCCTCTAAGCCTAGCACAGGGCCTGGTACACCCTAGGTGTCCAATTTGCTAAGGAAAAAAAAAAAAGAAAAGGAAGAGAAGAGAAGAGAGAAAAGAAAAGAAAAGAAAAGAAAAGAAAAGGCACCAAGAAAATGTTTTCTTTGGAAGTTTATAGCACAACAGCACCACCAAGGGGAGCTTTAGCTAAAGCATCCCCCCCCCCCCCCCACCCCCTCACATCAAATTTCCAGATCTCTAAGCCACAGCAAACACATGATAGAATTGCAGACAGTATGACTGCTGTATAAATGCTACTTCCAAAGTGTCTCTGAGTTCCACCCTCCAGATATAATGTTCCCCTTTAACCTCCCTTTACAGAACTTCTGCGGCTGCCATTGTCAGTCACACTGCCCCAGGATAACACAGCTCTACATTTTCTCAGCCCAAAGGTAAGATCAGGCCAATATCAACTGCTCAGTGACTAGATCAAGTGCAGTAACATGAGCCTTCAGAGGACAGGAACTCTGCCCACTTGTTCTAAGTAGAGAAGACACCGTTGCTAGAAAGTGGGCATTTCCTTCTCAACAAATGAAACTGAATACAGGCAGAAGTCAGGGGAGAGAACTTCTACGTCAAATGTAGATTAAACAAACAAACAAAATACAAAGATGGCATCTGAATGGATTCAGCTGAATTTTCTATTTTGAAAAGAAATCCAGACATTTATCTTAAGCCTAGAATTGAAGGATGGAAGTAGCCATTCATTTTCGCAGCTACACTGGGAATAATTTCTAACAGTCCCGTGACAGGCAGTGTCCAAAGATGGCTACAAAGGAACCAAGACCCCCAGTGTTTATGTCCTTCCGTGGTCCCCTCATTTTGAATCTGGGCTGGTCCTGTGACCTGCTTTTGATAGATAAAATGTGGTAAGAGTGATGTTCTGGGATAGATGAGCTAGGTCCACTTCTGTTACTCTTGGGACCCTTCCCCCTCCCCCCACCTTTTTAAAATTTGTAGTCGACATAAATATTCCGTTAGTTCCAGAGGTACAACACAGTGCTTTGATCTCTATGTCGCGGTTCGTCTTGGGCACTTGTGAGAAGACCAAGCTTCATGGACAGGCCACGTGGAAAAGAATGAGATGTTCTAGTCCACATTTCAACAGCCCTCCCAGCTAACAGCTGACATCGACCACCAGTCACGAGACTGGGCCACACTAGACATCTAACCCAGATGCTGTCTGACTCCAAGCACATAAGAGACTTCACGCGAGTATCACTCAGCTAAGCAATCAATCCACAGCACTGCGAGAGATAATTAGTAACCAGTGTTTTAAGCAACTAAGTTTTGGGGTGGATTTGTTACACAGGAATAAATAACCGGAACTATTTTCTAGCCACACCCAGGCAAGGGGAGCAACAAACTTACAGGACAATTTAGCACAGTAACATTCCCAGTTTATGACTTTTAAAGACAGAGACCATGCGCTCTCTTATAGGGAATAAACATGATTTATGTATTCTGTGTTATCCCCCTTCCCTTCCAACCCCTTGATAACTATGTTCTCAATAAATATTTATTAAATGGAAGCATGAATAATACAAACATAGCTAACTATTGATTATATTGATGGAAGGAAGTAAGGGTATAATTAATTCAGAAATGGTAGATATTTCAAAGTATATACAAGGAACTCTGCAATACAGACATGTACAGATGCACTATCTCTACCCCATCCTCTGAAAGGGCATTAAAACAATGGCTTTCAACTTATCTCAGGGCCCCTTTAGACTTCTAAAAAATTACTGAAGACCCCAAAAAACTTTTTGTATGCGGATTATACATATAAACATTAACTACAATGAAAATAAAAATGAGAAAAATAAAAATTCATTTAAATATAACACATTACACGTTAATATAAACAAAAAATAACCCCTTTTGAAAACAAAATGTCTGAAGAGTAACTTTATTTTCTATTTCTGAAAAATCCTTTTACTGTCCGGTGTAACAGAAAACAGATCCTCACTCCTACTTCTTAAGTCAATCCTGTTTTAGTTGAAGCATATTAAAATGCAGCTTCCTAATATATGTACTTAGAAAAGAGAGGACCATCTTGGGGCGCCGTGGGTGGCTTAGTTGGTTAAGTGTCCAACTTTGGCTCAGGTCATGATCTCACGGTTTGTGAGTTTGAGCCCCACGTCGGGCTCTGTGCTAACAGCTCGGAGCCTGGAGCCTGCTTCGGATTCTGTGTCTCCCTCTCTCTGCCCCTCCCCCGCTCACACTTTGTCTCTATCTCAAAAATAAATAAAAACATTAAAAAAAAATTTTTTTTAAAGGGCGGACCATTTTAATGCCCTTTCCAGAAGACTGTAGATATTCTACTTTGACACTACAATAAAATTCAAATGGTAGTTTCTTAAAAGATTAAAGTATGGAATCGGAAGCAATAATGAAAAATTTTTTGAGTCTTTTGCATTAAGATCCGTTGGTCTATTTTGTACTTTCAATGAATCTTTTTACCGATGCTTCATTTTGTAACTGCATGCTTTGGTCACTTGAAAAATATCGGTTTGCTGAGTCATACAGATCTTCCAAATGTTGATACATTTCATCACACAATAGCCCAAATTCCCAAACTTACCATCATCTTCGATCGCATCACAAAGTCTTTAATTATTGGGAAGCTGTTGAACTCATGGTGCCAATAGGAGTTTTTTACAATTCTAATTTTTGCTTCTAAGTTCCAATTTTATGGTTGGCAACCAACACTAGAGGCTGTTTTCTTCGAAGTGATGGGCTCATTTTATTCATCTCTGCAAAAATGTCTGCCAAGTCTAAACAATCAGATTGTCACTCATTCTTCACCAGAGAAGTGGTATCGCATCAGAAAAGTGGCTAGTTGAGTTCACAGCTCAATCCTCTGTGTGCCTTCCACAAGACTGCGGCTCAGTACGTAGAAGTGCTCGTGTGAGCCGGTTTCATCACACACGGTGCTTCGCAGACATGTATCCAGAGGTCAAAATGTATTGCAACTGATCATTTTTACTGGCTCATCAAGGACATTCTGAAGTAAACGTGGCTGTCCCCCACCCCTCACTCCAAGTGTGTGCTTGTAGAAAACACAGTGAGTACTACGACAACCCAGCACCACTGCCTTGACTTATGTTTTACCCCAATTTGCTTCTGTAATTTTGGTTCAAAGGACAGCACAGAGGAAACGCCAAATGACATTCGAAAAGCAGCTCCCACTGCAGGGAACCCATGCGGTCTGTGGGCCGCACTTTGGGAACCTCTGCGTTGGTGTGATTCCCCAAACTCTACACGGTGGACACCACTCACTCACAACACAGAGTCTGACGGTAATGTGGTTGACACCTGTCTGTCCTTCCCAGTACTTATCAACGTCAGGTCTGCCACAAAGAGAAGAACCAACACTTCTGGGCTCAGGTCACACCTGGATTCCAATCTCAGCTCCGCCACGCTGGGCAGGAGGAAAGGTATGTCGCATCCATCTCCGACGATGGGCAGTATCTGACACGTGGCAGACATATAGAAAATACTTGATAAATGAGGACATGATCCCTAAGTACCTACCGTTGTTCTAAAACGATTTAAATATTGTGAAGAAAAGATTATTAGAAGCAGTTACTCTCATTTCTCAGAAGGTATGTTTAGAATCCCAGCAACTGAGTGATTCTAAATGGGAAATTTACGATGACGTGAAGGTCTGAAGGTCTTTTATCATCTTATCTGTTAAGGTACCATTATTACGCTCACATCAGGGAGTAAATACAGAGCTGTGTACACTTCTGAACCCAGGACTGAGATCACGAAAGTTTATTAAATAATGTATAATACTGTAATATATATTAATGTGTAATATTCTATGATCTTCATGTTTGACTAATAAAGGCTAAGAAAACAGGCACATTTTAGATGGGAAAACAGCACTAATAGCAATGTCATATCGGGTTCCTACAGAGGTTTGTCTTAGGTCTGTGGTCCTCAAACCCAGAACACCCCTCAGATCTTTTTCAAACAGGGTTCCTGAAAAAGTGTAATTTTGTCATCAATTAACTCCTCTCCTACGTGTTTAGAAAGGTTTTGGCTACGTGCCATCCTTGGGGAAAATGGCCACTCATCCTGTTCTCCACAGGGAGGCTCGCTCGTGGGACCCCAAATGACAAAGCGTGCTAGGGGACGCAAGGTGTCTGAGACCCCACAATTCCCCCTCAAATCTCAGTCAGCAACTACTAAATGGCTGTCAATGGTTTTCTTTAAAAAAACAAGGGGATCACGTGCTTAAAAAGGTTGAAAACAACTTGCCCAAGGCAGGATATAGTATTAAATGTCTCGTACGCCAATTATTCACACGTTTTTAGTTTCAAACTTCATTTTTAAGAAGCACTTGGCAGTGGAATGTGGTACAGTATGGTGGATGGAGGACAGATGAAGGTTTCAATCCCAACATTGTCACTGTCTGGCAACGGGACCTTAGATAAATTACTCCTCTGAGATTTCGTTTCTTCACCGTAAACTGGAAATAGCGACACCCGTATCATCAGATAACACAAAGAGCCCTGCAGAGGGCCCAGTGTGTAGCGTATGGCAGATACCGGCTGTACAAAAACCCCAAGACGGTAGTCCATATGGCACGCTGTTTCTACCTCACCTATCGCCAGTAGATTTTAACTTTATTTTAATCCAACTAAGCCGTAAGAATTTCACTGAGCCACCAGGAACACGACATAGTGCTGTCTGTCCTCTAACCAGGAAGATTTTTCCCTCTGAGAAGTACATGGTGGCCATTCCAAGTGTTTTACATGTAATAACTCACTTATTCCTCCCAATAGCACTGGGAGGAATATCCCCGCTTGTAAGTGAGGAAACTGAGGCATATGAGACAAATGAACAATGGTGACTGCTCCGAGTACTGGTGAATGTCTGCGACAGGGAGTGCCTTCCTACCTTTCCAGCGGCTACCATTTCTCATCTCCATTTTCCCTCCACACCCACCCACCCCACCCCCTCCCCACCACCTCACCCCCTCCCCACCACCTCCCCACCGGAAGCGGTCTCTCCTCCCTTGCATGGCCTCGTTTGGGCTCCATCCGATTCTGCATGCACGACACTGGCCACGAGAGTCATTTTCAATCACTGAGCCTTCTGTATACTCCTATTTCTCCTGTTACCACCACCCTTGTCTATCTTGGCTGGAAAAGGTGCTTTTTACAAAGTCTGTGAAGTGTATGCAATTCATCAAAAGAAAAATGCTTTCTAAGTCACTTTATTTCTCTTACCTGACCTTAGCATTTTATAACATATCAGGGATCACAGTTATGTTAAAAAAAAAAAAAAAAAAAAGAGGAAGAAGAAAAGAGAGAGAGAGAATACATGCACATAAATGCATGCCTTTTTTCTCTCTTTTGTTCTGGGAAGAACACGAGGCAAGGAGCTGGGAGATGTGCTTTCTACGTCGGCCTCTGTAGCAATGTCCACTTGGACTAGTCACATAACAAATCTAGGTCTCAATATTTCCAGGTGTAAAACGTGCAAACTAGTCCCAGATGCTCTTTAAAGGTCCTTCCAAACCTAAAATTTCGTAATTTGTGTTTAAAACCAAGATATTCTTGCTTATGTCAAAGCCACTCAGAAACAAGGCTTTAAGGGTTGTGCCAACGACACTGACACGTGAGTGGGAAATTCATTATAACACATGACAAAGCCGAGACTAGTGAGGCCATTCAATCCTTTCTTACTTTTTCTAAGATACATAAATCCAACACATTAGCAAGTGACACACGAAACCCAGAGTAGCAGCGACTAGCTACCTTAATGACACAATGACAGGTTTTTCCAATTGGCAACAGAAACATGTAACTCAGTGAAGACTGCAGGGACACAATTTCCCATGAGTCTCTCGAGTTTTTGCACATCTTGAAAGCAGAGGCAGTGATGGTCTCATGCTCTGGACTATCTTTCCATGGGCGTCTGCAGAGTGAACAGACGTGGAAGGTGAAGACGGCGTCTCCCTCTAGAGTAGAGGGCAGTTTGTTTGCTATCAAATACATTAAAGAGGCCTCCATGCAAAGACTGGGCAGGTTGCTTGAATCCTATAGGAAAAGATCAGAGTTTTCTAAGCTCAGAGTTCCTCTTCTGTAATGCAGCCCACGGCGTGTACAGATGCCCCCTGTTGTGTCGTGCTCTGGACACATGAGGAACCACACACAAAAATGATATTCTGGCTCCTCCCACTGGTGTGGTTAAGAGACTGTCCTTTGTCTCTGACCCAAGAATACTGAGTCTCTACCGAGACCCATGAAACTGTGGAATCTAATCTGTCAGCTTGAAAGTTGGGTAAAAATCTCAGATCCTTTATAGTAGACAGGAATAGGGGCTTAATAATTCATGGCTAAAGGACAAAGTGTGAACCCTCTCCATTACCTCTACAATATGACTAGAACATTCTATAAAGTTCCATGCACGTTATTTTAAGGCTTAATGTCCCATGTGACAATTCTGCTTAGAAAAATCTGTACTTATAAGAAATAAAAATTCAGGTAAGTGTGTCCCATGCTACTTTAAAAGTTGGTATTTTGAGTGGGTGAGCAATCTAAACTAAAATTAAACCAATTGTGAAGTTTTCACATGTCCCATCAAATCTACACAGATACACTTATTGTTAAAAACTAGCAGTCTCTGAATGGTTAGAAATTTTCTATTGAAAACACAGGTTTTCAACTGGGAGCTAAGTACTCTCAATGTAACTTAAGAAAGGGCTAAACTAAAAAGCAAACCATGTCTGATTTTCCCGCAAAATTTAGTTACCTTCAAAGTACCATTAACTGTAGGAAGTGCAAGAAGCCAGATTTTATGGCAAAATATTTTTCCTTCCTTTCTTGGTTGTTATGCCAAGATCAGACAAGGATCGGCAAAGTCCAAAGCAACTGGGAAGCTGCGAGTACTGCATTGCCTAGGCGTCAGGCAAAAACAAGTTAATTCTCTCCTCTAAAATAAACCATGTAAATCTAACAGAAGTATTTAAACTGCAAAACCATTGCTCAGACCTTCTACCAATCTAAAATAAGACATATTATTTAAAACTATATTCAATGACGTTTTCATTTGGTGACATATTTGGGATATATGGGCAATTTGATGATCCTTTGGGCAAGGAAATCAGAATCCAGGAGTATTAACAGAGAGCAAGAAATTTTTTTGTAGGGATGTTATCTAGATTTATTTTTAGATTAAAATTATTTCAAAAATGTCACAAAACTGTTAAAAGAGACAGCTGCTAAAGACTTGGCAAGCCATTAATGAGTCTCACCACACTTGCACGAGGCATACATACGTCATCAGAAAACACATCTTACCAGGATTTCAGAAACAGAGTTGAACTTTGTTATAATCCTTAATGTCACAGAATTCCTTCCCTAAAGAAATACTTTCCTGAATACAGTGATATCAGGTAACGATACAGATTGCAACTGAATTATTAGAGATTTAAAAAATAAAACCAACATGAGTATAACACTGAATTTCTAGATACAAGGAATGGCCTTCATCTGAAATTAAAATGTGAAATATCTAAAATTAAAGAGAATTTCAGTAGTAGCAGGTCTACAGCAAAAGCCTGATAAGTACTTACTGAATTAAAAATAAATTCTAATGTCAAGGATTAAGTGGAATACATAAAAAATATTAGAATTGTAGGCTGAATGATGCACAGTTCTTGTCCTCATTCCGAAGGTCATCTTGCAGGATAATATCCACGCACCATGTACAGCAGGGCCTCAACACATCCATACCTTTCTCAACTAGCAAGTTTAAGAACAAAAGAAAAGACCTTCCAGTCTTTGCAACTGTAATTCTAGGTACTTAGCTATATTATCGGGAGAAAGCTGAAATGAGGGGGGAATGGAATGATCAATTAGAGCTTGGTCACCTTCCATGGCAGAGAACCATCTGTTCAAGAAAACCTCCATAGCTTGGATATGTGAATTACCCTCAGAAATAATGCTTTCCCCCCGCCCCCTCTCTGCCAGTGCAGTGGAATGAACCTGGGCTTTTAATCTGGACACACTTACCAGCTGCGTAGCATCAATACCCTAAGCCTCCACACTTTTACTAGTCTTAAATGCAACAAAAAGGAAACTAGCAGAGAGATATTGAAGGTGATAGGTGTAAATTTATCATCGAATGGGCCTTATTTTAAAAATAAGACAGTATTGCTGAAATACCATAACCAAGAGAAATAACCAGATATATCACTATATATGGGTATATTTGAGTGTTTTATGTTGCATAATATAAATTCATCCCAACAACAGACCATTTTGCTTCTTAATATTTCCTTGTAGGCTTTCAGTTCAATGTATTGCTTGGCTCAGAAAAAAGAAAAAAATGAAAACTTAATTCATTGGGGACAGAAGTGAGGAAACCTGATGTGGTAAGTTAATACCAGATAATATTATTAAAAGCAAACTGTCTGTCTTTGATTCCATGAACCATCCTGAATGACCTAGTTTTGTCCAAAATACAGGAGCTAACCACTCAGAGTTAAACAACCAACCTGGTTTATGCAGTCTTCAGAAAAATGCTGGATGACTACAATGTCTACTGTTAAATATGCAGAGCGGAACAAGGAAGCTTACATAACTGCCAGTCTGGGCTGGTTAGACAGAGAGAAGGAGAATGTGCAAGAGTCTACATTCATTACTGCTGGCTGTTATCGGTGAGAAAAGGTAAGAGCAAAAATCATGGGTTGAAGCATTTTTAAATTCTTAGATTACTGATTAGATTTTACCAAAAAAACCTCCTTCGTACTACTATTAAATAGTTGTAATTAGGAGCGCCTAGGTGGTTCGGTTGGTGAAACATCCAACTTGGTCTCATGTCATAATCTGACAGTTCATGGGTTCAAGTCCTGTATTGGGCTCTGTGCTGACGGCTCAGGGCCTGGAGCCTGCTTCGGATTCTGTGTCTCCCTCTCTCTCTGCCCCTCCCCTGCTCGTGCTCTGTCTCTTTCTCAAAATAGCAGCACTTTCAACAATAGCCAAAATATGGAAAGAGCCTAAATGTCCATCAACTGACGAATGGATAAAGAAATTGTGGTTTATATACACAATGGAATACTACTTGGCAATGAGAAAGAATGAAATCTGGCCTTTTGTAGCAACATGGATGGAACTGGAGAGTGTTATGCTAAGTGAAATAAGTCAGGCAGAGCAAGACAGATACCATATGTTTTCACTCTTATATGGATCCTGAGAAACTTAACAGAAGACCATGGGGGAGGGGAAGGGGGAAAAAAGTTACAGAGAGGGAAGGAGGCAAAACATAAGAGACTCTTAAAAACTGAGAATAAACTGAGGGTTGGTGGGGGGTGGGAGGGAGGGGAAAGTGGGTGACGGGCATGGAGGAAGGCACCTGTT
This sequence comes from Panthera onca, assembly GCF_046562875.1. NCBI lineage: Eukaryota > Metazoa > Chordata > Mammalia > Carnivora > Felidae > Panthera > Panthera onca. The sequence continues at coordinate 68,192,363 of NC_138350.1, forward strand.
GGGATGAGCACTGGGTGTTGTATGGAAACCAATTTGACAATAAATGTCATATTAAAAAATAAATAAATAAAACTTCACTTATTAATTCTAAAAAAAGTAAATAAACATTAAAAAAATAGTTGTAAATAAAAATCTAACCTACGTTTTATATTATTTTATTGTCAAGAGGTTTGGAAGACCAGAAAGCTTCCAACAAAACTCTGCACTGTCATCAACTTCCCTGGCTCCAAGCAGCAGCAGGTATGTGCAAAATGCAGCTAGAGACAAATCAATTTACATAAAGTTTCAGAAAGATGGCTGCCAGAACTAAGCTTAAAATGTCAGATGTCAGTCCACCTTCTAAGAATCGGTCGGTAAGTACTTATTAAAAGTCTACAGTGTGCTTCATGAGAGCGACTCTCTGTACACTAGTGCAAAGAAATGTAGCACAAGTCTTTTATTTCCAGTAATTACTACTCTGCTTAGGCAACAAGACTTGCAACCTCAGGTCAGGCCCATGTGTCACAAGTACCTATAATGGTCAGCTCAAGAAGACGCTCCAGTTATCTCTCTCCCACACCCGCCTCTGGGAGAAGCCACATTTTCCAACAGGTAACCTTCTCCTTTTCTGGCCCATTGGCCCCACTCCTGGCCCGGTAAGTAGCTACTGGGCCAGAAACTGGTGGTGACCTGGGACTTCTACGAAGCAATGAATAGGGCCAGCTGGGTTCTTCCTCATTGTAATCTGAACCGGGAAACACGAATTGACTGTGTTAGCAGCAGCTAGGTCTAAAGTAAAAAGACCCAAGAGCTATAGGGGGTGGGGGGAGGCGGGGGGTAGGGGGGTGGGGGGAGGCGGGCCGGGAGGTCTGGCCATTGCAGGAGCAAGGTAAAATGCAACAGAGGGGTAGGAAGCTGGTGGAAAAGGCTCTGCAGAAGGAAGAGGTGATAAAAAGTGAAAAAGCCTCAACTTTTTTCCAGGGCTAGACACAGAAGTGCAGCTGTGAAAGAGCAAGGAACTACAATGATTCAGCGAAGTCAGAGCAGCAGGCACCTGCCAATATATCACAGGTTGTAACAGAAGACAGAGGGCAAATGGCAGGACCCCGATTATTTCCCATAAGGCAAAGTTCCTCAGCCTCGGCACCACTGAGATTCTGGGCGGGACAATTCTTTGTTGTACTGTGTATTATAGGATATTTAGCAATATCGCTGGCCTCTACCCACTAGATGTCAGTAGCAACCTCCTCCCCAGTTGCAACAACCAAAAAAAAAAAAAAAAAAAAAACCAAATAAAACAACAACAACAAAAAACCCCACAAAAACAATGAAAAAACGAAACCTTATTCCAGACACTGCCAAAATCACTCAAAGCTGAGAGCCACCGCTTTGAGGAAGTTGAACTGTAACCTCCTGGCGAAGGGAAGCTACTGACTAACTTGAAGCCTAAGGAGCAGTGTGTTGAGATACGCCTTCAAACGGAAGCAGCAGAGCCAAAGCCTATGGGCAGGGCAGGTGAGGAGGCAAAGGATCAGGCAGGCTAATGACACCGTGTGGTTCAAGATGGTGAACCTGTGAACCAAGGCAGTACTGGCGGAGACAGGACATGGGGCAGGAGTGTGAGCTTCAACGGCAGAGTAAGACAGAACTCCGGGGCCCAAATGGATATAGCATTTAAAGAAAAGGGAGAAATGATGGAGAATTACTTGGCAACTTAGGCGGTTAGGGTGAGGGCGATTGCCTGGTACAGGGAATTTACAAGGAAGAGCGGGTTTGAAAGAGCAGGAGTTCGGCTCCAACTGAGCTTAAGGTGAGCTTTTATTAAGTTTTAAACTTAATAAAAGTTTGAGGTGAGTGTGGGATACATCCAGGGAGTGACGTTAGTAGAGTAAGTGTTCGGCCAGTCAACACTTATAGAGAGTGCATGTTATGTGCCAGGCCTTTTGCAAATATGAACTCACTTAACCCTCACCACATCCCCTGAAATAACAACTACTGTCACCCATCTTACAATGGGGAAGCTGTTACATAGAGAAGTTAAGTAACTTCTCCACGGTTCCAGAACTAGTACGTTTCAGAGCGGGGATCCCAAACTCAGAGTCTATGCTCTTACCCACTATACTGTACTGCCTGCCTCAGAAAAAATGGAGCGATCAGAACCGTGAATTTGGATGGTTTTCCGTACACAAGTGCATGGTAGGTGAAGTCACAGGCATGTCTGTGAACTCCTAGGGACAATGAGCAAAGAGAGAAGAAAAAAATAACGTAGCATGAAATACTGGAGAAAAGTATGTATTAAGCCAAAGGTGAAGGCAAAGCCAGAGGAAGGAGCCAGTGGGGGGTGGTGGCAAGTTGGGAAGGTCTTAAGGGCAGGAAGTAACTAATGATGCCTTTGTAACCCACAATTCCCTGCATATATTCTATTCTTTTCTGGGTCTATAATCTACTCTTTATAAATGTTTTTTAAGTGTTTATTTATTTTTGAGAGAGAGTGCACATATGCACAAGCAGGGGAGGGGCAGAGAGAGAAGGAGAGAGAGAATCCCAAGCAGGTTGCACTGCCAGCACAAGCCCGACACAGGGCTCAAACTCAAATCATGAGATCACTGCCTGAGCCCAAATCAAAGATGCTTAACTGACCAAGCCACTCAGGTGCCCCCCTCTTCATAAATGTTTTTAATTGAGTGGTCATGACCATGTCATAATCTCACGGTTCGTGAGTTCGAGCCCCATGTTGGGCTCGTGCTGGCAGTGCAGAGCCTGCTTGAGATTCTCTTTTTGCTCCTCCCCTGCTCTCTCTCTCTTGCTCTCTCTCACTCTCTCAAATAAATAAACTTTAAAAATAAATAAATGTTTTTGAGCTAAGTATAATCCCAAATAATGATCATATCAAATGCCCATGCTTATAGAATATTCAAAAGATTTTATAGTTGAACAAAACTCAAATCATATATGCTTATGAGATTTTTCTAGAATACCAAGAGAGTTTGTGGAAGATACACTGTCATTAAACATGAAACAACAGCACAGACACCATAAGAAATCATTCCTTACACTTATGTCCAGCTAAAAAGGCTTTTAAAAGCTTTACTCACAGCCTACGTCACAGCAATGTAACATGTTACTCTATTTTGCATTTTGTTGAAGATGGCATGAAATATTGGCTCTCCTACGTTTTGCAACTGATAGATACTGTGTGGTCTCTTCCTAAAGCAGGATTTAGAAAATGTGTATATGAAACTGATTACTTCTCACTTGAAGGAGTTACTGAAGCATCTGGTGAATCTTGAGTTGTACTGCTATAATAAATCTGTGTATCTATTATATATAGATCTGCTATAATAAATCTGTGTATTTTGTTATGCATTCCTTATCATACTTGACAATTCCATACCCCGAACACAAATATTTAGTCGAAAAACGAGTTTCCTCAAGATTAAAAAGTTGGCCCCCATTTCCATCTGAAAGTGAGTGTTTTCTACAGGAATAAATTTTGATTTCCAGGTCCAAGCTCAAAGTGCTTTCCAAATGTGAGTGTGCATACAAATCTTTGGGGATCTTGTTAGGCTGAAGACTTTGATTCAGCAGGTCTAAAGCTGGGCTGACACTCACATTTCTAACGGGCTCACTCCTCTCCTGGATGACGACGTCCCGGTCTATACTGGTGACTCACATGTGGCCCTTGAACCTGAAGTGCTGGCAGCATCTGGGAACTTGTTAGAACTGCCCAGGGCCCTCGGTGTGACAAACAAAGCATACCAATATCATCTGCTGAAACTGAGGACTCCAGAAGCTTCTATTCAATTATTTTTTTAAAAATCCACTTACAGCTCATTCATTCACAGTCTCTTTTTTGTTACTGAAGATCAGACCTTCTCCTCTCTCAATTCCTTGCATTATTCCAAACTATGCATCTAAGACCTAAGCACCCTCCAAGGCGGCCCCAGCTGGTTCTTCCAGGCTTTCCTCCTATAATCCCTATACAGGTCCACAACATGCCATCTGAATGGGACTGGTTATTTTCTAAATACAATGCTCTTTATCACAGCCCCTCTTGGTCTGTGTTGTTGTGGTTGGTGCTTTTCCTTATCAGGCCGATCTCTAGAGCCACCTCTCTCGAATCACCTTGCCTGATTTCTCAGTAAGATGTAATTTTCCCTTTCTCTGAACCAACCAGTCACCCTCACCATAGGGATTTGTCTCTCATTCTAAGACATTCTGCTGTACATACGCTGGTCCTCATCTTATCTCAGCTACTGAAGGACAAGCAGGAACCTTCACAACTTATTTCTCCAAATCCAATCACTTTTCTGCTTTATTCATCATAGATAGAAAACTGGGCACAGTGCTTTATCTGCTTTTCCAACTCTTCTACTTAGAAACTGTTTATTTCATCTCACTTGACACCTGTTATCAGAACTCGAAATGTGAACCAGTTCACTTGCCAATTTCATTTTGAACGGGTCAAATGTTGGTGTATCCATTAAGGAAAATGAATCTTGTACTGAAACCTTCATCAAGCCACTATGAAGCTACATACACACACACACACACACACACACACACACACACACACACAAACAGACCTCAAAGCGGCACGACATCATTAAATCTGCCATGCTGCACTAAAGCATAGTAACAAAAAATTACTATTTAGAAGCTAAAGAATCTTCAGAACACCTGGAAGAACCTGAGGTATGAGGAGAAGCTATGTGAGCTTTAAGTCATCAAGTTAGTGTTAGTACAAGGTCAGTCAAACAGACAACCACCTAAGTACAAACCCCCAAATAAGCCAATATAATGTATTAGGACCGGACCTCAACTAACCAGTGAGTCACTGGAAATATCCTTGCTAAATTCTGAGGATAAATATATAATGCTGAGTGACTATTAAAAATGAGGCCAGCTCAGTAAGCGTCTCCAACCAATGGATGGAAAGTAAGATCAGAGTTTAAAAGTGATACAGACTTGTGATTACCACCAATGCCTGGAACACAAGAACTAATCATTAGAATTGCACTGCTCCAAAGGCAAGGTCTAGAGGAAACGATCTGACTTCACTGACTTACATAACAAATGCTCTACTTCAGAGCCTCGAGGACAATCTTGTGCATTCCACCCCAAAGACCAAAAGTACCCACATATATTAAAAATCTCTGCAAATGAGGGGCACCTGGGTGGCTCAGTCGGTTAAGCATCTGACTCTTGGTTTTGGCTCTGGTCAAGATCTCATGGTTCATGAGTTTGAGCCCTGCACTATTAGTGCAAGACTTGCTTGGGATTCTCTCTTTCCCTCTCTCTCTCTCTGCCCCTCCTGTTCTCCCTCTCTCTCTCTCTGCCCCTCCTGTTCTCCCTCTATCTCTCTCAGAATAAATAAATAAACTTAAAATCCATTCATCATTTGTTAATTAGCTTTCCTGCCCTTAAAGACAATGTCTTTGGCAAAGGGTGGAGAGAGGACAGAAAGGACCTTCTGGTGACATTGTGGCAGGCAGAATAATGGTCACTCCCAAAATGTCCACCTGCCGATCCCCCAACCTGTGAATGTGCCAAGGGCACTCTGCAGTTGTGATACAGCCACGGACCTTGAGACGGGTACGTCACCCTGGGTTACCCGGATAGGGCCAAGGCGATCACAAGAATCCTCTGAGTGGAAAAGGGAGGAGGTCAGAGGGATGAGACATAAGAACGACTCAACAACCTAATGCAGCTGGCACGGACAGTGGAGGAAGGGGCCACGAGCCAAGGAAGGCTGGCAGCTTCTAGCAGCTGCAAGAGCCAAGGAAACAGACTTCCTCCTCTAGAGCTGCTGGAGAGGAACGCCACCCGGTAGCATCTTGATTGCAGCCTAGTGAGACCTGTGTTGAGCTTTTAACCTACAGATTAATAAATCTGTGTTGTTTTAAGACATTAATTTGGGGTCATCTGTTACAACAGTCAATAGGAAAGTGATGCAACAGTAAAGTGCTACTGGAGGAATTCTCTAAAACAAACACAGCTACCCTCCCTTAAAAGCGTAATGCGATGCTCTGCAAAATGCTCAGCAAATATGGTTGTGGTCTGCGTTACTAAGAAATATACCTGCTCCTCTGTAAAAAGCTGACATGCAAAGCGTACAACTAAATTTTATAAAAAGACAGAAAAGTAAATACAATTAACTCTGACCAAAAAGTTGGGTAGGAAGACAGCGCAGGATGAGGTATTTTCAACGAAACAAGAAGGTGATAAATACTAGGCAGGAAAGTTTGATATCCCTCGTGGATAACATTAAAAAGGGACCACCATGGTACCCGTTCCGCTGGGTCAGCCAAAAGGCACACCTCAGTATTTCTCGTAAAGCTCATATTTACCTGATGATCCTCTGGGCAGCGTACTGGTGGAGGGAACGAAATTGTGCCGACATGTTTGCCAAGGCGGCCAGACAGTTGGTGTGAAGGTACTTGTCCTGCGAGAAAATAGCAAGGTGAAAACAGACATGGAGTCGTCTCTACACCTGAAGCAAGGTCAACCAGAAGGAAATGTCGACTCAACTGTCACTGATTCTAGAAAGTTCGGGTCCACGATCCCTTTTCTCTAATTCTAAAATCCTTAATAAAGCATTGAAAATTCAAAGCCTTGGGGCGCCCGGGTGGCTCAGTCGGTTGAGCGTCCGACTTCGGCTCAGGTCGTGTTCTCGCGGTCCGTGAGTTCGAGCCCCGCGTCGGGCTCTGGGCTGACAGCTCGGAGCCTGGAGCCTGTTTCAGATCCTGTGTCTCCCTTTTCCTCTCTCCTCCCCCGCTCATGCTGGGTCTCTCTCTTCTCAAAAATAAGTAAACATTAAAAAAAAAAATTCAAAGTTTTTTCATGCCGGTACAAAAGATTACGATGCTACTTATGGTCTTCGTTATCCCTCTCTTGGCGGATACTGAATTATTCCGCTGCAGAAATACTAATGTTTAATTACAGGAACCTAATGGTTCCATACACTGCAGCACTGTAATGTAAGTACTGTAATTAGCTTTCTAAAATCAAAAAATTCTCCATTCTTAACCATACCCGGCTCCTAGAGTTTCACATAAAAGATTATGGGCAAGCATCTACATTAGCCTCATTGAGGGAAATAACTGAACACAATGCAGTAAACCTGACCATTTCTCTGAGCTTTGAATTCCGTATATTCCTTCTCTATAGACCAGAACTGAAACTTGCTCCCAGGCGCTGCAAATACAATCCAGTTGAAGTTTTCCTTTTACTCTTGAAAGTATTCTTTCTACTTTTCTTTCCCATCTGAATTCATAATTCTCTCACACTTTGTATCTTCACACAGTTTGTTGTTGCTTTTATTTTTTTAAGTTTCATTTATTTATTTGAGAGAGACAGAGACAGTTTGAGTGGGAGAGGGGCAGAGACGGGAGGCGGGGTGGTAGAGAGAGAATCCCAAGCAAGCTCCGAGCTGCCAGTGCAGGGCCCGACGTGGGGATCGAACTCACGAAACCGTGAGATCATGACTTGAGCCAACACCAAGAGTCGGACGCTCAACCGACTGAGCCACCCAGGTGCCCCTGTTGTGGCTGCTTTTAAAGGGAAAATTGGTTTTACTGGTTCAGCGAAGGTAAACATTTTTTATCGAAATATGCCCACTGCTCCTTTTGTTTCATGTAAAATATCTCTGTGCAATCTATTAAATATTAAAACACAGACACTATACATGTTATTTCAGGATCATGTAATTCAGTGACTATACGCAGATCTGTATTTTCTGACCATATTTCATGAAAATGTTAGTACTCGAAATATTGAGATCGCTTTAAACTACAGGCCTAATTGTACTATATGCATAACAATTAAAAAAATAGCCACGGAGTACTTACTCTTGTCCTTGTCATGTTGTACTGGATGGTTCTTATTACGACCAGTATCAGGAGACTCCCCAGTGAAATTTCAGTTAAAACCCGTTCTGAATACCAAGTGATATTTTTTAATATCTGTAGTGGGGAAGAGAAGTTTAAGTGAACAGGATTGCTTCCGGAAAAGAGGGATTATCCATGTCTCCAATTTCTGATAAGCCCTGACTTTGCTCTGAACGTGAGTTAGACAGTATATAAAAGTGAACTGTGAGACTTTCAGTTCAAGGTAGTGAAGCAGTGCTGAGGTGTTTACTTCTTCCTTCTTAAACAGAAAAGGAAAGAAAATAGATCTGGAAAACAGAGAATATCATTAATAGACGAAAAGGAGGTATGTTTGGAAGACGATGGCACCAAGTCGAGAGAGAAAACCCAATCAGAGCTCAGCAGTTTGAAAGCGAAAAGAAGAAAACTGAGGAGTCTCTTGAAAAGTAGAGCTGTCCCAACCACCACAGAAAAGCTTCAGACTTGTGTTCAGGAAAGGCCAAGAAACGCAGATAAGCCCAGCTCCGGAACAGACGTGCCGCGTCCTGCTCCGGCTCCTCAGAGCAGGCAACGGTGGCGCTCACCGCCACACCTCAGAAAGCAAGAACTGTTTTCCAGCTCAAGATGGCGCGGTTCCACCGTAGATAGGTGACATGGCGTCAGAGAGAGAGGCAAAAACTGGGCAGTGCAGCAGGTTGGTGATTTGAAAGAAAAAAATTGAAAAAGTTCTCTGAGACAACAGCAATAAAAGGCAAAAAGACAAAAATAAAGTATGAGAGCAAACTGGAGACCTAATATCTACTTAATAGAAGTTCCAAAGGGTACAAGACTAGAAGGAGAACAGAATAATTAGTGACAGGAGAAAATTTTTCTGAGGAAAAAGAAAAAAAAAAAAGACTTTCAACATTCTGAGCAGAAATACTGAAAGAAAGCAAAATTTATTCTGGGAAGACTTCTGAATTTACAGTATGTAATAAAATCCTATTGGCTTCCAGACAGAAGAAACAGGTTATCAGCAAAAGAAAGACAAGCAAACTAACATTAGATTTCTCATCTTCAACACCACCCATCTGCGTAACAAGAGAACGATGTCCATAAATTTTTGAGGAATGGATTATGATTCTAAAATTCTATACCTAGAGAAACCACCACACAAGTATACAGACAAATAAAGACTTATAATTATGCAAAGAATCAACATGAGCCGCCCATGCATCATTTCTGGGGAAAAACCCAAACCACCACACATGTAACTACTTAGCTGCTCATCCTCTCCACTGTGACAACACAAAGTGACTTCAAGAGAAGGACAATAACGACTACCAAACAAAACTCAAGCAATAACAAACCACAATTATAATCCATGGAATCAGGACAATGTGATTGAGACCAAATAATACAGCTGTACTTCAGTTCTTCTAAAGAATCATTAAAATAGGGGCGCCTGGGTGGCTCAGTGAATTAAGCATCCGACTTTGGCTCAGGTCATGATCCCATGGTTAATGAGTTCGAGCCCTGCTTCGGCTCTGTGCTGATAGCTCGGAGCCTGGAGCCTGCTACAGATTCTGGGTCTCCCTCTCTCTCTACCCCTCCCCTGCTCACTCTCGGTCTCTCTCTCTCTCTCAAAAATGAATACACATTAAAAAAATCATTAAAATAGGTATTTCTCTGGTGAATCTGCCCCTCAGAAAGTCCAAAAACTATTAGAAATGAAAAAAGGGGGGATAGAAACAGACCAGTTGAACCTTTATAAAGGAACAGTGAAGTGCTCAGTCCTTCTGACTTACTCTCTAATGGAGCAGTTCTCAAAACGTGGTCCCGGAATGCTCCAGGGGTCCCGGAGACATTTCTGGAGCATTCTCAAGGTCAAAACTATTTTCATGATAACACCAAGACATTAGTTTCCACGCTCATTGTCTCATGAGTATGTAGTTGAGTTTTCCAGACACTATACAACGTGGCTGATAGTCATGTTAAACAAGTTTAACACAGAAGCAGACGAGAGAATCTATCAGTCTTCTGTTAAGGCAATTCATTAAAAAGATTTGCAGGGGCGCCTGGGTGGCGCAGTCGGTTAAGCGTCCGACTTCAGCCAGGTCACGATCTCGCGGTCCGTGAGTTCGAGCCCCGCGTCAGGCTCTGGGCTGATGGCTCGGAGCCTGGAGCCTGTTTCCGATTCTGTGTCTCCCTCTCTCTCTGCCCCTCCCCCGTTCATGCTCTGTCTCTCTCTGTCCCAAAAATAAATAAAAAACGTTGAAAAAAAAAATTTAAAAAAAAAAAAAAAAAAAAAAGATTTGCAAAAACATAAAACAATGCCATTCTTCTTGCTAAATTTTTGTTTGGGAAAAACAGTTATTTTTCATAAAAATGGATTATTGATGCTAACATGTAATGGGCTCATTATAATGACCAGTATTTCTAAATGACCTAATATTTTTTAAAATATTTCAGTTTTAATTTCTAATAAGATAGATGTACAAAACTATAACCCACAGAAAAAAAGCTATTTGGTGGCCTCAATTATTTTCAAGCGTAAAGACCAAAAAGTTTTAGAACCAGTGCTCTTAAGTCTGCAAGGGAACTAACACATAACACACGATACTCATTAAGCAACTTTACTAGAGACAGCAGCTTCTGTCTTTTTAAAGGTCACACTTTTGAGTACAGCTCAGTTTCTCTTCTCTCGGCTCCTTGATTTAGAAATAAATTATCCTAAGGCATCCTTATTTGAAACAGAGGTCATTAGTTCTTATCATCTGCCTGTGTGTGTGCGTTATATAACTGGATGGAAGGAGTGTTTGGAATAAAAGCAGTCTTCTTCATTTAACATTCTACAAATATTTAAATAGTAGCCACACAGTACACTTACAATGTTACTATAAAAATCAGAAATCCAATTTAGTGTTTACGTAAATTTCTTTCTTTTCTTCCTGTGAAAAATGATCATTGTTTAGAAATTCTGGTAGTGCTTAAGAAGAATTATAAATAACTCCTTACAAAGCTCACACAGCTTTCCATGGGACATCAATGCAGAATGGGTAACATACGGAAAATTTTCTTGGTAACCTAGCTGTAGTTGTTGACTTCTTTAACTGGTTCTTACAAAAACAATTCCCCATCTCTCGTATTCAATACTCATACAGACAGTTTAATAATCATAGACTGCTATCCTGATTGTGCAATATATATATTTATCATTTCATGGTAAACTAACTCAAATAACATGCAGAAGGAAACCCCTCAAGGATCTGAAGATGTCTTCCTTCTCAAAAAGTACCTGAGAGAATTGCTTGTCCTAGGTCTTTTCCTGAGCTTTTCCCCCCTATACAAATTTGGCTTTATTGAATATATCTCTTCAAAATGTTTATAAGCTAGAGTAGTATACATTAACATATTATATAATATCAACTCTTTAAAAAAATCAAATATGTATAGAAAGACCAAGAATAATTAACCTCCATACTCCCACAATTGACATTAACTGTTAAGATTTCATTTTTTAAATATATAAATCCCATTTTATTCCCCCACTATCAACCACTAATCAACTACTATCTTGAGTTTAGTATGTATCTTTCCAGTCGCTTTCAAATGCTTTATGTGTGCACACACTCCCCCTAAAACCCAGGATTCCTTTGTATATTTGCTAGTTTACAAAAACAGTATCACTGTGTCTTAGACTGAATAGCGTTCTCCAAAATTCATGTCACCCCAAACCTGTGAATATGACCTTATTTGAAAACAGGGTCTTTATAGATATAACTAAAATGAGATTATACTGGGTTAGGAAAGACCCTAAGTTCAATATGGCCGGTGTCCCCATAAGAAAAGGAGAGACACAGAAACAGACATTCACGGGAGGGAAGGTCACGAGACAACAGACACACTGAAACTGCATGCCAAGGACACGCGTGGACTGGCCACCAGAAGCTAAGAAGAGGCAAGATCTCTCCCCCAGATCCTTCAGAGAAAACATGGCCCTGCTGACACCTTGCTTTTGAACTTCTAATCACCAGAACTGTGACCATAAATTTCTGTTGTGTTTAGCCACCCAGACTGCAGCAGGATTGCAGCCCAGGACACTAACACACATAGGTATTTATTTGCATCTTATTTTTTCACTCAGTAGGTTCTTGGAAGCCCCCTATGTTGATGCATCTAAGAACATTAATACTTACCACATATGCCAAATTCCCACAGTGCCGATCACTTTTTAAAATGAATACTTCTATGGCAGTTAGTAAGAGCTGTTACGCCAAGCCACTCCCCCAGGACCTCCTGAGGGTTCAGCAACTAACATACAGCAGACAACACAAGACCATGGTTGACACCCATTCTTACTGGCTGGTTTTGGTACCATACTTGTTAAGTATCTGAATATCGCCTCTACTTCCTTCCATCTAAGCACTGAAGAGTACTGCACTCATAGGCCACATTTCTTTTGGTCCACTCTTCTACTAATGGAAATTAGGCTATTTCCAGGTTTTCCCCTAGTAAAAACAATGTTACGATATAGATCCTTACCCTTAACTATCCAAAATCTCACTCTATGAAACTCAGAAACCAGAGATTCCTTACTCTACCTTTATTGCCTGAGCATTCATTATCCGAAGTCAGGAATCACGAAAATTTTTTAAAGAAAAATAATCTATCCAACACCTGTTTTAAGCCACCCACTTTTCAGTACTTCCTGACTTCATAAACAAATCGCCAAGATTTTGCTAGGACGCAAAATTGCAAAGTCACTGAATAGCTCTTTTTTTAAAATAAATGCAGGTTTGGGTCCCTGTTAACTAAAAAGCACAGAGCAGTACTGTTCATCACAGTAGCACTAGCCATAGGTGGGTCCTTAAGTTAAACTTAAATATTGTAATAAAACTAAAAATTCAATTCCTTGGTCACACCAGCCACACTACAAGTGCTACCGTATCAGAGAGTACAGTTAGAGATTTCTGTCATCACGTTTCAAAGTTCACAGAAGTTAAATAGCCAGCTATGAAGAACACCACTGTATCTTCACCATTTTATCAAATGTTAATATCTTTGCTTCTGAACTCCTCCTCCCTGATCCTATTCTCTAACCTCTGGCAGCCTGAACTGGATACCTGATTACCATGCAGATTTTTGAGATTTACTATTATCAATACATGTGGCTCTATTTCATTCGTTCTGGCTGCTGCACAGTATCTCACTGATGTTATCAGCTGTTTGCCATCTTTGAACACTACAAACGATGCTACCATGAACATTCTTTCAAGTGCGTTCTTGTGAAAATCTGAAAAAGGTTTTCTGAGGACGCAAACCAGAAAACGGAATTGCTGGGAGGCAGAGTATTTATTTACTTCTGCAGTTTTTGAGGAATGTGAAAGGCCAGATTCCTCTCGAAAGTCGGTCTGCTCATTTATACAGTCCTCTCAAAGAGGACTAGGAGAGTCGTCTTTCTCTATATCCTTTCCGGTTCTTAACAGGGCTTGTAATTTCTGCCCAACTGACAAGGACAAAACACTGCAGTTATTTTAGTCAGCAGGATCCTAATGAATCACTAGGTTGAACATCTTTTTAAAATGCCTATTAGTCGTTCAGGTTTTATATTCTGTTTTTCTATTACTTTGCCCATTTTTCTACTGAATACTTTGTTTTTCTGATTATGCCAATCCTAAAAAATGCTAATCCATCTTGTAGTCTATGGCTTGTTCTCATCTTACCATGAAAATTTTTTATTTTAATGTAGTCAAATTTATTAATGTTTGCACTCATGGTTTATACATTGTATAACATAAAATGTAAGAAATCCCTGTCTCTAGTTGGTAACAAATATTAGCTTTCATTTCTCTTTGGAGGTTTTAAAGGTCAGCTTTTCACATCCAAGTCTTGTTGACACAAGTGGAATTTGTCTTTGTATGTGGGGCAAGGATCATATAATTTTACTTTTTCTACTTAGATAAGCCAAGCTCTCAGTCTTAGCACAATTTACCTACTATTTCTGTCATACTTTGTGTTTCCATGTGTGAGTAATTTCTGTACTCTCTATTTTCTTTTGCATTTCTCTATTTTTTTTATTCCACTATTAATGAAACACATCTTAATTACTAATGTTTTGTAACTAGTTTTATCTGGTAGGGTAAGTCCACATTGCTTTTCTCCAAAAACTCTCTGGGCAAAATACTCCTCCATATAATTTCAGGGATCGTAGTTGACCCTTGAACAATGTGGAACAAGTTGACCCCTTCCACGGTCAAAAATCCATCCATAACAAAATTTTGACTCCTGAAAAACTTAGTGATAAGCACTACTGTACTTATTGAAAACGTCCAAGTGCAGCTACATAGTTCAAATCCATGTTGTTCAAACTGTATTTTACCAAGTCTCCCCCAAAAAACTGCTACAATTCTGGTAAGAACTGCATTGAACATAGTGATTAATTCGAAAGCAAAATTAACAACTCAGTCACTGAACAGAGTTGTCCATAAACACAAGATAGTATCCTCTCTCCATTTATTATGTCACATTTAGTACCTTTCATTTACGTACTTTTGCTGATTATTGCCATTTTAAATAGCATCTCTAGGAGCGCCCGGGTGGCTCCTTTGGTTAACTGTCTGACTCTTGATTTCAGCTCAGGTCATGATCTCAAGTCGTGAGATCGAGCCCGGCATTGGGCTCTGCACTGATAGTGCGCACCCTGCTTGGAATTCTCTCTCTCCCTTTCTCTCTCTGCTCCTCCCCTGCTCATGCATACTCAATATTTCTAGATAGATAGGTAGGTAGGTAGGTAGGTAGGTAGGTAGGTAGGTAGGTAGATAGAACATCTAGGTCACATTTTTGAAGCACTTTGTTACTGTACAAACTGTACTGGTTTTTGTATACAACCTTTAGAACCGGAAAATTCACTCAACTTTCCTAACAGTTCTAATTTTAGAGTTTCTTGAATTATATATGCAGTCAATCACAAGTTCTGTAAACATGGACATTTTGATTTCCTCTCTTCAATTTTTAAACCATTTACACCTTGTTCTAGTTCAAATGACCTGCTCAGAATTCTGATACAATGCTGAAGAGGAGGGGTAACACAGAGCATCCTCTTTGTTCTGACTTTCAAGAGATTATTTCTAAAATTCTCCAATCAACTATAATGCTTTTTTTTTTTTTGTGAACGTTTAGAGAGTGAGCATGCATGAGCAGGGGAGGGGCAGAGAGCGAGGGAGAGAGAGAATCCCAAGCAGGCTCTGTGCTATAAAGCACAGAGCCAGATTCGGGTCTCAATCTCAGGAACCAGGAGATCATGACCTGAGCCAAGATCAAGAGCCAGACGCTTAACCGACTAAAGCCACTCAGGCACCCCTCAAGTGTAATGCTTTAACTGTAGGTTTTTGTAGATACACTTTACTAAAAGACAACGAATTTCTCTTCTACCCCTATTTTGTGAGAATTTTGCCTTGTTTACCATGAATAGGTGCTGAACTTTATCAAATCCTTTGCTGTTATCTATTGACATGATTTATGGTTTTTCTAATAAATTACATTAAGAGATTTTCTAATACTAAACCACCCGTGCATTCCTGGAATACTGTTATTGACATACGTTCTTTTTACTATCTTGCTTTACTCCATTTTACAATATTAGACTTACAAGCTTTCTGATTATATTTGTGCCACTTAATAAATTTTTGCCTCTCAACTCAAAATCCACCTGTAATTTTCCTTTATCCAATTTTGATAAATTTGGTATCCGGATTATGCTGTACTCATAAAATGAGCTGGAAAGATTTCCCTTTTTTCTAGTCTTTAGATGAGGTTTAGAAGACTGGTGTTACCTCTTCCTCCAATTTTCAGAAGAATTCAGAGGTAAAGATCAGTTGGGCTGATAATTTTCTGTTTAGGATTTTACATTACAAAGTCAGTTCCCTTGATAGAAACAGGACTATTTGTATTTTGTTTCTTTTGTGAGCTTTGGTTACTTTTTTTCTGGGAGTGGAGGAAATCTGTCCATTTCATTTAATGCTTAAAGTTTGCAGCATAAAATACTCATAGTACCCTCTGAACATTTTTTAAATATCTCTGGGGTATGTGTCCTAATCTCCTATACACTCCCAGTAATATATATTTGTAACTTTTTCTCTTCTTGATCATCTTTCTAGGGGGTTATCAATTTTATGAGTTTTCATATATTTTGCTTATAGGAAAAAAAGTAGAAAGATTTAAAATCAAAGATCTAAGCTTCTATCTAAAAAATCTTAAAAACAAAAAGCAAGTTCGTGGCTAGCAAGCTACGGCTAGTACAGATATAAAAAGGTAAGTGGACGGGGCGCTTCGGTGGCTCAGTCGGTTGAGCGTCCGACTTCGGCTCAGGTCATGATCTCACGGTCTGTGAGTTCGAGCCCTGGGTCGGGCTCTGTGCTGACAGCTCGGAGCCTGGAGCCTGGAGCCTGCCTCGGATTCTGTGTGTCCCGTTCTCTCTGCCCCTCCCCCACTCACACTCTGTGTCTCTCTCAAAAATAAACATTAAAAAAGAATTTTTTTTAAATAAAAAGATTGTCTGGGGGCACCTGGGTGGCTCAGTCAGTTAAGGCCCAACTCTTGATCTCAGCTTGTGTCATGATCTCATGGTTCGTGCATTCGAGTCCCACGTCCGGCTCCGTGCTGACAGCTCGGAGCCTGGAGCCTGCTTCGGATTCTGTACCTCCCTCTCTCTCTGCCCCAACCCACTCGCATTCTGTCTCTCTCTCTCCCTCAAAAATAAATAAACATTAAAAAAAATTCTTTTAAAAGGTAAGTGGAAAAAACAGTAATAAGAAAAAAGCAATAATAAGTAAAAAAAAAATTATGAACAACTTTACAGGAATAAAATCAATCCCTTAGAAGAAATGTATAAATTCCTTGAAAGACACAAATAATCAGAGCTCAAATTTTAACCAAATACACTATATATAAAAACAGAGAATATATTATGGCCAAGTTTATCCAAGGAATGTAAGATTGATTTAATATTCAAAACTTAATCAGTATAATAAACTACATTAACAGACTAGAAAAAAATCCATGTGATTCAGAATATATAAAGAAAGTTTACAACTCAGTAATAAGACAAAAAAAAATTTTATTTTTTTAAATGTTTATTTGTGAGAGGGAGGGGGGGGGAGAGAGAGAGAGAGAGAGAGAGAGAGAGAGCAAGCATGCAAGGGCAGAGAGAGAAGAAGACAGAGGATCTGAAGCAGACTCTGTGCTATCAGTGCAGAGCTCAACGCGGGGCTCAAACCCACAAACCGTGAGATCATGATCTGAGACAAAGTTGGACGTTTAACAGACTGAGCCACCCAGGTGCCCCCCCAAACCCAATTTTTTCAAAGGAAGTATCATTGGGGCACCTGCGTGGCTCAGTCGGTGGAGCATGTGACTCCCGATCTCAGGGTTGGGAGTTCGAGCCCCATGTTGGGTGCAGAGATTATTTAAAAACACAATCTTTAAAAAAACAAACAGGGCACCTGGATGGCTCAGTGGGTTAAGCCTCGGACTTTGGCTCAGGTCATGATCTCGTGGTTCGTGGGTTCGAGCCCCACGTCGGGCTCTGTGCTCACAGCACAGAGCCTGGAGCCTGCTTCGGATTCTGTGTCTCCCTCTATCTCTCTGTCCTTCCCCCCACTCACACTGTCTCTCTCTCCCTCAAGAATAAACGAACATTAAAAAAATTTTTTTTTAATATGAAACAATTTCTCAGTCTTCTTTTTGTTCCTTATTCTTTTTTTCTTTTTCTTTTTTTTAATTTACATCCAAATTAGTTAGCATATAGTGCAACAAGGATTTCAGGAGGAGATTCCTTAGTGCCACTTACCCCATCCCCCCTCCCACAACTCCGGTAACCCTGTTTGTTCTCCATATTTAAGAGTCTCTTGTGTTTTGTCCCCCTCCCTGTTTTTATATTATTTTTGTTTCCCTTCCCTTATGTTCATTTGTTTTGTCTCTTAAAGTCCTCATATGAGTGAAGTCATATGATATTTGTCTTTCTCTGACTGATCCCTATTCTTTCACTTACTGTGTATACAAGGGGCTGACCTGTTTGACAATTTCTGTCACAACTAAAAACGGGAAATGAAACAAGAGGAAAAACGAACTCAGTGACAGCAAAAACATTGACTTCAATTACTAAAGAAACTGTTTTGAGAATTTTTTCTCCCTCAAATGTTTATTTTGAGGGAGAGAGAACACGACCAGAGGAGGGGCAGAGAGAAAAAGGGAGACAGAGGATCCCAAGCAGGCTACACACTGTCAGTGCAGAGCCTGATGCAGGGCTCAATACCATGGATCGTGAAATCATGACCTGAGCTGAAATCGAGAGTCGGACACTTAACCAACTGAGCCACACAGGCGTCCCAAGAAACCATTTTGAGAATTAAAATAAATTTTTTAAATATTTATTTTTGAAAGAAAGAGACACACACACATAGAGACAGACACAAAGCACAAGTGGGGGAGGGGCAGCGAGAGAAGGAGACACAGAATCTGAAACAGGTTCCAAGCTCTGAGCTGTCAACAAAGAGCCTGCCATGGGGCTTGAACCCACAAATTTTGAGATAATGACCTGAGCTGAAGTCGGACGCTTAACCTACTGAGCTACCCAGGAGCCCCTTAATTTTTGTTTTTAATGTTTATTTTTTTTTTTTTTGAGAGAGAGAAAGAGAGATTGCAAGCTGGGGGAGGGACAGAGAGAGGGAGAGACACGGAATCCGAAGCAGGCTCCAGGCTCAGAGCTGTCAGCACGGAGCCCAGTGTGGGGCTGGAACCCACAAACCACAAGATCATGACCTGAGCCAAAGTCAGATGCCCAACTGAGCCACCCACATGCCCCAATTTTGAGAATTTTTAACAGCCTACTAGTCATTCATAAAAAAAGCATTTCATAAATCTGAAAAAAGACACACCATTTCTGAGGTTCTTGTGGAAACATCTACCAGAAGGAAAAGGAAGAAATGCTAAAGCTGTAGGAAATCATGTGGAGGGACAGGCCTATTCTGTAACTCTGACACCCTTAAGTAATAACTTACCACTTCGTGAATGGATCTATTAAAGCCATCATCTTCTGTAAGGATCAGTAATATTATAAGGGCCATGTACACATGGTGTGAATTTCTTTCTTCAACATGATACAGAATCTCAAGAATTGGTAAAACCTGTCAAATAAAAAATTTTAATTTACTATTCCAACTACTTTATTAGGAGACCAATGTTTTCAACCTTTATGCTTTTATTATATACTGTTTCATAGCTATAGGTTTCTTTAAAGGAAAAAGAAAACCACACAAACCAGCTTATGACTGAAAGTACTTTCTCTGTGTACACAGCTCAGATAGCAGGAGAGAAAACCTTCACCCTGCCACCACATAAAGAGTGGGTCTGCAGACACCATCTGGGCCAACATGTGGCACTGAGTACAGGGAGATCTGCCTCCAGCCTAGCAGGAGCTTATACACAGTAAGGTATTCTTAGAAACACTAATGTGTCAAACACTATCTTCTTCATAGGAAAGATTGTAGAATAAAAGAACGGTTAACAACAAAATCAAATCAGCACAGTAAATTTCCTACCAATAACACATTTTCTAATCATAGCCTCAATAAATATTATTGACGAAAGGCAAAGGACAGGTAAGGACATCAGTTGAGACATTATCAAAATAATCTATACAAGAAATTAAAAACAAAAGTAAATATATAACCCTCCACCCCCACTCCAAAAAAAACCCAAAACAAAACCTTTTAAGTTTTTACTGGTGTTATGTCATCATATACAGAGGAGTATTCTTATGTACTAACATCCTTACCATGAACTTTCTAGAACAGATGGTGTCATGGGCTTTCTGCTTGTTGCCATCATTTCACTTAGGATACATCATGCTCAGAATTGTCTCCGCTTATTCCCACTCACCCATCAGTAAACAGGCCTTCGCTCCAAGTTTTTATTCCCATGAGCAGAACACTGTTACATCCAATTTTACTATGTAAAATAACCAATGTTTTCCACATACGGTGGGTGTGCAGACAGGTCTGTTCATCATGTGTTTGGTCTTTACCGTCACTTTGACACAGAACATACTCTTCAAATGAATTCTAATATTCCATGTTCTGCAGTATTTTCACGTTAACTCTGAAAAAATGGCCACCAAATCCCTCGTGAATCCTGTTACCAACTTGTAAAAACTGGTACAGGGGGAACATTCCTGTTGCCACCAGCAAGCTGCTGGCTCTTGCAGGAATGTTCACAACTTTATTAATGAATAAATAGCCCACAGGTATCTCTATAGTACGCATTTCAAATATAATATTAACACCTTGGTGAGATAAGGTTTACTTGTCCAGTCATGGAAGCATTTTTGTTTACACGTTAGTTACAAACAGAAATCACTGATTCACTACAGGAGTTCTGCAGCCACATTTCAGTGCTCTCTGGCACAGGTACTTTAAACTCTACCCCTCTAGGAATTGAGTTCAGGCAGACCTCAAGTCTAAGCCTCATGAAGGGTCAGGACACGTGGGAAACCAATCCGGATCCTAGCCATGTCCACCAGGAACTTGCTGCAAACAGGACTAGCTACATGACCTCGGTAGGTGGACACTTAGCATTGGAAAGAACCACCAGGGTACAAATGTCTTGAGAATGGGAGGCGGTGCTTCTTGGAAGACTTGATGGGGCTGGATCCTGGGCAACGGGCAGCTGTGAAGGCCTGAAGTTCAGAGAAGCTGGTTGCGCTGCGGGGTCCTCGGGCGCTGTGAGCACACTGCCACGTGCACTGTCTCCTACACCGTAAAACTCCTACCCCCGCCTGTGTCTGCTGGCAGCTCCCCGTCAACCTGTCAACCCTCAGCTTTGCAATGAGGCAAACGTATCTACCCTCCTGGGAAAAGAATCTGCTCTTCAAAAGATTATACAATACAAAAAGGATGACGAGGGTAGCGTGATACTTACAAGATTTTCCATGTCTGTGCGAGCCAACATGTATGTTCTAACGTTACTATTCTGATGCAGCAATGTGTACAAGAGGAGAGTTGCTTGGTCGGACGTCTGCTGTTCACACAGAGCTGTGTACAAACTGTTGAAGTTAATCTGGAAAGCGTGTGGAATTGACGAGGGGAAAGGACTGCTATCTGGAATATAGAAATCACAAAATTATTGGAATATTACGCTGGTATTTTCTGGACCATGCCTTATATAACTAATAAAAGCACTGTCAATGTACACAATTTGATTCCCATTAATTTTGTATGTTGCCACATTTCAGGTTCAAAATTTCTATTTCTATTTTAAATTGTATTTAAAGAACTAATTAAAGCATGGTGACTATGGTTGGTAACATCACTGCGTAATTGAAATTTGCTAAGAGAATAGGACTGAAATGTTCTCACCAGGGTGGGGAAAAACTGGGACAGTTTATTTCTCTGTACTATCCAAACCACAGCCTTCGAATGATTATAAATACATGTGCAAATACCACTTAACAGAGTGACAGTTTATATTTTAAAAAGCCAAATATAAAAAAAAAAACAACTAAGTCACATACTTTGACTTCATTTACTATTTTTGTATTAATATAGCTAAATTAAACTGGCTATAAGAACATAAGCTTAAATAAACAGAGCTACGGGCCCAGCCCAAAGGCCCTTTAATAAATACAATTTAACCATGACATCTGAAATGTTCTGTTACCAAAATTAAATGGCCACCAGTCCTAAATAAAGAATACCAAGACAAAGAATATAAAAGTTTCTATATAAAACAGAAAATCCTCTTGTAAGGGCTAAAAAGAAAAAAGGACTTCAAGCTAATATTTTTCCAATGAATAACTACGGCTCAAGTACTCACCAATGTCACTAATCCATTTATGAAAAAAACAGCTAGGATAGCAACACATAATTTAATTACTTTTATTTTTTAATTGTTTTTTTTTAAATTTATTTATTAAGCAAATAGTATGCCCAACATGGGGCTTGAACACAGGACCCAAGATCAAGAGCTGTGGGCTCCACCAGCCAGGTTCCCCTAGCCAGTTTTAAAGTACTATCAGCAAGTTCAGCACTAGCTTCTTAGAATATACTGAACCTCAGACAACTATCAGAACATGTACGTGATTTTGTAAATCCTTTTTTTCAAGTTTATTTATTTATTTTGAGAAAGAGAGAGCGAGAGAGCGTGTGAGTGCACACACGTGAGCAGATGAGGGGCAGAGAGAGGAGAGCAAATCCCAAGCAGGCTCCACACTCTCACCACAAAGCCCTACGTGGGACTCGAAACCCATGAACCGTGAGATCATGACCTGGGCTGAAACCAAGAGTTGGACGCTTAACTGACTGAGCCACCCAGGCGCCCCTGTAGATCTTTTTTTAGAGTCACTAGCATGATGAAAGCCATAAATCCCAGCCCATGTGGGAAAATTCCTGATTCTGTAAACTGAGAGAGCAGAGCCCCCTTCCTACATGCACTGGACTCTTGCTTAAACACCGAAGCCAGCAAAGTTAGCAAGTCAAAAAGGAGGTAGAGACGGGTCAACTGACTTAGAGAAAAGTATGATCCTATCAGATAAGAACACTGGAACATGACAGCACAACAAGGTGATTATTTTAATAATATCTTGGAAAGAACCAAGATGTTTTTTAAAGACACAAAAAATAAATAAAAGTAAAAATTTTTAAATTCCTGCGTTAGAATCTCCACAAGCTTCACTCTTACGGAAAAGAAAGGTGTACCAACACAACTTTGATAGCACAGTCCCGTACCTCTTGGAGCCTCCTTTCTTTTTTTTTTTTTTTTTTTTTTTTTAACGTTTATTTATTTTTGAGACAGAGAGAGACACAGCATGAACGGGGGAGGGGCAGAGAGAGAGGGAGACACAGAATCGGAAGCAGGCTCCAGGCTCTGAGCCATCAGCCCAGAGCCCGACGCTGGGCTCGAACTCACGGACCGTGAGATCGTGACCTGAGCTGAAGTCGGACGCTTAACCGACTGTGCCACCCAGGCGCCCCGGAGCCTCCTTTCTAACCTGTACGTTGTGAGAATTATCTGAAGTGTCTGTAACTTTACTACAAAGTGCCCTCACTTTTCCTCCCACATTTAGCATATAGGTTAGTTTTCCAATCCTAACACTGTATTTTGGTCAGCTATGAAAATCACTGTTTTGTGTGACTTGTTTTTGCAAAGGATGGCAAAAGGAAGCGTTGCATATCATCTATGAGTATGCAAATGACTACAGCATCTACAGAACACTCAATGGAGGAAGATTCTAGACACACTATGCCTCTCTACAATGAAGCAAAGTAACATGTTTGCCAGGCTGATTTATACCTGACTGCGAATGGAGTATGTGTGATGTGTGTGTATCCATAACATTTATATATTACTAGCTAATAAGTGCTATGACCTAGCTATTATTTACAGATTTACATGTATTATCCCTTATTTAATGCATACAAGGATCATGTCATTATTCTGACCAACTTCACAAAGGATGAAATAGAGGCCTGGGGAGATGAACTTTTCCTAGAGCAGCCCCAAGTAAAACACGGATCACCCTCTGTTGTCACCACTGCATTATCCTGCTTCTTATAATTACAGCAATAATAGAATGACCCTGTACTATGATAAATACTTAATTTTTATAAAAACCCTGTAAGGTAGAAATTATAACCCCTGCTTTACAGATTAAAGACACTGGTATTTAAAGAATAAAAACTGGGGGCACTTGGGTGGCTCAGTCGGTTAAGCTTCTGACTCTTGATTTCAGCTCAGGTCATGATCTCGTGGTTCGTGGGTATGAGCCCCATGTCGGGCTCTACGCGGGTGGCATGGAGCCTGCTTGGGATTCTCTATTTCCCCCTCTCTCTGCCCCTCCCTCTTTCTCTCTCTCAGAACAAATAAATAAACTTAAATCATTAGAAAAGAGGGGAGCCTGGGTGGCTCAGTCAGCTGAGCATCCGACTTCGGCACAGGTCATGATCTCATGATTTGTGGGTTGGAGCCCCGCATCCGGCTCTGTGCTGACCGCTTGCTCGGAGCCTGGAGCCTGCTTCAGATTCTGTGTCTCCTTCTCTCTCTGCCCTCCCCCCCACCACTCACGCTTTGTCTCACTCTGTTTCTGAAAAATAAATAAATGTAAAACAAATTAAAAAGAAAAAAAAAGAAAAAGAATAAAAACTGGGATATGAACCCAAGGCAGTTTAACCCTAAAGTCATTGCTCAGAATCCCTGCACCCAACTGTCCACCAAAGAAGATGGCTACCCCAGAAAGGTTCAACCTTCAATAGCAACATCTGGCCTCAGCATCAAAAGTGACAATATGGGGGCGCCTGGGTGGCTCAGTCGGTTGAGCGTCCGACTTCAGCTCAGGTCACGATCTCGCGGTCCGCGAGTTCGAGCCCCGCGTCGGGCTCTGCACTGATGGCTCAGAGCCTGGAGCTTGCTTCCGATTCTGTGTCTCCCTCTCTCTCTGCCCCTCCCCCGTTCATGCTGTGTCTCTCTCTGTCTCAAAAATAAATAAACGTTAAAAAAAATAAAAAATTAAAAAAAAAAGTGACACTATATACTATAAACTGAGTATCTGGCTATGTTGCAAAAACTGAGCTAATCATTTTAAAACCTTACCTTGCTTGATGCTTATACAAATATTAGGGGACATTATTCCCATTTTAAAGACAAAGCCAGGGAGGCTTGAGGTTAAGCAAACTGTGAGAAGCTTCACAGCTCTGAAGTGACACAGTGTGGCATAAACTCTGTCTGCTTGACTCCAATACTTGCTTGCTTTTGTTTTCTTTTCAAATTTTTGTTTAATTATTTTTTAAATTTATTCTATTTATTTAAGCAATAGTGGCTTCAGGAGTAGAATTCTGTGATTCATCATTTACATATGCCCTCCTTAATGCCTGGGACCCATCTGGCCCATCCCCCCACCGACCTTCCTCCATCAACCCTCAGTTTGTTCTCTATCTTTAAGAATCTCTTATGATTTGTTTCCCTCTCTCTTTTTTCTCCCCCCGCCCCCCCCAACCAATATGTTCATCTGCTTTGCAAAACTTGTTTTCTTAACCAGTAAGCCACAATGTAATAATAATGGGAACAGAAAAGTACTATCAGATACATGACTTTTCACATTTTATCTATCAAATTGTTAGAGGTTACCTATCATTATTTCCCCCTACAAACAGTAATACCAGAGTTGGCAAAGGTACACCCAACTGGCACACTCATATACTGTCTATTAAGAAACGTGTATTAGAGGAGCCTGGATGGCTCAGTTGGTTAAGCCTCTGATTCTTGATTTCGGCTCAGGTCATGATCTCACAGGTTCATGAGATTGAGCCCCGTGTCAGGCTTCGTGCTGTCAGCATGGAGCCTGCTTGGGATTCTCTCTCTCCACTCTCTTTCTCTCTCTCAAAATAAATAAATAAACTTAAGAGAAAAAGAAGAAACGTGTATTAGAACTCTGGAAAGGAACATGGCAAAGCATGTCAGAAGCTTTAAAAATGTTCCCATCCAATAATTTCACTTCTTACCCATGTTAATTATACTAATGTCCAATACATCTTGAAAATCTAGCTACTGTATTAACCTGGCTTACAGAGTGTAATCTTTTGATTGGAGATTACTCTTTCAACACGGAACTATCTACCCATGCTCTACAGGGCAAGTTACAGACCACAGGCAAGCTCACCACCTATTTTGGAAATAAAGTTTTAATAGAAACCAGCGATGCTCACTTCCTTATTATCTATGCCTGCTTTTTGTGCTACCACAGCAGAGTTAAGAGATGGTAACAGACACCGCATAACCCTACAAAGGGGTCTGCATCTTTCCAGAAGAAGTTTATTAAGCTCTAATTTTTAGTTTTATAAAACTCTAACTGGAATACAGACTTTAAATGAAAACCTTCAAACAATCTATCACTCAGAGTTTTCCAGGTTAATTCCTATCCCTAACAGGTGGGACAGGAGGATCTAAATGAAGCATATTGCTGGCTTGGTTATTTCTGGACCAAAAAAAAAAAAAAATAGTTTTAAGTGGCTCTAAAGAACTACAGCTTTTACCTAAGATTTATTTGACCTTCCTAAGAATACAGACAGAAAAATCTAACTCTTTCTCATCTTTAACCAATATGAAAATATACAAATATTCATCTCCACAACTATAAAATGTAACATGGGTAAGCAAAACCCTCATTTGTCATTAGAAAGAATACTCAGAGAACAAAGTACCACAAACCTTGCGTATTCTTAAAGGACATAATGGCCTGTCTGTAGGGGTTTGGTGTATCTGCAGCGTCGGTCAGGTTGGCCAGCACCAGCAGAAGCAGGAGACTCTGGTTGGCCAGAGGAGAAGAAAGTTCTGGAGTGGCAGCTGCTTTGCTGCCCACGCCGCCCAGTGTGAAGACCGTCCAGAGGCCAGCTTGAGAAAAAAAAACACATAGTTAAGAAGTGCTGGGACTAGTGAGATGGAAATGCGTACTTCTGTATGATATTGTACACTTTTTCATATTTCAAACTTTGAAGAAACACTCTTTTCAGTTATTAAAGTAAAACAAGTCTGGTACGTGAAAAGTCTCATATTGCCCAACGATATAAAATTCCTTAAGACCATCATTCCCCACTCCTATAACCTACTTTTACTTCCCAGAGATAAGCACTGCTGAACTTCTTAGGTCTTTTGACATTTTCTTTACATATCAAAACATCTACAAAATTATAAGAAAACTTCAGGTGCAACTTTATACCAACAGATTTGAAAACCTAAGCAAAATGCTAAAATACCTAGGAAGATACAAAATACCAAAATTGGCCAAAGACAAAAGCCTGAATGAACAAACAATCTTAGAAGAGCAGAAAACGGAGTCCAAGAGCTAGCCCTAAAAACCAAATCCAGTCCAAAGCTCACAAATAAGTCCACCAAGCCCTCCCGGCACAGACAATTCCCGTGTTACATAAGCAGCTCCGAAGTACACAATAAGAGTCATATATACACAACTCATGTGACAAGACCAGAAAAATCTCCCTGCTACAGAAACTGGACAATGACAGTGTTTAAAACAAGAGGGAGAAATGAAAAGAGAGGTTTATAGACAGACTCAATCAAACAAACGCAGATGAAATCTTACACAAAAATTCGTTAAAAGAACAAATGCAGCATGATCATGAAAGTTTTGTCTCTGAAATGCAAGAATTGTTCATCATTTTAGAAGTCTGTTAATTTGTAGGCAGGCACACTTCAGAGATACTGCAGGTTTGGTTCTGACTAGTATTGTGGTGAAGTGAATCAAATGAAGTTTTTGGTTTTCCACGGCATAGAAGAGTTATGTTTACAGGGGCGCCTGGGTGGCTCAGTCAGTTAAGCGTCCGACTTCGGCTCAGGTCATGATCTCACGGTCCGTGAGTTCGAGCCCCATGTCGGGCTCTGTGCTGACGGCTCAGAGCCTGGAGCCTGTTTCGGATTCTGTGTCTCCCTCTCTCTTTGCCTCTCCCCTGTTCATGCTCTGTCTCTCTCTGTCTCAAAAATAAATAAATGTTAAAAAAAAATTTTTAAAAAAAGAGTTATGTTTACACTATACTGTAGTGGATGAAGTGTGCAATACCATTATGTCTAAGAAAACCAACGTACATACCTTAATTAAAAAATACTTTATTACTAAAAAATGCTAACCATCATCTGAGCTTTCTGCTAGCTGTAATCTCTGATCGCATTATCACCATGACAAATACATTAATGAAAAAGTTTGAAGACTTGTGAGAATTATCAAAATGTGACACAGAGACACAAAGTGAGCCAATGTGGCTGCAAAAATGGTGCTGAAAGACTTGCTCAGTGCAAGGTTGCCACAAACCCTAAAACAAACAAACAATAAAAACTGCTGTATCTGCAAAGCACAGTAAAACACAGCACAATAAAATGAAGTATGCTTGTTACTCACTGTAAAAAGACGGAGGAAAAGATAATCTCGCCAATTTTTAAAATTAAATGTAAAGCCCATTAAGAATTCTTACAAATTTGGGGCGCCTGGGTGGCTCGGTCAGTTCCGCATCCAACTTGGGCTCAGGTCATGATCTCACAGTTAGCGAGTTCGAGCCCTGCATTGGGCTCTGTGCTGGCAGCTCAGAACCTGGGGCTTGCTTCAGATTCTCTCTCTCTCTCTCTCTCTCTCTCTCTCTTGCTCTCTCTGTCCCCCTCCCCCACTCACGCTCTGTCTCTCAAAAATGAATAAAAGTTAAAAAAAAAATTTTTTTTTAATTTGAAGAATTCTTACAAGCTAGAAAAGAAAAGGAACCTCTTTGGATTCTAAAGTCCACCTAATCAGAAATCCACGGTGGTCAAACATTAGGAGAACACCCCTATGGATATCACCAACATCACCAATGAACTACAGGTGCTCCGAGCAAAAGTGTTAAGGCAAGGCGGGGGGCGGGGGGCGGGGGGCGGGGCGAAATAAGTCAGTCAGAAAAAGACCGATCATATGATTTTACTCATATGTGGAATTTGAGAAACTTAACAGATGATCGTGGGGGAAGGGAGGGAAAAATAAGAAAGAAACAGAAAGGGAGGCAAACCATGACAGACTCGTAAACGCACACACAAAATTATTTGCAAGCAACCTGACTGTGCACTGTCCAATGGAGTAGCCACCAACCACTGTGGGTACCGGGCACTTGGAATGTGGTTCGTCCCAAACGCATCATGCTGGAAGTATAAAATGCTCAATTCTGAAGACTTAATACAAAAGGAAAATTTTTTTGCCCATTTTTAAATACTGATTACATGTTGAAATTATAATATTTTGGACATATTATATTAAAGTGTATTGTTAAGATAAGCTTCACCTGTTTGTTTTTACTTTTTCAATATGACTACCAGAAATTTTTAAATCATATATGCGGTTTGCATCTACGGCTCACATTTGTATCAGACACAGCTGCTCTAGAACATCAAGAGAATCAACTGACACACTATCAGAACAAACAGATTTTGGTACAGTCTAGAACTAAAAGAGTGACATAAAAAATCAAAAACCTGCCTATACGTGAGCAACAAACAATCACAAAGTCCAATCACCGCAGCAACAAACAATCATCAAGAATCAATAAAATCTTCAAACGTCAACACAAAAGAGGGGCACCTGGGTGGCTCAGTTGATGAAGTGTCCAACTCTAACTCCAGTCATGATCTCCCGGTTCAAAAGTTAGAGCCCCACATCAGTCTCTGTACTGATGGCTCAGAGCCTGGAGCCTGCTTCAGATTCTGTGTCTCCCTCTCTCTCTCTCTGCCCCTCCCCTGCTCGTTGCTCTCTCAAAACTAAATAAACATTTAAAAAAATTTTTTAAAAGAATCAACAGAAATGTGTAATACCTTCGGGCAGACAACCACAGACCTTGAGACTGAAGGCTGTATAAGATCTAAATTAATACAGAGGTACAGTAGATTTCTAGATTAAAAGGCAATACTGCAAAACTACCCATAAATTAATCTAAACTTCAGGATAATCACTATCAAAATACCAAGAGGAATTTGTGTAATATTTTGTAATACAGTGCAAAAGAAATATTGCTGAGGAGGAATGTTCCTGGTTAAACAGCAAAATTTTTATAAAGCTAAGGTCATTTAAAAGCGTGACACTGGCAGTAGACAAATTAGCTGGATGGACCAGAAATGAGTTCAAGTTCAGCAACAGAACCACATATCTTTGAGAATTAACCTTATGATACAGGTAGTATTCCAAATGAGTAAAGACAAAATTCTAGAAATGTCTTTGGGACAGCAGAATTTAATCATTTTCCCAGTATTTAATTATAAAAGTACCTGTCTGAACCTTGAGTTCAGAAAGCCTTTCTGTTATGCAAGAAACAAAATTCAAAAAGATACAAAGAACAGCAGCGCCTGGGTGGCTCAGGAGGTTAAGCATCCAACTCTTGATTTTGGCTCAGGTCATGATCTTACAGTACGCGAGGTAGAGCCCCGTGTGTCAGGCTCTGCACTTACAAAAATGCTGATTCGAAGGGGCACGTGCACCCCAATATTTATAGCAATGCTATTAACAATACCCAAATCACAGAACGAGCCCAAATGTCCATCAACTGATGAATGGATTAAGAAGATGTAGTATATGTGTGTGTGTACACGTACGTACACACACACACACACACACACACACACACACTGGAATACTACTTGGTGATGAAAAAGAATGAAATCTCGCTATTTGCAACAACATGGATGGAACTGGAGGGTATTCTATTAAGCGAAATAAGTCAGTCAGAAAAAGACCTATCGTATGATTTTACTCATATGTGGAATTTGAGAAACTTAACAGATGATCGTGGGGGAAGGGAAGGAAAATTAAGATAAAAACAGAAAGGGAGGCAAACCATAAGAGACTCTTAAACACAAAGAACTGAGGGTTGATGAGGGTGGGGAGTGGGGTAAACGGGTGATGGGCATTGAGGAGGGCACTTGTTGGGATGAGCACTGGGTGTTACATGTAAGTGATGAATCACTGGGTTTTACTCCTGAAGCCAAAACTACACTGCATGTTAAATACCTTGAGAAATAAATAAATAAATGTGCTGATGGCTCAGAGCCTGGAGCCTGCTTCAGACTTTGTGTCTCCTTCTTGCTCTGTTCCTCCCCTGCTCGTGCTCTTTCTCTCTCAAAAATAAAGATTAAAAAAAATTTTTTTTTAAAGCAAACAAAACAGACCACCAGAGACCTCATAGGCATATGATTATATAGAATATAGAAAAACCTTATCAATACATCATTAAGTGGAAATGCAAATCACAAAACATAATATATATACACAACATGCCCCACTTGTGTTTAAAAAATTACAAATGTACATCTTTCTGCATGTAAAAGCACCTACAGGTGCCTGGCAGGGTGCCCTTTTGACAGAAGTTATCTCTGATCATAGAGGAGCGTAGGAGTGAAGGTGGCCTGAAGGAGTTTCTTATTTCATTCAGTTTATTCCCAACTCTTGTACGACGTGGACATATCAATATTCAAGCATAACTTTCAATTAAAAACATTATGAAAGAAGTGAAGGAAGGGAGAAAATTCCTGGTCACCAACCCCACAAGATATGAGGCAATATGCACCTGGGCTAGGGGATACAGCCTGATGATCTTTATTTTTAAAAAGCACCTCCTGACAGTTTTAGAGGGATAAACGCCAACACATTAACACTGATCACATCTAGGATGGGGGCAATGGTCGTGATATTTTAGTCTTTGTACTCATCTAGGTTTTTATTTTGATTACCTGTTATAACGAGCAGATGACATTTTTAACGAACACCTCTGTTAAAGAAATTAAATGCTTTGGTAAAGAAATTTTAAATGGAAGGCAAATAAACAAAACTGGGAAATGTCATTTTCCCAGAACTAACACAGGTAGATACTTTTCACTTCCTTTTTATACACCGTCAACAGTTCAGTGTGACCATCTGTTCATTTCTAATATTTTACATTTTTGAGTAAACACACGATATAAAACTACCGCATGGATCCCTATCAGTATATCACTTCTTACATAATTGTGGTCCTGCAAATCTCAAACATTTTCTATGATTCACTGGAATGGCTTTTCTATTCCAGTGGGGGTATTCCTGCCCACGTTTTGGAGGTCCCCGAAGGAACATGCAGGGACGCTCAGCATGCACTGAACGCCCAGTACGAACCCCCAGTGCAGGCACAAGCAAACTTGAGGCCCAGGAAGAGAAATTATCCAAAGGATGTTTTTTTTAACGTAGGAAAGATCTTAAGATGATTGACAAAGACCGTAAAATTTCTGTTTAGCACTGTGCTCCCTGCTTTGCATTAGGAAAACTTAGATATTTGAATAAAAATTATCAACTAATAATTCATCATTACACATCACAAACTTAAACTGATTCAAAGCAATGTTCATGTGAACAGTTGCGGAATGTGAAACATTTCATAAGAGATTCAGAATCGTTTAAGAAAGCGCAACCAGCAGCCAGATAATATTTGCTTTGGGACTGATTTGTTGTTTATCTTAACATTATAAAAAGCTTCCAGTCACTTCCTTCCACTCAGAGTATGCCCCGGGACCGTGTACCCCTGCTTCCACCGCTGTGTGTTCCAGGATCGCAAGCAAAGAAAAACACAATCAGGAAGTTCAATCTGCAAGAAAAATAATCACCGAGTGCTCTCCAAGGTAAAAGATAAGTGGGGTTTTTTGTTTTGTTTTGTTTTTCTGTTTGTTTGTTTTGCAGATTCTCTTCACAGCTGCGCATCTTTGTGACTAGAAGAAGTAAGAGCTGACCGCCCCTGGAACAAATTTCACAAACGTCTCACGGCACAACTCCACTCTCATTTTTTTGCCCCTTTCGGGTTTTCCCAAAGGGGGCTGAGAAGCTGCGTGCAACGTCAGACACACTAAGTTTTTATTAAGAAGCTAGTGCAGCCCCGCCTGCCCTCACCACACACATCCCTCCTCCCTGCCCTGGCAAATATCACTGCAGGGCGGCCTTTCCTTATAGGGAGAAGGGAGGCTGCCTGCCACTGCCTACATTGTAGTTTAAACTGGCCCATGATGTTGGACCAGAATTCTTCCAAAAGTTCATTGCTTTTTGCTGATCCAAGTCTCTGATCTGTGACCCAAGAATCTTAGTGGAATTGCATTTTCCTGTTGGCAAACAAAATCTCTCTCCACCAGAAAAATAAGGGAAAGTTACAGTATGTTTCCTTCTGTTCTAAAAAAGCAAATTAAGGATGGTCTCCCAAGTTTTTTAATTGTATCCCTCACTCAGGTCTTCCAAAGAAACTCTTGAAATAAGATGTATCTAACTAAAACTAGTAAGCACGGAAATAAACTAAAAGAACAAATCTGGTGTTGATGATTCAATCTTTTAAAAGTATGGACTCAAGATTATTTATCCGTTAACAATCAAAATGTGAGGGAGGGGACAGGTCTCATTACCAATATAACTGGTAGGACAAAATTGTTGACTTTTTAAAGCTGAACTGAGTGTAAAAAATTAGATGTATGCCTCAGGTGTTATCGATGCTAAGAGAGCATCACTGCGTCCTGCTCCGTGAGAGCCATTCTCTCCCACCGGGCACACAAACTAAAGTGGTTTCCCATAAGCCCTTCCACGCTGAGCCCTTGGTTTTGCTAAAGTGTTACACAGAGAGGCAAAAGCTGAAAATGCGTTAAAATTCTGGCAAAGGGAGCAAAATGACTAGAATGGAAGAGATGTTACTATTCACAAAACACCTGTTCACTTGCGATCATTACTTGATCAGGAAGCCATGTTTTAAGCATTTTATATTTAAAAAAAACAAACCCACTAGTTTCTTTCTTAAACACGGGCATTCGGTGTGCCTTAAAAAAATGGCTGAGTAGGGGTGCCTGGGTGGCTCAGTCGGTTGAGCATCCAGCTCTCGATTTTGGCTCAGGTCATGATCTCACAGTTCGTGGGATTGAGCCCCTCTGCGCTCCATGCTGACACAGTGGAGCCTGCTTGGAATTCTCTCTCCTTCTCTCTCTGCTCCTCCCCTGCTCGTGCTCTGTCTCTCTCTCAAAAATAAACAAACATGAAAAAAAAATTTTTTTTTAACTGGCTGAATATGTTGGGTCATTATCACATTATAATTTTTTTAATTTAAAATAATGGTAAATAGGCTCCAGATGAGCACTTTCGGCAGAATGTCTGATTTTCATGAACGGATTATGGATGCAAAGTGGTGGAGGTCTGCCTCACAGAACTATGGTGGAGGGCCAGTTGTTGGGGGTCCAACTACAAAGTCTCGACCTTGATGGAAATGCTCAATATCTTAATGACGGTGGTTTTGGCATAACTGCACATAATTGCTAAAATGACTAAAATAAACATAATTGCAAAAGCAACTTTTACTGTATATAAATTATATCTCAATAAACTTGACTCCACCTTACCCTCTCCAAAAACATGTTGGCACGGATGCGGAGCAAGTAGAACTCTCATTTACTCTAGTGAGACTGCAAACTGGTGCAAATAATTTGGAAAACAGTTTACTTGTAACCAATATAAGTGAATGAGGCACAACTAGAACCCAGCGATTCCACTAATTATTTTATTAGTGGGCCAACAAAATGTTTACATGTGTGCACAGACAGGTACACGAATGTACACAGCATTGTCTTAATGGCCAAAAGTTGGAAATATCAAATACATATTACAGGAGAATGGGTAAATGTGAGATAGTCTTAAAATGGAATACTACATAATAAAAATGAACAAACTATGCATCATGCAAAACCACAGATCAATTTTACAAATAAGCAAAAGAAGGAAGACACAAAAGAATACATAGCATGTGATCCCATTTATATACATTTCAAAGCCAGACGAAAAACTACAGCCCTAGATGTTGGGATAGTGGTTTCCTTTGCAGTTGGGAGGGGAGAGAGGTCAGGTGAGTGTGTGAGAGGAGTTTTGGGGGGCTAGAATTACTTGATCTGACTGACCAGCAGTTACATACATGTCCATTCACTCTATCATAATGAATTGAACTACACTTCATCTGTGTATTTTTCTGTATGTTACCACTAAGAAAAAAAATGTTAACTACTACAAAAAAAACAAAACAAAACAAAGTATGCATCCTTTTTTGTAAGATGATGATGGTAAGTATATCCCACAGTGCTCAAAGTGGTTGTCTTTGTTTACTGGAACTGAAAGTGATTTGTTTTCCTCATTAGAATGCTTTGATTTCTGGGGCGCCTGGGTGGCTCAGTCGGTTAAGCATCCGACTTCAGCTCAGGTCACGATCTCGCGGTCCGTGAGTTCGAGCCCCGCGTCAGGCTCTGGGCTGATGGCTCAGAGCCTGGAGCCTGCTTCCGATTCTGTGTCTCCCTCTCTCTCTGCCCCTCCCCTGTTCATGCTCTGTCTCTCTCTGTCCCAAAAATAAATAAACGTTAAAAAAAAAAAAAATTTTTTTTTAAATAAAAAAAAGAATGCTTTGATTTCTAAACTGAGCATGTAGTGAAAGAAATCCTAAAATCCGCAAAAAGTTCATGGGGTATCCTTACAACAATACTTCTTAAAAGAAATATATTAAAATATTGGATTAATGAGGAAAAAATCATACTTGATGTTCTATCTTTATTAAAGGGCATAGTCGTCAAGCGTCTATCTCTGTAACCAAATTTATGTTAAGAAAACATGATCCCTAGCAATTATTTTTTCATTTTCAAATGAACATAAAAGAGCAACATACTTAATCTTGAACTACATCCAGTCATACTATAATACTAGGTGATGGGGAGGGGGGTCACTAATAGCTTCGTTTTTTTACATGTGTTTACATTTAAAGCCCTCTTAAAATATCTGGTCACTGCTAGTTCCTAAAACAATTTTGAGTCAAATTCAGTTTTCCTAAGACAAAACAACATGATATTACTACCCCATCCTGTATCCCAGAAGGAATACTTTGACCATCACAAAAAGAAAGAGAGAGAGAGAGAGAGAGAGAGAGAGAGAGAGAGAGAATCCCAAGCAGGCTCTGTGCTGTCAGCGCAAAGCCCAATGCAGGGCTCGATCCCATCAGCCACGAGATCATGACCTGAGCCGAAATCAAGAGTCAGACACTTAAATGACTGAGCCACCCAAGCGCCTCAAATTTACTTTTTATGTAAAAATATTCATATGAAATTCTTTACCTTCTCCAAATAAAAATCAAGGTTAAAGTCTGAATTATGCATGAGATTTTGTCAGAAACTACCTAGATTAACTGTAGGATCAATCCTCAAAAAACACAGGAAATAAACAGTATCAGTAACCAAAGCGAATCCATTTGGAATCTACCAATAAGTTTCTACCCAGTAAAATCTTAGACTGATTACCCACATTAGCATTCAGCTTCCACTTGTGAAGGAGTAAATATAAATCAAATAAGTGCAGAGGTAATAAACAATATAGATTTATTCCTACCTTCGGTAGCCACCATTTTTTCCATGTAGGTCTCCAAGTGTTACTTTTCTGGGAATTATAAACTGAGAATCTGTTACTACTCCCTGGTTGAAAATGACATTGATGGAAAGACGGAAGGAGTTTCTTCTCAAAACTCTGATCATTTCAATTTTAAAATGAATTTTTAGGGGTGCCTGGGTGGCTCAGTCGGTTAAATGCCTGACTTCGGCTCAGGTCATGATCTCACGGTTCAGGACTTTGAGCCCTGCATCAGGCTCTGTGCTGACAGCTCAGAGCCTGGAGCCTGCTTCACATGCTGTGTCTCCCCCTCTCTCTGCCCATCTCCCGTTCACAATCTCTCTCTCTCCCTGTTTCTCATATAAAAACATTTAAAAATTTTAAAAACTGAAATGAATTTTTAAACGCCTTAAAGACATCTACCATCAAAGAATAGGATGGGAACTTGGAAGGCACTAGGAAACTAGAATCTTTAAAATGAGGACATCCATCCATAAATATTTGGAATATTAAATTCATTTAATTAACGAATCCAATAGGTTCCCAAGATGTAAATGCTCAGCAAGGGGCATCTGGGTGGCTCAGTCGGTTAAGCATTCAACTTCGGCTCAGGTCGTGATCTTGCAGTTCGTGGGTTTGAGCCCCATGTCGGGCTCTGTGCTGACAGCTTGGAGCCTGGAGCCTGCTTCGGATTCTGTGTCTCCCTCTCTCTCTGCCCCTCCCCCACTCACACTCTGTCTCTCTCTGCTTTTCAAAAATGAATAAATGTTAAAAAAAATAAATTAAAAAGTAAAATGGCTATAAATATCTACGGTTCCTTGAGATATTATATAATGACACTGTGAAACCATCGCGATTAGCAAGACATTGAAACACTCATCAGGATGATTATTAATAATAATTTCTGTAATATCAAAAAGATTTTCTTCTTATTAATAAACACAATTTTAAATATGTTAAAAAAATTTTTAATTGTATTCTTTGGAAGATGTCAATTTATAGATGTCTTATAATGTACATGACACATTAGTTTAACAATGCACTATATAATTTATGAATCAATTCACTTAAATTAGGGGGCTGCTGGGGCGCCTGGGTGGCTCAGTTGGCTAAGTGGCTGACTTCGGCTCAGGTCATGATCTCGCGGTCCGCGAGTTCGAGCCCCGCGTCGGGCTCTGGGCTGATGGCTCAGAGCCTGGAGCCTGCTTCCGATTCTGTGTCTCCCTCTCTCTCTGCCCCTCCCCATTCATGCTCTGTCTCTCTCTCTGTCCCAAAAATAAATAAACGTTAAAAAAAAATTTTTTTTTAAATAAATAAATAAATAAATAAATTAGGGGGCTGCTATAAAAGGTTATATCAATGGGGTGGATGATCAATAATGTTTGAAGACTACCACACTCCAGAAAGTGTTGAAGGCGGGGGAAAACAGAAGACAAGGAATCTAAAGAGGAAGAAAAAAGCAGTTTCTGCCATTTAATGACGATCTCTACTAATTACCACATTAAAACCAAACCAAGCATTATTATCATTCACCCAATTTTACAGGCAGATTAAACTCAGAGAGCCTCAGTTCCTTAGCACCCAAGTTGCTCTCGGTCTAAAGCAAATACTCTCACCCACTGCCCTCACTGCGTCTCTGGCTCCCAAACAATAAAGGCAGCCCCTGGTCTTAGCCGTGAATTACAAACTGAAATCCTACCGTAGATCAGGTCTCCCATACCTGGGATATAACAGGCCTAAATTCGATCGATTTGCTACCAGGAACAGCATTCTGTGCTTCACAAATGAGTCTGTACCCCAATTATCTCACCCCACTTCTCTCTCACTTGAAAAGTGAGTCATTTTTTGTTTTTGCATGGATTGGGTTTTTTTGTTGTTGTTCTTCAACCTTCTGCTTCTGTTCATCTTGGTAATGCATGTGTATTTTCTTGATTTCCCCCTAAGGAACCATCATCTCTCCTAGGCATTTTGCCCCTTTCTTATGGTGAATAAACATTTACCAAATTATCCTTTTTTTTTTTTTTTAACATTTATTTTTGAGAGAAAGAGAGAGAAGGAGAGAGCACAAGCAGGGGAGGGGCAGAGAGAGAGGGAGACACAGAATCCGAAGCAGGCTCCAGGCTCCGAGCTGTCAGCCCAGCGCCTGACGCGGGGCTCGAACTCGAGAACAGCGAGATCATGACCTGAGTTGAAGTCGGATGCTCAGCTGACCGAGCCACCCAGGCACCCCTTTCCAAATTCTCTCTCTAGCAAGTGTGCCCAGCTCCTTCAATGAATAAATTGATGGCACTACATTCAGGGTGCCCGCAACCCTGAGAGAGGAGACGGGAAGGAATGTAATTCTAACACCGTGTAGTGAGAGTGTTACACAGTCGCGTGGGAAGAAAGCGCTCACTCTGCCAGCGCATTCCCAGGAGAGCCTCCCAAAGCTGCTTCCTGTGACCTGGGGCGTGCAGGTGAGTGACAGATCTGCATGCAGGTGGAGAGCAGGAAGGCATCTTCAGTGCACGGAACGCTATCACACAAAGCTGGTCAAGCACGGCCCTTCTGTGTTCCTAGCGCTTCAGTCGGCAATGAGGAGTGAGATAAGGCTGGAAAGAGAGGACAGACTAGGAGGGCGGGGGCCGCAGGACAGCGCTTCTCCAGGAATGCTCGACCCACTGCCCGATTCTGAAGGGCCCCAGGCAGGCCAAGAATTCAAGTCTTTTCTGATGTTCACACAAAAGAATGACAATTATCCCATATTCATTTTCAGGTGTACCTACAGTTAATACTGACCCATTACGAATGTACTAAATCAGTTATGGGATCCGTAATTGGCTTTCATAAACTAGAAAAAAGGATCACCAGAGCTTACAGGAAATCCTAAGTCTTCTTTCCAGTAGCTGCTATGCAATGCCTGTTTGTGCTACCAAGCTCCTTATGCCCGGACAAGCGATGTGCACCCAGGCACGCACGACAGGCGTTTGGCATTCCTGCGCTCCCCGTTTTGTTTTGAATTGGTCATGGTCTTAAGTGATGCACTTTAACCTTTCTGAGTTATAAATTTGTTACATTGGCTTCCAAATGACCAATTAAGATGGTTGTGGGCTCTCTGGTTAACCCTCCAGAGCACAGTGATGCACAACTGGGAAGACCACCCCGCCACCAAGGCACGCTTCCCCGCGCCGGGCCACAGCCACCCAGCGGGACGCAACGGAGGCTCACGGAGCTCTGAGTCCCTCAGATAAGACACTTCCTTCCAGGGCCATGAGGCCAAAGCCTCACCAGGACAAACCGTCAAAAGCCACAACTGGAACTGATCACCCACCTTCCCCTAAAAGCTCGTCAGGATGAACTGCATTATGCCCTGCGTCGCTGTTTACCCAGAGCAGCAAAAAGGTCTGAAGTTCTATCACACCTGGGCTCCTCGCCATATCGTTCGGCACGTCACTTAAATAGCTCTCGCCATCCGGATCCTTCTACTAGCCCTCTGGAACCCAGGTCTTTTGGCGGGGGAGGGGGGGAAACCCTCTACGCTTTCAAGTTCAATCTCTCTGAATGCCTCAGATATCACAGAAACCTGGGTGTCCCCTGAGGACAGTTCTTTCTCAGAAGACGTTTCAAGCGATGACTCACTTTTTCTCTCTCCACAGCCCATGTACCACAGACTCATTACCGCTTCCCAACTACCTCTCTCCACACATTCCCGCGACCTTCAGACATCCCATCGGTCCTTCTTGCTATAGTCGTCTACAGACATCATTGTCACTTCTGCTCATCTTCCAGTAATGTGAGCACTGACCCCGTCTCTCTCTCAACACTACTCCGGTCCTCATTTTAAAAATTTCAACCTACTCTCAGTCAAGCCACCCAACAGTAAGCCTCAGAGGCCCTGATCTGCTGATTCACTTCCTCTATCCTACCTCAATGAGCCACTCCCAAGGCCGCACCCCGCCTACATGTTCTAACTGCGCCACCACTACAGTTCTGAATTCCTGCATTGCAGGCTCTGGTTACTATCTCCCAGCTTTCCAGGTCACCTCCTCCGTGGAATACCAGACTCAAACCATTTTGGACCTGATCGGGTCTCCATCACTTTTTCAACGTCCGTCACCACCCCCATGCCCTTGCTTCCCTCCTCACCCAGCTAGGTACTTTATTGTACCTATGTTATAACTCACACATTAGAAAACTTCCGTGAAAGAATCTCACAGAAGATTAAGTACAGCAGGAAAATTAGTGAACTAGAACACAAATCGGAAATTAGCCGAATGCAAAGAAGTAGAATTCTCAGAGAGACAGAGATTGGAAGAACAGAACAAGAAGGTCCAATATATGAGTGACAGGAATTTCCGAAGAGAACCGCAGAGACATAACGCAACACAATAAAATTGCCGATCACGCAAGCTACCAGAAAGGAGAGGTTTAAGGATCTCCATAACCACCTCTAGGTCAGATAACTAACAAGGTTAAATCCAGGTTTCAGGCTTTTTGCAGTGTATCATATCACTAAAAGAGGAGACAGAGTGCTAAGAGATCCCATGAGGCTCAAATCACACATATGCTACTTCTCCAACTGGAATGCATGAACTCCTAGAGATGGTCCATGATGTGCTAGGAATAAGCACATCAGAAAGGTCAACAAATAAGGTCAGAAAACAGACATGCTACTTTTTCCTGAACTATTAATTTTACACCAAAGATTCCAAGGAAGTTAATTAAGCCCATGAACTGGCAAATAATTCCATCTTAACAGAAATGAAACAAGCACGGATATGCTCACTGAAGGAGTACTTAAACGTGCATTAATTTAGAAGATAAGGGGCACCTGGGTGGCTCAGTCGGTTGGGCGTCCGACTTCGGCTCAGGTCACGATCTCGCGGTCCGTGAGTTCGAGCCCCGCGTCGGGCTCTGGGCTGATGGCTCAGAGCCTGGAGCCTGCTTCCGAATCTGTGTCTCCCTCTCTCTCTGCCCCTCCCCCGTTCATGCTCTGTCTCTCTCTGTCTCAAAAATAAATAAAACGTTGGCGCAGTCGGTTAAGCGTCCGACTTCAGCCAGGTCACGATCTCGCGGTCCGTGAGTTCGAGCCCCGCGTCGGGCTCTGGGCTGATGGCTCAGAGCCTGGAGCCTGTTTCCGATTCTGTGTCTCCCTCTCTCTCTGCCCCTCCCCCATTCATGCTCTGTCTCTCTCTGTCCCAAAAATAAATAAAAAACGTTGAAAAAAAAAATTTAAAAAAAAAAAAAAAAATAAATAAATAAATAAAACGTTAAAAAAAAATTTTTTTTAAAAAAAAAAGAAGATAAAATATAAAACCTGAGCGTGGGCCAAGCGGCTTCTGACAAACTCCTCCATCCTTAAGGTTATGTACTCACTTGCCTCAGCTATTGTAACTAGGCTAAAAAAAGCACTATTATAGCTCTGGTTGCTATCTCATCAATGCGTGAATTACTACGATTGGCAGAATTCAAGAGCTGCTTAACAACAACAAAAGATTCTTTCTGTAACTGTTTTTGTTCTTTCTTTTGTTCTGCACTTACACGCTGCAGTTTGTGTAGAATAGAGCAAAAATGCTGGGAGACTGAGGACAAAAAGTGGTACGCAGAGAGGGAGAGATACAGGGCTCTGCCTCATCCCACGGTTTTCTGGTCACCGTGAAGTTCTGATGAGAAACCCTACAAACCACCCATCCTAGAAGCCTAATTTATTATACTACTGCCTTGTCTGCATCCACTATATATCACCACCCAGGGGTAAGTCAGGATCGTAACCAGGGGTAACTTACCAGGGGTAAGTTACAAGTAACAGACCCGTGTAATAATGGCTTCAATAAAAGTCCCAGAGTAGTTGCACTTTGCTCTGTGATGTTCTCTTGTGGCTCTACTTCGTATAGTCTGCATTCCTAAGTGTCACGCATGGTCCAATATGGCTACACCAGCCCCAGCCATCACATTTTCATTCAAGTCAGCAGGACAGAGGTAAGTACACGCATTCCCTTTAAGAACTCTACCTGCTGGGGCGCCCGGGTAGCTCGGTCACTTAAGTGTCCCACCCTTGACTTGGGCTCACAGGCTCACGGTTCGTGAGTTCGAGCCCCACATCGGGCTCCATGCTGATGGTACCAAGCCTGCTGGGGATTCTCTCTCTCTCCTCTCTGCCTCTCTCTCTCTCAAAATAAATAAATAAACTTAAAAAAAAAAAAAGAACTCTACCTGCAAGTTTGCCCATATCGCTTCTGCTTACATTCCCTTGGCCAGAATGCAGACTATATATGGTTGCAAAAGGTTCTGAGAAATGTGATCTATTCTCGGCATCCGTGTAGTCCGCTAATATGGGGGAAGAGACAAACTAGCAGTCAGTGTCATACCATATTCGAATAAATCCTTTGCAATGCCCCCTAAAGATGCCCCTTCCATCTGAGATGATGGAACAGCTAGTGTGCTGAACATACCCTGCCTTTCTGAGCCCTTTCTGTAACTCGGCTCAGGGGAAACAAGTGTGTCCAGATAACCAGTGAGCTTTATGGACAACTTGAGAACTGGCAGGAACACTGGTACACTTAACCAAGACATCCTTTTTGTGGTTGTTGTTAATATAAGCAACAGGAAGCCTCAAAGCACGTGCTATTAATCATACCACAAAAGAAAGGGGTTAATAACTTCAGCTACTACACAGCAAGAATTTGCCTGCTTCCTGATTTGACCAAGTCAGCTATGAAATTAACGAAAGTAACAGCTTGGATTTAAGCCACGCCTTTCCTCACTGGAAATCAAACTTTGCAAGTATATAGTAATGCTATTTTATTTTCATAATGTACCCTAACGACAAAATAAAACCTGGTATTTATTGGCACATCTTAAGTCTCTCCTGCTTTAACATTTAATTTGCTATATACAAATATATACATACACAAGGATAAG
Organism: Panthera onca; assembly: GCF_046562875.1. Lineage (NCBI taxonomy): Eukaryota > Metazoa > Chordata > Mammalia > Carnivora > Felidae > Panthera > Panthera onca. Next base: position 68,235,059 of record NC_138350.1, read on the forward strand.
AACTGACAAAGAATGAGAAAAAATGGCAACAGCTGATTTGTTACACCGTGGTAGAATTATAGCTTATCTGTTTAAATATTCATTACTTCTAACGCTCTTTGTGCTATAATGTTTTAAACATTTTTATAAACACACACAGGAATATATATATTACACACATACAGCATAGAGTATGGACAATAGATGGTATCACGAAAACATCACTGGTTTTGAAGCTACACGTAATCTTAAAGTCCAGTCTTCCCACCTACCAGCTGTGTGACTTAATGAAAATTACATAACGTCTGTAAAATAAGGATCACACTAGTACCATTTAATGTCTGTTGCTCTCATTGCCACCCTGCTCTCACCTATGATCAGTAGTGTGGGGGGCCAAAACCCACAAACTCTTATTTTCCAAACTCCTTTGCCTGTTGGCTTCAGATTAGAGCAGACAATGAGACTGGAAGTGGACAAGAATAGAGAAGGCATTTTTCTTTCTGCTTCCGGTCGGCTCTCTAGCAGATGCAACCATGGTTCCACAGGCTTCCTGCTCGGGTAGGAAGGCTCCAAGGGTAGTGGAGCAAACTGGGGCCGTCTCAAAATCAAACGGATCTCAAAACAGAAACAATAGATAGACCCACAAACTGTTATTTACTCAAACAGCACCATCTCTTAAGCGGTATAAATATGTAAATGGGCAGAATTGTTTTTACTTTTAGAAATATTCCTGGAAAGCTTTATACTTTAGAATAACTACTATTGAAAAGACCTCCTCTCTTAAAATTGGTATCTGTCAGTCTCTCTATACTTTCTAAGATAAACAAGCCGGGGGGTAAGAATTGACTAATATTACCAAGGCACAGAAATATTATTAGGAAGAGTTTTAAAAAGACGAATTTAAAATGTTCCAACCCTTACCCTCAATCCATAGCATCAGGAGCCACTGGAAGTATAATATGTCAGACTATGAAAATATGTGACTCAGCAGCTTATGAAATTTTTAATTGCAAAATGATCTCAACTTGGCTTGCTTTTGCACCAAATGGCCTGAAAAACAGTACTGATAGCTAGCCAGGCTTCCAATTTGACGAAGTTATGGCCAGGGATGCTAAGGAGGTTGCTGCTGGATCTGCTTATCATCCTTTTCAATCATCTAGAAAAGGGGAGGCAATAGCCTTAATTTTGTCAGCAGAAAGGCTGAGGGAACACGAAACACGAAAGACAAAAATAAACGGTGTTTGGAAAAGTGGAGAAAGTGACACAGATGGGAGGGGGGAAAGATGAGGACGATAAAGGGTAAATGGCATTTGCTTTTAGCGCTTATCATGTTCTAAACACTTACTCACTACTTGTCATATATATGTTATTTAAATGTAACAGAAGCCCACAGGGTAAATGATATTCTAGCTTCTATTTTTAAACTGAGGGAATTAGGGTTCGATGAAGTTTAAGTAACTTAATCAAAGTGACACAACTAGCAGAAGGCAGGGCCCAGTTTCTAGCTCAGATCTGATGCCAAAAGCTTCCAACTCACCATCCCGCTGGGGAAGATTTCTAGCTGCCTCTCTCCCTCCCTTTCTTTCGCCTGGCCTCTGTCAAGTATGGGACCTCTATGGCCTTGTGGAAGTGAATCTGGAGACTCCCAAGCACCAATGAATTATACCTCCCCTTCTCTCTCCACTATTCATCCAACTGGATTCAATAAGCCTTTGAGGACCAGGGTCTGGCTCACAAAAGCAGAAAAACGAAAGATACTTACCATAATTCCGCAAGGAATCATGGTTCCATTTTTATAGACAGGGAAAGGCTTAGAGAGATACAAAACTTTCACAGGTTATAGAGATAATTAGATTACTTACGGTAAAGGGTTTAAACCCCGGTCTGGTCTACTTCCACATTCTTCAGAATCTTACCTAACAATTCTGAAAGGCTCAGGAGCAAAGATACAGCTTGTTAATGCACAAGCTGAAATTTACAACACTAACTCATCCTCACAGTGATTCTGTTCTTTTTACAACATCAAAAAAAAATTTTTTTTAATGTTTGTTTATTTTTGAGAGAGAGACAGAGTGTGAGCGAGGGAGGGGCAGAGAGAGAGAGAGAGAGGGAGACGCAGAAGCTGAAGCAGGCTCCAGGCTCCGAGCTGTCAGCACAGAGCCCCCGACACGGGGCTCGAACTCACAAACTGTGAGATCATGACCTGAGCCAAAGTTGGACGCTTAACTAACTGAGCCACCCAGGCATCCCCCAACATTTGATTATGAAATCTGTCAAACATACAGGAAAATTGAAAGAATTATATAGTGAATACCCATATACCCACCACCTCCATGTTACATGAACATTTTGCTACATTTGTGATAACATCCCTACCCATCTATGCATCCCTACCTTCACCCATCAGTGTAGCTTATTTTGTTAATGTATTTCAAAGCAAAGCTCCAGATACATTTTATTTATTTTTTTTTTTTAATTTTTTTTAACGTTTATTTATTTTTGAGACAGAGAGAGACAGAGCATGAACGGGGGAGGGGCAGAGAGAGAGGGAGACACAGAATCGGAAGCAGGCTCCAGGCTCTGAGCCATCAGCCCAGAGCCCGACGCGGGGCTCAAACTCACGGACGGTGAGATCGTGACCTGAGCTGAAGTCGGACGCTTAACCGACTGAACCACCCAGGCGCCCCTCCAGATACATTTTAAGTGGGAGTCGTGAATAACTCAAAACAATAAATTTTGGAATATTATTTACTCATGTAAAAGGTGGTCCCAAACTATACCAACTATCCTTTAAGAACGTTTTTACTACCATTCACAAATTCTGTCAGCAAGTCGCCTTTGAATTTACTCCAATAGCCATGTTGAAATTAACATAAGTTAAAACAGCTGCTTCATAAAAGTTACACTCACTTGACTGTGATAGAATTTAACAGTTTTAAAGCAAATCCATTTTAACTGCTTCATATTTCAAATAAGATTTGCCTTCCCAAAAAATGGAAATTCCCTAGCTTTAATATTCTTATTTTTTTTAACTCTTTAATATTTTAAAATTTCACAGTACTATAAATTCCGTCACAGAAGTCTTAGAAGCAGATCAAATCACTTCTAGCAAGCCTTGGAACCTTGTGAGTCAGGATCTCATTTGAAACTGACTGCTTTGGTACGGGAGCGGCTGCCACCAAGTCCGGACCCAACACCACATGCTGCCGACGCCCGCCTGCCCGAGGTGCACTCCCGATTCCTTCTGCTTCTAAGTCTAAGGTTATAGAGATAATTAGATATGGCAACTCTCAAGGATCAACTGATTCAGAATCTTCTTAAGGAAGACCATACCCCCCGGAATAAAATTACAGTTGTTGGGGTTGGTGCTGTTGGCATGGCTTGTGCCGTCAGTATCTTAATGAAGGACTTGGCAGGTGAACTTGCTCTTGTTGACGTCATGGAAGACAAACTGAAGGGAGAGATGATGGATCTCCAGCACGGCAGCCTATTCCTCAGAACATCAAAAACTGTCTCTGGCAAAGACTATAATGTGACTGCAAACTCCAAGCTGGTTATTATCACAGCTGGGGCACGTCAGCAGGAGGGAGAGAGCCGTCTTAATTTGGCCCAGCGTAATGTGACCAGCTTTAAGTTCATCATTCCTAATATTGTAAAATACAGCCCAAACTGCAAGTTGCTTGTTGTTTCCAATCCAGTGGATGTCTTGACCTATGAGGCTTGGAAGATAAGCAGCTTTCGCAAAAACCGTGTTATTGGAAGTGGTTGCAATCTGGATTCACCGGTCCCGTTACCTAACGGGGGAAAGGCTGGGAGTTCACCCGGTAAGCTGCCATGGGGGGGTCCTTGGAGAGCATGGAGACTCCAGTGTGCCTGTATGGAGTGGAGTAAATGTTGCTGGTGTCTCCCTGAAGAATCTGCACCCTGACTCAGACACTGATGCAGATAAGGAACAGTGGAAAGAGGTTCACAAACAGGTGGCTGACAGTGCCTATGAGGTGATCAAACTGAAAGGCTATACTTCCTGGACCACTGGAATGTCTGGGGCAGATTTGGCAGAAAGTATAATGAAGAATCTTAGGCGGGTGCATCCGATTTCCACCATGATTAAGGGTCTCTATGGAACAAAAGATGATGTCTTCCTTAGTGTTCCTTGCATCTTGGGACAGAATGGAATCTCAGACGCTGTGAAGGTGACCCTGACTCCTGAGGAAGTGGCCCGTTTGAAGAAGAGTGCAGATACACTCTGGGGGATCCAAAAAGAGCCGCAGTTTTAGAGTCTTCTAATGTTGTACCACATCACCGTCTAGACTACAACGGGATTTTTAGTTGGAGGTTGTGTATATCGTGTTCTGTTATTCAAGTAATAACGTTAAAAATGGCCTAGGAAAAACGTCAGTTTCCTAAGTTACAAATAGGAATGGTTCACAAAGCCTTGCGGCTACATCCTGATGCTGGATGGTACCCATCTTGCGTCGTCCCAAGTCAGTTAACGTGAAACAGTTCCACTGCCTCAGAGACACCACCGCCCATAATGAATATGCTGCAGTTCGCTATTCAAACCAGATGTGTATTTACTGTGTGTTGTATGACTTACTTCTGGATCCTTCACCCAACATGCCTCGTGCAACTTTTGTTTTCTCCAGCCAATCACATCCTGGGATCCAATGTTTAAATTCAGCATTGCATGTATTGTGCGTAACTGCTCTAAAGGATCTTATTTTGTGTACGGTGTAAGTCAGAACATAGTGAACGTTGCCATATGATGTAAAAAGAAAGATCTACCTATAAACGATGCAACCAACTATCTTAAGTGTCACACCAAGCAACTAACATATCAAATAAGCTTCGAACAGTGAAAAAAAAAAAAAAGAAAAGAAAAGAAAAGAAACTGACTGCTTTATTCTATAACCTTCCTGGTGAATACGAATGAATTTGCTTCCCAACTCTCTGTGACAGAAAAGAGGCCCCGATCTTCCCTTCACAACTATTAAAAAGGAAACGAGCACAGAGGGCTGGCACACTGACTTTCACGGCCATTTCAGGCACGGTGGTCAGCAAATTACAAGGATAATACGAGAGAAGCCAAAACTGTAGTTTGACACCATACTATGTCCAATGAATATCATTTAGGAAACACCTTTTAGAAAGTCTAAAACCGGAAATACTTTTTTGCAGAGAGCAGTTAAAAGTGAAATCGCTCCTGTTCCCACCCTACAACTGCACACAGGCATTTGGATTGCGGATACTGACCTATATACTCCATGTATCCCTGCAAGGAGCCACCACAAGGAACCAGCAAAATGAAATTAACTCTACTTTATAAGCCACACAATTAGTTTCAGTCCTGAAAATAAAGGAGGGTGGAAAAAAAAAAAGGCATTCTTTCACCTGGTATATAAAATCTACCAAATCATTCCAAGTAAAAATGAACTGAGAATGTAATTATTGTTTATTTACAAAGCACTTCCTTTTCTTGAAAGTTCAAAGCACTTTCATTAGAAATGTTTTCACAACTATGCCTGTTTCTGAGGGCCACATACTTTTTCTCTTACGGTAGTTTTTCTTTCTCGCAATGAGTCAGCCCAGAAAAAGCCAAAACCGAAGAGAAAAATAACCATCACATAAAATAAATTACAACCACTGCATAGCATACCTGTCGTAACGGATTCAATAACTTTCTCAATAAAAGTAACCGGGAGAGATAGGAGTTTTAATCTTCAAATTCTACTTTATTAATTTCTCTACGACAGCATCCGCCTAAACAAACAATCACAACTTTGGCCTTGCAATTTGGCTGGGACACCCACCACCGCAAGCAAAGGAAAAAAAAACATTTTTGATGGCTCATTCAAATGGAAAAGCCATATATCAGAAGTTATTGTGTAAAACCTCAGTACTTTGACGGAAAGCGCAGTGTGGGAGAACACATTTAATTAGGGTTGGCTCTTGAAAACATTAAATACTCGGTTATAATCACATTACAGCTTTGTCTTATAAAGAGAAAACACAAGAAAGTTCAAGGTCAGCCCTTCCTTGCTTCAAGTCTTGTTTTAGGCATCAGAGGCAAGTAAAAAGCTTGAAAATATAAGAAAAGACAAGGTCAAAGAAGTTAAGGATAGAACCAAAAGAAAACTAAATAACTGTTATGTTTTTCTTTCTCCCAATATCAAATATTCAGCGTAATTAGTAATTCTCCCAGTGACTATCTGAAATCTCTATTATAAATGTGTATACTGGGGGCACCTAGGTGGCTCAATTGGTTAAGCAGCTGACTTCAGCTCAGGTCATGAGCTCACGGTTCGGGAGTTCGAGCCCCGCGTCGGGCTCTGTGCTGACAGCTCGGAGACTGGAGCCTGCTTCACTTTCTGTGTCTCCCTTTCTCTCTGTCCTTCCCCTGCTCCCACTCTCTTTCTCTCTCAAAAATAAATTAACATTAAAAAAAATTTTTTTTAACGTGTATACCAAAGAGCAGATATTTTCATAATTTAGTTACATTAGAAATCTGAGTAAACTTGTAAATCACTATATGGTCACTGGCCTTTTTCAAAGAAAATTTTTAAACAAAAGTTATCTTTTAAATATTACTATGTAATATCCATTACTAATAGTGACCACTTTTGTGTACCTGCTAGGTGCCTGGCTCTTTCCTACGCTTTTGCTCATTTGATCACCTCGGCAGTCCTACAAAGGGAGGTACTATCCTCATTTTACCCTGACTGATCTGAGTCACTACTGAGAAGTTAACAGCGAACACCTAGTCGGTTGACAGCAGGACTGGCATTGAGTTCCAGGTGCCTGACACCAACAGCCAATCTCACACTTGCATCCCTTACACAATTCCGATTATCAAAATCTAGAGCCAATCCCTCCGAAGGACGATGTAAATGGTGGCCTCCAAAATCAGAAAAGAAAACAACCTGTTTCAATCACAGAATTATTTCTGGAGGGACTCCTTACACCTTCTGGAATGTCCTTTTTAAAAAAACAAAAAAACACATTTGTGAGGTCGGGAGAGGCTGCGACTGGCCTGCTCTGGCCCCACCACAAGCAGGGCTGTGGTTTAAAACAAAGAATGACCGGCACTTAGAGATGCCTTAGCTGTCAACAAACAACCTAACCCCCAATGCGATGGTAACAACAGGGGAGGCCTTTGGGGGTGATCAGGTGTAGAGGAGGTCACGAAGGTGGAAACCCTACATCGGGATTAACGCCCTTACAAGAAGAGGAAGACACACCAGAGCTTTCTCTCTCCACCGTGTGAAAACAGAGCTCGCCAGGGAGACGGCCAGGGAGAGGGCCCTCACCAAGAATTAAATCTGCTAGCACCTGGATCTTAGACCTCCCAGCCTCTGGCACTGAAAGAAGCAAGTGTTTGTTGTTCCAACCATCCAGGCTACGGTATTTTATTATAGCTGTGTGAGCTATGTGTCATCACCATATACCCTGCTCCGTCGCATCACAATCAGAGAGGTTAAGTGTCTTCGATCGCTGGCTTTGCAGAACATCTTTAACAGGGGAGGGTGATATGCTTACAGCGTAAAGTAAGAACTAAGTATCAACTGCCTTACTAACTGTAACTAAGGCTACCAATACTACTGATACCTTTGATGAGCTGAACATCTGAAGTATTTATTACGATACGGGTTAGGTCGGCATCAAGTCTTTTTGTACTAAAGTCTTTGGCTAGTTTCACAAACTATCGAAAAGAAACTATATATTTTTCAGATAGATCAGTGAATAAGAAGTGGTACCATAGCAATTGTTGTCAAGGCAAGTTCATTTAGGAAGCAAGGAGAAATCTCTTGTGGGCAGTATCTATTTAACAATCAGATTTTCCTTTCTGACTGTCATTGGCCAAATTTTGCACCACATAAAATGGAAAGCCAGTTGGAGAAAGAGCAAAAACACGGCTGGTGTTTCAAAACACTGTTTACATAAATTTTGAAGTCTGACGAACAGACCAAAAAGACAAAATATTCTCTGAAATTTTAGACTCACATAAGTTTATCAGAGATTTTCTGATCACTCACATCATCTAATTAAATGTATCTTCTTTTAAATTATTTTGACTTCAACAAAAAGCAGAAGAGCTTCGATGCAGGTTAAAAAAAAGTTATTCGATGAGGAGAGATGCTGTATAGTTTCAGAAGTTATTTTACATACAATACCTCATTTATTCTTCACAATAACCTGGTACAAAAAGTCTTGTTTGTTTATCAGGCTTATGTGGTAGGATAATGAGATTCAAAGAGGTAAAGAACTTGTCTAAGATCATGCTGACCTGGGACTCCATTCCAAATCATCTGATTCTCAATATCAAGCTCTGGCAATGTATCCTTATCCACAAGGACTTCCAGGAATGAGAGAAAAGTCAGCTGAGAGCTCCCTGTGGTATAATCTAGAGTGGAGATATGAGGCGAGGGGAAGGCGCTGGTGTGAACTCACAAGAGGCCTGGCCAGCACCTCTTGCCACTAAGGGACTACGAGCTCTAGCTTCATGAAGAGCCTTGTGGGTAAGTCCTAAAACTCAGGAGAAACTGTGGGAATCCTCATCAACTCTGAGGTCTGCTGTCTGGGAAAACCAGGCTCTTGTCCCCCGCCTCCACCCCAGCTAATCCTCGCTGGGATTCCAGGAAATGAAATTGAGTCTATGTAGAAAAGTCACAAGAGCCCTCAATACATTAATTTTCTTTGTTATTTAACATGTGCCACCTACAGAAACACCCTGCTTTCCACAAAGGAATTAGAATGAGTAAATCTGGGGGCACCTGGGTGGCTCAGTCGGTTAAGCTTCCCACTTAGGCTCAGGTCATGATCTTGTAGTAAATGAGTTCGAGCCCTGCATTGGGCTCTGTGCTGACTGCTCAGAGCCCGGAGCCTGCTTCGGATTCTGGGTCTCCCTCTCTCTCTGCCCCTCCCCACTCGTGCTCTGTCTCTCTCTGCCTCTCAAAAATAAAGAAACGTCGTAGAATCAGTAAATCTGCTTTCAATATGGTGCCAAGGACAGAACCATGAATAAAGGAGGAAGCCCCAAAATATCTGTTTAAGGATAATCTAGGGCTGAAAATAAGCACAAATATTACCGTTAGTTAAAATTATGGATCATACCATACCTAAGAAAACTATATTTGAGACACACTGAACATTGCATGTATAAAACCTGGAGGGGAAAGATAGGACATAAAGTTGCAGGTACAGAAAAGACTGAGATGATCAAACTAGCAAAAACTCATTAATAACTGAATAGTACCTGCCAAAAGAGTTAATGAGCATTTAGTCTAGATTAATAAAAAAAGAATGCAATGTCCAGAATCAGGGAGTTTAGACTCCAATCTATTTCGTGCTGGAGTACTGTACCAATGGTCACACTTCAGGATAAACTGATACAATGAACCTCATCAGCAACAGGAAACAATGAAGAGAACAACAAGAAGAGCAACCAAGATAACACAAGAGCAGAAGGTCAGTTAAAACCATCAGAGCTGCCTGACAACAATATATTCCTCAGTAGGTAATAGTACCAGCTCAACTATGTAATGATGGGCCCACAGCAAAATAGATCCAAGCACGGGAAAGGGACCCAGACCAAGTGAGTGGTACTGAAATGGACCAGCTATATTAGAATGCTTCTTGAAAATGTCTATGACAGGGCCCAAGCACATGTGTAATGACTTAGAAATTAAAGGGTGTAAGCGCATGTGCGTGCACTTTTTTTAATTATGCCAGATGGACTGCTAATGTTGAGAAGTCACCTGCTGCCCTTTAGCCTCACTTCTCCTAATCTTGGAATTCTACGATTCATTAAAGGATATGTTAATTAAAATTCTAGCATTCTTTTGGAAACGGTAAAGTGATGTATCAGTTGGTTCTTCTTCCATTTTGTCAGCATTTTAGAGAAACATCTAAACTAAAAAGCTATAAAGAGGAAGGAAACCATGATTTCTTGTACTGCAAAATTATGAAGAGGCTTGTTGGCATGTATCACAGTTGCTGCCCGGTAAAGTATTTTATTAATGTACGACTGATCCTAACCACTTCCAGGGAAAGACAGAAACCACACTTGACACGTGTGAAAACAACTTTTTTAAAAAAGAACAAAATCCATACAAGTAATTTTCATTGCTCTCATTAACTATGGAAAAAACTTACTAGTGGTCATTAAAAGATAATAACAATTCCTCCATTTATTTATTGCCTTCTATTCAAACATCATCCAAACACTCACTGCATACTGCAGGACCAATAATAAACAGAAAGAAGAAAGGTGTGGGGGCTGCATCATGGAGCAGTTAGTCTGAGATAGATAAGTTGTTAGCAGCATAGTGACAAGAACACCTAATTGTAAAAATTCAATTTAGGTGCAACCCAAATGATACTGTATTAATAAAGCAGATTTCAGAATACAGAGGAAATCTCTATTTCTTAAGTTTTACTGACAAAGAAATAAACATTTGTTTTTAAGGGTGGCTGAATACTGAATTTACTGAAGTTGGTAAGTGTACTGAGGTTGTGTAAGAGATATCCCCTTTCAGGAAATACACATTCAAATATTTAGAGATAAAGGGTCACAATGCATGTAACTTACCCTCAAATGGTTAAAAAAAAAAACCCTGTGTGTGTGTGTGTGTGTGTGTGTGTGTGTGTGTGTAGAATGGGAGAGAAGCAGGGAGAGAATAGAGATACAAAACTAATAGGATCTGGATACTATATCATTTTTTATAATACCTTTAGTTTTTGAACTTTTATACATGTATGAACTTATTTCCAAATAAAGCTTTTTAAAAAGAACAAGAAGCAGATAAATGAGGAAAAAATAGCAAAATGTTGATAATTCTTAAAGATGGGTTATGGATAGATGGGGATTCATTCTACCAATCTCCCTACTTTTATCCATCTTTGAAATTTTCCACAATAAAATGTTACAAAATAAAGAGGAGGTGAGTCAGCTACTGTAACTGTATGTAAGTTAGCCACTAAAGTAACTGGAAATGAATGGATAAATACACGTACGCGCGCGCGCACACGCACACCCACACCCACACACACAGGAATATTATTCAGCCTTCAAAAAGAATGAAAGCTTGCCACATGCAATGACGTGGACAGAGCTAGAGTGCATTATGCTGAGTGAAATAAGTCAATCAGAGAAAGACTATATGATTGCACTCATATGTCTTATTTAAGAAACAAAACAGATGAACATATGGGATGGGGGATAAAAAGATAAAAGAGAGAGGGAAACAAACCATTGGAGAGTCTTAAAGATAGAGAACAAACTGAGGATTGATGGTGGGAGGTGGGTGGGGGATGGGCTAGATGAGTGATGGGTACTTAGGAGGGCATTTGTTGTGATGAGCACTGGGTGTTGTATGTAAGTGATGAATCACTGAATTCTACTCCTGAAGCCAATATTGCAGTATATGTTAAGTAACTAGAATTTAAATAAAAATTGGAGAAGAAAAAGATAATAATAAAGTGACTGCAAAACAGAAGGCATTCAATAAACGATAGACATGTTATTATAAACTGAATTCACATCTATCTTGAACGTAGACAAGGTATTAGCTGTTGGTCTTTAATTACAAACAAGAATCTATTGACAATCCACAAACGTAAGGTGCTCTGCTGGAGACTGCAGTGAACATGCTCGCGTAAGTCAAGCACCAGCTGACGTACTCAGGACTCAAGTGCTGATCAGAAACGACCAGAAAGCAAAGGTCAGGAGTCAAAGAAACTGAGCTCAAGTGCAAACCAACATCACCTCCTATGTGATGTTAGATAATAACCGGGAACATCTCTTCATCAATCACATTAAAAAGGTGAAATCATGTGTTTGACAAGGTTGCTACAAGAATAAAGTGAAATACACAAGAAGTTGTTCTATGACCTCTCAAGTGTTATATACATGTTAGTTCTCATTGTATTGCGTGTAGAGCCCAGGTGCGGAGGTGATGTCTACACACAGTAATCGTAACACAAAGCAGAGTGCTAAGTACGCCACAGGAAAAGATCACCCCTGGCTAGGAGAGAAGAGGAAATCTTCGTGGAGGAAGTGGTACCTGAGACAGCGCTTAACGGATGGACGGGCAGAAAAAAGAGAGGAGGAAACAGGATCGTAGGTGGAAGAGATAATCCAAGGAAGGACATGAAAGGGAGAAAGCGTAAGGCGTGTAAAGAGTAACAGAGTTTTGGCTAGAGTCTGAGAAACAAACACAGCAGTAGAATAACTAAAAATAAATCTGAAAAAGTGAGGATAAACCGGAGAAGGCCTTGCCTAACTCCTGTGAGGGTCCAGATGAGTGGTTCACCGCTCACCTAGCACGAGCAAGCTCCTCTTCCCTGCTAGTGCCAACAAAACTTCACCATCCAAAGCTATAAAGTTTTCCAAAATAAGGCGCTCGGTTTCAAAGGAAATTAATCAAGTCAAACCTATCATACGTACACTGCTGCGACAGGAAATGGCTTTCTATAATCAGGAAAAACTCAATCCCGGTGAAGATAAATGTCACCCAAAAGAGTTTATATTTGGCTTTGGAGTATTTGTTTTTTCAGGCAGGAGCTTCCAAGTCATATTTTTCTTAAGCCGATGCTAAAGTAAGAAGATTCCCAGGGCACCTGGGTGGCTCAGTTGGTTAAACACCCCACCTTCAGCTCAGATCATGATCTCACAGTTTGGGAGTTCGGGCCCTGCATCAGGCTCTGCACTGCTGGTGCAGAGCCTGCTTAGCATTCTCTCTCTCCCCCTCTCTCTCGACCCCTCCCCTACTTTCTCTCTCTGGGTCCCTCTCTCAAAATAAATAAATAAACTTTAAAAAAAAAAAGTAAGAAAATTCCTTAACTACCCACCAAAAGATCTTCAAAAGTGGTCATACAACTGAAGTCAAATGTTCTTGTAAACCTGACTGACTTTCACAGAATGTGGCTTAATTCAAAATTACGTGACTATTTTTCCTTTCTTATCCTTTTCGCAATAAATAATAAATAGCTGTACTTTTTAGGAAGAGAACATCCTTTTGCTGTTTTTTTGTAATCCTTTGAGTCACCTACTGTGAAATAATGAATAATCACTCCATCATGATTTATACCTTTATATGACTAATCTTACGAAGACGTAAGAAGGTACGTAAAATGTCTTGTGACTACAGCACACTAAAAATCTTAAGTCCATTTTAATGCCCTTAACTGAATATTAAATTTTTTTCACTGCCACCTCTCCCCCTGACTCTGAATGTTAAATTTTTTACTGGTGAGAAGAAAGGCCATAGAACCGTTGCAAGTTATAGGGAAATAAGCTCAGAGATCATCTATTCCAACCTTCTCCTTCAACAGACAAAAAAACCGGAAGCTAGGGAAATTAAGGGACTTCCTTCTGATACACTGCTAACTAGGTAGAAACAGCTCTGAAGTTTAAAAGGTTTTTGGCACCTGGTACTGATGACACCACATTCCCATACTGGACATTCTTCTGACGACACATAACTCCAAGAAAAACTAAACACTACACACAAATCTATGTTTGCCCTTAAAAAACAAACAAAAACCAGAAAAGTGCAAAGAATTGGCATTGTTTCGAAGAAAGCAGTTAATGAACTTATACTATCTCCCCCCTGCCCCAAATCCCCAACCATACTGAAGTACTGGAAAATACTCAGCTTTTATAACCTCATACCAGTTTAATGATCGAAAAAAGAAAACACGAGAAGCCAGTGCTATGCTGCGTTCGGAAGCCATGAATGCCTCCCCATCAGAAACGAGGGCAGCGGGTAGGAGCAAAGCAGGGAACGGACTTCGGCGGGTCTGGCATGCTAGGGAGCCTGCTCAGCACGGAGGACAGAGCTAGGAGGGAGCACAAACGTAATTCAACCTACAGTGTTAAAAGAAATCAAAGGAAGGCAAATCTGGAAAGCCTGGCCCAGAGACCAATTCCAAAAGTCAACAGAGGTCTTTAAAAAAAAAAAATGTGTTTAATGTTTTATTTATTTTTGAGAGAGAGAGAGACAGAGTATGAGCAGGGCAGGGGCGGAGAGAGAAGGAGACACAGAATCGGAAGCAGGCTCCAGGGCTCGAACTTGTGAACCGCGAGATCATGACCTGAGCTGAAGTCGGATGCTCAACTGACTGAGCCAGCCAGGTGCCCAACAGAGGTCTTTCAACCCAAAGACGTTCCCAAGACTCATTACCTAGTACATTACCAAGCGGGACTACACTTCCACATCAAACTGCTATCCCTCGCGGTGCGGAGGGCACGCTGCAGCCAGGATTCGGCCGTGGGACTGGGCTCGACGTAGAGTTCCTTCAAAGAGCCGAGCCCTGCACTACGCAAGGACGGCCTACGCGGCTGCTTTAGTAAGAGGCGCCTGCAGACCCTACAGCTGCCGCGATGCCAGCCTGGTTTCTGATTCTCCTTCAGAATAAAGCAGGAGGTCGGGTTCCGTGACTTCACACGACACGGGCCCGCCACGCTAACTAGAGAAAGGACCGGAGCTCCTGCTGCCACTCCCAGGGTCTTCACGCCCGACACCGTGAACCGGAAATGAGGCTTCACTGTCTGGGAGGGACAGGTTTCCCTCAGTTAATGAAATCTGCTTCCAATCTGATAAAACCCGTGTTTGTGCCACTCCAGAATTCAATACAAAATTCTTCAAAACGTGCTCATTTGTCACTGAATGAACAAAACACCTCAAGAAAACTACACCTCATTAGTCACGTAAGAAACTACACCTCATTAGTCACGTAAACTACACCTCAAGAAACTACACCTCATTAGTCACGTAAGATCCTGACCAATAACGCCTCTAAAACAGCAGTGTCTCCTCATACAGCACAGCAGTAAAAGGTTTCCAAGACCTTAACTGTATAATACTGTGCCGCTAAAGCGCACGCAATATGCATATTTATAAACATTATTCTTGGAAAGTGGTGTTTTACAGGTAAACAATCTATTCGTTATTTGCATATATTTCACCGCATCAATCGCTGCACTAAATGGACAAAATATGTTCAGTTACTTCCGGTATTTCGCATTCAGCCAGCTGCACAGGGCCGACGTAACCATCAGTAGTGGCAGCCGAGCAAACGCAGTTTCTTATGCCGATTAGACAAACTCTATCTACGCCAGAGAACTGACAAAACCTGATCAGACTTACTTGCTACTCCGGATGCCAGTCCATACAGCAGTCCGCCCCCATCGGATTGCTGTGGGAGAACGTGTGCTCCTGGAGGGGGCGGCTTCTCTTGTCTGATAAAGTTATACAATAGGGTTTTCACAAGTTTGCTGGTGTATGGAAGACTACACAAAAAGAAAAAAAGAAGAAAATCAAACCCGTGGAAGTCGCCTGACTTTGTGTAACAATAAACAGAATCTACAGAATCTATTAATATTAAAGGGATTAACGCTTCGAAGGAACCTAGCACTGTCACATAACGGTGAAGATCGTGGGCTTTGAGATCAGACTTGAGGCTGAATTCTGGCTTTCCTGTTTCTATGCCACAGTTGTTGGTCAAATCACCTCAATTCTTGAGCTTCAGTTACCTTACTGGTAATCCCGTATAACAGGTGAGATATTATTAATTCAGGGTATTATACGGTACCTGGTGCTTGAAGGGAGATAGTACCATAGAATCAGTAGGGAAACATAAGAATTAAGAAAGCATTAATACAAAAGACTACACATTTTAAGTATGAAATCATTCAATTTATGCATGCACACACAAGACACATATGCATACAAGTGGTTTAGATGTTAACACTCTTTGCTTTAAAGTGATGGAATGAGAGGAGAAGGGAGAGAACGCAGGTGAAAAGGGATATGTGTCCACAAATTAAGGTGATAAATCAATTCCTGCCATCTAGAGAAAACTCTATAATAGAATCCTGAGCCAAAGCCCAGGCTCCTTCTCTATTATCAGCGGTTTTCAAATATGTTCCAAAGAGCCCTAAGGGATTCTATGGCTGTGCCACAGGATACTCAAGGAGAGAGGTGACACACAGACAACCAAGGCAGCAAGGACGAGATGACAAAGACAGAGCTCCCACTCTCTGAGAACTTCCATCAAAGCTACTTGGTTTGTATCTGTTTTACAATCTCAAGTTCTGTGAAGACTGTGTCAATAGAAGATGTGTGTGTGTGTGTGTGTGTGTGTGTGTATTTTGTATCTACTCCCAGCCCCCCATTAGGAGACTGTAAGTTTCTGCTCAAGAGCAGAGCCCCCCATCCTAACACATGTCTGGCACACGGTCGCCACACAATAAGTATCTGTGACCACATGAAAGTAGGAACCGTCAGCTAAGAGGCTGCTGGAGTAGTCCAGACACAGGGTGACAGGGCAGAGATGATGGTCGTTTCAATGGGACTAGTGAGAGGGGGAGACTGAAAACAACTTCAGCGGACAGACATGACTGATGGGTGCTTACACATAGAGAATGATGCAGAAGGAAGGAGGAGGAGGACTTCAACGTTTCACTTCTACAAAGAAACCACTTGAGAAGGTAAGAAGCTGGGGGATGAAAGGGGCGGGGAGGACGGGCAGTTTAAACAGGAAAGCAGAAGTGGGTTACTTATGCGTGGGGTTTGAAGTGTGGACAGAATGACCGAAGGAAACGTTCGGCGGGACATCTGGGACAACGTTAAGGTTAGAGGACAAGACCTGAGACAGAGATCTGTACAATAAAAAAAAAAAAAGAAGGTAGAAAAATGTAAAATAGAAACATACCATCGACCTCGCATCAAATACTTGTGACTGATGCTCTGTCGCAAAACCTCCTTGTGGAAGAGTTGGCAAGAAAGGAAAACCACCATTGTCGATACAGCTTCTACTGAGATTTCATATGTAATATCTCTGCAGAAACAGGAAGCAAACAGAATAACGATCACTTTGGAAGATTAGGACTGCTCTTTTCTAAATAAACTATACATTTAAAAACTCAACCTAAATATTTAATATGTTTCTAGGTTACAAAGAAACACTAGTGTGTTTTACCTAAAAATTAAGTCAGGCAAAAATACGAAAGCTTTTCCCAACCATTAGCTTTCGTACTCGGGTCAGGCATCCCATTACTTTCCTATTTTCCAGTTCCAATCTCCTGCTGAATGACAAGTCTATTATTGTAGAATGGAAACAGTTAGCAGCAACGTTCTGCTTTGAAGATAAACCCTAAAACCTTAGGTTCATCCCTGTTTGGTTATAATGCAGAAACCCAATATTCAGATTGTCAAATTTAAGAGTAAGTCACAGTGCAGGGAAGAAAACAATGCCTTTTCGTGTTGATAATCACTTAACAATCAGAACAATGTGTACCTTACATCCCCCCATCTCTAGTGTCTGCTTCCATAAGGCCACCTCTGTATGTTCAGCAAAATATGGACAGTGAACAAATTATTCCTGTTTTATTAAGCATATTTCTATTATGAAGGACTACTCCTGTCCTCCCAAGATCATTAACTCTCTTTAGAAATAAGTCTTAGGTCAAAGAAAAAGGAAACAAGGTTTTGGCTGAGGAGGAAGCACAAAAAAAGAATAAACGCATTAAGTAATCTTCGGTTACTGCAAAAGTTTAAACATGATGATCACGGGGAACAGGAACAGATCAGGAAAGTGGAGATTTCAACAACACAACAAAAAGAGTAACAGCTCCGAAAGAGTATCAAAATATTCTGACAGAACTAAAATATGCATGGAAATCCAAAAAAAAAAAACAAAAAAACAAAAAAAACCAAAACCCACTTAACACCTACTTAAGTGAGGCTCATTAAACAAATTAAATATGACCTGATTCTAGAATTGGGCACGCTTAATTTCTACCAGATATTTTAAGGGGTTATTGCTGACAGAAATCTCTTTTAAAAGCAAAGTATACAAAACAACACAAGAGGTCCATGCAATTTACATTATTACATAATGGATAAATCTCAGTTCTAATCAGAAATCTTACTTTTAAAGCACTACAGAAAAATTCTCTTTCCTGACATTTCTTTAACTGTCATAAATATTAACCATGTAAAATGCAATCCTATTTGTTCTTATTCCTTCAACTGAATGAAAGACAAGCCTGACATTGAAATCCAAAGAGGCACAGAGAACTCCCTTCAGACATAACTTGAATCGATCTTCTGCATGACATATCATAATGAAACTGGCAAAATACAAGGATAAAGAGAGAATTCTGAAAGCAGCTAGGGATAAGCAGGACTTAACATACAAAGGTAGATACATAAGGGTAGTAGCAGACCTATCTACTGAAACTTGGCAGGCCAGATAGGAATGGCAGGAAAGCTTCAATGTGATGAACAGAAAAAATATGCAGCCGAGAATCCTGTATGCAGCAAGTCTGTCATTCAGAATAGAAGGGGACATAAAGGTCTTCCCAAACAAACAAAATGGACGGAATTCATCACCACTAAACAGCCCTACAAGAGATCCTAAGGGGGATTCTGTGAGTAAAATGTTGCAAGGACCACAAAGTACCAGAGACACCAGCACAAGCATGAAACCTACAGACATCACAATGACGCTAAACCCGTATCTTTCAATAATAACACTGAATGTAAATGGACTAAATGTTCCAACCAAAAGATGCAGGGTATCAGAATGGATAAAAAAAACAAGACCCATCTATTTGTTGTCTACAAGAGACTCATTTTAGACCTGAGGACACCTTCAGCTTGAAAGTGAGGGGATGGAGAACTATCTGTCATGCTACTGGAAGTCAAAAGAAAGCTGGAGTACCTGTACTTATATCAGACAAACTAGACTTTAAATTAAAGGTTGTAACAAGAGATGAAGAAGAGCATTATATAATAATTACAGGGTCTATCCATCAGGAAGACCTAACAATTATAAATGTCTATGCACCAAATTCGGGAGCCCCCAAATATATAAAACAATTAATCACAAACATAAGCAAACTTATTGATAAGAATGTGGTAATTGCAGCAGACTTTAATACTCCTCGTATAGCAATGGATAGATCATCTAGACGGAGAATCAATAAAGAAACAAGGGCCCTGAATGATACATTGGACTAGATGGACTTGAAAGATATATTTAGAATTCTGCATCCCAAAGCAACAGAATATTCTTTCTTCTCGAGTGCACATGGAACATTCTCCAAAATAGACCACATACTGGTCACAAAACAGCCCTTAATAAGTATAAAAGAATTGAGATCATACCATGCACACTTTCAGATCACAATGCTATGAAACATGAAATCAACCACAGGAAAAAAAGTCCAGAAAACCTCCAAAAGCATGGAGGTTAAAGAACAGCCCACTAAAGAATGAATGGGTCAACCAGGCAATTAGAGAAGAAATTAAAAAAATATATGGAAACAAATGAAAATGAAAATACAACAGTCCAAACACTATGATATACAGCGAGGGCAGTCCTGAGAGGAAAATACATTGCAATCCAGGCCTATCTCAAGAAAGAAGGAACATCCCAAATACAAAATCTAACAGCACACCTAAAGGAAATAGAAGCAGAACAGCAAAGACACCCCAAACCCAGCAGAAGAAGAGAAATAATACAGATCAGAGCAGAAATAAACAATATAGAATCTAAAAAAACAGTAGAGCAGATCAATGAAACCAAGAGTTGGTTTCTTGAAAAAATAAACAAAATTGATAAACCTCCAGCAAGGCTTCTCAAAAATAAAAGGGAGAGGACCCAAACAGATAACATCACAAATGAAAATGGAATTATTACAACCCATCCCTCAGAAATACAAGCAATTATCAGGGAATACTATGAAAAATTATATGCCAACAAACTGGACAACATGGAAGAAATGGACAAATTCCTAAACACCCACATACTTCCAAAACTCAAACGGGAAGGAACAGAAAACTTGAACAGACCCATAACCAGCGAAGAAATTGAATCACTTATCAAAAATCTCCCAAAAAATAAGAATCCAGGACCAGATGGCTTCCCTGGGGAATTCTACCAGACATTTAAAGCAGAGATAATACCTATCCTTCTCAAGCTGTTGCAAAAAATAGAAAGGGAAGGAAAAACTTCCAGACTCACTCTATGAAGCCAGCATTACTTTGATTCCCAAACCAGACAGAGACCCAGCAAAAAAAGAGAACTACAGGCCAATATCGCTGATGAATATGGATGCAGAAATTCTCAACAAGATACTAGCAAATCGAATTCAACAGCATATAAAAAGAATTATTCACCATGATCAAGTGGGATTCATTCCTGAGCTACAGGGCTGGTTCAATATTTGCAAATCAATCAATGTGATACATCACATTAATAAAAGAAAAGACAAGAACCATATGATCCTGTCAGTCGATGCAGTAAAAGCATTTGACAAAATACAGCATCCTTTCTTAATAAAGACCCTCGAGAGAGTCGGTATAGAAGGAACATACTTAAACATCATAAAAGCCATTTATGAAAAGCCCACAGCTAATATCATCCTCAATGGGGAAAAACAGAGCTTTCCCCCTGAGATCAGGAACATGACAGGGATGTCCACTCTCACTGCTGTTGTTTAACATACTGTTGGAAGGTCTAGCATCAGCAATCAGACAACAAAAGGAAATCAAAGGCATCGAAATTGGCAAAGATGAAGTCAAGCTTTCACTTTTTGTAGATGACATGATACTCTACATGGAAAACCCAACAGACTCCACCAAAAGTCGGCCAGAACTGATACATGAATTCAGCAAAGTCGCAGGATACAAAATTAACGTACAGAAATCAGTTGCATTCTTATACACTAAGAATGAAGCAACAGAAAGACAAATAAAGAAACTGATCCCATTCATAATTGCACCAAGAATCATAAAATACCTAGGAATAAACCTAACCAAAGATGTAAAAGATCTGTATGCTGAAAACTATAGGAAGCTTATGAAGGAAATTGAAGACGATACAAAGAAATGGAAAAACATTCCATGCTCATGGATTGGAAGAATAAATATTGTTAAAATGTCAATACTACCCAAAGCAATCTACACATTCAATGCAATCCCAATCAAAATTGCACTAGCATTCTTCTCGAAGCTAGAACAAGCAATCCTAAAATTCATATGGAACCACAAAAGGCCCCGAATAGCCAAAGTAATTCTGAAGAAGACCAAAGCAGGAGGCATCACAATCCCAGACTTTAGCCTCTAGTACAAAGCTGTAATCATCAAGAGAGCATGGTATTGGCACAAAAACAGACACACAGACCAATGGAATAGAATAGAGACTCCAGAACTGGACCCACAAATGTATGGCCAACTAATCTTTGACAAAACAGGAAAGAATATCCAATGGAAAAAAGACAGTCTCTTTAAAAAATGGTGCTGGGAGAACTGGACAGCAACATGCAGAAGAATGAAACTAGACCACTTTCTTACACCATTCACAAAAATAAACTCAAAATGGGTGAAGGACCTGAATGTGAGACAGGAAACCATCAACACTCTACAGGAGAAAGCAGGAAAAAACCTCTCTGACCTCAGCCACAGCAATTTCTTACTTGACACATCTCCAAAAGAAAAGGAATTAAAATCAAAAATGAACTATTGGGACCTCATCAAGAGAAAAACCTTCTGAAATGCAAAGTAATCAATCAACAAAACTAAAAGGCAACCAACGGAATGGGAAAAGATACTTGCAAATGCCATATCAGACAAAGAGCTAGTATCCAAAATCTATAAAGAACTCACCAAACCCTACACCCGAAAAACAAATAATCCAGTGAAGAAATGGGCCGAAGACATGAATAGACACTTTCCTAAAGAAGACACCCAGATGGCCAACAGGCACATGAAAAGATGCTCAACGCCATTCCTCATCAGGGAATGCAAATCAAAACCACACTGAGATATCACCTTACGCAGGTCAGAGTGGCTAAAATGAACAAATCAGGAGACTATAGATGCTGGAGAGGATGTGGAGAAACGGGAACCCTCTTGCACTGTTGGTGGGAATGCAAACTGGTGCAGCCACTCTGAAAAAGTGTGGAGGTTCCTCAAAAAATTAAAAATAGATCTACGCTGTGACCCAGCAATATCACTCCTAGGAATTTACCCAAGGGATACAGGAGCGCTGATGCACAGGGGCACTTGTACCCCAATGTTTATGGCAGCACTTTCAACAATAGCCACATTATGGAAAGAGCCTAAATGTCCATCAACTGACGAATGGATAAAGAAATTGTGGTTTATATATACAATGGAATACTACTTGGCAATAAGAAAGAATGAAATATGGCCTTTTGTAGCAACGTGGATGGAACTGGAGAGTGTTATGCTAAGTGAAATAAGTCAGGCAGAGAAAGACAGATACCATATGTTTTCACTCTTATGTGGATCCTGAGAAACTTAACAGAAGACCGGGGGGAGGAGAAGGGGGGGGGAAAGTTACAGAGAGGGAAGGAGGCAAACCATAAGAGACTCTTAAATACTGAGAACAAACTGAGGGTTGATGGGGGGGCAGGGTAAAGGGGAAAATGGGTGATGGGCATTGAGGAGGGCACTTGTTGGGATGAGCACTGGGTGTTGTATGGAAACCAATTTGACAATAAATTATATATAAAAAATAAAATAAATGAAATAAACTTTTTGTGGAAGAGTAAACATGGCCAAGTCAATCTTGAAAATGAAGAGTGATGAGAGGGCCTTTCACTACCAGGTATCAAGCCATGCTATGCAGCTGTAACAATAAAAACAGCATGGTATTTGCACACATGAAGAAACAGACAAACAAAAGAAATCCACCTACAAACCAAATGTATGGCTCACACCTGCGGTGTAGACATAAACAATATACAGTAAAGATGGATCCACAAATCAATGAGGACAGAAGAGATTGTACAGAAGACTGGCTCATTTCACAAAGAAAACAATGATGGATCCCTATCAAAGACCTACTACAGACAGATTAGAGACCTGGAGGTGAATGGTAAAGCTAAAGTTAACACAAGAAAATGTACGCTAAGTTTCTAACAGAAGGACAAAAAAAAGGACTTCTTAAATAAAAGCCTAAGAGCACAAACCACAAAGCCAAAAAATACATTTAATCACACCAAAATTCAGGATTACTGCTCAACAAATGAAACCTTGGACAAAGGTAACAGGCAGATGATACAGAGAAGAACAACAAGAAACTAATATCTAGAATATTGCCAGCAACTCCTGCAAATGGCCAAGAAAAAGGTGAGAACTCCACTAGGAAATAAGAACAAAATATATAAACAGTTTAAGACAGTGTGATATCCCTTTATGCTGTAGAAAGCAAAGTACCGGCAGGCATATGATGATATATAAACCCTCATGTACTGCTGATAAAAATATTAACCAGAGAAGTCATCTTTAGAGAGCAACCCATGACCCAAATATGTATATATGCCAAAGAAAAATTCACAGCAAATGGCTGAGGACTGTGCTAGGCAAACTCTAAAACAACCCCCAGTAATCCCTGCATCCTGCTATTCATATGCTCTTATGTACTGCCTCCCCTTGAGTATAGGCTGAATCTAATAACTCACTTTTAACCACTTTCAAGGGGCGATTATCTTACAAAGCAACTATAGCTTGTGCTGGGTACCCTCTCTTGCTCTTTTTTTTTTCCTTTCTGTGGGAGAAGCTAACCACCCTGTTGTGAGCTGACATATGCAGACGTCTACCTGGCAAAGAACTAAGGGAGGCCTCCAGTCAACAGCCAGTGAAGATCTGAGGCCCTCAGTCCAATTTCCCTAGAGGAACAGAATCCTGCCAACAGCAAATGAGAAATCAAGAAAGCAGGTCTCTCCCTCCCTAGCTGAGGCTTCTGACGAGACCACAGCCCCACCAATAAGCTCAACTACAACCTCAAGAGGTATCTCAGTCAAGAGGCACCACGCCAGCTGTGCCCGCACTCCTGATCCTAACAAACTATGAAACAATTCGTTACTTGTGGCGTTGCAAAGTTGGAGAAAGCCCCGGTGTCCATCACTGAGGAACTGGGTAAGTAAAATGTGGTGGATACACACAATGAAGTTTTAACAGCAGCAGCAGACTAGATGTTCATTTAGTGTCAAGGGTAACGTTTAAGAACAGTTCCGAGAGGAGTAAGTAAACAGAATGAGTTCTGTAACAATTCTATTTATGTACATTAAAAATACATGTACATGTAACATTTAGTTGAGCATATACATATAAAAATAATGCATTAAACACATTTAAAATGGCTGTTTACGGGAAAGAAGAGCAGCACGGAATGGGGATAAATGGGAATAAATGAACAGATGAATATCAAATGGAGGGAGAGATGGACCTCACATGAAGCAGGGATGACAGCCTTGAACTGAAGAATGTGATCTATTCAACCCTATGCCTCATGTGTCCAAAATCAGGGACAGTGGGACAAAGGGGGACATCAGAGGTTGGGAGACATATTGACATGGAGAAATGCTCTGACCAACCCAGGAAACAAAGAGCATGCAATAAATTACCTAGCTGGAACATTATGAGGACCGCGATGAAAACACTGACAACAGGAATGGAAAAGAGCAACCAGACTTGAATGATACGGAACAAAATAAAACTAATAGCACTCAGTGACAGACGGTATGCTTAACGTGGGCAAAAAAGGCTAAGACTAATCAAAGAAGACAGGCTTATAGATTTAGAACTCATGGTGTATCAACCTAAATCAAGAACGCTGCAAATGGACAATCACTTTACACATATTTACGTGTATTGAAAACGTTCCCTTCTATTCCTAGTTTTCTAAGTTTTTTTTTTTTCATGAATGGATGTTGAATTTAGTCAAATGCTTTTTCCACACTTACTGAGACACCCATATGGCTTTTCTAATTTATTCTGCCAATATGGCATATTATGTTGATGGATTTTCAAGTCTTAACAATATCACATTCGTCCGATAAGCCCCACTTGTTTATGATGCTATGCCCTTTATCATATATTACTGGGTGCAATTTACTAATTTTTTAAAAAAATATGTTTCTCCTACATTGATAAGACATACTAGTCTGTAACTTTCTTTTTACGTAATGTTCGTTAGGTTTTAGTATCAGGGTTATGGTAGCCTTACAAAACACATTACTCATCTGCTTCTGGGACGTACTTTACTGAAATATTTGCCTCGCGACATAATATTGAGCAAAGATAGTAGAACATTATGTATTATATGAATGAATATACATGCAGGTGCTAACAGGCAAAAAATAAAAAAAGCAATCTTGAGAGATGAGATTACAGGTGACTATTTTTATTATTTTTAATTTAAACTTTTTAAATAGGAAGAGCATGAAGAAAATGAATATAAGAAATGTTTGCTCCCAAATGGCTGTGCCTACTGGGAAATTTCCTTGAGAAACAAAATCATAGTGATGATGGTCTGAGGATAATGTCTAACCTCATTTTAACCATAGGTCTTCTTAATGATACCCCTCTTACTTCACTGTGAGCAATCAAAGTAACAAAGCTTTGTAACTAGGGAAAAACAATTTACCAGGAGAGTGCCTTAGTGCTTGTAGATTGCAATTGACAAACTAACAGACTGGGTGGTTCACAAAGCACAGAAATTTATTTCTCACAGTTCCAAAGGCCCAAATCAAGGCACCTGCAAATTCAGTTTCTGATAAGAGCTGGCTTTCTGGGTTCACAAACAGTGAGCTTTTTTTTTTTTTTTTTTTGAATTTTTTTTATTCTTGTTTTTTAAGTAAGTTCCACACCCAGCGTGGAACCCAACATGGGGCTTGAACTCATAACCCTGAGATCAAGACCCGAGTTGAGATCAAGAGTCGGATGCTCAACTGACTGAGCCACGCAGGTGCCCCTGACAGTGAACATCATTTTGCTGTGTCATCACACAGTGGAAGGGGGACAAGGAAGCTTTCTTGGGTATCTTTTACATGGGCACCAATCCCATTCATGAGGGCTCTGTCTGCATGACCTAATCATTCCCCCCAAATACCATCACCTTGTAGGTTAGGTTTCAACATAAGAATTTTGGAAGGACACAAGCACTCGGGTCACAGCAATGAGTCAGCCACACTTGTATTACTTAGGGCTCTGCAGAGAAAGAGAATCAATAGTATAGGAATAGATATAGACAAAAAGAGATTTACTATGAAGGACTGACTCACACAATTATTGAAGTTGAGGGGTCCATTACTTGCCATATGCAAGGTGGACGCCCAGGAAAAGCCTGGTACAGTTCCAGTCTAAACCCAAAGGCCTGAGAACCAGAAAAACCCCAGGCTAAGTCAGAAGGCCCAAGAATCAGGAGGACCAATGTCTAAGGACATGAGAAGATGGACGTCTCGGCTAAAGCAAGAGAGTAAATTTATCTCTTTCCTCCACCTTTGTGCTTTATCCATCCCTCAAAGGACTGGATGACACCAGCATGGGTGAGTATGATCTTCTTCACTAAGTCTACTGATTCTAATGCTAACTACTTCTGGAAACACACTCACGGATACACCCAGAAATAATGAAACCATGGCTGACCTCTAGGCACCCCTCAGCTCAGTTAAGCTGTCACACAAAATTAACCATCACACTTGCCAATCAAAGATGTAAGTTACACTTTTGAATACTAGCTGAGGGCACAGAGTCACAGATTCAGTCTCATTGAAAGCATATATTTTTGTTGTTGTTGAAAGCATATTTGAAAGACTTTATACGTAGAAATTTTGTTCCTTCATAAGAAACAAACAGCATTCTAACACAGACACCTAGTTTTTAGTGACTATCCAAAGCAAATACACATTTCAGTAAAAACTTTTTACTCAAGATAAAGCTAGCACATACAGTATTTGCTATTCTGATTTCCAAAATAGCCTGTAACTATGAGCCAAAACCAAGACTTCCCATATGTCAATACACCATTTACTATGAATAAAAATGTAAGATTTAGAGAACCAAAAAGAACTAATGCCTGAAAAGAAGGGCATCTAGCGTCTCTTTGTTTGCATAGACTAAAAAGCAGTTCAAATACATTGTAGTCACTCAGATTTGATCATGATGGAGACCACAATGATCTCTCTTGTGAGGCATCTACTGAAGAGCTGAGCAGCCACTTCTTATTTGTAAATCATCGTTATACAAGTTAAGAATGGGACTTCATCAGTACAACACCAAACACACAGTGGTACACGTACTGTCCAGACAACTGCGCGGTCTGCTTTCAGAAGGAAAAAAACACCTGAATCTACACCTCAGACCCTATACACTAAAAGAAATCCCAAATCGATCAGAAGATTAAATCTTAAAAAAAAAAAGAAAAGAAAATCCTAGGGGCCAAGACGGAAGATTCTCTTAAAACATGCTTTAAAGAAGGCCTTTTGGTGCTTCTATTTTAGAGGGACGGACAAAAATGCTGTGCAGTAAATGAAAAGGTTGTGAGTGCCATGAAGAAAATCACGCATGAAGGTTGGATAAGGAGTACATGGTTAGGGTGGTTAGGAATAGTGAGGCTAAGCCGCTACTATAGAAGTCCAAAATGAGGTTTTAAACCAGATCAAAGCTCATTTCTCTGCCACTTAGCAGTCAGATCAAGCAGGATCTACTTAGTAAGATCACTCAAAGGCTCTGCCGGGAAGGAAGCTCTGTCACCCTTTGCATGTGCTTCCAAGTTTGTTCTGGTTACCATTTCCCACCAGAGAGAAGGGAGAAAAGTGCACTCCAAGGAGAGTCATTTCTTTTTAAATAACGTAAGAGCTGTATATATCAATTCCTCCGGTACACCCGTAGCTAGCTGGCAAGCGAGCCTGAGAAACGTCATCTCTGCCTGGACAACCACTGCCCAGCCAAATGCTAATAAACAGAAGAATGAATCTGAGGGACCACTGACAATCTATCACAGATGTGTTACACTTTTAAGTAAGAAGACTCAACACGAAGCTGACTTTTGAGCAAAGACTTAAAAAAAGCAAGGAGGCACAGGAAGAGTCTGCCAGGGAGAGGGATAAGCGCATGCAAAGGCCCGGAGATAGGAACATGCCTAGCATATTTAAGGAACGCCAAAAAAGCCAGTGGGGCTACAATGAAATGTGCAAGAAGGCAAGTAGAAAGAGAAAGGGTCAAAAATGTTAACAATGAGCCAGTTTATACATCCGAAGGCCTAGAAGCTATCAACAATGGATGAATTAAGACTCTTAAAAGTCGTTTTTGAAAATTTACCACGTCAAAACAAAAGCGTGCTATAAGCAAATAAGTCAAGTCAAAAGGCAAATCTAGAGGGGCGCCTGGCTGGTTTGGTTGGTAGAACTTGCAACTCTTGACCTCAAGGCTGTGGGTTCGAGCCCCACATAGGTGTAGAGATTACTTAAAAGATTCAAATCTTTAAAAAAAAGAAAGGCAAATTTAGAAAAAAAAAATACTTTAAATTCATATCACAAAGGGGCAATTAGGAGTCCTATAATTAGATGGTAATGACGGTTTCACAACTTGTGTGAATTCACTAACGACCACCTAATAATACACTTTCGAGGGGTAAATCTGGGGGTATCTGAATATCCTCATAACCATAATGAGAAAGCTCTTTAAATGCTTGTGTACAAAAGCTGCCTGGATAAGGTGCTGACTGGAAAAAGAAGAAAGTTCAAAAGAGTATGTATAATTTCCCATCTTTTGTGTGACTGCAGGGAGATATAAGAATCTGTGCTCATAACTGCATATGCATCGCATGAACATCTTCGGGAAGGATACAGAAGAGACTAAGAACAGTGGTTACTTATGGAAGCAAACAGAACAGCTGGAGGGATGCGGAACCAGAAGAGGCAGTAGACTGTTCACTTAGGTATTTGGATATTTTAAAAATATGCTCTAAAATTAAATTAATCAAGAACTAAAAACAGAGGACTGTCATAAATGTTAAAATTAAACTTTCATTGATTCACGTCTGCTGACATATTGAAATGAGAGCAAACAAAAACTTAAATCACATTGTGCTATGATGTAGAAGTCAGTGGTCCAAAATTAGGAGATTCAGGGTCTGCCTCTAAGCTCTCTAGTAAACTCATTCTGTTAGCACCAGGTGTTGTATGGAAACCAATTTGACAATAAATTTCATTAAAAACAAACAAACAAACAAAAAAAAAACCTCATTCTGTTAATTTTAACAAATAATTCCTCTGGGTCTCAGCTTTCCTATTTTTAAATTTGTTTTTAATGTTCATTTATTTTTGAGAGAAGCAGAGACAGAGTGTGAGCAGGGGAGGGGCAGAGAGAAAGGGACACAGAATCCGGAGCAGCCTCCAGGCTCTGAGCAAGCTGTCAGCACAGAGCCTGACACGGGGCTTGAACTCACAAAATGCAAGATCATGACGTGAGCTGAAGTCGGACGCTTAACCAACTGAGCCACCCAAGCACCCCTCCCTCAGCTTTCCTATTTTTAAATAAGTACTTTGGGCAAAATGATCTCTACTGTCATTTCTTGCTGTAACTTTCTATAACGCTCAAAAAAAGGAATTCAGGGCAATG
This sequence comes from Panthera onca, assembly GCF_046562875.1. Lineage (NCBI taxonomy): Eukaryota > Metazoa > Chordata > Mammalia > Carnivora > Felidae > Panthera > Panthera onca. The sequence goes on from NC_138350.1 coordinate 68,264,482, forward strand.
TTAGATTTCTGTGAAAACAAAATTTTAAATGTATTAATTGGCCTATCCTAAGTGCCAAATAATCAGGGAAAAGAGCCAGACAGGCCAATAGTACTTAAAAGAAACCAAAATGGTACCATGCTGAGTGTGGTGGTTTTTCAAAGATGAAAAATGTTTTAAGCTAACAGATCTTTCTTGTTTTAATGTCCTTGTATGATCTTCAGAAGATCTGCATCACACAATCGCCAAAACAAAGTCAACTTTAAAAAGCCAAAGTGTTGCTCTGGCTGCCATATTATCCCAAGAACTTTCCACCATCTGGGCTGGAAACGTCCTAAAACAAACTACTGTTGGAGCAAGTTATTAATTTCATGCGAAGAAAAAAAGGACAGGCGCCTTGACCTTGCACTGCTCTGCTAGGGCAGAGTGGAACACTTGGATAAAGACAAAAGCCTTCATGAAATGGGTGTTAGTGTTGGCTAAGGACAAAGTCAACGAATACGGAGGAGAAAAACATCCTCCTTTTTTACTTACTATTGGATAAGAAAACGGACAGTACTGTAAATGGAACATATGTTTAACAAAAACAACTGACAAATTCAAAGGACTGAGACCAAAATTTAGAATTATCACTGTCACGCCACCAAGGATACTGTGAAAGTAAAATACGAGGAAAGACTAAGAAGGAGTGCAGTGTATCACAGATGCTGTCAGTAGTGGTGGGGCTGGTTTTAAAAGTTAACAAAATCAAAGACCTGGTAATACCTTTTGTTTATACAAATCTTAATAGTGGAACAGAAAGTGCCTGGAGACTAGGAGTCAAAAAAATCTGGATTCTAGTCTCAGAACTGTCACTCATTACCTTCATAAGCCACCTCACCTGTCAACTTCATCTTATGTAAAAATCAAGGGGGCAGGGGGCACCTGGGTGGCTCAGTCGGTTAAGCATCCGACTTCGGCTCAGGTCATGATCTCGCGGTCCGTGAGTTCGAGCCCCGCATCAGGCTCTGTGCTGACCACTCAGAGCCTGGAGCCTGTTTCTGATTCTGTGTCTCCCTGTCTCTCTGACCCTCCCCCATTCATGCCGTCTCTCCCTGTCTCAAAAATAAATAAACGTTAAAAAAAAATTAAAAAAAAAAAAAATCAAGGGGGCAGATCAAATAAACTCAAATATCCATTCCGTCTTTTCGTGGTTTCTTAAAGAGCCAGTGCTCTACATATAACAATGCATCAAACGCATCAATAAAATATAGCCACATAACTTCTTGAAATGGTTATATGGATGTCCAGACTCCAATTATGCCAACTTAAAATGTTGCATTCATAAAACAAGAATCAGAGGAAAAAGAGTTCTCAGGAATTGAAAATGACTGCTAAACCATCTCGTAATGAGAAAATACATGTAAGAATCACACTACGATTTCCATTTTTAACTTACAAAAAAGTTTATGCAATATTGGCGAGGCTCTGGTAAATGATTTTGGTGAGACTATAATTGGTATAATCTAGGGTGCCTGGGTGGCTCAGTTGAGCGTCCAACTTCAGTTCAGGTCATTTTCTTGCAGTTGATGGGTTCGAGCCCCACACCAGGCTCTGTGCTGACAGCGTGGAGCCTGCTTGCGATTCTCTCTCTCCTCTCTCTCTCTCTCTCTCTCTGCCGCTCCCCCATGCTCTCCCTCTCTCTCTCAAAATAAATAAATAAATTTCAAAAAATAATAATTGATATCATCTCTTTAAGGGACAGTTTGGGTTTTTTAACCAAATTTATATTCTTACCAAATTTTAAAATGTACACACTTAATGCCAATTCTAAAACTTATATGATGGCTATATCTGTACACACGCATGAAGTTAATTTATGTACATGTAGTATATCACAACAATGGAATATTATTTGGTGCTAAAAACGAATGAGCTATAAAGCCATGAACATGGAAGAGCCTGAGATGAATACTGCTAACAAAGCTAACTGGAAAAGGCTACATACTGTACGGTTCCAACTGTATGACATTCTAGAAAAGGCACAACTAAGGAGACAGCAGAAGGATCAGTGGTGGCTACGGGATGAACAGGCAGAGCACAGAGGACTTTCAGGGTAGTGAGTCTACTCTTATAATACTATTAATGGTGGATCCAGGTCATTTCCCGTTTGGTAAAACCCATTGTACGTATGATGCATGAAGAGTGAACCCTAATATGAACCGTGACTTTGGGTGATAATGATGTGTCAATGTAGGTTCCTCGACTGCAGCAAATGTCCCGCTCCGGGGTGGGATGTTGTAGGGGGGTAGGAGTGCTACACAAGTGCGGGGACAAGGATTAGATGGGATTCCCTGTATTTTCTGCTCAATTTTGCTGTGAACCAAAAACTGCTCAGAAAACTAAAGCCTACTAATTCAAAGAAAAAGAAATAGCATTATTTAGAAATATATATACATAAAGGGATAATAACGGTAAAGATTTCTATAAACCACCCAAACAGTTAAACATCAAAAATGACTGTCTCTGGGGAGGAAAGAAATCAAAGGGATAGGACAAACAGCATTTGTTCTCATCATAAGCCCTCTGTGCTATCTGTTTTTTTCCAAAGCCATGAGCACACATGGATTACCATTAAAATAATTCCATCAGGGGCGCCTGCGTGGTTCAGTTGGTTAAGCGTCTGACTCTCGATTTCAGTTTAGGTCATGATCTCTCTCTCATTCGTGTGTTCAAGCCCCGTGTTGGGCTCTGTGCTGCCAGTGTGGAGCCTGCTTGGGATTCCTCTCTCTCTCCCTTTCTCTCTGCCCCTACCCTGCATGCATGCACACCCTCACTCTCTCTCAAAATAAATAAATTAAAAAATAAAATAAATAAAATAATTGCATCAGTATCAATGGCTAGTATTAAATATCCACGTGTAATGTAATCTGGATTATACCTGAAAAGAAATTACTGTGTCAAGAATTAACTTCTATAAGTGACACAAAATTAAAAAGAAAAAAAAATCAATTCTTTGCTTGAAGAATTAAACTTTGCAATTATTACTATCGAACTTCCTCATTCATACTTTGCTATCCGTGTACTAATAACAGCAAGAGGAATTAACAAATGTATTCCGTGCCAGTCTTGGTTTTATGACAGTAAAAATTCTTTGAAGGCAGACAGTCAGTGTTTTCAGGGCCACCTAAGAATCCTGCAAACTGACCTTAGGAAACGCATATCCCTTCTACTCCAGGGACATCATACAGAAGATGAAAGGGCTAGGCTAAAGAAAAGCTGAATTCTCGTTCTAAAAATCCAACGATTATCTGGCTCACAACCTGCAAGGAAAATATGCAAACAGGCAAAATGATAGCCAGGATTCAGGACCCCACTTCTGCTGCTGCTAATCTTTCCCACCAAAGGCCAGGTTGGCACCAGTCCTCCCGGGCAGCCAAACATGACAGAAACTCCCTTCAGTTCCCATATGATTCAGCCTTGTTCTCTGCAATCTCAGACATCATGTGCCCTCTGCCCACTATACTTGTTGGTGACCCAGTGCTGCTCCTTTTCACTGAGAAGTCTAAAATAGGAAAATTAACTCAGAGAGCAAATGTATTCAGTGTTTTTCTTGAGTACTCAGGATGCGTAAGACAATACACTTTTATAATCCTAAAGCATTTTAAAATGTACAAAAGCATCTTCAAGTGCACTGCTCTGGCAACACAGTAGGCAGTGAGAACACCAGGCAGACCTCATCCCAGGTTCCGGGGCTCCCTCTCAGCCGCTGGCCGCTCCACTGCATCTAAGGACATGATGTACGGCTTGGCTGTTCCTCCAACAGCCACAGGAGTTGATCGCCAAACTGATGCACTTCAATTTCCTTATCTAAAATGCTGAACAGCTGAACTAGATGTCTTCAAACGTCTCTTCCAAGTATCAATTTCTGGTCTGAACTATTACCCCTAACTTTAAAATGAGAAAACTGAGACGTGGAGGACATCGCCTGTTAGCAGAAGAGTTGGGATTCAAGCCCGATCTTCTGGATTCAGAATTAGTAATGTCTTTTCCTTACCACACAGTATGTCCTATACTTCTCAACAATCAGTTGTGCAATTATGAGCAATCTGAGCACATAACTTCTAAAATCAACATGATTTGTGGTACTGGAGGTGTTTTAGTCAGACTTCCATCAACATGGTAGATCTACATATTTTTTAAAAATTTAGCTGAGAACCCCCCTCCTCGCCACACCAGACTTCAGTAAACATGGTCAAGGTTTGGATATTTTTTAAGAACTTAGAACTGAGATCCCCCCCTCCTCACCACACCAGAAATCAATTTTCAAACTAAAAAGCTGTTGTGAACTTAATATATAATACTGTCTTGGCATATGAAAATGCTATCACCTTTAATTCGGAGCACGTAATGACAAAAATCCCTAATTCAATCAGAAAGCCATACTAGGCATTTCCCTACAGCACCTACAACTTAAACGCGGACTTGCTCTTTCAGCTACCTGGTCTGCTGAGGCTGGATTTGGAGAAGGGTTTAGGTGTTAACATGCGGGGGGCTTCTACAGAAAGGCATTTTGTCGATAGTCTAGCCCTTCACTGCCAGCAATGGGTCCTCTAGTTCCCTCACTGTCCCCATCAACTGTAGACTTCATAAAGTAACTGTTCATGGTTTTTCACACTCTCAAACCTTCTCAATGGTAGCACCAAAGTTTTCGAATTTTCCAATTTTCCACAGTATAACATCTAAGCCAATATCATTAGTTTATGGGTCAAATAAATATGCATTTCATATCATTTTATTACATTTCGGAAACCCTATGGATAAAGTGATTTAACAAATAAGATTCTTATTCAGTTTCATCCCTTCCCAAACACTTCCAGAATGGATTTTAGAAAAACAGCTCTAAAAGTACCTTCTTTTACATCTTAATAAACAGAGAACTCTAAACATAGTCAAATCGTCAGTCTTTCTAAAATTCAAGTCTTTGCCCCATCAAACAACACAGTCCATCCCTAATCTCCCACAAACCCTCTGCTCTAATCAAGCTAGTGGACTTATGAGGACGCCTGGGTGGCTCAGTAGGTTGGATGTCCAACTCTTGATCTCAGCTCAGGTCATGACCCCAGGGTCGTGGGATTGAGCCCCATGTTGGGCTCCACACTGAGCATGGAGCCCCCTTGGGAGTCAGTCTCTCTCTCTCTCTCTTTGCCCCCTTCCCCACTTGAGCTCTCTCTTGCTCTCTTTAAAAACAAAACAAAACAAAACAAAAAACTAATGCACTTATGATTCCTCAAATTCATTATTTACACTCAAGAGGCCCTGGGCCGGCTCCTCTCTGGCTCTTCGATGGCCGAGCCACTGCTAATCACGACAACCCCAATGACTATAGCACTCAGCACTGCGCCTCCTCCTGGGCTCTCTTTCTACGTACTTATCCATCTCCAAGCTCTTCAGAAACCACACCTTTCTTTGTCCAGGGCCTAGTAAAGTATAGACACACGGCATATTCCCAATACGGGTTTTTGAGAATGAACTTAATGAGAGATTATTATACTGTAAAGGGATAATCTGAGGACTACTGAGATATAAAGTTGACTGTCCCTAAACTCAATGGTCTCAGACCACTCAGCATTTATAACTAATCTACCATTTCCTTAAATACTGTCAGACGTTATTTCTCCGTGTTTCTGTTTCTATAGCCCCCTTCCACTACTAACGTCTATAGGACACCTAGTTTCTATAATACAACGTACCATCTGCAAAGGGCTTTGAGCCACTGCATTTGCCATGGAATGTGCCTTAGCACAATACTGTCTGCATACAGACTAGATGAGGACAGACAAAATGCTTTCAGCACACTGGACAGGTTGTGCCCCTACTCTCTCAGCCATTTGACAAATATTTGCCGAGAGCCTACCATGTGCCGGCTGGCCTGAACACTACTGGTAACAGCACTGAGCAAAGCAAACGCAGGCACAGGAGCGGTCCTGGTTTTCACGGAGCGTTCCTCCTAATCTTATTTGAGGGAAACAAGCAAGAAGAGTAATAGCTAATATGGAAAGTAGTGGTAAGTGTCGAGTAGAGACAAAAAACAAAGCATGACGACAAAACAGAGAATGAGAGGGGTCCTATTTCAGGGTGGTCAGAGCAGCTGCTTCTAAGAAGCAGGCCTCCTCGGAGCAGAAGGAAGCATGATGGTGAGGACACGAGCCACGCGGGTACCTGAGGGGGGACGTTCAAGGCAGAAGAAGAAAAGAGGGCAAAGGCCCTGGAGACAGGGAGTGGGCTGGCACGTCCTAAATTAGCAAGGACACTTGTGTGGCTGAAACTGAATGAGTGACACGGATGAGGTCAGCGGAGAGCGTCAGCACCCCCCGTACTCGAGCGGTAGGCAAAGTCACACTGCACGAGTAGAGACACCCAGAAAAAGGCAATCGATTAGGGGTATCTCATCTAAAAGAAGAATGTTCTTAGATTAAATCATAACTGGAAAATCTGCAAATCGGGGCCAGGCTGAGAATTAAACAGCCCTAATCCTCAGCGAGTTCACACGTTGATAAAGAGACCACAGAAATGGATCTCAGAAGAAGAGGCCGTACATCCGACCTGGGGCCGGTGGGATGGCCCACTTGGAGCCAACCTCACCGGGACCTGTATGGAGTGGTAGCCGTAGAGACGGGTAGGACCCATGGTTGACAAGAGCATCATCATATACAGCTAAGAGGCATGGCTTTCACAAAAACAACACCAAAGACAGACAAAAAGACAGACAAGTTAAGAAATCCAATTCAAGGGGTGCCTGGGTGGCTATGTCAGCTAAGAATCGGACTCCTGATTTCAGGTCAGGATCGCACGAGGAGCCCCGCGTCCGGCTCTGCGTTGCCAGATTCTTGGGATTCTCTCTCTCCCTCTCTCTCTCTCCCCTGCACGTACACTCTCTCAAAATAAATAAATAAACCTTAAAAAGAAGAAACCCACTTCAAGTTCTCAAAATAACTTCTATTTCATAATAAGATAGCCTCACGAGCAAACCTAAGTATTGGGCCCATCCTGTATCAGATGTTACGTTACTGCTCTGCTGCTGGGGCCCTTCCAAAGCTCAACCACTGGGCTGCGTCACCCGGGTCTCATTCAACCCCCAACAGAAACACCGCGAGGACCGATTCACAAACTCTTAAGTGTTACACGTTCAACTCTGTCATGCCAAACCATTTCTTGTATTACACCCTCTATTCATGTCTTGAGGAAAATACCTTCCTCTTACTTAAGTTATTCCTTCCCAGTCACTTCGAGATCACAGAGAAGGCAGAGCAAAGCACAGGCTTTTACTGAATTCTAGTGGGATCTACCCAATATACACTGAAAAATGCCAAGTCATGACCCTGTGAACGACTTAGTCTTTATTTGAAATATATAAATGCTGAGAGGTATGGAGTAAAGAACGGATTCCTGGAAGATGTGCTATTTTGATCAGGCTTTGAAGATTAGCATCTCATACAATTATTATTTTACCAAAATATCCAACTATCAGAGAAGCAGTTTCCACTAACTCCTTACAAGTCAATCTTTATTACAAGTGAATTCCCACAAACTCTGGGAGTTTATCTAAACTACTACAGTTGATCCTGATCTCTTAATAATAAATAACCAGTTATTTTTAAAAAAAAAATTTTCTGATTATTTCTTTTGAAGGAGAGCGAGACAGAGTATGAGCAGGGGCGGAGCAGAGAGAAAGGGAGACACAGAGTCCCGGTTGTAAGTTGCCCTCGGTGGTTGCTAACACACTGCATTCCTCATGGGGCACCCGGGTGGCTCCGTCGGTTAAGAATCCGACAGCTCGGGTCTTGATCTCACAGTTCCTGAATTCGAGTCCCACATCGAGTGAGCTCGAGCCCTGCTTTGGGTGAACTTGAGCCCTGCTTCAGGTAAAACATGAGCTGGGTGAGCCCACTTCTCTCTCTCGCTCTTTCTCTCGCTGTCTCTCGCTCTCTCTGCCCCTTGTGGGATTCTCTCCCCCCCTCTCTCTCTCTCTCTGCCCGTCGCTTACACCCTCTCTCTCTCTCTCTCTCTCGAAACAAACCAACCAACAAACAAAACACTGCCTTCCTCCTGCTCTCACCTGCTGGCACCGCACTGGCGTGTTAAACATGACAAGTTACATTGAGGCTGGGGATGGTCAGGCGTGAGAGCATCCGCCTTAAGCCAGAAGTGGATCCACCACACTGCACTACGGTTATAGCAGTTGAACCATTTAAAATAGTAGTTTGGTTTCACATGGAAACCGTTACTAAGACAAACCTTCTTGTAGAATGCAGTTCCAAGAACGTTAAATCATCAGAAATTGTTTCAGCAGCTGGTTAAAGCTGAGTGTACATAACATAAGACATCTGGTCGTCTGTGCATTTTCAGTTCATTTAACAAGGTATAAACACATTAAGACACCGAAATGTTTGATATATTGCAACACTGTCTGCTTGCTCCTCAAGGGTGTTTAAGTGGCTGGTCTATTCATTGCATTCAAGGCTTATTTACCGGCTAAAGAGATTTATTTGTATTTCCATCCACCCTAACTTCACCAAGACATTTTATTAACAAAGGAGAAAAAAAAAAAAAAGAATGTACTCACTGAGGATATATCTTAAATTGCTGGTATTCGATAATGACATATGCATAATAGAGATGAAACTTTTAAAAATTAAGTCAAGGGGCACCTGGGTGGCTCAGTCGGTTAAGCGTCCGACTCTTGGTTTCGGCCCACGTCACGATCTGATAGTTCATGAGATCGAGCCCCGCACAGGGCTCTGTGCTGACAGTGAGAAGCCTGCTTAAGATTCTCTCTCTACCTCTCTCTCTGCCCCTCCCCTGCTCATGCTCGCTTGCTCTCTCTCTCTCTCTCCCTCTCTCAAAATACATTTAAAAAAAAATATTAAAAAAAATTAAGTCAAGAACACACGAAATATCGCACGTACTATGACAAGTAGATAGTAGATGATATAGGGGTTCCCCTTCCCACATTTGACCATATGTAACAGAAACCTGACCACGGTAGCTTAACCAAAATAAGTGTTTATTTTTGTCACTTAAGAAGAAATCCTAAGATAAGCCACCTAGGGCTGGTGTAATAGTTCCATAGTAACATTCATATCCCGGGCTCCTGGGACACTATTCTTCGCAGGTGGCACTCACCATAATGGCTTCAAGACGACCCAAGTACCGCCTCCGCATCCCAGGGAGGAAGAGATGGGTAACGGACAAGCTGAAGGCCTGCCCCCCTCCCCCCCCAAACAATACTGGCCATCTGTTAGAAAAAGGGCAAGAAGGGCCATCAGAAGTGCAAGGAACTGTGTCGCTCACAGAGTTCAACTTCCACAGGACCTTGTCCCCTGTACCCTTCCCCACCCGGTGATTCCTCAGTTGCCTCAGCCCCACCTTCCAAGCTGCACATCATCAGACCAAGTCCCGACAGGGTTTGGTAGTTGTCGTTTCTAAATCCAGATTACAATTCTGGATGCTGGACCTGTGCACAACAGAGGCCGGGAGCCCGTTTTCTCACAAACACCTGGTCCTTCCTGTTTGGGCCACAGGCAAGCAGCACACAGGGCCAGTGATATCACCACGTTAACTGAGATTCTGTCCTCATCAATCTCAAAATCTTTATCTTTATTTAAAAAATAATTCCTGGGGCGCACCTGGGTGGCTCAGTTGGTTAAGTGTCTGACTCTTGATTTGGGCTCAGGTCATGATCTCACGGTTGTGAGATTGAGCCCTGTATAGGGCTCTGCACTGGGCATAGAGCCTGCTTAAGATTTTCCCTGTCTCTCCCTCTGCCCCTCCCCTATTTGAGCGGTCTCTCTCTCTCTCTCTCTCTCCCTCTCTCTGTGTAAGTAAATAAATAAATAAATCCTTTAAGTGCGCCTGGCTGGCTTGTTTAGTAGAGCATGCAACTCTTGATCTCAGAGTTGTTAAGTCTGAGCTCCATGTTGCGTATAGAGATTACTTTAAAATCTTTAGGGGCACCTGGGTGGTTAAGTGTCTGGTTCTGGATTTCAGTTCAGGTCTTGATCTCAGGGTGGTGAGTTCAAGCCCCACACTGGGTTCCATGCTGGGCATGAAGCATACTTAAAAAAATTAAAAAATACAAAATTAAAATTAAAAAAAATTTTTTTTAAATAATAATTCTTTTAAAATATGCATTCTTGGGGCACCTGGGTAGCTCATATTGAGCTTTGGACTTCAGCTCAGGTCATGATCTCGCGGTTTGCAAGTTCGAGCCCCGCATCAGGCTCCGTGCTGACAGTGTGTGGAGCCTGCTTGGGATTCTCTCTCTGTCTCTCTCCCTCCCTCTCTGTCTCAAAAAAAAAAAAAAAAAAAAAAAAATTTAATGAAAAAGACTGCATTCTCAATGGGGTGATCTTACCCGTAAGAGAGTGAAAACTGATTCTTCAGGGGTGAAAAAACTGCATAGTTTTTTATAATGGTTTGTGGCCCTCCAAAGGGCCACAGTACATAAAGATACATTCAGTCTATCTGGGGTATTCAAATTTCATTTGTGGGGAGAGGCAATTTAAAAAATGTCTAAAAAGGCTTTAGAGAGACAATTTTTTTTAAACAAAAGTTGAGAGTAACTGCTTTAAAAGTAACATTTTATAGCATGCAAGAATTGCATTCGGCTGTAGTGACAGAAATCCAGTTACAATAAACAAGTATTTTTCTCACATGAGAAGGGAGTGAAAGTGACAAGGGGGCACTGGTAGTTGATGACTTTGGTTCAGCAGCTCAATGACGTCAAAGCAGAATTTTCTGTGGGTCTCCTGACTCATGCAAAGATGGCCACACAATTCAAATTACCTGGTCCCACATTCCAGATAGCAGGAAAAAAGAGCTGTCAAGAAAAAGATACATCTCCTAGCTGAGGCAGGTGCCCTTTAAAAAGCTTTACCCAGAAGTTCTTTGGGTTTTTTTTTTAATTTTTTTTTTAACATTTATTCATTTTTGAGAGCGAGACAGCACATGAGCAGGGGACAGGTAGAGAGAGAGAGGGAGACACAGAATCCGAGGCAGGCTCCAGGCTCTGAGCTGTCAGCACAGAGCCCGACGCGGGGCTCGAACCCACGTACCGTGAGATCCTGACCTGAGCCAAAGTTGGACGCTCAACCGACTGAGCCATCCAGGTGCCCCTACCCAGAAGTTTTATTGGAAGATGTCCCCTTACATCTCAGGGATCACACCTATCTTCAAAAAAGGCTAGAAATGGAAATCCAACCTCTCCAAAAGAGGTCAGGAAGTAAGGAAGAAGGGGAGGATGCTGGGTGGCTAACTAGCTGCCTCTACCACATACGGATTAGAGTCTCTCTTACATCCTACTTACAGAGCTCTGTAAGATATCGCTAGGGAGATTAATTCTGTGCCTACCATTTGCTCAATATTCCTAAAGATCAGTTTATTTTCCCCTTAACATAAAATTCTTATTTTGATAATGCATAGTGAGAGTATAAATATTAGGCAAAAGATACAGATGAACTCCATGGATGTACACAGAGACATACATAAAACGCATACATAACAATACTACACCAGAGGGGCACCTGGGTGGCTCAGTCAGTTAAGTGACCAACTTTTGACTCGGCTCAGATAAGATCTCATAGTTGTGAGATCGAGCCCTGATTCGGGCTCCTCACTGGGCGTGAAGCCTGCTTAAGATTCTCCCTTTTCTTATGCATCCCTGTCCCACTCGCTAGTGTGCACAGGCGTGCTCTCTCAAACAAAAACAAAACCACACCCACACCAGGACCCACAAACTCTTTGACGTGATCAATTACCATCTTCAATATACAAAAGAAGATAAAACAAATCCCGGCTGAGCCAGAACTTACAAGAGTGGAATATCAGTGATTAACTGCATCAAACAACAGAGCAATTCTTCCAAAAGATCTTCAGCGTCAGAACCTGGTAAGAGACATAAATGGTTTTTTAACAAAGCGTAAAACAGAATTGAGCTTTTAGTTCAGTCTTCATTTCTAATAAGAATAACAACAGTTATGATTACATAAAGTCAGATGCTGTATGTTGACCTCTAATAAAATCCGAACCATGAGCAAGTTAGCACATACTACGATCTTCATCTAGTATAGGAATTTTGAACGTTAGCTATTAAGTATGTAACTTTTAACACATCAAAGTCTCTTATGGTTCTGTAGGGCGGCAGTTTTCAAATCTCTTATTTTACACCATGTTGTTTCATACAAAATCTTACACTAAAGTGAAATATATAAAATAGGCCAAAAAATCAACCTGCTCTAGCTACTCTGTTTGCATCATGAGTAGAATACCTATACTTCTTCCCCCCAATAAACACGTGACCAAACGCTGGATCTCCTTGATGGGCCCCAGAGCACCTTTCTGAACCCGTGGGGCTCCACAGATCACAGACCGAAACCCACCAAGAGGCCAACCACCCCTTTACAAGTAAAGAGCCAAAGGTAAAATGGCTTTCCTGAGTCACAGAGGAAGTGGCAATGGTAGGATGCAAAAGAAGCATCCAGAAGAAATGCTCCTCTGTCCCAAACTGCTCTAAGCGACCATCTCATTTCCAAAGTCAATCAAATCAGCAGCTCACGTGACTTCTGGCTGTGGATGCTACTGACACCTACTCCTTCACAGAATTCTTTCTCCCCTCAGGTCCTACGACACCTGATTTCCAATCTACTTCTTTTTCTATTCGTTCTCAGGATCCACTTCCTTAGCATTTCTGTCGACTACTGCGGTGTTACTGGCTTCCTCTCTTCCTGCTCCCTATGTCCTCCTTCATCAACCATCACTTACACATGGGTGATTCCTACACCTGCTCTTCTCCTCTTGGCCTCGCCACTGAACTGCTTATCTCTATATCCAATGGCCTACTGGCCATCTCCACCTAGATGCTTCGGTAGTACCCCAGCTCCGTGTGTTCAAACCTGACCCCATCGTTCCCAATGCTTGAAATCCATCTATTCTTTCTACTTTCTTCTGGTGACTGCATCAAGAAGCCAGGGCCAAACCCAGACTATGCTCCCGTAGCTTTCTTAACCAATCTCTAGGTCCACTCTAGGCAGGCACAGCCTACCTCTCTCACGGTTCCTCTTTTCTGCACTCCTCGTCAGGCTTCTGTTACTTCATCACCTCAGCTCAGTTAAACCAGCTCACTAAACTCAAACTCACTCCTGATCTTCTTTCAACTCCCACCTTCAATTTTCCTCGTCTCCAACCCAGACTCCAGCCTGCTGCCAGACAGAGCTAACCCAACTCCTTCCTTTCCCTCTCCTGGCTTACTTCCTTTCAACTACTTTAAGCTGAATACGAGGCATCAGAAAAAACTCCACGTCGGGGCGCCTGGGTGGCGCAGTCGGTTAAGCGTCCGACTTCAGCCAGGTCACGATCTCGCGGTCCGTGAGTTCGAGCCCCGCGTCAGGCTCTGGGCTGATGGCTCGGAGCCTGGAGCCTGTTTCCGACTCTGTGTCTCCCTCTCTCTCTGCCCCTCCCCCGTTCATGCTCTGTCTCTCTCTGTCCCAAAAATAAATAAAAAACGTTGAAAAAAAAAAAATTTTTAAAAAGAAAATACTCCACGTGCAAAAGTACCACAGGCCAGACGCTTCAAGACACAGGCCCTGTACCCCTTTCTACCATGACCCTTCCCCATTATTCACAATTTATACTCCAACAACACAACTTATATTCAGACCAAATCGGCTACCTGCAACACGCCATTTCATGCCTCCTCAACAACATTCCCTCTGCCGAGCCTGCCCTCCGACGATAAAAACCTGACTTTTTTAAGGGCCAATTTTTATCCATCTGAATCCTCCACAGCCTTCCTCTCCTCCATAAAACCCACCTCTCCTGCCTCACTCTGAGTAAAAATAATCATCTACAAAGCACCTTGCCTCATGCATGGGCCTTTCACTGCATGTGTTGGTTACATTATGCCCTGATTCCTGTCTCTATGTGGGAAGGCTCCTCCTGGACTCTGTACTTCTCGAGGATGAGGACTGACAAAGAGCTTCACACACACACCATATACACTAAAGACATGTCTGCTGAACTAAATTAACCCAGGCGTCTAGGAGAAATCTAGTGGTTATTCTGAGGCATCAGCGCACTTGGAGCTTCAAAGTTTAGCAATTCTTTTTTCTAGACCACCATATGACCTGGTACTCAGAAATTATGAAGAAATTCCGTCCTGCCTTGCTACAAACACAACTGGAACAGTAACCCTCTGAGAGGTAAACGCAGAACTTGAAGAACATACCAAATCACACTGACCACAACGATCAGTGCTAGAAAGAACACACAGCAAGAATCAAGTTCAATAACTACCTTAAATCTATTCGAGCAGTGCCAGGCTTAGCTCAACTAGTGAAGAAAGTAAAATCTGGAGATGTGTAACACTGGTCTCTGAGGCTGCACCACAAAAAGTACACGTAACTAAAATCCTTCTCATTGCAAAAGCCGTCCAACATAACCCAAGTGAGCCAATAACCTACTCCAAGTTGATCTGCTGGCATACAATCTATACCCAATTCAAGCTTGCAGCAATGTCATTCGCTGGCTCATCCTACAGAACGGAGTGACACAGACCCAAGTAAGGACACTTAAAATCAATCATTGATTCCCTGAAGAACATTTCAGACCAAATCAGCAGGCCACTTGAACGGTGTCCCCTGTTCAGCCAAGTAGTCAGCAGTCTGTTAATTACAGAATGTGAGGGAACAAATGCTGAGGACCCACACGTGGTTGGATTTTTTCCTTTCAGGGGTATAAACACATCTCATTCTCAACTCTTAACACCCTGAGGAGGACTTTGTATTCTATGTCACGTGCCATCCAAATCCTGACTTCGGCCAAGATTACAGCGTAGGTCAATTAAGGAGTCTATTCACAGCTTTGTCATCAACCTACCAATGAAAATGACGATAAATACATTTCATGCAAGTGAAAGGTACCATTTCAAGGCCAAAACTCTAACAGAAGACAAGAATAAGCAATTTTCAGTTGAAATCTCAGACAACTTCCACTTCCTAAAACAAAATATCCCTACAGAATACCATATTCTTATGTCTGGGACTAATCTAGAAGCAGATAATTGTGTATCAAGTGAAGACGGACAAGATCCGACTGCTTACCAGATCTGATGTCCAAGCAGTGTTTCTATCACTCAGCTTTCATTTGAGGCCAAATATCTTCCTTAGTGCCAATAAAAACAAGTAGACATAAACTCACCTGCCAAAAATTATAGTACCACTCATGCCTTTCTCACAGGAAAGAGAATCTAGAAAGTCCTTGAAATCTTCAAGTCAGTGGCAAAGTAAATTGAAGTTCTATGAGCGACGGACTTTGAAGAGATTCAGTGTGTTTACTATATTGTGAAGTTTTATACCCAGAGTTTTTCTCTCTTAAAGAGTTTTAAATTGCCTCTTATAGCTTCAGTCAAATAGGCTCATATTTTCAATGTTAGCTTCTCTGAGATAACATTCATAGCTAATATTTACTGAGTACTCTACCCTTTGAGAGGCACTGTGCCAAGCATTTCATTCCTTATTCCACATTAATCATGACAATAGCTTTTTCTGTTTTTTAAGATTTTATTTTTATGTAATCTCTGCACCCAACATGGGGCTTGAACTCACAACCCTGAGGTCAAGAGTTGTACAGCCCACCAACTGAGCCAGCCCCCCGCCTGACAATAACTCTTCAGAAGTAGATATGATCATCACCATTGTATTACAGACAAAGAAACCAAGGGTCAGAGAGGTCAGTTTACTTACAGTAAGTGGTAGAGACTAGATTTGAACCCAAATCCAGACGGACTCATAGAAAGAAAAAAAAAAAAAAAAAAACAAAGAAACAAACAAAAACATTATGAATGATTTTTAAAGACCTGTTTCTACACAAAGTTGGAAAAAACCTGGTCCAACAACCCATGATTCACTGAAGACCCTAAATACAAACCCCTGGTAAATGAATGAGGGGAGAGATATGAAATACCCTGTGTTAGGTACACATGAAGGTGACATGTTACACATTCATGAATGCATACTGGAAGTCTTTGATTTAAATATCCCATTTAGAAGGGCACCTGGGTGGCTCAGTTGGTTGAGTGACCGACTCATGATCCCAGAGTCGTGGGATCGGGCCCCGCGACAGGCTCCACACTGTGGAGTGTGCATAAGATTCTCTCTCTCTCTCAGCTCCTCTCCCCTGCTTGTGCTCACTCTCTCTAAAAAAAAAAAAAAAAGAAGAAGAAAGAAAGAAAGAAAAAATAGGGAATGCCAACTGGTGCAGCCACTCTGGAAAACAGTATGGAGGTTCCTCAAAAAATTAAAAATATTAGACACAGCAATTGCACTACTAGGTATTTATCCAAAGGATACAAAAATGCTGATTTGAAGGGGGCACATGCACTCCAATGTTTATAGCAGCACTGTCACCAATAGTCAAATTGTGGAAAGAGTCCAAATGCCCACTGACAAATGGGTAAAGAAAACATGATGTGTATATATCTACATACAATGGAATATTACTCAGCCATCAAAAAGAATGAAATCTTGCCATTTGCAACAACATGGATGGAACTAGAGGGTATTATGCTAAGGGAAATAAGTCAGTCAGGGAAAAACAAATATACGATTTCAAGAAACAACACAGATGAACATAGGGGAAGGGAAGGAAAAATAAGACAAAAACAGGGAGGCAAACCATAAGAGCCTCTTAAATACAGAGAACAAACTGAAGGTTGCTGGGGGGGGGGTGTTGGGTAGGATGGTGGGCTAAATGGGTGATGGGCATTAAAGAAGGCACTCGCTGGGCTGAGCACTAGGTGTTGTATGTAAGTGATGAATCACTAAATTCTACTCCTGAAACCATTATTATACTACATGTTACTAACTTGGGTTTAAATAAAGTTAAAAATTAAAATTAAAATTAAAAAGAGAAAACTACCCAAGTTAGAAATAACCTCAAACAATGAATAAATAGAAACTGTTTTTGTGAGTATTATGCAGAACAAGGCCACTGAAATCCTACTTCTGTACCAGGGGTTCCCCGTTTTGAAGCCCTAACCCTGCTTCTCTGGTCGCTATGAGTGACGCCAGGGGAAGGAGCAAAGACCAGATGACAGCCACGGTCCCTTCCAACTCCAGGCATCTCCACTTGAAACTGAGCTGTTCAGTCCCCATGCAGTACATGCTAAAACACCACACTCTCCTTAGGGAGGGAACCAGAGGAGAGCAAGATACTGTTAAAATCAAATACCTTCCACCAAAGTAGGAGGGGAAAGGGAGAGGGAGAAAATCATGAAAAAAGCACTCACTCGAGGAAGAGGGAAAGAAACATCACTAAAGGAAAACAAAGCAGCAGCCAGAGAAAAACCTATGGGTCATTTAAATCAGGTAGCATGGAAATATTAAAACACAGAGAGCTCACTGCTGTTTCCTTTTGCATGTAGAAAGCTGCCAGTTTCTAAATGCTGCTTAAAGCCACACCGTGCCAAACACAAGTATTAAAAATATAATCAAGAACTAACAGAGCCATATGCCACAAACAGGTTCCAAAGTGCCTCAAAAGCTTAGAGCAAAACTGACTTCCTTAAGGTGGAGGACACATAAGCTGGATTGTATTTACTATAAACTTATATTCAGAAAACCATAGTAAAGTCTGTAATTGGCAGTTTTATTTGTAAAACTAATATTGGAATTATTCTAAATTTTTTTTAAATTTTTTATTTATTTTTGATAGAGAGAGACAGAGCACAAGTGGCGGAGGGGCAGAGAGAGGCGGAGACACAGAATCCGAAGCCGGCTCCAGGCTCTGAGCTGTCAGCACAGAGCCTGACATGGGGCTCGAACTCACAGACCGCGAGATCATTACCTGGGCTGAAGTCGGACACCCAACCGACTGAGCCACCCAGGGGCTCCTGGAATTATTCTAAAATATTAAAAATCATATTGAAACTTCTAATGAGCAAAATCGAACATGCTTCTATAAAATAATCATAAGTTAAGGGAAAGCAGATGGACTCACTCTTTTCTAAAATGAAAACTGATCTACATTTTAATGTATTACACTATTTGTAAGCCTGTGCCCCACACATTCCAATAAAATCTGCAATCATTCCGGCTGCCTGCTATTACTACAATCAAATGGAAATGTTTCTAATTATACTCAAGGATAATATAGTCTTCCAGGTTTAATAAAAATACGCCTTTTTTATTTCTCAGTTGAGTATAGTATAAACACTGCTGATAACAGAAAAGAGTAGAAAACAGTTTCGTGGTACATTGTAAAAAGTTTAGAAACAGATTTTAGTGAGTAACCACTAGCTAAATAGAATATATATGCGACAAGGTATTGTACTGCATAATACATACTTAGATTCTAGGCCAATTGAAAGTTCTATCCTCTTAAATTCTACTTTTGTTATTTTTTTGCATTCAATTTATACTAAAAAAATAAATAAATGTACCTACTTCTACCACCCCCAATCCCCCAATCTGTTCTTTCCATCTATGAGCCTGATATATGTATAATATTTTTTAGCTTCCACATATAAGAGAGATCATATGGTATTTGTCTCTGACTTATTTCACATAGCCTAATGCCCTCAAGGCTCATCCACATTGTCGGTAAATGACAGGATTTCGTTTTTTATAGCTGAATAATATCCCGTTGTGTATATATACTACATCATCTTTGTCCACTCATCCATCAATGGACACGTAGGTTATTTCCATATCTTGGGTAATGCAAATAATGCTGAAATGAACATGCAGGTACATACATTTTTTTTTAATTAGTGTTTTCCTTTTTTTCAAATACCCAGAAATGGAACTGCTGGGTCATAGGGTAGTTCTGTTTTTAATTTTTTTGAGTAATCTCCATACTGTTTTCCATAGTGGTTACACCAACAGTGTGCTGCATTCCCACCAACAGTACACAAGGGCTCACCTTTTCTCCACATTCTTGCCAACACTTGCTATTTCTGGCCTTTTTTGACCAGAGGCATTCCAACAGGTGTGAGGTGATATCTCACCAAGGTTTTGATTTGCATCTCCCAGATAATTAGTGATGTTGAGCATCTTTTCATGTACCTCTTTGCCATCTGTCTTCTTCGGTAAAATGTCTATTCAGATCGTCTGCCCATTTGTAATCAGATTATTTTTCCCTATTGAGTTGAAATATATAATACATATGTGTATATATATGTATTATATATAGTGTGCATATATGTACATATATGTGTATATATATATATTATATATTTATGATAGCACTATGGTTTATTAAGCTGTGCCTTAGTACAGATGTTGGGGCCCCATGGCACTCCTGAAGTAGAAAGCCCAGAATTTCTGCCAATTGTTCTTGAGCAATGACACCAGGAAACTGACAGCTGTTGTATGCAAGCTTATCATCTATAACGTTCATGCCAGACACAGCACCTTCTTCATCTGGAATTTGATCGTGGACTTCACTTCATCCATTCTGGCCACCATGTACTCACTGTGGGTCAGCAAGGAAGGGAACTTGCCAGCCTTATTAAGTCCTGGGCCCAGGATTCACAGGATCTGCTCGATCAAAGATTATGAAGCCAAAAAGGCATCATACTTCTTGGCCAGTTTCTTGCCTAGTTTTTTATTCCTGTTGAGTTCTTCAGCACATCAATGTCCATGTGGGGAATATCCACAGCCTTGGCCTCATCAAGTGTTGCTGGTCCCCCAAAACACATACAGAGACTTCAGGCAGGGAGTGGACTTAAGCCCAATGGTGCCCAAGAAGCATTTGTCCTTCTGAGAGCCACAGATATTCAAGGTGATATGCAGCTCCACCATCTCCCAAAACTTCCAGGACCCACGCTGGTTCCCGGGCAGGACTTCCCGCACCGCCTCGTACAGGGTGTTACGGGAGGCTTTGCAGCTTGTGGTGCCATGCACTGCAATAACCCAAAAAGAGGTCAAAAACTGTTGAATCCTTAAGCTTTTTTTTTGTTGTTGTTAAGTAAGCTTTATGCCCAACTTGGGCTTGAACTCATGACCCTGAGATCAAGAGTCTATGTTCCACCAACTGAGCCAGCCAGGCGCTGAGTCCTTTTATATTTTGGATATTAGCCCCTTATCAGATATATGACTTGCAAGTAACTTCTCCCATTCAGTAAGTTGCTTTTTCATTTTCTTGATGGTTTCCTTTGCTGGGTAGAAACTGGTTAGTTTGATGTGGTCCCACCTGTTTATTTTCACTTTTGGGGTCAGATTCAAAAAAGTCATCTCTAAGACCTAGATCAAGGGGCTTACCACCTATATTTTCTTCTAGGAGTTCTATGGTTTCAGGTCCTACATTCAAGCCTTTAATCCACTTTGAATTAATTTTTGTGTTTAGTATGAGATAGGGGTCCAGTTTCATTCTATTTATTTATTTTATTTATTTTTTTAAGTTTACATCAAAGTTAGTTAGCATATAGTGCAACAATATTTTTTTCAGGAATAGATTGACCCTTACCTTTAGCCTATCCCCCCTCCTACAACCCCTCCAGCAAACCTCTTGTTTGTTCTCTATATTTAAGAATCTCTTATGTTTTGTCCCCCTCCCTGTTTTTATATTATTTTTGCTTCACTTGCCTTATGTTCATCTGTTTTGTATCCTAAAGTCCTCATATGAGTGAAGTCATATGAAATTTGTCTTTCTCTAATTTCACTTAGCCTAATACCCTCTAGTTCCATCCACATAGTTGCAAATGGCAAGATTTCATTCTTTTTGATGGCCGAGTAATACTCCATTTTGTGTGTGTGTGTGTGTGTGTGTGTGTGTGTGTGTGTGTGTGTGTATATACACATACCACATCTTTATCCATTCATCCATCGATGGACATATGGGCTCTTTCCATACTTTGGCTATTGTCAATAGCGCTGCTATAAACATTGGGGTGCATGTGCCCCTTCGAAACAGCACATCTGTAACCCTTGGATAAACACCTAGTAGTGCAACTGCTGGGTCGTAGGGTAGTTCTATTTTTAATTTTTTGAGGAACCTCCAGACTATTTTCCAGAGTAGCTGCACCAGTTTGCATCCCCACCAGCAGTGCAAAAGAGATCCCCCTTTTCCGCATCCTGGCCAACATCTGTCGTTGCCTGAGTTGTTCATGTTAGCCATTCTGGCAGGTGTGAGGTGGTATCTCATGGTGGTTTTAATTTGTATTACCCGGATGATGAGTGATGTGGAGCATTTTTTCATGTGTTGTTTGGCCATCTGGATGTTTTCTTTGGAGAAGTGTCTATTCATGTCTTTTGCCCATTTCTTCACCGGATTATTTGTTTTTTGGGTGTTGAGTTTGATAAGTTCTTTATAGATTTTGGATGCTAACCCTTTATCTGATATGTCGTTTGCAAATATCTTCTCCCATTCCTTTGGCTGCCTCTTAGTTTTGCTGATTATTTCCTTTGTGTGCAGAAGCTTTGCATTTTGATGAGGTCCCAATAATTCATTTTTGCTTTTGTTTCCCTTTCTTCCAGAGACGTGTTGAATAAGAAGTTGTTGCAGCTGAGGTCAAAGAGGTTTCTGCCTGCATTCTCCTCGAGGATTTTGATGGCTTCCTGTCTTAGGTCTTTCATCCATTTTGAGTTTGCTTTTGTGTATGGTGTAAGAAAGTGGTCCAGGTTCATTTTTCTGCATGTCACTGTCCAGTTTTCCCAGCACCCCTTGCTGAAGAGACTGTCTTTATTTATTCCACTGGATACTCTGTCTTGCTTTGTCAAGTATTAGTTGGCCATACGTTTGTGGGTCCATTTCTGGGTTCTCTATTCTGTTCCATTGATCTGAGTGTCTGCTTTTGTGCCATTTCCATACTGTCTTGATGATTACAGCTTTGTCATACAGCTTGAAGTCCGGGATTGTGATGCCTCAAGCATCAGTTTTCTTTTTCAAGATTAC
This sequence comes from Panthera onca, assembly GCF_046562875.1. Lineage (NCBI taxonomy): Eukaryota > Metazoa > Chordata > Mammalia > Carnivora > Felidae > Panthera > Panthera onca. Next base: position 68,286,391 of record NC_138350.1, read on the forward strand.
TTTGGCTATTCTTTTCTGGCTCCATACAAATTTTAGGATTGTTTGTTCTAGCTCTGTGAAGAATGCTGGTGGTATTTTTATAGGGATTGCCAGTTTCATTCTTTTGCATGTGTCTGTCCAACTTTCCCATCACTATTTACTGAAGAGACTGTCCTTTCTCTATTGTATATTTCTGGCACCTTTGTCACAAATTAAGTGACCACATATGCGTGGGTTTATTTTTGGGCTCTCTATTCTGTTACATTGATCTGTATCTGCTTTAATGCCAATACCACACTGTTTCGATCACTATAGCTTTGTGATATAGTTTGAAATCAGAAAGCAACCTATTAGTAAAGTTTAATGATTCTATTCCACTGATAACAGAAAAGAAAGAGAGAAAAAAGAAATATCACAAAACAGTATTACCTAATGTAAGGCCAAGAACAATTCAGGAGGTCCTAGAAGCACTTTTATTTTTCTGCAAAGACAGATTACAAATCTTATATGCTAAATATTTCAAAATAATAAATCCATGTTTTCTTGTGTTCTTTTTCCAGCAACTGTTTTATTTGCTTTTTACATTACTCAACTAATGAAATTAAACTGTTAAGTTTTATACTAAGACAAAAATAAACCAGACAGAAACAACTCCCCTACCCACTACACAATTTCAGGTTTACCTCTTGAGCTACAGCCTGTTCCAGGCCCTAGAGGGTAGCTCAAGCAAAGAGAAGAGAACAGTGAAATCCTGCTGCCATGGGAGCCAAAGCACCTCAGCCATCTGAAAAAATTCAAAACTAGTTTCAAAGGAGGGAGATCTACCTTTACTGCATTTAGTTAAATGAATTCATCATGGATTCTGAAGGTACTTCCAAAGAGTTTCAAAAAGGTTTTCAGCCAGAGGAGAATGAAAAGGAGAGTAGTTACATTAGAGAGGTATGATTATGGATTATTTTTTTAAATTTCCACAAATATTCTATCCTTGATCGTCTTTCCCTTGCTTTGGTCTCTCACAAGTTGGAAGTTTTTTTCAACTGCTCAGGACGCTTGGTTCCCCATTTGCTTGCTAGAAGGAAGCCAATGTTCATGGAACTTCTGCGTGCACAGGCACAGCCTGCCTCCAGGGGGAGCTTCCAGAGCTGTTCCATTGAGGGACACCCAAACAACAGCATCTCCACGTCTTTTCCCTGTTTTGGGTTCATTTTCTCCAGAAGAGTATGCATCAACCTTCGAGATGGTGGGTACAACCCCAGTGCCCACATTCCTGGAAGCCAAGTCAAGATGCCTCACTTCTCCATTTGTAGCGTTTGCTCTTAGCCCTGTTCTCAGTAGACCACCCCTCCACTGGGCCAGGGAGCCCCCGTATCTTGGTTCAGTCTCTTGGAGAAGAGATTCTAGTGGTTTTTTTTTTTCTTTTTAAATAGGCTTCCTGCCCAACACAGAGGCCAATGCGAGGCTTGAACTTATTATGACCCTGAGATCAAGACCTGAACTAAGAGTTGGACACTTGACCGACTGAGCTCCCCAGGTGGCCCAAAGGAGGGGGGTGGTCTTGGGTGGTCTCCTGACTGTGCAGAGCTTGGGAGAGGAGCTGGGCGACCCACTGTTTCTTTCCATCACTCCTCCTGGGTGTCTGCCTTCGGAGACAGTTCCAATTCCTCAGCCTTTCCAGGGTTCTATGGCAAGAACTGGCTGTTTCCTGGAGTTCTCCAACCCTGAAGGCATGTAGCCTTCTTCGGCTTTCACCGATCAGTTGAGTTCACCATTACTCCACTTTCCAACTTGCGAAACGTTAACACTGTGTTCCCCCTGCCTCCTCTTTAATAAGAAAATCATGACTTTCTAACAGTGCTTTTACTGATGTTTTATTGGGGCTTCAGAAGAACGCAAAGATAAACATGTAGTTTCAATCCACTATGCTTGAGGGCAGTATGATTTTTTAGAATAAATTTATATTGAACTAGTTTATGCCAAGGAAACGTGGTTAAGTGAGCCTTTGCATGGACCCGACAACCTCCAGCGTCTTTTCTACCTACTCTCTGCACAGCCATAACTGACCACCACGCTCCACATTGTGCTGTCCCCAGCTCTTGGCACATGACCCATGTCCTTCATGCCCTCAACGCCCACCCACACCACCACCTGCTCACAGGCACACATGGTATGCTCCTTCAAAGCACCCCGCTCTGTGCTCTTGATCCTAGCATCCCCCACTTCCCTGGGCTTTCGTTTCAGCTCGTTCCCCCTCTTTTTTTTTCTTCTCTCTTCAGTCTCTCAATCTCTCAATCTTCAAGGCTTCTTCCCTCATTTATTTTTTTTTCATTTTTTTAATGTTTATTTATTTTTGAGAGAGAGAGAGAGAGAGAGAGAGAGAGAGAAAGAGACAGAGCATGAGTGGGAGAGGGGCAGAGAGAGAGGAAGACATAGAATTCGAAACAGGCTCCAGGCTCTGAGCTGTCAGTGCAGAGTCTGACGCGGGACTCGAACTCATGGACTGTGAGATCATGACCTGAGCCAAAGTCGGACATTTAACTGACTGAGCCACCCAGGCACCCCACTTCTTCCCCCATTTAAAAAAAATGTAAAAATGTTTGTAAATAAACTATAATTGCCTTCCACTGGGAGCAATATTAGTGGAGTAGTTACTCCAAAGAGGCCTCCTATACAAAACAAGTAGTTCTTGGCTAAAATAACTCTTTTTAGTGCACTGATGGGCTTCCAGAAAGTAAAGGAAATCTCTAAGGACCCTTGCACCATAACCAAAAAGCACAACCACAGGCGAACAAACTGGCTTGAATCCAGAGTAAAACACTGGGCAGTAAACAAACGCTAAGGGTAGGGTGACCCTGATGATGAACGATGGTACAAGGCCGTATGGGTTGCCACTGGGAAGCTGAACCTGAGATGGCACATTAGGCCCAGAACCTCTGGAGGAGACTTAATGGCCTCAGGTGATGCAGCCCTAGATCCCTCCAGCAGCAAATGCAAATCCCTCCCTGATTTGGGGCCTCAGATTAAGATCCAACCAGCAAAAGCTCACAACCAACATCTTCAAATACTTAAGGAAACAAAGTGTTCGCAAAAACAAACTATACACGCAAACCCCTAAGGACTTCAAATATCGGATTTAGGAGATGCAAAATGTAAAGTAAGTATCAGAGGTGATGGAAGATGATACCGAGAACCGCAGGACACTAGGAGGAACAGAACTCACACCGAAGGCAAAGGGGAAACAGAAGCCGTTTTGTCGCGCTTCCTGGTTTCCCCTAGGGCTAGCTTTGTCCCCTCTGACTATTCTCAAAGGCGGGGAAGAGCACCAAGAGTTAGAGGTACAAGAGGATACAAATTCTCCGCAGCGAACCATCTATTACCACATCATCCACAGCCCGTGGGGAAATGTTCACCGAGGACATCCTCACAAATTTCTGTTACAAACTGGGAGCTTACTGACAGTCACATTAGCCTTGGAAAGAAGGCTTCCCTGAACATGCCAGCAATATCCATCTCGCCGCAGCAGTTTGACAAGGAATTGGAACAAAAATGCTGTAGGGTGTGGTGACCCGACCATCCTAAAATCCCACAGCTGACTGCGCTCAATTGTTTGTAGACGGTCCTGTACTTCCATCAATTCAACCTTCAAACAACCAAACTGCATACTATCTACACCTGCAGCCTTCCGCACACCTGATGCGGATATGCACCTACAAGCTGATAAATGGATGTTTTTAGGTACTGCGTAATGACGTCTTTTTTTTTTTTTAACCATTTAACAGTATGTATGCAATCATTTAATTTTATTACTTTTATAAACTGTAAAAAGACATTGATAGAAAATGTAAAAAGGACTTAGACTGCTGATAAGTAGAAATGTCAAGGGGTGCCTGAGTGGCTCAGTTGGTTAAGTGTCTGACTTCGGCTCAGGCTATGATCTTGTGGTTCATGAGTTCGAGCCCCGCATCGGGCTCTGTAATGACAGCTCAGAGTCTGAAGCCTGCTTCGGATTCTGTGTCTCCCTCTCTTTCTGCCCTTTCCCTGCTTGCACTCTGTCTCTCGCTCTCTCTCTCAAAAATAAATAAAACATTAAATTTTTTTTTTTAATTTTTTAAGTAAATAAAGTACAATATATGCATAATTGTTTTGACATAAAGCAAAGCAAAGTGTTGGGTTTGTAGGTTCTTGGCTGGCTTAGCTCTCAGGCCCCATGAAGCAAACACGCACTCCATTCCTGCTGCTACCCCTTTGGTGGAAAGGTTTGCACCTCCCTGCCTAGGGCTGCTTTGGCACTTTCGGTACCACAAAAACGAAGCCTAGCATTAACAAAATTAACACATGCCAGACAGAATTCTGATTAAAAGCTCTGTTTAAACATCCGTGTATGTTTAACAAACACAGATTATCACAGTAGTAAACTGAACATATTTCTCTCTTGAAACTCAGAATCAACATATAAAGCTCTAGGTAGGGGGCGCCTGGGTGGTTCAGTCAGTTGAGTGTCCGACTCCTGATTTCAACTCAGGTCATGATCTCCTAGTTCATGAGTTCGAGCCCCACGCTGTCAGCACAGAGCCCGCCTGGGATTCTCTCTCTCCATCTCTGCCCCTCCCCAACTTGTGCTGTCTCTGTCTCTCTCAAAATAAATAAATAAATAAACATTTAAAAAAAAAAACCCTAGGTAGACAATAAGTCTAATGAGAACAGAGACATGGTTTTTTAAGTTTGTTTAATTATTTTGAGAGAGCGCGCGCGCGCACACACACACACACACACACACACACACACAGGGGTGGGGGAGACAGGCAGTCCAGAGAGAGAGGGAGAGAGAATCCCAAGCCGGCTCCCTCCGGGCTGTCAGCGCAGAGCCGTGTGCAGGGCTCAAATGCACAAACCCGTGAGCTCATGACCTGAGCTGAAATCAAGAGCTGGACGCTTAACCAAATAAGCCACCCAGGCACCCCTAGAGACATATTTTGAAAAATGAGTCCAGGATAAGCATCTGACTTTGGCCCAGGTCATGATCTCACAGTTCATGAGTTCGAGTCCCTTATCAGGTGAGCTCGAGCCACACTTCAGGTAAACATAGGCCCCACTTTGGGTGAGCCCCACTTCTCTCTCTCTCTCTCTGCCCCTCACTCACTTGCACCCTCTCTCTCTCTCTTAAAGAAAGAAAAATGAACCCAGAACCAGGAGCAACACTGCCTTTGCAAACCTCAGAGAGAAGTCAGCGGGAAGGGTAGATACAAAATCCTATACTCCCTGTATTTCACATAACAATCCCTTTCCGCCCTTCTACCTTCCAGGCTGTAAGTTTTCATGCTAAGACATAAAACACCATCTTGAAAACTACAGGCCCTCCTAACCACTGCCCCCCCCCAAAAAAAAAAAAAAAAGTAACACAAAAAACCCAGCAATATCAGGAGAAAACGGCAACATTTCGCTGTGTCTTCGGAACAAGACCGCACATTTCGGCATCGTAAAACTGCCCTTAAATGTTATTTCTGATCAAGTAGACCCACAGAGCCAGAGACTGCTGCGTCCTATGAAAGTAACCTTCAATATGTCTAAAATCCGTACTTCTGATTGGTTGTCTCCTTTAATAATGTATTCCCCTAGTAATGATACTTAAGTTGACAACCCTGTTTTCTGAAAGGTGTATTTGTGGTTTTTAATTTTATTTTCCATATGCGTCAGAGTCAAAGTAAGTAAAAGCTTCGCTGCTACCGGCTTCCTTATTTCAAAAGAAAAAGGAAAAAAAAAAGAACTTTGAGAGCTCTGGCTCATTCAAATATAGGAGAAAAGGGAGTGACAGCGTGCCAGGTCGTTTAAAAATGAAAAGGGAAGAGAGAGAGAATTTTCAACACTACGCTTTGATTCCTCAGGTTTCATCCTTCCGTGTTACACGTGCATCTTCAAAGGCCATACTTACTGTAACTGCCAGGAGATTTTTCTTCGTACGTGAAATGAAGTTGCAATTCCTCCTCTGACATCTCACAGATGAACACTTTCAGCAGACAGCAAATAATAAACAAAGCGTTGTGTGTCTGCCAAATGAAGATGTGGCTAGAAAGGAAAGACCAAACCACACGGGAATCAGCACTTCATCAGGAGCACGGGCACCATGCCGTTCATGATTTCTCGGCCGTTTTGCCCATTCCGTTTGTAATATAAACACAGCGTCCCTATCGTTTCATGGCTAGTGATATATTACTCTATGCCAATCCACTTCATGTTTCATGCTGTACATTTTACTTAGTGAGTCAACCTAACAAAAATATTTTCGTTAGGTATGGCCGCTCTTTGTTCTTAACTTCGTACTTGTCCCACACGTGGGCAGGGCAAAGAAAAGCGAAAAAAAAAATGTTTTTAAATATAGTAACATAAAGAGATTATATGCAAACACACGACCCAAATTTTAAATGGGGCACTGCCAGCAGCCCAGGACAATAGTCGCTATTTGTATTAGTAACCAGGAACTCAACAAGAAAAATTTAAATTAGATTCAATATAATTTGTTTGGAAGCAAAACTGGTTTTAAAAAATGCTTGAGGGCATCAAAGATTAACCTTCCAAGGCATCAAATATAAAATTTTAATATCTACATTAGCTATACTGGAATTCAAATAAAAATAAAATTATAATATCTAATCAGAACTTTCTTTCATCTACTAGGAAAGGAAGAAAGGAAACAGATGTGGAATGAAATACTCAAACTTAGTCATAATTTAAACTAGGTATGAACAGCAATAATAATGGGGGCGGGGAAACTATCTTTTTTAATAATAATTACATTGCTATTAACCTTCTTAAGGAATATATTTCTGAAGATTGTCTGAAATGCTGAAATCAAACAGATTCCAGAATTCATAACCTCACCACAATGACTTGGACAGTAAATTATAACCTCTCTTTTACTTTTTAATAATGAGAATTCCTTTATAGCTTTCAAAAAGACCATAATCCATTTCCACCAAAAAATGAAAAATACTCATATTGCTAAATATAAAGAGAACATGATTTAATCAGCCAGCTTACTTCTGACATTCTGCCGAAAGTTTTAGTTCTTTGGTTCTAGAAAGGAAGACCTTAATTAGCGCACCAAGGTTTCCTGTTCGAGGATTGTTTACAACTGCAAGAGAAGATAAGGTTTTAAAAAGTTAAAATTAAAAACTGAAATCAAAGTGAACATATTAAAACACTTATAAAACCAAGCTGTCAAGCTGAAGTTGCTCACAGACAAACCTTATGACCAACTTCACATCTAATTAGGAAAATAAACAATGAGAGAAATTGCTGGTCTTAATTTTGAACAAAAAGTGATTTGCAAGGGGCATCTGGGTGGCTCAGTCAGTTAAGCGTCTGACTTAGGCTCAGGTCATGAACTCTCGGTCCATGAGTTCGAGCCCTGCATTGGGCTCTCTGCTGTCGGCACAGAGCCTGCTTTGGATCCTCTGTCCCTCCCCCTTCTCCCCCAAGTGCTTGCGCGCTCTCTCTCTCTGTCTCAAACACAGATAAAAAACATTTTAGAAAATTTAAAAAAAAATGATTTGCAAACTGAAAATGAAGGAAACAATAGGACAAAGTAGCCAATTCATATCAGAATTCAAAACTGTAAAGAAAAGAGAGGATAGTTGATACATACTCAATTTACACACACACACACACACACACACACACACACACACACACACAATTATTTCTCTTTAGAAAAGCAAATGTTAAAAAAAAACTCAAAAAATGATTCCCAGTATACAGAATACAATCAAGTGTAAAGGCAAAAACTCTGTTCAGATCATTGTAAATCATTCTAACGAAAAACAGACACATAAAGCACTATGGCCGGGGGGAGCTATTTTGATCAAATACAATTTTAAAGAATTTGCTCAAAAAGTTGTTTAAGTTCAAAGGGGGGCATTTCAACAAGTATAGCCCAAAGAATTGAGCGGATACAGTAATGAGAATCAGAAGATCTGGTTTCTAGATCCAAGGCTATAATTAACAGAATATTAAACCTCAGACAAATTACTTTTCTTCTCCAGCCTGTTTTCTCATCAAGCAACAGGAAACACACACTGACCAATATACAGTAAGTGCTCTACACATATCACCTCACCAAATCCTCAAAACCAACTACGGGATAAGCACCAATATCACCTCCATTTCACAGATCCTCACGTCTCTGTTGTTACCGCTCAAGGACACATCCTTGTCTGCTGGTTACAATCCCTGGCTCTAAGATGCTGTGCTACACCAACCCCTCTAATCAAGGAATCAGACTTAATGAAGATACAAAGCTCTATCAGGCTGCCCAGGAAGACACACGTGATGATTAATTTTACAAGTCAACTTAACTGAGCCACAGGATGCCCAGATATCCGGTTAAACTTATTTCTGGGTGTATCTGTGAGGGTGTCTCTGCATTTTAATTTTCAGCTGAGTAAAACAGCCTGGCCTCTCCAAAGTGGGCGCACATCATCCAACACATTAAGGGCATGAACGGGACAGATGTCGGAGGAAGACTGAATCCTCCTCTGGCTGACTGTTGAACTAAAACGTCAGCCTTCTGCCCTTGGACAGGGACTTACAACACTGGCTCTTACGGTTTTCAGGCCTTTGGACTTGAATGGGAATTCACACCATTGGTTTCACTGGGTCTGTGGACAACCTTAATACATCACAGAAGCACAGAAGTTAAGAACCAGTCAGAGCTAAAGAGTACTATGCTAAGTGAAGTAAGTCAGAGAAAGACAATTACCATCCGATTTCACACATCCTATGTGGAATTTAAGAAACAAATGAGCAAAGGAGGGGGGGGGGTGGGGAAGAGAGAGAGAGAGGCAAACCAAGAAACCGGCTCTTAACTACAGAGAACAAACTGATGGTTACTGGCGGTGGGGGGGGGGGGGGAAATAAGTGATGGGGATTAAGGAGGGCACTTGTGATACAGACAGGCTGAATCACTGTGTTGTACGCCTGAAACTAATACTACACTGTACATTATTTAAATACACTGTATGAATCTAAATACAAACTTAAAAAAAAAAAAAAAAACTCATCAGAAGGAAGAGACCATTTAGCCAAAAACTTTAATTTTATTGATGAAGGAAAAGAGACCCAGAAAGGTTAAGTGTTGGGCCCAAAGTCAACAATGTTAGTGACAAATGTCCAGTCTTTTTGCTTTACGAACGGTTTTCAAACTGAGAGATTCCAGAGTTCTGAATATTTGTTTCTCTTTCGAAATGTTATTTTTAACTATTTCGAAAAACAGAAATGCAAACGCTCAAACACACTGGCCTCTGCTGCCTGAAAAATTCATTTAAAAAAAAATTTTTTAATGTTTATTTTATTTTTAGAGAGAGAGAGAGAGAGACCAAGCACGAGCAGGAGAGGGGCACAGAGAGAGGGGGAGACAGAATCCGAAGCGGGCTCCAGGCTCTGAGCTGTCAGTACAGAGCCGGACAATAGACTTGAACCTACGAACCGTGAGATCATGACCTGAGCCGAAGTCAGTGCTTAACTGAGCCACACGGACGCCCCAGAAAAATTCAGACCTGACACTTATCTTTTGCTGCATCTCTATGAATATATTTGAACTTGTTGAAAATGTGTCAAAGATTTGAAAGAACGAAGTTCTCCAGAAATGTTAAAAATCCAGGTATGCACATACATACATAAAAAAAAAAAAATCACACATGGGAATTAAGTACACCATTACAGCATACCTGCTCGGTGCTCAATAACTGTCAAGTTAATTCAGGTCAACCTGCTGGGTAGCTGTTCTTGTCACAGCTTGAGTCAATGCAAGTTACAGTGTAACTTTCTGCGATAAAGCGTTGCGGCACCTTGCTATTCCAAGCGTGGTTCAGGGACTGGTGGCAACAGCGTTATGTGGGAGCCTGCCGGACATACAGAACCCCAGGGCCACCCCCCTGCACCTGCTGAAGTTAACAGCGCTTCTCAAGGCTTAACGTGCCTTTAAATCACAAGGCACTCTTAAAGTTCCAATTCTGATCTCGCAGGTGTCGAGGGTGACCTGAGAGTCTACAACACTGTCTCCCAGGTGGTGCTCCTTGCCGCTGAACGGCGAACCCCACTGTGGGCAGCAAGGTGCGACACGTGCGGTAAGTCAGGGCGGGTTTTGTCCGGCTGTTATAATCAAGAATAGATATGTGATTAGATGTTAAATCTTGTCAGTTACACTTTGAAATAAAAATTTCCTGCTTCTCTTTCAAGCTTTGGGGCTTAATGAAAGAATATCCTGAGATTTCAGGATACACTGTGTAAAAACAAACAAAAAAAAACCCACAAAAACAAAAAGTTAATGTTTGCAAGTGCATCTCTGTGTGAATTATTGTTACCTAGCTACTGTAAACCGAAACAAAATACCAAAACAGGGGCACCTGGGTTGTTCAGTCGGTTAAGTGTCTGACTTCGGCTCAGGTCAGGATCTCACGGTTCGTGGGGTTCAAGCTCCGCGTCGGGCTCTGTGCTGACAGCTCAGAGCCTGGACCCTGCTTCTGATTCTGTGTCTCCCTGTCTCTGTGCCCCTCCCCCGCTCACGCTCTCTCAAAAATGAATAAACGTTAAAAATAAATTTAAAATTAAAAAAAATATTGAAACAAAGAGGATATGACTACAAGCATTATTCAGAACCCCAGCTTCACAATCTTGTGTTCATTCAACAGGTCCTTTATTACTGAATGACTTCATAAGTAATTGTTTGAATTTATAAATGGTTAGCTATTTAAAAACGAACAACAAAAAAAAAATAACACTGTGTTGTTGGGAACAGCAACCAGCTACTACCACTGTGGATACCTTTTCTTTTCATTCATTCATTCAGCATGTATTTATTGAGCTAATTCTACGTACGTACCCAGTACTCTTTCAGGTACTAAGGAGATACTCAGGACGCACAGTCTTTTTTTTATTTTTTTAACGTTTTTTTTATTTTTGAGACAGAGAGAGACAGAGCATGAACGGGGGAGGGGCAGAGAGAGAGGGAGACACAGAATCAGAAGCAGGCTCCAGGTTCTGGGCCATCAGCCCAGAGCCCGACGCGGGGCTCGAACTCACGGACCGCGAGATGGTGACCTGAGCTGAAGTCGGCCGCTTAACCGACTGAGCCACCCAGGCGCCCCACAGGACGCACAGTCTTAATGCAGCTGACATTCTAAAACATTTCAGTTTTTACACTACTCTTACACAAGATGCAGACGGGGAAATAGACTAATAAAACAAAGTACAAAGTACAAAGTACTTTAATGGAATCAAAGTTAATTGGTAAAAATCAAATATGATGTTCAAGCTGAATAAGCTAGAGCAGGAACAGGGGATAACTGACAGGAAGGCAGAAAAGCATAACAGAATTAGACCACAGAGTCTGAGTAGGTTCAAATCCCAGCTGCACCACTGACTAGCTGTGACACCTGGCAACTTACTTTCAGCCCCCCACCCCATGCCTCACTTTCCTCAACTGTAAAATTAAATAACAATGGCACTTAAATTAAAAACTAACTCATTTCACTCTAGAGTTTGAACTTGTAGCAATCCGTTCATAGCTTTTGTGTAAAGAAGAGACTTCCCTGTCTCTACAGGAGTTCAAGCAAAGTCTGAGTAACATTCAGGTAAAGGTATTATAAAGAAAATTTCCATCTGGGGTAAGAAAGTTGGACTTGCTTCCAGACCCTGAAACAACCTTTCCCAATATTTCACTAAAATACCCAAGTCCCCAATCCAATAAATATACAGAAGCTAGGACAGAGACAGGGTAGCAATCCATGGGGATGCACTCAACAAAATTTATATTGTGGGAAACTCTACTGCCCACTTTCTTCAATAAATAAATAAATAAATAAATAAATAAATAACTAGGGGAAAAAAGAAGAGATAGACAATAGCAGAAGGAACCTAGCTATGAAAAGAATCATAAAAACGTATCAGCCAATAACAACATATAGCCTCTATTTTGGTTCCTGAGTCACATAAACTAAGACAATAAGAAATTTGAACACTCAATGGTTATTTTATAATGTTAAAAATGATTTTCTAGGGGTGCCTGGGTGGCTCATTCGGCTGAACATCTGACTTCAGCTCAGGTCATGATCTCACAGTTTGTGAGTCTGAGCCCTGCATCGGGCTCTGTGCTGACAGCTCAGAGCCTGGGGCCTGTTTCGGATTCTGTGTCTCCCTCTCTCTCTGCCCCTCCACTGCTCACACACTCTCTCTCTCCCTCTCTCTCAAAAATAAATAAACATTAAAAAAAATGTTTTTAATTGCTTTCTAGTAAGATAGTGGTATTGTTTTCCTTAAAAACAAAACAAAACAAAACAAAAAAATCCTCTTAGGGGATCTATGCCAAAATATTTATGGATGAAATGACATGCCTGAGGTTGGTGTCTAATATGCGAGGACGTGCTCTCTGTTTGTCGGCTTTTCTGTACATGTTTCATACTTCCGTGAATGGTTGAGAGATATAGATGAAGCCTGCCCATTAGCTGAAAATGAGTGAAGTCAGAAGAGGAACTTATGGGAGTTTACTACATTATTTGGCCTGCATTTCTAGAAGCATGAAACCTAAATATCAAACACCCTTGAAAATATACAACAAGACACAAGTTCACACAAATGCTAATTCCAGGCAGTCCTTCTCCCCACCAAAACAGAGAACACTTGAACTACAGAGTTTATAGAACCGATGAGTATTTACTTGGTAATCAATGGACGGTTAGCAAGGCTAACCACTTGAAAGTAACTTTAAGGACAAAATCTCCCCCCTGTCTACTCCAACAAGAAAACTTACGTTACTCATCCCACTTCCTACACTTCCCTCCTACTTCCTACACCAACTCTGAGGCTACCCCACCCCCCACCCCCGCTGAAAACAACTGGGGAGAAATAAACACGCCAGACACAGAGCAACATGCACTAGAGGGTACATGTACAAAAAATGTTGACCCAGATGTTCCTTCAGGGAATTTTATAATTCTCTCCAAAGCCAGGGGGTAAGGGTAAGAGAAGGTCCCATTTAAACCAAGCAAAACCTACACAAAATAAAACCTTCCTGGGTTCTAAAGTTAGGTTAGAAAACAGCAGCAGCCTGCCTTCAAGCTTAAATAATAGCAGATTCAACAAGCACCTACAGGATCCACACAAGGAACAAGCTTAATAACAAGGTGTATTTACACCCTCTCTGACAGCAAACAACATACCTACATGGGTACTCTCTGTGTGTCTACCCTGCTTTAGTTTTCTGAAGAGACACAGCATGTGAAAGTAGGTCTGTTTATTTCTGGTCTGATTCCCCTAACGAGACAGAGCCATGAGGTCAGGAATCTAGGTCAGTCTTTTGCGCCAGAATATGGAATATATTATGCAATATATAGCACAGTATACAGAATAGCGCCTATAATATAGTAGGTGCTCAATAAACATTTGCTAGTTTCATGAATAAGGAAAAACAAAACAGTAACAACAGAGTAAGGAACAGGCTATGGTAAACCTTCAGAGGAAGAACTGAATCAAAACTATCAAACAAGGGGGCGCCTGGGTGACTCAGTCAGCTGAGTGTCCGAATTAGGCTCAGGTCATCATCTCATGGTTCACGAGTTCAAGTCCCACTTCAGGCTCTGTGCTGAAGCTCAGAGCCTGGAGCCTGCTTCGGATTCTGTGTCTCCCTCTCTCTCTCTGCTCCTCCCCCACTTGTGCTCAGTCTCTCTTAAAAACAAATAAACCTTAAAAAAATAAATAAATAAACTATCAAACAAATTTGAGTAGCAAGCATCATCAGCGGAAGAAGAGAAAATCGACTATTTTTTTTTTATGTTTATTTATTTTGAGAGAGAGACAGAGTGGGCAGGGGAATGGTAGGGGCAGGGAGAGGGAGGGAAGGGCAGAGAGAATCCCAAGCAGGCTCCACACTCAGCACAGAGTCCAACATGGGACTCAATCTCACGACCCTGAGATCATGACCTGAGCTGAAATCAAAAGTCACTTAACCAACTGAGCCACCCAGGTGCCCCTCAAACGTCTATTCAAAAAACAAAAAAAAAAAGAAAGAAAGAAAGAAAGAAAGAAAGAAAGAAAGAAAGAAAGAAAGAAAGAGGGGACCCTGGGTGGCTCAGTTGGTTAGGCACCTGGCTTCAGTTCAGGTCATGATCTCGCGGTAGGTGGGTTCGAGCCCCATGTCAGGCTCTGTGCTGACAGTTCAGAGACGGAAGCCTGCTTCAGATTCTGTGTCTCCCTCTCTCTCTGCCCCTCCCCTGCTTGTGCTCCCTCTCTGTCTCTCAAAAATAAATAAATGTTAAAAAACTTTATAAAAAATTTAAAAAGAAAGAAAGAAAGAAAGAAAGAAGAAAAAAAAACCCAGAAAGCCCCTGGGAAAAATGAGTATAATGAAAAGAGAGTAGTCTGACATCCAGAAAAAACAAAGAATGATTAAAAACAAACTAAAAATGAAATAAAAGATGCACTAGAATCTTTACAAAACTGTAATGTATAGAAACAGTGAATCAAAGACATAAAGGAGGAAACTCAAGAAAAGAAAGATGATGAAGAAAAAGAAGATACAGGGACACCTGGGTGGCTCAGTCAGTTAAACTTCTGACTTCAAGTCAGGTCATGATCTCACAGTTTTTGAGTTTGAGCCCCACATTGGTTGAGCTCGAGCCCCACTTCAAGCTCCACACTGACAGTGCAGAGCATGTGTAGGATTCTCTCTCACCCTCTCTCTCTGCCCCTCACTCGCTTGTGCCCCCTCTCTCTCTGAAAAATAAATTAATTTGAAAAAGAAATTTTATTTAAAAAAGAAATTATAGGGGCGCCTGGGTGGCTCAGTCGGTTAAGTGTCCGACTTCGGCTCAGGTCATGATCTCACGGTCTGTGGGTTCGAGCCCCGCGTCGGGCTCTGTGCTGACAGCTCAGAGCCTGGAGCCTGCTTCAGATTCTGTGTCTCCCTCTCTCTCTGACCCTCCCCCCATTCATGCTCTGTCTCTCTCTGTCTCAAAAATAAATAAACATTAACAAAAATTTTTTAAAGAAATTATGTTAAAATTATATTAATAAAATTATATTATGATAAAATTACATTTAAAAAAGGAAAAAGAAAGATACAGAAAGCAAAAACAGTCCAAGCTGACTGTTAACAGGTGATCCTAAGTTGGGGGAGAAGAAACCCAAACACAAGGAAAATCAAAACCATAACTAAAGAAAAGTTTGGAACTGAAAAGACTTTAATAAGCCAATAAAAAAAACCTCATCAAATTTCAGGCAAAATCAAAAAGAAAAAAGTATAATGAGAAACACTTAATCATAATGGTTAATGAAAAAAGTGTAATAAACAAAGAAGCAAAAAAAAAAAAAATTACGATCTTCAGACTTCCTCTCCAG
This sequence comes from Panthera onca, assembly GCF_046562875.1. NCBI lineage: Eukaryota > Metazoa > Chordata > Mammalia > Carnivora > Felidae > Panthera > Panthera onca. The sequence goes on from NC_138350.1 coordinate 68,301,754, forward strand.
TAACCACTTTCTTAAACCATATACAAAAATAAATTTGAAATGGATTAAAGACCTACATGTAAGACCTGAAACCATAAAACTCTTAAAAAATACATAGGCAATAAATTTGGAATTCAGTCTTAGCAATATTTTTTGGATCTGTCTCCTCAGGCAAGGGCAACAAAAGCAAAAATAAACAAGTGGGACTACATCAAATTAAAAAGCTTCTGCACAGCAAAGGAAACCATGAACAAAATGAGAAGGCAACCTAATGAATGGCAGAAGAGATCTGCAAATGACATATTCCATAAGAAGTTAATATTCAAGGGGTGTCTGGCTGGCTCAGCTGGTGTACCACGTGACTCTTGACCTCAAGGTTGTAAGTTCGAGCCCCATGTTGGGTGTAGAGATTACTTGAAAATAAAATCTTTTTTTAAAAAAAGTTCATATTCAAAATATGTAAAGAATTCATACAACTCAACACCAAAAAATCCCACATCTGATTAAAAAATAGGCCGAGCGGGGCACCTGGGTGGCTCAGTCACTTAAGTGTTTGACTTCGGCTCGGGCCATGACCTCACGATTCATGAGTTTGAGCCCCACATCGGGCTCTGTGCTGACAGCTCAGAGCCTGGAGCCTGTTTCAGATTCTGTGTCTCCCTCTCTCTCTGGCCCTCCCCTGCTCACACGGTCTCTCTCCCTCTCAAAAATAAACAAACATTAAAAAAAATTAAAGAAAAATAGGCTGAGGACTTGAACAGACATTTTCCCAAAGAAGACATACAGATGGCCAACAGACACATGAAAGGATGCTCAGTATCACTCATCATCAGGGAAATGCAAATCCAAACGACAATTAGGTATCACCTCACACCTTTCAGAGTGACTAAAATCAAAAAGACAAGAAATAACAAGTGTGGGTGAAGATGGGGAGAAACGGGAACCCTCTTGCACTGTTGGTGGGAATGCAAACTGGGGCAGGCACTGTGGAAAACAGTATGGAGGTTCCTCAACAGATGAAAAATAGAACTACCCTATGACGCAACTCTTTCTAGCCTTTATCTGAAGAAAATGAAAACACTAACTTCAAAAGACCTACGTGGCCCCAGGTTCACGGCAGCAGCATCTACAATAGTGAAGGCAAACAACGCAGATGTCCGTCGATAGATGAATGGATAAAGTAGAGGTGGTATATACATACAAGGGAATATTACTCCACCATAAGTAAGAATGAAGTCTTGCCATTGGTGGCAACATGGATAGACCCAGAGGGCACTGTGCTAAGTGAAAAGTCTGAGAAACACCAATACTGTGTTATTTCACTTATATGTGGAATCAAAAAAAAAAAAAAAAAGAAAAAAGAAAAAACAAACAAAACAGACTCATAAATATAGAGAACAAAGCGGTAGCTGACAGGTGGGGTGGGGGGTGGAATGGGTGAAACAGGTAAAGGGGATTAAGAGGTACAAACTTCCAATTATAAAAGAAGTAAGTCGCAGAGATGATCAAGTCCAGCATAAGAAATACAGTCAGTAATACTATTATGACTGTGTATGATGACAGATGGTAACTAGACTTATTACGATGAGCATTTTGTAATACATACAAATGTCAAATCAAGATCAAATCACTATGTTATACACCTGAAGCCAAAGTAACACTGTCCAACTATTCCTCAATTAAACACCAAACAAAACAAGCTAAAACAGTCTGTGGTTTAGGAGAGTCTATTACTACCACTGCAAGTGAGCAAGCACGTGTCTTACTGCTCTTGACCAAATGGTACCTTCTAGCGGCCCCAATGAGCACCATGAACAGGAGTAAATATTACTAAATATAATCATCCAGAATATATCACTTCATTAATTTAATTCATATTACACTACCAAAACTTGTAACAGAAATTTTTAAATAAATGCCACCCATACACACACACACACACACACACACACACACACTCACTCACTCACTCATTTTGCCCCTTACCTAAAGACCTGCAGACTGAAACAGTTGCTTCCTCCAAGAGCTTCAGCTCGGTGCTGGAGGGAGAGAAGAAAAGGTAATTAATAACTACAATGCTAAATAGGTACACACTGACCAGTTAAAGGAATAAATAAAATAAAGAAGAGAAAAACAATTTAGAAGGAAAATAGGATGTACCATGATAAACAATAAAATCACAAATTTTATTGGGTGGCTCAGTTGGTTAAATATCTGACTCCAGCTCAGGTCATGATCTCATTTTGTGGGTTCAAGCCCCAAGTCGGGCTCTGTGCTGACAGCTCAGAGCCTGGAGCCTGCTTCAGATTCTGTGTCTCCCTCTCTCTCTGCCCCTCCCCCGCTTGCACTTGGTCTCTCAAAATAAATAAAAACATTAAAAAAAAACAATAAAAAGACAAAATGAAGTTAAGCTTCTGTTTTCGACATAATTAGAAAATGTACTCGGAGAGAACCAATCATGGGGTTAGAGTTATTTGAAAAAAATGCCATTATTTTTAGGAGAAACATGAAGTCTCATGATACCTGCAATACCTTTAAAATAGATCAACAACAAATAAAGGAAGAAACAAGGCAAGAAAAGCACGAGAACACATACATAAGCTTCAATAATTTATAAACAAAGATAAACAGAAACACACAGAGATAGATATGAGTGACACGGAGACAGGAGGCACAGACAGAAACAGACACAAAACTCGGAAAAAAACACAGGGGAAAGTTTTATGACACTGGATTAGGCAATGATTTCTTGGATATGATACCAAAAACACAGACATTAAAAGAAAAAAAATATGTAAGTTTGACTTTATCAAAATGAAAAGCTTTTGCGTATCAAAGGATACTATCTCAGGGTGAAAAGCCAACACAGCAGAATGGGAGAAAATGTTTGCAAATCATCTATCTGATAAGAGACTGATACCCAGAATATACCAAAACAAAAACAAAAACCTCTGACTCAACAAAAAACCAAACAACTCAATTTAAAAATGGGCAAAAATTTAAAGAGACATTTCTCCAAAGAAGACATACAAAAGGCAATAGGTATATAAAAAGATGTGCAACACGATTCATCTGGGAAATGCAAATCAAAACCACAATGAGATACTGCTTTCACACCTATTAAAATGGCTATTTAAAAAAAAAAAAAAGGAGAGAGAGAAGGGAAGTGTCGGAGGAGATATAGAGAAATGGGGACCTTCGTGCATTATGTAAAATGGTGCTGGTGCTTTGAAACAAGAGTATGGCAATTCAGCAAAAAGTTAAATATAAAATTACTGTGTGATCCAGCAATTCCATTTCTGGGTATACAAATACCCAAAAAGGACTGAAAGCAGGGACTCAACCTGATATCTGTACATCACATTCACCATCACTCATAACAGCCAAAAGTAGAAACAATCAAAATGTCCATCAATGGGTGAATCACGGTACAAAATGTGGTACATTCATACAGTGTAACATCATTCAGCCTTAAAAAGGAAAGAAATTCTAACACGTGCTACAACACAGATGAACCTTGAAGACATTACGCTGAGTGACACAAACCAGCCACAAAAAAAGAAATACTGTATGATTCCACTTATAGAAGGCCCCTGGAGTAGTTAGATTCAGAGAGACAGAAAGAATGGCAGTTAGTGGAGTTGAAGGCGGGGGGAATGGGGAGTTAGTGTTTAATGAGTCGGGTTTCAGTCTGGGAAGATGAAAAGTTCTGGAGACGGATGGTGGGTCAGACAACAATGCGAGTGTATTTAATGTCATAGAAGCATACACTTAAAAATGGTTAAGGTGATCAATTTTATGTTGTGTTTTGCCACAATTAAAAAAAAAAAAAAGTGCATTCCAATTCCAGCTCAACTACTTACCAGCTACGTGACTTTGGACTAATTTCTTAACCCTTTATGTCTTAGGTTCCTTCTATATAAAACAGAGATGATAAATAATTGTACCTGCTCCAAAGACAGCATTATCATTAAATTACATAACATGTTATGAAGTGCTTGGAACAGTATCTGGCACAGAGTAAAACCTAATAAATGATCGCTATTTTTGATTCCAAAATGTAATGGGTTCCTCCCTCCCCCGGTTAATTAAAATAATGCTTTATGTTATATTTTTCAAAGCACTTTAAAATTTATTAGTGCATTTAAATCCCAGGACAACCTCTTCTTTTTTTTTTTTTTTAAATATTTATTTCGAGAGCATGAGAGGGAGTGAGTGGGGAAGGGGCAGAGAGAGAGAGGGAGAGAAAGAATCCCAAGCAGGCTACACGCTGTCAGCACAGAGCCTGACATAGGGCTCAATCTCAGGGACCGTGAGATCCTGACCTGAGCCGAAATCCAGAGTTGGTCGTTTAACCTGCTGAGCCACCCAGGCGCCCCATGACAACCTCTTCTGATAAGCAGAAGCTATAAACCCTCTTTTTATGTACACATAGATATATACGAAATGTATTATTAAGACTGATTTCGCCTGCTTCACTTCTCTAATGTGGCTGTTGGAAAACTTTAAATGACCTGTGTCTCACCTTGTATTTGCAGGAGAGCTGCTCCGGAACCTGTCTCCTGACAACGGAAGGCAGTGTCATGTCTAAGAATTATAAGTATTATACACACACACAAAGCTGGAACCCACTTGCTACTTCAGCGAACAGGCCATTACCTTAAGATTCTCAAGTTATAGGGGCACCTGGGTGGCTCGGTCAGTTGGGCGTCCGACTTTGGCTCAGGTCATGATCTCATGGCTCATGGGTTTGAGCCCCATGTTAGGCTCTGTGCTGACAGCTCGGAGCCTGGAACCTGGAGCCTGCTTCGGATTCTGTGCCTCCCTCTCTCTCTCTCTGCACCCCCCCCCCCGCCCCCCGCCTTCACTCACGACCTCCCTACCTCCACTCATGCTCTCTTTCTCTGAAAAATAAATAAACATTAAAAAAAATATTTTTTTAAAGAATCTCAAGTTATACTCACATTCAAAAAGATAAATATCTTGTCAAAGTTAAATCTCTAAGTTTCTCATTGAAGTTTTTTTTAGCCAAAATAACCTAGAAATAATGCTATAATAAAGCATTTGTGGGTCTCTGGGCTTTATCACTGTATTTTTATTTACAAAAATAGTTTTAGGGTCTGCCCACCTCACAGTGTCTGTCAGCCTGATGTCCCCATCCCTTTCTTCCATCTTCCCCCCTACTCCCCAGGGGTGAGGAGAGCCAGACAGGCTTGTTCAGCAAGACTCCACTCCCTGGCCACTGCTGACTCAATCAGAGACAGACATTTGGAATGTCTGGGGAATTTGGAACGGAACGGAAAGAAAGGTTTTCCATACAACTAGAATATGGCTGCAAAGCTGAGAGTTATGGGAAACCATCCTCTATCCACCGAGAAGCAGAGAAAGCAAGTTAGTAAGAAACTAGAGAAAATGAATATAAGAGATTTGAGGAAAGAAGCAGAGATGAACAGAGCAATTAAAGGATTCCTGCTGGCCTTCCAATTCTTGGGGCCAGCTCTTCCCAAAGCCTGTCTGTGTTCTTGATCTTGGATTCAATGAGACATCCCTGTCTCTTCATCACATATGCCCCTCTTTCTGCCATATGCCAAATCAAATTGATTCTTGTTAATAACCAAAAGAGTTCTTATTAATAAATCACTGTGGTCAGATTTAATAATATACACTTGTTGGCAAGAAGTAGAAACTATGAATTACTCAGTTTATTGGTTACTCAGGCAAAAAAATAAAAGTAAAGAGGTATAAATGCAAAAGACTGTAAATAGCTTTATGAGGTTAATAACTAGACCACACGCATAAAATCTGTTTCGGTGGTGTTTCGACTTTCCTCAGTCAATAACACTCTCTTAAAACTGGATGGAACCAAGAACTTCAATTATATACATGTGGCTACAGCCTTCAAGACCTTCTAAGCTTGTTCATTCAGCAAACACTGCCTGGGCGCTCAGGACATGCTGGGTTCCGTGAAAGATGCTGTCTCAGCCCCCAGGTTACACGGAGGAATAAAGAAGCCGCTAGACTATTTGGTGGGGTGAGGGGTTGGGGGGGAAACACCAAGATCAAGCCCAGCCCTGTATGTAAGGTCCTAAGAGGTGCACCCAACCTACCCTAGGAGCAATCAAGGAAGGCATCCTGGAGGAAGTAACCGCAAGAGAACTCAGTCTGGCAGACATCAGGAGAGGGCTTTCCAGACATGACTGACAGCGCATGCAAATCATCACAGAGAGCCTGGCACGTTCTGGAAAGCAGAGGTTCGTCTACACTGGAGAATGGCAAACTACAAGACTAGAAAAGTAGATACTAGATGGCTGGAGCATAGAGTTCAGTTCTTTAACCTGTTCTCAACAGAAGGGTATTGGATGTTCCCAAAACTGGGTTCTGATTTTATTTTTAATACAATATTAGCCTGAAAAAAGGATCAATTCAACATCTGTTAGCGAGGCTGGTTTGGACATCACTTCCTCCGGGAAATCTTTGATCGTCTAAGACCAGGTGAGAAGACTGGTTTCAGCCCCCAAAGCACCCACTTACAAAACCGAGTACTCGGTAGCAACATTGCCCAATTCTTTGTCTGTGCCCCGCTCCACTCCAGGATTGTGGACTCCTTGCTCATCACGGCGTTCCCAGCCTGGTACAAAGCAGGCACATAATAAAAATGTACTGAGTGAATGAATGCCATCGTCAGATACTTCATCAGAGGACAAAATTAATTACTTCCCCTTGTTCCTCAAGAAACACTTCACACTCTCCAGCCCTCAAGGCAAGGCCTGCCCCGAAGTTTAAATTTTATTAAACTATTTTTAAATACTTATTTAATTCCAGGTGTGGCAAAATGTATCCTTTCGAAGCAGTCTGATTTCTTGGATGAAGAGATAAGAAAAGCTGGGAATTATCCCACCCCCACGTCTCTTGGAAAGCTCCCTCTGGTGGTTAAGCCAGCCAGCACCTGCCATCCTGTGATCAGGCCCATCAGGCCTGGGTCCCCCCCACAGGGAACGACCTGGAACAGTCCCGTTTCACTGCCACCACCTCAACAATCGCCACCTCGGGTCGGAAGCGTCTCCAGCGCCCAGAGTATGAGCAACAAGAGAAGAGGGAACGTGTCTCATTCACCCGCCACGCCTGGTGCCGTGGTTCGGCCGGAACACTTGAGTAATGACCTAGTAAATCAAAGATCCAGAGCTCTGTTGTAGTGCACACGCTGTGGTCTCCGCACCCTGAAGCGTTACTTTCTTCCGCAAAGAAAACCAGCCAGGCACACCCCTGCCAAAAGCAACACGCCAACTGTCCTACTAGAATCCCCCTTCCTCTCATCCCTCCACCCTCCCCATTTTCTAAACTTCTTGGAACATTTTAGGAATGATCTTCTTTCTCACTTGCTAGATTCAGAGCCAAAATGAGGTGGTAAGCAATGGGGGTGGCTGGTAACTGTTGCTGTGCGTTATAGGCATCGATGCACAGGGCTGTTTTAGTTAAACAAATGAACTCAGATGTTCTGGCACCAGGCAACTGACAAATCATCATTTGCAGTAAATAAAAGTAAAACGGTGCTGCAAAACATGCCGATGTTTCCAAGACAATTACAATTAGAAACCGAATGTCGTTTCTGAAGGCAAATTTGGGGCACTGGGAGCGTGCAAAAAGGGGGCGAAAGGGCAGCAAATACTTACACCAGTACAGGTTCAATACATTAGTACCACACAGAGTATCTTAAACTCCACAACGCCCAGGTCGATATTTTCAATGTCAATGACAGGAGATTAAGGAGAAATACTTAACACCAGTCATCAAACTTTCGCTAAATGAAGTAAACTCTAGACAAACAACCAGACGGATCCGATGATCAGGTGCGGCTCTGTCTGCAGCCATCCTTCTATGTGATAAGGTATCACACTCCTCATGCTTGGGGCTGGGCCACTACTCCAGCAGCAACACGTGGGAGTCACGGGAGTCCCCAGGTTGCCGGTGACACGCTAAACAATGAGGCCTAAGGCCGTGGAGAGACAGTCCCAAGAATTACACTCACGCATCACAAGAAAATGTGAAACTGCTCCAGGGATGTTCCCAGTTTTAAGAACCTTCACTGGACTTCGCTGAAGATAATTCGGCAATGAAGCACTTCCTAAAATTTTCACAACCACAGGCAAGTTCTTAAACATTACAACTGCCCTTTCTGCTCCCTTTCTTCCTTCCTTTGATTCTCACGAAGAGAATCTCCCTAAGGAGAACCCTTACCGACTTCAACCTCACACTGTCCACACGCTTGTGGGAGAGCTTCTGAGACAAAATTCCCCAGTGAGTACCGGTAACACAGCTCAATGACTGCCAAGTTACGTCTCAGATCGCCCACACGCTCTATGCCGCCTCTGCGGAATGTACTAACATACAGCAAAACCAAGTGAAATAGCTACGAAGTGTAGGCAGCACCGAAGAGTGGCACGGCAGAGAAAAAGAGTGAAGAACCTCCATGTCGCGTTAGGGAGTTTGGATTTCATCCTGCATTCAATGGGAAGCTACTGAGCACAGAATCAAAGACACAGAGAACTCTTAGAGCAGCAGCCAAGGTAGCCAAGTGTACAACAGTGAAATGTCTGGCCTTGACTACAACCATCTTGAGATTTTTAGACAAAAAAAAAAAAAAGAATAACACTAATGCCTCTGGTGACGCGTGTGAAGCCTAATCGTGCACTCACAACAACACTGCAATTAGCCAATGAGACCAAGTGTTGGGCCAGCAAACGTAGATAAATCACTAACTTAACTGTGACTAAAGGAGAACACAGTCAAGTGCATAACGCTTAAAAATTTTAGTTTAATTCCGCTAAAACGATATACCAAATTGGAGCGCTGGGAAGGAACACCAACAGGAATAACACAGAAGGCCTCTGTCGCCACTAGATTCACAGGCCGGTCATTTTCAATACTTTTGCATCAGGTGTACCACCTCTCAACTTAAGTGTTCCCATCAATTACCAAACTCACACACACCGGCATTTGAATTTCCAATCATGTGGCCTGTTAATGAAAGCAATGTTCATGCATAATGGGAAGAGTACATATTTTGAAGCCATGTATTTAAGTGCCAGCTTCCTTGTTTCCTATTGGTATAAGCTTATACCAAAGTCACTTGGTATATATATGCAATATCAAAGTTACTTTGAGAGAGTCTTGGTTTCCTCGTCTGTAGAACAGAGAGAAAGATACCACCATCTCGCAGGATAGTTGTAAGGAATAAATGGCAAGGTATGGAAAGTGCTCAGCACAGAGCTCAATGGAAGTCTCCTAACCCACCATGACAACAAAACCATGTGTATTAAAATATCAAATTTGCATATATTATTCTTTACCACGCCTTACAAGTAATTTGCCAGTCTTCCCCACCATGGCACAGAAGGGAAGTATAAAACAAAATTCAGCAATTTCTGAAGTAGTTTTATACTTTTTGTGTCAAACAAGGGTAGGTGATTGGCTTTGATTTTATTTACATTAGTGTTCTACCATAGAAGAACAACCCCAGTGGAGTGCCAAGGAAATCAACAGTCCTTATTCACCTAGGAAACTTCTCAATCAATATTAAGCAACTTCTAATAAGTGGCAGAACAGGCTTACCTAGGTAGTTTTTCTTTTTTTCTTAACATTTATTTATTTTTGAGAGAGAGAGAGAGAGAGAGAGAGAGGGAGAGGGAGGGAGAGGGAGAGAGCACAAACAGGGGAGGGGCAGAGAGAGAGGGAGACACAGAACCTGAAGCAGGGTCTGGGCTCTGAGCTGTCAGCTCAGAGCCCGACACCCAACTTGAAGTCACAGACCACGAGATCATGACCTGAGCCGAAGTCAGATGCTTAACCGACTGAGCCACCCAGGCGCCCCAATTTTTCTTTTTTTAAGAGAATTGTTTTTATTTTTTTTATTGCAAAACTGAACCATGCTAAAGACATGCACACCTATCAGTGCTGCTTAAAAAAACAAAAAACAAAAAACAAGTGACAACACCAAAGGCCAGCAAAGATGAAGAGAAACAAAGATCATATGTAAAATGATGTAGCCATGAGAAAACAGTTTGGCAGTTTTGTACAAAACCAAATATGCACCCGGTAACTGCACTTACCATGGTGAGTATTTTGTTTATCACCTCACTATGCTGTATACCTAAAACCAACAATATATCAACTGTACTTCAATGAAAAATAAATTCTGAGGCGCCTGAGTGGCTCAGTCGGTTAAGCGTCTGACTTTGCCTCAGGTCATGATCTCGCAGTTCATGGATTCAAGCCCCACATCGGGCTCACTGCTGTCAGCACAGATCCCGCTTCGGATCCTCTGTCTCCCTCTCTCTCTGCCCCTCCCCCATGTGCACTATCTTTCTCTCAAAAATAAATAAAAACATTAAAAAATAAATTTAAAATAATGATAATACATTTTTTAAAAAAGAAACCTTAACTTGCAAAAAACTGGAAACAGTCCAAATGTCCTCCAATGGGTCATTGTTTAAACAAACTATGGTACATACACAACATAGGCTACTACTCAGCAATAAAAGCAATAAAAACTACTGATACACAGTAGTAGTTCAAAAGGCAATGAACTACTGATATACAGACTAACTTGAATGGGTCTCAAGACTATCCTGAGTGAAAAGAGTCAATCTCAAAATGTTTAATATTGTATTATGCCATTTACATAACTTTCTTGAAATAACAAAATAACAGAGATTGAAAACTGATCAGTGGCTACCAGGAGTTAGCGATGAGGGGGCAAGGTGATGAGTGTGGCTATAAAGGCAAAGCACAGGGAGCCCTGTTGGGATGAAAGAGGTGAGCATCTTGACTGTGGCAGTGGTAACACGAGTCTACACATGTGATAAAAACTGTATAGAGCTATAGATACACACAAAAGTGAGTGCATATATAGAACTGCTGAAATCCCGAGAACCTTTGTCAGTTTCCTGGCTTTGGCACTGAACCGTAGTTATGTGAATTGTTACCGCTGGGGGAGGTGAGTGAAGAATGCAAGAGACCTCCCTGCACATTTTTAGCAACCTCCTATGCATCTGTAATTATTTTAAAATAACAAATTTTAAAAACTGGATCATAAAAATAAAGCTACACAAACCTATACAAGAATAATACAAATATACACATTTTTAAAATACGCACTTATATACAACTTTGCTTGAATAGATTACACTATATATGAGCTTTTTTTATAACTGGCTTTAACCACTTAATATGCTGTGAATCTCCTCCCCTTTCTATAAACATATGATCATTTTTAAGGACTGTAATGTTACAGTGTGCAGATGCATTATTTTTATTTTTTTTATCTAATTTCCTTACTCATGAACATTTAGATTGTTAGCAATTTTCTTTCATAAACATTGCTATGAATGTCTTTATACATGTATCTTTCTACACATTCTTCTGAACATGTCCAATTATTTCCTTAACATAAACTCCAGAAGTGCAGTTGGTAGGCCAATGAACCCTTCTGTTCTGATGAATATTGCATATTACACTGTAGAAAGATTTCACCAATTACCACCCACCAAAAACGCATAACTGTGGCTTATAAACTCACACATATTCTTACATTTGCAAAATTACTAGCCCAGATCTTTTAACACCAAATCCAGTGATCCTAATACTCAGATAAGCATATGTTGACCAAAAGCAAGCTAAGAGCCTTTATCACATTGAATTTTTTCCCCTCTAAAATGGTCTACTGGGAGGAATTCATTAAGGATGTGATGTCTGGCAAATTATTATCATGCCACTGTAAATTCAAAGCAAATTCTATTCAACACCACCTAAGTTCTTTCATCATACCAGGAAGTCGATTTTTGTATGAAATAACATGGGGGTACATCAAGAACTGCTGTATAGAGAGTTTACGACTTCTTTGGATTTAAACTCTGAAGTTACAATCCTCTGACAAAGAACTCTGGCTGTAACTTCAAAATGGTACAGTGAAAGGGATACGGAAATGTTCAGATGTGGGGCGTCCGTCTGGCTGGCTCAGTTAGTAGAGCACGCAACTCTTGACCTCGAGGTTTAAGTTCAAGCCCCACACTGGGTGTAGACATTGCTTAAAAATAAAAATCTTTAAAAAAAGAAGGAGGAGAAGGAGAAGGAGAACAGGAAGGAGAAGAAATGTTCAGTTGTGATAGAAAAAGAAAAATATTAGCAAATATTAAGTAAAAAACTGGACATTTTGGGGGCACCTGGGTGGCTCAGTCGGTTGAGCATCTGACTTCTGCTCAGGTCACGATCTCGCGGTTTGTGAGTTCGAGCCCCGCGACGGGCTCTGTGCCGACAGCTCGGAGGCTGGAGCCCGCTTCGGGTTCTGTGTCTCCCTCTCTCTCTGCCCCTCCCCTGCTCTCACTCTGTCCCTCTCTCTCAAAAATAAATAAACATTAAACAACAACAACAAAAAACTGTGGCTATTTTTTTCATTATAAAAATAATCAACCGTATCAGCCACTTATACAGAAAATATCTCCAAATATCTTCAGCCGCAATTCACGAGGTGACAGGAGAGACGGGAAACAACCTTGTCCCTGATGGTTAGGTATCTGCTCTCCACAACCACCTCACCGAGATCCCGACATTAGCTGGTAAATGAAAGAACAAAAGGGCCAAAGCTCGGTGTGAGGGCACACGTCCCTGCATTCACCAACACAGTGCCACTGCGAGACGGAGAGCGGTTTCCACAACTGACCAATAAACAAGAAAGAACATTGGTTGGCAGGGGAAAAAAAAGCCAATTTCAAATGAGGCCTGTAGTTCAAGAATTCAAGGTTCTGCAACCAAAATAAATATATAAAAAGGGTCATCTAATAAACCAAATACCTCTTCCTGTTAATTGTCACACATGAAAATATGGAAGAGTTATTTACCACCATATTTTAGTCAGCTGGTGTACGAGGTCAGCCAGGCTGTGGCTGCCAAGCAAAACACTCACCACTGCAGCTCCCAGGGGCAGCGCATTTAGGCTGATGACTGAGCTGACCTGTGACCTGTGTCATGGGGCCAAGAACACCCACCGGAAGGACCTGTCTGTGGCCTTCAAGTGGTTTCTACGATCCAATGTGGCTCCCCCACCAATGCCCCCGACTCTTCCTTCTCTTTTCTACCAACCCATCTGTGTCATCCTTCATCCGGCCACACTCTGGAATTTGAGTAACATAAGAGGTACCAATGGATGCTGCCAGGCCATGGTGCTGGCCCTCAGGGATTAAAGCAAGAAAAAAAAGGTTGAATAAACACGATCTTAGAAAAGAGATTACCAGTTGGCTGTAAAACAACACTGCAGCCTAAACACAGTCTTACCATCCTCTCAAATACAGAAGTATGTGGGTTCCCACATAAAAGCAAGGGTGTTTGTTTTTTTTTAAGTTTTTACACTACAGAGAAAAACATTTTTTTAACTAAAAATGTGACTTCATTAATTTGAACTCCACTAATTTAGAATTTCGGCTGTTTGGCTAAAATGGAGGTTAAACGGACTTTCGTGTTGTATTTTAATTTTTTTTTTTCTTTTAACGTTTATTTATTTTTGAGACAGAGAGACACAGAGCATGAACGGGGGTGGGGCAGAGAGAGAGGGAGACAGAATAGGAAGCAGGCTCCAGGCTCTGAGCCATCAGCGCAGAGCCCGACACGGGGCTTAAACTCACGGACCGTGAGATAGTGACCCGGGCTGAAGTCAGACGCTTAACCGACTGAGCCACCCAGGCGCCCCTCATGTTGTATTTTAAACAAAGTACTTCAACGAGGGAGAAGCTTTAGGACAAGCGTTGTTTAATGTCTACAAAAGAGGGGTGCCTGGGTGGCTCAGTCAGTTAAGCGTCCACCTCTTGATTTCGGCTCAGGTCATGATCTCACGGTTCCTGGGTTTGGGCCCCCCATCGGGCTCTGTGCTGACAGTGTGGAGCCTGCTTGGGATTCTCTCTCCCTCCCTCCCTCCCTCCCTCCCTCCCCCTTTCTGCCCCTCCCCTGCTTGTGCCCTCTTTGTCTCTCAAAATAAATAAATAAACTAAAAAAAAAAAAAAAAAGGAAAGTAATATTTAAAAAAAAAACTTCGGGGCGCCTGGGTGGCGCAGTCGGTTAAGCGTCCGACTTCAGCCAGGTCACGATCTCGCGGTCCGTGAGTTCGAGCCCCGCGTCAGGCTCTGGGCTGATGGCTCGGAGCCTGGAGCCTGTTTCCGATTCTGTGTCTCCCTCTCTCTCTGCCCCTCCCCCGTTCATGCTCTGTCTCTCTCTGTCCCAAAAATAAATACAAAACGTTGAAAAAAAAAATTAAAAAAAAAAAAATAAAAAAAAAATAAAAAAAATAAAAAAAAAACTTCTATAAAAGAAGCATATTTAAGGACTTTAGCATATTAATTGTTGATATGCAAATAAATTTGCTGATTAGAATTTGCAATGTGTATAGACCTAGAAACTATTCAAAGTTGTCTCACCATGGTCATTTCACTTGATTGCTTTCCAAAACCCCAAGAAGCTGCCTGACAAAACAGGAGTATTCTCATTTTAAATTTTTTTTTTTTCCAACGTTTTTTATTTATTTTGGGACAGAGAGAGACAGAGCATGACCGGGGGACGGGCAGAGAGAGAGGGAGACACAGAATCGGAAACAGGCTCCAGGCTCCGAGCCATCAGCCCAGAGCCTGACGCGGGGCTCGAACTCACGGACCGCGAGATCGTGACCTGGCTGAAGTCGGACGCTTAACCGACTGCGCCACCCAGGCGCCCCAGGAGTATTCTCATTTTAGAGGCAACAGAAACAGAGAAGCCAAGTAGCTTGCCCAAGATCACAATGTAGGAATAAACACATCTTATATCTAATATCCTTACAATATGAATAATATTTAGCTTTTTTATTACAGTAAACCCACAGGACATCAATCTAAAACACTCCCACTAACTACTTGGAATTTCTATACATACCTAAAACAACTTGTGCCACACACGTATTATCCAGCACAAAAATTGTATGTTATGATTAAAATCATGTAAAGCTTATGTGAATGGTAAGAAACTAAAGGAAACAAAGTTTTAAGCCTAATAAGGAAAGTGGAAGGATGTCAGATGGGACTTTTTTGTAACTGTTAGAAATCATAAACTATACTTTGGTCAGGAAGCTAAATTTTTAAATTATATATTCCCTAATTCACAGCTTTCAGCAATTTAGACTGGTTTTATTTCACTTTCAAGCACACCCATCTCACATATGAATCTCAATAATGACAGATGACAAATTCATAGTTCAAATCATATTTAATGAAAAGCTGATGGACAGAAACCTGTTGGGGTAAATTATACATAGATTTCTCAACAATCAAACTATAATCATGAGGTTCAAAAAAGAAACTGAAAATGCTTATGTCCCTTTCACTGAGGATTTTGCCATAAAATGATTTCAAAATTGACATTATATTGGTACTATCTCTTTCAGCCCACAACACACACACTCTGACAAATATGTAATGTTTTGCCAGTTTAAAACACAACCTGAGTAAATAAACAAGTAACCATTCAGCAAAGTATGGAAGCATTCCTAGAGACTTTTCTTTCCCTTAGCAAAGAGAAAATTGCAGAAATCATTCACAAAACTAACTAGAATCAGCCCATTCACTGGTTCAACTATGGGAAAGGGAATGTTTCAAAAGGGCCTATTCATAGGAAAAAGCCAAAGGCTAAAAACTGCATATAAATTTATGATAGCAATTTTGAATGCGCCAAGCAGGACCTAAAAGGTGTTTAGATTCATGGGATTCACAGAGAATCCTATATGTTGCCATTCAACTGCCAGAGTGAAAGGAAGCATAACTATTAAAATGTCACAGTTTCAGCAGCCACCGTGCAAGATAATACTGTCTTTATTTTCTCAAGAAACTGATAGAAAAAATGACTTGAAAATCCAGATGCTACCCAACACAGCGGGGAAAGGAAGGAAGGGAGTCTTCGCAGTAAAATGCACTTGCCCCTCATTTTCATGTTTTAAACAAGGCTAGTTCTACTGCCCCCATTTCAACTTTCAGTCTGAGGGAGAAATCATCAACCCCGGGCAAACTCACGCATCTTCTAAAGTGGTCTTGCAAAAGGGGATAAATGAAAGAACAGGAAATAAAGGTTTTGACTCAAGATGTGAAAACCGACCTTCTTTCGGCCCCTCGATTGGAGGAAATAAGGTGCCAAAAAAAGTCTCAAGTTATTTATTCCCTTCGCGAAACACCGAGTACGTGACCCTGGTCACCATTCAACTACACCAACAGCAGAGCAGGCGGCTTCAACTTGAAACAGCTAATGAAACTGAACAGCAAGCATGCCAAAGGGAATAAAGGCACAGCAGCGGACACAGGCATCAAAAATTCAAAGAAAAAAAAAAAAATGTTGCAATCACTGAATTGTTTCTGTCAGTTAAAACCACGTGACCTAATTCAAATAAAAGACTCTCTTCCTGTTTCTCAGCTGAGGGAACATCAAGAAACTCCGAGGAAGGATCATTCAGGCAGCTCACTGCAAACAGGAGGAAGTCACACTCCACTCAAGGCCAGGCTAGATGGGGGACAGCCTACCCATGCTGTAAACAATGTAATCCTCACAATTACATTGTATATAACGGCCCTCAGACATAAAGTACCTGTTATTGTGACCTACTGTGCTTTGAAAGTGCTCCAAAATGTGAACAGATGATCTGGCAATTCTGTGTTCCAAGATCATCATACAATTTGGTGTCGTAGCTCTTTAACCACTGTGTGAATTCGTCTGCGATTCTGCTTCCAAATGGAGACTGTGTACCATGAGGGCCCACAGAATCCAGCTCTGGAGCTACAGAAGCTGGGTGTAAACCTGGTTCCCGTCAGCCTCGAGCCACGTGAGCCTGGACAACCCCCGAGGTCTCAGTGTCTCACGTGCAGACCCAACCTCACAGACCCGACAAGCGATCTACACATGGACAGGCACCTAAGGCAACAAGCCCAGCACCTGGCCACACAGTACGTGTGCAATAAACCACTGCTAAATGAATGATGACGTGTACGTTAGCCGAGTCTCTTGGCTGAATGTACGTAGTTTCTTATAATGTAAGAGGGATCCCTGGAAAAACAAAAAACAAAAAAACAATCACAGTGATGACTGGAACCTAACAATGCTGAACAGAAATAGAAAACATTTATTTTTATGTTTTTTAATTATTTTTTTTTTTTGAGAGAGAGAGAGAGAGAGAGAGAGAGAGAGAGAGAGCATGGACGCCTGAGCGGGTAAGGGGCAGAGAGAGAAGGAGACAGAGAATCCAAAGCAGGCTCCACACTGTCAGTGCAGGGCCCGACGTGGGGCTTGAACCCACAAACTGTGAGATCATGATCCGAGCCGAAGTCAGACACTCAACCAACTCAGCCATCCAGGTGCTCCCAAAATAATGACCTTTTTAAAAAGAATATGCAAGTACAACAAACTGAAGTTCAAATAAACATGATATGATGGGGCACCTGGGTGGCTCAGTCAGGCGAGCATCTGACTCTTGGTTTCGGCTCAGGTCACGATCTCAGGGTTGTGGGATCAGGCCCCACATCGGGCTCTGCACTGAGCGTGGGCTTGGGATTCTCTCTCTCTCTCTCTCTGCCCCTCTCCCCTGCTTGTGTTCTCTCTAAAATAAAAAAGTTAATTAATTAAGAAAATACGATATGGTATGTACATAAAATGGACATTATTCAAGCTAAAAAGGAAATTCTGACACGTGCCACGTGGATGAAAGTGAAAGAAGCCAGACATGAAATGACAAATGTTATATGGTTCCACTTATAAGAAGTACCTCAAAGAGGCAAATTCACAGAGACAGAAAGTACAACAGAGGTTACCAGGGGCTGGGAAAGGGGCAATGGGGGGTTAGGATTTAATTGGTACCTAGTTTCCACCTGAGATGATGAAAGAGTTCTGGAAACATACGCTGGTGGTGACCATACAACACGGGGAATGTACTTGACTGAATCACAGACTCAGAAACAACTGCAATAGTAAATTTCACGTTATGTAAATTTTACCATAAGAAATCAGACTATGTGAGTAAAATCTTTCCGTGGTATAGAAGAGTTAGTAAGTCGTAACAGACTAGACTCCCCTCTCAAACGCCAGCAGTAAAACGTGCTCGTCTCTGGAATACCATGCAACATAAAAAGCCTCGAATGTGGCCAAAGTCCCATTGCTTCCCTGCTAACTGTTCTGCCTCCTGCCATTCCACTGCCATGTAGGACTTCCTCCTGCGGCAGGTGCATGCCGGTACCTGCCGTTCCCTCTACCTGGAATATTCTTTCATTTGCATGGCTCAGTCCCTGGTTTCGCTACTGTCTCTACTTAAATGCTGCTTCCCCAGAGACCCTCTATCTAAAGAAATCTCCTGCTTGTATTTGCTCCCATTCTGTCACTCTCCGCGACTTTGCTCTGCTTTATTTTTCTTCACTGCACTTGGCATTTTCAGAAATGATTTTATGTATTTATTTCTTTATGTATTGCCCATCTCCTCCACTAAAATACAAACTATAAGAGGGCACGGACTTCATTCCTCATGTTCACAGAAAGATTTCCAGCCTTTAAAACAGTGTCTCATGAAGACGGGGCACTCAGTAACTATTTTTTTGATAAATAAACGTTAAAAATTCACAATTACTGAAAAGGAAATATGTCATATAGAATATATTAATTTGGGGCATCTGGCTGGCTCAGTCAGTGTAGCATGCGACTCTTGATCTCAGGGTTGTGAGTTCAAGCCCCACACTGGGTGTAGAGATTACTTAAAAATAAAATTAAAAAAATATATATATACAGGGGCACCTGGGTGGCTTGGTCAGTTAAGCATCCAACGCTTGGTTTCACCTCAGGCCATGGACTCACAATTCCTAAGATCGAGCCCCAGGTCAGGCTCTGCACTGATAACATGGAGCCTGTGTGGAATTCTTTCTCTCCCTCTCTCTCTGCCCCTCCCCAACTCGCTCACTCTCTTAAAGTAAATAAATAACCTTAAAAAAAAAAAGAATACATTAATTTTTTGGTCGCATAACAGTAATACAGTATAATCCCATATTTGTAGGAGAAAAAAAGACAGATATAAATACACATGTCTATCTACAGGCATGTGCATTATAAAAAGTATGGAAGAATATATACCAAATATCAACAGTGGCTTTCTTTATGTGAAGAAAATACATGACTATTTTCCCTCTTGTTTTCATATTTTCTAACTTCTCTACAATGAAAGATTTGTGTGATTAAAAAAAAAAAAAAGACAATTTTACCAGCAAATCAACTAAGAGCTCACTCCACTTATATAATTACAGATATGTAAAAAGACTTGACTACAAGAAGTTCATCATAGTTTTACATACAATGACAAAAACCAGACAACCAGGGGCGCCTGGGTGGCTCAGTCGGTTAAGCGTCAGACTTCGCCTCAGGTCATGATCTCGGGGTTGGTGAGTTTGAGCCCCACATCGGGCTCTGTGCTGACAGCTCCGAGCTTGAAGCCTGCTTTGGATTCTGCCTTCCTCTCTCTCTGCCCCTCCCCTGCTCATGCTCTCTCTCTCTCTCAAAAATACATAAACGTTAAAAAATAAAAAAATTTAAAAAAAGACAACCAAAATGTTCAATGTTAGTTAAATTACTGACATGGTGACATCCATAAGACAGAATACCATACATCCATTTATAAGCTATGCTGTAGAAAAACACTGACATGAGGAAAATGTAAGTTGGGGCGCTTGGGTAGCTCAGCCAATTAAGTTTCTGACTCTCTGATTTTGGCTCAGGTTATGATCTCACGGTTGTGAGATCGAGCCCCATGTGGGGTTCTGTGCTGACAGCACAGAGCCTGCTTGGGATCCTCTCTCTCCCTCTCTCTGTGTCCCTCCCCCGCTCCCTCTCTCTCTCTCACTCTCCAAAATATACAAGTAAACATTTAAAAAATGTAAGTTAAAGAAAGAACATGTAGAATATGACACCTTTTTAAACAAGAGAATTGATGGCATATACACCAAAATGTTAATGATAGTTACTTCTGATTGCTATTATTTTTACTTTTTTTTCCTTCTTTGTGCTTTGCTGTATACAAAGGTACCAAAAGTAAATATGCATTATCTGGTATTCAAAAAAATTAGCTTATACTTGACACATCCCCAAAGGCAAGGGAATTAAAAGCAAAAATGAACTATTGGGACCTCATGAAGATAAAAAGCTTCTGCACAGCAAAGGAAACAATCAACAAAACTAAAAGGCAACCGACAGAATGGGAAAAGATATTTGCAAATGACATATCGGACAAAGGGCTAGTATCCAAAATCTATAAAGAGCTCACCAAACTCCACACCCGAAAAACAAATAACCCAGTGAAGAAATGGGCAGAAAACATGAATAGACACTTCTCTAAAGAAGACATCCAGATGGCCAACAGGCACATGAAAAGATACTCAACGTCGCTCCTCATCAGGGAAATACAAATCAAAACCACACTCAGATATCACCTCACACCAGTCAGAGTGGCCAAAATGAACAAATCAGGAGACTATGGATGCTGGAGAGGATGTGGAGAAATGGGAACCCTCTTGCACTGTTGGTGGGAATGCAAACTGGGGCAGCTGCTCTGGAAAACAGTGTGGAGGTTCCTGAAAAAATTAAAAATAGACCTACCCTATGACCCAGAAATAGCACTGCTAGGAATTTACCCAAGGGATACAGGAGTACTGATGCAGAGGGGCACTTATACCCCAATGTTTATAGCAGCACTTTCAACAATAGCCAAATTATGGAAAGAGACTAAATGTCCATCAACTGATGAATGGATAAAGAAATTGTGGTTTATATACACAATGGAGTACTACGTGGCAATGAGAAAGAATGAAATATGGCCCTTTGTAGCAATGTGGATGGAACTGGAGAGTGTGATGCTAAGTGAAATAAGCCATACAGAGAAAGACAGATACCAGATGTGTTCACTCTTATGTGGATCCTGAGAAACTTAACAGAAACCCATGGGGGGGGGGAAGGGAAAAAAAAAAAAAAGAGGTTAGAGTGGGAGAGAGCCAAAGCATAAGAGACTCTTAAAAACTGAGAACAAACTGAAGGTTGACGGGGGTGGGAGGGAGGGGAGGGTGGGTGATGGGTATTGAGGAGGGCACCTTTTGGGATGAGCACTGGGTGTTGTATGGAAACAAATTTGACAATAAATCTCACATATTAAAAATAAAATAAAATAAATAAAGTAAAATAAAACAAACTAATAAAATAAAATAAAGTAAAAATGAGCTTAAGTTAACTGTGTGTGCCAAAAGCCGCCTTCTTGCCTTGTTTGAGCGCCATCTAGTGGTTGGAAAACATAAGACAATTTTCACAATGCAGTAAGGGTTTCTAAAGGTGATCTTTATAAAAGGACATTATGCAAGCACAAAGACAAGTATTACTATACTATGTGGCTGATCTAATTTTCTGAAACAACTGAACAATTAATTCAAAAG
Organism: Panthera onca; assembly: GCF_046562875.1. NCBI lineage: Eukaryota > Metazoa > Chordata > Mammalia > Carnivora > Felidae > Panthera > Panthera onca. The sequence continues at coordinate 68,323,233 of NC_138350.1, forward strand.
AGTCAGAGTATTCTCAAACTTTAGGAAATAGCAGTTATCGGAGAAATTGGTAATTCCTGTTGCTTTTTTTTTCAGCCCTCAAATATTTTAGACTGTCCCAAGACAGAGCCTTTCCTCTTTTTTAAACTGATTGATATTTAATCCTTGAAAGAAGCAGAAAGTCAAACACTTTTACATGCTTTATGGTGTTTTATACCCCCTCCCATACACACACACCAAAAAATCTAGAGGGCAGGTGTTACTGTTTCCATTTTACAGAAGCTTCAAAAGTCCCAGTGAGATTAAGCAGCTTGCCTAAATTCACAAAACTAGTCAGTAGTGGAGCTGAGACAGTGGAACCAGACAAAGTTGGTCTGGCTCCAAAATCTATGCTCCCCCTATCATGCTTCACTGCCTCCATTCCTTACAGGTCACTCAAAAAGTCAGTGCACCTTTTCGGTAAAATGATTCTCATTCTTAATAAGTATACAAAAGCATGTGGACTCTTAAAATAAAATAAATAGATAAATAAATAAATAAATAAACAAACAAACAAACAAACAAACCAAAAACAGAAACAGAATCATAAACACAGAGAACAGGGGTACCTGGGTGATTTGGTCAGTTAAGCATCCACCCGAGTCTTGATTTCAGCTCAGGTCATAATATCATGGTTCATGAGTTCAAGCCCCAAGAGGGGCTCTGCACTAACAGCAAGGAGCCTGCTTGGAACTCTCTGTCTCCCTCTCTCTCTCTGCCCCTCCCCTGATCGTGCTCGCCTGCACTGTCTCTCTCAAAAATAAACATTTGACAGGAAGGGGAGGGGAGGAGGGGGAAGGAAGGAAGGAAGGAAGGAAAGGAAAGGAAAGGAAAGGAAAGGAAAGGAAGGAAAGAAACCCGGTGGTTGCTAGGAGAGGGAGGTGGAGGAATGGAGGAAATAAGTGGAGGGGATTGAGAGGTTTAAACTTCTAGTCATAAAATAAGTCATGGGATGAAAAGTACAACAGACAACACAATCAATAATGCTGTAATGACGTTGTATGGCGACTACACATTGTGGGGAGCGCTGCGCAATGCAGAAGAACTGCTGAATCACTAGGTTGTCCACCTAAAACTAATAGAACCCTGCATGTGAACCGTAATTCAATAAAAGTTAAAATTAAAAAATAAGTGCGCAAGCTGTCACTACATGGCTGAGCATTGCTCTCAAATCTAGAGCTGTAAGCTCATTAAGTATTTATGTTCAAATCAAGCATCAATTTAAAACAAAAGAACTTTTAAAATATATCATTCTTTTTCATTTTAAAAAAAAATGGTTTTCTTAATGTTTATTTACTTTTGAGAGGGAGACAGACAGACAGACAGCAGGAGTGGGGAAGGATATAGAGGAGTAGACAAAGAATCTGAAGCAGGCTCCAGGCTCTGAGGTGTCCACACAAAGCCCGGTGTGGGGCTCGAACTCACAAACCGTGAGGTCATGACCTGAGCTGAAGTCAGACGCTTAACAGGCTGAGCCACCCAGGCGCCCCTAAAATACGTCATTCTATGCATTGTTCTGTTAGCTGGCTATGCCAGTTCCAGGAGGACGCAGTACTTTCCATTTCCTGCGTCGGCACAGACACTCAGACCTTCATCGCGCGGTGGATCCATTCCCGCAGCGCCTGGCGTGTGGGTTTCCTGCCCTACTTTCTCTTCTTTCCTGCTCCTTCCAATCTACCATTCACCCTCCCCAACAAGTGATCTCCCTAAAACAATACTTTAACCAAACCTACTCAACAAGAACCTACAACGCTAATCCTCAGCTTTTCAACAGGTGTGGCCCAAAATAAGCACCCTTCTCCAGGCCACGAGACCCGGGCAGGCTTATGACTCTGCCCTGCAACACCATGAATCACGCTGGGAAGCATTTTTAGTGATCCGTAAAATCTGGTCCCCACCTATCACACGTGTGTCTCGTGCCCCGCCAACACAAACTAGAAGAATTAATGGAAGTCCTTCGGTCATGCTTTACTCACAGCACAAGAATCGCTTTCATCCACACGTACATGGCTATTCATTGTGGCACTCGCTTGCAATGTAATAACAAAACGTTGGAAGCAATCCAAATGGTTAATGTATTTGGCTATATTAATTTTGGTATATTCAGGGTATATGCTATGCCCTCATCAAAAAGAATGAGGAAGCTAATATAGAGAAGGCTCTCCAAAACACAATCCAAAACCCCAAGGTACAGAAGTGCATGTAACATACGTTAGTGTCTAAAACAAGGGGGATGTACGTGCATGCGTTTATAAATGCATGTGCTACGGTCTGAATGTTTGGATCCCCCTCCCATAATGCATATGTTGAAATCCTAACCCCAAAAGGTGATGGGATTAGCAGGTGGGCCTTTGGGGGAGGGGTGAGACCTTCAGGCATGGGATCAGTTCCCATTATTAGAAAGGCCCCCACAGAGCCTGCTCACCCCTTCTACCACGTGAGGGCCAGAGAAGGTCCTGACTACGCACCAGGAAGAGGGCCCTCACCCAGTCATGCTGGTGTCACAGCCGCAGACTCCTGGCCTCTAGAACCATGAGCAGTAAACTCTGCTTGTTCATGAGCTCCCGGTCGGGGGGGGTTTCTGTTACAGGGGCCTAAACGGACTAAGACAGCATGAGACGTCCTCTGAAAGCACATCTAAGAACACTTGGCAACATCGGCTGCCTCTGGGGAAGGGAACTGGACACACGACAGGATGGAGGAAGGGAGACTTCGTGCTTTGTAGCCTTTTGTGTCTTTTGAATTCGGGACCTCAAGAATGTATTATCTTTTCAGACAAAAATAAATGATAATTTTTAAAATTCCAGCTACAGGGGCGCCCGGGTGGCACATTCCAACCCCTCCAAAACACTTTCCAGAGTCCTGTAATCCTGACTATCCTACACAGCATCCATATACCTTCTAACATTCCACCTACCTGAAACATACATAACTGATCCTGTAACCGAATTATTTAAAAAACAAAACAAAACAAAGACACTGAAGAAGTAATACAGTGGACCCTGAACAATGAAGGGGGGTTAGGAGCACCGACTCCTGCACCGTGGAAAATCCACATATTACTTTTTTCTCAAAATTTGTTTATTTTGAGAAAGAGAGGGAGGGACAGGCAGAGAGAGAGAGAGAGAGAGAGAGAGAAATCCGAGCAGGTTCCACACTGGTACAAAGCCAGACACGGGGTTCAATTTCACAACCATGAGATCATGACCTGAGCTGAAATCAAGAGTTGGACGCTTAACCAACTGAACCACCCAGGTGCCCCTGGCATGGGAACCACCACATATAACTACTGACCCAAACTTAACCCCTAAGGGCCTACTATTGACCAGAAGCCTTACCAATAACACACAGTCTATTCACACGTATTTGTATGCTATATGTATTATATCCTATAGAACGTCAGCTAGAGAAAAGACTATGCCATTAAAGAAAATCGTAAGAAAGAGAAAACAGATTTACAGTACAGGGCTACATTTATTAGAAAAAAAATCCACATACACGTGGGCCCGCAGAGTTCAAATCTGTGCTGTTCAAGGGTCAACCGTAATTTCTGCTGAAGGACACAGTGACAGTCACAAGGTGATGCAGTCAGAGTATCTAATAAAATGAAAGTCTGATCCCGGCCTTTGTAATAAAAATCTTTCAATCACATTAGGACAAAATCGAAACTGCTTTCTTTTTTACAAGACCCCTCAAATCTGCCAAGCCCCCGCCCCTCACCTCCAGTTCCACACACCGGGCCTCCCCTCTGCCCCTCCCCCACTGGGGCCAGCCCCTCCTATTCCCTAGGGCTCAGGAGGCCACTTAAGCATCTCTCCTTCTTCAGTTGCCTCCAGAAAGGGCTACTGGCTGAGGGCCACAGGGGTGGGAAGGAGACTTCCATGACATAGCCTTTGGTACCTTCTGGGATTTGAACCATGAGAATGAATTCCCTTTCAAAACATAAGTGCCACTTCTTCCCAGGAAATCTGTGACTCACCCTGTCCCGCTCTACCTCAGACCCTGAGATGCTGCTGCTGTGTTCATGCTCCACTGCACTCATGTGTTGGTTTACAGACAGATTATAAGCTCTTCGAGGGCAAGAGACGTTATCTAGTTCTTCATTATATCCTGAGATGTAAATGGATAAATTTAGCTTACAGGGGCGCCTGGGTGGCTCAGTTGGTCAAGCTCAGACTTCAGCTCAGGTCACAATCTCGCGGTTGGTGGGTTCGAGCCCCGCGTCGGGCTCTGTGCTGACAGCTCGGAGCCTGGAGCCTGCTTCGGATTCTGTGTCTCCCCCTCTACCCCTCCCCCGCTCATGCTCTGTCTCTCTCTCTTTCAAAAAACTAAAAAATAAACATTTACAAAATTAATAATAGCTTATAAATAACGAAAGGTCATCTGGTCCAGTCACAAGGACGACACATATTACAAATGTGTTCCCATATACCATACCCTCACGGGGGGATACTCGGATGCCCACAAACCAAAAAATAACAAGCACGGTTTTGTTTCTTGTTTTTGCTGCTATTATTTAGTATTTAGAAATATATAAAATTGGCCATGCAAGTAATTTTAAATATTTTATTAAGAAAAAATAAACAGCATATGGGGCGCCTGGGTGGCGCAGTCGGTTAAGCGTCCGACTTCAGCCAGGTCACGATCTCGCGGTCAGTGAGTTCGAGCCCCGCGTCAGGCTCTGGGCTGATGGCTCGGAGCCTGGAGCCTGTTTCCGATTCTGTGTCTCCCTCTCTCTCTGCCCCTCCCCCGTTCATCTCTGTCTCTCTCTGTCCCAAAAATAAATAAAAAACGTTGAAAAAAAAATTTAAAAAAAAAAAAAAAAAGAAAAGAAAAAATAAACAGCATATTATTTAAACTCTACTCTTAAATTAATCTTGATTTTATTTCAGACTTTTGCTTCACAAGTAATTTTAATACAGTGAAAAGTTAAAAACTATTGAAGAATCTTAATAGGATTTTGCAACCATGCCTGGAAACTCGAACAAAATCTGATTACTCTAGTGCCAAAAATAATTTATAGTAAGCAAGAATTAGATTAGTCCTAAAGGCCTTACAGTGTCTTAAAAAAAAAGGCAGACATCAATTTTTGGCTGCAAAAAATGGGCTGCACTTGAAAACCGCACATATGGATCCAAGAAATTCCAGGAGTGAGCAATCTAAAAACCATCTAAATTCAGTCTTCTCTACAGAGATTCATCGTAGTGCTGAATAATTCATACACTAGGTAATCCCATCTCTGACTCTGCCAATGAGGCGGCACCTGCTAGCTCAGGGCCTGCTCAATGTCAAGGCTCTACAGGTCACACATCAAACACCAGCACCGAGGGGCAGGGACAATACCAGCACAAAGGGGCAGACGTACAATGCCACAAACGAAGCCTCCAGGACCATCCCACACACACACTTGCACGATGCCGCTTATTCACTTTACAACTTTTCACACTTTCTAAGATTCCTATATGCTTTTTCGTATAAACTAGGGTGAATTAAGAAAACGGTATGACATCAAAGAGAATAAGTACGTGAGGACAGCAAAGGATCTTCGAGAAGGAGCAGTAATTAACAAAACTAACTATGAAGCCACAGTAATTCAAACCACGAAGCACCAGCAAAAATATGGCAAACTTTAGAGGGTACGAAATAGACAAAAAGTAACGAATTCTTCCCATCACTATTCCTTAAGAAGTTCATCCTTCCCCCAGTGCTCCAAGGTGCCAGTTCTGCATAAATCAAATACATGTCCGCATACGCACCCTTCTTCTTCTTCGATTATTAGCATTTGCTCTTTGCCGTTTAAGTTTTAGAATCAGTTCATCAAAATCTCTCCACCTTATCCCCTCAGCCCCCATAAAAAGCTGTTGTGATTTTTAACTGGAATCACCTTCTCTGTAGGTCCATTTGGGAAGAACTGACATTTTTACGGTAGTCTTCTTCATCTCTCAACATGGTATCTCTCTCCATTTAGTTAAGTCTTTTTCAATGCCTTTCAGAAGACACTAAAAACTGTGCTGTACCGTAGCTTACACAAGTGAAAAGAAAACGTGTGTGACAGCAAATGACGAAGTCTCTCTATGCCCTTTTTCCTCTAAGTCTTATTTCAACACGAGCAGTGGCACTCAGTGAGAAACTCCTCACGGAGTAAGGAAACAGATTCATTTTCTTTTTTTTTAATTCAAGTTAGATAACATACAGTGTAGTCTTGGCTTCAGGAGTAGAACCCAGTGATTCAACTCTTACAAAGGACACCCAGTGCTCATCCCAACAAGTGCCCGCCTTAATGCCCGTCACCCCTTTAACCCATCCTCCCACCCACCCCCACCAACCCCCAGTTTGTTCTCTGTAGTTAACGAGTCTCTTATGGTTTGCCTCCCTCTCTGTTTTTATCTTATTTTTCTTTCCCTTCCGCTATGTCATCTGTTATGTTTTTCAAATTCCACATATGAGTGAAATCACAGGATATCTGCCCTCCTCTGACTGACTTATTTCGCTCACATAATACGCTCCAGTTCCATCCACGTTGCTGTGAATGGCAAGATTTCATTCTTTTTGACTACCAAGGAGTGTTCCATTGTATAGACATACCACATCTTCTTTATCCACCCACCAGTTGATGGACATTTGGGCTCTTTCCATACTTCGACTACTGTCAATAGTGCTGTTATAAATACTGGAGTGCATGTGCCCCTTCAAATCAGCACTCCTGTGTTCTTTGGATAAATATCTAGTAGTGCCACTGCTGGGTCGGAGGGTAGTTTTATTTTCAATTTTTTGAGGAACCGCCATACTGTTCTCCGGAGTGGCTGTACTAGTTTGCACCCCACCAGCAGTGCAAAAGGGTTCCTCTTTCTCCTCATCCTCGCCAACATCTGTTGTTTCCTGAGTCATTAATTTTAGCCATCCTGACAGGTGTGAGGTGATATTCCATTGTGGTTTTGATCTGTATTTGTTTCCCTGATGATGAGTGATGCTGAGCATCTTTACATGTGTCTGTTGGCCATCCGGATGTCGTCTTTGGAAAAGTGTCTATTCGTGTCTTCTGCCAATCTCTTCACTACATTATTTGGTTTTTGGGTGTTGAGTTTGGTAATTTCTTTATCGATTTTGGATACTAACCCTCGACCCGATAGGTCATTTGCAAATATCTTCTCCCATTCTGTCGGTTGCCTGTTAGTTTTGTTGATTGTGAAGGAAAACGGTTTCGTACTCTGCTGATGCTATAATTGTCTTCAGTTTGACGTCTCCCACCAAGCCACGGCTTCTTTAACTTCCTAAGGATCTCAGAAGCAGTAGTAAGTACCCACTTCCTATAACATGCAACTAATCCATGCTATCACATGAAACCGTAAACTAAGTGAAACTTCCAAGGCCCAATCCAACTGTATCCAGAAACTAGAAACGGAACATTATTGCCAAACTATATAAATAGTTCACAAAAAGGAAATAGCAATAATCCTTACTCTTTAAACACATAAAAATACACATACGCTTGATCATTAAAGAAAGGCAGATTGGGGGTGCCTGGGAGGCTCGGTCGGTTAAGCGACCCTTAACCTCGGCTCAGGTCATGATCTCATGGTTTGTGAGATCAAACCAAGCGTCAGGCTCTGCTGACAGAGTGGAGACTGGTTGGGATTCTTGCTCTCCCTCTCTCTCTCTGCCCCTCTCCCACTCGTGCCCACACTCTCTCGCAAAATAAATAAATAAACTTAAAAAAAAAAAAAAAAGGCAAATTAAAACCATAAGGACCACAACATACATCCATAGATTTTTTTTCTTTTTAATTCACCATCCAAAGGCAGAGAGACAGGCCTCCCAAGCCTGGGGTTGAGGGAGAGGGGAAATACTTATTTGTCACCGTTATCCTATTTTCATACTGAAAATTGGTGAAGGAAAGGAATTAAGTGTTCACCCTTATTTAATCATAGAGTAAAAACTGCATATAACTTAAAAGATGAAGGAGAGTTCTTCTTTACAGAAAAATTCCAGTTAACAAATACAAAAGAAAGGATCAAATTAAAAATATCACCACTTTGTAATTTCTTATGAAACAGGTGATTCAGACCAAAGTCATCAATGGAGGCTAAAACACACTCAAACCTCAAATCAATCTTAGCACGGTAACTGATAAAAAACCACAGTTTCTGTATCCTGATGTAGCACAATATCAAGTATATGGAATCACTTACACAGTACCCTTACCAAAACTGTTTAAGTTGCATCAAGCCTTTAAATCTGACTTCCAGTTTACAAAACACACACACACACACACACACACACACACACACACACACACAGAGTTACAAGATATGAGAAGCAATCAGGTGAATCCAGAAGGTGGAACATTCTACAGAAAAACACACCCAGTTTGTTGAAAAATTTAATAGCACAGGGGGGAAAAATGTGGCAGGGGCTGGAGAGTGAATATGTCTATTATAAAGACATTTAAAGGGCATCTGGGTGGGTCAGTAGGTTAAGCATCTGACTCTTGGTTTCGCTCGGGTCATGATGTCACAGTTCATGAGATCCAGCTGTCAGCGCAGAGCCTGCTTGGGATTCCCTCTCTCTCCACCCTTGCCCCGCTCATGCTCTCTCTCCCCCTCTCTCTAAAAATAAATAAATAAAGACATTTAAGAAATGTAACTGGGGTGCTGGAGTGGCTCAATGGGTTGAGCATAGGACTCTTGATTTCGGCTCAGGTCATGATCTCGCAGTTTTTGTGAGTTCAAGCACAGAGCCTGCTTGGGATTCTCTGCCTCCCCCTCTCCCTGCCCCTCCCCCACTCAAGCTGTCTCTGTCTCTTAAAAGAAATAAACTTAAAAAAAAGTTTTTTTCTCTCTCTCAAAAATAAACAAAAAATTTTTTTTAAATTTTAATGGCTGCAGGGTATCTACAGAAAATATTCAATCAGTTTTCTATTTATGGATGTTGTTTTTAGACTTCTGTCATAACAAATAATGCTGCATACATCATTTCCCCTGTGTCCAAATACATCTCTAGTATAAATTCTGCAAAGTAGCATTGCTGGGTCAGAGTGTTCGTGTTTATAATTTTGACAGATCTTGCCACACTGTTCCATGAACTTGTGTCAATTTATACTCCTACAAGCAGGGCAAGAAGGTCTGTTTCCCCACCCTTTTGTCAATTTAATGCAATGTGAGACTCTTTGACCTGTGCCAATTTGACAGATGAAAACCAAGATCTCCTTTTTAACTTTATTATAAAAACCGATAGGCATATAATAATGTAGAGTGACTAGAATACTGAATACCCACATAGTCAATACCTACACAGGTTTAGTGTGACAGGCAGAACAGCAGCCCCCTAAAGATGTTCTAGTCCCTGGGATCTGTGAATGTTATGTCACAGCATATATCAATACCTCATTCCTTTTCATTTCTCAGTGATAGTCCGTTGCATGAATGTACCATATTTGGCTTATCCATTCATAATTAATACCATTCTGACTGTTTCCATATTTGCTCCACCTACTTTTTTCAAAGTATTTTAAAGTAAAATAAGGACATTTTCTTCTTTAACCATAATACCATTATCAGACCCAACAAAATTAACAATAAATTCTCCTACCGAGTCCATATTGACATTTCTACAGTTGCTTTATAATGTCTGTTAGAATTAGGAACTAAATAAGTTGCATTCGTTGCTTCTGGTAGTTACATTTCTTTCTTTCTTTTTAATTTTTTTTTAATGTTTATTTTTGAGAGAGAGGGATATAGAGTGCGTGCTCACGCACAGCAGGGGAGGGACAGAGAGAAAGGGACACACAGATCTGAAGCAGGCTCCAGGCTGTGAGCTGTCAGCACAGAGCCCAACGAGGGGCTCAAACCCACAAACCATGAGATCATGACCTGAGCTGAAGTCGATGCTTAACCAACTGAGCCACCCAGGCGCCCCCCCTCAAACCACTTTATTTAAAAAAAAAAAATTCTTTTAATGTTTATTTATTTTTGAGAGAGAAAGAGAGAGAGAGAGACACAAGAGAGTGAGCAGGGGAGGGGCAGAGAGAGGGTCGTTGGGGTTTTTTTTCATTTTTTTCATTGTTTTTTTCAAGTTTATTTTCTGTAGCCACTTGAATGAATAAGACAGTTGCATATAAGCACACGTTTACAAAATACATTTTACTTAACTGTAGGGAAAAAAAAGCAAGGGATAGGAGCAAAAACAGAAAAAGCAAGACATGTACAGGATGCTGGCACTTGTGTTTAAACAATGTTGTAAAACTACATGAGACATATATGCTTAAATAACCTTGTATTATTCTAGAAGATTCAAAAGAAACTGCTATGAGGAATCACCTCCAGGGAAGGGAGGTGGCTGGGTGGAAGAAAGGGAAGAGAAAAACTTATTTCCAACTTTCCATACCTTTTGGATTTTCTACGGGTACATGTATGACAGAGGATGGACAGACAGAACGTTAAAAACTTTCTTTTTTGAATCGGCATACCACACAAGTTTACATGAATTTTCAATCTCCAAGTAACCTCTTACCTGCTGGTTGGTGCAGGGAAAGAAAACGAGAGGAGCTGATTCCAGAACGGGTCATTCTCAGAGACGGATTCTGTGCCCGATAACTTTTTTAAGTACTCATTTTTAGGAAGATCACCGATTCTGCTGCTGTTCGATCCCATCTTCCAATCTGGTAGATAACTTGTCCTTAAGCCTTCATTTCCGCAAGACAATCTACAAAGAATGAAAAGAAATTTCAAACTTGCTCAACATTAATCATACTTTTCCCATCCTTGACCTAAATGAAAAAAAAAAAAAACCCAACCCGGAAAATTACTTAAGGAAATCACACTTCTCTTTATTTTTAAATATATTAGACACCAGATACAAAGTCACAAAGGAGAGAAAGGGGCTAAAATTAAAATCTGTCTTAGCTAACGCACACACAAAAGTCCAACTCCATGCTTTAGATCTTCAAATGAGCATAGCTCTGCCTAGGAAACGTCTCAAAGCAAATCCCTAACAATGATAACTTCTTACCAACTGTCTGAAAATGAAGCTACTTTTATTTTTTAATGTTCATTTATATTTGAGAGGGAGAGAGAGAGAGAGAGCACAAGGGAGGCGCAGAGAGAGAGGGAGACACAGAATCCGAAGCAAGCTCCAGGTTCTGAGCTGTCAGCACAGAGCCAGACACGGGGCTCGAACCCATGAGCCATGAAATCATGACCCCAACTGAAGTCGGACACTTAAGTGACGGAGTCACCCAGACGCCCCTGAAAATGAAGGCCTTTTACAACAAATGATGGTGATAAAGAGATAGAGAGTGCATATCTTGAACGTGCTCAGAAGGGGGGCAAGTAGCCGAAGGGACGGCCATCAGCTACCTACACTCAGGGGAGAAGGAACCTGAAGTGAGTTATGTGCTGAAAGAGAACGGGCTCCCCGTTCCAAAGCTGACACTTAGTGTCCCTCTCGTTGTGCTGTCATGCATATCAGCATTAGCTGACACGCTTCTTCCCCTAAACCATGAGGCACTTGGTTTCTCTGACAATAAGAACTATCTGATTCACCTTCCTCTCCCCAGTGTCTAGACTAGCAAGTAACAGGTATGCCCTGAGCAGTACGCTGAAGGAAAGCTTAGGCGAATAAATGATCAGCATCTGCAACATCTGTTGTGCTTGAGGTTTTTTTGTTTGTTTTTCTTTTTGTTCTTTTAACAGTGCAAACCATTTATTCGGGCTTCTTCTGGTGGTCCTCAGGGTCATCAGGGCACACTGAGCCCCACACAGCACCGCGGCAGGCCTGGGACACAGCAAGGCACAGAGGTGAGTCCAGCATCAGGTGACAGTGACGGCCAGGGACGTCTGAGCACCAGGAGGCGGCCAGGCACTGGCCAAGGGCGTGGGGACCCCCGAGGGACAAGCAGTTCCAGTGTGTACTGAGGGGGAACAAACTGACCCCAACGTGGGCCTTACGGCAGTTCCTCGGGACATTCACAGCACAGGGGTGAAAACGCCCCTCAGCGCATCCGTGAGCAGCAGGCCAGCCTCACGGCCCCACGGCAGCCCCCCATTCCTCATGCGCCTGTCAAAGGGGCTCCCCCAGGGCAAGTGTCCGCCAACCACACTAGGGTCCAGCCCCCTTGTTCTGGTAAAGGCCGGAAGCTGGTAATGGCCTCAGGGCCCAGCTGTTGCCGAGGCCACCCCAGGCCCCGGCGGGGGGGGGGGGGGGGGGGGGGGGGGGATGTGCAGACAGGGTGGGTGCAGATGGGGCCAGGGAGGGGACTTCTGCAGGAAAGCGCTCTTCTCTTCCCAAAGCCCCGGCCCCTCCAGCCAGGTGTGGACAAGTGACGGTGGTGCTGTAGGGCCCAGCTGTGCCCAAGGCAGCCCAGGGAGACCACGGTGAAGGCAGAAGGTTTAGTTAAAGCATGAATTGCTGTCTTCATCAAACCACACTTGACATAGTTCTAGATCATGCTCTATCTCAATTTGTTCAGGAAAGCCTCTCACTGACAATATAAAATGGTGGTAAGATGAATAATAATTACACTATGCTAAAATTACCATCGCGATGAAAGGAAACCACGTCCAAAGGGAAAACTCCGGTTGGATGAGAACCTCCACTGGTAGTGACTTACTTTCTTACGTCTGTCCCTCCTTACTCCACAGAGACACTGAAGCCAACATCAGAATTTGGAAGCATGCCTTCCACATTCTCTTTGGAACTTTGCGACTGGACTAAGCTACATTACCTAAATGGATGAGGTTCCCCCAGTGCACACGGACAGCCGGTCTTCTGAACAGGAGGGAGAAATACTAATCTGGCTTCCTGTCACCTGGCCCTGAATTCAACACCACCTAGCATTTTCCTCTTCCCTACCCAGGGGACAGGGACCCCAAAACCAGCTGGCTCCAACTAAGCCTCCATATCAAGCCAGCTAATCGTACGTCTAGATTGTGGTTTAATTTTTTATTTTTATTTTTAAAAAATCTGGAAGCTTCACGAATCTACATGTCACCCTTGCACAGGGGCCACGCTAATCTTCTCCGTATCGTTCCAATTTTCGTATGTGCGCTGCCCAAGCCAGCACTGTGGTTTAATTTCTTAAATGAGGAATTAGTAAGCCCAATAGAAAATGCTATAAAAAAATTCTGAAATATATATATGCCTTACTTGTCACACCCAATTCCAAAGCTATTTTAGACATTTTAAGTCATTTAAAATGAAATGTTTTAATATAATCTTACAATGGGGTACATTACACTAATGAAAATGAATTAACTAGAGCTACAATTACCAACACGGACAAAATACACACTAAAGAAAATGCTACAGAATAACAGACATGGTGTGATTTCATTTATATGATTTTAAAACATGCGAACAATATCATGGATATGTTCATACCTACTACAACTTATTAAAATATACATGGGAAAAATACACAGCAAATTCAGAAGAATGCTTTTACAGAATGTTATCAGGAGAGGAACAGAGGAGCTTTAGTGGTATCAATAAACACTTTCTTCAAACAGAAAAGGGGAAAGGAACAGAGGGAAAGGGATGGGGGCGCCTAGTTGGCTCGGTCAGTTAAGCGTCCAACTTTGGCTCAGGTCATGATCTCACGGTTCGTGGGTTCGAGCCCCGCATCAGGCTCCGTGCTGACAGCTCAGAGCCTGGACCCTGCTTCAGATTCTGTCTCTCTCTCTCTCTCTCTCTCTCTCTCTCTCTCTGCCCCTCCCCCGCTCACGTTCTGTCTCTCAAAAACAAATAAAAGTTAAAAAAATAATTAAAAATAAAATTATGGGAAGGGGATGAAGCACATGTGCCAAATATTTAGACTTGCTGAAAATGGACAGTATGTACAGGGGTCTGGCCTATTACCCTCTGTTCCTGCCATAAATATAGAGTGAGAGTTGTTTTAAAAGAATGGTTTCTCAATCACTCAGCAGCAATACTGGAAGGTAAATGATAGGGAAGCAATGTCTCTAAAATATTAATAAAAAATAATTTTAGGGGTGCCTGGGTGGATCAGTTGGTTAAGCATCCAACCTGGCTCAGGTCATGATCTCACGATTTGTGAGTTCAAGCCCCACATGAAGCTTGCTGTAGTCAGCACAGAGCTGGCTTCAGATCCTCTGTCCTCTCTCTCTGCCCCTCCCTTGCTCACGCTCTCTCAAAAATAAATAAAAACATTTAAGAAAATAATAATAACAATTTTAACTATAATTCTTTGGCTAGCCAAGCTACCAATTAAGTATAAAGGTAGAATAAAGGCATTTTTAGACTTGCTGCAACTCAAAAAAGCCTCCCATGGCTCCATCTTCTGGAAGGTACTGGAAGATGTACCCTTTCAAGGTGAGTGAATAAATCAAGAAAAATGAAGACAAGGAATTCAAGAAACAAAGGCTGCAACACAAGACAGGAGTAAGAGACACCCAGGAGAAGACACGTGCAGCAGGCTGGGACACGAGTCGAGACGGCCCCCATGACCTCTGGGGGGAAGCAAGCCAGAGAGTGACAGGTCACCTGACATGTCTGACCTTATTCTGTGGCACGTTACCAATATTGTAGGAGAATCTGGTAGGAACAAAGGACAGCTACACAGAAAACAAATGATTTTTTAATTATGCACTTTGAAAAAAACAAAAATTGTTTAAGGGTCATGTAATCATAGTACATGACTCAATTCTACAGTTATCAATATTCATATAATCATCACAATAGAAGAAGTAAACATTTAACCAAAAATTGTGAGGGAACTATATCGGGAAGATGCTTAAAAAAGAAACAGTAGTGATGCTTTAAGAGTGTGAAATTCTCATCTTCCATAATAGGCAGAAAGTCAGCAGAAAATACCTAGTTACTAAATCGGCAAATAACAGTGAAAGTATATTAGTTACAAATCAGGAAATAAATAACCAGAAACAACAGCTAAGAGACTAGAGTGTGGCCCTCTCTGGAGTGGAGAGGGTGGTCATGCAGTCCTTTTGTTTTACATCCATCGGATTATCTGAGTTTTTTTTAACTATGTCTATGTATTATTTTGATTTTAAAAATTAAATATGTTTAAGCTCCTTCACCTACTCATAGTTAAATTTTTAACATATATGGAAAACACAAAGTTACCATCATAACTAAATTCGTAGTGACCAAAAATGTAAATTATTCTTTACGGAGGCAAACAATTAGCAAACTTTAAGAAATCTATTTGTCTGATATAGTTTAATGTCATTATATTATTAAAGTTATCTCCCAAAATCTAAATTTCAGATTTCCACCATTATGTGTTTACTGACAAGCAGTAGTCACAGCTTGGTCAGAAAAGAGGAACTGAATTCAAACCCACAGTAGGGATAAACACATAGATCAATGAAACAAAACAGAAAATCCAGAAAGGGACTCACTAGAATACAACCAGCTGATTTTTGTCAACAATGCAAAAGCGATTCAATAGAGCAAAGACCGTTCTTTGAACAAATGGTGCTGGAATCCAGAGGCCACTAACAAAAAACCCTTGCATCTTACAAGTTAACTCAAAATAGGGGCACCTGGCTGGCTCAGTCAGTAGAGCCTGTGACTCTTGATCTCAGCGTCATGAGTTCAAGCCCCACACTGGACACAGAGCTCATTTAAAAAATAAATAAATAAATAAATAAATAAATAAATAAATAACTCAAAATAAATCACAGATCTAAACATAAAACAAAAGTCTATAAAACCCTTTTTAGGAGAGAACAAGGGAGAAAATCTTTGTGACCTGGGGTTAGGAGGGGCTTATTAGACATAACACAAAAGCACAGCCCATAAAAAAAAAAGGTGACAAATTAAGCTTCACAAAAATTAAAAACTTTTGGTCAGTGCAAGACCCTGTAAAGAGAATGAAAAAAAAAAAAAAAGCCACAGACTTAGAGAAAATATTTATAAGTCACAGAGCCAACAAAGGACTTGTACCCAGAACACAGAAGGAACTCTCTAAACTCCACAATGAGAAAACAGTCCAATTAGAAAATATGCAGAAGATTTTAACACATCACCAAAGAAGATAGGCAAATGACAAACACATGAAAAGATATTCCATCATTATTAGCCAGTAAGGAACTACAAATTAAGAGCGCAATGATATACTGCTAGTACACATCTACTGGAATCGCTAAGATAAAAAACAAACAAACACTGAGAGTACCAAAGCTCCCAAGGATGCAGAGAAAGTGGCACTCTCATACAGTGCCAGTCGCAACGTAACATGGAACAGCAACTCTGGCAAACGGTTACGCGGTTTCTTACCAAGTTAAACACAGACATACCATTTGACCCAGCAGTTGCATTCCGGGACTACGTATGATCCCAGAGAAATGAAAGCTTAGGTTCACACAAAAAAACTACCCAAATGTTCTTTCAACACGTGAATGAATAAGCGAACTGAGGTCCCTCCGTATAATGGAATAAAAAGAAGGAACCCTTTGATATATCCAATTAACTTGCACAGGTCTCCAGGGCATTGTGATAAGGGAGCAAAGCCCATCCCCAAAAGTTACAGACTCAAAATAAGAAGAGCCACACTGTGTTTAGTGATTCTAGTTTATATAAAAGTGAATGAACAACAGGGATGATAAAAGGAACAGAAGAGAGGAATGAGGATGATGTACTTTGTTATCGCAAGGTACTTGCGCTACCTGTGAAATGGTAGGGTGTGGTCTGAAAGTGCCCTCGGGTTAGCTGTGTGTATTGCAAACACAAGGGCAACCACTAAACAAAAGTTTTAAAAAGCGCAATGGACACGCTAAGAAAGGAGAGAGAAGGGATTCACGTAAGTACTCCATCAGCACCACAAAAGGCAGAGAAAGAGAGGACCAAAAAAGGAACAAAAATATGGGCAGTGAATAGAAAAGAGGAACAAACACTGGTAGACATTAATCCAACTTTATCAATAATCACCCTGAACATCAATGGCCTACATCTGCCAATTAAAAGAGATTGTCAAGGGGCGCCTGGGTGGCGCAGTCGGTTGGGCGTCCGACTTCAGCCAGGTCACGATCTCGCAGTCCGTGAGTTCGAGCCCCGCGTCAGGCTCTGGGCTGATGGCTCAGAGCCTGGAGCCTGTTTCCGATTCTGTGTCTCCCTCTCTCTCTGCCCCTCCCCCGTTCATGCTCTGTCTCTCTCTGTCCCAAAAATAAATAAATGTAAAAAAAAAAAAAAAAAAAAAAAAAAAGAGATTGTCAAAGTGGATCAAAACATAAGACCCAACCAAATGTGTCTACAAGAAACACTTTATGTTTTGTTTAATATTTTGTTGTTGTTGTTGTTGTTGTTGTTTTAGGGGGGAGAGAAGGTGTGCACGCACATGAACGGGGGAGGGGCAGAGAGAAGGGGGGACAGAGGACCCAAAGCAGACTCTGTGCTGAGCCACCAGGCACCCCAAGAAACCCACTTTAAATATAAGAGACACATACAGATTAAAAGTAAAGAGATGGAGAGAGATATATCATTTAACACTAATCAAAAGAAAGCAGGAGAAGCTGTATTAATCTTAGACACAGTCGACTTCAGAGCCAGGAAACTTATCACAGATTAAAAAAAACAAAACAGCATTACATAATGATAAAGGTGTCAACTGTCCAAGAAGACCTAATCTTTTTTTTTTTAATTTTTTTTTAATGTTTATTTATTTTTGAGACAGAGAGAGACACAGCATGAGCAGGGAAGGGGCAGAGAGAGAGGGAGACACAGAATGTGAAGCAGGCTCCAGGCTCTGAGCTGTCAGCACAGAGCCCGACGCGGGGCTCGAACTCACGAACTGTGAGATCGTGACCTGAGCCCAAGTCGGACGCTCAACCGACTGAGCCACCCAGGCGCCCCTCAAAGAAGACCTAATCTTAACGTGTACCGCCTAACACAACAGCGTCAGAATACGGAGGCAAAAACTACCAGAACTGCAAGGAGAGGTAAACCACGATTATGAACAAAGACCTGAGCACACCTCTCTCGGAAATGTTCAGACCCAGCGGGGAATAAAATCAGTAAGGACCTGACGGATCTATACACCACCATCAATCAACCGGATCTGACATCTACGGCCTACTTCATCCAACAACAGCGGAATACACATTGCCCTCCAGTTCACACTGAATAGTCACCAAAACAGACCACATTCTGGGCCTTACAACATCCTAACAAATTTAAAAGAAGCGCTTTTGAGCGCTCAAAACCAAGAAGCTTGAGAATAAAGAAACGACTGAGATGACCACATGCGGCAATATTCTGACAAATGCAGAATACACGACATTCGTTGTAAAGAACCACCACCCTGTGCATGGGGTTGGGGGCTTCTCTCAACTGGAGGAGACTGAAGGGATATTGTAACAACCAAATGTATACACGAATCTTCAACGAACCCAGATTTGTAAAGAGAAAAAACCATTATAAAAGACAATCTTGAGACCCAACTGGATATGGACTGAACAGAAGATATCATATGGACATAAGTGAGATAATGAGAGTGTAAGCAGAAAAATGACCTAATTCTCAGGAGATGTGTGCTTGAACATTTAGTGGTAAAGAGTAATCTTTTCTGCAACTTAACTTTCAAACGGTTTCAGAACAAAATACAGACAAAGCAAACATGGCAAGCTATTAACAATTATTAAATCCGGACGGAAGGAACAGGCGTTTATATTGTGTTGTACTGTTCTCTCTACTTTTCTGTATGCTTGTAATTTGTTATTGAAAAAGAGTTTTGGCAAACAAAGAGGTTACGCACCGTGACTCTATTTATGTAACGCTCAAGATGACAAAACTAGTGGGGAAGCACAGATCGGTGGCCTGCCAGGGCGTGGAGGGGGCAGAAGGTGACCATAAAAGGGCAGCCTGAGGAAGTTCATTTGTGGGAATGGAAAAATTCTGTATCTTGACTGCGGCGGTGGTGGTGATGGCTGCACGAATCTATGCATGTGATAAAATTTCACAGAGCTACACACACACAAGGGAAAAAGAACGTAAAGCCTGAAGAACCCAAGTGCAGTCCACCGTCTATTATTTTGGGCCAATATGAACTTCCTGGAATGGATAATGTACAATCCTTATATTAACACTGAGGAAAGCTGAGGGAAAGGTACTTGGGATTTCTCCACATTATTTTTGCAACTTACGAGTCTATAATCGTTACAAAATAAAGGCTTTTTTTTTTTAATCAGGTAAAAAAGAAAAAAAGCCAAACCCTTTCAAAGTCTAACCCACGTGCCCAAGAAAGGTGCCAGCAAGTCTTACAGGTACTTTCTATCACAACCACTAGGTTTATTTTTACCTATTACGTTACTTCATCACCTATAACATCACATGATGAGATATTAAGAGCTCACAATTATTTTACTTGGTGGCTTGGAACACTCTTTTATTACACAGACTACTTTCCCCAGATAAATTATTTCAAGTCTTACTCAAAACCAAGCTTTTTCAATAAAAGCAAAAGAAGTCATGCATTTGGGTCCATCAGGGAGTTCCTGTTAACTGTATAATTCTGAGGAATACACAGCAGATGTCATCCTCAACTACCTACTTCTTTTTTATCAAAGCTTTCCAATTCTAATAACAGAATTATAATACTCTAATCATCCCTGAGACTCCTGAATATGTCTCAATGAAATATTTAAAAATGCCACTTTGGCATTTTGATGATTTTGAGCCACAGGCATGTGAAAACTAACAAATGCAGGACGAAGCTGTCTATCTGCCTAAGGACCGTTCCTCCAAAAGAACTTCATTATTATAAATCCCTCCCCTGAGAGTTTTGCCAACCGGGTAACTCATCACAGGGAAGGCCAGAACTCACCACACCAGACACACTGTCCCAAACTAACGCACCTCTCGTCTGTTCTTCTAAGGGCTCATTCCTCTTTCCTAGAAACCATTTACGAGCCCCTAAGAGACCCACACCTCCCCTCCCCTGTCCGGTATTTGAGTCTGAAATCTACGCCACCTCAGAGAAGTGCTCATTTTTCCCTCGGTATCTCCCATGTATACATGAGGTACACACGTTAATAAACTTCTACTTGTTTTCTCCTGCTAACCTGTCTTCCGTGACAAGGGTCTATGAACTCAGATGGGTGGAGGGGGAACTTCTTTTCCTCCCGTGTACCGCTTAGCTGCCCTCTTCAGAGGTTGCCAGCCTGCACCCCGCTCACCTCCGCACCTGTTCTCCACAGCACGGCCACCACCGTCTCATCAAACTTTCTGATCCCTGCCAACGGCTGAGACAGAAAAGTTTTTCAGTATGATTTTAGTTTGCATTTCTTTTGCTGTGAAAGAGGCCATCGCCTGTTCTTCTCCTTTGCCTATTTTTTATTGATTTATAGCAAATAAATTTTATTTTCAAAGCTGCGAGGATAGGCCACAAAGTATTAAAGTCAGTTCAATCCAGGACCACTATGAAACCCTTCTAAAACAACAATATGAATCAAGCCTATAAGCTTCTCAGGAGAGACTGAACAGAATATTCAAAAAAAAAAAAAAAAAAAAAAAAAGCTTAATTGTCAGTAATGCCACGGCCATACTCAGAATGTCACAGGAGACCAGAAGTTGTGAGGCATCCCCGGAAACTGGAAAACAGCCAGAGATGGACTGAGAAGGGAAGCGGCATCCCAAGGCAGGCAGAAGAGCCTCTGATCAAGGGCAGCAAGAGTATAAACAGCAACTCCAGTCCGGAAGCAGAAGGCCAGAAAAATGCCGGAGCCCAGGGAGCCCGGGGACAACTGACAGGGATGACACCCAGCCTGTCACCTTTGCCCTCACTCGCCCAGGGAGCAACAGTAAGTACTATCTGCCGAGAACAGTGAAGGCGGCACCCAAGGCCAGGCCTCAGGCAGCTGGAAGACCCAGGAGGAACAAGGGCAGCCAAGCAAGACAACTAGCCACTGGAGATTCTTGCCAGAAAGTTCCACCTGCTCCCAACCCTCACAGAAAGCAAAGTAGAAAACCGAGGCCCAATGGTCTCTCCTCTGCAACGATTCATGCCAAGAATTCCAAACACAAACACATGCACACACGCCACCTGAACTGAACACAATTTATTTGGAACTTTATCAGTGAGACCCTTATCAGTGAAACCCAGAATAAAACGGAACTTGAAAAACCCACTATCCAATCACCTCAGCTCCTAAGGGCCCTGTTGCTTTTCCCTCTGGCTGGGCACCAGGCTTCCTGGGCTTTCGGCCCTGCCTTCTCTCAATCTGTCAGGAACAGAGCCTATCTCCCGGTTTCACTCGTGGCTTCTACTCCCAACCTCTGACCCGAGTGCCAGTTCTGTCTGTAACCCTAAAATACTTACAGTTGTTTTTAATTCAAGAATATATAACTGTATATATAATCAGTAATTTTGTGGATAACCATGCTCCTTACCTAAGTCTAGACTAGAAATGAAATGTGTGCTGGGGCACCTGGGTGGTTAAGTGTCCGACTTCGGCCCAGGTCCCGATCTCGTGGTAAGTGAGTTTGAACCTCACATCAGGATCCATGCTGACAGCTCAGAGCCTGGAGCCTGCTTCAGATTCTGTGTCTCCCTCTCCCTCTGCCCCTCCCCCGCTTGTGCTCTGTCTTGCTCTCTCAAAAATAAATAAATGTTGGGGTGCCTGGGTGGCTCAGTCGGTTAAGCGGCCGACTTCGGCTCAGGTCATGATCTCGCGGTCCATGAGTTCGAGCCCTGCGTCGGGCTCTGCGCTGACAGCTCAGAGCCTGGAGCCTGTTTCAGATTCTGTGTCTCCCTCTCTCTGACCCTCCCCCATTCATGCTCTGTCTCTCTCTGTCTCAAAAATAAACATTAAAAAAAAATTTTTTTTTAATAAATAAATAAATAAATGTAAAAAATAAATAAATAAATAAAGTGTGCTATCACTAATGCTTCCAGTAATAAACCTTTTAAAGGACCCGTCGTTAATGCCGTGTAGTCAAGAACTTGAGCTTCACACATAAAAACGGATACCATCCTCCCTCCCCAGATCAGTTTCCCCTCTCAACTTCCCGCTACCCCCATAAAGTTCCCACTATGTAAAAACTATCTTGAAACTTTCTGTAGTATCTATGACCTGTCTCCTGAGGTCGATTACTTCTGAGAGGCATGAATCAGGCTTTACCTTTCTTCCCCATTTCCAATCAATCTGCAGCACACTGCTGAAGAGAAATTACTCAAATAAAAACATAAACCCCAACACCAAAAAACAACCTGTTGAAACAGCCAAGGCCCCGCAAACAATAAATATATAAAAACATCTTCAGTATAAATTAGTAATAAAATATGCTAATTATAACAACATGGTATTATTTCGACCCATCGTATTAGTAAAGGTTAAAAAAAAAACAAACCTTGATAGCAGCACAAGGCAATAGGAAACAGGCACCCTTTTAGTGTGTAGATATCTGGCAGTATCTATCAAAATTTTAAGGGCGTATACTCTCTAAGAAAACGATTTCATGAGTTTCACACCTGAAACTCATGGACTGTATGCCAACTATACTTCAATAAAAATAAAAATTAAAAAAACTCCTGTGGGTTCTTCTGCGGCATCCACAATTCTAGGTATCATCTTTTCTCTTTTTCTTTTAATGTTTTATTTTATTTTATTTTTGCAAGAGAGAGTGCAAGCAGGGAAAGGGCAGAGGGAGGGAGACAGAAGATCCCAAGCCGGCTCTGCGCGGACAGCAACGAGCCCGAGCCCAGCGTGGGGCTCGAATTCCCCAACAGTG
The DNA here is from genome assembly GCF_046562875.1 of Panthera onca. Classification (NCBI taxonomy): domain Eukaryota; kingdom Metazoa; phylum Chordata; class Mammalia; order Carnivora; family Felidae; genus Panthera; species Panthera onca. The sequence continues at coordinate 68,345,955 of NC_138350.1, forward strand.
GGATCGCGACCTGAGCTGAAGTCGAACGCTCAACCAACCGACTGAGCCACCCAGGCGCCCCAACATCATCTTTTTTCAGGTAAGCTTCACACTTAGCATGGAGCCCGACACAGGGCTCGATCTCACAACCCTGGGATCATGACCTGAGCCGAAATCAACAGTTGGATGTGCAACTGCAACCTACTGAGCCACCCAGGCGCCCTGCCTGTACTTTGTTATGACACTTATCTATAGGCTGAGGTTACAGACTACTTATATCCAAATTAGTATGAACGCTTTTTTGAAAATGCAGATGCCTGGGCCCTCCTCTGACATTGTGAACCTGGGGGGGGGGGGGGGGGAGGGACAGGCATTTGCATTTTAATCACATGCTCCTCGGGTGTTTGATGTACTTAAATAAGTTTGGGAATCACTGGTTTGGAGGGTACTTGGAAATAAAGTTGGAACGCGAGCTTTCCGACTGTGGAGGGTCTGGAATGCCAGTACCGTACTCTGTGTTTCAGGTAATGAAGAATCACTGAATGTTATTGGGCTGGTGCGTGAAGTGACGGGAGTGGTAATTTCACTCACATTAAAGATCTATTACATCTCACCTTTTTTTTTTGGCTAGGCACGCTCCCCCAGGTCCCTTCCTGAGTGCTTTGCATGCTGCTTCATCCTGCTTCATCCTCAGAAAACTTTATGAGTTGGAAGTACTGTTTTTCCCATTATGCGGTGGTGTAAAATGGAGATTCACCCTCGCTCAGCACAGACTTAAGTAAGGGTCTGTCTCATACTAGAACCTTTGGTTTTAATCGCAGTCCTGGCTTGAATGACCTGTTGAGGATTAATACGGTGGTGGCCTGTGCAGGGTGAATCCAGGTGAAGAGGCGGGAAGCAAACAAATTTGGATACTGTTACACTCGATCATGTGGGATTACAGAAGCTGACCTAGCATGGGGGGGCAGCAGGAGCTGCTTCGTAAAATTTTATGATTTTATGAGCCTGGGTGGCTCAGTTGGTTGAGCATCTGACTCTTGATTTTGGTCCAGGTCATGATCCCAGGGTTGTGGGATCAAGCCCCACGTTGGGTTCAGAGCTAAGCATGGAGCCTGCTTGGGATTCTCTCTCCCCCTCTGCCCCTCTCCCCATTCATGCGCTCTCCTAGCTAAAAAAAAAAAAAAAAAAAAAGGTGGGGCGGGGGGCAGGGGGGTGTGGAGCAGGGTGCCTGGATGGCTCAGTCGGTAAGTTTCTAGTTTTTGGTTTCAGCTCAGGTCACGATCTCATGGTTGGTTTGTGAGTTCGAGCCCTGAGTCAGGCTCCGCACCGACAGTACAAAACCTGCTTGGGATTCTCTCTCTCCCTTCTCTCTGCACCTCCCTCTGCTCATGCCAGCATGTGTAAGCACACACACTCTCTCTCTCAAAATAGGGAAATAAACTTAAAAAAAAAAACAAACAAACCAAAGTAGAGGCAAGTGTTCTTGTCAACAGCTAGCATGCCCATCTACACCTCTGTTCATGCCATTCACGCCTGCCTTCGACCACCACCCCCGATCCCCAGCCCCTTTGACCCTAACCACAGAATGAGCCCTCTCTTTCCTCTGTAATCCTAAAACACACTATCTTCACTATCGTTTGGAATTTAACTATCCTTCCGGTAATACCTGGTTTTGCTGTCTGACTCTCATACTGCTATTTAACTTCTCCGGCCAATTATTTCCCCGAGTCAATTTTACCACCATGGTCAAAAATGATACTCTGAACAAGAAATGATATGCTCAATATTCTGTTTTTAATTCATGAAACATTTGATATATACGTAAAATTATGTCTCTTCTTTTATGCGTACTGACTCGCGGTCTCCTGATTTAATGTGCCTTAAATGGAAAATAAACGTTAGTGGATCTGAAAAATCCATAACCAAATTCTGTCCTAACACCCTCAAAATATGTAAATGACACCACAGTGTACTTTATCCCAACTTAAGCTGAAAATCCATTAATCATAAGCTATATTCCAGAATCACCTGCTTCCTGAGAAAGAAAAAAAAAAATACACATGCCCCCTCATTTGTATGAGAGTTTTTAAGAGAAACATGTTTTGTTTTGTTTTGTTTTTGAGAGAGAGGGAGCAGGGAAGAGGGGGAGAGGAAGAGAGAGAATCTTAAGCAGGCTCTGTGCTAGCTCAGCATGGAGCCCAACTCATGGCTTGATCTCACACCCCATGATCTAGGCAGAAATCAAGAGTCAGACGCTTAACAGACTAAGCTACCCAGGCGCCCCTGTACTCAAGACTTTAAGACAAAACCTCACGGTTGAAACAGGAGACGAGAGAAATAGTGGACAACAGTCACTGGCCAAAGGACATGTTAAACACACAGATGCCTTTGGTCCACCAAGTAATGGAACATTCTCCAAAAGGTCACTATGTTCCAAGTGCTATATTAAGTACAGTGGGGTATTCCACTCCTGTGAAATGAGAGTAACGAAAATAAAAAGATTAAGCTCACAAAGATCAGAAGAGATGTGGAAGATGGAAAGGTGACAGAGGGGTACTAACAACCAGCAGAGCTGAGGAAGCCCCAGTGTAAAATGATTAGACTCGTGAGGAATGCCTCCGACACAAAATAAAGAAACCAAAATCAACCAAAGAAAGGAATTGGAACACAGATGATTCTAAGAAAAAATTAAAAACTAAAATAGCCTCAGAGAGAGTAAACAGTAACAATAATGAACGCAAATATTTACTTAGCACCTGCTATATCCCCAGGCACTATTCAGTTTTTTTAAGTTTATTTTGAGAGAGTGAATGAGTGAACAGAGGAGGAGCAGAGAGAGAGGGAGAGACAGAACCCCCAGCAGACTCCGTGCCGTCAGCACAGAGCCCAACGTGGGGCTCGAACTCACGAACCATGAGAATATGCCCTGAGCTGAAATCAAGACTATGAGGCTTAACCAACCGAGCCACCCAGGTGTTCCCCCCACCCCACCCCACCCCCCCCCCCCCCCCGTCCCCCAGGCACTATTCAAAGTGCTTTCTACATATTAACTCACCTGTTCCTCACCACAGCCTAAGGTGGTATTTCTACGTTCTCGTCACATAGATCATGGGTTAGCAAATTACGACCCAAGGAGCCAGGTCCAGCCTGCTGCCTGAAGAATGATTTTTACATTTTTAAACGAATGAAAAAAAAAAACAAAAGAATATGTTGTGACATGTGGACGTTATGAGAGTTCTAGTGGAACACTGCAACACTCACTTGTTCACATGTTGCCTGTAGCTGTTTTTGTGACAACAGCAGAACTGCATAGTTACTACCCAGACCGCATGTGACGACGCCTTCATCCCCTTATACCGCTGCTGCCCACACTACAAATCTCAATAACAGTTAGAAGTCAGCGCTGCAAGTACCCTGCCTATTGTGACACTCACTACCACTGGATATACATCATGTCAAAACAAGAAAAGAAGAAAGCAGACTTTGACGTCATGCTTTTATAGCAGAGCAGAGATCGTTTTTTTAAACCTGATGAGATGGGGAAGCATCACGTCTGTCGGGTAACAGCATCACGCTTGCACTGGAACGCCACATAGGAAGACATTACCAGCTACGCACAGCCTCACATGCCCTACCACGGAGCGCTCCCGGTTCACGAAAGCAACGATCAGGAGAGTCAGCAAATTTAAAACACAACATTTCAGGGGTGCCCAGATGGCTCAGCTGGTTAAGCGTCCAACTCTTGATTTCAGCCCGGGGTCATTCTCATGGTTCATGAGATGAGCCCCACGTCCGGCTCTGTGCTCACAGTGCAGAGCCTGCTTGGGATTTTCTCTCTCCCTCTCTTTCTGCCCCGCCCCCACTTGCGCACACATATGACCTTGTACACACTCTCCTCTCTCAAAATAAACTTAAAAAAACAAATAAAAATACAAAACACAGCATTTCATCACAGCAGGGTGCTTTCCCAACAATAAAGAATGAAAACGAGGGCTGCAACCAAAGTCTCTGGATGGTTCATGTATTAACCAAACAAGAAAAGTCACTGACCAATCATGAGATGAACTAAATCGTGTGTGAGTGCAGCAGCCAAAGAAACGTGTCCAGGAAAAATAAACATCTTTCAGACCCTCCATTGAAAATAACTGTTCAGAGAACAGTCTGAATGGAACAACTACACCTATGATTACTTTCCAAAGAAGTGGAGGAAAATACTAATTCGGTACAACCTGAAGTGGGATCTGCTAACATGCATAATAACTGATGGTGGTAAAAATACACCATCAGAAAAGCTTAGATGGACAAATTTACAAACCTTGTAAAAATGCAAGGTGTTTATAACCTATTCAGTATTTAAACACACACACACACACACACACACACACACACACACACACACACACACAATGGGGCGCCTGGGTGGCTCAGTTGGTTAAGGATCTGACTCTTGGTTTTGGCTCAGGTCATGATCTCATGGTTTGCGAGTCTGAGACCCGCATCGGGCTCTGCGCTGGCAGCACGCAGCCTACTTGGGATCCTCTCTCTCCCTCTGCTCTGCCCCACTGCTCGCACACTCATACACTCTCGCTCTCTCAAAACAACTTTAAAAAAAAAAACAATAGCAACAACCTACTCATTGCAACAACCTACTCATTAGTCATTGTATGATCAATGAGCAGGAGCACTGCATAAAATATTTGAATCTAACATGTGTTATTAAGCCAGTTACGACCGTTAACTTCATTACCTTCATGAACTTAACCACCATCGTTTCCATAAAAATTGTGTCTGAAACAGAAGCTGAATATCCTGATGTGTCCTACCACACAGTACCATGACTTAGCAGGGGTATGTTTTTATGGAAATTTCTCGAGCTCAGAACTGAGAATGAAATTTTTCTGAAGAACCATCCCCCTGAGCCACTGTTACTGAACACTGAATGGCTTTGAAAATTCATTTTTACTGATTTGCTAATATTTCTCAATGAATTCAATCTAAAATTAGGAGGCCAATAGCACTTCCATGCAAAACCTATACTGAGGTAGTCATTTCAAGGACAACTGACACTGAATCTTAAGTGATGTCAAGCTGCTTTACACACTTTCTAGGCTGTAAAAAAATTAAAATGAGATGGGATCTCCAATCCCAAACAAATATGCAGTAGATATACTTTCCAAAATAAAACTACAGTTCCAGCATTTTTCAGACCTCAATACAAGTATAAAAGTACTTTCCAGGGACACCTGGGTGGCTCGCTCAGTGGAGCATGCAACCCTTGATCTTGGGGTTGTGAGTTCAAGCCCCATGTTGGGTGTAGAGACTGCTTAAAAATAAAATCTTAGGGGCGCCTGGGTGGCTCAGTCAGTTGGGCGTCCGACTTCAGCTCAGGTCATGATCTCACGGTCCGTGAGTTCGAGCCCCGTGTCGGGCTCTGTGCTGACAGCTCAGAGCCTGGAGCCTGCTTCAGATTCTGTGTCTCCCTCTCTCTCTGACCCTCTCCCATTCATGTTCTGTCTCTGTCTCAAAAATAAATAAACGTTAAAAAAAATTTTTAAAAATAAATAAATAAATAAATAAAATCTTAAAAAAAAAAGAAAAAAGAAAAAAAAAGTACTTTCCACGTTTCGAAAACCATTTAACTATGCAACAAGACACTTCTACCTAACCTTCCATCATAAGTGATTAGCGGGCAATGCGATGATTGGCTAAAAGTAAGTATCAAGAAAACAATCTAGCAGAATTCAACAGATGCCTTCCAAGCAATAAATACGCTCCACTAAAATCATACGTTCATGGGTTGATATCTGTATTTGGAGGCACCATGGAAAAAGATACTTTCAGGGGCACCTGGGTGGCTCAGTCGGTTAAGCGTCCAACTCTTGATTTCACCTCAGGTCATGATCTCATGGTTCGGTTCGTGAGACTGAGCCCTGCTTCAGGGCTCTGCGCTGACAGGCTCAGAGCCTGCCTGGGATTCTCTCCCTCTCTCTCTGCCCCTACCCCCACTCGCTCTCTCTCTCTCTCTCTCTCTCAAAATAAATAAACTTTACACGAAATACTTTCAAAGATGAAACACAAAAAATCTCATTAAAAACCCATGTTAGGGGGGCACCTGGGTGGCTCACTCTGTTAAGTGTTTGACTTCAGCTCAGGTCATGATCTCACAGTTTGTGGGTTCGAGCCCCGGATCAGGCTCTGTGCTGACAGCGCAGAGCCTGGAGCCTGCTTTGGATCCCGTGTCTCCCTCTCTCTCTGCCTCTCTCCCACTTACACTCTGTGTCTCTTTCTCTCCCAAAAATAAATAAACATTAAAAAAAAAAAAACCCACGTTAGGGACACCTGGGTGGCTCAGTCAGTTGAGCATCCGACTTAGGCTCAGGTCATGATCTCGCAGTTGGTGAGTTCAAGCCCCGTGTCAGGCTCTGTGCTGACGGCTCAGAGCCTGGAACCTGGTTCGGATTCTGTGTCTCCCCTCCTCTCTGCCCCTCCCCAACTTGTGCATGAGTGCTCACTCACGCTCTCAAAAATAAACATTAAAAAAAAATTTAAGGGGCTCCTGGGTGGCTCAGTTGGTTAAGCGTCCAACTTCGGCTCAGGTCATGATCTCGCAGTTCGTGAGTTTGAGCCCTGCATCGGGGCTCTGTGCTGACAGCTCAGAGCCTGGAATCTGCTTCAGATTCTGTGTCTCCCTCTCTATCGCTGCACCTGCCCAGCTTGTGCTCTGTGTCTCTCTCTCTCTCTCAAAAATAAATAAATATTTTTTTTTAATTTTTTTTTTTAATGTTTATTTATTTTTGAGACAGAGAGAGACAGAGCATGAATGGGGGAGGGGCAGACAGAGAGGGAGACACAGAATCGGAAGCAGGCTCCAGGCTCTGAGCCATCAGCCCAGAGCCCAACGCGGGGCTCGAACTCACGAACCGTGAGATCGTGACCTGAGCTGAAGTCGGACACTCAACCGACTGAGCCACCCAGGTGCCCCAATATTTTTTAAAAAATTTTTAAACAGTACACATGAACATCTGTAATCAATTCTGACAACTGAGGTTTACATTCAGTATTCCCTATTAGGTAAAATGTTATCCCCTCTCCTCCAAAAAGAGATTTCATTCTTCTTGTTAGAAAACCTTTATTACAAAAAACCTATTCTCACCCATTTTTAGTATTGTATTTTCAACTTCCTCAGTAAAAAACTTATGGAAATTTCTCCTCTCTCATCACATAAGTGCCCGTATAACAGGGGCACCTGAGTGGCCCAGTCAGTTAAGCGTTCAACTTCGGCTCAGGTCATGATCTCATGGTTGTGGAGTTCGAGCCCCACACTGGGCTCTCCGCTCTCAGCACAGAGCCCTCTTCGGATCCTCTGTCTCCCTCCCTCTCTCTCTCTCTCCCTCTCTCTCTCAAAAATAAACATTAAAAAAAAAAAAGTACCTGTATAATATCCTTCATTTTGCCTCTTGGCCCACAATGCCTAAATTATTTACAATCTGGCCCTTTACACAAATGTCTGGCAACTCTTGGCCTAGAAGAAGGAACGAAGGTGAAAAAAGATTAAGTGACTTCCCCAAGACTATAGAGTTAGAAAATGACGAACCGGGGTTTCACACCAAGGCAGGCTGGGTGCAGAAACCATGCTCTTAACCACTACACCACACAGTTTCCATGACCCAAGAACAAGATGTCATTAAAAAAAAAGGAAACAATCAAAGAACAAGAAAAGATGCCTGAAATTAAAAACTGTTTAAAGAATTCACTAGAGAGGGGCGCCTGGGTGCCTCAGTGGGTTAACTGTCCAACTCTTGATTTCACCTCAGGTCATGACCTCACAGTTCAGTTAGTGAGATTAAGCCCCGCACTGGGTTCTGCACTGACAGCGTGGAGCTCGCTCAGGATACTTTCTCCCTCTCTCTCTGCTTCCCTCTCCCTCTCAAAAATAAATGAATAGGAGCGCCTGGGTGGCTCAGTCGGTTAAGCGTCCGACTTCGGCTCAGGTCATGATCTCATGGTCCGTGAGTTCAAGCCCCGCGTCGGGCTTTGTGCTGACAGCTCAGAGCCTGGAACCTGCTTCAGATTCTGTGTCTCCCTCTCTCTCTGACCCTCCCCTGTTCATGCTCTGTCTCTCTCTGTCTCAAAAATAAATAAACATTAAAAATAAATAATAATAAAATAAATGAATAAACCTGAAAAAAAAGTTTTTTTAATTCACTAAAGAGAAGATAAGGTCAAGGAAACTCCCATAATAAAGGACAGGAAGACAGATGGCAAGCAGGAAATGGAAACTTAGAAGACACCACGAAGACAGAAGTAACAGGAGCGCCAAGAAGAAAGCAGGAACAAAGCAGAGGGGTGTTAGGTGTAGACACTGCTGGGCTGGGTGTGAAGTGTCTGAGATTTTATCTTACCCGAACACTAACAAAGCCACGAAGGCTCTGGGACAGGGACCAAAATGATTCAGTGCTCACAGCAACAGCGGTCGCCAGAGTAACATCTTGCGTCAGTTTCCCGGGCCCCAATCCCCACAGGCCTTTCAAAGTATTTGGTAAAAATTAGTAATACGTCCGTGAAAAAAGCAGCAAGTGGGGGTGGGGAGCAGGGAAACCAGGTAAATTACTCAGCTCAGCAGCGAGCAATATCTCTTAGCAATGTAAACGCTGAACGCTCAATGAGCCAAGAATTCTTACCTATGGAAGGGCTGGAAGACAGGGGAGGAGGAGGAAGAGCACCTCGTGTACCATAACAAGGAGTCAATAGGTAGCACCCACAGTTGATAAACCAAAAAATGGCCATTTAGTTATATTAGTCATAAATACAGTTCAAGTAGCTGTCTCTGGGAACCCGACCCCAAAGGATAGAGAAGGCAAGGCACTGCCCGTTTTGTATAATGTACCTTCTTCTACTATTATTCTTATCTTTTCTAAAATAAAAGCACTACTTTAAATAGAAAAATTAACTTTTAAATAAAGTAGAGAAGGGGCACCAGGGTGGCTCAGTTGGTTAATCCCACTCTTGACTTCGGCTCAAGTCGTGATCTCACAGTTGGTGAGTTCAAGCCCCGCTTCCGGGTCTGCGTTGACAGCGCAAAGCCTGCTTGGGATTCTCTCTCTGCCCCTCTCTCTCTGCCCCTCCCTCCCCAAATAAATAAATAAACTTTAAAAATAAATAAATAAAATTAGAGAGAACGTGCTTTACTACTCACCATCACAATCACTGATTCATATAAACAACTCAATGTGCAAATACCAAAGAAGAGTGCCAGGGTGAAAACACAAACTAGCAGTACCCAAGCACCATCACATTATGTTAGGCAAACACAGGGGGTCTGCTGATATTTCCCAAGTGCCCACTAGTGACCAGAACAATGCTAAGCACCAAGACTGAAATTGTGAAGAATGGAATTGACTTACAGTCGAGTAAGAGATATAGGTAAATCAACAGGAAATTATAATATGGCAACTATTCAAGACTCAGTGAAAGCTTCCCAAAGGTCATACCATCAAAGCTAGGGCCTGAAGGATAAGAAGGACTGGCCTAGCTGGGTGTAGGGTTCGGAAAGTTGTCAAAGCAAAGGGAACACCACACGTGAAGGCTTAGAGTGAAGACAAACACAGGCAAGGGCCCATTCCAGGAACTGAGAGAAGTTCAACACGGCTGGAACAGGGCTGGAGCAGGGAGGGAATCAGAGTGGAAGCAAAAAAGGGCCAGAGAGCAGGCTGATGCCTGATGCTTTACAACAGGACGACTTACTAACGGGTTTGTACTTTGTCCACTGGAACCAGAAGATAGCACACATCCCTGGGTCTTCTAAGAGATCAGTGAACTCTTCCCCATACACTGATGATTTCAAAATACCTACGTCCAGTCCAGAACTCTTTGTGGGTGCCAGACCATTTATCTAACTGCATGCCATGCAGCACCATCGGGACCCAGAAAGCAAGCCACACCCCGGGGATGACAGAGTAAGAAACTGGGTAACTAATGACAGTGGAGTCACCATGCCAGCCCTGAGCTGTCTACCTCTGGACTTTTACACGGGAAACAAACAAGACGTTTAAGCTATTATTTAATCAAGTCTGCTCTGCACAGCCAAACCGAATCTTAACTGATGCAGGAGGCTTCAAAAGCATTCAAGGGGCGCCTGGGTGGCTCAGTCGGTTAAGCGTCCGACTTCGGCTCAGGTCATGATCTCGCAGTTCATGAGTTTGAGCCCTGTGTCAGGGTCTGTGCTGACAGCTCCGAGCCTGGAGCTGCTTCGGATTCTGTGTCTCCCTCTCTCTCTGCCCCTCCCACTCACGCTTTGTCTCTGTCTCTCAAAACTGAATAAATGTTAAAAAAAAAAAAAAAAAAAAAAAACACATTTTTTTTAAAAGTATTCTAAAGGGAAGGGTTGCAAGAGATATTCTGAAGGGACTGTTATGATTTGGTGACTGACTCCATCTAAAAAAGAAATTATCAATCACATCACATACAGAATATGTATTGTTTAATTCTTCCAGTGTCATTGGAGAGTTAACAGCTACTTTTAGTGCCCGCATTGTTTTTACATTGAGATATAATTGACATGAAGCATTATTGTCAGTTTCAGGTGTACCACAGAGTATTCTATGCGTGTATATATTGCAAAAATATCACCACAGTAAGTCTAGTTGACATCCATCACCGTACGACATTACAATTTTTTCTTGTGATGAGAACTTAAAAGATCTACTGTTAGCAACTTTCAAATATACAATAGAGCCTTATTAACTGTAGTCGCCATGCTGCACATCACACCCCCATGACTTATAACTAGAGTCTGTACCTTTTGACCACCTTTACCCATTTTGTCCACACACCCAGCCCCACTCCCACCCCGTAACCCCAGCCTGGTGTCCGCATATGTAACGAATGGGATCAAACTTACAGAAGAAATCGGAGGGCCTGGGTGGTTCAGTCGGTGGAGCGGCCGACTCTCGATTCCAGCTCAGGCCATGATCTCACGGTTCATGGAATCGAGGCCAGCACTGGGCTCTGCACTCACAGCGCAGAGCCTGCTTAAGATTCTCCCTCTCTCTCAAAATAAATAAAAAGACCTCTTAAAAAATATTAGAGATCAGAAAGTACCAACCAAACTTCCCGAAAGGAATGAAAAGAAACAGAACATTTTAGTAAGTGAGACCTGTTTATAAAGTTGTTCTCAACGCTGCTAGTTTAGATTATTTGGACTACAAAGAAGTATCAGGCAGATAACTTACAGGCTGTTTACACGCAGGTTTTAAGCAGAAGTTCAGGGCATTAAGCGCCACTACGAAGCTCCCAAGGGGAAACGAGGTAAAGAGCAGGAGCAGATACTGAACAGGCTCTTCCTGAGACGCGGTAACCGGAAACGCACCACCACCAGAGCCAGCACCTTCACGCCCCGACACGGTCCCAACCTCGGGAGCTGAGGACGGAAGCAGGACACCAAACCAGAGGCCTTCCCGAAGCCCTCTCTACCTCCAACATTCACTCTTCCCCTGGTCCTGGGAAAGGCTCAAAGCCCTTTTCAACCAACCAGGTCACAGAAGGACAAGTAGGGAAGGGGCCTCAAGCCCAGGTCTGTCAAGAGCTCACTCTTCCTGAATGTTTTCGCACTTTAAGAGCTTCCCGTCGAACTGGGGGTGCCTTGATCACCCACTGAGTCGGAGCTCCCTCCCTGCCCCAGCCTGCCCTGTGACTTCAAGCAGCTGCTGGGTGTTACACACACTCTGATTACAAGTACACAAAACTTTAGAAACATGAATATAAAGAGACCGAAACGAAATACAAAAAAACTTCACAGGTTGTTACATCGCTTTTACGCTTAGTCACTTTTTTTTTTTTTACATCCAAATTAGTTAGCATATGGTGAAACAATGATTTCAGGGGTAGATTCCTTAGTGCCCCTTCCCCATTTAGCCCATCCCCCCGCCCACAACCCCTCCAGTAACCCTCAGTTTGTTCTCCATATTTATGAGTCTCTTCTGTTTTGTCCCCCTCCCTGTTTCTACATTATTTTTGTTTCCCTTCCTTTATGTTCATCTGTTTTGTCTCTTAAAGTCCTCATATGAGTGAAGTCATATGATTTTTGTCTTTCTCTGACTAATTTCACTTAGCATAATACCCTCCAGTTCCATCCACGTCGTTGCAAATGGCAAGATTTCATTCTTTTTGATGGCCAAGTAATATTCCATTGTATATATATACCACATCTTTATCCATTCATCCATCAATGGACATGTGGGCTCTTTCCATACTTTGGCTATTGTCGATAGCGCTGCTATAAACATGGGGGTGCATGAGTCCCTTCGAAACAGCACACCTGTATCCTGTGGATAAATGCCTAGTAGTGCAATTGCTGGGTTGTAGGGTAGTTCTATTTTTAGTTTTTTGAGGCACCTCCATACTGTTTTCCAGAGTGGCTGTACCAGCTTACATTCCCATACACTTAATCACTTTTAAGGGTCTCATTTTACCAAAGCCCACACTGCAAGTGCACAGGGACTTCCCGTATGTTTGTCATGGTCACTAAAAAGGAAGATGGAGTGGTCCTCTCTACCACTAACCATTCCCATTGCCTACACAGTGAAAGATGACACTTACATTGAATTTGTAGTAGCAAAAGAAGTCACCTCACCTATTTTCCGAAGTCTCAGCAAAATGTCCCCAAACACACCATGGCAGAAAGAACAACAGCCCCCAAAGATGTCCATGTCCTAATCTATGGAACCAGTGACTGCTATCTTACCTGGCAAAGGGGACTCTGCAGCTATAATTAAGTCAAGGACCTTGAGATAGGGGAGATCCTCCTGAATTATCTAGATAAGCCTGATCTAGTCACATGGGTCCTTAACCTTTCCCAACTGTCACTGGAGAGATACAACACTACTCACTTTGAAGACAGAATAAGAGGGCCACAAGCCAAGGAACGGGGGGTGGCCTCTAGAAGCTGGAAGAGGTAAGGAAACACCCTCCCCTAGAAAACTCCAGAAGAGAACAGAGACTTGTTGACACACTAATTTTTTTAGCCCAGTGAGACCCATTTTGGACTTCTAAAATAGAGACCTTTAAAAATTTGTTTAAACGTTTCTTTATTTTTGAGAGAGAGAGAGAGAGAGCACGCACAGGGGAGAAGAAAAAGTGGGGGTGGGGGAACAGAGGATCCGAGGCTGGCTCCATGATAACAGCAGAGAGCCCAACACAGGGCCCGAACCCACGAACCGCAAGACCCAAGCCAAAGTTGGACACATCACTGACTGAGCCACCCGGGTGCCCCTAAAATACAGAACTTTAAAAATAATTTGTGTTGTTTTTAGGACACTAAATTTGTGGTACTTAGTTACAGTAGGCATAGAAAACTAATACACACACAGTAAACAACTTCTCACAATATGTGAAATTATCTAGAAAAGCATAATCAAATTGCCCCATACTTAGAACAGACATAAGTTATTTGTGAATATACATTTCACTTTTTAAAAATCTGTGCATGTGTTACATTTCACTTCTATCTTTCTCCCGCTCTTACAAAACTCCATCGATTAAAATGCCAAAGTGACGGGGCGCCTGGGTGGCGCAGTCGGTTAAGCGTCCGACTTCAGCCAGGTCACGATCTCGCAGTCCGTGAGTTCGAGCCCCGCGTCGGGCTCTGGGCTGATGGCTCGGAGCCTGGAGCCTGTTTCTGATTCTGTGTCTCCCTCTCTCTCTGCCCCTCCCCCGTTCATGCTCTGTCTCTCTCTGTCCCAAAAATAAATAAAAAACGTTGAAAAAAAAAAATTAAAAAAAAAAAAAATGCCAAAGTGACAATTCTTCAAACTTTTTACAAAAGATGAACCATATTAACCAAGAAAAAGGAACAGGATACCAGGAACAACTGGAAAAAAATCAGGAAACAATTATACCATATTTTTTTAGAGAGTCAAACATCAAAGTGGTTGGACTGTGTAACTTCTTTGTATCAAATGGATACCACATTTTAAAAAATAAGTCCTTCTTAATATTGATATTAAGAGCTTACCATTGATCTTTTTGGATGTGATACTTGTATGTGGGTATATTAAACAAAGAGTACCTCAACCTTCCACAGATATACACTCACATATTTACAAATGAAATGGTATGCCTATGATCTGCTTTAAAACAGGGGGCCAGGCACCTGTGTGGCTCAGTCAGTTGAGTGACCCACTCTTGATTTCGCCCTGGGTCATGACCCAGAATACTGGCATTGAGCCCCCAAGTCTGGCTCCGTGCTGTGTATGAAGCCTGCTTGGGATTCTCTCTCCCTCTCCCACTGTCCCTCTCCCCAACTCACTCTCTTTCTTGCTAAAATTAAAAAAAATAATAAAATAAAATAGCTTGGGGGCGCTTGGGTGGCTCAGTTGGTTAACCATCGGACTCCTGATTTCAGCTTAGATCACGATCACAAGGTTGTAAGACTGAGCCCCACTGTCAGGCTCCACACTGGGCAAGGAGTCTGGTTAAGATTCTCTCTTTCCTTTTCTCTCTGCCTCTCTGCCCGCTGGTGTCTTTTTACTTCTTTGTCTCTCTCTTAAAAAATAAATTAAATTACATTAAATTAAATTACATTACATTACATTAAATTAAATTAAATTAAATTAAAATTAAAATAGGAAGCCTGGGTGATTCAGTCAACTGAGCGGCAGACTTCGGCTCAGGTCATGATCTCACGGTTCGTGGGTTCTAGCCCCACGTTGGGCTTTGCACTGCCAACACAGAGCCCACTTCGGATTCTGTCTCCCTCTCTCTCTGCCCCTCCCCCGCCCTCAAATATAAATAAACACTAGAATAAAATAAAATAAAATTAAAATTAAATAAAATTAAATAAAATAGTTCAGAGTGGGGATGGGAATGGATAAAGGACACAGATGAAACTAAATTAGCCTGAGTTACTAACTGGTGAAGCTGGGTAATGGGTACATGAGGGCATATTAAATTATTTCAATGTCTGAACTCTTCTGTATTTGTATTTAAAAGTTACAAAAACAAAGTCCTTGGCCTCTATCAAAATAAGACTTAATACATTTAACAGAATCTCCTTCCTGTGACATCGCCCCCCTCAATTCTCTGCCACTCGAACCATCTGCAATTTATAGTTCAATTATTCTTTAATCTCCAAGTCATTTTACCTTATTTAAAACCTTAAGAGTTTCAGCAAATCACTTAAGCTCTGAGAGACTAGTTCTTCATCTGCAGAATGGGAGTATTTCTATTTGGCTAGTCTCAGTTGCCAAGAGAATTATACCCAAGGTGTAAGTTATAAAGCAGAATAATCTTTCCAAAAATCATAAATTTCATGCTC
Source organism: Panthera onca (assembly GCF_046562875.1). Taxonomy (NCBI): domain Eukaryota; kingdom Metazoa; phylum Chordata; class Mammalia; order Carnivora; family Felidae; genus Panthera; species Panthera onca. The sequence continues at coordinate 68,361,247 of NC_138350.1, forward strand.
AGCAGCAACCACTCACCTATTCCTATAAATCTCCTCCCTTCCACCTCCAGTTTCTCTCTTGAGCTCTCAACCCATCAGACCGAAGCCTGGGTTCCTCTGTAAGATTACACTCCTCTCCCCGGCCTCCACCCTCCATGTTTCCACATCTCTGAGCAGCTCCTCCCTACACGCCTCTCCCACCAACCTCCGCTCTTCCTTTTCAGGGTCCCGCTTCATCTACCCCCCCCCATTCTGTCCATTCTGTGTACCCCTTTGCCGGCCCTATTACAGTCACCCCATCACTCCTCTACCCCAGCTCAGTACTTTCATGCGATCAGCTTTATCACCCCGCTACTGCCACTAACTCACAAACACCTGGGCTAACTTCCCACCCTTTCACCGTTCAGCTGACACACAACTGCTAGCTGCCAGGGGTTGGGAAAGGGGGAAATACAGACCGTTAATGGGTAGGAGTTTCTCTTTTGGGTGACAAAAATGTTCTGGAATTAGAGAGTTGCACAAACCTAGTGAATATGCTAAAAACCACGGAGTTATACTTTAATTGTACTTTTAAAGGGTGAATTTTATGGTAGGTGAATTACATCTCAATAACAATGTATATGTCAAAAAAAAAAAACAAAAAAAAACAAAACACTATTGCTCACACTGCCCATCACACGCCCATTTGTCAGACCAACATCGCCCCATCTCCCGGAGCATCTACCTGCTCTTCGGTATCCCTCCAACTCTTACCACGACTCGGACAGACGTCCCTCTCACACTCTTGACTAACACACTCCCTCACCCTCTGAGTGCCACTGTTCCCTGGAAGGGGGCGGGGAGAAGGGAAGATGTGGGCAGCTCTTGGGGCCCAGGCACAGCCCCTCCAGGGTGGCCCAGTCCCCCACTGGCAGGAAAGGACCCTCTACCCCGCCCTGGCGGAGAAGCCCCACCGACTGGCGGGTGTCCTCAAACCCGCTCCGACAAGGGGCCGGGGGCCCCGCCGGATTTTCAGGGCCGCTCCGCTGGGGGCGGCGCCAGAGCCCACCTGTCTCAGCCGGCGGGCAGATCCGCTTCCAGCTCCAGCGACACTCGAGAGGGTGGCAGAAAGGGATCGGAAGAAGCCGCTGTCGCCGCCGCAGCCGGAGTGGCGCACGCCGGCTCAGGCCTCCATGTTTCCACGTCTCTGCGGCTCGGGCTCCGGCTCGACTCCGGCTCGGCTCCCGCCCCGGCCGCGTCCGCGCGCAGGCCGGGAGGCGGGGAGAGAAGAGGGAAGCGGCCGAGAACGCGGCTGGGGACCGAACGGCCGGGCGCGCCCCGGCCGACGGTCACGTGGCGCGCGGCCGCGCAGGCTTCTGGGAAATGTAGTCCTTCAGACGTTAGACGTTTCTCCACCCACCTAGCGCGCGTCCAGGGCAACCGCAAAGCCACGTGGCAAATTCGAGAAGCGGCCAAGCCCACTTACAGACTGCTGGACCGCTTAGCCCGCTCCACGTGTTCTGGTGGCTTAACTTTGTTAAGGCCCCTCTTTATCCCAACTGGATAGCCAACTCACAGTCAAGCAATTCCTTGTAGGGCTCTGAAGAATTGGGAAATAGGAAAATGATTAATCTTTTGGTGTTTTTTTTTAATCTCCATCTTTATTTTTTTCAAACCCTTGTGTCGAGAGCTGACTTTTGGAAAATAACTTTTGATGGAGGCAGGTAGCAGATCTGTTACCTGCACCATTTACAGAAAGCACACGTCCCATTGGGAAAGAGTATCTATACAGCCAAAATTTGGAATTTGAAGTCAAATGAGCTGAAGTTACCAGATCAACGTCCGTCCTTGAACTTTTCCCATTAGTTTCCTCTTAAACACATAAAGATGATGATGATTCTTCCCATACAGGACTATTGGCAAATCAATAACAATATTTAGCAACTCCCATTCCGGGTTGGTTTCTATGTGCTGTGCACTGCTTTCAACAAATAAAGGTGAGACAAGTATCACTAATTTCCCTTTTATAGTCAGTGTGTCAGATGTACCCCGAGAAGTACTATACGAATTTTAGATACACTTTTCTAGCATCTATTACCAATAAACTCCCTGAGCTGTCAGGACTATTACAGAAAAACATACTAAAAACACAAGGTACCTTGGAGCCTAGCTAAAAAGAGATGGGCACTGCTATGCAGCCATTGTAAAGAATGCTAGGATACATGCTCATGATCTATCCAGTGGAAATAGTATATGTAATCTTGTCCAATTTTTATAAATGAATTACGTATATAGATAGATAGATAGATAGATAGATGCACACACACTCATATCCCCAGGAGGGGAAAAGGCTAAAAGAATATTAATTATTAACTTTGGAGTATGAGATGGTGTGTGATTAAATTCAGTTGTTCCCTGCTTTCTATTTTTTCTGCGATGAATATGATTACATGTATAATTTTATAATTTTTATTTTAAAATTATAGCAAAAGAGAGGCACCAAAACCAAACTCAAAGTACTTTATATTTTTGCCTGTACCAAAAATTATACCCTCCACCTGCCCCCAAATGACCAAGCAACAAATGTGAGTCTCTCTCCAGAACTAGCGCTATAGACCAAGAAACAATTCATTCTACTTGGAGACAATCCTATTGTTAAATTAAACATTCTCCTTTTTCTTATAGTTTTGGGATGGCTTGAAATAAAAAGGGTCTTACCACTGTTCCTAGGTAAATGTCATAACGCTGCTGGGCAAACATCATAAATCAGCGCATTAGATTAGGAATGGTTTTCCCAATATATGAAGCATGAGCTGGAGTAGCAATCCTTCACTAAATATTTATTGTGTACGTAATGTGCTAAGTATTATCCTTGGTCATCAACTCCCCATAGTGCCGGAACCGCTGTCATGATAACTTTGACCTGATTACATCAGTGTCTAGTTGGTGCAGAAACACTACCAGAAAGTCATGAAAACCCAGCTACTAAATGCAAGTGAGTGTCTGTGTCAGATCCTAGAACCAAAAAAGGCAATAGTGGGAAAACTTATGAAATCAGAATGAAGCCTGGAGTTGAGTTAATGGTATTGTACCAATGTTAATTTCCTAGTTTTGACAAATGTGTTACGGTTATGTAAGACATTAACATTAAAGGAAACTGGGAGAAGGATATACAGGAACTCTCTGTACCTTGCAATTCTTTTGTAAATCTGAAATTATTGCAGAGGCGCTGGGTGGCTCAGTCAATTAGGCATCCAACTGTTTATTTTGGCTCAGGTCATGATCTCATGGTTTGTGATATTGAGCCCTACGTCAGGCTCGGAGCTGACAGTGCAGAGCCTGCTTAGTATTCTCTATCTCCCTCTCTCTCTGCCCCTTCCCCATTCGAATGCTCTCGCTCTCGCTCTCTCTCTCTCTCTCTCACACACACAATAAATAAACATTTAAAATTATTCCATGTGGTAGGCAGAATAATGATCCCACTGAAGATATCCACATCCAAATCCCCCAAACTTATGAATATGTTAGGTTACAAGGCAGAGAGTTGCAGATAGTATTAGGTTGCTAATCAGATGACCTTCAAGCAGGGAGATTATCCGGGATTATCAAGGGGGATCTAACGTAATCACGACAATGAAAAGTGAGAGGAAGCCAAAAGAGAGTCCTAAATATGGCTCTGCAAGAAGGTCAAGTGAAGCAATGCGACGGTCGGTCACTTCTGACTTAGAAGATGGCAAGAGACTGGGATGTGCCCAGTGGCCCCTAGAAGCTGGAGAAGATGAGGAAACACATTCTCCCCTAGAGCCTCCAGAAGGGAACACAGGCTTGCCCATACCTTGACTTTAGCTTAGTGAGAATTATGTCAGACTTCTGACCTACAGAACTAGAAGATAATAATTCTGTGTTGTCTGAAGCCACTAAATTTGTGGTAACTTATTATAGCAACAACGGAAAATGAATACATTCCAAAATATAAAGTTTAAGAAAGAAAACTTTCCAAATGGCTGCCTGTTTTCCCGACACATTTTCAGTCTGAGACCGTACAAATATCCATGCTACTTAGAAAGTAACTGTAGGGGTGCCTGGGTGGCTCAGTCCATAGAGCATGCAACTCTTGATCTCGGGGTTGTGAGTTCGAGCCCCATGGTGGGTGTAGAGCTTACTTAAAAATAAAATCTTTAAAAGAAGGCAGCGGGCACCTGGGTTGTTCAGTTGGTTGAGTGTCCTACTCTTGATTTCGCCTCAGTTCCTGATCTCACAGTTCATGGTTTCAGGCCCTAAATCAGGGTCCATGCTGACCACCCGCAAAGCCAGCTTGGGATTCTCTCTCTCCCTCTCTCTACCTCTCTCTCTCTCTGCCTCTCCCCTGCTCCGTGCGCTCTCTCTCTCTCTCTCGAAATAAATAAGCAGAATACTGTAGACTGGGGGGCTTAAACAATAGACAATTACTTCTCACAGTTCTGAAGGTGGGAAGTCCAAGATCAGAACCAGCGTCTGGTGACAGCCTTCGTCCTGGTTTGCAGACAGCATTTTCTCATCGTATCCTCACATGGTGGAGAAAGAGTGCCAGTTTCTTTCTTTCTTTCTTTCTTTCTTTCTTTCTTTCTTTCTTTCTTTCTTTCTTCTTTCATGTTTATTCGTTTTTGAAAGAAAGAGACAGCAGGGAAGGGACAGAGAGAGAAGGAGATACAGAATCCGAAGTAGGCTCCAGGCTCCGAGCTGTCAGCACAGGGCCCGACACCGGGCTCAGACTCAAAGACCGTGAGATCATGACCTGAGCCGAAGTCTGACACTTAAACAACTAAGCCACCCAGATGTCCCTGGGGCTCCAGTTTCTTCTAATGAAAACACTTAGCCATCATGGAGGCTCCACCCTCATGACCTTATTGAAATCTAACTACCTACAAAGGCCCCGCTTCCTACTGTCACCCCAGGTAGGGTTAGTTTAAAGATAGGATGTTTAGGAGAACACAAACACACAGTGCATCACAGCTATTTGACTCCTCTGAGCCTCATTTTCTTCTCTGTAAAGAGGCAGGAATACTCCCCTCACATCTCATCGTTGCGATGAGAATTAAGTAATGCAGGTAGCATGCCTTTTTTTTTTTTTAAATATTTATTTATTTTTGAGACAGAGAGAGACAGAGTGTGAGTGGGGCAGAGAGAGAGGGAGACACAGAATCTGAAGCAGGCTCCAGGCTCTGAGCTGTCAGCACAGAGCCCGATGTGGGGCTTGAACCCACGAACTGTGAGATCATGACCTGGGCTGAAGTTGGACGCTTAACCAACTGAGCCACCCAGGCGCCCTAGCATGCCTTTTTTAATAAATGTGATTTCACCTGCGTAATCCAGATGGTACTCAACTCACATGTTGTCGTTGCCAGTCCCCAGGCATCCCTCTGAAGAGAAGTATAGGTTAACCAGAACTGGATCATCTGGACAGGGCAATCAGGACGGTGAGAGGCCTGGAAATCATGTCAGATGTAGCATGCCTGGCAGAACTGAGTATGAACAGCGAGACTAAGACTCGTTGTTATAACTGCTCTCAGGAGGCATGACCAGACTTGTTTTATGTTGTCGCAGAGTGCCAAACTGGGACCAAAGGTCTGAAGTTATAGGATGCAGATTTTAGCTCCACCAAAGAACTTTCTGACAAGAATACCAGGACTCATAATTAACAATTCACATCACGGGCTCTTTGCCGTGAGCTGTGCACTGTTATTTTATTTAACTCCCCCAACAACCCTATGAGAAAGGGTTAGTGTAGAAACTGATGACTCGGAAACAAATGACTCGGACTTCACAATAGTTTGTTAAGTGGACGTTGGCTTACTGATAGCGAAATGGTCCGCTTGGAAGAAAAATGAGATGCCAATCCCTCTACCTGTGTTCGAGCTGGGTCTTGGGTAAACAGGTGGTCAAAAGGACACCTGGGAAGGAACACTGGCAATCAGTCAAGTCCCTTCATTTGAGAGATGAGGGACTGAGTGCCAGGGACGGATGAGGATCGGACAAGGACACACAGCCAGTAAGCTGATTATGGGACGGACCATTTTCGCAGGCCTTACCGAAGCCCCAACGATGCCAGCTGTTAGCAGTCAGCCAGACGCCTGCCACGGAGAGTGTTGAATGCCCAAAAGGCAGGGACTACACAGTTCCAGGGAGTTGCTTGGCCAAGCGAGAGGCTACGCAATTAGCCCTCCATTCCCTCCACCCCCACCGGTAGGGGACACATCTGTGCCGTGCCTACAGGGTTCCTGTTCATCTCTCCTTACTTATCCTGAGCTCTGAGGCTAAGCCTTGGGAGAAAGGCTTGGGCCAACCAGACCACCACAGCTCCTGCCAGCTTTCCTCCTGAGAGGAGGCGACCACCGCTCTGCTGCTGGAGAAACCCGGGGGAGGGGGCACTATGCCGTCATCACAGTCTCCTTCCTGCTGGGGACAAGTCAGGAGGAGTCACAATATTACTCAATGAATTAGTCTGGAAAGCAGCTACCCATGCCAGGCACTGTTCTAAAGTTTCAGGTGCATTAACTCAGTGGGCTTTATGACCCTCCAGAATAGGTACCCAGACTTCCTCACACCACAAAGCTGGCCAGTGGCGATTCGAACCCAGGCGGTCTGGCTGTAGAGCTCACACCTGCCCACGGGAAGTCTCAAGGCCGTCTCAAGGGCTCCCTTTACCGACACCACCGGTACTCGTGAAGGTCCACGCTGACTCCTTCAGGGTTATTTTGTCTTTCCAACTAAGGTGGACTACAATGCCTGGGCGTGTTATTCAGGGCTGCTGTGACAACGTACCACAAATCGGGTGATTTAAACAATAGAGAATTTATTGTCTTGAAGTTCTTGAGGCGCCAAGTCCAAAATCAAGGTGTCGGCCGAGCTGGCTCTTTCAGAGGCCGTGAGGGAGATTCTGTTCCAGGCCTTCCAGCTAGCATCCGGTGGGTTCCTGGCAACCTTTGGAGTTCCGTGGCTTGTAGAAGGGTCACCCGATCTCTGCTTTCATCTTCTCATTGTGTTCTCTCTGCACGGGTGTGTGTGCGCGTGTGTCCAAATTTCCTTTTTATAAGAATACCAGTCATACTGGATTAGGACCCACCATAATGACTTCATTTGAACTAATCCCATCTGCAATGACCCTATTTGCAAATAGGGTCACATTTTGTGATGCTGGGGGTTAGGGCTTCAACATAAAAATTGCGTGGGAGGCTGCGTGCCATAATTCAATCCATAACACTGGGTACAACCAACTAATCCAAAGAAGATTTGAAGAAATGTAACCGATTTCAGAGGACACGGTTAGAGTTTATTGGCACAAATGAACCAAACTAGGTAAGTGTTGTTTTAACACACACTAGATCATGTTTTGTAGAAAGATATAATTATACAATAATGAGACTGCTGGTCTCATTAGGCAAAGTGAATCTCCCAGAAGCTATGAGCCTAAGGGATTTAGGCCCCCGTCTGTGCTATCCTGCCATTGTATGGAGAATGGGGATCAGGATATCCAGAGGAAAGAGCACAGGAGAGCAGGGACCAAAATCTCCAAACCCTCCACTGGGTCACTACGTGTGGGAGTGGAGTGGTGGCTTAATTGTTTGATAAGGTCGTTTAAAGCACCTTTTCAGGGCTTTCTAGCTTTTACTAGAAAGGCAATCTTGAAACACGATAGATAGGACTGATATTTGGGGACAAGAGAACACTGGTGTGGTATAGAACAATGGTTACCAAATCCTGTCTAAGGTAGGTGATAAGTTTTCACCAACCGACTATAAGAAGAAGAAAAATGTAGACAAAATTAGTGTGAAGTTTCCATAAAAACATTTTTCATAAACGTATTCAAACTGACGGGCTATTGTTTTCCTTTATTCTCCTGTTCTTCTTCATCCTTTTAGTGTCAAAATGTCTTTTCTGAAATAATGGTGATAAAACATTATAGCTTTTTAAAATATTCTTGGTTGGCCAAATAAAAATGTCAACTGTGTATCAGTCCCCTCAACCTTTCTTTCTTTTTTTTAGCATTTATTTATTTTTGAGACAGAGAGAGAGAGAGACACAGCATGGACGGGGGGAGGGGCAGAGAGAGAGAGGGAGACACAGAATCCGAAACAGGCTCCAGGCTCTGAGCTGTCAACACAGAGCCCGATGCAGGGCTCGAACTCACAAACCGCGAGATCATGACCTGAGCCGAAGTTGGACGCTTAACTGAGCCACCCAGGTGCCCCAGTCCCCTCAACCTTTTTAAGAACGTTTTACTAGTATGTAAGACACACGACTGGGAATCAGTGCTGGAGTGTGACACTGTTAGAGGGGCAAGGGCCTCGGAAGACCAGCAATTCTTGGGAACGTGAGTTTACATGAACTGGGATGACTGGGGAGAACTTTACAAAAGTATCCATACTCAACCTCTGAGAGTATTGAATTAGAAAAATGGTGTGCTACAGAAAAAATGAGAGACAAAAACCGAGAGAGAGGAAGATGTGGGGTGTGGGATCCAGGAGCGGTAGCAAGTCCCAAGAACTGCCCCTGGGCACCAGGCCTCGGCAACAACTAGTCAGGAAAGGAAGTGCATAGGGAGAAAAAAGGTAATTTACAACTCTAGGAAAGCCATGCTTGTTGTGAAAGGAAACACATCACGCTACCGTAGTTCCTTCTCATCTGTGGGGGATACGCCCCGAGACCCACAGTGGATGCCTGAAACAGTGGATAGCACCGAACCCCACATATACTATTTTTTCCTACACATACATATCTATGACAAAGTTTAATTTATAAATTAGACATTAATAATGAAACAGAATTATACCGTGACAAGTTGTGAATGTGATTTCTCAAAATATCTTATTAAAAAAAAAAACCTTTTAATATTTATTTTTGCCAGAGAGAGAGAGAGAGAGAGTCAGAGCGTGAGCTGGGGTGGGGCAGAGAGAGGGAGACACAGAATCCAAAGCAGGCTCCAGGCTCTGAGCTGTCAGCACAGAGCCTGACACGGGACTTGAACTCACCAACCATGAGATCATGACCTGAGCTGAAACCGAGAGTCGGACGCTTAACCAACTGAGCCACCCAGGCGCCCCTCAAAGTATCTTACTGTCCCGCACTTGCCCTTGTGATGATGTGAGTCAAACACTGAAGGCAGGGGCGGGGCGGGGGGGGGACGACTGCAGCACACGCTACCCAGTGGTGGTTCCTGCCTGCTCGTTGTTAGTGTCCCAGAAAGCAGAAGGCACTCGAGATAATGCAGTGACCCACAGCCCGTAGTTAAGAGATGCTATCACCCCTATAAGCCCCAAAGGACAAGGTGAGGGAGAAGTTAATGGAAACTGAAAACGTGCCGTTGGCCAATTTGAGGCACAGGGACTTTTGGTTGAGGGACAGAATTGACCTAAAGAGGCCCTCAAGGGAGGCAGCCAAGGGAATAAATACCCGGACCGCCCTCCTTCCTTCCTTCCCCTTCCCCCTGCTATAGATCTCCACTGGCTAAACCCAGCAGAATCTTAGAGGCCAGAAGTCTGTTGATGTAGTTCATACCGTTTCTTGGGCAGCAGAGTAGGGCAAAGGCAGCAGATTTGGAGGGACAAATGGAAGACATCTGGCGCACTCAGGATGCTATAAATACTAGTGACAACCCAAATTCAGAAGAAAAATTAGGAGGATGTGCGGGAGAAGCACTGGGACTTGCAGTGTAAGATAGCTTGAGCTCAACCATGGTAGAAAGTAAGAGTTAATAGCTCCAAAGACAGCAGCATGTATGTTATTTATTAACATGGCGATAAGCAGAAGATCAACAATACCTAAATGAGTAATGCCTTTGGGGACGAAGGGAGTAGGGACATTATACGCCTTGCAATATTATGATTTTTAAAAAGTGATGTATTTAATAAAAACAAATTAAGGGGGTGCCTGGGTGGCTCCGTCAGTTGAGGGTCCGACTTTGGCTCAGGTCTTCATCTCGTGGTTCCGGAGTTTGAGCCCCGCATCGGGCTCTCTGCCTGCTTGGGATCCTCTGTCTCCCTCTCTCTGCCCCTCCCCTGCTCACGTGAGCACTCTCTCAAAAGTAAAATAAAACATTAAAGAAAACAAGGGGTGCCTGGGAGGCTCAGTCGGTTAAGCACCTGAGTTCGGCTCAGGTCACCATCTCACGGTTTGTGAGTTTGAGCCCCATTCAGGCTCTATACTGACAGCTCAGAGCCTGGAGCCTGCTTCAGATTTTGTGTCTCACGCTGTCTCTCCCTCTTTCTCTAAAATAAACATTAAAAAAGTTTTTTTAAACAAAACAATCAGGGAAGTTGCTAGAAAGCTACACAAAAAACTAACAGTGGTTACGTCTGTGGAGCTGGAATAAAGGCAGAGAAAGAACATTAACTTCTCATTTAACTTGCTCTTGAACTCTCCTACTACAAACATTTGCTGTTTTGTTTTTAATATTTTAAGTAATCTCCACACCTAACGCAGGGGCTTAAACCCACAACCCCAAGATCAAGAGATGCACACTCCACTGACTGAGCCAGCCAAGCACCCCTACATCTATTTTTATAATAGTTTTTATACCTTAAAAAAAAACCCTCATTGGGGGGTCCTGTGCAAAAAACCTAATCAGCTGAACACAGTCGCTAAAGGGGATTTCTCTTATCCTTCAGGTGGGGTGGAAGAGAAAAACTGAAAGCTACTGCCTTGCATCAGATGAAGTCCAGGGTGGATCAATGACCTGACACGACACACAGCTTAACAGAGCCTCGGTGAGGACCGAGGACTTCGAGGGCAGGAGTCCCTTCTAACTTCTCCTTCTAAACTCATAGGGAATGCACACATCCAATACAAAGATATGGTCATCGTCTTTGACTATTTATACATCCCGACACTAATGTGAAGAAGCCCAGGGAAGAAAGACGATGTGGGGACCCAGACCAGCAAAGGACTCTGCCCAGTCCCCTGTTAAAAACCACTCAATTTTGGAGTGTCTTATTATGCAACAGTAATGGATACAATCTACTCTTTTTTTTTTTTTTTTTTTTTTTTAACGTTTATTTATTTTGGAGACAGAGAGTGAATGGGGGAGGGTCAGAGAGAGAGGGAGACACAGAATCGGAAGCAGGCTCCAGGCTCTGAGCTGTCAGCACAGAGCCCGACGCGGGGCTCGAACTCACGGACCGAGAGATCATGACCTGAGCTGAAGTCGGACGCTTAACCGACCAAGCCACCCAGGCGCCCCACAATCTACTCTTAAAAAAAAAAAAAGATTGTTGTTTCACAACTATACAGATGCCATCGCACTGTAATTCCGCTTTTTGATGGGGTACAAAATGGGCCTTTTAAATATTTAAACTTTACCAGTACCACGCTCTAACCAGCTGAGCTAACCGGCCAACCCACTAAATATTTAAACGTTAAAAGAAAAAAAAGACACCACACGCTAAACAGAATATTTAATATACTTCGTAAGAATAGAAGGAATGCAACAAGGATTAGAATTAGTGTATATTAGACATTTCTGTAAAAGGTATTCCATTTCTCAAAGGCGCCTCCCCAATTTCCCTGTCTTTTCTATTTTCTCAGAGCCATAAGCAGTAATTGCTACCCTCCTGAGTAAGCTTCTCCGTTGTATTAGACAGTAATTATATCTTTAAGTTTCAAGTCCTCATCATCCCTCCAAACACTCTTTCCTTTCACCGCACAGTCTCACTGCACTGTTTCACAGTAACATCGTGCTCTGTTCAAATTCAAAGAGTCTGAACAAAAGCTAGAGGCCCAAGGATTTATGAGTACTGATTTAGTAGCAGTGTCTACAGGCACAACCCTTTTATTTCTTCATAACTGTAATAAGAGAAATTAAAGCTACTTTAATGAAAAAGGAACTCAGGAGTGAGATCATTAAATATAACTAACTAAACACATCTTAAATACAAATATCACGTATTTCCTGATTAGTATCAGGTAAGCAGCTAAGCTATCTATCCGGAATCCTGGTCTCAGAGAAAAAGGTCAGAGACAATTACAAGCAAGGTGCTTCATATTATCAGGTCCATTTTTAAACAATGCGATCCTTTGGGACAAGCACTTTAGTCTTTCTTTTTATCAGAGATTTCCATTGGTCCTTTTGTTGGTAACCCATTCATGTCTGCACCCTAAAATAAAAAACCAGGTTAGATATTAGTACGACAAAAAGACACTCATTTTAAGAGATCTTCTCTTTAAAAACAAACTTCAGAATGAAAAAACCCTGGTTCCACAAATGGGCAGGGTAGCTAAATTAGTGCAGAACACAGTTGAAGTTGAGCTTAACAAGCGCCAATGCTAAACACAGAGTTGTCCAAATATTCATTTTAAAAAATAATTTTTTTTCTTTTTTAGTTTATTTGGGGAAGGGCGGCAGAGAGAGAGACGGAGACGGAGAATCCAAAGCAGGCTTTGAGTTGTCAGCGCAGACCCCGACGCGGGGCTTGAACTCACGAACTGTGAGGTCACGACTTGAGCCAAAGTCAGATGCTCATCTGAGCCACCCAGGTGCCCCTTTTTGTGTGTGTGGGTTTTTTTTTTTTTTTTTTGCTTTAATTTCTATGATCCTTCCAACTAAATCTCTTACCCAAGTTATCAATCAATGAAACTGGCATATTTTAATATCATCTCTTCTCATCCATTAGCTATTTACTATTATTCTTACCAGCTAAGAAATATTGGTTACTATTATGGCTTAAAATCAAGACGTAAATGCACTGACCAGAAGTCCAGTTTAAAACCTTAGTTCAAACCAAATGTTAATTACTTAAAAAACACCCCAAACCCCTTATTTTAAACAAAGAAATTAAGACACATTAAGGAAGGGGCGCCTGGGTGGCTCAGTCGGTTAAGCGGCCAACTGCTTCAGGTCATGATCTAGTGGTCCATGGGTTTGAGCCCCGCATTGGGCTCTGTGCTGACAGAGTCTGGAGCCTGCTTCAGATTCTGTGTCTCCTTCTTTGCCCCTCCCCTACTCATGCTCTGTCTGTCTCTCTCTCAAAAATAAACAAACATTAAAAAAAAAAAAAAGGCACATTAAGGAAGCTTCTGGTTCCAAGAGCTTGCCTTTTCAAAGCCACGTATTTTACCTTGACTGTACCACCCCCCTCACCCGCCCTTATTCAAGGTATCTTCGTGTTCCTACCTTGCAGTCTACTTGGCCTTTGTTTTTGTCGTGGGATTCTCGGAGGGCTTTACTAGGCCACATGCGACTAACAAAGGGGGAGAGCAGAGGGTATATGTACGGCTCCAGGAACTTCTTGTAGATCCAGAGCAGAACTGGAATGACGATGCAAGGGATACACACCATCCTCCCAGGCTGGGGTCCCGAAGTGCTGGCACACGTGAAAACACAAGTTAGGTTAGTAGACATGAATGACTCAAGGAACTTACCTAGGTTAAGATACTGGACAGGACCAGTTCTACATTAAAGGAAAAACTTAAATCATTAATTAGCGAAAAGCACAAGTCTATTCAATAAAACGCTGCTTTCTGTAAAGGAGTAACAGGTGTAGACATAATAAAAATAATAGTGAGGCTCCCGTCTCCAGGCCTCTTCAGTCACTTTTTCCCAACCAGAAATGTGATAAAGGAAAGACACCAGTTAGTTGCTGGGTACCAGGCAGTTAGGCCCTTTGCATTTATTAACTATGTAATCCTCAAAAAATCCAGTGAGATGGAGTACCCTTGCCATTTCCATACAAAGAAAAGTAAGCTCAAAGACATGGAACATTAATTATGACTTCTATTCCAGTTTGGTGGGAATTAACTCCCAGGGCCTAATCATCTTCAGAAACTGACAATATTGACCAGCGAAAACTCCAAGGCTAAGGGCAAATCTTCTAACATGGAATTTGCTAAGGACTCACTTTGGAAGACCTCTGGGCTGCAAATCAGCTGGACTTTCCCAGGCAACAACTCTCCATTGATAGATTTGCTCTCTCTCTCTCTTTTTAACGTTTATTTATTTTTGAAAAAGGGAGAGAGCGCGAGTGCACGTGACCGGGGAAGGAGCAGAGAGAGACGCAGACACAGAATCTGAAGCAGGCTCCAGGCTCTGAGCTGTCAGCACAGAGCCCGACGCGGGGCTCGAACTCACGAACTGTGAGATCATGACCTGAGCTGAAGTCAGACGCTTAACTGACTGAGTCACCTAGGCTCCCCTGCCTTTGTCTTTTTAATAGCAATTAAAGTATGCTGAGAAAAAAAAAATTATGCGGTATTATTACCGTTATAAGTAAATTGTCCATTTCAAAAAAAAAATTAATACCTCGAATTTCCTTAATTAGAAATCTTGAAATTTCTCAAAACCAACACTACTTCCATAATATACTACTGAACCAAAGACTTTAAATTTACAAGAATTTTTAATCCCTTAAAGTAGGCATGAAAAACTAAGAAGCTTCAGAACAGTGCAGAAAACTAATAGTTCAGAATGCTAAAATTTCCTATTTTGGAGGCACCTGGGTGGCTCAGTTGGTTAAATGTCCCCTGATTTTGGCTCAGGTCATGATTTCAGGGTTTGCAGGCTCTGCACTAACAGCTCGGAGCCTGCTTGGGATTCTCTCTCTCTCCCTCTCTGCCTCTCCCCTACCCATGCTCACTCTCTCGCTCTCTCAAAATAAACCCCCCAAAAAACTTATTTCAAAATATTGCAAATCAGGTAGTACTTGCTGGCAAATGAATCGGCACAATGACTACACTAAGGTGATTTGAAACTATTCACAATACAAGCAAGCAGCAGTATAGACAACCCAATCTGAATGTGGCTTTGAAATGAATTACAAGAGCTATAAACAAGTTAACATAAATGTACATCAAGGAATGATCAGCTAATTTATAAAGGATTCATAGCTACATTCTTTGAGACAGTCCTCTGGTCAAATTAAAGTAACATTATAAGAATTTACCAAACTATTTTGTTCCGAAGTTTTATTTTTATTTATTTATTTATTTATTTTTTTAATTTATTTTTGGGACAGAGAGAGACAGAGCATGAACGGGGGAGGGGCAGAGAGAGAGGGAGACACAGAATCGGAAACAGGCTCCAGGCTCCGAGCCATCAGCCCAGAGCCTGACGCGGGGCTCGAACTCACGCACCGCGAGATCGTGACCTGGCTGAAGTCGGACGCTTAACCGACTGCGCCACCCAGGCGCCCCTCCGAAGTTTTAAAGAACATATTTTCTGACGAAAAAACCCAAACCGAGCACTGAGCCTTTTTCAGCATTTACCAAGCAATCATTATTTTTGGCCATAGACCTTCTGAATTTGGTCTGAAGGGATGTGGTTTTTAGGTCTTGCACTCTTACACCACAGCCTACTAAGCAAAGCAGACTGGTTGGCAGCTGCCAGAATATGAGACCTGTTCTCACCACTTTCGAATTGGTGTCCTTGGGCAAATTATCCAAGGAGTCTGATCTTGATTCCTTCCAGTGGAAAATTAGGACAATAGCCTCTCTCACGGGATGCAGACGGATTAGATATGTTAATAACGAATACAAAGGACAGAAGAGTGTGTGAATGGGTTAAGTGCCTTCTAAGCGTTGTTACCACAAAAAACCCCCGGAACCTCCCCCCACCCCCCACCCCCCACCAACAAACCCAGATCCAAAAGCTGCAACCTGTCCAAAGTTCACGCAAAGGCAAATAGTAACTGGAGTTGGTTAAGATCAGAATTCCCAATTCTGGTTTCCTACCTCAATACTCTTACTTTTTCCCCTAACAAAAGTACAATGATCAAGTTATTCCCCTCCTACCAAGCCTTCAAGACCAACTTAAACCCTTTGAAACAACTGACACTCTCCTAGGACTAGGTTCAGTTAATGACCGGCAGCCCATCACAGATTCATCTTTACCTACTCCTAATTATTGTCTTAAAGAAACTCTCAAGAGCAAGTACTACCAATCGCTTATGTCACAAACATGGCTTTTATAAAACTGTTTAGCTCTCTTCATAATGAAACTACTGTATTTTATCTCTCAATCTTTATGACACTCTGAGGAACTTCATACATGTGGAAACTGTGGCTTAGGAAGGTCTAGTAATTGGCTATGACAAACTGATAAGATGATTATCATTCTACTCTCATGAAGCCAGTTCTCGGATATTACAGCAAAGCGGGCAAAACGCATTTAAACTGTCGGAGGAGAGGAATTCGCTTTCATTCGGCTTAGTCCAAGACAACGGACTACAGAGGAAAAGGCTGAGGCTCTGTTAGAAATCTGGCAGGTACCGTGTCGGAACGCCACCTCCCTTCAGGTAACCCAGTTTGGCACATCGTTCTACGGGACGGGCTGATTCAAAGATAACGACAAAGGACAGGACAAGATACGAGCGAACGGTGGTGAAGACAAGAGAGCGAAGTGAAGCCGACAGTGCAGGCCAAGGAAGAGGATAAACGGACATATGGAAAGGGAGAGGCGGGCCGGGAGGCGGGCGGCCGCGGACGGAGGAGGTAACGGCGAGGGGAGGGCAGGAGGCAGGGGCGCGCGTCTGGAGGGCGAAGCGGGGTATCCCGGGAGAGCGCAGGCGGGCCGCGGGGTGCCCGGCGCAGGCCAACTGCAGGCGGGTGGGGCTCGCTCAGCACCACCCAGGCTGGAGCCTGCGAAGCGGTCAGACGGCACCAGGAACCCCCCGCGCGCACCCCCGCCCCGAACCCGCAGCCGAAAGCCCCGGCCCACCGGGCACCGCTCACCCGCGTCCACCGGGTCCAAGTGGAAATGTCCGCACTTCCGGAGGGAGGGACGTGCTGCCGCCGAGCCAATGGGCACCGCAAAAGGGGCCGACAAAGGCGCGCCTGCGTCAGGCTGAGGACGCGCAGGACGTAGCGGTGACGCCCAGGCGGACGCGCGCCCTGACTTCCGGCGCCGGCACTTTAAGCGCAAACCCTGCGCTCAAGGGAGTCGGGGGTCAGCTGTCCCGGACACTCGGACAAAATCCAAAACGTTGATCCGGATGCGGCGGGTGCCGGTGGTTCACCGCCATAGAGAAAGTCACTCCACTTGCGTGAGGACCAGGCTGTTACCGAACGCTGTTGTGGCTAAACTTCACTGTGCTAGTTAAAAGGGTCGGAGATTCAGGCAGGGAATTAACACGAAGTTGCTTTAAGTGCTTATTGGACCCTCACAGACTGCAGTTAGGACTGTAAACAGCACGACAGGCAAAATCCAGGAAATCCACTCCTGGTACAGACCCAAGAGAAATGAGGACACGCCCACACAAACTTGTAGTTTCAGCTGCACTACCCACAATAGCTTAAAAAAGTGGTCCAAACGTTATTAGTTTATACCATGCATACATATTTGTCAGAAAATAGAGACTTGCTTTATCACAAACAAAATACTATGTAAAATGAAAGCCAGTGACAAAAGACCACATACTGTCCAGTCATTCGTATGAAATGTCCAAAAGAGGCAAATCTATACATCCACGTTAGTAGTTGCTCAAGGCTGGATTGGGTTAGGTAAGGTTCCTCTTGGCATAATGAAAATGTCCAAAGATTTGCCCGGTGACAGATGTGTAGCAATATAATAAAAGCCATCAACTGAATTGTGTTTGGGTGAATATGTGTTAAGTCTCAATAAAAGTGGTTGGAAAAAAATTCAGAAATATCCCCATACTCAGATCCCATTTTATGCAAGGTAGCACCAAGAAATTCAAAACAGCATGTCTCCAAATCAACATTAGTGGCACAGGGCTAACAGAATAATCAGTTTCTAATTCTAATCAGAAGAAAACCCATTTGATCCATTTTGTGAGGATACTTGTAATACGTTTAATAATAAAGACAACCAGCATTCTGTTTTTACTTTTATTTGCATGTATTTCATGCAGAATTTACTCCCGGGCCATAAGTTTTTGTTTCTTCAGTTTCTTCTGGGATATCTGGGGAAAGAAAAAAGAAAAAAAAAAAAAAAAAAAAGGCTGTTACAAGTTTCCTGGAGAAGTCTGCACTACATCTTAAAAGGAAGAGGTAAAGGGAATTCCTCTGGCATAGAGAAATGGCACTGGGGGAGTGACAGGAGAAAATAAAGTAAGCAGGGGAGTTTGTGCTGAAGACTGGAGACAGGGAGACCATGTGATTAAGTGGCAACAAGAACGGAAGACAGTATTTAAGCAATTAAACCGACAGAAGTTAGTTAGGCTGAAGGGGGGGGGGGGGGATCTAGAATCACTCCCAGGTTCCCGGCTTAAAGAACTGAATGGGATCATTTACTGCAAACAAGATTAGTTTGGGAAGGACGGAGGGGACCTTTTTTTGCACATGTTGCATTTTAAGTTGCTATAAAAATTCAGGTGGGGCCATCAGCAGATAATTATACAGTGCTGATATACGTATATACAAAAAGCCAGTATCATATGCAAAACCGATCAACGACTAAGTAACAGTAAGTAATTTACCTTTTTCTTCTGTGCAACCTCCTCTTCTGGTTTAGGAACAATCTGCTCTTTTTCAGTAAGGATCATCTCAATGTGGCAGGGAGAGCTCATGTATGGGTTAATCCGACCATGAGCCCTGTAAGTTCTACGCCGCATTTTGGGGGCTTTGTTCACCTGGATGTGCTCAATGACCAGAGAATCTACATCTAAACCCTGGGAAGAGACGAACAAAATCAAATTGACATCTTTAGCTCAACACCATAAACCTTATCACTGGAAAATCAAGTCCCCATCTTTGCAAGGCAAACCTTAAGACTTCAAATAGCCTGTCAAACATTTTTTTGCTTTCACCTTTATTCTAAGGGTCCTTCCTTAAATCTAAATAACTATTAAAACTCAGTGCAGGGCGCGCCTGGGTGGCTCAGTCGGTTAAGCGTCCGACTTCGGCTCAGGTCATGATCTCACGGTCCGTGAGTTTGAGCCCTGCGTCAGGCTCTGTGCTGACAGTGCAGAGCCTGGAGCCTGTTTCAGATTCTGTGTCTCCCTCTCTCTCTCTGACCCTCCCCCACTCATGCTCTGTCTCAAAAATAAATAAACATTAAAAAAAAAAAAAAAAAAACAAACAAAAAACTCAGTGCTATATGCAGCTTCTAAGGAGGGGCCTCCCTAAAAGTCATGAAGGGGAGTGGATCATGCTTCTGAAGATCTTCACACACAAAATTTTGGTCTTCTGGAAATTGGGAGGTAGATATTTAAAAAAACTAATGGGAAATTTCAGTTACTGAGAAAACAAGACAGTCAAAGAAACAAATCTGGACAATTGCGACAATAATTGAATAACCATCCAAGTTATATGCATATGAATAAAGATGTTGGGGTGCCTGGGTGGCTCAGTTGAGTGTCCAACTTTGGATCAGGTCACGATCTAGCAGTTTGTTGGAGTTCACCCCACATCGGGCTCTCTGCTGTCAGCAGAGCCCACTTCAGATCCTCTGTCCCCCTCTCTGCCTCTCCCCCGCACGTGCACTCTCTGGCTCTCTAAATAAATAAATAAAAGTCAATGGTTTAGGTACCTTAAGTTCAGCATTACTCTCTGCATTTTTAAGCATGTGCAGTAAAAATTCGGCACTCTTTTTGGGCCACCGACCCTGTGTCCAGCCCCACTGTTTGGCCTGAAAGGAATCCAAGGAACAGGTTAGTCATTTGCCCTCATTTTAATCAGTGGTACAACCAATATGATTTTTAATCCAACACCAAGGTTGCTCAGAACAGTTTTTTTTTCATGGTTAATCCAAAGGTGTCCTAAGATGGTCATCCCAGCAACCAGAAAGAACCTGATTCCAGGCAGATCCTAACCCCACCCGATCCTTCTCCATTACAAAGTCATTTCAGACAGCCACTGTGAGTTCTCACCTGGGCACACCTACCAACTCCACCATTGTAGCGTCGGAATGGCACACATTGCTTCTGCAAAGTGACATCTTTCAGATACTTGGTGGCTTTTCGGATATGCATACCCTTGATGGCCTGGGCAGTTTCCCGTGTGTTCTAAGTATAAACAGTATAAACTGTGACTTAACGATGTGAAAGAGTAACAATTTTTGAAGTAAACACGAAATTGTTTTTTAAAATGTCAACATACATCGACAAAAGATTTCCCGTTCTTTAAAGGGGAGGGAATATGAGAAGAAAAACTGTCTGTGATTAAAAGCCAGGGAGACTTGGAAGTTAGGGAAAAATAAACCCCAAACCTCTATTAAGTGTAACAGGTTTTATTTTTTAAAAATTTTAAATGTTTATTTTTGAGAGAAAAGAACATGAGATGGGAGGGGCAGAGGGAAGACACAGAATCTGAAGCAGCCTCCAGGCTCTGGGCGGTCAGCACGAAGCCCGACCTGAGGCTTGAACCTGGGAACTGAGAGATCATGACATGACCCAAAGTCGGATGTTCACTGACTGAGCCACCCAGGTGCCCCCTAACTATAATGCTTTAACTCCATCATGTTAAGGGTCTTGTTATCTTGATCTCTACACCAAGTTCTCCAACAGTTCTCTGGTCATCTCACGCAATTCCACAAATCAAAGTGCTCATTATATGATTGATCATTAGAGACTCGATGTCTCAAAGGTGACTGCTCAGAACTGATTAGTTTTCATGGTAAATCCAAAGGTGTCCTAAGAAACGCATCACTGCAGCCACCTTTTTAGAATGGTCAAAACAAAATGAAACGAAACAAAACAAAACACTGGAACAATGTGGCACAACCCTTTCAGAACATATATGAGGATTCACATACCTTAAAGTGAACACGAAGATTTGAACCTCTTGATTTGCATGCTGAAAAATAAAAGTTTTGGTTAATTTTGGGTTATCTTAGGATTCCTCTTACCCCAAGATAAGGAATTTCGATCTCTTCCGGTTCACTTACATTTTGTCGGGTTTTCCGGGTCAAGTGAATAGCGAACCATTTTCAGAGATCACCTGGAAGGGATCAGGAGGAAATTCTGTCAACACACATTTACAGTCACCGATGCAGTTTAAATACATATTAAATGCTACCGACAGCCGCTCAGAAAGTAGTTGTTTTCACGGTTAATCCAAAGGTGTCCTAAGAAATGCCATCATCGCAGCCATCCTTTTCTCCAGAGCTTTCTTCCCCGCTGCATCTACTAGGGACTCGGACCTCATGAGCCCTTTTCCCCTCTGAAGGAGAACGTGGCCTGTCTCAACCCCACTCTGGATCCCTCAGGAGTGTAAGGACTCCACGCAATGGCACCGCAGAATGCTCGTCTACAACCCTCTGCACGCTCCCTCCCCACAGAAGGTGATGCCATCTTCCCAGGTGCTTTTGGGCTATTAGGTTAAGCGCCATCGAACTTGAAACACTCGTTCAAATGCATAAGTGACGCCTCAACCCAACTTCACTTTTACTCCCCCAAACTCTCTCGTTGCAGCCACACACGCGCCGCGTCGCGGCCAGCACTCACCGCAACACACTGGCCCTCGGGAGTCGGAAACGGCACTGACGGCAGGCCGCCGGTACCCGTTCCACCCCCCATTCCCGCCCATCGCGGCCTTCTGCTCCGACACGTCCCCCTGCACAGAGGGACATCGCCTTCAGCGAAGAATCGGTAGCCGCAGGAGGCTTCCTCCCGCGGGCATAGCCATCAGCGCCACCGAGGCCCGGATGGCGGCGATAACTGGAGGATTCAGCTCTCGGAGAGAGATAGCAAACAGTCACTCACCTCAGGCCGCTTACGGGAAGAGGAAGAGCGGTGGCTCCTGGGAGAATTCATGCGCACTCGACCTCTCGCGAGATCTCCAGCCTGAAGAACGTGATTTGAAGATAGGCGGAGCGCTAAGAGAAAGGGAATGTGGGATATATTTGAGAAGATCTGGAAACGAATTGCCTTCTTAGGGAGTGTCTCAAAATTCTCCTTTTTTGATATCCAGAAATAAAGTTATGGATTTTAAATATCAATCAAGAACAGGTCTGTAATTCTAGCACAGGATCACATATCATTAGGTATAGATGAGACATTTATTCATCAACATTTGTTAGATTTGGTTATGTGATCACGTACCCCTAAAAGTGGTAGCTAAATGGACAATTAAGAAGATGTAAAGGATGGGACGTAATTATGGTAATCAGAGAATTCTCTGGAGGGGAATACCACCCAATCAGTTCTACTGAAGAGTGCCACTTCTAGGTCTTCCGGTGCAGAAAAACCCTTGGGCACTATCTTCCCTTTCTTCCTCACCCAAGTCATCTATCTGGTTATTCCCTCTCGGCCATTGGTGGTGTTAGCACTTTGGGTCTTCTATTTCTTTTTTTGTTTTGTTTTTCTTTTTAATATAATTTATTGTCAAATTGGTTAACAAAAGTGTGTACAGCGTGCTCTTGGTTTTGGGGGTAGATTCCCGTGGTTCATCGCTTACATACAATAACCAGTACTCATCCCAGCAAGTGTCCTCCTCAATGTCCATCACCCATTTTCCCCTCTCCCCCAGCAGCCCATCAACCCTCAGATTGTTCTCTGTATTTAAGAGTCTCTTATGATCTCCCTCTCTGTTTGTAACTATTTTTCCCCCTTCCCTTCCCCCATGGTCTTCTGCTATGTTTCTCAAGTTCCACCTATGAATGAAAATATATATCTGTCTTCCTCTGACTGGGTCTTCTATTTCAAAGCACTGTCACTCCAGGCAAATTTGAACTCTAAGTGAAAGAACTCTGGACAATGCTCTAAGCGCTCTTGGTTTCTTGACCTCAATTCCAGAGACCTCAGTCCTAGGTCCCTCTCCTGGAGTCGACTTCCATTGCCAGATGATGGATTCCACAGTCTTTCCTCAGTAGTTCCCATCCCTCACATGGCTTCCAGCAGAGGCTGAGAACACCCAAACTAAGGTTTCCATTCCACATCTCTTGCCTTAACTAGCCCCAAGTATCAAACAACTTTCCGGACATATTTCGCAGCAGGTCTGGGGGTCAAATACTTGAAACCTAAAGTACCCTTACCATTCAAGTTTCTTGGAATTATATCTTGAAGCTTGATTAGATTCAGTTCAATACCAGGGGCAAGACAACTTCATAGGTGATATTGTGTAGGTGGTATTTCCCCTTGCATCCTATCAGAATGCACGTAATGTCATCTGATTGTCTCATTTGTACTGATGTTAAGATGGGTAAGTGAGTTCAGGAGTTGTAGGTCTTATCCCTTCTTTATAAAGTTCGACATCAGCTTTTCACCTAATGGCTTTAGCAGCTGTTGAAATTATTTACCTATATCCATTATTTCAGCTGGAGTTAAAAATGGTGATTTTTTTTCTCCCTAATTCTATCAGTGTTTTTTAGCTGGACTTGTGTAAAAAAGAATTTTCCCTCTTTCAATTATTTGATTATCTTGAAATATAGTTCATATAGAAAAGGCAGGATAAAACTTAATCTTCCCATTTATTTATGGACTTTCAGAAAAATGAGCTGGTTTCCTCAAAGGTTTGCCAAAGGTGACTGATTTGGATTTTTACAAATCAGCTTTATTAAGGTATACTTGATGTATAATAAAATTCCCCCAGTTTTTTGGCATAGAATTTATTGTTTTGACAGATAAATACAGTCATATAGGCACCACCATGATCATGATGTAGAACATTTCCATCTTCCCCAAAGTTCCATCCTGCCTCTTCATAGCTAATCCCTTTCTCCCACCCATGGGACCCAACAGCTATTGATCTGCTTTCTGTCACTATAGTTTTGCCTTTTCCAGAATATCACGTAAATGGAATCATATAGTATGCAGTGTTTTGTGTCTGGCTTCTTTTGTTTAGCACAATGCTTTTGAAATTCATTTAGACTGTCTCAGTCTAAGTTGCGTGTCTCAGTCAGTCATTCTTTTTTGTTATTGAATAGAATTCCGTTATACAGCTATATCACAATTTATCAGTTCAGCCACAGACGGACATTTGTGTTGTTTCAGGTGTTTGGCTCTGATGCACACACCGGTTGTGAACATCTGAGTGCAAATTTTCATGTGGACACGTGTTTTCATTTATTTTCAGGCAGATACCTAGGAGTGAAATTGCTTGGTTACATGTTAAGTTTATGTTGAACTTTTTAAGAAACCCCCAAACTGTTTTCTAACGCACCTGTATCTTTTGATATTCCCACCAGCAATGTATGAGGGTTCCAGTTTCTGTCTGCCCTTGCCAAAACGTGGTATTGTCTGTCTTTTTAATTATTGTCATTGTAATGGCTATGTAGTGGCATATCATTGTGGTTTTTGACTGCATTTCCCTAAAGTCTAATGACATTGAGCATCTTTTCACATGCTTATTTGACATTCAGCTTTCTGAAGTATGTGTTCAACTCTTTTGGCCATTTAAAAATGGATTATTTGTCTTCTTACGAGTTGTAAGAGTTATTTATTCATGCTGGATACAAGTGTTTTATAAGCTTTGCAAATATGTCCTCCCTGACTCTGACTTGTCTTTTTATTTTCTTAATAATGTCTAACAAAGTGAAAAAGTTAACATTTTTTTCTCCCTTTTTAAAAAAAAAATTGTTTATTTTAGAGAGGTAGGGGGGGAGGGGCAAAGGGAGAGAAAGAATCCTAAGCAGGCTCCCTGCTCAGCATGGAGCCCGGTGTGGGTCTCTATCCCACGCCTCTGGGATTATGACTCGAGCTGAAATCACGAGTGGGACACTCAACTGATTGAGCCACCCAGGTGCCCCACAAAAGTTTTAAATTTTGATGAAGTTCAATGTATTGATTTAAAAAAAAAAAATTGTGATTCTGGTATTATACCTAAGAAATCTTTGCCTATCCCAAGGTAATTATTTCTTTCCCATGTTTTCTAAACTAAACTAAACTAAACTAACCTCACCTAGACTAAACTGAAACAAAAAAGTTTTAGTTCTTACATTTGGGTTGAATTAATTTTGGTAACTCAGTTTCACTTGACATAAGGTCCAAATCAATCTTTTTGCATGTGGATATTCCATTTTTTCTAGCACCATTTGCTGAGACCATGGTCTTTTCTTTATTGAACTGCTGTGGCACTTTTATTGAAAATCAATTGACCAGAAAGGGGAGGATTTATTTCTGGACTTTCACTTCTGGTCCATCGATCTATTTGATTATCTTTGTAGCAACATGTCACTGTCATGTAACTTTACAGCCAAATTTGAAATCAGCTAGCATATGTTTTCCAACTTTATTCTTTTTGAAGTTGTTTCTGCTCTCCTGGGTCCTCTATGTTTCCATATAAATTTTAGGATCAGCTTGTTAATTTCTACAAAAAGTCTGCTGGGATTTTGATAGGGACTGCATTGAATTGAAGAGGTAATTAAAGTAAAATGAGTTTATATGGATGATCAGTACGAGGCTTCAGAAGAACCTGGACACCTTGATCTTGGACTTCTAGCCTCTAGAATTTTAAGAAAATAAATTTCTGTTTAAACCTGCTAATCTGTGGCACTTTATTATGAAAGCCCAAGCACACTGATATACCTTCTCTCTCCAATAACTTCCAGTTCCCTATTTCCAAGGCTTCTACCAATATCAGTATTATATCCTTCCAGAAAAATTCTATGAATTACAAACACTCCCAGGATAGTATACTGTATACAATCTTCTGCATCTTGCTTTCTGTTTATCTTTGTTTGTTTGTTTTTGAGAGAGAGAGAGAGAGAGAGAGAGAGAGAGAGGAGAGAGAGAGAGAGAGAGAGAGAGCGCGCGCACAACTGGGGGCGGAGGTGGGTAGAGAGAGAGGGAGACACAGAATCTGAAGCAGGCTCCAGGCTCTGAGCTGTCAGCAGAGAGCCGGACACGGGGCTCGAACCCGTGAACTGCGAGATCATGACCTGAGCTGAAGTCAGACGCCTGACCGACGGAGCCACCCCGATTGACATCTCTTATACTGGGTGTTGTGACTGCATGCTTTACATTTGCCACTTTCTGGAAACTCCTGAATAGATGAGGTAGATGGCCCAGATTGGGCTTCCCAGAAAGCAGAGTCTGAGATAGAGATTAAGTAGTGCTCATGGATTCAGTATCGTGGAAAGGAGACAGGACTGATCAGAGGGTCAAGTTAGGGTGGGATGCGGTCCCAGTGAAGGTATCAGCCAGCACCTGCTCCTACTTAGGGGACCTCTGGAGCTGGTTGTTCCTTCTGACTTGTCCCAACCTGGGTGGGGGCTGGGCCTCTGTCCCACCCATGGATCCCTCACTGGATGGGGCTTCTCCAGGAAGATGTGAAGCAGTTGTCTTCAGGCAATTCTCAGAGACAACTGAGACGGCCGAGGACTGACAGTTCTCCTGACAGAGGGAGAAGTCCTTCATTCCTGAAGAGAGACGAGGGAGGCACATCTCAGTGCCCACGGCAGCAGGCGCTGTTGTTTCATTTTACAGATAAGATAAACAAGGTTCAAAGGGACAGGGCTGGGATTTGAACCCAGATCTCCTCTCCGTGCCTGTGTTCTTTCTCACCATCGTTGCCGCCAGTTCTCCACATTCCTGTCTTCCCGACTGCTTCCCAGTGACCTCCAGGTTTCCTGGTGACCTGTGGCTCACTGGGGCTGCCCTCACTTCCGCGTCCTGCCTCGGGACAGTCCATTTCTCGACTTCCACTCCAGCTTTTGCAAGGCTCTCCAGGCCTGGCCCACACTCCCACCTTCTCAGAATACTGTTGCTTGCATTCATAGGAGGGACCTAATGAGAGCAGGTCGAGGAGGATTATTCTGGCTCTGAGGTGCTGGGTGGATTGGGGAGATCAGGAACCTCAGAGTGGATCGTGGCAGAGCCCCAGAAAAACTAGCAGATATTCAGGCATGAGGTCGTGAGTTTGGCAAAGGTAGAGAAGGTGGGAATCGCAAATGCCTCTGGGCTCCTCGAAACAGGACAGAAACACAACTCCCCTGAGACCTCCTATTGGCTTCTCCTTAATGATGACCTCTGGGGCTCCATTTACTACCTAGATCTCCAGGGAGCAGCAGGAAACAACAAACCTTCAGTCTTTCCAAGTGGTAGCCATTCTCCTCTCTGACCCGACAAGTCAAGATATCAAGTGGGCCCTGTGGGGGTTTGACAGTTTGTCCAAACAACTGGTTTTTTTTTTTTTAGCTGAAGCTATAAATCTGTTGGGAAAAAAATCTGTCTGCTTGGCCATTCAATCAGTCGGCCAGTCTGGATTAGTCTGACCATCTTCTCAGAAAAGAATGTCTTTGGGGGATTTTCAGATGAGTGAATATTCAGTGTTCTGTCTTTTAGCATTGTCCCCCACCTTCCCTGCCCCTTTGTATAATACTCTTAGAGGGTTGGCTCCTGGGCCTCCAGGAGAACCAAGGAGGATCGTCTTAATCCCCTGGCAGATACTTATTCTGCCCTCCTCATTCTAAACCTCCCCACAATGCTGTTTGAGCTTCACTTGGAAATGGGCTTTATTTGCCAGGAAAGGGGAATTCTTTTCATGACAATAAGGAAAATGTAATCCCTTCTTCAGGGGGTTGGAGGCCTTTTCTTTCCCCCTCAGGCTGATGGGCTGCTGCCCTCTCCTCCCTGTTGCCTGGTCTGTCTTTCCTGTACCTCCCAGAGCTAACGCTGGGGTGGCGGGGATCACCCAGAGGGATACTGGCATCCAGAAACCGGGGATGGGATCCCAGTGCTTCCCTGCTGGGTGACTCAATGCAGGTGGTTTGGTTTTGCCCAGCTTTGTTCCTTCATCTGTAAAAAAGGAAGATAACAATACCAATTGCTGAGACATAGGAGATAGTGAAAAGACATTGTGAATAGCATAAAATAGGTATTTGGTAAATGTTGGGTCGTTCCTTCCCTCTTCCTTTCTCCTCAGAATTTATTCTTGGATATCACCTGATCGGATACTTGTCCCTCTGCGACACTCTGCAGTGGTTTTCCTCGGGGTGTCTCCCCCAGACCCATTCTCTGGTGTCTGTGCCCTGCTCCGTGCCCCTTGAGGTGGAGCCCACTGACTGCTACCCTGGTTGGGGATGGCCAATGGTGAGCATGGGCAGGAGTTGGGAGGTCACGGGGAGAGAAGTCGGGCTATTTCTTCCCAGCTCCCTGGCTGCCTTGGCATTGGGTTCTGGAGTGGCTCTATCCCTCCAAGACTACGACCCCTGCCAGATTGCCCCTCCTCCCAGGCTCAGATTTCCTTGGACTCCATTACAGTGTCAACTTTCCTTGTCCCACTAGTCCTGGGCATTGAAACGGCTTTGTGCTGTGAGGTTTCTGGGTGTGTTTCCGTGTCTCTTATTAGTTTGCCCACATCTCTCAATTTCCTTAAAGCCTCTTCTGGTGAACTCTCTGCATGTAATTGTTTCCTGCAGGCATATAAACAGAGGTTATCTACCCTCTATTTGAATACCTCTAGGGACCAGAGCTCAATATTTGTCTTTTTCACGCCCATTTCAAAAATAATGATGTACTTGAGGACGGAGCTCATGTTTAGGGTACATGCTCAGTGCTACGTACGCTTCGTCACACTCATTCCCCACGATGACTTTGTAAGAAGGTTGTACTGTCCACATTTTGCAGAGGACGGACCTGAGACTCAGGGAAGTTTTGCAACTTGTCCCGGATCCTGCAGCTAATAGGTGGCACAGGACACATTTGGCTTAGTTACTCCACTCCAGCATTTTTTTCTCGCCATTACACCTGCCTGTCATGGGGGAAGAATTCCAAACAAGGAAAACTGGAAAATGGGAAAATTTCCCTTGTATTTCACAATTTCACCCAGGGCTAGCCTCAAGGAAACCTTAATATTGTTCACAAAAACTTCTTTTGAAGGATACAGTCTCTTGTGGGGTGGCTGGGTGACACAATGAGCCACTAGATGGCACCAGTTCAGCGTTGGGTAAAGCTTGTCTCCGTAATTTTTGTGGGCAAAGGGTGCGGGTAGCAAGTTCTTCTGTTTACTTTAACAAGTAAATATAACTTTGATCTAATGGCCTCTGTGTTTCCTCCGAACTGGGTTGCCTTAAGTTTTTCAAAGATGAGGCTCCGAATGGACGGAGAGTGGGGTTGGGGTTATGGGGGGTGGTGGGAATGGGACGACACAGAATGATGAAGGCTCAGCCCCAGGGAAAGCTGGCAGGCTAGATAGAGGGAAACAGTACTGACCTACGACACCGAACCAAGAAAACTCACTCAAAGACTGTGAGACCATTAGAGCTGGAAGGGTCTGATGAGCTCTTCCAGCCCTACTCTTTCATTATGCAGATGAAGAAACATTCTGTTGTTTTCTGTGTAACAGAAAGTGATCCCCAACTTACCCGGTTGTCCTAATAAAAAATATTGTCCCAACATTTCTTGCCTTGTGGCCTTCCTGGTGGCTGGGGCCTTTTGTAAGGCAACTAGATAAAGGGTGAGGCTTTGGCTTTTGCTC
The DNA here is from genome assembly GCF_046562875.1 of Panthera onca. NCBI lineage: Eukaryota > Metazoa > Chordata > Mammalia > Carnivora > Felidae > Panthera > Panthera onca. Next base: position 68,390,485 of record NC_138350.1, read on the forward strand.
CCCTCTTTGTTTCTGACAGGGATTTCTTTTTGTCCCCATAACACTCTCTAGACAAAGTTTTCAAACAGTTTTCTTTCTTTCTTTTTCTTTCTTTCTTTCTTTCTTTCTAAAATGTTTGTTTGTTTGTTTATTGAGAGAGAGAGAGAGAGCACACACGCGCGTGAGGGGGAGCAGTAGAGAGGATCCAAAGGGGGCTCTGTGCTAACAGCAGAGAGCCCCATATGGGGCTCAAACTCACAAACCATGAGATCATGACCTGAGCCTAAAAGAGGCATCAGAGCCTTAACCGACTGAGCCACCCAGGCACCCCAGTTTTTTCTTTTTTAATTATTATTTAATTGGTTCCAAAAATCAAAACAGTATAAAAAAAATCTAATAAAAAGTCTCACTCCTATCCCTTTCCCAATCTCTCTCATTCACCCCTCCCCTCAAACTCCAGGTAATTACCATTTAAAAAAATTGTTTTATGTTTATTTTTGAGAGAGAGAGAGATAGATCAGGAGCAGGGGAGGGGCAGAGAGAGAGGGAGACAGAGAATCCAAAGCAGGCTCTAGGCTCCGAGATGTCAGCACAGAGCCCGATGCAGGGCTTGAACTCACAGACTGTGATATCATGACCAGAGGTCGGCACTCAACAGACTGAGCCACCCAGGCAGCCTGGTAACCACCATTCTTATTTTAACTTGGGTGTTCTTTAGGCAAACACAACCGAGTGTAAACATGGAAAGGTATATTTATTTCTTTGCAGGAAATGATTCTCCATTGTTGCTTCCCGTCTGCTGCTAAATTCCCTTTCATTTTCACTTGCCCTCAGCGGTGATTTCCATAATGACCGCATTTTTTTTTATGGAATAAAAAGTTGAGACATAAGGCCTGATAAGTATCAGAAAACTGTGTCTGGATGATGCTCCTGTTCTGGAAAATGCGGAAGCTATTGTCGCTGCAGCTTGTCCAGAGCTCCTCATCTTTTCCCAAGTCCCCTTTCACTCCGGGAGGAAGGCTTTGTCTCCTGCTTCCTGAGCCGTGCAAGAGACCCTGCGTCTGTCTAGCCTCCTCACTTCGGAGCCTCTTCACCTCCCCCACCCTTCCCGGGGTGCTCCTCTCGCTCAGCACCTGCCGGGCTCCCCCCACCCCCAACATCCGCGGGGCTCCCACTCATTCCTTACTCAGCCGAATGCCAGGCTCCCGCTCTGCCTTTAGACACCCCCAGCTCCTCCTTCTCTTCCTCCAACTCTTCACCGTCCCTTTCTTGCCCCCTTTGCCATGAAAGTTCTCCAAAGACTAGCTACCGAGATTTCCTCACCGCAGAGCTCAGTTTGCTACAGCTTAGTTAGCACCTGCGGGGAGGAAGAGTCAAAGATAAAAAAGATGTGGTCTCTGTCCCTAAGGCTCTTAAGCTCAGACCTAATTTAATGACATACAGGGGTTCTGTGCACGAATACAGGCGCGGTGCAACCAGGCTGAGCACAGAGTGGGGACTCGATATTTCTGGGTCCGACTGGGAGAGTCCCCACCTGTGGAGCCCTCCAGGTGCTGGAGCATGGAATATTAAAATGCAGGTGCTGGGGCGCCTGGGTGGCTCAGTTGGTTAAGCGTCCGACTTCGGCTCAGGTCACGATCTCGCGGTATGTGAGTTCGAGCCCCGCATCGGGCTCTGTGCTGACTGCTCAGAGCCTGGAGCCCGTTTCAGATTCTGTGTCTCCCTCTCTCTCTGACCCTTCCCCGTTCATGCTCTGTCTCTCTCTGTCTCAAAAATAAATAAATGTTAAAAAAAAAAAAAAAATTTAAAATGCAGGTGCTGCCTCCTTAGACAGGGCCCTGGGGTAGGTTCGCTCCCCTTTCTTAGTCCTCTCCCTGTGCCATGTGTTTGGATGCTATTCCCCTAGGAAGCCCTCCCAGACAGGGCCTTTTCCAGATGTGCCCTTTCCTGGTGGTGCTCCGTGCTCCAAATGGCCCTCCCACGTCAAAAACAAAGCTGTGCCCTTTCCCTCAGAGTCCTGTGTTTGCTTCCCAGGGTGGCAGCTTGCTTGCGTGAAGATAATATATTTTCCTGAAGGGCCCTTCCCAGCTCAGTAACACAGGTACATTTTCCTGGAGGCCTGGAGGGGCGCCTGGGTGGCTCAGTCGGTTAAGCCTCCGACTTTGGCTCAGGTCATGATGTCACCGCTTGTGGGTTCGAGTCCCCCGTCCAGCTCTATGTTGACACTGTGCTGACAGCTTGGAGCCTGGACCCTGCTTGTGATTCTGTGTCTCCCTCTCTCTCTCTCTCTGTCTCTCCCTTGCTCATGCTCTGTCTCTCTCTCAAAAATAAATAAAACATTAAAAATAAAAAAAATTTTTTTTACATTTATTTATTTTTGAGAGACAGAGTAAGACAGAGCACAAGCAGGGCAGGGGCAGAGAGAGAAGAAGACACAGAACCTGAATCAGGCTCCGGGTCTGATGCGGGGCTGTAGGCCCGAGGTGGGGCTCAGACTCAACCACCAGATCGTGACCTGAGCCAAAATCAGACGCTCCACCAGCTGAGCCACCTAGGCACTCCATCAAACTTAGTGGTTTACAACAACACATGTACTATCTTAAAGTTTTCTGTGTTCAGGAGTCCAGGCGAGGTTGGATTCTTTGTAAGACTAATCAAGGTCTGGGTTCTCAGCTGAAGGCTTGACTGGGAGAGGATCTGCTAAGTTCAGCTGGTAGTCGGCAAGGTTCAGGTCTTTGCCGGCTGTCAGACTGAGGGCCTCAGTTTCTCACTGGTTATCACCTGGAGGCCATCATCAGTTCCTAATTAGTTGTTGGCCAGAGGCTGCCCTCAGTCCCTTGCCAAGTGGCCCTCACCAATGTGGCTGCTCAGTTCATCAAAGCCAACAAGGACAGTGTCTGTTAGCAAGACGGATGTCAGACTCTTACGTGACATAATAATGGAAGTGATATCCTGTCACCTGTGCTATATTGTATACTTTGGGAACCTGTCACATTTCCTGCCCATACTCAAGGGGAGGAGATCGTATGAGGGCATGAGACCAGGGGATGAGTGTCGCAGGGGCCATCTTAACGTGTGTCTGCCCTAGCAGCTCTGAAGTGGGCATTTCTATCCTTTCTATTCTCATCATACAGGTGCAGAAAAGGAAGATTTGCATATAAGTAACTTGCCCAAGGGCACTTCGGTAGAAAACAGGAGATGAGGGATTCCAAACATGGCCTGTCAGATTTGAAGCTTATATATAGTCATTGTGTTACAAAGGTAAATTGTGGGTGTTTCACCTGGATCAGAGAAGCTCAGATCAGGGGTGGTTTTCATATTGATAGTCTTTTGGAACTTGGGTAACCACTTAGATGAGGGTGTAGACAGAAGTTAATTCCCAGTCCTGGGAATTATCAAGAATAGATTTAACTTCTGAATAAAGGACTTCTACCATTTACAGTGACCTTCATAGAATAAGCTGGCTGCCTCCTGAAGTGGCCTGTTCCCTTCATTACTTGGGTTTGACCAGCATCCATGGAAGCATGAACATTTGTCCAGGACACCAGAGGGAATTCTACCACTCGATGGGAATCTGCTGAGTAGGAATTAAGATCTCAGCAGTAGAGAGTCTGTATCTCTTAAAGGATATATATATATATATATATATATATATATATATATATATATATATATATTTTTTTTTTTTTTTTTAAATTTACATCCAAATTAGTTAGCATATAGTGCAACAATGATTTCAGGAGTAGATTCCTTAGTGCCCCTTCCCCATTTAGCCCATCCCCCCTCCCACCACCCCTCTAGTAACCCTCTGTTTGTTTTCCATATTTATGTCTCTTCTGTTTTGTCCCCCTCCCTGTTTTTATATTATTTTTGTTTCCCTTCTCTTATGTTCATCTGTTTTGTCTCTGAAAGTCCTCATATGAGTGAACTCATATGATATTTATCTTTCTCTAATTTCACTTAGCATAATACCCTCCAGTTCCATCCATGTAGTTGCAAATGGCAAGATTTCATTCTTTTTGATGGCCGAGTAGTACTCCATTGTATATATATATATATATATATATATATATATATATATATATATACCACATCTTCTTTATCCATTCATCCATTGATGGACATTTGGGTTCTTTCCATACTTTGGCTATTGTTGATAGCGCTGCTATAAACGTGGGGGTGCATGTGTCCCTTTGAAACAGCACACCTGTATCCCTTGGATAAACACCTAGTAGTGCAATTGCTGGGTCGTAGGGTAGTTCTATTTTTAGCTTTTTGAGGCACCTCCATCCTGTTTTCCGGAGTGGCTGCGCCAGCTTGCATTCCCATCTCTTAAAGGATATTAAAGGCGGACCCTGCAGAACCCAGCAGCCAGGTAGAGGAAAGAGCCCAGATGAAGTTGCACTTCACTCTGTGCATCTGTCCAAGTCGGTAGACCCCTTGACGAGGCCCCCAGCATGCTTCTCCATGTCTTCACTAATGTCTGCCTGGGAGGAAAGGTCATGATGATGGGAGCAGTTGTTCCCACGTGGATGTGCCCTCGGAGGCCTTCAAAGACACTTTTCTTAGAGTTTTATTATCCTGACTGTACAGATAAGGAAACTGGCCAACCAGGGAAGAGAAAGCGGAGGTCACTGTCCAGTATCTCTTGGCAGGTCACACTCAATTCTTTCCGCTCACATCAGCTGGGGTTGTAACAGCTCTCAGTTACACTGTATCTGTACCGGTCACCCCATGGCAAAATCTTGTCCAGTTGGAAGCCCCAGGCCAATGAGCTGAAGTGAACACCTCACCCCACTATTTACTGCTCCTAGAACAAATTCCTTGTCTCACTGATAATTCTTTTGTGTGTAGCTGAAATTGTGCCAAACGTTATCAGTTCTGGAACAGTGCGCATAACTTTGCATACATAATAAAGCTCCTTTCATTTATTTATTTATTTTGCTGAATAGCATTACTATTACTTCCTCTAGGAGTTTCCGACATAATGTTACCCCCAAGTAGAAGCTTTTGTATCATTATATTAATTGCTGAATCGGCTTGGAGCCGGATTCCTATGGGGGGCAAGGGCCTGGAGATCAAAGCTGTCCTTTCAGATCCTGATTCAGCTGATATGCGATTAATTCTTTGCTTGCTGTTCATATTCTCTCAGGCAGAGTGTAATGTGAGGAAAACAAGGAATGCGTGTATGTGTGCATGCTAAGGAGATGGAGAGTGAGCCCTCTCTCCCAGTGTACCAGGTGACCTGGTTTTTTCACTCTTTCCTTGTGCCCCTGGGACTTTGTGCCTTTTGATGCCCTTGCCTGGAAAGCCTTGTCTGTTTCTCTCATTTAGTGAACAGAGCCCCAACCAGGGGGTTTGGGAAATCCAGCCCCAATTCTGGCTTTGATGTGCGGGATAAACGTTGGTCAAAGCACCTGGCTTCTTTGAACACTCATTCCTGATGCGTGGCAGGAAATATTTATTGACTCAAACTGAACCCACCCGGACAGTGGGAAGATCTCCCTGAATTATTCACCCTGCTGGGTAGCTGTAGGGATTAAATGATGTAACAGAAATTAAAGCAGGATTGTTCTTAACTCCTGGCCATCATTGGCATCCAAACCAGAGCCTTCAGAAACACTCCAGCCCGCAGTGACTGCTCCCCTCTGATTTGTCACTTGTATAGCCTTATACCGTTTTGCTAATTTATGATCTATTTACGTGTGTGCTTTATCTAATCTTCTTGTACATAAGCTCTTTTTCTGGTCCTTTGAATCCTTTCGGTGCCTAGAGTGATGCCTTAATCATAACTGGGTTTAGTCTTTGTGGATTGAGTGCTTAATTGAAGCTGCATCCATGGAAGGAGACTCATTTTCAAAAGACCACCCAATGCAAGGACCTTAGGTTTGAGATCATTTTATGCCCCTTTTCATGGTGGAATGGACAATGAATAACACAGTCTGAATGAATAATTCAGTGTGTCATGAGTTCGGAAGGGAGAAAAAAGCAGGGTATCTATACATGTCATTTTCAATCATCTTGACTTGAATTGCCTGGTCTTATTTGGTCAAACAAGAACAGCTGGGGGGAAAATGGTTAAACTTCTTACTTGGTTCTTTGAGACGAAGTAGCTGGCTGATTGTCCTTTCTGCTCAGTGGAATGTGCTGGCCTCAGAGGCCATGACGGGTAACTGAACTGAGGCCAACAGGATCGTACCCAGGGAGGAAACAGCAACAGGCAACATCTTCATTTTTGCTTTGTTGGTGTAACCTTGTTCACAGAGAAGACGTGGAAGAGAAAGGACTTGGAGAGTGAGAGAGGAAAAAGAGAAGACAGAGCGTGAGGAAGGGCCAGGAGGACGCAAAGGAACCTATCTGTTACCGCTCCCGGAGTCTCCCAAGTGTCTGTGGGAGGGCCACCGGAGGGCTCGTTCCACATGCTGACCGAGGATGGGCTACACTTGTCTTTCTCGAAGCCCTGCTCCCCAGAGTGAGGTCAGTGGCCATCCCCTGCCCTTTGCCCAGTGGGTGACAAAGGTCCCCTCACTCTGCCTGTGCACAAGCCTGGGCTCAGTGATTCCCTTAAGCCCTCAAGTCAGAGTTCTCCAAAGAAACAGAACCAATAGCATGGCATATGGTAGCTGTAGGGATTAAATGATAGAACTCAAAGCAGGATTACTTCTTGACTCTTGACTATTTCTTGACTATATATATAGCGTGTAGGAAAGAGATCTATTTAATTTGTTTTAAGGAATTAGTCCACACAATTGTGGAGGCGGGCAGGTCTAAAATTTGCAGAGTAGGCTGGCAGGCTGGAGACCCGGGAAAGAATTGCAGTTGGAGTCAAAAATTGCATCTGCTGGTCAAACTGGCTCTTCCTTAAGGGTTCTCAGCCTTTTTCCTCTCAGAGCCATCACCTGATTAGATTAGCCCCACCCAAATCACAGAGGGTAATCTACTTTGCCCAGTCTACTGATTGATTGATTGATTTTTAATGTTTATTCAGTTTTGAGAGAGAGAGAGAGAGACAGGCCATGAGTGGGGGAGGGGCAGAGAGAGAGGGAGACACAGAATTGCGAAGCAGGCTCCAGGCTCTGAGCTGTCAGCACAGAGCCCGAAATGGGGTTCGAACTCACGAGCCATGAGATCATGACCTGAGCCAAAGTTGGACACTTAACCTGCTAAGCCACCCAGGCGCACCCAGTCTACTGATTTAAATGTTAATTTCATGTAAAAAATACCTTCCTAGAAACATCTGGAATAATGTTTGTCGAAGTATCTGGGTCCAGTTTGGGCCCAGCTGAGTTGACATAAAACTAGCCATCAAACCTGGGAAGGGATGGCAGAACTGATTCTGGAGGAAGGGGAGTGGTGGAGAAACTTCTCCCCACCCCTTTCCTTTTTAGTCGTTATTTTTGTATGTATGTATTTATTTATGTATTTATATTTTCAAACATGAATACAGGCACATGGTAAACAATTCAAAGGGTCTAGAAAGGTATATAGTGAAAAGTGAGTCAGCACCCCACTCCTAACCTATTTCTTGGGAATTCTCTTGGAGATATTATGCGGATGTACAGGCATATTCCCATAGAGAGGAACATACACAACACACATCACACGCTACACCTTGCTTTTTTTTCCACGTAACTAGTGCACTGATGCAGCCTCCTGGCCATGTGCGATGTGAGGACAGGTTTTCTCCTCCACTCTGTTGCCGTTGACAACTGTGTTGCAGCAAACATCCTTCCCTGTGTGTCCTTGACACAGCCCCTCTCCCTACTGAGGCCCTCGACTTCCCTGATGCATCATTCAGGTGACTGCCATCAAGTTTTTTTTTTGACACAGTCCCCGTCCCTCCCGGTCACACCCTGCCTTCACCCCACCTTTCTGTGCAAAGCCAGTGTCTCTCCTGCAGGCTCAATCCGTCCCTCCAGTGAGAGGTTAATCTCCTTCTGGTGTCCTGAGACCCTGCTCAATTGGACGGTGTCTGCCTGGGTGTCTTTATCCCAACCCCATCGTGGTTCTTCACACTCAGCCAGGCTTGCTCTTTGTTGGAGAGAGCCTGTATATATTTTCTAAGCTTATTTCGGAGGCAGCAGCATTGAGATTCAAATCCCTCCTGGCACTTAGCTTCAGTCAAAATGACCGAAGAGAATACATTGTAGCCGGACAGGCCACACAAGCCTCCTGCCTGCCAGAGGGTTTTGTTGGCTGAAAATCCTGTCACCAGGCAGGCAGACATCCTCATTGCTCCCCGGCAGGTCCCGTGGGAGGCTGTGATAGACAGGGAAGGTCGGGCTCCCTCCAGGCTCTTGAAATAATTTCTGGTACCCAAGGGCCTGGATGGTGGGCTAAGGGAGGGGCAGCAGGAGCCCCAGGAGATGGCCGAAATCACACAGCTCACCCCTGCCTGGTAAGGGATGAGGACCCAGAGCGGGCTGGCTGAGAAGCCGGCTCTGGGCTGCACCCATCATCCCAGGGGGCCCACATTTTTGAGGCTCTGATAAAAGCTTGGGCTCTTCTTTCCAACAAAGTGAGCACATGCAGAGACACGCAGGGGTTTGGACACGCTGTGTGTCTGGATTGGGGTGGTGGGGAAGAGGGCATTCCGGGTGAAGCGTCAGTTAAGATGCTCCCTGTTAGGGGCGCAGGCGGCTCCATCGGGTAAACGGCTGACTCTGGGTTTTGGCTCAGGTCCTGATCTCACGGTTCTGTGAGTTCAAGCCCTGCGTTGGGCTCTGGGCCGGCAGCTTGGAGCTTGCTTGGGGTTGTCTCTCTCTCTGTCCATCTCTGCCCCTCCCCGACTCACTCTGGAGCACTCAGACCAAAACATTCCTCTGCTAACCTGTCTTTAGCTGGAAATCATTGCATTTCTGGAAGGTGCTGGTTGAAATGTGAGGGAGGAACCTGGGTTTTCCCAGCTCACTGATGTGAAGGGTGGACATGCTTACATTTCCTGTAGCTACCGAAAAGCTCCTTTCTTCTCACACGGGCGGGTGGCATGTGTCCAGTGTGAGCCAGGCCCAGCGAAAGTTCTGAGCTGCCCAGTCGACAGTAGATCTGATGGAACTGGTACCAATGGACACAAGACGGGAGAGGGCCTATTTCACGTTTGTGAGAAAGAACTTTCTCGCCCCGCTGGGTTTAAAATACGTGCGTTACCTCTGCCCACTTGACCAAAGTAAAACGTGTTCATTTTAGGAAATGAAGACAAAGAGAAGAAAATAAAAATCACCAGCAATCCCAACCCTCAGAATATTAATATTTTATATTTTGAGGCGTGATCTCCCAAATGCACAGGTGCCCACACCCTACACACAGCTCAGTCGGTTGAGCGTCCGACTCCGGCTCAGGTCATGATCTCACGGTCCGTGAGTTCGAGCCCCGCGTTGGGCTCTGTGCTGACGGCTCAGAGCCTGGAGCCTGTTTCGGAGTCTGTGTCTCCCTCTCTCTGACCCTCCCCCATTCATGCTTTGTCTCTCCCTGTCTCAAAAATAAATAAAACGTTAAAAAAATAAATAAATAAAATAAAATAAGTCAATTGTAGGGGCGCCTGGGTGGCTCAGTCGGTTTGTGAGTTCGATCTCACAGTTTGTGAGTTCGAGCCCCACGTCAGGCTCTGTGCTGACAGCTCGGAGCCTGGAGCCTGCTTCGGATTCTGTGTCTCCCTCCCCCCTGCCCACCCCGCCCTGCCCCAGCTCATGCTCTGTCTCTCTGTCAAAAATAAAGAAACATCAAAAAAAATTTTTTTTAAAACCCATAAGACTCTTTCAACAACTAAAATGGTCCAATAATATAATCAGATGCCTCAAAAACAGTGGGGCCCCAACTCTGGAAGTCTTGGGGCAGAGGTTTGACAGGGGTGCAATGGAAGAGATTGTAGGTGAGCAGTTAGATGAGAAGATTTTAAGGATTCAATGCACTTCAGGCCTGGGTGAAGTTTTCTCTGTGGGTCACTGGAACTCTTGGGCAGGTAGCCACTGGCACCCTGCCGTCCTGGCTTATGCTCCTCAATCAGTTCTGCCATTCCTCAGTCTGGCTTTCCTGGGAGGCCCGCTGAGGCCAGACAACACGAAATTCACTACTTCCCTGCCTGCATTGTTACCAGCCCCTGGGAAACAATCTTCCCTGCAAAGGCTCTCATTAGTGGAAACTTTACTTTCAAGCAATGACCTGATTCTTAATACAAAAGAGAGAATATTCTATTTCTATGCTATTGTAATCCTCCTGTGGCAATTTGTATTTTTTATTCAGCCCTCCACAACTGATTGGCGTGTGTGCGTGCATCATGTGATGTAGCGTGAGGTTTTTACTTGTCCAAATCATCCCGTTGCAATTATTTCCCCATATTCAAATCTTCTCACACGGCCTCGTGCTTCAGGAAGCGGGCAGATGCCTGCGTTGGCAAGCTGGTATGTAGTGAGAATTTGGTTAGAATTGGTATGTGTCAGTGATCAACTTAATTTAGTGTTTAGAGTTTAAATTATAAGATATTCCAAGAATACAGAACAGTACAGAAAAATGTAATTGGCCTCCATGCATCCCATTCACTTGATTTAAGAAATGCATAATATTTTGCCGTATGTACTTCAGAATGCCCTCCTTTTGCAGGAAATAAAATATTACAGGCCAATACTCTCATTCTACCTTGTTCCCTCCCTTCAGGTTAACCACTAACCCAAAATTGCGTGTTTTCATACTTTTGCTGTGTACATGAATGAAGCTGTGGGCAATTCATTATGCTCTTGCTTCGTTTTGAGATTTACGGAACAGTATCACACCATAGATATAATTTGCTGCCTCTGTTTTACTTAACCCTGTGGTTTTGGCACTGGCCACGTTGATCAATGAAGTTCTCATGGATTTCATTCTCAATATTATATAGCATGCCATAGTTTGCAATGGTGCCATTTATTCATCCATTTTCCTAACGGGACTTTTGGGTTGTCTCTCTTCCCCCCTTCGCTGCTGCTGTTGCAAACAAAGCTGCTGGGAAATTCAGTGGACTTGCTTCCTTCCTCGTGCGCAAGCGTGAGAACGTTCCCAAGGTACGAATCCCAAAGGAGAATCGATGGTTCATGGGGTATGCAGCTTCATTTTACAGTTGAGAATAAAGGGTATTTTTATTGTGGTTAGCTTGGCTGTTTTTATTGCGATAAAATATACATAATGTAAAAACTACCATTTGAGCTGTTTTGAAGCGTGCAGTTCGGTGGCATTCTGTGCATTCACACTGTTGCACCACCATCACCACCATCCGTCTCCAGAACTCTTTCAACTTCCCAAACTGCACCTCGGTCCCCGTTAAACACTAACCCCTCTCTCAAGTCTCTCTACCGCTCCTTGTTCTTGTTTTAAACAGAGGAAGCCACCATTACTCCTTCACTCGTTCCATCAACATTTATTGCACACCTATCATATTTCAAATACACAAGTAGGTGCATACAATTTAGTTTCTGCCATCAAGAAATTGCCGTCCTAAGGCGCCTGGGTGACTCAGTCAGTTGAGCATCTGACTCTTGACTTTGGCTCAGGTCATGATCCCAGGTTTATGGGATTGAGCCCTGTGTTGGGCTCCAAGTTGAGCATGAAGCCTGCTTGGAATTCTCTCTCTCTCTCTCTCTCTCTCTATCTCTATCTCTCAAAAAAAAAAAAAAAAAAGCCAGACATAGGAATGATTATATGGAACAAGTAGATGAATCCAAGGGCTGGAAGAGTCCAGAAGCAGGCAGGGAATTCAGGGTGACAGCTGAGGTGAGATGAGGTAGGAGTGGGAGATGGGAGAGCCTTTAGAAAGGAAAGAAATTCTAAGCTGAACCCTGAGTATGAAATATGATTTTTTCAGGCAAGCAAGCAAAGGTGTGTGTGGGGGGGTGTCATGGATTTGTGAAAATGTCTTTAAAAACCAAACCAATCAGGGGCACCTGGGTGGCTCGGTTGGTTAAGGGTCTGACTCTTGATTTAGCTCAGGTCATGATCTCGCTGTTTGCGAGATCGAGTTCCATGTCGGGCTCGACACTGACAGCAGGAGCCTGCTTGGGATTCTCTCTCTCCCTCTGTGGCTTCCCCCCTCCCTTTCAAAAGAAATAAATAAACATTAAAAAAAAAACCCAATCAAATATAGCTGTGTCATTAGGGGCTAACCAGGGTGAGAGAAACCACTGGAAGTATGTGACCCAGAGGGAGTGGAATGGTGGGCATGGGTTACACAGGTGATGAAGGAGGTGAGGCACCAAACAGGCTAATGAGGCCCCCAGAGAACAGCAATGGAAGGAAGTGCCTCCCACCCCTCGGTCAGAGGGTCAGAGGGAGGGGGTAGTGTGGTCAGAGCCAGAGGCTAGGATCTTCCGAGGAAGATTGGAACCACAGCAGGTCTGACAGCCGTTGGAGCCCTGGGGCAGACAGAGCCTCCTCTGGAGAAGCTGCAAGAGACAGAGAGGGAGGGGGATGAACACCCAGGCTTCTTCCTTCCTCCCACCGTTCGCTTCCCATTGGCCAAAAGAACAAAACTACAACACGGAAGTAAGAAAGCAGCTATCATCCCTGGGGAGGGAGATGGGGACAAGAAGAAGAGATTGGGGCATCAGAATTAGAGTATTGGAGGACGAGCTCCACGGAAATTTCTGAGAAGGAGGGGCCTCCTAGCTCCTTCTGGGGCCTCATAATGAGAGGGCAGGCCCTGATTAGTTGATGCTCAGACTTCTGAGAAGGTCTTCCCTTCACCAAAACAAACATGGGTCCCCTCTTGCTGAGAGTCTAATCTGCTAATAGCAGGCACCCCTGCTAAGCCCCCAGTGCAGCAGTTTTCCCTGGAGGGTGGTGGGTGGGGTTATGAAGCCACCCGGTGGCAGGTTGATGACATTGGGTCCCTTTCATTAGGAAAGGAGCAATATTTTGTTATAACGGGAATAGGTAGTATTCTGAATGTGATTTGCCTTCTCCAGTTGTGACACACGGCACCAGCACCATCTGTGGATTTAGGGAATGCCTTCTACACTGAAATGTATACCACACAACATTGCTTGCGACCAAGGAGCTCATTTCATTTCATTTCCGGGGGAAAAAAAGTAGCAGTGGGCTCAAGCCCATGGAGATCACTGTTCTTACCATGTGCCCCATTTGGCCTGAGTTGTGGAATAGAACACGTAGATACCATGCCAGTTGGAGGAACAAGCTGGAAAGCTGAGGTTTTGGCTTACAGGATGTGGTATACGCTTTGAATTGGTGACCAAAATATGGTGCTACTTTTCCCACGGGCAGAGCATACGGGTCTAGGAATCGAGGGAAAGACAGGGAGTGGCTCCATTAATTATTACACTTCACCGATTCATAGAATTTTTGCCTGCTGTTCCTGCAACTCAGGACTCTGTTGGTTTGGAGGTCTTAGTTCCCAAGAGAGGAATGATTGCACTGGGAGACACCATATCGGTTCCATAGAATTGAAAGGTGAGTGCACCTCGTGGCCAGAGGGATCGATCCTCATGACCTGGGAAATTTGGTTGCTGTCATGCAACTGGGGCAAAGACGACCCTGTCTGGACCCTGGGCATTCTCTGACTACCTCTTGGTACTTCCATGTCCTATAATAGAAGCTAACGTAAAAGTATACCACCTAAAAAAAAAAAGACAAAAAAAGACAAGCTCACTCAGGTTTCAGACCATTCAGGGAATTGAAGGTTTGGCTCACCACACCAGGGCAAATGGAACATGGAATGGGCAGCGGAAGAAGAAAGTCACAAATATCAACTGCAGCCTTGTGACCTGTTATAGAAATGAGGGTCATAGCAGCTATGCGTATTTTCTCTGATTTATCCACTCACGGTTTTGGCTAACTTAGTTATATATTATGCATGTATACTAAGTATTTTCTTGTCCCCCCCTCCCCTGCCTTTCCCTTTATTATCTTATTATTGTGTCATCCTTGTAAAACTTATCCTTTGTGTTCTAAGGGTCTATTGTGGGTCTGCCTCCCTGTTAGGCAGAATCCTTGAGTGAAGGCACCTTTTACCTGCACCTCAAAGACAGGCCCGACTGGCTGGGCATGTCTTGTGGCCTTCTTCTGCTACTCCTGTCCGTGATTATCTGCTTGACTACTTGGAATTCCCTGCACAGAAACAAAGGGTTAATTCAGCTCAGGAGCTGTCACAGCCGGTTAGTAACAATTATCGCTTGGCTCAGCAGGCTCACCAGAGAAGAGTTAAGCGCTGTTTAAGGAAGCCGTGGTGATTTATGGAACTCTGTAATCACTCAATATATATGTATTATATTCATTTATTGAGTGCTTAATAATAATAGCTGTTAATAGCTAATATTAATTGCATTTCCAGCGCTGGAGATACAGTGAGGACATAGTCCCATCCCAGTGGGAAGTGAACTAATAAATCCCTGGTTATGGGACCGAGTCATAAGTGTTCAGCTAGAGGTTTTGGGGAGGCCTAGCCTGGACGGTGAGAGATCTGCTGGGAAAGCTTCTTGGAGGAGGTGGCCCTTGAGCCGAAGCTTCACATAAGTGTCATAAGTGTTGGAGTTCACTTGCCCAGTGGGGTAAGGCTATACGAGGCTCTTTTGATGCGGGAAGCAAGATCTTCTGCTAGAGAGCTCATGCTGGCTTTAGCAGTGGGGTTGGTGATAAAGACACTCACAGCCAGGGATCCATACACAGGAGTCCTGGTACCTCTGGGCATCGGGGTCTAAGGTGCCAGTGGTTCTCAAGTGCATCAGAATCACCTGGCGGGCTTGTTAAGGCACAGATGGCTGGGCCACCTCCAGCGTTTTCAGTCAGACTAGGGAAGGGCCAGAGAATCTGCATGTTGAGCAAATCCCCAGGTGATGCTGATGCTATGGGTCTGAGGACCACACCTTGTGACCCCCTTGTCTAAGGCAGGGCTGGCGGCCTCAAGAGCGGCAGTTCGTGGATCTCGGCCCTAGCTTTGTGCAATCACCGTTGTTGGGACGCAGCTACCTTCTCGCTCTGGCTCTTGCGTTTACCCTCCGGCGAAAGTTCCTCACCTGCTGCTCTGCGTGTCTTGTCCCCACCTCCTACCTGGCTTTGGCTCGCTTCGTGGGCCATGATCCCTCTGTCTGACAGCCTCTCTCTGTGCATCGTTCTGGCTTGGCTCTTTGGCTTCTACATACTTCAGTTCAAACGCTGAGAGAAATTTGGCCACGCTTGTTCCTGGATGGGCGAATTTGGGGGTCTGGGCAACCTCACGGGCTGCTGGCCAGCCCCCGAAGGGGCTTTGTTTGACTGAGGGCACGAAGGACGGGGTGGGGGGTCCAGAGGAAACGTCTGCTGCCTGCTGTCCTGGACATCTAGAAAGGGGGGCCTCCCTTTCCTCTCTCCACTCCTCTCCTCCCAGCACCCCCTGAAATGTACTGCTTCGGTCACTCTGTTGAAGCCTCTTCCCGAGAACCATCCACAGCTACTGTTCTCCAAGCCCAGAGGCCTCCTTTAGGTTCGCAACACTTATTTTATTTTGCTCTACTTGCGTCAGTTTAGCTTTGAATAGATTATGTATTCATACAGTTCAAAATTCAAAAGGTTCCAAAAAGCTATGGAGTAAAAAAACAAACAAACAAACAAACAAACCCCCTCTCCCCACTCACCCGAATGCTCTCTCCAGAGGAAAGTAATGTTTCTAGTTTCTTCTAAATCCTTCCAGAAATATTCTGTGGTTGTATAAACATGTACGTATAAGTATTCTCATTTGCCTAGTTCCCTGTCCATGGACATTGTTTACAATGTGTTGCTATTTGCAATAAGTTATTCTGTGTGTGTGTGACTTTGTACACAAAGAATGAAGGACAGATTTCTTAAAGTGGGTTGGGTAATTCCAAGGTATTGGCGCGTGTGATTGTCTTGGGATGGATTCCCCAGAGAATGGACTTGAAGCAGCATTTCGTGTGTAGGTGGTTTATTAGGGGAACGTTCCCGGGGTCCTATCAGGGAGGGAACGAGGCAGCGGAAGTGGGCAGAGGAAGGTGGCGAACTGTGATGCTACAGAGGCCCCAGTCATCCAGCAGCGTCCTGTGAAGTTGAGGCAGGCAACGAAACCTGGCCTTTGTGCCACCCGGTCCGCCCCCACCCGGTCTACCGGACAGCATATGCAGGTTACAGTGGGGGATAGGAGAGTGACTTTGGGCAGGCAATTCCCTTAAACCAAGAGCACTTCCCGGGAAGAACTCTGCTGTGAGTTGTCAGCAGCCCACACTTCCATCGGCCGGGAGGGCGCACGCCTTACACCTGAAGGGTATTTGGGTGAAGCACCGTGGTATTCATTACAGTCTACCCTTGAGCCAGTCAGCTCCTTTCGGTTTATAAGGTAGATTTACTGCATCTCGGAACATCTCCAGAATTCTAGTTGGCCTTTTCCTGGCAAGGAAGGCTTCATGGAAGAGGTGATTTCTGACTTAGATTTTTTAAAAGTTTGTATTCAAGTTAGTTAACATGCAGTGTAGTCTGGTCTTCAGGAGTAGAACCTAGCGATTCATCTCTTACATAGGACACCCAGTGGTGATCCCCAAAAGTGCCCTCCTTAATGCCTGTCACCCATTTCACCTTCCCACTCCCCCTTCCGGCAACCCTCAGTTTCTTCTCTGTATTTAGGAATCTCTTGCTTACCTCCCTCTCTGTTTTTATCTTATTTTTCCTTCTCTTCCCCTTTGTTCATCTGTTGAGTTTTTCAAATTCCACGTATGAGTGAAATCATATGATATCTGTCTTTCTCTGACTGACTTATTTTGCTTAGCATAATACCCTTCAGTTCCATCCATGTTGTTGCAGATGGCAAGATTTCATTCATTTTCCTTGCCAAATACTATTCCGTTGTGCATATATACCACATCTTCTTAATCCATTCATCTCTTGATGGACATTTGGGATCTTTTCATAATTTGGTTATTGTTGATAGCACTGCTGTAGATACTGGGGTGCATGTGCCCCTTCAAGTCAGCATTTTGGTATCCTTTGGATAAATTCCTAGTAGTACAATTGCTGGGTTGTAGGGTCGTTAGTTCTATTTTTAATTTTTTGAGGAACCTCCACACTGTTTTCCAGAGCGGCTGCACCAGGAAGCATTCCTACCAACAGTGCAAAAGGGTTCCCCTTTCTCCACATCCTCGCCAGCATCTGTTGTTTCCTCAGTTGTTCATTTTAGCCATTCTGACCAGTGTGAGGTGGTATCTCATTGTGGTTTTTGATTTGTATTTCCCTGATGATGAGAGATGTTAAGCATCGTTTCATGTGTCGGTTGGCCATCTGGATGTCTTCTTTGGAAAAGTGTCTATTCATATCTTCTGCCCATTTCTTCCAGATTATTTGTTTTTTTAGGTGCTGAGTTTGGTAAGTTCTTTATAGATTTTAGATACTAACCCTTTATCCGATATGTCATTTGCAAATATCTTCTCCCATTCCATCGGTTGCCTTTTAGTTTTATTGATTGTTTCCTTTGCAGTGCAAAGGGCAGAAGCTTTTTATCTTGGTGAGGTCCCAATAGTTCATTTTTGTTTTTATTTCTCTTGCCTCTGGAGACCTCTGACTTAGATTTTTAAGGATGAATAGAATAAACATCTTGAGCGGCTTTTCAACATAAATGTGCCTAGGCTTCTCAGGTAAGAAAGATCTGGTTTACCTCCTCATTTTACAAGTGAGGAAACGAAGGGGTTATGCTGATTGAATCAGAGCAAAACCAGGTTGGATTCTCCGGGTCACTACCCCCTCACCCCACTGTCCCTTCCTCTGCTCCCTCCAATGCCTCCGCCACCTGTGTTTTCCAAACTGTGCTCCTTCTGGTGAGTTTCAAGAAGAGATAAAAACATTCTTAACTAAAATGGAATAACTGCTTTTCCCTAATTTGCAGAAAAATATTAACATCAATAATATTCTCCCGTAGTTTTCTCCCATAACTTAAAAAAAAATGGAGGTATTATACTCATTTCAGGAATATAGCAAAATGAGTTGATATCAGTATATATTTCAAAATAACCAGCACAATAAGTCTGGTTCACATCCATCACCACACATAAAATGTTTTTCTCTTGTGTTGAGAACTTTCAAGATCTACACCGCAATTTCAAATATGCACTACACCAACTATAGTCACTATGTTGTACATCTCCCATAATTTTTTTTAACCTTGGATTTTTTTTGTAATTTTACATCAGCGCTGTGTATTCCTATTTTGTAAACTAAAATTTTAAACTTTGTTTTGAACTAATTTTTGCCTTACAAGTTGCAACAATCGTACAGAGAGCTCCTTCTCCCTTACCCAGCTCCCCCTAATGTTGACACCCTACATAACCACTGTGGAATGGTCAAAACAAGGGCCCCGACGTGGGCACAATACTCCCAGCCTAACTGCAAACCTTATTTGGATTTTATCATGCAAAAAAAAAAAAAAAGTTTTATTTTGAACTAGTTTTAGGCTTACAGAAAAGCCATCATCTTTCTTAAACTATTTGTGCTTTCTAGTACTGTGTGCCTTTAACAGAGAAAAGAACACCAACAAGTAACAAAGGGGTAGTAACGGAAAACCCAGGACTGGCCAATAATGCCGAGACAGCTGGTGTTCCATCTGTATTTTCACACTGCGTTTTGTAGTTTGCAAATTTCATTAAAATGACATTTTAAAACAACCCAGATGAGCTAAATAAATGGTTTATGTGAGATCATAGTTTCTGTGATAGAATGGAATATTTTAACATTTAACCCTCTTCGGCAAAAAGCATCATGACCTTTAGGAGCTCTGCCATCTACAAAGAGCTCGAACACTATTGCACTAGATAATGCCATCTGTCTGGTTTGAGATGCAACACACTGTGAGGGTGGTTGTTGATTTTGGGTTTTCCTAGGGGCAGAGTCAAGCTCTTGGCTTTCTGGACCAGGCTCTCTCAACCAGTTACTGCTGAGAGGGTGGTAGACTTCAGACCTCTGTTAACTATTAGGTACTGGGATCAATATTATGTGTCTTCCTTGGAATCATTCCTCTATCTCTAATATTTAGCTCTTCCGTGTACTAATTTAATTAACTTATATTTTCATACTTTATTCATTTTCTTATGCATGCACACAGTGAAAAATTCAAGCCGTATAGAAAAGCATGAAATAAAGAGTTAAAATCTTCCTCCACCCCTTCCAACCAATCTACACCACTGGTTCTTGGTTCTCAAAGGGCGGGGTGGGGGTGGGGTGCTATTTCCTGGGGGCATTTTGGAAAAGCCTAAGAGTGTTTATGATTGCTCCAATGATTAGAGGGTATTACTGATTACTGGAATTTGGGGAGGGGGCAAGAATGCTTTTCATCCTGCAAGGAAAAAAAAAAAAGAATTTACTGGCATCGAACGCCATGTTTTAATTTTAGTGGATGTTCATGAAAGTGAAAAATACTATTTACCATTACCTAAGTCTAGAATATAGGGGGTGTCGATGGCTGTGTGGGTTGTATACTCTCCAACCTAGGGGGTTGCTATTCACATCACAGAGATCATAGATTTCAATATTATGCCATTTTTCTGGCAGATAGCAGTGAAGTGTCTGGTCCTACAAAATTAGCATGGTGTGGTCTTTTTCAGAAAAGTGGAGGTAAAATATTTTGAGGAAGGGAGTCCTTTCTCTGATTTGCGCAAGGTGACATATTGTATTTTTTTTAAAGTTTATTTATTTATTCAACTAATCTCAGCACCCAACGTGTGGGTCAGACTCACAACCCTGAGATCAAGAGTCACATGCTTCTTCTGACTGAACCAGCCAGGCACCCCTGGATTCTTTTTTTTTTTAATTCTTTCAAAATTTAGAAATGGGTTCTTATATGTAAACAAATATTATGGAACTCAGTCCAAAATTGTCTTCTAACTGCATTTAAAACTTTTAAAAAATATTTTATTCTTTTAAAATAATCTCGACACCTAACGTGGGGCTTGAACTTAACAACCCTGAGATCAAGAGTTGTGTGCTCTACCAAATAAGCCAGCCAGGTGCCCCTGAAGTGTTTTTTCCTGCAGTAAAAAAGTTTTAAAAGTTTTTGTGTAGTCAAGCTTACTATGTTTTTCATTTATCTTCTGTGTTTATATCCTTCTTAAAGATTCTTTTCCTCATATTTTACTGAAAACATTTGAAATGAGATGGCTTATAGTTTTTTTTCTTTCCTTTTTTCTTTCTGCATTTCAATCTTTGTCAGATTTTGGTATCAGTGTTATTCTGATTTTGTAGAAAGGATTTCGATGCTTTTCTTCTTTTATTTTGAAGCTCTGAAAAAGTTTAGTTACAGATTTTATTCAGGCACTTATTCAACAAGTATTTATTAAGTCCTGGTTCTGGAGATACAGCAATGACCAACATACACAAAAATCCCTTTCATCTTAGCAGGGAAAGGCGGACTGTAAACAAATAAGAAGTTAAGATACATCACATGCCAGATGGTGGTAAGTGTTAGGGAGAAAAATAAAGCAGGAGAGGGAGATAGGGAATGTCAGTGTGTGGGGGGGTATTACAACTTTCAACTGGGTCATCAGGAAAGCCTCATGAAGACATGGGAGCACAGATCTGAAGGCAGGGAGGGAGTGAGCCCTGTAAATACCTGGGGAATCAGTAGAAGGAACAGCAAAGGTGAAAGCTCCAAGATGGAACATGGATGGTGTGTTCAGAGAACAATAAGAAGGCCAGAATGAGGAGGGGGTTGAGTCAGGTGGAAAGTAGGGTGAATTAATGTCAGAGAGGTACAGGGGAGGCCTTGCAGAGCCTGGCCCTTTATTAGAAGGACTCATCTTTACTACAAAGGAATTGGGGAGCCACTGGAAGGTATTTCAGATGGTTTATTTCAGGTGACAGATGATAGTGGGGGCAATGGAGGTGTTAAATGGTGGTCAGATTCTGGATGAGCATTGAAGGGGAAGCCACCAGGAACCGTTGAATGTTGGATGTGAGACGATAAAAAAAAGGGAGAAGTTAAAGTGAACTCCCATTTTTGGCTTGAGTGACTGACAGGATTAGTTTGCCATTTATTGAAATTGGAAAGATGACTGAGGCAGGAGTAGTTTTGGGGGGAAAGATCAGGGATTCAGTTTTAAACATGGTTTGTTTGAGATGGCTTTAAGACATCTAAGGTCATGAACAAGTCTAGAGTTCAGGGAAGAGGTTCAGGCTGGAGGTTATATATCTCTATCTCTGTCTTTATCTCTCTCTCTCTATCATATCTATACATCTGTATATATCTCTATATGTTTGAGAATCACATACAGATATCTTTGAAGGGGTGAAAATAGGTGAGATTATTGAGGGAGTGATTTTAGATAAAGGAACATAAGAGCTCCATAGATGGAGCCCTAGGGTGCTCTAGCTATGCCAACAATGAGAAGTCAGTCAGCAAAGAGACTGAGGAGGAGGGACCAGTGAACAAGGAGGATTTATAAGCCAGATGAGTTTCCAAGGCTGAGGGAGTGGCCGTGATGGGGGTAAGACGAGGGCTGGGGATTGACCTGGCTGTGTGGAAGCCACTGGTGACCTTGATGAGAGAGATTGTGGAAAGGTGGTGGAGTCCAAGTGGGATGGGAGGAGAGGGATTGGAATCAGGGATTAGGGACTCTTTAAAGGAATTTTGCTGTAAAGAGCATCTGAGAAGTTGAGTCTTGAGACAGAAGGAGGTAGAGTCAATGCAATTTTTTTAAGATGGAGACATTGTAACTCGTGTTTGTGTGCTGATGATCAATGGAAACAATCAATAGAGAGGGGGATTGTTGGGGTGATGTCCTCGTGTGGGTGAGAGGGGATGGAATCTGGTGTTTAACTGGGGCTCCCCGGGCGGGGGGGGGGGGCTGCTTAGACAGCAGTAGAGTGTTCATCCTTAGCAGCAGGAGGCGGGCTGAGGACATGGGGACAGATGTGAACAGATGGATGGGTGTGATGGTAGAGGTTTGTGGGTGTTCTCTTCTGATTGACTTTATTTTCTCAGCGAAACGGGAAGTCAGATCATCAGGATGATGGATGGGGGAGACATTGGAGGTCTGAGGGCAGAGGACAAGATGGGAGAGAGTTGTCTAAGAGAAGGAGTAGAAAGAGAAAATTGTCTAAGGGAATTTAAGTTGGTTGCTAGGCAAACTTCAAAGACCACGTGAGGTTAGTGGTGGTTACTTTAACTTAGCAAGCTCATGTATTTTTTTTCCCAGCTATTATCTGCTATGTAGGTGTAGATATAGGAATATGTGAAAAATTGGATTTAACTGAACGTTTGGTAGTTTAAGGGAATTTATCTGGGGAACCATATACATCTGGCACTCTGGGGGTTGTAAGGATAGAATTGTTGGTCACTATCAATCTTCTCTTGTGGTTATTGGGTCTCTAGATATTCTGGGGTCAGTTCTTTGTAACAGATTTTGCTAGAAGATGGACCTTTCTGAATTAGGTTAAATTTTTTTCTTTTTATAGAGCTTTGGAAATGCCAGAGCATTTCAAAATGGACTTAATTTGGTGATCTAGTCTTCCAGGCTGTCATTTGAGCCATTATCCGTGCTTCTCAGTTTGGCAACGAGCCCCTCTGCCTCAGCCTTTCCTTTGCCTGTTCTGTTGTGTGGACGTGACGGGCGAGAGAAAGAGTCCTCGCAGGGCCTGCACGGTTTGCTCAGCTGGGCTCCCTCTGCACGGAGTTGGGTGCTGTCTTTTTGTCCTCTCTGTGGGAGGTGTGACCCCCGGGCCTGCTCAGGACCCTGAAGTTCTTGGCTGGGATCACAGTGGTTATTGAGTTTTTATATGTAGGGCTAGTTGGAGAAGATTACTAACAGTGAATTCAATGGCACTCTGAGCCGAACCACTCTGGTTTTGTGGGGGGTAGAGGGTGTGAATGGGGCTTAATATCCTTTCCCTGGGTCTCATCCTGATAATGTAGCCCAGCACTGCACACGGTCTCTTCCCAAAGTAATGGGCCTGGCCTGACTAGTTTCTCACGTAAATTCCTTAAGCCATCCGACCCCCTGGTTAAACCCAGTATTTGACCTGTTCAATGCCTGTATATATGCAGGAGGAAAACAACCATGTGTAAACCACAAATACGGATTTGCAAGAACATCTCTTTATTAAGGAGAATTACTTAGCTCCCTCTAGGTGTCTTCTAAGTAAAAGAATCCGAGGTGCTGAGGTTGTGGTTTGCAGAGGAAGGGAAACAAACAAATAAACAAATCCAGACAAGCCTACCCATAGCTACCTTCAGCATATGGGAGAGCTGAGGTCATACTACAAATGGAGATTAAAACTGAGGCTCAGTGAATTTCCTCTGTAGTTACAATTCCTAACACAGCGCTCTCCAGGCTATCTTTTTGGGGAATTCTGAGCCTTCACTAAACTTTTCATGGGGTGAGGTTTCTGTGGTCAAATCAAATTAGCAAAAGCCAGATACTCTGTCCCCCTCTTGGAAATTCATCATATACTTTATTTATGGAATTAATCATTCAACAGATATTTCACAAGTTCTTTCTATGTGCCAGGATTTATGCTGGGCTCCAGGAGAAAAAACAAAACAAAACACCAAAATCAAATATAGAAGCTGCTTTCATGGAGCTTATACACTAACAGGGAGATGGACATTAATCAAATAGCCAAACAAATAATGTCTAATTACAGAGCCAGGTAAGTTCTATAAAATAAAGGTCTAAGCTTATAGAAAACGTAGGCCAGGGGCCAGGGAAAGTGTCTCTAAAAGAAGAAAACACAAATGGATATCTGAAGTTTGATAAGAGTTAACATTAACCAGGGTCAAAGGCCAAATCTTGACGCTTTAGAATATCCAATAGAAATATAATGTGAGCCATATATGTAATCAAAAATTTTCACATTATGGCAGCCATGTTACAAAAACATAAAAATATGAAATTAATTTTAATGATGTATTTTGCCTAACTCAATATATCCAAAATATTGTCATTTCAGTAATCAACATAAACAATTATGAATGCAGTATTCTTTTTTATTTTTTCATAAAAAATTTTTTTAAGGTTTATTATTTTTGAGACAGAGAGAGACAGAGCATGAGCAGGGGAGGGGCAGAGAGAGAGGGAGACACAGAATCCGAAGCGGGCTCCAGGCTCTGAGCTGTCAGCGCAGAGCCTGACGTGGGGCTCGAACCCATGCACTGTGAGATCATGACCTGAGCCGAAGTCAGATGCTTAACCGACTGAGCCACCCAGGCGCCCCTGAATGCAGTCTTTTATTTACTTTTTTGTTCTAAGTCTTTGCAATGCGGTATGTCTTCCATACTCACAGCATATCTTTGTTGAGACTGGTCCCATTTCAAGGGCTCAAAAGTCACAGATAGCTCATGGGTATTTTATTAGAGCAGACAGAGGAACTGAAGAGAAGGCCCATGGGGCAGGAAGGGAGAGAGAGAAGAGGAGGGTGGTGGGAGCTGGGGTGGTGCCATTCCCCAGGGCAGTCCATGGAGAGGGTTGTAGGCCATGTGAAGGATCTTAATTTTGAACTTGAAGCCACTGCAGGGTTAAAGCATATTGAAGGTCCTTGGAAGTTCTGCAGGGAGGATGCCTGTTATAGCTTGTTTTTTACTCAGCGTTCCCATTTTATTCTGTGTAGCACCTGTTACCATTTCTGGCCCACACACTGGGAAATGCTGTTCCAGTCTTTCCTTTTGGGAGAAACGCTGCTGTTGATTGATATGAAGTTCAGTAGCTGAAGACCTCAGGCTTTTGAGTTTGTCAAAGGGAGAGCCAGTTTACTTTAATTCCTGTTAGTCGGTCAGAAGTAAGAGACAGTAAGCAGAAGGATGCTCCTCCCTTGAAGGAGGTTTGCACTCCTTTGCCAAAAATTGTAAGTAGTAAATAACTTAGAGGATCCCAGTGCCAGCCAAGAGTTGAGACATAAGGCTTTTCCATTCTTTAAGGGCTTGTCAAGTCCTGCTTCCCCCCCAATACTTTTCCCAATAGCTTGGATTCACTTATATTTTTTTCTTCTTTGAATGTATAATGTGTAGTTTGAGTAAGCTGTACATTTAATTATAGTTTCGACTTCTTTTTTGAGTTTCTTATAGCATTAAGCGTATGCTGGACATGTGACAGATGTTTAATAACTATTCGAAGGGGTCAAGTTTGTACTCTTTTTTTTTTTTTTTTCTTTTCTTTCTTGGAACCAGTGATTCACCTTTATTCCAGGATTTCCACTAAGTTGGGTCCTCTCAGCTCATCGTTTCTGTCCTCGAACAGAGAGAGGACACAAGAAAAGCACTGATTTTGGAATCAGAAACCTGGGTTTGTGTCTCATCTCTGCCTTTTTACCAGCTGTGTGATTCTGAGCACGTCGGTTATTTTGGCTGGGTCTTGCTTTCATTATTTGTAAAGCGAGATAGTTCTACTGAATGATCTCTAAGATCTGTCTTAGTTTTAACACTAGATTTCTGCCGTCCAACTTGGTAGCCACCAGTTACGTGTGGTTACTGAGCACTTGAAATGTGGCTGGTCTGATTTGACATGCGTTGTAAGTATACAGTACAAGAGCAAGAACGTAAGACATCTCATTAATACTCTCCTATATTGACGACATGTTGAAATACCATTTTAGACCTATTGTGTTCCACAAAATGTATTATTTTTAAAAAGTGTATTTATTTATTTTGAGAGAGAGAGAGAGAGAGAGAGAGAAAATCCCAAGCAGGCTCCACAGCCAGCTCAGAGCCTGACATGGGGCTCGATCTCACAACCACAAGATCCTGACCTGAGCCCAAATCAAGAGTCAGATGCTTCACCGACTGAGCCACCCAGGTGCCACAAAAATATATTATTTAAATTAATTTCACAAGTTTCTTTTTATCTTTTTGTGTTGCTATTAGAAAATGCAAAATTATACATGTGGGGCTACGGAAAGAATTGTGTCCCCCCACCCGAATTCATATGTTGGAGCCCTGACCCCCAGTATGATGGTATTTAGAGATGGGGCCTTTGAAAGATAATTAGGTTTAGATGGGGTCAGGAGGTTGGGGCCCTAACGATGGGAATTAGTGCCCTTATGAGAAGAGACCAGGGAGCTAGCTTTCTCTCTCTCTCTCTCTCTCTCTCTCTCTCTTTCTCCCTCCCATGTGAGCATGTGAGGGCATAGTGAGAAGATGACTATCTATAAGCCAAAAAGAGGGTTTTCATCAGAACCTAACCATGCTGGCATCCTGATCTCAGACTTCTAGCTTCCAGAAGTGAGAAAATAAATTTCTGTTGTGCGAGCCATCCAGTCTACGGTATTTTGCTACCGTAACCTGAGCTGATTAAGACACGTGGCTTGTGTTATATGTCTGTCGGACAGCACTGGGTGTCTGGTAACCCCTCCGCAGCAAGCTGTTGCCACTTCTAACTTTCTGCCTGTGTTCGTGAGAGCCGGGATGGCCTCGTGAACGTTCCTTGGGGGTGCTCTGCTCAGTGCTTTACCTGTAATAGCTGCTCAATTTACATGTGGTGATTAAGCGATCTCCTCTGTTGCACAGGCAGTGCCTAAATCCCACTTCCCACTGCCGTGCCAGAGAAACAGAGCTGCCTGCCAGAGCTGCTGCCCCACTGAGAGGGGCTACATGCTTCTAGCCTCACTGGCTCCCAGTGCAGAGTTCGACTGACGGAATTTAAAGTGAGAACTCTAACAACAAGGGAAGCAGGAGAGGTCTCCTAAGAGGGGAATTCATTCCTCTAACACGGAAAGGGGCCTTCACATGTTGGTAGCCAAAAAGAGTGACCAGAATCCTTCACTAGCATAGCCTGAAACCTTGAAATTTTGACTGCAACACACACCCAGAATTTTCCGTTGAAACTCCTCAGACAGACTTCCTCCACACAGGAGGCTCCCCAGATCTCGTGGTTCTTCTGGAAAGTATGAAGCATAACAAACAGTTGATGTTACACATTACTCTGATGCTGTGATTGTAATTTCGTTATGTCTTTTGACAGTTATCACATTAGATTTTATTATAGAGACACAGGAGGGCACTCTAACCAACCAGCAATAAAACTTAAGTGGTTTAATAGCCTTGGCAGTTTAAAAAAATGGATATGGGCTTTGTTGAATCTGTTTTTTCTTCCTTCCCTTCCCTTCCCTCCCTTTTTCTTTTTCTTTCTTTCGTTCTTTCTTTCTTTCTCCCCCTTTCCAGGTAGGATAACCAACTTTGCAGGAATACCTAATTCCCCTAGGGGATCTACATGTAGCAAAGATTCCCAAGACACATCCTCCACACTGTCCGGTTAAAGTCCTAGGGACTATGGCTTTGAGCAACCCAGAACAGAGAAGGGGATTTTTGGCTCACAGGTTACCCATTGCCTCATCCCTGAGGCATGACAGATGGAGACAGGGTTCCCAAGAGCTCATATGTTAGAGGTCAACCGCCCAAAAGAAACAGAGAGCAGAGGAGAGAGAGAGACCTAATTGTCAAATGTCCTTCAAATCTGCAGCCTGCCCCCATGACTTACTGGGGGCCTGCCCTCATGTGTAAGTAATACCTGACTTATGTCTGCATTGTTCACCAACGGAGGAGAGCTGGAGGGGAACGGAAGCAACATATTTAAGGGTACCATTTACCATCCCATAAAGTGCACGGGATTTTATACTGAAAAATAAAGCCAGTCGACTTCTTGTTAATGAATCACGGCACACGGGAAGGACAAAGCTTGCTCCGTTGGCGGCTGGAGTAACAAAAGTAACAACGATAGGCCGGAACAATACCTGCTCCTCGGGACTGGTTTCCCCACTCTGATCTCCTCGGCTGGGGCCCCAACACCAGGGAGAAAGGGGCGCGAAGCTGCCCGGGCGCTTTTCCTCCCCAGGCGGGGGTGGGACCGGTTCCCTGCGATGGTGGGGTTACTAGAGGTCAAAGGTGCAGTCTTGCCGAACCAGCTTTGGCTGGCTGGACCCGCTGGGACCGCGGAGCGCAGCCCCGCCCCGCGGCCCCTCTTGCCACCTCCTCTCGCAGCTCTGCGTCCCCAGGGGAGGTTGGTGCCGCGGGTGCCCCAGCGCGCGCCAGACGCAGACTCAAGGCCAAGGTCTCGGGCGCTCTCCGCTCGTAGTCCCGAGGTCGCTTCGGGCAGGGAGCCGGAGCCAGCGCAGGAGGGAGGAACAGGGACCCGGAATCAATAAAGGGAAGGACTGGAGGGAAAAAATGACGAAGGAACAAGTTGCTTAATTCCACTCAACAGGTGGTTGCGTGCGTCGGCCGAGACTTGGCAATGGCCACGTGTCTGAGAACCCCAAGTTTGACTCACTGTTCCCTTTGGAGAGTGTCGCCTGGTATCCCTCTAGCGCTGCATTCCCAAGGTAAGAGAGAGCCTACCCCGTCACTTGGCAGGCCCCGCGCTGAGCGCTGTACCCCATTATCTCTTTTTATTTCCCCGAGTGCCATAAGCTTGGGGCACTGTTAACACCCGAGTACTGCGGATGACGGAACAACCTTAGAGAAGCTGGGGGGGTGGGGGGTGGAGGGGGCTTTGCTAGAGTTTTACTGCTAGTGGCGGAGCAAAGACTCCAGAAGGGACTGTGCGATCCTGAAAAGCCCAGGCCACAGCCCACAGCCCCTCAGCTCTGCCGCGTCCTTGTCAAGTCACTCCGTATGCACCTGTCGCGGGCCTCGCTGGGGGTGGGGGTGGGGGCTCGAGAGGAGAAGGACCAAAAGGGTGCCCAGATGACTCTCCTCCATCCTGACCCTTGGCTCGCGGCGCGGAAAGCTCACTTAGGGCGCACTTTGGAGAGGGTAACCCTCCTTCTCCGGGGATCGCGTCCCCAGCGGGCGCGGCTTTTCGGGGCAATGTCCCCCCTGGGGCGGCAGGGGCGAGGAGAATCTGGGGGTCTGAGAGTGGACACTAGCAGGAAGTGGGGTGGTGGGGGCTCGGCTGCCAGCAGGGCGGGCGGGGCTGGGCGCGAGGCGCGCGTCCACGCGGTGGGTGTGTGCGGCGCTTTCATTCAAACTTTGGGGAGCCTAGGTTCCGGCGTCAGCGAAGGTGTAACCAATCAGAGTCCGGGGACGGGAATAAATTATGCAAATCACCATCTGGCGATGGGTCAGATGACTCCCATACTTTAAAAACTACCTCGCCGGGAGCTCCAGGAGTGACAGCGGCGAGTCCTGGCTTCCCCGGCGGGCGGGCGGCCCGGGTGAAGGCACCTCTAGTTCAAGCCCCTTCATACTCCCCGTCCCCTCCTCACGGCTCACTTTAGCCAAGTTTTCCCCTCCACCTTCACCTTCAGCTGGCTAAGGCCACCACTCTCTCCCTGGGCGAGAGAGGGCTGCCCACTTCGGGTCTTACCAGCGCGGACTGCTGGAAACCCCGAGAGGTCTTCTTCCTCTTCTTCTTCTTTTCAGTCCTGTTTCGGGAGAGGGGGTGTGGCGGGGAAGGATGCGAAACTCCGTTCCTCTGCTCTGCCTCTGGAGCGTCCATTGTTGCTTTGCGGCGGGAAGCCCCACACCCCCCGGTCCGGAGGGACGGCTGCAAGGTAACGTGCACTTACCCTTATTACCCGCCCCCCACCCCAGCTTCTCCGGGCCATGCCCCCTCTCTGTCTCGCCGACGCTTTTCCAGCCCCTCCCGGTGCCTGCGAAATCCGCTTTCCTTTCCCACTGCCCATTCGCTCTTCCTCAATCAGCCTTGCAGTTCACTTGTTTCTTGGCGCTCCGGGCGTGCACGTCCCCAGCAAAGCATCCGAGAAGCCGCAGGCGAGTGTGTGCGCTGGCCCGCGCTCACCCTCTCGCCCCACCCCCTTCCTTGATAAGATTCCCTGGATCGGTGCTGTCCAGCCAGCCGAGTCGGCTGCCGGCTGCTCTTTAACCGTGTCCTTTGCGAGGCGAGAAGGTTGTTAGAGCTAAGTGGCTTGGTGCCCTTCCTTCTAGTCTGGGTGTAGGTGTTGGCAAAGTTGGGCGGCAGGGGTAGTAGCTGGCTCTGGTGTGATTAGCGCTTGCGGAGAGCGTTCGGTGAGTAACTTGTGCCCAGAAGCTGCTGGGCCGATTCCCCCAGGTTGCCAGCCTCCTCCTCCCCAACACCCTTTCCCATCCCGGCTCTTCCTCTTCCTACCTCTCTTCACCTTCCTCCTTGTAGCTGCTAGCTTTTCTTCCAAATTCCTTTCATCAGAGGAAGCCTTGCCCTGGTGGAGTGAGGGTAGGATCACCCATCTGGGTGCCAAATCTATTAGCTAAGCAGTGGAGAAGGGAGATCTCCCAAACTCCACCCCATTATTTCACCTTCTTCTAGTCTGCTGAGGTTGGGCCAACGATGCTGGTCCATGTCAGTTTATGTACTTGTGGGAGGGGTAATTTGAATGAACGGGAAAGCCTTGCTTTACTTAACATGTTCCAATGCTAACTGGAACTGAGACCTGGGGTAGGTCAGGTCTCTAGCTCCTGTCCTGTAAATCGGTAACACTCCTTCCGTGTCACGTGTTCTGTGATTCCGAATATTTGTGGGCCATTCTCTCCATCGAGAAAGTATGCCTGCTCAGTGCCAGGCACTGTTCTAGGATCAGGGGATGTGATGTGGAACAAGACAGATGAAGACCCCTGCCTTCACGGAGCTTGCATTTCAGTGGTGGGAAGACAGACGGCAGAACTAATTAAGATATGTAATGATACTCGGTGGGAGAAAAGTGAAGCAGAGGAGGAAGGAACAGGGTGCTGGGGGAGAAGGTGGCACAGTTTTAATCTGTGGTCTGGTTTCCCTCACTGAGAAGTTGACCACGGAGCAAGGAACCGAAGGAGGTGAGAGAATGAGCCATGAGAGCACATGGGTAAGAATAATCACAAAGTCCCAGAGGTTGAAGTGCCCCAGGCTGGAAGCGGTAAGAATGAAGCCAGAGAACTCTGGGGTCAGAAAAGGCCGGATGCTAAGGTGGAAGTTTTATGTCAGTATGTGGGTTTATCCACAAATCTGTCCCAGGAAGCCAGCAGACTTCTCTCCTTTTCTCCTAGAATTCCCCATCTGGTCTCTGTGAGTAGCTATCTGGGTGATAACTGGGGAGGGAGACTATTTTTGTCCATGGTTCAAATTTCTGCTGGTTGGGGCTTTTGTTCATTACTTTAATGGCAGTTAACCCGATGTCTGCTCATGTATATTTAGTTGCATTTTCTGGAACCTTACCCTTTGTACATCTGGTGTATTCTTTTCCTCCCCACTGCCCTCTTCACCACCACCTTCTCTACTGTTTTGCTGTCTCTTTCCATGATGCCATTTGCCCACCCACTCTGGGATAAATGAAGCTCCTGGTTTGGTCATTTGGTATTTTTTCCCTTGATTTCTGGGTGACAGGAGAGTTTGATTTTTCTAATTTCCCAGCCTGTTATCAAAAGGTAGTTTCCTGGATGGCTGAAAGAATGCTGGATGGGTTCCTTTATGACTGTCCATAATAATGTGGTGATGACAGTGCTTCGTGTTAAAAGGGCATAAGGGCTCTGTATGCACTGAAAGTTACGATTTTGCTGCTTTTATGAATTTCCTCATGGCTCAGTCACTTACTTAACAAACTAAAAGAACGTCTGGCCCATGTTTAGCACTGCAAGAGCCCTGATGCAGGAGGTGTTTGAAGTAAGTGCTGGAATCTAGCTGGCAACGCTAGAGGAAGCCCATTGTATGATAGCGGATGGCTTCTTACCTCTAATTCCAAAATCCAGAATCTCTCAAAATTGGAAAATTTGTTTGGTAATTTGTTTGGCAGCGAGACTTGGCCTCACCGGCCCTGAACTCATGTGGCAGCAAAAACTGATCAGAACTGACACGAGGCTATCGATAGACTTGATTTCTGCCCTTGAGCGTGAGTAGTTTCGTATTTCCCTGCAGAAATTTTAGTGTGTTTGATTACTGGGGAATGCCCCCAGACCCTACTGGGGGTGTCATGTACTGTGTGGCTTATGTGCCATGATGCCTTTCTAAAATCTGAAAAGTGCTGAATTTTGAAACTTGGCTGGTCCCCAGCATTTCAGCAAAAGAATCGAGGATGCATACTCTCTAAAAGTAGCCACTTGAGCATAGGAAGGAGAACTCGTTTTGGTAGGGAAGAGGAAAGAAAGGTAAGAGAACCTATTTATTTCAGAGTCACAGTAATTAGTACCGATGGCTAATATTCTTAAATTCTGAGATGTCCCTTTATAATATCTTTGCAACTCTTCCGGGAAATGAGGAGAAAACATTCAGCAGGTATAAAAGCTGAAACCCAGAGGATTAGGTAATGTGCTCAAGATTGAACTAGAACTAGACTCCAGATCTCTAACTGCCCGAGCCTACTAGATGCACCCACGCTCTGTTTCTTTCCCCCAGATGAGCTCCGTACGCCCAGGAATGTACAGATTGTTGCCAAACCTCTTGTGAGATTTAACCTCCGCACCTCTGGGGACTCAGAACACGAAGGATGCTACCTCTCCCTCGGCCACAACCAGCCCTTGGAAGACTGTGGCTTCAACATGACAGCCAAAACCTTTTTCATCATTCACGGATGGACGGTGAGCCCAGTGGAGGGAGCTCGGCAGCTTGACACAGATTTGGTTGCCTTTGTTTTGGTCAATTAAAAAGAAGGCTGGTGCTTCCAGATTCTACTGTCTCTCGCTCTCTCTCTTTTCTTGTGGGCTGCTTGTGTTTCAGACAGCTGTGAAGAATGTAATGGGCACTTCGCTGAGGGGGCTATATGGACGCCAGCAGGGTGGTATTTAATGCTGGCACGCAGCGGGCTTTCAGAAAGTGGCTCTCCTGAAGGCAGCGGCCCAGTTCCACTGGCTCTTAAGGGGCCCTCTAATTACACTTAATTACATTGGTCAACCACTGCCTCGCGGGGGCCTTCCCTCCCTAAGAGCTGAGCTGAACTGCAGCAACTTGACTGGCTCCGAGAGTCTATGAAGAGCCAGCTGGCCCAGATCGCTGGCCGCTGTTGGCATGGTGCCCTCCTGTTTGCATAGAGATGGCTCCGTTTAAAGGCACTGGGGCTCTTTATGCGCCCTAGCTGAGCAATTCACATTGAAAGGCCCATGACAAACTTCAACAAAAAAGGGCTTTAACGCTCAGCTTTAGAAGCTTTTGACCAGCGAGGGGTTTATTCATTCCTATAATGATGGTCTGTAGGAAAATGACACTATTAAGTGAGCAGGTTTCTGCCTGGGCTAATTGAGGGGGGGACATTCCTTCTTTTAATGATGAGAAATTCATATCCGTTACATGCTTTCTGGGTCTTTAGGTCTATCACCAACTGCTGGGGTCAGGCCTTGTGGGTGGGGGCGCCTGTCTACCTAATGTGACTGAAGAGGTGTTCAGGGGCTTGTCTATCCATCCTGATCCCACAGCCTACAATTAGAATCATGCAATTGAACCTTTTTAAGCCCCCCTGTCAAAATGCAAATACAAACTGCCTGCAACTTCCAAATGGGTTGCATTCCAGAAAGTTCTTTTGTAATCTGGAACTTGGAAGAGCTTTTTCCCATAGAAGCAGGATTGTAAATGGCGTTTGGGTTCCCAGGCCACGCACAGAAAACCTATTTATCTAATAATGTACATGTGGATAGGTTTACAACTGGACCTAGTCACTATTTATAACTTTGTTTCTGTGGGAAAATGTGTTCTGAGTTCTAATTTGGGATTCCAGGGACAGATCTTCCCTACTCTGGGGTCAAGAGGGATGGCAGAGATCGGTTGTAGGAAGGGGTCATTTGTTAACTCTGC
This sequence comes from Panthera onca, assembly GCF_046562875.1. Classification (NCBI taxonomy): domain Eukaryota; kingdom Metazoa; phylum Chordata; class Mammalia; order Carnivora; family Felidae; genus Panthera; species Panthera onca. The sequence goes on from NC_138350.1 coordinate 68,424,087, forward strand.
ATCCGCCTAGGAGACCGCATCTCCTTGCGTCTCCAAGAGAAAAGCTAATTCTCCAGGGTTACCCTTTCTACCTGCCTTTGAGGCCTCTTGCTTGTCTGTGACAGGGACTCAGGCTAACCTCAGGCCAGTATCGCCACCAATGTTTATCTCGTAATGGTCCTGTTGGACAGTGGGTAGCAGCCTAAGACACCAGCTATGAAAATTCTGATGGGGAAAAAAAAAAAAAAGATATAAAGAGCAATGGAAGACAAACACTCATGCAGCAGTCCTGTCTGTGGCGGGCCCTGCTCAGGTACAAATGTCTGGTGCCTGAGCAGCCATTGCGAACGTTCTGGAATTGGCTGGGGAGAGGGTCATGGAACTGAAATCCATATTCATCAGGATTCCTGAAACCGACAAGGAGAATTTTTAAAAATGTCCTTTTTTCTTTGCAGATGAGTGGCATGTTTGAAAATTGGCTATACAAGCTTGTGTCCGCCCTGCAGATGAGAGAGAAAGAAGCCAATGTTGTGGTGGTTGACTGGCTTCCCCTGGCCCACCAGCTCTACACAGACGCGGTCAATAACACGAGGGTGGTGGGACACAGTGTTGCAAGGATGCTCGATTGGCTGCAGGTAAGTGCTTTTAAGAGCAGGATCTTGAACCTGAACCTTCTTAAGAAAACACAGCTCAGACTGTGTTCCGGTGAACTTCAGGCGTCTGAGAACATCTCTGGGATGCAAATTTTTACTGAATTAAGTATTGCTTGAAATACTTGAAGGCTGGCGCTTTGGGAAAGCTTTTTAGTTATTGATATATCTCTGGATTCTTTTCTGTTCTTTTATTTGCCGGAAGAAAATCTGCCTTATGGGTTGTTACTTGCTGATGCCCTCAGGTTGGGAATGAAAAACTTCCTGGAGTCTGCTCTTGCCTCTGAAGGGTGGCTGTCCTCAGGGGTGAGGAGAGGGTTGCTTCCCACAAATGCAGCCTAATGCCACACTTAAAATATTAAGTGTGGAAAATATGTCTTGAGGTCTTAGCTTTACTCTCTATAGGTTAATGATTTGCCTGAGATCACAGACTTTCCTGGGGGCAAGGGTGCGCTGGCAAAGTGACCCCATTATCTGGGCAATTCCAGCCTGACTTTCCTTTTGCCCCTGGAATCTGATGAATTCTGGCAGCACCTGGTCAGGGGTACTCTAGCATTACCTCATTTTTCTGCCTAGGTCGTTTTGTAGAGCTTGGTGTCTGAGCTGTGGGACCAAAGTCCCACCTCGGCACCCCTGCCAGGAAGTGCCCTCTCAGGGTATGGTGCTTCAGCTCTGGGGTCCTGGGTGGGCTTGTGGTGAGCAGATCAGCAGCTCCTGGGGCCTAAGAAGCGAGGAAAGAGTAGGCTGCTGCAGGCTGTGGCTGGCACTTAGTCTCCAGTGAGTCTGGTGGCTTTGATTTCCACACGGCCACCCCCACCTCCTGCAGTGCCAGAGAGAATGGGAACGTAGCCAAAGGGTCAGGTATGTGGTTTCTAGTCATAACCTCCACCCTGCCCCCAGCGCTTGGCATTTAAATTGGCACAAAGTCCTTTTGCCTTCCCCTCACCTGGCTACATCCCTTCCTTGTCTCATTGCCGGCAATGAGGGCCATGCCCTGGGAAGTCTCTGTCCCTGGTTCCCGTGGCTCTTCCTCATCGCCATTGAATGGTTGGTGACCCGGTGGGCTCGGGACCACTGGCTGCGCTCACACACTTTTGTGGTTTTCTGCAGGAGAAGGATGATTTTTCTCTTGGGAATGTTCACTTGATCGGCTACAGCCTCGGAGCCCACGTGGCAGGGTATGCTGGCAACTTCGTGAAAGGCACGGTGGGCAGAATCACAGGTAGGGTCTGCTTCCTGCGCTGACGGCTGACCCCCGAGCTCCCCCGGCTCCTTGGCCAAGCTGGCTTTTCTGAACTGGAGTGTTCCCAAAGAGGCAGCATGAGGGAGCCATACAGGGTTAGCTTTGGAAGGGACCCTGGGGATATGGAATCCAGAGCTTTCAAAAGTTCTTTTCAGTCGCAGAATCCCTCTTTCAAGTTGAGCTTGTGTGGGACCCTGATAAATGAAACAGACAGAAGGGATGTTCTGGTCGAAGCTGGATATATGGTGGGTAGTGTTAGCTTTGCTCTTGGGCCTTCCCCATCCCCAGAGAAATCTCAGGATCCCAGAGCACCAGGGAACCCACTTTGAAAACCGCTGGCCTGGTCTGACAGGCAAGGAAACACCGAGAGGCAAACAGCTAATAACTGAAAAGTACAGAACCGCAGTGGGTCTTGACCTATCAGCCTTTGAGGCTCACTCTTTTCTCCACCAGTGATGCTTAGGACCTCAAGGGAAATGAACGGGTGGTGGAGTCGAGTTTGAATTCTGCCTTATTTCTGTTTCATCCACCAAGAGCCTCTTTCCAATGTTTAGCTGGCACATTTATTAGTGATAATTATCTGTTTGGAATGTGCCGCTTGAGATTCTCTCTCTTCCTCTCTGTCCCTCTCCCACTCACGGTCTCTCTCTCTCTCTCTCTCTCAAAATAAATAAATAAACATAAAAAAAAAAAAGAGGGCTTGGGGTGCCTGGGTGGCTCAGTCGGTGAAGCATCTGACTTCGGCTCAGGTCGCGATTTCATGGTTTGTGGTTTCAAGCCCCACGATGGGCTCTGTGCCTACAGCTCAGGGCCTGGACCCTGCTTTGGATTCTGTGTCTCCCTCTCTCTCTGCCCCTCCCCTGCTCGTTTTCTGTCTCTCTCTTTCAAAAATAAATAAACGTTAAAAAAATTAAAAAAAAAAAAAGAGGGCTTTCTGATATTGGCACCCAGGTTGTCAACAAAAAATTGTGTTTCCCTTTTGCTGAGCTTTTGATGTGTGTTTGGATTAAATCATTTAATGATTTAAAAAGTGTGAAAGATTTTCCTTCCCATTTTTATGCTTCCTCAAATCTGTAAACAGAGCTACCTCTAGGCTGAAGTTAATGGCAGATTTGTTGTCCTAAACCTTTATCTTCCTTCCAGAATTCTTTTATTTGTCTTTACTCCCAGCTTCCCTCTCACCTCCGAGGTACCAAGGCCCAGCTGCTCACCTCGAAGGAGAGATTTGGTCAATTTCTTTCCTGGCAGTGTTTTTATTTTAAAACAGGACTTGGGAAGAAGGGAGTCCTTAGCTAAGAAATAATTTAGTAAAGGGAGAATTTCAGGTTTTAGCAGCAAGCAAGTGGGGTAGATTTAAATATATATGGATATTTGTAAAATTTTATTGGCTCACCTCAAATCATCCCGGGGCTTCAGTCTAAGGTACACACACCCACACGTATACACACACTCTCCTTTAGATCCAATTCCTTGATTTAGCACAGCTTGAGAGCCTCATTTTTGTTTACCAAGACTGTGGGGCCTAATCATCCCGGTGGACAGTGATAGTGTGGCCGCACACGACTGCTCGTTAACCCGTTGCTGGCACAGCCCTGTTGGGCTGTGAGCCGCTCTGGGTTCCACGGTCCGAGCGACTCCTCCTGGCCCCCAGTGAGAGGCCTGATGCTGCAGAACCAGGCCAGCCGTGTTCAGACTGCAGCTCATTCAAATCCCCAGCCACCCCTCCCCCTCCCCGCCAGCCCAGGGTCATGGGCAGCAAGGACAGGTTGCAGATCTTTCCTTATTCTCTTTCTAAAGCTGCAATGAGCTGGGGAAGAGTTTTCCAGTTCTTTCCCCCTGTCTCTTTGGGTGGCAGCTGCTGAGATGGGGGCTTTGCTGACCGAATGCTAATCAGTGCTCCGTGCTGTCTGCACGCAGCATGGGGCCTGCGTGTCCCAAGCATGGTCCTCTCCTCCAGCCCTTCTCTGCGGGCAGGGGCCTGAGTGAGCCCGGCGGGAAGAAGTACCCTCTGTCCAGTTGCCCAGCAGCACCTCAGAGGGCATGTGGCTCACCTGACGGGTGCTGTTGTGCATGTCCGGTGTGGGGGAGGGGCATGGATGTTCTTCTCGCTCAGTCCGCAGACTTCCCCTGGGTCTGGGAACCACGTGGTCCCAACTGGTAGTAGGACCAGACTGTAGCTCTCGTGGGGTCCTAAGGCCCATGATGCTGCTATGCAGAGGCCAGCAGGGAGACACCTGAACCCTAGTCTTGCTTGGGTTAGGGCTGTGGACGGGGGTTTGCCAGAGTTTTACCTTCTTAGGCTTTTGAGAGAATTCTGTGCCTCACTAGGAAAGAGGTCCTATACTTCTCTCTCTTTTTCTTAAATTTTTTAATGTTTATTTACTTCTCCAAGACACGCTGCGGTGGGGCAAAGGGGGCCTTTTGGCTTCATTTTGCGGATGGGGTAGTAGGAACCAGTGCTTAAATGACAGGTGCAACATTTTACACCCTTAGTAGCAGAGCCAGGATTCAGACCCAGGCTGTGGGGTTGCAGAGCCTACCCTGGCCACTGTGCCACACTGCCTCTTCTTGGTTGGTGAAGATAAACCAGCAGTGGGAACCGAGTGGGACCTGCCCTGCCGGACCAGAGTGCAGAGGCTTTCCCGGGCGTGTGCGCGTGTGCACCCGTGTGTGGTTTCCATTTGCTGGACGGAACATCTTGGAAGGTGTCTGACCGAATGGAAGAAGGGCTGGCTCTCCACCTTTTCTTTTTTTGGAGGGGACAAGCTCTCCCTCCCATCCCTAGTTGAAAAAAAGTAAATCGTACCACTTTTCCCCAGAGTCTGTGAGCCCTGGCTCTGTGTCAGGCTGGGTCAGTCTGGGTGGGTGAAGGCTCAGCCTGCCCCCCCAGCCATCCTTTCGAGAAGCCCTGTCAGCTGCCTGCATTCCTACAGCACAGCTTGGTTTCCATGGCACTGACCGTCTGGTGGAGACTTTTGTTCACATCAGGCAAAGAGCCCCTCTCTTGTATTGGTTGCAAAGCAGAATGTTCCTCTCTCTCTCTCTCTCTCTCTCTCTCCCTTCCTCTTTTTTTCCTTCCAGAAAACATAGCAAGAGGCAGGGGGAGGCTGCCTGTGTCAGTCCTGTAGCCCTTGGCAGCCTCTGAAATGAGTCATCGTGGGCTGTGCCGGGGGGGTCACTGCTTTTGTACCATCCTTCTTGTGGGCCCTGGGCTGGGGATGAACCGCCAGGCAGCTCGGGCTTCTTTTCTGCCTTGGCCATGCATATGCATTTATCTCAACTTCTTCTGGAGCCCGCTTGCTTCCACCAGCCGCCGCAGCTCTCGTGAGTGACGGATTTCATAAGCTTACCGTCCACTCCAGCCAATAGCTTGGCCTATTGCTTGGCTTAAAATCACCCCCGTCAGGCCTCACAGGGTGCTCCCTGGTTCTATCGCACTGGGATCTGGTGGGTTCTTTTACCCATCTCCTCCTTTAATGACTCTGTTCTCCGTCTAAACTCCTCTCCCACGTGGTGTTTCTAGATCAGGGTGCCTCGACCTCAGCACTGTTAATGCTTTGTTGTGGGAGCTGACCTGAGCATTGCTGGATGTTTATCAGCCACCCTGGCCTCTGCCCACTAGACGCTAACGGCTTCTCGTCCTCGTCCTTCTCCCCACCCCCCCGCAACTGCGACAACCAAAAGTGTCTCCAGACATTGCCAAGTGTCCCCTTAGGAGCAAAATCACACCTAGCTGGGCACCCCTGTTCCAGGCTCAACAGACCCCCCCCACCCCTTATAGTGCACTGTATTCTCAGCTTTTTCCAGGTCCTCTTTCTGTGTCCATAGGGCGGAAAGCCTTCTATGCGGGCATGAACTCGGCTCCCATAATTACTCGAGCTTGGCAATAGCAGCTGGTATATCTCACATGCGCTGTATGGATTACGACGTTCAGGTTTAATTTGACTGACGATGCTGAAGGTGGGAGAAGTTTTTTCCACTCTAGTTCACCTCCTTTCAGCATCACCTGGGGGTGCTTGCCAGTCAGGATCTCTGCGGGGCTGGGGAATCTGCATTTCATGCTTTGCAAATTCTTTTTTTTTTTTTTTTTTTTAATGGTTTTACATTCATGCGGTTCCAAAATTAAAAGATGGTGAAAGTCTTTTATTGTTGTTACCATCTGCTCGGTTCCCTTCCCTGCCGTCTCGCCCAACACACATACACACAGCTAGCCAGGGGCTTGTGTGTCCTTCCAGAGTTTTCTGTAGCTACATGATAGAATTTGAATTTTCAACAAGCTCCCAGAGATATTTGTGCTGTTTCAAATGTGAGAACCGATTCTCTCTACGTTGCCGCTTGCCTGTCTAATGCAGAAAGTGTGCAGGCAAAAAGATTTCTCCTTCTTGCTGCAAAACAGAGGAATTTGGAGGCCTGGGATATGGATCCTCAGTGCATCTCGTGTCTGCTCTCCACCCCCCCCCCCCCCACGTTGCCTCAATCTCATCGATCCACCTTTGGGCCTGATTCATAACTAAAGGAAGGGGAAAAGGAAGTCCAAATGCAAATAGCTCGGTTTGGGGAAACTGAGTCCTCCCTCCAGAAGTTGCAGGTAGCTTAGTTATTCTGTAAAGGGGCTGCTACATTAAGGCTGCAGAAGGCTCCCAGTGGCAGAATAGATGGGACGGCTGGCTTAGTTCAGCCACAGCCAGCCCGAGTTCTTTCTAGGAGTGCTCCAGTCTGACAGTCTGTGGTTCCTTGGAGCCATATGTCATTGTGACTCAGTTGAGTTGTCAGGATAGGTGAGGGCTTCAGAAGAAAGCAAAAGTTCCTCCAACCGCAGGCATCCCACAGTTCCAGATTTACGGGGCTTGGCTCTGAGGATGGCTTCTCTGTGCACGCTTAGATTTACTTTTCAATCAAGACTCCAGGACTTTGCACACCTGATGCAGCTGCTCTTGGCTTGCTCTGCTGCTGTAGGTTTGGATCCTGCCGGGCCGCTGTTTGAAGGGGTGGACATCCACAGGAGGCTGTCCCCCGACGACGCGGACTTTGTGGATGTCCTCCACACCTACACACGTTCCTTCGGCTTGAGCATCGGAATTCAGATGCCCGTGGGCCACATCGACATCTACCCCAACGGGGGTGACTTCCAGCCGGGCTGTGGACTCAATGATGTCTTGGGGTCAATTGCGTATGGAAGTGAGTTCCTTACTTTCTGCTTCATACAGTGGTTTGACTCGGTTATCGCATCTCCTCCTAAGTCAGCCAGAGCACGTAGTACTCCCAACAATGTTCATTTCGCGATGCCCACTCCCCCCACGGGGGCGGCCGATCCCGTGTGCAGTTTATCTTCCTGCAAGTCTACTAACAGCCATCTGTTGGTTTCTGCTTTGCCCTCTCATGCACTGAGGACCCAGTTGTTATTGGCTAATTTCTTTTTATAAGAAAAGGAATATATAGCTGCTGGGAAAAGCACTGTAGAATCGCCTAGAGCAAACAGTAAGCCTCTTCCTCCAGCTGCCTCTTTTACTCTTTAAAGGTAGGCAGTATGAACAATTTTGTGTGTATCCTCCTGGTCTTTTTTCTTTGCAAATTCATTTGTGTGTGTGTGTATGTGTGTGTGTGTAAGATTATATTTTTTAAAATCACATTGTCCTGTAATTTTCCTTTTTCGGTCACTATATATATATATTATATATATAGTCACTATATATAGTGACTATATATATAATATATATATATAGTGACTATATATATAATATATCTATATATATATAGTGACTATATATAAAATATCTATATATTATATATAGTCACTATATATAATATATAGATATATTATATATATAGTATATATATAATATATATAGTGAATATTCTTAAACATCAGAACACATAGATTTACTTATCTTATTCATTTTAAAAGAAAGGTATTTTTACATTTATTTATTTATTTTGAGAGGGGGGAGGCAAGTGAGCAGGGGAGGGGCAGAGAAAGGGAGAGAGAGAATCCCAACCAGGCCCCACACTGTCTATGCAGAGCCCAGTTTGGGGCTCAAACCCACGAACCCACGAGATCATGACCCGAGCTGAAATCGAGAGTCAGATGCTTAACTGAGCCACCCAGGTGCCATCCACCCCGCCCACCCCCGCCCTTATTCTTTTTAAAGGCTGTACAATATTCTACAGCATGGATGCTCTATAATTTAATTTTTTGTGACATTTTAAAGAATTAAAACCAAGATGAGGTCTCCATTCACTTACGATTTACCTTCTGGATGCCTGAGCCTGTTCCCAGCAGACTTGGATTGAACTGAATCTGCTGCCGAAACCCACGTGTGGCTGGAGTGACCAACCCCTTTCTGGATTTCCCATTTTCTCACTCCCTCTGGTCTCGGCTGTATTGCTAAGTCTTGGCCCCTATTGGCTCCCTCTACTCTGATGCTCCGCCCTTTGGATGTCCCGCCCTGTCATTCAGTCTTAAGACTGTAGCCCTCTCCCAATGTGATAATATTCAAGTAGCCCCTGCAAAGCTTGGAGGTCCAGCAAGGACCTCTCTCAGATGCTGGCATTCCTTAAGACTAGTAGTGTTACTGAGGAGGGGGTGGGGGTGGCTTTGTCAAATTTTTCCTAAGGTCCTGGGATTTACCGGGCTGTTGGCTGTAGCTTCCGGTTACAAGAGATAGGACGTACCGTGGGCATGGAAATCCCAGTTACGCTCCTAACTTCCTAACCAACCGATCATGTGACTCTGAGCAAATGGCTTCATCTCTGTGGGCTTTGAGGGCACAATGTATATTTGATGAGAGGCTCATCCTGCCCGTCCCCCCCTCCCCCAGCAATCACGGAAGTGGTGAAATGTGAGCACGAGCGGGCCGTACACCTCTTTGTTGACTCCCTGGTGAATCAGGACAAGCCGAGTTTTGCGTTCCAGTGCACGGACTCAAATCGCTTCAAAAAGGGGATCTGTCTCAGCTGCCGCAAGAACCGTTGTAACAGCATTGGCTACAATGCCAAGAAAACCAGGAGTAAGAGGAACAGCAAAATGTACCTCAAAACCCGGGCAGGCATGCCCTTCAGAGGTAACCCTCTGTCCCCACAGTGTCCTGAGGAGGGACCTTCGTCCTTTCCCTTTGTCTAATACCATGTTGTGGAGCAGGGCACGTCCCAGCCCAGGAGATGTGGCAGGGCACAGTTAAACCAAATCATTGCAAATCAACGATGTTGTGCGTGCCCTAGGAAAGTCAATCTTTAAAAATAAATGGTGAGGACTCCTTTTGTGATGAAAACCATCGCTCCATGGTCGCAACATCAGTATCTTAAATTTGTGTTGAGACGGAAAATTGTCATTTCTTTGCAATTAACTTTTGCAAAGCTATTTCATATTTTTCTCATGATCGTCACAGCAAATCTGAGGGAGGACCGATAGGGCATCAAAATGAGGTCTTGCATTTTTACAACATGTGAGAAAACCATAGGGTTTTGCCGATGGTATTTTACATGTGAGGAGGCTGGGGCCCAAAGCGGTTAATACCTTGGTCCTTAATTCAAGGTCACACAGCTAGAAAGTTGCTAGGTTGGAATCCCCAAAAGAGTCACTGGACTCCAAGTTTGGGGCTCCTCCTATACTGAGGTGATCCCTTATGCCATTGGACTGAAGATGACAAGAGGGAGGCTGGGCTGGACCAAAGGGACATTAGCCCCTAAAAACTCAGTGTCGTGAGTGACTCAGTTTGGGTCAGCGTGTCCTGAGATGACCGGCAAAGTTCACAAATGCCTTTGTCCCACTGTCTGTGCAGTTTACCATTATCAGATGAAAATCCACATCTTCAGCTACAAGAATATGGGAGACATCGAACCCAACTTTTACGTCACCCTTTATGGCACCAACGCAGACTCCCAGATCCTGCCTTTGGAAATGTGAGTCCCGGGCTCCCTTTAATGAGTTCAGGACCGAGAATGAGTCCGGCTAAGAATGAGCGAGCGTGGGAGCGTGCGAGCCAGTGCAGGGGAGTGCAGCCTGAGTGCCTGCGGGAGGGGCTGGGTGGCTCTGTGGTCCACACTCTCCACCAAGCCCTTGACTCAGACCGTTTCTGGGAAGGATGCTCCAGGATGAATCAGCAGCATGAGAAACTGCTGGGTCAGCTGGACAGAAACTGTTGCTTTGTTTCAGGCAACGCCTGACACCTGGGGCTCTGGGAAATTTGGAACATAAATGTTATCCCTGCACCGTTTCTAATGATCTGTGGGAGGGGCACATGGCGACCGGTATATGTTTGTTAAGCGCACACGAGGTACAAGGCGCCATGCCAAGTCATGTTGGGACTGCAAAGTAATGTCCTCAAAGTACTCACTTCCCAGGGCTCCGGGTCTAGCTGGGGGACCAGGTATGTATGCACACACTCACCTCCATAAATGGGATGGGACAGGTCCCCCCAAGGGTCACATGATGGGGACAGGCAGGAAGGGGCTGGGAGTTCAGAGGGAGGCGAGCGTCTGTGGGCTCATTTCTCTGCAGTCACCATGTGGCAGGTGCTGCCACCGCGTCACCCCACACGGTGGGGCAGTTTTCCAGGTGGCCAGGCGGTGAGACCTGCTTCTATCTCCCCTTGTAGAGTGGAGCAGATCGGGCTGAATGCCACCAACACCTTCCTGGTCTACACCGAGGAGGACCTTGGAGACCTCTTGAAGATCAAACTCACCTGGGAGGGGGCAGCTCAGTCCTGGTACAACCTGTGGAAGGAGCTTCGCAGCTACCTGTCCCAGCCCCGCAGCTCTGAGCGGCAGCTGAACATCAGGCGCATCCGGGTCAAGTCTGGGGAGACCCAGCGGAGGTAAGGGCTTCGCGACCTTTCTTTTGCTGCACCTTGTCTTGGCTTGGAGGACGGGGGGCTTCTCCTGGACGGGGCTCCCTACGAGCACTGCCCTGATGACCTGTTTGCTGTGGGGTCCACACAACCAAAGCCTTCGCTTGCCCCTGTGCCGAGCATACCAGAGTGTCAGGCCTACGGAGCCCCCACGGCTGAGGTCTGCAAGAGGCCCTGATTTCCCCAGACCCTTTGAGCATTATATCCTTCCTTCCAAGGCTCTGAGTCAAGGGTATGGGGTGGGGCCCTGACGTCAAGTCACAGAGAATGCTCTATGCCCTGCCAGCGGGCAGTTCCCCAACGAGTTTTAACCTCAGGCTTAGAGTGAAAACTCTAGACCTTTATGTATCATCCCCTAAAATGGCGCCTTGACTCTCTGAGCAAACTTCTAAGCAGAAGCCAAGGAAGCCCGTGGGACCTTTGTCAAAAGAGGAGGGTTTCCTCAGCCATATCTTTCTGCAGACCGCTAGGAGGTCACCGCCAGCCTGGGGATGATAGGAGGCAGGCACCACCCTCCTTGTACCTCATCTGGTATTTTCCCCATCACGGTTCTTCATGTGTCCTGTTTCCATCCATCGTCTGCGGCATAGTGTGGCCTTAGGGGGAGAGAGGCGGGGGTCCCTTGTCTGAGTGATTCTGGTCTAGAAGTCTGTGAACTGGGGAGAGCTGAGGCCTCTTTGCACCCTACCCCTGTCCCTGGGTTACAGTAGATGTATTCTCCAACTTGATTAGATATTATGGAATCTCTGTCCAAAGTGTTTAGACCAATACAATCTAAAAGTAAGAGCCCCCTTTTCCTTTCCTCCTCACCTACACTGGAGGGGACACTCTTGCCATTCTGTTGGGTGTGAACTGGTCCCTTACTGTTGCTTTAACGTGTTTTAATTTCCTGATTGAGATGAGATGGCTCACCTCTTTATATGTTTATGGGCCATTTGGGCTTTCTGGTAAAGGTTCTTTTGTTTTTAAATGTCTATTTATTTATTTTGAGAGAGAGAGAGGGAGGAGACAGAGAGAGAGAGAGAGAGAGAGAGAGAGAGAGAGAGAGAGCGCCAGCACAGGCAGGGAAGGAGCAGAGAGGGGGAGGGACAATCCCAAGCAGGCTCTGCACCATCAGCACAGAGCCTGAGGCGGGGCTTGAACTCATGAACCGTGAGATCATGACCTGAGCCAAAACCAAGAGCTGGACACTTAACTGAGCCACCCAGGCACCCCTCTGGTAAAGGTTCTTAAACCTGTTCTGCAGGTGGCGTTCGTCCTTCCCATCGGCATCAGGATCAGGTATCCCGTACATCGGTCAGTCGTGGGGTCATACGAACGCCACACCACAGAGGCTGCGGTAACCCACGTGGTTTGGCTGTACATTAGAGTTGAAATGGTTATTAGACTAGTGATTTTTTTCTGCGACCTTGGTTGAGCATTTTCTGACTCACAGCTGCATCCAGTTATGCTTGTTGATGGGTGCTCATGAGCACCCCACTGGAGGTACATTGAATTCCTCCATTTGAGGAGACTGTGGTCCACCATAGATACGGGAATCCACGAACAATTCGAGGCAGTGTATGATGCGTAAAATAAGACGACACATTTATTATTAATTCCATGCCGTGCATAGGAATGACAACAGCAAAGGCAACACTGATAAAACAATATGCTTTTCTATTAAGGTCAAGGGCTTGGGCAGTCAGGGAGACTTCAGAGAGGCTATGCCTTGAAAGGCAGGCAGCCTTTTGGATGGACAGACAGGTGGAAGGTGTGATCAAAGGGCTGCATGAACCAAACCACGGGAGATGTCAGAGTGGGACACGGCAGCAGCAATGAGGGGTTCTGAAGATTCTGAGTCAAGGTGTGGCATGATGAAAGCCCTTTTCTCCTCACTTGGTCCACTTTGGATCCAGAAAGCACCGTCTGGCTAAGGCACGGCAATGTGCCTCCCCCACTTGAGTTTTGGCTACATTAGTGGTTTCTTCTTCCTCCTAGGTTGACCTTTTGTGTGGAAGACCTCGACCACACCAGCATATCTCCCGGCCAAGAGCTCTGGTTTCACAAGTGTCGGGATGGCTGGAGGATGAAAAATGAAACCAGGTAACCAGGGACTTTCTCATAGGGTCATGCGGTACCTGTTAGGTCACCTAGCATGTGCTGGATATGGGTCTGGGCGCTTGAGATGTAGCAGTGAACAGACCAGATACAGATCTCCTCTTTCGTGAAGCTGACCTGTTGGGAAGAGATATTCAGATCCATGGAATATGCAGGATGTCGGAGGGCGTTTGTGTCCCTTTGCCCCTTGGTCCAACTCCCCTTCAAGATGTTCACAGACCATGGTCCTGCTGGAGTCAGGCCATCTTAGGTTGAACTTCTCCATAGTGACAGGGGCTACAGGAAGATTCCAGGGCTCCTAGCTTCCTTCTGGGTGCCAGTTTGGAGTGGGGACTCAGGTGGGAGGGAAAGGGGAAGAGCATGGTATAATCCCCATTTTTAGGTTTTCTGGAGCCTGGGTGGGTGTCAGGGATAGTGATCAGCTCTCCCCCTTTTGGAGAAGCAGGAGTGCTCATGTGTATGACACTGAACCAGACAAAAGGCACGTCTTGATTCTGTGTCCCATGACCCCATGCCGGAGTCCCATTATTTCAGATTTGAGGAAGGCAGATCTCATGGTGTGAGGCGGCAGGTGCATCCAAAAGGGAAATTCATCACAGAGTCTCTGAGCCTAAACACCTGCTTCTGGAGGACAGAGACGGGCCCCTCGATGGCTTCTACCACTTGCCCCAACTGAGATGCTGTATAATAATGCAGCCTCCATACACCGAGCACACGACATGTGCCCACCTGTGTTTAGTGCCTTTTCTATGTTAGCTCATTTACTTGTATCACCAGCCCCATGACATTGGTGCTGTTAACCCTGTGTACTGTTGTGGACCCTGAGGCTCAGGGAAGTTAGGTCACTCTTTCCAGCTCCCCCAGCAGGCAATGGTAGAGTGAAGATTTGATGTTGGTTTATTTTAAAGCCCGTACTCTTTCTTTTTTTTTAATTAAAAATTTTTTTTCATGTTTATTTTTGAGAGAGAGACAGAGCATGAGTGGGGGGGGAAGGATCAGAGAGAAAGAGAGAGAGGGAGACACAGAATCCAAAGCAGGTTCCAGGCTCTGAGCTGTCAGCACAGAGACTGACATGGGGCTCGAACATTCAGGATGTGAAATCGTGACCTGAGCTGAAGTCGGAAGCTCAACTGACTGAGCCACCCAGGTGCCCTGTCTGTACTCTTTCTTGAGCATGGAGGGTTCACTTACTCAGATAAATCACCTCACTTTGATCTGGGTATCAATTATCAAGCAGCTGCACCCATTCAGGGGGCCCGTGTGATGAGCCCTCTGCCAACCCTGGGGACCAGGCTTCATCCTGGCTGCTCTGTGTCCTGTTCAGGATCACCAGCCTGATCACAAGCTTGGTGATCACAGGACGTGCAGGATTCTGAAAACTGCCCATCGAATGGCTCAGCCTAGTGCAGGCTCATAGGATATTCTGCTATAATAATAACTTTAGTTCTTTACGTTCATATTCAGATTATTACCTTTCCAAAGTGCTCCCCCGTGCATCAATTTCATTGATCCTCAGAATAGCTGTGTAGATGGTACACACCCAGGAAGGATCACTGTTCTTATCATTATTGTTATGATAACATATCTTATGATAAAACATTTTCTTCTTCTTTTCCGCTCGGGAACTTTGTAACAGCTGAGGATGTTATGTTGATACTTATGTAATGTTAGTACCTCGTCCCACCTCATTGAGAAAGCCGGTCATTACCCTCAAAAGAACATAATGCAATAGAAGCCTGAGTCATGCATCGACACTAGGAAGTTGTGACAATCCCTAGACATAGGTTATGCCTTCGGTATCCTCTCACCTGATGTGGATACTGTTCACCTATTCACCGATAAAGAGACTGAGGTTCCAAGAGGTTCAATTGCATGTTCATGTAGCTGAGACTAGAATCAAGATCTCTGGATTCTGTCTTGCCCCCTTCCTGCCACCCTACAGTTGCTCTCGTATTTCTGGATCAAGGCAAAGAGGATCATGGATAGTTTTCCCTGCATTTGTGTGTGTGTTTGTGTGTGTGTGTGTGATAGGTGTGTAAGAAAGCTTGAACTTGTGGCAAACAGAGCACACCCTCAGTACAGGCTGCACGTTTGCCGAGCAAGCCAGGTGAAGGTGCCAAATATCTCTTACACGGTTCCTTTCAGCCCAACTGTGGAGCTTTCCTGAGGGGCCAGCGAGGCCCACTCACACCCGCCTTCCAGACACAGGGAGGAAAGTTACTGCTGAGGACCCACCTGATGGAAGGACCCCTCTTGGCCTTGACCCTCAGGCACTGGCAAGAGACTGTTTGCTGGGCCCAGGACCTTACCTCCTATGACTGTTGGGACTTCTCGCCGGAGGGGACCATACGCTGCTGTTCCTGCTGTTCCTGCCGCTCTAGAATTGCTCTAACTCCAGACCTGTGTGCAAAGGGTCGGACGCCCGGGCCTCCTGTGCGCACTGCACTGGTTTCTGGGTGACTGGATGAGCCTGTGCTTCGCCTGACAGGGGACACTTGTGAAAGCGCATGGAGGACTGTCAGCTGCCTGATCTGAATGGCGGGGAGAGGTCTTTCCACTGGGAGCTGACTCGTGTCAGGATGGGCAGACCCATGATCTCATTTGCCCAGAGGGAGGGCAGTATAGATGTGGGGAGGTGGCGAGGCCCTCACTGTTGCGGTTCGGTGGGCTGCATTGGTCAATAATCATTACGTTGCAGGCATTCCGTCCTGCTCCCCAGCTTACTCTCTAAAGCACACATCATTGGGTGTCTTGGTTTTCCAGTCGCTTATTGTTTGATTGGACAGATGTTTATTAAGCACTTAAACTTGATTAGCACAAGGCAGTAGACGCATTAGTAAACCGTTCCAGACTCGGAATCTAACGGAGCTGGGATTTCTAGTCTCCCTTCCAGTTTAGATGATCCAGGAATATACATGGGATGAAGGGCACAATGGACACCGGGAGGGCTACAGGGTGTAAGCCTCGGGGATCCGAGGCTTGAAGTGGTTTCAGCTATTTCTTGTTAGTTAACGTGCACACTCCCTGTAAGAGCGACATGTTTGATCACTTGCATGGAAACGAGCAGAGTGCCACACGTGCTGGGGAGGGAACAGTGGCCCATCTCCAAATGCGATTGCTTCAGAGCAAAATCTCTTCTGCTTGGGGAGGTAGAAGGCATCATATATCTGTTATACGTATCTGTTCATACAGAAACCAGCACCTGTCAAACAGAGCTGGCGCTAAGATTCAATGGAATGCCTTTTCCTCTGTGGAATATCTTGCTCTAATAGCAGTGCCTTCTCTGTGTTGAACTTAGAAAAGCCTCCAATTGTAGATCTTGACATAAATGAATATATGCGATATCTGAGAAACTGGTTTATACTTTTCAAAAGATTTGCATGTGCATCACTTCGCTGGAGACTCACAAGAGGAGCGCAAGGCAGCTAATGTCTGTTTTACAACACGCAGGCTTAATGAGGTTCAGCCACATGCCTAGATTTATATCCCAGGTCGGTGGTGGAGCCCGGTGAGGACCCAGATTTCCTGGAGGCAAAGTCCGTGGTATGTTCATTCCTGCGACTTCCTCAAGATGTCTACAGCCTTTTCACCCTGATATGCCTCAGAGGTGACAAACAAGGAGCTGGTTTTTGGAGGCATGCATTAAACCATAAACCCTTATATTAGTATATAGCCAGGAGAATAAGAGGTTGGGCTTTTTATGGACGAGATTTATTTGGAAGGAGGTGTGATGTCAAATTGGGGAGAAGAGCGATTTTTCTTTGTACTTAGGTTTTTCGAAAGATGTTGTTTTAACCTATGTTGTGCCAAAGTTGTGTAATTTTCAATGCCAAACTTTTGAAGACGTAACCAGTCAAGTCTTAGTTCAAGGTGTTTTCTTAAATTGTGTGCTTCTTCTGTTGCTTCTGTGAATGCTTTCTAGCCAAAGTGGAGCTTCTGTTATTGGCCATGCCTCCTGATTACTTCTGCCTTCTGTTTTTAGGAATGGAAGCCTCGGGAATCAAATCCTCAGTGGGTCCTGTATTTATACATTTGGCTTGAAGCCTTAGTTGTATATAATGATGCTTTTTTTTTTTTTTAACACTTAGAGTACTATTTATTTCTCCAGTGTATATAATGTATAAAAACAAATATATGGTTAGTTTTTATTTTAAAATTAACCAATTTCAAGATTAAACATTTTTAATAGGAAAATAATAAAAATCTATATAACTCTTTGTGGTCTGGCCTCTCAGTTCTTAACATTTGAAAGAATTATGGCTGCCCAAGCCTAGAGTTTGACGAAAAGTGACCTACATATAAGCTATGGTCTCTATTTGGTACTAATTATTGGTAGGAAGTGGGCAACAGCTTCTTTCACTAAAGAACAAGAAGGAAAACTGTTTGAATGGCAGAAGTGCCTGAAGTATATGTTAGGAAAAAGGAGGGGTGGCTGCACGTTGGTGCACATTGCATGGGACCCAGATAACAGTAACTTATGCTGTAACTATGCAGGTAGAAACTGAATTCTCTATTTTATTAAAGTCTCAGTTGGTATTGAGGCTCGGCTCCTTAAAGCAGGGTCCAGGCTCTAAGTTTTTGCTGTTCCAACCCCAGGGTGTTCGCTTCATCCCCACAATCCAAAGTGTCCCCCGTCAGGTCCCCTTCCAGCCCATGAGAAGGAAGAGGAGAAGAATATTGAAATATTCTTGAACTATTATTCTTGAACTATTTCAATATTGAAAATATTGAACTAGATGAAGTTCATATTTGTCAAACTCTGACATCTCTTTCTTATGCCTCTTGCTTTCTTCACTACACAATATCAAGGGCACTTCTCTTGTTGCAATAGAGCTTAATGGTCATTTTGTAAATGGCCACAGAAATGTCCGTACAGTGAGGGGACCATCATCTTTTCCTTAGCTGTCCCTCCATGGCTGGTCATCAGGTCCACGTTCCTTCCCTGCCCCCTGCGTTCCCCTGGTGCCTCCTTTCCTACTGCACACTCTCATGTGGCTGCAAGCACTTCCCCTCCCCTGCCCCTCGGACGTTCCCTTTTCCAAATTTACTTGAGTTTCTACTCCCTCGACCCAAGCCCTTGTTTATTCGGTGTAGCTAACTCCCAAGAGGGATTGTTGGAAGCTTTCAACTCAGTCATGCTAATGTATCAATGGCTAGTAAGGCTTTAGCCAGTCCAGAGTCATTCCCATTGTCAAAATAGGATGCTTGTTAACCCAAATTAATCTTTGATTTGCACTGAGGTGGCAGGGCAAATCAAAAGGAAGTTTTCCTGTTAGGGCAGGAAAATATTGGGTCAGGGTGGTGGTCCTGCTTGGGAATCTTTCCTCCAAAAAATATTGCTGTTTTGCACAGTTGATCCCCTGCCTTCACTCCTGACCTATAGCTCCCGGGAGCACCTGTATTTGTTTTTTCCCTCCCCCTCCTCCCCAATAGTTTCCATGGGGGCAGTAGTTGCCACGGAGAAGTGGCGAGAGGTGTCGAAGCTATCTTTTGTAACTGCGGGTTTATCTACAAATTGGGGATGGGTTCTCCTAAAAAAAGATGAATAAGTAAAGGAATAAAGGTAAAACAAACTAGTGTTCAAGTCACTTGTTCTAAACACCTGTGGTTAGCAATATCATTTAACCTTGACTTTCTTTATAGCGTGCCCATGTATGTATGTGTTGTGATGGGGAAGGGCTTCTGAAAGAGTCTGGAAGCTAGGACAGGTCTAAGCAGGCAAGGGCTCAGGCCCAGAGAGCAGCAAGGAGTAGTTAACTGGCCCAGCGTTAGTTATGGCAGCCCAAAAGAATGCACACTCTACCTGTCTATACTTTCACGGGAGGTGGGTGGTCATGGTCAGATGCCATATGTGAACCTTGCAAGTGTTGAGGCCAGGAACAGAGACTGGGGTTATTTCACTGGGGTGTGGAAGGTGGGAGTACACTTTATTATGATTTTTAAGTGTTGATTTATTTTTGAGAGACAGAGAGAGAGTTGGGAAGGGGCAGAAAGAGGGGGACAGAGTATCTGAAGTGGGCTCTGTGCTGATGGCAGAAAGCCCAATGAGGGGCTTGAACTCACAAATTGTGAGATTGTGACTGGAGCCAAAGGGTCTGCTTCGGTGAGCATCGGTGAGCTTAACCAACTGAGCCACTCAGTTCCCCCACCCTTTTTGGGGGAGTACCCTTTATTTTTGTATTTTTATTTTATTTTTAAAGTTTATTTGTTTATTTTGAGAGAGAGAGAGCGTGGGTGCATTCAAGTGGGGGAGGGACAGAGAAAGAGGGAGAGAGAGAGAGAGAGAGAGAGAGAATCCTAAGCAGGTCCCGTGCTGTCAGTGCGGAGCCTGGACGCAGGGCTAGATTCTCAGAATGAGATCATGACCTGAATTGCAACCAAGAACCGACGGCTTAACCAACTGAGCCCCCAGGCGCCCCTGGAACACACTTTAAAAGTAAAGATATCTTGCCTGCTGCCCTGGTCAGTATCTCAAGACAACTTCAGTGCGATGGTTGTGAAGTCAAAGCCTCAGCGATTTATTGGGAGGGACACCATCGTATTGTGAGCTCAACAATTTATTTATTTATTTATTTATTTATTTTTTGGTCAGAGATATCAGTCCTACTGTCTGTCCTGGGTCTTTTTTAAAGATAAACACAGCTTTCTTCTTTCTGACTGAGCTACCCTAAACTCTCCATGCAGGCTTCTTCTGGCCTGTCAAAAAGAGACAGAAGGGTGGCTTCATAAACCCTACAGCCATCTTCCTGGTGATCAGGCAACTCTTGTCTCTCCCTCCAAGGCAGGCTTCTTCATTAGCTGTGCTCCTGCTTCTCCCTCTCCCTTGCTTCCTCTCCCCTTCCCCTTCCCCTTCCCCTTCCTCCCCCCTTCTCCTCTTCCCACCTCTTCCTCCCTCTCCCTTCTTCCCTCCCTTCTCCCCTCTCCTCCTCCTCCCCCTCCCCTTTCTCCCCATCTCCCCCTCCCTCCTCCATTCCTGTATCTTTGGTGAAGTATCTGCTCAACTCTTTTCTCCCTTTTAGGGGAAGTTGTTTGTTTTCCTATCATTGAACTCTGGAGGTTCTTTACATGTTCTGGATATAAATTATTAGACATATGACTTTCATATACTTTCTCCCAGGCTATGGTTTATCTTTTTAGTCACCTAATGGAGTCTTCTGAGGAACGATGTTTAAAATTTTGACGCAATACAGTTTATCAATTTGTTCTTTTATGGATGTTGCCTTTAGTATCATCTGTAAGAAAAATTGACCTAACTCAAGGGTACAAAGATTTTCTCTTCTGTCTTATCTAGGAGTTTTATAGTTTTAGGTTTTACATTTAAGTCTATGATTCATTTTAGGTTAATTGTTTTACATGGTGTGAGGTATTGATCGAAGTTCATTTTTTTTTGCATACAGATATTTGTTTCAGTACCATTTGTTGGAAATACCATATTTTCTCTAGACAACTGTGTTAGCACCTTTGTCAAACGCTGTCGTCTGTGTGTGTGTGACTTTGTTTCTAGACTCTCTGTTTCACTGATCTATTCATTTGTTTTGATGTCAACGGCACACTCTCTCCATCACTGTAGCTTTATAATAAGTCTTGAAATTGCACCCTGATAGTTTTCCCACTTTGTTCCCAAGTTGTTTTAGTTATTCTAGGTCATATGCATTTTTATATACATTTTAGAATCAGCTGCCAATTTCTACAAAAAGCCGGCTGAGATTTTAGTAAGATTGCATTGAATCTAGAGGTCTGTTTGAGAATTGATGTCTTTTTTCTTTGTGTAAAACAATTTTTAATGGTTTATTTTTGAGAGAAAGAGTGAGACAGAGCATGAGCAGGGGAAGGGCAGAGGGAGGCAGACCCAGAATGTGAAGCAGGCTCCAGGCTCTGAGCTGTCAGCACAGAGCCCCAAGTGGGGCTCGAATTCACGAATCGTGAGATCATGACCTGAGCTGAAGGACGCTTAACTGACTGAACCACCCAGGCACCTCAACGTCTTTTCAAAAAATTTATTTAAATTCAAGTTACTTAACATACAGTGTAGTCTTGGCTTCAAGAGTAGAACCCGGTGATTCATCTCTTACATATGACACCCAGTGCTCATCCAGAAAAGTATCCTCTTTTATGTCTGTCACCCATGTAACCCCCTTCCACCTCCACACGGAACACTTTTTAGATTGAATTCAGTATTTTATAGCTTGACTATCGATGACAGACAGCATTATTTCTTCAGGGGGCTTGGCTTACTCTTTCTGAATGCACAAAAAAACTACTTTTGAGTAGAACCATGTTAAGCAATATGCAATCACTTACTTACAGTGGCATTTTTATTTTTAAAATTTAAAATTTGGCCAAAAATGTCGAGATGCCACTTTGCATGGTGTAGGGGGAACTGCCACTCTCCTTCCCAGGCTGCTGGGAGTGTTGGCAGTTGAGGGCTCTTAGATGAGCCTCTCTCCAGGAATTGGCCTCAGCCAACCAAGGAGCTCGAAGGCACAGTTCCTCCCCTGGGGGGCAGTACTTGGCCATTGACTGGTGATTAGCAACCCCCCACCCCTGCAGATCTCCTGGTGGGACCAGCCCCTCCTGCTGCCCTTGAACTCCCCGCCCCCCCATCCCCTCCCCACCACAGGTGTGATCCCTGAGAGCAGTCCCCAGCAAAAGTTTTGCATGCAGATCTCCACCTCACGCAGACAACTGTCTCTGGGAATTCAGCTGAGGCCAGATTATTTCCTAACCAGCTTCCAATTAGTTCCGAGCTTTGAGGAGTGTAGACAGAGAAAATAAGGTCAGCCCCTGAGGCTCAGAGATGAGACTGGGCCAAATAGGAAGCCAATTATCACTGGCCTGTTATGACTGCTTATGGCCAAAGTCACTTACATCACCCAGGCATGCTTTCTCTTTCACATGGCACCCTTTGAAGCTGCCCTGATTTGGGGAGGAGGAGGAGGAAGCATCTGGCAGGGACAGGGATGATGCAGTGGGAGAGACAGGGAAAGAGGGAGGCTTTGAGTCAAGGCCAAGTGAAGCTGAAGAGAGGCTTGCTCGCGGGGAACAGGGTATCACAGAGCTGGGGCGTTCGGGGAGCACTTGTGGAAGGTGAAGACTCACTTCGTAACTTTCCTCAACTCCCTTTCAACAGGGGCAGGCATGTGAGATGGGAAGTTGGAGGAAATGGCACCAAAAACTACTATACGACTGTGATACTCAAACTTGTTTTTATTCACCTGCTGCTGATGCGAATGAAAACCAGAGCTATCCAAGGTGACAGGTGGGCAACCAGTATCCTAACGAACGGATTTCCTAAGTGGTCTTTGCTATTCAGGCAACATTCACCTTGACCTAAATCTTGTCCTATTCTGTCGCAATAATATGTGCCTCATGGAATCCCCCCACATGTTTGAAGAGTTAGAATGGGGTCTTTAAAAACAACCTTGGGCTGGCTCACGTAAGTGAGTTTTCCTTATACAACAGACTTACGTTTTTGTAAATTTAATTATATAATGACTAATAAGTCCTCTCGCCTATGTTCCCTTACAACCATCTCTGCTGTAGGTTTTGTTATGCCCATAACAATGCCTTCTCTTAGCAGAGGGGCAAACTGAAGTCCCCAGAGGTCAGCGGCTGGTACAGGGCCTCTCAGTCAGTGGATGAACTTGGATTTAACTTGGGTCCACAGATATTAAAGCCTGTGTTATTTCCTTCCCTTAAAAGCACTAGAAGACTTTACCTTTCCGAAGAGGGAGTCTGTCCTCTGTATAAATCTGGATGTTCACTTATTGCGAGGTGGGGCCACCTGCTTTCTGTGAGGGAACACCCATTCTACGATTTTCTCATAAGAAAATGGACAATGAGGAAATAGTCTCTTCAGTGCTCCAGGTGAGTGAGAGATGAGATGTCACCAGGATTTCCAAACTTGCCCAACTGGCTCGCTGTGGGATATCACATTCCTGAAGAATGGCCTGGAGATGTTTTACCAGCAGAACCACCTTAGTGTGGTGGGAGGGGATGCTACCCAAGGGAAGGAGCAGCTACAGGAAGAGGAGAAGGGCTCCAGCTATGGCTCAGTAAGGCAGGCATGGAAAGTTCGGGAAGTAGTAGAGGACCCATTGTGGAACTAGGCCCTTTTCAGTTCCATTCCATTTAATCTTCACTGCACTGCTATGAAATGGATTTTCCCATCCTTTATTTCAAATGTGGACCCTGAGATCTGGAGAGACTGAATCGTCAAATATCAGGGCAATAAGTGGAGGTTGGAATTAAATTTCGAGCCCAGGTCTCATTGACACCAAATCGGTTTTTTTTGTTTTTTTTTTTTAAATGTTTTATTTATTCTTGAGTGAAAGAGGGACAGAGCACGAGCGAGGGAAGGGCACAGCAAGAGAGGGACACAGAATCCGAAGCCGACTCCAGGCTCTGAGCTGTCAGCACGTGGGGCTCGAACTCACGAGCCGTGAGATC
Organism: Panthera onca; assembly: GCF_046562875.1. Classification (NCBI taxonomy): domain Eukaryota; kingdom Metazoa; phylum Chordata; class Mammalia; order Carnivora; family Felidae; genus Panthera; species Panthera onca. The sequence goes on from NC_138350.1 coordinate 68,447,354, forward strand.
ATGACCTGAGCCGAAGTCAGATGCTCAACTGACTGAGCGGCCCAGGTGCCCCCAAATCGGTTGTTTTTAAACACTGAGTTACACTGTGTATGAAGCAAGCGGGATAAGGAATTATATTGCGTACCTTCAGACCCCCTATTTAAAATATTTCTTCAACATTTAGTTAGTGGAAAGATTAAGACCGAGAAGGGGAAGGGTTGATGGGGTGTGGGGGAGCAGGCAGCGTCCAGCCTCCTTCACTCAGCAGACAAAATACCGTGGTTACCACCTCCTTCTACCTTATAAGGCACATTGGGGAAACTGTGCTCGCCTGAGCTCCGCATTGAGCGGTATCTTCTTCCCCATTCTGAAGCCCATCGGAGTATCCCTTACAAGCATAAGCAGTTTAAACCCTGAGAGGTGGCCAGGGTGGTCACGGTGCCGAAGATGGGCTCTTCAGGCACTGCCACTGTCCCCCGTGCGGTCACATCACAGACCACATCTGTGGATACTTCAAAGAAGTCTCGTACTCTGTCTTCTGACTTTGCTCAGTATGACTTCCTTCTCTGCTCTGTCCCAGGTTGGCAGCCTGCTTGGAAACACGGGGCCCCCGCGGGCCAAATGGCTCTACCGTGTCCCTCCTCCGCTGGGCCATGCCACACTGTTTTGTAGCAGGGTTCCGGACACTGTCGTCCCTAGTGGGAGAGCAGGAGGGGAGGGGACCTGGTGATCATTTCAGGTAATTGTCACCCGCTTGGGTGGCTTTCTCTCAGACTACATCCCCTGCTTCCCTTCAGAATGTCAACAGCCCCAAACAATATGGCCCCATCTAGCCACATTAATCTGAAGAAAGTTGGGCTTATAGAAAGACCGTTTTCTGGGAAGCCTGCCCCAGGATGTGCACTTGGTGATAAATAACCTATTCTCTCCTTTTTATTTACTCCCTGTAATTGTCGATAGACTTTACTGGGGTTGAAGTCCGTGGCATTCCGGTCAAAAATGAATCAAATGGAATATTGCTAAAAACGGTGATTTCGTGTAATTTAGACCTATTTTTATCAAGGAGATTGTAGCCTACCAAGAATTCAGTCCACAGTGTGGCAAATCTTTACTTTGCCCAATCCAATTTCAACACTTAGGAAAAGATAAATCTAAAAGCTTGTACACAAATAATTATGTATGAGAAGTGGGAATAAAAGAGAGGTACAGAAATGGGCAAAGATAACCAGAAGTGGCTGGCCAGGAAGGAAGACGCAAGGAAAGCCTACACCTGCTACATAATGTGCTCATCAGAATCCTGACAATTTTTAGAAGAAAATGAATATAAAAGACACATGTTATAGGGCTAGGGCTTAAGCCAGTCTAGAGGTGCCAAGAAGCCTGTCCTAATCTGTGCAAAGCCAGGAAGGGCTATCACCCGGTATTCACAAGATTAACCTGAGCTGTAAAGATGTGCAGATTATTCTATGAATGAAAGACTGGAAGAATACTCAGGGGGCACTTGGAAAGTTTTCGTTTCCTAGAGGATGTTCCAGGCCATGGATCACCCTGCCCTGCAGCTGTGTGCATAACTTCCCCGTGATGACTGGTGAGTTTGCCCAAATTCCATGATCGTGTATTGGCTAACACCATCCGGGAGTGTCATGAGGGCCCCGGGGAAGATCCTGGTAGAGTGGGTCTGACCACGACAAGGACAGGCACGAAGGTTTAGAACATTTGGCAATGGATGTAACATCTGACTGATTGATACCAGGTTATTCATGATGATGTCAATTTTCCCTTCTTTTGTTCTGGAATAAGTCTCTCATTCATAACAAGTAAGTACTCCAATAATGATTTAATGCATAGTCTTCTGATTCCCTTAGGAAAGGTAGGAAGTACTTAATTAAAGAAGGAAAAAAAAAGCACAGATAAAGCAAATAGCTTAGTCAAGAGCTCATGGCTCAGGGGCACCTAACCTGAGGTTTCTGATGCCAGTAAATGGTCCAAGGAGATGTAGTCTGTTGCCTTTCCTCCTGTACTGGTTTCTTTCTGCCCAAAATATTGGGGTGACCAACAAGATCCTTGTTTTTTTCCTTCTGGTCTTTTCAGAAAGCAAAAGGTACTTTTTTTTGGGTACATGAATGTTCATAGCATTATTATTCATAATAGCCAAAAAGGAGAACCAATTAAAATGTCCATCAACTTAAGAATGATTAAACAAAATGTGGTATGTCCATACAATGAAATATCACTCAGCCACAAAAAGGAATAAAGTTCTGACACATGCTAAGATATGCTAAGATCAGGAAGCCAGTTCCCAAAGACAACATATTGTATGATTCCATCTATGTGGAAAAGAGACCATACAGAATATAGGCAAGTCTACAGATGTAGTTGATTAATGGTTGCCTTGGGCTGAGGGACCTAGAGCAGAGAGGATGGAGTGTGGCTGCTAAACGGTATGGGGTTTCTTTTAGAGGTGATGGAAAAGTCTTAAAATTGGCTGTGGTGATGGTTGTACAACTCTGTGGATATACTAGCAGCCTTTGAATAGTACGTTCCAAATAGGTGAATTGTACGATATGTTAATTATATCTCAATAAAATGGTTGAAATGGAATAAGGAGAGACCTCTACTAAGACTTGAGGTGCTGTAGATGGGAAGCCTCAACTGTGTTTGCGCCTCTTGGTGTAGTCCTGGGACCAGACCTGAGTGTCAGCACAAGCGGTGACAGAAGTTTCCTGTACTGGATAACTAGGGGCTAAAGCCGGGAGGCATTCAATAAATGACTAAATAGATACTGGAATTCCTACTTCTTTGTTAACACCCAGTTAGTGAGGAGGGAGAGAAAAAAGTTTATGTCTCAGGATGTGGATCCAGGAAGGGCTTTGGATGGTGGCCCAAAGAGATTTTGTATTAAGGCTTTCATAGAACCAACACTATGGGGGTATATTTGTATGCCTCTTATCCCTCAGAGAGCACTGTATCTGGGGTCTCATTGGGGGCTTGGGTGCTTTTAGATGGAGGGGTTGAGAGTGGGTGTCTCTTGTCCGGCACTCAGCGTGGAAACCTGGAATGGATAAGGAAACTGCATGGCTCTAAAAGATGTAATCTCCCATTGTAGCAGGTGGCATTTAAAAGAACCATGAAGGTTTTTTCTAGCAGCAAAATTCCCAAAACAGTGCACCAAGTCACCTCTGGAAGACATGGAAACTTTCACGTATGAGGGCACCTGGGAGTAAGATGCAACTAGTTATGGGACTGGGATATGGATTATTTGACTTCTGGGAAGCCCGCAACCAGGGGAGGCTGGAATCTCACCTGTCCCAAGATCAAGTTCAGATGTAAGTAATCTGGTCGGTTGAACACAGTCAACTGTGTCATTTCAATCAAGTCTTAAACCATCTCCCGCTACACTAATCTCTTGTGTTAGGCTGGGGCAAGCCTTTTGCCTCTGTAAATCTGGTGTCAAAGTGTCCGTAGGGATGGGTTTGGAAAAAAATTGTGCAGTCACCTTTCATTTTCCCTGTCACTTCCGTCCTTCAGTTCAACTGTGCCTGGAGCCCAAGAACCAGTGTTGTTCCAGTCTGGTCTCAACTCCTGGGCCTTAGCAATATGGCTGGCAGAGGCCGCAGAAAGACAATGGCTCAGGCTAAACCATTCTGAGAAGCAAATTCATGCTGAGACATATTTGACTGTTATTTAACATGTTGCATTTGCAAAGAGCAAGTCAATTATCTTAAGGAACAATTTAATGACCCCATACCTCATTGTGGTAGAATCTTTTTGCTTTATTTTGTTTTAGGTGGGTGGACTTTCTGAATGCTTCTTAACTGACCTAGTTAAATAGATCAACGCATCCCATACTTTAATGTACATAGGAACCCCCTGGGTATCTTGTTAAACTTGACTGTAATTCAGTGGGGCTGGCATGGGGCCCGAGATTCTGCATTTCTAACAAGCCGCCATGGGGTGCTAACACAGCTCACGGGGGACTACCTTTGAGTAGAGGGCCTGCATGACCACCGACCCACAATCAGCAATACTAATGCAGTCAGGAAGGAGCTGAGTTGCTCTTTCTTGAAGCCCCTTTGATGCACTCTACATCCCTCCATCACAGCACTTAAAACATTGGACTATAATTGTTTGCTTGGGGCTCAGCCTCTCTGTTGCCCTGAGAATTCTCACACCGCAGCAGCCATGTCTTATCCACTTCGTCTTGGACTGTGCCTCTCCCCATCTTAGCGCCGTGCTTGGCACGAAGAAGGCACTTAGTGCTGGGTGATGAGCAGACATGGCTCTGGAGGTGAGTGGAGGAGGGCATAAACTCTTACACGGTGCTTTTGTTTCCACTTGGCCATGTAGTGTCATCCAGTGCTTTTCCACCCTGGATGCAGATTAGGGGAATTGAAAAAATACCGATGCCCAGGTGCACTCCAGGTTCCGGTTTCATTGAACTGTTTGGGGGCCTAAGTCTGGAAGATTTTAAAAGCCTTCTGGGCTCTTAAAACTCAACAACAAAAAGACCGATACCCAACTAAAACGTGGGCAAAAGATTGGGCCAGACGTTTTTTCAAAGAAGGTATACAAATGGCCAGTAAGTGCGTGAAGAGATGTGCAAACTCATTAGTCATTAGGGAAAGGCAAATCAAAGCCACAATGAGCTAGTACTTCACATCTAATAGGATAGCTGTAATAAAAAATAAAGAGGGGCCCCCCGGGTGGCTCAGTCGGTTGGGCGTCCAACTTCGGCTCGGGTCATGATCCCACACTTCATGGGTTCGAACCCCATGTCAGGCTCTGTGCTGACAGCTCGGAGCCTGGATCCTGCTTCCGATTCTCTCTCTCCTTCGCTCTCTGCCCCTCCCCCCCTTGCGGTCTGCCTCTCTCTCTCTCAAAATTCAATAAACATTCAGAACACATTAAAAAAATAAAGAACAAAAGATAAGCGTTGGCGAAGATGAGGCGAAATCAGAACCCTTAAACACTGCTGGAGAGAATGTAAAATGGTGCGGCTGCTTTGGAAAACAGCTTGGCAATTTCTCAACAAGTTAAAAACAGAGTTGTCGCATGACACAGCAATTTCATTCCTAGGAATAGGACCCAGAGAACAGAAAACGTATATTCCCACACAAACTTGTACGTGAATGTTCATAGTAGCATTATTCATTATTGCTGGAAAGTGGAAACAACCCAAATGTTCATCAACTGATGACCAGATACATCAAATGTGGTATAGCCATACAATGGAATATTGCCCAGCCATAAAAAGGAACGAAGTGGCTGTTATATGTGTGGATGAACTTCAAAAACATTGTGCTAAGTGAAAGAAGCCAAAGGCCACATATTGTATGGCTCCATTTATATGAAATCTCCAGAATATGCAAATCCATCTTTGTGGATTAATGGTTGCCAGGGAATGGGGGAGGGTGGAAATGAGAGTTATGGGCTTTCCTTTCAGGATGATAGTAATATTTTATTTATTTATTTATTTATTTATTGAGAGTGAGCATGAGTGGGGGAGGGACAGAGGAAAAGGAAGAGAGAATCCTAAGCAGGTTCCACACCCAGTTCTGAGCCCAACTTGGGGCTCAATCTCATGAACCATGAGATCATAACCTGAGCCAAAATCAAAAGTCGGATGCTTAATGGGCTGGGCAGCCATGTGCCCCATAACAATATTTTAGAATTAGATAGTGGTGATAGTGGTGGGACGTTGCAACTATGCTAAAAGCCACTGAATTTTCCACTTTAAAATGGTCACAATGATGGATTCTAAGTTTTGTGAATAGTATCTTAAAAAAACAAACAAACTTGAAAGCCTCCCAGGAGATTCTGATTTGCAGGCAGGTTTGAGAACTTCTGGTGTCAGATAACCTAGGGTATGTGCTCCCACATTTGCCCTTGAGACGATGACGTGGTTGACCAGGAGTTCTCAACTTCAAATGCACATTGGGAATGACTTGGGGAACTTTAAAAATGCCGATGCCTGGTTCCCCCCACCCCCCTACCAAAAGAGTCTGATTTGAATATTCTGGGTGCAGCCTGGACAGACTCCACAGGATATTCTAATGGGCAAAGTAGAGACCATGTTGTTCCTAAATATTAGGGTCCAGAGGATCACCGCGAGGGTTGTTAAATGCCCTTTTCTGAAATCTGCCCACAGAGATTCTGGTTCAGGAGGCCTGGAGTGGGGCCTGGGAGTCTTTATTATTAATAAGCTCCCCTGGTGTTACTGCTGTAGGTGGTCTGGACCACACTTTGAGAAACCCTGCTTTGGAGGAGGCCTCTCAAAATTTAATGTGCATACAAGTCACCTGGGACCTTATTAAAATGCAGCTTTTGGTTCTGCGTTTCTAAGCAGCTCTCAGATGATGCCAGGGATACTGGTCCATCGACCACCATTTGAGTCTCAAGGCTATAGAGCCATGGTTCTCAAAGTGGGGTGCCTGGACAGGCATTAGCATCACCTGGGAACTTGTTAGAGATGCAAAATTCTCAGGTTCCACCTCAGATTTGCTCCTCCCACCGGGGATGGGACCCAATGATCTGTTTTGTGTGTGTGTGTGTGTGTGTGTGTGTGAGAGAGAGAGAGAGAGAGAGAGAGAGAGAGAGAGAGAATTTCAAGTTGGCTCCACGCTGCCAGTGCAGGGCTTGATGTGGGGGTCCATCTCGCGAACCGTGAGATCATGACCTGAGCCGAAATCAAGAGTTGGACACTTAACTGACCGGGCCCCCCAGGGCCCCCCCCCCCCAACAGTGATCTGTTCTAACAAGCTCTCTGCACACTGGAGTTTGAGAACCATTGCTAGATATGTATCAAATGCTCTCACCCCCCCATGAATGCTTCCCCAACATGGACTAACACCTCAGTAGAGTAGCTGAGGGCTGTAAACCCGTGAGACGGCCTGTGGCCTCGGGAGAAGGCTGATTCTGAGGAGAGGAAGGCTTTGAAAAGGGGGTGTAGGAGAGGGATGGTGGGTGCTCCCAAGGATTCATGAGGTCCTCAGCCCCGGGTGGTGGCAGAAAGAAGGGCCGGTTCCGAAGGGGGTTGCTGGGCAATAACGGTGGGGGCTGGGGGTGCATTTGTGGCAGGACGGGGTCTGTGACCCAGGGCCTCGTGTCTTCTCTTCATTCCTGCTACAATGCAGGGCACCTGCCTTCCCAGGCCTCCAGGCCCCTTGGGAGAGCCGTACCCCCTCCCCCCTCATTTACACTGAGGTGCTAGGGACTTAATGTGTTACTTCTTCCAGGGTCGTCTGCATTTAAAAAGTGGCTTCCAGGAGAAAGCACTAATTCTAAAGTGGAATTTTAAGCTTTGGGGTTCCCGGATAGGAGACTGCCGGGTCTTCAAACCGCACTTCCTCAGTGAAAGTGTAGGGGGCTTATGAATGTGGCTCTGCCTCCAGCTTTCAGCCTGCTCGGCTGGGAGGGCCCCCTCCCTGGGTGCGGCCGGGAGAAGTGAGCCGAGGAATTCCCCATCTGCTGGGCCGCCTCCTGGAATCTCTCACAGCCCCATCCTCTGTGGGAGAGCGGCAGCAATTAGCATAACTGGAACAGAAACGCTTTGTCTACATTCCAGACTGTGGGATTCAGGCCTCCCCGAGAGACATGTTAATTGTGTAGAAGGGACCCCGGGTGCCTCTTGGTGCCAACCCTTGCTCAAATGTTGCTGCTGCTGGAAAATAAACCAGGTGTAGGTGGATCCACGGCCCAGGCTTGTGCATGATTAACCCCTTTCTCATCCAGGAAGACTGCTGCCTCTCCAGTCACTCGAGGTCCCTGTCCTTTGTGGTCAGGACAACCTGCTTGTTCTTGGCATGAGTGTGTCCATCCTGCAGCCTGGCAAAGTAGGACTTTGCCCAGATTGGCCTTCACTTCACCCAGATTGGCCTTCCTCCCCATCTGGGCTGCAGTTCCTTTATAGGGGACCTTGGTTTACACTTAACTCACTAATCAGCCAATCAACCAATCAATGTTTATTAAAGAAACTCTTTGCCCAGCACTGTGCCAAGATCAATAAGGCACCACCATCCGGAAGGAGGGGGGTGCAGCCCGGGATAGGGGTACACAGTTGAGTGAACAGTGACATACCAGTGGTGAGTAGAGAAATGCATCGGATGCTCTGGGGACATTGAGGAAGGGGTCTGGAAATGTGCCTGGGAAGGTGTGGTGGTGTGGGGTGGGGGGGAGGTGTGGGGGAAGCCTTCCTGGAGGCGGTGACATTGGAACATTATTAAGAATGAGTATGGGGCGCCTGGGTGGCTCAGTCAGTTAAGTGTCTGACTTCGGCTCAGGTCATGATCTTGCGGTTTGTGAGTTTGAGCCCCGCCTTGGGCTCTGTGCTGACAGCTCAGAGCCCGGAGCCTACTTCCGATTCTGTGTCTCCTTCTCTCTCTGCGCCTCCCCTGTTCACGCTCTGTCTCTCAATAATACATAAATGTTAAAAAAAAAAAAAAAAAAAAGAATGAGTAGCATTTTATCACATAGGTGTCCCAGACAGGGAAAGGCATCTATGAAGTCCACGGCGGGACAGAGTTTGGGCTTTCCTAGGACCTTAGGCAGCTGAGGTGGCTGGACTGTGGGCCCACTGTGAGAGGGACAGGAGACAAAACGGAGAGGTGAGTGGCTGAGTCCTGGAAGATTTGATGTTCCAAGCTAAATTGTTTGGAGGTTGAGAGCACTGGGCAACCAGTAAGGGGTTTGTGTTTCAGAAAGCGAGGGCCATAGTGCTGAGGATGGACTCGGAGGGCGCCCTGGAATTGGGGGGACCAGGAAGATATCAAAGTGCTGAGGAATGAGACCCAGGCAGGGGGAGCGGGGAGAGGAAGCAGACAGTGAGGGAGGGGGGCGTCTGGGGTGACACAGCCCAGGGTCATGTGTCTGTGATGTTGCCACGGGAATCAGGACAGGGATGAGGACAAGTTCTGTCCCGGACACAGAACGTCTGTGGTGCCCGAGGGAGGACCTGCCCCATGGGAGGGGCCCGGAGTGAAGGAGAGGGAGGGGATGGAGAGATCTGACATCAGAGGTGGTGTCACCATCTTCGAGAAGAAAGGCAAGGAGGCTGGCTGAGTTTGCATCCTGGCTTTGCCTCTTACTAGTCGCGTAAACCGGAGGAAGACGCAATCTACAAGCCGTCTGTGCGTTGCTTTCCACTTTGGCGGAAAAGGAATCAAAGTCCTACTTTGCCAGGCTGCAGGAGGACTGCATCAGGGAATATGTGGAGGGTGCCTGGCACGGCATCTGGGCCGCCGAGACACTTGGTCGTTTTAAGTCACCAGGGAGAAGTTGAAGCCGGGTGTGGGTAAAATGGCCCTGGGGAGCATGAGCCTTGTGCAAAGGAGAGAGTCAAGAACACAATCTCCAAGGAGCCAGCAGCCGGCCAGCTAGGAGAGAGGGGTGAGGGGGACCCAGATGGGAGGAGGGAGTGTCCAAGAGGCCAGACATCACAGGGGCTTACGGAATGAAGGGGGAGACTGCAGCTCATCCGTCCCGAGGTTCCTAGTCATTTTAGAGCACTTTCAGCGGAGTGGGAAATGAGTGTGCATAATATTTGCAAAAACATTTTTGTGAAGGGTAGGAGATAATAAAATGAAGCAAAAGGGAAACAGGTCCGGGGAAGACTTCTCTCTCTCTTTAACATTTATTTTGAAAGAGAGAGAGAGCACATGAGCAGAGGAGGGGCAGAGAGAGAAGAGAGAGAAAACCGCGAGCAGGCTCGGCGCTCTCAGCCTGGAGCCTGATGTGCGGCTTGAACTCACGAACTGTGAGATCACCACCTGAGTCGAAACCGAGAGTCAGATGCTTAACCAATGGAGCCACCCAGGAGCCCCAAGACTTCCCTTTTAAGACAGATTTTGTACATCTCTCTTTCCTTTCACTTTCCACATTTTACAGAAATGATCTGTGCAGATGGACATCTGCCTCCCCACCCTTCTCTCAGCCTCCCCTCACCCCGAGAGGAACTGAGGTTGTTGGTTGCCTATGTGTCTTCCCATCAGACCAGGAGGAAGCGTGTGGTGTGGGTTTCCCAGCACCCCTGCCAGTGCCTGGAACAACATAGGTGCTCCATAAATGCGTCCTGAACCAGCTTGTGGGAGCGAGATATCGGATGGAGGCTCCTGCTTCCAGACGCTGCCCGCTTGGCTTTTGCAGTTTACGATGAATTCAGTCAATCAGTAAGTATTTTAGAGCCTGAAGGGCTGCGCGTGTCTGGGGGTTGGAGCCTCAAGGCAGCTAGTGACTCTAGCGTGACCGCAAAAAATGACAAAAGAGCAAAACCTCTGAGGTTGCTCTGATCACCTGCTGAGGCCAGTGCAAGCTCAAGCATGCCCATGTCGGCTGCGTAGACCCAGAGTGGCTCACTCCTTTGTTCCCGGAACTGGGGCTTGTGGTGTCAAGGATGTGCTAAGTCTTGTCCTTCCTGGGTCATGAAAAGTCTTCATGGGAAGCAGGGTCCTAGCGTTGATTTCATAAATGGGTGCTGTGGAGGAAAGGCTCTGACCACTCAGTGTCCCACTCCTCACTGGTGCCTGCAGTTGTCCTGTTCTAAGTGTGGCCTGCAGGGGTAGGGACACAGAACGACGTAGTAACCTCAGCCTCCTCACCTGGGGAAGTCAGCAAGTCATTTCAGCTCCTGTTGCCTCTGATTCAGTTTGAGATGCTTTCTGGAGATTGGGTTTTGGTAGGAAGAGCCCGGAAGGATGGTAAGCGTTTGAGAGGAAAGAAGGGTGACAGGCTGAGAGATGGGAGATTATGGCTTTGGGAGAGCAGCTGCCTACCTCCCTCGTGTCACTTCCCATCCAGCTGAGGAGTCAGGATGACAGCAGCCATGAGATACCCTGACGGTCAAGGCAAGTTCTTGGTGACGGCAAGTTCGGGCAAAGTGATACACGTGGGATCCAATGGGAAACAGTAGTTTGGATCAGAGGAGGTCAGACCTGCCCTGGAAGAAACCCAAGGGCCCATGAGGTGGTCTCAGGACTCCCTGGGACCATTCTTTCTAGGGCCTTCTCATTGGATCTGCTCTGGCCTGGACAGCTTCCGGTTCTACCCAGTGCCATAATCAACCTCTCCAGGTAAGCCAGGGCCAGAGCAGACCCAGCCTGTGGGGATGGAACATCTTGGCACAGTCTTCTCCCTCCGCTACAGCGAAAGCACGCAAGGAATGTCCCTCTGCCCTTGACGATGCTGGCCCATGAAGGCCTGGTTTTGAGTCTGAGTGGATAGAGCGGAGATTCTGAGAGAGCTTTGTTCTTTCTTCTCTTTGACCTTGAGGTTTGAGGCAGGAAAAGCAGATAGGAGGATGCCTCCCAGGGCTCTGCTGTCCTTAACTTTGCACGGAGCCTGTGTTTCTGCTGTGCTTGTAGCTCTCCCCGCGCCTCGCATCGGGCTGGGCAAACAGGTGTTGCCCTGAAAATACTTGCTGATTGACTAAATCAATTGTAAAGTGCAAAAGCGAAGCGGTTTTTCGCATTTCTGTACTTATATACGTTGAAATCTGCCATTTCAACCTCATCCCGAAGGAGGAAGTTCAAGTTAGCTGTTTGAACGGTGGGAATTTTGTGCCCTGGGTCCTTCTCCCACAGTGGAATGTACTCCCGGATCAGCTGCACCCACTGCCCCACAGAGTGGGGACACCCCAAAGCAGCCTTGGTCACCTTCTGGTTCTGATCAGGTAGCCAGAGCGTGTTTTGTGACTTGGTCAGGCAGGGTTTGCTCTAAGAAGTGGTCTTTACAGCTTGAAGTTGAGGAGACCCTTTCTGATGCCTTGTCGTCAAGTTGGCTTGAGAGGGTGAAGTAATTCCAGCCTCTGTGGAGTCTGTTTTTCACTACACCCTGAAAAGGGGAGGCAATGAACTTGGAGTCAGAAGACTGAGTAGTGCTGCCCCTCGAGATCCATGGATACGTCACAACCCGGGCCTCAGTTTTCTCATCTGTAAAGTGGGGATAAGAATAATTATCCTTGCCCCTCCCAGCCTAGTTTTGAGGACCCGATGAGATGAAAATAGGAAGGAGCCTTAGAAGCTGCCACGTGCAATCCTGAGGAAAGAGATGGTTCTTCTGATCAGGATCCGGCTGGCTCTGCCTCCTCCAGGTATCTGCTAGATCAGACCACACGGGCCCGCAGGATGTGTGGGCTGCATGTGGCATGAGGCTCGCTCCACCCCATCCAGGACCGTCTAACTGGCAGCACAACCTGTTGTCTTGAATCTCTTGCCCATTTTGCCCCACAAGGGAGAGGCAGTGGGGGCTTTAGAGCCAGAAATGTCTTCCTGGTTCCTGCCATGAGCAAACCGAGCCTCCCCAGGGCCGCACTCTGAGCTCCCCCAGAAGGGCATTGCTGGAAAGGATGAAAGCCTGGCCTTCATCTCTGGGACAATGATAACCTTCATGGCCAGGCAGGCCTTTTGCTGCTCCCCCCAGTGACGACACGACTGGAGCCCAGCCCACCTCTCTGTCGCACACCCCGGTGTTGAATGAATACGCGAGAAGACCAGGAATCACGCACAGGACAATGACAACTGTGCGCTTGGAATGTCAGACAGTCCCAGAAATTCTCTTGTGGTTGAGAGGCAGCTGGGTTGAGAAGGGCTGAAGATCTGGATAAGGGGTAGGTGTCGCTTATGAGCCCTTGGGCAGCATCTCATTGAAACCCTCTCATGGGAAGGGCGCCTGGGGGGCTCAGTCGTTAAATGTCTGACTTCAGCTCAGGTCATGATCTCCACACTGGCAGTGCGGAGCCTGCTTGGAATTCTCTCTCTCTCTCCCTTCTGCTCTCTCTCTCCCTCTCGCTTGTGCTCTCTTTCTCAAAATAAGTAAATAATCAAACTTAAAAAAAAACCCACAAAAAACCCCACCTCTTATGGGAAGCAAGTCAGTGCCAGAGGAGGGGGTGGTGGCTTTCTGGGGGGCTATCTCTGAGTGGTGGCTGAACCCAAACGTTAGCATCAGGACTGTGGAATTTAGTTAAAAAAAAAAATGATCAGTTTCACACCAAGAGCAATTTTGAACAGGCATGTAAGAATCAACGACATAGGATGCTTCCTCGTCAGGAATCTACGAGAAAGGGTGTTAAATACAGTCACATGTCGTTATGACCCGCAGCGGATTGTGACAACCGCTATGAGGGAGGTGCCAACACAGTGTGATGCGTGTTGTGTGTATTGCTCTGGTCTGAATGTTTGTGTCTCCCCCAGATTCCTATGTTGAGGCCTTATCTCCAAAGTGGCAGTGTTAGGAGCTGGGGACTTCAGGAAGTGATGAGGTCATGGGGGTGGAGCCCTCGGGGATGGGATCAGCGCTGTTGAAAAGAAGATCCCACAGGGGCGCCTGGGTGGCTTGGTCGGTTGAGCGGCCGACTTTGGCTCAGGTCATGATCTCGCGGTTCGGGAGTTCGAGCCCCGCGTCGGGCTCTGTGCTGACTGCTCAGAGCCTGGAGCCTGTTTCAGATTCTGTGTCTCCCTCTCTCTCTGACCCTCCCCCGTTCATGGTCTGTCTCTCTCTGTCTCAAAAATAAATAAACGTTAAAAAAAATTTTTTTTGAAAATAAAAAAAAAGAAAAGAGATCCCACAAAGCTTCCCCTCCTTCGGCTAACTCTCTTCCCACCACCTTCAGTGCGGGTGTCATATGCACATGTAATCGCTCATGCTCACTCTCATGTGAGCATCTCTCACATCTCACTCTCATCTAAGCTCCCCTTAGGCTCTAATCCCGACTTCTCCCTTCAGGTTTTCCGTCCACTAAACAGGTTGAACTAGATGAGTTTCACCGGGGTCCCTTTCAGCACTGCAACTCTTGAACTTTGTGACGAGTTAGCAAGCCACTGGAGGACAGACATTCTGCCCCCCCCCGTACATCTCTGTGCCCCTGATAGCAGCAACACGGAAACCATGGCTAAGTCCGTGTTGAGTTTGTGACTGTGACAGCCGGCCTCACTGCAAGGGCCAAAGGTCTCCTTGCTGGCATGTGGCATGGGTCTACAGTGTGGTGTGGATGCCCTTGTCTCTTGGACTGCGTATTACCCAACAGGATGTGTATACATATAGATTATTTTAAGGAATTGGCTTATGTCATTGTGGAGATCGGCAAGCACAAAATCCACAGGCTAGGCTGCCGGCCGAAGGCCCAGAGGAGGAGTTGCAGTTCAAGTCCAAAGGCAATCTGCTGACACAATCCCTTCTTCCTGGGGGAGGTTGTTAGTCTTTGTTTTCTATCAAGTTCTTCAACTCATTGGATGAAGCCCACCCACATTAAGAGGATAATCTGCTTTACTGGTGTCTACTGATTAAAATGTTAATCTCATCTAAAAAAATACGTTCACAGAAACAACTAACGTTTGGCCAAATATCTGGGTACTGTGGGCCAACCAAGTTAATACCTAAAATTAACCATCACAGACTGGTTATCTTGCTTTTCTATGAAGTTCCCCACTGGCCTAGGTGTTTGTTCCTGGTCTTGGAGGCTGGTATGCCAAGATCCTCCCACTGAGAGCAAAACATGTATCCCAAATGAATGGAAAGAAGGTGTTGTTCTGGGAGTGCATGTGGAGAACCCATTCCCGGGCAGTGGTTGGCAGTGGTAGCTGGTGTCCCAGCAAAGCGTCTTCCACAACACCAGTGATCATAGGATCTGCAAGCTCATGTTGTAGGTCATGGCCTTTGTGTCTCAGTTTCCTCTTCCATTAAGAAGGTGACAATTTGTGGGACTGACTATGCTAATAAGATGTGAGTGCCTATCATATAACAGATGTCACATAAACGACACTCGATAGGTGTCAGTGTTCTTGTCTCTTTCTTCCCTGCCTCCTTCCTTCATTTCCCAGGGGAGATGATTTTCCTTGGACCCAGTGACAAGGATTGAGACAAGTAATCTTCCTTGCTTTGTGGGCAGATATTTTTCTAGTTCCCTCTTTCCACTTGCATGTAGCCCTTTGGGGATCCAGTACAGTGTCCTATTCGACTACACACCCTCGGGACAGCCTTAGGCGTTGTTTCCATATTCCCCAACTTCACAACCTTTTCCACCAATCCCCACCAGCTATCAGTACCCATTGTGTGGGGAGAGTGAGTGCTTCTGTTGTCTTGCCTCACTGGCCAGAAGGTAACTCATTTATTTCAAGAATTTTTTTTTTTCCCCTCCTCTTAACGGCCCCACTGTGTGTGACTCAGACCCAGGATAGTTCATGAGTGAGTAAGACATCACCGGTAAATTACAAGGGTTCGGCACCATCAACGTGGAAGGAGTGTTCTTTCTTCTGTGACCTTATACTTACCTTAGGAGCAAACAAAGCCCAAAGAAACAGAGGCACTGTCTCATCTGCCCAAGCCGTTTCTCTCAGGGGTAGTGGTCTAATCCCGACTTTCCAGATCACTTTGCAGTGGAAGGTAAAACAGATCAGGCAAACAGAAACTCTAAAGTAAATAAGATAATGGTTTAGTGACCCCAGGCTTGTCTTGAATGAGCCAGGGGCTGATAAGTTTCCACTTACCTCTGATAAGTAAGATTGGTTGACAAATATGTTAAACAGGAAGGAAGTCAACATTCAAGTTTCTATCATCAAATATTTGTAATATAGCTGACCCTTGAACAACAGAGGGGTTAGGGGCACTGACCCATAGCTCAGTCAAACTTCATACCTAACTTTTGACTCCCCCAAAACTTAACTGGTAATAGCCTACTGTTGATCAGAAGCCTTACCAATAGCATGCACAGTAGATTCACCCATATTTTATACATTAAATATATCATATACTATATTCTCACGATAAAGTAAGCTAGGGGAAAGAAAATGTTAAGAAAACCATGAGAAAGAGAAAATACATTTGTAGTACTGTGCCGTATTTACTGAAAAAGACCCACCACCAATATGTGCTCCTGTGCAGTTTAAAGTCTTTCAGCTACAGTTGATTTTGTCAAAGAAAACCACGAAGTGCTAGAAAAGAGGTTCTGGGGAGTAATGGAAGCCCAACCAACCTAAGGTGAGCACATGCTCAGGCTGTGCAGTGCTTCCCTGGGAGTCGACCTGGCCTGCCCATTCCACGTTCTGGGTTCAGGGTCTGTCCTTGGAGGGCTGCCTGTGGCCTTGAGTGAGAGCATCACCAAATTGCGTGGAATTTGCTCACCAATCAAACAATTCCAAACTCAGGGTTGAGGCATGTGGCATTAGAATCCCAGGGGACCTCATTGAACACACACACACACACACACACACACACACACACACAAATTTCCCCACCCCATGTGGGTTTGACTTGGCAGGACAGCAGTGGGGCCAAGAACCTGCATGTTCACTGACCTTGCCAGGCGATTCTGCCGCAGGGCCCGGTGTGGGAACCATAGTCTTAACTCAGTGTAGACTGATTGGAGATGGAACATGAACTTCCATATCAGCCCCCTTTCTGTTCCCTCTCTGACTGTGCTTTTCCACTGTTTCTTGGCCTCAACACTACAATATGTGTGGGTGTGTGCTCTCAAGAATATGTAGTTATCAGATGTTCTAGGAGTTTAACCCACCCTCCTCATAATAAAAGACATTCTCACACAACCCCTTCCTCCCCCCAGGTAATCACGGTTAGTGGCTAACCATGAACAATTATTATTTAATTGTTTAATAACAATTCTGATTCAATCATTCATTAAAAATCATAAAAATATTTAATAACTTGTTTAACTAATTAATAATTACAGAATTATTAGTTAATTGATTGCTTTCTTGATGTCTGTGTCTCCGGCTAGAATGGGAAAGGAAGTTTCCCTGCACACACACGTGTGTATTTGGACTCTTCCTTTGTTTATTTAAGTTTATTTTTTTTAAGACGGAGGAGGGGGTGCTCTTCCCTGTGCCGCAACCCCCCCCCCCCCCCCCCCCCGCCTTAGACTTTGCCTCCTCTCTGCCTCTACTCAACAGCCCTACTTTCTATATCCTCTACATGCTCTCTGATTAGGACAGCCTAGCCTGAGTCCCTCTCCAAGACCTTATATACGTGGGCACAACCGGAAGCCACGTCTTCATGTGAGCGCATTCTATCACCCCGATTAGATCAAGGAGGGCAGGAAATAGGCTCCCAGGACTCACTAGTGCCCTGCACGCTGATGGAGGTCCAGCTATTCTGGGTAACTGACTCCCGGTGAAACACGCCTGGCTTCCTGTGCTATATGAGGCATTGGCAACTGTTTCCACCGGTGGCTTAGACAATGGAAAGAACAGCTCTTTTGTTGGGGAGAATTCTGGGTGTCTAAAGAAAACATTGCTCTGACCAAAGCAATCCATTTCCTCATTCATTTGTCCTTTGATTTACTCCTTCTCAGGAGAACTACCAGGTCCAATTCCAGGTAATACACGCTCCCGGGGAATTTACCATCGCACTGGGACAATGAGGCTTAAAACAGTTAGACAACAAGGCAAATCAGCATGTGACTAGGTGCCTCACATACTTGATTCGAATCTTGAATTGAGGAGGTCAGAGAAGGGCGCCAGGACTGCAGGGCGGTGTAGGCTCTGTGGTGCGAAGTGGTTTCCCAGGCCGTGGAAGGAAGAGCAGAATTTACACACGCGGAAGAGAATGTGGGAGACCTTCCGGGCGAAGGACACAAGGCAGAAGAAAGTTGGTGTTTTGCAGCAAGCGGAAGGTGTTCTGGGGCAGTGGAGGGAGCAGAAAAAACTAAATGAGGGCTCTATGCTGCTTCCATGGACGTAGCAGGTGAATGGGCCCACTCGGGCCATTCCAGGCCTTGTCTGGGAATCGCTCTGGTAACCAAGAATGTGTGACAGTCGCCTGCTGGGGCCGTCCTCGCTTCTTCCCATGCCCCACAAGCAGGCCCAGCCGGGGCCGGAGGCCTCAGCCAGACCACTCGTGCCTCATTCCAGGCTCAGAGGTAGCAAGAAAGGCTGGAAAGGCAGAGCTGTTTGATTTCCAAGCCTTTCCAAGCCCGCCAGGTGGAAGGCAGCCAGAGAAGCAGAAGCTGGTGACAGCCTGCCCGACTGCCTTAGACAGCTACTCAAGGGAACAATTGGGCAGAAAGGGGGTGGGTGGCAGGTCAGGGAACGTGGGCCAGTGGAATTCTGAACAAGGTCAAAGTCCAATTTGGTACAGTGCTTTATTACCAATTTAAATCTCATCTCTCCTCCCAGGGTGGCTGCTGTCCCTGTAGGAGGAAGCCAGGGCTGCCCCAGGGGAAATTTGCATTTAAAGAATCTAAGTGCTCGCTTGGTACCCTGGCAGGGCAGCAGTCTGGCCTGACTGTTCATCCCAGCGTCCAGAAGTCACACACCAAGTTTGCTCGTATTTTGCCCATATCCGGACCCCCGCTTGCTTGTGGGGACAAAAAATAAATAAATAAATAAATAAATAAATAAATAAATAAAAAATTCCCAAACTCTTTGTACTTCTTCCAGGATAGGGGGGGTCTCTGAATGTGCAGTGTGGGCGATGGTGGGGTCTGGAAGGTGGTGATCCTGTGTTCTTCTGAACTGGGACTGGATGAAATTCCTAGGGGAGCAGCTATCAGCGGCAGCAGGGGTGTTCGAGCCCCGCCTGTAATGTGGCCCATAGGTTGAGGCAAGGATCTGGGTGACCATGGAGATCTGGCAGGGGATTCTCCAGACGTGGTGGGCTGGTTTATTCCCGGCACGTGATTCCGCTTGGGGCAAGGGTCTCTCTTGGGGGACACTGGTTTCTCAGTCTTTGACCTCATCTGGGGTACTTTAGGAAATATTCGTGCCTGGTTTCCAACTCCCCGGAGATTCTGATGCAGCAAATCTCTACCCCCCTCTCTTTCCCCATCAATCCCACTGCCTCCACCGCCATGCCTACCATCCTGAGGAAAAGGGACAGACAAGTTCCAACTCACTACAGCGCCGTGGGTTGGTCTTTTTGTGACCGCTTTACCTTTTAATCAACACACATCCACTGGGAACCTGGGTGTTGGTGAAAGCGTAGCCTCGTCGCTTAAAATCTACACTGCTTGGGTGTTTGGTTTCAGTTGTACTGTCCGTGAGAAGAGGGAGCATATGGTACAATGTGTTCATGACATCAAGGCTCCTGGGGACAATGACCTCACAAGGAGACTTGTTTGTCAGCACCCTCAGAGGTAAAGCCTGTCACAATCCCTTGGCTGCTTGTTGGGCTGGGACATCAGATGTGGGTTATCCAACACCCTGGACCCAGGAGCCCCGTGCGTGCCCGCACACAGACCTGCCTCAGGCACCTGAAGAAACATTCTGTGTATCCTATAGCTAAGTTTGTGGTCAGCGAGGCCTGGCTGGCCCTGACTCCATCTAAGCATTCTTGGGACTCAGGAAGTGAGCTTAGGTTCTGCTGTGGGCCTCGGGAATTCCTTATCCTCCCCTTTCAGCTAGCAATGTGGAACAGAGGTTGATGTGACAGGGACGCTCTGTTGTCTCTTCCAGTCTGACTGGAAGAAACAGGGAAATCCAGAGCTGTTCGAGAACATGTGGGCCCCTCCAGGCTCTGGTGACTGCCTACAGCTGGCAGGAGCCTGGGAGAAGAGTTACTCAGAGGTCGGCACCACAAATCATCTTTACTGGGCCACGTTCCCCACATGAAAACACCGAGCCCCACTTGGGTCCATTGGCCACTCACTTTGAAAGCAGAGGGAGGTTTCGCGCATCACACACGTTCAGGACCCCACCCCACATCAGGGGTCCTCGGTAGCACCAGGCGCTCAGAGTCTGAAGCCCAGAGGTCTTTGGAACGCCATCCAGAACACTTTATCGTCAGCTTCCAACCTCTCCTGTCCTTCCAACCTTCCAACTATCTGTCTCTTTGCTCTCACCTCAGATATTCTCAGACCGACCCACTCTGCCCACCTCACCTCCACCTCCTCTGGGACGTTTCACAGGCCATTGTCCCTGTGTCCATTGCACCATAGGTGCGGAATACCTACTTCCTCCTTAGATACTCATCAAAGTCTACTGGCCCATGCAGGTCCAGTTCTGGAAGATCTCCCTCAACTGGGAGTGATTTATCTGCAATTCTCCAGAATGGCGCTTTGTATTATCTGTCTCCATATCCCTAGAGTATAGCATGGTACGAAGAAGCTGAATAGGACCGGGTTGATAAGTAAGTATGCCTCGATGACCCATGTCACTAATTTGGCACTCTGCCTTGAGCGTGTAACTCCATGTACATACATCATCTAAGTTCGAAGCTCAAGAAGGCACAGGTCTTGCAATTCACTTCTCTCTGCACTCGGCAGCACACGGCCCAGAAGCTGGGACATGGAGGTGTTCAGTGACAGATGTGTTTTGATACTGAGGAGGAGAGACATTCAAAGTGGCTTCCTTCCTGCTCCCTAATTTGGACACTCTTTCCGCCAAGGCCATTTCTTCACCGTCCCTGCCACCCACTCCCTGCTCACCTGGGCTGTCACGTGTTTGCTCTTTCTGTTCTCCAGTCCCTCTCTTTGTTGCCCCAAGCCCTTCCCGTTGTTCTCAAGGTGCGCTTGAACCCTACCTCACCCATAGTAACCACCTCTAGATCTCTCATAACTGGGAAGACCCGGTTCACCAACTTTGGTCTGCAAGCAATGGCATAGTTCTTAATTTCTAAAACAGCTTGTTTCAGTTCATTTTATGGGTCAACTTGACTGGGCTAAAGGATGACCAGAGAGCTGGTAAAACATTATTTCTGAGTGTGCCTGTGAGGATGCCTCCTGATGAGGGTTGCATTTCAATCGGTAGGCTGAGGAAAATGGAGACTCTCACCAATATTGGGTAGGAATCACCCAATGTACTGAGGGCTTGAAAAGAACGAAAAGATCAGGGGAGGGAAATTCACTCTGCCTGAACTGAGATGTCAATCTTTTCCTGCCCTCAGACACCAGTGTTCCTGCTTCTCAGGCCTTCGGACTCAGCCTGGGACTTAGACCATCTACCCCGATCCTCAGGCCTTTAGCCTTGAGCTGCATTACACCATCAGCTTTGCTGGTTCTCTGGCTTACTGACAGCAGATCCTGGGACTTCTTGGCTTCCATAATTATGTGAGCCAATTCTTACAATAAATCTTCTCTCTCTCTCTCTCTCTCTCTCTCTCTCTCTCGTATACATCCTACTGGTTCTGTTTCTCTGGAGAACCATGACTAATAACACAGTTTAATGTTGATTTCATCTCCTCAGCCTACTGGACTGTGAGACAATTCAATCCAAATATTTCTTTGGCCACTATGTGATCCCTTACTGGGTTGGATAAAGGCCCCAGGCCACTCCCGCCATGAGTCACTAGTCCATATGTCTCACAGTGGCAATGCCCCCACCCAACAGGTGCCGACTCTCTGGATCTACCGCTCTGCGTCTTTCAGATCACCTTTGGGCCATGGGTCAGTTTTATGGTATGGTTTTAAATTTTAATCTTTTTATTTTGGTAAAACACATGCCATATATTTATACATAACATAAAATTTACCTTTTTAGCCATTTTTAAGTGTATAATCTAGTGGCATTAAGTACATTTGCAATACTGTGCAACTATCCCTACCATCAATTTCCAGAACTTTGTCATTATCCCAAACAGAAATTGTACACCTTTGAATAATAACCCTCCATCCGCCCCTCACCCCAGGCCCTGGTAACATTTCCTCTGCTTTCTGTAGACAGTGCAGGTAGAAATGTAACAACGGGGTTTTGGCAGTTTGAGAAACACGACTGTCTCAGCCATGGCCGGGCAGCATGGATCAGGGAGAATGTCTGTTTCACTTAGCATAATACTCTCTAGTTCCATCTACGTTGTTGCAAATGGCAAGATTTCATTCTTTTTGATGGCCAAGTAATATTCCATTATATATCTATATCTATATCTATATCTATATCTATATCTATATCTATATCTATCTATCTCTCTATATAAATCTATCTATCTATCTCCCTACCACTTCTTCTTCATCTATTCATCCACCGATGGACATTTGGGCTCTTTCCATACTTTGGCTGTTGTTGATAGTGCTGCTATAAACATGGGGGTGCATGTGTCCCTTCAAAACAGCACACCTGTATCTCATGGATAAATACCTACTAGTGCAATTTTCGGGTCGTAGGGTAGTTCTATTTTTAGTTTTTGAGGAACCTCCATACTGTTTTCCAGAGTGGCTGCACCAGCTTGCATCCCCACCAACAATGCCAAAGAGATCCTCTTTCTCCGCATCCTCGCCAACATCCGTTGTTGCCTGAGTCGTTAATGTTAGGCATTCTGACAGGTGGAAGGTGGTATCTCATTGTGGTTTTGATTTGTATTTCCCTGATGATGAATGATGTTAAGCATCTCTTTCACGTGTCTATTAGCCATCTGGATGTCTTCTTTGGAGAAGTGTCTATTCGTGTCTTCTGTAGGAGGTGTCTTTTCACTCTCCCCACACCTTTTCTATAAACAGGATGGGTGGATTTGCCTTCCACCTCCCTGGGTGAAGGCAATGTGGATATTTGCCAAGGTAAAGGAAGGCACACTTTCTGGAAGCCCTGTGCTTTGTGGGCACTTCTCCTAGGCTCTAGGGAGCTCCTGGAAGCTTGGTCCTCACATTCACACAACAGAAACAGTTCCCCTGCAAGTCTGGGCACCTTGGGACCATCTTAGAAAAGCTAGGAGGACATGTGGACTGTATCTAGGCTAGGTGGCCAGTGGCCTGGGTTTCGCCTGGGTAAGTCTGGGTTTGCTTTTTTCTTCCCTGGAGATTTACTTTTCCCTTTTCTTTCTCCTCAAACCCTGAGCCAGGGGAGACCCAGGAAGAAGCAAGAAGCAAGTCCCAGACACCAAGGCTGTGGGCATGACCACCAAGGGAAATAAGGTTGCGTTTCTTTAACCAGTCAGTTGCTCACCCGATGGCACAAGCCAGACCCCTTGGCTTGGCTAATTTTGCTGTGATTAATCCCGTTTACATTGCTCCCTGCGTGGAGGCCAAAGCTGTGGTTGTGAGGCCGCTCAGCTCCCTGTGCTGGGCCTGGGCCTGGAAAACGTCAGGCTGTGGCTGCCCATACATAAACAACCAGCCACTCCTGAGCGGAGGACAGTTTTCCATTCACCTGGCTCCAGATTTCCAGGTCTACGTCTGTCTGTGTTTCTGTCTTGGTCCTGTGAATAGAGTCTCCCTCAGGGGAGGCCTGTTCTCAGGGCCCAAGAACGGTGGCCACCTATCCCCCATAAGACAAGGGGCTGGACGGTCACACCTGAGTCCCTCAGAACGTTGCAAACTTTTTGGGAAGGACAGCCAGGATCTGTCTTGGGCTAGAGCAACACTGGGTGGGGGACGATACAATGGGTTCAGTGGATAATTTCCTTGGGCTGTGATTCAAGGGGGAGTCCCCTGTTCAGATAGACCTATTCTCCCCGGGGTTACTCAAGATTCTACCTAGGTGTGACTCAGATAAAAAAGTTACAGTCATAATAATGACAGCGTTTCTTGCTTGGATCACACTTTCCAGATTTCGACAGCGTGTTTGGTCTCCATGTCAGGCTCACAGTAGGTGGGCCAGGAATTATTTCCACCATGTTACAGATAGGGACCCTGGGAGCCTCAAGGAGAAGAAGCAGGTTCTGGTCAGGGGTCGGGTGGCCTGAGTCCTATCTTCATTCTCTCACAGTCGCTGTCAAAGAACCAATGACTCTCCAAACTTCGTTTCCTAATTTGAATATACAATAAAACCTTGGTTTGTGAGCATAAGTCATTCCAGCAACATGCTTGTAATCCAAAGCGCCTGTATATCAAAGAGAAGTTCAAGAACCACTGGCTCACTTGTGAACACGTGCTGTTTGGCATCAGGTACCACTCGTATGGCAAGCCATTGCTCATTTATCAAGTTAAAATTTACTAGAAATGTTTGCTCATCGCACACCAACTTACTTGCCGTCCAAGGTTTTACTGTATTTTGTGATTTATAAAATTCTTTTCATTTAAATATGACATACCAGTTAAACAACTTTTTTTTTTAACGTTTATTTATTTTTGAGAGAGAGAGAGAGAGACAGAGCGCAAGAGGGAGAGGGGCAGAGAGAGAGAGGGAGATACAGAATCCGAAGCAGGCTCCAGGCTCTGAGCTGAAAGCAGAGCCCGATGTGGGGCTTGAACCCACGAACTTGGAGATTATGACCTGAGCCAAACTGAATGCTTAACTGACTGAGCCACCCAGGCACCCCTAAATATGACGTATGTTAGAGGCAGACCGTATACACTGATATGGAAGGGTATCCAAGATAAGGTGCTAAGTACAGAGTAATGTGGAATGTGGGTATAACCTGCTACCATTTGAGTCTAAGAAAAAAATGGCTATATATCCACCCACATACCTCGTTGGATTTGTGCATCAACATCCGTGGCTGAATATACAGAGCATGTTGTTGGCAGGGGTCGGGGAAGGAGATGGGTGTGGACGGAGGGTGGTAGGAGGGAGGAAGTCATGGGTGGGTGGGAGGCTGACTTTTCTCCACATATCTTTGTACCTTTTAATTTTCTGCCGTGTATAAACAAAACTTAAAAATAAATGTATTTTATATTGAAGGTTGTAAGGTTTTCTTTTGGAGCCAATGGGATGATGTAAATGATATGAGATGCTTTATGTGCATAAAGGGATTATTACTATCTGAGGAGGTACTTTAAAGACTATTATCAACCATTAGACTTGACAACATTGTGTATTGGGAAAATTATGGCCTTAGGAGTTGAACAGACATTAGTTAAGCTTGGCCTCAGGTTTTGTCATCTAAAAATCTGGGGGAGAAAGAAGTATTTTTTTTTTATAAACTTTTTTTAATGTGTATTTATTTTTGAGAGAGAGACAGAGTGCGAGTAGGGGAGGAGCAGAGAGAGAGGGAGACACAGAATCCGAACTGTCAGCACAGAGCCTGACGCGGGGCTTGAATTCACAAATCAGAGATCGTGACCTGAGCTGAAGTCAGACGCTCAACCACTGAGCCACCCAGGCGCCCCAAGAAAGAAGTATTCTTATGAGTTATAAGAAATACAACGAGGGGCACCTGGGTGGCTCAGTCGGTTAAGTGTCCAACTTCGGCTTAGCTCATGATCTCACGGTTGATGAGTTTGAGCCCCACGTCAGGCTCTGTGCTGACAGCCCAGAGCCTGGAGCCTGCTTGGGATTCTGCGTCTCCCTCTCTCTCTGCCCCTCCTCTGCTCGTGCTCTGTCTCAAAAATAAATAAAAACATTTAAAAAATTAAAAAAAAAAAAAAAAGAAATACAATGAAAATGTGAAACACAGATGCAACATTGGACACGCCTTTCTCCCTTCCCATGACTGTGCCAGCAGGACTCTGGGAAATGGAAAAGTGTTCTGTGTTTCAAGTAAGTTTTGTTTTTTTTTTTATTAAAATTTTTTTAACGTTTATTTATTTTTGAGACAGGGAGAGACAGAGCATGAACGGGGGAGGGTCAGAGAGAGGGAGACACAGAATCCGAAACAGGCTCCAGGCTCTGAGCTGTCAGCACAGAGGCCAACGCGGGGCTCGAACTCACAGACCGAGAGATCGTGACCTGAGCCGAAGTCGGCCGCTTAACCGACTGAACCACCCAGGCGCCCCTCAAGTAAGTTTTGACATCAGATAAGATCTCTAAGGCAGCAGTGTCCAATAGAAATGCAATGCAAGCCATATATGTACTTTTAGGTTTTCTAGTGACCACATTAAAAAAAAAAAAAAGCACGGGGGTGCCTGGGTGGTTCAGTCGGTTAAGTGTCCAACTGATCTCGCCTGACATCATGATCTCACAGTTTGTGAGATTGAGCTCCGTGTGGGGCTCTGTGCTGACAGGGAAGAACCTGCTTGGGATTCTCTGTCTCCCTCTCCCTGCACCTCCCCCACTTATGCTCTTTCTCTCTCTCTCAAAATACATAAATAAACTTAAAAAAAAAAAAAGAACCATAGTTTCTTTTTTAAAAAAAGCACAAAGAAACAGGTGACATTAATTTAAAAACTGTTTAAATTAACCCAATTAATTAATTAATGTTTATTTTTGAGAGAGAGAGAGAGAGAGAGAGAGAGACAGAGCATGAGTGGAGGAGGGGCAGAGAGAGAGGGAGACACAGAATCCAAAGCAGGCTCCAGGCTCTGAGCTGTCAGCACAGAGCCTGACATGGGGCTCAAACTCAGTGATGGTAAGATCGTGGCCTAAGCCGAAGTCCGAGGCTCGACCGACTGAGCCCATCCAGGCGCCCCAGCCCAGTATGTTTAAAATATAATTTGGGGGTAATCAACATAAAATCTTTCCCAGGATAGCACGTTTTTTTTTTCATACTGAGTCTGTGAAAGTGTGTGTATTTTAATCAATTTCGACCAGCTCTATTTGGACCTCCTCTGGTTAATAGCCACCTGGGGCTAATAGCTGCCTTACTGTGGAGAGCAGCTGGAAGGTGTGGGCTCTTTGCCAGGAATGACACAGCGGAAGGTTCCAGATAACCCAGGAGTCTGGGGCTGGAGCTTAAAGGAGGAAAGTGACAGAGGGGAACCCAGGTTTGTCCAGTGTAGGCTGTGATTAGGAAACAAAAGCACAGAACATGCTTGAGTAAATAAATAAGGGGCTGAACACTCTGTCCTGTGAGGCTGTCCTCCCATCACCCCGAGAAAGGTAAAGTGCTTTCACTGCGGTGGCGAAGTAGAAAGGGAACTGGAGGGGAAGCAAGGACAGGGGGCAGGGCAGGGAAAGATCTGGGCACTGTCAAATTTGGGTGACTTCCCTGTCGCCCGCTCTCCTAGGCTCTCTCCCTTCCTTCTCAGTCTTTGTGGGAAGTGCTTTGTCTGCCCGAGCCCTGAATGGTGGTGCCCCTCCAATCTTGTTCTGAGCCTTCCTGTCCCCTCACGCTGTACAAGGCTCACGCCTCATGGCACCAGGCCCATCCATGGGCTCTCTCTCTCCAGCCCTGACAGGTCCCCTGAGCTAAAGTCTACTGCACTGAGTCCAGAGTCCTCCCCGAATCCCCACCGGACCTGCCCTCTCCTGCCTCCCCATGCTTGTCCCTCCTCCCATGTTCCCTCTCCTCCTTTCAGTTGCCTGAGTCAGAAACTCGAGAACAAAATGTGATTCCTTTCCTTCCTCCTACTTCCAAATCACCACCGAAGCTTGTCAGTTCTGTCCCCAAAGAGCGATTAAATGTCAGAGAGACTTCTCGTTGTGTTGCTGCCATACCGTTCTAAATGGTTCTTGTGCATTTAATTTTGCCTGAACCCAGTCTGCTCTCCACCTTGCAGCCAGCGTATCTTTCTAAAGCTTAAATTGTGTCGTATAACTTTTTGGCCTAAACACATCCACCTGTCACCAATGTCCCTGGATGAAGTCCAGAGTCTGTGTGCGTCCCCTAGCCCGTGGCTGTGACCTTGTCTCCCTCCACTTCCATCCTGTCCTTCTGCAGTGGGTTGAAGAGTGAGCCCCCAGATTCACGTCCACCTGAAACCTCAGAATGGGGACTTTCTTTGGAGGTAAGATCCTTGCAGGTATAATTAAAGATGGAGATGAGTTCATTCTGCAAGGGGTGGGCCCTAAATCCAGGGACAAGGGTCCTTATGAGAAGAGAAGACACAGAGAGGCACATAAACACGAAGTCCATGTGAAGAGAGAGGCAGCGATTGGGTGACACAGCGACGGACGCCCAGGATTGTTGGAGCCACCGGAAGCTAGGAAGAAGTGAGAGCAGATTCTCCCCTTGAGCCTGCAGAGGGAGTATGGCCTTGGTGACACCTTGTGACACCTTGAGTTTGGATTTCTAGCTGGCATAACTGTGAGGGGACACATTCCTGTTGCTTTAATTCACCACGTTCATGGTAATGTGTTATGGCGGCTCTTGGAAACCCATTTTCCTGCCCTGCCTCCCTTCTGCCTCAGCCTGACTCCTGGAAGCCTCTTGATGTGTGTTCCCAGCTGGGTGAGGTGCGTCTCCTCTGTGTTTCAGAGTACATGGCTGTCTGTGTACCAGTGGCTTCTCTATTTGCCTGAATCTCCCACTGGACTGGGAGTTCTGTGGTGACAGGGGCATCCTAGAGACACCCATTATGCCCGCCACGCCCAGATGATGCCCGGCCCGCAGCCAATGCTGCAGGTGTCCCAAATCAGGTGCCCTTTTCTCACCGTGCCCAGCCCTCTTCTTGGCCCCAGTAGGCTCCAGGCCTCGACGGCCACCGGGCCACGGTTTCTGCTGTCTGCCCACCTGTGTCTTCCACCTTCCATGTGAGGCCCAGGCAGCTCTCATCTCTTGCACAAAGCTTCCCTGCACCTTGGCTCCACTGATCCCCTGGAGGCTAAACTCCTTCAGTGTGAGTCTTACACCCGATATCATTACCCTCGTTCTACTGGTTCCATGCACATGCGTTGTATCTCTCGTGTACGTCTCCTGCCCTAGAGGGTGGGGGCAGAGTCCTGTAGTGCAAAGAGCATGGGCTTCGGAAGCCCAACACTTGCAAGTGAATGATCACTTAGCAAAGCAACTTTGAGCAAATGATTAACCTCACAGCCCAGCCTCCATTTCCTTGTCCATAAAATGGGAATGATACCCTCCTCTTAGGGTTCTTGTGAAGATAATATGAGGCAATGTGTAGCACGTCCTTGGCATGTAGCAGGAGAGTGATAAAACCATGTTGATTAACCAAGAGACCGGATAATCATTGCCATGGTTCCAACCAAGACCAGGAGCACTTTCTTGTTTTCCCTTTTAATACAGTTGACCTGTGGGTGTTCATTAGTGTCATTTTGCAGACAGGGAAAATGAGATTCAGACCAGCCGTCCAGCACTCAAGGCACACTGCGCCTGAGAGGCACACTTGTGGTGTCCTGACAGCTTCTCCCCTTAGATTCTCTGCTTTTTCTATCCCATTACTCCTTGGGTGGTTATAAAGGGCATGGGGACAACTGTCCCTGTTCTGCCTCTGCTCCTGGGCTGAAAGCATAGTCCTAGTTCAATAGGCTCCCTCCAGAGTGTCAAAAGATTCCCTGCCCAAACTGAAGTAAAACCAATAAGTCACTGAAATAGTAATCGGTAGAAGTTTATTGTGCACACACCAGAAAGACAGTTGGCAAACCAGGAGCGCTCAAACCAAAACATGGAATGAGGCTCAGAGACGTATTGCTATCCAGCGGCTTATATAGTGTGGAAGCAGGGACTGGTTCTTCTTCACAGTGATGAGTTACAATATTAGAACTTTCTTTTTAAAAAAAATTTTTTAAGTTTATTTATATATTTCTGAGAGAGAGAGAGAGAGAGAGAGGGCAGGGGAGGGGCAGCGAGAGAGGGAGAGAGAGAATCCCAAGCAGGCTTCACGCTGTCAGCACAGATCTTGATGTGGGGCTTGAACTCACAAACCGTGAGATCATGACCTGAGCTGAAACCAAGAGTCCGATGCTTCACTGACTGAGCCACACAGGTGCCCCTAGAATTTTCTTAAATGAAGAAGGAATTGGTTGGTGGTTGCCTCATATCGATTCTAGAGAACAATATAAATCTCACCTACAATTCTCAGAGGCAGAAGCAAGAAGTGACCTAGATAAAGTTAGCCTCCCTTGTCTTGCAAAATAAGCTAAACTAAGCTTTGCCTGTGTGACGAAACTGCTTGTGTCTGCTCGGGGAATTTTCAAGTCTGGTATTCTGCTGTGTTTGATTTTAACAAGGGTCTTTTTGAACAGAAGTCAAGGTTGGAAAGCTTGGCTGGTGCGCCCAGCTGCCAGGGGACGTGTAGGGCCTGACAGCTGCGACTCTGGCCCTTTGCAAAGGTGCTGGGCTGTGTCATGTTTTGATGTGATATCCTGTGTTATCGCACGTGCTGCAATCCTGATCATGTGGGGCAGCGCTGGGGCCAGCCACACACTCCCTGCCTCCTTTTCCCCCTTGGTCCTCTTCACGCCTGAGGTCAGGGCTGCCGCCAAGGTCTGGAACATCACGTGTTTCGTGATGGTACATGTTATAGGAAAGGGGTGGAGCTGACGAGGGAGAGGGAGGAGGAGTAGGGGGTGTGTTGGTGTTGGGACCTTTCTGGAAAGACACGGAGGAGACAGGATCCCCTTGTGCTTCTGCTCGGACTGGCCTGAGGCCACACCGATGGCGGGTCAGCTGGAGGCTTCGACTCCAGAAAGGAGAACCCAGAAAGGTGCCGTGGGGCCTCACGGAGTGGGAGACGGGGCCGGTGCTGGGTGCTTGGTTCTTTCACCTGCAGGCCCTGACAGGAAGCACGTGGAATTGTCAAGCTGCCATGACCAGGCTGGGACCTGGCTTCCGGAGCCAATGGCAGGCAGCCGAGGAAGTTAGTGACACATTTTCAGTTCACTGAACGGGCTTCCCAGGTTTTGGTCAGAGTTGCAGAAATAATTTCATGGGGGTCCCCCCCCCCACTTCAAATTTTATTCCGAACATAAAAGATGGCTCTATCTTCGCACCCAAACAGAATCACCAACTTCTCTCCCTCTCAGGTACTGGCCGTGTCACATGATGGGTGGTGTCTGGGGAACAGGGGTGCCCAAAGCGCCCCTCCCGCAGTTCTCAGCCTCAGCTGAGGGGTGCAGCCATTCTGTTCCCAAGAGAGAGTGGTCGTCTTTGGGGGCGACACATCAACTGGAAGCTGTGGATGGTGGGAGCTGAGAAAGGGGGAAAGGCAGCCAGTCCTGGGCTGAAGCAAGAGCTGGAAAGAGTGAGCCAGTGAATGAGGCTGCAGGGGAGGGAGGCGGGATCTAGAAATGTCTCCCAGGGCCCCTCCAGTCTCCACCTTGTCCCTCTCTCCCTCCTGAGTGGCGAGCTGATGTTTTGCTCCCTTTCTTCTGCTCCCCCTTCACCCAGCTGGGCTGGTGTTCTCGGGTGTCTGTGTGCCCAGGGCCCCTTCTGTGGCCAGCTCAGCCCCTCGCATGGCCTCCAGGGCCAGAGTGAAGCTTCGAGGCTTTGCGTGGGAGGAGGGGAGTGTCAAGTGAGGAAAGAGGAAGGAAGGAAAGAAGGTGCTTTGATCTGGTGAAGAAATTCGTGTCTGTGTCGGGCTGCACAGAAATGCACATTGAATGAGACCCAGCCTGTACCCTGTCACCACCTGAGTTCAAAATGGTCAGTGGTGACCTAGGCAGGTGACCATATCGCCATCCACACCAGCAACTGCTGTTTGATGTGAGAAGAGAGCGAGTTATCAGGAGCAGTACAGAAATGCACATTGAAGCTTTTGGATTGAAAGGAAGGATGAAGGCAGGTGCATGTTTGGGTGGCTGGAGGGGGCTTCGGGGAGGGTTCTCTGGAGGCTCAGCTGGGATCAGAGAGAGAGGACAAGTGTCACTGACGATGTCGGGAGGGGGGGCAGGGGCATTAAGCTCACAGAGTGTGGCAGCAGAGGGCACCCTCCCCCCATCCAGTTCTGCAGATAGGGCCCCTGAAAGACCAGCCGGGCTGGGGCTCTGGCGCAGGGAGCCCCGTGTCCCAGGCCTCAGACAGAGAGAGAAGAAATGGAAGTCTCTCCCAGGAGCCTAGCTGCATTAACGGTTGCCATGATGCTTTATGGATCCCGAAGCACTTTCCCCTTCCTTATATTATCTCATCTGTGCAAAGACCGTGGCTTCTTGAGGGCGGGGCTGCTGCTCGTAGGTCCTGGGGTTGCTGACATGCCTGACACGGGGATTGGCCCAGAGCCGCACGAACGATCAGCTGAGTTTGGAAGACGGCAGGTATGCAGAGCCAGGAACCCCCCAGAGTTTTGCAATGATGTTCTAGAGTCAGAACCTGACCCTGCTCTGAATTATAAATTTTATCTGCACAGAGCGTTAGTGTTTTTAAAGCACCTTCTTCTCAACTACCTCTTCTCATCCCATTCCCCTCCTCAGTCTGTCCTGCTTACTCTCTCTTTTTTTTTTTTTTTGCTTTTAATTGATTTTTATTATGATAAAAAAAAATGCCTAACATAAAATTTACCATTCGAACTATCTTTAAGTGTCCAGTTCAGTGGCATTAAGTACATTCACATTGTGGTGCAAACATCGTCACCACCCATCTCCAGAACTTTTTTTTTTTTCTCTTCCGCAACAGAAGCTCTGTCCCCAGCGCGCACGATCTCCCTGTGCCCCTCCCCCCAGCCCCTGGCAACCGCAGCTCTACTTTTCTGTCCTCATGGATTTGACCCTCCAGGTAGTTTGTGTAAGTGGAATCATGCCGTATTTTCCTGTTGTGGGCCATCAACTCTTACCGTTGGTTCAGTTACACTTCCTCGGTCCTGGCCTCATTCAGCATCTATGAGGTACCTTCTTTGGGCACCACCCGTGCCAGGCCGTGCCCTGCACGTGCCTTCTCTGATCCTCGTAGCTACCGGGGCAGCGGGTCTTAGTATTACCCCCATTTCAGAGACCGGGAGCCTGAGACCCAGGCAGGTGACATGGCAGGGGATGATGGGCGGCAGGTGGAACCCAGGTGGTCTGATTCCTGAGGCGGCCACCTCCTCCCCCCTCTCCAGCCAGGTCCTGGCTTTTGAGCTCAAAGCTGACTTTGTGTGGACCTGGTGCCCGCTTTATGGCATCCTAAGCGTCCCATGGGACCCTGTCTGACCTCACCTCTTCTTTCCCAAAACTGTTCTGGAACGTTTGCATGGGGACAGCACCCCATGGAGACAGGTGCTTTTACCACTTCTCCAAGTCAGGACAGGGGAGATCCCTGAGTGCGTCTTCCAATCAGCCATCTACTTCCTCGGGTGTTATTTGCTCAGTCACTTGCGGATTGGTCCCACCATGAATCACTTTCTCCTTTTGCCTGAATTTTTGCCGTAGCCTCTGAGCTGGCCACCCTGACCGGAATGACACCCTTCCAGTCTGTTCTGATGAGGAATCTAGGAGCAGCCAGACCTGGAGTCTCCCAAGGGATCCCTGCTCACAACAGGCTTCAAGCAGAACGTGGTCTTGCGCCTGGGTGATGGGCAAAGCCTTGGCCACGTAGAAGCCTCTTTGCCTAGGAGTCCAAAATGCAACCTCTGCTCCCCCCCCACCTGATGCCCCTTTTCTATCTTTGTGTCTCTCCCAGCTTCAGGAAGTAGGTCAAAAGTAGGGGAACTGGGTCAGAAACAAAGGGTGTGAGGCTAGAAACTGGGTATAGGAAGCATGTGTTTTCCACAGGAGATCTTCACTGGTGGGGAATTAGGACATCGGCCATTCCTCCTCCCCCACTGAGTGGGCTTGTGGGCAGCCTGCTGGGCCAGGATCCAGTGGAGTCTGAGAGATCACACCTTTGTCCCCGGGGACAGCAGCACTAAAGAAGAAGGAAAGGGGGATCCCTCAGTGTGCAGTCTCACTGGGAGCCCAGGGGCGCTGAGAAAACCCTGGCACTTTCGCTTGGATGACTCATTAGCCCAGGTGGGGCTGGGCAAGAATGCAGCCAAGGTTTACTTCCTTCATGAGGAATGTGCTTGCTCTGGGCTGACAGGCCTCCCTGAGAATGAGTCCATTGCACTGGACTTCGAACGAATATAAACAATAAACAACCCTCCGCCCCCTTTACACAAACACTGAAGCAAACAAAAGCTGGGCTTCTAACTGTCCCCTTGGTCTGGACCCAAGGCAGCCGTCTGGACTTTCTGCCTTCTCGGGTTAATCTGGAATAACTCTCCCTAGATCCCCTCTTACCCTCATTCCTCCAACATTCTCTAGAACCTAGAGCCTCAGCACTATTCGCCGTACGGGTTGGACAAATTCTTCGTGGAGGGAGGCTTTCTGCACACTGTAGGATGTTTAGCGGTATCTCTGGGCTCCACCCACTGGATGCCAGTTGCACCTCCTGAGTTATGGTAGCTAAAAATGTCTATGGACAGTGCCAAGAATCCCCTGGGGCACAGAACTGCCCCTAGTGAGTACCGCTGAGCTACAGTATAGACGCTTAAAGCCTTTAATGCCACGTGTCAAAGTTTCAAAGCTTTAATGCCACGTGTCAAAGTTTTCAACTACTGGCCCAATTTCGATTCAAGATCGCAAATGATATGTTGAATGGGATCTAGCAAGCGGTGTCTCGCACATTGCGTGTTGAACGGGGCATGATAAGACCAGCTTACCGGTTCCGCAGCCCAGGGCAGGCTAACCGTCCATCTGGAGGCTTATAATTGCTAACCAAAAGTACAGCAAAACGGCAGAGGCTTCTGTTAACGGCAGCTGTGCTCTGAAGATAAGGACGATAAAACGCCAGCCAGCGAGGAGAGCTCTTTGGAGGGGAATTTGCAGTGTGGTAAGGCCCATGGAATGTTTTTACTTTCCTTTTATCAGAGGCTTCAATAAATCAAGCTGTTGGTCTAGGAACGTACGAATACAGGCAAGATCTCCATGGAAAACCTGAGTTCAAATATTCTGTCGTATTGTTCCCGCACAGCTTTGACCTATCCCAGGAATCCCAAATTGGTGTTTCTCAGCCTGCCTGTCACCCCCAGGAGCAACGTGAGCAGCCTTTGTTGGACCTGGTGTGTTGCTTTTGGTATCCTTCCCTGCGAGGTACAGTCCGGCGGTAAGGCTCTGGCCCTGCCAGCCTCCTGTGCCAAGGCACCGGGTGATGTGGATTCTAAATAGACAAGAGGCTCATACTTGCGTCCGCCAAAGGCCCTCAACAGGTCCCGCTCATTGTAGACCTTCCTTATATTACAGACATTCTTGCATTAAATGGTTCGTGAGTGAAGGGAAAAAGCACTTTACCATGAGTCAAGAACTTGAGATCCGGTCCCAACTTCACCATTTCCCTTCTCTGGATCTCGCTTTTCTTGTGCGTAACGTGATAGACTTGGACAACGCGACTTCTGAGTCTGCTTTTAGCTTTGACCTTCTCTATTTCTGGTCATGTCCATGAAGCTTGAACAGCTTTCAACGCTCATGTATTGTGGGCACCCAGGAAGTGGTGCAGGCAGATGGTGTCCCCCAAGAGCACACAATCTGGATGCATAAAACACTAAGGATTTAGGGCCAGATTCCGGGAGTCTGTGTCCTCATAAGCTGTGTGACCTTCCCAGAGTTATTTAAATACTCAGTTTCCTTGTCCATAAGATGGACATAACCATAGTACTTAGTCACAAAATGAGTAATGTCCTTAGAACAACGCCTGCCACATAATGAATTTCCATTACCAATAAGCTATTAACCTTACTACAATGCAGCGTGGTCAACCTCATAGCAAAAGCATAAACAATTCTTGGGAGGCCTAAGTGAGGAATGCTACCTGGGCAATCCAGGAAGAATAGACTGTGTGCAGCGCTGTGACCCTAACAAAGGAAAAGACTCAGAAACCAGCAACAGTCAAGCAAACCCAGTTTCCCAGCGTCCCATGTGGCTTTGCCTGAGCCAGCGGGCTATTGTCCAGAGATGGGGAAGCTTGGCTCTCTGATGTGTCCTCCCCACCGTGGCCTGAGCTCAGGCTCTCTTTGGGTCACTCTAGACTAATGCAGCTGGGAACAGCTGCTTTCAGGGAAAAGTCAGCTCTATGTTGAAATGATGGAATTTCCTAGCATTTTAATTGTTTATGGTGAACAAATGACCAGTGATTCTGAGAAATAATATCTATTACTCGTGCTGAAAAGACCTGAAATTTCTGTTCGATCTTAGTGAACGCAAAGTCATAACGTCTTTCACACCAAGCACAGCTCAAACACCTCAAATCTGGAGAACTGACAGAACTGAGCCTAATGTCCAGTTCACCAACAGACTTGCTGGTCCCTGAGAAGGGGCATTGGTACGTCCAGGTAACTGATGAATCCTAAATTTCTCTGGACTTTGGGCTTTCTTTTGGCTCTTCATTGAATGTAACTATCAAGTGCCAAGACAATTAATGGGGCAAAGGACAGTCTTGTCAACAAATTGTGCTGGGACAACTCAATAGCACATGTGACAGATGACATTGGATCCTACTTCACACCATATATAAGAATTAAATAGGATCAAAGGTCTAAATGCATGATCTGAAATTATAAAACTCTTAGAAGAAAGCATAAGGGGTGCCTGGATGGCTCAGTCAGTTAAGCATCCGACTTCGGCTCAGGTCATGATCTCACGGTTTGAGGGTTCGAGCCCCGTGTTGGGCTCTGTGCTGACAGCTCAGAGCCTGGATCCCGCTTCAGAGTCTGTGTCTTCCTCTCTCTCTGCCCCTCCCCAGTTCACGCCCTGTCTCTCTGTGTCTCAAAAATAGATAAATGTCTTAAAAAAAATGGGGCAATGGCTTTTTCACTGTGACACCAAATGCACAAGTGACAAAAGAAAAAAATAGATAAATTGGATATTATCAAAATTAAAAATGTTAAAAATGTTAAAATTAAAAATGTGCCTCAAAGGACGCTATCAAGAAAGTAAAAAGACAGCCCACTGGCTAGGAGAAAATGTTTTCATTTTCTTGCAGCAGCATTGTTTCTAACAGCCAAAAAGTGGAAATAGACCAAATGCCCATTCACTGAGCAGTGGGTAAACAAAATGTGGAATATTCATCAAAGGATGGGATATAATTTAACTGTTTTTTAAAAAAGGAATGAAGTGCTGCCACATGGATGAACTTTGAGAACATCATGCTAAGTGTAAAAAGCCAGGCAGAAAAGGGCACATATTATATGATTCCATTTTTGTATAATGTCCAGAATAGGCCAACATAGACAGAAAGTGGATTGGCAGTTGCAGAGGCTGGAGCAGGGGAGGGGTGTGGAGTGACTGCCGGTGGGTCCGCAGTTCCTTTATGATAATGAAAATTATCTGGAACGTAGTAGTGATGATGGTTGCACAACCTGGCAAATATCATAAAAACCACAGAACTGTACCCTTTAAAAGGGTCAATTTTATGGTATGTGCATTACACCTCAATAAAAATAAGGAGCTATCAAGTGACTTTTTGCCCCTGCCTACCATACCTTTCCACTCCCTCCTTCGTCTTTTTTCAACTGCATTACCTCAAGCCAAGTATCTCTATTCTGTACTCTGCAGTTGATTGTCTTTAAAGTGGCAGAAATTTATTTTGCTCTTGTTATATGTCTTCTTGTTAATTTAGCTCATCTTGGGGTGCCTGGCTGGCTCAGTCCCTAGAGCATGAGACTGCTGATCTCAGGGTCACAAGGTCAAGCCTCAGACTGGGCATAGAGTTTACTGAAAAAAAAAATTAGTTCACATTTCTATCCTTACAAAATCTTGAACATGTGATTTTGTCAGTGAAAGAGACCTCCTCAAGATATATATTACATAATATCTATAAATTTGACAAATGTGTATCTTTCGCTAAGACATTGATGAAAAAACATTGAATGAAAATTGGTCATGGGCAGAATGAGGCATTTTACCTTAACAAAATGTGTTTTGGAAATTAAAACAACCCTGTGATGTGTACGCGAATCATTGTATTATCTGGGGTGACCGGGAGTTTAAGTCTGTGTTACTCGTTCTGTTGACTCCCATTCATGGTAGCTTATTTCCTTGCCTATTTTAAATTTTGGAGAGTAAATGCATGTTTTGCAGGATTTTGCCTCTGAGATTCCTGGGTGGTCTCTGAAGAGTGATACTGCATTTGAGTCTCATGGTGCTTTCAGCCTGGGGTGTTAATCTCTTACGAGGGGAAGGTGGGGGGCTTCCTGGATCATGCAGATAATATAAAATCTAGATAAAGGCAGAACCCTCATTATAAATGATCAGGGGAGATATGTTTTCTATCTGGACAAGATAGACAAGCTACCATCTCTCTTTGCAAGGGAGCAGATATTTTGCCTATCACCTTTAATCAAGGGTATAAGTCTCAGAAAATCCTGGCTTGATGGAGGGATCACAGTTCTGGTGCAAGCTTGCCTCAGACCCTGCTGTGGCATTAACTCTGGAGCTCTCTGGGTATCAAGACTGGCAGCTCTCCCATCCCACCTCTTCTCTAACCAGAGCCACCACAGCATCAGCAGGCTTCCTTCTTTGGCTTGAATTTTCTCCTTTTAGTTTTTGGTTGCAAGATTTTCCTTCCTATAGCAAACGTTCAGTTAATACAAGTGAAAGGTATTCATTATCTTTTATCTAGCATTTCTAGGTGTTTTTCAGCAGGAGGTTCTGATGTGCTTTATAACAAATACATATTTGGTCTTTATCTTTATTTAGTGGTTCCTGGCTCACAGCTCCCAAAACCCTTGGATTTTCCTGAGCAAGCAGAGCAATGGAAGCATCTTTTGTCATAATATTCAGTCTCTATCCTCACTTTCTGAAATCACTTTAGAGCCATGAAAGTGACAGGGGTGTCTTGTTATCCATAAAAAGAGCTTCCCCACCGCAACTGGGTTTATATTAATGAGATGACTTTTGGAAAGAACCTAAAGATGGGAGTGCTGGTTGCCAGGGGAATCAACCATGAATGGAGGGGTGGAGCTTTACATCTCATCCCCTGATTCCTGCAGAGGAGAGGGAGTGATGGAGGTTGAATCAATCACCAATGGCCAATGATTTATTCAACCATGCGTATGTAATAAAGCCCCCATGAAACCTAAAGGAGGGGGTTGGAGAGCATCCAGGTTGGTGAACCAGTATGCTTCCCAATGCCACCAAACCAGCCCCTGAACTCCATGAGGACAGAAGCTCCTTTGCTTGCTACCTTGCCCTAGGTATCTCTTCATCTGGATGTTGATTCACATCCTTTAATATCCTTTGTAATAAGCTGGTAATCTAGTGAGTAAATGGGTTTCCTGAGTTCTCTGAGCCACTCTAGTAAATCAGTTGAACTCAAGAAGGGGGTCATGAAAACCTCTGATTTATAGCCTGTAGGTCAAGAAGCTCAGGTAACAACCTGGTCTTGCAATTGGCTTCTGAGGTGGAAGGTAATCTTGTAGGACTGAGTCCTTCACCTGTGGGATCAGAGGCTATCTCTGGGTAGACTGTGTCAGAATTGAGTTGAATTGCAGGACACCCAGGTGGTGTTGGAGCATTGCTTAGCTGTGTGGAGAACTACCTCCCAGGTTGGAACTGGGTGCAGAACCCTTAGCAACTTAGAACCCTTTCTAAGTTTTCAAGTCTGCTGCACTACCAGAAATGGATGTTTCTATAGCACAATATCTCCCTGTCACAATGGCAAAGATAACAAGGGCGTAAGTGAGGATGAAGGAAGGACTCAGGCGCTATCGATAGAACTCTAAACAGACACATCAATTCCCAAGGGAATTTGGCAACAGTAATTCCATCTCTGGGAATTTACCCTATTGAAAGCATCATGGATGTGTGCAAAATTCCAGCTTGAAGGATGTTTGTCTTAGCGTAGCATTTCCAAAAATTATAAACTGTTTAAATATTCCAGGCAAGAAGAAGAAAAAAGAAAAAAAAAAGAAGGGGAAGCACTTATGTCAGGAAAGGAAAACTTTCTGAAAAATTCCCAGCAAATAAGGGCTTAGGACTCCTGGGTCCAACCACATCTCTGGCCACCCCTCGTTATAAGGGAAACTGGGAAAGGTTGAATTTTTATTTGGGTACAAGACCAAGGGTTTTCTTAGTACAAAAGAAGGGAGGGATGGAAACTCTAGTGTCCGTCAATCTGTCCATCTGTTCATCTGTCCATCCATCCATCCATCCACCCACCGACCTACCTACTCTACCTAATCTGCCTGCCTTTTGTCTATCTATCTATCTATCTATCTATCTATAATCTATCATCTATGTATCTATCATCAGTCATCTATCAATCATCTATCTATCTGCTTCTTGAAGGATAGACATAAATTCTTCTGATGGTTATTCATACCTATTTGGAAGAATTTGAAAGGTGGTTTTTGCTTTCTTATTTTTGCATATTAGATATTCTAAATTTATTTCTAGTGAAGATATATTATTTTTTATAAAAAGAAAAAGTCATTTAAAAGAGGTTACGGTTGTTAGTATGGAATGGCACATGGTGGCATTAGGACCAAACCAGGCTTGGTGCCAGAGGAGCTGTGAGAAACAGGGAACCAAAATACCTCAGGAGTGGGGGATGAGGAGAGTTGATGGAGACATGGCGACTGTGGTTTGCAGGGCATTCTGGTTGTTCTTGCTGGGTTGTTGTTTCCTTAGCTTTTAATTTAGGGACAGTCAAATGCTGCTTGGTGTCTTAAAGATGCTGCCTACATAGACCTACTTGGAATTTACAGAGCAGGAGCTAGAATTCTATCACTGGTATAGGCTTCCCTGTTTATGAATCTAGAATATTTTGATTATGTGTAGATTTTGCTAACACCTAGGTAGCTATTTGATACTGTGTCTGACTTCTCCTTTCAGCTCTTTAGTTGGTTGACAATGTGCTGAGACCTCCATAGTGTTGTATCTAGCCTCA
Source organism: Panthera onca (assembly GCF_046562875.1). NCBI lineage: Eukaryota > Metazoa > Chordata > Mammalia > Carnivora > Felidae > Panthera > Panthera onca. Next base: position 68,487,530 of record NC_138350.1, read on the forward strand.
GAATGCACACCAATGGTCATATGGCCATTAGCACCATAGCAGCTGCTTGGTCTTGAGATTCTGGCCACAGAGGGAGAGACACAATGTGCTGGGAACTCAGAGAAGCACAATTCATCCCCTTTACCTGGGATTATGTGGATGATGATGGCAACCATTTACTAAATGTTTGCTATATTTTCTCATTCAGTCCTTAAAACCACTTCACAAGGTAGGTGCTTATAAATAAGAAAACCAAGGCTTAGTAACTTGTCCAAGATCTCACAGCCAAGAAAGTAGGAGAGAATGACTGAAGGTTGTCTGGTTCTGGAGTCTATATTTATAATTATTATGCTGTGCTTCTCCTGAGGTGACCAACCACCTGGTTTGCTCTGGACTATCCTGGTTTTAGCATTTAAAGTCCTACGTCTTTTTTTTTTAACTTCCTTTTTTTTTAAATGTTTATTTATTTTGGGGCGGGGGGTGTAGAGCAAGTGGAGGAGGGGCAGAGAGAGAGGGAGACAGAGGATCCGAGTGGGCTCTGTGCTGACAGCAGAGAGCCCGATGCGGGGCTCAACCTCATGAACTGTGAGATCATGACCTGAGCTGAAGTCAGACGCTTAACCGACTGGGCCACCCAGGCATCCCTAAAGTCGCACATCTTGAGCAGCCCCTCCATCCCAGGCAAACCCAGATGGTTGGTCACCTGAGCTGCTCTCCTTTCTCTCCTCCAATCCAAATCCTATCAGTCTAAAGCCCATTTCATGTCTTTCCTCTTCTCTGAAGGCCTCCCTGACCTGCCAGCTCCCTTTGGGAGCTCCTTTGGCATTTATAGATCTCTTCCCACTAAGCACTCAGTGATAAATGTGTTCTTCACACGTGGATGTCTTCAGTGCCCACCCGGCTGCCATTGAGGCTGGATGTGTTCCGTAGTGCTTAGGGCAACAATGGGTACATAATTAGTACCAAAGGAAAAAAATCCTAGTGGAATTAATGGGTGAATGAATTATTAACATCACCTTAAGCAAATACTTGCAGAGCATTTGTTATGAGTCAGGCATGGTGAGGTGCTGTGGGAAATGAGTAAATGAATTTTAACTATATAAAGAATATAGTAATGAGAATAATTGCATTACACACTGGGGGAGGGGGCTGTGCTGTTAGTGACATCAACAAAAATTAATAGGAGATGTTGCCTCACAGGCTTGATGTCTGTAATAACAGCAGTGGGACCCACAGCAGTTACACCACTCTGCTTTAGAAGGTCCTATAATTTTTAAGCTTTTCACTCACATGATCTCATTCCTCTGACTCCAAACAGACATGGGAGATAAGCAAAGGAGACATGCAAAGCCCCATTTTATAGGCAAGGAAAGTAGTGAGTCAGAAAGGACCCACAACTTATGATCTAAAGCCATGATTGTATATAGCCATGATTGTATATAGGGTTTTCAGGTCATACAAAGGCCACTGCTGTGTTGTGTGGTCTGCAGAATTTTCTAAATAATTGAATTCCATGATGACATTTAAAGATTTCACATAGAGATTTCACATAAGAATCTGGATTTCTGGTTCCTCTGGACAAAATGGAAGATGTGATATCCCCGAGTTCTCAATAATGGATGTCACTTTAGACGAGGCATTGACTCTCCAGTTGTTTCATTTCCAGAAACGTCCTGACCTAGGTTACCTGAGGCATCAAAACAAAGACCAGACAGTAAAGATAGCATGTCCAGTGTAAGAAGGCTTGTGGTTACAAGTTGCCTCAGGTCTCCAAGATTTCTCTTCCCGGGTTGTTTCAAAGGATCCAGGATGCATATAGGAATGACCACGCCTACTAAGGCAGGCCTTGTGCATATCCTTCTCCAGGAATCTAGATGCTGTCCTTGACTTCTGCCCCTTTGTCATCACAGTCTCTATCTGCCATCTAATCTGTCAAGTCATAAACTGAACTTCTGATTTTTTTTCCCAGTTAGTATTTTCCTTCTGTAAATGGCAACTCCATTCTTAAAGTTGTTCCAGCCCCAAACTGTGGAGTCATCCTTGCCTCTCTCATACCCCACCACAGCAAACCTTGGCTCTACCTTAGAAATAAATCCTGAAACTGCCTACTTCTACTGTGTTCAAGCAGACCACCTTGCGCTTACTTGGACCACTGCTGCAATCTTTCCTCAAAAGCTGTCACTTTATTTTATTTATTTATTTAAAAGTTTATTTATTTTGAGAGAGAGAGAGAGAGTGTACACAGGGGAGGGGCAGAGAGAGAGGGGGACAGAGAGAATCCTGAGCAGGCTCCGTGCTGTCAGTGCAGAACCCCAATGTGGGGCTTGAAACCATGAACTGTGAGATCATGACCTGAGCTGAAACCAAGAGTTGGACTCTTGACTGAGGTACCCAGGTGCTCCCAAAGCTGCCACTTTATTAAAATATAAGTGAGGTCATGTTCCTCTGCTCAAATCCCTCTATAGTTTGTCAATGGAGTAAATCCATTGTCCTTAACGTGGCTCCTGGCTACTGTCTACCTTCATTTCCACACTTCTCCTCCCTGTTTCTTCTGTGGCAGCCACACCGTCTCCTATCCCCATCCTACTAATCTTTCAGCACAACAAGCGTATTATTATTGCCTGAGGTTTTTGTACTTGCTGGTGGCTTCAGTTATCTAAAGTTGTTTAACAGATCACCCTACACTTAGTGGCTTTAAACCATAATAATCATCCATTATCTCTTATGGATTCTGTGGGATGGAAACTAGGAGCAGCTTAGCTGGGTGATTTTGGCTTATGCTATTTCATGAGGTTATAGCCAGATGTTGGCAAGAGCCAAATAATCTGAAGCTTGATTGCGATGGGGGAATCTACTTCTCAGGGGGTTCACCCATATGGCTGGCCAATTAGTGCTGGCTGTTGGCAAGAAGCCTCAGTTCCTTGACATGTGGACCTCTCCATGGATTTGTAGGATGCCTTGAGGATACGAAGGTTGGATCCCTTCAGAGTGAAATAGCCAAGAGAGCAAGGGGTAAGCTGCGATGCCTTCTACAACAGCCTCAGTTGGCTACGCACTATCACTTCTGATGTGTTCGGTTGGTACCACAGAGCTTCATAGGAGTGGGAGACCAGGAGGCATGGATCATTGGGGGCCATGTTGGAGGCTACCATGACGCCAGTATCTCTGCCTGCTGTGCTTCAATAACTTCAGGGCTAACTTTTATATTTCCTTAAGATCTTTGTTCATATGTTCCTTATCAAAGATCTTAAGGAAATGTAAAAGTAATGTAAAAGAGGCCTTTATAGACCATCACTTATAAAATAACACACCTACCCTCCTAACATTCTTGTCCTGCTTTACTTTTCTGCATAGCACTTATGATACCTGAAATGTTGTATATTCTTTATTTTTGTCTGTCTCTCTACAGTAGAATGAACCCCCAGCATTTAGACCAGTGTGTGGTGCATAGAAGGTACCTGATATTTTTCCAAACGAATGAATAGCCTATATGCATTAAATATTTATTGAAAGAAGGAAACCTTACCTCTTTAAATATACCCCATCACTTCATATCAGGGTGCATACTATCAACATGATTTAGCACTATTGATGTTGACCTTGAGCACCTGACTGAGGTGGGTTTGTCGGGTTTCTCCACTGCAAAGTTACTGGGTTTTCCCCCCTTTTCTGTTCTTCACTCATTGGAAGGAAGTCCCTGTGTGCAACTCATCCTTAAGGCAGGGAGCTACCGTCTACCTCCCTGGGGGCTGAATATTGTCTGCATAATTTATTCTGCCAAGAATTCTTCTGCCAAGATTTGTTTCTTCTCCCTCATTTATTAACTTATTCAATCATTTTTTTTTATCAGCATGGACTCATGGATGTGTGTGTGTGTGTGTGTGTGTGTGTGTGTATACATAAAATACTCTGGATTATAATCCAATCATACTTTATTAATCAAATTGCTTAAACTTTGGCCATTGGGAACTCTTTCAGTTGGGTTCTGTGCCCCTTGGATATATTCCCATCCATGCATGTGGATTTCATTTTGTTTGTTTGTGGTTTGTTTTTGTTTTTAGCATTTCCTGATTTTTTGGTACTATCAGATGCTCTAGGCTCATCTTGTTTATTTCCTGCCCCAGTCATAATGTCTCTAAAGAGCCCTGGTTCCTTTTACTGGAGAATAGTATTGGAAACCAAGAAGTGCAAATGTACTCCAAATCCCCCTCAGCATTTCCTCAGGCTGGGTCCTTGTCTAGACCACCACCTCCCTTAGTGACAACCTGCCCACCACTCTTGGTACTGCTTCTACAGTTTTCTATTCATCCTCCTCCATTCTTCCCTCTGCAGGCAGGGTCATAAATCTGATCATGTCAAGAGTCTAATGGACACCACAGCTCTCAGGTTAAAATTCAAACTGCTCTGCACAGTGTAAAACCCTCTTCCTGACCTGGCCTATGCCCACCCCTCCAGCCTTATGTTTTCCCATCACCCCAACTTGGAGGCTGCATTCAAGCCTCACTGAACTTGCTTTCATTTCTCTGTCTTTTCATATGTTCGCCCAGGACTTCACACGACTGGAAGACAAACTCTTAGCCCAATGATTGTTTGGTACTATGTTAAAACATCGCTTTCTCCTTTCTTTTGTTTGGAGTTGAAATATAAAAGGCCCCTATGATATGAAAAGTAAATATTTGGTCTTTTCCCCTGGCTCCTGGCACACAGCTCCTAAATCCCTTGGAATTTCCTGGGTAATAAATAGGATTGTTTCTTATTCTAATGAGGCCACTCGGTGGGCCCCTAGATAGCTTCAGGATGAGGGCTTATCACCAGAGAGACACAGGCATGGTTAGAGGGTTGGAACTTTAAGTGCTCCTTCCCAACCTTCAGAGAGGGAAGAGGGGCTGGAGATTAAATGAATAACAAATGGTCAGAGATTTAATCAATCATGGATATTTACCTAAAAAATGCAAAAACACTAATTCAAAGGGATACACGCACCCCTATGTTTATTGCAGCATTGTTTACAATAGCTAAATTATGGAGGCAGCCTAAGTGTCCATCATAGATGAATGGATAAAGAAAATGTGGTATATATATATATATATATATATATATATATATATGCAACGGAATATTATTCAATCATAAGAAGAATGAAATCTTGCCATTCGCAGCAGCATGGTTGGAGCTGGAGAGTATAACGCTAAGCAAAGTCAGAGAAAGACAAATACCATGCGATTTCTCTAATATGTGAAATTTAAGAAACAAAACAAATGAACAAAGGAAAAAGAGAGAGAAACCAAGAAACAGTTCTCTTATAGAGAACAAACTGATGGTTGTTAGAGGGGAGGAGAGTAGGGGATAGGTTAATTAGGTGATGGGGATTAAGGAGTGCACCTGTTGTGATGAGCACAGGGTGTTTTATGGAAGTGTTGAATCAGTATATTGTACACCTGAAACTAATATAATACTGTGTTAACTAAGTGGAGTTAAAATAATAAAAACTAAAAAAAAAGACAAGAATGTGTTTTAAAAAAAAAGTAATTAATATATTGTGAGCATTTCTCCATGAAGCAATCTTTTAAAGCATGATTTTAAAAGGCTACATAGAATTCTATCTAAAATTTATTTAAACAATTCCCTGTTAATGGTATCTGTTGTCAATTTTTTTTCAAGTAGGCTTCATGCCCAGCACAAAGCCTAACGAGGGTTTGAACTCACTACCCTGAAATCAAGACTTGAGCTGAGATCAAGAGTTGGACAACCGGATGGAGCCACCCAGGCACTGTGTCGATTTTTTCAAATTATAAATAATGCCTTGATGGCACTCTTGTATATACATATTTATGTGCATCTCTGATTATTTCTTAAGACTAAATTTCTAGAGACAGAATTACTAGGTCTAAGGTTCTGCCGATTTCAAAGGTCTTTGGTGCCTCAGGTCCTAGGGAATGACTACAAGTTTCTGAGTAGAAGAGTGATCTGGGAAAGGTCTTTTTTTTTTTTCCATGGGTGCTGATCACTTTCTTCTTCTTTGTGGAAGACAGTCCAGGGGCTCCTGCCTGGCCTGGACTCCTTTTCAAGAATGATCCAGCATGCAGAGCACCAATGAAGAGGGGCCCTCCCCTCCATGTTCCCGCTACACACATCTACCCCCACTCCAACCTCCCTAACCTTGGCCACACATGTTCCACCCCCCGCCACCCCCCCATCTTCCCTGTCCCTGGTCATGACTTACAGGGCTTAGGGGATGGCTATGACTTACATGGTAGGGGTTGATTCCACAGAGAACTGAGGCTGGGTGGGTGTGTCACATGCTTGCTGAGCAGAGCTCTCCTGGCCCACTGACAAGATCCTCACTCCTTCCATATCCTAGGATGTCTGATATTCCCTGCCCTCCCCGCCGCCCCCCCCCCCCCCCCCAATATCTGTGAATCCCTGGGCTTATGTGTCCTTGAGTCACTCTGGCTCTAAATCTTCCCTTTTTCCTGTCCTTTCTCTTTTACACTCACCGCCCACTCTACTGCCCAGGGGACACTGAGTGTCTGGTCTTGAAAAATGTAACTGGCAATTCAGGGATTTATATTAGGAGAGTTTCATTGCAGGTTCAGACAGTAAATAAATTAAAGCTGAATATTCTTGTCTTTAAGTCCTCCCTGTTCCCACCTCCTCCATCCACTTCCCACGCCTCTCCAGCCCCACACCACTCACTCTCCTCTTCAACTCTCCCTCCTTCTCTCTCTGTCTGTCTCCCTGTCTCCCTCTCTCTCTCTCTGCCCCCCTCACCTTTCTCTTTCCCCTGCTCCTCCTCTTATTACATTCGACAGCCTCAGATTATCCCCTAGATTTTTTAAAATATGTTTTTAATGTTTATTTTTGAGAGACAGAGAACACAAGCATGGGAGGTGCAGAGAGAGAGAGACACACACACAGAATCTGAAGCAGGCTCCAGGCTCCGCACTGTCAGTGCAGAGCCTGATGTGGGGCTCGAACCCCACGAACTGGGGGGGTAGAAGTCGGACATTTAACCGACCGAGCCACCCAGGCACCCTTATACCCTAGATTTTTGTGAAGAAGTTTGGTGATAGCAGGTAACAGCTTCCTTCACCTCTGTATCCTTTGTTCCATGAGGTTTCACACAATGCTGGACACAGCCTCGAGTTTCTGTCCACATTAGATGGCCTCTGAGGGACCCATGACAAGGTCAGGGGAGAAAGGAGAGGAAACATTCTGGCCTGGAGGACAGTGATACAATGCCCCCATCCCGGAAATCCTTCCAAGGAAGCTGCCTCCCTGCTCAGAATCTGAAGTCTCACGGTGCTGCCCCAATAAAGGATGTGTATGGGCTGATGGAAGGGGAGATCCCCTTTCTCTTTACTCACAGGGCTATTGAAGGGTTAAATGATATAGTAGATAAAGAAGTATCTCATAAAACACCACACAAATATAAGAGCTTGCTATAAAATGGCTTTTACTGGGAAATGTAATCTGAGTTCCAAACAAACACTTTCGAATGAACTCTTGGAACGTAATTATATTGCACATCTATTGTTGTGGTCTGTCCAGTGGCCCGTTCCCCTTCCGCTAACAACCCTTGTCCTCCGGAGAAGTGTGCTTCCTCAACCCCAAACTTGCTATACTGCTGGGGCCGCCATTACATCAGTCTAGTGCCAGGCCACAGGGATGGACATGTGACCCAGGCTTGGACAATCACAGTAGCCCCTCCCCCCGCCCTCCGTGATTGGTCCATGGGATGCATGACCAAAGTCTGGTCAATCACCATTCTTCCTTGGCATTTTGACATACTAAAGCATTGAGAAAGTCCCTTTCCTTCCTCTGGGGGTTGCTGAGCTGGGGTGATACGAGCCATCGACAGTCTTGTTTTACCCTATCCTGCTTCCCATGGCCACTTGGAGGAAACCTTCTGCTAGGAAAGAGTAAGGCCAGTCTCGGAATTGACCCTGGGGACCCAAGGCCAGAGTAGGAGAGAGGCTCCCAGTGCATCACTGGTGCCCCTGGTCTCTGTCCCTGGGACAGCCACTGTCCCTGTGCTCTCCTGAGAATAAACAGTCTCTTCTGCTATAAGAGACTCTTTGTCTCACATCTGAAAGAATCCTGTTAACACAAGTTAACCCATTTCTGAGTTGAAGGTGGCTATGAATCGTCTCCTACTTCATGGAGGAATATCACGTAGCAATATCTTCCTTCTTCAAAGAGATTTGACATGTCTCACGGGCAGGAGGCTTTGACTTGACACAGGGTAGTCTGCAGACCATGAAGACATATTTAGCACATGAAACTGAACTGGATTGGTAATTTTTACCAATAAAGCCTGCACTGGCCTTCCATTCTTTGCAGAATACGTTGAAGTATAAAAGGTAATACACAATAGATGTGAAGTTTATGTCACTGGATGAGTCAGGGAATATATTCGTAATTAAATTAAGGGAAACTGAGTGTCCAACTAGAGGCAATTGTGTTCACTGCACAGACTCAAGAGTGAAGGCCTATGTGCTTCAGGAAAAAGGTGAAGGAAATTGGAACTTCTTTTCCTGTTCTGGGCTTGTTCTGAATGTCGTTTAAAATGACTGGGTCTTACCCAGATACTGGCAACCATTCTTTGCCAAAGAGATTTCTGCCAAAATAAGATGTGAACTGTACTTTGGATCATTTGAATGGAATATGGAATCTGAGGACACCCAGAGGACACGCAGAAGGGTGTGGCGTCTGGGTGGGACCGGGGGCACCAGCTGGCAGGAAGCCCAGCACCGTCCATTTTTAGAAAAATCAAAATGGGTCGCTACCACCAACAAAAACATAACGTGATCTTGAGCAAGAAAGTGTGGCAAGGAGCATGAAGGGAGATAGATGAAGTCAGTAATTTAGGAGCTAGGATGATGCTTGGAAATTTTAGATTGTTCACCCTGCTAGTAAAGATTAAATAAATACATCTCAATTAAAGGCAGGCATTATTAACCTTCATTTAAAAAGTACATACATTAATTTAAAAATGCTCAGGACTTAATATACTTAATACTTGTTACTAAGATATGCTAACCATCGTCTGAGCTTTTAGTGAATTGTAATCACTGATCACAGACTACCCTAATGTATATAATAATAATAAAAGTTTGAAATATTGCGAATGGAAATGTTGAGAATCACCAAAGTGTGACACAGAGACAGGAGGTGGGCAGACAGTCTTGCTCAATGCAGGGTCACCACAAAACCTTCAATTTGTTTCTTTTTCAAAAAAAATTTTTTTTAAATGTTTATTTATTTTTGAGAGGGGTGGGGAGAGGGGGAGAGAGACAGAGCATGAGCAGAGGAGGAGTAGAGAGAGAGGAGTCACAGAATCCAAAGGAGGCTCCAGGCTCTGAGCTGTCAGCACAGAGCCCGACGCAGGGCTTGAACTCATGAACAGCGAGATCGCTACCTGAGCCAAAGTCAGATGCTTAACCGACTGAGCCACCCAGGCGCCCCCAAAACCTTCAATTTGTAGGAAACATGCTATGGGCGAAGCACAAGGCAGTGAAGTGTGGTAAAGTGAGGAAAGCCTGTACAATAGGCGTATGTCACAGAGGCTGTGGACGCCCATCTGCTCTCCTGCAGGCTGAGGCCTCTGGTGGCCGCTGTCAGAAGAGGAAGACAGCGTTACGGTGTGTGGCTCTCTGAGGCTTCCAGTTCTGGCTTGGATCCCTTGGCTGCCCGGTGGCCTCATTCTCCATTTTCCTCACCTGCCAAGTGCCCTGTTTGCTGTGTTTTTTTTTTTAATTTTTTAATGTTTATTTATTTCTGAGACAGAGCATGAGTGGGGAAGGGGCAGAGAGAGAGGGAGACACAGAATCCGAAGCAGGCTCCAGGCTCCGAGCTGTCAGCACAGAGCCCGACACGGGGCTCGTACCCACAAACCGTGAGATCATGACCTGAGCCGAAGTTGGTCGCGCAACTGACTGAGCCACCCGGGCGCCCCTGCGGTGTTTTAAAGGATGAAATAGTGGGTAACGATAATGTATCTTGAAAACGGTAAATAACTTGAGACCTAATCAGGAATCGCCCTTAAATAGACCTTACAAAGAAGGAGGGAAACTACACAGCCTGAAATAACAAGAAACCAAAGCTGGGGTCTGGGTGAGAGAGGGGGACTTCAGGAGGATTCGGAGGCAGATTGCGCACCCCGAGATGTGCTTTTCGCTGAAGCGTGGGGATGTGAGTAGTTACCAGGCTTCAGGCAGTGTGCTGCAAGGGTTAATGGCCTGGACAGCTCCCAGAGCCCTGACTGCTCAACTCAGACCCCAGTTGCACTGCTCATCAGCGGTGCGACCTTGGGTGGGACACTTAGCCTCTCTTCGCCTCCATTCCCTTTTCTGTGAGATGGGCATAACTACACCCATGTCAGAGAAGTAAGCAGATTCATTCACGTAAAGTACTCAGGACAGTGGCTGGCGCTCAGTAAGTGCTCAGGAAATCGGCTCTCTCACTGTCATCTGGCACAGTAGTCCTGGCCTCACTGTAACGACTTGTGTGATCTCAGGCAGATGACTTCACATTCCTGTGATGACGTGTTCGACGGCGAGTCCAGAGGGGTTCTCCGCATTGGCACTCTTGATATTTCGGGCCAGATAACGTTTTCAGTGGGTGGTGGTCCTGTGCATCGTGGAATGTTTGGCCTCTACTTGCTAGATGCAGGGGCGCAGTTGCCCTGGAGAAGGAGCAGAGTCCCTAGGCTAGAGATCCCGACAGCGAGTTTTGAGAAGTCTGCGAACCTCCTGAAATCTGTATGTGAACTTGTGCATGTGTGTGATGCACATGAAGGAGCTCATGAATGCATTTTTCTTAGGAGAGATCCCCAGTTTTTATCAGTGGACCAAAGCAGTCCGTGACGCCAAAGTCAAAGCCACTGGTCTGGAGCCCTTTCTAGCTCCGAGGGTATGCTAGTCTCTGCTCTGGGTCCAGGCAGGGGGCGGGAGGTGATTTTTAGATGAGCAACAAGTTCCTCTGATCACCACGGGAAGCTCACTGGTTTTTCCCTCTGAGCGTTTTTGATAACCCTTTGCCTCAACCAACCCCCCCTCACTCCCTCCACAAAGCCTCTTCCTTCTCTCCCATGTTGGTGACCGCATGGGCTTTTTCTCTTTTCCTGGAAATTATGTGTATACTCTCCAAACAGCCAGCTGCTCCCTGCCAGTTCTCCCTTCGGCCCCTCCAAGCTGGGTGCACATGGCAATGGGTGAGTGGGAGGGAGGGAGGAGGAGTGTGACTGAGAAGACACAGGACGAGGGTGTCCTTGGTCCGATGCTGGCTTTGTTCGTGCCCCTTCCTTGCTGGTGGTCTAGTCCTTGTCATGCTAGGCAGAGCCAGAGATGCCAACAGCTTCTTGCCCAAGACCACTCTGTTGGAGAGCTAATATTTATGTTGCTGCTGGGGTGGAGGATGAACTTGTTCTATTCCGTGACCTCAGCCAGGCTCAGCCCTTGGTCTTTCCATGCCATGCGATCAGACTGAATACTCAGAGTTTCCCATCAAGAACTTGGCTCTTAACCAAGGAGATCTGCTCCCCTTCCAAATCAAATCTGCACCTTCATTTACACTAGACTAGGAGTGGAGAAAAGGGAAAGAAGACCCAGGCACTCAGAAGTTTTCTGGCCACGTCCTAGTTTAAATGAATGAATGTCAAGTAGGATGAGAAGAGGAACTTGATTCAAACACTATCGGCCGGTGTAGGTCGTTCCCTAAGGATTGGAGCTCCAGAGGCTTGGCGCTGGAATGTTCCAGCAGCCTGTTCCTACAGCGAGAGCACGGATGGAAAGCACCTACCATTGTCAAGGCTCTTGCCCGTCCCCCCACCCCCACCCTTTCCTCCCACTTCTGCCTTAGGGGATGGATTAGAAAGACTGATCTCTCCAGTGTGAGTCTATACCTGAAGCATTTGTAAGGCATCAAGACGGAAGAAAGACAGATGTGGACTGGAAAGCTAGCGGGGGTGTCTGTTCAAGGCAGCTGGCACTATGATTCTCTGCACCCCCACTTTTGCTTTAACAATCCAGGCAGGGCTTTTCTCTCCGTGATGCAGTCGGTTCATGTGGGCACGGGGCAATCTGGATTTACAAAATGGGTGACTGAAGGTGCGATTGCTTGCTTCACCGTTTAAGCTTTACTTGTAGGAAAGGAGTCACTAAAAGGTTTTTAAAGACAGCTTCCTAACAGTTAGAAGGGTATGATTTTTTTCAAATATTTTTTTATTTTTGGGAGGCAGAGAGACTGCAAGCAGGGGAGGGGCAGAGAGAGAGAGGGAGACACAGAATCCGAAGCGGGCTCCAGGCTCCGAGCTGTCATCAGGGGAGCCCGACGTGGGGCTCGAACCCACGAAGCGTGGGATCATGACCTGGGGCTGAAGTCGGACGCTTAACCGACTGAACCACCCAGGCGCCCCTAGAAGGGTATGATTTTCATCTAATTGTTCCATTGTACTATGTTCTTTACAAGTGGGAAGAGTCAGGCCACTTCGGCTTCCAACAGCATCACCATCCTCAACCAGCACTTATTAAACGCCCAAATAGAGCCTGGCTCTTCTTCCGGTTTTCTGGATCCACGTAATAGGTCTGTGGCACCTTACACAGGACAAGGAAGCTATGCGATGCTTGTTAGGCTACCTTTCCCCCCATGGGAAATTAGGGCAATGTGACTGGGAACAACCTCAGGAAGGTTGTTAGGATCCAAAGAGACCCTAGATGTAAAAAGATAGTTTTTCCATGGTGGCGTCAAAGGTGCCTCTAGAATAATACAGAGATCAGATAGCATACGGTGTTAGCTTCTCTGACAACCTTAGTGCTACAGAAGAGACGAAGGAAAAAAAATGCTTCAAGTAATTGTAAGGCAGTCAAAATAAGAACATTAAGGCTGCCATTTGCTGAGTGCTTTTCATGTGTTAGCTGCTGTACATATTTTACACATATGCAAATACACATTTACGTATGACAAGCTCTTTGCATATGAGCTTCCCATCTGTGATCTTGTAAGTCTTAGCACCATTTATAGGAGAGGAAATGAAGGCTTGAATCCAGGTTACAAACAGGCGTTCCAGAGCCCACGGGTACAGTGCATACAGTTACAGGAAAAGACCCGTCAGTGCAGCCTGCATTCCTTCAACATTGCTTCTGTGGTTGTTGGAAGCTGGTAGCGGGGTCTCCAGCCTGCAGGAGACCACGTGGTGGGTGAGTGCACAGCAGGCAGGTTGCGTGGTAAGGAGAGGAGATGGGGCACAGCCAAGGAGTGGGGTAGTGGCAGCAGGTCTAGGAAAACAGGCCTAAAAAGGCAGAGAGATCTGGGCCAGTTAGTGTAGGTGTGGCATCAACCCTGAGGGCAGCCCTGTGTCCCAGACCAGCACAGGAATGTATATTCATCAAGGATATGCTAATGTAATGCTGGGCATATTTCGTTTAAAAAGACAGGAGAGGGTGAATGTTCATCGAGAAGAGTTTCCTGAAAGCTGGCTTGAGCACAGGATGCAACAAGAATGAAAGCTTGGGAGGCAGAGGAGGACGGGGGGGGGTAGGGGGTGGGGGGGTCCCATGGGAGAAAAGGCACAGCAGGGGGCGTGGGAGAGGCACCCCCCATGAGCCTCCAAGTTTTACCAAGGGTTCTCCTCAAAGGTTCAATCTCTAGCTCGCTTTACCCCGTTGCCTTCTCTTCCTGCTCCTGGATGACTTTGGGCTGTGGACCTTGCGCCATAATGTCTTCGGGTAAACTCCACGTGTCAACACCGGGGGCATCCTTGGTTGCGAATGGGGTCCTAAGTTGTTCTTCCCTCACTCTTCTGCCCAAGTGAGCTCCATATCCAGGGAAGTCTCCAGGACCAGGCCAGCCCTGCTGTGTGTGAACTGAGTGACTTACAGGGCTAATACTAAGGTTCTTGTGAGGAAAAAAATGAGGTGATGCATGCAAAGTTTTTGGCACAGTGTCTCCCAGGTAGTAAGCACCCCCAAAAATGAGATGTTCCATCTGGGCTGAAGACTGTAGCACTTGAGACTATACTGTGCAGACATGGCTGATGTGATTGTGCCCATTTCAGAGGTAAAGGAATTGGATAAGCAGGAAAGTGTGGTAATAAAATGAGTATATTCTCACCTCAGACTTAGGGAAGCTGGGGGCGGCATCATTTGATGCCTACGACCAGAAAGCAAAGCTTATGTTCTCATGATCATGCCAGCCCAGAGATTAATGCGATAGCCTTGAATGAATCAGCCGTATCCTTCTAATCTGGAATCAGAACGATACCATCTACCTCCTTGGGTGGGATGAGAACACAGAGTGTCTGGGAATCCAACGCCTTGAAGATCCAAGGGGAGATTTGTAGAGTATGTCCCCTCTTGTCTTGTCCGCAACTAGTCTAGACTTGACCTGACACCCAAGAATGAAGGAGATCCTACTTTATGAAGCCAGCAGAATGTGGAGCCTAGCTGAAAAAGTACATGGAATAGCAGGATTTGGGGTGAGTGAGACTTTGTGTGGGACAAGAGCAGTGCTTTGGAATTAAAGCGGTGAATCAGAGGCTTTGGGGGTTTAGCTTAGTTGACATTTTTGGAAACCCACCACGACAAAATTCTGGAGCCCTCATGAAAATAGGAGCTAACTATGAGTTAGTCAGGGTTTTCAGAGAAACGGTACCAATGGGATGACTCTATCTCTGTCTCTCTTTCTGTGTCTATCAACCTACAGGAGGGAGATTTATTTTAAGGAATTGCCTCAGGTAGTTGTGGAGCCTGATGAGTCCAAAATCTGCAGCATAGACCAGCAGCAGACTGGCGGCCCGGGGAAGGGATGCAATTGGAGTTCAAAGGCTGTTTGCTGTCAGAATTCCTTCTTGCTTGATGGAGGTCAGTCCTTATTTTATTAAGGCCTTCAATTGATTGGATGAAGCCCAGTCACATTATGGAGGGCAATTTGCTTTATACCAAACCCACCAATTTAAGTGTTAATTTTATTCAAAAACCACATTCATAGAAACATCTGAATAATGTTTGACTAACTGGGCATGCTGGCCCAGCCAAGTTGACACATAAAATCAATTGCCACAAACTGAAAATGCAAGGCTGAAACTATTGGCCCTCTATTGACTGTGTGAGGCTTGGAGACATAGGAGGAGCCTCTGAGGGACTTCCAGGAAGCCTCATGGTCAAGCTTCCAGAAAGCTTTCACGGGGTGGGAGGTAGGAGCACATTTCCTGGGACAGAGTTTAGTCTCCTGCCTCTTGCATATTCAAGTTCATGTTCTTTCCCCTTGACTTAGGATAGGAAGAGAAACCTGAATTTGCTTAGTAAGTTGTCTGTAAAGTTTCCGTCTCTTTCCAGAACTTGAAAGGTAGAGTCCTAATGAGGTAACTTGGTCATTTGGCATCAAGATATTTGGGGCAGACTTTCTCTGCCAATGCAACACTTGGCAACCATTGTACAATAATTTTATGCTTATGTCCAGCCTAACTATGAACAATGTAGTCAGTGTTATGAACTCATGAATAGAAACTCTGGTGCTATAACTGCCCAATGCCCAGTTCCCAAGCATGGGAAAAGGAGCCCTTCTTTGGAGCAGACATAGGGGAACATTCTTAGCAATTCTACTCACAGAGCCGAGAGTGGAAACATCATCAATAGAAGGCAACACCATATGAAGGAGGTTCTCATGACCTTATAGCTTCTGAAACTGGCTTGGAATGACCTCCCTCAGTGTTGCCTGAGAACCTTGGGGAGCCAGGCAGGCAATTTCATACTGGGCAGGTTCCTGGCTAATCATAAAGTCCCCCAAGAAGGCTAAAAGCTGCATGTGAGAGGCACTGAAGTAATGAATATCCTATCACTTCAGGAGCTCGTCATGTAGCTGGGAGACAAGCATCTGGCTGATGGTTTCACCAAATGGTCATTTCAGTGAACACAGAGACTCAGCTTTCAGCAGGGTCCTTCAGTCTTAAGTTTTCCAGGTAGAGGAAGAGACCCTTTCCCACCAACCCTTCCACTGAAGCACACCAAACAGGTTTGGTTGGGCCACTAGGAAGTTCTTCTTCAAGGCTGGCATGGGGAGCAAGCCTGCCTCCTGCTTTAATTGGCAATTCCATTAGATCAGGCACTTCTAGGACAGGGCTATATTTCAAGAGTGACAGGTGCCTTGAGGACCAGGGGATTGTTGTAACAGCAATGTGCTATGTGGAGTCAGAGGATAGGCCGCACGCCCCTCTTGGTCACTTCCCATTGTTTTCTGTCTCAAACCAGCGTTTACAATCCTGGAGTGTTACACTCCAAAGGTTGTTTCTTCATACGGAGCACTAGGGAAACAATTCTGCTTCTTACACACAGCTCGCCAGAGCCAAGGACTCACGCATGCCTTATAAATAGACGCGCATTTTGCAATCAGTCAGCTAATTCCCTGATTATGAATTTTGCTCAGACAGACTGGCTACAAAAATCTGCAAAAGAAAAGAAAAGGATTAGCTATTTTTGATCATGAATAAGACAAGACCGCATTTGGCCCAGAGGAGGACGCGGGCCTTCAGGTTGATTGTGCTTGATTACAGGAAAGTTCTAAACTGACCATGAAATAAAACTGCTCCTTTGTTCTTGGGAAATAGATGGTTTAAAAAACTTATCCAGGTCTTTCTGGATTTCTTCCGTTTGAATTTGGTCTTCTGATTCTGTTCAGTTCAGTGACTTGAATTGTTGGACACCTGCTATTTGGAGGAGACAAAAAGAAAGAAAAGAGAATATGTGTTTTTCCTTAAGGAGCTGATAGAATTATAAGAGGTAAACTGGAGACATAGTCAAGAGCAACAAAAGTGCCAGTTTGGATAATGCAGGCACTTGGTGTTCACTGGCAGTTAAAGACAGAGAAAGAGAGAGAAGCTTGGGGCTGGGGGACTGTTTTATCGAAGACGTGACTTTTGAGCTGGTCATTGAAAAACATGCAGGGCCTAGATGGGGGAAAGGCATGGGCAAGATGCCCTAGACTTAGCAAACAGTGCAAGCCCAAGTGTGGAGGGCGGGTGAGCCAGGCCAGCAGATGTAGAGATACACCAAGGACTTTCTGGAGAGACAGCAAAACTGAATGTGAAAAGTGGCACTTATACATGAGTCCACAGTGATATAAATAAGTGATCTAATATTGAGCACCTGCAAGAGAAGAGACAAATCTTTACACGAGAATTCCAAACAATATATGTCGATACTCCCACCTCTGAGGGCAGGGGGACCTTAACATATTCTTGTCCCTACCCCATGTGTGGGCCAGACTTAGGGACTTGCTTCCAAAGACAGAACACAGAAAGGGGAAAATTGTAGGTTCACAACGGGAAATCTTGCAAACACCACCTTAACCAAGTGACCAAGGTTGACATCACTGGTGACGTTGATGTCATGTACCCCCTTCTCTTTATATTAGGGCTCTCCAGAGAAAGAGAGATATAGAAATATATGTATATATATAAATATATAAATATATATATATAAATATATATATATATAAATATATATATATATAAATATATATATATATATATATATATATATATATATGAGAGAGAGAGAGGAAGATTTATTACAGGAAGGAGATTTTTTTACTGTCTCACACGGTTATGGAGGCTGAGAATTCCATGATCTACCATCACAGGCTCGAGAACTAGGAAAGCAATGGTGTAATTCAGTCAGTGCAAAGGCATTGATAATCAGGGTCTGACGGTGTGAGTTCCAGTCTGAGTCCAAAAGACTGAGACCAGGACTGCCAATGTCTGAGAGCAGGGGAAGACGGATGTCCCAACTCAAGTAAAAAGCAAACATGTCCTTCCTCTGCCTTGTGGTTCTATTTGGTCCCTCCACAGATTGGATGAGGTGCACCCACACTGGTTTACTCGATCTACTGATTCAAACGCTAATCTCTCCCAGAAACACTCTCACGGACACATCCAGAAATAGTGCTTTCCCAGCTCTCTGGGCCACCCTTGGCTCAGTCAGGTTGACACATAAAATTAACCATCACACCTGATATGATATGATGTGCGGAGAAAGACTCTTCATTTCTGTGGTATTCTTTTCAAAAAACCTGTAACCCCAGTCTAATTACGGGAGAGCATCAGATAATCCCACACTGAAGGATATTCTGTTAAAAACCTGGCCAGAACTCCTCAAGACTGTCAGGGTCATGAAAAACAGGAGGCGTCTGAGAAACCAGCAGAGACCAGAGGATCTGAAGGAGGCAGGACGGCTAATGCAGTTGTGGGACCCTGGACTGGTCCTGGAGCACAGAAGAAAGAACATTAATGGAAAAACCAGTGGATCTGAAACAAAATTTGGAGTTTAGTTAAGAGTGATACACCAGTGTGGGTTTCTCCTTTTTGACAAATGTTTTGGTGGAGGATGATAATATTAGGGAATCCAAAACGGGGCAAGCAGGGCATGGGAACTCTCTGTACTATCTTTGCAACTCTTCCGTAAATCGAACACGATACCAAAATAAAAAGCTTATTAAGAAAAAGAAGGCATGTTCCTTAAAGCTAAGGTTTTGGAACTTTCTAGCTTTGCAGGCTTTTCCCCAGCCATGTGATGACAGGATCTTTGTGTTTGTGGTATCCATAGATTGAGCAAATGCCTACAGGCAAAAAGCTACTCATACAGTGCAGTGGCTCAGAGCCCACGCACTGTGGTCGAGTCCTGTCTCTGCCACCTACTAGCAGTGTGGCCCTGGCCAAGCTACTTAGCCTCTCTGTATCTCAGTTTCCTCATAAGTAAAATGGGGATAGGAATCATAATTGAACTTTTCTCCTAGGCTATTGTGGAGATAAAATGAGTTGATCATGTAGAATGCCTAAGGGGCTGGGAAACACTAAATGCTGTGTAAATATTATTGTCACCAAAAAATCACTTATGTTTTTTAAAAGTCTTTGCCTTTTGATCATAGCAATATGACATGGTGACATCCTGGGCAGGGGATGCAGACACCCTGGGGCAGGTGTCAGGTAATCCAGGACTTCAGAGAGCATGGGTCTCAGTGGAGAGGAGGGTGCTGCTGGCCTGTGCCTATAGTGGCCTCCAAAGCACTCACTGTATACTTGGCAAATGGAGCCCTAAGGAGTCTCCATTATATACACAGGGAAAGGAAGACCAGGGATCCAGGACCAAGATTTTTTTTAAAAAATTTCATTTTATTTATTTTGAGAGAGAGATAGAGAGCAAACAGGGAAGAAGAGAGAGAGAGAGAGAGAGAGAGAGAGAGAGAGAGAGAGGTTCCAAGCAGGCTCCATCCACACTGTCAGTGTAGAGCCAGACAAGGGGCTCAAACTCATGAACTGAAAGATCATGACCTGAGCCGAAATCAAGAATTGGACACTTAATGCACTGAGCCACCCAGACACCCCGAGATTTTTTTTTTTTACCACAAGGGAGGACATAACCACATGAGTCATATTTTATCTCACCATGAAACGAAGCAAGATCCACCAAGAACTTCTTTAAAAATTTCGACTTTGCACATATGGAAACACATTTTCTACCCCCACCCCCAATTTTCCTTTCCAAGTTTGCATCAAAGACCTAAACACCTTTCCCTCTTTCTGGGAAATAGGACCTGGTCAAAGAGAGCCTGAGCTCTGGAGATGAATTCCCAAGTGCAATACTTGCCTCTACCGTAGCCTGTGTGCCCTTGGGGGTGTTACCCCACCTCTCTGTGCCTCCGTCCTTCCTGCAAAACCAGGCTAAAAATAGTACTTCCCTCACAGCATGTTTTGGATGACCAACTGAGATAAAAAGTGAAAAGACCTTAGTAGGCTGCCTGGCATAATAAACTTAGGATAATTGTTAGCTTGTAAGATTGTGACCAGGAGTGTTCAGTGTTGCAAAGAATTCGAGGAGAAAGAACAATGAGACGTGGCCATGGGATTTGTTCCTATCAGGGTCCAAGCCAGGCAACAGTTTTGAAGGCTGGTAATGGGGTGAAGATAGAAAGCTGGACTGTGGGAGATGGGCAGTGAGGGGACACACCTAGTTCCCTCCTGCCTCTGAGCGGTCATTCATACTATTTGCCTCTAGAACTTCTCGATTAATCCTCCTTTGAAGTTTGAGTGTTCATTGGTGTCTTCATTAATTCATCCGCACACAGAATGTTTGGTTTTCTTGCTGATACTGTAAATCCTTGGCTCAGCAAACACGGGATTCTCCCAGTTACTTCCCCAGTTACAGATACCAGGGACTGCAGCAGGTCTGATGGAGGGACCCTGAGGGTCAGAAACTCCTCCTCTGCCCTCTTCCTGTCCCGCTGGTTGTCCCAGGGAAACCAGCAGTGGCCTCTTGCCCAGCCCCAAGAGCAATTGGGAAGATGTTACCTCTTCTCTTGGTTCCTTTTCGTTTGGTTTGCCACCCTGAGCCTGTCCGGGAAGGCAAAATGAACCAGAGGAGGCAGCAGAAAGTAAGCAACAGGCGTTTGGATCAGGAAAGAGGAAGGGGAGGAGCAAGGCCAAGCTGTTCTAGCACCCTGCCAACAAAGCGTAGCTGTTTCCAACTCTCGGAAAGTTTTCTCTCAGAATTCCCCAAGGCTTCAGAGACCGTAGTAGATTTTTCCTGGAGTATTAAAACCTCCAGAGACTGGTTATTTCTCCCCTTGGATGTGGCTGAGCGGTGAGCCAAAAACGTGGCTCCTGTCCTGGTCACTGAGCCTTTCAGTGTTATTTAAATCTAAGAGGGCAGCTGGCTGGCTCGGTTGGTGGAGTGTGTGACTCTTGATCTCTGGGTCATGAGTTTGAGCTCCACATTGGGAATAGAGATTTCTTAAAAGTAAAATCTCGAAGGGGCACCTGGGTGGCTCAGTTTGTTGAGTGTCTGACTTTGGCTCAGGTCGTGATCTCACGATTCGTGGGTCTAAGCCCTGCGTCGGGCTCTGTGCTGACAGCTTGGAGCCTGGAGCCTGCTTCGGATTCCGTGTCTCTTTCTCTCTCTCTCTGCCCTTCCTCAACTCATTCTCTCTCTCTCTCTGTCTCTCTCTCTCTGTCTCTCTCTCTCTGTCTCAAAAATAAATAAATAGGTGCACCCGGGTGGCTCAGTCAGTTAAAACATCCCACTCTCGGTTCTGGCTCAGGTCATGATCTCGAAGTTTCGTGAGTTCGAGCCCCACGTCAGGCTCTGAGCTGGGTGGTGGAGCCTGCTTGGGATTCTCTGTCTCCCTCTCTCTCTCTCTGTGCTTCTTCCCTACCCATGCTGTTTCTGTCTGGCTCTCAAAATGAAGAAGCTAAACATTTTTTTTAATAAACAAATAAACTTAAAAAAATAAAATCTTAAAAAAAAATTAGACAGCAGGTATTTAAAAAACAAGTTCAAGTGGAGAAGGGAATGGGCAAGCAGCCCTGCAGCTTTGGGCAGCTGGAAGGACCAAACGGAAGTTGCAGCCCAGCCTGAGAGGGTCTGTAGCTCCAGGAGGAGCGAATGTGGAGGAAGGGCCTAGGGTGGACCTCCTGGCCCCTGAGAAGGCAAGGACATGGACGCTGAGTGCCAGCCGCGGCTGCCCTAAGCCTCAAGTGTCAGCAACAGCAAGAGGAGGGACACCGCCTCGAAGGGAGAGCGGCATGGGATGTCGCGCCACAAGCCTCGCCCGACTCTTCCTGCAGCCGTTGGGTGGCCTGTGTTGCCTCGTGTGCCACAGACCCCTCCGTCGTCTTGGGGAGAAATGGGTTGGGAGGGGCGAAGTCTGAGACATGACTGTTTTCCCGGGAGAGTCTGTGTGAATGATTTTATTGGACCCGGCTGCCATCTAACATCTAGTACCCGCTGCCCCCTCCGCATCATACCCTGTGCCGCTAGGTGCACATTCACGAGGAGGAGCGAATCATTTAACTGGAGCTGGGGGTCGAATTGCGTCTCCCCAGATTCCTAGATGGAAGTTCTAAGCCCCGGTACCTATGTCAAAATGACCTTATTTTGAAATAGGATCATTGCTGATGTAAGTAAGTGAGGCGAAATCATACTGGACTAGGCAGGGCCCCTCATCCAGCGTGACTGGACTGGTGTCCTTTCAAAAAAGGGAAATTTGGACACAGACACACATGCAGGGAGAACACCTTGTGAAACTGAAAGCGGAGGTCAGGGTGAAGCTTCCAGAGGCCAAGGAACATTGGCTTAGAACTTTGGCAATGGAAGATTGCCAGCGCACCACACAAAACTGGGGGGCAGCATGGAACAGACTCTCCCTCATCCCTGGCAGAAGGAACCAGCCCTGAGGAACGCAGCCCTCGGACTTGTCCAGAACCAAGAGACCACACGTTTCGGTCGGTTAGGCACCCAGTGTGTGGTGCATGGAAGTGATAGACCTAGCAAACAAACACATAAAGAAAACAGACTGCCTTTTCCACATATTCCATGAAATGGCACCAGATCTGATCCCGAGGACCCAAGCGCCCCGAGCCAGTCCTGCCGTGTGGGAGTCGCAGTGAAGCCATCAGCGAGACAGAGGGACACTGGGAGAGGACGGTGCAGGCCCTCAGCAGGTGCCCACAGAGAAACCAGGAGCAGGCGACAGGGACAGGGCAGCGTCTCCAGAGGCTTCGCTCCTCTGCTCTCTCGGACCTGCTCTGCCTATAACGACAGCCTCTGTCCCCTGGGGGCTCTTCGTGTCTCTGGCAAAAACTGGAATGGAAGAAGACAGCTAATTTATGGGAGCAACATGACTCCCTGGTATTCTTAGGAGCTGGTGAAGAGTTGGCAACATCAAGTGCGCGTCCTTTTGCGTTTTTCCTAGAGGAAGTGGAGCCCAAATTTGTTAGGCCAACCGCTCAAACACTATGGAAACCCTGTTCTGATTCTCCCTTCTCCAAGAGGTCTCCCTCGTGAACCCCCCAAAATGGGAAACCCCCACACAAGTTCTTTCCTCTGAGTCTCTCAGGCATTCATTCACAAGTACTGTTTGTGTCAAAGCCTTCCAGAAAAATCCAACCAGCCAAATAGTCTCCATCAGGTCGGGTCATTGTAACAGAATACCATAGTCGGAGTGGCTTATCAACAGCAGAAATTTATTTCTCTCGGTCCTGGAGGCTGACCGTCTGAGAGCAGGGTGCCGTGTGGCTGAGTTCTGGTGAGAACCCACTACCAAGGGTCAAACTGTCAACTTCTTGCTGTGTCCTCACATGATCCAAGGGGTGAGAGAGCTCTGTGGGGCCCCTTTTATAAGGGCGCTGTTCCCATTCCTGAGGGCCCTACCATCATGAGCTGATCACCTCCCAAAGGCCCACCTCCTAATGCCGTCACATCGGGGGTTAGGGTTTCAACATAGGAATTTTGTGGGGACACAAACATTCGGTCCATAACACAAATAAACAAAACCCCCAGGGACTAGAAGGAGCTGCCATTGAGCCAGACTGGCCCAGGCCAAGGTGGGGTTCTGCAGACAGAAGCAGAAGGAGCTTGGGATAGGCTGGCATGATCCACCAAAGGCCGGTCTTCACTTACAAAAGCCGTGGAGTAAATGAGAAGCCACGGGAACTGGAGAAGAAGAGCATGGGGTCCAGAGGTGGGGCCACCAAGGAGTAAGCGCAACTGTGGTCCTCAGCAGAAGCAGCAATGAGACAGGTGCTCAGGTGGCGAGCAGCAAAGAGTCCTAAGGCGAAGTAGATGACACTTGAGGATAATGGGACAGAAAACCTAGTGATTCCACTGATTTAGAGAGAAAGGGGATGAACTGTTACCTGTGCTGCCCTTCACCTAGGAAAGGAGAGAAGTTTGAGGCCTAAGTACAGCCTCTGTGAAACATCAGAATCACCCATGGCGTTTTAGGAGATGATCCTTGGGTTGTGTCCCAACTCGCCGACCCCTTGAATCTCTGTGCCATCGGTGGGATTGGGGTGAGGGCATTCCTGCTACACAGGACGCCGTCCACACGTCCACCTGTACCTAGAGAACACCGTGAGGGCAGATCCTGGCAACGATGCTCTCGAACTGTCAGAAGATTGTTTTCTGTGTTGATCTTACCCAGAGAAGGATAGGATAACAACCTGTGTGTAGCACTTTGCAGTTTGCACAGAGCTTCTGAGTGCATTGTCTCACTTCCTCCTCATCACAGCCCCGTGCGGTGCAGACGATATATCATTGTTTTGCAGAGGAAGTCCTGCACCTCGCATAAGGTCATAGAGTTAGCATCATTTCCTGATGCCAGGTCCCAAATCTTTCTAGAAAACCTCATCCGCAGAGAAGCATCACTACCCTTTAAGAAAGTTGGCATTGGGGCGCCTGGTTGACTCAGCCAGCTAAGCGTCTGACTCTTGGTTTTGGTTCAGGTCATGATCTCATGGTGTCGTGAGTTCAAGCCCCACGTTGGGCTCTGTACTGGCAGTGCAGAGCCTGCTTAGGATTCTCTCTCTCTCTCCCTCTCTGTCTGCCCCTCCCTCACACTGTCTCTGTGTCTCTCTAAATAAATAAAATAAACTTAAAAAAAACT
The DNA here is from genome assembly GCF_046562875.1 of Panthera onca. NCBI lineage: Eukaryota > Metazoa > Chordata > Mammalia > Carnivora > Felidae > Panthera > Panthera onca. The sequence goes on from NC_138350.1 coordinate 68,511,944, forward strand.
TAAAAACAAGAGAAAGCTGACATTAAAATTCGCTAAATTAAAATGCTATTTCCTGAAGGGTTTATTCATTCATTCACCCACAGATATCACTGAGGGCCTGCTGTGAGTCAGGCACTGTACAGTTTCTCTCTCTAATTACACAGGAGCCTTTATGACAGCAGAGGCATATCTTCTAGTTCCGGTATGTTCTTTCCGGCACTGAACACAGCTCCTGATGCACCTGCCGATCTGCAGGCATGTGTTAATTCTCTGGCACTTTCTTTTCAGGGAAAGCCAACAGGGAATTTCCTCCCCTCTGTAATTTGTTTAGTCTGGAGAAGGCATGTTTATTTCCTACTTCTCAGAGCTCCTAGGGAATCCCAGGGAGTCTTTGGGGTGAGTTTTTCCCTATGATGGCATCTGTATTTGAGCCAGAGGATGACATTCTTAGGCAGAAGGGACATGCTTGAGGTGATAGCAAGTCTGTGGTTAAACTCATGACTCTTCTCTCACCGGCACCCCCAGGCCTGTTCCTGGGTATGCTCCAGTGTGTCGGGTTATAGTGCAACTGATTATCAGATCTCAGAAGCATAAAATGTCAGAGCCGGAAGGAAATTCAAGGGTCGCCAACTCCAGCTTTATTACTTCGTTGATAGGGAGACTGAAGCCTGGAGAGGGGAAGGACTGGTGGTTTCTGAGGCAGGGCTAGGGTTAGAATTCAGATGTTCCCAAGGTCAGGTTCCATGCGTTTTATCTACACCGAGTACCACCATCTCTACACTCCTACTTCTTTGCTTAAACTTTGACAAGGTCAAAGCATTGCCGTTAGGTGACTTTGGATGGAAAAAGAGAGAAGAGCCAGTCTGGGCATGTGCTACCGGGTCCACCTGCATCTAATCTGTCCTAGACTCATTCTCAGACCTCATCTAACAGTGTTGACTTCGAGGGGCCCCAAAACAATAGCCACTTGAAATTCAAAATCATACACGAGAGAGGACCATGTACTGGCTTGTGCTTGGATTAGTCTTGTCCGCTGTCCACTTCTGAGACATGTATTCTTGTGTGGATATTGACCACGTTCAAAATTGGGCAAATTCTTGGGCTGCCGACCTGCTTGGAATTTTCTAGCTGTATGTGCCTCTCTTGGTTGGGACCATCCTCCAGAGCAGGCAGGCTGATGGGCAGGTGGTCTGAGGCTGACCCAGAATCCCTGCCAGGGTCTACCATGGCTGGGCTGTGTGGTCTAAGTTTAGTGGCATAACCTCTCTGGGCTACAGTGTTCTCTGAACACTGGAACTTATGATAGTTATGGCTTGTGGAAGGACCAAGTGAGGAACTGATGGAGAAATGCCTGGAAAAGAGTAAGTGCCAGCAAGCTGGATGGGCTGGCAGCTCTGTTCTGTCCGCTGTTCTGCCTCCCATGAGGTGACTTAGCGGTGGGCAGAGATAAAGCCTGTTAGCTCCTGCCAGGAGCTATCTTGCAAGTGAAAGGTTTGTTGTCATTCCCGAAAACTTAACAGCGTGGAGCAGGACTGTCCCGTTGGAATCTGGATCCCTGGGCACTGGTCAGGTAGGTTAAAGTTTCTGACCAGGAGGGCAAGACACTGGGCAGCTTTGTGTTACATACTGGCTGGTGCTGTACCTACTGGGAGGGTATTGACCACAGAGAAGAATGTGGGGTGGGGTAGAGACCCACCTCCACATGGGTCTTCTATCTGGCTTGATGTACTTTGAAAATGGCCTGCTTAAAAATGCAGTCCTTAATTCCCTGGAAGCATAAATTCCTTCCAAGGAGGTAATCTGATACTAGTATGACTCATACGTTTCAAAGTTAGTGAGTTTCCCAGCTCTCTTCTGGACCCAAAATCTGATAGCTGGGGAGGAAGGAAGAGCAGGGAAGGGAGAGGGGAGAGAGGGGGTCTGAAATTCAGACCAAGGATACGGGATAGGTTGATGCAGGTACAAAGGTTAGTAAGTTTCTTGCCTAAAATAAGGTTTGGGGATTGCCTAGGGCTTGAAAACGGCTAAGTTCTCCTTTCTCCTTTGGATCTACCAGTATGGGGTTGATTGAATTTATTTTGATGTTTTGCTATTTCTCAATTAATAATTTAGTTTCCAAGATGTATTCTTACCAATTTTGAGGGAACATCAAATTCATTTTCTCCTACTAAATGATCTGTGCATTTGGTGCATGCGTGGTATTTTAGCAAGTGTGATAGCATATTGCCTCATCACACATTTTGCAATAATTCCAAAATACTTTCTTTCGTGACCCCCTTGCCAGGTTTTTGTGGGTTTTCTTGTTCGATTCCCTGGAAGGGTGTTTCATAAATAATACATATTCTAGGATTAAAAAAAATTTTTTTAACGTTTATTTATTTTTGAGACAGAGAGAGACAGAGTGAGAGTGGGGGAGGGGTAGAGAGAGAGGGAGACACAGAATGTGAAGCAGGTTCCAGGCTGTGAGCTGTCAGCACAGAGCCTGATGCGGGGCTGGAACTCACGATCTATGAGATCATGACCTGAGCCGAAGTCGGATGCATAACCGACTGAGCCACCGAGGCGCCCAATATTCTTTAATTTTTTAAGGCAATAATCATGATGATGGTGATGACGACGACATTAATGGTGCATTAATTAGCCAACTTCCTCATTTATTTTCCTTAAACAAGTTTTCTTTTTTTTTTAACTTTTAATTTTTATAATGTTTTTTTATTTATTTTTGAGAGAGAGAGAGAGTGTGCACCCAAGTGGGGGAGAGGGCAGAGAGAGGGGAGCAGAGGATCCAAAGCAGGCTTTACACTGACAACAGAGAGCCCAATGTGGGGCTCAAACTCCTGAACTATGAGACCATGACCTGAGCTGAAGTTGGACACTCAACTGACTGAGCCACAATTTTCTTTAAACAAGTTTTCTATCTCATTCTCCTTGACCTTCTTTGATAACACAGAGCAGGTGAAGAATGGGTCCACCTGCCCCTGCCCTCCCCCAAACAGCTTAAATCCATCTAGATTATTTCTTCTTTCTGGGTCTTGGTTCCCTCATGTTAAAATGACACCAAATTGGATGCCTGCAGGGGTAAAACAAAGTGAGTGAGTGAGTGAAACAATACTGGTGGGGACCGTGTCTGGCTGGAGCGGCTCTGCCTGTCTAAGGGGTGGTGACTACTGGGTTCCAGATGTCAACATCTTGCAAGATTAAGGACCCGCTTTTACCAGAACACTTTTTTTTTTTTTCCAAAGAAATTCAGAAAGTCAGATTTGAAAAAAAAATCATCTGATTTTTAAATGTTGGCAACTAATTCAGATTTTTTAAAAGTGCTACAAGCCAGACACAGCTCAAACTGAGAGTCAACAGCCTATCATCTCAGAATGGAAGGATCCAGAAGGCCCCTCTCAGTAAGCAGCCTGTGGTTTTTTAGATAATGTTCACTCATCGTAAGAAGAGAGATTCTGTTTCCCTTCCTAGTTTTAAAGGTAAAGGTTTGGCAACTGTGAGGCCAGAGGAAGGGGCTGAAGTCTCCACCACTGGGTGACCATCAGAGTTACTCAAGGAATTTGCAAAATTACAGATTATGAAGTCCCACTTCAGACTCACTGATTAGAGATCTTCAGGAGTGGCACCAAGGCGTTTTTATTTTTAAAAGCCTTCCCATGGGGCACCTGGGTGGCTCATTTGGTGAAGCATCCAACTTCAGCTCAGGTCATGATATTACGGTTTGGGAGTTTGAGCCCTGTGTCGGGCTCTGTGCCTGGGTGGCTCAGTCGGTTGGGTGGCCGACTTCAGCTCAGGTCATGATCTCACAGCTCATGGCTTCGAGCCCTGCGTCGGGATCTGTGCTGATGGCTCAGAGCCTGGAGCCTGTTTTAGATTCTGTGTCTCCCTCTCTCTCTGCCCCTCCCCTGCTCACACTCTATCTCTCTCTCTCTCAAAAAAAATAAATAAACATTAAAAATATTTTTTAAAAGGCTTCCCAGAAGACTGTGATACAAGAGGTTCATTTCACAGTTTACACATTGAGAAAGACTGCTTTCGGACACTCATACACTAAATGCTCGCTAGTTATGTAAGGGATGATTTATGGACATTTAAAAACCATCCATGTATCTACCCATCATTCTTTCACCAATCCTTTTGTCAGTCCATTGCCAAGATATCCATTCATCCATCGCATTCCAGAAAATCTGTCAAGCACCCACTGTGTGTGCTGGACAGTATTCTAGCCACCATGGTGGCGGCAACCAAGGGCAAGCTGAGGATTGGCTGTCCCCAGGTGACCGAGGGACACTCCTAGATGGCCATTTACCAATAAGCTGTGGACTCTGGTTCTTGTAAACTTTGATACTCACGAAGCTGACTCTGGATAAATTTGAAGCAAGAGAGTTTCTGAATATTTAGTCTCTGATCATTGGCTCAACTCTGGAAAAGATGCCTGTGCAGGCAACACTATATAACCAAACCCCAATTCCCACCAGGAAGACTTGTCCGTGTTAGACAGGAAGAAAGCTGTCTCCACACATAGACTGCAGCCGGGGCATCATCTGCGGAAGATGAAGAGGAAACACCCTTTTGTTTCTAAACTAGGTTGGTGGGATAAGGTTCAAGGTCAGATATGGAGGCTCCAAACTGTTTCACCAAATTAGTCGTATCAACAGTCTCAATCAAGGGGGCAGAAGAAGAAAGAAATATAAATTTAGGTCCCTGCTCTTGAGACAGTCAAGGTTTATGGACACCACATTTTTACTGAGAGAATGAAGTGAGGCAGGATAGAATCAGGTGTGCAGTGTGCGTGCAGAGAGGGCGTGCTGCAGGGGGGCTAGAAGTCTTTGGAAACTCTTCCGTATGAAGAGGGGAGACTGCGCTCCTACCTAGTTCTAACTGTGGTTTCCTTCTCTGGTTAGGAGATCCTGTTCTGGAGCTGTTCCTGGCCTTACCCTCCCACTACCTGCAGGCTCAGCTAGCCTCCCCCATGTGGTTAGATCGTTCTTAGAGTCAGTTTTGGGGCCAAACAGCTGTGTGAGCGTGGGGAAGTTTCTTAACGTCTCTGAGCTTCAGTTTTCTGGAGAGTAAAAACAGTAGATAATCATACCAACCTCAGAGAACCGTGATGAGGTTTAAACGAGCTAATGTATATTAAAGGACCAAATGGTATTTTGGCACTCAATAAATATAATTACATGTTTCCATGAAGGAATAGGGATGCGAATTCCCCTAAACCCACACTGTCCAAACAGTCTGTATTTGAACACTGATGAATAGATTAGCAGATGAGAATAGAAAGCCCACCAGTAGACACACGTCCGTATGGAAACTCAGCGTATGATAGAGATGACATATCAAATCACCGGAGCAAAGATCTTTTTACTAAGTGGTGCTGGGATACCTGAGCAGCTACTTGGAAAGAGGTAAAATTAGATACATACGTCACTTCATACGCAGGAATAGCCCAGCAGTGCTAGGGACATGTGGCCGTGGAGCACTTGAAAGGTGATTAGTATGAATTAAGATCTGCTATAAATGTAAAGGGCTTGGTATGAAAAAAAATGTAAAATATTGATTACATGTTGAGATGATAATATTTTGGATATACTGGGTTAAATAAAAAATATTATCAAAGTAATTTAATGTTTCTTTTTAATTTTTATTTATTTTTTTGACAGAGAAGGAGCATGCAAGCAGGGGAGAGGGGCAGAGGGAGAGAACATCTTAAGTAGGCTTTACACTAGCTCAGAGCCCGATGTGGGGATCGATCCACGACCCTGGGACCATGACTTGAGCCAAAATCAAGAGTCGAATGCTCAACCAATTGAGTCACGCAGGCGCCCCTATTACTTTTTTTAAATGTGGAAGCTAGAAAGTTTTAGATTACATTTATAGCTAACATTGTTCTTCTACTAGGTAGTGCTATAAAATTTTCCCAAGGCAGATGGTCCGCCATACCCAAAGTTCACCCAGTGGGCTGCCTTGCATGGATTTTTCTGAGAACGAAACCTAGGGCCAAATTTGATGACAGGGTATGAAGACAACTTCACTGACTTAAGGAAACCAGCAGTACTAACATCCAAACCCCCATTGGAATGACATGAAGCTGCTTTTCCTTCTTTGGGGATGAATGAAATGGGTTTTTGCTCTGTGAAGAGGCATATGTAAATGACAAGGGTCAATAAATTTATCAATTATAATTTTTATTCCTTTAGCTTTGAGCCATGCAATAATGTCCCCCCCCTAGAAAACACTAGAATGAATCGTTTCTCTAAGATCATTAACAGAGAATTGTCTCCACAACTATTCAACATTGTATTAGTCAGTTAACCATGCAGCTAGATGAGAGAAATCAATTGAAGGCATAAAAATGATTTCTTTTTTGATGATATGCTTGGGTACTTGGAAAATTCTAGAAAATCAATGATAAAACTAACGCAAACAATGAAAGAATTCAGTAAGGTGGCAAGAGATAAAAGCCATAATGGTGGAGGAAATTCTATGTGTAATAGCATAAGGGAAAACTAAATACTTCAGGATAAACTTTGTTAAGTTTATTCTTGTTAGAAGCATGCAAAGTCTAAGTGGGGAAAATTTTTAAATACTTCTGAAAAACACAAAAATAGACTTTAGCAAATGGAAAAGACATTTGTTGTTGCTGGATAGAATGACTCAACTTTATAAAGATGTCAGTTCTCCCTGTGTTGATTTATAAATTTAATGTGATCCCAACAAAAAAAACCACAACAAACTTTTTTTTTGACCATTAGAGTTACTCAAGGAATTTGAAAAATTACAAATTATGAAGTCCCACTTCAGACCCGCTGAATAGAGATCTTCAGGAGTGGCACCAAGGCATTTTTATTTTTATTTTTTTCAATATTTTTAATTGTTGTTTATTTTGAGAGAGAGAAAGAGAAAGAGAGCACAAATGGGGAGGGGCAGAGAGAGAGGGAGACACAGAATCCGAAGCAGGCTCCAAGCTCTGAGCTGTCAGCACAGAGCCCGACGCGGGGCTGGAACCCACGAAAAGTCAGACACTTAACTAACTGAGTAAAGTCGGACGCTTAACTAACTGAGCCACCCAGGAGCCCCAAGGCATTTTTATTTTTAAAAGGCTTCCCCCTGAAGTCTTAAAAACTTGATAATAAAATTCATATAGAAAAACAAGCATACAAAAACAGACAGGAAAACATTAAAAAAAAAACAACCAAACTTTTGAGCGGGATAGGTCCATGAGGCACTAAAACATATTGCAAAGTATCCATAATTAAAACACCATGGTATTGGTGTAGGAGTAGACAATTAACCTATTGGAAGAGAGCAGAAAGCTCATCTAGACCCAAGTACGCATACGAATTTAGTACATGAGAGAAGTAACACCTCATATTATTAGAGCAAAGATGATCTTTTAATAAATGGTGCTGGGACAACTAAAAGCAATAAAATTAGATCCACCTCTCACTCCATACACAAGAATAAATTCCAAATGGATTTGAGATTGAAATGAAAAATAGGAGATCATAAAAGTACTAGAAAAAAACAAAGGTGAATTCCTCTTAACCTCAGTAAAGAAGTCAACTCAACCCTGACTCAAAACCCAGAGACAAAAGAAAATACTGATCAACTTGACTAAGCAAACAAAACAAACAACTGCATGGCAAAAAATCACCACAGACAACTCAAAAGACAACTAACAAGGGGAGAAAATATTTGCAATATATACCACAGATAACAGGTTAATAATCCTAATACATGAAGAACTCCTGAAGAGGCAAAGGACCAAAAAGTTTATAGAAAAATGGGGGGGGAGGGGTCACCAACAGACCTTCATATATATAACTATATACAAACAGTGAACTTAGTGTCTCATGGGACATGGGTTAGAAATTCTGAAACTACTCTATGTCTATACTAGGATTGAACAATTAAGTGAATATATTGTGGGTAATGAGAGCCAGGTTTTTTGCTAGTCAAGAAAAGTTACAAATAAGGACAGGTGGAGGGTTAGAATAAAACACATACAGATAGGTGGATACAGAAATTGTGTGTGTGTGTCGGGCGGGGGGGCGGTTCCTAGGTCTGTCTGCGGAGGGGCCTAGAAGAAATGACACTCCATTTGCCGTGAGAACACGTAGTGTCAAGTCTGGTTTCTAAAGACCATTTTCAAATAAAAGGAACCAGAGCTCCCTGGAGAAATGGTTGATTTCAGGGCTGAGGCTAGAAAAATACAACATGAGCCTAAAACATCTTACAGTGACAGAAAGTAAAGAAATTAAAAAAAAAAAAAAAAAAAAGGAAAGAAAAGAAAAGAAAAAGAAAAAGATAAGGCATGTCAAAAGACACAGGAGCCCACCAGAAGGAATTTCTAATGCCCAAGGTGGAATAAGTTGGGTAACAATATCAACAATGATAATATTATATTATAACCCATCAACGAAATAAATATACATTAGTTCATACTGTTATAAATAAACAACTAAATAAAGAAATATTGGAGGAGAAAGGACAGTTCTGCTTCACAGGATTCCAATTAATACCTGCAGAAGGAACAAGGAAAATAGAGAATTACCAGTGAGCCAACATCACACTAATAACTGTTAAAAGCAAGAACCATTAGTGGGTGCTTAAATCAGTGGGCAAAAGTGTAATGAGAAACAGAATGTTTACATGGTCTGTAAGTATCTCCCCATAGGATATCCATTAATTGCAAAGGAAAAAATGGTAACTTCATAGTGCAGCAACTTACTACCTTAACCAAGTGGTCAAGGTTAACATCACCAGTGATGACACATATTGACATCATGTATCTTTGACATCATGCACAGAGAAAGGCATGGCATCGTTTCTGTGGGGTTCTTGCCCCAAATGCGTAATCTCCATCCAATCGTAAGAAAGCATCAGACAAACCCCCAGGCTGAAGAACTGTCCCAGACTTGTGCAGGCACCATGATTGATTATATGCATTGTGGGACTCTGAATGGAATCCCGGACAGGAGCACAAGGACATTAGTGAGACACGTGTTGCGATTCAACTATAGATCAGTTAATAGTAAGGAACCACTGTCTGTTTCCTGCTTTTGCTAATAGGAGTGTTTGTCCTACGTAAATTATTAGCATCAGGGGAAGCTGGGTGAAGGGTATATGGATGCTATGTTATTTTTACAAGTTTTCCATAACCTGAAAATACTCAAAAAAAAAGTTTTGAGGGGCGCCTGGGTGGCTCAGTTGTTTAAGTGTCCAACTCTTCATTTCAGCTCAGGTCATGATCTCACAGTTTGTGAGTTCGAGCCCCGCATTGGGCTCTGTGTTGACAGTGCAGAGCCTGCTTGGGATTTCTCTCTCCTTCTCTCTCTGCCCCTCCCCAGCTTGCTCTCTCTCTCTTTCAATATAAATAAATAAACTTAAAAAAAAAAGAGATTTGCCTCCTATATATTTGCTATACCAAAAATCCAGAGTCAAAGAAAGATAGACGCCCCATGGCTCCCCTTAGACCTGTTCCTATCATAGCTTTGCTGAACTACTGCACATTTAGTTCATTTTTTGATTATATGTCCAGTTTGTACCCTCTATGGACCCAGTCCTAGAAGACAAAAGCTAAGATATGATCCCGCATGAAAAGATTTTACCCATTAGCAGTGAAAACACCCTGAAGGAAAGCAGAATAAGAAATTTGGGGGAAAAAGTGACTTTTAACTTCTTTGAAGGTCAGCATAAAAAGAAAAAGGGCTTCTGCATTTCAGGGCTACAGTGCTTTAGAAAACCAAGAGACATGGAATGAGAAGAAAGGAATCCCTTCTGAATCATCTGAATGAGCTTGGTTTCCCAAACCCTTTTGCATAACCAATCCCTGCTTCCTGAGCTAAATAATTACTCCACCCCCGCCCCGTGGCCTCACCTCCCCTGGTGAATTTACTATCCACATCACACGGAGAGCAGCTTTGTCAGAATCAGTTGGCTGTAGCTAGGGTGGGAAGTAAAGTCAGAGAAGAGCCAGGGTAGAGAACCAGAAGGACCTGATGGAGAGTTGATGGTGCTGGCAGACTCCCTCACGGGAACCTGGCAAGGTCCTTAACCCCTCCTGCAGAAGTTCTGTGGACTGGAGGGATGGCGGGAAGGGGTGGGATGGAGGGGCTGCCACCAGCTGGTCAAGGATGTCTTTGAAGAAAACAAAACTTTGGGCACACGTAAGCCTGTTTTTCTGGAGCATTTCTGGTCAGCATTTCATGTACCTTTACTAATGGCTCTTGAGCCAGACAGACAGAGGGTGTCAGTGTCCTACCTGGGGATTGGTCTGATAAGGAACCGACCAGGAGCTTTACAGGGCAAAAAAAAAAAAAAAAAGTCACCACGGACGGGGCCATTAAATGAGCTCCAGCCTGAGGGGAGCCTCTGTTTTGCTCTCAAAGGCAGGTCACAGCAACCCAGCCCAAGTCTGTCTCCTAATACAAGTCAGGCCCACCAGCCTTACGCACAGCACTCGAGGTGGCCAGCTACGTGCTTCTCTTGCTCATCAGAAAACCTGAGATTCCATATTACGGCTTTGTCCAGTAGGGCACAGATGGATGATGGATGATGGCTATTCTGGGTTATGAGGTGGCTAAGTTATCTTTCCTTCTAATAGGTCAGTTTTAGTGGGAGAGGGGGACAAGGTCAGTGGAACACAAGGGCTGTCCGGGAGAGGGGGGTGCATCCTGGGTGAGCCCTGAAGTGCATACCTGGGCAGCCTGCAGGCAAGAGACCTTCAGGAAGGAGCTGGACAGGGAGGGAGGGTGCTGACAAGGACAAATTGGCCCAGGTCTGTGACAGTTAAAATTGTCAGACGCTGGCAGGCTTTTCCAGCCAGGATGCCTCTGCGGGGCGGGGTAGGGGTGGCACAGCAGAGCCAGACTACCAGCTTGGGCAAAGGAAATAGAAAGTGCCGTTTAATTACAGGGGAGGCCGAGAGGTTCTGGAAACTGGTGGGCAGGGTTCAGCAACAACATAGCTCCACAGGCCTATTTCGCCTCCCTGCCTGTGTTTGTAGATAGTTTTACTGGCACTCAGTCACACCTATTCTTGTGTGTGCTGTCTGTGGCTAGTTTCGTCCTTCAGTGGCTGTGAAGTAGTTGTGACAGAGACTGCATGGCCTGCAGAGGTTATAATATTTATCATCTGGGTCTTTATAGGAAAGCTGTGCTGGCTCCTGGCCCCTGGTCCAGGACATATTGGGTTCTGTCTGTGCTTTCTAAAAAGATAAAACGCCCTCTCAAAAGAACCCGCCCCCCCTTAGATACCTCAGATTCTCAGATATCTCAGAAGATACTTCCGATTCTGGTATTTTTCTAAGTTTATTTATTTTGAGAGAGACCACGAGGGTTGGGGAGGGGCAGAGAGAGAGAGAATCCTAAGCAGGCAGAGCCTGTGACATCTGTGAGATCATGACCTGAGCTGAAACCAAGTCAGATGCTTAACGGACTGAGACACCCAACTCCCCCACTGAGCCTGGATTCTGTTTTGACTGTTGGGTAGAGTCTAATGACCAAGACTCCACATTTTCTTCCAGCACCCAAGAAGTCACATCATTTCTTTTTTTTTTATTTTTACATTTTTTTAATGTTTATTCATTTTTGAAAGAGAGACAGAGCACAAGTAGGGGTGGGGCAGAGAGGCGGGAGGGTGGGGGTGGGGGGACACAGAATCTGAAGCAGGCTCCAGGCTCTGAGCTGTCAGCACAGAGCCGGACGTGGGGCTCGAACTCACCAGCCGTGAGATCATGACCTGACCCAAGGCCGGGTGCTCAACCAACTGAGCCACCCAGGCGTCTGGAGAAGTCACATCATTTCTGTGAGCACTAATCCCTCCACACGGGGACCGAAAATAGAGCCATCACTGAGGACACTTTGGGGGGTGGAGGTCAACAAAAGAGAGAGGAAGAATAAGAGGAATGGGTTTAATGGTGAGAATTCTGGGTAACTGCCAGTGGACATGTACTATTTTCAGTCTCCAAATAAATGTGATTTCCCCCTCAGAGTGACAACTTTTGCTAACAGTAACCCATTGCAGACAGATCCTCGGTGCGAGTGAATTGTCTATTTCTGGGAATGCCCAGAGTCCCAGGCAGGAGGTAAAGGGCTAGGAAGGGAAGAGGCGATCTAGGGTGTCGAGCAGCAGACTTGGGAGTTTCGGATAGTGCTGAACTGTGTCAGAGTCCTCAAAAGGGATTAGGCTTCCACACACTGCAAGCTCTTTCTAAATTAGACCTGGTGTCTTTGACAGGGGTAAATTATTCCAGCCTTAAGTAGCCACTGGGGACTTAGAATACAAACACTTAGTCTTTTTGGGGCGCCTGGGTGGCTCAGTCTGTTGAGCATCCGACTTCGGCTCAGGTCATGATCTCGCGGCTTGTGAGTTCGAGCCCCGCGTCGGGCTCTGTGCTGACAGCTTGGAGCCCGGATCCTGCTTCGTATTCTGTGTCTCTCTCTCTCTCTGCCCCTTCCCCACTCGCATTCTGTCAGTCCTTGGCCCTAGACTGGGCATAGGTTGAGCTAGGTGTCGAGTTCTAAGACATCACTTCCCCCTCAAGAGACCTATAATCTGGCTAAAAAAGGAGATGTGTCCATGAGAAGATAGCACAGCATGAGGGCATATACTGGAGATTAGGTTCAGCTGAGGGTAACTAAAAACCTCAAGACAAGATAGAAAGCCCACAGGTATGCCTCCTACAGCTGGTGGGCAGCTCTGTTTCATAGGCCACTTAGCCTGCCGCCATCTCTAGGGTGTGGCTCCCATCCTCTTGGCCCAAGGCACAGCTGCAATGGAAGCAGCAAGAAAGAGGAAGAAACTAGGAATAAGTATTGTGGCTATTATTAAAAACACAAGAAACAGCAAGTGTTGGCGAGGATGTGGAGAAGAGGGAACTTGCATACACTGTGAACTTTCATATCCTCTAGCAATTCCATTTCTGGGTATTTATCTGAAGAAAATGAAAACACTGGGCACTTTCCAATGCTCAACGAGAATCTATAGAATAGATGAATGCATGAATATTCACAGTAAGCAGTGTTTCTGTCTCCACCTCTTTCTTTTTCTTCCCTGATTCCCTTTCTGACTCCTTCTTCTTCCCTCCCCACTTATGCCCAGTTCTTTCTCAGACACATGGGCATTTTATGGTCCCGCTGGGCTTGAAAGATTCCAAAGCCCAATGACTTGGTATCAGAAAATCTAAGTTTTCTCCTTTATCTTTAAAATTTTTTTTAATGTTTATTTATTTTTGAGAGAGACAGAGAGACAGAGCGTGAGTCGGGGAGGAGCAGAGAGAGAGGGAGACACGGAATCTGAAGCGGCTCCAGGCTCTGAGCTGTCACCACAGAGCTCGGACGTGGGGCTCGAACTCAGGAACTGTGAGATCATGACCTGAGCCAAAGTTGGATGCTTAATCAACTGGGCAACCCAGGCGCCTCTCCTTTCTCTTTTAAGGAAGCATGTTGTTAGGAATTTACCCAAGGGATACAGGAGTGCTGATGCATAGGGACATTTGTCCCCCAATGTTTATAGTAGCATGTTCAACAATAGCCAAATTATGGAAAGAGCCTAAATGTCCATCAACTGATGAATGGATAAAGAAGTTGTGGTTTATATATACAATGGAATACTACTTGGCAATGAGAAAAAATGAAATATGGCCTTTTGTAGCAACGTGGATGGAACTGGAGAGTGTGATGCTAAGTGAAATAAGTCATACAGAGAAAGACAGATACCATATGTTTTCACTCTTATGTGGATCCTGAGAAACTTAACAGAAGACCATGGGGGAGGGGAAGGGGGAAAAAAGTTACAGAGAGGGAAGGAGGCAAACCATAAGAGACTCTTAAAAACTGAGGATAAACTGAAGGTTGGTGGGGGGTGGGAGGGAGGGGAAAGTGGGTGGTGGGCATTGAGGAGGGCACCTGTTGGGATGAGCACTGGGTGTTACAACACCAGCCAAATTGGAAACCAATTTGCCAATAAATTTCATATTAAAAAAAGAAAGGAAGCCTGTTGTAATTTCCCAGCAGAAGTGAAAGTGATCAGGGCAACTGAAATATTTGCATGGGCATGAGAATCAGAGGGAGAGGGAACAAGAGAAAGGAAGTGGGAAGTTCGAAGGGGTGAAAGCAAATGCTCACATAGGTTCTGACCATCCAGTGGAAGGAAATAAAAACTTGTGTTTAAGGGTGATTTTGCCATTGATTGTAACTGTGTGACATCAAGCAGGGTGCCAGGAAAAAAAAAATGCATACTGATTTTTATACATTAATTTTAACATCTGAGATCTCCTCATTTGCCTGAAGGGGAGCCACAGGAGGATGCCCAGTTTACTGTTAATTGGAAAATGAATAAAATATTGACATTTTTTTTGTTTTCTCTAAAACATAGTATCTAAATTAGCACAGCGCCCTGATTACCATCCTATATAGGCATTCATGTTGTAAATGAGCTCAGTTTTAAGCACATGTGTAAAGGCTAAGCAGGAGAGAGATGCATTATGTGGCCATATCGATATTAATAATAGTGACCTCCAGACCTGCACCATCCCAAGAACACACGCACACACGCGCACACACACGAGACTAGGAAGGGGCCAAAGGTATATACCACCTGCCTCTCGAGGAAAGTTTCTGATATCTGCCACATGATGGTTTGGATAACATCCCATTCACCCAAACTTAGACCACACTTGTCTGTGTGAGAGTCTGGGATATAGTGTTTCATCTGGGTGGCCATGTGTTCTGCTAAAAATATCAATTACTATGGAAAAAAATAGCATGCTTCCCTTTGTTGTGGAAGAGTGGTTTTTATCACTATTTTTGCTACAAATTTTATTTTGTTTTAATATTAATATTGTTGTACTAAATGTCTTTTGGTTAGCATTTGCATGACATACTTTTCCCATTCTTTCTTTTCAAACTTTTCTGAATGGGTTTGTTTAAACCAAGTCTCTTGGCCATAGCATGTAGCTGGATTGTTTTCTTTTTTGTTCAATTGGATCATTCTGTCTTTAAATGTAATTGGACTAAATCCATTACATTTATTGTATATTCTTTTATTATTTTTGTTTTCTGTTTACTACCCACTTTTTCTTTATTTTCTATCTTTTTCCTCTGTGATGTATGTTGAGTTGGGTAGAGTTGTATAGGTCTTTCTATCCCCTCATGCTCAAAGGAATTCAGACTTGGTTGAAGAGTTCAGTGAGAGTCCCTGAGATGTGCTTACTGGCTCTGATCAGTCCATCTGGTGCCATGGGTATACTCCTAAACCAGTCATTGCCACCAGGATGTGAGTAGTGGTGGTGGTATTCCCCGTGGCCATGCTTGGGTCATGAACCAGTCTGGTAGTCAGGAGGAGGGATTAGACACACTCAACAAAAGAGACGAGGCATGGAGGAGGGGTACTATTACCAAAAGAAGGGGAACCAGATGTCTGCCCAGGAGGATCTATCCTAAGTAGATGTGTACCTAACAACAGAACTTCAAAATATATGATTAAATTGATAGAACTGAAGGAGAAAAAGACAAATCCACAATCAGTTGGAAAGTTCACAACTTTGTTTTATTTTTCCTACAGCAGTGGAAGACTGGATGTAATTCATTTTCTCTCACCTCCTTGAACAATTGGAAGATTAAATAGCTCCTTGCCCTCAAGGTAGGGAAATAATTTTTTTCTATTGCTAATTTTTCCGCATTAGAATTTAATGAGCCATGGAGAGTGGCTGTTTAAGAAAAAGTGAAAGAAGATAGTGCCCTTGAGATTAAGCAGAGGAGAGAGAGGTATTTTACCCAGAATAAGAGTGGTCAAAAATGGGAGTGGAAGTGAGTCTAAGAGCAGAAACACACACCACTCAGAAAAGCTCAGGGAGGTGGTGAAGCCTCAACTGAATTGGCAATATGGTGCTCTAGGGAAGTGGATCTGCAAGCACTGAGAGCTCCAGCCTTTCTAGAGTTTTCTGCACCCAAGTGAACAAGTGCTGCTAGACCTTAAGGGAATGTATGAGCTATGATAATAGATGTCTAGGCAGTCATCCATGGAGACAGATTACTTATGAAGGGAGGGGTCTCCCTGATGTCCTCGTGCAGCCTAAGACCCCAGAAGTTATGCAAAATCTGCAGGGAAGTGTGGGGAGAGATCCAGTAATGAGTGAAATTGGATTATTGTTATAATTCAGTGAGAACTCAGAGTTGAGTTCATTTATTTCTTCCTTTTCATCATATGCCTTTTCATTTCTTCTTTCCTTTTCTTTCTTTTCTCTTTCTTTCCTTCCTTCCTTCCTTTTTCCCTCCCCCCCCCCCCGCCCCTGCCTCCTTCCTCACCCACTCTTTCCTTATTGCATTGACTACAACTTCCAGTATGATGTCGAATGACGGAGGTAAGACATTCTTACCTTATTCCTGATCTTGAGGAAAAATATTCATTTTTCACCATTGAAAATGATATTTGCTGTATAGGTCTTTTATAAATGCCCTTTATTAGGTTAAAGAACTTTCCTGCCCATACTTCTCCCCCAGTTTCCAAGTTTTTATCATGAATGAACATCAAATTTTGCCAAATGCTTTTTCTGCATCTCCTCAGATGATCGTAGAGTTTTGTCCTGTTAATATGGTGAAATACATTGATTGTTTTTCAAATGTTGAAACAGCCAGTTATTCCTTGACTAAACTTCCCTCAGCCCTAATATATTGTCCACTTTGTATAGCGCTGGATTCTATTTGCTAATATTTTTGACAACTATTTGCACTCTATGTTTATGATTGATATTGGCCTATATTATTGCAACATCTTTGTCTGGTTTTGACATTAGGGTAATACTGACCCTGCAAAATGAATTGGGAAGAGTTCTTGTCTCATCTGTTTTCTGGAAGAGATTGTATAGAATTGAGTGAATTTTGGTAATTTGCATTTTCCAAAGAATTGCTTTATTTTTTGTAAAGTTATTGAATTTATGAGAATAGAGTTATTTGTAGAATTCTCTTTTATCCTTTTAATGTCCATGGGGTCTGTAGTGATGTCTCCTCTTTCATTCCTGATATTGGTTCCTTGTTTCTTCTCTTTTGTTCTTGGTCAGCCTGACTTAAAGTTTTATTAATTTTACTGATCTCTTTAAAGAAACAGCTTTTGGTTTCATCTTGTTTCTCTTATTGTCTTTCTGTTTTCATTTTCATTGTTTATGCTCTGATCTTTATTATTTCCTTTTTTTATACTTGCCTTGGGCTTAATTTTTTCTTTGCTGTTTATTAAGATAGAAGCTTTGGGGCGCCTGGGTGGCTCAGTCAGTTGAGCGTCCGACTTCAGCTCAGGCCACGATCTCGCGGTCCGTGGGTTCGAGCCCCGCGTCGGGCTCTGGGCTGATGGCTCAGAGCCTGGAGCCTGCTTCCGATTCTGTGTCTCCCTCTCTCTCTGACCCTCCCCCGTTCATGCTCTGTCTCTCTCTGTCTCAAAAATAAATAAACGTTAAAAAAAAAAAAAAGAACAGAAAACTTCTTTAAAAAAAAAAAAAGAAGCTTAGACTACTAACTTGAAATCTGTTGATTTTCTAGTACATGCATTTAGTTTTATAAATATCCCTGTAAGCATTGCTTTGGCTGCATCCTACAAATTGTGATATTATATTTTAATTTTTACTCAGGTCACAATATTTTGTAATTTCCTTTAAGACTTCCTGGTTAACTCATGAGTTGTGAGAAGTATGCTGTATAATTAAAAAATCTGAGGGATTTTCCAGAGTTTTTGGTTTTTGGTGTCTGGTTAATTCTGTTTTTGTCTGAAACATCTTTTGTATGATTTCTAGTCTTTTAAATTTGTTAATGTATATCTTATGACCCAGAATATCATCTATTTTGGTGACTGTCCTATGTGTACTTGAGAAGAAAATGCATTCTGCTAATTTTGGATGTCATTTAGGTGAAGTTGATTGATAGTGTTGTTCAGATCTTTTATATTCTTACTGGCTTTCTCTCTTCTTGTTCTTTTAATTACTGATTGAGAAGTACTGAGGTTTTTAATTCTAACTGTAGATTTCTCTATTTCTCCTTTAGTTCTATTAGTTTTTGCTTCATGTTGTATCATTCTGTCGTTTGGTACATATACATTTATTTAGAACTGTTATGTCTTTTTGGAGACTTGGCCCATTTGTTATCATATAAGGTCTCTTTTTATCCCTGATAATGTTACTTGTTCTGAAGTCTACTTTGTTTGGTATTAATATAGCTATTCCAGCTTTCTTTTGGTTAGTGTTCACATGGCATATTTTTAAATTTATATATGTCTTTATACCTACAGGAGATTTCTTGTAGAAGGCATAAATTTGGGCCTTGCCTTAATGTTCAGCCTATCAATCTATGTCTTTTAATGAACTATCTAACCATACCAATTAAAATACAGAAATTGGTTATTGATGATTACGTGGTTAGATTAAAATCTACCTTATAGCTCAGAGATTTCTATTTTATCTGTTATTTATTTTTTGCCTTTATCTGTCTTCTTTTGGGTTAATTGAACCTATTTTATGTTTCCATTTTGTCTAATAATGTATTGACATTATTTATCTCTTAAATTTTCTTATGTGGTTGCTTTAGCATTTATAATATACATTTTTAATTAGTCAGAGTGTACCTTCAAATAATATTATATTGCTTTGTGTGTGGCATAAGGACCTCATAACAATACATTCCTAATTCCTAATTCCT
The DNA here is from genome assembly GCF_046562875.1 of Panthera onca. NCBI lineage: Eukaryota > Metazoa > Chordata > Mammalia > Carnivora > Felidae > Panthera > Panthera onca. The sequence continues at coordinate 68,530,606 of NC_138350.1, forward strand.
CCCTCCCAATTTTGTGCTATTGTTGCCATATATATATATATTTTTATTAAAAAAATTTTTTTTTCAATATATGAAATTTATTGTCAAATTGGTTTCCATACAACCCCCAGTGCTCATCCCAACAGGTGCCCTCCTCTGTACCCATCACCAACTTTCCCCTCCCTCCCACCCCCCATCAACCCTCAGTTTGTTGTCAGTTTTTAAGAGTCTTTCTTTGGCTCTCTCCCAAACCTCCAACCTCTTTTTTTTTTTCTTCCCCTCCCCCATGGGTTGCCATATATTAAATGTTATGCTAGAAATAAAATATATTGATACTATTTTTGCTTTAGACAGTCATCTCTTTTTTAGAGTAATTACACATGAAAAAATACTTTTATTTAACCATCACTTATTCCATTTCCTTGCTCTACACCTTTTGTGTAAATCCAAGTTTCAGTTCAATATCACATTTCTGTGCCTGAAGAACTTCTTTTAAAATGTCTTGTCGTATAGGTCTGCTGACAATTAATTCTCTCCATTTTGTTTGTCTGAGAAATTCTTTATTTCTCCTTCATTTTTGAAAAATAGTTTCGCTGGATGTAGAGCCCTGGGTTGATGTTGGGTTTTTTTCTCCCTTCCTTTAAGCACTTCAGTAAAGCTGCCTCTCCATTATCTTCTCGCTTGCATGGTTTCTGATAAAAGGGAAAAAGAAATCATTTTGTGCACTCATGCTTGTGGACTGAATTCATAACCACTTCTCATATAGCATGTTGCCATTGGGTTCTTGTAATCCTGCGAGGTAAGTAACTACCATTCCCATTTACAGATGAGACTCAGAGACGAGGAGAGGAGCCAGGGTCCCATTTGGGTCCTCCCTAATTGCTGCGACTGTAACTCTGGGCTGCCTTCTGACTGCAAAGTATGAGTGTGAGATTGGGGATCAGGAGGCAGCACTGCCCATGTCCTCAGCCTGTACTAAGGAAAGCTATTAAGGACTGAGGGGGGCTAGGGGGAGTGACAAAGGCATTTGGGGCGAGAGGAAAGATCTGGCATGGCTTGGGGTGGGCTGAGGCTCTAGCTGCTGGACTTCACACGTCCAGTGCAGTGAGAAGCAGGTCTTGGGGGAAAGAGTACTAATGGCTGGAGACATATGGAAGAGCTTTCCCTTTACTGCCCACATGAGAGAGAGTGGAGTCTTCACGCCCTTGGAATGTGGGTCCTATACTGGGGCAGGAGTGGAGCTTGTCCTAATGTTGGGGAATCTAGGCCTTGGGGATCGGGGTTGGGGGCGGGTGCGTGGGAAGGGCAGTAATGAACATGGAGTCACGGGACAACAGCTCTGAGACCTCTGCCCACGCAGAACTCTCTCCTCTTCTTTGAAAGTGCCCCAGGCCTGTTACTCCAAGAAGTGCGGGGGGTGGGGGGGCTTGCACCTCTGTTCTTCTACACACACACACACACACACACACACACTTTTGTGCCTTCCTTCCCCTAGAAAGTTTAATTACATACTCATTCATTCATTTCTTTATCAATAGATAGTATTGCCACCCCCTACCCTGTAACCTGATTTTCCTTAATGCAAGGGGTGGGGGTGGGCAAAGCCTGCAGCTGAGTGGCCCTCAGTTCCTCAGAGACGACCCCCAGTAAGACCTGCATGTGAGAAGTGAGTGAGGCTCAGCTTTCTGGAGCCCCCAGTGAGAAGTAATGCCCTGATATTATCTGGGCGCCTGGCCTGGCACCAGATCCCTGCTGGAGGCATGAGCAAGGTTCACCTTTGAGCCTACTTCTCCCTCCATGAAAAGCCACAGTTCCTCAGCGTGCTGTTAAATACACTGTGAGGTTCTGTCCTAACCGGTTTCTCCTGCCTCCCCCCACCCCGGGTGGTGGTGGGGGCACTCTGCTGGGCCGCCTATTCCTGAGACTGGCCTTCCACTTCCAGGCATCCAAGCCTTCCTTCCTCCCCTTCGCCCATCCAAACCCACCATGCCCTTCAAAGTCCACCTTAAAGGCCCCCTCCTCCAGTAAGCTTTCTCTGAATCCTCTAATCGAATTAACCATGTTAGTTTCTTGGCTCGCGTATCGAATTGCTTGTGCCTTTGTCCCATACTTAACCTGGTTGGGTCTATTTTCAATAGAGGCAGCTCTTGAAGAATGGATTATCACTGTTCTTCCTGAATCCCAGGTGTGTTCAGTTTGTTGAAACACGACCAGGCCTTTCTTACGGAAACCCTTCTGTGGCCTCCTTTTGCTCTGGAGATCAAATCCGAGCCTGTGAGGCTCCGTGTGATCTGGCCTCCCTCTCCCACCTTGTCTGTAAACCCCATGAGAGCTGGGACCAGAGGAGGCCACAGTGTGTGTAACTCATCCCAAACAGCTGGGCAGACAGAGATGACCAAGCTCAGCCCCCGGCCTTTGCACGGGGTACCTGCTCTGCTAGGCTGGTGTGGCCTGGAGGGACAGACTTGCACTTTCCTTGCAGGAGTAGTGAGCTGAGGATGGGCCCCTACAGAAGTCTCTCCTCTCCCCACTTCCTGGAGTATGGAAGCACACAGGCGTAATAAACCCTCCCCCTCCAGCTTTGTCTGGCTCAGATGGGCTGGAGGGCCTCTGAGAGGAACTCTCTGGAAGAACGCGCCGCAGCTGTGGAAAGTCCCCTTAGTAATGCTTCCTGGACCCTTGGTGGAAATTGTCTGCTGTGTCTGGGCTTCGCAGGCTTCTAAAGGGAGATGTTCACATATTTGAGTTATGATTCTATCTGATGCTAACCTGATATTTCTAGCGGCGTCCACAGTCCCCAGGGAGGTGGAAGTCATGAATTGGAAGCGGATGCAATCACTGGTCTGGAATCCCAGGCCCAGGAAAGTAAGTACGAAGACTTTAGTGGCACCTTGGCCATGTGCTTGTTACCACTTCGGTTTCTTCATCTACACACTAATGGAGTAAATAATAATACCTAAAACATAGTTAAAAGGAGAGCTGGATTTTCAAACTTCTTCCTCATGGCTCTGGCAACGCATCTTTGAAGGAAGGCTGTTGGAGGAAGCTGACTGTGTGCAGATACCCTTGGAGCATTTGAAATGGGGGACTGGGCCTCTGTTCCCACACTCCCCCCCCCCCCCCCCACCCCGTACCAGAGCGGAAGCCCCAGGGCTCTGTTCAAAAAACCATTACTATGACTCCGCCATCCTACTCCTAAGTATTACCCGAGGGGAAACACAAATAGGCCCCGACAAAACCTAGTACACAAATGTTCCTTGCGGCCTTGTGGGTAACAGCTTCAACCTGGAAGCTTCAAAGAAAAGGAATGAACGAACCATTGATACGTGCGGCAGCATGAATGAGTCTCAAAATCATCATGCTGAGGCGAAAGAGGCCAGACCAAAAAAAGTATATCCTGTACAATTCTGTTTGTATGAAACTCTAGAAAATGCAAACTAATCTGATGAAGAGCAGATCAGTGGGTGCCTGGGGGTGGGGGTGGGGGTGGAGAGGGACGGAAGGGTCCCAAAGGGCAGTAGCAAGTTTTTAGGGGTGATGGAAATGTTCATGATCTTGATTAAGGGATGGTTTATTGGTATATATGTTGTATGTATCAGGACATATCAGATAGGACACTTTAAATAGGTACAGTTTAGGGGCGCCTTGGTAACTCAGTCCATTAAGTGCCCAACTCTTAGTTTTGGCTCAGGTCATGATTTCATGGTTTGTGAAAGTCCAGCTCTGAGTTGATAGCATGAAGCCAGCTTGGGATTCTCTCTCTCTCTCTGCCCCTCCCCTGCTCATGTGTTCTCTAATTCAAAATAAATAAATAGGGGCCCCTGGGTGGCTCGGTCGGTTAAGTGACAGACTGTTGATTTTGGCCCAGGTCATGATCTCACAGTTCACGGGTTCGAGCCCTGCATCGGGCTCTGTGTTGACAGTGCAGGGTCTGCTTGGGATTCTCTCTCTCTCCTTCTCTCTCTGCCCCTCCCCCATCTCAAAATAAGTAAATAAACTTAAAAAAAAATCATCAGAAAGGACATGCCTTTTATTTTATTTTTTTTTTTTTAATTTTTTTTTTTTTCAACGTTTTTTAATTTATTTTTGGGACAGAGAGAGACAGAGCATGAACGGGGGAGGGGCGCAGAGAGAGGTAGACACAGAATCGGAAACAGGCTCCAGGCTCCGAGCCATCAGCCCAGAGCCTGACGCGGGGCTCAAACTCACGGACCGCGAGATCGTGACCTGGCTGAAGTCGGACGCTTAACCGACTGCGCCACCCAGGCGCCCCAGGACATGCCTTTTAAAAACATAAAAGATAAACTTAAAAAATATGCACAGTTTATTGTATGTTGATTATACCTCAATATAGTTATAAATGGGTGGGGTGGGAGGGTGGCGGGGAAAGCCATCAGATTGTTGTGCCTCAGAGAACTAGCTTAAAAAGCAAAAAAATTCTCACCAAATTCTCACCAGCGCTAGTCCTGGCACCTTGTTCTCTCCAGAGCCCCATGATCAATGTTGAACCCAACCTCTATCATGTTAGTGTTCAATGACCCAGCTGGGGAGAGGCTCTAGAGGTTTCCAGGAGGACACGTGAGAAAACCTGTTTGTCTTTTTGCTGGCAAATGACATTAGAACCCGCAACTTTCGTTCTGCAAGTAGCCACCACGTAGAGTTCCAGAGCCTTGCCTGCTCTGCCTTCACGGGCAGGCCCAGGAGCCTCCCGTAAAGACCCTTTCCCAAAAAACCCTGGCCCCACCCCCCCGCTGCTGAGCTGTAGTTTGGATTATCTTCAAATCATCTTCTTGGAAGGACTCTTTCCCACGGGGGGCTTGCTGAAGACAGGCATCAGGTTTGTGAGGACCTGTATCCTGGGAGCCGCTCCCCCAGGAAAGGGATCACCGTGTGGTCCACAGTGGAGTGTGGTGCAGGCTCACGGATTTTCCAAACATGGGAATGAAATTAAAAAAACACACATGTGCTACCACAAGGTGCAAAATAGAGAAGCAAAGCAGACATTTATTTATGTCCTTCTCTGCCAAGGGCCTCTGAGGGTCTGACAGGCCTCAGAAATGGACCAGAAAAGTACGAATCAAGAATTTTCTGTTTTGATTGTTTTATTCTTTGCTTTTTACTGCTTTCTCAGTACCTGTTAGTGCTGGGAAATGCCCGGGAAGCTCATAAATGAGGGGACCAATGATCCACTCAGAGACAAGACAGGTCGAATGAGGTACAGTGTGGGGGTGAGAGCAGTCATGTGCAACTTTGAGACCACACCAGAGACTCTCCAAATTTCTTTGTGCCTCTAAATGGTTAGGAATTAAAGAAAGGGGAGATTCTTTGGGCCCAGAATTGTCAGGCAAGGAGGAAATGAGGTTTAAGAAATGGGGAAACCAGGAGAGAGAGGAAAAAATGGCGAGAAAGTCCCATGATAAAACAAGATAAATGTAGAAAAAGAGTGGAATTTAATTTGATTGGACACAATGCCGAACATGACGATAATTATGCAAAAATTAAACAAAACCCAGAAATATGTTCATTCATAGGTTTCTGTACACCACTGAAAATGCACATAATCTGTGTGGAGGGAGAGACACCTCAAACAACGGTAACGTCGACTGGAGTGCAGAGTGATCAAGGGGGAGTTTTCTACATTGCTTAAATATTTTATAATTCACTGTTCCCAAGAGGTCTGTGAATTTTTCTTTCATTATTTGTTTTTCAACGTTTTTTTTATTGTGGTAAAATATACATAACATAAAATTGATCAACTTAGCCATTTCTAAGTGCGCAGTTCAAACAGCGTTAAGTGCATTCGCATTGTTGTGTAACCATCCTTCTCCAGAACAGAAGTTCTGTATGCATTAAAATGCATAAAAATGCATTAAAATCCCCAAACAGAAATTCCGTATGCATTAAACAATAACATCTCCCAGGCCACGGTAGCCACCGTTCTATTTTCTGTCTCCATGAATTTGACCTCTCCAGGTACCACGTTTAAGTGGAATCATACCATGGTGGTCCTTTTGTGTCTGGCTTATTTCACTGAGCGTATTTTCTTTTAAAAACAAAAACATCTTTCTTTATGTTTATTTATTTATGAGCGAGTGGGAGAGAAAATGAGCAGGGGAGGAGCAGAGACAGGGGGAGACAGAGGATCCAAAGCGGGCTCAGCATTGACAGCAGTGAGCCCGATGTGGGGCTCAAACTCACGAACCGTGAGATCATGACCTGAGCTGAGGCGGGCCGCTCAACTGACTGAGCCACGCTGGCGCCCCTCACTGAGCATATTTCCGAAGGTTGTCCAAGTTGTAACACCAGTCCAAATTTTATTCCCTTTTAAGATGGAGTAAGATGATGTTGAATGGATAGACCACGTTTGGTTTACCCATTCATCCGTCCGGGACATTGGGGTAGTTGCCACGTTTTGGCCGCTATGAATAATGCTATGAACGTGGGTGTACACATATCTCTTTGAGATCTTGCTTTCAATTCTTTAAGGCATATACCCAGAAGTGGAATTGCTGGGTCATATGGTAATCCGTTTCCATAAAACACCCAACATGGCGCTCGAACTCATGACCCTGAGATCAAGAGCTGCATGCAATTCTGACTGAGCCAGCTGGGCACCCCATCATGTGAATCTGTGAAGTTTTAAGTCATATAACATTTAAAAGATGTCAGCCTGAGATGCGACCTTTCTGCACGACTTTGAGGCTGTCTGTGCTGGTAGCCAGACAGAAGTGTAGGGGTCAGGGACATGGGGAGGTAGAGGAGAGAGGGAAGGAAAGTCCTACCAATCAGCTTATTAGATCAAGAAGTTACACCCCCTCTGAGCAATACACAGCTATTTTGCTTCTGGATGGGTCGGAAAATAGCCCCCAGACAGGGCTGGCCAGTTGCCTTGTGGTTGAAAGGCAGCCTCTGCACAAGTGAAGGGCAATTTGCAGGCAGAAACCCTGCTCAGTCCCAAGTAGTGGTGAAGACACAGTCGTGGCTGGGTTCACACTTGCTTGACCTCTGGACAGTTTCTGGAAATGCCCCCAAACAGTTGTTAATTAATCCAGAACAGCTTAAAAAGAGTTTCTGAAAGGCTGTGGCCGCCTGGCTGTCTTCACCTTCTCGAGCTTCCCATTTGCCAAGTGAGCTCAATGGTTTTTTCTGCACATCCACCCATCTTCATCTCTGTTAGCTCCAGTCATGTGCTTTCTGACCCAGAATATTTGTCACCGGCACTCCTTCCTGTCTCATTGTTTTGAAGCCTAATTCATCTTCCTGGGGGTATTGCAGTGTATATTAGTTTAAAAATAGACAAAGTAGAGGCGCCTGGGTGGCTCAGTCGGTTGAACGTCCGACTTCGGCTCAGGTCATCATCGCACAGCTCGTGAGTTCGAGCCCCACGTCGGGCTCTGTGCTGACAGCTCAGAGCCTGGAGCCTGCTTCGGATTCTGTGTCTCCCTCTCTCTCTGCCCTTAACCCACTCGCATTCTGTCTCTGTCTCTCTCAAAAATAAATAAACATTAAAAAAAAATTTAAAAATAGACGAAGTCTCCTTGAAGTTCCTAGAAAAAGCACGTCACTGTACTGGGCGGTTCGCAACTGGGGAAAGTGACCTGAAGGACAGACTTATTCAAAATCTTGATGTGATTGCAATTCAATTAAAGAGGCTGGAAGAGGCCCCCCCTTTGAGGATACTTAGTACATCCACGTGAAATCCCGTGTAGACATTTCCTCTCTCCCATTAGCCTAGAACCTTGCAAAGTGTTCTTGCAAGGTTCTTGAACCTTGCAAAGTCTGGCACATGACAGGCTTTCGGGAACCTGTGAAGATTTTCACTTCATGCCATGGCTTCCCATTTAGGTAGGAACCAGGCTGGACCGGGCTCCACGGTTTTCAACCCTGGTTTCTATTGAGCACAGGAGACCGGAGAGAGGCCACCGGCAATGTCACAGAGGGGACCCAGGGTATTCCGGCCCCCAGTCCTCAGGAAGATGCTTGCTCCCACAGCCAGCCGCGTTCGGCTTCCCATACTCAGAAGGGAAGTGTGGGCTTTCTACTGAGAAAAACCACAGACCTGCAGTTCTAGGCACTTTCCCAGAAACTTGAGCCTGACCCCAGGATAGCACCCTGCCAAGCTTCCCTGGGGCCAGAGCCAGTCTTGGCACTTCCTGGGGGCTTCCTGACTCCCTGCTGCCGGTGCCAGGGCCTCATGGTCTGGAAACTGCCAAGGGGCCGAGGAGCGGCTGAAGTGCAAGCTCCTTCCCTGTTCAGATGGTGGAGGAAACACCCACGTGTGGAATGCCTGCTGGCTGTCTGCCCCCAGCTCTGCCCGTTTCCTGCGCCTTGGGCCACCAGGAGCTGTTGGCAAGCCTTCTGCCCAAGAGGCAGCAGCCTGGGCCCTTTTAGTTTCCTTCCAATGCATTTGCTTGAATATAAAGGGCTAAGATCCCCACCCCACCCCCTCTCTCTGCATTTGGAACAGAGATTCAGCAAAAAATTTACTTTTCTTAAGTTTATTTATTTTGAGAGAGAGAGAGAGTCAGAGAGAGAGAGAGAGAGAGAGAGGGAGAGCATGGGGGAGGGGCAGAGAGAGAGAGAGAGAGAGAGAGAGAGAATGGGAGAGAGAATCCCAAGCAGGCTCCACCCTGTCAGCTCAGAGACTGAGACGTGCGGGACTCGAACTCACACACCGTGAGGTCATGACCGGAGCTGAAATCAAGACGTTTAACCGACTGAGCCGCCCAGGCACCCCTCAGCAACAACTTTTAACAAGTCCAGTGGTACCTTTAAGTAATTTTGATTCAGCCATTGTTATTCTTTATATCTTTTGTCTAACTCGTTCGTGTACCTTTCATGCTTTTATAGTTTTTTGTAACTACCAGAGCAATAGAACTGGACCCAGAAAATTGGAAAGCACAGAAAAGAGAAAGAAACCTGCTTACGTGTAATCCCATCATTGTAATAACTGTTTCGGTGTGTTCTCTCTTAGGTGAGCGTCTTGGTTAGCTAAAGTCAGTGAACATAAAACACTGTGTGATCCGTTGTGGGTTTTTGTCTCCTTTAACACTGTGCCATTACATTAGCAGTTTTTCCTTGAAACTCTATGTTCCCCACACATCATTTTAGAATTTTTAGAATATTAAAAGATGGCCATACCTTTGAAACTGTCCCTTACCTTTATTTTTTTTTTTAATTTTACTTCTCGCAGAGTTAGAGTGTTGGCTTTCTTTCCCCATTCCCAGCTCCGGATGTCCCATTCAGTTGTCTTTATTTCGGTTTTAGTATCTAGGTCCCTGGAGAGTCCCTGCCAATCTGCATGGAAGGCACAGAATTTGTGCCACGTAACTGCTGGGACTTACACCCTAACCCTGTAGGCCTCCCTGCTCTTGGGCGGCCGTGGTGCGCAGTGATGAAGGTGGTCCGGCCTGGAACAGAGCCAGCCAGACCCATGGGATCAACGCGTGGGCCATTTTATGTGGTTTCTGAGCAGTGGCAGAGAAAGCGTAACCTGTCTGCGTGTGACCAGGTAGGTGGATGACGGTTTTTGCCAAGGTCCTTGAAGAGGAAAGGAAAGGATAAACTAAGGGTCCCAGAGCGTTCTTGACTAACAAATACAGGAACTGATTAAGGGCTATATACACAAAACCATGTGGGAGGTAATTTTGGGAATGTTTAAGGGATTTTCAAGGGTAATTTTTATTTGATTTTTAACTTGCACTCTGACTCTTGGACAAGACATGACTCCATGACTGTTGGGAACGGCTGAAGCTAATTTGGTCGCTTTGCTAGCATCTGTCATGTTCTGTCAGTGAACTCCAGGAAAGGGGAAAAGATAGAGGTCATTCGACCCGTTCCTCCAACTTCTCCGTGTGACGGCGTGTTCCAACAAAAGCAAGTCTTCCATCAAATTCTGCCAGGAGCAAGCCTGCATAAAAGCAGTCTAGGTAACCTGTTCTTGTAAAGTCAAGGATGGAATCGGCCGACGTTCCGTGAGTCCGGCAACAGAGCCCTCCGTGAAGTGGGGAAACCCAGGACCAGGTGGAACTCAACACCCAGGCTGTATTCCAGAGGGGCCAAGCCTGGTCTTGCAAGGGTGGTGGATGCCCTAACATCTTTCTAGCTAACCACACTGAGCAACGCTCAATTACCCAAGGAAAAGTTAAAACTTATTTCTAACATCTCATGTGTTAATGATTGAGCCTCTGAATCTTGCTTACACCTGGAAACAACCAAAACACCCACCAGCACGGGACCGTTTTCATAAAGTTTGGCCCCATTGTGTAACGAACCCCTCTGCTGCTGAAATAAAAAAAATAAGGACGCTGTCTGGGAATTGGTGAAGCAAAATTTCCAGGATGGAGGATTCAGTGCAAGCAGCAAGGTGCAGATGTATGAGGCATTAGTAGCCCACGTTTTGTGTACATGGAGGTAGAGCGGAATAAGAGTTAATATGTGCACTTGCTTCTAATTGCAAAAAGTCTTTGGAAGGAAACACCGGACACGAATGAGTTACCTCTAGAGGTAGGGGTGGGAAATGGGATTGGAAATGCGGCCAATAGGATAGGAGTGGAAGATAAACTTTTTACTATAATGTGTTTTGATTTTTTTTGGGGGGGGGGGTGTGGGTGGGAGAGTGGTGCCAGCAAGAAAGAGGGGCAGAGGGAGAGAGAGAGAGAGACTCTTTTTTTTTTTTTTAATGTTTACTTATTTATTTTGACAGAGAGCATGTGTATATCCATGGGAGGGGCAGAAAGAGAGAAGAGAGAGAATTCTATGCAGGCTCCTCTGTGTCAGTGCAGAGCCTGGCATTGGGGCTTGAACCCATGAACTGTGAGATCAGGACCTGAGCTGAAATTAAGAGTCAGACACTTAACTGGCTGAGCTACCTGGGTGCCCCTGGAAAGAATCTTAAGCAGGCTCTATGCTCCTCAAAGAGCCCATCTTGGGACTTAATCCCATGACCTTGATCATGACCTGAGCTGATATCAAGAGTCAGACGTTCAACCAACTGAGCCACCCAGGCGCCCCTACCATTTTGATTTTTAACCATGTGAATCTATTACCTATTCTAAGCAAATACATATATAACTTAATTTTCACATACATACAGCATACTGTTTATACCAAAGGTTTTTTTTGTTTTATTTTTAAAGTTTATTCATTTTCGAGAGACAGAGAGACAGAGCATGAGTGGGGGGAGGGGGGGGGCGCGGGCAGAGAGAGAGGGAGACACAGAATCCGAAGCAGGCTCCAGGCTCTGAGCTGTCAGCGCAGAGCCCGACGCGGGGCCTGAACCCATGAACAGTGAGATCGTGACCTGAGCTGAAATTAAGAGTCAGACACTTAACCAACTGGGCCACCCAGGCACCCCTACACCAAAGTATTTTAAAGTCAATTCCAACACAGGCAGTAGGACAGCGGCCCTCAATCCTGATGTGACTTGAAGGCAGGGCTTCTCAAACCAGGGGGCCAGGTGCTCAAAACCATAGGACAAACATCTTGCTGGAAGATCTAGAAGGAAAACAGACTTAGAATATTCTGGAGTAGAACGTAGCGTTGCTGAGAGCCCTCCTGACTTGCTGCATCCATTCAGCCATTAACCTTCAGTCCTGTGGGGTGGCATAAGCAACACTCAGGGGATCTCTGTGCCCAATATGCTGTCAGGGTCCATCTTTGTGAGGATTTTCTAAAGCAAATTTCATTTGGTCTCTACAACACCTCTGAGCAAGTAGTAAATATTATCCCTGCTTGACACAAAGAGAAACCAGGGCTCAAAAGCCACGCACGTGATTAGATTAAAGTTATTTGATGACAGTGATGTGCATGTCACTGTCACATGAGCAAAGGCTATGGTCTGTTAGGAATTTACCTATTTCTACATTTAGTTAGGACAAGAGCTGTAATTGTCCTTGTTTTTTGTTTTTATTTTTATTTATGTATTTAAAAAAATTTTTTTTAACGTTTATTTATTTTTGAGACAGGGAGAGACAGAGCATGAATGGCGGAGGGTCAGAGAGAGAGAGAGAGAGAGAGAGAGAGAGACACAGAAACAGGCTCCAGGCTCTGAGCTGTCAGCACAGAGCCTAACGCGGGGCTCGAACTCAAGGACCGCGAGATCACGACCTGAGCCAAAGTCGGACGCTTAACCCACTGAGCCACCCAGGCGCCTCTGTTTTTTGTTTTTATTTACATAGTGATATTTCCTGACAATTTCTCAAGGAGTGTCTATACACACCCAAGAAGGTCCAGGGACAACGAAAGGAAGAAAAAGAAATTGAAAGCCAAGAGGGATCGGCCCCTGCAGCTGGGGGGGCTTTCTCAGGGCCATTGCTGAAAGGGAACGGCCAGCAACCTGTCCCATGCTAGGCACCTTGAGGAAGGCTGGTCGAATGGCAGTCTGGGCAGAGCTGTGACAGCCCACAGAGCTGACATCTCTGTCTACAAGCAGAGGCTGAAAACAAAAGTCTGGAAGTCGAGAGGCTCTTCCTTACCGTGGGTAATTCCAGAACGAGAAACTCCAGACCCTCTTCCTGGGAAGGGGGTGGTCTGATCCCGAGATCGTTGCTCCTTATCAGTATTTCTGCTTCTGACTCTCCTACCGCCAACACTCTCAGCCCAGAGCGGTTGTCACCCTGCAAAGGGCAGGGGCACCAGGGCACACCTCCCTGTGCCATTTGCACTCTGATCGCAATGGCTTCTATTTGTGCCACCCTGATGCTCTCGTAGGGACCAGGATGTGGCATTTTCTCTTTTGATTCTTGCATCAACGGGGAGGAAGTTAAGCCAGCTGAACGTGATGACCTTCACTGCAGGGAAGGACAAGACCTAGAACAGGAGATGGAACCAGGCCTCGAACCCAAGTTAGGACATGCCCATCAGGAGCTCTTCCAGCCGCCAGTGTCAGAGTGAGGAGTCTCGGGGTCTGAGGCTGCCCACGCTCCTGGCCAGCAGACCCCAGTTCTATCTGCCTCTGTGTCTCCAGTGCCAGTCTGTCAGAGCTGCTTCCCAGGCATATGACCTGGGCGGTCACACAGTCACGTGCTCAGAAAGGCCCACATTTGGTTTAACGCTCTGCTGTCACCACTTAGAAATCCTTCATAATTTTCCCTTTTTTTATTTTAATTTTTTTAAGATTTATTCATTTTTCAGAGACAGAGACAGAGCATGAGAGGGGTAGGGGCAGACCGAGAGGGTGCACAGCATCTGAATAGGCTCCAGGCTCTGAGCTGTCAGCACAGAGCGCAACGGGTAGGGGCTTGAACTCACGGACCGTGAGATCATGACCTGAGCCGAAGTCGGACGCTTAACCGACTGAGACACCCAGGCACCCCATAAGTTTGCCTTTAAAAACAAAAAAAAGGAAATGTACTGGGGTGCCTGGGTGCCTCAGTCGGTTAAGCGTCCGACTTCGGCTCAGGTCATGATCTCACGGTTGGGTTTGAGCCCTGCGTCCGGCTCTGCACTGTCAGTTCAAAGCCTGGAACTTGCTTTGGGTTCTGTGTCTCCCTCTCTCTCTGCCCCTCCCCAACTCATGCTGTGTCTCTCTGTCTCTCAAAAAATGAATAAACATTAAAAAAAATTAAAAAAAAAAAAGAAATGTGTTGTGATAAAACACACAGAACATAAAATTTACCATATTTAAGTGGATATTTAGTAGCATTAAGTACATTCACAATGTTGTATGGCGATCATCATTATCCATTTCCGGAATATTTTCGTGACCCCAACCAGAAATTCTGTACCCAGTAACTCCCCATCCTCCCCTGCCCCCAGCCCCTAGGGGCCCCTACCCCACCTCTGTCTCTATGAACTTAACTATACTGGAAACCTCACATAAGTGGAATCATGCGATGTATTTCCTTTTGTGTCTGGCTTGTTTCTCTGAATGAGGTTCATCTCTGTTCTAGCATGTGTCAGAATGGCCTTCCTTTCTAAGCCTCTTCCATTGCACGACTTCACCACATTTCCTTTATCCATTCGTCTGTCAGCAGACATTTGGGTTGTTACTATGCTTCTGGCTATTGTGCACACTATTGCTATGAACATTTGTGTATATGTTGCAATTCGTCTTTAATTATTTTTAAACCGGGGAGCACGATAATAAATGCCATTTAGTAGAAAAAACCCTTCAAAGCCCAAAGCCAATGGGAAGAAAATAGCAAAAAGGCTCTTGGGTGGTTAATAGTATAAGGAAACTTGCTCAAGGGCAAGGTTGTTTCCCCATTGACTTCCTTCCCCGTTCATTTGCATCAACTCCTTCGTCCTTGACCAGCTGTCAAACACCTCCGTTGATTTAAAAAATAACTTTGGTTGGGGGGAAAGGTACATTAAACATATCTACTGACTCTAAATGTGTCCCAATTTCAGAAATGCTTAATATGGATAATTATGCAAGCTGGGTGATGTGTATGTGGAGATTCATTGTACTGTTCTTTTTTTTTTAACATCTGAAAGTTTAGTAAGAATATACAAAATAATTTGAAAAACTTACGAAGTGTATCTTGAAGTGGAGGAAAGAGGGTCCATCCTATTTCCTGACTTAACCCACATTTCCCGGCTGAGTCTCCATCCCAGGGGTTGGAAGTGTGAGACTTGGTTCATGTTCAGGGTCCCGAGAGGGCAAGGAGTCCCCAGGAGGCCGCCGGGGGCCTGAAGGTTTATAAGCTAGTTGCCATGGAGTTGTTCCCTTCCTCTCCACTGCTGGCCCCATACACTGAACTGCAGTGAATTCCAGTAAAATTAACCTTCTGGATGGAAAAGCAAGAAGAAGAGGGGGAGCCCCCAGATTTGCTCCTGGGAAGCACTGCCGTCTCCTGCCACCCCAGGAGGGCCAACAAGGGCTGAGCTGCCTGGGAGAAGCCCCCCCCCCCACCCCCGACTGTAAACGGATGCTTCCTTCAATCCCCAACCCCCGCCCCAGTCCCCCCCCCGCCCCCCCCCGCCCCTTATATCAGGAATGGTAACAAAAGAAGGAACATTAAACCAGATAGTAATACCCTGCCAGCTTTCATGTGGTCCCGGAACATCTGCTTGAGAAACTACACACTGTGGGGTGAGTCACTGGGGTCTGGCCTCGCATTGGCTGCGAGAATCTCCTGATGCTGGAGGAAAACTGGTCTTTCTCCCATTGGAAGGGAACAGACCCAGGGCCGTCAGCAATTGCATGGCTCGGATGATGCCGCAGCGCATTGCTACCCCCGTGGCCTCTCCGCTTCTCCCTGGCCCCTGGCAGTGTGGATGGCCTCCTGAAACTTCTAAGCTTGAAAGAGGTTGGGAAAATGAGAAAGGCAGTCATAGGATAGCCCGGGCGTGTCTGCTCCTTGGGAGAACTGGTCACAAAGCCTGCACCTGGTTTAAATGAGCCGGCAATCCTGGGGTGTCAGTCCTGATTGTGATTGAAAAAGTGTGAGCGGCTTCTTAATCCCACAATAAAATCTCCCTTTCCAAGGTAGCAAGCAGTCCCTTCCTGGTTTGGATCTTAAAACTTGGGCCTGGCAGGCAGGTCCCAAAGCAGCTCAGCGAGGGCGGGGCTCAAGGCTGGATCGTGGCCTGCCGTGGAAAGGCTTTGTAGGGCCCTGAGCCGCCTGGCCTTGGGCAGGACGCTTCCTCTCTTGGTCCTCAGTGTCCCCATCTGTAAAGTGCCTAACTGATCTTAAGAACTCGTCCAGCCGAGAACTTCAATGAGACAAAGCAAAGGTGTCACTGGTACTTTCCCTTCAACTTCTGTTGTAAAATTGCTCATTTCTATCAGGAAAACAGGCGGATCAGTGGACAAAATGGCCCACAGTCATGAGATGAATCTGTCCGTCTGTGCAAGGCAGGAACCCCGGGCAGAAAGGTCCAGAGCTGCCCTCTCAGCCTCCATGAGCAGTCTTCCGGGTGCTAACCTGTCATTCTGGCAAAACAGAGTGGGCAGGAGTTTAGGGGTTCTGAGCTCAGTCCTGGCTATTACGGCACTCTGTCCCCAAGTCTGTCTGAGCCTGTGTCCTCACATGTGAAATGCCTGGGGGTAGGGGTGGGGGTGGGGGGACAGAGGGGAGCATTCCTATTCTAATTCTTTCTGAGGGTATTGCAAGAATCAAATATGCCAGCGCTTTGAAAAGGATAAAGTTCCACTCCTACTTAAAGGATTATTATTTACTTAATTCCTTGAAAGAAAATCACAGTGAGAACTTTCACTATCCCCGGAGGACTAGGTTTTCTGGGGATACTTTCAACATCAACCAGTGGGACTTTTATGCCTGGCCTAGCTAGTCAGTACATCCTGGTCCAGGAGACGTTTTCAGCTGGATCTCACTGTTGTGTAAACGGGCCAAATACGGCCTTAGCGTATTGGCCCCAAATGTTTCCAGTTGGTTGTTTATTCACAGCAGACTAAGACTGTTAGCCCAAAGCCTGCCAATGCCAAACTTAAATTTTTATACATCCAGTTGCTTAAAATATAACCCAAATACATCTATTTTTAGCTATTTAGGGCCTACTTACTTTGCATACCCCACGAAACTGCACTCAACATCAGGTCACCACAGATTAGACAAACCCTATGAAAGACCACCACATCGCTGCTGCCTTCTGGAACTCCCTCACCCAGAACCATCCCCCACCTTACTGCTGAGTAAGGTCATCTGGATATGTAAGCACCCCCTCTGCCCCTGGGAGTTTTCATGGTCTGGTCCCCTTCTGGGTGGTCGCTTCTTGCCTCCGTCTCTGGAAGGTCTCTTGCTGGGATGACCTCTCCTCCTCATTCAGCATTGTCCCAGGGCCATCTAGTAAGGCTTGTTGTGTGTCACTGCCCCTTGTGGTCCTGTGTCTTCCTTGATCAACCCTGAAATCCTCCAACTTACCAGTTACTCAGCCTGCTCCTGAGTCAGAAAACCTCAGACATTTTCCAATGGCTCAGCTTCAATGTTTGTGCAAACATCAGCAAACCTCCTTAGTCTGGAAATTCTCTACTTGGAGCCATGCTTCCTTGGGCCTCAAGGCCCCCAGGACTGGCAGCAGCTTCCGGGAAACCCTGGGGGCAAAACCCCCAACCCAACTCAACCCAAACATCCAGGCTTCGGGCTTGTCACGGCACCTGGGATCACATTCGTGTGCCTAGAGGTGGGGATGGCTGTGCCCGGGGTACGGACCAGGGCGGACAGGTCTCCAGGGTGCTGTCACCATAAGGTCGAAACTTGGGAGGTAATTTACCCAAGAGAGATGATTGAAGAGGGAGAGCTGGAGCTGGAGGGGCCCACAGAGATTAATGTAAATCTCATTTTACAGAATTAATGTAAAATTTCATTTTACAGAAAAGGAAATTGACAGAGAAAGAGAGAGAGAGACAGAGACAGAGTGTGAGTGGGGGAGGGGCAGAGAGAGAGGGAGACACAGAATCCGAAGCCGGCTCCAGGCTCTGAGCCATTAGCACAGATCCTGACGCAGGGCGTGAAGCCATGAGCTGTGAGATCATGACTTGAGCTGAAGTTGGACACCCAACCGACTGAGCCACCCAGGCACCCCTGAAGTTATCTTTATCTTATAACTATAAAATCTAAGCACCTTATTCCCCAGCCACAGTGACTGGTTCAGGGCAAGAAGTGTGCCGTCAGAGTTGATGATAATCAACACCACTTTTGCTGGAAGAGTTGAGAGTGTGTGTTCTTTCTAACTGTACACAGACCTGGACGGCGGGAGTCTCGACCTGCCATCAATCCCTTCCCTCACATACAGACTGTGAATGAATTCAGCCAGAGAACAAGAGATAGAGACTGAATCCCGGTACTACTGTTTGAGCTCCTGGATCCAGTTTTACCTGAAGATCTCCTGGAATAGCCCTTTTGCACGTAACAACTTTGAGTCAGCTTTTCCATCCTTTTAAGCATGCACTAGGGTGCCAAACTGGCCATCTCTATGCTGGTATTTTCTACCATCGTTCTTTGGCTGTGGTTCTTTTGATCATAGTACTCATGCTGGTTTGTACTCCCACCAGTGCCCTCCTGTGATGCTCTCAAAGTTCAGCTTAGTTTGACAAACATTTCCTGGACTTTTACTGTATGCCAGGCCCTGTGTTATGCTTTGGGAGAGACACAGCGATTAGGACACGGTTCCTGCTTTCCAGAAATTTATAGACTCAGAACTTGTTATTAAGGGAACCACAACACACAGTAATATGTGTACTCAGGCAAGTCCATGCAAGGCTTGGAAACAGTACCTAGAGAGTAGGAATTCTGCGTGGGAAGCAGAGGGGGTCTTCTACTCTGAATGAGGCAAGGTCCTCGTGGTGCAGCTGTGAGGGACTGTGGGTCATTAGCACCCCTCCTAATGGGTCAGTTGTTTCCAACTCATGATGCCTCCTGTAGAAAAGTTTGGATCAAGTGCCTCAGTGCTTTGCTAAGAGCCATTTGGCCATATGAACCATTCTGGGGTTTTCGGGTTGGTGAATACTTTACAATGTATATTTGGGGAGCTTTGATATTTATGTGAGTGTACTTGAGGATTCATCCATGGAAAATAAGAAAGCATTGCATTTATCTGGGGGAGGGGGTCTCAGGAACTGAGACAGGACCAAGCATGGTAGCCTTTACTCGATCCTTCCTGAGACCCTGGTGAGCTGCTTCACCTTCCCTCCTGTCATCCCTGCTCCCCCATCCCGGCCACACATGGAGCTTGAATGGTACTTAACTGCTTCCTGTTTCCAGAATACACTGACCCCCTTACCTTCACATCTCCCTCTTCCAGAAATGCCTCCTTCTTGTTAACCAACATGGTGACTTCTCATCCTTTACTCCCCACCTAGAATCATCCCACCCCTTCCTGGGACACCTATGTATTCCTTCTCTTCTGTTCCCACAATCCATGATACACGCCCTGTGTGTGTGTGTCGGGGGGTGGTTAGGTAAAGAGGAGGTGAGACCTAAAGTCAGGAAAGTGTGAAATTGAGAACATAGGAGGCTTTGCAGGGCCGAGGCCAGGGACGCTCAGTCAGATAGAATTGTGCTTTTCTCTGTTGCCATTGAGACAGTGGTCAACTCTGTCACCCATTGAGGGCCCTATTTACAATGACATTATCTGTGCTCTGAGATGATGTCAAAACCCTTCTGGAAGGACTTAGCCCAGTTGGATAACCCCTGCCTAACTGCTGAAACCACCTGTAAGCCACCCGCCACCCCAACATCATGGTCATCGTTAGATTGTGTTGTTACTGGCATCAGGGATATCTCCCCTCTGGCTTATAAATTCCTTGGGAGCGGGACTATGTATTTTCATCTTTCTGTCCTAGATGCAGGGCACAGAGCTTAGCTCATAGGCAGCATTCAATAAAAGCATCCTGAATGAGTCAGTGAGTGCATAAATGCAGGAATGAATGAATGAATAAATCCTTCCCACGGATGGGGAGTGGCGATAGAAAGGAGAACACAAGGTTTCAATCAGCATAACAATGGGCTTTAGAAGCCTTGCCTTTTCCATCTGAAAAAATGAGGATAGTGGACACCCGCATCCATGCTCAAAAATGTCAGTCCTAAGAGCACTGAACTTTCTTACAATGTCAAGTTTCCCCAAGTGAAATCTGCTGCCTCTTGAAATGGTCCTTTGTCTGAGGATTCCCATCAGAATCGTGCAGCGGCGGGAGAATCAGGTGCCCCCTGCCCAAGACCCTTCTTAATGCAAACGCTCCTTGTATTAAGGATCCCACGCTAATTAGGGCAGAGCTGGACACTGCATCCATTTCTCATTCTAGAAGAGCACATTGCCCCATTACAATGATGATACTTGGAGGGCTGCAGACATTTAAAACATACCACATATGACTCCATAGAAACTGGTGCCATTGCCAACCAACAGACGAGACCATAACTGGAGGGGATAAAGGGAAGTCGATGGAGCTCATTGAAAATGTAAAACCAAGAAAGAGACTCCTGAGACTTCTTGGAACCCATTTTGGGTGAGAAGAAGTGAGAGAACGTGGGAAATGGAAATGAAAGATAGGAGGAGTTTGAAAAGAGGTTATTATTAGAAACCGGCCAGTTGGACTCTGGGTCAATTTCCTGCTCAGTTTCTTGCCAGCAACAATGGCACAAAGTGACTCTTGGCTGAGGAGGCTTGCTTGGCTGAACGCAAGAGGAAGGGAGGCTGGGCTTAGAGGGTCTGGGGTCCTTGTGTTTCAAAGAGGGAAGGAAGCTATGCCTCGGGCGATGTGAATTCATAATTCCGTTGCACCCTGTTGAAGAACTGGTGGAAGAGGAAGTCTGGCTGCCCTGGAAAGATTCTAGAATATGTCAGTGGACAGCTGATGCAGGATAAGTTTCAGCGTCCCAAGAGTCCTGCTCTTCACCTCATGGTTGGGACCAGGAGCTATTCTCAAGAATGGGGAGAACCAGGGGTGCCTGGGTGGCTCAGTCGGTTGAGCGTCCGACCTCGGCTCAAGTCATGATCTCACGGTCTGTGGGTTCGAGCCCCATGTCGGGCTCCGTGCTGACAGCTCAGAGCCTGGAGCCTGCTTGGGATTCTGTGTCTCCCTCTCTCTCTGCCCCTCCCCTGCTTGTGCTCTCTCTCTCTTTCTTTAAAAATAAACAAAAACATTTTTTAAAAAATTTTAAAAAAGAATGGGGAGAACCAGAGAAGACTTGAGTGTCACATAGATGTTCATGCTCAAAACTGAGGAGTTTAGCTCACCTGTTTTGTTTTTTTTTTCCTCAAGAGATTTTGGCTACAGCAGTGTTTTTGAAGGGGTATTTCTGTGGCTAGATGCTAGAACTTCAAGTGGAGAGGGTAAGCACATTTCTTTAAGGCTGCATGTGGCAGATTCCATTAGTTGGCTACCCACAAGGCTCTCCTAACTCCCTTCTGCCTGGTTATTTCTCACTATCAATGCTAAATGTGTTAAATATTCACTTCCGTGGTCTTTCTTCCAGATAAGGGTGAGCATATGACCTTGTTCTAACCCATGAGATATAAAAAGAAGCCTAGGAAGGTAGATGCTGTGGGGTTCTGAGAAATCTTATGCCTTTATGGTAAACAAAACAGAGAGCTCCTCCTCTATCTGCTGTAAATACAGATGGGATGGCTGGAACTGCAGCAGCCATCATGTAATTGTGAGGGAAGACCAAGAAAATTTCAGTGACATCTGCTCTGGTGTGACCAGTCCACTGAACCAAGGCCACAACCACCTCTCTCCAGTCTTCTTATGAAAAGAAGAAGAAGAAGAAGAAGAAGAAGAAGAAGAAGAAGAAGCCGCCCTGTATTTGAGTTTTCTGCTTTTTGCAGTTGAATGCAATCATACCTGATACCCAGGACTTCTTAGTGGATTTCATATGCTTGTGTGTATTCTAAATCTCCAAGAGGAGAACAGAATAGGCAGCAATTGCAAACTTGTTTAACTGAAGTACAATTTTTTTTAAAACTAACTTGTGTGGGACTAGTGTTTCGGGTATACTCTTTGAGAAACTCTGGGCTAGGGGATCACAGGCGTGGTATGACAGACAGACAGACCCTAGGGCACCTGCCACGTTCATGCCTTGTTTAATCACTTCCCTTTTGGGGTAGGCATGACGTGCAACTTGCTTCTAACCAGTAGTATATGCAAAAATGATGGGGTGTCACCTCCATGATGATGATACCATTACATAGATTGGCAAGTATAATTTCTTCTCTCTCACCTCGCTGTTCTTCTGGAAATTTCATAGGAAGGCATATATTTTGAATGTCAAATGAGGACAGAGAAGGATGATAGATAACCAAAACAGCAGGAAACCAGCTTCTCCACACTGAAGGGCCAAACCGTCTCTAAGAACCACGTCTCCCGGTGAGGAAAGCCAGTTTCTGTCCAACTGGATGAAACGTGGAATGAACTGTCCATTTGGGGCAACTTGGCATTTCTAAGGACTCAAAGGTGATGACACTCATGAGAGAACAGTGTGTGTTTGGAGCTGTTCCATTTTTTGAGGGTTTTATATGTAAAGAGCTTGTTAGGTTAGAACATCTTTATTGGAAGAAAAGTATCCTAGCAGAAAAATGGGTGGGGCACACGGGAAAGCCTTAACTCCATTAGCCCTAGACCCCATATACCCAAACCAGCCTACCAGCTGGAGCCTTATACTGGAAGCTGGCACTTGCCCAGTTGTTTGTTTTCTAGTGCTAGGTAACAACGAGCACAAATGCAGCATTTTAGATGACACGCACATGTCTCAGCTTCCATGGGTCAGAAATCAATACAATGGGGGCACCGGGGTGGCTCAGTCAGTTAAGTGTCTGAGCCTTGATTTTGGCTCAGATCACGATCTCGTGGTTTGTGAGATCGGGCGCTGAGTTGGGCCCTGTGCTGACGGCACGGAAGCTGCTTAGGATTCTCTCTCTCTCAAAATACATAAACTTAAAAAATAAACAATAAAGAGAAATCAGCTCAGTTTAGCTGTTCTGCTCTAGGTCGGTCTCATACGGAAGCCGTAGCCAGGTGGACAGCTATGCTTCACCTGAGGCCTGGGCCCTCTTCCAAGTCCATGTGGTTGGTTGTTGGCAGAATCCAGTTCCTGGTGCTCGTGGGACTGGGGCCCTACGTTCCTACGGGCCGCCCATCGTTCTGGCCAAAGGACCCGCTCCGTAGGCAGCCCACGGTGCGGCACCTTCCTTCTTCAAGACCAGCAGAAGACACTATCTGCTCCTTGTAGTTCAGTCAAGAGCTGTTCACGGAGCACTGTCCACGTGGCAGTTAGTTCTGGAAGCTCCTCAGGTGGCTCCAGAGTTAGTCCTAGAGGAAACGAGACATCCTGCTTCTGAGTATCTCCCCCTTGAATCCTGCAGATAGCGGGATCCCGTGTAAACCATTTCCATGTTACTATGGAACTTTTCTGGGCAACTGCCATCACCATGAGGGCATTTCTCTGACACTGTGGGTATTTTAAGCCGCAAGATCATTTTACGTTTTTCCATCTATAGGAGTAGCTTCAGTTAATGACGTCCGATAGCAAAAGGTAGTAAACATTCCTCCAATGGAAATGCTCTAGACCCAAGTCCCAGTGGTCCTCACCGTAAGCCCCCATCTACACGCCGCACAGATAGGGCTGTGGCACAGGAGCTCGTCCCTACGGGCACTTGGCTCTACCCTACATCGTGGGCGTGCAGGGGGTCTTACAGGTTCCCATTTAGCATGTCTAATATTGCTACCAGGGCAGGTGTGCAAGCCTTCTTGTATAGTTTTGTACAAAACTGCATATTATAGTTTGATAATACCAGGTAGGGGAGAGGCACCTGGGTGTCTCCGTCAGTTCAGCAGCTGACTTCGGCTTAGGTCATGATCTCACATGGTTCCTGAGTCGAGCCCCCACGTCAGATCCTCTGTCCACCTCTCTCTCTGTTCTTCCCCTGCTTGCTTGCTCGCTCGCACAGGTGCGCTCTCTCTCTCTCAAAAAAAATAAACATTAAAAAGCAATCATAATACTAGGTAGGGGAAACATTCCCCAGCCAGACATGGACATCCCCCAAATTCAAAGAGAAAGAGATGTTACCACTTCCCATAAAGCCTGTTCGGACACAGCAGTTCTCGTCCAGCCTTTTCCCTTCATTCCACCAATGTTTCTACCTGTACCCTCCATCAGAATTTCATCAACAGGTTTTGGTTTTTCAAAGCGGGGTGGGGGAAGTGTTCCCTGGACAGACAGACATATCCGTTTCCATAAAACATTCAGGTAAAGGAGACATATTTCTTTACATCATACCTGCTTAACCATTCCACATTTCATGGTCCTAGCCACGCTTCCATTTTTACGTTTTCTCAGAGTGATTACAGCCTGAGTCAGGGCTTCGTCATTTGGTTTTGGTACCACGGTGCACAGGACTCCTGTATCAAGAAGTCCTGGAAACTTCCCCACCCCTGGCCATTTTACTCACTTTCGTACGAAAGGGTTTAGGTCTCCAGTGAGGCATCGTTTGAATCAAGGGACCCTTACCCTTTTGTCAATCATTATTGATTAATCAGCAAAACTGCTACCCCAAGAACTTGCTGGCCAGATTTCTCTTTGTAATCTCTGCCTTCTGGCTTTTCAAAATTTTCCTGAATAGGGTAAATAGAAAAGACTTGTTTGGGGCCCTTTAAGGTTTAGGGGGTGGGACCAGCTGGGGGATTTTTTGGTCTATCCAACCTTTGGATATCCATTTTATTCATCCCATTTCATTCATTTTATTCAATATCCATTTATTCATCCCATTTTTTTTTTTTTAGTAACCTGAAGGGACAAGTCTCACGACTCTCCCCTTTCTGTTTCCTCTTTTTTTCATTCCTATCAAATTTTGCTTTATTCACCTTTTTTCCTTACAGCAGTTTAAGAATTTCCACTTAATGGGAGTCTCTTGACTGTCCCTTCAGCCTCTTCCTGTTCTCTTGTTAATTAACCTAGCATTTTTATTAGCATCTGGAAGGCCCCTGAGGAGAAATGAGACACCAGTAAGGCTTCCTGGACGGTTACTTGGTTTTGCAATAATAGGGTTATATAGCCGCCATGTAAAAGAGGCTTCTTTACCCACAGCATGACCATGACAGGGGGTCACGGGCATATTCAATGGGTGGCTATTCCGGTCACCATAAAACAGTCCCACATACCTTGCATACAAAGCATATCAGCTGCTTTGTCTGGGGTACTCCACTTGGCATTGGGACTTGGCACTTGATTTAGCATGTATAGGGGGAGACGGACGGACCCCCTCTAAGGTTAATGGACTTGACAGTGGCTGTTCTTTTGGCAGTAACGTCTTGTGTGTCTGGACCACGTATAGCCATCTGTGATTGTTCAGCGGTGATGTGTGGGTCCTGAGTCAATTCCAACATGCTCCTCTACTCTGCGGCATTTGGAGCCACGACACAGAACCCACATTCATTACTCTTACGGTCCATTGTAGTAAAGGTTCTTTAGGAAGCTGGCACTGAGCCACAGAATGAAACAATTCCTTCACACCGTATGCCCTGGTTTCAATGGTTTCTTGGTTTTGCCCTTCCCACTACTGACTACCTTCTGGGTGACCAGAGGTTGTCTCCCACAATTTTTACGTTGGTGGGGCGGGGGGGGGGACAGCTGTGAGGCTAGTGGCCAAAGCTCAGATGGACCAAAATCGAAGCCAGGTCTAGCATCCAGGCCTGAGCCAGCACACTATTAATTTCACTTTAGCTGTCACAGAGCAACCGACTGTAGCCCAGCAGCTCCTCCATACCACAGGTGACCACATGGCCACCCCCAGATCAAGGGTGCTTTATCCCTCACTCTTTCTTTTCCCAAACCACCTGTTTCCGTGAACCAGGGTCACTCTGGTGATGTGGAAAATGTTGGGGTTCAGAGCCTATGGCCAAGAAAGAGTTCTTGAGACATCTTCGGTGCAAAAAGATGTCTTTTTTATATAATAAAAGATGCTTTTATTAAAGCATGGGGACAGGACCTGTGGGCAGAAAGAGTTGCACTGGGGTTGTGACTGTGACTGATTGTATATTTCCAAGTTGGGACGGGGGTTAGGGGCAGTGTAAGTCTCTGAGGTATTTTGGAAACAAGGTTTCCAGGACCTTGAGGGACTGGCTGCTGTTAGGAAAAGGTCATGTATTACTGTTTAGCAAAAGCTCAGTCATAAGACCCTTCAGATGTGTATCAGGGGGCCATAAGGTCGGAGTATGATTGCCAGCATATATCTTGGGGCGGGTAGAGATAAAGGAACTTTCCAAAGGAATTTTTATATGTTAAAGTAGACGTATAGGATCCTGGGGGATCGGGCTAAGATTGCCTTTGGTCTTAGCAAAGTGTCGACATCAAGGCAGCTGAGCTCCTAGAGGGAGGTCACCCTACCTGTCTCAAGGACTTGTCAATGGGCTGTAAGTTACAAGGAAATTTAATTTTTCATTTGCCTTTATTTCCCACATCACTAGCATCCCACTTCTCTGATGCCAGCTAAAGGTTCTGGTCACCAATTTCAGCCTGTCGGTATGGGTGTTGTGGGAGCAGGAGGAGGGGGTTCCCCACACCAACCTGCAATTCTTTGACATCAGATTGAAAGAGGATGTGAACAACCTCCATTTTGACCTCAGCCTGCACTTTCTAATTGATGAAGTTCCTTCCAGCTTATCTCTTCACTCAGGTAAAAGACCCAGCGGACAAAGTGTCTTTGATGGGAACTGAAACTGCCCCCTCAAGTAATAAGGGCTGTCCTGACGCCAGCAAGACCCCCCCCTTCGTCCCCCCCCCACAACCGCAATTGACAGCAACTGACCTGACTTCACTGCCCCCACTGCACGTACCCATCGACCTTTGTCCCACATTCTTTTATAAACCTGGAAGTATTTCAACACGTGGGAGACGGTCTTTGAGATGCTAATTTGCTGTCTTCCTGATGTTGGTCTCACTGAGAGAAATTCCTTTCCTGTTTCACCTCCACTGGTTTCTCTGCCTTCGGATTTGGTCAGCGGGGCGTGGCCGAACTTGGTCTGTTTGGGACCCCAGAGCCAGGCGCTCTAGCACCCCTGCACCCTGATTGCAAGATAGATGTCCTACAACTTAACTCAATGTTAACACTACCTACCTGGATATAATATCAAATGCCAAAGTTCAGGGTTCAGTCCTTGGAAACTGCCTCCTCCCCCTGTCCCCGCCCTTCAGATGCCAGTCAAAAAACCAGGCTGTTACTTGTGGTTCTGATGGACTGGCTATACGTCATAGTTCCAACGACCCCCTCCTAGGAGTCAATTAATTTGCCAGAGCGATTCCCAGAGCTCAAAGCAACATTTTACTTACTGGATGACCAATTCATATAAAAGGGTAGGACCCAGAACAGCCAGATGGAAGAGACACATAGGACAAGGTATGTGGAAAGAGGGTGCAGAGAGCTTCCATGCCCTCTCTGAGCCACTCCCAGAATTCCCAAGGGCTCGACAACTCAGAAGCTCTCCGGACCGCTTCATTACATAGGCACAGTTGATTAAATCTTCAGCCATTCGTGACCCGATTCCACCTCCAGCCTCTCTCCTCTCACCAGGAATCAGGGTGGGACTGAAGGTTCCAACTCTCCAATCACAATTGTTCCCAACCTTTGGTGGCCTGGAGGTAAAAGTAGCCTCATTAACATAACAAAAGACATCTTGATCACTCAAACCGCTTTATTTATTTTAAAAAAAATTTTTTTTAATATATGAAATTTATTGTCAAATTGGTTTCCATACAACACCCAGTGCTCATCCCAAAAGGTGCCCTCCTCAATACCCATCACCCACCCTCCCCTCCCTCCCACCCCCCATCAACCCTCAGTTTGTTCTCAGTTTTTAACAGTCTCTTATGCTTTGGCTCTCTCCCACTCTAACCTCTTTTTTTTTTTTTTTCCTTCCCCTCCCCCATGGGTTTCTGTTAAGTTTCTCAGGATCCACATAAGAGTGAAAATATATGGTATCTGTCTTTCTCTGTATGGCTTATTTCACTTAGCATCACACTCTCCAATTCCATCCACGTTGCTACAAAAGGCCATATTTCATTCTTTCTCATTGCCACGTAGTATTCCATTGTGTATATAAACCACAATTTCTTTATCCATTCATCAGTTGATGGACATTTAGGCTCTTTCCATAATTTGGCTATTGTTGAGAGTGCTGCTATAAACATTGGGGTACAAGTGCCCCTATGCATCAGTACTCCTGTATCCCTTGGGTAAATTCCTAGCAGTGCTATTGCTGGGTCATAGGGTAGGTCTATTTTTAATTTTCTGAGGAACCTCCACACTGCTTTCCAGAGCGGCTGCACCAATTTGCATTCCCACCAACAGTGCAAGAGGGTTCCCGTTTCTCCACATCCTCGCCAGCATCTATAGTCTCCTGATTTGTTCATTTTGGCCACTCTGACTGGCGTGAGGTGATATCTGAGTGTGGTTTGATTTGTATTTCCCTGATAAGGAGCGACGTTGAACATCTTTTCATGTGCCTGTTGGCCATCCGGATGTCTTCTTTAGAGAAGTATCTATTCATGTTTTCTGCCCATTTCTTCACTGGGTTATTTGTTTTTCGGGTGTGGAGTTTGGTGAGCTCTTTATAGATTTTGGATACTAGCCCTTTGTCCGATATGTCATCTGCAAATATCTTTTCCCATTCCGTTGGTTGCCTTTTAGTTTTGTTGGTTGTTTCCTTTGCTGTGCAGAAGCTTTTTATCTTCATAAGGTCCCAGTAATTCACTTTTGCTTTTAATTCCCTTGCCTTTGGGGATGTGTCGAGTAAGAGATTGCTACGGCTGAGGTCAGAGAGGTCTTTTCCTGCTTTCTCCTCTAAGGTTTTGATGGTTTCCTGTCTCACATTCAGGTCCTTTATCCATTTTGAGTTTATTTTTGTGAATGGTGTGAGAAAGTGGTCTAGTTTCAACCTTCTGCATGTTGCTGTCCAGTTCTCCCAGTACCATTTGTTAAAGAGACTGTCTTTTTTCCATTGGATGTTCTTTCCTGCTTTGTCAAAGATGAGTTGGCCATACGTTTGTGGGTCTAGTTCTGGGGTTTCTATTCTATTCCATTGGTTGATGTGTCTGTTTGTGTGCCAATACCATGCTGTCTTGATGATGGCAGCTTTGTAGTAGAGGCTAAAGTCTGGGATTGTGATGCCTCCTGCTTTGGTCTTCTTCTTCAAAATTACTTTGGCTATTCGGGGCCTTTTGTGGTTCCATATGAATTTTAGGATTGCTTGTTCTAGTTTCGAGAAGAATGCTGGTGCAATTTTGATTGGGATTGCATTGAATGTGTAGATAGCTTTGGGTAGTATTGACATTTTGACAATATTTATTCTTCCAATCCATGAGCAGGGAATGTCTTTCCATTTCTTTATATCTTCTTCAATTACCTTCATAAGCTTTCTGTAGTTTTCAGCATACAGATCTTTTACATCTTTGGTTAGATTTATTCCTAGGTATTTTATGCTTCTTGGTGCAATTGTGAATGGGATCAGTTTCTTTGTCTTTCTGTTGCTTCATTGTTCGTGAATAAGAATGCAACTGATTTCTGTACATTGATTTTGTATCCTGCAACTTTGCTGAATTCATGTATCAGTTCTAGCAGACTTTTGGTGGAGTCTATCGGATTTTCCATGTATAATATCATGTCATCTGCAAAAAGCGAAAGCTTGACTTCATCTTTGCCAATTTTGATGCCTTTGATTTCCTTTTGTTGTCTGATTGCTGATGCTAGAACTTCCAGCACTATGTTAAACAACAGCGGTGAGAGTGGGCATCCCTGTCGTGTTCCTGATCTCAGGGAAAAAGCTCTCAGTTTTTCCCCGTTGAGGATGATTTTAGCTGTGGGCTTTTCATAAATGGCTTTTATGATCTTTAAGTATGTTCCCTCTATCCCGACTTTCTCAAGGGTTTTTATTAAGAAAGAGTGCTGGATTTTGTCAAAGGCCTTTTCTGCATCGATTGACAGGATCATATGGTTCTTCTCTTTTTTTTTTGTTAATGTTATGTATCACGTTGATTGATTTGCGAATGTTGAACCAGCCCTGCATCCCAGGAATGAATCCCACTTGATCATGGTGAATAATTCTTTTTATATGCTGTTGAATTCGATTTGCTAGTATCTTATTAAGAATTTTTGCATCCATATTCATCAGGGATATTGGCCTGTAGTTCTCTTTTTTTACTGGGTCTCTGTCTGGTTTAGGAATCAAAGTAATACTGGCTTCATAGAATGAGTCTGGAAGTTTTCCTTCCCTTTCTATTTCTTGGAATAGCTTGAGAAGGATAGGTATTATCTCTGCTATAAACGTCTGATAGAACTCCCCTGGGAAGCCATCTGGTCCTGGACTCTTATTTGTTGGGAGATTTTTGATAACCGATTCAATTTCTTCGCTGGTTATGGGTCTGTTCAAGCTTTCTATTTCCTCCTGATTGAGTTTTGGAAGAGTGTGGGTGTTTAGGAATTTGTCCATTTCTTCCAGGTTGTCCAATTTGTTGGCATATAATTTTTCATAGTATTCCCTGATAATTGTTTGTATCTCTGAGGGATTGGTTGTAATAATTCCATTTTCATTCATGATTTTATCTATTTGGGTCATCTCCCTTTTTCTTTTTGAGAAGCCTGGCTAGAGGTTTGTCAATTTTGCTGATTTTTTCAAAAAACCAACTCTTGGTTTCGTTGATCTGCTCTACAGTTTTTTTAGATTCTATATTGTTTATTTCTTCTCTGATCTTTATTATTTCTCTTCTTCTGCTGGGTTTAGGCTGCTTGGCTGTTCTGCTTCTATTTCCTTTAGGTGTGCTGTTAGATTTTGTATTTGGGATTTTTCTTGTTTCTTGAGATAGGCCTGGATTGCAATGTATTTTCCTCTCAGGACTGCCTTCGCTGCATCCCAAAGCGTTTGGATTGTTGTATTTTCATTTTCGTTTGTTTCCATATATTTTTTAATTTCTTCTCTAATTGCCTGGTTGACCCACTCATTCGTTAGTAGGGTATTCTTTAACCTCCATGCTTTTGGAGGTTTTCCAGACTTTTTCCTGTGGTTGATTTCAAGCTTCATAGCATTGTGGTCTGAAAGTATGCATGGTATAATTTCAATTCTTGTAAATTTATGAAGGGCTGTTTTGTGACCCAGTATATGATCTATCTTGGAGAATGTTCCATGTGCACTCGAGAAGAAAGTATATTCTGTTGCTTTGGGATGCAGAGTTCTAAATATATCTGTCAAGTCCATCTGATCCAATGTATCATTCAGGGCCCTTGTTTCTTTATTGACCGTGTGTCTAGATGATCTATCCATTTCTGTAAGTGGGGTATTAAAGTCCCCTGCAATTACCACATTCTTATCAATAAGGTTGCTTATGTTTATGAGTAATTGTTTTATATATTTGGGGGCTCCGGTATTCGGCGCATAGACATTTATAATTGTTAGCTCTTCCTGATGGATAGACCCTGTAATTATTATATAATGCCCTTCTTCATCTCTTGTTACAGCCTTTAAAGTCTAGTTTGTCTGATATAAGTATGGCTACTCCAGCTTTCTTTTGGCTTCCAGTAGCATGATAAACAGTTCTCCATCCCCTCACTCTCAATCTAAAGGTGTCCTCAGGTCTAAAATGAGTCTCTTGTAGACAGCAAATAGATGGGTCTTGTTTTTTTATCCATTCTGATACCCTATGTCTTTTGGTTGGTGCATTTAATCCATTTACATTCAGTGTTATTATAGAAAGATATGGGTTTAGAGTCATTGTGATGTCTGTATGTTTTATGCTTGTAGTGATGTCTCTGGTACTTTGTCTCTCAGGATCCCCCTTAGGATCTCTTGTAGGGCTGGTTTAGTGGTGACAAATTCCTTCAGTTTTTGTTTGGGAAGACCTTTATCTCTCTTTCTATTCTAAATGACAGACTTGCTGGATAAAGGATTCTCGGCTGCATATTTTTTCTGTTTAGCACACTGAAGATATCGTGTCAATCCTTTCTGGCCTGCCAAGTTTCAAAAGAGAGATCAGTCACGAGTCTTATAGGTCTCCCTTTATATGTGAGGGCACGTTTATCCCTTGCTGCTTTCAGAATTTTCTCTTTATCCTTGTATTTTGCCAGTTTCACTATGATATGTCGTGCAGAAGATCGATTCAAGTTACGTCTGAAGGGAGTTCTCTGTGCCTCTTGGATTTCAATGCTTTTTTTCCTTCCCCAGTTCAGGGAAGTTCTCAGCTATAATTTCTTCAAGTACCCCTTCAGCACCTTTCCCTCTCTCTTCCTCCTCTGGGATACCAATTATGCGTATATTATTTCTTTTTAGTGTATCACTTAGTTCTCTAATTTTCCCCTCATACTCCTGGATTTTTTTTATCTCTCTTTCTCTCAGCTTCCTCTTTTTCCATAACTTTATCTTCTAGTTCACCTATTCTCTCCTCTGCCTCTTCAATCCGAGCTATCGTCGTTTCCATTTTGTTTTGCATTTCGTTTAAAGAGCTTTTCAGCTCCTCGTGACTGTTCCTTAGTCCCTTGATCTCTGTAGCAAGAGATTCTCTGCTGTCCTCTATACTGTTTTCAAGCCCAGCGATTAATTTTATGACTATTATTCTAAATTCACTTTCTGTTATATTATTTAAATCCTTTTTGATCAGTTCCTTAGCTGTTGTTATTTCCTGGAGATTCTTCTGAGGGGATTCTTCCGTTTGGTCATTTTGGATAGTCCCTGGAGTGGTGAGGACCTGCAGGGCACTTCCCCTGTGCTGTGGTGTATAACTGGAGTTGGTGGGCGGGGCCGCAGTCCTACCTGATGTCTGCCCCCAGCCCACGGCTGGGGCCACAGTCAGACTGGTGTGTGCCTTCTCTTCCCCTCTCCTAGGGGCGGGATTCACTGTGGGGTGGCGTGGCCCGTCTGGGCTACTTGCACACTGCCAGGCTTGTGGTGCTGGGGATCTGGCGTATTAGCTGGGGTGGGTAGGCAAGGTGCACGGGGTCGGAAGGGGCAGGCTTAGCTCGCTTCTCCTTAGGTGATCCACTTCAGGAGGGGCCCTGTGGCAGCAGGAGGGAGTCAGATCCGCTGCCGGAGGTTTGGCTCCGCAGAAGCACAGCGTTGGGTGTTTGCGCGGAGCGAGCAAGTTCCCTGGCAGGAACCGGTTCCCTTTGGGATTTTGGCTGGGGGATGGGCGGGGGAGATGGCGCTGGCGAGCGCCTTTGTTCCCCACCAAA
Organism: Panthera onca; assembly: GCF_046562875.1. Taxonomy (NCBI): domain Eukaryota; kingdom Metazoa; phylum Chordata; class Mammalia; order Carnivora; family Felidae; genus Panthera; species Panthera onca. Next base: position 68,563,198 of record NC_138350.1, read on the forward strand.
CTGAGCTCTGTCATCCGGGGGCTCAGCAGCTCTCCCTCCCTTTGTCCTCCAGCCTTCCCGCTTTCTGAGCAGAGCTGTTAACTTATGACCTCCCAGAGGCTAAGTCGCGCTTGCTGTCGGAACACAGTCCGTCCGGCCCCTCCGCTTTTGCCAGCCAGACTCGGGGGCTCTGCTTGGCCGGCGAGCCGCCCCTCCGCCCCGGCTCCCTCCCGCCAGTCCGTGGAGCGCGCACCGCCTCGCCGCCCTTCCTACCCTCTTCCGTGGGCCTCTCGTCTGCGCTTGGCTCCGGAGACTCCGTTCTGCTAATCCTCTGGTGGTTTTCTGGGTTATTTAGGCAGGTGTAGGTGGAATCTAAGTGATCGGCAGGACGTGCGGTGGGCCCAGCGTCCTCCTACGCCGCCATCTTCCCTCTCTCCCTCAAACCGCTTTAAAATTCTAAGTTTTTTAAAAGCTCTGTGCTAGAAATTAGGAACAAGACCGAATATGTATTTCTTCTTCTTTTTTTTTTTTTAAGTTTATTTATTTATTTTGAGAGAGAGAGTGAGAGCGTACAAACACGTGCGTGCGGGGGATGGCAGAGGGAGAGGAGAGAGAGAGAATCCCAAGCAGACTGTGGCGCTGACAGCACAGAGCCTGACATGGGGCTCGATCTCACAAACCGTGAGATCACCAGACCTGAGCCAAAACCAAGAACTGGACGCTTAACTGACTGAGGCACCCCCAAATATATATGTCTTATTATAAATCACAATGTCACAGGCACCCAGTGGAAAAATTAGCAGAAGACAGGATCATGTAAATCATGGAAGAAGAGATACAATTGATTCATAACAGTAAAAAGATAATGATGGTTATCTCTTAATGTTAACCAAAGAAAGGCAAGTCTTTTTTCAACTTCCGTTTTAAAACTTACTTTGTCCGTTTTAGATTGGCAACAATTAAACAGAATGATAAAACCAAGTGTGGTTAAGGTCTAGAAAAGTCCGGCAATTTCACAATTTGTTGTTAGGATTGCAAATGCATATAATTGTCAATGCAAAACGGACAAACCTTTTAGAATCTCTAAAGGAAAGAAAGTTTTATTCGAGCCCAAGTTAGGACAGCTGCGGGGAGTGGGGATGGGGGCTGGAACACGCTCTTCACAGGGAAGAAAGTGATCCGGAGAAGGAATGCTTTTTACAGACTTAAATACTTCTTACATCTTGTAAGAGCTCAAAAGATTAGAGATTAGCACATAAGCAGGAATCCCAGAGTTTTTATGGTACAGGCAGGCAGGGAGTAGAAGCATTGATTCATGTGTCAAGGACAAGATGGTTTTCCTTTAGGTTATACACTCACAAAGCAGATGTACAATGCATACACAGTGAGCCATAAATCAGGCTTTAGGTCTGAACAAAATTTACACACAATCCTGTTGACTTAGAAATCTAGGGGCGTCTGGGTGACTCAATCAGTTAAGCGTCGGACTCTTGGTTTCAGCTCCCATCATGATCTCATGGTTTGTGAGATCAAGTCCTGCATTGGGTTCTGTGCTGACAGGATGGAGCCTGCTTGGGATTCTCTCTCTCTCTCTCTCTCTCTCTCTGCCCTTCCCCTGCTCGCTCTGTCTCTCTCTCTCTCAAAATAAATAAATAAACTTAAAGAAAGAAAGAAAGAAAGAAAGAAAGAAAGAAAGAAAGAAAAAGAAAAATCTAAAATGGCTTCTCTTGAATAGGAGGCCTTTAGGAAGTTTTTCTCTAATCACAATCAGGAAGTCAATGATTTATTTATTTATTTCTTAAAAAATTTTTTTCAATGTTTTATTTTTGAGAGAGCACAAGTAGGGGAGGGGCAGAGAGACAGGGATAGAGGATCTGAAGTGGACTCTGCGTTGACAGCAGCCAGCCTGATACAGGGCTTGAACTCATGAGCCTCGAGATCATGACCTGAGCTGAGGTCAGACACCCAACGGAAGTGTACAATTGCACCTGAACAATTTAAAGACTGAGAGAAGGGTGTAGAAAGATGGTCACAGTAGCTCTCTCTGGACGGCGGGATTTAGGGTTATCTCATTCTCACTTATCAAGTCTGAGAGACCGGGCTATCCTCAACCCATCCTCACATGGCTCTATGACAATGGCCCCTGGTCCTCTGTTTCCCTTCTGGTACCTGGTTGACCTGCTGTACCGGGACACAGGCCACAGTAGGAAAACAGGCTATTCAGAGGGGTACAAAGGAAACTTTTGCCTATGGAGAGGGGAAAAAGAAACGTCATTCATGTTAATACTAAAGAAAAACCACCTTAGAAACAACGAGAAATTCTCTGGACCGGGCTGCCCTAAGAAGACCAAAGATGGTCACATGTGGATTTTCAATATTTTTTTCCTTTCTTTCTGGAGCATTTATCTATACCTCCTACTCCCTTACGTTGTGCTTTCAATCTTTCTCTTTTTTTTCTCTCTTAGAATGAAAGTTTTACATGTGCAACTCAGCCAGACCTCAGGAAGTGCTCTACCAAATGGTGTTTCCCAGCTTGGCCACCCTAAACGACCCAGACCAATGTGGGGAAGAAGTTTGGTGGCCTTGCACATCTGGGGACAGGGAGACTTTCTTCAGCTTTTCATTCTGTTTTCTTGGAAACAGTTGGGCTTATTTAAACTGTGTCCGGAAGGGAAGTGTTACAAAGAACAAAAATGAGATTTACTGCAGAAAACCAGTTTTAGGTTTTGTTTTCCCCGGGGCCCAATATTCACTCGAAGGGGAAGACCAAATAGGAAAAAAAACAAACAAAAAATCATGTGAGTCTTGGGTTTTCTCTCAAGAGAGAGACAACTGACATTCTCCAGCCCTTCCTTCTGCCCGGGGGCTGGAAACGCCTAAGGATGTGAAGTGGTGGTGAACTAGACTCTGGTGAACTAGGCCTTTTAGCAGGCAGACCTTAGCACAGAGCCAGAGGCATCATCAAACGCTCTGGTTTTTGAAAAAAGGCAGAGATTGGACTTTCGTGTCAAATCTCCCACTATGTAAACATAGGTAACTGATTGGAATATTTAAAAGCTATTATATGAACCAAATGAAATAGAGCAGGGGAAACCCTAGAGATTATTGAATCTATCATTTTGGAGTTAGAAATTGGAGGTTAGAGGAAGAAATGACTTGCCAGGATGATACCAAGAGTCTAGACCTACTGATTCATGGTGTGATTTTATTAACTGTCAGTCAACTGATGGCTCCTTCAAATAAGCCAAACCTATTCAGCCGGGTTAGTTCTTCTTCTCCCCCACCCCCAAGTCCTTTTCTTCTTCCCTCCTCTCCTCCCTCCTTTCTCTCAATTATTCATCCATCTATATGGATCACCTTGTCATTATTTTCTGGGCAATTTTAAATTTGAATCCCTTTGATGCAGGAGGCTATTCAGGAGGCGGTTTTGGATTCTAAGTACTTAAGATTTTGAAGGCATGCTTTTTTCATGTATTTTTAATTTTATTGCCCTATGCTCAGGAAATGTGCCTTGTAAATCTCCACTTTTTATACTGGGTGGAAATGTTCTTTGGAGCCAAATATGTGGTCAGTTTTTACAAAGATTCCGAGGGCAGAATAAAGTAATGTTTAATTTTCATCAGTAAGACACTGAGTTCTACGGATGTACTAAATCAAGCTTGTTGGTTATAATATTCAGACCTTCCGTGTCTGAATATTTCTGTTTTACTTGATCTGTCAGATTCAGAAGAAGATATATTAAAGTATTTCGGTATAGAAAGTGAGTATGTGTGTGCATGCTTTAAATGAAGTCTTTCTTGTATTTTTAGTAGTTTTTGTTTTATGTGTCTTGTGATTATACTGTTGGGAATATCAAAATATATAGGTATATTTTTTGTCAGACTGTGCCTTTTACCATACTATAGTGTCTCTCATAATTTTGGTGCATGTTTTTGCCTTTAAATTCCATTTTCTCTGATGTTAGCATCTCTATCTACCTGCTTTCTTTTTGAGTGTATCTGTTTAATAACTCTTTGTCCATCCCTTTATTTTCCTTAAGTATGTCACTATTTTAATAGAAACTACTCATCTTATTATAAAAACATTTTTTAAAGTACAGAAAAGTATGAAGAAGAAAGCAACAAATTACCAAAAGTTCTACTCCCTTAAAATTACTGATGATTAGATTTGGTTGACATTATTCCAGATAGCTCTCTATGCAAATACAGAACGAACAATCTAGAGAAAGATCTAGAAAGATCTAGAGAAAGATGAAGTCTACGTGTAAGGGAGTTTAAGAAGTTGGAGTCATTGTGGTTTTTTTCTTTAAATGTGAGTTTCTGTAGGGGTGACTGGGTGGCTCAGTCGGTCAAGTATCTGACTCTGGCTCAGGTCGTGATCTCACGGTTCATGGAGTTGAACTCTGTGCTGACAGCTCGGAACCTGGAGCCTGCTTCAGATTCTGTGTCTCCCTCTCTCTCGTTGCTCCTCCTCCGTTCATGCTCTCTCTCTCTCTCTCTCAAAAATAAACATTAAAAAAATTTTTTTTAAATGTGAGTTCCTGTATAGACAGGATTCGTTGATTACTCGTTAGAAGAGATAACAGATGAATACAGATATATCCTCTGCATTGTCTTCTCCCTCCTCCCAGTAGTGATGTTTCTATTATTTTAATTTCCTCGGACTTTTCAATATTTGCGTTCTGCAATCATAACTATCTCAGATGTTTCATAGTACTTTTATATGTAAGTGGACTCCATGCTCCTCACCAGGCTATCTCCACGGCTTTATGGCTTTAGAATAACAGGCCTCTTTATTTCAATTCAACATCCAGTACACAAGATTTCGCCATCAAGTAGGTTTTTTCAAAAGGGCTCCTAGATGCTGTATTTTCTGAGTCCTTTCATGTCTGAAAAGTGAGACCTTGCCTTTATACTTCAATTCCAGCTTGGCTGGGTAGAATCCACTTGGATTATACTCTCTTTTCCTTGTGGACATTTCTCCTTTGTTCTGGCAATGATTGCTGCTGGAAAGACATCTGAAACCTGTCTTATTTTTCTCCTTGTGTGTGAATTTCTTTTTGTCCTGCATGTGAAAAATATATATACTTTTTATATCTAAGTTTAACAGCTTAGCCAGAATGTGTCTGAAGTTTTATTGGTACAGCTTTTTCCTACGAAATGGTATGTATTTTTAATCTTGCAGATTGAGTCTTGATTCCAATACTCACATGAGTTGACTTTTTAAGTACAGATCTCTCATCCATTTGGAATTTATTCTGGAGTATGGTATGAGGGATGGGTCCAATGTTATCTTTTTCCTAACAACTATCCAGGTGTTGTTTGAGACTTTTGAATTCGAAGTATGGAACATTCAGGGGGAAGCCGCCTGCAGGGCCATTGTGGAATCAGGCTGGAGAGGGGTCTGGGACAGAGGTACCCATTTGAGGGTCATAATAATGATGTACAAGTGAGAGGATGAATGGGACTGACAGGTGTCAAAAATCCAGAAGTAGATAAATGAAACCCATCCAATAAATAAACAGTGTTTAGTAAGAGTTTATTGTGCATATTAAGAACAGTTCACCAATGAGAGCTTTTGAATTCAAAGATGATATGGCGCTCAGGGGCCTGACGTACAGGGTGGTTAATGCAGTGAAAGTGGGCAAGCTGTTTTAACATTTCCAGTGACTGGTTATTACCATGAGAGTTCCCAGGTTGCAAGGGATTAGTTAAAAGTAGTTATCTCACATCATTTTTATAAAGAGGACATAAGGGGTTTTTTGTTTGTTTTTTTTGTTTTTGTTTTTGTTTTAATGATTATCTGGCAATTACAAGAAGTGGCCCAAGTTCACTTTCAGTTATTTTGCAGAATCATCGAAATTAAGTTTTGCTTGTGTGGCTTAAAAGGTTTTCTTCCACTCAGGGAATTTTCAAGTCTGCTCCCTATTTTGTATTTAACTTTAACAGTTCCCTCCCTTTGGGTCAGTAGGCTGAGAAGATGATCAACTAAGTACAGCGTTACTCTTGGTTACCCCTTGTTGATGGCAAGTGGAAGAATCTCCTGTTTGCTGTTTCTGCCAGTTGAATCATCAAGCTCAGGGTCACGTAACCACTGTTATCAACAGCCAGCTGGTCATCATGGACACGGGAAGGTCAGATCATTGGGATCCCTCGGTTGTCTAATCCTGATGGAAAGATATAGTCGTCGATGTATGAGTGGCTGCCAGAAGGCATGTAAAACCCTTGAGAGAATACAATGCACTTGAGAGGTTAATACGAAGACTGTAAGGATGGTAATAGACAAGGATTAAAAAATTCCCCAGAGCAGAGATTCCTGGGACCCAAGATTTAACCACTTAAATCAATCAAATGAGTTATAATCACATTCAGGTTTTACCTTTGTAAGTCAATCTACCTTTGTGGGGGATAATGGGCGATGGTGTTTCACTTTTTTTCTGAGCCAGTTACCCAGGCACCCCACGGTGGATGAGCAATCACAGGTGTTACGTGGGACAGATGAACATGAGGGTGTTTTATTTCAGGAGGCATTGTTGCAGGTAAGCTTTCACCTAATTCAGGCCTCTACATGATGGAGCCATCAGGTAATTTAATAAGAGGCATTTCTATGGAAACAGAAGAAAAACAAAGGTTAATAGCAGGAGAAAATTAGAAATGCAGCTTCCGAGTTTGGAGAGCAGCCAGATGAGAAACTTTCTAGATGTGAGTTAGAAGCATAGTTAAATGATAGAATAGGAATGGCAGTTTCAATCTGATGGACTTCCCTGGTTTGCAGTTCAGCTGTCGCTGATGAAGCCATTGGGTGGTCCGGTGAACTCCCTTGAGTGGCCCACACAGCAACAGGCACGAAGGCTGTCCTGATATGATCCGTTGTGGTGGTTTCTCTGGAGTTTACAAGTAGATGACAACGCCTCAAAGACCATGACTAGGACTAGAATCTAATAATGGGTCCACTATCGTTTTCTACTGAAACATAATTTCTTTATAGTCATCCCCTTTTATCAAAGATAATTATAAGGAAACTAATTTGTCTGTCAAATAAGTCAAAGTAAAATTGGCTTGGTCGTTTATATAACTGTAGTAAGAATAGTGATTCTATGCATATTCTCAAATATGACATTCCAGCCAAAGCTTTGGCAATATCCAAGGGGCTTTATTGGTTCCTAAAGTCAAACTTAGTTTTTCAAAACTGTCTCATAATTAGGAATCTCAGATTCCATCTTTAAAAGTCTGGTTAGGCTAAGAAGCCAAACTAAGGACTTGTCCAATTGTGTCCTGTTACAAGAAGACCAGATTCTTTTAAAATATTTTTTTTAACTAATTTTTTTTTTATTTTGAGAGAGAGAGAGAGTTTGGAAGCAGCAGAAAGAGAGGGAGAGAGAGAATCCCAAGCAAGTTCTGCACTGTCAGCATGGAGCCTGATGCAGGGGTCGAACTCACAAACCGTGAGATCAGGACCTGAGCAAAAATTAAGAGTTGGATGCTTAACCGACTGACTTGCCCCTCCCGGATGCCCAAAGAAGATCAGATTCTTATCGAACTTATATAAATACATACATTGTCATGAAGAATAAGAATATTTGAGAATAGTTTCTGAATTCTGGAGGGATCAGGTAGACAGAAAAAGATAAATGTTTCAACTTTAGTTGAAAAAATATATTTTACCCAATTGCTGTATGTTGTAGATAGCGAAACAAAAAGGAGAAAAGAGAGTTCTTTAATTCTGGAAAACAAAATATTAAAGAACCAGCAGGGTTTTAAATTAAGTCATAAAAATTATAATCACTTCTATGAGTTCATTCGTTCCCATATAATGAATTCTTGTTTTGCTTGATTTGGGGTTAGCAGTGAACCAATCAGTTTTCCAGAGTATTTGTCAGGGTCATATACATGAATTTCTTTGAAGATGACACGTTTTCGCCTGTAGTTGATCGTAAATGCTTTCAGAGAAGAATGAAGAGTAATACAATAATTGTCTGTGAATGACAAAAGACTAACAATGGCTGTGGTTAAAGATCTGGTGAGAGTTTACTACAAAAAAAAAAAAATAAATAAATATATATATATATATATATATTTATATATGCAATTGACAAGTAAATTTTATTATTTCTGTGATATTTTAATAGCTGGAATTATGGCCAGTAACATTTTATCAGGACATAAAGATTTTTAGGAATTTCATATAATTTGTGAATTATTTATATTAAAAACATATACCCACATAAATACAATCCAAGGAGGTTAACTTTACTTTTTTAGACGATGTTTGTTCCCCTTGCAATGTAACGTATCAAATAAGCCTAAATAAATTAATATTTCTCCTTTTATAAGGAGAGAGAGCCCATCTTTGAGGTTGTACAGAGACCCTCAAAAAATCCCCAAGTCTGTTCAAAGTCAAACAAGAAGATTTCATTCGGAATTTGATTTTGAAAAGTTCGTCACAAATGTCAAAATATTTGAAACACTTGATCAAATCAGAGCAGAAGTCACTGTGAAACAACACTTAGCTATCCATTCAACCAAACTGACAGTTAAAAGATTTTAAAGGCAAACACAGAAAGTCACATAGTTATAAAAAAAAAGCCTTAGCTCTTTTAATTTTGAAAGACTATTTTTTTTTAAGTAATCAAAGACCTGAAAAAGACAATGTGAAACACAGGGAGTATTTTCATAGGGCTCAGAAACTTTGTTTCCTAGGCAGCATACGTTAAAGGCCAAAACCAAAAAAACAAAACAAAACAAAACAAAACAAAAACCCCAAAAACCCTTTGTAATCTTTTACTAAGAGAAGACTAATAATCTAAGAAATTTTGTGATTTTAACACAGAGAAGATTGAACTCTAGTTTGATATTAGTTTTGTATTAGCACATTATTGAGCTCATTTAAAAAAACCGTTAGAAATAAATTAATTCAATTTTAACCAGCTTTAACCTTACACTATAAAATTTCTTTTCTGAAAATCTTCTGCAACTTCCTATATCCATTTAGCCTTTGTCTTATTCTTTTTCTTTTCTTATTCTGGAACAAGTAGTCATTTTCTTTTAGGATAAAATTACTCTCTACAAAAATATACCCTGTATTCCTTGCATACTGCTCATAGAAAAACACGTCCCCATTCTCTTCCCATGGAAATACAGAGTTGTTTCCCTTCGTTTTGGTAGTTTTGTTTTTGTATATTGATTATAAATTTTAACTATCAGTAACCTCTATTTTCTAGTGAAAACTGGAAAGAAGGCATTTGTTAACTAACAAATAATATCTTGTAGTAGATTAGCAAATTCATAAACACACAATTATAAAAATAAAATTCTTTACAAGCACTTTTTATAGTACAATATTTTAAGGCAGCAAAAGATATATTTATTAATGGATCCAAATATCTTATATCACTGTAAAAAATTAAGAAGCCAAAAGTAAATAAGCTTATGTTTAGCAAGTAATGTCTCAGTATATTATCTTATTTGGAAATGATGTACATAGTCAACGAATATCCATTGTTTAGTTCAACTTAGTATGTACTTCTATCTTATTGGCATCTACTTAAATTACTTGTTTTTAACAATCATGCTTGGATTAGACATTAACAGAAAACTATCATCTTAAATTATAGTTTTTGTTGACAAATTCAGTAACATAGAGATAGCGTGAGTTTATTTGGCTTGTTTGCGTTATACTTAATGTTGGCAATTCTGAAGACATGTCTGCTTTTATTAAATCAACAAATTGAAACTAGCTTCTGTTTATCAAAGATTATCCCAGATTCCATGAATCTAAAAAACAATTGGGTTAGTTTCTGTATTTCTGGGTGTTTTAGGAATACTTAATTCACAAAAGCACTTTTTTTCTTTAAATCAGTTAAACACAGCTTGTTTAAAGAAGTATCACATGCACATAATATATCTACATAGATACACACAAACATATCAAAGACACAGATACCTTATAGCTTTTTTTTTTAATTACTTATAGCTTTCACTTAAAAATTTTAGCCATGTCTCAGCTACAGAAATGCAAACCTCACAAGAATAATTGATCCAAATTGCACTTCTGGCAAATGGACTCAGGTTACCTGTTCAGATAGCTGAAGTTTTTTTTTTTTTTTTTTTTTTTTTTTTACTAAAGATTTCTTTATTTGTGCACTGTAAGGATTATTTTAAATAAGCTATTTTTGGGGGCGCCTGAGTGGCTCAGTCGGTTAAGCGTCCGACTTCGGCTCAGGTCACTATCTCGCGGTATGCGAGTTCGAGCCCCGCGTCAGGCTCTGTGCTGACTGCTCAGAGCCTGGAGCCTGTTTCAGATTCTGTGTCTCCCTCTCTCCCTGCCCCTCCCCTGTTCATGCTCTGTCTCTGTCTCAAAAATAAATAAATGTTAAAAAAAAAATAAGCTATTTTTTAAAGGATTCTTTTGTTTATTTATTTTTAAAATGCTTATTTTGAGACAGAGAGGGAGAGAGAAAAAACGTGTGTGCACATGCACCAGAGAGGGGCAGAGGGAGGGAGAGAGGAAGAATCCCAAGCAGTGTCAGCACAGGGCCCAATGCGGGTCTCGATCTCACAAACCAAGAGATCATGACCTGAGCCAAAATCAAGAGTCAGATGCTTAACCAAGTGGGGCACCCAGGTGCCCCTAAAGGATTCTTTTAAAGAAGCATACCTAGTAAAGAATTAATTCCATTGTCTTTTGGGAGGTTTGGGATTCTCTCTTTTCAAGGATGTCCCTTAAGATGTGAACTATCTTGGGGCACCTGGGTGGCTCAGTCAGTTGAGTGTCCAGTTTTGGCTCAGGTCATGACCTCCCAGTGCGTGACGTCAAGCCCCACATTGGGCTCACTACTGTCAGCGCAGAGCCCGCTTCAGATCCTGTCTCCGTCTCTCTGCCCCTCCCCCAATTGTGCTCTCTGAAAAATAAAGAACACATTAAAAAAAAAAAAAGTTTTCCAAAAAGCCACAAGAACCTGGTCCATGGAAGGTATACACATAGGAAGCAGGAATTTTAAGGGAGATGGAGAAAGAATTTTAGACCAGATGGAGCCCATCTTCGGCTGTTATGCCCTAAGAGGTTTTAACTATAAGGGGCCTTGTTTTTTATCAGCTGTTCCCAAACACAGGAATCATGTGTTTTTCCCCCTTTCAAACAGAATAGGGTGATTTACCAGAAGCTTCAGTCAACATAATGCAGGTATGAGAGAAGCAGTGGGGTAAGGTGCCCCAGGGTGCTGTCTCTGGAGACAGACTGCCTGGATTCAAATCTTTCCTCTGCCATTTCCTTGGCTCAGTTTAACCACTCTGAGCCTTAGATTCATTATCTCTAAAAGGGGGTAATAATCGAATCTACTTCATGAGACATATGAATTAAAAGAGAGAACACAGCACGGTGCTGGCATTTAGAGTTGATAATGCTGCTGTTACTATCATTATTCTCATGGAGCTGAGCCTCTTCCCTTGACTGCAGCTTGAAAATCCTCAGGAAAGAACTCTGAATGCCCGACTGGAGTCACATGTTCACCCCTGTGGTCAAAGGGACAGGGAACCATGATGGGCGGCCCCCACTGGAACCACAGGGGTGGATGAGCGTGCGGTGAGGCAACTGCCTCTAGAAGGAAGGGTAATGCGAACTAACAGGAGTTGTCCACCCAGAGAATGAAGTGAGCCCAGGAGAGAGGAAGGAACTCTTCTTCTGGAGTGTCCGCTGTTGGTTCCTCTCATTTTGACGGCTACATACATTCCTTGTACTTTCCGCCCAACCCAGTGAATTTGATAGGAGTTTTTCCTAAAGGCAGGGATCTGCTGTCTGCAGAACATACTGCGGGTTCTGTCTGATGACTAGGTGCCACGAGGAGGAGAGGCAAGGCCCAAGGGTGGCCAGTTGTGTGGTGGTTGGGCGGAGAGCAGAGCCAACGCCATAAGACAGGTTGGGCTCAGCCGCGTGGCCACTCGCTTCTTGGGCAGTTTCTCCAAGCACTGACTCCTGGTGCCACTTTGCTTCCCAGCACCCACAGAAAAGACATATATTAGCAGCTAAAAGTCCACAGTCCTCTCCAAGAGGTCAGTTGTGCAGGGTGTGACCTTGACCCTGTCTTAAGTGAAAGTGACACATGGAGAGGCCAGTTTCATGCTGTTCTTATTCTAACGATTATTATATACCCCCTCCTCTGGGATGACGCCCACCTCAAGAGATCCCTCTGGCACATGACAGAGTTACTTTTCCTTGTCCCCAGTCCTGGTTCAGCTCTGTGTCATTTGTACCTCTGCAGACATTCATACTTACATGATCCACCTTTGGACAAAGGTCAGGTAACCATAGTAACAGCAACACTACTCTCTATGATCACCGTATGCCAGGCACCGTGATGTAGAAAGCAGGCATTGGTGAGAGCCTTGCCAAGTCTGAGCCTCATTTTTCTTACTTTTCTGGAAGCTCTGAAACCCAAAGAGGAGAGATCACCTGTTTAATATCATACGGAAAGCCAGGAGCTGAAGAGTGGCTTGTAGAAGTCGCTCACAGTGTGGGAGGAGAGATAGGTCCATGACCAATTACAACTATGAGAAATGCTGCTGTGGGCTGGGGCTGGGGGAATTGGAGGCAACCTGTGGCTGAAGGGAAGACGAAGGCATTAATTTTGTCCCAGGGAAAGACCTGCAGGGATGAAGGGATGGGCTGGGAAGAGTAGTCATACTGGAGAGGGCCTTCAAGTCTGAGTAGGATTTTGCCACATGCTATAGGCTGAACTGTAAACTCATATGTTGAAACCTAACCCCCAGTACCTCTGAATGGGACTGTATTTGGAGATAAGATCTTTAAAGAGATAATGGAGTTAAAATGAGGTCATCAGGGTAAGCCCTAACCTCACATACCTGATGTCCTAATAAGGTGAAGAGATTAGGACACCCGCACACACAGTGGGAAAACCCCACGAAGATACACGGAGAAGACAGCCATCTATCTACAAACCAAGGAAAGATGCCTCAGAAGAAATCAACACTGTTGACCTTGATCTTGGACTTGCACCCTCCAGAACTATGAGAAAATAAATGTCTGTTGTTTAAGCCACCGGGCTGTGGTACTTTGTGTTGGTAGCCCAAGCAAACTAAAGCCCCATGGCAAGAAGTGGGCGAGGATGTACCTGAGGACAAAGGCTCAGTTCAAATACAGTCCCAGAGAGTAGAGACCCCGCGGTCTGTCTGGGGATTTGGCAGTGAAACTCAGCTACTGGGACTGGGAGTTGGGGCCTGGGAACTGAGCCTCTCAGTTCCCCACCTCAGAATGGGAACATTAAGGGGCTTGAATCCCAGGAGACACGCATGTTCTAGAAAGATGGGGATTGGCTCAAAGTTGTTTCGGAAAGGGAAGATGTGGTTCCAGGAGCACATTCCTGACGTCCAGTCTGTCCTCAACTGAGTTCATCTTTCAAAATGTCTTTTTGATTTCCCCCTTCTCCACACCTCCACCCAGGCTTGGTTGGGGTCTATGTCAGAAGGACCTGGAATATGATCTTCCCAGGGGGGCCACCAGGCTCCAGGCTCTCCTGCCTGGTTCAGAGCCAGACCTGGATCTTGAGCTGGGGAGCGACACATTTTTGTTTTGTTTTGTTTGTGAACGTGAATAGTGACAAGAGGAAGATTTTTACAGGCTGAGGATGCCAACTGGAGATCCCCAAAGAGGAGTTTTTAAATTGCTCTCGGCAGAAGCACTGTTATGAGAAAAAGATAGTGTAATCTATAATGGAGGAAAACACACTTGGGTTAATAAATTCTGGGATACTTGTTCCAAAATTTAGTATCATAATAAATTTATTCTGAGTCTTGTAAAAGGATAAACACATAATAATAGCCAAGTCAATTTAAAGAAAGAACATGAAATAGATATAGATATAGATATAGATATAGATATAGATATAGATATAGATATAGATATAGATAGTATAGATATATGAAAGAAGTCTTTTTATTGGCCCAAGAACAGACACCTGGATCAATGGCACAGAATAGAAAAACAGACACAGACCCATGTACATATGGGAATTTGATATTTGCTAAAAAAAAAAAAAAAAAAACAGTTCAAGTGAGGTAAGGAAATAGAATTTGATGATATGATAGTTGGTTATCCATTAGGGGAAAAAAAAAGTTGTAACCCTACCTCATGCCAGTCACAGAAATAAACGGGAGACAATGAATGATGAAAATAATTTTTTAAAATGATTTTTATTTATTTTGAGAGAGAGAAAGAGCATGAGTGGGGGAGGGGCAGAGAGAGGGAGAGAGAGAATCCCAAGTGCCCTCTACCCTCAGACACGGGGCTCGATCCCACAAACTGTGAGATCATGACCTTAGCTGAAATCAAGAGCCAGACGCTTAACAGACTGAGCCACCCAGGCACCCCTGAAAATCATTTTAAAATGCTATAAATACATGAGAAGAAAATATAAACTATATAGACGCTCTTGGGGAAAGGAAGGCTTTCTCCACAAGACATGCACATATGCACACAGACAAAAAGGCAGTGGAAAGCCTCACGATTTGGTTACAATATAATCAAACATTTCAACACTGAACAAGTGACAGTGAAGAGAACAGAAGAAGGGCAGGTTTGTCTTGGATGATAAGGAAGGAGATAAATCATCCTGGGCTGTAAGAAGGGGAGGAAGCTGTGGGCACAGGAACTCCAGCCTCAGTGACACCCTCTGTTCAATGGAGATAATTTCTATTAAGACTTGGTTGGTATTTACCCGTGCCTTCCTTTCCCATTTGATCTCATCTGGTCCCCGAGCACTTCTATGGGAGTGGATATTCTCCCCACGTTACAGACAATGGAGCCAGGGCTCCTGGAGGTTAAGCAAGCAGACAGGTGGCCTCGAAACGCCCCTTCTACTGACCTCACAGGGTTGCTCCAAACGGTAGGGTGAGATCAAGGACGGAAAATGCCCTGGAGACAAAGTGGAGTTTGCACAACCATTGAAGACAGTTGTCCTAGTGAGTGGTGCCACACCTGCCAGACCGTGCCTGCTCCCAGCAAACCGCGTGACTAAGAAGGGAGGAAAACATTTGCTAAGCGGCTGTGCCTGTGATCTTCGTCATCGGGCTTGCTACCTCTGCTGACTGATGCGTGCCAGCATTGTGCAAGCCCGCGATCACGTGCTAGTTTAGCTGGGAGCCTGAAGCCCTTGGACAGTGCCTGCCTTAATCTGGCTACTGGCCACCCGCCTCCAAGACTCCAGACTCCTTCCCTCTGCCTCCATCCCTGCCCGTCAGCCTCAGCGCCTCCCCGTTCTTTTGAGGATGTCACGCAGGCCTGCCCCATGCCCACCCTTCACTGGCCCCTCCTTCCTCCTGCCTGGGACTCGGCTCCCAGGAGTCGCTGTGTCCTGACCGTGTCCCTGAAACCGTGCTGCCCATTGACTTCCAGCTGCTTTCCACCTCCTCACCCGGCTTTACTTTTCTTTATTAAACGTATCGCCATCTGACACGAGAGCATATAGCTATGTGTGGTTTCTCCACTTTCCCTATCAGAACCCGAGTCATTGGATTAATGTGAAATCCCAATCTTCCTTCCTCTCTCCAGCTACTAGTCATTTGCAGAATCTACAAGGACAGGACGGTGGCCTCTTTAAGAGCACGTGGGGCCCTCTCCCCCTGCTTTTTTATCTTGTGATTTTTAATCTGGTGAAATGGGGTCTAAAATAGCGTGACTCTATGCTCTGGTTTGCTGGGACCCCCCCTAATTCATGCCTGCTGTCCTTGCCCCCCTTTTACTCTCAAAAGTGTCCCTTCCTGTTTGAATAATGAAGTATATGCTCACCCGGGGCTAAAAGGATTATCAAAGGTTGTCTGGGAGGGGAAGAAGTCAGCCAAGGGGAGCCTAGGAGGGAGGTTTGTCCCACCCTCGGCCTTGGTCTGGCAGGTGGACGGGGTCTGAAGTCTCTGACCAGATCCCACCCCACTGCCTCCCTGCCCCTGCTGCCTGCCTGGTCACTGAGCGGCTCTGACCAGCTCTGCCCTGAGGATCGGTTCTGACTTGGAATCAAATGCAGCTTGTGTGAGGGCCCAGGTGGGAAAACTCTGCATACCTCCTAGAAACACAAGGCCCTCCTTTCTGAGACCTTCTCTCTGGCCTCTCTTCCATCTCATCCCCCTCTGCCCCAAATTGCTGCAAAGATGAAATAAAGAATTTGGGCACCAAATCAAGCCCGTGCCTTTACTGACCGATATGTGGTTCTGGATGAGCCAGAGGAAGGGAGGTGAGAACAAGTAAATGTGAGAGCTGGAGGCTGACCGGGAGGTCCTATTCCCATGAGGGAGTGATGTTCACAGAGGTCACTGACTGCTCAGTGTCCCTCTGTCGAGTGTCTGCCGTGAGCCAGGCACCGTCCTCAGCAAGGGCACGGAGCGGTGATCGCAACGGGGGCCTCTGCCCCCGTGGGCCTGACGTTCTGCTGAAGGGACAGGCGAAATCAAACTTAGATGAATTAGGGGGAAAACTGGCACTGAGGATAAATGCCAGAGAGACCACTCACACAGGGTGTTGTGATGCAGTGGTTGATGGCAGGCCGATGGGTCACAGAGTCTTGATGTCCAGCTGAGACTTGAATAAAGTGAAGCCAGCTTGGCAACGAGGAGGGCAGCCGTCAGAGGCTCAGGCACGCGTGGCCCAGAGCCCCGTGAGTGACAGCAGCCGTGAGGGCACCGCAGGGGAGCCCCCAGTCTCTCGTGTGCTCCTCACACAGATCTGCCAAGGAGTCAGGCTGAGGTCACTTATCAGCTTTACGGTAGAGGAAGTTGCAGTTCAGGGAGGGAGGGAGGGGCTGGTGCCAGGCTAGGGCCGGAGCCAAAGCTGGGTCTCTCTAATCCCGTCCGAATGCGTCCCGGGGCCCTGGCGTGTCAGAGGATTTGGTTACAATGGACGTCGTGTGTGGTTCTGGGTTTTAAGAACTCGCGGTGCTGGGCAGCTCCGGGAGGAGGCTTCAAGCTTGCCTGACCTATGGCTTCCAGAGGGACCCCCCTGACCCTGCGCAGGCCAGTGGGTGCAGGGAGGTACCGTCATGCCCAAGTGAGCGTTTTCCACAGTCCCCGTCCTCAACAAGAGCACATTGGCTTAGGCTCCCTTGAAGGGGATGTCACACACACACACACACACACACACACACACACACACACACCTTGAAATGGGGCCAATGAATGAGCCCTCGACCCAGCCTCAAAGTGTTTCTGGCTACATCCACAAATAGCTGTGTGACTTACAGAGATCACTTACCCTCTCTGGGCCTCAGTTTCTAGAACAAGCACATGGTGATAGGGCTTCTCTTAATCACCACACACAGCTATCATGAGGATCAAAAAAAGAAATGGATGGGGGCGCCTGGGCGGTTCTGTCAGTTAAGTGCCCGACTCTCGATTTCGGCTCAGGTCATGACCTCACAGTTCGTGATCTCACAGCGAGACTGAGCCCTGAGTTGGGCTCCACACTGGGCATGGAGCCTGCCTAAGATTCTCTCCCTCTCTCTCTCTCTCTCTCTCTCTCTCTGTCCCTCTGCTCCTCTCCCGCTTGGCGAGACACGGATGTGAGGGTGTCCCGTAACCACACAACGTCAGGCTCTGTGTTATTATTCAGGCCGCAGACGACACTGCCCGGTATTGTCACAACTTCTCCCCCCACCGCTCCCCGTCCCCAGTTCCATTAATACCAACTCAGGATTTCCCACAGGATGATCCTGCTTCTTATTGTCAAGCAGCCCGACTTTATCTTTTCTGCTACTGGCTGATCTGGGTGGTTTTCCAGAATGTAAAAACTGCCCACAAGTTGTAAACAAGTTCACGTCGATCAACTCCAAGGGAGAAGGTGGGTGGGGGTGGGGGGCTGAGTTGAACTTGCTGGAGATAGGAGAATGTGAAATCCCAGGAGGGTTATGCCATCCATGCAAAGCTTCCTTCTGCTACGATGTAGGCAGATGATTGATACAAGCCTCCATGTTGGGCCAGGACCAATTATGTTGCTCTAGGAAGTAGCTCTCAAAGTGGGTTCCCGGGGGACACTTAGTGCTAAAGCCTTGGTTCCCTGGTCACAGCCTTTTGGGGGAACTGCTTCATCTGCTGTATCTCACCCTCTTACAGGTGACCAGTGATCATTCAGCCTTTTAAAGACTCCGAGAAGCCCCACAGTTAAGAAACCGCGTCGAGCTTTAGCTCAGTATTTCCCAAACTTACTTTGCCCTTATTTTACCTCAAGAGCTGCTGTGGGGACAGAGGAAGCATCTGCCGAGGCAGTGTAGACCACCTGCAGGTACAGGATTTAACAACAGCCCGACTTAGTTAGGATCAGACTTGTTTGGGAATCCAGGCCTTCGGGGCTCAGAAAGCACATGATGGCCTCCAGTGATAAGAAGATTATGTCTGGCCAGAGATCACTGTGGGGGCTGTGTCTGGGTGCAGGGGGTCTCCTGGGGGTGAGGGAGGGCTTGGAGTGTCCCCAGGAGACTGTCCAGGACAGAGGCAGGGGCTGAAGGAAGTGGGGGGCGGGGGGGGGGGGTGGGATGACACTGTGGCAGGTGTAAGAGTCCTGTGGCAGGGGTGGCAGTCTGCATATTCAAATCCTGCCTCAACTACCTTGAGCTGTGATGTTCCTAACCTGAAAGAGGAGAATGATAATAATAATAATAATAATAATAATAATAATAATAATAATACCTGGTCCCTAGGTGGTTTGGGAGGCCTGCCCCAGCAAGCCTCCAGGAAACCTCAGCTGTTATTTATATGCGAATCCTCTCTCTCATTCACTCACTCTCCCCAGGGCATCCTTCACTGCCCTGTTGCCCAGCGGCCTCTGGAGAAGGATGCCAGGACAGCGACCAGATGGCTCCTGTGTGGCTCTGGCAGCTGGGGTGGCCCTGGGCTGAGGCAGGAGGAGCTGAAGGGGCCCGAAGTTTCTGTTGACCAAACGCATTTTCCTCCGAATGCCCAGGATGCCCAGGATTCTACTGTTAGGCTCTTTGGCTTAAGGCCACCGGACCTCCAGACAGGCCCTCAGCGTGCAAGCATGTACCAGAGGCCGAGAAGCAGGTGAGCACATCAAGAGTACGGGCTCAAGAGATGCTGGTAGTTAGTGCCCGAGGGTCAGAGTCAGAGGCCCAAGAGGCCGGGTTGAACCCAGCACTCCAGTTCCAACGGGGCCATTCTTCTGTGGGTAAAAACGCAACCTTAGGGGTCACCTGAGGCAACAGTTCAGATCATCGCCACGGTCCACTAGTGATCTAGGCCACAGGATTTCACTTCCAGTTTTTCTGGTTCTTTGCTGCTGGAAGCGCCCAGAGTCCATGAAACACCACGGTGCCCTGTGGGGACGGAGGGAAAGAAGGCTCCCCAACCCGGGAGTCCCTGGCGGAGGGCCAGGCACCGCCCCCGCCCCCTCAGAAGATGGGCCCCTCCCGCTGGTAGCCGCGGGGACTCACGTTTCCCGGGGTGAGCGGTGGCCTGAGAGGCCTGGCGGCCAATCTCTGCTCGGCTCCCCTCCTGCGCCTCCCCGGCCTTTCTCTTGGCCCCGCCCCGCACCCCACAACGGGAGGGGAGGGGAGCCTCCCATCGGGGAGCCTCCCCCCCTCCCCCCCACCTCACTTCCTACTCTCTCCATCTTCCTCCCACTCTCTCCGGGAGGTCCCACCCTCCCCGTACCCCCCACTTTGGGGTGGTCTGATGCAAACGGCAGAGGGGACTGGACAGGACCTATAGTCATTGTCTAACAGCCTACCTGCCACCTAGGGGACCTGCTACTGTCCCAGAGGCCTCTGAGCTCAGGAGTCCGTTGCCCCAGGGACAGTAGAGAGAGTGACAGGTGGGGGGGGGGGGGGTGGGACGGGACAGGATGCCTTCATTTCTGGCCTCTGAAGGAGCAGTGTGCTCGGAGAGGACCTCTGACTTCAGCCACTTTGCCCCCTCCCCCCCCCCATAGGATGCCAGGGAGGGGTGGTTCCTGGGAAGCCTCACCTCTGACCCCACTCGGCAGAACCTCCCCCCACCTTCTGCTCCCTTCTCTAACTCGATGCCCTCAGCGGCTTTCACCTTTGCCCATCTCTCCTCCTCCCCTATCTCAAGTCAGGAAACCTGAGGTGTAATGTTTCCTTTACCTGTCCTGTCCTTCCTGGGGGAGGATTTTCTCCCCCCGCCTTCCCCCCAAGGGGGTGGCAAACACCCTCTTCTGTCTGGGGGCCCTGGAGTGGGGTGGGGCTGTCTCAAAGCAGCTCAGAAGGTGACATGCCCGGAGTTAGGGACCACAAAGAGAAATCCACACAAGCTTCGGTTTTCCTAGTGTTAAATAACAAAAAATCAGCTGAGTCAATTAAAGATCTAACTGTCTTTATTAGTGGCAGCGTCCCAGCTCACAAGTAAAGGGGAGCTCCAGAGGGCTACAGAAAAGGAAGGTTCTTAAATATGAAGAGGGACCAGGAACAAAAGGAAATTATTAGCAAAGAAACCATTATTTTAGGTGGGGTCTGTCAGTAAACTTCCTAGTGCTGACCAGGAAATCCACGTGGACTGTTAAATGTTACATTTCAGGAGGTTGAAACTGTAGTCAGGTTAGGTGTTGAGCCTTGGTTTGCTGGCTTGGGGCTTTAACCTAAGTGATGCCATTTGGGGCCCGCGGTTTTCTTTTTAACAATTACCCCCTTGGATCAGACTCGCAGCTTAACCGAGAGATATAATCAAGATTCAAGGCATTAGAGCCACTCTCAGCTGCATTTCTGGTCAACTTTTGTGTGGTATTCACAGGTCATGACATTTTTTTTGCTTAATCTCTGTGATATTCACAGGTCGCAACCTTAGGTTCATAATTTTTCAGTCGGCTGTCCTCTTTGTTCCTTTTCTGACACTCCAGCCTTAGAGAATTTGCTTAGTGGTCAGCAGCTGTGAACATGCATTTAAAGCTTTGAGAGTATGTAATGCACCAGGGGGATTACTATGATCACTGTAAGCAGGATAATTCCCAATGTTTGGAGTGCACTTCAGAGCCATGGTCCCCAAGACCCAAACCAAACAGAATGGAATAAGTCAAAGAAAGACCCTGCTGAAGGAGTCACTCTTTTAGGCCAAGTGGTTTGCTCTGTGGTCTTATGTAATAGACTTTCGATTTCCCCAGAAGGGTTAATCCAGGCCGTAGCAAACGGTGTGGGGTACAGCGGATACCTCCTTGTCCAGCTAAAAAGATAATCGAGGGGGGGCGCCTGGGTGGCTCAGTCAGTTAAGCGTCTGACTTCAGCTCAGGTCACGATCTCGAGGTCCGTGAGTTCGAGCCCCGCGTCGGGCTCTGGGCTGATGGCTCAGAGCCTGGAGCCTGCTTCCGATTCTGTGTCTCCCTCTCTCTCTGCCCCTCCCCCGTTCATGCTCTGTCTCTCTCTGTCTCAAAAATAAATAAACGTTAAAAAAAAAAAAAAGATAATCGAGGGCTATTCAATTATCAAGAGCATCTTTGGCCAGAGAGTCTCAGGGTCTTAGCTGGGCAGCTATCACTTTGGTAGTGGGTTCTGCAATAATTTCAAGAATTAAAGAGGAGTTTCTGATCATAGCCTCATTTATATTTATCCCTGATGAAAGAAGTAGGGATCTGCCAAAAGGAGTGAATCCTGAATCATGAAAGCCCCTGGAGGGTCCCTTCTAACTCAACAGTATCAATGATGGAGAGTCAACCAATGAGGGGTCTTGTTTTGCTTTTTTCCTACAGGCTGAAATAAAAAGCTGTTCTAAATTCCAGAGGTTATTCCTCGTTAGCAATGGCCTGGGAGAGAGAGATGAGGGTATTATCTTTCCAGGACAATGCCAGATTAAAGGAAAGGACACACAGGAGAAAGGGTTTCATGTTGCTCGAAAGTACGAAGTCTTGATCTGTAGTCTTGGGGAGTCTACCTTGATGTCAGCTACTTCTCTTTCGGGTCAGTTTTGGCTTGGGGGCCTCTAGCGTCTGCACAGAACCAGGTGTTAGGTGTTAGGTGAAGCTTTCTTCAGCTGTGTGAACTGGACCCAAAGCCCAATACCTTCCAGTTTTGCAGCAGTATCGGTGGTCAGGAGTGCTTGCAAAGGTTCCTGCCGGTGGGGTTCGAGGGCTGTCTTCCTTTGATGACATTTCCAGTATACCTAATTACAAGGCTGTAAGCAATGACCAACAGAATCCTTTGAATTGAGATCAGAAAGGCTTCTTTAACCTGACGGTGACAGGCTTGAGCATAAGACGTTAGAGATTGACGGTGGCTGGTCATACCAACACGAGGCAAGAATTCCAAGAAGTTTGCAAGGTTTTCATTCAAGTGTGTATGACTTGCCCGGTGAGGTGGATGTCCTGATCCCTGGACACCATAGAAGGTATACTCCAAGCGGAAAACATATTTTCTAACAGAATTTTTTTTTCCATGGTGTTTTTTTTTGTTTTTTTTTTTTGTTTTTTTTTTTTTTTGCTTTTGTTTTTTCAACCAGGGAGAAGCTTCAACCCATCCAGCAACGATGCAGACAAAAATGGGGACATATTGGTAACCCGTACCAAGTGACAACTGAAGAAAGTTCAGCTGCGGGTGTACAAAGGTCCGTAAGGAGGACGTCAGAATCAGTTTTTCCAGCATTATGGACCTGACGAGGCAGACGTTGCTGACCGACTGTTTTTGCAATATTACGGCAGTCTCCCCACCAATGTCTGTTTATCATTGGAATGGTCTTAAGTGCCCTATGGCGGGTGAAGGAATGTAGCAACCAAACAATGGGGTTTGCAGGGAGTCAGGAAGAACCAAGCAGCCGTCTGGGTTTTCCCCGTAGCGGGGACTGTTCATTTAATTTACAGCCACTATTCGTCCACCTTCATTTCTCTGATTCGGGGGTGGGGGGTGGTGGCAAAAGTCTGGCAATCAGGAGCCAGTTTCGCAGAAGCAAGATGGGCATTATCCACTTACGCACAAATCCTATAGATTCAGCCGCTGCCGCCTTGATGAAAATCAGCCTGATCACATATTAAAATTTCTTTCCAAAGATTCCTTTTCCACAAGCCTTACAACTTCCTTTCTGACATTCAGATTTTGTCCTACATTTTTCCTTTTTAAACAACCAGCCTCACTTTAGGACACAATTACTTTCTTTTCCCTCAACAAAAATGTATGTCCATTCCTCGTACTTTTTTGTACTGAAAACACACATCCTATTGTCTTGTATGCAGAGATGTCTCCCTTATTTCCAGTGGTCTTAGTTACAGTTATTAGAATTCTTAACTCTTAGGAAACTTAATTCCTAGTGAAAGTGACTAAGTAAGCAATTGTGAACTGTCTGTTACACTAGCATTCTTTAGGTTGGCAAATTTAGGAATACATTTCATAATTTCTAGAAACATGTGCTTCTTCATAGCATAATCTTCCAACAAAGCACAGAACACGTTTGCTAACAGACCCAAATTTATCTTTAGTTTCTCTGTAATAAGGAAGCCAAAAGTAGATAAACCTGTGTTCAGTAATTAACGTTTCAGTATTTTATCTTATTTGGAAGTGATCTAGATATTTAATGACTTTAACTGACTCATCACTTAACTCAGCAAAACTTTTAAAGTTTTGGGTTACCAAAAAGATTTGGGAGACAATTTAAAAGTCTACTCAGGGGCATCTGCCTGGCTTAGTTGGTAGAGTGTATGACTTTGGGGTTGTGAGTTCGATCCCCACATTGGGTGTAAAAATTATTTGAGAAATAAGAAAGTTTGCCCAAAATTTTAATTTTATTTACATCTATTCAATCTACTTGTTTGTAAAAATTATGCTTAGGTTACCCACAAAATCTTCACAAAACGTCAAGGTCAATCATTCTCTCCAGCTGTTTTTTTTTTTTTAAAGAATTTTGTAACAGATAATATCGATTTATTTGACTTTCAGTAAACCCAGAAGGAATAAAAGTTTACATTTTAATGCTGAGAACTTTAAAGAATATCTGTCTTAATTAAAGAACCGACTATTTTCCCAGATCACATGAACTTGAAAAAACACTTGGGTTAGTTTCTATCTTTCTGAGACTTTTAGAATGTCCAATCCTAGCAAGCACTTGCCTTCAAACCAACTAAATAGAGCTCTTTCACAAATGAATTTTATTTAAAAAAAAAATTTTTTTTTAACGTTTATTTATTTTTGAGACAGAGAGAGACAGAGCATGAACGGGGGAGGGTCAGAGAGAGGGAGACACAGAATCTGAAACAGGCTCCAGGCTCTGAGCTGTCAGCACAGAGCCCGACGCGGGGCTCGAACTCACGGACCACGAGATCATGACCTGAGCCGAAGTCGGCCGCTTAACCGACTGAGCCACCCAGGCACCCCTACACAAATGAATTTTAGCAATATCATCCAGAGGTAGAAAAATAACTCCTATTTGCAACATATAGATAGATATCCAAATTTATATTTGGACACACGCATAAACATGCAGACATGCAAAGACCCCATAGTTACTAATATCTGTGGAGAAGATTTCTTAATGTTTATTTATTTTTGAGAGAGAGAGAGCGTGAGCGGCAGAGGGGCAGAGAGAGAGAGAGAGGGAGAGAGAAAATCCCAAGCAGGCTCCACACTGTCAGCGCAGAGCCCGATGTGGGGCTCCAACCCACAGACTGTGAGATCATGACTTGAGCTGAAGTCAGATGCTCAACCAACTTAGCCACCCAGGCGCCCAAATTTTTAAGATTTGTATTTGCCCCAGGAATTAATCTTAAGGAAGCTATGTTGGAGTTTGGGTGCAAAATCCCCTTTGCCCCCCTGTAGTCTCATTGTAAATGTGTTTACATTTCACTGACATGACAAGGTTTGTATCTTCAAGGGACAAAGAGGGAAATGAAAGTTCTTTGAAGGACTTTGGTTTCCTAAGGCCAAGAGTTTGTAATAAGCCTTCTGAGCTAAACAGAAGTTTGGGGGTTGGGAAAGGAATAGGTGGATTTTGAATTGCCTCTCAGAGATGACTTTCTCATTTTGCAAAAGTGAGTAAGATGAGGACAGTTGCTTTCAATTCCTCAAAGAAATTAAGTGACATTATTTTCAATTTGCTTCTTTCCCTCTGGCTACATACTTGTGATTTTATTTATTTATTTATTTATTTTTTATTTAAAAAAAATTTTTTTTTTTTTTAACGTTTATTTATTTTTGAGACAGAGAGAGATAGAGCATGAACGGGGGAGGGGCAGAGAGAGAGGGAGACACAGAATCGGAAGCAGGCTCCAGGCTCTGAGCCATCAGCCCAGAGCCCGACGTGGGGCTCGAACTCACGGACCGTGAGATGGTGACCTGAGCTGAAGTCGGACGCTTAACCGACTGAGCCACCCAGGCGCCCCCATACTTGTGATTTTAAATAGTTCTGGAAGTATTGAATAGCCCCCCTTTGGTGTCAGAGGGCTCTCCCAAGAGGGTGCAAATGATACTCACCTTCCCAAATCTAGAGTCACTCCCGGTGAGAGGCAAAGAAAGAACCTGTGCGTCCCAGGCAGGCAGGAAGCCGAGCCAGATTACGCAAATGAGGTGAGCAAGAAGTCAGTGGCTTCTCTGGTGCAGAAAAGATCAATAACCAATAGGTCTGGATTTGGAAAGCAAGGGACAGTGTGAAGTTTTCTTTTCCTCTCTCAACTGGGCATTACAGACAAAGACTCAGAAGAGCCAATTCCAGTAAGAATTTTCAGCCTTTGCTGGTTCTGTGCTCTACCAGTTACCCCTTGGCTTTTTAAGGGAATAACATAGCAGTTTCCCAGGTGATTCCTTAATTTCATCCATTCTGGAAGGGTCCCTTATAGGGGCCCTTCTCTGAAGGTAGACACAGGGGTATCTGTAAGGCCATTAACTTGGCGGACTTTTGTTTGCAGCTGTGTAGACTTTTCAGGGTGGGAAAAGACAAAGGGTTAGTTGAATGAGCACTCAAGCAGGAAAGAGGGGAGCAGTAGGATTTTGGTCTTAAGAGTCTTTTGTTTTAGGCACCTCTTCCATCTTTAATATTTCATTAGCCTTCTGTAATGAATCTTCCAGTTCTTTGGAGACTGCTTTGGAATGTTGAAACCTTTTGGAGGCTTCTGCTTGCCAATTAAAACAGTTTTCCTGTTCTGTTTCAAGTGCTGAAGTGATCTTATCTAATTGGAACATTCCCCTTGACCATTTTATTGCTAGGGCTTAATTCCCCCGAGGGCTGGCAGTAGTTTGGGAGGACCCTAGCTGCAAAATGGAATTAACTCACATTTCTGTCCAGCCATATTTTGGGGCCCCCAGCCTGACAGTTGCCACGTTCTTCAGGACATGAAACAAGCTGAGTGAGATTTTGCTGTTTTTGCAAGATGACCCACCACTTCCGGGACTGTAGTTGTTAGATGTAAAATAAGCAGGTGTGCTGGAAGGTGGCGCGCTTGGCCCTTTAGAATTTAAGGATCCTGTTAGCGAAGACTTGGGGTTTTGTGGCGCCAGACTAATGCCTACAAGGGATCGCTGTTGGATTGGGGATCGTGCACGTTTTAGAGCGTACCTCGTTGCTCGGAAGTTTTCTTGAGGTTGGCTGGTGACCTAGTCCAATCCAACCTGTTCCGTGACCAACTTATCCCATCACGAGAGTCTTCTTGAAGTGTTGAGCTCTAATAGCCTTTAAACTCTTGACCAGTGCCCGCCAACTTTTTCAGCTTTCTGACCTCCGAGATCCCCATTAGCAATAGCCCTTATCTACACAAAAGAAGACAAAGAAACATGTACGTCTTAACATATTGGCAGTAAACAAGAGATGTCAACTGAGTCCTGGCCACAAGGAGGCGCTGTGCGCGCCAGCACCAATTCCCAAGGAAACTTGGACTGGGGGAGGGATTGAATCTGCAAACCCCAAGGAATGAGGACTGTGGGTTGATGCCAAACAAAATGGAAGACTGCAGCTACCACCAGCGGTTCCCAGTGTGGAATCCAGGGACAGAGCTAAGGACTGGGGTTTTCCACCCCAGGGTCCTGTGGTCTGAAAGACTGGGGGCATGGCTCTGGTGGACCCTTCTGCCAGCTCATGTGGGCTCTGGGCAAATACACCAGCTCAGCTGGGCTTGGGGCAGACCCATCTGCCAGTGTAAACTGATCTGCCCTGTAAAGGAAAGTCAGTTATATCAGGAGCCTGTATGCAGAAAGAGCAGAGCTGGGAACCAAGAGGAACTCACAGCCCCTAGGAAATGGCAAGGAAGACAGTGAACTTACCGGGTTCACAGGGTACTGTGCCTGTGTTCTCATTGTCCCCAAATGCCTCCAAGAAATTCATTTTGGATTTTGTCACTGCCAGCCAGTGTGTTAAATAACAAAAATTCAACCAAGTAAACATTAAAAAGTTGAACTCATGGGGTGCTTGTGTGGCTCAGTTGGTTAAGTTCTAACTCTTGATTTAGGTTCAGGTCATGATACCATGGTTCGTGAGTTCAAGGCCCACATCGGGCTGATAGTGTGGAGCCTGCTTGGGATTCTCTCTCTCTCTCTCTCTCTCTCTCTCTCTCTCTCTCTGCCCTTTCCCTACTCGCATGCTCTCTGAAAACAAATAAATAATCTTAAAAAAAAATTAAAAATCGAATTCCTGAATCAGGCAGCATCCTATCTAGCAAGTAGGGAGAGTTTCAAAGGGCTACGGGAAAGGAAAGGTTTTTAAAGGTAGAGAGGGAACAGAAAAAAGGAATTATTGGTAAAGAATTCATGATTTTGGCAAGGTCACCCTCCTAAGGGGAACCATCAGTAAAGGGTCTGTCTATCAGTAAATTTCCTAGTGCTGATGGGGAAATTCCTGTGTTGACTGGTTAAAGATTACATCCCTGGGGGTTACATTCCTGGGGGGTTAACCCTAACTGCAGTTAGCTTATGTGTTAAGCCTTGGTTTTCTGGCTTGGGGCCTTAACGTAAGTGACACCATTTTGGGCCTACGGTTTTCTTTTTAACACTAGGCTTGACAGAAATCGGGTTGACGTTTCTGGGCAGAGCAGGATCAGGCTCGTCTGGAAGTAGATAGACCTTATTAAAGTTTTAATGCCAAAAATCTAGAGTTGGCATGTTTGGGGAGAAGGGATGTCTGGGGTTGGAATGTTCTGGGAGGAGAGACTTAGGAAATTTCAGGAATGAGGGCTCTGTAGATTCCTTTTAGGAACTTCTGGGGCTATATTTCAGCTTATTGTGCTCAGCTGTAAAAGGCATCCTGGGAGGTCAGGGGATGAGCTTTGAGAATTTACAAAACAGCAAGAAAAAGAGATAAAACACCACGCTGTGTGGGGCTTGACATGCCAGCACGGCTGTTGATGGGAGCCGTGATCTAGGGCAAATCACTTCCCTCTCTGGGTCTCAGGGTCCCCAGGTGAAGTGGAGGTTAGGCCTGTCAGGCTTCGGATGACAGGATTCCATGTGAACAGCAAGGAAAGGTCTCTAACCTGCCTCTCTTGGCCAATCACAGCCTCTGCATCTGTGTGGGCTAATGTTACTGATAATGACCCTTCTCTCTGTTTTTATTGTTATGTGAAGATGCTCACTAAATATTTGGAGAATGAGGCCTGGCAGACGTTTAGGACTTGGAGGGTCAGATTCAGTGTTGGGGAGAAAGAACCCTGGCTGGAGCCCTGGGCTGGCTTCCTGTGGGACCTGGGTGCCCTCTGTGGGCACCGGGCCTTCCATCACTTGGCCTGTGTGTTATGGCGTGTTCTGCCTCCTCCTTGGGGTCCTCCTGGGGCAGGCCCTCAAACATGGGCGTTTCCTCTGGCCTGCTGCTGGGAGGGGTAGCTGCTGAGACCACACTCTTCACATCCCCTGCAGGTGGGGCAGCCTGCGGGCAGGGCTTGAAGCTGCCCAGAGGCAGTGAGGGGAGGCTCCAGAAGCGAGGGTGCCATGGATGGCTCACCGAGAAGCCCACAGCTGCATCGTTGGGCACAGCATCCCGCTCGGGCAATAAAGAGTTAACGGCCATGGGCATCAGACAGCACTCTCATCCTTTGAGACCCATCTTGGAGCCTATCTCCTCTATGCAAACCTCTTTGCAAGCAAAAAAAAGAAAAAAAAGGAAAAGGTGGGGAAAAGCAACCCTTCCTTGACCGGAACTCTTCTCTGACTCACACGGTCCAGGCCAGCTAACCTATAATTCTCTCCTGTCTTGCATTTAATCATTTCAGGGCTTTTTCAGTGGGTTCCCAGATAGGGTATGATCCCTCCAGGGACCTTCATGTCCCCTCCCTGTAGGAAAAGCAAAGGAGTCCCTTTCAGAAGAATCGAGGGGCGTGTCTGTGGACTTGGTGTTTCCACACGCTCACTTCTCACCGCCCTGCAGCCGTGCCACAGCCGAGCCCTGACTTGTGTGTCCCGCCCACACCTCTTCCTGCTCAGTTGTCCTCAGTGCATGTCTTTTCCCTGTGCCATGTGTTCTGCTTTTTCTCTCCTCTGCTGGCTTCTTGATGCAAATTTAATCCACAGAGGAATTTCCTCGCTGGCACCTACTCAAGGAGAAAGCCACTCTCTCGGCTTCCTGCAGCCTGGCTGCTGTCTGCTCCGTGTTGTAAGGACAGAGGTAGTCCCAGAGGACCGGAGGGACCGGAGCGGTCACACATATTCAGAGACACTCAAGCACTTTCAGTTTTCAGTACACTGTATTGCCTCCTGACGCTTCCCACAATCAGAGCCAGCCAAGTCCATGGATTTGCCAGTGCTCATTCTGTGAGTATCTCTGATGTTAGGATGCATCTTATTTAATTGAAGGCAAGCCCTTCCAGAGAGGGCTGCAGTCACTTTGGTTGGGCACCTGGGAACCACTTACAATTCTCCGGCTGTAGGGCTTTTTGTTTTTCAGACCACATCGGTAGTGTGAATTCAGACTGCAGACCTGTATGGTGACGAACATATGGCTCACGTTTTCAGAGACCTCTTTCCCTCCCCTCCACTGTGACAAGGTTGAACATGAAATCTCCTTGCTGTCCCGCACTGTGAGGCAGGTTCATTGCTTGGTACCACTGCACGGAGCCCTCGGGTGTCCTAGCTTTCTGCAGAAGCCTCTGGCTCCTGATAGCTTTGATTTGAAAAAATACGGCTTGTGGTCCATTAGCCAGAATTCCTCTGGCCATTCCCGGGAGCAGAATAGCTCCTCTGTTGGTAAACTCCCGCATGGCCGAGGTCATTGAGAATCCTCCTGTGAACTTAGGTCACAGGTCCACGGATTTCAAGGGAGCAGTCCCAGGCAACCCAGATATTTTGAGTCTCCCCAGTACGCTTGGGCTGGCGGCCAAGAGGGAGTCCCATCAGACAAGACAAACAGGGATTGGCCACAAAGGTAGGCTGGGCTGTGGGTCCGGGATCCGTGTAGCTCCTGCCCCATGCAGAGGAGGCTCGGGATGAGGGAAAGAGGTTGGATGTATCGGTGGCATTCTTACAGGCAGCAGAAACACCTGGCTCAGCTCAGGAGCTGGGTTCACTCTAAGGTGTATACAAAAGTCCCAGGAGGCCTCATGTATCACTCTCCCTTGGCGCTCGGAGCAGGGGTAGAGTTCATCATGCTGACTTTTTATTTTTTAAGTTTCTTTTAATTGAGATATAATCAACATAAAATATCATATTAGTTTCAGGCATACAACATAATGGTTTGATATTTGTATATAGTGCCAATGTGCCATTCGTGTTTTCTTAGATTTCTTAAGGTCCCTTGGTTGTGACCCTACATTTCTGTGAACTCCACGGTGCTCACTTCCAGGGGTATCTTCTGAATCGTTTTACAAAATGGCATAAATGATAGTTTCATGGACCCACCATATCAAGTCCACGATCCACCCAGAACAATGCTACCCAAATGAGGAACAGTCATGTATGCATGGACACGCCTGGATGGCCACTACAGTCTCCTCAAATATTACTTCACGTACCCTTGGTTTATGTTAATAAGCCACTTGTAATAACCTATTAAGTGTACAGTCCAGTGAACTTTTACATATGTGTGCGTCTGGGTCAGCACAACCCAGATAAAAATGGGGAATATTCCAGCACCCTAGTACACTCCCCAGTGTCCCTCTTAGGAGCTACTCCCTCCAAAGGTAACCACTGTTCTGACCTCTATCATCATAGATTAGGCCTGTTTGTTGAACATCATATACATGGAATTATATAGCATGCATTGTTTGCTGTCTTTTTTCCCCAAAAACATAGCTGTGAGATTAGTCTGTGTCTATTGGGAGTTTGTTTCACTGCTGCAGAATATTCCACCACATTTATGTCATCACCTCACCATCTTGGTATGAACACTATGAGCATTTTAATGGAATGACTTATTTTTCCCCTGCATATGTACTTTAAAGCATAGTTAGTAAGTCAGTGTACAAGAGCTTATGGTGGTTTTTGTCTATAGTTGACATTTCTGGTTTTACGAGTCTTTCTATTTTTACCCTCTACTGCGTCCTGGAGAAAAGTTGCTGGCGTTGCTTTGCACCCATGTAAAGAGGACTTCCTCCTATGTGTTCTAAAAATGTCATTAAGAAAGCTCCACGGGGGGCGCCTGGGTGGCGCAGTCGGTTAAGCGTCCGACTTCAGCCAGGTCACGATCTCGCGGTCCGTGAGTTCGAGCCCCGCGTCAGGCTCTGGGCTGATGGCTCGGAGCCTGGAGCCTGTTTCCGATTCTGTGTCTCCCTCTCTCTCTGCCCCTCCCCCGTTCATGCTCTGTCTCTCTCTGTCCCAAAAATAAATAAAAAACGTTGGGAAAAAATTTAAAAAAAAAAAAAAAAAAAAAAAAAAGAAAGCTCCACGGGGCTGGGGCGCATGGGTGGCTCAGTTGGTTAAGTGTCCGACGCTCAGTTTTGGCTCAGGTTGTTATATCATAGTTTCGTGACTTCGAGCCCTGCATCCGGCTAGTGCTGACAGTGCAGAGCCTGCTTGGGAGTCTCTCTCTCTCCCCGCCTCTTTCTTCCCTTCCCCTGCTCATGCTGTCTCTGTCTCTCTCAAATAAATAAACTTAAAAAAATTAAAAAATAGCTCAAAGGGGCTAAACACGGCCGTATCCTTCATGACTTGGTTTGTCCTCACTCCGCCATTATCCTTCCAGCTGGAGGTCTTGTCTCCACTCACCATGTGCAGCGGGAACCCACTGGTGGGCCCGGGCTCACCTCCGGGAGCTCACATGATGGACACACAGCAGCACGCGGAACCGAATTCTCGCACCTGCCAGAGCGCCCTTCCTCAGGGCTGGGCTAATCTGCGCGTCGTCAGGCTCTGAGCTACGCACGGGGACTGGAAAGCAGGCTGGGTGACGACCCACGCATACAGTCGGTCTCCAGCAAGTCTGGAGCCATGCTGGTTGCAGGGTGCTGCTGGTTCTCTCCCTGAAGATGCAGGCCTAGGGGCCTGGGGGGTGGTGTGCCTGGGGCCCTGGGGGATGGTGTGCCTGGGGTCCTGGCTCCGCATCCCATTGTGTCCCAGCCCCAGGCCCATGTCCCACCAGGCACACATGTAAAGACTAGCTGGGCTGTGAGTTCTATTTCATCTGCACTGTGGGCCTCAGCTCCTGGTGACTTTGCTTCTCTTCGCAAGGTAGAAATGCAGTGTGTGTGTGTGTGTGTGCATACGTGCATACGTGTGTGTGTGTGTGTGTGTGTGTGTGTGTGTGTATGTGTATAAATAGCCAGCATAGCTTGCTCTTTGCTCTCAGTATTGGCGTGTTCTCTCATTCTGTAGTTTCTGATTTCATCTTGTCTTGTATCTAAAAGGCTCCTGAGGGGGGTGCCTGGGTGGCTTAGTCGCTTAAGTGCCCGACTTTGGCTCAGGTCGTGCTCTCTCCACTCAGCACGGGCCCCCCGCTTCAGATCCTCAGTCTCCCTCTTTCTCTGCTTCCCCCCTACTCTCTCTCTTAAATAACTAAAGGCTCCAGGGGGGCTGCATGTTCAAAGCACAAGCCTGGCTTTTACTTCTCCTGCCAGAGTCCCTTGCTTCTGCAATGGCTTCAGGCCTCTCGAACACGTCTGCGTGCTGCCTGTGCTGAGACAGGAAGGACCCCGTCTCACTAGTTTCCTTTGCTCTAACTTGTTGGAACAGGGTGAACGGTGGGGAGGGTGGATGTTGTGCAGCACACGCAGCCGGGGCCTTGTCCTCCACACTGGCCGAGGTCCTGAAGAGTTTTACGTCCGTCTGTCAGGTGCTCCTTTACCATGGCTCTCACACCAGAGGCGCCGGGGTATATATGGAGTCCAAGGCAGGGGTCCTGTCCCTGGGGAAGCAAGGCTAGGGCTCAGGGCACAGCTCTCGCCATGTGTCTTTCCTCGATCTCCGTGTCCCGGCTGCTGCCACAGCCCTCAGCCCTCACTGCTTGGGGCCCCATCCGCTGAGGTCCATGGACGTGTGACAGGGAGCATACAAGCAGCCCCCGCTGCCCTTGCTCTGTGGGCAGCTGGGGACTCTGAAATATATAGGGTCTGGAGTGAAGACGAGGGGCCTCCCGGGCTCCAAGTGTCCCTGACGGGAAAAGTAGGGGGGACCGTGACTGTTGCCTCATCCTCTGCGGCTCAGGCCGGTTCTCCCTGTGCCACCAGCTGGTGGGGGTGGGAGCCGGACTGACAGCTTCCAGGGGGCTTGGCAGTAGCCGCTCAGAGGTGGTCGTAACCCTGGTCCCCCTGGCTCTGGGGCTTTGCTTCTGCTGTTTTCACCGAGGACAGATACAGGGAGTGTCCTTGGCCAGCGGGACTCCCAAGTTCCTGCACCAGGACCCCAATGGCCAGCAGGTGAAAGAGATTTTTGTCCCCCACCTGCGGTGTTAGGTTTGTTTACTTCTGGCTCCTTCTCTCCCTGCCTCAATTCCCAGGAAGGGAGAAGGACCAAGAGTGGCCGGCTTTGCTGAGAGAAGCCACCCGTGAGATGCCTCGGAGCAGGGGACCGAGGCAGCACAGGCCGGTGGTGCCACCTAGGGGAAGAAGTGTCCCCGGCTGGCTGCTGGCACAAAGACTCCTCAGTGCAAGTCAACCTCGTTTATAAAACCCAGGATTCACTTTCAGGATAAAAAACGAGGTGAAGAGAAAGGGAAAGGGAGTCATTGTTCGCGTGGTGACTTCAATGATTTCTCATTTTACAAAGGCATTCCCTCCAGAGTACCTCAAAACACATATGCTCCCATCCTACCTTTTAAGTGACTTGATTTAGTAAAAAAATTGTAATTTTTTCCCACGAAGGTAGAAGAGATAGCACTTATTTATGTGGGGTGAGGAAAAAACGAAAACCGAAGAGTATCAATAGGAGGAAAAATTGTTCTCTTTCCTTGTTTGGATCCATCTTGGACAGAGCCCACTAATTCTTGATCCAGTGCCACTTAAACGCCAGTGACTTACAGATCTGGCTCCACCCCACACGCCAGAGTCCCTCACCCGAGGGCCCATCCGGCATCTGAACGAACTACCGAACCCCCCTGACCTGCTTCACTCACAGCGTTCCCATCCCAGCGGCTGAGAAGCCCAGGCGTCATCCTCGACTCCTTTCTCTGCCAGCCAACAGCCAATCCATGAGGAAATCTCAAATTTCCATCTTCAGAGTACGAGCAGAGTCTGACAACCTCTCACTGCCCTGTTGCTGCCTCCAGCTCCGAGACACCGTTATTTCCTGGCCTGAATTATTGCAGGAGCCTCCTAACTGGCCTCCAGCTCTGTTCCTCCACAGTTCATTTCAGTAGGGCAGAATGAGGCCTGTCCTTGACTCCAAAGCCTGCGGTGCGTCCGATTTACTGAGAATAAAAGCCCAAGTCCCTACAAATGGCTTCTCGGGCCCCACGCGATCTGCACCCAGATGCTTCTCTGACTCCGACCCCTTTCCACCTTGCTCACTCTGCTCCAGCCACACGGGCTCCTTGCACAAGCACACTCCTGCTTTAGGACCACCCCTGGCGGTTTCTCCCCCTCTTCGTCCAGACACTTGCATGGCTAACCATCACCTCCTTGAAGTGTTTGCTCAGCTGTCACTCAGTGACCAACTTTATAATCTTCAAATCCGACAATCCATACTCAAACAGTATTCGCTCAGCTTTCTTGAACTTGGGGTGGAGTCACTGGCGTGTACTTGGGTTAATTAAAAGTAGGGTGCCTATATGTCCCAGTTTGCCTAGGATAGTCCCAGTTTACACTTGTTGTTCCCCCACCCCGGGTTATAAATAGCAGCGTCCCCTTCACTTCTCGACAGTGACCTGGGTTGGATGATCCACTCTGTGGTCATCCTAGGGCGGAACTGAGGGGGCTTTCCCTCCTAACGCTTCTCTACCACACGTAGTTAGGTTCCAAGTAAAGTGCCCTTAGTTACTCTACTGTTTTCTACTGGTCCTTAGCACCAGGCCACAACACCTTTAGAATTTCACCCAGTTCTCCATTCCTTCTCTCACGAAAACACACAGGCACACAGCCACTTCCACTATGCTCTGCGGAGACAGAAAAGGTAACCTGTGTGAGAGTGGCTGCTTGCAGCTCGCTCTACTTGTGTGTGACTCGAGCGATCCTCCCATCTTTCATTTTCTTCAAACGTCATCCACCCACCCACCCATCCGTCCTCTCAACGTCACGGAGCGTCTACCGCGTGCCAGGCACTGTCCTTGCACACGAAAGTCCTTGCCCTCATGGAACTTACAGTCGAATGAAGGACACAGGCAAGAAACAAGCTAATAAGTGAACAGGAGCTCAGGAGAGTTCCATGGAGGTCAGCGTGCTCCAATCGAGTCACGGGGAGGGGAACTCAGTGGGAAGAGAGAACCCCTGACTGAGCAGAGGACATCTGGGACTTTTAAGATGAGTAGGGGTCTGACCTGAGAAGGCAGAGGAAATGGCGTTCCAGGCAGAGGGAAGACCTGCCACAGCCTGAAAGCATGAGAGAGCACAGCATGTGAAGAGTCAAAGGCCATATGTTTGAAGCACAGGGAGCCACAGGGAAGGAGGGCAAAGAGTCTGGATTTTATTCCAACTGTGACACAAACCTGTTTTGGGGCTTTGAAGAGGGTTGACCTGATATAGTTTGTACTTTCTGTTTATTTTTGAGAACGAGAGCGCGAGCAGGGGAGGGGCAGAGAGAGAGAGAGAGAGAGAGAGAGAGAGAGAGACAGGGGATCCAAAGCAGGATCTGCGTGGACAGCAGAGAGCCCGATGTGGGGCTCAAACCCACAAACCGTGAGATTATCACCTGAGCCAAAGTCAGACGCTTAACTGACTGAGCCACCCTATAATTTGTATTTTGTTTTTCCTTTTTCAATGTAAAATTTATTGAAATTATTGAAAGGGTTTTTAGTGACTTCCTCTCTACCTCAGATGCTCCCAGAGAGTTTCTGGGTGTCCCTGAGCTAAGCCTTTCCCAAGTTTCTTTTCTTTTTTTTTTTTTAATTTTTTTAATTTAAAATTTTATTTAAATTTTATTCATTTTTTAGTTTTTAACTTTATTTTTTAAATTTTACATCCAAATTCGTTAGCATATAGTGCAACAAGGATTTCAGGAGTAGATTCCTTACTGCCCCTTACCCATTTAGCTCATCCCCCCTCCCACACCCCCCCCCGTAACCCTCTGTTTGTTCTTCATATTTGAGTCTCTTATGTTTTGTCCCCCTCCCTGTTTTTATATTATTTTTGTTTCCCTTCCCTTATGTTCATGTGTTTTGTCTCTTAAAGTCCTCATATGAGTGAAGTCATATGATATTTGTCTTTCTCTAATTTCACCTAGCATAATACCCTCTAGTTCCATCCATGTAGTTGCAAATGATAAGATTTCATTCTTTTTGATTGCTGAATAATACTCCATTGTATATATCTACATCTTCTTTATCCATTCATCCATCGATGGACATTTGGGCTCTTCCCTTACTTTGGCTATTGTTGATAGTGCTGCTATAAACATGGGGTGCATGTGTCTCTTCGAAACAGCACACCTGTATCCCTTGGATAAAAACCTAGTAGTGCAATTGCCGGGTCATAGGGTAGTCCTATTTTTAGTTTTTTGAGGAACCTCCATACTGTTTTCCAGAGTGGCTGCACCAGCTTGCATTCCCACCTATAATTTGTATTTTAAAAAGGTGCCCCTGGCAGTTTCTTGGAGAACAAAGGGGGCCAAGTCTGGAGGTAGGCTTACAGTTGTCCAGGCAAGAGATTCTGGTAGCTTGGACTAAAGTGGTGGAGGTGGAGAGAAGAGGGTGGATCTGAGACCTATTCTGAAGGAACTGATAAAACTTGCTGATGAACAGGATAGAAGGGGTGAGGGAGAGGCCTCTGACTTGAGCTACCGGGATCATGAAGGGAAGGACTAAGAAGGGTTGGTTGGGTGAAGTTATTGTGTGAGCATTGTGTAAGATGGAGATGCCCAAGAGAAATGTCTAGAGGGCAGCTAGATAAGAGACTGGCATTGGAGAGACCAGTGTTGGGATGGAAATGTGATGGTTTCCAGGACCAGGGATGAAATCATGCAGGGAGAGAAGACACACAGCCGAGGACCGATCCTGAGAAACCGACAAGCAGAGATTTAGTGGAGGAACAGATGCAAAAGACCAAAGGAGGGTCCCTTGTGTCATGTTTTGGAAAAGTAAGATGAAGGCAGAAAGGTTTCTGGTAGATTTGGTAACACGAAGGTGGCTGTGACATTAGAGGGATCCATTAAGTGGTGGAGGCAACACCAGGTTAGGGTGCTTTGGAGAAACAGTGAACGATTCGTACATTTCTTAGTAACACTGGGGATAGGTGGAAACTTCCTTCGTTTGGTAAACTGTACCTATCCCACACCTATCGTAAGGATCATGGATACTCAATGGGGAACCCGGGATTTGGATTTTTTCCCTCCTCCCAACATTGCATCAGAGGTCCCAGCCCTGTGTAGAAGGGCAGTACAGATAAGTAAGATTGTCTATGTGACCAGAGCTGATACAAGGGTTCAGCAAGCTGGCTACATGCGGAATACTCAAACACTGTTCATTAGCAACAGCCAAATAGAAAATAAAATAGAAAAAAGATCTCATTCTTTTTATATCCAAATAAAACGACACCAAACCATTATGGGAAAAGGTGATAAAACTTTCCGAGGCATGTGCTGGGACATTCCCTAGGAAGTGCCTCTTTTCAACGATTTCTCGGTGACAATCCCTGCTGACATGACCAAGGGAGCCGGTGTCTGATACAGAATGAAGACGAAGTCCTTGGTATTTTTTTGGTCATGGAACGGAGAGGTCCTTGACCAAATGGATGCTAAAGCTTCTGAGAACCAAGATGTTCTCTAATGATAAAAAAAAAAAAAAAAAGGTGATGGAGGCAGCGAGCATAGAGCCACTGAGGACAGCATCCAAGCAGGAAGGCAGGAAATGGAAATAAAGATAAGTGGTAGGGTGGTAACACTGAGTAGCATAAACCTCCAACTAGCACAGTGTTCTGCAAAAGGGAGAAGACAACTGGTCTGGAAGCAACACTCAAGGGCAGCAAGGCCACTGCCATGCAGACCTGAGACGTTGGGGCAAGAGACAGAAGGCTTATCTGTGAAGTATACTGAAGACGTCCCTGTGTTTACAAGGAACTTATGCACTAAAGAGTGAATAATGGTCACATTTGTATTACTTGTTCCCATTCATCTCACCTTCCCAAATTCCTCCAATCCTCAATATTGGTTCATATATAATCACAGCAGAATGTGAAAAGCTGAATATTTTTATATTTAAAGGTGTCTATGTATGTACACACACACACACACACACACAGAGCTAATACCTATATAAACAAACACAGAATGAAGAAGGGACATGAGAAGGACATGGGTGGATTGAGGGTTAAAGCAGGATTTTTTAATAGCAGCCATCTTGACATTTGGGGCCAGAGAATTCTTTGTTGGGGGGGCCGTCCTGTGCACTGCAGGATGTTCAGCGGCATCCCTGGCCTCTCTCTACCCACTAGATGCCAGTAGTCATGACAACCAAACACATCTCCAGATAGTGCCAAATACCCCTGGGGATAAAACCGTCCCCTGTTGAGAACCACTGGGCTAAGAGTATGTATAACCAAGGACTGAAGACAGGGCAGAATTCGGATAAACTGAGGAGGCTGAAGGAGGAGGATGCAATCCGGGCAAAACTCTGGTCTCCCATCTGTGGCTCCAGTGACACTCAACTAGGCTTCTCTAAATTGTCGTGTAAGCTCAGTGATTTCTAACAGCCACTTTCTACTGTCTGTTTCCCCACTTTCGTTGGCTGCGCAGCCCACGTTAGCAGCAACATTCCTTTCTGACCACTGGAAGTGCTGGTGGTGGGAGAGAGAGAGGTATCATATGCCTTCTTGTGAGACTGGACTTCTAGTCTTTTCTCAGCCCCACATTTTCCATTTAAAAATACGCTTCTTAAGGGGCACCTGGGTGGCTCAGTTGGTTAAGTGTCTGACTTCGGCTCAGGTCATGATCTCGTGGTTCATGGGTTCGAGCCTCGCACTGGGCTCCGTGCTGACAGCTTGGAGCCTGGAGTCTGCCTCAGATTCTCTGTCTCCCTCTCTCTCTGCCTCTACCCCCACTCACGCTCTCTCTTTCAAAAATAAGTAAACGTTAAAAAAATTTGTTTTAAAAAGAAGGTACGCTCCCACTCAAATGTCTTTGAAGACTTAAAATACGTAACCAGCACATATCAGGACCAAGTTCAGTAATCTGCTTCTTGGATATTTACCTCAGAACGAATTACGAACATCATTAAACACCACAAGTTAAACTGGTTTCAAAATTTTGAAAAATACAATTCAACTACAACAAAAAAAGAATTCCATTTAACAAGTGGGAAAAAGACTTAAAATAGACATTTCTCCAAAAAAGATATATGAATGGCCAATAAGCACAGGAAAAGATGCTTCACATCACTACTAATTAAGGAAATGCAACTCAAAACCAGCGAGGTACCTAACTTCACACTCATTGGGAGGGCCATTATAAAAAACAAACAGAAAACAGCAAGTATCAATGAGGATG
Source organism: Panthera onca (assembly GCF_046562875.1). Classification (NCBI taxonomy): domain Eukaryota; kingdom Metazoa; phylum Chordata; class Mammalia; order Carnivora; family Felidae; genus Panthera; species Panthera onca. The sequence goes on from NC_138350.1 coordinate 68,603,084, forward strand.
TGGAGAAATGGGAGGAACCCTTGCGCGCGGCTGGGGAGAGCGTAAGCCGGGGCAGCCAGGGTGGACAACGGTTTGGCGATTCCTGGACATATGAGAAACAGAGTTACCACGACACCCAACAATTCCACCCCTGGGTACGTGCCCCAAAGAACTGACAGCAGGGCCACGAACAGAGATTTGGCCAGCCTCGTTTAGAGCGGCATTACTCACATAAGCCAAGGGGCCGCAGCAAAGCAGGCGTCCACAGATGGATGGAGAGATAAACAAATGTGCTCTCTACATACAATGGAATATTCTTCAGCCTTAAAAAAAAGGAAGGAAAGTCTGACATGAACTACAACGTGGACGAACCCTGAGGACATTATGCTGGTGAAATAAGCCAGTCACAACAGGACAAACCCTGTATGACTCTATTTGTGCGGGGCCGTGGGTAGTCCGATTCTTAGAGGCAGACAGTCGAATGGTGGTGGCCGGGGGCCGCGGGGAGGGCACCAGGGACTCAGAGTTTCAGCTCCACGAGATGAAGAGAGTTCTAGAGATGGATGCCACCAGGGATTGTATCAATAACATCAATGTATTTAATAACACTTAAATGTGGTCGATGGTAAATTTTATCTTACGTGTATTTTACCTCAATTAAAAATTTTTAAAAATGCAAGAAATGACAGGAAAGGATTAACTGAAGTTAAAGCAGTATTTATTCAATTTTCTTGCACTCGTCTTATCTAAGGCGTAAGTGGTGATTATTCAGCATTATACCAATTCTTTTAAGGCCTCTGTGGTTGGACGTTTGCTCAGAGATAGGTCCCATCTGGTGCAAATCTGAGAGAACTTATTTATTCTGGCGTGGGCTCTTATTCATGAGAGACACATCTTTTTGCCTCACTATCCCTTCATCGAGCTCAATCACTTTTAGTACAGGGCACGTGTGGTTTTGCAGCTGCTCTGACGGTCACCTGGCTCCCTGTGGCCCTGGCCCCTCGAAGTGCGAGCGGGCCTCGGCGGGCCCCTCAGGCTGTGCTTTCGATGATAACTGCGATACCCTGGCCGCCCCCGATGCAAGCTGATCCCATGGCGTATCTTCCACCCCGACGCCTGCAAGAGAAAGCAGTGGCTGAAATCCACCCGAATAAAAAACGAACAGAGTTAATTCGAAAACTAATTAAATAGAATTAATAATGGTCACATCTACATTAATCATTCTCACTCAGCTCATCTCAATCTTTTCCCCAATCCTCAATATCGGTTTACAGTCGCAAGAGGAGAAAGAATTTAGAAAGCGGAATACTTGTAATAAAAGAAAGTGGTAACACAGAAGGGGGAAGCCGAGAGACAGAGACGCTGAGGTGTGCCGGGGGAAAGAAGAGACAGGAGGTGGCAGAGACAGGTGGAGACGGGCTCCCTCTGAGGAGGAGTGAGGAGCCATCAGCCTCTTTGATTTATATGGTTCCGGATTTTTATGGCACCTTGGAGTGAGTGCAATTAGTGAAGTTTGTCCATGTGAAAAGGCAGGTAATTTAGAAGCATTTCATGCCCCTTTCATAAAAATTAGACTCCTTTGGATCACAATCTGTTCTCATTCCTGAATCTAACAGAACGACCTTGAGAAAGCCACCTAGGAACTTTCCGGTGCACGTCACTCATTTCAATTCAATTACTTATTAAGTGAAATGAGTCCCATTTACCTTAACTTAACAGGAGCCAGAGTGATTTTTTGTTTTTTAGGCCTGACATATTTGGTTTTGTTTGCAACGTTCCTAACAGAAAGAAATGGTCCAAAACACACAGCACGGGAAGGAGGAGCTCTTCTATTAGGACTGAAAGATATCAAACACACAGAAGGCTCCTCCTGGAACCCTGGCAACAGTGAAGGAAACACTTAGCTCAGACCCAAACTAGCAGTTTGCTTCGGTTTCTTAAATGACAGCATCTAGATGGGAACCCTCCCAATATGTTGTCTGGTTTCCTAAATAATTTTATCTCGCTCTTGTAATGGGCACTAGAGTACGAGCACCATGAGGACGGCGGCCTCGTGAGTGCTGACTGCTGTGTACCAGCACCGGGTAGGGGCAGAGCCAGGAGGGGGCATGTGCTGAGGGGCTACACTGAGCCCATGGCAAACATGAGGAAGCGTGCACATCCCAAGTGCAGAGCCCCTAAAAAGTCAACCGAGTCACCTCTAATCTCAGCCAAAAAGGGTATAACTTGTTCCTGGTGAGAAGCAGTACAGGGGGATAGGAGGAATGAAAAGTGTTGGACTGTTCTGGGGAAACCTAAATCCGTGCATTTTTACCAACGATGGCAAATATAAAATGAAACAATTTCTATCAGATACCTTAATTCGTGAACCAGGTGCGCCATAATTCTTGTTCCAGATCCTCCCAGTGGGTGACCCAAAGCAATGGCTCCACCATTCACGTTGGTTTTACTTGGGTCAAGATCCAAACTCTTCTGAACTGCTAAGTACTGAGGAGCAAAAGCCTCATTCACCTAAAAATAATCAAAACACTGGTAAAAATCCTTACTCATAAGTTGATTTTCGACCGAGAATTGTCCAGTCCTACTGATGGCTAATTTTGCTCTTTTTTTTCTTCTATTTAAACTACCTTGCAAGGTTATTTTAGTTTATCTTCAACCATTCTTTGTAAAGACATCAGGTTTGAAAATGGGTGTATTTACTAACTTATACTTTAAGTCCACTGCATCCCTTGAAGAAAAGAAATCCTCAGTAATGTTGTAAACATACCTACTAGAGGCAGTGGGAGATGATCCACAGGTTCTGAAGCCAGAGGGATGGCTCAAATCTTGGCTGAGTGCATGTTCTTTAAGTTCTGGACACTCGAGGCTCCCTCAACAGTAAAATGTGGATGCAGTACAGCCTAAGAGTTATTGTCAAGGTTAAATGAAATTATGGGTATTAAGTGTCTAGTGTAGCACCTGACACATACCAACTATTCAGTAGATGATCGCTGTCAGTATTATCACTGCAGTGCTACTTGCCACACATCCTAGAAGAAACTGACATATGACAAAGGATAAACCTTCAAAGCCAGACACACAGAATGGTTACTATGCTGATACTAGGCAGATTTGAAAAGTATTGTATTTATTACTTAACAAGGTTGGCTATAAGAATTACCTTCCTGGGGCACCTGGGTGGCTCAGTCGGTTAAGCGTCCGACTTCGGCTCAGGTCACGATCTCAGAGTTTGTGAGTTCGAGTCCTGCATCAGGCTCTGTGCTGACAGCTCGGAGCCTGGAGCCTACTTCAGATTCTATGTCTCCCCCTCTCTCTACCCCTCCCCTGCTCACGCTCTGTGTCTGTCTCTCAATAATAAATAAATGTTAAAAAAAAATTAAAAAAAAAGAATTACCTTCCTTCAAGTTCATAGCAATATATTTTCAACATGATCGTAGCTAGAAAATTGTGTCAGTAGGAAAACTGTTAAGAGAGGTAACTTTTACAGAGTCGGATCAAAATCTAGTCGTGTTCTTTCCTACTGTATTTTCTGTTTCCCCAAGATGGTGCTTTGTGTGTCTTTAGATCCTACATTATTTTTCCATTTTATATCAGCATTTTATATCGGCATGATCATCAAAAGTCCCAAAGACAATCATATCAAGATGTTGAGCGCTATGTCCTTGAGTACATATACATCTATAAATGATTATGAACAGATTTAAAGAGCTGACAAATTTAAACAGAGTTTTTAAGTGTGAAATCTAGTAAAAAATTTAATGACATTATTTGCTAATACAAATATGGGAATTAATTAGCCCCCTTGAGGCTCTAATAATGGAAGAAGAGATTTAAGGATAAGCCATTTGTCTAAAACCATGGTTTCCTGGATGAGAGATTACCACAGAGGAGATCACATGTGTGCCCAGAGAATGCCCCTTCTCTACCAATTTAAATAGAGACATTTCCTTTGTTGTATTTGTTATCTTTCAATGTCAAGGAGCATATGTTTAATTACCTAAAATTTTCAAATACTCCCCAAATGTAAAATGTATTTAATCCAGCCTTAAGTATTTTCTTTTCTACTCTTACATTTTTTTTTTTAAATTTTTTTTTTTCAACGTTTTTTATTTATTTTTGGGACAGAGAGAGACAGAGCATGAACGGGGGAGGGGCAGAGAGAGAGGGAGACACAGAATCGGAAACAGGCTCCAGGCTCCGAGCCATCACCCCAGAGCCTGACGCGGGGCTCGAACTCACGGACCGCGAGATCGTGACCTGGCTGAAGTCGGACGCTTAACCGACTGCGCCACCCAGGCGCCCCTACTCCTACTTTTAATTATTCTACACATTTAAGATGCCTTTGTTCTAACCTAGTATTAAAAAAAAAAAAAAAAAACACCATACCAATAAACTTAAGTTTTCTATGCGAAAAATTATGACATCCCAAATCTAGCTGCAACTATGGTGTAAAAGCCAAAGATAAGTTTGGGGAAGGGGGGAGTTTTAACTTGGGGAGAGGGCCAGAAACTTCTAGATTTGGCATCAGATACAGTTTTCTATTATGTCAATTCTTTTGCTTGTATTTTTTTCATTTTCATCCATAAAAGAAGGTTAAAGTTGTTTATTTGTCACCCACCTTATATCATATTCAATTGAATTCAACAAGCACATTAATAGTCTAAAATGCAATAGTCTTATAAGGGTCAAAGAAGTTTCCAGGAATTCATATTTTAGTAGAAAAAAATCAGGCTGTTTTAATTATTCAAATATACATAAAGCATTTTAATCAGGTAGACAAAAGTACCAACCCAGGCATGTAATGAAAAGTAATACGTATTTAGATGCACATCATTTGGAAAGGCAATAGCACTAAAACGAAAGAGCTAAAAAATACCAAATAAAGCCATTAATGCTGTAGAAGTTGGTGGTTTACTCATATAAAAAAGCATCACACTTACCTCTACCAAATCCATGTCCTTAAGACTCCGTCCTGTTTTCTTCAGTGCCCCATTGATAGCAGGGACAGGACCTATATAAGCACAAAAATCAATTTCATCTTATATTTAGTTAAGTATCAAATTTCTCCTTCTTTACTAAACAGGTAAGGAAGGAAGAAATAATGTGACAGTTATTAGTAGCCACAGTTCTTACTACCTTGATAGCACATTATTCAATGATGTGACAATAAAAAAACAGAAAAAAGAACCCAAGGGAAAAGCTGGTTATGCAGTCCAATTGTAGATGGGAAGCTCACGTGAGACGTTCTACCATAAACAGCTTTAAGGGTTCGGACAGCCAAAGGAGTTCTATCTGGGGTTCCGCAGTCATTTACAGACCACGCTTCATACCAAATGGCCAGGCAGACCGAGCGCTCTCCTGCATACAAATCACATGCATTCCTGGTACCGAAGAGCCTGTGGCTACTCTGAACTTGCAGGCCATCTGGGCAAAAGGCAAGAAGCAGCAGTAGCATCTCCACGTGGGCACAGCAAGACAGGAAGCCATGAGGCACTTGAGGGAAAAGATCTCTGAAGCAAAGAGGTGTTTATAATGCCAACAGTAGGCAGAGAATTTAAACAAAACAAAACCCCCTCTGCAGATGCAAAATCTACCCAGTAAGACTTCTGAAACTTTAGCTCCCAGATTACTGATGATCACCCATGGCTGTTTAATGCTGCTCATAATTTTTAGGTATATTGACATTTTTCCCATAAGGTAAAAAATCTGGCTAAAGAAGATTATCTCCTTCTTCATCTGTTCATAAAGAATGAAATTGCCATAAATTATCTATCTATCTATCTATCTATCTATCTATCTATCTATCTGGTATGTTCTGCTGAATTCAAGTAGTCAAATATCCCGCAACAAGTTTCATAAATATACCTAAGGTAAATGAGAAATCAGTCTGTATGAGAAGCATAATGCAATCTAAATATAATGTAACTTGTTTTGTCACCTAGTTAAAATGTTCTTTGGACAACAGTATGCTTATTGGTTGAGGGCACCCAGTTAGCGCTTTTCAATTTGAAGAACCAGTTTTGCGCGTTAGCACAGAGCCTAGTTCCAGATTCTCTTTGTATCTCTAAGGCCCCAAAGCAGGATGGGCAGTCAACAGGAAAGCATGTTTTCCAGCATGGTCAGGGATGAAGCATCCTGTGAAAGACACTGAGAACTAAAAGCTGAGGATGTGACACCCACCATCCCACATACTTCCTTGCCTTCATATCCATATTAGGCATGACTCGGTATGTTGTTCACTTAGAATCCTTACACTATCCTGGGCCGCAACTTGAGTTTTAAAGGATGTTCCCATAACACTGTTATTTACCAGGACTCAGGAAGTTATAGTATTCTCGTTGGGAAAAGGAGATCTCATTTCTAGGCCTACCACTAAATAGCTATGTGACCTTGGGTACCTTTTTTGGGCTACAAGCTTCTCATCAGAAGTGCTCTGAATTGGTTTTTAACATTTTTCTTTTTAACCATTGGAATCCTTCCTACAAATAAAGCCCAATAAAAGATAAAGCCAGAGCTGCTACAGCTAAGAGGTTCCAAGCTTCACCCACTATTGCCATCACTGGCGAGTTCCAGGGAGCACTGTCTTTCCATATGTGTCCTTCCTTGGAGCCATTACTGTTCTTTCTCAGTCCGGCTTTTCCCCCTTTTTCTGGGTCAGTAGCTACTCTACAGTGCTAAGGATTGCTTGATGTTGGAGAACTGCCTAACTGAGGAAACTATTCTTAGAAACTGGATTGATGAGTCAGTCCCCACCACTCAATAACGGCTCTCCCTGGCTTATTCATCCGGTGCCATTTCATGTAGTTAACTTGTTTAATCCCATATGACAACCAATAGACAGCTGTTTAGGTGAAGGGACATTTGACACTGTGGGGCATTTGGTATATATGGATCTGTTCAAGCCCTGAAGGGGGAAAAAAATCAAGCTTTCCACAGTGGTATTTGTTTTACTACAGGGCCAACATTCAGACCCTGGAAGAGAACGAAGGAAAATTACTTTTTTTTTTTTTTTTTTTGCTGACTATATTAATGTAACAGAACCTAGTAAAAATTGAGGTTAAACTGAAAAAGAACTATAAAATAACTACTTATCTATATCAGATAGATTTGATTGATCATCAAAGCCACCTAGGTACACTTAAAAAAAAAAAAGCCATACTCCCAGGCTCCACCCTGGAAGTACTGAAACAAAATCTTTCGAGGTGGGATTACAGGCAGATTTTGATGATCACTTGGGGTTGGGAACCACTGTTCTAGACACTGAAATGATAAATGCCATACCAATACACAAATGTTTAATTTTTTAAGCTACCTTCCATCTCTAAAACAAAAGCTGATGTTTTGTTGATAGCGAGTAGCTGAAAGCTAATAAGCTTTTAAACCTGTAACACAGAAAAAATGGACTTTTTTTTAAAGTTTATTTATTTGAGAGAGAGAGGGAGCGCAAGCAGGGGAGGGGCAGAGAGAATCCCAAGCAACCTCTGCGCTGTGAGCATAGAGCCCGATGTGGGGCTCAAACTCATGAAACTGTGAGATCAAGACCTGAGCCGAAAGAGAGTCAGAAGCCTAACCGACTGAGCCGCCCAGGTGCCCCCTGCCCCCGCAAATGGACTTTTAACAGATGTTTACACAGCTTAAAGTTTAGTTAAAGTAATCTGAAGCACAGTGAAAGCCGACAAAGTATGGACATGCCAGCTTTCTTTTTTAGGAATTCTGTAGAGAGAAATCTCCGAAGGACATGGCAGCGAACATGGTTGGGTATTAACTCAGTCCCAATCAGCATACTGGAATTACTCAGGTAGAAGCTTGAGGTTCACACTGAAGGACCTCTGGGAATGCAGGTCACAACAGGTCAACCCCCTTCTAAGGTGGGACCTACTTCAAAAATTGATTAGTTGAAGAAGGCCTAATTAAGCTCATAGCAAAATCTCTGGGCCTATCAAGAATCTGAACATAGCCCTGGCATAGGCTTTTCTTTGGGGTATGAGGGTACAGGTGGGACACATCAAAGCCTCTGGGCATGAATGTTTTTGTAAGTGAGGCCCCTCATTAGTTCTGAGGATGACAGGAACTACTACAGTCAGCATCAGCTGCGGTTCCTGGAGTGTATCCAGCGAAAAGCTTTTCGTTCCCCTAATTCGTATTTTTCAAGCCAAGAAAGAGTATACAGTTGGCTCTTTAACAACATAAGTTTGAACTGTGTGGATCCACTCAGATTTTTTTGATAAACATAGTAGAGTATTATAAATGCATTTTGTCAATAACATTTCCTTTTCTCTAGTTTATCGTAAGACTACAGTATTTACTACATATAAAATATGTGTTAACAGTTTATGTTATTGGTAAGGCTTCTGGGCAACAGTAGGCTATTGTAGTTAAGTTTTGGGGGAATCGAAAGTTATACTTGGATTTTGGCTACATGACGGCTGGCGCCCCTAACCCCCACGTTGTTCAAGGGTCAACTGTACACGTTTGTAGGGGTTCTGCTAATCTTTGCCAAGTGAGATACACTGTAATTCTTCATTTTCCTATTAAGGCCCAGCTGAGCCGGGTGGGCATGACTTTGACTTCCTGAGACAACACGGTGAGAAGAGCACTTGAATTAGAGAGGGCTGGTTCTCATCCTGGCTCCATCACTTACTGGTCTGGAACTTTACAAGACAACCTCCCTAAGTTTCAATTTTCTCATTCATAAAGGGGTTGTGGGAAGAAGAAATGAGATATACTAGTGACCACATGCAGAACAGCCAGCATTCAGGAATCTCTGTTTCACCCCAGGATCTCTCCCCCATCGCGTGTTCTCTCATCTTGTCCCCACCTTATAATTCTTATCTGTTCTATTCTGGGTGTTAGTTTTAAAGATCTCAAATGGCAATGGAATACTACTTGGCAATGAGAAAGAATGAAATATGGCCTTTTGTAGCAACGTGGATGGAACTGGAGAGTGTTATACTAAGTGAAATAAGTCATACAGAGAAAGAGAGATACCATATGTTTTCACTCTTATGTGGATCCTGAGAAACTTAACAGAAACCCATGGGGGAGGGGAAGGGGAAAAAAGTTACAGAGAGGGAAGGAGGCAAACCATAAGAGACTCTTAAAAACTGAGAATAAACTGAGGGTTGGTGGGGGGTGGGAGGGAGGGGAAAGTGGTGATGGGCATTGAGGTGTTGTCTGGAAACCAATTTGACAATGAATTTCATATTAATAAATAAATAAATAAATAAATAAATAAATATCTCAAATGGACAGTAAGACATGATTAACCGCCCACAAGAGTCTGTACAGTCTTGGTTTTCCTACTGTGCCTGGCACCGTTTTTCATGAAGATTAGTTGTTTAAATGACTGATTACCAATCTCCTTTTCTCCACAAGTAACCTTGATTTGGCTACTGTTTAAGGTATCTGAATGCCAGAGAAGAGTTAACTCTGGAGACATAACAGACCGGTCTGTTTCACTGCAAACTTACCAATACCCATGATAGAGGGATCACATCCAGACGCAAAATAGCCCACAATTCTCGCAAGTGGTGTGAAGTTATGTTTTTTAACGGCATCTTCACTAGCTATGATAACAGCTCCAGCACCATCGGATATCCCCTTGGAAACAAAAACAGAAGATTAATTAGAGGGCAAGAGGATCCAGTTAATTATGATCTGAACTAACGGGGTAACGTTAGGATTATGGTAATACAGAGGAAGCAGCGCCACAATTTGGGGGATAGCAAGTAGTGCCCACAGTGCTCGGGTGGGCCGGAGACTGACTCAGGCACAGAATGCCACTTTCACCGACGGAAAACAGGAAACAGTGGCAAGAGGAGCTTATATCCAGATGTGGGGAGAGGTAAGAAATCTGATGAGTTGTATGCATCAGGGAAAAAACAAAACAAAACATGAACACAAATAATAAACCAGGTGGATTTCCTTCCAGATTCCTCAGATAATAGTCTGAAAGAACCAAGAAATTGGAAGAGTATTATATGAGAGCACCTAGTTAAAATATTTTGGTTTGGACTATGAAAACCCCAATCAGCAGAATATGAACACTACTAATTTTTTTTTTCAAATTTTTAAAGTTTATTTATTTTGAGAGAGCTAGTGGGGGGAGGGGTGGGGGGGAAGGGAGAGGGAGAGGGAGAGGGAGGGAGAGGGAGGGAGAGGGAGGGAGAGAGGGAGGGAGGGGGAGAGAGAGAGAGAGAGAGAGAGAGAGAGAGAGAGAGAGAGAGAGAGAATCCCAAGAAGGCTCCTCGCTGACAGCACAGAGACTGACGTGGGGCTTGAACTCACAAACTGTGAGATCATGACCTGAGCCGAAACCATGAGTCGGATGATTAACCGACTGAGCCACCCAGGTGCCCCTGTGAACACTACTAATTTAAGCTAAATTACTAAAGACTAGTATGAAAAGTATCTAAAAGACACCTCACGATTACTCTGCACTGAATACAATAAGAAGAGTTCGAGAGTTCAAGGTACGTGCCACCTACCGACGCATTCCCTGCAGTAACGGTTCCTTCCTTCTTGAATACTGGAGGCAGTTTATTTAACTGCTCCAGGGTTGTTTGGGGCCGAGCGTGCTCATCCACCTGCATCATCTGTTTCCCCTTCTTAGTCTTCACCTCAATTGGTACCATCTCATTATTAAAGTAGCCAGCATCATTAGCTGAAATAGGAGACCATCATAAGAATGGGAAAAAAAGATGATATAAGAAATGAAATCAAACACATCCTTCAATGTACCTTCTGGTCTCCCCTTTCTTCACAGCCCTACTTTAAAATAAGCCTTTACTACATGTACAACTGACCTTGCCTGTTGGAGGATTTAATGTACTGCCATGAACCTATACAAATGCATTCTGCATCTTTTTTACCTTATAATTTTTGACCTTTTTCACTACAATTTTTTTTACAAGGTACTGCTAGATTATTAGCAGTCCTAGCCTGTTAGCTACAGGTATAATAGCACTAAGTAAATTTAAGTCTTATTTAAACTTCTCTGAGTTGAGAAGTAATTTAAAAGGTACCAAATTGTACAACAATAATTATTGTACACTTAAAAATATGCTAAGAGGGTAGATCTTACGTTAAGTGTTTAGCACAGGAAGAAAAAAGAAGTGGTCTCTAAAAGAAGTGAGCCAAGAAACCCGGAACTGAAATGTAGTGACAAGCAACCTGAAGAAACGATTTGAGCTATTACTGACACAGGTCCAAGTGTAACAGCTTACCTACTTCCATCTCCACTCACTCGAACGGACTACAGTAATCTGACGCTTCAGAAACAAGGATAAGCAGAGAGTGATACCACCTTAAGTGTGAAATCACTTTATAGCAGGCTAAAACACTTCCCATATTTGGATTTCACTACTCTATTAGGGAAAAAAGGGAAGGCAAACATTTTTTATCTCCATTGTACAGACGCTCAGTGAGTACATGATTGAGGTCAGATAACTTCTATGTGGCCAAGGCAGAGAGAGAACTGATGACTCTTGACCTCTGGACCAACACCTTCGCACTTTAAATGTGTCACCGAAAAACACAGAATGAATTGGCTGGCGTCAGCTCCAGCCCACTCCTCCCGCTGAAATGCTAAGATAGACTTCATGCTCACTATTCTAAGTATGTAACATCCCTAAATAAGAGTTTCTGCTCGTCTGTAACAGTTTATTTCAAAAACTTTTTTCAGGAGACTCACAAACTTTTTCAACTCACCATCCTTATGAAACACTGCTGGCGGGGTACCCACTTCGGGCTGGCCTGGCAGCAGCGTGGAATGTTATACCAAGGACGCTGTAGCTCTGGCTGTGGGGTAGTGTGCTGTGTCTTCCAGTTGGGTGCAGTGATGCTCAATTAGGAACGGGAGGAGGAAGGCACAAAAGGATACCCAGTGGGTCCTTTCCAAACATTATCGTCCCCTCCCTGTGAGTAGGATATGCCTCACAGAGGAAAACATCCTCTGTCCCGGCAGCCCCTGTGACCCTTCATCTCTCACAGTGTATCAGAGCCCTCAGCGTTCTACTAACAACAGAACCAGTTCAGGACAAAATGCGAGCATCTAGATAAGGTCAGTTAACAAGGCCACTTTTAAGTAGCATTACTGTATTGCAAAAGAGAAATTTCTGGTTAATTTTGCAATCATTAATAGAATACCTGACCATCTAAAAACAAAAGCATGAAGGAAAAATGTGATTTTCAAGAGGTGTAATTAAAAAAATGTTTTTTAATGTCTCTCATTTTTGAGAGACAGAGAGAGTCAGAGTATGAGTGGGGGAGGGGCAGAGAGAGAGGGAGACAGAACCCAAAGCAGGCTCCAGGCTCAGAGCTGTCAGCACAGAGCCTGACGCAGGGCTCGAACTCACGGTCCACGAGATCATGACCTGAGTCAAAGTTGGACGCTTTACCAACTGAGCCGCCCAGGCGCCCATCTAAAGGTGTAATTTAAAACAAATATTATATGACCATTATCATCTGAAATGAAAGAAATCTCTTCTATTTTTTTTTTTTTTTTTACGTTGACGTACAACTAACATGTAACGTTATATTAGTTTCAGGTGTACAACAGAATGACTCAACGTTCATATATACAGTGTGGCAAAACGATCACCATGATAAGTCTAGTTAACATCTGTCCCCATACATAGCTACAACAACTTTTTCTTGTGATGACAACTTTTAAGATCTACTCTCTTAGCAACTTCAAATACGCAATACAGTATCGTTAACTATGGTCACGATGCTGCACATTACATACCCACGACTTATTTGACAACCTTTATTTTATGGCTTCTTTTACTTTATAACCTTTGATGCACTTTACCCATTTCACCCACACCCATAGTTTTGTATAGATATTTATAGTATCCAATTTCACTGACCAGCTTTCCACCTCTGCTGGGACTGCAGGGCGTATTTGTCACAGTCTTCTCTGCTTATGTTGTATTTCACAGCAAGATTCTCTGCAGTAATTGCCATGGGGAGTTGGACATGCTGATCTGTTAATCCTGACCACAGAGTATCTTCCAGCTATTAAAAAGACATGCATAATAAAATGATTTGTTAAAGCATATCTTTTGAAAGTAATATGCTATAATGTCTTTACATTTAAATAATTAATAAGAGGAAAGTAAAATTACATTTCCTGACAGCATTTACTCCTATACATATTTGGTTCTGCGACATTTTAAAAAACACCCAATGTCATTATAAAATGCACACATTTCCCCCTCTCTCTAAACGTGGGGCACTAAAGAGAGGCAACGGTGCTAAATGTACAGGGAGAGAACACGGGAAGTCAACCTACAAGCAAAAATTACACCCTCAGGGCCACATTTGGAAGAAACCTAACACTGAGTTCTTATGCAATGTTGCCCTGTAGCCACCTTTGTGAAGCACGATTCTGAGCTCTGTAGATGAGCCTGCACGTGTCTGTGCCCTTTTCAACCCGTGCCTTCGATGACAGGGACAGCTTGTTCTATCAGTCACTGTGAAGTTGAAGAGACCTGCGACGCGTAGGTTCTTGAGGAACAGAAAAAGTCGTTACTTATTATCCAGTTAGTTGGTCTTCTGTTCCTTGTAGACGGCCTCAGCGCCTTTGAGTCACCGACCTTTCTGAAGGCTGTCTCAAACATACTTCGTCTAAAACACTATCTCATATTTCCCAAGTCTTATCCCTTCCAACTTTCAAAAAGACCAGGTGAGGAACTGGCCTGAAGAGTGTAAATCTGTCATTACTGTTGGAAAATGCTAACAATATAGAATGTCACATGGGAGGGACAGCACACGATCATTCCTTATCAGCACTGTCATTCCCACGCCGTAGCTCTCAAAGATGTGAAGATCAGTTTTTGTCTGATTTAGGACAATATAATCTGTATTCAAAGAGAATGTTTAAAAAAAAACAACAACAAAGAGAATGTTTTCTGTGATGAAGAAGTATCTATTCATTGGAGATTGCTTCAGAAATAAAACTTCCATAAATCACAGTAAAGATTTAATTACTGGGTTTCCCAATTATTCATGAGAAATTAATCAATTCAAGCTCTGCCTATCTTTTTGATCTGCCTCTTTCCTTCCTCCATTCTCCAAGTATTAATTCCACTACCAGAGGTGTGGGGAGATAAAGTCTATGTGGTTTTTTTTTTTTTTTAATGTGGGTTAAAATGTCAAAACTAAAAACCAAACTGGGCTTTTGAAATAGTTTACCAATTTCAAATCATTCGTATCTTGTCAATCCCCTATTAAGGAAACTGGTTTCAAAATTTTTCTCTCTCCCAACATGGTGTTATTAAAATTATTAGTGTAATGGCATGACAAAAAATTTTTAAACACTTTAATGGTTCCAACCTTGAGATCTGATCCCAACTTGGTTCCAAAACGCGCGTTTCTGACACAGTAGGGAGCCTGGCTCATGCTTTCAGTTCCTCCGCACAAGACAACTTCAGCATCCTTCACACAAATTTCCTATTTGAAAACAAATGAGCAACAAACAAAACCTTATATTGTGGCAGGAGTATGTACCAAGCAGTAAACTCCCAGTAAATCTAATGAGTTATGAATCCCAGTGTACTGTGCCTCAAAAGGAAATACTTGTAAAGTAACTTGTAAGGCAAATGCTACAGCACTTATTCCCAAGACACAAGGGGAGGAAAAATTAACAGAGTTCAACTGTTTGTGCACAAGTGACAAATTCTACCTCTGTTTTGGCAAGGAATGGTAATTCTGAACCCAATATAAATCTTGAAAATCAGCAGAGATATTAATGCCTGGCATAACACAGATTGTAAGCCAATGATAAAGAACAAATCCTTTAAAAAGACAAATGTAGGGGCGCCGGGTGGCTCATTCGGTAAGTGTCCGACTTCAGCTCAGGTCATGATCTCACACTTCGTGGGTTCGAGCCCTGCATCAGGCTCTGTGCTGACAGCTCAGAGCCTGGAGCCTGCTTCCGATTCTGTCTCTCCCTCTCTCTCTGCCCCTCCCCCACTCATGCTCTGTCTCTGTCTCAAAAATAAACAAACATTAAAAAAAATTATTTTAAGACAGAAGTAGAATTTATCCTTATATTAATGGATGAGTCTGAAGCAGACCAAAGATTTACAAGGAACAGGTTAACTGAGGGGGCTCATAAAATGAAACCCATTTCATTCTTCTAGCTTTCCACTATTTGCATTTCTTAGAAAAGAAGCAAATAACAAGCTTCCATAGAGCCCAGTTTTCACAGTGACTGCTAGGAAAATCAGGATCACCGGTTCAGCTATATCATTATAGAAATAAATTAACTTGAAAACAATTTATTCATTACAATGTGTCTTTCATTCTGTAAAAATATGAAGACATGGGCAAATAAAATTGCATTTCACTATATCCCTTTTCCCTTGTGCTCAAAGGAACAAATGTATTTGCCCAACTATCCCTTAAAAAGGAATGCATTTCTTTTCTTTTTTTAATTTAAATTTTAGTTAGTTAACATACGGTGCAATATTGGCTTCAGGAGAATTCAGTGATTCATCACTAACATTCAACACCCAGTGCTCATCACAAGTGCCCTCCTCAGTAGCCATCACCCATCTAGCCCATCCCCCACCCACCTCCCTCCATCAACCCTCAGTTTGTTCTCTATCATTTACAGTCTCTTGTGGTTTGTTTCCCTCTCTCCTCCCAACTCCCCTCCACCACTTTCCATATGTTTATCTGTTTTGTTTCCTAAATTTCACACGAGTGAAATCATACAGTATTTGTCTTTCTCTGATTGACATATTACACTTAACATAATACATTCTAGCTCCATCCATGTCATTGCAAATGGCAAGATTTCATTCTTTCTGATGGCCGAGTAACATACATATACACCACATCTTCTTTATCCATTCATCAGTGGATGGACATTTGGGTTCTCTCCATTGTTTGCCTATTGATAAACATTGGAGTGCATGTACCCCTTTGAATCTGTATTTTTGTATGCTTTAGGCAAATAATAGTGCAATTGCTAGATCATCGGGTAGTTCCATTTTTAGTTTTTTGAGGAACCTCCATACTGTTCTCCAGAGTGGCTACGCCAGTTTGCATTCCTACTGTCAGTGCAAGAGGGTTCCCCTTTCTCTACGTCCTCACCGACATCTGTCGTTTCTTGTGTTGTTATTTTTAGCCATTCTGACAGATGTGAGATGGTATCTCCTCATGGTTTGGATTTGTACTTCCCTGATGATGAGTGATGTTGAGCATCTTTTCATGTGTCTATTAGGCATCTGGATATCTTCTTTGGAAAAGTGTCTATTCATGTCTTCTGCCAATTTTTTTCTTTTTAAAGTTTATTTGCTTGGGGGGGGGGGGGGTTGGGGGAGGGGCAGAGAGAGAGAAAGAGAGAGAGAGAATCCTAAACAGGCTCCACACAGCCAGTGCACAGCCCAACTCAGGGCTCAATCCCATGAACTGTGAGATCATGACCCAAGCCAGATGCCTAACCAACTGAGCCGCCCAAGCATCCCCCGCCCATTTCTTACCAGGGTTATTTATTTTCTGGGTGTTGAGTTTGACAAGTGCTTCATAGATTTTGGATACTAAACTTTGATCAGATGTCGTTTGCAAGTTATCTTCCCCCATTCCATATGCTGCCTTTTAGTTTTTGTTGCTTCCTTTGCTGTGCAGAGCTTTTTAGCTTGATGAAGTCCCAATAGTTCACATTTGCTTTTGTTTCCTTTGCCTTCAGTGATACATCTAGTAAGAAGCTGCTCCAGCCAAGTTCTAAGAGGTTATGGCCTATGTTCTCCTCTAGGATTTTGATAGTTTCTTGTCTCACATTTAGGTCTTTCATCCGTTTTGAATTTATTTTTGTATGTGGTATAAGCAAATGGTCCAGTTTTACCAACAACACCATTTGTTGAAGAGACTGTCTTTTTTTCCATTGGATATTCTTTCCTTTTTTGGTTTAGATTAGTTGACCATAGAGTTGTGGGCCATTTCTGGGTCTTCTATTCCGTTCCATTGATCTTTGTATCTGTTTTTGTGCCAATACCATTATAGTTTTGTAATATAGCTTGAAATCTGGAATTGTGATATCTCCAGTTTTGTTTTTCTTTTTCAGGATTGCTTTTGCTATTCAGCGTCTTTTGTGGTTCCATACAAATTTTAGGATTGTTTTTTCTAGCTCTGCAAAAACTGCTGGTGGTATTTTGAATAGGGATTACATAAATGTGTAGACTGCTTTGGGTAGTATGGACACTTTAACAATGTTTATTCTTCCAATCCATGAGCATGGAATGCTTTTCCATTTCTTTGTGTGCTCTTCAGTTTCTTGCATAGTGTTCTATAGTTTTCAGACCTTTTACCTCTTTAGTTAGGTTTATCCCTCGGTAGCTTATTGTTTTTGGTGCAACTGCAAATGGGATCAATTCCATGGTTTCTTAGTCTGCTGTTATTGGTGTATAG
This sequence comes from Panthera onca, assembly GCF_046562875.1. NCBI lineage: Eukaryota > Metazoa > Chordata > Mammalia > Carnivora > Felidae > Panthera > Panthera onca. The sequence continues at coordinate 68,620,484 of NC_138350.1, forward strand.
AAATGCAACAGATTTCTGTACATTGATTTTATATCCTGTGATTTTGCCAAATTCATGTATTAGTTCTAGCAATCTTTTGCTGGAGTCTTTTGGGTGTTCTACATAGAGTATCATGTCATCTGCAAACAGTGAAAGTTTGACTTCTTCCTTGATGATTTGTATGCCCTTTATTTCTTTTTGTTGTCTGATTGCTGAGGGTAAGACTTCCAGTACTATATTAAATAGTGATGGTGAGAGCAGATATCCTTGTCTTGCTCCTGACTATAGGGGAAAGGCTCGTTGCATTTCCCCAGTGAGGATATTAGCTGTGGGTCTTTTGGATATGGCCTTTATGATGTTGAGGTATGTTCCATTTATCCCTACTTTGTTGAGGGCTGTTATCAAGAATGGATGCTGTATTTGGTCAAATGCTTTTTCTAAATCTATTGACAGGATGATATGATTCTTATCCTTTCTTTTATTAATGTGGTATACCACATTAATTTGTGAATATTGAACCAGCACTGCAGCCCAGGAATAAATCCCACTTGATCATGGTGAATAATTCTTTTAATGTACTATTGATTTTGGTTTGCTAATATCTTATTGAGAATTTGTGCATCCATGTTCATTTGGGATATTGGCCTATCTATCTCCTTTCTAGTGGGGTCTTTGGAATCAAGGTAATGCTGGCTTTGTAGAATGAGTTTGGAAGTTTTCCTTCTATTTCTACTTTTTGGAGCAGTTTGAGAAGAACAGGTATTGACCCTTCTTTAAGTGTCTGGTGGAATCCCCTTGGGAAGCCATCTGGCCCAGGACTTTTGTTTGTTGGAAAATTTTTGAGCACTGATTCAATTTCTTTATTGGTTATGGGTGTATTCAAATTTTCTATTTCTTCCTATTTCAGTTTTGGAGGTTTGTGAGCTTCTAGGAATTTGTCCATTTCTTCTAGATTGCTTCCATTTCCTCCAGTCTGTTGGCATATAACTTTTCATACTATTCTCTTACAATGGTTTATATTTCTGTGGTGTTTGTTGGTTGTGACCTTTCCACTTTCATTTGTGATTTTATCTATTTGGGTCCTTTCTCTTTTCTTTTTTATAAGTCTGGTTAGGGACTTATCAATTTTGTTAATTCTTTCAAAGAACCAGCTCCCGGTTTCACTGATCTGTTCTACTGTATTTTTTGTTTGTTTGTTCCTATATTGCTTATTTCTGTTCTAATCTTTATTATTTTCCTTCTCCCTTTAGGCTTTATTTGCTGTTCCTTTTCTTAATTTGAGAAAATTTTTAAAAAATATTTATTTATTTTTTAGAGAGAGTGTGAGTGGGAAAGGGGCAGACAGGGAGAAATAGAACCTGAAGCAGGCTCCACATTGTGAGCTGTCAGCACAGAGCCTAATGCGAGGCCTGAATCCACAAACGGTGAGATCATGACCTGAGCCGAGGTCAGACACTCAACTAACTGAGTCACCCAGGCACCCTTTGCTATCCCTTTTCTAGCTCGTTTAGGTGTAAGGTTAGGTTGTGTATTTGGGACCTTTCTTCCTTCTTGAAAAAGGCCCGAATTCCAATAAACTTGCCTCTTAGAACTGCCTTTTTGCATCCCAAAGGTTTTGGGCCGTTGTGTTTTCATTTTCATTTGCCTCCATGTATTTTTAAATTTCTTCAATTTTCTGCTTAACCCATTCATGCTTTAGTAGGATGTTCTTTAGGGCTTTCCAAATTTTTTCTTGTGGTTGACTTCAAGTTTCATAGCGTTGGGATCCGAAAATATGCATGGTTGTTAAGGGCTGATTTGTGACCCAGTATGTGATCTATTCTGAAAAATGTTCCATGTGCACTTGAGAAGAATGTGAATTTTGCTGCTTTAGGATGAAAAGTTCTGAATATATCCTTTAAGTCCATCTGGTCCAGTGTGTCATTCAAAGCCATTGTTTGCTGGTTGATTTTCTGCTTAGATGATCTGTCCATTGTTGTAAGTAGGGTGTTAAAGTCCCCTATTGTTATGGTATTATTATCAATGAGTTTCTTTGTGTTTGTTATTAATTGACTTATACATTTGGATGCCCCCAAGTTGAAGGCATAAATATTTACAATTGTTAGATCTTCTTGAGGGATAGACCCCTTAATTATGATATAATGCCCTTCTTCATCTCTTATTATAGTCTTTGTTTTAAAATTTAGTTTGTCTTTGGGGCACGTGGGTGGCTCAGTCAGTTAAGTGTCCAACTTCAGCTCAGGTCATGATCTCATGGTTTGTAAGTGCAAGTCCTGCGTGAGTTCCTCTGTCCCCCTCTCTGTCTCTCCCTCGCTCATGCTTTCTCTCAAAAATAATCATTTGTAAATGAATGGAGTGAATGAATAAGTAAGACCTAGTTTGTCTGATGTAAGTATGGCTACTCTGGCTTTCTTTTGATCTCCATTAGCATAATAGTTTGTTCTCTATCCCCTCACTTTCAATCTGCTGGTGTCTTTAGGTCTAAAATGAGTCTACTGTAGGCAGCATATAGATGGATCTTTTTTTTTTTAATCCATTCTGATACCCTGTATCTTTTGATTAGCGCATTTAGTCCATTTATATTCAGAGTGATTATTGAAAGATATGTATTTAGTGTCATTGTATTACCTGTAGAGTTGGCATTTCTGGTGATGTTCTCTGATCCTTTCGTCTTTGTTGCTTTGGTCTTTGTTTTTTTTCTCCAAAGAGTCCCCCTTAAAATTTCTTGTAGGGCTGCTTTAATGGTCACAAACTAAACTCCTTTAGTTTTTGTCTGGGAAACTCTTTATCTCTTCTTCTAGTCTGAATGACAGCCTTGCTGGATAAAGAGTTCTTGGCTGCATATTTTTCCCATTCAGCACATTGAATATTTCCTGACACTCCCTTCTGGCCTGCCAACTTCCTGTGGATAGGTCTGCTGCTAACCTTACGTGTCAACCCTTGTAGGTTAAGCATTTTTTGTCCCTAGCTTCTTTCAGAATTCTCTATTTTTCAAGTTTCGCTGTATGTCGTGGGGCTGAATGTTTTGTTGATTTTGAGGGGAGTTCTCTGTGCCTCAGGGACTTGAATGCCTGTTTCCTTCCCCTAAGATTAGGGAAGCTTTCAGCTATAATTTCAAATAAACCTTCTGCCACTTTTCCCCACTCCTCTTCTGGGACTCCTATGATAGGGACATTGTTTCCCTTTGTAGAATCAATGAGTTCCCTAAATCTACCTTTGTGATCTAACAGTTTTCTTTCCCTCTTCTTTTTAGCTTCATTATTTTCCATAATGTTTTCTTTTATATCACCTATTCTCTCCTCTGCTTCCTCAACCCTCATTGTCACTATATCCAGTTTGTTTTGCATGTCAGTTACAGCATTTTTATTTCAGCCTGACTAGTTTTTAGGTCTTTTATATCTACAGGAAGGTTGTCTACAGTGTCTTCTATGCTTTATTCAAGCCCCCCTGGTAGTCTTATGACTGTTGGTCTAAACTCTTGTTCAGATATATTACTTATAGCTGTTTTAAGCAAGTCCCTGGCTGTGATTTCTTACTGACCTTTCTTTTGGGGAAAATTGCTCCATTTTGTCATTCTGGCTAAGTTTCTGTCTTTTGCATGTTTTGAAAGCTTGTTAGTTTCTTGCACTTGAGAGTGATGTTACACTAAAAAGGGGTTGTACACTGTTCAACGCCTGGACACTTCAGGAGAAACCCTTCCAGAAGTGTTTCTGATGTATGCTGTGTGCACTCTGCTGTTGCGTTTTGGCTGCTCTTTCCCACTGGTCGGTCCTCTGCAGAGCTCCTCTTAGATTGCAGTAGGGAGTGTTTGGACCTTTAACTAGGTATGTTTTGATTTGTTGTTAAAATAAGCCTGGAAAACAAGAAAAACAAAAGCCTGATTCCAAAAATAAATAAATAAATGAGTGAATGAAAAGGAAAGGAATGAAAAAAAAACAAAGAGACAATCAAGACTATAAGCCTCATTCTAAAGAAAAAGAAAAACAAACAAATAAGAAACAAAAATGAAAAAAAAGCTTGATCCAAAAAGAAGAGAAAAATAACAAACGAACAAAGAAAAAACTATAAGCCCAATTCCAAAGAAGAAAATTAAAAAAAAGAAACTTTAAAAAAAAAGAAAATTAAAAAAAAAAAAAAAAAAAAAAAGTAAGCCTGGCCCTGTTTCCACCAGAACTGCAGGTGATGCTCTGAAGCACCGCATGTTTCCTAATCTGGTGCCTGTGGGCTACTGTCTGTGCTGTTCTTCCGGAGGAGAGGCCCACTGCGCTGGCTCAGAGTCTGCGCTGCCCCAGTAAACACACAGTTGCAAGGCACAGGGGGGCGGGGTTTGGTGTAAGTGGGTCCCGCCTCCACTGGGGGGCCACCGTGTTTCTCTCCGAAGTCCCCACGTTGGTGTTAAGGGGAAAATGGCATCACCCCAATCTCTCGTCCCCGGACAGGGGATCTCAGAACCCGCTGTTCAGGAAGCCCTGGCAGAAGGGCAAGGGCTGTCAGGGCTCCACGCACCACAGCTTTGGCACGTGGCTGGGATTTAAAACCGGAAATCTTAAAGGACCTGGCACCACGTGGACCCGCTCCTCTCCCCTGGAGTAGAGCCTCTCCACACTGTGTCTGATGTCCTTTGTCCCTGAAAACCAGTCCCATGCCTGCACGGTGCCTGCAATCTATGGTGCAGCACTGCAAAGAGCAGCAAGCCAGTTATCTGCGCTCTGTCCCCTTCCTATAAAAGGCCTTCTGCTGGCGCCTGCAGGGGTTTTGTCCTTGGGGAGGCAATATACCCTCCTGCAAACGTACTCCAGGAAGGGGAATGTTCTCAGATCCCCACACCACACTGTGCACTCCAGGGCCCCCTTCCTCCTTCTTCCGAGGAGCGCCGGCCACAGCTCCACTCCAGAGAAAGTCACGCACTTCCAAAACCTCAGAGTTTGAGCTCCACACGCTGTTGGCAAAAAAACCGTGATGCTCAGTACCCCTCGCTCCCCAGTCCGTGGTCCGGAGAGGTTTTTGTCTTGTGTGAATCTGACGCCGCACTCTCTCAACCCGTTTCTCTCCTTTTTGTCTCTCCATGGAAAGGGCTCCTCCCCATCCATGGCGCTGCCATTTTCCTCTCCCCCAATTCACTCCCATGCACCTCACACCTGCTACGCTGTCTCCTTCCAACCGTGCAGATCCTTCTGACAGTGTTCAGATCGGTTTGCTGGGTGTTCCGAGTGATTTGATCACAATACAGTTGTGTTTGAGGGATGAGAAAAACCAATTTTCTCCATCTTTTTTTTTTTTTGGTTTTTTTTTTTTATTTATTTTTGGGACAGAGAGAGACAGAGCATGAACGGGGGAGGGGCAGAGAGAGAGGGAGACACAGAATCGGAAACAGGCTCCAGGCTCCGAGCCATCAGCCCAGAGCCTGACGCGGGGCTCGAACTCACGGACCGCGAGATCGTGACCTGGCTGAAGCCGGACGCTTAACCGACTGCGCCACCCAGGCGCCCCCCAATTTTCTCCATCTTAACTCCTCTCCCAAAGGAATACATTTCTTATCATCCCCTAAATGCTCCAACTCTCTTCCTAGCCTTATAGTCTTTATTCAGTGTTTCAAACTGCCTCACAGGGAACTCTCACAGACCTGGGTTCAAGTTCTGCCTCTATGACTTAGTAACCTTAAAGATCAGTTTCCTTGCCGGTAAAATGGGAATATTAATAGTTCTTGCCACAAGGGATGGCTGTGAAGACTGAGATATTCAATGTAAATCTAGCGTAGGTCAGGCACATAGGAAGCCCTCGGTCAAAATAACAGGTCATGATTAGCTTTTAAAAAAATTGTGATAAAACATATAACGTAAGAGTTATTATTGTATGGGGATGCAAGCTGGTGCAGCCACTCTGGAAAGCAGTATGGAGGTTCCTCAAAAAATTAAAAATAGAACTACCCTACGACCCAGCAATTGCACTACTAGGTGTTTATCCAAGGGATAAACAGGTGTGCTGTTTCGAAGGGACACATGCACCCCCATGTTTATAGCAGCACTATCAACAATAGCCAAAGTATGGAAAGAGCCCAAATGTCCATCGATGGATGAATGGATAAAGAAGATGTGGTATATGTATACAATGGAGTATTACTTGGCAATCCAAAAGAATGAAGCCTTGCCATTTGCAACTATGTGGATGGAACTGGAGGGTATTATGCTAAGCGCAATTAGTCAGAGAAAGACAAATATCATACGACTTCACTCATATGAGGATTTTAAGAGACAAAACACATGAACATAAGGGAAAGGAAACAAAAATAATATAAAAACAGGGAGGGGGACAAAACAGGAGAGACTCATAAATATGGAGAACAAACTGAGGGTTATTGGAGGGGTTGTGGGAGGGGGGATGGGCTAAATGGGTAAGGGGCATTAAGGAATCTACTCCTGAAATCATTGTTGCATTATATGCTAATTTGGATGTAAATTTTAAAAAGTAAAAAATTAAAAAAATGTCACCATTGTAACCAATTTTAAGTGTATAGTTCATTAAGTACATTCACACTGTTGTGTAACCAACCACTACTCATCTCATGAAATCTTTTCATCTTTGCAAACTGAAACTCAGTACCCATTAAACACTAACTCCTCATTCTCTCCTGCCCCCCAGCCCCAGCGGCCACTGTTTCGCCTTCTGTCTCTATGAATTTGATTACTCATATAAGTGCAATCATACAGTATTTGTCCTTTTGCGAATGGCTTATTCCATTTAGCATGTCTTCAAAGATCTGCTAATCACTTTTAAGAAACTATTTTCTTCCTGTGAACTCTTTTCCAAGAAAAATCAAGTATTGACCTCTTCTAATAAGCACCATAAAATAAAAACCTACAGTGTTACAACTGTGGTAGGGTATTTCTTCCAATAGTTTTTAACATAATTTCAGAGAAATAATAAAATGTTGCCCATACCTGACATCCACTCACAATGGACTGGAAACCAGAGCCACAGAGTCTATTAACAGTGAGAGCTGGGGTCTCTTGTGGGATTCCCACACGCAAACCAACATGCCTGGCCATGTATGCAGCATCTGAAGAACTCTGGAACAAAGGAAATGAAAAAGACTTTCCTCTGTAAATCTCAGCATTAAGAAGCAGGACAAAATATATGGAAATGTTGGCAATGTATCAAACATTATAAACTATGGGACTCTAAGGTAGGATGCAATGCATATAGATACCGTGTATTTTATATAATACGTGTGTTTATTATTTGAATAAAAACTGTAACTTGGTTAGTTGGTTTTTAAACAAAGTATGAGAAACCCTTATATTAAGTCCTCAATACAAGACAGAAATTTATAACAATCGGAGCTGTTTAAAAATAGAATAGGTTATCTCAAAATAGTATGTTCCTTAACAGAGAAAGTATCAGAGGCTGTGGTTCTCAACCTTGGCCGCACACTGGAATAACCGGGAAAGCTTTATTAACATACTGATGCTCAAGATCCTAACCAAAGCAATTAAACCAGAAAGGCTACAGGCGAGGCATCAGTAGATACTTTTAAAAACATTCAGGGGATTATAATGAGAAACTGAGGCAGAGACCTGATGATGGAGGAAGGCGAGAGATGAACAACTGGTCAGAAGAGTAAGAAGTGGGCCTAGACCACTGCTTCCCCTGCTTTAAAATGCTAAAATTTGCTAAAGCAAATTTGCTAAAGCAAATTTGACAAAATGTAAAGAACTGGCCCATCAAAGTAAAGGGAATTTTAGGGTGTTCACTGTATTATTCTTTAAAAAAAATTTTTTTTTATTTATTTGTTCTTGAGAGAGAGAAAAGAATGTGCGTGAGCAGGAGAGGGGCAAAGAGAGAGAGGGAGAGAGAGAATCCCAAGCAGGCTCTGCACTGTCAGCACAGAGCCCGATGTGGGGCTCGAACACACAAACCATGAGATCATGACCTGAGCTGAAATCAAGAGTGTGATGTTTAACCAGCTGAGCCACCCAGGTGCCCCTCACTGTAGTATTCTTTTAACTTTTGTATAGGTTTGAAAATTTTCACAATAAAATTCAACAAATTCCCACTGACATTTTTTCTTTCTTTTTTTTTGGTAGCGTATTCTCTAAGTGGTCCCACGAAATGACTTTAAGTCCCTTTTAACACCAAGATTTGCTGGGAAGAGTTCAGTACAGGAGAAAGAACATGGAACTAGAAGTCAGGGGATCTGCATTCTAGCCCAGGATTGTTATAGATCACCCGGCTCAACTCTTTGAAATTTCTTGAAACATAAGGTTTCCTTATGTGTTAAGAGAGGCCTGGAGTTCTATAAAATCTCTAGGGTTTCTTCTGGCTTTTTACATTCCATAAATCTTACTCAGAGCTTACCTTTTTAAAAAAAGTTCCTAATTATTCTTGTTTTATTTTTCAATTGAGGTGTAACTGACATATAATGTTGTATTAGTTTCAAGCGTACAACAAAAGGATTCGATATTTGTAGGTATTGGAAAATGATCACCGCAGTAAGTCTAGTTGACATCTGTTACCGTACGCAGTTACAAAAATGTTTTTTCTTGTGATGAGGACTGATGTGGGGCTGAGAGTGAACAGGCAAGAAAGAATTCTTGACACGTTTTTGGTACAAAAAGGTGCTTTTATTAAAGCACATGGATAGGACCCGTGGGCAGAAAGAGCTGCACCGGCGTTGTGAGGAGTGACTGATTATATACTTCTAGTTAGTGGAAGTCAGGGATAGCGTTAAGACTCTAAGGAATTTGGAAGCAAGGCTTTCAGGACCCTGAGGGGCTGGCTGCTGTTAAGATAATGTTCTTTACTACTGTCTAGTAACACATTAGTCTTGAGACCCTTTAGATGGAGATCACTGGGCCACAAGTTTGAAAGATGATTGCTAACATATATCCTGGGGGGAGGGTGTTTACAGTTATCAGAGGTAAGTAACACTTAAGAGCACAGCTATAGTGATAAAACATGAAAGGAAGTCCTTGAAGGAGTTGTAGGAGTGTTATAATCTGTAGGCCTCAGGAATTCTGCCTGAGACTAGGAGCGGCAGCAAAATTGGCCTTTGTTCGTTTTTCTCCCATCAAGGACTTTTAATATTTACTCTCTTAGCAACTTTCAAATATGCAGTACAGTATTATTAACTATAGTCATCATGCTGTTCATTATATCCTCAAGACTTACTTATTTTATAGCTGGAAGTTTATTTATACCTTTTGACCTCCGGAACTCATTTAATTATTCCTTATAATAAAGCTATTTGCATATATTACAGTTTCTTAGAACACAATACATTAGTACCTTTAGTACCTCTCAAAACACATATGGAGAAGTTCAAAATACAGTCGATTCTCATTATTCATAGATTCCATACTTGCAAATTCACCTAATTGTTAAAATGTATTTGTAACCCCCAAATCAATACCTGTGGCACTTTTGTGGTTATTTCCAGACATGTACAGGGTGGAGGAAAATTGTAGTTGTCTAATGTGATACACACTTTCCCAGCTGAGGATGAACAAGGGGACACTTGGCCTTCTTGTCTTAGCTCTCATGTTATAAACAGATGTCCTTTCTGCAGTCTACTTAGTGCCAAGGGTTTTGTGTGTGTGTGTGTGTGTTTGCATTTTTGCGGCTTCTGTTGGTGATTGTGCTATTCAAAATAACCCCAAGCAGAGTGCTGAAATGCTGTCTAGCGTGCCTAAGTAGAAGACAGCAGGGAAAAAATACGTGTTAGAGAAACTTCAACCAGGCACTAGTTATAGCGCTGCTGGCCAAGAGTTTCATGTTAATGAAGTCATAACACACATTAAGATCAACAGAATAATGAATAATGGACAAGCAAAATGCAGTATTCCATACAATGGAATAGTATTCTGCCACAAAAATGAATCAAGTCCTCTATCCTCCACTGCAAACAAAACCCGTTCTGGGTAGAAGCAAAATCTCTTGAGTCATGGCTCTAGAGTTGGGGGTGGAAATAACTGCACACCTGTTTCTGAGCCTTATCCCCACCCTACGAGCTGAGCACTTGGTGAAGGGGGTCAGAGCAGCCTCCAGTCTTCTCAGCCTGCCTCTCCTGTATGGAACAACCACTTCCTGAGCCAGCAGAACAGCGACAGAGCCTCAGTACTCTCAGCAGAGATGCATTCCATGTAGCACTTCTGTCAAACCGATGAAGGCTGGGTAAAAGGAGCCCTCACCTCTTGGCCACGCCAGGAAGGAATACACAGTTTTCATTATCTGCAAATGAATGACCTAGTATGTATTCCATAACACAGAAAGATAGAAGGTAGAGGAACTTCTTATTTCCGACAAAAAATACTGACCGAGCTCCTACGATTTAAGAATTCATAGGAGATGTGTTGTGTGGACTGGGTTTTCTACCCTCCTTAGTCGATACAGAGAGAACCAATTAACTTGAGATGAGTCAAGGAAATGAATCTAATATTTAAGAAGCAATGAAATATAACCCCAATGAGACAGACAGATAGCTCCCAAATTATATGTGGCTTTGAATTATAAATGCCATTGCTTGTAGAGTCAGAGGATTACTTAAATCATAAATACCTTTAACTATTATTAACTAGTTCACCAGCGAGACATGTTAAAGACATTATTTTTTAATAACATCCGGCAACAAGAATGAACACCTCCCTTCTGCCCTACTAACCTGTAAGACATTGCCTACAATGACACTATCAATGGTCTCTGGTGAGACCTTGCCCGCAGACAAAGCAGCCTTGGCGGCAAATTCAGTCAAGTCAATAGCCGTGAAGTCTTTCAGAAGACCTCCGTAAGCTCCAAAGGCCGTTCGCTTAGCAGCCACGATGAAGACACCTATTGGAATGAGGAGAGATTTGAATAGCCAGTGTCCCTAACATGCTTTATTTAAATAATCACACTGTGAAACCTTAGTATCTAAGGCACCATTTTCAATTAGATAACTGAAAATTTTTGTCGCATAATAATACACAGAACGGGTCACACTCCTGGAAGCAGTCTTAGGGGTTATCGGTTGGAGCAGTACCTACATGCTGGCACCAAGAACTATATACTGCTTGCTGGAACATAAATCCACTCTGCGTTCTTAGCCTCTGGTGACTTAGGATGCTAGAAACATTTGTCTAAAACTGCAATGTTTCTTTGATGTGCTGAAGTATGTTGCCTAGTCATAGAACCAACGAATCTCCACACTAGAAATTCTTTTTGAGGTTTCAGGCCAACCACTCACCCCACAGGAAATTCCTGACAAGAGACAGAAAAAAAAATTCCTCTGCTAGAAAACTTTCATAGTCCACTGTGTGAACGGACAACCTGAAGTATGATTTTTCCTCATACTGAACTGGCTCCTCTCACCAAGTCTTCAATCCAACAATCTGAGTTCAACCCAAATGCATCCCAAATAGTTTCTAGAATTTATGATGCTTTGAATGTGAACTATACACGCCTTTCCTTTTGGAGCCACAGGATGACTCCATTACAAATTCCAAATCATATTAACTATTATCTTTTAGCCTTAGAATAAAGTGGGCAAAAAAGATCACCTTTTACATGGGCATCCCCTCCAGATCTGGAGTCCACTAACCTGTAAAATATCCCGGATCTAAACACTCCCTCCCTAAGTAGATAAAAAACACGTATTTTCCCTAAGTAAACAAAAAGCATCTTTCCACACTTCTTTATTTGACATTAGTTCTCCCTGCTTTCTTCTAAAGGATTTCTAGTTTGCCAGTATCCTATTAAAATGCGCTACTTAGAATACAACAAAATTTCCTGCATTTGATCTAACTGCAAAGAAAACAGGGGCATTATCTATACATGTATTAATGTAAACTAGCACTATAAATTTATGGTATTACTATCAATCCAACCGATGTCCTGGTGCGAATAAATAAAAACTGTCCTTTCCCAAGACACTCTACTGTCACCTCTCCCCTCCAATCTGCTATAGTTACATAAGTCTCTGATGATGTGATGTCCACTAGAGTTGGGTGATGCAAAACTTGCACATCCATTATAATAGTTTCATTACACTAACGCTTATTAGGCACCGACACTTTATCACTTTTCGTATACTATCTAATCTTCCCAACAATCCTGCAAGGTAAATATTTCAGAGGCACATACAGGTGGCACTTAATACATGACAGATCTCATGCTTGGCGCTTCGTACACACTAGTATACGTATACACTGGTATACTCCAAAACAATCTGTGCTCACATTTCCACATTTTGCCAAGAAATTATGGGGCTTTTAACAATGGGCTTGTGCCAAGATATTAACCTGGAATTGAGACAATACAAACATTATACCATTCCTGCTATTTAAGTACAATTCTCCTGTTTATATTAGTGGAGATGACATCTTTCCATGGAACAAATTAAACCTACCCTAAAAAAAAAAAACTTCACCTTCTCCTTTCATTGCTACTTTGAGAAACCCACAGTCCAAAAGAATGTTAGGAGTTAGGAGTAACATATGCAACTATAATTTAGAACAGATCCAATGAGTTCTTTACAGATAGACTATTCAGGTATTTACAAGACCATGAATATTAGTTCAGGGTATGACAAATATTTTGTTCTGATAGATTATTCTGTGCCACTATACCTTCCTGAATTTTTGCAAATGTCTTCTAATTCTTGTCACTTAACAGTCTCTACTTTGTTTTTTTTTTTTTGAGAGAGAGAGTGTAAGCAAGCCCCAAGTAGGGGAATGGCAGAGGGGGAGGGGGAGGGGGAGGGGGAGAATCCCAAGCAGGCTCCAAGTGGAGCCCAATGCAAGGCTCAATCTCAGGACTATGAGATCATGACCTGAGCCAAAATCCAGAGTCAGACGCTTAACCAAATGAGCCACCCAGGCACCCGTCTACCTATTTTTATACTGGTGTTTTATTTCATTTTTCTTCTGCCTTCCCATGTCTTCTTCCTAATTTCATTACAGCCTGTGTGTGGTCATGGCCTAGTATGCTATCTGACCAACTCTCCTGCAGATAACAGTGGCAATACAGAAAAATGACTACCTGAAGGCGTTGGAGAATGAACAAAACTGGGCAGATGTGGAGAAGATATGGAAGAAAGGAACAGTACAGGGTGAGCATTCAACCTGTTTATAGCCTCCGACTTGAAGGCAAGCAGTCCACACTATGTGAATGGCTAGAACTCAGAAACTCACAATCTCACTGGCTTGACGATTCAGAGAACTGAGTTCATGGCCAACCACAGCCACTGGTAAATGAGAATGAATCTGGGAAAGGAGAGGACCACACGGGGAGCCCAAATCATATACATATAAACTCTGCCTAAATATCTGTCTGACCCCTTAACCACGCATCTATACCTTAGCTAAGGCTAACTGAACTGAGATTTGAGCTATTGCCCTCTACAGGGGAGACAGAGTTTGCTGTCTGAGTTCAGCCAAATCAACTGCCTGCAAAAATAAACAGCCAACCAAACAATCAATAAACCAACACATTTGGAAAGGATATGACAGTATTCGGCCTCTACAATGTTTCATATGCAATGTCCATGCTACAATCCAAAATTACTGCACATATGAAGAAATGAGAAAATATGATTCATTCTCAAGAGAAAAGACAATCAACAGAGACCAACCCCAACATGACCCAAATGTTAGAATTAAAAGACAGGATTTTAAAGCAACTCTCTATTGTAACTGTGCTCAAGGATATAAAGGAAAATATGCTCATAATAAACGGTAAAAAAATAGAAACTATAAATCAAAATGGAAATTCTAAAACTGAAAAATATCTGAAATAAAAAATCCACTGAATGGGCTTAACAGAAGAATGGAAATAAAAGGAGAAAGATTCAGGGGCGCCTAGGTGGCTCAGTCCGTTAAGTGTCTGACTTTGGCTTGGGTCATGATCTCACGGTGCGTGAGTTCAAGCCCACCCATTGTCGGGCTCTGTGCTGATAGCTCAGAGCCTGGAGCCTGCTTCTGATTCTGTGTCTCCCCCTCTCTGCCCCTCCCCTGCCGGCACTCTGTCTCTTTCTCTCTCACAAATAAATAAACATTAAAAAAAAAAAAAAAAAAAAAAAAGGAAAAGAAAAAGATTCAGTAACTTGGAACACAGGTAAAAACAAATTATCCAACCGGAAGAACAGGAAAAATAACAAAGGGTCAGAACCTCAAAGTCTGACAAGGTCTGATAGGGGAACCAAGTCTGATAAAGGAACAAAGCAATTCAATGGATTAAGGGGTAGTCTTTTCAGCAAATGGCCCTGGAACTGTCACAGAACCAGGCTGGATCACTGTCAGAAAAAACAAGCGGCACTGGGAGATCTTGGTGGATCGGAGTTTTATTTTACATTGGCAGGCTCAGAGGAGATCCTTCTCCAGAGATCTGAGTCCTGAGCACAAGCATGGGAGACAATTTATCGTCTGTTACAACCGCATTCTGCGTTTGTAGTATTTGGTGCGTGGCAAGCAGGGCAGGAAGAACCTGGAAGAGTCTCTAAGCTAGGAACTAGAATTTATGTTAGTCCTGTGGGCCATCTTATGGTGTATAATTTTACTTATTTTCTCAACAGAACTGGACACCCACATGCAAACAAAACAAAGCAAAACAAAACCAGACACAGCCTTAAACTTTTCATAAAAACTAACTCAAAACGGATCACAGACTTGGGGCGTCTGAGTGGCTTAGTCTGTTAAGCATCCATGTCTTGGTTTTGGCTCAGGTCATGATCTCACGGTTCGTGGGATTGAGCCCTGCATCAGGCTCTGCGTCCCCTCCTCTGCTTGTGTGTGCATATGTGCGTGCTCTCTCTCAACATGAATAAACATTTTTAAAAATGGACCATAGACTTAAATGTAGAATGAAAAACTATAAAACTTCTAGAAGAGAATACTGGATAAAATCTAGGTGCCTTCAGGCTTGGTGATAACTTTTAATGTTATTCTTTATTTTGAGACTGAGAGAGAGCGCATGTGCGCATGCGTGTGCAAGCAAGCCCTTGGGAGAGGAACAGAGAGACAGGGAGAGAGAGAATCCCAAGCAAACTTTGCTCTCCAGGCTCCAACGGGGGCTTGATTTCATGACCCGTGACATCATGCCCTGAGCCGAAATCAAGTGCCAGAGGCTTAACCCACTGAGCCACCCCGGTGCCCCAATAACTTTTTAAATACAACACCGAAAGTCTGATTCATGAAAGAAAAATGTGATTAAGTTGAATGTCATTTAAATTAAAAACTTTTGCTCTTCGAAAGACACGTTAAAGAAAAATGACAAGAACAAGCTGCAAACTGGGAGCAAATATTTACAAGACACTTATCTAATAAAGGACTGGTATCCAAAATACAAAAATAAATCTTAAAATTCAACAACAGGAAAACCAACAACCCAATTAAAAAGTGGGCAAAAAATCTTTATAGATACCTCACCAAAGATGATATAAAGATAGCAAGTAGCCATATGAAAATATGCTGATCATATGTCATTAGGGACGTACAAATTAGAATAACAGTTGATACTGCTATTAAAGTATTAGAATGGCTAACATCCAAAACACTAACACCACCAAATGCTGGTGAGGATGCAGAACAAAAATTTCGTTGCTGCCAGATGCAAAATACAGGCACTATGGAAGACATTTTGGCTGTTTCTTATAAAACAAAACATACTCTACCCGTATTATCCAGCAATCACTGTTCCTCTGTATTTATACAAATGAGTTGAAGACTTCCGTCCACACAAAAACCTACACATGAATGTTCACAGCAGCTTTATTTATAACTGCCAAAACTTGTAAGAAACCAAGATGTTGTTCCGTAGGTGAATGGATGTGGCACATCCATACCACAGAATATTATTCAGCAATAAAAATAAATGAGCTATCAGATCATGAAAACACATGGAGGAAGCTTAAATGCACATTGGAAAGTGAGAGAAGCCAACCTAAAAGAGCTACATAATGCAGGATTTCAACTACATGACATCTGGCAAAGGCAAAGCTACAGAGATAGTGAAAAGGTCACTGGTTGCCAAAGGGCTTGCCAGGTGTGCTGATATGACAGCACGGGGCGGGGGTGGGGGGGGTGCGGGGTGGGGGTGGAAAGCCACTAGAAGGCAAATGATTAACTCCACCTTCCTTTCTGTCACCCTGTTAGGTAAATATTAATTCATATAACCAAATCAACTACTAAGAGCAATCAGAACAAACTAAGAACAACTGCTGCTAAAAGCACCCACTTGTTTCTGAAGTCATTTGGCAGCCATACTTAGGTGCCTAGAAGGGATACACAAACATTGCCAACAAAGCCAAATAGTGAGACAACTCTTCCTTGGGAGCAACCACCTACCAAGCACTGGGATGTGTGTTCATAAAAAACTGGGGGATTGGTTCTTCTTGTTCCTTAAAGTTAAAATTCCACTGACTGCGACCATTTGTTATAAGAAGGCAGTTTACATATATATATATATTTTAAAGTTAATAATCCTAGTATTTATGTACTCAGTGACTGCACTTTCCTGGAGTCAGTCAATCTAAAGTAATGGAAGGTAAAGGGAGCAAGCTGGTCTTCCAACAGAATACCACCACACATCTGGTGGAGCAGGTCACTGGGGCAGAAACGACCCTAAGAGACCATCAATTCCTCCCCATAAGCCTTCCCCACCCCGGACCAAGTCAGAGGCTGCGGCTCCTCCGTGATGCAATCCCCTGCCCTAGACCGCCGGGTGCTTAAGGCACCGCCCCAGTTCTAACGGGGTGGGGCGGGGTCTACGCAAAGAACGGTATTGACCTTCAAGCTCAGAAGCTGGCAAATCTTGTCCTCAACCCTCAGGGGAAACTGCCCTGCTGTCGCTAGTGCCTTACAAGCACGTTTTCTCCTAGGCCCGACCAATCCCTTCTGGTTGGGCTTTTTAGCAAATCCCCTTGCCGCCGATAAGACCCTAGCGGCGCTCACCTCGGAGAAGGGCCATGGCGGCGAGCGAGACGCGGCGCAGACTTCCCCCTCCAGCGACGCAGAGGGGCGCCCGCCCACACCCCAACTTAAGGACGTGAGGGCGGTGCCCCACGAAGCCACGCCCTCGCCCTTTCACTCACTTCGCGGGCCCGGCCGGCTGGTTGGCTGCGGCCTCTGCCTGGAGGGAGCTTATTTCCTTTTAGACAACACGCCACCCTCTTTGCGCATTAGCGTGGGAACCACAACTCTGCCAGCAGCCGGGCCTTGCAGCAAAGAGCGTCCCTTGCCAGCGCATCTCCCCCTCACATTTTTGCTTTTAAAGATTTTACCTCTAAAGCGAGAGGATGATTTGACTCTACCCTGTCCATCCTATCCCTGGCCCCTCTACTCGCCCCTGTAATTAATGTTCCCCTTCATCCCCCAGCAAATCTTCATCATCACTGGACCAGGTATCCCGACGCCGAGACAGCCACAAGGCGGAAGGGGCCAGAGGAATGGGGGGCGCTGGCCCGCGCTGGCCGGAAATTGGGGGGTGGGCAGGGCGTGGAGGACGGCACGAGCGGATTGGCTGGGGCTGGCTGGCTGGCTGCGGAGTGCGGCTGCGCGGACCGCTGGAGGCCTAGGCCCCTGGGTTTGAGAGAGACCCTGGGACTGGAAGCCAGTTGGCGGGCCGAGCAGGGTGGTGGGGTGGGGAGGTTGGCGTCCGAGGGAGGGTAGTGAGTGTCTTAGGGCAGGGACGCCCCGAGTCCCCGATATAGCCCCCGATGAGCTCGCAGTATTTTCCTTATATGATCAGGCCCCGTTGCTGGCGATGCCGCTAGCCCGGAGCCTGAAAAGATTATGAAAATGTGTCTGGCGAAGTGGGGCTGGGGACCGGGAGTCGGGAGATTAGGGGCAGCGGGTAGGCTGGAGATGAGGGAGCTTTAGGAAGGCCTCTGCCGCTGTAACTGTGAGCCCTGGTCGATGATGACGTGACCACTGCGCAATCTGAGTTCTAGGAACCAGGTGATGGAGTGTGTGCTGAGAGCTGACTGAGACCGGGGCGAACAGGACACCAGGCTGGCGGAGGCGCAGCCACAGGGCTCTGGGGTGGGCCAGGTTCCTATGCCTGGGAAGCTGCCTTGGGTTGCCTTGAGGTTTTCTGTGAACCCTCAGGGACTCCTCCCCTGCTTACGGGGAGAGGGGAGGGAGATACGGTCCAAGATCCCTAGGGGATGCCTGAAACTAAGTAGTACCAAGTCCTATATATACTATGTTTTTTTTTCCTGTATGTACATACCTATGATAAAGTTTATAATTTAGGTACAGTAAGAGATTAACAATAGCACACAGCATACTGTAATAAAAGTTATCTGAATGTGGTCTTTATCTCTCAAAATACCTTGTGATAATGTGAGGTGATCAAATGTCTACCTGATGAAGTCAAGTGAGGTAAAGGTCTAGACATTGTGACACAGCCTTAGGCTACCGTTGACCTTCTGACACCTTAGAAGGAGAATCATCTGCTTTGGGGACCCTGGTTGACCACAAGTGACTTTGGGTAACTGAAAATGGAGGAAAGTGAAATGGCAGATGAGAGGGTTAAGTTATACTCTTAAGTCCATGAACACTTGGCTCATGTCACGTTAGACATCAACATTTACAGCTTTGCTTAAGGCAGAGTTTCCATGTGGTCACATGTGCAAATCTTAAATTGGTTGAATTGTGCAAGTATATACCTTCTTGTAACCCAAACTGCCATCAGCTGTAAAACTAAAAAGACCCTCAGATTTATTCCTTTTCTCCTGTTACTTTAATTTGTGTGAATGCTGGAAATTGATAGTCGATTTAATACATAGGTACGTTCTGAGAGTTACTAACTTTAAAAAAAAAAGGCAAACTACTTTTTCACAACAAATGTATATAGTCAATAGAATCCTGACTGAGGTCAAAGCATCCCACCTGCTAGATGATATTTTACACCTGCATTTTCTGATGATTAACAGAGAGTTGTAATAAAAGCTACTATCTTTTGGATACTGTGTGCCCAGCATTGTGCCAGGCACTTACACTGTTTATAATTCTTATACCCAGGTGGTACAATAATTACATAAAATGGAATAATATACAATTTTTACACATCGGACAAATTCTGAGGGTCATTCTACAACCCCAGGAGATAGATGTTTTGTTTTGTTTTTCTTTTTCATTTTATAAATGAAGAAGCGTAGGCCCAGAGAAACCAAAGAACTTGCCAAGGCCTCAAATCTAGAAAA
This sequence comes from Panthera onca, assembly GCF_046562875.1. Classification (NCBI taxonomy): domain Eukaryota; kingdom Metazoa; phylum Chordata; class Mammalia; order Carnivora; family Felidae; genus Panthera; species Panthera onca. The sequence continues at coordinate 68,639,637 of NC_138350.1, forward strand.
ATTGCTGAATTAGAATTTTGAGCCCTGATCCTCAAATGCCCCAGGCCCGTATTGTCTTTGGCATTTACAGGATATAGAATAGAGGAGTAGGGTAGAAGAGAGGACAGGTATCATTAGCTAAGGTATATGTTGTACAAAATGAAAGGTGAATGTTAAGTGAATCTTCTTTAGAGGAAGAAATACAGTATTTGGGAAGAAATCCCAAGAGATAAAGTGGTTTCAGGCAGGTGGAGAGGTGAGGCAATGAGTCAGTACTAGATATTTACCTTTTCTTGACCAGGGTTCCGACAGGAAACGATTTGAGTGACAATTTTTTAAATGTTCTCAAAGATGATACAGAGCAAGTACCATTGCAGATGCACAGGAGTTAAGTTATTTCATTGCATATAGTGGAAACCTTGGGGCATTCAAACTTGATTTGGGTGTGACAGCTAGTAACCCAGTGTTAGTATTTTTTTGCCATTATAGTTCCCGTGTTCAAGGCTTATTTTTTCCTCTAGGGCTAATTATTGGTTCGGATGGTTTAGGCTGCAAATGACAGAAGACTTGACTTAAACTGTCTTACACAATAAAGTTTTCATTGTTTCACATAACAAGAAGCCTCCAAGCATTACCATGTCATCAAGCACTCAGGCTTTTAGTTGTTACAGCTGTAGGCATCAGGTCTGCACAAAACCATGTTCAAAGAGAGGAAGGTGAGTATTTACCATGTCTTTATCAAGAAGGGACATCTTTCTCTTCTGTTTCGTTGGCCAGAATTGGGTTGTTTGCCCATGCTGTAGTTGCAAAAGTGGCTGGAAAAACAGGTCTGTGTTTTTCAATTTCTATCTTGGAAAGCAGGCTCTGCCAGTAAGGATGAAAACTGGAAAAGGCTGTTGGGTAAGTGACCTTCAGTGTCAGGCACGAAGCCCTGTATTAGCAATTACACAGACTTTCATGCAACCTACACCCTCTCATATTGCATACTGACCTCTCTAAGTTGCTATGATGAATTTGGATTTGTATAGCTTAGCCCATGAATGAGAAGTTGGAGCTCTGGCATTTTGCACTCCCTGTCAATCAAGAGTTCTGCTTCAGCAGTGTCCTCTGGTTAGGCAAAAGGTACTGTGCAATTGCTCGCATTTGTTACTGAATTCAGTGTCAACATTTATTTAAAATGGGTAAACAGGGTGCCTGGGTGGCTCAGTCAGTTGAGCATCCGACTTCGGCTCAGGTCATGATCTCACGGTTTACAGATTCAAGCCCCACGTGGGGCTCTGTGCCGACAGCTTGGAGCTTGGAACCTGCTTTGGATTCTGTGTCTCCCCCTCTCTCTCCCCCTCCTCCACTCACTCTCTGACTCAAAAATATACACATTAAACAAACAAAAAAGAAATGTCACTAAAATCGATAGATCCTAAAACCCTTGGGTAAATGGTTTACATATATAAGAACCTGTAAATATATGTAAGGGCATTTACATAGTCTCAGAGTATCATGAAGAGGAAAATGTACCCTCACAAAAGAGAAATCTTGGGAATATTACCACCTTAACCAAATGACAAAGCTTAACATCACCAATAATGGGAGAAGCTAACACCATACATCCCCTTGGAGCATTGGGGACACAACCTCACCCATGTGGGATCTCTCCAAAAAATGTCTGACTGGAATGTAATCCTAAGGAAACAATCAGATAAATCCAAATGAAGAGGTGTTCTGCAAAGCAACTGACCTAAAGTCTTCAAAAATATCGATGTTGTGGAAAAAAAAAAAAAAAAGGCTGTTATTAAAGGAACTAGGGATTAACAGTCAAATGCAATGTGGGATCTCTAATTGGAAACTGGGTTAAAAGCAACTACTCTAAAAAACAACAGCAACAACAAACCAAAAAACTCCAAAGCAAAATAAAACAAAACAAAAAAACCAAAAAAACCGCAACTCAAAAGAACAGAATTGGGACATTTGGGAGGAACTTTAATATAAGTTATATGAGATAGTTGTATTGACATTACTTTTCCTGATGTTAATTTTATTGTAGAAATGTGGGAGATTGTCCTCTTTTCTTAGGAGCAGCTGTGGTGAAGAATATGAATTGCAGACATCCTTTTTACAGTGACTCAGAAAAAAAAATGCATACAAATATACCGACAGAGAAAGAGAGGAAGCAAATATGGCAAAATATTACCAGTTAGGGAATCTAAATCAAGAGTGTATGGTTGTTTATTATTTTGTTTTTATAACTTTATTATAGGTTTTAACTTTCTCAATATAAGAATGCAAAAGGATCTTTCAAGTAAGCCCCAAAATTATCTGAAACAAATTATTTTCTAAAATATGTAGTCCTTTTCATGTTTAGCCATACAGCCAATATATATTACACTAAGTATGTATATCCAAATTAGTTATTTTATAATTTTTTTGGCCTAGACACGAAACCTCTCATGAGATGTAAAGTCTTAGATATTTAGCTTTCAGTATTTTTTTTAATGTATTATTTCTGTACTTATTTTGGGGGAAAAACAAGTAGCTTAGTATAAAACTGGAAATCAGCCACTCTATTGTAAACCTGTAAATTCTAATATTAAGATTTAATTAAGATTTCATAAATATTAAGCCTCAGCCTTATCTCCCACATTTTCTGGATAATTTTCCTATACTTAAACATCCTATAATACTCAAAATTAATGGTAGCTTAAACAGCAATGGCTTTAGTAGTTTCAGTAATGGAAACTAGGGAGAGCTGGTGAAGTCATTAGGAGATAGAAAAAATTTTCAAAATGAGCATATGAATTTGAATGAATGACAGAAGAGAGTTTGCTAATCTTCAGTAGTTTGGAATATTACATATGTGCTCACTGTTAATCTGCTTTGGTGACAACTTCAATTTTTGATCGTTAAAAAGGCAATTATTACCTCTGGTGTGGTTTTGCCTTCACAACAAATACCTACTCGTCAGAAAGTTCAAGTTCTAAACAAGCACATCAGAAATGAAATGTAGGGGCACCTGGGTGGCTCAGTCGGTTAAGTGTCAGACTTCAGCTCAGGTCATGATCTTGTGGTTCATGAGTTTGAGCCCCATGTTGGGCTCTGTGCTGACAGCTCGGAGCCCGGAGCCTGCTTCGGATTCTGTGTCTCCCTCTCTCTGCCCCTCCCCTGCTCCTGCTTGCTCTCATTCTCTCTCTCTCCCTCTCTCTCCCTCATGAATAAATACTAAAAAAATTTTTTTTAATCTTTATTTATTTTTGAGAGAGAGAGAGAGCGTGAGCAGGGGAGGGACAGACAGAGAGGGAGACACAGAATCTGAAGCAGGCTCCAGGTTCTGAGCTGTCAACACAGAGCATGATGCGGGGCTCGAACTCATGGGCCGAGGGATCATGACCTGAACTGAAGTCAGACGCTTAACCGACTGAGCCACTCAGGCGCCCCATGAATAAACATTTTTAAAAAATGAAATGTAGACCGAAATAGATGCCGATTTGCTGAACTTTCTCAAGTTTGCCGCAAATCTTGGTGTATTGTAATAACCTTAAGACATTGTCACAAACTGAGGTGAAGGATATATATCTGTGTTTTTCTCCTCCACGTGTTAAAAGTTATTTGCAGTGTCTACATCCTTACCAAGGCTTAGAATTACACTTAGTGATATAGCCATAGGCACATGTCTATACTTCTTTGGTTCTAATTTTACTCTGCAAATTGCTCATGTTGGTGGATGGGGAGAAACACTATGTTGATGCCCTTCAGCCAGACTCCTCCTGGAACACACCCTTGTTTGAGCGGTTCTGTGCGGGCTTTGATACAGGCTGCAACAAGGGAGATCACTCAGCAGGGGCAGGGCTTAGGGGGTGGAGAGGCATCTCAGTGAGAGGGTATTAGGAGGTGGTTAGGTGATTTGGGGAGAGTCCAGAGAAGCAGGGCTTCACTCTGAGTTGGGTGCTGTCTGGAAGTAGGAACAAGTCTTTGGGTAATATAAGCCTATCCAGGAGGAGGCGGGTCTGAGCTGGACTAATGGCAGCTGGTGAAGTTGCATTCACTCCTGTTAGCTGGGAGAGGACAGGCGTGGCAGCGTGTGATTTGCCAGTGGTCTTGTCTTCGTGCTTAGAACTACCAAGTGGTCTCGTGTTGTCTCACTTATTCAGAGAGCGACCCTGTCTGTTGTTTTGTGAGACTTGGTGTGAAGGGAGACACTGTAGGGCCCGTCCTCCTTCTCACGCCACCCAGGCCTCGCTCTAACGGCAAGACCAGGTCCCGGATGTCGGGCTGCTTTTCTTTCTCAACTCTAAGTCGTTAAGTGTGTCCTGTATGAAATTTTGGCTCTTTGCAGACGGTTTTCGTGTTGAGGTCTTGATGGTAAGCCTAGACCTCTCTGGGTATGAGGTGAAAGCTGTCCTGAAGAGTTTATTCTTCCCTCAGCCACTCAGAAAAGAGGGGGAGCCCGTTCTCAGGTTGGAAGTTGGGTTTCAGAGGTAACTTTTTACTGACCAGTATTTGTGTGTCATGAAATACTTCATAGCGGTTCCTGGTGATGGGTGTTGAAGGGCACCATCCCCAGAGAAGCCTTATTTCTATACCTATGGGTGGGACTGTGATGTAGCTTTCAAAGATTTCCAGGGCGTTTTGGTGTGTGCTCCCGTAGGTAAGAAATGCACCCGTGCTTCTGTGTAAGTGTTGTTTCTGGGCTACGATGTTCCATTGGCCAATTTGTCTATCTGTGCCTTTTCCACACATCTTAATTACTGAAGTTTTATACTAAAGTCTTGACGCTCGTCAGGAAAGTTTTCCCTTTCTCTGAAGGAAGGTTTTCCTTATCCCTGGGTCTTTGCATTTCTATGTCAATTTTAGAATTAGCTGGTCAATTTTCACCAAAAAACTGTTGAGATTTTTTGATTCTGTACGTAGATCAACTTGGAGACAACTGACAACGCTTTTGTGGTATTGAGTCTTCCGATCTGTAAATGTGATAGAATTTCTCCAGGTTGTCATTGTTTCACTTACATTATAAACTCCTCCACACAGATCTTATATTTTCCCACTATTTTTTAATGCCATGTGCAAAGTTATACAAAGGACTGAGTCACTCTCTGGGCTCTGTGCCCTGTACCATGGATCTACTGGTCTTCCTACACCAAACTACCTTGTTTGAATTCTGTAGCTTTAAAGTAATTGCTCAATAAGTCTATTTTACAGGGAAAGTTTTCCCCCACATCCAACGCGTGGGCTGAAGCTTGCCAACCCCGTGTTTAAATGATCATGGTGCATGTTTGGACATAGGGGGCCCTGGAATGAAGTTTCTCAAGCAGGCATTCAAAATAAACTTTTCAGCCAATAGATACCCGCAGAGTTTTAAAGTTCATTTAGATGTGGCACACCACTTTATTCAAAAGTATTTATTTCCACAAATTTTTATCCACAGCTGAATATTACAGTGACTAATACAAGCATCTTTCTATAAACAAAGGTGTAGTTTACAGATTTTTCAAAATGAAAAAATATTTTTATCAGTAGTATTTCCTCTTACAATGTTAGATTCACCCCGGGATTGGAGGTGAACCCTTTACAGAGAAGCAGTCTTTCATCTAAACATCAGTTGCTGGCAAAATGTTATATCCAAATCTGGGTTATTCTGATACAGTATCGTTTTAGAAAGTAGCTTAAATTCACTTCTGATTGCCTTTATTAGAATTAGAAATGGCTTTAGGAAAACCAATCTTTAGTATCTAATGACCTTTATAAGAAAAAAACCCAGTTCTATATTTGTCATTGGCATTAACCTCTAATTTTTCTACACCCCCTAATTCTCTAATTATGGCACCAACATGTACAAAAAAAGGAATTTTGGCTATTTGGCTCATGCAGCAAATTAACTGAGAAATTGACTGCAGAGAAATATTCTATGAGGATAAACTATGGGGTCCCGCCCCATGCTGTCACACTGTAGTAACCCTTTAGTCCCATAGGCAGGATAGAAGTGCTTCAATTCAGGGTATCCCTTGCTGCCTAGAATTAGGTCAAACGTATGAAAACAATTACATAGATGCAAAAGAAAGGGATTCTAATTTATTCACTATAATCTTAATGCATTAAACCTCTAAATAGTGGTGTATTGGTGGCAGCAGTATTAATTTTTTTCTAAGGGTTCCAAGTTCCTGGTTCGGTTTTGTTTTTATAAAAGCCTGAAAATTTCATGGTATAGGACAATCAAGGGAAGAAAGTCCTACTGAAAGGGGAAGAACAGTATTTTCCTTTGGGTCTACTCTGCTCTCCAGGTACCGTACACCTCACCGCAGCTATGACGATCCAGGGAGAACACACGGAGGAGATCTGTTGTCAGCTCTGATTATTAATAGGTACATCACGCACATTACTACCAGTAAGCAGAGAGGCTCCCTCTTATACCTAAAACACAAACTGTCTATAAATATTTGATTCTTGGGTAACCTTTAAAATGCTGTTTCAAGAGACCAATCAAAACTCCACCATGATGTCGAATGTTAACATTCTTCCCACGGCAACACTTATTCCAGAGAAATAATTGGCGACTCAGTTATCTTAGTAACTGCCGAAGGCACATGGTGAGAGGGGTGTCGACTAAATTTTAAACAGTAAAAAATAAAGACAGCTATCTAGTGCACAGTTCAAACCTTGATGTTGAATTAAGTTACATTAAGTCATTGATTTCATGAAGGTGGATGTTTAACTTTAAAAATGCGAAAAATAAAAATGCTAATAAGTGATTCAAGTTTCTCTGACGATGCTCCTTCCAGTCTCCAAGTGTTAAATAGGGCCGATCGAAACATTAACCGATCACTGTGTTTCTTTATTGTCAGTGCTCTATAAAAGACCATTTGTTTTTAAAGCATACATAAATTAAACATAGCTCCAGTGAAAGCTCTCTCTCTTCTGGAAAAGAACTTAATCTGCCATTTCTTGGACTAAGTAGAGGACTATTCATAATGCCCCACCCCCGCTCCCGCCCTGCATTTAATTGCCAAGCTTTTATTCAATGAGTCCTTGGCACCTAGTGATTACCCAGTGACAGCAGAGGTAGTGACCCACAGGGATAGAGAGGAGGAGGATGTACGACAGAATGTAAGGACAGTAAACCATTGCTTTTATGGAATCCCTGCCCTTCAAACTCCTTAACACACTCTAAACAAAGCCATTTGGGGCTACCTTGAAGATTAAGGACAGTCCTTACATGAGAGACTCCGTTTTAAACTAAAGTGCAGCAACAGGCAAATTATACTTAATAAACAACTTTAAAAGAGGTAGCCACAGACCTAGTAGGTTTAGACTGGCCTTCCAAAGTCTGTTGTGGGTGTCAGATGAACTTAAGTGTACTGGGCCGAGGGTCAGGCACGGCTCTGCAGATAGCCAAGAGGAGCCAGCATGTTTACTGCGGAGGGGTCATGCTGGAGACACGGATTTGGACAGGATGGTCAAGAGTCTTCGCCCAGGTGCTGGGCCTTGTCCTACCCCAGCAGCCGCAAGAATGGCAGAGAAAGTGGAGGCGAAAGGGCACAGTATACAGGACCCTTCAGGGCTTGGAGTGTGTGATGTTTCTGGCAGCCTTCCTAGTTGCCTGGCTGAGTAACAGGGTGTGTGTGTGTTGGGGGGGGGGGGGGGGGATGTTCTACCTGCGGTTCACGGAGAAGTCTTATCTTCTCAGCGTAATAGGCTCTCCTTGGTTTTGCAGAACAGATGGTGTTTGGTCATGGGAACAGCATACTGTTAATCTACTAGAAATATGGAAAAAAATCATTAAAAAAAGTGGGCGTGGAGAACTATGCAGGGTTTTCTAACCAATGCCTCCTTTGAAGAGGCAAGGGAAAAACCGATAAAAGCAACAAACAAAATCTGTACTATTTCACTGAATATTCTTTAATCCTTTTTTTCAAAGCAGAGATATTTCTGATGTTTATGTGTTAATTTAAAAAAAATATTGAAAATAACCTGAAAAGGGGACATAGGTTATTCTCACTCTTTAAAAAGAACACACACACACACACAAACCCAAAGAACTTGGGTAATAATAATCCCTGATTTTAAAAAGGTTTTTTTAAAAAGGTTTTTTCAAATAATCCAGTTTTCAAGATGAAGTTTTTTTCCTTTACTATTTTGACCATCTGGAATTACAGTGAATTATATGATGCTCTTATTGGAAGTTTTATGGCATCAAGGGCATTGCAGGCTTTCATATGAACTTGTTTGGTTTTTAATCTGTAAATAAAACTTGGTTTTCTTTTCTAATATTTAGCTTATGCACATTTTCATTGGACTAGCATTAGAAGCAAAGAATATCTTTCCATCTTGCTCACATTTTAAGTTTGAGACCATAGCATTTGAAAAACAATTTTTTTTTTTTTAACATTTATTCATTTTTGAAAGTGTGTGAGTAGGGGAGGGGCAGAGAGGGAGACACAGAATCCGAAGCAGGCTCCAGGCTCTGCGCTGTCAGCACAGGGCCTGATGCAGGGCTTGAACTCACAAACTGCGAGATCATAACCTGAGCAGAAGTTGGATGCTCAACCAAATGAGCCACCCAGGTGCCCCCTTGGGACCACAGCATTTTTAGCATTATTCCTTCATAAACCCAAGACTATGCAAAAAGGGTTTAAGCACATTAGGGACTGAGTCTTATAATTTTGCTTTCCCAGTACTCGGAATGTTTCATTGGGAGGTCAGTTACACCACCGTCTCTGCATCACCAGGCATTCAAAATATTTTTGACAAACTTCTCACAAGGCCCCTGTATTTTTGTTCTCAGAACATCTCCCCACAAACTCATCTGCAGCTGTGGTTTGTTGACCTGGAAAAATGTTATCCAGTATGCAACAGTATCAGGGTTATTAGTACCGTTATTTGTTAAAAGTCCTCTGAAGGCAATTTATGTGATTTACATATTTTTAATATTCTTTTACTTTGGGCATTCTCCAGTTATATGGAAAGATCAAAACTAGGCAGTTTCCATTTTACAGATTGGCACCTTTTATATGGCCATGGGGACTGCTTGGTGGCTGTAGATTATTATAATATGAACTCATTTAGACTGAAATCATATACTTAAAAAAACTGTCCATATTTCAAGTGTTTTATTCTGAGTAGTAGGTACAAAAAATAATGACAGATGTGTCTTATTTCGTATAGTTCAGCACTCTGTGCAGGTTCTCAGTCTCTGATGTGATCCACTTTTAAAGATTTAATAGATCCTTGAATTCACTTTACAGTATAGATTTCCTTCTTGCTCTCATTGGAAATGGAGCCAAAGGTGGGAAGGTGCCTTGTCAGACCTCATTGAGGAACTCCAGATTGAGATATGCTGGGATGTGGATGGAGTCCATGGTCAGAGAGGATGGGTTAAATGGAAACAACACCGGAAACATGTGCTTGAAGTCTAACAGCAGTTGCTGAGGGTCATTCCGCTCTTGTAGTTGTGCCTGTGGGGAAGAGTGAGACCATGTAAAATACTTAAAACACCTAAAGATAGCCAGTTTAGGTGAACTCACAAAAGTGAATTAGCATGTATCATGGAAATATTTAACACAATTAGGTTGGGCTTTGGGAAAACGTGGCCTCCCTGTCCCTGGGGTTATTTGGCAGGAGAGGAGCCCTGTTGTAGGCCTGTTGGAGATGACTTTAAGCTCTCCCCTAATGCTAGAATAGAAAAACTACATTTCAGGTGCAAATCATGTGGACAGGTACTGTAGTGAAGTGGTTAAGACTGTGGGCTCTGGAAACAGACAGCCTGAGCTCTGATCTGGTACCACCCTGGGCAAATTTCTGAACCTGTCTACACCTTAGTTTTCTCATCTGTAAACTGGAATGGGGAGAGTGACAGCATATAAAATGGCAGAGTGGGAAGCACTGGGGCTCAGTCCCTCCATTGAAGCAACCATTGAGCTGGAGAAAGCAATTGCTATCAACTCTCTTGGAACTCTGGAAACTGACTGGACACTTACAACGAGCAGGAGTATGCCTGATGAAGGGGGAGGCTGCTTATGTTCACTAAGAGAGCAGTATGTATGAACCAGCCACTATTCCCCAGTCTCCAGCCCCTTGCAGCTGTTGGGGGAGAAGCCCACACTCCTGGAGAAGCTGGCCAGTGTGGCAGGGCAGGCAGTGGAAGCTTGTCCTCCAAAAATTTGGGGTTGTGCACTTGTTGGTCTGGCATTCCCTGATGGACTGGCACAGATGCCTGCCTTGATTTTGGCTTCTTTTGGGATACGGTGGCTTCCCCCAGTGGCATCAATTGGAAGATTTAAGCCTCTTTCCTTTCCCTATTTGCAGCCAGACATTTTAGGAAAAGTATAATGACTGAAAGGAAACTTTTCAGTTTACTAAAGGGGTTCAACAGCAGACTTGGGCAGGCAGAAGAAATGATCAGTGAACTTGCAGATAAGGCAACTGAAACTATCCAGATGGAGGAACACATAGAAAAAAGATGAATAAAAGCGAACAGAACCTGAGGGACCCATGGGACACCATAAAGCATACAACATATATGTCACAATAGTCCAGAAAGAGAAAAGAGAAAGGGGAAGAAAATATCTGAAGAAATAATGGTCAAAAATGTCCCAAATCTGATGAAAGACACCCCTCTCTCCCCCCTCCAAGAAACTCAACAAACTCCAAGCAAGATTTAAAAAAAAAAAAAAAGACCCAAGTGAGATCAAAAAGATTCACACTGAGACACATTAGAGTCAAATTATCAAAGCCCAACAACAAGGAGGGAATCTTGAAAGCAGCAGGAGAGAAAGGACTCCTGCATACAACAAGGTGTCCTCAAGGAAGATTATGAATGGATTTCTCATCAGAAACCATGGAGGTCAGAAGGGAGTCCTGAAAGAAACTGTTAACCAAAAACTCTACATCCAAAACCATCCCTCAACAATGAAGGGGAAATGGAGTCCTTTCCAGATAAACAAAAGCAGAAGAAACAAAAGAAAGTCCTACAGGCTGAAATAAAAGGTCACTGGACAGTAACTCAAAGCCACAGGAGAAATAAAGAACATAGGTAAATGTAAAAGCCAGCAGCGGACTTTTGGTTTGTAATTCCTTTTTCCTATACAGTTTATACAGATACAGAAAACAATGATAAATTTCTGTCAATGGGAACATATGTGGAACACACGTGGCCTGTGACAATAACAAAATAATGACAGAAGGACAGAGATGGGTAGCAGTGGAACTCGCGTACTCCTGAAACTGAGTTGGTATTATTTAAATTAGGTTGTTGTGGGGCACCTGGGTGGCTCAGTCGGTTGGGTGTCCGACTTCAGCCCAGGTAATGATCTCGCGGTCTGTGAGTTCAAGCCCCGCGTCAGGGTCTGGGCTCACAGCTCAGAGCCTGGAGCCTGCTTCCGATTCTGTGTCTCCCTCTCTCTCTGCCCCTCCCCTGTTCATGCTCTGTCTCTGTCTCAAAAATAAATAAACTTAAATTAGGTTGTTGAGAGTTTCAGATGTTAACTGTGATCAACAAGGTGACTACTAATAACTAAAAAAATATATATACAGAAAATGAAAGCAGGGAATCAAAATGGTATACTACGAAAACCACACACACACACACACACACACACACACAGGCAGTCACGAGGAACATAAAATCTAGGCAGGCACACAGAATACCAGTAGCTGCATGTCAGATGTGATTACTGATAGAGCGCACATCGTGTTTAGTACATAGGATGGTGTCTGGCACTAGGTGAGTCCCGTGTTTGCTCTGATCTTTACATGTTCCTTTGTACCTTCTGCCTGTGCACATCCCATCAACCTCTGAACCGTGAACCCAGGTGCAACTGTACTTTTATAAACGCTGCTGAGACTGGTTCACTGAGTGCTTCCAAGAGGAAAATCAACACAGCCTGAATCTGTAAAAACACAGGTCGTCTCCTACGAGCTTCAACTGTGAAAGCTTCCCCCACCCCCCCACCCCCTTGTTAGGAAGCCACACCCATTGCCTCAGGTAGTGACAACACTTTGACATGTTGTAACTTTCTACAGGTTTCATTATTTCCCCGTTTTGGAGAAGGCTGAGGATGCTGATGTGCTAAACTCCCCCCGCATTCATTAGCACATCACATCTGACTAATGTTCCTAGCACCTCCGGTTTTCTAAAGCCTTCAAGCAGGGCTGAGGTCAGTAATAACGCAGTTTTTGAAAAGTGTTGGGAAACAGGTTTCTAGAACAAAATCAGTGTGGGCATAGGATTGAGAGGGGATTCTATGGTGGCTGTGGAGCACATAAAGGTGTACCTACATGGACAATGAATGGAAAATGCTTTCAATTTCCAGCTGTCGATTTAATTTTTTTAATGTTTATTCATTTTTGAGAGGTGGGGGGAGGGAGGCAAGGGCAGAGAGAGAGAGGGGGAGACAAAATCCGAAGCTGGCTCCAGGCTCCGAGTTGTCAGAGTAGAGCCCGACACGGGGCTTGAACCCATGAACTGTGAGATCATGACCTGAACCGAAGTTCGACGGTTACCTGAGCCACCCAGACACCCCCAAAACCGAAAATTTTTGATAGTATTGCCAGCTACTGAAATTGGTAGCTGAAGAAGACTCAGAACCTGACTTGGATCTTCAGAGGCCATCTGCTCAACGTCTGCTGCCTTTTGTCTGTGCCCTCAGTTCAAAGCCAAAGTCTGACATGGCAGTATTCTTTGACCTTTGGCCTGGCTACTCTCCTAAACAGTGCCTCTGTCAACAAGCAGTTCCAGCTCTCCCTCTGATGTGTGTGTCTTAGATATTTAAAGCCAAATAAGACTTCCTAAACTCATACTTTGGTTCGTGTAAATTATCATTGCCCCATAAAAATCAGCGCTGAGTCAGACAGCCCAGTAGCTTCTCTTCTGTCATCAAACTCTTCCTCTAATTTCAGTAGCTAACTACAGCTGTGTCCTAACTGGATCTTTCCACATCAGTGTCCCTGCCTCTTGAAATAGCCGTGTAGGTCAAACCTGTCTGCTTTTCCCTGTGGTCTGCCTGTCACTACATTTTCTCTCCTGCCCTTGGAAGAACAACCTTCTATCTGACTTGGCTTCCCGCCCTTGACCTGCAGGCGTCTGTTCTCTACTTATACACAATGCTGGAGTTTGTTTATTTGCCATTGCTGACTTTCTCTATCCCTGGATCTCTACAATGAAATGCTGTAAGGTGCTCTGAATAGAACCCCAAGTATACGTCAAAGGGAATAGCTTCTTATACCCCATGTCTTCTCAAGGTTCTTCAGTGTCTTTGATAAACCCCGATTTTAATCCCCCTTTTCTGACTCCTCTGATCATTTGCCTCCATTTCTTTTTATCTGTGTTTCATATGTTGGTGTCACTTCACTAGCTAAAGAGGTTTAGAGGCGTGAGAAAGTATTGTATCTCCTCAAGATGTTCCCCATTTATAACAACAGGAGAAACTATCACTGTTTTTGAGTCATCTGGATGTGATTCATTATGCAGATGCTATCAGCCACAGTCACACATAAAAATTAAGCATTCAGCTCAAATCCTCTATGGCTCAGCTTTAGGAAGCTCATTGTTAAGTAAAAAAAAAAAAAAAAAAAAAAAATCCCATAATCTCAAGACAGATTTAAATAATCATTTCCCTAATATATTTTCTCTCAAGCGTATTCCCAAGGGCAAATATTATAAGTCTTAGAGACAAGACTAGAGAGCTCAAATTGTTTTCTTAAAAAATATTTCTTAGTTCGGTTCATGGGTGGGGCAGATCTTCTGCTTACTTTGTTAATTCTATTTGGTGCTATAGTTCAGTGAAGTGATAGTGGCAAACAATACTTAGACTAGGTCTAAAATCTGAGCAGAGAAGACAAAAGTTCAGTCTTGTGTGTGTGTGTATATCATATATATATATAAAGTTATTTATAGGTGATATGGTTAGTGTTTACCTAAAGGGAAAGCCTAAGAATGTAAGGTTCTTTGGCATAGAATATAACCAAAAATTTATTAATAAAGAGAAGCAAGGCTAAAACCTAAACTTGGATTTCCTTTAGTAGGTTTAGACCAAGATTTTTATAAAATTGATGAAGATTTTTAAAACTCACCTGGATTGTTCGTATAAAGGCCACGGTTACCCGTTCTTCAAATTCATTCAGGGGAGTATAAAGGTTTAAAATTTTGACAATCTGTTGGAATTAAAACAAAAGCTTAGCACAGAGCTAGAGGAACAGAAGATAAATTTTTAATTTCAGAGAATATCGGACATCGGTACAAGAGCACAATCCCCTTTAGACAGGACCCACAACTCGGAGCTGGAGCGACACCTGGGAGTCTTACACTTAATAAGCTACAGTCCATAGGTTTTGTTTGGTAGATCTGAACCCTCTTACTGGATTCCTGCCTCCTATATCCCCACCCGCCCCTCTAGTTCCTGCTTGTGAGATAAGGATTCTAGGAAAAGGTTGCCTGAAATCCTCAGTTGTTTTGGGGTGCCTGCGTGGCTTGGTCGGTTAAGCATCCGACTTCGGCTCAGGTCATGATCTCACGGCCCGTGAGTTCGAGCCCCGTGTCGGACTCTGTGCTGACAGCTCAGAGCCTGGAGCCTGTTTCAGATTCTGTGTCTCCCTCTCTCTCTGCTCCTCCCCTGTTCATGCTCTGTCTCTGTCTCAAAAATAAATAAACGTTAAAAAAAATTAAAAAAAAAAAATCCTCAGTTTTTTTTTTTAAATCCACTGAAGCTCACTTTCCAGGTGAACCCCAGATTTTTAAAAAATGTTTTTATTGTTAAAGAGAGAAAGAGAATGCACACACATGGGGCAGGGGCAGAGAGAAGGGGAGACAGAGGATCTGAAGCAAGCTCCACACTCAACAGCAGAGAGTCTGATGCTGGGCTCAAGCTCATGAACTGTGAGATCATGACCTGAGTCAAAGTCGGATGCTTAACTGAGTGAGCCACCCAGGTGCCCCTGAAATCCTCAGCCTCTTATCTAGTAGTCATTTAAACATTTCTTTTAAAGAATACTGGACATCTTACCTTATATAAGGGGTGTGTGTGTGTGTGTGTATATATATATATATATATATATACACACACACACACACATATATACATATATATACACATATATACATATATATGTATACACATATATACATACACACACACACGTGTGTGTGTGTATATATATGTATATATGTGTATATATATATATATATATATATATAGGGTATCTACCTCTCACTACCCCCAAAATCACTTACAACGGAACAGATTTTTTTCCTATTTAACAGGGGATAATCTCCTGTCTGCCTACCAATTGTCTAGTGGAAGTAGCCTGCCCAAATGCAAAGCAATGCCAGTTGAATTCTAGAAGTAAACTTCTGAAAGCAAAATATTTTTAAAAGGGGGATAAAGTTTGAAAACTCTCAGTACATTTATGCCAGAAGCATTTTTCTTAAGAGTCTGGCATTTCATCTTTTTAGCAGTTAATGGGGGAGATGAAGAAAGGTGTACTTACTTTACAACACAGTTTGGATTTTGTTCTTTAGGTGTTGGATAGGGAGAAGAAGGTGCATGATTTAGCTCAGAAAGTCTGATTTCCTTGTGCTGATCTCGTTTTGTGAGGCCACCATGTGTGGACAAATTTCCAAATGGGCACACCATGATGGAGGACGAGACACCATGTATGTGGTCCGGATTTATCTTTTGATAGACTGGCAATAGCTCTGCAAAGGAGTCCTGATACAAATATGACTTGGCCGGGGTAGGGCAGGGAGGAAAGGCACATTCAAATGTCTCTAGGTTCCTAATGACTACTTAAAATCATGCTAATGGATTCTAAGTGGAAACATGACCATAATGAAAGTAGAGTTGTAAAGAAAATGATTTAATGCCTGATGCTGCCCATTTCTGAACAAAAGTTAAAATTTCTAGTGAGAAACATTCCAGAATAGTGTTTTAAAAATGTTTTTACCTTAAAAAATGAACCAAATTAAAAAAAAATAGGGACTCCTGGATAGCTCAGTCGATTAAGCATCTAACTCTGGATTTTGGCTCAGGTCATGGTTTCATGCTTGTGAGATTGAGACCCCTGGGAGACCCTCCACCCAGTGTGGAGCCTGCTTAAGATTCTTTCTCCCTCTCCCCCTCCCTGGCTTGTGTGTGTGTGTGTGCGTGTGTGTGTGTGTGTGTGTGAGCACTTTCACACACACACAAAACAAACAAAAAGCCAAAAAATAACAACCAAAAAATGTTTTCACCCAAGCTTACTGTTTTGTGGGCTTACACTATCTTATCTTTCTAAGTGACCACGAGGGACTAGAAAGTTACTGGGGGAACGGTGGCATCTTGTTTCAAAGACCCAGGTGGTCTTTACTTCATCCAGGAAATCCCATCCACTGCACAAATAACGCACTGTCCAGAACGGACTTGGAAGGGAAGGTCGAGCACCAGAGCTGGCGGGGTAGCCACGGTCATACCTGCTGGGTGCTGAGGGAGGTGCACAGCGAGCAGATGGCCTCTGCGTCCTCAGGGGTTTTCTTCTTTAACTGTAGGAGCTGGGCTGCTTGGATCAGAGGTTCCATGGTCTGGACTGCTCCGCTCTGGTGAAGGTTTCTTCCCCGAAGCCACTCTTCAAGTTGACTTATATTGTACCTTAGATACAAGGCAAAGTGAGCTGTGTTAAGCCAGTCTTCCTAACTCACTGGGGCGAGCACACCTGTTGTGTTCATTGTGTAGCCTAGTTGCCAATAGTGTGATCATTCTCTTCACCTTCATTAGCTCACATAGTCAAAAGCCTGAAAAGCACCTGGCGCTCAGTAACATTTTGCTGAATGAATAAATGAATGAACGGGTGCTTAAAAATCAAGCAAAAATGAGGTCCCTGAAATGTCTGTATAAGTTAATGGGTAAAATGAAACATCATATAGATTGAATTAAAATAAATGGTACCTAACATTCACAAACATATTTATGCTTCTGTGTGAGCCTTTGTGTCTCAACTCATTGATTTTTCCCTCTGACGTATCCACGTTGCCTTTATAATCTTTAGAGTATATAAATGCCTTTCAAGCATTTAACTCATTTGTTTACCAGGTCACCAACTCCGTGTTGTTGAATTCCACCAACAGATGACAGGTGATGGAATTGAGTCACATACTGACCGTCACCAGTTAGATTTGGATTCCACTTTCAGAGACAAAGGCCTTGTGCTCGACTCCAGCCGGTGCATGCGGGCCCCTCCAACAGTGTGGCGAGGGCGAGGCACCGTTCTCCTACCTGAGCTGCATGCCTGTGCTCCAAGAGCAGACGTCCTTCCGCAGGAGCAGGTTGTTGAGAGTCACAGCGTTGATCATGTAGAAGAGCTGCTTGAACACCTGCAGGATGATCTCCGGGTCCAGGCCCTGGTCACACATGACTGTGTGAAAGGAATTCATCTGGCGGATGACGGCTTCCAGGCAGTAGGAGTTGTCCCCGTCCACCATGCTGGAGGAGCGCTTGCGGTAGCCTGTTGGCTTCACACCGGATAGACCCTGAATGCTCTCATTTTCCAACATGGCAGAAACTGAAAGAAAAGCAGGATGAGAGAAGCTTGCAGGTTTCCCAGAGATGACCCATTTGCAGACCACTCAGATCATACAGTACTTTGGGCTTCGGCAATGCCACCGTCTACCGGCACACGATATCGACGTGCTCGGAAACTGAAAGCATTTAGCAACTGAATTTCTAATGTGTTGGTCTCTATGTGGAATAAAATTTCCACAGAGAAATCTTGGATCAAATCCGTGGACCAAATTTTCACTTTAGCTTGTCGGTGATGGGACAAAGATAATGGGCATGTAGCTACTCAGTTCTGTACTGGCTTCTGTGAGGGGTCCAAATGAGAATTGGGCAACTTGGGTGTAGTCCTGGTCCACCCACTGACTTGGCCCTAGGCCCTGAGATCGTCCTGATGTTCAAACAACTCTTTGATATGAGCCACTGACCATATAAATCTTAGGTTAGCTGGTCTGTCATACTGCACAACGTTGAACTATGTGCCAGCGCTTTATGCTCGGTCATTTCTATCTTCCAACAACCCATTTCCTGATCAGGAAATCGAAGCCTAAGGAAGTTAAATTACTTGCCCAAGGTCACAATGCTAGGAGTTGGCAGGGCCAGGATTTGAACCCAGGTACGGCCAACTCCAGAACTGGTGCTATTAACCATCCTGTTATTTTGAGTCGTGAAGTATTCCCAGTTCTCCCTAAGCCTGTTACCTCTAAAAGGGATAAGGATATGGAATGAAACACATCCTAGAAGACGAATTTCTGGATGGCATGAAGGACTCTGTCCTACTTGGAATTCACCTACAACCTATTTGTGTTTTAAGGACCTGGGGGAAAGCTTTACAGCATAGGTCCAAGGGACAATTTCCTCCCTGGCCTTTATGGAACACACAGAGTGATGCGTGCACATGTCATTTTTCTCGTAACTTATAAAAGTATGGCTCTTATTTTTTCAATCTGATTTCATGTGAAGCGTCCAGCACACTGTTTTGGACAGTGTTCAACATTTATTGCACCAATGCTTACTACCGTGTTCTCTCGCATGTGCTTGCTTTTTGTCCCACAAATAAAGTATACATGTGGGCATGAGGCATATATTTTTTCACCATATACGCATTTATTTATACCTTTTGAATTTATATTTATCACCTATGGAAGATTTCATAGCTCCGAGCACACAGCAAACACACACCACCTTGCTGCCTTCGTCAGGAAGGTCCTCGTTTCCTGGAAGCCATGCCTAAGATATCTGCTTCCCTCAAAGCAGGCACGTTCCCCATCATTTCGGACCCCACGATGAGTGCTGGAGATCGCTTGCTGCCACCTTACCTATCATAGGCTGCAACACACCCTCGGCAATTTTTATGAGTTGCTGGTAGATTTGAATGGAAAGGTCACTCAGCACCTGGCGGTATTCAGTGAGGTCAAAGTTCTTAAGACAGTGCTCATTCTGCTTGGCAGTATTCTGAGTCATGAAGCCCTGCAGAGAGACAGAGGGGGTACTTTACAGAGGGGCTCAGTGGTCTGCTAGGCTCAGCAGGACTTCTGGGCCTCAGGTGACTTTCATAATACCTTATTTGTGGGGCCTTATCAGGCTCTACTAATAGGAGATTCCACAAGAACCTGTCAAGCTTCTTGAGGCCTCAGTCATGACCCTTGAATTTGAAGGCAGAGCAAAAACTCAGCATGATAGATAAGTCGGAGTTGCTTAATTTAAAAAGCCTAAATCATTTCGTCCACCCACTGGGGTGGTAATTTCCCTACGGCAGCAAACCCAGGTTGGTAGCAGGTTTATTTTTTATTTTTTTTTCAATATATGAAATTTATTGTCAAATTGGTTTCCATACAACCCCCAGTGCTCATCCCAACAGGTGCCCTCCTCAATACCCATCACCCACTTTCCCCTCCTTCCCACCCCCCATCAACCCTCAGTTTGTTCTCAGTTTTTAAGAGTCTCTTATGCTTTGGCTCTCTCCCACTCTAACTTTTTTTTTTTTTTTCCTTCCCCTCCCCCATGGGTTTAAGTTTCTCAGGATCCACCTAAGAGTGAAAACATATGGTATCTGTCTTTCTCTGTATGGCTTATTTCACTTAGCATCACACTCTCCAGTTCCATCCATGTTGCTACAAAGGGCCATATTTCATTCTTTCTCATTGCCACGTAGTACTCCATTGGGTATATAAGGTTGGTAGCAGGTTTAGGCAAAGAGGGACACTTGCTGTTGGATTCTCTGTCCAATTTCCTTCCTAATATGCCAGGTTACTTTAAAATGTGGAATACGTGCCCACTAAATGAGTGCGACCCTGGGTCAGATGGTTTTGATAATGAGAAGTTTTACATGGATTCTATTGTTGGGTGTCAGAATTAATAAACCAAAATGATTTCACAGCTACAGCACCAGTCCTCTTGGCTTTCTATGCTAACAAGATGAAATAATATTAAATTGAAAGATTTGCTAATATTGAAAGGATTCATGTGACCAATGTCCCTTTGTATGCAGGCCAAGGTAAACCAACTGTAGCCCAAATAGATTATTTTCAAAAGAGTGACCACCCTCAGCAAAGCCTCTCATAGTAGGTCACATTACAAAGCAATTGTCTTTAATGTTTCTTTTTGAGAGAGCCTGAGCAGGGGAGGGGGAGAGAGAGACACAGAATCCAAAGAAGGCTCCAGGCTCTGAGCTGTCAGCACAGAGCCCGACGTGGGGCTTGAACTCAAACCATGAGATCATGACCTGAGCCAAAATCAGATGCTTAACCGACTGAGCCACCCAGGTGCCCCACAAAGCAATTTTTAATAAAAAATAAAAAGCAGGTGAAATAGCTAAGATATATATTTTTCTCCCTCTTTATTTAGGCTACACAGACCTGGTTATATTGTGCTTCAAGTCTTATGCTTCTCATTGTGTTATTCTCAATATAAGCAAAAGAGGAAGAGGAGAAAGGAAAGTCAAGGCAACCTCCAGGGGTCTGGGAGTGGTGTCCGAGATGAGTTGGGATTCTTACTGGAGAAACCAAAGTGAAGACATGATGTTACAAAGTCACTGGGCTGAATGCAGAGTAGGGTACAGTTCTTTCGGACACCAGTGTTGGGAACAGTGAGCTCTAGATGAAGCTGGGCCCTCAAGGTTCAGAGTAGAATATGAAAATAATGCAGTCAGTTGGGCCGCAGGCCAAGGAATCAAGTTTGGCTAGGAGAATAAAACTGGGCCTTAACACCAATGTGTACATTGATTATGTTGTGCCTCTGTTCTGTGTCTGCCTTAAAATGAACAAACTAATAGGTTGGCTTGGGAGATAGTCTCGTACATCAGACAACTACGTGGGCTTTCTTCCAGTGTTTAGTGAACTAGGGCTCTTTTGGGGCTGCTCCAGAAATTTAAGGTCACAAGCATTTCCCCGGAGAGTCCCAGCAGCATTCAGATGGGTCATATAAACTCATTTCTCCCCCAACTCTACTTATTTGATTCAGGTGCTCTCTGGAGGCTGCCTAGAGACAGATATCCTGTTGCCGGCTTAATACTGCTTCCAGCCCAAAGTCCCAGATGGTTCTCCCAAGACTTTATATGCTCTCCTCCAGGTAGAACCACATATGGACAGAGCAGGTCTACCTTCCACAACACCCTTAACCCCCATTCTGAGCTCAGATCTGAGGTGCTCTGAAGCAGAACACATATTGCTGTATGCAAGGAAATGAGGATTTGACATGAGGATCTGAGGCACTTTCATGGTTTCTAAGTGCTCCTCAGGGGATTGGGTTCAGCACTCACCTCATCCCCGCTATACTGCTTCAAACAATGAAGGAGGCGGCAGGTATTGGATAACCAGAATGATGTCATCTCGAAGTCATCATTGTGCTTCTGTGAAAAGAGAAAGACATCCCTAGTCATGCGTAGTGGCTCCCATCTGGTTAAAGGCTCACCTGGTGTCTCTCTTTCCAGGTTTCCACAACCATTCAGCACGCCCCAAGTAGGTGTCACAGGCAGGCAACTGCCAGTCACGAAGATGAGATCCACAGTCAAGAGGCTGTGCTTCCCATTCCTTCGCTACTGGAGATGTCCCACAGACCTCTCTCCTGGTTCCCTGGTCCGTGGCACACACCTGTGCACGCTCACAAAGCTAGGCTGGCTCTATGGCTGAAGAGCACAAAGCCAGGTGGCAGATGAGGCATGAGGCTAGCTGCCCTCAGCTGTACATGAACCACTGGGCATCTGGCCCTGGCAGGTCCTCAACTATCAGTGATCTCACCTAAGGGATGCAAGGAACATGCCAGGGAAATACTCTGGTACCCTATTATCTAGAGGGCAGATGTCCCATGGCTTCAACTCTCTGGAAAAGGGCTATGAACCATAACTTTGATGAAAAAGGCCTTTTGACAACCCAAAGAGCTATGACACAGTTTCTGTCCCGAGGCCGATGACTGCACAGAGCTCATTTTGTCAGGTAAAGTTGTCACTGTTTAAGCGTCTGAAGGTAGGAGCTATGATGACAATAAAATGAGAGAGTTCAACAGAAAGTGACGGGGGGTGGGGGGGGCTTGGCATGCTAGGGGCTGAGCCTGGTCATTAGGAAAGGTTTCCCTGAGGAAGTGACCTGTGAAGTCAGCCCATGGCTTACCCAGACTGCACAAGCCCCCACATGGCGCTTGCGTTAGAGGCCGAGGCAGGAGACCCCAATCTTGAGAGTCCCCAGCGTGTCTGTTTAGAGGCAGGAGTGGATAAGATGGTCTGTGGGGCCCAAGGCTGGGCAGGTGGTGCAGAGACAGAGACCAAGCGGGCAGGAAGCTAGGAGTTAAAGGCTGGTGTCGGCGCGCTCCCAGAAGGGAAAAGGGGGCAGGCGACAGCAGCTTGGCAGATCTCAGAATGGGCCCGGACTCCATGCTTTCGAGGATGGCTTGCATCCTGAAGTGGGAGAGTGTAGGAGAACGGAGGATGGTCTGTGAGAGCGAGAGCAGTGCCACCTGGGGCTTGGGCCTGTGGGGAGGAACAAATCCCTCCTAGCGAGGACTGATCTCCCTTAAAAATCTCACCGCTCACCGTAGCCTCCATGGGGTCAGCCTGCAGGCCAGCCTCTCTCTGCAGTGGCGACCACTACATTGGTGAGGAGTCCTGTGCCTTCAGGTGGAGTTGCTGAACTGCCCTGGAGGCCGCCCTGTCCCAGCCCAGGCCTCCTCACTTTGCAAGCTGATGAATGTCTGCACCCTTCACTGTGCCATCACCCTGGGCAGCAGGCACCCAGCTCCTTGGAAAGGTCTGGGAGAAGGCCTGTATTCAGGTTGTGCTCCTGAATGTCACTCCAGGGCAGGGTTAGCCCACCCTCACTAAGGCAGAACATCCCCTCCTTGCATCTCTGGTCTTTTGGAAGCACCAGGGTGCCCTGGATTTCTGGGCATCCTGCCATTTCTGAGCCTGGGCATCCTTTTCTAGAAACTGCCTGGGCATCCTGGTTCCACCGGCAAGCTGTTTCTGGGCTTAACATCGTTTACCTTCAGAGCTGGAGCCTGGAGAAAACCTGTTGCTGCAGAGCCCAGACAGACGGAAGCTATGGGGAGGTGCGGGTTTCCCTCAATCCACTGCAAACCACCACCTCCGCCACGGGGCGCTCACCTTCAGGACTTTCTTAATGCCGTTGATGGTGGAGGTCAGCAAGGAGTGCACCTTGAGGTCATCGTTGACATAATCTGCATGTCTGATGCACATGTAGAGAATGTAGGCAGGAAGACAGGGCACAGTGCCCGCCAGCGCCTGCGGTTTCAGGTCTGATGGTAACAAACAGCCAAGAATCAGATTTCAGCAGATGCTTGGGTTCGGAGAATCCCGGTCTGACATACAAATCTCTTCAATATTTTCCTGACGCTCATCTAAGAATAACCTCTGGTGGGGGCATGGGAGGAGTAGGCGAGAAGTTGCCCTGGATACACAAACACCTTCTGACCCTACCAGTTTCAGAAACTAGTTAAAAACTTCTGCCTAATTGGACTATATCATTAAAACAGGCTTCTAATGCCTCGCCCTTAAAAGGTGAAGGGAAAAACCCACAGGTAGCTTGCTGCCTGAGTTTCCATAGAGGCCATGGCCCTTAGCCACAAGAAGGGGCCCGGGGCCAGTGGCCGACAGGAGCCTGCTCCCCAACCAGCAAGAGCTCAGGGTGGGGCCGCTGAGCCCACGGCCACACTGCCTGTCACAGGCACAACGGCCCTTTCGTGAGAGGGAGTCCCGGGAGACCTTGGCCAACTGCATGTTCCCAAAGACAGAGCCCATGTGCCAGGAGCTGGGAAGGCCACAGGGACCTTTAGTCCACACAGCTGTCAGTGTGGAAACTATTTAGCCGGCAGTGGCTGCCCATTCTCAGAGCCGGTAATAGCTTGAGTAGGCTGCTGACTGGCCACGGCCATGCCTGCACCTCCTGGAGGGCCACCATATGACAGGTGTCTCACCAGCCTCTCCCCTAACGGCCTGACCCACATGCAGCGTACAAACAACTTGTCCTGTCTTGGAATGTCCTATTGTGACTTGAGTCCCGTTTCCCATAGACTTTCTTGGTCTGCCTAGCCGAATGTTAGCATCTTGGGGGCAGGGACGATGGCTCTACATTTCTCCGTCCTCCACAGCAACAACTAGCCAATGCTGGGGACACCCCAGAGGAGGCCAAATCAAGGCTTGGCACTTGTCTGGATGACGAGAGGGACGGAATGGCGGAGGGAAGGTGACCGGGTGCTGTGTGGAGGCAGCTTGGCGGGAAATGGCCTTGTCTGGGGCCGCCTGAGCCCGGGCGGTGGGGAGGAGCCACCTGCCGGCTGGCACACGCAGCCTCCGTTATTCTGGTTTTACTCTAACGTCGTGAACGTTGAGTTCCATTCACCATAGATCAGAGGCTCATCCCTAGCAGCACTAGAACAAGATGCAGCCTGTTTAAGGAAATTTGAGAGGACTCCTGTCAAATTGTAGGACAACGGTAGGGGAAGTTAACTTTTAAAAAAGGTTACTCAACTACTAAAAATATTGAAACGAACTGTGTGCTAGGCTGGAGTCACCCCATTCTTCTGCGGTCCTGGCCTGGCACCGACAGGGTGGGACCCCCGTAAACTTACGTTTCTCTGACATAACATATGTCTCATTTTAACTTCAAACAACCCTACAGAAGCTGCTGCTTCTTCAAATCCCTCATGTGTGAGAAAGATTTGTGGCTGTAGCACCGACTTTCACCCATTATGTTTCACAACAGGGGGCAGGTGGGGGTCAGTTGCCTCATCCCCATTTTACAGAAAACCCAAGGTTCCAGAGAAAGGAGCTTGTGGCTCAGGGTCCAGAGGACCAGGCGACCAGAGAGTCCTCCTTTTTTTCATCCAGGACTCTCTTCTCCACGCCTCTTCCCACCATGCTGCAGGCAGGTGCTGTATTGAAGCCGGATGGAGCAGGACTAGAAGGGAGGGAGCCGATGTGACTGGCAAACCAGGCCCGGAACCGACTGCGGGCGAGGTGAGCGGGATGGAGGGCTGAGGCTGGGAGGGAGGTGGGGGGTGCAAAGTGCGGAGTGGGGGGAGGGGGGGTGGGGTGAGATGTCACAGAGGGTCCTGACCTGTCACCAGGTTCCGAATGAGAAGGGCCTCGTCTTCCTTATGGTACTCCAGCATGCCCTGGAAGTCCTTCTCCTTCCGCTGGACAGTGACCTGCCTGTTGAGTTCATGGCGTCTCCTCTCACTCTGGGCCAGCGCCTGGGCAGCTGAGCAGGAAGGAGACAGGGAGCGTGAAGGGACACTTCCAGGCTGCAGGCTCAAGAGGCAGGGATGCCTTAGGTCAGTGGCGTTTTGACTGTTTGAGCCTGGGTCTGGGGACCCAGCATTCTGAGCTCCCCCACCTCTCTCATGGTCTGTCCCTCAGCCCAGGCCACACTCCAAGTGTGACCCAAGTTGCTCAGCACCAGGCACCAGGGTCCGTGCAGGACAAGGGTGGGGAAACATCCCACTAGGTAGGCAGACCAGAGAAAACTGGGGAAGCGTGGAAGGCACAGGCTGCACAGCACAGCTGCCAGGGAACGGGTTCCCCCACCTAGCTGTGAGAAACAGGGCCTGCCATCTGTCTGGGAGGATGTCATGGGCCCTGGCCAGGCCCGCCCTATCCAGTTCCCTGAGTGTGGCCACAGGGCAGCTGTCAGGACAGCTGCAGTGCAGCCCCACGCGTGCAAGGCCTGGGCACCGCCTGTGACAGGGAACAGGGTGGTGGCAGTGGCACAAGAAGGTAAGAGACCATCTGTAGCCCCCAGACGCAGATCGAGGAGCAGGACTGCTACATTCGGTCTTTGCAACAATGGAAGGTTGCAAAGGATACAAGAGACGTTTCGCTGGCATGGCTGGGGGTACAAAGGCTTGTCAAACCTCCCTCAGGACTTCTGTTGGCCTGACACTATGCGACAGGGTGGTGGGCACCTGCAGGGTCTCCCCAGGTGTGTCTGAGGGCCTCCTACGTACGGGGCACTGTTCTAAGTGTGGGGGCAGACATGATGGGGCATCCCACCATGGATCTACCAGTCTAGCTAAGGAGATGCATCTGGACGTTTATGTGGCAACACACATTACAGCACAACCCGGCCAGGTGCCCAGACCCGAGGGCAGACTGTGGTGATGCAGCTGAACAGACCAACTACTGGAGCTCAAGGGAGGAGAAGGGCTGAGGGGGAGCGGGGGGAGACCTGAACAATCAGGTGGGAAGGAGCTGACCCACTGGGCCCGAGGGCATAAAAGGCTCCCAGAGACACAGGAGACAAGCAGGCAGAGTGAGCACCGAGAGGCAGGGGTGTGCTGGAGGGGAGGCTCTGTGTGGGGGTGGGGTGAGCTGGAGCGACTGGAGAGAAGGCACAGTTCATTCCATGGGGAAAGAGGAGCTGGCCGGATACACAGGAGCAGGGGCACAAGTGGGGAACTGGAGGCTGCCACCGTCACTGGGGGACTAGGGGAAGAGGGGCGGACACAGAAGCATTCAGGGAGAGTTGATGATAGGTCTTCAAGACTGAACAAAAGGGAGAAACCTGAAGCCTACATGACCAGGAGAAAGATAAGTCAAGGAGAACCGAGAAATCCAAAGATGGAGAGGGGCCGATTGGATCAGATAAGTCCTGGCTTCCTACAGCCTCCTCCGGAGCAGCAGGTGGACATGAACAGGTGATTAAACTGACATCTGTGCCCAGAGGCACGTGGTATTAGGACAGTGAGAGACAGCACTCGAGCCCTGGGGACGTGGCTCTTGAGATGAGGGTGAAGGGATGAGGGGAGGGATTCAGGCGGTGATGGGGGGCGGGGAAACCCAAACAGTGAGGGCACCAAGAGAGGATTCCATGCTAGGTGGCATGTGACAAGAAGGCATGGAGAGTGATCGATTTATAGTAAGGAGTCAGAGCAAGAGAACATTCTGGATGTTTCTGGAAGAGCAATTTAAACCTGCCTGACCTCTCTGGGCCAGATTCCAGTTTGGAAATTTAATCATAGGACTGACCCCTCTCCTTCCTGACTACCCATCCACGGAGTGGGGTATGGGTCTGTGTGTCATGTAGCATTTCCCCGCCCCCCCCCCACCCCCCCCCACCAAAAAGTCTTGCTTCCAGCTTTAAGTCCTTTGAGGGCAAGGACACGGCCTTGGTGCAGAGTTCAGAATAAGCACCCCAACACCTGCTGATTTATGGATCTTAGTCCAGATTCTGGCCAACAGAGAACGTTGGAGCTCGTGGGCAGCTATTACTCTATCACATGACTGCTCTGGGCAGAGGCACCAAGAAACTGGTAAAGCAGAATGAGTCTGCAGAGGGAAGCAGCAGTTAGTTCCCTTCCTGTGCTCGTGACTGAGCACACACGTGCTTTATCACACGCACTCACGCCCGTGCCCACCTACCTTCTAGGTCCTGGACTTTCTTCATGTAAATCTTCAGCTGCTTCTTGAGCTTCCGCTCATTCTTTTCCAGCTTTTCTACCAGTTCTTTAAGGTCCTAAAATCCAAAGGAAGCAGTGTGAGGTGGCCACCCGCCCTGGCCAGGTCAGAAGCCCTTGCTGACTGATGGTTTCTAGATTCTCTGTGCCTGCAATAGGGTCAAGGACACAAGCCTTGCCCTTCTGGCAAAAGGCCATCTCTGGCCCCATCTCTTCCCAGAGCAGGATCCGCTGGGCGTCTTCACTCACCAGGTTCTCATTGGTGAGCCGGGATATCTCCTGCTGGACGCCAAATTCCACCTGGGCCTCTGGGGAGAGCAGCAGCGTCTGGCAGAAGGTCTGCTGCTGCTTGTCCAGTTCCTCCTTCAGGGCTTCCACCTGGGCCCGGAGCCCCTCCACCTCCTCCTCATGCTCGCGGCTCTGGGCCTGCAGCTGGGCTTCCAGCAACCTGCACCGGGGAGAGGAGGGCAGGTGACCACGGGGCTCGGGTCAGCGCCCCCACGTGAGGGGCCACAGACGGACACGCAACAGAGGAGCAGCCAAGCACACGGCAGCAGCAAGTGCACGAACCAACAGGGGAAGGACGCGGACGCTGAGGGGAACAGACTGGCAAGCGGGCCAGCCTGTCCTCTCTGAGGATGGGAACTCGGGGCCACACACGCACCCCTGGTCTTCGGTCTTTTTCAGGACACCCCCTCCCCTATTCCTCACTCTGTGCAGTCTACTGTTTGGGACTGATTGTCTCCATGTCAAAATGTCACCAGCAGAAATAAATTTCTTACAGCATCATTTACACAAACGTTATCTACATCTGCCCAAAGCGCATGAGAATCTCCTCGTTAAGACAAAACCCTAGTAGACTGCACTAATTCTATCACCTGTGTATTTCCCTGTTTAGATGATCGGCGAAGTTTTAGAAAGGCAAGACATCAGCCCCCTTCCTTGTTATCTTCACCGCCACCCCACTCCCCCTGTGGCTGTAAATATACGATTTTATCTCTAGTCAAAACAGAAATTAAGACTATTTGCAAATCATTTGGGGGAAGGTGTAAGATCAGCTGGTGTCATGATCAGAAGCAGAAAGACCTAGAGAAGATCTGGGGAAAGTTGGAGACACGTCTCAGAAGACTCTGAGTCTAAAAGTTACCTGGGCAATCCTGGGAGGCACCTGTTCCATGATAAGAGAAGGCAAGGGACTAGAGAGGCTTCCTAGGCAGGCTTCTCCTTCTCAGGGCGCACTACTATGAACTAGGTGTTACCTTCTCGGATTCAAGACCCAGGGCAGTAAACAATCACATGAGAGAAAGGAAGGAGGTTCTGGGCAAATGGTACATCAAAAGCAGTCTGGCATGGTCCATATGTTGAAAATTCACGCCGGTCTTTTCTGGGGATGCAAAGGTTGTGACCAGAGCTTAGCAGAGTCAGGAACCCGGAAGTGCTCCAGAAACACCAGTAAGAGTCTCCCAGCTGCCCTGGAGGCAGGGAGGCAAAGAGCCATGTTTTTTACCGTTCTGCTAGTTTGGCTGCAAGACAGGAGGGAGCAAGTCTCCCAAAGAGCGAGAGAGCCGGCTGTCAACTCCCCCACAGACACGCCCAGGACTTCTGTAGCTCTGTCGGCCCCACAGTGGCACTGTTGCAATGCCTGGCTCACAGGGGCTTCTCGATGCTCAAACGAAGAAATGATGGAGAAATGACTGATTCACCCATTCACCACAGGCTGCCTCACCAACTGAAAGAGCTACTGACATGTGGATTGTGGAGCACAGTTCTATAATCACATCAGCATTTTAGAGGACACACAATATTTAGAGAATATCCAATCTTGGCTACAATACACTAAAAGCATCACCAGGAAGTCATAAACCTACTGAGACAGAAGAGAAATACCTAGGTTCTAGGGACTCTACCCCAAGGATCAGCTCCTGACTTGTGCTGTGAGGTTGTACTCCCGTCTTTCTTCTCCTCCACACAGGCTGCAGTTGGGTGGCTTAGCCCAGGGTTCTGCGCAAGGTCTGAGAATCCCTGCCTAAGCATCAGACTAGACACCTCATCTAACTGAGGTCAAGAGATCTGAGGCCACAGCCAGTGACACAGCTGGTTCTAGAAGCCAGGAATCCTGATGCATAGGTCTGCACTTTCAGTTTTGTGAACGCATTCATGTACTTATTAAAAAAAAAAAAAACACCCAATCTACTGATAGAGAGCCACAAGGAATCACCTGATTTTACACGGAGGATCCTGCTCTAATAAACTAAACTTCTGGGTGGGACAGAACTTATTGAACAATGGCCATTAGAACAGAAGCATCAGCTTTCACTCTGTGCTTACTACATGCCAGGCACATGCAAAATGCTTCACCTGTGTTAACCCTATTCCTTATAACGACTCCATGAGGCAGGTGCTGTTCTGATCCACATTAGACCACCAAGGGAAGAGACAGAGGTCACCTCACTCCCAGGCAGTGGGGCCACTGGAGACACACTGCCTCGAGAACCAGTTAACCCGGACTTTCTATTCCCAGGAATAGATGCTCTTGTTGTAATGGGACCGCCATGAGGTCATCAGCAGGCAAAGCTTTGGAGATAGTGTGTGAGGCCATCAGGTTCCATCCCCACTCTACTATCACCAGGGTGAGTGAGCTGGGCCAGCACCCACTCCACCTCAGTTTCCTTTTCTGGGAAACAGGCCTGCAGACCATCGCCCCATCTGTTGCTGGGAGGCTCAAATGCACAAAGGTATGCCATAGTCCTAACGAGCCACACGCTGGCAGCCAACAGAGGGCCAGGACCACCACGTTTTGCTGTTTCCGCGCGTGTCTTACCTCCCTTGCCGAACTGGTCACCGACAGCTGAAGACCAATGGCTTATGGATTCAGATCCTGGTGTCAAGTGGAACCAGATTCAAGTTCTGGATCTTCCACTGAAGCATCGGTGTCCTTGCCCCAAGGAAGGTTCTATCGAGCCATCAGGTGCTACTGCCTGGACCCCGCCAAACAGCCTCTCCAATCTCACCCACACAGCCTGAACACAGAGCGCCAGCCGGGTAACCCGAGGGGCCCCTGTGAGTCGTGCCCTTGCCTCCACTCCAGCTGAGAAACAGTTAAGCGTAGACATGAGCAGGCGGAACAGACAAAGCAGGCAGAGGCACAAAGGTGTATATTTGACCTGGCAACTTGCTTTAGGCCTTGGTAGGCCAAGCCGAGCTCTCCATCTTCATTCAAATATCCCCAATCCTCAGTCTTGCTAGAAATAAAGGACAAAAAAGAGGGCATCCAGTATAGAGGGAAGAGACAGGGAGGCAGACAGACCAGGAAAGCGAGGCCATTTCAGCCAAGGTTTGGAAACCAAGGCAAAGCTCAAGAACCCCCAAGTTTCTCTTTCTTTCTTATAACCAGCACCTGAGCACCTAAGAACATCACCTCTCCCCCAGGCTGGGTCTCAGAACGGGGTTCGTGCACACTCATGGGGGCTCATGGATCACGAGAGGCTGGGGAGCATGTTGCAGAGGAGAGCAAAGGGTTGCACCTGTCCCAGTAAATTCTGTAACCCGCAGTGGTGCAGGCTGGGCAGAGGCATTTCCTTGCTGTCACACTCCACCCTTGCCCCCACCCCTCCTCTGACCAGAAGGATTCAGAAAAGAAAAGGGAGAATCAGGAGAGATGCAGACAGGGCAGGGAGAGGAGGTCCCATGCACAGTGGAGGCTGCAGAGGGGCTCCTGGGATGCTGCATCTGGCTGTACCCAGATGTCTGGCTCAGTGATGATGAGGAAGATGGCTACCTACTGTCTGCTTTTCAATGCTGCTCTCTTCTGTCACTAAGGACACAAAAAGCATTAGCTAATCTCACCTCCAGCCCTCAGTGCACTCGGACAGAAAGAAACCACTAATAAAAACGGTGCCAAGCAGGATGCCAACTGAACGTTCTCTGTTCTGCCTGGGGACTGGGGTGCGTTACTCCTGTTGACCCAACCTGGAATGCAGAAGGCCAGTTGCCCAGTGTCTGCCCGATGCCAGAAGGGCAGCTCCAGGAGATCAGGCACATGTCCCGTGCTCCCCCATCCACGCACCTCCCCACCTTCACAGCCCTGGGTACA
This sequence comes from Panthera onca, assembly GCF_046562875.1. NCBI lineage: Eukaryota > Metazoa > Chordata > Mammalia > Carnivora > Felidae > Panthera > Panthera onca. Next base: position 68,671,122 of record NC_138350.1, read on the forward strand.
CAGGAGACACGAAAAGTCCAGTGGGATAGGGCAGCAGGTGAGCCTCGTCTATACCCGCTGGGAACCTGCCCCTCCCCCTCTGCTCCTAGGGATTCTCCTCCTGCTGGCTGGATCCCAGCAGGAATCGCAAAGGAGCTACAGATGGTGTGCGTGGACCAGCAACCTCTCCCTAACTCACAGGGGAGAAACAGTTGTCCCCAGGAGCCACAGTACCACTCCTGCTGGGTTTCGCGGGAGGTCCAGGGGGTGCAGCTGCCCACTTTACCTCCCAGGAGCTCAGCCTCGTGGAGAGGAGCTCTGGGCCTTGCACCACTCACATAAGCTGCTTCTTGGGTAAAGCTGGTCACATGGCCACCAGGTCCTATGCTGAAAAGCTTGAAGGAGAGGGCAGGAGGCAGAGACCACAGTGAGCTTGCTTCTGGTGCTACTCTGGCTTCTGTGCCCCAAGCCTACCCTTTACTGTCACAACTTGTGCTCCATCTGGCTGGGCAGTGTGGGGGTTACTGCCAACAAGCATATACTGGGGACCTCTCCCACTTGGGACTCTGGCTTCTCAAATGTCCAGACCGGTCACCTAGGCCTGGCCTCCCCAGAGACTGCCTTTTATTGTAGACTTTTTGCTGTCCCCTCCTGTGCTTAGCACTTACCCCGCCTGGGTGTTCCATTTATCCTAGCAAACCCAAAAAGTGAGCTGGGCCACGTCAAGGGGGAGCTGACAGCTTAGCCCCTTTGCCCTTCTCAGCTATTAACACATTTAACTAGGGCCTTTTAGTAGCTAGGGCTTTAACCCAACAGGCAGCTGCGGGGAGGCATCGCTGCTGAATAGGAATGCAGGGTATTTTGCTCCAACCATCCTGTTCGCCATGTGTGGAGAGACCCCAAGATGGAGAGGACTTGCCTGACGCTGGCACCTGGCCTCTGGCTCTTTCCCTGCCACACCGGCTTGCCCTCATGCCCCGAGGAGGGCTGCTGGCTCTCTCCTGGAGGGTCACCGCGTTCCTATAGTTCCCTCGATGGCAGACTGAGTGCCACCGCTCACCCTCTGCCAGTGCCTGTGTGTTGCCGAGTTACACAGTGAGGAAGTGAGCATTGAATTCCTGCTCAGGGGGAGACACTCTCAGAATTCTTAATTCTGAAACACGCCAGGCAGTATGCACAAAGATAAAAGGGGAGACTGTGAGGGCCCGTCATCCCACCGTGCTCAGGAAGTCAGGCAAACCAGTAAATTAAAAAGCAGTCAACCAGCTCCAGGTCCAGCCTTTGTTGCTAGATGAAAGAGAACCAATTCCTCCGGAGAGATTCTCCCTCCCCTCTGCGCGCTATTAGGACCGAAGGCCTGGGAGGGCGCGCCACCTGGTGGCATGAGAAGGAAAACCCCAAACGACAGCTTACAGGAGTTTTTTTTTTTTAAATGTAAAGTACCTACGTCAATTAAATCAACAAACGTTCACGGAAAATCTCCTGGGTACACACCACTGTGCTGAGCTCCGTTCCCAAAGAGGCTGCAGATGCACTTGAATAAGCCGCAGGTACAGTCTCCAACTGCAGGAGACTGGAGAACTGGCACCCCAAAGGGCATGTTGTGGTCCTTGCCTACATGTCCTGGGCCTATTACGATGATAGCGCTCAGCTCACCGATCCGAGGTTTCTTCTATATCTTTTATTACATAACCTTATTAACTGTAAATATCAGGCAGCAGAAAACGCCTAGGATAATATTTTCTTTCCCTCTGTGGAGAACATCAGGACTATGACCCAACAGCAACCCCTCAGTCCTGGCCCAAGGACCTGCCTCCCTGTCGAAACAGGCAAGGTTCCTATGAGCATGATGATGGTCAGTTTTCGGTTTCGGAAAAAAGCATGTGGTGCTCCACAGATATGCTTATTTCTGTAGCTCACACCTAGACTTTCTACCCAACTGCCCAGGAGATTCCCTGCAATCTCTGAGAAAGGGAGGCAGCAACCCCAATGCCATGAATAAGACGGTCTGTGGACAAATATACCACTGAATTACTGCAGACAGGAATTACACTGATGGCTTGGGACCCACCGAATCCTGGGAAACCTTAGGAGGGCATGATCACCTCACAGAAGGAAGCTGAGAGTTTCTAGCCGGGAACAGTTAAAGTGAGCACTTGAGAGGAGGGAGTTGGGGAGCATGAGGCTCTTCCTGCTCCCTTGCTCTTCTGAGCCAGACATCCCACAGCAGCTGGGGCTCAGGGCCAAAGGAGCCACAAAACTCCAAGCCCATCCTAAGGAGTCCGCACACACCCCTGTCTGGTTAAACAGGATCTTCAGTGTCCCAAGCAGGCCCATTAGGGGGTAATAACCCCAGGTTTATCTGTCCAAGCCCAGGTGGCATCAGGCAAAGCTACCTGTTGTTTCTTGGAACCTGCTGGGAGGTGGGGCTGCAGTTTCCTGGGACACAAGCAAAGGTCCAACAATGCACTCTAAGTCTCTCTTTGGAGTTCTACAGACTTGAGCGGAAATGGCTGGTGGCCAAAGGAGCACCATTGCTGGACCCAGACCTGAGCTCTCACCACACACGCCTGCTCTTCCTTAGCTCCACGACCTTGAGCACATGCCTGGTTGACTTGACTCCGGCCATACAGAAAATGGTAAGTAAGTGGAAGAGCTAGCCACATTCCTGTGTCTCCCCCCAGAGCCAACCCTCCTAACTGGCCTCCCTCCCAAACTTGAAAACAAAGGAAAAGACAATTGTAACGATCAAACAGAACTCCATCAACTCTGGAAGTTAGCGAGGGAGAGAAGTTCCAAATTGAAGGACCATGGATTCTGAGAGAAGCGATGACTGGGCATGGGAGAGTGTCTAGAATCCCTCCAGAAACCTAAGCAAAATTCAGTGCAGCACTGTAAGCTTTTCCTTGAGAGAGGATCGATTTTTGCAATCCCTCCCACCCCAAATCACACGTGCGTAATACCACTTCTGTTCAAACCAGAACACTCTCCCTCAGAGGGAAATCACAGGAGAGGAACCGCAGCTCGGCCCTCGTAACCGATGTCCTGGCTGCCGAGCTCCAGGAATCACGGCCTGCATCGTCCTGCCCTGTCCACCTGCCTGCCGCCATCCTCTCTCACTGCAGAGATCACGGTGTGGGTGAGGCACAAACCACAAAGCTCGCTTTCCAAGTGTGGCAGGCACTGAGGAACTGGTTCTTCAGGCTTCCGGAGGCTCCTTTCTGTACTTGGTTTCACAGGCTATCAGTTCCCTTTTGTACCCTAGGCTTGACTGGGGAATGGAATTATTTTAACATCTAAGAAAAGCTATTTTTATCTTATCACGAACATTATTACTGCTGCAAAGGAAGACAAATCCAGGGTAGTAAGCAGCCCCTGGGACTGGATCCCCGGACAACCATTTAGGTGAATAAAAAGGGAGCTGAGAGCTGATAATAGCAGAAGATCAGAAAGATAAGCACTCCCTCGCCTGTCAAGGTCCGGCTTGTCCTCCCTGCTCCCCCCTTTTTTAATTCCAAGTATCACCTGTGCTCTTTTTTCTTATTCAGTGTATTTCTTCACCCAAGATAATTCTGAATGACTAAATCTGGACTCCAGTTTCAGCACAGAGGGTCACCTTCATTTCCCGTTCTCTCTCCTTTGGGGAACAGAATCGCGTCTCTCTGGAAACTTACTTTCCTCTGGGGGGTCTTGCTAGAATGCCTGCATCTTCTGATTACCTACACAGTGCGCGGGAAGCGGCCCGGCCTGGCAGTCAGGCCTTCTGGATTGTACCTTGACTCAGTTTCAGGCTGGCTGCTTGCCAGAGCAGCTCATCCCTTCTGGGCCTCAGTTTCCCTATCTGCAGAAATGGGCTAGTTTAGAAGACGTGGAAATCACAGCGTTAAAGTCTTCAAGTCCCTGACAATTCTTGCTGACAACTTCATGTTGCAGTTAGCGGCACCTGCTGACAATTTCTAGATGTGCTTGCGGTTTTCATCAGTTCTGTACAAATGCTTCGTGACTGATCACGTCGGTGAGTTGAGGCGAGAGAGAAAGGTAGCCAGGGAAAAGGCTGGCTCTGTTCTTACAGGTGCCCACAGGGGCCCCGAGAGACAAAGACAGTAATAACGGCAGGAAGTGTTCTAAGCACAAGACGTGGACTAACTCACCTGACCTTCTCAATCTCCATGCGAAGTACACTGCTCTGACTGTCCCTGGTTCAGGGGAGGAGACTGAGGCACTGAGTGGTCATAAAGGAGTTACTAAGTAGTTGGTGAGTGGACTCCAGAGTGCAAACACTCTGCCATAAGGCCCTGGGGTCTCATCCAGGCCCTGCTGCCTCCCTCAGTCAGGCTCCCTGGCCATAACCTGGGCAGATCTTTTAATTTTTTTTTTTTTTAATGTTTATTTATTTTTTGAGAGAGAGTGCAACAGGGGAGGGCAGAGAGAGAGGGAGACACAGAATCTGAAGCAGGCTCCAGGCTCTGAGCTGTCAGCACAGAGCCTGAAGCAGGGTTCGAACCCACAAACTGCGAGATCATGACCCAAGCTGAAGTCAGACGCTTAACCGACTGAGCCACGCAGGTGCCCCTGGGCAGTTCATTCTTAAGGAGGGACTAGAGGTCTGTTCACTAAAGTCCAGGGAAAACTCATTTGAGCCAGTATGATAGTGGTCAAGTTCTTCCACCCAACCTCTGGGGTGCCTAGCTTGGGTTCCATCTCTTAAATGACAGGCACTGGGGCCCACCAACTGGGTTGAGTAAAGCTAATATTAAAGCAAAGACAAAGGAGTGCCTGGTGGGGGCGGGGTGCTTAGTTGGTTGAGCATCTGACTCTTGATTGCAGCTCATGTCATGATCGCAGGTCATGGGATCAAGCCCCACGTTGGGCTCTGTACTAACAGCATGGAGCCTGCTTGGGATTCTCTACTTCTGCCCCTCTTCACGCCCCACACACACATGCTCTAAAAAGCAATAAAAAAGCGAAGAACTGGAGCAGGAGCAGCCCCTCCCAGGACTTAGTTGGGCTCATCTGGTGCTGGCTTCCCTCTAGGGGAAAAGCCACTCTCAGCCGGTCCTTCTCTCTCCTCCTGTCCACACTTCCAGGGAGGCTCCCTTTCCAAAAGCTCTTCATAAGATCTGGGTTCTGGATGCCCCAGCTGTGTTACTGGAGTCTTGCTGAAGCTGACAAGTGGTTTGCTAAGGGCGTGGGATTCACAGAGTCTGCTCCTTCTCGTTTACCTCCTATAATACATAAACCCTGATGCTGAGCAGTGTCTGAGAAACAGCCATCACATGTCAGGTTGGGCAAGACCCTTTTCCATTGCCTCCTCTAGTTACCATGAGGGGGGACTTACCTGTTTGTCTGGCAGACCCCATGATAGGCCTCGATGGCATCTTCCTGATCTACATGCTTCTCACTGTTAGGCCAACTTGTTCTGGCATTAATGTTCGGCTCCTAGAAGGTCCCAGGTTAAAAGAGAAATAACTCTGGTTACATAAACGACTGTTGCAAAACGACTTTATAGACTTTGTATATACAGAGGCATCAAAACAAGCTTTTGAGGGGTGCCTGGGTGGCTCAGTTGGTTGAGCATCTGACTTTGGCTCAGGATGACCTCGGATAACAGCAGTTAAACCCAGGCAGGAATGGTACTTTCAAAGGCACAGAATGACAAGGCCTGGCTGCAAAAGCCCCGAACTTGGACTGTGAGGGAGGATAGCAGTGACTGTGTCTCTGAGGTGACAGCACCTCCCAAATCCGAAGGACAGGGTGAAAATCTGTCTCAGTGTTAGTCCTCCACACTCATGACTGACTGCCTACTTATCCCCCTCTAAGTCATCCCAGGGCCATGTCCAGAGTTGATCCCGGTGGCCTCTGTCCCCTCTTTCCCACTCCCCACTCTGTCCCAGAAGGTGAAAACATTAGGAACAAATGCTAAGCTGGACTTGCCACCCTGGGTGGGCTTAGAGGAAAAGACTTTCTCTACCTCAGAATCAAACAGCAAGACACAAAGCTTGGGGTGAAAAACAAGGCCAAGGGGGCTGCTCAGGCCATTGCCCTTGTTTCTAATTCTGTGCCTTGTTCTTTTTGAACATGTTCATATTGAGTAACTTCAGAAGATTCTAGAGACTTCCAGCAAAGTCTCCCATGAAAGGTAATGCTGAGAAGGCAGCAAGTACCTTGCTTTCCCTTTAGACGAGACCCTAGAGTCAGCGCACCTGCATTTTTTTTAGGTTTAAAGTGCTCACGGTAAAGCTACGTAAGCAAAACACCGTCCGTATTACCTAGTGTCGCCCCCTGGCAAGCCCAACCGGGCTGCCATCTTGTTACCGTGCTCTTGCCGGCAAGTCGGCGCTGGTCAGCGCTGACAATCTGCGTCCTTAGGATGAGCACCTCCTCCTTGCGAACCTCAAGCTCCTCGTTGGCCAGCTTGAGCTGGTTCAGCAGCAGGCTGTAGCTGTCGGGGGAGCTGTGGCTGGAGTTGTTCTGTGTGGCTTGGTCAGCCACGGCTTTCCTCAGCTCGTTCAGGTCGTTCTTCAGCTTCTTGTTCTCCGACTCTAGCTCTTGCCTCTGGAAGACAGCCCAAGCAGCACACTCCATCTCCTTCTGGACCTAGAACAGTCTCCTCTCCCCATGTGGGCTTCCTCCTCCACCTTCCAGAATCAGCCTGCCCTGTCCCTCCTGTGAAGCTTGGAGCAACCTTCTTGTTTTAACAATAAAACCCATGAGAAAAGTTCAGTTATAGTTAAAACTGGGGCCTGGATTTGAACCCATAACCCTAAGTTATTGGGGTGAAGCATCTGACCTGAGGCCTCTATGACTGCATTCCCCAAACAGATTAATAGTGTTCCTATCTCTAAGTGTATCTGGCCATGAAACCTACCCTTGAGGAAATGCCAGGTTAATTTTAAACAACATGCTTTTAACATTAGACTTCCTAGAAACTTATTGATGTACTTTGTGACTTTCCAAGAGAGCATAAAAATCCCAGGATTTCCCAAACTTAGCTATCTAGAGAGCCTTCCTACCTGATGCCCTTATTCTAAGGAGCACCACACAGACCAATGTTTTAGAGTATATTAGGAACACACTTTTGTTGTTTTGGTCACACGGAAAGCCACCAGCTGTCAATGCCAGAAGAAAAGCTACCTGTGTGCAAAAATGCCATCAAAACAACTTTAGAATGTATTTTAAGTTTTCCGGGTGTAATATTTAGCTTTGGATTTCACAAAGTCAGACCATAGAAAGTTTGGTACTCACATATATAATACTCTTAGGGTCTTGGGATATATGGGATTCAAAATTTCCCCCCAAATCCCCAAATGGTGGATAAGTGGGGATTGGTTGCACAATTATTACAGAGACATAGGACCATAAAACTAGGAGACCATCTAAATAATCTCTTCATTTTCTGAATGAGGGAGCTAAGGACTGAGCAGAAAAGACTCACAGTGAGTTTAAGAACCTCTGCCAGGACTAGAGCCCACGATTCTGGACACCTGATCCCACCTTGCCTGGCCACATTATATCAGGCCTCCTCCAGCAATCTCTGCCAGGTGCAACCAGCCCAAGGACCCTTCCGCCCCATCTTACCCCCACAGGGAGGGCATGCCTAAGCCTTGAGACCAGTACCCAAATGGTGTGCTTCTGTCCCTTTATGCATTAGAGAAGGATCAGCAGGAACTTCTGAAATTCTGGTTGTTTCAGCAAAAATCACTACTTGTCAAGGGGTCCTTCCCAGAGTAGGCTCATCTCACCCATGTACTTGTGGGCAGGTTTTTCAAATCCAATTTGGTAAGGATCGGGTTGGAAAAGAGGGCTGAATAGTCTGGTGTGCAGACTCATGATCTGCTTCCATCTTGGGTCTGCTCAGGCAGAGTCTACACTTTGGGAGGGCAGAGGACAGCTCCTTCCCTCGTGCCTTCAGGAAGCATTCAGCTGGACACACAGCAGGGGCCCATTAAATACAGGCCGACGGGGCTTTGCCTAAAAGCCCCATTTTTCATTGTTTCCTTCAGGGTCTGGGTCTGTTAAGTGAGAAGAAATGCAACCAGCCTCCCCAGCATTGGTCCTCCCGGACACCAGCCTCTGAGACAGTGCAAAAGTTAAGTCAAGTTTCACCAGAGACAACGAAGGGAAAACCAGGTCTTGTAACCTCAGAATCCTGGCCTAACAGAGCAGAATGGTGATGGAGTTTCAAGAGTCTGGGACAAGCGCTCATTGAGCCCTCTCTGAGCCAGGCCCTGAGCTAGCAGTGGAGATGTAGCCTGCAGGAACAGCGTGGGGCATCTTCCCCAGGAGCCCAACGCAGAGCGAGTTTTTAAGCAGACTTCAAGATGGGAGTCCTGGAGGCAGGACTTTGCCCATAGACTAGAAGAGTGGCTCTCAGACTTGAGTGGGCAATGGAAACCTCAGGCGGGTGGCTGAGAACAGACTGCTGGGCCCCACCTCAGAGCTTGTGATACAGGTCTGGGAGGAGGCTGAGAATCTGCATTTTTAGCATGCCTGCCATGATGCTGGTCCCAGGACCACTCCTGGAGGCCCACTGGGCTAGACCCACTTTACCTTTTTTTTTTTAATGTTTATGTTTTTTGACAGAGACAGAGCATGAGTGGGGGAGGGGCAAAGAGAGAGGGAGACACAGAATCCCAAGCAGGCTCCAGGCTCTGAGCTGTCAGCACAGAGCACAGCACGGGGCTCAAACTCATGAACAGCGAGATCATGACCTCAGCCGAAATTGGATGCTTAACCCACGGAGCCACCCAGACACCCCTTATCTTTTCCAGTTCTGAAACAGCCTGCTGTTCACTTGCTTGGGGAAGGCAGCTGAGGAACGGCATGCAGAAGGCATGCACCACAGACATCTGTCACACCCACTCCCCTTCTCACGGGGTTTTAAACCTTTAAATATCACATGTGGAAAGTAAGTCTGAATCAATAACTCAAAAAAGGAAAACCCTTACAAAGCACCCACTTCTGTGACCCTAATTGTTCAAAAAGCCATAGGCATGATTCAGGGCTGTTCTCCTGGGGTAATGTAGTGGTGACCAGAGTTATCTGCGGTTCTGTGAGTGGGACCGGACTGACCCTGCCAGACTGGATCAATTCCCAAGCCCCTGGGAATGGAAGCAGGGGAGGGGGAATGCTATGATGCCCTTTTCTGTGCCCCCCTCTCTGGCTGGAGGCCTAGCACCCCCATCACTGTAGTAAACATAGGCCTGCTCACCCTGGGACCTGAGGCCTTGCACCCTCCAATCTCACCAGCTCTCTCTGGGCCAGCACTGCGTGCACAGGGAAATCCCTCTGCCTTACATCTCTCCATGCAAGTCTGGATCTCTTTTCAAAGTGAATTCACCCCACTGTCCACATGTTACTTTAACTAAAACTGTATCAAGTAAGACATATGTGACATAACAACATATATTTAGCCTCTGGCCCAGGTTCCTAGTGACAGAGGTGAGAGGAACATCTTTTGTTCTATTTGATCTTAGCTCCTGGTTCCTGGCTCAGGGGTCCTAAAACCCTTGGCGCTTCCTGATAAGGGTGAGAGAAGTGTCCTTTGTTAGTCATAGTAAGTCCCTTTCATCCCCAACTAGTTCATGCCAATGAGGAGAGGGACCAGGTGCCTGGGAACCAATCCTGAGATCTAAGCACTGGGGCTTACAGCCCCACCCACAGATGCCTGGAGAGGGAAAGAGGAGGGCTGGAGACTGAGCTGAACACCAATGGCCAATGATTTTATCACTGGTGCCTGTGTAATGGAAACCCGTAGGTGAAGAGTTCCAAGGGCCTCTGGTTGATGAGCACATGGAGGTGTGGGGGGGAGCGCACATCTGGAGAGGGCATGGAAGCTCTGGGCCCCTTCCCACACACCTGTGCCTGCTTCATTCGCCTGCCGAGCTGCAGCCTTTAGAATAAACCAGGAGTAGCGAGTAAGATGCTTCCCTGAGCTCTGTGGGCTGCTCTAACATGTGATCAAACCTGAGGAGGGGGGTCCCGGGAACCCGATTGGTAGCCAAGTGGACAGAAGTGTGGGTAACCTGGGGACTCACCAATGTGACTGGCATCTGAATTGAGGGCAGTCTTGAGGGACGAGGGCCCTGACCAGTGGGGTCTATCCTAAATGCAGGTAGTTAGGGCCCATGTTGAACTAAACTGTGGGACACCTATAGTTGGTGTCTCCTGTAAGTAGAGATTACGGCTCCTTGTAGTAAGTACACATCTGCCTCTATCTCACAGATGAAGAAACTGAAGGGTCAAGTTGCCCGCTTATGGCTCCACTTATGCACAGACTTGCTCACCCATCTTCCGCAGGGTACGAGTTTGGGGAACTTGTTGGCCGACAATCTTACCTTCAGACTGTTGTAGGCTAGATCTGCATCCTGGTCCAAATCCAGGTCATTCTTTGCTTGTTCCACCTGCACGGATGAGGAGACAGAGGTGAGCAGGGACCACAGGCAGCTGTCCCATGGTGATATTTTCAACCACAGAAGACATGCTCGTTTTGCCCGCACTCCCTGCTCTGTGTCTGCTTTCTTCCCGCCTCCAGAATGTAGTACCCTACTTCAGGCCACCAGGAAGCTCTCCATAAATTACCCTCCTGCCCGTCTTCACTGTCTCCATAACTTTATTCCCAGGTCCTTAGTCATATAAATATGTATACACTGTGCTACAGGTTGAATGATGTCCCTACAAAACATACGTTGAAGTCCAAAGCCTGGTACCCTGTGAATGTGACTTAGAAACAGGATCTTTGCAGAGAAAATCAAAGTCAAGATGAGGTCATAAGGATCGACCCTAATGCAATACGACTGGTGCCCTTACAAGGAGATTGATAGCATGTGTGCGCTCTCGCTCGCTCTCTCTCGCGCGCACACACGGGGGAATACCACTTGACGATGGAGGCAGAGATTGGAGTCCTACAGTGCCAAGTCAAGGAACTGGAGCTAAGGAATGCCAAGGGTTTCTGGCAATGCCAGATGCTCAGAGAGAGGCATGGAAGAGATTCCCCCCAAAAGCCTTTAAGAGAGCATGGCCCTCTTGGGACCTTACTTTTTGATTTCTGACCTCCAGAACTACAAGAGAATCAATTTCTGTTGTTTTGAGCCATCCAGTTTGTGGGATTTTGTTTCAGCAGCCAAGGAAACCAGCACCATAACACTTATGTACTTAAGAAGGCTAATACATAATAATTACGTGTTTATTAAGGAGATTAATGAGCTACCTTTGGTTTTTTTGGTGTGTGTGAACATGTGTATTCAGTTTTCCCAACTGAATCACTAAGCACTTTGTGGAGAAGCCTGCTTCCTCCATATCACCCCACAATAAGGACTCTGGCAGCTGACCCCTACAATGCTCAGTAAATGCTGATTTCAATTCCAAGGAATGTGGAGAGCAACAGCTGTAATGCTAGCCCATCATACTCAGTGAACCAATGACTCCTATAATTGTTTGACAGCTACTGAACCTGAATTGTCAATAAGAAGGGGCAGAAACACCTTCATAAATGGTTAGCTGCATGGGGTGATTTTAAGTAGTGGGTGAAAGTCCTTGAATAAGATGGGTTTTGGAGCTAAAACCTGACAGTGCTTAATTAGATTATCTGCAGTGCTAGCAACCTTAAGTCCAAGGTAAGGCCACTCCCCTGCTGTGCATGGATTAGGTGTGCCCATACAGACCAGGATGGATGTGAGCACCTCCTGGAGACTGTCCAGATGTAGGGCTGCTGCACGGACCACATGGTGTCCTGCCCCTGCAACCTGGGACAGCCGCTGTCCAGGGTACCAGTCTCTGTTTTGCTCCCACCCCATTAGTGGTACCAGATGGGACTCTTCAGAGTGGGCTCTTCATCTCTGCCCCAGTGAGAGGCCTGCACTTGTGTTCTGTGGAGCGTGGATTTGCCGCATGGCCATGGATAATTGTTGAGTGCATCCGGTTCTCAGAAAACGGAGATCATCCATGGTCCAAGGGGCTGTATTAAGGTGGACTGGCAGTTATGTTTCTAAGTGGGCAGCCCACTGGAATCACCCTGGTGGCAAAAGTGACTTTGCTATGCCCTGAGAAAGGGGGCTGGCTGGATGGGAAGTCAAACACAGGGACAGCCTGGCTGTCACAGAGGCCCCATCCTCACAGCAGGCTGCCACTCCCATACTGATGGCGTATCCTACAGACTTCTCTCTGTAGCTGCGACCCCACGTCACATCTCTCTGGAGGAAAGATTCAGGTGGCTCAGGATTCCTCTTGGAACCAGGGGCAGATCCAAGAACATGATCCTGTAGAGTGCTGTAGAGGGATTCTACACCTTCCGTCCCCTGCCCCACTCCTGCCTTTCTTACTAAACTCTGCAGAAACAAGATCTTTCTCCTTAAAGGGAGATCCTCAATACACATTCAGGGCTATAGGCCAACCCTATAGTTCTAACTCTTGTTCAGTGATAACTTTTTTTAAAGTTTATTTTGAGAGAGTGAGAGGGGGTGGGGCAGAGAGAGAGGGAGAGAGAAAATCCCAAGCAGGCTCTGCACTGTCAGTACAGAGCTCGCCTCGAGGCTTGAACCCATGAACCGTGAGATCATGACCTGAGTGAGCTGAAAGGAAGAGTCAGACGGTCAACTGAGCCACCCAGGCACCCCCAAGGATTACTTTTCAAGAAAGGGATATCCCTTTTTATTTGGTAGCAAGACAAAGAGAAAGCCTAAAGCCAAGATTTCAAAGTTATCTGGCATTTCTGTGGTGGGGAATCTGGAGCCTGGACCTTTGGGGGTAGCTGGTGGGCTGGGGACTTCTACATCAGGGATGGTCTGATGTGGTCTGTGTAGCTTTTCATAGATTTGATTTGCGCTTGCCTGTCAGGGCTCCTTCTCTTCTATGGACTGAATCATTTGTAAATCTAACCCCTTCAATCTCCAGTCTAATCCACCTGAGAGACTGAAGTCCACCAACAAGATTTACCTCCCCACTTTGTGCTCAGAATACCAGAGAATATTCTAGCAATACAGACCAATGTCTGTATCACATTTGAAGGGAAAGGGAAGCCAGGTGTTACCACTAAAAGGAGACCATGTGAAGAGGTGGGAGCAGGCCTGAGAAGCGGGGAGGGGGTTGAACTCCACAATGGGCAAGTCAGGCTTCAGAACAAAGACCTCTGACAAACCCATGATGAGGTCCAGCTAGTGATATGACCAGTGTCAGAACGGGCCTTCTATCCCATTGGAAGTGGTCTTTCTACCTCCCAACAAATAACACATGGGTCTCATCTCATCACTGCTAACTTCAGTGGGTTTTATTCCTACAGTGCCAATCTGCACCCAACCTAGCATTTGAGCCCTATCGATGTTTTCACTTGTCACCTGTGTTATGTGTCTGGTCCCCCCAACTGGATCATAAATTCCTCAATGGCTAGGGGTTTTTCTTCTTATATTTTTATCTCCTCTTGTGTAATAAACAGTTTGAATACCTACTACGACCTGGCTCTACCACAGTGCTGAGCATTGCATAGGTACCCGGGGTGGGGGGGTCCCTGAGAGACAGAGTGATACATCTGGGGACCCTAAGGTCTCAAGACATACCCTTTTGAGACCCAAGACACTGATGATAATCTGGACTGAGGCCAGGGAGCAATCATGGGATAGAAAACTGAGTGACCACAAACCTGGTCTACTCTTAACCCAGTGGGGGTAGACTAAAGTCCATGCCAGACTCCAGGTAAAGGGCAGTCACTTGTCTCTGTTAAAATTAGACTCTGGCTTGTATTTATACTTTAATCACACATCCTAGTGCCCTTTGCAAATAGGTGACAATGCCACAGGCTCTCCCTAGCTTCGCCACTGGGAATCCCTTGCCCTCGGGGCACTTGGGAAGCCTACTCCTGTCCATCTGGAGTGGTCTGGGGGCGCCGGCAGGTAGAGAAGACTCAGTGTGACACCAACACGAGGTGGAAGCTCCTCTCTGAAACCGAGCACCTGCATAAGCCCAAGTGGTCACCCTGCCACGTGAACCCTGGGAAAGAGTGTGCTGACGCCGGCACCTGGGGGCCGCTCTGCAGGCCTGCAGCCCCAGCACGCACCTGGACCTTCCGGCTGTCCTGCTGCTCCCTCTTCTCCAGCTGCACCTGCAGTTTCTTCCTCTCCTGCTCCAGCTCGCGCACTCTCTTCTGCAGTTTCAGGAAGACGGTCATGTCCATGGCTGCCTTTTCCAGGCCGATGTCCTTCAGGGGAACACAGGGAGCCGGGAAGGAGGTTTCAATAGCATAGCTGCCTCCGGGGACATACGGCACCTCCCAGCCTGCCTCTGTATCAGCTGCCTGTCCTCTCTCTGTACAAACATCAACCTGCGCCCCAGAGGCAGAGCCAATGCCAACCAACCATCAGTTCTCAGAGTGAAGTTGGCACTCCAGGCTCATTTTCTGTCTAGATGACATCTGAGTCTGGCCCATTTATATTCCTGTGAGAGCCACTTAAGATAACCACTCATACATTCCAAGAGTAAAGACACAGCCATTTTATTTGGAAGTTAAAAGAGTTCACTGATGGAAATGGTCTCATACCAGAGAAATTGTCAAACTCAGGCTTGACACTTCCTGATGGAAGAATCGATGTGGTTACTAATCACTGCAAATGTGTTGTCAAACACCACTTGATTGTACCTTGAAACAGAACCAAGACTTCCCTGCCATGCAACCTGTTTATTCTATAGACCCGAGAGCATCGATTTCCCAGATTTTCTCCCTTTGGATTCATGCCTGGGTTTGCCCTCTGGGGTTCTGTTGTGTGTGGGTGCGCATGTACAAACAGGTGTATCTGCATGAGCTTATCTATGTGGATCTTTAAAGTATATGTATAGCATTTCACGAGCACTTTGCGCTTAGCCAGCGCTGTACTAGCTGTCCTGGCTGATCCCAAGAACCAGCCTCAATTTCCTTGAAGAAGGTCAATCTGCTGATGGAGGTGGTTATGTCTGCACAGAAATGGCCACATATATGCCTGGTGGCATGTCTGGAGTTTAAATGACTGAAGCCTCCAGGATCCAGACTTCGGACGCTGCAGTGGTGACAGCAATGGCCTCTCTCAAGCTAACGTGAGCTAAGTGCTTACGGCGAGCAGCAGACCACACTGAACTGTACGAGAGAACACGTTCCCATCCCAAGGACCTCTTTTTCTATCGTTTGCCACCTTTACCCTGTCACTCGCGGTCTCTTATACTTTTTCTTTCTAGCACCGAACACTTGAGGTTCTATTACAAACTTCTCCCGTCACCTGATTACTGCCGACTTTCCACCTGACAAGCTCTGTGAGGGCAGAGACCGTCCCTGGCTTGGTGACCACTACTTCACCTGCAGCATCCTGCACAAGATGTGCTCAAAGCACGTTTGTATTTACAACTGCCTCTCTTCCAGGTCTGTCTTTCACGTGCTTAAGGTTTTATGTACTTGTGATTCTCTTCTTTTCAGATGCCGGAGAAAAACTTGTGTCTGTCTACCTTTGGGAAAATTACACACAGGTTACAAAGTCCACTGTGTGGTATTCAGAAACTCTGGGACTATTACTGACAAAGATATAGTCACTTGGCAAATATCTGTGGTTCCAAATATTCCAAATAATTGTTCTGAGTTTTACCCAGTTTCTAAGTCAGGAAAAAATTTTTCTTGCATATTTATGGCTATTTTATATGTGCTATACTAAATGGGGATGATAAATTATTTCCATTTTAATGACTAAGCTGTTCTTTTCTCTGATGTTGTATTTATTTTTTAATATAATTTATAGTCAAATTGGCTTCCATACAACACCCAGTGCTCATCCCATCAAGTACCCTCCTCAATGCCCATCACCCACTTTCCCCTCTCCCCCACCTCCCATCAATCCTCGATTTGTTCTCTGTATTTAACAGTCTCTTATGGTTTGCCTCCCTCTCTGTAACTATTTTTTCCATTTCCTTTCCGCCATGATCTTCTGTTAAGTCTCTCAAGATCCACATATGAGTGAAAACATAGGATATCTTTCTCTGACTTATTTCACTTAGCATAACACCCTCCAGTTCCATTCACATTGCTGCAAATGGCAAGATTTCATTCTCATTGCCACGTAGTATTCCATTGTGTATATAAACCACATCTTCATCCATTCATCAGTTGATGGACATTTAGGATCTTTCTATATTTTGGCTATTGCTGAAAGCACTGCTATAAACATTCAGGTACATGTACCCCTATGCATCAGCACTCCTGTATCTCTTGGGTAAATTTCTAGCAGTGCTATTTCTGGGTCATAGGGTAGATCTATTTTTAATTTTTTGAGGAACCTCCACACTGTTTTCCAGAGCGGCTGCACCAGTTTGCATTGCCACCAACAGTGCAAGAGGGTTCCCGTTTCTCCACATCCTCACCTAAGCTGTTCCTTCTTAAGCCAGGCATTTACCTCTCTGCAATAGGCTCTCAGTTTTATAAGAGGAAGGATCAGGGATTTACCTTCTTCCTTTCTTTCTGGATAGTGGGTAAGGTGAACAGTAATCTATCTCTTTGCACAGTAAATATTAACTCCAGGATCTGTAAGTTCCCAGCAGGCCAAGTGATCCCCTGGTCAGAAAGAAGCCTGTGGACACTGGTCACCATCAGCCAGAAGAGTACACCTCTACACAGTTGGTAAACCCAAAGCAGCTCCACTCCCTCTGGAGCACAGACAGCAGCCATGAGCCTGTCTTACTCACCTCCACCTGTTGGAGGGCATCCTCTGTGTCTCCGACCTCAGATGTGGAGATGGAGGGGTAATTAGAGTCAGATTCTAAACTGCTCTGGTTTGATGGGTTCCGCCTGTGCCCTGGGGTTTGCTGTTGAAGGAGAAAAATGTGAGTACTCCTAACAAATGAATGCTCATGAGAACTATTTCTTTTTCAAAGGCCAGTAGATCTTAGAGTTGGACTCTGGCCCCATTTGTCAACAAGAACAGGTCTTGGAATGATAGCTAAATGGAGCTGTTCCCATGAAAACTTCATCTACAGTTCTTATAGTCATCTGTCTAGCTAACAAAATGACGATGAGGAGGGACCTCCATAGCCGGACCAAATTCCCTCTCTCCTAATGAGATCTGAGTCCCTAACACCTCAGCCGATTTTTCCACAAAGTCCTGAGCAAACAAGTCTTATCTTCCTGGTCTTGCCTTGATAGTACACAAAAGCCATCCTGTCATTAGGCCCCAACTTGAAAAGAATGTAGCAAGCCTGCTTCTAAGGGCCCCTTAGAGGGCCCTTCAACTTGCGCTCCAATTTTATGAAAATAGTAAGCACATTAGAAATACAGGTTACCGGGGGGGCTCGGTCGGTTAAGTGTCCAACTCTTGATCTTGGCTCAGGTCACGGTCTCATGATTTGTGAGATAGAGCTCAGTGTCAGGCTCTGCACTGACAGTGTGGAGCCTGCTTGGAATTCTCTCTCTGCCCCTCCCCCACTCATGCACATTCTCTAATTAAAACATTTTGAAAAAAGAAATAGAGGTTACCATTTATACTTAGGTTGTTCATGTAAAAATACTTTTCTTTTTCTTGCATATGATTTGGCTTTGAGAATAAAAAGTGGCCAGAAAATTCTGTATTTATATATGTTCCTCTTCAGCTTATCTTCCTGGTTCCTATGCAATTAACTTATCAATCTTGTTTGAATATGCATTTCTGGAGGGAATGTTTATGTGGGGTAAAAAGGAACGATAAATCCTGAAATAGGATGTTTCTATGTATAAAGATTAGGAGAAATGATCAGACGCTGTGGGTTTCTCTGCAGCATGCACCAGCAATGCGGAGATCTGAACTCCCCCACGCGCTAGTGTTTCAGTGTAGGGACGTTTCTGGGGCAGGTAACACGACTGACAATACGCACCATGGTGGGATTTTCCTTAAACTCCTGAGATCTTTAGAAGACCCCAAAGTTGGAAAAAGGAGCTGTCCCTGGGAAGGATCACCTGGCCCCACTACTTCCTTATGTGATAACCACTGGCAGGCACGGCAAGAACAGCCGCCAGAAAGGCACAGATTTACTGAGCACGACCATGTTGGATGGCAGTGCAGTGGCTGGAGATGTGCATGAACGGGGGTGAGGAAGCCGGAGGTGGGGCCGGTGCCAGAACTGCCCTCCTTGCCTTGATGATGGTCATCTCATCCCGAAGGTTGTCGTATCTCTGCTCCAACCGTGAGTATTCCTTCACGAGGTTCTGGTACCGGGAGCGCTCCTCCTCCAGCTCCCTCTTCATCAGATTTTCCTTGGCAGAGTTTTGGGCAGATTCGTCTGGAAAGCAGGCACACGAAACTGCAGTTTTGCTTTCTGAATGGATTCCCCTTGCATGAGTCTTGACTCATGCTTTGTGATTAATCTCTCTTTGCAAGGCTGCCCATGACAAGCGCCCACCACCACCACCTGATGAGTTTATTCAGCAGCAACTTCACCCACTGCAGAGCAAAGGGAAGCTTGTCAGGGCAGCTTAAGTCTTCAGAGAAGGTGGGGGAGAAGCAGGCAGCGGACAGGACATTCCCTTGCTTAATGCACCAGCTTCTCTCCTGTGACAACAGTCACAGCAGCTGCTGGCAAGATCCCTGGAAGAACCCAGGTTTTGTTCCCCAGTTTTGTCCCCATTCCTGATCTTTCGGGTTCTGGAACTGTAGGGAGATTGAAGGAGATAAGGCCAGATGTCAGGTTGGGGGAAGGAGGGAAGGTAAACAGATCACATGGATGGGCTCTCCCCCCCCCTCACCAAAACTTATTATTCATATCAGCAGAAAGAAGCAATATTTATAGGGAAATGAAGTTTAAGTTTTCAATGAGATTTCATGCTGGGTGAAATCATGTCCTTAGATGGTTCAATCCTCTCGTGGCATGGGGGAGAGACCTAAGAGGAAAAGGTGAGTGATTTGCTTAAGGAACCCACTGAGCTGGGCAAGGACTGGGATCTGTGGACACCAACTGCTCCTCCTTGGTCAGGCAGCCCATGGGGGTTGATGGTGGCACAGGGGTCGGTGGGGTCTGACCCAGGACCTTCTCTTCAGCAAACATTAGCAGACGACCCACTGGGCAGAAGAAACCACAACAGGTCCTATGGACACTAAAGATAAATTTAAAATCAGCAATAATGACAGCTCCTAGGTGCTCATTAGGTATCAAGCACCATGCTAAATGCTTTATGCTTCGGAGAGCTATACTTTTATGCCCATTTTGCAGATGAAGAAACTGAGGACTACAGTCATTAAGGGAGTTGCTCAAGGCCAGGCAGTAGCATATGGTAATTATTCTTCGAGTACAAGTCCCCTGAACTCCAAATCCTGTCCACTACATTGTCCATTATGTGCATTAAACTCAAAACCAGGAGTTGCAGCAGAGTCTTAAAGGTGCCCCCCCCCCACCCCCCTGCTTCTTTTTCATTTATTAAAGCCCTTTCTCCCTGCACCATCTTGACTGTGTTCTTGCTAGGAGGCTTTGGGGGCAGAAATCAGTATGGAAAAGAAGTTAAACTCCAAAATGAAAAATCAAGTGCTTTGGTACTTACCTTTCACTTGGCACAGGATTTGGTTGTTAAGCTGTTCTTTCTCATCTTTTAAGAGAGCATTTTCTTCCTCCAGGTCTGCAACACGCTGAATGGGAGAGCAAGAGGGGAAAATGTTTGCCCTTTGAGGCTGGGGAAAGGAGAGGCTCCTTTTGTGGGGTTTGAAGTACAGCTGGTTATGTCTGCATCCTCTTTTTAAGAGAATCAAGTCAGTCAAGACTGCTTTCACTTTGAGGGAAAAATTGTTGCACTGAAAGAAAAGTCCCATTAAAAGAAGACAGATGAGCTCACCACTCTGTACTGCCTTCCAGCGCCCACAGAAGTCTCATGAGAAGTCTGCACATGCTCACAGGCCGTGTGCAGGAATGGACAACGATAATAGGCTTTCACTTCGTGTTTGGTTGCTTGTCTTGGTAAATTTTGAGCTCTCAAACCTGAGTGGCAGGAGAGCCCAAGGCTCACAATGAAGAATTATCTCTGATCTTCATCCTACTTGCCCTTGCCGGTCTCAGTGGAGCAGCACAGGTCAGGTGTCGCGGAAGGAAAGAGAACTCTAGTGCTTAGCTTCTGATGATACCCACCGCCCCCACCACAAAGAAAACATGAAGTGAATGCTACTGAAAATGGCACAAAAAGAAAAGACTAAAGAAAAATCCTGTTCTGTTCAGAGGAAGAATACAAACAGCGTATGGCAAGCTTTCAAAAAAATTTTTTTAAGGAGTGCCTGGGTGGCTCAGTCGGTTGAGTGTCTGACTTTGGCTCAGGTCATTATCTCACAGCTCATGAGATCGAGCACTGTATCGGGCTTTGTGCCAACAGCTCAGAGCCTGGAGCCTGCTTTGGATTCTGTATCTCCCTCTCTCTCTCTGCCGCTCCCCTGCTCACACTCTGTATCTCTCTCAAAAATAAAATAAAAACAAAAAAAATTAAACAAAATTCTTTTTAATGTTTATTTTTTGAGAGACAGACTGCAAGTGGGGGAGGGGCAGAGAGAGAGAGGGAGATACAGAATCCAAAGCAGGCTCCAGGCTCTGAGCTGTCAAGCATAGAGCCCAACATGGGGCTTGAACCCATGAACTGTGAGATCGTGACCTGAGCTGAAGTCGGATGCTCAACCAACTGAGCCACCCAGATGCCTCAGTATGGCAAGCTTTTTAAAAAAGGAAGTTTTGGCTATTTAGTATTGGAGCAAATATTTGTATAGATTTAAAAACGTAACAATTCATACATATTCTAAGACAATCAGAAATCATTAGTTGTTCTAGAAGAGTATAGGAAAGGGGTATATCTTAACATGGGAGCTGGAGCACAATGGATCCACCTCTGCATGTTTCTCTCTGGAACCCCTGGAGACTCATCTGGCAGAAGGCCACTGAGTAATTTTCCTCACCAATGTCGCATCCTTGTCTTCCTGACAAAGGTAAGCAAGTGAGTGAGCACTGTGGAAACTGGACAGGAAGAGGAGGAGAACACGTGCCCAGGGGCCCTCGATTCAGGCATCCACACTTGAGTCCCACTTCCTTGGAGGCTCCCTGAACCACTGGCAAGTCAGCACAAACTCCTGCGATCACATCACAATCAAAGTACAGCAAATCTGGCCTGAGGCAAAGACAAGGAGCTCCACAGCCACGGATCTCTGGCTCTGTAAAGCCCAGGTCTCCCTCTGGAAAACAAACACCCACCCCACAGGCCTGGTCTCAGCATTAAAGGAGATGATGTATGTGGAGTTCAAGCAGCAGGAATGGCATGGAGCTGTTGATGAATGTATGTAGCTGGTTCTACAACATTACCTTCCCCAGGCGCCAAGCTGAAGCATATACTTTAAAATAATTCCATCACTTAGCAACAACTGAAAGAAAAATTAATACCTATTCTGCACAGGTTATTTCATAAAACAGAAAAGGAGGGAACACTTCTCAGTTCCCTTTACAAGACCAGTAATATCCTAACACCAAAACTAGAGACATCACAAGAAAACCACAGACTATTACCTCTTGAGGAGATGAATGCAAAAATCCTTAACAAAAATGTTACCAAATGTTCATGATAAAAACACTTAAACTAGGAATAGGAGGGACTTTCCTCAACCTGATAAAGGGCATCTACAAAAACCCACAACATCAGACTTTATGGCAGAAGACTGAATACCTTTTGTGTCCACAGTCAGGACAAAGACAAGGATGCCTGCTCTTGCCAAAACTATTCACCAATGTACTGGAGATTCTAGCCAGGGCAAATACAAAAAAAATAAAAATCATCAAGATTGGAAAGGAAGAAGTAAAATGATCTTTATCTGCATAAGACATTATCTTTTATGTAGACAATCCCAGGCAATATACTTAAAAGGTATTAGAATAAATGAGTTCAGGTCGTAGAGTACGAGATCAATACACAAAACTTGATTGCATTTCTATACACTGCAGTAAACAATCTGAGAAGCAAAATTAAGAAAGCAATTTCATTTACAAAAGCTTAAGAAGAAAATACTCTGGAATACATTTAACAAAAGCAGTAGAAATTTATACTCTGAAAGCTACAAAATATTGCTGAAGGAAATTAAAGAAGATCTAAAGTGGAAAGACATCCTAAGTTAGTAGATCGGAAGACTTAATGTTAAGATATAACCCTCCTCCAATTGATTTATAGACTCAACAAAATCATTATCAAGATCCCAGATGGCTTTGTTGCAGAAATTGACAAGCTGACCCTGAAATTTACATGGAATATCTAGGGATCCAGAATAGCCAAAATAATCTTGAAAGATTATTTGGAAGAATCACACTTCTCAATTTTAACACTTACTACTTCAAACACGATTATGGTAATCAAGACAGTGAGACACTAGCATCAGGGTAGACCATAGATCAATAGAATAGAATGGAGAATCCAGAAATAAACTCTCATGTTGTAATTCATTGAGGAAAGAATAGTCTTTTCAACAAATGGCCCGGACAACTGTATTTCCACAAAGTAAAATTGGACTCCTACCTCACACTATACACAAAAAATAAAGTGTATCAAAGACCTAAATGTAAGAGTTAAAACTATAAAACTCTTGGAAAAGAACAAAGGAGTAAAATCTCTGAATTCGGATTAGTCAATGGCTTCTTAAATATAACACCGAAAGCACAAGTAGCCAAAGAAAAAAATATTTAAATTGGACTTCATCCAAACTAAAAACTTTTCTGCTTAGAAGGATACTATCAAAAGGAAAAGGGAACACACAGTATGACAATAAATATCTGTAAATCATTTATATGGTATGGAACTTGGACCCTGAATAGAGTATTTATAACTCAACAAATAAAAAGAAATCCAATCAAAAAATGGGAAAAAAAAATTGAGCAGACACCTGCAAGTGGCCAATAAGCACACAAGATGTTCAAGGTCATTAGGGAAATGCAAGCCAAACCACAATGATTTATCACCTCACATATACTAGGATGGTTAAACTAAAAAAAAAAAAAAAAAAAAAAAAAAGACAATTATAAGTGTTTGGGGAGGATGCAGAGAAATCATAATTCTCATATACTGCTGATGGGAACGTAAACCAATGCAGCAGCTTTGGAAATTCCTTGAAAGTTGCATTTTAACCCTTGTTTGACCAGCAATTCCATTCCTAGGTTTCTAAGAGAAATGAAAACTTATGTCCGTACAAGAACTTGTACACAGATGGTTGTAGGAGAGTTATTCAAAAGGGCTAAAAAGTGGAACCAATTCAAATGTCCATCAATGAACTGATGAATATGGTATATCCATATGATGAAATACTATTTAGCAATAAAAAGCAATAAAGTACTGATTAATGCTCCAACATGGATAAATCTTGAAAACATTATGCTAAATGAAAAAGGCCAGTCCAAAAGTTGCATATGGTAGGATTCCATTTATATGAAATGTCCAGAAGGGGTAGATCAGTGGAGACAGAAAGCAGATTAGTTGCCTAAGGCTGGGACAGGGAATAAGGGGGGAATGGGGGGTGTGACTATTAATGGATACAGTGTTCTTTGGGGGGTGATAAAAATATTCCAAAATTAGACTATGCAATAGTTGCAAAACTCTGACTATATTAAAAAAAAATTGTATACTTTAAATGAGTAAGCTATGGTATATGAATTATATTCAATAAAGCTACTAAAAAATCATTCCACAAATTAACCAATCTACTAAGCACAGTACCCTGTGCTAGATGTGGTACAAGATAAAAATATGAGTATGAAACAGGCTCCCAGATTTGGGCCGAGTGATAAACTCCTCCAGAGACACCTGCAAGACTGTAGTGGGTGACACAATGAATGAGCTTGCTCCCTGGTTCAAGTCCTCACTTCCAGCCGTCTTTGGTACATTTCATGATCTACTGCAGGGGGGTGGGGGTTGGGCTGGGGAAGACTCCTCCCAGCCTGTGTAGAAAGACATCCATGGTACAACAACAACATGTGCGTGGCAGCTGAGATTAGATGGTAACCTACCAGGACTGCTACCTAGGAGACAAATCCCTGATGGACCCATCAGACTGGTTCAAGGGCAGAACCTTCCTGATGTCTGAATTTCAGTTGGTTATGAGTAAGTGCTCCCTTGCCTTCCCCCTAGCATTAAAGTTCAGCTTAAGGTGCTGAGAGATGAGTATGGCTCCTTCCACCCTCAGCATCGCATGGAAAGAGTCAGGAAAGAATTTCTACAAGGCTGGAGTCCTAGAGCAAGGTCACCTGGCCCTGTCCTCCCTAGGGGCTCGGAAAGCGGCGACTCTCACAGATGCCTCTGCTACTCTAGGGAGCTAATGGCTTTGCAGGTGGCTTGCCCTCTCTGGCTCCATACAGAGAACTGCAGATACACAATACCTTTGGAAGCTTACCAAAAACTCCAAGTACTTTGTCAACAGTCTGTTGAAACAATCCAATATCTTTTGATTTCAAAGAATTTTCAATGTCCTGCAAAATGAGGCTCGAAACTACCTTGTAGGAAACTGTTTGCCTTCTCTGCCACGGGACATTGCTGCTTTTCATTCTCTCAATTCAGACAAACTTGGTTTCTACCTCAAGTTCAACTGTGAATGTACTGCTCAGAGTTGTGGGAATGAGGCTCTGACCAGTATGAATCATTCTGACACCACTCTGGGTACTGAGCAGAGCCCTCACCCACCAGGCAGATTAGAAACCCTTCCATGGAGAGTCAGGCAAAGGGGCATGTTCTGTCTCCCCTCAGGATATCAAACAAGAAAAGGCTGGTAAAAGGATATGCATATATGGGTGGCTCAGTTGGTTAAGTGTCCGACTTTGGCTCAGGTCATGATCTCACCCTTTAGGAGTTCAAGCTCCACGTCGGGCTCTGTGTCTCCCTCTCTTTCTCTCCCCCTCCCCTGCTTGCACTGTTTCTCTCTCTCAAAAACATTAAAACAATTTTTTTTAAAGATATACATATAACTAATTATAACAAACTCTTCTTTCTCAACAAGTTATTGCCTATTACAATTAACACAGTTGACGTGGTGTGTCTGCAAAGACCAAAATCTGCTTTGGTGGCGAGGGTGAGAAATGGAAGAAAAAACACTGAGTGGTGCCCTTTGGTCATCACAGGCCGCTGCTCACCAAGCCTAGCTCTATCCCCGGGGATGATACAGGGCAAAGCTGTCAGTCACCCATCAGACCCTTCCTGACAGAATTCTCTGTGCCAGGAGCCAGAGAGGCAAAAATAAGGAACACTAGAGGTGGCCGCCCTCAGATAGCATCCAGCCCAACGGGAGAGGCGGACGTGTGTGTAGCAGAAAACCAGTAAGGTTCATGGCTGAGCTCTGTAAAGCAGGGTTTCTAAGCCTCAGCACTGTTGACATGTTAGGCTAGATAATTTGTCATTGTTGGCGGGAGTGGGGGTGCTGTCCTGTCAGACATTGAGCAGCATCCTGGCTTCTACCCGCCAGATGTTGGTAACTCTACCCCCCTAACTGTGACTACCAAGATGTCTCCAGACATTGTAAAATATTCCTGTGGGCCTCTTGTTGAGAACCACAGCTATGAGGGGATTTATTAAATTTTTCTAATGTTTATTTTTGAGAGAGACAGAGCATGAGTGGGGGAGGGGCAGAGAGAGAGAGGGAGACACAGAATCCGAAACAGGCTCCAGGCTGTCAACACAGAACCCGACCTGGGGCTCGAACTCACAGACCACAAGATCATGACCTGAGCCAAAGTCAGCTGCTCAACCAACTGAGCCACCCAGGCACCCCTGAGGGGATTTAGAAAGGAGGTAACAAGGAACAGATGGAGGCCCCAGAAGGTTTCCCAGGAGAAGTGGGCCATCTCAATGAGACATGCGGAATTTCACGGGCAGCCGAGGGCACTCCGGGTGGGAAGATGAGCAGTGTGGAAGCCTCGGTCTGGGGACGGAACAGCTCTGTCGTGGTCATGTGTGGTTTGGACAGGGGGCGCTGGCTGAGAAACGAGGCCGGGCAGGTAGCAGAAGTGAGAACTGGAGAATGGATTCACGCCCTTTGACCTCAGGATAAGCTCAACTCCTCCACACACCTTCCTAAAACGGGCTGAGTGGAGCCCAGCTTCTCCCCACCTCTGGTTTCCACCTGAGCGTTTCCCTGTTCCCTCTGCCACACTCTTCCCTAGCCTTTTACTGAGGACTTCTCCTCATCAGGTTAGGACCATGATTCATTCCTCCAGGAAGGCCTCCTATCCTGCACATGTGGGCTGTGCCCCATGCTCAGTTCTTCTAGGGCCTGTAGGTCCCTCCAGAGACCCAGAGAGACTGCTCTGCTTCCTCACCCACCTGCGCAGCCTGGGCCCCTGGACCACCGCCAGGCTGGCGTGTCATCAGAGCCCGGCCCAATGCGACTGAAGGAGGGAGGACCCCACACATCCCATTAAGAGGCCTGTGCTTTTCTCAGTTAAACAACAACAACAAAAAAAGGGTTCAATTTTTTTTTTTTAATGAATGGGTTTGTGGTTGACTAAAACATCTAGAACACAAGAGTTACTTAATCAAATGATTCAAGAGAAACAATGTGGGGGAAAAAGTACTCAAGTGCATCTCATTTTCTATTATTGAAGATGGTTCACCCGATGAGCACCTTGGCAAATAGTAAAAATAGCTCTCATGTTCCTTGACGCACAAGCTGAAAGCAGCCAACGGAAGAAACCACAAGGCGTGTGCCTCTACAAAAGAAAGCCTTGGTGGGGCCTCAAGTGAAGCTCGACCTGGTGCCACATCTGGAGGGTGACACTCCATTCTCCCTCAGCCAGGAACAAGGCCCAAGGCTGTAACTTCTGAATTCCCTGATCTAAGTCAATGTGTGTTCCCCTTAACCACCCTCTGAATATGCAGATGGCTCACGGAGCATGTGGTCACCTGAGAAGGCATCTGAGATCACTCATGGTCATTACTTTGCTCTGTGCTTCCTACAGTCAACACCCTTCTGAGATGCAACACAGCGCCTGGCCAGTAGAGTGTGCGTGCCATTACCACCAGGTTGGACCAGAGACCTCCATTCCTAGCAATGTAGTCTAAGTTTATTGCAACCACTTATGATCTAGAATCTCAGGCAAGACTAGTTTGAGAAAGCCATGGTCAACAGCATGTACCTAGCTTGAAGTCTTCTAATGTGCTTGAGCCTCATTTCTTCCCTCTGTCTCCCTCTGAGGCTTTGATTCATGAAGGCAGGCCTCTGAGGAACTCGGCTTTGTCATTCTGAGCCCTACATCAAAGTGACCCTGGGGAGCTTTGTTCTCTTCCTTGCCTGAACAGCCCTGGAGGTGGGCCCACGGTCCTGCTCTTCCGTGAACAGCAGGAGGGGCAGGTCCCACAATCGGCTCCATACCCTGGGAGGACAGAGAAGGCTTCCCTATCACATTTCACCAGGTACTGGCCACCCCTCAGTCTTTCCAGCCAGCTAGCACATGGGATGTCTATTGGCAGGCACAGTAGGTGACAAACTCCTGCAGCTAAATGGTCTCCCTTTTGTGAAGGGTCAGGAATGCAGCCTACAGTGAGAGACACAGAACACAGAACCAGGCAGCTGTGTTCCCTTTAGCACACTAACATCTTCACTAGGGTTCAGGACTCACACATTCAGCAGCTCCATTTCTCTTGGGCAAGGGGTGGAGCGAGCATCTTTCAGCTCTTGCACGCCACATTACCTGGAGCATTTCTTCTAAAAGGTTATTTGGGACAGATCATCAGAACCAACATTGGGGGTAAAACCTAGCACTATCAGGGTAATTTAGCCCCTGGTAAGTTAAATGAAACAAATACCCCAGATTCATGCTCAAGAACTGCCTTTACTAGTTCATCTTTAGGGATACAAATGTAGCTCTGAGCTTTTAGTTCTGTTTTGTTTATCAAGTTGGGTATTTATACTAAAAAAAAGAGCCAAGTGCAAGGTTTCTAGTAGAAAACCATAGGACCAACTGATTGGACAATGTCTATCAGAAAAGGCTCATCATCTGCCCACTGTTGTGTCCTGAGTCCTCTGCCCTGCACTCTGCTTCAGCCCAATGGCTGGTTGGTCCTCAAACCCACCCAGCCTATTCCCACCCATTGCAACTGCTATTACACTTGTTATCTGTTTCCTAGAAATGCTCATGGCTCACCCGCCCCTCACTAAGGTGTCTTTTCAGAGACAGAGACACTCTGGCTGCCATAAGCGAAGCCACACTTCTCCCTGTCCCCAGAGGTCCCTCTTTATCCCCTTCACTCTGCTTTATTTTTCTTTATGGCACACGATGGATCATTTGTATTCGATTCCTGTCTGTACATTCTCTCATAATCCCAAATATGTGAGCTCCATAAGAACAAGAAGGACTTTAAAAAAGTTTCCTTTTGCCCCAGTGCATAGAAAAGCACCTAACAAATAGAGGCAGCCCATAACTATCTGGTGAATGGATGAAGGACCTGGATTTCCATGATTTCGTCAATGAGCCGATATCCTTCCACACAGTTGGCACAGAATACTGGTTCCGATAACCATCAGCCTCCTTCCAAACCACAAACCCTGGAGCTCTGGGAGCACAACTCGATGTCTTAGTTGGCCAGAGAAGTCTACTCTGCATCTTTGCGGAAAGACTGGAAACACCCCATTGCAAGGAACCCACTATCCCCACGATACTTCTCCACTTCTATTTGGAAAAACCCCAAACGTTTATACTGGAACTACCCAAGGTAAGCAAGCAGAGGCTGGCAGATCGGTGACAGAGGACACAATACAACACATGGCCCTAACTGTTGGACGCTCAGCCCGGGGGCTGCTCTTCAGCTCTCACATGTGTCAAGGACCTTTGCTCAGAGCTAGGAAGCTGGCTGGGGGCCACTCTTCTTCGCCCACCCGCAACCCTGCCCCGAGCCAGGCCTTTGGAGCAGATTCTGGACAATGAGCCATAACTCTGTGTCAAGGGCAGCCCTGGGCACCACTTCTCTTTCCCCACAGACACAAAACAGCTCAACTGTACAAGACGGCATAGCAGCACACGACAGCCAGCATGGGGTAACTGATACCTTTAAAAAAGAACCCACCACACGGGCTAAAAGGAGGGGAGGCCAAAGGCCTGGGTGCGACTGTTCTGGGGGGAAGGCCACAACAATGGAGGCCTTCAGCAGAGAGGGTGCCCACTAACATGTGGCTGGGGGTCTGCAGCCACAGTGGGGAATTCCTGTCCCCAGGGAGACCCAACTTCCCCCCCACCCAAGGGCAGCTCAGCCACGTGGCCAGACAATGGGTATCGTCAGCAGTGGGGAGCCCAAAGTTTTCCAGGATACCAGTTCCAATAAAGCATTTGCTGACAGACATATCAAACCCATTAATTAACACCTACGAGCAGTCTGTTCCTCACTGTGCTCTGCTCGTCTCATCAATCTCGCTCAAGGCAGAGCAGCCTCTAGACGAGCCCGAGAGGAAACCAATTGTCTGATTATTCAGCATTTGTTAAGATTGGACACAGTGCCTTTGATAAATATTAAACCCTGACCAGGGACAAAAGATGGAGGGTGGGAGGCGGGGGGAAGCTTAGCTCTGCTACTCACCCACCTCACAGCCACCAGAATAAAAAAGCTTTTCCAGACCCGAGAGGAGGAGGCCATTTTGCTTCCACTCTCTTCCTGGAGACAGGTGGATGCTGCACCTAATGAATCATCTCATGCCAGTTTCTTCTCCTGTTGCTAGTTTGGGATTTGCTTACATTTGGAGTCAGAGAAGGTGCTTTTCTTGTCCTGCCTCTGTGCTTATTCTTCCCCTTCTTGTAGTGGCCTTGAGACTGGTCTTCTTGCCAGTTCCAAGCTCTCATTGTGTTTAAAACCTAGCTCAACACACTCCTAGGAAACTATTTTAAGGAGCAAAGGAAGGAAGCTCTTCTCTGTTTTGCCCTGCCCAGGAAGAGTTTCATATGTAAGCCTTCAGACTCCCTTGGATAGAGACTTGGACATCTTTAAAGCACCAAGTCCTCAAATCAAAGTGCCCAAGGGGAAGCAGAGAAGGTGGCTGGGGAGCTGAGAAGTCAAGTGCTCTCTGTGGGGGCAGAGACAGGAGACAGCTAGCTTTGTGGATCTGCTGAGTACACATACTTCCCACGTGTCTCATCCGACGGGTATGCACATGCAGGGAACCTGCTTTTCTTTCCCTCCTAGGGTCAATCTCAAGGGTTTCCAGTCCTAATCCTGGGTTCTTCTCTGCCTTTGGATTCCACGATCTTGTTTTTTTATTCACATGGAAGGGTTACTGTCCCTCCATTCCCACAGTTAATAGACCTCAAGGGTGGAATCCCACGGTTTGTAGGTGACAGGCTTACAGCTACATTCGAACAGGAGCTTCCTAGCACCCCATGCTTTATCCCAAAGAATGAAGTCCACCTTAGGCCTCCTGGTGGGTGAGCTGACAGGTTTATCTGGGTGGCATACTGGGGACAGAAGCTCCTACTTTTCTGTGCTGGGCTAGCCACCTGCACCAGGGAGCCCCAGGTCTCACTTCATTATCACCCAGTCCCCGTGTGGGCCCCATCTCCGACACCTGGGAAATCCGCAGGATCAGGGAAAACAGTGGCTGGTGGTGTGGAAATTCTGCCTGGGACGGGGAAATGATGTAGGCAAGTTCAGCATGAGCTGGCCCAAGTGGCTTTGTACTCTGTCGTCTCTAACAGCAGCCTGCATGTTCCCTAGTGGTGTCTGGGGGACTCTCAGGCCAGGAGAAGGTAATGGGCAGAGGAAGAGGGAAGCACTATGGAGCAGGGCTGGGGGCCTTTTCCTTCTAGAAGCCACCAAATAGTATCTCATGGAGTTGGCCAGTTGCCACATTCACTAGAAACCTGAGAGATGATCTATACTGTTTAAAAACAAACATATGAGAGAACCAAGGCCAGTAAGCTTTCCCATGTGGGCTTGGCAATGGCAGTACAGGGATGAGAATCTGGCCATTGCAATATCTACCCCAGGACCCTTTCTGAGGCAGCATTTAGCCCGCTTCAAGTTTTAAACACTTAAAGTTATTATTCCAAAATTAGGAACATTTAATCCCTCCCTCATCCTTAGCTTCTCACCCCACTGGGACCTTCCAGTGATGGAGGCACTAAATGATGGGGCGAGGTGCTATCTGTCCTGTGGTCTGTGGGTCACTGCAGAGATGCAGGAGCAAATGGCTGCGTCCTCCATGGAGGATTCTCCAATGGGCACTTGGCACATTCCTGGTTTGAACAGCTATCCTGGGAGAGAAGGGAATCTTCATATCCGGACTTTGAGATGGGGGAGTGGGGGCCAATCCCAAGAAGTTCTATTTTATGTGGTAGAGAGAAACAGAGCACACCAACCAGAATGGACAAGTCAGGCTGAAACCATCAGCACTGACACTTAAGGCAAAGTCCCCAAAATATGATTGCTACAAGTAGGGATGTCTAAAGGTTGCCCCAATCCCTGCAATGTCAAGAAGAAAGACCACTACCTCTGTACCACGCCTCTTGCTAACAAGGGCTCAGGCCACAGAGACGATGTGGTGGCTATTTCTAGACTGTAAGAAATACGCCCCAAGGCACACACGTGTATTCCTTTCAGGGGATGCCATTGTGTTCAGCCAATGGTGAAACATAACACTTGTTCCGTGAATGGCACGTGCTCATGTGTGTTAACTCCAAAGCAGGCACACTTCACGTCCAAATGCAGAGGGATGGTCAGTGTGTGGGCAGAAGCCCCAGTAAAGTCTGTGTCAATTTTACAGCTGGAAGAAGAAATGGTCTCGGAAGGGGTGCTTTGGAGGCCAGGCCACCGCCAAGCGGCTCTCTCTGGCCTCGACGTACCTTTCTCAGCTCGTCCTTCTCCTTGGTGTGGGCGTCCTCCAGGATCTTGCGCTCCGAGTGGGCCCTCTGCAGCTCCGCCCGCAGGCTCTCCACCTCCTCCTGCAGCCTCAGGCTGCCGTCCTCACCTTGGCTCTGCTGGTAGCGGGCCAGCTCCTTCTTCAACTTCTCTACCTCCATGGTGTGTGTGGAGGTGACCGCCAACAACTGCTCCGACAGAGTCTTGAACTCTTTGTTCTGTGAGAAAGCCAGCAGAGAGGGAGAGGTGGAGAGTAAGGTTGTTGGGGCAGGAAAAAAACATGATGGCAGTTAAAAAAAAAAAAAAAAAAAAGGAACTTCCAAGGTGGAATTAAATCTCACAATCACTGCATACTTGAGTGCTTTCCCAGCATCCCCCCTGACAGAACCCTATTGTGAACCCAGGAGAAATACAGGAACAGAAAAAACACCAAAGCTGACATTCAAGAAGTGTTTCTGAGCGAGGGCAGAGCTGGAAGCTGGCTGACAGCAGTTAGCCTTCTACGTTTAGCTGGACAGACCTTGCAGCCAATTTTAAGTTGTGGGAACAATGTAGCTGGCTTCCTGGATCTGCAGCCTTTGCTTTTCAGGTTTTCTTGCTCTTTTACACAGGGCCCTCCTGCCCTTGGACTTGCTGGCACAAAGAGTTGCAACCTAATCGCCAGCTCAGAGACAAAGGACCCCTTCAGTATCCCCTCCTCCAAGGAGGCCCTTTACAGGGCCCCGGGGTCCCTCTCACCATCTGTCACCTCACCCTGTAAGACTCTGACTCCACAGACTGATGCCCTGGCAGATTCTGTCCATGCTGTGCCCCTGCAGACTGGGCACCCAAGTGAACAACAGGAAAGTGAGAAACATCCCCCCAGGTGCCTGGTACAGGTTTGCAAGGGCACTACAGAAGGGCTCACACAGAGGAAACACGGGGGACCTAGGGCCAATGTCAACTGCTCGTGTCAACATGGGCAAAAACTGGTGCTGCAGGACTTGAGAGCACCCGCTGAAAGGGGTCTGTGGGGAAAGTGAAGTAAGGCTCTCCAAGCAACCAACAGCCACTGATTATTCTTCATCGCTATTCTCTGTGGGAGCTCCAAGTAGACCAGAGCTGTTGGTTAAAATACCAAGAATCAATTACTAATTCACATCAGAAATTAAGCTTCACGGAAAGCCGAAGAATGGCCATTGGGCCCAGTGCACGATGCCATTTGTGCTGTGGGACCTCAAGCCTGGGACCTGCTGTTGGTGTCCAAGTAGAACATGTCCTGTTTTCATGTCACAGAAAGAGACTCTCCCGCAGTCCAGGGAAATCCTCCGGTTATAATAGGAAATGCCCTTATGTCTGGTCTGGCAGCCAGCGCTGCTTGAAGTAATCATGAGAAATCCAGTTAGGTGTCATCCATTTAGAAAACTCAATCCTGCCTGTACCTCCCCCTGCCCTGGTCTGAGTCCCCTGCCTGGAGCCTGAAAGGTCTCTGCACAAGGGGAGTGGACTCAGGGAGGGAGTGTGTGGTGGGTTAGCCATGTCCACTCTTCTCCACTCCAGACTGGCAGTTAGGTTCAGCCCAACGGTCACCCCCAGATGGTATAGCTGGCTCAGATCATCATGGGAGTGGAGCAGAGGACTGGGCTCTAGGGGTTTCCGACTGGAGTTAGTGTGGAGTATGGAAGAAGGCACAAAATATGGTGGTGGTGGCAAGGGGCACAGGTACCTCCCACCCCTCTGTAGACTCTCAGGGAGAACTATGTTCTGCAGATGACAGCATCCTGCCACAGACACAGAGGACACCCTAGCACCCTCATGCAAAGATAACGTGACTCTCCAGGAGGTCGACTCTTCGTGGATGCTAACATCCAGGTGGACATGGGACTCGGGGAAGTCAGGATGTTAAGAGTGGATGGAGGCAGTCCGATCAGATCACTCGACTTCTCTGTGCCCCAGTTTCCTCATATGTGGAAGGGGGACAATGGTAAGCCCTTCCTTGGAGTTTCATCAAGATTCAGGGATATCCTGGTGCCTGACACACGATAAGTGCCCCATAAACGGGAGCTGTCTTCTTTGCTCAGTCTGAACTCTTGGCTGATCACCTGAGGTGGTGGGGAGATTCCTAAGAGCAGCACCTGGGCACCTCCCTAGGTCATCAGCAGCATCCAAAAATCATTGCTGGGGACTCACTACAGCTGCACATTTTGTGCTCTGCAGGCATGATTTCAGAAAGGAAGACCCCAGAAGGACCCAGCAGTTTCCCATCTTATCCTCATGCCATGAGGTCCATATCAGGTGCCCATGGCTGTGCAGCCAAGCTTGACACGGGGTATGTATGGGTGGAAGGTGGGGACTTGCTCCCCCATAGACCCCAGAAACCCTCCTTACAATGGCGGCTAAGCTCCTCAGAGCTGCCTTTGTCAGTAGGACCTGGAGAGCTGGCCCACTCTGTCCTGCCCCAGTGAAGGCCCTTTCCTAATACCAGAATCTGGGGATTTCCAGACAGACCCCTATTCTCCTTGGGTTCCTCAGATATCCTGAGAGGATGCTCACCCTGCCCCTACTACTGAAGGGCACACATCTGTCCTCAACTGCCAACAAGGAACCTGTTTGGGAAGGTAACTTGAGACTCTCCTGTTTGTTACTTTTTCAGAAGCTTTTTTTCCCTCTCAAAGGTCTGCTTGGCAAGATTTTTTAGGCTTGAAGTATTACCCCACCTGAGGGATATTGGCATTCAACCTGTTCCTCTAGTCCATGATCCCAAGACCTGTGCTGACCTCTACAGAACTTTTGTATAAACCAGAAAGGGCACCACCTCCAGGGAGGAAGGAGGTCCACAGAGCTGCGTCTCTGCATGGACACAGCTGCAGGGGTGCACAGATTCCACAGGGCAGCAATGCTCCAGGGCTCACAGTCAGGTGAGCAGAGCATAGGATGGTCTTCAGCCCTATTTGTCCCCATAGCCAACTATCCTTGTGCAGTGAACAATCTGCCGAACTGTATGGAAGAGGCTTCAAGTAGTTCCCAATTAATGGTCTACAGACCCCTGGGGAAGGTGGTGAGGAAATCATTGCAAGACTATCTGCATCATGAAAAATAACATGTTTCACATGTGCTACCAGCACTCATTGGGTGCTTACTCTGGGGCAGGCACTGTACTACATAATTCACATATACTAACTCCATCCAATTCTCAAAATCCTATGTAGTGAGACTGATTCATATCCCCATTTCAGTTAAGGAAACTGAGGCACTGGAGGCCAGAAAACTGTGAATTATGCTATTTCTCAAACGTACTTGGATGCTCTTGTGAATCATAAAATAACTAATTTAACATATCTACTGAGTGTATACTAAATATACTGAACCAGTCTGACTGAAAAGGCTACTAACTGAATCCATATGATTCTATCATATTTTTTCAGATAAAACATTTAAATACAGCATTGTACTCCTAAAGGTCTAAAACTTGACCCTCATTATAAAAGAAAAATTGTAGGTTCAAATGGCCTACTCACTCTACATGTTGTATCTGAATAAAGCCAGAATTGTAGACAGCCAAGTTCATAGGCTACATCATTTTGGCTAAAAAATGTCACAGCACAGGCCTGCATCAGGGACAGTGTAAGAAACGGCCCCAGGAGCTGTTACTGTATTTACTGTTTAAAGATATTCTGAAGTAGCAGTTTCTGAGATCACAGATTACAAAAACCCACAGGAAAAAGTTTCAGTACAAGGGACAGCTCCAATCCTTTTCCAACAGTTTTTCTCTTAAACTCTCAAATGATCCTATTTCCTTCTTTCTGTTTGCTTGGGAACTTGGTGCCAATGTTGTGTCTTGTCACTTTAGTTGGGTGCACGAAACCTTAGCCATGAATTTTGGCACTAACCTTACCCTCGTGTTATCCTTCAATTTCCTCCTTTGCTGACTCCTTGACACTGGGAATACTTTTAAAACAAGACAAAAAAACTCTACCAGGTAATCTTACAGTGCAGCCTGGAGTTGGGAACCACTACTTTAGCCACATCATAGTTTCGGTTAATTTTTGAGCTAGAGGTTACTTTAGAAATCTTAGGCCAATCTCCACTTACAGATTCAGCCGTAATCCCAAGCTGTCAACTCTGGTACAAGTGTAACTGAGACAGAACTCAGGCCCCCATCCAGCTAGGATTTTGTCCACTACCCCATGCTGCTCTGAAAAATACCTTGGGACGTCTTTGCCTGTCCTCTCCTTCTGGCTTAAGAACCTCGTGTGTCAGGAGAGCAGTGACCAGAGTTGTCTCTGGGCATTACACAAAGAACAGAAAGACAATTTCAAATGGCCAGCCCCATCTGCCAAGAGACTTCAATAAACAAGCATCTCTGAAGACCTGGTACCAAGATTATGCTGATGCCTCCTTCTCACGAAAGAACGTCAAGCATGTTTGATACCGGGTCACACACCCCACTGTAGAAGACCAACTGGTCCAAGGACAATGCCATCTATATGTGAATGAACCCAAAACAAAGCTAAGAGTCCTCCTCGGATTGAGGAATTCTCTTAAGTCAAAAGAATCTCCTAATGTGCAGATATCCTATAATTTGGTTGGGGACAGAACCTTCTCTGGAGCCAGACTGCCAAGTTTTTCAATCTTAGTCATGCTACTTACTAGTGTGTGACCTTGGGCAGGCTGCTTAGCCTCTGTGCCTCAGTTTAAAGCGGGGATGAGATTATCTCACAGGGTCCTGGTGAGGATTACATAAATTAATACAGGAGAATGTGCCTGGTACATAGTTGGGCAATGCAGGGAGGGGTACCAGGAAGCAGGATCTAATCCACCCCTTTTGCCTCTTCTGATCACCCTCTGCACATAGGGCAGCCTGCCCAGGGTGGATAGCACCTGCCACCACTCACAGATGTTTGCCAAGCAGGAAGCTTAAGGCAAAAAGCTCTTTTTAAAAATAGGCCTTTTAAATCTGCTTCTCTTTGATGTTCCAGCACGTGGGTTGTAAAATATCAGATTTATTTTTAACCTCACCAGTTAACTTCAGAAATCAGCAATGCCAATGCAGGGCCCTGGGGCTGGAAACCGAGGGCTGCAGTGACTGGGCAGTACACAGGGCTCCTGGCAGGGTGGCCAACAAAGCCACTCGTCTGACTACACTTTACTCAGAAGGTTAATTGGCAAATTTTAACTATGCAAATGTCTTTTGTGGTCAGTGATCAACGGCCAGAACAACAACAGTGACAATAACAAAACCTGGGCCCCTCCCTGTACTTGAGTTTTTCAAATGGCCAATCCTTTCCAGTCCTATCCTTCTGGGCAGATGTGCCTTCAACCACGACTGGGCATTATCACTGCAGGCCGACCAGGGGCAGGTACCTAGTGTCCTCCACCCTGCACTTCAACTTGCTGTATTGCTAAGTACTCAAGCAAAACAGACACCCTGTTGAACTCACATCAGAACATAAACATCCAGGACAACAGCTTCTTCTTGAGAAGACTGGTCTTTGCAAGAGCAGAGAAGCAGGGACATTTTACTACCGTCAAAACAATACTTCTGGGCTGCTGTTTGGGGTAGGTGGTTTAAGTATAAAATGGCTTATTTTCTTGCCCTATTGGGGTCTTGTGAAGCTTAAAAAACGCCCAGCCTAGAATAGATGCAATACAAGGGAGTGACCTCCAGGGCAGTGCCTGGTGACTCCAACTCGGATTCTCTCTCAACACTGCACAAACACACTGTGGCATTCTTTGTGTTCTTCTCCCTCCCTTTCCCCTGTCCTTTCTCAGGAGGTGATTGAAACCCTCCAGGCCACTGCAGGAGCCTGCTCCTATGGTCATCTTACTACCCTGCATGAGGCAAACTAACTGTGAGCCTGCTTTCAACGCTGGGAACCTATGTTAGCAAGGACAATACACAGGGAAGGGCTAACAGTTTAGTGATATTTGTGGTTAAGAAAACTAGCATCATCCTTATTATGGCTGTGGGATCAGACAGATCGGGCTGGAACGCTGGTTCTAGAACTTTCTAATTCTGTGACCTCAGCAAGGTACTTGATGTCCCTGATCCACAATTTCCTCATCTGTAAAATGACTTCACAAAGTTGCTATAGGATCAAATGAGAGTGAACATAAAACACTGATCACAGGGCGTGGCATGTGGGAGTGCATAGGAAATCATCAGGGTAGTGGAGGCTGTTGGCCACGCTACCTTAATATTGTTCCCTTGCAATACAGCATCCATGTGTGTCAAAGTCATCCTCTGCTCACCAAGCCTAACGAAGCACCAGAAACCGTCAAGCACCAAGTTCCAAAGAGGAGAATGAAGAAGATTGGCCACTGGAGCCACCAAAAAAGTGGGTGTATGGGAGTGTGTGCACGCGTGCCTGCCTCATCTTTCCGACCTGGTGGGGGGTGTCGAGCATCCTGGGCTTGTTTCGGATTCCCTGC
Organism: Panthera onca; assembly: GCF_046562875.1. Classification (NCBI taxonomy): domain Eukaryota; kingdom Metazoa; phylum Chordata; class Mammalia; order Carnivora; family Felidae; genus Panthera; species Panthera onca. The sequence continues at coordinate 68,709,301 of NC_138350.1, forward strand.
AGTGCCCTGCACAATACCCCACACACCCATAGAGACCTGACCAATGACTTGTGACTTGCGGGACTGGTTGAGAAGGTGGTTAGGGTAGGAAAAGGAAAAAGCATAAATACAATAGTGGTAACCAGGTAACCATTTCCTGGGCTCCCTAGTGCATACCAGATCCTTTGTGCATGTTCACTCACTCTTCTTCCAGCCCTAGAAGCCCCATTTTATGGATAAGAAAACTGAGGCGTGGAGGGATCAGGTCACTTGGTTTCTAAGCAGCAGAGTTGAATGTGAACAGGATTCTTTTGGATTCCAAAGCATGTGTTTTTCCCACCACACAACGCAACAGAGGCCAAAGAGCAAAGTGGTAAAGAACATGGGCTCCAGAGCTAGAGCAGTGGGGTTCAAATCATGGCCTTCCAAGGTCACCTGTGTGACCTTCACCTGTCAAGAATGGAGGATGATGCTATTCACCTTATGGGGCTGTTGTGAGGGTTAAACAAGTTCATACAAAGCACGAGGACAGAGCCTGGCAGGCAGCGAAACCTCCCCATCAACATCGGCTAAGATGACTACCCCAGGCTGCCTCTACAAGGGCAGGAGACCATGATTTTGACTACTGTAGTAACAAATTACCATAAAGTTACCAATACAAATCTATTACCTTATGGTTCTGGAGGTCAGAAGCCTAAAAGGGGTCAGAGCAGGGCTGTGTTCCTCCTGGAGGCTCCAGTGGGGAATCCATGTTACTGCCTTTTCTAGTTCCTGGAGGCTGCCTGCATCCTGGGCTCATGGCCCTGCCTCACTCCAACCTCTGTCACCACATCCTTTCTGAATCTGACCCTCTTGCCTCCCTCTTGCGAGGACCCTTGTGAATATGCTGGGCCCACTCAAATAATCCAGGCTTGTCTCCCCATCCCAAGACCCTTAATTACATCTGCAAAGTCCCATTTGCCGTGTGAGGTCCCATATTCACAGGCCCTGGGAATTAGGATGCAAACATCTTTGGGGGCACTATTCTGTCTGCCATAGTCAGTAGACGCTCCTGCCGAGTGATCTTCTCGGGATGTCTGTGCTCCCTCAGGTCTCTGACACAAGCAGTTCCCCTGAGGATTTCTCTCAAAGGCCCCCCTGGTGCCTCCCACCGTCCCCAACCCCTGGCAGGGAGCTCCTGATGCTGACCTGGTCATCAATCTTCCGCTGCAGCTGGACCACCTTGTTCTCCATGCCCACGTTGAGACGTTTCAGGTGCTCTGCTGAGCGGGCCTCGATCTTGAGGGCCTTCAGCTCCTGCTTGGCCTTAAGCATGCGGAAGGCACACTGGATGACGATGGCCGCGCCCCGCAGCCGCTGAAAGCGCCTACGTGCCACCCAACCCCGCACGTGCTTCTGGAGGATGGTGGCCTTGTGCTCCATGAGGACCTGGTGGGGACAAGCACACACCTGGTGGGTTTGCACTGCAGGACAGGAATGAGGGACGCTCACACACTGCCTGGAGGAAGGGAGAGCCAAGGCTGGCCTAGTTTTAGGAGATGCAGAGAGGACACGCCTAACAAAGTTTTGGTGGCCATTTGTTTCATGAACAAGTTTTAACTAAGTTCTGCAGCAGCCTATCTACCTGCAGAGAGCCAGCTGTTAAACTCTTGTTTTTAGTAGTTTGTTTTACTTTGTTTTATTGGTTAGGGAACCACAGCATAAAAACCTCCCAAGTTGGAGGGACCTGAAGATAAACCCTGCTGGCATCTTCCCACTCAACAGATTCAGCTCCCCTCCCTGGTGATGGGGAGCCCGGGGGATGAGATTCTCTAGTCAGAGTCCATGATGAGCCAATGACTTATAGGTACAAATATGGCTTGTAATTCACTTTCCTTTTTCTATCAAGTTACCAACCACTCAGAAAACGAGATCCTCAATGTGTCTACCCTAATGCCTTGCAAAAGAAGTATTTGTGGGATAAATGAATAAATGAGCAAATATGCCCAGTATCACAGCTCTAAGATAGAGCTGGGTTCAAGCCTAGTGCCTCCCAAAGTCATGTGCCCCTTCCCTGAGGACATCACACAGATGTCACTGATCTCCCAGGAACGTTCACACAACGGACCTCCCACTGACTTGGGTTTCCCCATCTTACATCACTCAGTGCCACCCTGGTGTCTGATCACATTTGATTTTTCACGGTCACTTCAGTGTTTTATTAGAAAATCAGACCTTCTCCGACCATAAAAGAGAAAAATGTTCTCTTTATGAAAAAAGAATATTTTAGACCTTTCCTTCCAATCTGTCCTTCATCCTAGCTTTGGGCTTCAGCTGTATCGGAGTGATATGCTGGAATGGCTGTGTCCTGACTCAAGGCTACTGGGTAACTCAGCTTCGCTGGAATAATGGCCTGGCAGGGAGGTCGGGGTCCCACTGCCCTGACCTTACCTTGCTGGGCTTCAGAGTCCTAACCCACTAAATGAAGCGGTGAGACCTGATGATACCTCATATGGCCCTCTGCTCTCAAGTCTGAGCGAGCCCAAGACAGGTCACCAGGCTCTGCCACTGGCTGACCAAGTGCCCTTGGGCAGGGGACAGCGTCCCCGAGCATCTCAGCTGTCAAAGGAGCATGACGACACGCACCCATCCAACCTATGATGGTTACTCTCGCGTGTGGACTTGCCAGGCCTCACGGTGCCCAGATTAAACACTGCTTCTGGTGCGTCTGAGGGCGTTTCTACAGTAGATGAGCATCTGAATGAGTGGACTGTCCTCCCTGCAATGTGGGAGGGCATCATCCCTAAGGGCTCAAAGAGAACAAAAGGCAGAGGGAAGGGGAATTCGCCCCCTTCCTCCTGCCTCACTGCTTGAGTTAGGACATCATTTTCTCCTGCACTGGGACTGGGATTTACACTATTGGCTCCTCTGGTTCTTAGGCCTTCAGACGTGGACTGATTTACACCCCTGGCTTTCCTGGGCCTCCAGCTTATAGATGGTAGATTATGGGACTTCCCAGCATCCATAACCATGTGGACAATTTCCTGAGAGTCCCCATATTTGTATACACACACGCGTGTTCCGTTTCTCTGGAAGACTCTAATATACTATACTTTGTGGGACTTTGAAAGGACTCAGTGGGAGCAAAGGTGTCAAATCACTTAGAAGAACGTTAGGAGCACACCCACAATGTTCGTGGTGGTGACAATCCATTTGCTGCTGCTTTGACTCCCAGTCTGCAGCCCCTGAGTCCCCGGGGCAGGGCTGGCGGTGGGGGGAGTGGCTACACACCTGCTGGTACATTCTCCGCACGAACATGCCCCGAGTGAAGGCCTGGATGGTGACGGTGGCCCTGTGGACCCTCTGGTAGGCCAGGCGGGCCCTCCGCATGCGGTACTGCTTCTGGAGCATGATGGCTGCTCGCGTCCTCCGCAGATGCTCGGCCAGCCTGGGGAGGGAGAGCGCAGGCGGGCCCTGCTGACAGAGGCCTGGGAGCCATGTGTGAACGCAAGCCATGTGCTTGGATGCCCCAGGCTGAGCCCATGTTGATCACGCTCACAGAACACAGCAACGCCACGGGTACCTGGAGCTCAGGCCCTGAATGGCAGCATGAGCATCTTCCGTGTTGTCTAAGAGGTCTTCCCAAAAGTTTAAAGCTCAGTCTGAGCCTCCCAAGCCCTGCTCACTCCCCCTCCTGTGAACCCCTCACACCAACCTGGGCAGTCCCCACTGACACCACGTTTACGCTTCTGTCGGTCTCCGGTACCTCACTCAGCTTGGAGATGCCAACAGCCAGCTCTCAATCATGCCCCCCATATCTAGCAAGGGCCAGGCCTGTAGGTGCTCAGTATATATTTGCTGAATGAATAAAACCTTCACAGGCCTGCACCCTATCTCCCTGCTCTTTCCGTCTGGGACGCACGACGCATGGACATCTCTACTTTCCTGTTTCACTTCTCCATTCCCCACCACACCCCCCAAGTAAGACAAAGTTAGTCTGACACTTCTTACCCTTCAGGGCTTTGTTTGATGCCAGGTGCATAGTAAGTGTTCAGAAACTCAGAATATTAAAAGTTAGAAAGGCTCTCAGAAGTCCTCTAGCAGAGCCCGGGAGGCAGAGGGAACTTCCCCACCAGCCCCACCCCGCGTGCTGAAGGGAGTCTGGTTCGACAGTCTAACTCTTTGTAGGTACTTTCTCCCTATGTGGGCCCTGCATGTCCCCCGGGGCACGAACTCCCACAGGGAGAACACAGGCCAACTCTGTTTTAGGTTCTCCCTGTCCTCTGGGTAAGACAGAGTTGCACACACAGGGGCACTCAGCAATGACTTGGCTTACGGGCACAGACTGCTGACAATTACTTAGCGTTGGTGCTACTGACAACTTTCTATTTCTATAGCTTTTGTTCCAGAGATCATCTCTCGGTGATTCAGAGGTGATCAGTGGCATTCGTCATCTCTGGTTAAGCCCGGGGAAACAGCCTACAGCAAGGATGTGAAGGCCAGCATGAGCAATCTCGAACTTTCGGATACAAAGGATGCCTGATCTGGCTTGTAACTCAGGGGCTTTTTTTCCTTTTAATGTTCCAGCAGAAGTGACTGAACAGCCACTTGTCAAAGTTTGACTTCCAAATGCAAGACTTCATGGAATAAGGAAATCCCTACATCGTGAGCTCGTGGATCTAGAACGAGGGGTGGGTCTCGCGGGAGGCCGTGTCCCACGTGCCCTCTCGGTGGAGAGGCTCACACTGCTTTGGTGCCTTATCGACCCAATGAGACCAGGTGGGAGGGAAAGCAGTTTGGGCTGCATGGTGCTGGGCTGCTCTGCCCCTGCATAGCCACCTGTGGCTAAAGTCATACCCTCATACTGGCTCCATGCAATGAATCTACCTAAGGACCTTCCAGGATCTTTCCAGCTCTCATTCCCAAACTCCCGGGGGATTTGGAAAATGGTGCTGTAAAATAAAGAAGCTTAGTGGAAGGGGTGAAGGCTGAATTGGTCTTTTTTTCTAAAAGAAGATTACTTTGGGATTTAGGCAAAGGGAAAATAGTGGTTTTGTGGCACACAGGGCCCATCCTAGATTAGTACTGGTGGGATGGGGACAGACTGGGAGAACCAGGAGACTTGGAGCTAGACTTACTCCCTCAGGTGAGAAGGGCGCAGGAGACACGTACCCAGTTCCTGAGAGAAAGCTGGGTGCAGAAAGAACCACTCTAATCAGGCTGAGGGAGGCCAACCAACCAAGCCCCCCTCCCCCGCGACCTGACACACCAGATGTGCCCCAGTTTGGCTCACCTGCGGGCCAGGAGCCCTCGGCAATACCGCTGCAGAGTTAAGGTAGTGGCCTTCAGCCTGCGGTATTTCACCTTCTGCAGCCAGCCCCGGACAGTTTTCTGGATCATGATCGTGGCTGCCCGGAACTTGTCAGCCCGAAGCTTCTCCAGGTAAGCCACCTGGCCTGCCCGGAAAAAGATCTTGGTGCGGCCAAACTGGAACTTGTCGGGATCCTTTACAAAGCAGGGAGGGGAGCATCAGCGAGGTAACATACCCTACCATCCAGTTCTTCCATGCAGCGTTCCCTGGTCAGAGCTTGGATACCCCTGCTCCTGAGACACACCCCAACTCTCAGCATTCGCTGAACAGACACTAAGTCCCTACTATTAGACATGGGGTTATGGTGTCCAGGCCGCAGCACTGAACAAGATGCCTGCCGTCAGGCAACTGACATCATGGTGAGAGGAGAAAGGCAAGCAAACCAAGGCAAGGTTTTCAGGCAGTGAAGATTCTGAAGACAGTAAAACTTGGGATTTAAGGGTGGGATGGGGATGCTTAAATACGGTAAATCTAGGAAGGCGTTTTTATGGAGGTGGTATTTGAACAAAAACCTAAATAAACTAAAGGAGGCATCCCCAGGAGAAGAGTAGAACAGATCCAAATGTCCTGTGGTAGCAAAAGCTGGGTATGTTTGAGGAACAGGAAAGTCAAGGAGGGTCAAGTGTGGGGGCAGAAAGAACAAATCACCAAAGGCCCCGCAGGCCACAGTACACAACTGGGATGGGAAGCCCCTGGTGGTGCTCTGAGCAAGGAAATGACCCGCTCAGATCATTTTACAAAGATTATCCTCAAATGGCCACACCATTGTATGCATAATTTCAGATTGCATATAGCTCTCCAAAGAAATTTTATTTGACTTCAGACTAGGTTTTGAGATTTGACATATAATTACTGTCTTAAGTGTATCTAATTAGGTTAATGTTAATTACCTTTCCCTGTGCTCACCCCTGTGGCTAAGGAAAGACGACCCAGCAGTGTGCTTGCAGACAAGCTGGGGTAGAGCACTTCATAGTTAACCCGCTGTAACTGAGAGCTCTTCGTAAACTCCTATCTAATTTTGTTCATCGGCACGAAGACCATAAGGAAGAAGTAATGAGCCAAGGTCTAAGAAAAACACACACATGATAGAATGTCTCAGGTTGACAAACGGCTCTGAAATAATGCTGAATCACCACGTTTTACGGGTTCCTTACACAGGCAAGATGGAACTGCCTAAGCTGGGACACAGCGTCCAGCTGGACGGTCGCCGACTGTCCCCGTTCACAGCCAGGCCGAAGGCAAAGCTGGGAGAGGTTAGGTCTGGGCCTGGTCCTCAACCCTGCCTCTGTTCAGGGCCATGTGCCCAGTGGGCCCTCAGCACACGCTGGGAGGGATGGGCTGGATGAGGGGAGAAGCCCCCAGGCAGCTGAGGCCCTGCCTTCATCACTGCCCTACTGGCCAGGGCTCCCTCTCAGTGAAGAGGGGCTAGGGAGCAAAAGGTGGGTGGCTCAGCCCTCTCAGTCCAGAAAGAAGCCTGGCAGCTCAGGCTTCAGCAGAGCCAGGGCCTGGGGGTGTCTGCTGCATCCCAGGAACCAGAGCACATACGCTTGTTTCCTCTTCTGGAAAAACCACCAGGAAGGGTATGACTTGGTCTGCAAAGCTACTGTTTTCACAAGGATACTTCTGAAGGTCCCACCTGCTGTAGCCAGTCACCACTAGCCTGATGGTCACTCTCTCCTCAGCCCACGTGTCTGGGGCACGTCCCCTACCTCAGACCTGCTTTCTCTAACCCTCGGAACTTGCTGACGACACCGTTCACATACCAATCAGGGGTAATCTTCTGAGGGCTCCTCTAAGAATCGTAGACTGAGGGGGCAGAACAGAATCTCAGCAATCCACCCCAAGCCACTCCTTTTACCTCACGGATGCCAAGACCAAAGCCTGGCATGCAGGGACTCCCTCTAGGTCTCACTGGAGACATCGAGAGGCAGGACTCCCAGGCCAGCGGTCTCTCACTGCACCACGCCCCCTCTGCAACACCATCTCCTCTCCGCACGCCGTGCACACATATTTCCTTACGCTCCCTGGACTCCCAGCAGACACTTGCTAATATCCTGCTCCCCTGTCACAATCAAGGCTCAGGTCTCTATAATCTGATTCCCTCTGGTGAGGTCTATAATCACACCAGGTACTAGCAGTCCTGGAGGGCAGGGCGCATGTGTTATGCTCTTTTATAAGGCTCACGGTGAGCGACCATTCTAGGTTAGAGTACATAGAAAGGATGCAATACACACTGGTGGGATTAAAGAATAAACAAATTCCAGTAGGGGATGAAGGGCATTCCTAAATCCCTGTAGGAGGAGACAATCACTCATGAACCACCTCATGAAGCTGGCCCCAGCCTCCCTCCCATTAAACTCCCAGCTATTCAGCACCTGTTGCCTGGCCCACATGCCACCGGCTTCTCTCGTCATCACTGTGTTCTAAAATGCACTGGCACTTGCTTGGTGCTGGCAGGTGCCCTTCTAGGCTAACATGCAGCTTCACCCTAGGTAGCACTGGTGACTAGAAGATGAGGCCCCCCAAAAGGGGAGGGAAACAGGAAATACAATGTCCCCAGATAAGTCTTGAAGCACTGATCCCTATTCTTTCTGCAGAAAAGGTTAATTATGCACAGTGACATTAGTCAATGAGACTGGCTCAATGGGCACTGTGATTCAGAGTGGCTGGGGGGTGTTGAGCCGGTCCACCTGTAACACCTTGGGGAACTTTGATCGGCTTTCTATACTTCAATTTCCTCATCTACAAAATGAGAAGGAGGCTTGCATCCCTCTAAGGCGCCATGCAAGGACTAGAAGAGGGATGTGAAGGGTTAGAGTGACTCCTAAGTGCTTCGTAACCGTGAGCTATTAGTGGCAGGTGACAGTCGTGACTGCCCCTCCCCCCATCCCCCCCGCAAGCTGGGAACCCATGCAGCCACCTGCACAAACTCAGAGCTCCTGTAAGAACCAGTCATGGTGCCAGGGACACAACAACGGGATCCCTGACATTTCAGTGTTCATAGTCCAGTGAAATGACAAACTCTCAACTGCAAGACAAGGGGGTAGGTAAATGCAATAATGGAAGACAGAAACGGAGTGCTGGTGGCCAAAAGAGGACGGGGGTCGCTAACTCCTTCTGGGAGATCAGAACAGGCTTTGCAGACCAGAAGGCATTTTAAGAACCCAGTCAGGAAGGAGGGTGGAACCTAGGCAGACAAGGGGAAGAGGAAGAAAGTCTTTCAAGCAAAGGAAACAGCACACATTCATACAATTTTCGTTAGGGAATACACTTAGTTCGTTCCAAATGCTCCAGCTGTGATCAGCTCACTGCTTATAAGCAGGGGCTGGGCATTAACACAAAGACTGTCCCCTGCAGTAAAGGTACATGTGTCTGCAACACAGGACACCATGCACCAGGCTTCTGGTCAACGGCAGGCTATTTATTAGTGGCTTACTTTTAGGAAGTCTGAAGTTCTATGTGAATTTTTTTTTTTTTAATGTGTGTGTGTGTGGTGGGGGGGGGGGGGTGATGCCCTTTATACCTACAATGTGTAAGAGTGAACTGTATTTAAAATTGAAAATTTTTTGATCTAGTTCTCTCCATGACGTTACCTTTCGAAAGGGAAGATGTTTGATGTAATCTAACCCTTTATCAAGACCATTTTTACCATGTCCTACTAGAATCCCTGAATTCTGTGGAGCTAATATCTAGGATACACCCCTCACAAAGGGCCCCAAAGTAGCTCCAGTCTCAAGGCTCAGGTTTGAGTTCAGGTTGTGTCAATTACATCTGTTGCCTTATTTAAAACAAGCCTTTAGGGGAAGGCCGGAGGCCAGCTGTGCAAGAAGAAGATAGGAAAAGTGCACCTATTTTCCCAAATGCTGACTTCCAAGCTGTGCCTGGGCTAGGTCAGAGCCCCTGGGCAGGTGTGCGGTGTGGGCAGATAATATGGAGCCTCAGGCTTTGGAGAAGCCAGAGCCACAGGCCAGTGGCGGCTTCATCACAATATGTACAAACATTTTTACTTTTTACACGTGCCGAGACATGAAAAAAGTCCGCTATATACGTGAAGGGACTTCTCTTTTAAAGTCGCTGATGTTGGAAAATGGATGAGCATGTCAAACAGTTTTAATAAGAAAGATGAAGACCACAAGGGCTGATCACTCCCCCAATTCCCAAGGCATTCCGGGTAAGCCTCCAGGGGTGCACCAGCTCACCTTGATGAGGCTTTCCAGGACAGATCTGCAGATGGCCTTTTTGTCTGTGTTGGCGAGCTCTCTCTTCTTGACCAGCACCCGATACCGGTTGAAGAAGTCGTGGTAGGCCCACCTGGAGGGAAAGTAGGTGCGTCAGGTGGCATGGCCTGCCTCCCAGCCACAGAAGGGCCGCAGCCATCTCAGTGCCCCATAGGGTCACTAGTCCCGGCATAAAGCTGTTCTCAGAGCAGTAAAAAACCATTCCTGGACCTACTGTCTTCCTCCAATGTGAGAATTTCAGTATGTGGCTGACTTATACAGTCACGAGTGGAAGAGGGAAAAGGAGGGTTTGGAGGTCTCTCTGGGAGGACTGACCAGAGGCTGGACCACTCACGGGGTTTCTGCCCAAGCACGGAGCTCCCCTTGGCTGCTAGAGGAGGAACCTTGCCTGGGACACAGCTTGGTTTTAAATGTTGGCTTTCTTTCATAAAGTTAGTACTTCTCGTTGAAAACTTTTTATTTGTTTTGAAAGAGACACAGCATGAGTGGGGGAGAGGAGAGAGGGAGACAGAGAATCCCAAGCAGGCTCCACAATCAGTGTAAAGCCCGACACAAGGCTCGAACCATGAAACTGTGAGATCATGACCTGAGCTGAAACCAAGAAGCGGAAGCTTGACTGAGCCACCCAGGCACCCCATTTACATGCAGAAAATATACATCAGCAAATAAAAGTTGGCCTTATCCTAACCCCCAGTGACACTACCACTCACACATTTTGGTATACGTTAGAAAAAATCTTTTAATTTTGACGTTTGTTTTTGAGAGAGAATACGAGCAGAGAAGGAACAGAGAGAGGGTGACACAGAATCTGAAGGCTCCAGGCTCTGATCTGTCAGCACAGAGCCCGACATGGGACTTGAACCCACGAACCACAAGATCATAACCTAAGCTGAAGCTAGATGCTTAACCGACTGAGCCACCCAGGTGCCCCAGAACCATCTTCCTGCCCAAAGCAGATTTCACCTATCATTTCTCCTGTTTCATTAGAGTCATGTGAGCCCACCATGAGGTATTCAGCAACTCCCAATTAAGAACAAAAGCAAAAAGCCCAGAGCACTCACAATCCTGCCACCTTTTCAGTAATTGTGCTTTGGTATGTTCTGGAAGGGAATCTTTCAGAAGGCCTCAAGTCTGTCTCTCGGCCTCTGAGGAGATCTCTACTTAAATCTTCCTTCTCACAGATGTTCACTCTGACCCTCCTCGCTCCTTTCCCCGTTTCCAGCTCACAACCTCCTCACATCACACATTCTGTTTCTACACAGTTCTACTCTAAGGAGACAGAATTTCCCATCTGAATCCCTCTGCAAGTGAGCTCGGCCATCCGTCCCCATCGGTTCTGCATCCTCGGCAGAGGCATCCGTCAGCCCCAGCTCGCCCCGTCAGAGGCATCAGGGGCTGCCATACAGGCCCTGTCCGCAGGAACACACGCGGTCCTCATCACCTGTTTGGAAATCATTTAGGTGCTGTCTCCAGATTGTGCATCTGAGGCCTGGCTGAGTGACTGTCCAGTGAACTCATTCATCTCATTCTCATGTATTACTTGGGGTGGGGGCGCCTAGGTAGCTTGGTCGGCTGAGCATCTGACTCGATTTCAGCTCAGGCCATGATCTCACGGGTTCTTGAGATCGAGCCCCATATTGGGCTCCGTGCTGATGTGGACCCTACTTGGGATTTTTGCTCTCCTCCCTCCCTCCCCAGGGCATGCATGCATGCTCCCTGTCTCATAATAAATCAACATTAAAAGATATTTACCAAATAAAAATTTTTCAAGAAGTATTATTGAGTAAATGGATTGTACCCCTTTCTCCTGAAGCACATTTGCCTTTAAATGGGGTCCTCCAGAAGTTTCATGAGAAGAACGGAGCACGGTGGAATATTAGGAACTCCCGCTGGGTGGTGAGCAGGGCATGCTTGGCAGTCTGGTCCTTTTGGAGCTCCTCCTTGCGCTCCACAACCATCCGCCAGCGTGGGCCTCCTTCGGATCCCCCTCTCCCTCCCAGGCCATGCTCCTCAGCACCCTGGGAGGCAAAGGGAAATGGAGACCAAGCTCCCTGCCTCTCCACCACGTCCGTCACCTTCCTTGGTTCGGTGGCAGGTGTCTAATAAAGCTACGGGTATCAGAGAGGGTGTCAGCCTAAGAGCAAGTAACAAAAAGCATTCTCCCCTTTACATTTTTTACAGTGTAAAAGTGCTATTTAGAAGTTCTGCTTTTTATAACTTTTATTGAGATAACTCACATACCATAAAATTTTAAAGCGGACAATAGATTTTAGTATATTTGCAGAGTTGTGCAACCATACCCAATATGGAGTTCCAGAACGTTTTCATAGTCTCCTGCAAAGCTCCCATTCCCATTATCATTCCCCCCCTTCCTTCGGTGGGAGAGCAGAGAGGTGCTAGGAGCCCCTGAGACCTCTTGTAGGTCTGGGGAAAGGTTCCTGCTGCCCTTATGCCCTTCACTGACTGAGCTCAAGTTGTTTCCTGCCCCTCCAGCTGCAGAGGGGCTGTGAACCAAGCCCACCGACTCCCAGGCCATCTCAAACAGGCAGTTTTTATTTTATTTTGGAGAGAGAGCACAAGCAGGGGAGGGGCAGAGAGAGCAGGACAGAGGATCTGAAGCAGGCTCCGTGCCGACAGCAGTGAGCCCGATGTGGGGCTTGAATTCACGAACCGCTAGATCATGACCTAAGCTGAAATCGGACGCTCAATGGTCTGAGCCACCCAGGAGCCCCTAGAACAGGTGGCTTTAAACATGGAAACACGTAAGGCTATCTACCTAAATACTGCTTCAATTATTCCAGTCATGTACCATAAACGTCAAGAAAACTTCTGAGGTCTGACCGATATCAATTCTGGAGGCCTAGGACCAGAGCTGGAGCTGATAAGCCACAAATCAGATGTGCGTTTTTGACACATGCAAATGTTACCGGACTTCTGAGCTCTTTCTGCCCCAACCCCCAAGTTTTAAAAACAGGCCTCGCTCTCTACCGATACTTCCACGTTGGGCAAGATGCAAACAGAATGACGCACACACAGAAAAAGGGCTTTGTGAAGTCTTAAGTCGTCTTCTTCCTCTGCCCGCCCATCAACATGTGCCTCGTCACGCATCTGTTCCTGTCCACAGGGAGATGTGGGCTCTCCTTTGAAGCCAACTCAGCACCTTGTGTGTGACTTTCTGCGGGCACCTCCCCCATCCTGCAATACAGTTATTTGTGTACTCACTCGTCTTCTCTCTCCCTACGAGTTTGCAATTTCTCTGGGGGAATAATCAGAGCAGCATTTAGCTGGGCTAAAAACCTCAAGCGGTTCTAATTTGAAGATCTCTTAACTGCTGACAGTTCCATAACTCAGGGAGGTTACAGGCTCAAGGAAATGACAAGATGGTAGGCAGATGTGACTGCAAAGACACCAAGGCCAGTACAGAACGAGCTGGGAGTACAGAAGCCAAGAAGCCTGCTCTGACACGGACGGGATGTGACCTTAGGCAAGTCACATCCTGGATTCATCCCACATGGATGTCTCCAAACTGGAGAGGACATCAAGTGCCTTGCAAAGTACCTCCCACACTTTGGTGGCCAAGGAGTTCATGCACATGGACTGCTTAGAAAGCTTCCCAAAAATCTAAGGTCTCTCCCTTCCCACCTAATGCTCTCCCCCTTTTCTTACAAAGGCTTCATTGGATACTGGCACCGGGGTGACACTGATGGGGGAGGAGTGTGCCTGCAGCAGACAGACCATCCGCTGAGAAGGGCTTGGGCAGGTACTCCCCTCATGAGCTACCAAAGCAGAACGTGGCCACCATGGGGTCTGGGCACATACAAGTGTCCTTCAGCCAAGGACCCAGAATCAATTGTGGATTCCCTTTTCCGTGCAACTCTGTGCTCTTAAAGTCTTTGCATGAAAGGCTCCCTCACTTGTAGAAGGAAAACTTTCCAAGCAAAGCTAAACAGAATACGGGATTAGTTTTCCAAAAGTAGCGTTTCTTAACAGAACTTCCTGATTTGGTAGGAACATCTGGATGGAGGTTTTTTGTGGTCATGTAAAAATTAGGAAGACCCTCTACAGGACCACAGGGTGTCCAGGATTTCCACTTGAGGTACTCTACCACCATGGAATCTCCCTCCCTCAGCGTTTTCACGGAGATGTGGGATACAGAGCTTTATGCCTTCTCCACAAGATAGTTTTTATACATATGTTAGCTTCTCTGCTAGACTCTGGACACCCTTGGCTGGGTAAGGATACATTTTTAAACTTCTTTGCACTTTTCACGGTATCTTCATACACACGTTTTAAAAGAATAAGTATTTTCCTGACCAATAAAATGGTTGGAATCCCAACATTAAATCTTTTCTCTTTACTAGCATTTCTCCCAAAGGGCACTATTGGCTTTGGGGCAGGACAATCCTTTTGGGCTCAAATGGACACAAAACATCTTCAGACCATCACCTGCTACTCCATTTGCTGAAATATGCAAAAATGTTCCCTTTTACAAAATCTTTATTCTAGAACATACTTCTGGTCTAGAAAACCACCATCTTGAGAACCAACCCTGCCTACCACCTACCATCTGCCTCTACAGTGTGAGTCCACTGCTTCCATTCCTGCTCTTTCTGCCCTCTTCAGGTGGCCCTGGACAGGTCCTCCCCCACTCACAGCATGGCTGTGTGGCTCATGGGTCTGGATGTATCCTTTAAGCCAATCCCGAGCCTGGCTGCTCTTCCATTTCACATTATTGCTGGTAGAAGAGCTTCCATCCTTAGTCTATTACCAGGCCCCAATAGTGGCCTGAACCCTGGGTTAAACAGAGTCATAGTGGCCTCAGGGACAGAAGTCACATTCATCCCAGCTCTCCCCGGATTTGGACTCACAGGCAAGGGGCCTGGCTGAATGTCCTGGACATCAAGGACATACCCTGTGTGTCCCTGGCCTGCTAGGGAGATGTGTAGATCTGGTAAAGTAGTCACAACTGGGGGTGTGATTGCTCCTGGTAAGAAAGGGGAGATCAGAGGCAGAGGCGAGGCTGGACAGACACTTCCTGGTAACTAGCTCCAAGGCTCAAGACAGCACACGGTAAACACAACTGCTGTGAATGGCAGAGCAAACACAGTAGGGCAATGTTTTGGTTGCCTGAGTTCTCATCTAGATACTAGACTCAACCATCTACATGTGGGACATTCTAGAGAACATGTCTCCTTGTGAAGCCCTCCACGGATGAATGTGAACAGATGGAGCGGATCCGTCAAAGTGGAAGCACTTTGCACTTCCCTTCTCTTGGATAGATTCCCTCAAGCAAGCCTGGCTGGATTAGACCAACTCTAAGAGTCCCTCCAAGACCACCAGGGTAGGAGGCTCTGTGTCACACGCTCTCTCCAACAGCAGGCCACCAGAAAGAACCCCGGAAGATGGCATGTCAGGTTACCATAGGGCGAAAATGGGGAACCTATTTGCAAGTCTAATCTGACAAACATCTAGCATCTAGAAAATATAAAGGACTCCTACAGCACCAAAGAGACAAACGACCCAATTAAAACATGGGCAAAAAATCTGAACGCATTTCTCCAAAGAGGATATACAAATGGCCAATAAGCGCGTGAAAAGACGTTCAACATCAGTAATCATCAGGGAAATACAATCAAAATCATAGTGGGATACCACCTGACACCCCCTAGGATGGCCATAGTAAAACAAACAATAAGTGTTGGCAAGAATGCATAGAAACAGGAAGCCACATCCATCGCCGGTAGAAGTGTAAAATGGTGCAACCACTGTGGAAAATGGTCTGGCAGCTCCTCAACAGGGTAAACCGAGTTGCCATGTGAGCCAGCAATCCCACTCCTAAGTATATAATCAAGAGAAATAAATATATATGTTCACATAAAAATACATACGTGGATGTTCACAACAGTATTATTCACACTTGCCAAGCAGCAGGAATAACCCAAATGTCCATTGACCGATGAGTGGATAAAACATAGGGTATCCTTACGATATGACAGTATTAGGCAACATAGAAGAATAAAGTTCTGGTACATGTTAAAACCTGGATAACACAAAAGGCCACTTATATGCTTCCATTTGTATGAAATGTCCACAGTAGGCAAATTTATAGAAAGGAAAAGTAAGTGGTCGCCAGAGCTAGGAGGAGGGGGAAGAGGTAGTGACCACCAGTGGGAACAGGGTTTCTCCCTGGGGTGAGAAAACATCCACAATTAGTAGTGACAGTTGTACAATTCTGGGAATATAATGAAAACCACTGAAGGATTTTTTTTTCTTGTACATAAATTACATCTCAATTTTAAAAAGTCAACATGATGAACAAATGAGATGAGGTTTGTTGGGGGGGGCGCTTTGTAAAGTAATACATAACACACGGCATTTGTCATCATTTCAGCACAGGTATTCGTGGAAGGCTCTGAGTGCCAAAGTAGCAGGGTGTTCACCCCCCACTCATACCACCGACAGCCTGGATTTGCTTTCCCCCTTATCCCCACCCTCTGTCCTGGGCCTCCCAGGGGAACACAGGCCAAGACTTAATTCTTCCCCTTTGGCTCTGAGCTGCAGCCAAGATACAAAATGAGGAATGGAAAATGTATTTGGTCCCAGCACTGCCCAGATACAACCCAGCATCCGCAGCTGACCAGTGACCAACACTTGCCTCCAAGGGAGAGTTTCGAGGCAGAGAGCATTCACAAACAAGCTTCCCTGTGGCTGTGATGTGCAGTCCCGGTTGAGAACGATGTGACAGATTGTGTGTGGTCCAAGGAAGGGAGCACAGCTCTCAGGCAAAAGCACCAGAATTAAAGGCTGCAAGATCTTGGGACAAAGAACTGTTTCAGTCTGAAATAAGTTCGTTCTTAGTGGGCTTTAAAATTTTTGTTTTGAGAGAGAGCGCGCGCATGCACGAACATGCATGTGTAAGCAAGGGAGGGGCAGAGAATCTCAAGCAGGCTCCAAACCCAGCGTGGAGCCTGACATGGGGTTCCATCTCCCCACCCTGGGATCATGACCTGAGCCGAAATCAAGAGTTAGACGCTTAACCGACTGAGCCCTTGGTGGGACTTTTAACAGCAAGGCAGGTAACCACGTGGCTGTGTAATCGTGATTAAATGGAAAGGTGAACAAAGCAACTTCTCCAGACTCCGCCTACTTCCAAGGTCCTGTGCGGTTTCATCCACACGGGGCTGAGGGGACAGAGGCTGGCAAGTGAAGTCTTCTCAGAAAGCATCAGTGAGTTCTTCTAAGGTGAACAGGAAATGAATGGAAGACTTAGGAGTTATGTTTTTTAAATATAAACATTGTGTATTCAAGTACCCTCCCCCCTCCAACACACATTGTGGTTAAATGGAACTTGCTTCGCAAATCCCGTGGGACACACCACTGCTCTAAACCCCACAGAGGGAGCCAGAGGACGGCACAGGAGCCCGGGGATGGTGGCCAAGCCTCTCGTCCAGACAGGGCATTTATCACGGTGCTTTGTGTACGTAACAGACATATTTCTTTGCCACGGCAGTACATTTCAAATTGAATGATGTATTTTAAGTCAGACTCCCAGAGAGCCATAATTCTCAGAGATAAAAATAGACAAGTATACTAGTGCCCGAGGGTGGGGTGAGGGCGCCCCAGAGAGCCGCCACTGGCCTGCCAACTTGGTGTCCAGGCTCGCGGGGCTTTGGGGGCATAGGACACGTGTTTGTTTCAGAATAGGGCCAAGCGTCCTATGCCCAGGGCATCAGTAGGAAAGGGCTGCCCTCTGCATGGGCTCCCGGGGAAGTGCCCTCTGGGCATTTTATCACGGATCCCTGTGACCCTGGGCCATGCACAGTCTTCCTCTTTGGCATTTTCCTCTCTGCAAAGTGGCATGTGCCCTTTGGCCATTGAAGTTGGAGACACACAGGAAAACGTTCTAAGTCCTAACTCCCCTCATCAAAGAAGGCAGGGAAGTTTCCTGCGGAAAACAGCTGGGCAAAGTTCTGGTCACCTGATGAGCTAAACCAAGTGAAATCACTTTGCTGTGTTGAGTCTTAACACCAAGGAGGTGAGTTGTTTTGGGGATGACTCCCAATCCACTCAGGTCCCTCTGGGCTCAGGAAGGACTCCCCAGGTCAAGGTAACAACATGACTGCTCAGCTCTACATTCTGAGGTAACACACGCGAGTCCCTGGTACTTCCTTCAAAAGCGTGCCCCTTCATGGGCACGAATGAGCAGTAACACCTCACTTGATCCCCAGACACAGCAGATGCACCTCTCTCCTGGATGAAGCAGGAAGGGAGGTTTTTTTTTTGTTTTTTTTTTTTTAAAGCCGTGAGGTCACTCCAAATGGTTGCCATGATTGGCAGGGGCAGAACAGGGAGGCAAGGGGCGGAGTCAGGAGACTGCAGGTGTGGTAGCTTTGCCCCACAGCCCTCTCCCCAGCCCAAACCACTGCTTCCCCCCCCCACCCTGGGCCTTATGGCTGGGGAAAGGGGATTCAGATCTAAATGGAGTAGATGCATGATTCAGCTCTACCTCAACACTAACAAAAGTGCCATAAAACTACGGTGCCTCTTTCCAAAAGGTAATATTTCAAATGGCAGTTCAGGGAGGGAATCCTCTGAGCCTTCAGCAAAATCTGCTAAGACAGCAAAGGTAAGGCAGCATTCTGGATCTAAGCCCAAATGTTTACATCACAGCGTTAAGTAACATTTTTTGTGATACCGGAAAATTCCAGTCTTTCCTTCCTTCCCTAAGCTCTCCACAATACTTGCAATTATGGAAAGGTACAGATGCCCCTCGCGATCACCTCCTAGAAAGAGGTGTGGATCCATTAGAGAGGCAGGGAAAGACACCCATCAGCTGCCCCCTAAGAGGCAAGTCTGCGGGCATCTCAACTTCGAGGCAACTCTGATTGCAGCCAGGTGGAATGAACAGCAGGAGAAGCCGTTTTCCATATGGGTCTCAAGACTTGGAGGCAATGTGCTCTCTCAGCTGCCAAGAAAGAGGTTGTCTGGATGAGGAGAAAAGCCTGGCTGTCATGCTAAGAATGCAAGATTGAACAGGAAGAACGGATTGAGGACTGACGGGCAGAGAAAGCCTCTTCCCTGATCACTGCGCAGGGGACATTATCATCCCTTCCGTGCCTGGACACCGCCCTGCTTCCAGGCTGGCAGGATTCTCCCACTCTCCCCACCAACCCCCCCCAGTGCAAAGCCTCCTCACCCTTCAAGGCCCACCTCAAACCTCACCTCCTCCACAAAGCCACATTTCTTCTCCAACTTGCACCTAATTCTATGTTGCTGTTTTAGGTTTTTATCACTTCTCCCAGACCGTGAGCTCCTGACAGGCAGAGGCCGGGACTTAGATCCTTAATCCCCTCCCAGCCATTGGCACAGAGCTAGATGCTCAACAGGGGATAGGACACAGAACAGGTGGCCAGATTAACAAGGAAGGGTGGCAGGAAGGCAAGAAAACATTTTCTACAGCAGCTCATGTGAGACCACGGGAGTCAAGTCCTCTCCCCGCTTCCTCTTCCACCTCCTAGAACAGATGATTCTGTGCTTCGGCAGCAAAATCGGGAGTGTGGGTGGCACACCCTGTCGCTCTGATTTCCCAGCGAGGCTGCAAGCAAGTACGGTGGGTGAATCTGAGGTGGCAGAGACACACGGGACCTGTGCCTGGAGCGCTGTCTAGAGCTAACCACATCAGACCCAGACTTGTAGCTTCTCCTTGACGTTCTCCAAGAAGAGAGGTCCACACCCTCCGCAGAGCGCTTGTTCTGATAGCAAACAACTTGCTGTGAGAAAGTTCTTAGCAAAAACACGTGGCTCCTTACATACAGAGACAGATCCCCCTAGTCCCACTTGCCCTACAATAGCTCATTTTCACACGCTTCCCTGGTTCCATCTCCCCGGGCTTGGCAAGGTCCCAAACGTTCACGCCTCCCAGACAAGCTCACCATCAGTAGCACCGTCATGTTATAGACAAAGATGAGCACCTGGGCTTCTGGGCTCACCTGGAGGGCTCTGTGCTGCACAGCACAGGTGTGGCCGTGAGGACCCATGATCCCTAAGTTTCTTGTACAAGGACCCTCAACAGTTTAACAGGGGACAACTCAGCTCCAGTTTTGACAGACTTTAGATAATTCTTGGACTGACCTTTTCAATTCCTTAAAAGACTTTGCAATGATCTTTTGAGGTGACCAGATGCTTCAGGGTTTCACAAAGACAAAGCTAAATATTTCTGGTACAGGCCTGTTTTACCCAGATAATTGCACCCATGAGCATGTAGTTTCTTACTCATATCTAAATGAGTGATAAACATGTTATTAAATGCTTAAGTGCCCACACTGTGTGGAGGACTTTAGAGGCATTATGTCATTCATTACACACGTCTATGATGTAACTACTTAGTGATCCGGGAACGCAGGCTCAGAGATTAATTTCCTCGCTTGAGGTTACCTAGCCGAGGAGCATGGGAGCAGACAATGGAAGCCAGGCCTGACTCCATCAAGGCCAAGGCTTCAACCACCAGCCTCCTCTGGCTATGGCCCAGGGTTCAATTCTACAATCTGGACTTCTATTTACAAGCTGGAGCAGGCAGGGTGCAGTTTTACGCCAAGCCTCAGGTCTGGGCCCAGCCCCCGGCGGGCAGGCATAAAACCCTACTCTTCACTCCTGTTGAACCAGTTTGGATGGCAACACTCTAACGTGAGCAGGAAGATGCTTGGCAATCACCACATAACCAGGCAGAGAAAGGGGTGTGTCTAATCTTCATTCAACCACAGCAAATGGCGACCCTGAGCGAGCTCACTTCTTTCTGCGAGCCTCCTCAGCAAAAGTGCCTTTTAAATCATGACGCACCTGGGTCTATATATAAAGCTCAAGTAAGGTCAGACTGTAATATCCTTTCTACCACAAATTGCCATTTTCCATCCCTGGTTATTTCATTAAATAAACAAGATGCTGGTCATGACCTGTCACACTGATTTCCTGAGCCACTAGTGGGCTGTGAAGCAGTTCCTAGAAACACTGAGGGCAGCAGACTAAAGACTTTTGGGGAGTCCAATGGAGCAGGAGTGGGGCCTGTCTGCCTGGGGAGCCCGCTTTGAAAAGCCATGGTCAGGCAGCTCCTTCAGGTCCTTGCCACGTTCCTAAGTTGTAGGAACCATGTGCTTGGAGCAGCCATTGTATGTGGATCCAAATGGCTAGACTACATTACAGTTCCTCGAACTCAAGACTGAACTACTACGCCCGTGGCCTGAGCCCCATTCTCTCAATCAAAAGACTGATGCTGGGCATTGCAGGGCAGACACAGCCCGCACCTGAGAAGGGCAAGCAGGGCTCACCTCATTGATCGTGGAGTTGCCAGCAGTTCGCGCTCAGCCCCTGGGGCTGAAAAAGGAGATGGAACCCCAGGGTCCTCCCAGTCTTTCTTCTAAGCAGAAGAGATGTGGGTCAAAGAAAATACTAACAGGCTTCTGCCCTGGCCAGAGTAGACTGCTCTGAACAATGCTCGAACCTGCTGGGTTTGGAAAAGCTGCCTGGAGGTTGCAGATTAGTGACAGTTCCTTGTACTTTCCGGGTCAAATGCAAACTCCTAATTTCACCACTAACTTGATTCCCGGGTCTAACTTTTAGGAACTGCTCACGGTCAAGTTGCTTCTTGGTATATAACACTGCTGCATACGAAGTGGTTCCTTAACTGTAGTGGCCAAGGGCTGGCTGGAGACAGCAGGGAGGAGGGGAGGCCTGGAGACATGTCCTCCTCCCATTTCCGGCTTCCTCTGTCTCCCTCCACCGCCTGGCACATATGGAACTTCTTTGGACAGGGGGTCCCTGTGGAAACCACCACGGGCTCTGGGATGCTACACTGGTAGCATCCCTGCCCAGCTCAGCTCCAAGTCACGGCAGGAGGTATCTGGCCTCTGTGACACTGGGACGCAGTATGACCCCATGAAAGCTAGCTGGCCACCATCCACACCCCACTCCTACTTCAGGCAAGCATCTAGGAAGGATCCAGTCTTGACGGAGCTTCGAGAGACACTAGGTGGCTCACTTATTCACAATGCAAATTAGATCTTGATAGTGTTTTTTTAAATTGAAAATTATACCCTCCATCATAGATTTGACTCTATTTTAAAAGGTAAAGGCATCCATTGACAAATGGATGGACAAAATACGTCCTATACATACAGTGGAGTGCTATTCAGCCATAAAAAGGGAGGAAATTCTGACACATCTACCGAGGTGAACGTTAAAGACATTAGACTAAGTGAGATGAGCCAGTCAACCACTGCTGTAGGACTCCACTTATGAAGACAGAGACTCATCAAAAACAGAGACAAAGTTGAGTGGTGGCTGCCAGCCGCTGGGGGGTGGAGCAAATGGGGATTTAGTGTTTAATGGGGACAGAGTTTCAGTTTTGCAAGATGAAAACATTTCTGGAGATGGCTGCATAAAGAGGAATGTACGTACTTACCACCACTGAACTATACGTTTCAAAATGATTAGGACAATAAACAGTGCATTTTATCACAATAAGAACCAAAAAGTAAAGGGAACAGAAATCCCCTTTGCAACTCTAGCTAGCTCAATGCCCAGACCAACACCAGCCTTAAACGTGAAAAGCTGCCCAAGAGGACACTGCTGTTGACTTCCATACTTCTCAGACCAAAATGATATTCTTCTGTCAGTATCCTGCTTGGACCTTCAGTGTTTGGGAACATTACAGAGGATCAGTCTCTGGCTGACAGCACATAAACAGGTTTCCTAGGGCACCAAACTCTGGCTGCCCCACCAGGACATGGCTGGTGGGCACATTACCTGGATGGGTAGCCGGCTGCACTGATTCGGATTGTCTCCAACACCCCACACGCTCTGAGCTGCTGCACTGCTCTCTTTGGGTCAAAGCTGCAAAACAGTAAGACATTCCATAAATGGCCATGCTGGCAAAGAAATGGAACAGGAGAAAGGGAAAGATGACTTCTTCCTGCACTGGGAGACAGACCATCATGCACTTTAATCTCAAGGTCAGGGGCGAAGCACAGACTAAAAGACACTGACTGGCAGGTGCATGAATGATTTCAGTACCTAAGTTCTATGCAAGTTCTTGTTCTTACCTGGGATACATCTCTTCTTTGCATACCTGAATTCTGTGTACCCTCCAAGACCCATTCCTGCCTCCTCTCTAAGCCTTCCCTTATTATTTCCATCCATGGGGGCACCTGTGTTCATTCAAAAGCCAAATCATAGACACTTGCCACCACAAGCAGTACTTGGCTCAGGAGTTAAAAGGGGAAGTTTCAGGCCAGGCAGACCTGGATGTGAATTGTGACATGTCCCTGACAAGTTGCATGTGTAATTTGGGGAAAGCAACGTCACCTCAATATCCTCACCTATAAAATGGGGATAATAACAGTATCCCTTCTTCAGGGTTAGTGTGAAGATTAAACATAAAGACCCATGAAAGCAGTTAGACCACCACCTGGCACAACTTTAGGACACAGGCATCGCTAGCTGCTCTCATGACAGCTGCCTCATTACGAAAAAGAAATCTATATTCCCATCTGTCTTCAGAGATGCGAGCCACATCTTCAACAGCTCATATGCCTCTACAATGCTGTTTAACACTGAAAAACCAGTATTTATTCCAACACCTAAGTTGAGCAGGATATTGTAGAATCGGCAGTCAGACGTGGTCTGGGCGAAGTGTCCACATTGGAGGAGTATATAGAAGCAGCATACAAAACAGCATGTGATAACTAACCATGGTAAAAGTGCTGGAAGAGTCCAGGGGGAAAGTGGTCAGCGTCAGCTGAGGTCATCAGGGCGTCTTCATGGGGGAAGTACTAAGCTGAACTGGAATTAATCCCCACTTGTAGTTTGCTAAGACCCTTGTCCCACTCTGTGAGGAGGGATGGGAAGTAAATGCTCCCTTTCTTTCTGGCTGTTCCTCAGCTCAGCTAGAGCCAAGGGTCATGCGTCTTGCTCTCCTTCCACTCTGGGAAGTGGGTGGGCAGGGCTGAGGCCCAGCTCCCGGGATCACACTGTGTGCTTTAGCACACACCTTGGCCAAGCTGTTGGGCAACCTGTCTGCCCTGGCAGAGAAACAGGAAGCTTCTTCATCTCTAGGACCCCGGGGGACTTCCTCGTGCTACTCTTGTCTGCCACCTCCAGATAAGCCTGGGTGTGCTCTTCCCAGCAGCTTCTGGAGCTCTGCAGGATGGATCAGGGCTGGAATCTGCCACACCCAGATTCAGAGCTCTCCACGGGAGACTTCTTCCCTCAGATCTACTTGTATGAACCGCTCAGGTCCTAGCGCTGGCTGGTCTCTTACACCAAGAACCCAGAAGTCTATTGAGGTAGGCGGCCTGGGTCAGCAGGCACCTTCTGAGTGACTGAAGACCGTGAGCCGACCTGGAGTCCAGGAACTCTGTGTGTTCCAGGTCAGTCCTGGGGCTCGGTGTCTGGGAGTCACCCACAGCCTCCTCCTGCCTCCCTTCAAAATCTGCCCAAGTCCTGCCACTTTTGACAGCCAGCTCCTCCATAAAGTCTGCCTGATTCCTCCAGCCCCAAGGTGCCCCTGGCACTTGAGTATGTACCGGACAAGTGGGCATTCAAGTCTGCACAGTCCTGAACAACAAGACTGTTACTTTGCAGGAGTTAATTTCTTTCTTTCTTTCTTTTTTTTTTTTTTTTTAAAAGTCAGCAAAAAGCTCCTCTGTGGAAGAGCTTATAGGATGAAAGAAAACAAAAGGAAACCTAAGTGCAGAGCCTTTCACTAGGTTATCCCCTTTGTAGTTTGTCTCAGGTGTCACCAGGATGCACCACAGTTCCGGGACCCAAGAAAAACCTTAACCAACACGGGGCAGTAGTGAGGAGTCTAAGCAGCAACATGGGCTCTGCTGTTTACAGGTCTGCTTCTCTCGTCTGCCAGGTGGCCGGCTGGGCCGAGTTATGAAAGCACGGTGGATGGGCTTGAGCCTTGGGGAAGGTGTTCTGTGGGCTGCAGACCTCTGCCTCTGCACCCCTGATCTCCAGGCCAGAGTCTGCTTCCCTCTGCAGTGTGTGGGGGGATGGGCAGCACACGTAGCAAGCACCGGTGACCGCTCGTCCTTTGTGGCCATGGTGGGTAGACAAAGGTCTTCCCACTTCCCTCCAGAGCTGGCACCATTCTCTTCCCCGCGGGATGGGGAAAAAGAGCAAGGGCAAACCAGAAAACCTGGTACGGGCCGCCAACAGCTAGTGCCCGTCCAGGCAATACACAATCTCTCTGTAGCTTTGCCTCACTTCTCCAACAGAAGCAGAGGATACCTGTCCCACTGTCATTCACTGGTTTGTTGCAATGACTAAGCGACAGAAAAGAACCCTATTAAAAGGAAACAAGCAGACACTAACCAAAAAGATTCTGCCATCCTCTTTCCTTGTTCACATGCCCCAGCCTTCTGTATTTTATCTCATCTCTTCAAGAGTAAAGAATGCTCACTGTCAATGGCATCCCTTCACGAGCCTTGCTACCTGTGTTACGAGGTGACGAGGTGACGGTGAGTGGAAAATCAGCCCTCCCACCTAGTAAATTTTGGAGGACCACAGTGAGGACAAGAGACACTTAACTCTGGACTGCAAAATCACCAAAGAAATATAGGGTCAAACCTGCCGAAATGCAGGGTTATACTTTCTCCTCCCAATGAATGTGCAGGTTCCGCAGAACCGGAAGCTTAGAACCCAGCTCCCCCTCAGCAGTCATGCGCCACTACTGATTTTTGCACAGACCGCCAGCTCCCACCCATTCTTCAGGCTCTGCAGTGTGCTGAGTCATACCTGAGGACCCCGGGACGCTCAGGAATGTCCACTGCTGAGAGCAGGGCACCGGCCCGCAGGAAACTGGCCAGCTCCTCCCACCAGTGACCCCAGGTTTATCACACTCCCCCGGGCCACCTCCTCCCTGGACACTTAACCACCTTCTCGCTTCTCTGCTCCTGTAGCACTTCCACACTGATCTGTGACTGGCAGTTCCTGAAGGATGAGGGGCAGGTCTGTCATTTCACTTGTCCTAGCCCAGTGTCCAGTGAATAGTGGGTATGATGAATGTTTTTTTAATAAAAGAAACAGCAGAGGAAAAAAGACTTTTCTACAAGAGATGCTATCAAAAGCATTTAGTCTAGGACAGCCGTCCTCCACTGGGTTGTCATTTTGTCCTCCAAGAAACACCTGGCAACATCTTAAAGCATTTTTAGTTGTCACAATGATGGGGATGCTGCTAGCATACTACAATGCATAAGAAAGCCCCCCATAACAGGGCATTACCTGGCCCAAAATGTCAAGGGTCCTAAGGTTGAGAAAGCAGTTGGAGGCGATGGGAGGAGGCCTACAGAACTCTCCTTCTAGAAGAATGTCAGTAACATCGTATATTTATTTTAGACGATGTTATAGGTTCTACTCATCAAAATTTGTTATACTTCTCACAAATAATCTACATTATCTCCTTGAATTTTTTCATCAGGATGATCATTTTAAACCACAATTAGCAGGTGAGGCCAACAGTACAGGGCTAGCTCCTGGAGCAGCCAAACAATTCAGTTTGAATCTAGAATCCAAGTGCTCTGACCTGGTTCAGTATTCTCCCCACTTTATTACAAGGATGATTTCAGTCCTGAAGGCAACGGAAGGTCTTAGAAACATGGGCCATTAGGACTAGACACTGTATTCTGAAAGCCCCCAGCATCTCCTCTCATCTGAGGGGAGGCCCAGCAAGAGATACAGCAAGTGGCAGGCACCAGGTTCTGAGGAACCCACGGCCCCAGGTCGCAGCTGGTTGAGGGCAGAGCTGGTACCCAACCCTCGACTCTCCTCTGGGGGCCCTGCACACCGCTCCTGCCCTTCACACATAATCAAAGTCTTTCACGCTTGCTGCCTTTCTAATAGCCTCTCTTCTCCTGGAGTCAGCTGGTACACAGATGCCACAAGGGGGGAATTCCTAACCACTTCTTGGAAATGTGGAGGAAAGGAAAAGAGTCAACAATCAGCATGCTTCAAGGAAGGCTGACTCAAGGCTGTCTTCCTGACCTTTTCCAGCACAAGGCCCATCTGAGTATAGGTCAAATTTTATGAAATAATAGGAGCAGCAGGGGGTAGTTCAGATACTGACAGAATTGCCAAAAAAATTATTTCACAGAAAGAAATTATGCTAGGTCCAAAAGAAAGTCAGAAAGCCGGGAATAAGGTGCTTCAAAAATTTAGAATTATACCTCTTCTGGGCAGGGGATGTAACTTGTGTGGTGGCTCATGGCAATGGAATGAGAGGCTGCAGAGGTAAGGGACAGACTGTTCTCAAGGCTTAGGGGAGTATTTCAGGCAAGAAACAGAGTCTAAAACAAGGTGACAGAAGAGAAAAGGGACACCAACCTAAGAAAACTTCAAGTAGACTCTATGGGCCTTTGACAAGGTTTATGCTATCCAATACGGTAGCCATCAGCCAGCTACAGGCATTTGAATATAATTAAAATGACAATTCAGTTCCTCAGTCATACCAGCCACATTCCAAGCACAGAATTGCCACGTGTGGTAGACTTGTGGCTACTATGTTGGACAATGCAGATTATAGAACAGCTTCATGTATCACAAAAAGTTCTATTGGACAGCACTGGTCCAGAAGGACTCTGAGGTTTGGTGGTGGGTAAATGAGCAGTCAGGAAATAATTATGCCATTTACTACAAAAGAGACCAAAGAGGGACCATTTCTCGAGGGGCAAGGAGTCTGACTTCAGACATGCTGGATGTGAGTCAATGAAAATGCAGCAGGCATTCAGAAATACTGGTCTGGAACCTGGCAAAAACCAGAGATGAACACAGACCCTGAACAGTCCCTGCTATATGGATTCGGGTGGGGTCAAGCATGTGGGCATGGGTAAAGCTGGAAGACAATTTCCAAGATAGGGGTAGAATTTAGGCCAGAGAAGGCCAAGGAGTGGGGTGGAGGAAGGAGAGTGGGTATGAATAACTGGAATTTCAGTGGTAGAAGGCACGTGAGAAATAGGACAATCTTCACATCTCATCACTCGACATGTCACTTGAGGTCACGTCTCCCCAGTGGAGGAAGTCTCCTCTGACCACTCCAGCTATCTTCCCACCTCGGAACTGAACGTCTGCTATGAGACACAGGCATTTCTGCATTTAATGACACACTTATGCGGTTCTCTGATTCCTCAACACCACCGTAGACTCCGTGGGATTAGGGAAGCATACCCTCTCATCTCGTTGAAACCTTCTAGATAGCAGACAGGTAGAACTTGGTAAATGTCTGTTGGACCGTACTCAGCATGGAAACCATCTGTGAAGTGTAAGGGCAACTATTCATCCTGCTGCAGAATCCCCCTCAAGGCTGCGCCCGTGTCAGTTCCACCTGAACTTGTAAGGAAGAAGAGGCCAGGCTTCACTGGCCTGACTCTAACCGAGAGGCAGCTGGCCCCGCCCACGCAGGCACTTACTGGAAGGGGAGCTTCTCGTCATTTGGCTTGATGCAGCGCACGTAGTGTGGGGTCGTGGCATTCAGGGTCTCCATGAGCAGATGCAGGGAGGTACGGAACTGGGGAGACACAAGTCAGCGCCCGCTTATTTATTTAACATTTTGTAGATGTGTAATAAACGTAAAGAAACGCTCACAGACTGGTGATGGTAGTTGTTGATACTGTTATGGTCACGGTTATTATTAATCAAGGATGACAAATACAGAGACTCAGGGTCAGATTCTAGCTGACACTCCTGCCTTGCTGTAGATCCAAAATTAAGCCCCTCCCACATTGACATGAGTGCTCTTCAACCCACACAGGGAGAGCCCACCTGCCAACGTGTGTAACTCAGCATGGAGATCAAAGGAGATGAAAGGCAGGTCAATAATAGGAAATAGTACAGAAGTCATCATGGTGACTGGAGGCTGGTTATTCCTCAACTTGAGGCCCTGGAGCCCCAAGATCTGGTGCCTGGACATCCTGGAAGTTGTTACAGTAAAGTGAAATGCCCAGAACAGGCAAATCCCCTGCAACAGAAAGGTGAATGGCTGCTCGGGCTTGGCAGGAACTCCCTTCTTTTGGAAATCACACTGGACATAAAATCCCACAAAGGCCCCACAGAAAGCATCTCGGTTTTCTAGTCCCCAGGCTTCTTTAGTCCTCACTCCCCAGCCTGCTGACTCTAGACCCTCTCGCTTCTTCTACCAGGTGTGTGGTCCTCCCAGAGGTATTACATGCACTGCTGGGGCTATGCTCATTCCCTTCCTCTTTCCTGCCCACTGCCTCTAGAGGGGGCTTCCCAAGTTTCCTTCTTCAAAAGGCGCATACGGACTGAGCTGGGTGGCCGAAGATGTGGATGTTGAGGCCACTTCGGCCTCCCTCGGACTCTGCCGCCCTTCTTCATCTGCAGAGAGGCCGGACCTGCCACACACACCCCGACCCACAGCTTCCTGCCACAGGCTGACCTGGTGGCCCACGGTTTTCTTGTGTTCCTTGTTGGAAACTTTCAGAGGGGGTCTGGCAGAGCGAATGTTGATCTTTG
Organism: Panthera onca; assembly: GCF_046562875.1. Taxonomy (NCBI): domain Eukaryota; kingdom Metazoa; phylum Chordata; class Mammalia; order Carnivora; family Felidae; genus Panthera; species Panthera onca. The sequence continues at coordinate 68,738,392 of NC_138350.1, forward strand.
AGGATGAGCCCTTCCCAGATGCAGTGGTGGCAGGAACAGAGTCTTTGTCATCATGAAACAAATCAGCCACTAGTGGGAACTAGAAACAAACACAGGAAGACCAATGAACACAAGATCTCTTGGACTTTATGGTACTTTGACTCTTTCAAAGTAGCTTTCCAGTGCATACCCAAGAGACCTGCCAACACACATGCACACAAACACTTGAACGTCCAAGTCCATAACCACATTATTCATTGCAGCCAGAGTGGGAACACTGTAAGTATGGATCAGCTGATAAATGAACAGAACGTGGAAGTTCTGTACAATGGAATAATATCCGACAACATAAAGGAGGGAAATCCTTGTACACGTGACATGGACAAACCTTGAGAACATGCCAAGTGAAAGAAGCCAGACACAAAGACTTTCTAGTGCATGATTCCATTTACAAGAAATGTCCAGGGAATGGAAAGTAGTTTAGTGGTGGCCAGGGGCTGGGTGAGAAGAAAGAATTAGTAGTAACATGTACAGAGTGTCTGTGTGGACTAACGCAAATTTCCTAGAATTTAGAGTTTCTCCTCTCTGCTCCTCCTGAGAAGCCCATCTCTTAAGGTCCAGCCCTGCATCCTCCATGGACTTTCCCAGATCATTCCTTTGCGTCTCCATCATGCACCCAGGTACCAGCTGAGGTCTGTGCTGGGCCCTGAGCCCCATGCTTGCTGAGCCCACAGCCTTTAAGCCTTATTCTTGACAGAGGATGAGGACCAGGGAAAGGATTGAAGGAGAGAGTCCACATAAGCATATAATACAGTGCCTAACATATTATAAGCTCTCAAATGTCGTCCAGTTTTATTATTTTGTTAGGGGGTATATACATGAAAAATTGGTCTACATGATCAAGTTCTGGGCTGAAGAGGAGAAAGTTAGAACCACAGAACTTCAGGTGGCAGGTGAGGAAAGACGAACTCAGAATCCTGCTTCCATCTCTGTTCATGCCAGCACCAGGCACGGTGGCCAATGTCGGCTCCCTGGAGCTGCTGGTTAGCGAGCGAACAAGGACTAGATCCCTGACCTCTGGATGCCCAGGTCAGAGTTTGTTTCAATACAGAACAATATCCTGGTCATTTACACCAGCAATATCAAGGAAGTGGAAATACACATGGGCTTAAGATACAGTCTATCTCTGATGCACCTGTACAACATCCTCCTTATTGGAGGCTTCAGTGTGGGGATCTGGTGGAGCCAGTATTGGTATTTGAAGGTGATCCATTCTCAGATGTGGCAGTGGGAGGAAGAATACCTAAAAGGTAACTTATGAAGCATTCCTGCCGCTGACAACATCCCCTGAAATTCAGAGCAGGAGTCTTAGGCTAAGGAAAGCTTAAGAGGCAACACCATCTCCATGGAAGTCTACAGGTTCAAAATGGCAGTGAGAGTCCACTTGTGCTGACACCGTCCTGCGTTTAACTTCCCAGACCTTTTACAAGTTGAGTCCCAGTTTAGTGGAGAATATACTGAGCACCACACCAACAGTTTGGGAAGTCCAAGAATCCTACAAAGGAGAGGTCCAAATTCCACAATTTAATGGCATACTCCCATCAATATTCCACATCAGTATTTCAGAGGTATTCTGAAAAGTTGTAGGGGCACCTGGGTGGCTCAGTCAGTTAAGCGTCTGACTTTGGCTCAGGTCATGGTCTCATAGTTCATGAGTTCGAGCCCTGCATTGGGCTGGGCTCTGTGCTGACAGCTCAGAGCCTGGAGCCTGCTTCGGATTCTGTGTCTCCCTCTCTCTCTGCCCCTCCCCTGCTCACACTCTTGTCTTTCCCTCAAAAATAAACAAAGGTTAAAAATTTAAAAAAAAAAAAAAACTTGTAGAAGCTATATTAGGCAACACATAGTTTTCTCATATTACAGTCCAGGGTAGGTCCTTCAAACAGAAATACCACACAGTATGCAGTTGCGATCTGATTACAAACGTGGGAGGTCTCAATAGTAGCACATTACAGTGTCTGGGCAGAAGAGAAAGATGGTGCTAGGGGGCACAGTCAACCTGCCCCAGAAACTGGGTGTGAGATCCAGGAGACTTCGTTCACTCAGAGGTGGCTTCTGCAACCTTATCAGGTAGCATGCTTGGGTTGCAGGGTGATGCACCTAGAGCTGGGGGTACAAAATACACGCGGACACCCATAGGACCATTGGCAGTAACTTCAGGCATTTTCCATGAGAAACTAGGGGGGTGCAGGTGTGCTGCTCACCGAGAATCCCTCAGTTTGAGGACCTCTGCTATGCTTTGCCCGTCAAGGGAATTTCTAGCAATTGCATAGGTCAAACACCTATCTTCACTGAGCCTGAAGCCCAGCCCTGGGCAGAGATACTTCACAGTCACAGAGAAAGCATGACAACAGCTAATGCTGGAAACCAGCATCAAATGCCAGTTGAAGTTATAAGTGTATCTTCTGTATGAAGATTTTAAACTAAAACAGAGGAAACAAATCACTTCCCCCTACCTAAACTTACTCTTAGGTATTACCAGTTAAACAGGTTTTAAGAATTCCATATTAGAGTCGAAAGTAATGGCATACCGCAGGTCAGAAGTTGGTTTTATACTACACATTAGCTAACCATATGGGTTACAAACAAAGCAGTTAAACTGTGTGCACGCACGTGCATGTGCTGGAGGAAACACATGTGTCCTATTAAGTTCCGTTCTCCCTTCGCACTTTTCATTTTTCACCAGCATTCCATCAGAAGCTCCTGACTTCCACCTTTTACTGCAGCTATCTACCTGCAAATAAAGGTTGTGCTTCTTTAACTCCGTGGTCTGGGTTTGAAGCACAGTCTAAAAGCAACAACCAATGACCTTAAGGCCAAGGATCATCTCAGATAAGCAGCTCAAGTCCATCCTCACTACGGGCTCTTCTGTGGCTGAAACGGGCTGGTGACACCATGATAGCACTAGGGGAAGCTACACAGTCCTGAGCAAAGGACTCCCTGAATCCCCACCATAGGGCCTCGTCATCAGCCAGATGGCTCGGGAGGTCACCCCAATGAAATCATTAAGGAGGTCTCCCGGTTTCAGGTGACAATTCAGTTCCTATGCTCAGCATTTTTGAAATAGATCAACTTCCTCTTCATACAGGGTATTTCAAAATCATATATGTTGCCTTTTTATAGGGGAAGGTACTCAGGCTGTCAGAGGAATAAAGACAACTCAGGATTTAAGAAATCTGTGGCTAAAACTGTGCAGGTGCCATCATAAAGATGATACATTTATTAACTCGTCATTTCCATGTGCTTTCAAAGAAGAGAAAATAAACATTAGGTCCCTGAATGTTAAGAAAATAGATGGATGGGGTGCCTGGGTGGCTCGGTTGGTTAAGCGTCCAATTCAGCTTGGATCATGATCTCACAGTTTGTGGGTTCGAGCCCCGCATGGGGCTGTGTTGACAGCTCAGAGCCTGCAGCCTGCTTCGGATTCTATGTCTCCCTCTCTCTGCCCCCTCTCCATTCGTGCTCTCTCAAAAGTAAACAAACATTAAAAAAATTAAAAAAAAAAAAAAACTAGATTGACTGGTTTGTTCTTTCACTTACCAATACTTAACTCACCACCAAATATGCAACAAATAAATACTGTGCTTGGGGCTGGGAACACAAAAATGAAGAAAAACCGAGCCTCTTATGGATCATGGAGTTTATGATCTAGCATAGAAGGTGAACTCTAATCAATTAACCCCACAATTAAAAGCTTAATGACAAGATGATGAGCATCCCAAAGGAAATAAACAACAGAAACACATGACTGAATCACAGCCCCAGAGCAGAAATTAGGAAAGACTTCTTTTATGAAGGGAAGTTTGAGGTAGTGGGTTATTCAGAGGGTAGGAAAGCATGTTAGGAAGTTTCTACATATCTGGGGGAACTCATATAAAGCCAGTACAGCTATTGGATACACCGTGAAGCAGGGCAGGGTGGGAAGCAAGGAAGACCAGCTCATACAAAATCCTTGAACATTTTGGTCTTTATCCTGAAAGCAATGTGAAGCCATTAAAGATTTTTTTTTTTTTTTTTTTTTTTTTTAAGTAAGAGCAGCTAACATTTGCTGAGCACTTAGAAGGTGCAAAGCATATATGAAAATTCACTTAATTCTCCCAATAACCACTTGGTTATTACAACCCATTTTTTACAGATGGGGAAACAGAGCCTCAGAGTACAAGATCACAGAGCTAGTCAGTGGCAAAGCCAGGATCTGCACCCAGACAGCCTGGCTCCAGAGCCCATAGAACAGAGGGTAGCAGTGACCAGTGATCTTTTGGGAAAGCTCTCTCTGGCTGCAGTGTAACAAAGAGACCGAAGTCCACTGCAAACAAGGCACTACAGTAGAGCAGTTAAGAGACAGAAAAGCCAATAGCTCAGCAGGTATCTGGGAAGTGAGGTGCTATAGAATGGGCACTGAGCTAGGGGTCAGGAGACACTTTAGTTTTTCTTTTTTTTGTTTTTTTACTTTTTTTAATGTCTATTAATTTTTGAGAGAGAGAACGAACGAACACAGGGGAGGAGCAGAGAGAGAGGGAGACAGAATCAGAAGCAGGCTCCAGGCTCTGAGCTGTCAGCACAGAGCCCGACACGGGGCTCGGAACTCACAGACTGCGAGATCATGACCAGAGCTGAAGTCGGACGCCCAACCAGCTGAGCCACCCAGGCACCTCGGGTCAGGAGACCTTTTAGATCTGACTCTGCCACTTCATTAGCTGTGACCCATGGCCCTACTAGATTTAAATTTTCCGATACATAAAAATAAGGGAACTGAGCAAGGTGATTCCTTTCAGCCTAACTTAGACTCCTGCATTTTCTCTCTCTCCCTGTTCCCAGGCTACTTCCCTTAAACACGTAGCCTTCCCTGTCCAGCTGGCTCTCCCTCTCTAACTCAGGCAAGGGGTCCAGAGACACCACCTTCTGTCATCCTTCCTCACCCCGCACTCCATGGTCTGCCCCCCACACTGCCGAAATAGATCCTGAGAACGCCTTCCGGGGACCCAACCTCCTAAATCCAGCGGCTGGAAGGGGTACAGCCTCACTCTTGGTCCTACTTGATGTTGTTGAGGGGCCCACACCTCCTCTTTGAGGCCCTCTCCCCCGACCATACAGCCCAGCTTCCTTTCCATGGGCCCATCCTCCTGCACATCTCCCCTTCCTGTGGCTGTTTCCCAGGACAGGGTCCTTACCGTTTATCTTTTCTAACACTGGTTCCCTGCACAGTCTCCTTCACACCTATGGCTTCAACTACCACCCCCAACCCCCGCCAGCCTGTCTCTCCAGTCTTAATGTTCTTCCACACCCATGACCCACAGTGCCAACTATCTGCTCCATATCTTCCTCCTTGTGGGTGTTCCAAATTTGACACGGCCCAAATGGCCCTCACCCACCAACTTCCCAAATTTTTTTTTTTTTGAGACAGCACAGGTGGGGGAGGGGCAAGAGAAGTGTAGACAGAAGATCTGAAGCAGGCTCTGCGCTGACAGCAGTGAGCCCGAAGAGGGGCTCGAACTCACGAACCTCAAGATTGTGACCTGAGCCGACGTCAGATGCTCAATCGACTGAGCCACCCAGGGGCCTCCAAACTTCCTAAATTTACATTAGATAGCCTGCCAACATAGCATTTCCTATCCTAATAATTACAAAGTTCTGTCCATGGTCGGGGTCCAGTAGGCCTTAATCACCAGAATGTTATTGTCCTAGTTGAAGTCTACCCAAGCTCCCCCAGACCACTGCAGGTGCCTAGAGCTTGAGTGCCCTCCTCCAGACACACCTGTATCCCAACATTGTCTTCCCATCAGCCAGAGTCTTCTCCAAATACAAACCTTATATCCAGCAACTCCTCGTTTAAAGATTCGTGGGTCCTCACTGACACACACATAACAACTGAAAACATGGGTCAGTGGCAAAATAGAAGAGACTGGGAGGTGGGGAGAGACAGTCTGGGCACAGGAGGGATGGAAGGGGGATCTGATGCCAGAGAGAGAAGGCACATGTGAGGAAGTGTCAAGTGCCCAGTCAGACTGGCACAGAGAAATTTCCACAGGGAAATAATTAGCAACTAAAGGCCAGCCGACGTTTTAAAGACATCACAGATTCATTCCGTCTGCCATGTCTAAACAAAATACTGATTAAACTATTCTAGTTCACATACTTCCTGACATGGATTTAGGAAGATGTTTGAGTCAAGGGTAGAAGTTCCTACATGCATGATTACACTGTTTCAGGAGTCTACTTTACAGAAATCATGAATAGTAGCTTTTTCTCTGAAAACTCTATTAACTTCTAAGGCCAGGAGAATGTATTAGAACCACACAAGGAACTTTGAAATCAGAATCAACAGTAGGAATACTTTAAAATTGAAGCACCTTTCTGTTGCTTCAATCAGAAGATCTCACCCTGGCCCTATGCTACAATTTGGGAAAGAACCCAACAAAGGTTTAGTCTGGACAATCTGCATTTTATTTTAAAAGCTATGTTTTAATTCCAAGTCTCGGCTCTTGAGATTGCATTTAGAAATGGCAGGATATCTGGGATGGCGAGGGAGAGGAGTTTGGGACATCAACTCTAGGAAAAAGGGGTAGGCTTTACATTCTACTGAGAACTTTATAAACTCCAAGAACAGACACCTAGAGTTCGAGCACAGGACCATATGCTCAACCTTGGGCTATAGGCAGCAGTGAAAGAACAGACAAATACTGATGACTGTACCACCCAACCCCATCCACCCACTGGGCTAGACAGGGACCTCCTGGTCTCAGCAGTGTTGCAACTATAAACCAACCTCAAGTCTCAATGAGGAGTAGTTACACCAAGCTCTTGCTTAATAATTCTCACAAAAGGATGAATTTCCGAGAAAGCTTTCCCTTTAATTGACTAACTCCAGTTATGCTTTAGAAGCACCGGAAAGTCTATTTATGAGCTGAGTGACCAATAACATAACCACCACAATTCATGTAGGGCAGTCCTAGAGAGCAACATCCATCTGGGTCTTTCTGAAAATGTGCTCCCTCCAACTATGAAAACGCTCAGATAATACCTTCAAACAAACCAAGCACTTCCCTGATGTTGTCACTTATTTCCAAGTGTCCAAAGATACTGGCTTGGGCATGCTCTGCTATTTAAGTCTATAGATAGATTTTAAGAAGCCTGAGGCAAATCTATTTGAAGAGGGATTAAAAGAAGTATGAAAACACTTTTTAAAAACCATTTGATAGTTTAAGAAAAATGTCAATTACAGCTGTATACACAGCTGTTACCTTGGAAATCATGCCTGTTTGCTTCTGTGAGAACATAAACCACCTTTCCTTCAAAACAGACCCATGAAACTAAAAGACATGCTCGAATAACTGTTTGATTAGAATCTCTTGCCCAAAACCTTATCTTTAAAAACCTAGCTGTAAACCTAATGAAAAAAATATTTTGTTTTCCAGCTGTTCTGTCACCTGGCCAGTGCTACCCTTTGGGGAAAAAAATCTCCAATTTTTTAGCTAAAAAATATTTCATTTGCAGGGGTTTTAAATGAGCTTTGAAGGAAAAGCCTCAGTATTTTTTTTTTTTAATGTTAAAGAAAGAGGTGCACTTTCCTGTATTGGAAAGGGGATGATGATACTGTTTTATTGACTAAGAAGTTCTCTCTTACATAGTAACCTGTTTTTTTTTTTTTCTCAATATTGGTGGCAGGTTTTTTGTTTTGTTTTTTTTAACTACCAACACCAAATGATCTTAAATAGGAAGCACTCCAAATACCCTTAAAAGTGTTTAAAAATTCAGGGGTGCCCGAGTGGCTCAGTCGGTTAAACATCTGACTCTTGGTTTTGGCTCAGGAGAGCCTGCTTAGGATTCTCTCTCTCTAGCCCTTGCTGTCCCTCCCCTGCTTGGGCACTGTAGGGCGCTCTCAAATAAACAAACCTTAAAAAACTGATTTTTTTAATTCAGAGGACCTGAATGGGCAATTTTCCCAAGATAACACAAATGGCAAATGGATACACGAAAAGATGCTCAACATCACCAATCATCAGGGAAATGCACGTCAAAACCACAATGAGATAGCTCCTTACACCTGTGAGAATGGCTGAACTAAAAAATACCCAAGAAATAACAAGTGTTGGTGGGAATGCAAACTGCTGCAGCCACTGTGGAAAACAGTATGGTGGTTCCTCAAAAAATTACTACATGATGTAGTAATTCCACTACTGGGTATTTACTCACAGAAAATGAACACACAAGTTCAAAAACTAATTTTTTTTAAAAAATTTTGAGACAGAGTATAAGCAACGAAGGGGGAGGAGAGGGAGAGAGGGAGGGAGGGAGGGAGGGAGGGAGGAAGAGAGAGAATGAATCCCAAGCAAGCTCTGCACTATCAGTGCAGAGCCCGATGTAGGACTTGAACTCACAAACCATGAGATCAAGACCTGAGCCAAAATCAGGAGTCAGCACACACAAGCAGGGGAGGGGCAGAAAGAGAGGGAAACCCAGAATCCGAAGCAGGCTCCAGGCTCTGAGCTGTCAGCACAAGAGCCCAACGTGAGGCTTGAACCCACAAACTGTGAGCTATGACCTGAGCCAAAGTCAGACGCTTGACTGAGCCACCCAGAAATCTTAAACATATGCTCCTTTTGAGGTTTTTTTTTTCCCCCCAGATAAAATACTGTTTTTTATCATCAACACTGGGAGGCAGAAATCTCCATCTTTACTACCTGAAACAAATCAGTCTCTTAATGACTTAAAGTCATGTTTTAAAGAAGCACTTCCTAAGTCTCTATTTATAGCTCTCCAATAGCTGAGAAAGCAATTAGCTACATTATAACCTCTTAGTATAACTGGTTTTACTAATTACATTCTCATTAACACTGTTTTATTTCGTTGCTCTTGGTGGGAGTTCTTCAAGCATCCCTTTGGCTGGTAGGGTACGTGGGAGTCTTGCAGCCATTACTGCTTAATTATTCGCAATGATTTCTTAATTTCTTATCAGGGGTGCCACACCAAAGAAAAAAGCTAATAGGAGGGGTGCCTGGGTGGGTCAGTTGGTTAAGCGTCCGACTTCGGCTCAGATTATGATCTCATGGTTTGTGAGTTTGAGCCCGGTGTCGGGCTCTGTGCTGACAGCTCAGAGCCTCAAGCCTGCTTTAGATTCTGTGTCTCCCTCTCTCTCTGCCCTTCCCCCACTTGCACTCTGTCAGTCTCTCGAAAATAAACATTAAAAAAAAAAAAAAAAAAGAAAAAAGCTAATAGATCTCCCATAAAATAAAAATACTTCAAATAAAACTATGAGTTTACATATAAGATTCGAGACTTATCTGTGCTTAGGGAGAAGAAAACCAACCCCAAAACTGGGCATTAACTCCATGCCATAGGGCTTTGGGTCCTTCCAGGTAGTTTTCTCTTTGTAATACGGAGTTGGAAACATAAACCTTCTAGGACTGCTATAAAAACAAACTTTTAAAGATGACAGAGGCTCAATGAACAATGAGTTTCAAAAATGCTACCACGACAGGTGCTGCCAGACATGTCCATCTGTCCAAAGGATTCAAAGCACAGTTGGAGCCACTCTTTGATTTGTAGCTGTGGTCTGTGTCGGGCCCATCTGTAGGTTTACAGTAACCTAATTTCAGTCTTTGCCTTCTACTTTCTGGGATGTCTGGAATGGGCTCAGGGTGGAGAGTTCTTAGTCCTCCTCCTGCCAGGGTCTGGGAGGACAGGAAGCCCCTCTTAATCTCTGAATGCTGCTGGCCACCATCACGGCACCTGTGAGGGTGTGCTGGGATGCAGCTGGGGGTTGGCAACAAGGTCACTGGTTCTTTAGAAAGATTAGTCGGTCAAGAGGAAAGCTGGAGTGCAGTAGGTGGGTAGGGAAAAGGACGACCATAATCTTCTGAGAGTAGATCATGGACCTATCCTACATGCCCAATCTAGGACTATCTATAACTGTGGCATGCATACTCTTTGAACCACTGACCTCACTTCTAAAAACTTACCTGACTGATGCAATTGCACAAAGAAAAGATGTATGCAAAGGGAATTCATTGTAGATTATCTGAATTATCAAAATACCAACTATTAAAAAAATGATACACTCATGTGGAAAGACAGCAAAGATATAAGTGAAAAACTAAAGAACTATATATAATGGGATTCATTTCAATCTTACAAAGATGTACCAACATGCTTGTCTATGCAGAATGGTAACTGATGAAAAGGTGGGTCAAGGAATGGCAGAGAATGATTTATGCTACTTGAATTTATGAGTCTATATCTCATTTCTAATAAAAACCCAGTACCCCCAAACTAACATGACACTCCTATTCAGTAAAGACCTAACACGGCACACTTAAGACTGCTATCCCTGGGAGGGCCTCCTTGTAAGGTTGACCCTTGGCTGGGAACTTGATTTTGGGAGGGTTTTCACCAATCCCTGGTAAGAATGGTTCACTGGGTCCAAGAGGTTCATGCAAACAATACAGTGTATGTTGAACTCCTGCCTTCCTTTTGGGAGTCTTGAAATTTCGGTACATGCCAGGCAAAGGGTGCCTCCGTAACGGACTCCCGATAAAAAAACTCTTAACACCTCTGCTCAGAACAGCTGCCCTAGTCTATACTTCACATCACAACTCGCTGCTGTGGAATGAAGCACATTCTGTGCACTGGAAAAGGACTCCTATCACCTTGGGCCCGGTTTTCCCTCGACTTCACCCCATGTACCTTGCCCTTTGCTGATGTGCTATGTATCCTTCTGATCTAATAAGTCAGAGCCTGAGGTTTAACTGCTGAGTTCTGTGAGTGTTACCAGCAAATAGTTGAATCTGGGGGTGGTCTTGGGGACCCCAACAAACTGCTTTTTCCATACCACAAATCCCTGTCTTTTTCACTAGACTGTAAGATCCACGAGCTTAACTACCTGTATTCGTTACCACTCCCCACCCACCCTTCACTTGTGCTCCTACCTGGAAGGAGAAACTTCTAACAAAACAGTGAAGTTTCTCAGCTTCTGACGTCACTGTGTCACTAACAGGTGGTCACAGGGCTGCAAGCGTTGAAGCACGATGAAGCAACGTGCTCCAAGAGCTCACGGCTTGGTAGCTCCCTGTGCTTTTCTCCCTGTGGCCTGTGCCTCCTCTGTCCCCACCTCCCTTTCACAGAATAGAACAAGCCCTATTACCGACCACGGACTACAGAGCTGCAGACTTGGCAAGCTGAGAGGTTGATCTTGTGTTGAATTCCAGAGTGATACACACATTTACCCAAATTTCCCTCAGTAACTAATGGTGCAGATATCCAGAGAGGACACTGAGCCGGGGTCTGCCCCGAGCCACCCACATGCTGGTACGAAGCCAAAACTTCCCTAGAGCCCTTGCTTGGGGTCATGTGATGTAATGGGCTTTACTTGTCCTTCTGTCCTTGGGTCCATTCTGGTTGGTGTACTTTCTCCATTCCAGCATCTCCCCCTATTGCCATTTGTCTGAAGCTTATCACAAAAAGCCATTAATCCGCAATGTCTAGTGTTATCAGGCCCCCGCAGGGAGTGCAGTATCACGAGGTCTGGGAGAAAGCCTCCCAAATCCTGGCGAGTCTGTTTCTGGGTTTTCTCTGAAGGGCTGCAGCCACCAACAGCACGTGCATCAGTACGGTGGCCTTCTGGAATGGCGGTGCCCCCGCCTCTCGTGGCTGCAGGGCCCTCTCCCTGCATCTCCTTGCTGTGCAGCTCCTGGGTGGTTATCTGCCACTCATAGCCCACTAGGATATAAGCACCTACAAGGTAGAATCTGTCTTATCCACCTTTGTATGATGCGAGCTGTGTAGGGGGCAGTGCCTCACAAGGTTGGTGCTTAATATTTGCTTAGGTGACTCGGTGCCTTGTAACCTCTGCCTGTGGAATGGACACAGTAATTTGCTGTCTTTTTGTTGTGCTCACAATAAATTAAGTAGATAAGAGACAGTTAACGTTCCCTCAAATTCTACCTTCGATTCCATTTATTTATATTAATTTTTTAAAAATTTTCTTTATTTTTGAGAAAGAGAGACAGAGTGCAACTGGAGGAGGGGCCAAGAGAGCTAGACACAGAATCCCAAGCAGGCTCCAGGCTCTGAGCTGCCAACACAGAGCCCAACACGGGGCTTGAACTCACGAACTGTGAGATCATGATCTGAGCCGAAGTCAGATGCTTAACCCACTGGGCCACCCAAGCGCCCCCTTTCTATTACATCTAAGTGTTTGCTTATAGGAAGATTCTGTAGGTGCTAAGCAGAAATTAGATGCATGAATACCAGGATCTTAGAGGATTTATTTTTTTTTTATTTTTTTATTTTTTAACATTTATTTATTTTTGAGACAGAGACAGAGCATGAACAGGGGAGGGTCAGAGAGAGAGGGAGACACAGAATCTGAAACAGGCTCCAGGCTCTGAGCAGTCAGCACAGAGCCCGACGCGGGGTTCGAACCCACGGACAGTGAGATCGTGACCTGAGCCGAAGTTGGACGCTTAACCGACTGAGCCACCCAGGCGCCCCAAGGATCTTAGAGGATTTAAATCATTTTATACTGGCAGGTAGGACATGATAACAAGAGACATAATAAACTCCAGTGACATTTTCATGGATACACTCACTGCTGTACCCTCTCCTGATGGTCCCCTCTGGTACCCCCGCCCCTCACAATGTCCCTCCATTAGCTGGGATCTTTCCCAGTTGCCAACCCTACCCCCCCGCCCCCGCCACCCCCCATCCTTCACCACCTCCTTTCTTCCCTCCATCACGCCATCCTCAAGTGTTTTCAGATGGAAATAACCTACCAGCCCCTTCGCCTTCCCCCTGCCTACCACCATTCCAGAGCAGGGCCCCCAACCACCACACGCAGCCCTGGCCATGGATGGTCCTGCCCTAGCTCCCCATCTCTGACGCCCTTTACCTTGCTGGCCTTCAGGATGTTGATCTGCTCTTCATACACCGTGTCTCTGTTTTTCTCCAGAAAACCATCTGAAAGGTACTCCACCTGGGGCCCCAGAGGGAAACAGAAACAGAAGTCAAGCGCTTCAGCCTGACCTGGAGCCTTCTGCAGCTGCTTGAGCACTTAAATCCTTTCGGCTCATCTATACTTGTTTTCTGACCAGTTGTGAGTAACTGGGGAACCCACAGATGTTGCCTTTTAAAATGCAAACCCAAGACGTGATCAGGAATTACACAGAGCAAATTGAGTATTCATTTTGTGGAAAAACATTGTTTCAAAAAAGGAGTTCCCATAAGATGGCCCAAGGCATCTTATGGTGCTGAAAAGGCCACTAAATTAGAATCTGCATTTTAACGAGACCCCAGATGATTTATGTGCAGATTAAAATTTGGGAAGCACGGGCTCGCACAAACAGAACAGAACTCCATGTAGCAGAATTCTGTGCACACCAGTTCCTCGGAAAGGAGTTGCCCAAAGAAGGGCACCACTCTATTCTTGCATCCTTCTCCTCTGTCCAGGGGAGATTCATGACTATCTTACGGCTCCTGCATTCCCAGGGAAGAGACCCTCAGTAAATAATGGTTAAGCATATGATTGGGTAGCTAGAGCCTCCCTCCACCGCCTGGGGCTCTGCCGTGTGGTGACACTTTGATGGATCACAGAGGGGTGTGGGAAAGGAAAGAAAGGGTACAAGAGGACCCTACCTAAGAAAGGTTTAGGCCACTTCAATCGAAACCACTCCCTGTGAGCCCTGAGCCCACGCAAGGGGAGCCCACGCAGGGGGAGCCCACAAAGACACTCACCTTATCAGCAAAGTGGACCACAATGAAGGCTGTGTTGGACATGCGGGGTTTCTGGAAGTGCTGGCTGCCAGAGTGCCGGTCATAGAGCTTCTGTGCCCAGTTCTGGTCAGTTCCTTTAGGGACCTGCAAAAACATAGAAGAGGGCAGAGTGCTGTGTGAAAAGGAAGAAGCAAGCAGAGAGCCATGCCATAGGGAGATGGGAGTCCACCAGTAAGTTGACCTCACAGGGGCTGGATTCAGCTCTCAGACCTGGACCCTAACTGGACAAGGAAAACAAGATTCGGCCACGAACACTTTGGATCCCGTATGCCATGCTTTCCACACGCCATGTGGGCAGGCTCCAGTAGCGTCCGTAGGAGTGCACCGAGCCTCAAAGAGCCTGCTGGTTGGTAGCCACTGAAGGGGTTAGGAGAGCATGAGCATGGAGCCCAAGGTCACAAGAGCAGAGCTGGGACAAATGTGACCCTGTGTCTTCCCTGCCATTGGGCCCGTGACTTCAGTGTCATAAATGTGCCACGGCTACCGCTAGCACCACGTCCCTGCTCACTCAGCCCAATGCCAAGAGCAGGAGAGCCCCCCTCTATGCTCATCTAAACACCACTGTCCAGGCTCCACTCAAGTCTGTCCTCGTCTCTGAAGCCCATCCTGGCCACTCTTGATCTCACTTTGGAATCCCTCATGATTAAGCACTTACACATACACTAATCCAGTTCGCCGTTGGTTTTTGTACATTGCCTTGTCGCTGCGAAGTGCAAGCTTATTAGGCTCAAGGAGTATGCCTCACTGTTTTTTCACCTGCCCCTCAAAGAACTGAGGATTCTTTGGGTTCCGGGTGGGCGCCTGGGTGGCTCAGTTGGTTAAGCATCTGACTTCAGCTCAGGTCATGATCTCATGGTTCGTGATCTCAAGCCCCACTTCAGGTAAAACACAAGCCCCGCTTCTCTTTCTTCCCCTCACTCACTTGCACCCTCCCTCAAAAAAACAAAAGGAATTGGGTTCTGGGCACACACCAGGTATTAAGTACCTAGCGAATGAGCTACATAGTACTATCTGCCATCCTCAAATTTACATGTTTCACTACATTAAGCATTCTGAAGGGCATTAAGCATACATTAAGCATTCTTTATCTTTAGAGCTGGCTTCAAAAAACCAAAAAGCATCTTGCTTTGTGGAAGACAGAACACAGTCACTGTAACCACTGTCCAAATTGTCCAGGATGATGGTAACTCTACCAGTTACCTGTACCTACTCTCCTCTGTCATCCTTGAAGACCACTGCACACGCCCTTTCCCCAGCCCTGGGTCACAACTGGACCCGCCATT
Source organism: Panthera onca (assembly GCF_046562875.1). NCBI lineage: Eukaryota > Metazoa > Chordata > Mammalia > Carnivora > Felidae > Panthera > Panthera onca. The sequence goes on from NC_138350.1 coordinate 68,753,478, forward strand.
CATTAGTTTACACTGTACATGTGGATGAGGCAGGGCTGAAGGTGACCCTTACACCAGCCATTTAAAAAGGGATTTGTTTAGTAAACTAACAATCTGCGGCATAAAAAAAATGCTTACACGCTTAAGAACACATTTCTCAGAGAGTAAGTAAACAGATTTTTCTCATTTTCAATTTAACATAACTATTATTGAGTACCCACTGCTAAGTGCCGTAGGTAATTCAAAAAAAGAAAACTTTCTTGACAGAGGCTATTAATTGTGTTAAGCAGACAAAATACATCCGATTCAGCACTTTCATGTATACGATTTTACATTTGTCTTCAAGTATTCTGTGTTTAGAAACAGCAGATACAGGGGAGGAGAAGGGTGAGCTAGTCAGGGCTGTTGGAGGTCAGGACAGGAATACAGCAGACTGGACAGTGACAGAACCGGGGCAGACAGAACAGGAAGGGCAGGACTGCGAAGAGAAGACTCACCTAGGTCAACGCATTTGCCAGCATCAAAATCATCTTGTCTTGACAATGAAATTGGACTTCAGTTAGTAAATGCCATAATCCTATGTATTCCCTCACTCAGACTGGCGTGAGTCAACGAACAAAGCGGGAAAACAGTATTATACATTTCCTGACAAGGGTCTTCTTTCTTGACCACCACCAGCAAGGAACAGGGCCAGCAGGAATTCACAACAATTAATACTAACAGCGAATGCCCATAGCACTTCCAATCTGTCAGTTTTCTATACATTTTAGAAGCATCAACTCATTTAATCCTCACAAGAATCCTATCAGCTAGGCACTATGTTTATACAATTTTACAGATGAAGAAACCGAGACAGAAAGGTTAGGGAACTTGCCCAAGTTCACACAGTTGGGAAGCAGCAGGGCCGGGGTTCAAACCAGGACAGGCTGGCTCCGGACCACGTCCTCCCTGCTACCGTGCTTTCCTGCCCGACAACAGCTTTAAAGGCAGCCACCAAGACAGGGTTAGGGGGAAGGCACTTATCTCCAAAAAAGATTCAAAATGAACATAGGAGAAAGAGAGCAAATCTTGTATTTTGATAAAATCTGGGCTGGGCGATCAGTAGCTCTGAAATATGCTGAATCACATCCTTTACAAGCTTCATGCAAGTGGCCTTACTCTCTCCTCAAAATAACGTGAAGAGGGCACTGGACCAGGAGCCTGTCATCGATTGATTGTTGTGGGAGTCGTGGCACAACTCTGAACATACTGCCAACCAGGGAATTGTATATTTTGAGCAGATAGTGTGGTATGTTAATTACACTCAATAAAGCTGGTAAAAACGCATTAATACTTGATTTTACTGTTATTGAAATTATAAAAGTTTAAAGAAATAGGGAAGAGGGAAGAGCAGGAGACCTTGGGCTCCACGGCACCTCTTCCCCAGCAGGCTGGGCTGTAACCCTGGAGCCCAGGAGCTCACTGCACTCTCTCTCAGACTCCTTCCTCCCCTCCTGGCTGCCGCCCCCAATGCCCATTCCAGGACTTGACTTTTCCACCTTCATGAGACCCTCACCTGCCATGGGGTCTGGAGAAGTCAGACCATTTCAAGTTCTTCTGATGTGACGTTCCCTTTGCCCAGCAGAGCTCCCGTCCCCCACAATCCAACTTCTCTGCTTAAACAGTCCTTTGGGTGATGCTTCTTACAACACTTTCTCAGTCACCTCCTCCTCAGTTTTTCCATCTCAGTCACCACAGTGACAACTTGTGGTGCATGCCTGACCCCTCAAGAGATGTGCGAAGGGCAGGGAGTCAGCTGGTTACATAGGTTCGTGGGGCTTGTTGGGCAGATGAACGGACAGACGCAGGAAGGCCTCCCTTCTCAAGGTTTCAACCTGTTCACAAACATGTTGGACAAGGAGACCTCCAGGGCAACTTAAGCAACTACGAACCTTTGACCCTAATACTAAGTAAGCTCTTGTGAGAGCAGGCTGGACCCAGGTGAGGAAGCAGAGACCTTCAGCATGCTTTCCCTCCACTGCCTCAGCAGTGAGTTACTGGAAGGTTCGCAGTCCGCCGTCCACCGTCCACCCTCAGGCAGCTCTTCCAAGAGCGGGTCCCTAAAACAAAAGAATCCTACCCACTCAGGGCAGAGCCTGCCTCTTGCCTCAGCATGGCCCTGAGGGTCCCTAACACTGACTGTCCAAACAGAGTGTCTGTAGTGTCACTTGTAAGAACTGCTTCCAGGGGTTATCATTTCCAGAAAGTTCCTACCGATGCCAAGTTTCAGTTAGGAAGAAACACATGCTGACCTCTCCTATCCCCTCAGCCCTAACTAGTTGGTTCCACCAAGAGGGAGGGAACAATGACTGAGGTTCTGCCAAGAGGGAGGGCAGGGAATGCTCAGTCTGAATGTGGCTTATGTCGTGCAGCCCTCAAGCCCCACAGCAGCCTTGGAGAGCACTGGGAATGGCAGGGTTTTGTTAAAAGCAGCCTGGAAATAACCATTTCCCATCAGCAAACACCCTGTGTCCTGACCCCTTGGTTACTGAGGAGCAGCTGTAGTCTGTGGCTTGGTCTGGGGCTGATTATGAATCCACGGCTGCAGGAAGGCTTTTTCCACCTGAAGGAAGCCTGGGTGCTTCACTGTGCTCTCCATGAGCCCCCTGTGCAGCCATGGGCACCCCTCACAGGCTCTGGGGAGAGCCCCCCGTGCGCTGCTCCTGCAGATCTGCGGCTACCCCATCTCCATATTTCTAATTTAGATCCCAGCTCACTGGCTCTGCCTGATGCAGTGTCTCTTCTCCAGGAAACCTGATTTTCCCAGCGGCTGCTTTTATACCACGAGTCCAATCCTTCATTTGGCTTTGTGTCCTTTCATATGGGGGGTCATAGAACCCAATTCCTCACGGTGCAATCTCACTATTCTTTCTCATTCTGTACAGCGTGAGTGACAGCGGAGGGAAGGAACATGTCTGGGACAGTCCCACAGGACAGTCCCGAGGGACGCCAAGTCACCTGGTCTTGGCCAACTCCAAGGGGACATCCTACCCCGCCCAGGCTCAGAGCCAGCAGCACTTCCGAAAGGTGCAGCAGGCCTATTTCGTAAAGGTAGGTTCATTGTGGTAGGATTTCCCTACAGGAAAACATGCCCTTTTTAAGGGTCTGGTTCCAGGAGTTCTGACAAAGGTGACACCTGTCGGTGCAAAAGCTACCTACTACCAGCAGCTGCATCAGATTGCCCTGAATCGCTCTCAACTCCCAGAGCAATTAAATCTGGGAGGAAAAGATTTCTACACTGGGGTTTTTGCATGACTCTTTAATTTGGTGTTCATCTGGCCTGCCTTGCTCTGCCCACGCCCTCAGCAGCCAGTGAGGTTCCAAAATGTCCCAAGGGCAGCGTCACCCCCTCAACACCAGCTTGACTGGCTGGAAATCCAGGTTTTCCTCAGACGCACCCCTCCACAAAGCCTCGGCGACAAGGAAGCTATGAGACCTAAGAGAATGGCATGCTTTCTATGCCAATAACCCATTCCCTTGATTCTGTTTAGCCGTCACTCTGCTGCCCTTGGGTTGTGGTCTAGGCCTCCTCCAGCCTGCTCTGGAACTGCCCTGCCCGGCCCCCACCCCCACACACTCAGGCCCAGCCCCTCAGAACACAAGCCTGTCCCCCTTTTCATCCTTTCTGGCCAGCAGGGAGAACCCTTCCTCCTCTCCCAAGACCTGACATACGGCAGGTGCATAATGCATTCTAGGTGTCTGACAGAATATAGGGGCAGGAATCAGAGGCGGATGCAATCTTAAACCAAAATCACCTAATTTTATAAATCTGACCTGGAGAGAAGGCTCCACAGAACATTAAGGCAGAGATCATCCACACAGAGTCAGATTTTCCATTAGCTTCTCAGAAGTCAAACGGATTCCAACACGGATATTCCAAAGTGCAGGGATTTGGGGAGGTTACCTTCCCAATTGTCTAATGTGGTTTGCAGCTCGGGCCCCCTGCGACCACTCTGGTAACCACCTGCTCCCCAGCCCGCACTTCTCCGGCTTCCCCTTACCCCCTGGACAGCAGTCTGAGGTCCCTGCACCTGTGTTCCTGCCATTCTCACCGGACATTCCCAAGACATGTTCCCTTGGGCAGTGGCACCTCTCAGATCCCCAAACCAGAAGCCAAAACAAACCTGCAAGGGGCTCCCATTTTGCCTGCTAAAGGTAGGACAAATCACTGAAAATCAGACGCAGCTGCTTGATTCACAGAATCCATCATCCTGAAGCATTAAGCCTTTTTCTGAGAGGTGTGTGTACACAAGGAGGGAGAGACCGTGTGCCGGGGATATACGGTATCGTTAGCATTCCATCACAGAACTAGGTGAAGCCCCTGAAGTAAGCTACCTGTGCTTACTTTGCTTATTCAAAGATATACATCTTTGAATTCACGTGACTCCTCAGGGCCTCGTATGGCCTTACCCTTCAGCACCGGGGAAGGGAGTGAAGGGCCGGAGACCTGGAGCCAGGGCCCGGGAAGCTAGACCGGCTGGACAACAAGGACATGGTGTTGCCGGTGGGGTGGGGGTGGGAGGAGGTGGTTACTGATAGGAGCACACAAGGAAGCGGAGGAGGGGAGCACGGTCCCAGTGTGTGTCAAAGGGAGCTGTTGGCCGTGGACACTGAACCCAGAAAGCACACTGGGCTTGGCACTGAGCTTGGAGCCTGCTTAAGATTCTCTCTCTCCCCTGCTTGCGTGCACTCTCTAAAATTAAAAAAAAAAATAAGAGAATCTTTAAAACAAACATAAAGGGCCGCTGGGGTGGCTAAGCTGGTTGGGTATCCAGCTTCAGCTCAGGACATGATCTCGCAGTCTGTGAGTTTGAACCCCATGTAGGGTTCTGTGCTGACAGCTCAGAGCCTGGAGCCTGCTTTGGACTCTGTCTCCCTCTCTCTCTGCTCCTCCCCTTCTCACTCTCTCTCTCAAAATAAGAAAACATTAAAAAATTAAACAGTAAAAATTAATAAAGATGCACAAACTGGATTTCAGCATATTTCACTCTGTCTTCTACTTTTCTGTTAACCATTCCTTTTCATCATCAAAGGCAATGAAACTGCAGGAGCACTTTTCTGGAAGGGAAACACCTCATCCTCCAAACCATCAAACTGCACCCTGCACCCAATCCTTCACAGGCAAGACACGTGAGACCAGAAAGTAAAATCAACTGGGTTTTTCCCTCGCAATACCAAGCATCATGTGGTTTCCACCCCTTTTTGGTTAGTTTCCACTGTTGGAGGAATGGGGATACATTTACCCTCTTGTCAGCAAACTTCAAACCAGGCAAAGTTCTGAAGATCATCAGATCCAAACCTACTAAACTCACAGAGCAGGAAAACAAAGGCCAAAGAAGTTAGGTGACTAAAAAAAGTCAGATACCCCTGGCTCCACATTTCCAAGGTTGCTTGGTTCTCCCCATGCTAGCAACTCAGAACACTCCTGTCCTACGAAGTAGAATCCACAAAAAGCTAGATCAGGAAGAATCTATGGTCCCCATCTGCCACCAAGCATCAGGTGGTGGGCGGGCTCTTGACCCTCACTGTCCCTTCTCTGGGGATGCCTGTCTAGAGGTTGGGGTTTTCTCTCCGCACCTAGGCTATCTGCAGCACCAAATCCAGACCACGATTATATCGTGCCAGTCCATACCATCCAGTCTCTGCCAAAAGAGGTACACACTCACCAACACAGTTACCTTCTAGCATGTAGACCGGACACCAAGGTTTCTCTCAGCACACTAAAGGTGGGCTAATAGCAAAAAGAATTCCACTTTGAGGCCTCACATGCTCCCTTGTACCACACAGCTGTCCCCTGCATCTCCTCCGAGCCTGGAACTGAACTAATACAATGAGCGCATCATCAGTTGTACCTTACACTCTTCATCCAACAGGTCCAAGATGCCCAGTTTAGCTTCTATGAGGTCAATACAAGGTTGGTTATCGTAAAAATCAATCAAGGTCCAAGGTATCTGCTCCTTCATATATTCTTCTTGCTCTAGTTTGAACACGTGCTAGGAGAAGAAGTGAAAAGGTCAAAGTTAGTGAACTACAGGCACATCCTGATGTCCATCTCCCCTCAAGTTCAACCATGTGAGTTTAGAGTCCCAGACATGGCTACAGAAAAGGAAAGCTCAGTTAGGTGATCCCCATTCCCCTGGGAACCCTTCTCTAGAATATTCTAGTAATCAACCGGCTTGCAATTCAGCAAATACCCTAGAAGCCCAGGGTCAGGGGGTGTAGGCAGCAAAACCAAGGGAAGGATCATTTACCCTCTCAACCCCATTGCCCCATTCAGATCTCCTCCCAAGCGACATGAAGCGCCTCCGCAAAGTTGGAGCAGCATCAAGAAACCAAGAGAAGGTTGGGGCAGAGCTAGAGCCGGTTGACCCCAGGCAGAGGAGAAGTGCCCCAGGCCATTGCTCCCAGGGAGAGAGGTGTCCCCACCTGGACACCCTGGGTCAGGAGCTGAGCCTACCGAGTTGAACTGCTGCTGTAGCTTCTCGTTCGCATAGTTGATACAGAACTGTTCAAAGCTGTTCACCTCAAATGTCTCAAACCTGCAGAATGAAGACAGAGGAGAACAGAGACACATTCCTCTTACAGAAGCAATCACTAGGACTTCCAACAAGGCCACCCTCATCTCTTCTCTCCCGCCGATCCAGTCCCACCCTTAACTCCAGCACAGAAGTCCCTTGAGCCTGGGAGGGGGCACTCCACCCAAAGGGTTGCTTTGTTCCAAAACACACAAAGGCCCCTCATAGGCTGGCAGTGTTCCCCTCACCCCACACAAGTCAATCACGATTTACACGAATCCCTTATTATAGGACGTTTTGCCTCTTCTTCCAACTTTTAGCTGCTATCAATGCTGTGACAAATATCGTATATACATCTTTGAATTCATGATTCTTTTGGTAGGATGACATCATCCTAGACGAATCACGTCAGAATATGGTTTCTTAAAAGGTAGAAGAAAATTGACTTCCAGAAAGCTGGAACCAATTTTTGTTATCCCCCCACATCCACCCAATGGGTGAAAGCATCTTCTTGTCCTAATACTGGTTAAGGATGTTTTGTTTCTCTGATTCATTTTCATGGAGTTTGAGTTTACAAACAATTGAGAAATGACAGTCAGATGTGCATCTCATTGAACCTGCAGGAGGGCGGAGAAAAACTGATCTGGGGGAAGTAAGCTGGTGGTGACCAAGTAATGAAAAGGATCGAAAGACACTATGGGAGGTAAACACGAGGGGGCCACAAGTGACCAATGGGGCATGCAGCCGAGATTCACCTGCACAGCTGAATGGATGCAGTAAAGCTCACCAAGCCAGATGGGGCGAGCGAGATCAGCAGCTTTAGCTGCAAACGAGCAGGGCCGTCATGCCCACTGGGCAAGGTCACTGGGCCGAGGCAGTGGAGAAGCAGAAATGTAGGCAGAAGAGGGGCCTTTTTTCATTCACACCACTGGCTGAATGAGCACCTACTGAGCACTTGGCCCCAACAGCTTCATAAGTTCTCATTCACTCAGCACCGGCAACTACCAAGAGCTAGGGTTTATTACTCCAAATAATACAAGCTGGAGAGATTAAATAATGTGCTCCAAGTCAGGGTCCGTATGTGCAAGAGCCAGTATTTGAACCCAGGGAGTGAGGTCTGAGGCCACATTCTTAGAGAAAAGTTTCATTAAGAAAGAGAGAGGGGCGTCTGTGTGGCTCAGGTCATGATCTTGCAGTTCATAGTGAGTTTGAGTGCTGCATTGGGCTCACTGCTGTCAGCGTGGAGCCACGGCTTTGAATCCTCTGTCCCCTCCACACACCCCCCCCCCCCACCCTCCCCTGCTCACTCTCTCAAAAAACCAAATACTTTAAAAAAAAAAAAAAAAAAAAAAAAAAAGAGATCAGGGAAGGGCAGTGGACTTGGGAATATCAATGAGGAACCCTGGGTGGGAGAGGGCACAGGCTTCAGCCTCCCCCATAACCTTAAATCTGTACTCCCTCATTCTTCAGTATGGACAACTTTCTTGATCTTAAATAAAATTATGCCAGTCCTCTCAAATAGACTGTACTCCCTAATGACCACTCCCAAATAGAAATGTCAGAGCTGCTTCTGGTGATGGTGGTGCCTGCTGTTATTAGAGAAGTAGCATGCAATACGGAATAAATGCATCAGACACCCAACAGGGCCATGTCAGTGTCCAGGCTTCTCCTACTTCTTGCACCCACCTTCCCCGCCAAGGTTTAAGATGTGGAGAAGTAAAAAGTCATTTTTTTTAAATTTTGTTTTGAGAGAGAGAGTACACAAGCATAGGGGAGCAGCAGCGAGAGGGAGAGGGAGAGGGAGAGGGAGAGGGAGAGAGGGAAGGAGGGAGGGAATCCCAAGCAGGCTCTGTGCTGTCAGTGCAAAGCCGGACATGGTGCTCGAACTGATGAACTGTGAGATCATGAACTGAGCTGAAATCAAGAGTCAGACACTCAACCCACTCAGCCACCGAGGCACCCCAAAAAGTCATTTTGAGATCAAAGGAATCAACTGTTTGGAGACAACCACATTAAAAAGCAGCCCTTGGTCATGCCCACATAGGAAAAATAATTGTAAGCTAATAAAACAAGATCAAAGATGCTGAGTCCAGGCAGGAGCTGCACTCCAGGCCGTGGCAGGCAGGGGGGGGGGCACTGAGTCTGCCAGTTGTCATGCTGCATTGGGGCCCTCTAGGTCCACATGATCTTATACATGGAGTTCTGTCATTTAGAACCTCATTCTCTGCTCCCCCCCCCCAAACCCAAGACAGGTTGCTGACACTGGCAAACCCCCCAAGGAAACTTAATAAAACCTAGGAAGATAAAAAAGCCACCCTAGCAAATGGCCAGATAATAGCAATTGGGTGTACTTGGAGGGCTTGTACTGAGCTCCACAGATAAAGGATTTCAATATGTGCCACTTGTCATTTTTTAAAGGTTTATGTTGGTAGCGCTCCACTAAGAATATTCTCATTAATTTAAGATGGCCTAAAATTAGCTCCTAATTTCCCTATTTTAAGATGTTATCTAGTAACAATTCCTCTGCCGTCTAGTGTAATTACTGTAATGCCTGCTGAAGGGCCAGAGATGAATGAGGGGTGTAGGTAGCTTGGAAAATGTTTAAGATAACTGACCTCAGAAAGCCACAGTCAGGGAGATAGGGCAGCTTCTCTGCAATAGAATTATCTCGGTAGTAATTCTTCCCATCAACAGAGATGATTTTTTAAAATAAACACAATGGATCAATTCATAGCTCACAATATTAAACTGTCACAAAGAAATTTATATACTAGAGTGAACTGGATTCCTCCTGTAAAATCAATGTTGAGAACACTTAGACTAGAATCCTTGGGTGGGAGGAAGGTCAAAACACAGACAACGACTTGATGCAGAGATCCAAGATCTGTATTCGTGGTGGTACAACCGTTGCCCCTCCTTCACTTTCCTATCCCCAAAGCATAGACGAGGATAGAATTTCCTTCTCCTTTTGCTCCAAGTTCAGGGTGTGGGAAGGGTCACAAATGTCTCTCAAAAGAAGGTAGTGTCTGTCTGAAAGTGAAACTGCAATAAAAAGAAGTCAACCAGTCCCTCTGAGTTAATTATCAACCTCCACAAACCTCTCACTCCAGGGCAGAGACAACGTAAAGCTTCGAAGACTGGGAAATAGTTCTTCCCCTGGAGAATGGCTCAAAGGAACTAAATTCCTTACCTCAGTCTCATCTCTTCTACCAAGACCACACTCTACCCTTCTAGCGAAGGCCGAATGACAAGATAGGAGTTATACGTTGGATATGGAGGGGGTCCTTCCAAGGAATGATTATTAAAAGCCAGACAAGTCCCGTCAAGGTCTCTTTCCCTCCTGAAGCCCAAGAAACCTCCCAAAGGCACCCCGGGGTCTGTTAGCGAGGCCAGCCCTTCTCATCTCTTAACTAAAGAATCTTGGGAGGCTGGCTGCACCTGCGAATGGCAGGACTTGAACTCTGCCCATGTGCTTTGCTGTGACTAGATGCCCCCATGCAGAACCTGACCTTCAGGGAGAGCACAGTCCTAGTCACTGTTCACATCCCGAGGCCAAGAACAGTTACTCTTCTGAAGGACCTATGTCTTTTTTAACCAGATGGGAATCCTCTCCCAGGCCATCAGTCAACTGTCTCCAGAACTGTACAGGCTGCAAGCAGGAGCAAGCCGTGGTTCCTACCCAAAAGAGCTATCAGGAAGACCACAGGAACCCAGTGTATGAAGCCTCCCAAGGAACAGAGATTTCATGTGCCATAACTTTAATGGAGGGTGAGGTCACAGAGGTGATGGCATGGACAGAGAGAACGGTCACTTTATCTGAGCCCCAAGAGTATGTATAGGTGTCTGGCTCCAGGCGAACCTCCAAGAGCTAGGTCAGAGAAATTCTGCGAGATTGAGATTGACTTTAGTGCGATCTGAGTTATAAGGCTCTCCTGGGAGACTCAGAGATTCCAGCGCAAACCCAATGGCTTCAGGGGTCTGCTAGGCCTGAGAGTACTGTTTACCCTGAAAAGGACATGGCCAGCGGTCTTCTGGGCTGCCCAAGTCTGGTCCACTGTTCACAGGCTGGAAGGAAAATGCCCCTGACTTTCCCTCCTCCATTCTCTGTGAAACCTTTTCATACAGGTCAGAGAAGAGCTGGGTAGTCTTCACTGAGTAACTAAATTGAGATTATAAAAATCGAGTCTATTTTGAAGAGACCAAGAAAACAAAATTCCCATTAAAATGAAGGCAAACAGTGGGCAGAAGAAATTTCCTTACAATAGATCATTAAAGGCAACCTACTGATAGGAAATATTTGCAAATCACATTTCTGATAAGGGGTGAATATGCAGACTATACCAAGACTCTTACAGTTCACCAAGCAGCAAGTAACTCAAAAAACACGCAAAGGACTTGAACATTTTCCCAAAGATACATGAATGGCCAAGAAGCCTATGACAAATGATCAACATCACTAATAACTACAGGAATGCAAATCAAAACCACAGTGAGAGATTACCTCATACCTATTAGGATAGTTCTGAGCCAAACCACAATAACACGTGTTGTCAAGGATGCAGAGAAACTGGAACCCATGTGCTCTACTGATAGAGATGCAAACTGCTGCAGCCACTATGGAAAACAATCTGGAGGTAAATTAAAAGAATTGTCATGTGATCCAGCAATCCGACTTCTGGCTATATGTCCAAAAGAATTAAAAGAAGAGCTATTTGCACACCCCTGTTTGCTGCAGCATTGTTCATAATAGCCCAGAGCTCAAAGAAACCCAAAGATCCATCAGCAGAAGAATGGGTAAGTAAAATGTGGTCTGTACACACAATGGAGCATTATTCAGCTTCCAAGAAGGAAATTCTGTCACAGCCTGCAGCATGGATGAGCCTTGAGGACATTACACTAAGTAACTTAAGCTGGTCACAAAAAGACAAATGTTATAGGGTTCCACTTACATAGGTATCTAAAGTAGTCACATTCACAGAAACAAAGAGGGGTGGTGGTTGCCAGGGGCTGCCAGGAGAGAAAGGGAGTGGTTCAGTGGGTGTGGAGTTTCATTTTCCAATGGGAAAGAGCTCTGAGTTCTGTTGCGCAACAACATGAATATACTTAATTGATAGCGCTGAACCATATACTTAAAAATGGTTACAAATGTAAGTTTTATGTTAGGTACTTTTCCAGCTGTAATTTAAAAAAAGTATTTTTAAAAACGTATCATTAAAAAGGACTAACTAGACCTGAGTGCTAACTTAAAGTTAGGAAACACGGCAACAAACACAGGAAGTAATGTGAGGACTTTGAGAAGGATAGAAAATCCCCGCAAACCTCATTTCCTGCTTCCTGGGGCCTACCCACTCCCATCTCCTCTGCTCCTCAGCATTAAGCATTCATCTATACACTCTGCCTTGCTCCCCAAGTCTCCTAGGCCAACTGTCCTCTCGTCAAGAAGGAGCCGGCCACAGCCAAAGCCCCTGCCACCTTGGCATTCGGAAGGCTCAAGTCCAAGACGAATAAATGCATTTTCCCCAAATTGAAGCCATCTATTTCTTTTTGCCTCAGAGGAGAGGAATGAAGGATTACAATTACAATTATTCAAACCTGTAGAGGCAAACGCTGGTTAATGTAACATGAAAAGGAAACCCCTGGCCTGGGAAGAAACACCCGTGGGCAGCTTCACAGATCCTCAGTTAAAGGAAAGAGCTGGTCTCAGGGTGGCTAAATTGCCTGCTCTGCACTTTTTGGAGCTGAGGTGGGGGAGCAGGTCATGGGGAAGCCATCCCTCTGCCAGGGCACTGCTTGTCATGTCGGGAAACGTTCAGGAGAGTCTGAGAGACTCACCTCTGACTGGGGGGCTCACAATAACTGTGGTGGAAGCAGCTGAGGCCCATGCCATTTATTTCGGGGTCCACAGCCTTTTCTACAGTCCGAACTACCAGTTGGAACACCACGATGAAGGGAGATGCCCCTGTGTGACGCTGGCTAAGTCCACTGTTTCCTTATACACAAAGGAGTGTCCACTCTGGCTGCTGATTCTATAGTAACACTTTAAACGTTTACAGAAATTTCTGGAGTGGCTCACCCACACCACAGAACTCTTTTCAGGTGTTCTTACAATGAGCTTGACTGGGGAGTCAACCTTAAATAGCAGCCACAGTCCACCTGGGGACAGTTATCCCACTAATTGCAAATTAGTGTCTACTAGTTGGGGAGGCAAAGGCAATTCCACTCTCATTTGCTAGCTTTGGCGCATTTGTAACCTGATTTAGGAGGAGCTAATTCCCGGGTTGCTTGGGTGGCTCAGTTAAGTATCCCACTTCAGCTCAGGTCATGATCTCACAGTTCGTGAGTTCCAGCCCTGTGTGGGGCTGTGTGCTGACAGCTCAGAGCCTGGAGCCTGCTTCGGATTCTGTGTCTCCCTCTCTCTCTGCCCCTCCCCCCACTCACTGTGCCTCTCATGCTCTCTCTCAAAAATAAACATTAAAAATAAAGGAGATAATTCCTTTCTTCTTATTGAATGGGGTTTAATCCTTCCCATTCTTTCTAGCTTCCACCTGCCACCCTGCTGGCCCACAGATGACAAGCAATACAACAATCCAAGACTTGAGGTCATCCCAAGGGCATCTTCTAGGGCTGAGAAACAATGAGACCATGGTTTCAGAGATGGTCCCTCTCTTCAGTGTTTGGTAGTGAGGGATTTGGGTAGAAAACTCAGTGTTGGCATTTTCTGATGCCATGGAGGATGAAAAGCTCCTTAGGATCACATCCCATAGTTACGTTATAAATAAACCCTCAGGACTGGAATAGGTTTGGAATGGGGGGTGGTTGGAGGAGACAACAAGCAGTGGAATGTCCAGTGACACACCTACTTTCAGAAGACAGAAAAATGGCCACATTGGAAAAAAAAAAAAAAGAAAGAAAAAAAAGATCCAGTGCCTTTCTGGAAGGTGTCTGAAGTTCCAAAGGAAAGGAGACAGACACCACAGACTTACACCAAACGTTGTCATTTTGTTTCCCGGATGAAGAAATGTCGTCACTGACCTGATGGATCAGAAGCAGGACCTCCAAGGTCCAAGTGACCTGCTTTCCTGTGGTGGTTTTTGGTTTTGACCTCCTAAGAGTTCTTTAGATACCCATTGGCCAGAAAAGAGCCTTGGCCGGTGTCAATTTCTACAGTAATTTCTCGGCAGACTACAACTGCTGAGGTGCATGCTTATTTACATTCGGGGAATGTCTCTAAGTGCTTTCTTGGCAACAAATGGCCCAGATAGATATAGCCAGCCTGTTAAGTCTGAACCTACCCCATGTCTCAGTTGCCATCTTGAACTCTACCTATATAGGACATGAACGCAGTACTACGTTGAGCATATGGAGGAATATGGCATTCTGTCTCTGCAAGAGCAGAGTGAACGGCTTTGCAAATAGGACCACTTTGTGGCAGAGTCTGCAAAAGGAAATTAGCTCCTGAGAAAGAACAAGGATTTAAAAAAGAAAAGAGGGGCACCTGGGTGGCTTAGTCAGTTAAGCGTCCGATTTCAGCTCAGGATGAGTTCGAGCCCCACGTCAGGCTCTGTGCTGACAGCTCAGAGCCTGCTTCAGATTCTGTGTCTCCCTCTCTCTCTGCCCCTCCCCTGCTCATACTCTATCTCTGCCTCAAAAATAAAAAAATTTAAAAAATATAATAAAAAAAGAGAAAAGAAAACAGATTAGCATATCTGAAGGAAGCACAAAGGGTAGGAAACTTTCCCCACTGGGACCTTACCCTCACTGGAAAGCTGTCAGATGTTCCCAGAGGAACCCACGGTCACTCCAAGAGGGGGATGGCATTCCCAGGATTCTCACCCCACCACGGTCAAATCTACCTCTCCAACCACAAGCAAGCCTTCTCTGAAATCTATTTCTTCCCTTGGGGCAGTGACAGGACCTTAGAACAGACTCAATTACAAGAAGTAAATGGCAAATATAAGCACAAAATGCCAGCTTGAATGAGCCCAGCCAGCAGAATCTCTAGACCCAGCAGCATGACACCCCACCAATGAGCAAAGCCTTTCACTGTCACCGTGAATCCCAGGGAAGGGATGACCATCTATGTAAAAGCCACACACCGCTAAGATAGTAACCAAAACAGAGCTGAGTGCCAGTAGCACAAAAGTCACGATACTAAAACAAAAAAAGAAAGTTTTCTTTCTTTAGTTTTGAGAGGGGGTGACAGGCAGAGAGAGAGGGAGGCAGAGAATTCCAAGCAGGTTCCACACTGTCAGCGTGGAGCCCGACATGGGCCTTGAACTCATGAACTGTGAGATGGTGATCTGAGCTGAAAACCAAGAGTCGAACACTTAATAGACTGAGCCACCCAGGCACCCCCCTCGAGTCACAGTATTACGTGCTATTCACAACATTGAGTCTACATGTTAGTCTTCCTAGATCAAAAACTCAGTAAAATTAGATTCCTGCCTAGGTTTAAGGGAATCAGGTCAAATGCTGCAGCCTGAGTTTCTCTGGGTCTTACCTTAAAAGGGAACACTAAAGGTCAGTTTTTCTGGGGGAAACCCAATTACCTGAAAATACTCATGACGGAGAGAGTAACAGAATTCCTGACAGCCAAGAGGTATGCTCCCAGGGTACAGAGACTGTCCTGTGCTCTCCACAGAGCAACTCGAGCAGCTGGAGCACAAAGCAGGCACTCAGCTGGCCAGGAGAAGGGGTGGCCTGCACAGGGGTGTTCAGCTAAAACCCTCAAGTGCCCTGGAGCAGACACATCCTCCTTCCGACTCTTGGGTGAAGCTCCACTGTTTACTCATTCTTTGAATGAGCTTTTTTCACGCTTTGCTTTTTCCTACTGCTAGTGCTCATGTTCCCAAAGGTGCCTCCCTACCTCCCATATTTTACTCCCTCCCTTTAAAAGACCCAGTTCAGGGGTGCCTGGGTGGCTCAGTCGGTTAGGCATCTGTCTTCAGCTCAGGTCATGATCTCTCCAGGAGTTCGAGCCCCGCGTCGGGGGCTCTGTGCTGACAGCTCAGAGCCTGGAGCCTGCTTCGGATACTGTGTCTCCCCTCTCTCTGCCCCTCCCCTGCTCATGCTCTGTCTCAAAATAAATAAAAACGTTTAAAAAATTTTTTAAAAGACCAGTTCAGACCTCACCTTTCACATTAAGCTTTCCCTAATGGTACCAATAAGTGTGCCTACTCCTGCCTTGAAACTCACCCAACACCAAGTGTCCAAACCCCCCAACGGACTCTGCTACAATTTCTTCTGTTGCCTCTTGTATTACATAACTCAGGCATGTGACTTAACTCTTCAGCAGGAGGCCTTTGTGATGCTAAAAAAATCAAGTTTCCTTCTTCCATTTCCTCTACACTATGCAACATGGTTTGATTTGAAAGCCAACAATGAACAAGGGCGACAGAGATGTAAGTAGGACAGCCTGTCCTCACAGGGGCAAGTGGCCACTTCTAGGAGATTCTCCTTTACTACAGCCTCAACATAAGGCAAATCCCGGCTCATCAGCCGACTAAGCAGTTGCTTCCACCACAGCGTTCCTGTTCTTACAACTCTGCACTTCCGTGTGTCTCAATTTCTATTTTAAGATAGAAGTCATGACTTCTAGGATATAAAGATCCAGTAGGATTCAACCTATTATTAGCTTAAAGAGGGCAAGGCATTGATCATAAAAGATGTTCAAGGGAGATTGCAAACCAGTACATATAATTTCAAACACCTCTAGAAGGATCTGGAAGGAACCTCAAAGAGACTATGGCTTAACTCTTCATTTTAAGCTATGGAAATAAAAGACCAGAAAGGGGCTGTGATCTGTAGAGAACCATCCAGTGAGCTGGTGACAGCTGTGAGTTACAATACTCATCTCCTGAGGCCTAGTCAAGTAGACTTTCCACTGTGCCATGCTGCCTTTCCCTGCAAAACACACAGTTATAAACAACAGTTTTTGCCATTAGGCTCGAAGTCTGAAAGGAAGAGGAATCTCAAGAATGACCACATGTGAGTCTTACAGTGCTGGACAAAATCATGGTAGTACAATAACCATCTAGACAGGTCATATAGGGAATGAGCTCAAAGGGTAGATTTGAATAAAACAGCTTAAGTTCGTAGTAGCTTCCAGTCCAATGTTGGGTGAGATACTTCCCTCTCTTGGCCTGTTTCTCAGTTGTGAAGAAAGGCGACTACATGGTTTCTCAATGGGAAAGCTACTGGGGTTCTGACAGGGTCTGTTCTTCCTTAAAACCATCCCTCCGTATTGCAGGACACCTAGCATCCCTGACCTGAGGCCACTAGGTGCCAGTAGAGACCCCAGTCACTGTGACAACCAAAAAAAATGCTTTCCTACATTTCACACTCTCCTGGGTTGAGAATGCCAGGGGCTTGGGGAGCACGACAAGGCCCCCTGCCAACTCTGAAATGCCGGCAGGAAGACACTAACAACCATCAGGTAGAGTGTAGGAGGATGTGTGCAGGCCTACCCATAGATGTCCAGGACGCCAATGAAGGAGTGTTGCTTGAGAGGCGTGTGCAGGGCCTTGTTGATGTGCTCCACAATCCAGCCGAACAGCTGGGCATAGATGTGCTTGGCTAGGGCATTGCGGGCATTGACCACCTGCTGCAGGGACATAGTCTTGACGTAGGTCTCTGAGGTGGTGACCAGCTTTCGATGGCATAGCCAGTGCTCCATCTGACTGTGCTCCACCCCTAGCAGTCGGCAGAAGCTGTTCAAGTGTTCATCCTGAGGCTGGAAGAGACACGGGAGACGGTTTCAGGAGGGGAATGGAGAGCAAACCCGCCACCACGCCCTCTCCCTTAGGACAGAATGAGCCCGCCCAGCACGGTGGGGCCATGTTTCTCCCAGCCACAGCACCGGCGGACTCACACGCTCTCATACGGATGAGCAGAGGGACAGGCGGAGCCCAGAAAATGTTGCTCAAACTCATTATTACACCAAATTATCAGGGCTGTAAAAAACAAAAGCTTTCTCAACTTTTCCTATGCCCTCCCCTCCACGGGCAGCCAGCTGCCTAGTGACAGGCAGGAGAGAATCTGGGAGCAAAGGGAGTAGAATGAGAATTGATAATTTAGGGACGGATAATCCAGTAAGGAGCCAGAAGACAGCAGTAACTGTACAAAGAAGTGCACACAGAATCACAGTGAACGTTTAGTTTCCATCCACAGAGTCCCACCTGCAGTGCTGAACCCACAGCCCAAAAAGAAGCCCTCATGTGCAGGCACTACCCTTGACCAGCACCTGGTCTAACAGCTGCCTTAGCCTCAGTGACATTAAGCAACACATACTTGATGCTATCCTTTTTTTTTTTTTATTACTATTTTTGAGAGGGAAAGATGGAGACGCAGAGAGAGAGAGAGAGGAAGACACAGGATCTGAAGCAGGCTCCAGGCTCTGAGCTGTCAGCACAGAGCCCGACGCGGGGCTCAAACCCACAAACTGTGAGATCATGACCTGAGCCGAAGTCGAACGCCCAACCGACTGAGCCACTCGGGGGCTCCGCTTGGTGTTTTACTCTTAAAGTACTTGCTGCCTCGGGGAAAAAAAAAAGCCAATCAAGGTGGAAAGCTAGGACAAGCGGCAAGAATACAGAACTGTGACCTGAGAAGAACAGCCCACTTGGAACATGGTTAAGCGGTACCACCACCCTTTTAGAGCTGGAGGAAAAACTAGGAATTCCTGGAGATGAAGTCCCTTTTCTACAGAGTGAGGCAGCGCATTTCCAGAGACTTGCCCAGGGTGCCTTCTACCCAGCGAACCCAGCTGCCTCTGATCTGGACACTCACTTACCCAAAGCCCCAATCAGAGCACTTGGCCTTCGGGTCCCTGATAAACACATCACCCACAGGTCTGGTCTTATTACACCCAGTAGTCGGATACTCCTTGCTTTTCACAGAGGGCACCCCACGAAAAATCCTGTTCTTTGCTCTCTCACCTAAATCCTCTCCCTGGGAAAGCTGATAACCCAGCCAGGAGCCTGCTGGATTGCTTATTAACTCAGGCAGAAAGGGAATCCTTTAGAACATGATGTGCCACCTTCTATAATGACCTTACACTGCTCGTGGGACTCATTTTCTAATGAGGCTGCTTTGTAGGATTTAAATGAGACTTTACGTGTTCAGTGAAAATTAACGCAGATAACTGTACCATTTCCCCGGGCCATTTTTTTTTCCTCCTACAGATATTTAAAATCCATCTAGCCAAAACAAACCCGATTACAAATTAGAATGTCAGAGTAGGAACGAACTTCCACAAGTCAGTAAGGCCACCTTTTCTCCAAAACGCGGTCTGTGGAGCAATAGTTCCAAAGCACACTAATTGGCTTTATCTAACCAGAGGGACGGCACCAGGTGAGACACAGCTGGACTCCTTGGTTAACGTACCCTGAAAGCACCAAGAGACCTATTTTATGCAGCATTTCCTGAACTTAACTGACCAAAGAACCCTTATTTTCTTAAGAAATTGCCCAGGGCTAAGCTTTGGGGGAAAATTCCTTGGGCACCATCATTCTAGCCCAATCCCCCTTATTTTTCAGGTGAAGAAAAATGAGGGGAACAGAAGCCTATCTGGCCGTGGCCCAGAGCTCCTGATCCAGCCAGCGGGGTGGGCACGCAGAGGCCCTGTCTTCTCACTCAGCAGGTGGGGCTGCTGCGGCCACCTCTCCAGGCCAACCCCATTTCTCTATGCAGCAGCCTGTGCCTGCCTTCCTTCTCCCCCAGACAGAAAGCCACATGTAGCCGCATTAAATGCGTAGGGACCACTTGGCAAGCAACAGGTTCAGAGGTGGAAAGAGTCCAACCTCTTAATCTGACCTGCTTCCAAGAAATTCTTAATTGCTAGGCATAGCACTGCAGCTGGATTCCCTGACATGTACATGGCCTGCTGGCAGCAAACATGACTGCCCAAGGCCTGCTCGCTGGTTCCCTAGCCTCCCTGGCACCTCCCAGGTGAAGGCAGTGGAGAAAGAACCACGAGTTCTGGAATGGTTTGATCACTGCCTCGGGACAGGTTCCCATCTGCTGCAGCGGGATGTGGCTTGCCCCTCTATTACCCCTTCTGACTGTTGATTAAAGGTGCTAAGTGAGACTGATTTAACATCATGCAATTACATTTAAGCTTAATTAAATGGTGCTAAATCCATTAAAAACAGCCAGCATCATAGGTAGATTAGGTTTTGTGGGCCCATATTGCCAAATTCAAAAAACAAATTGCCGCTGGTGTCCAAGTAATTGCATGCTGTTGCCTCTCCAGGGTAACTCTGGCCGTCATGGAACACATTTTTATGCTTTGATTAAAAACTACCGAGCAGAAGGCATACTGCGTACGGACGGACAGACAGCCTTTCCAGGAGGCAGCCTACCCCACGCACCTGAGGAATAGACCCAAATCCATCTGAGACAGACGTGCACTAGTGGAGCACTTCCTGAGCATGTACTGCCTGCCCAGCACTGCGCTAGGTGCTGCCGGGGACATCAGCATGGGGAGGACAGCCTCAGCTCAAGGTGGGCTGGAAGGCACAGGGCTGGCAGTACAGGGGACACACGGGCTGGGGCCCAACGTGGCCCTGTCATTAACTGTTATGATCTCTCTGGGCCTTAGTTTTTCCAACACTGTTAAGTGACAGGGTTACCCAGAAAGCCCACTCTGGCTCCAACAACTGTGCACATAAGGAAGCAGACTTAGAAGCGTTAACTATCAGTAAGTGGCAGAACCAGGATTTAACACCCTGGCAGTCCTGACTCAGAGCTGTCACGTGTTCTCCACACAGCCTCTAATTGGAGGACAATGAAAGACCAAGTAACTGCTCAAAAACCTGACTTCCTGTTAGCTCTAAGAGATAGGTATCCCAGCTTCTACCGGTCAGACTTCCTCCCACCTCCCTCCATAACTGTGTCCTCCGTCCACTCTTCTCCAAGTGTAAGCCTCGGTATCCCCACCTTCCTGCAGTGTTTACAGAAACACTCAGCAGGTGCCAACATGTGTCAAGTTGGAAAAGAGAACACATCAGACACGGCCCTGGAGTTTAGTCGGGGAAACCGGCATTGATCAAATAGCCAATCAGGCACCTACCAAGTGCTGGGCACCATCCTGGGTGGTAGAGATACAATAATTAAGAAACAGTAGCTGCCTTTGTAGATTGTGGACTCCCTCAAGGGAGAGAGACATGCGGCAAACCACCCCACGGAAAATGCAAAATTGCAACCATGCTAGGCACCATGCGGAACAGGTACAGATGCTGTAGAAATCCATGATGGGGGAGGGGGGTAGTGTTGAGAACGTGTGTCACCTTTCCTGTACCTCACCAACCCAAACCAGGAGTTTCTCAAAGCAAATGTTTCTAGTATCAGCTGTCCCGGACACCAGGACATACACGGCTGCCCTAAGAAACCAAGGGGCATTTACTGGGGTATGTGAGTGGGTTAGGCACAGACCCCTTAAATTTTTTTTTTTTTTAATGTTTATTCATTTCTGAGGGACAGAATGAGAGAGAGTGCAAGTAGGGAAGGGCAAAGAGAGAGGGAGACACAGAATTCGAAGCAGGCTCCAGGCTCTGAGCTGTTGCACAGAGCCAATGAGGGGCTCAAACCCATGAACTGCGAGATCATGACCTGAGCTGAAGTTGGACGCTTAACCGACTGAGCCACCCAGGCACCGACCCCTTATGCCTTCCTCACAAGGAAAAAGACATGGGAGCAATAGTTCACTGGCCTGAAGGCCTCAGTCTCGGGGAGTGCTTGGCTCGCACTGGGGGCCCATTCCCCACACTGCCAAGGCACAGGGCCTCCTTGCATCGCCCAGGTGCTCTCAGCACCATCGCTGCCAACCTCACTGCCCACCCACCCAACATACACACCCCAATGTCACAGTGACACCCCGATGGTCACCTGACACTGCTCAAGCTCCAACGTTCCCTCCTTTCAAACTGAGCCCAGGTACATGAGCCTCAAAGCTCTCGCTAGAGAGCATGGAATCTAAGCAAAAGAGCTTAGATTCCATGCTAAGGATGGTGGCAGCCTTGATGGGCCCAGGAGACCTCCCACCCCCAAGACCATTTCTCTTTCAGGGAAAACGTATGGGGCAGTGGGGAGGGGATGCCAGATGCCAACTACAGTTCAGGTCTTCCTCTCTCTAAAGACAGGGCCAATTTCAACTTCTGATAAGCCCTAACTCCAAGCAAACAGCAGGAAATAAGTATTTGTTCAATTGAAAAAGCATCAGGTGTGAGTGGCATGGACACATGCCCACATTTGTACTCTATAGTATCGTCTTCTGTCTTTTCCCAAGATCCAGGTTCCTAAACTCTACATCCTTGGGAACAAGAATTATACTTTGTATCTCCCCAAGACTTAGCCGCTAAGGGGCTGAGGAAAGGTCTATAATCAACAGTTGCAGATTCACTTATTAAGAGGAGAGACTAGACTGACCCAAATACCAGAGAGCACACCCCAGCTGCTGTCTCTAGGACCGCACTGGTACCCACTCCAACACCCACCCAGACGTTTTTTTTTGTTTTTTTTTTTTTATGTAGCACATATCTGGTGCTACATTGGGCACCAGGAAAATAACTGTCACTATGAGCATTTTTGGAGTAATTCAGTTTATAATACTTTCGCATAGATGTCTCAATATTCTGCGTCACACTGTGAAAATCTTGCTAAGTGTGGTTATCTTTTGTCCGCCCAATTGGATTGTAAGCTCCTTGGAGACAGTCCTTCATCTCCTTCCTGATGTCCAACATGATGTCCATGATGTCCATCTCTTTGCTGCATGGACCTTGGTCAGGAGTTCAGAAAGTACTCATGGATTGGTAACACTCTGTAGAATTCCATGGACCTCAGTATACTTGGAAAAGCAATCCGTTAAAAAAAAAAAAAAGTAATAGCCCCTAAATTCCCTCCCCTCGGTGACAGAAATTTGATGGCAACTGATTTGAAAAGGATGTGTTCTTTTAAAAAATTATCAGTAAGAACAGAAGCCATTATTGTTAAGAATAAATAACCTCTGAGAGTCCTCTGAGTGTAAAAACACATTTCAGTTGTATAAAACTGTAAGAGCAGAGTAAATTGTGTATGTTTTATCTTGGGTGTTGGTGTGCAACTTACTGATATACTACAGGAATCACCATCACGCTCAGCCTGAATCTCCACATTTCCAAGGTGCAGGATAGAAGCAATTATCTTAAAAATGCTTATCTGATGGGACTCTCTCACTCCTGAAAAAAAGAAGAATGAATGACACTTAACATCCATGGTAGGATAGAAAGGACATTTTACCCTTTTTTTAAGGACTTAAAAAAATTTTTTTTCCTTGATTTTCCTTCCTGGGCCAACGACTCCTAAAATGATCCAGGCTCCTCACCAAGTAATTACTGCTCATAGTAACAGCTCACAGGGCAAAGGGGCTCCCTGGGCTAAAAGGGAAATATCCTCACTCTGATTGTCTTGTTCAAACCAGATGGGTTATGCTAACATTTTAACTTCTCTAAGAGCAAAGGAGAGACAGCAATCACACAGACTCATTTTCGTCTTCATCTCGACTGAATACTTTATGGATGTTTTCATGAGTTTAATAACAATGGCCATTTATCTGTAGTCACTTCTCTCCAAACGCAATATCCAGCAAACATCTGTGTCCCACATCCCAAGTGCCAACGGGGGAGGAAGAGGAGAAACTTCTGGGAGTGCTGTTCTTGGAGCTGGACAGCCAGCTGGCTCTCAGCTGGGGCCGTGCTCCATGCTCCTTCAGTTACAGACACACCGGACCTGCAGCCACTGTGGCAGCAAACACCTGATGCCGCATTTGAGTACCTAAGTTATCAAAGACATGCATGATCTCTTAAAATTTATCTTTAGATTTAAGGCGTTATCATTTATTTTTGAATACAAAATCAGACCTATAAAAAAACAGGCTACAGAGTAAGAGAACACTAGTTAACCTACCCCACAGTTTAAGAAATAATACAGTGGTCTCCCATATTTCTCTCCAGCTGCAATTTTTAAGGCAATACTTAGGCCAAAAAAAAAAAAAAAAAAAAGTGACACCAATATAAGTGGATGGTAAAGATGTCACCCACTAGGATTAAAAACCATCCACAAAGTGGACAACCCAAGCATGAACTCGACAAATGGATCCTAGACTTTATTAATGAGAGATGACCATTGCTGTTTAAGCTTCATAGGGGGAGGGGTTTATTTTTTAATATGAAGTTTTAAAATATACAAAGAAATAGCAATATAATGAATCCCTGTTCTTGCCTTGGCACACGGGTGGCTCAGGAGCATGAATAATGGAAGTGAACTGATGGCTGTTACACAGACTGCCAGTATTCCCAAAGGTCCACAGAAATGCAGGAGCCTTTCAAATATCTAGTTTCATTTAATCTAATTAAGAAACAAAGAGCTCGAGGCCAAAGAATTTACTGTAACTGATTAAGACTGAAGAAAATAAGATAGGTTAAAGGCCGGAGATTGTTACCCCAGACAAGACAGGAGGCTTGTACTAGGCTTTGGATCAGAGCTCAGAGTGTCCTGATCTCAAGTAAGTCCTCTTGGAAGTACTAGTCAGGAAGTGGGCATTTGGGCCTTCCCATTAAGGACAGATCGCTTTCCTCTCTCCTTCACTTATCCTTAAGAACTGATGCTTTGTCAATTTCCAAAGCCTTCACCACCCTGTCATGGTAGGAATGTAAGTCATAGATATCAAATGACTATTAAATCCTAACAATAGTTAGGATTCCTGCACTAGTAAACAAAAACCAAACAATAAAACTGAAGGAGTAAAACGGGTTGGCAACCTATGACCTATAGCCCACAGTGTGTTTTTGTAAATAAAGTTTTATTAGAACAGTCACACCCATTCATTACGTTGTGTCTCTGGCCACTTTCACACTACAGCAGCAAAGTTGAATAGCTGCTCCAAAAACCACGTGACTCAAAGGGCCCCAAGTAATATTTATAATTCTGTTTTTAACAAAGTTTGCCAAGCCCAGAGTAAAAAAGTAGACAAGTTTATTGAAGAGCAAAGAAGAAGGGCTTATTACAATAGATTTGCAAATGCCTTTTGCTTTGTGAACACAAGTACCCAGGTTTCTTAGAGGCCCTGGAGGGAACCAACTTCTCCCCCGATCAGTGTGTGCCCACTGCTCACAGTAGCAACACAGGGGCCTCCTCCTGACAAACTGGGCAGAATGTTACCCTGCTTAGGTAACATAATAACAAACATTATTATTGTTTCTACAATGGCGATGGGGTGTGGGAGAGGGTCAGGGGTGCCACTTATCAATTTATTACCGGTTTCAAATCTGTCCCACTTTGCAATACTGGAGCTAGACCCTGTCAACATTTCCCCTTTGCCCATGGTGGAATGTCCAGCTTGGTCAAAGAGCACTGTAGTGACTCAGTGATGCAAGAGCAGCAAGGAGACAGGCCTGTTCTTGGTTCTGGTCCGCTACAGTTATCATTCATCCCGGCAGCACAGCAACCTCCCCAGATGAGCCGCTGCAATGCCTGCAAGCCACGGTCTCCCCATTAGCAGCTGCTTCTGAGACCTTCTGGCTCCACCGCACCCTGGGGCACCTGCAGGCTCCCTGTGCAGACCGACCAGCAATGGCCACACCCTCCGGCAAGTTCCTTCACCCCATCTTGTGGTAACCACGGACTGACATCTCAGCCAGGCAACAGTTCCTGTACTAGCTGTTCTTCCTTGCCCTAAAGGGAGCAGCAATTCTTTTGCACCTGCTATTTATGTACCCCTAAAATCCTCTTATACTTTTAATAATCTTTTAATAATCATCAACTGTTGGAATAACAGTGTGGCTTTTATGTCCCGATTATTTCACAGGTACCAAAGACAAACTGTGTCTACCCACTGGTTATCCAGAGAAGTGAATAGCACTGAGATTTCAGCACATGAAGTCCTGGTTCTACCCATATCGACCTTAGGGCAAGTCCTGGTTGGCCAGGTTTTATTTAGACATTGGGTAAGACTTGCCAGATTCCCACCAAAGAACCTAAGAAACGCTGCCCTGGGGTAGTCACGTGACTCACAAGCCAAATGTCTACCTCTGTCAGAAGGGGCTGGGGAAAAACACAAGGCCCATCCTGAGCAACTTCATGAATTACAGGCTGCTTTGCCAAACTTTGTTTTCTTCTGGCTGCAGGTCCCAGGACTTTATTCAACTTCCCGGTTAAGAAAGGGCAAGAGAGGAGTTTTCTCTCACTCTATGGCCCTTTATGCCCATAAAGACACAGAAATCTTGAAGAATTCTACTGTTACACTCTATACAGAAACAGTGACAACAGAAGTGACATTATGAGGGTGCCACCAGACCTTTATATAGTCTGTTTCCAACTCAGATCCCATGACTGAGGTACATGGGTGATTTGGTCCAAAAGACATGCTCTTTCTGCCAGAACACATGGCCTCTAAACCCAGACCACAGCACAGGAGGATGTAGCTCTTTTTCATTTTCCTCCACTGGCTTTGATGGCCTGAGGAAGCGAAAAGGGCTATCTTGCAGTGCCTGAGAGAGCAACTCACAATCCCTTATTTTTAAGGCCTATCAACAAAGCTGTTCTTAAACTTTGGAACCGAGGGTTGGGATGGAGTAAGAGTGGGATGACATTCACTGAGGGCAACAGGGCTTCCCCATCGGCTTATGAAGGTTGGCCAAGTGGGACACTGTCAGGCTTTTCTACTCTCCACGAAATCAATCCTCTGGGCCCGTTCCCACTCAGAAGCTGCTCACCGAGGAGTGTGAAGGCTTGCCGCGTCTTCTCAAAGTCCTCGGCATCATCGACACCCTCGATACACGTGTCTCTTCCCTGTGAGGTATAGAAGAAGTCCTCCGCGCATGCTGTGGGAGGAGAGGAGGAAAGGCATCCCGGTTTACCCATGATCACGACCCAAGAGGATTTCTACTCATCCCAGGTGAAGATTTACTCCCAGCCACATGTGGAACCTTTCAAGGTATCACCTTTATTGACAATGGCAAATGGAGAGAAAACTGGATAAGGAAACAGAACGTTACACCATGCTGACCGAACGCACTGTTGTGTTTGTATAAAACCAGCATGTGAAAAACAGTGAATGAAATAGTCACAGGTAGTTCAATTTACAGGATTCATCGGGTTTTTTCCTCAGTTGTTCTACCAAGTTGGGCACCCGAGTTCTTCAGACAGGTGAACAGAAGCGAATTCCTCCTCAGTCAGGCCTCTGATAACAGCCTGGGGGACAAGTGGCAAGGAGGGGTCTCAGTTCTGCCTTAGGAGTCAGAGCCAACCCCAGAAGGGGGGCAAAAATGCAACAAGCCCTGGGTAGTAGCCGCACAATAGGCTGGGAAGTCGGCATTTAGAGTAACAAGGGCACCTCGTCAGAATTACTTCAGAAAATCACATTTTCCACAAAATACAGTACCTTTGTGGAATACCACCCTGACCAGTGTTTAGAATTTCTAAATGTACAATGTTTGACAAGATGCCAAAGCTGGACACTGGCTGGTGTTCCTCTTCTCCTGTAAAGACCCAATTACTTCGCCTTGATCTGAGTTCATACCGTTTGAGCACGCATCAGTTAAACATGCATAGAGGCCATTTCATTGTGATTCCCGGTCCTCCTTCAACACCTTGATCTGCCTGTTTGATCCCGTAAGAATTTGAGTCTCTTTCCTTGCTCCCCCTGTCATCGCCGGGGTCTGACCTTCAGCACCTGCTGTCTGGGGACTGTTGCCAAAGACTAACCCAGTCTCCTTCCTTCTCCTGTCCTTTCGAGTCCACTTTCAAATTTCTGGTAACTCTGATCACACTGCAACCCTATCTAAAGCCCTTTAGAGACCCCCTCCCTACCCCTATGCCCCCAAGACAGGGGTCAAGCACCCTGAAAGGACCTCCAGGGTCTTTTGTGAAGCAGCTGCAGGTTCCTCCTCCTTCCCCTCCGGACTCAGGGCTGCCTCCACATCTCTGGTCTCAGATCCACCGGCTTCCTCACTGTCATTCCTCAGCTCTACTCTCGGTCCAGGCCCACAGGGGCCCCGCCCACCTCTCCTTTCTGGTCTCTTCCATTCCCCACCTTGCACCCTCTGCTCCAAGCCACACTCGTTGGGTAAGTGCACATTGCCAGGCCCAGCGAGGAAGTGGCAGAAGCCAGACCCAAGCCCTGCCCACACAGCCCGAGCCAGGACCCGCACTGCCCACAGGGATGGGCCGCCGAGTATCAGTCATAGCTTATGACGGAAGGCTTCCTGGGGGAGTAGCCCAAACACACTTTGAGGACTAGAGCTGGGAGAAGAAGGACTTGAGCCCCGGGCTCACTGACAGCCACAGCAAAGGCGAACTGTTAGGAAGGAAGGTCTCTTTGGAAGGTGCCAAACTCACCTCTCTTATATCTAATCACCCCACAAGCTCTAGCACAGGACACAATAGTTTCCAAGGCTTATGAAAAGCATCCGTTCATTTTTCCTTTTCACTCACCTTTCAAAGTACCTCCTTTGATGATTTTGGCAGGGCCCACATGAAGATGATTGCACATATTTATTCCTATTTTTCAGACAAGCAAACTGAGGGACATAGGGCTTGAAGGGATCACTCAGACTCACCCAGACTTTGGCCAGGCCTGGGAGAGCCCACTACTTGGTCACCCGATTGTGGAGAGGGTTGTTTATGATATGGTTTTGTCATAAACACAACCTAACTCGTTGTCAAAAGTTATCAGCTGACGCACCAGAAAAACAGGCACCTGAGACTCCAAAGGAAGGCACCAGACCTCTCTGCTGGAGGAAAGGAGGCAGTTTCAGCATCTACCAAGACCCTTCATGGTCAACCACCAGGGCCTACGACCTGATGTTCTGAGTCAGACCCCCCACCTTCCCTGCTGCCAGTTCCCAAACTCAGGCCCACCAGGGGAACCTCCTCTGGCTCAGGCTCATCACTGCAGGGGTCCCCTGGGTCAGTTACAGCTCACTCTACTAAATGATTTGAATCCAATCAAGATTATCAGCTTTTAGGTTTGCAATCGCCTGTGTCCCCCCATCACACTCCAGACCCTTGTAAGAGACATCCCAACAGAAGGTTCTCTGCCATCTGCTTAGCCACCCTGGATCCTGGCTCTCCTTTCCAGCTTATGAAGTCATCACTGACCATCTCATCTGAGCAACGTCTCTTATCTTCCAGTTTGGCTCTCTCTTTACTCAGCATTTCCAAGGAGAAATATACCACAAAGCCCCCTAGTAACTGGCTCAACAGGCAGATGCTGGGTCAGTGTATAGACCACTGAGGAAGTGTGAGGCCAGTGATTAGAGCAGCAGACCGACCATCAGGGGCCACGACCGAGGGCTAGCACTTCACCTGGGAGGCTATGTTCTAACTGTGCAAGAGAGACTTTTTATAAAACTATCAATAGAAGTGGAAAAGAATTTATTCCTCATTACCTAAGAGCTATATTTAAGGAAATATAAGCCCACTATACCTCTTTTTACCATCATTTGTTCACACTGCAGACACTTACTGGAGTACTTTTCTTTAAATCTCATCCTGAGGTCATTTTAATGCAATAGGCCACCAACAATAGGGTAGGGCAGAGGGAAATACAGACGACTGGCTGCAAATCTGCTCCCCTATGCTCAGACAAATGCACAAAACTCTTGCTGGGCCAAGGGTCTTGCAGAGACGTCTGTATACTTGAGTAGCATGTTTTAGGTGAAGAAAAGGGAGAAGGAGGCAAGGCAGTCTAAATATCCACTAGGGGGGCGCCTGGGTGGCTCAGTCGGTTAAGCGTCCGACTTCGGCTCAGGTCACAATCTCGCGGTCCATGAGTTGGAGCCCCGCGTCAGGCTCTGGGCTGATGGCTCAGAGCCTGGAGCCTGCTTCCGATTCTGTGTCTCCTTCTCTCTCTGCCCCTCCCCCGTTCATGCTCTGTCTCTGTCTCAAAAATAAATGTTAAAAAAAAAATTTTTTTTTAAATAAATAAATAAAATATCCACTAGGAACCACTGGCCAGTCCCTCATTTACTTCAGGTTTCCAGCCACTCAGCCAGGGTTATCAGCAGAACTAAATATCAAGCTTCAGAGCTCACAGCCAATGCACCCACGAGGCCCAACACAGCTGCACCCCTGAGCACAAGAGCACATCAACACCTCTCAGCTTCCTTCCAAGATGTTCTTGGGGGGGCACACATAGGTATAACAGTGCAAGAAATGGGTCAAATTGGGTAGTTTTCAACTGCTCCAGAGGCCCAAGGAAGAGGCCAAGAGAAAGAATATGGAAAAGCTATTTTTTGTTTTTTAATTCAGTGCACTTGTGTAAGTGCAAAAAAAAATTAGGATTTTTTTTCCTATTTCCTTAAAGTTACATTTGGGATACAATGGTCCAAATACAAAGGATATCGCCAGAACTTGTTTATTTTTCTACAAAAATGACCTTTAAAAAAGTTTTGATCCCCTGCAGGCTGGCTCTGAGAAGTTTAGCTGGGCTCATGTCCCCACTTTGGGGGGGGACAAAGCCCTTAGCGTGGCCTACATTCCTGGTCACTTGCGGCCATAAGCCAACATCAGAGCCCAAGGTGCCAGCTCAGGGAGGTGCTCATCAAACAAGGCTTGTACCGGTCCCTCCTTGTCCTCAAGAAGTTGATAGCTTCAGTGGGGGAGATTCAGATTTGTAAACATTTACTTCCCTGGGGAACCTTCTGACCCATCTCCGCTATGCTTCACTCAGCATACCCTTCTCTCAGCATACCCTTCTCTCTCTGCACTGTAACTGACTGTAAGCTAATCAAGGGCAGGGCCCACGACGGTTATGCTCAGCACTACACCCGCAGTACCTACCACCACCTTCGTAGGGTTCGATGAACAAGAGAAGGACCCAATGCTAAACTGCATGCCCAGGTACCAAATGCTGCAGGAACTCATAAGTGAGGCAGAGAGTTAAGAGCGCAGACTGAGGTTTGAACCACTTGGTGTGTTTTAGCTACTCAGAGCACAGGCTGGAGCTGTCAGAGGGGGATCTGGTGTTGGGCCCTCAAGACAGCTAGGATTTGGGTCACGAACAGCAAAGCCCCAGCAGTCTATTTCTCTCACAGTTGCACAAAGACCAACCAGCCTCTGTCTAGACACCCAGCTCGTCGTCATGCCATCTGCTTCTACTGAACCTGCCCTCACCTAAAAGACACCCAAGAGACCAGAGACAGGACACCTGGCACACACAAGATGCTGCACGGCCCCCAGGCTTGCCTACATCACACGCATCTGTCAGGAGATGGCTTTGAGGACTCCAGCCCGGAGTCCATCAAGATTCCTTACAAAGTCCCAGGGCTCGGAAGGGGGAAAGCCCCAGGCTCCAGGCCCCAAGCCTAGGCCCTCCGTTGGTGGCATCTCGAATTAAAGCCTGCTTACTCCTCTTGCTTTGCCCTAGCTCCATGTCAACAGCCTCCAGGCAAACTAAACTTGCCGACAGCCTGCGGCACACAGTGTTAGCAGACAACTGAAAGGTTGTCTTTTTATCTCATGGCAACAGCCAGGTGACTCAGTGGAGAGGTGCTTTTAGTCATTCCGTGTCGCCCTGCGACGCTCCCGTGCATGGGTGCCACAGCGCCCCACCTGCTCAGAAGAAACCAGAGTCGCCTCAGCCTAACGCCATCATATCCTGTGCCATCCAGCCGTACGTCTTCATCCTGCTCCGGCCTCTCCCTGCCTCCTTTTCTTCATCTCCATCCTTGAAAGGGACCTAAAACTCACTAGCTCAATTACACGATGTGCCTTAGCTAAATCTCTAGATCCTCACGGTGGGGACACACTTTTTACAAAGTTTAAAGTGGGAACGTTTTTCAAAACAATGCATGGAAAGTATTTTGCGTTCTGCAAAATACTGTTCTGCCCCCTGCCTCTGATCCTCTCAAATGTTTTCTGTGGCAGGCAACCTGGGTGCAATTAGCCCAATTTTATGGATCGAGTACTGATGCTCAAAGAGGTCTGGGGAGACATGCCCACGTAGAGGCAGAGCTGGGACAAGAACCCACGACGGAGGGCTTTGAGCAGAGCACCCTTCCTCCAGTCCGCGCCTCCAGATGTAGCACCAGGTGCTGCAGCAGCCCACCCGAGGACAGACACACACACGTTACGTACTCAGTGCAAGCTCCTTAAATTCCGGGAGACTGGCGGCAGCACAGAGCTGGTAAAAGATGTGGTAATTCCGCTCATCATCTGCCTGAAGGAGGGGAAAAGTTAAACAGGTTTAGGGCAGTGACCCCCAAGATCGTCCCCTCACTTGTTCTAATCCCAGGGTCCGGAGGTCACATGACAGAGGTCAGGACTTCTGCTCAGGTTTTCCTCCACACCCTCTGCCACCTTCACTTCCCACCCCTGGACTTCTCTTTCACTATTATGGGGCCTTCTTCAAGCCTCAAGATTTTTACCTCTCGTGTATTTTTTCTCCCAAATAGAACATCACTGCTCTTTCGCCAATAGTGGAATGGTCAGACAACACACACTTGCTCAGATATCCGTGTTGCCTGGCTCATGTTGCACAGATCATAACTTGCCTGCAGTAGGCTCCCATTCTCCCCTGGGAGGCTTGGGACTAAGTCAGAGCTATGCCCTTGCCCATGATGACAGGCTGGGGCAGTCACATCAAGTCCAAGACAGAGACAGGACTTAGAGCACTCAGGCTACACCTGTGTTAAGTTGGCAGAGTGGTGGCGGTGGGGGGAGCTTCAGGAGGCCTGAGCAAAGGAATAAGGAGGTTCAAGGAGTATTCAGAGAAGAGTCTGGACAGAGTCACAGCCAGATCAGACCTGTACCCAGCACAGTAGGCTGTTTACTTTGCTGCGGTGAGATAAGGATATGGGGCTATTGAACCAAAATTTGGGAGGTGGAGAGAAAGCCTGAACAAAGGGAAAAAATTAATAAAACTAGTTAAAAAAAATCATTAGATGTTTGTTAAGCATCAGCATGTAGACCGGCATCTCTGAGAAACAGCTGAGGCTGTTTTGGATGTCCCCTCTGCCGAGGGTCGGGGTGGGAAGAGGGTGTGGCTGGCTCAGACCAGGACACGCACCATCCCAGTTCAAGTACGGGACCATTGAAGGGGGTCTGGAGGAGGACAGTTTTTGGGCTAGGTGCATGTCCAAGTAGTGTTTTTTTGTGTTTTTAAAAATATAACCTACAAAGTAAGGTTCCTGGGGAGGGCTGAAGCCCAGAGACCCCGTACAACAATCCTCTAATCCTAAGATTACAACCCACAAAGAATAGGACCATCTTATTCTTCACCTATCTCTGGTATCTAGCATGTAACAGGCACTCATTAGGTTTGTTGACTGAAACTGAAAACAATACCCACTTCAAAACAATACTGGGTAGATGACCATAGTATTCGAACAAACCCTTTTTGATGAAAGGAAAGAAAACCACAAGAACAAGCGTATCCAATTCCACTTCCAAAAGAGGAGGTGCTCTCTGGGCACAGGAGGTGGACGAGGGGGCAAGTAAACGTCATTCATGGGAGAAAGTACAAAGAAGCCCACGTCCCACCACTCACCTGAAAGACCACTCTGGACTTCTCCAACAGGTAGGTCCTCATGTTGGCCCCAATGATGTGGTACCTTTTATCAAAGCCAATCTGAATGTACTTCCCAAAACGGCTGCTGTTGTCATTGCGAGTGGTTTTAGCATTTCCAATGGCCTGCACAGAACAAACAGAAGGAATGCAAAACCAGGAAAGCTTTCTCGACCTCAAGGTTGTAGGTCTGTGGCAGCATCTCCCTTCCCCCCCCCCCCCACTTCCTTACAGGGCCTTCCCCTACCATTGGGATGACAACAAGCTGAGCTAAAAACAAAAGTTCATTTCCTGCCTCCTTTACTCCTAAGAATGGCCAGTGAGAGT
This sequence comes from Panthera onca, assembly GCF_046562875.1. Taxonomy (NCBI): domain Eukaryota; kingdom Metazoa; phylum Chordata; class Mammalia; order Carnivora; family Felidae; genus Panthera; species Panthera onca. The sequence goes on from NC_138350.1 coordinate 68,786,880, forward strand.
AAGGACTGGATGGGTGAACTCTGTCAAGTTATCCTACCTGGAATGTGCATATGATGGCTACATGAAGGAAAGGTCTAGAGAATCACCGAGAGCACCATTCTGAGCACTACTTGAGCTATTAAACCAAAGCCAGTATCCAAGAGCTCTGAATTTTTTTGAGACACACAAACCTTATTGGGCTCTGATCAGACCTCCATGACAAAGCAGTCAAATATCATTCCAAGCTGATAAACTATATTTCCAAGAAAGAGACCAAAGATCAACCAACGTCTCTGCACCTCATCACTAGATCAAATCAGGAAGACATCACCCTCTTGGTACCATTTCTTATGCAGCTGTAGGGGCACCATTCAAAACAGCAGACATTTATTTATTTACATTTAATGTTTATTTATTGTGTGAGAGAGAGAGATATCCCAAGCAGGCTCCACACTGTCAGCATGGAGCCCAATGCAGGGCTCGAACCCACGAACTGTGAGATCATGACCTGAGCCGAAACCAAGAGTTGGATGCTTAACCAAATGAGCCACCCAGATGCCCCCAGAGGATAATTTAAAAGGTGAGTGGCTAAATAACCTGGCATGATTATTCACTTTCTATAAAACATCACATTGTTAATAAATTGGTAATGAATATATTAATATTTTAGTCCCTCTCACATGTTTACATTCTTAGGTGGTTGAAAAATATCCACTATACGTTTTCAGTTGTCAAGAAAATGTGTGGCACACAGAGGTTGAAAAAAATGTAAAATCCCATTCCACCCTCTACCCCTTCTCAGCCAAATCCAAGTTACCAAACTACTGGGATCTCTGGACATCCTAAAACTACACAAGGCTTAGCTGGCATCTGTTATTAACAAGGCAAACACCACAGCTGAAAGCAAATCACTGTGTAAAAGATTACAATAAGAGGGGCACCTGGGTGGCTTAGTCAGTTGAGCATCCGACTCTGGCTCAGGTCATGACTGCACAGCTCATGGGTTCGAGCCCAGTGTAGGGCTCTGTGCTGACAGCTCAGAGCCTAAAGCCTGCTTTGGATTCTGTGTCTCCCTCTCTCTCTACCCCACCCTCCCCACTCTTGCTCCATCTCTCAAAAATAAACATTAAAAAATTTTTAAAAGATCACATTAATAAATGCTCATGGAAACGTTCCATTCCTATTTTTGAGGTGAGCAAGTGAGACCTTCAGGCACGCAACCATTCACTCGCAGAAACCAAAGAGCCTAGCTTGCACTAAGGAAGCTATTCAGTCCAAGAGTGCCTGCACCCTACATATCCAATTCACCATCCAAGTACACCGAGTGTTCTGTCCCAAATGTGCACCAATAATCCAGCCTCAATTTAATCAAGTCTCTGAATTTTACTGCCCTTTTACAGGAAACATAGGGGAGAAAGGGAACATATTACCAACATCATGAGGATACAATTAGCAAAGTCCAGTTTGTGGAAAATTCCAAAAGATAACCTTGTTTCCATAAGTACGTTTCTATTTCAAAATGTCAAAATATTCAAATTCCATGATTTGTAAAGCAGCAACAAGAGCCTCTGCCCTACTGAGACCACCCCCCTGTAACGGCCTAGGGAGTGCTTGCCCAGGGCCTAACGATCACCGTCAAAAGATCTATCCTTCTCACCTCACGAGGGCTGTTTTGAGAAATGATAGACCTGTAAGTACTTTCAAAAGTATGTAACGTCACCCACAAAAAGGTTATTTATTACCGCCAACCCATAAACTCAACCTAGGTAGGAAGGACTCCCAACTTGTGTGTAAAGGTCTCACTTGATTTTTGTGGCTAGATTTTTCTGGTTATCCAGACTCGGGAAACGTCTTGATGCATAAGGAAAACAAGCCCAGTTATCATAGATAACAGAAAAACAGACCAAAAACAACAAAAAAAAGCAAAAATGATGCAAGTGGTTAAAATCTGGAAAATGAGCAATGCTACAGCAGGAAATTCTCACACACACACACACACACAAAACTCATGTGACCAATAAACCTAAGAAAAGACAACCTCAGCAAAGAACTGTAGATTAAAACAGCAGCCCAGAGGGGCCACAGCAAAGAACTTTGACACTACAGAATGAGGAGGGTGTGAGGACAAAGGAACTCTCCTACGTTGCCGGCTCACATGGAAACAGGAACAACCATCCTGAAAAGTAACTGGACCTATCTAGTAAAATTGAATATACACACACCTAACAGGCAACTCTATCTTTAAGTATCACCTGGAAAAATACCCAAGTGTACACGTGGGTAAGCACAAGAATGTTCTAGGCAGGTTGTATTTAACAATAAAAAAAGAAATCCATCCTAAATGCACACGAGTAGGGGAACAGATAAAGTGTAGTGTGTTCACACAATGGGACACTATAAAGCTAGTAAAAGCTAGAGTATGATTCATGGATAAATTTAAAAGATGTTGAGTGGAAAAAGTTGCAAAAATGACAGAATACACTACCATTCACATAGGACATAAGAGGACCACCTTCTTCATTGTTTATGCATATGCAAATATGTAGTGAGACCAAATGGCCCGGAATAACTTCAGTAGGATTAGGACTATACAATATGAGAGACATACCCATAGTGTGGAAGCACAAGGAAGGGAGCTATTAGCCATGCCCAGCACAACTGGAATGGCTTTAAGGAGTGTAAATTGAGGGTCTTCAAGGGTGAGTAGAATCTGATAGCAGGGAGGGAGGGGGTTCTAGTGATGGATATGGTGTGGGCAAAGGGACAGGGCACCTGAGTGTAGGATGGCCAGAGTGTGTTGACACGAGACAAGAGCAAAGTTACTTTGGGTGCAGACTCTCATATGAATAGGTTAATAGTTGTAGGCCTTGTTTCTTGAGCTTAAAAAAAGTCAAATCCCCAAAATTACATAGTAAGTGGTCTTAGTTTATATTGTGTGTGCTCATTGTACCCCTTGCCCCCCTTCCTCCCAGGATGGGGGAGCCTCTGGCCCCTGGACTTGTGTGCATGCAGACTCTGGTCATCCCAAGAAGCTACATGATGCATCTGGTCTGGACTTGGTTCTGTCCCTGCTCTAACAGTCTCTTGATTACCAATATCCTTTTAATCAGTGCAGACTTGTGAGCAAATCGCTGCCGGGAGGCTGGCAAGCTCTTACACAGAGTGGGGGCAGAGAGCTCTGGCACGGAGAGTAAATCATCCCAATCCACCCTCGAGTCACCTTTAATTCAAACAACTGCCACTTAGCGCAGCTGGCTGGGGATTCCACCGTCTCAGATTGTCCTCAACTCTGTCTCCCCAGGAGGCGGCTGCAGTTGCCAGGGTGCAGAAATAATGAGATGATCGAGGAGCATAACTGATTGCTCAGCCAGGAGGTGCCGTCCTGAGCTGGGACAGGGGCAGAGTCGTCAGTCATCAACTGTCTCCTGATTAGGACAAACTTGTGTTGCCTATAACCCTCGGAGGAGCCACAAAGCTGACTGGGCTTCCTGACACAAGGACCCAGCTAGACTCCAAAGTCATGAAAAGTTCAGTTTTAGCACCGTAGAAGCTGCTTTCTCTGCTCAACAACAACACTTCCTAACCCACCCAGAGTTCTTTCCTGGCTGGGATTCTTCCTTTCCACATTTATATCCAAGATTTCTCTCAAATGTAACACTTAAAGGTCAAGGGACAGTCTCTAAGATGACCACGTTCTGTAGTTTGACAGACTGAGCCCTAAGGAATTACCCAGATGGTTTCCAAAGTACCAATTTGCACAAGGCAGAAATTTAACATTGTGCATCCAAACCACTGTAGCATTTAGTTACGTGACATCGTGCATGAGGAGGCTGCTTTGTGTGTACATTCCCCTTTAGACTTTAGCAAGTGAACCACATTGTGTGTTTTGGGGAGTGTGTGTTGTTCTCACATTTCTCCCATGCCAAAGTACCCTGAATCCCCAGCAATGCACCAGCCCATTCAGGACATAATAGATATTGAAATGTTAAATCTTTTTAGATTACTATAATTTAAAAAAACATTCCCCAAGTAGGAACTCCGATGCCTGCATGCTACTGTCCAGTGGCATTATTCACACTGGCCAAAAGGTGAAAACCCAATGATTCATCAACAGAGGAATGAATTAACAAAATCTAGCATACCCACACAGCAAAATGTCATCCAACCATAAAAAGCAAAGACATGCTCCTACATCCTACAACATGGATACACTTGGAAAACATTAGGTGAAATAGGTCAGACACAAAAGAACAAATGTTGTGTGATTCCACTTATAAGAGGTACCTAAAACAGGCAAATTCATAGACACAGAAAGTAGAATAGAGATTACTAGGGTCTGGGGGCTGGAAAGCAGAACAGGGAGTTGTTCTTTAACAAGTACAAATTGGGATGATGAAAAAGTCCCGGAAATGGATGATGGTGATGGTTGCATAACACTGTGCATGTCCTTAATTCAATTGTTCATGTAAAATAATTGAAATGGTATATTTTATGTATGTTTAACTACCATAAAACAAGTTTAAAAAATCTTGTCTTGAACATGTTTAATGTGGTGATCTACCTTCATTAAATTATCATCTCGACTAAAATTACTTTGTTCAGTCGCCAGAGAGAACTTCCCTTCTCTGTTTTGCCTAGAAGAACTATATACTGCTTCCAAAACAGGCAGCATTCTGTAGCTTTGAAAACTTACTACCTTAAAAATGCACTGAGGTTTGAAACTCAGGGGCAAAGGAAAGGCTGAAAGCCTGGCTTCACTCCCATTTGAGATGAAACATGATGTTAACTGTAGATTACAATCTTAGCTGCCTCAATTCATAGGTGCACAGATGGATGGTCCAGGGTAGGCCGAAGCCATGGTCCACCACATTCTGAATGGAAGCCATGGCCAGGCCACCATCTTGGGCTTAGAATAAATGCTATGAGCAAATAGGCTATCAACAAGTTGAATGTCCAACACTATTAGCATGTTTGCAGCCAATAAGGCAGTTCATAAAAAAGCTCAATGATATGGGGGATAAGGTTTATGACTGCAATACTCAGTGAAACAACTGAAAGGAAACAGACCCAAATGTTGAACAATCCTCAGCAAGCTGTAGGGTCAGGCAGGGACTTATTTCCTTTTACTCGTCCATATTTTCCAGTGAGCCCTTACCTTTTTCATAGGCCAATGGTTCTCAAACTGTGGTACTCAGACCATCAGAATCATCACTACCTGAGAACTTAATAGAAAGGCAAGTTTTGGGACCCCTACCCCAGACCTTCTGAATCAGAAACACTGTGGGTGAGTCCAGCAATCTCATTTAACAAACCCTCCAGGTGATTCTGATGCAGTCACGTTTAAGAACTATTGTAACAGAATAAAAGTTTTCCTGTTCACATCTGTTTAATAAAAATGCCTCCAACTGTATTGACCATTTCCCAATCCATATAAGAACAGTATGGAAACTGGCTTTTGTTGAATTGTTAATGAATATATTGTGTTCTGTCAGTAGACAGAGAATGCAAGTTCTACAAGATAATCCAACCGTGTAGTCAGGAGACTATGCCTGTAAAAGCCATGAATTCCTATGAACTGAGACTCAGAATTTACTACAGCACTTGGTAAAGGAAGAGGGGGGGTGGTGGAGAGGGGATCTGGGAAGGTCCAGGCAGGTTCTTGTTTCCTCCAGCTCCAAAAGAATCTGAGAGACCAATCATCTTGGTGACTTGGCTCTTAATCGATGGGGCTCAAGGCACTGCAGAAAAATCTAATGCTATTTTGGCAGCTTTCAGTCTCAAATGAATTTTTCCTAAAACAAAGGAGCTGCCCCAAACTGGCAGGGGGCCAATTCCTACCAGACTGTAACCTAGACGATAATCAAGAGCCTCCATTTCAGAGGCAGGAAACCAAAGCTGGCCAGAGACTGCGTGCCCATTTAGATCTACTTTATCAGAATTAAGTTTTTATGGAGGAAAGAAAGAGAAATGGAGCTGTGACCCTAAAACATGATGAGTTACAGCAGGATCTAAGTTTTAGCAAATCTCTCTGGCCTTGTACTTGTACTGACTGCTCTGAGGAGTCAAGATCCAGACAGAACCCAAGCTGGCCAGTTCATGCCATCATTGGTAACTGCTTTCTGAGGATCAATAGATTCTGTGTCACCGCATAGGTTTTGGTCCCACCCTTCCCGTCAACCCCCACATAAAATAAAATGTCCAAATGTTTTTAGGAGAAAAAAGGAATCTTCTACATAGTCTTCCCACCCCCGCCCAAGCAAATTGCCCTCCTGATCCAGCAGACCTTCAAGCATTGGATGGTTCAGGTGAAATGCAGATTTGCTAACACATGATGGCAGGAGGGGAGGGGACCAGCAGCAGAGGGGAAGGTAGAATGGAGGGACATTCACTAGAGCATCCAGCAGAGTCAAGGGACAAGGAGGACAGGAAAAGGACACTCCACTCTATACTAAGGACTTGAAAGGCACTACCAGCTTAGAGTACTCCCAATTCTGTGGTCTTAGGGGCACCTTGGAATTTTTTCCTCAGTTGTAGACAATGGACTCTCAGGGGAAGCACAAATGTGGGCACATGCACCGCTTCTAAGGATTCTTGTGGGCAACCACATAAGGCTGGACACCCAGCAGTCTTGCTGCCAGAGGAAGCAACTCCAGCCAGAAAAGCCAAGTACATTTGGAAAGGCTTTACCTCCATGATGGGACTGGATGCCAGGACCTTCTCTTCAATGTTGGTGTCACTGGCTGAGCCACCAACCGTGGCAAAATAGCGCATGGCATACTTGGCTGACACAGTCTTGCCGGCTCCAGACTCCCCGCTGACTATGATGGACTGGTTCTTCTCATCTCTGGAAGGAAAGAGCTCTGGTCACTTACTTGCTGTGGAAAAACTGTTGCCTTCCAGGGGCTCTGTTGACAAGGGCCCGAGCCCAAGAGAATCTTGCCTTCTTTTAAGGATAACAATGAAGAACATTGCCAAAACAGTCTGCCCTCCCTCGGAGGCTTCCACAAGATCCACAAACAGGAGAAGGAAGAGTTTAGCAAAGGGCTTACAAATAGCACATACCCTTCCTAAGGGCCCTCAAGAAGGGAGGCACAGCCAGCAGGTCATGCTTTCACTTCCTCTCTGGATGCAGCACACCCTAAAACATTTCTCTATGCACATACACACACTCGTGCACACACACACACACACCCTGAGAATTTACATATATGCCTTTTCAGGTATACAGTCTCACCTTTTGATTCTGTAACATGCCCATCTTGTGCCACTGCAAATGTAATTTTTCAAAAGCAAGGGTCTTTTGTGTTTGAGCCGGAAGATATGGTTTTGAATTTCTTATTCATACATATGTATCATAAAAGCCACCAGACACTATTAACCACCAGACTGATCTTGCTCCAAGTTTATCAGAAATGAGATGAAACAGCTATCAATTGCAGTCAGGGATTTCAGTAAGACCAAATGGAAAGGGGAAAGAAGATACTCTCCCTCAGATATTAATGCATCTATATTTATCCCTTTAAAACAGCAGAATGAGTGACAAGTAATGGCAAGAGCAGCCTCTCAGACCTCTAAGGAACATGGACATTCAAGCAGAGAGAAAGAGAACAAATGTTTGGGAAACAGGTTTGGCAAATGAATTGCTTGTAAGGGCTATACTCAGCCATCTACATCCAGCTCACAAATCCACTGCCAGGAGGACACGTTGCTCTCTGTCTCCAGTCCCTCTAGAGCGCATGGCACAAAATATATACTCCTAGAGATTAACCATCGCCCCACTTCCAGAGGAGAAAACCTAGGAACATGGAAGTGAGTTTAAAACACAGACCTCCTGGCACTGGCCCACTACTACTACCAGCTCCTGTGGCTTCCTGGGCAGAGCAGGCTACAGGCAGAAGGAACAGAGAAGCACCACAGGCTGCTCATTATCAACCCAAGTAGACTGCAGCTTATCAACAAGGGGAACAAATACCGGCCCTGCTTCTGATCTGGATCAACAGCCAAGAAGTGGGGAAGCAGCGTGAGGACACCGATGTCAACCAGAGGACGACTGGAAAGATAGGGGAGATCTGGGCTAGGCGTGGGAGCCCCAAGTAGGCTCAGGTGTGGTAGCTGGGCTGAAGAAACCCTAACCCATAGCCACCATTCAAGTGCAGCAAAGAGCAATGTGGTCTCAGCTCACACAAAATCATCAAATGGGGATGGATCTGAGTGAATACCGTTGGCCAGAGACACCATTAAGATGGGGGAAAAAATGGATGCTCCAAATTGGCTATACAAGCAATTACTTGAAAACATGTAAATCCCACCAAATATGTGGAGGGAAAACAAGTGGCTTTCTGAGATCTCTTCTAGTTCTAGGATATCCCTGTTGTCATTAGAGTGTCTTTTTTTTCCTCCCCTTGTTTCTGAGAAATCTTTACATTGAAAGATGCTGTATAAAGAAGCCTGTAGCAGATGCTTGTGTTTCCCATGTTCACTGAATTTCATAGGACTTCCACCAGACCCTGCGGATAACAACAGGTGTCACCTCTCTTCTCAATACTTCACAATAAACTCCCTAGAAAACAGCTCAGAAGCACAGCCCTCCCAGACAACTAAGAGTATTAGCAGCTGGACCTCCAGACCTCGACCGTGAACACTCTGAAACAGACCTGAGCTTGACGCCATCTTTAAGACAACCTATAACTGCCAGAAGGAGAACTGAATTGCAGGAGCCACACCCACAGGCTGGGAGTTTTGCGAAAGCCTCTACGTTGGACCTAAAATAAATCGATAAGCACAGGATGCATCTGAGCCTTAGTCCTGAGCAGAGGATCACATGCAAAGGAAAAGTAACGACTACCCAAAGAACTCAGGAAGGTTCTCTGGGAGCTACATATGGATGCCAGGAGAGAAGGAGCCAGAGCAGTGGGGGCAGGGGTGAGGGCTGCCAGGCTCCCTGAGGCAGCAGCACACACAGCAAACTGGAGACACAGAACACGCTCTGGGGCATGACAACGTGTGGACAATGGCATTAGTGCTAACTGCTGCCTAATTTGATGGATATTAGATCTGATGTTGACATGTAGGCTAAAGTCAGGTAAGTTCACTTTTTCTTAAAGCTTATTTGTGTGTGTGTGTGTGTGTGTGAGAGAGAGAGCGCGCGCGCGCACAAGAGCAGGTGTGCATATCCCAAGAAGGCTCCACACTGTCGGTGCAGAGCCTGATGCAGGGCTCTAACTCTTAAACTGCAAGATCATGACCAGAGTCGAAGTCAGACACTTAACTGACTGAGCTACCCAGGAGCCCCAAATTCACCTCTTGTTAGACCATTCTAAAATGTTTTAAGTTTGTTTGAGAGCAAGAGAGAATGTGAGGGCAGGGGGCAGGGCAGGCAGAGAGTGAGGGAGAGAATCCCAAGCAGGCTCCACACTGTCAGCACAGAGCCTGATGAAGGGAGGTCATGACCTGACCCCAAACCAAGAGTTGGACCTTAACCAACTGGGCCACCCAGGCACCCCCATTCTAAAGTATTTTTAATTGAGGGGCACCTGGGTGGCTCAGTTGGTTAAGCATCCAACTTTGGCTCAGGTTATGATCTCACGGTTTGCAAGTTCAAGCCCCGCATTGGGCTCTGTACTGACAGCTCAGAGCCTGGAGCCTGCTTGGGATTCTCTGTCCTCCTCTCTCTGCCCCTCCCTGCTTGCGCTCGGTCTCTCTCAAAAATAAACAATTTTCAAGTATTCTTAACAGGTGATTTTTACATAGCTCCACCACACTTGTGCATATACTGCCCACTCCCAACCCTAATCCATGACCAGGCTGGGTGCACATGGGTCCACGTACGTTATCTGGTAACTGCCCACGAACTGGCTGGCCTGAGGAATGATGTGCAACAGCACTCTCTTGTTCTGTGTATTTAACTTTTCTTCCAACTCAAACACCTGGAAACCAGAATACAGGCCCTAAAACCAAACTTGAACCTCAGTTGCACTCATTAGCCAGCTGACTTTGGACAAGATTGTTCACTTAGTTGATCCTTGGGCCACCTCGAGGTGGGTAGCCAGGTGCCTGATCCGTCCCCAACTCCTGCTCGATTGTCTAAAGTACAGCTCTCACCAGGTTTTTCCCACTCAAAAAAGCAAACCGCTCTCATTGCTTACTGAATCAAGTCCAAACCCCTCAGCTGAGCGTCTGAAACCCTCAACAATGCCTGCCCCCAGCACCAAAACCCTGAATGAGTGTGGAAAACCAATGCTACAGACGATCGCCGGGCTCTCAGTCTAAGGATCTGGCCCGAGGCCCGGTTCTGGCCATCAGCGGGAGCTTTGTAACCCTTCACCACATTGCAGAGTGTACACCCATCCCCCCAATTTGCTGCAAGGTTATAGGAGACGATCTTGACACTTTCTTTGCAATGATGGTGTTGGAGTTCAGCCAAACTGGACTACTGGCTCTGAAACTGCACACTTCCCCACCACCGCCCTGCATGGTTTTCCCTCTACTTGACCTCGCCCCTTTGCCATGTACCTTCTCTCAAGCTCTGCTCCAAGAAAATCCCCCCCACATCCTGACTCAGGCATCCCAGCAGGGCATTATTTCCCCATCTTCTAAAGCCTACATCATTGCCTCTGTACCACTTTTAAGACACTGTCGCACTCCACCTTGTATTGATGTCACTCCTGGTCGTTTTACCTGCTGTGTGACTTTGGGTCACTTCTTTTTCTCTGGGCCTCTGTCTCTTCACCTCTAGAGAACAGGCTGTGACTTGGGACTCCCCGACTGATCTCCTCGGTCTCCGACATTGGAGGATTTTACTACCAAAGTCCTAATAGGAAGTATAGGTGGGGAAAAGCACTCCATTTCAAATCCTGGTTATTTCGGGCTGGTTCTGCATTAGGTATTTGTAAGCATGGAATTCTACCCAATATCCTTCAAAAACATAATCCATCCATTCATCCCAGTTATGAATAGGACTTAGCTGGCAACTCGGGTCAATTTGCTTTTTAATAAATCATTTTCTCCTAAGCCCAGCAGAACCCCCTTTAGAAAAAGAAGCCAATGGCCAAGGGTTTTCGTACCCAAGTGTTATTCAGGTCCAGGCTGTCTGTGAGGAAAGTATGCATTACCCCCAGCGGGAAAAGTCCCTCAAAGGCCTGTGCCTCAGGCAAGAGCACAGGACCCTAAGGGACCTATGCATCCTCCAGCAACCGGGGAAAACACGGGCCACCAACACACACAGCGGCTCCCCATCTTTGATCCCCGAGAGACAAGACTATTGCTAGACCACCTCCTGAAAACATTTACCACCAAACAAGTGTAAGGCCTTGAGCTCCCTGAGCAATGTCAATCCCCCCTCCTCCCCATTTTGGATGCGGCCCTCCTGGGAAGGACAGTGGAAGCAGGTACCACTTCAATGCCCGAGGCTGCTCCACTGAAGGGAAGCTCTGCTCATCAGCCAGACACCGTGGGAACTTTATTTTGAAGAAATCCTGCTGAAATACGGTCTTGTTTGGGTTTCCCGTGGAGAGTAATTTGTCACCTGTGGCGTCCCAATCAGCAACACGTACACAGAATGCTCAGGGAGACACCATTCCAGCCGACTCTGAGAGAAACCCCAGAACAGCTCCAGAACCACCACCCTGGATGTGAAGACAACACCACGTGCCCCACCCGGGGGCTTGTGTGGCACCCCTGTCCTCATACTTGGCCCTGTGTTCTAGCAGCCACAGTCTGCCCACACACTAGTCACTGAACTAAGAACCCGTGGAGGGCAAGCACTCACTTTAACCTTGAATCCTCAGGCCTCCCGGCACCAAAGTCTCTCCCCCATCCCTCCTCCCCCCTCCCACCATGCCCTGCCCACAGAAGTGGCACCAGCCTCCACTCACCAACAACAGCGACAAACCTAGGAATCACCGTGAATCCCTCACTTTCCCTCAAGCCCCACGTTGGTATGTCCTATTGCATTTCGGAGTCCCCTTTTCTGTACCTCAGTCCCAGTCATCACCACCTCTGACATGCGTAAGAGCAGCATTCTAAGTTTTTGTTTTTAACATTTTTGAGAGAGCACATGAGTGAGTGCACAAGTGGGGTAGGTGCAGAGAGAGGGAGACACAGAATCCAAAGCAGGCTCCAGGCTCTGAGCTGTCAGCACCAAGTCCAAAGCAGGGTTCGAACTCACAAGCCGTGAGATCATGACCTGAGCTGAAGTTGGACGTTCAACCTACTGAGCTCCCCAGGTGCCCCGATGAGGACAGCTTTCTGACATCTACTCCCACCTCTCTCAGCACACCCCCTCCTCCTGGGACCCTCTGTATGCGAATACTGGGTCACCTCTCTCCCCTGCTTGCTTTCGGCCCTCAAAGGGTAGCCTCTGCTAGCCCAGCTCTGCTGTGCTCCAGGCCCAGCTTTATTTTGGTCACTCCTTCCATTGTTTGCTAAGTTGAAGCCACCACACAGGGCTTCTTCACCCCTTTCCTACTTTACAGCTGCCCGAAGCATTGCTAGCTCAAAAGGATTCTATTTGATCTCCCAACTCTTGATGCCTGGTACTTACGCCCCCTCTGCCTTTGACAGCTCTTGTATTACTGTTTTTCGGTGCAATTCCCACCTATCTACACCATGCTAGGATGGTACATAAAACTGTTAGCCACGTACCCCCTGCTTAGGACTCTCAAGACTTTTGGGTGCTAGTCTTCCCATTTTAAAGAAGAGAAGGGTAAAGTTAAGGAAAGCCAAGAAATACACCCAGAGTTCTCAGCTAGCGAGACACCAAGCCCAAACTCCCATGTAGGTTTCTGTCTGCACCAGTTCACAATGGGCCGTTTGGGATGTCACTCTCATTACGCTCCTTCTTGTAGAAGACGGCAGCCCTCGGTGAGCCACACCTCCTTGCCCCGGAACAAATCTAGGCTTAATGCAAGAGATTAGATGTGAATCAGGTGTCCTCAGTACAGCTTGGCTTTTGACTTCTTCAGCTTAAAGCCTGACAGGACTTCTTCAGAAGCTCTTCCCTGACCACCCTGCCTTCACAGCATAAAGCCCCCGACACAGAGCCATCGCCCAAGAGGAGGGAGGGGAAGCCCGGCTAAGGCACGGCAGGAAGGACACCCTGTCTCTGAACACATCATTAAGCCCCTCCATCGCTTCCTCCTCTAGCAACAAATCATCCAGAAATTTGGGTGTCAGTAGAATATAGTCTGTTCACTAATGGGATAATCAATCTACTGTTTCTTGCCTGTCTATGGAGTCTCTATTTTCAACACCCTCATCACAACACAGATCTAGTATAGTTATAAAAAAAAAAAAAACAAAAGAACAAAACTATGCTAGCAAAAGGGGATCCAAAGCGTTAAGAATTTTGTTCAGTAAAGAGATTTGTGTCAGTACCATGTACAGAGTTCATAATTGGGAAACAGGCCAAGAAAATTAAAAGTAATCTTCAAAGCAATGCTGACTAAAAAGTGACAATAGTAATGTGGTATACTGTCTCTAGAAACTCAAGTGCAAAGAAACAATACAACGTTTAGGGTTACGAACACACAGCTATACTGAAACAAAAGGGTATCAAAACCCTGGAGTGAAGAAGTTAGGTAAAGTCGTGTGGAGGGCTGAAGCAGAATGGTTCTGTGGGGAGAGGAGAGTAAGGCCGGCAAGGTATGACCCCTTCCAACAAGAGAGCCAAACCTCCACGTGGGAAGGCGGACAAACACCCTGGGCACCTGGAGGGAGCACCCAGAAGGAGTACCCTGTATGAGGGGTTCCCAGAGGGAGCAAGGCAGATGGGCATCCCCCAAGTCCCTCTGCCATCAGGCACCGACTTCTTGCACTGCCACACCCTCCCCCCTCCACCAGATAAGGGAATGTGTGCTCAGGCACAGTCCCCAACTCAAGTCATTCGGGAAGGCCGTCAAAAATATTCGTTAGAAACTGCTCAGTCTGTATTTAGCGGTAAGAGTTCTAAGTGTCTCTTCAGTAAGATGAAATTGAACCTTCCGACGGTGTAGAAGTACTTAGCGCATTTAACATCCAAGTATCACTTTCCCACTCCAGTTTCACAGCGGCTCTCAGAGTGCTCACTTCTATCTATAAACCTCCGAGGTATAGCATGATACAGGCAGCAGCAAAATGAACCCACGCCCTCCACTTACTTGGTGCTCCCGAGAGAGGCTGTCTCCTCTCACATGTGATAGCTTCACAGAACCATGGGGAGCTTAACCAAGCCCGACTCTCACTGGCAGATAAGCAGGTGCAGGGGTGACAAACTGGTTAGGGGCTCCTCAGCACGGATGGGAATGTGCCCCTTTCTTTGCTCTTAACATAAGGGGCTGGAAGAGGACCCCGAAGACCTCCCGCTACTCCCGCACTCTGATTGCGGATCCAGGTTAGAGTCGAGCTGTGTGATACATTCTATATTAACCACAATTACCTACTAAGGTCATAAACATTTTGGAACGCAAACTTGGGGGGTTAGGGGAGGAGGAGCACCAGAAGCAAATGTTGTGTGCTATTTTACACTTTATAAACTTGTCTTAAACATGGTCATTGGGTGGGACGAACTACGACACACATGTGGTTGTACCTTACAGTGCCAAGTAAGTATCACTTTTCCAACTCTTCTCTGAAAACTTTATCAGTGAATGAACACATCCCAGTAAATTGTGTTAGTCCAGCTGGCTCCTGAGGCCAGGTGCATGTGAACACCCCAGGCTAAAGCCCATCTCTTTCTTGGTACCACACAGCCTCTCTGCCAAGAGACCAGCAACACACAAGGTCCTTTAGTTTTTCATAGATGTTGCTTTATTCTTTCATCTTTTCGATGTAGGGCATCTGTGAAGGTACATTTCAGCATCTCTCATTTCTCCAGGCTACTTCTAAGGGGATCTCATCTGCCCTAGTGCCCCTGCCACCCCAAAGTTGTCCACACTTGGCTACAGCTCCCCACCCACACTGATCCTGGGAGCCAAACACCTGCACCACCCCCCACTGGGCAAGTACATGTGGAGGCTGCATAGGACTCCAGAAGTCTGCACATCCAAAACGGAGCTCTCCCAGATCCCCACGCTGCTCCCTGCACGGATGGTTTGGGGTGCTCTGCACGGCAACGAGGAGGCACTTGGGAAGGGCCCTTGACTCCTTTCTCCCCTTTACTCCATCAAAGCTGGCTGTAGTGCCTCCATTCTTTTTCTCATCTAGACCCAAATCCCATTCCTCACCCCTTCTCTCCCAGATCCTCCCAAAGCACCACCTGTTCTCATCACTGCTGGAAAGCTATTTCTAAGACACTCATTCAAATGTACCCAGGCCCTGCCCAGCACCCTCGCATGAGACACCCTGGGGCCTGAAGGATGCAGTTAACGTTTTCAGCGTGCCAGCCCCTTCATGATGATCTGTTCCCAGAGACCACTCCAGGCAGAGGCATCAGGCCATGTAGAAGACAAGGAAGAGCAGGCAGTGTTCAGGGAAGATGTCAAGTTTAGGACAATCAGATCCCAATAGGCAAGTCAGGGTCTTTGGCAATACTCTGCAAAGAACCCGAATTTGTTCACGAACCCTGCATGTACATTAGAAACACCTGCAGAGCTCCCAAACTGATCTCAGCTGGATCCCACACCAAACCAACTGGATCACAATCCAATTGTGGGGTGGGGCCTGGATGTTTAATTCCACATTTCTGCCACATTAGTCCCACTAAGGTTAAATTAGCAGTTCAAATACCCTGCAACCTACATCTGTCAACATCAGCCTAATACAGCACAACGTGGAATCTAAAAGATTAGCTTTGAGAAGCTTAACAGAATCTTTAACCAATTCTTTCTGGGTGCAGACAATAGAAGCCTTTAATTTCCAATATTCTAGCAAACGGCTTATGGCCAATCACCTAGAAATCAGTTTTGTCAACTGGATTTACATTACTGATACCTGCACACAGTTAACATAATGGCACAGGCTAGGCAGCTTTGGACGTTAGAACACAGGAACGCAACACAAAGAACATACTCGTGCCTGCTAGTGCCAGCAGTTGGGAAAAATAAACACAGTTTCATAGTATCTCCGACTTCCAGGTTGCTTAACCTGGGGCCCACTGGATAGAATTCAGAGACCCACAAACTTAGATGGAATAAAAACCACACCTTCAGTTTTACTAAATTCTAGCAACTTTGACATTTCCTTCAGTTGAGAAGAGAGGAGGGAAAAAAAAAACCAAAAGAAAAAACAAACGAAACTCCAGCTTTATCAGACCGACCCTGTGGCTTTGACACCGTATTATAGTTGCTGCAGCTACTGAATATTTACATGCCTCACTACAAAATGTTATTGGATCTCCATTAGTGTACTAATGAACAAATCCCTATCTTCCAGATCACAACTCCCTAAAATATTCTGGCCACTTTCGAGATAGCCTGTTTCTTCTATAATTGTATACATTATATTTGATACATGTAAATGTGTTAAGTGGGACAAAAAGGTTAAGTACCTAATTCTCTTTTCAAAAGATTTGTGTATGTGCCCAATTGCAAAACCATGCCTCTTTACACAGCACTAATCACGCCAACTTTTAAGGAGACCATGTTTACATCAGGCCCTCTGTATTTCCCAAAGGCCAATCAGAAACACCATTATCTGTGCTGGAGGAGACAGAGGGCAGATTTCAGAGACCACCCCCTACCCCTTGCCCAACACCCCTCTGGCTATAGGGCAAGGTTCTCTTCACTAGAAAACAGCTTCAACCATAAAGCCAGTATACAAACTTCCAAGCCTTAAAATGGAAGCCTACCAGAAGTTCAGTGATTCTCTAGGATTTGTATCCTATCGCCCTCAGTAGGCCAATACTGTCCCTTGGGAATGCAACGATTTTTAGATGTACTTTCTCAAAAGTTCCTGTGTGACACTAGTCTGGGTACCATGAGAATCCCTAGACTAGATTTCTCCATCCCTCATGCTGTTTTGATATTTCATGATTCTCTTCCTTGGCCACGAAATTCTAACACCCGGACCTAAAGCTGAACCCACCTTGGTTATCTTAGGGAGTCTGCTCCATTTGGTAAGGGGTTGCCTCAAAAGAGACCATGTTTGTGGACTCAGCCCTCCATCCCTGCTTCTGGTTTCCACATGCTTCCATTCAGAGACTCTAAGTTATGTGTTCTCTCCATACCCTCCCATTCCTAATCTAGAAATGCTTTCTTCGACCCTTTAAATAGGAGACATTCAGGACCGGGTTGGGGTGGGGAAACAGGGCAGGTGCTCAGCACTGGCTGATGGTGGAAACCAAAGGCCCTAGGACATACTGTGGACAAACCAGAGTCTGGCACCCAATCATTCAATAAATAGTTCGTGATGAATGAATAGATACTGAAGGCGAAGAGAACTCAGTTTGGCTACAGGAAAGTACCGCCAACTGGTCATTCATGCCAGCTATTTAGAAATTTATGCCTCAATTCTGTACCTTGATTATGAATATCACTGATCTTAGACTAATGCTGCTGCAGGCTTTACTTGATTACAAAAATGCACACTCAACCTTCACAGAGTTTTGCCCATATAGCTTAAAAAAATCGATAGACCTAAAACATGGGGAAGCAAACTGCCTTAGGAATCTCATGATGATTCAATATTCTGGTCACTAAACTCAAGAGTCCCAGAGACTAATACGGGAAGGGGAACTGTGCAGGTGTCAATTTGAAAATGCACCAGAGCCTAAGCAACAATTAAGTTCAATTGCAAAGCTTCTAAGAAAAAGATATGCTAAGGGAATAAGGGAAGCTCAGGTCAAAGAAAGTATTTGCGACTTGATTTCTCTTTCCTTAAAAATAACAAAGCTGACAGATCAGAGGCTCTCCCAGACAATGAAGGCTCCAAGAGATCCCGGACAAGGGATTTGATACGGGGGAAGAGAATTCATGCCTTTCTCTCAGGCAACAGTCAGTTGACAGATCAGTGGCAAAACTGGGCAGCTAGCTATGTCAATGCCCACATTCTGCTAGTAGATCTGAAGGGTAAGAGCTTTCTAACCTTTTCTCTTCAATGGGTCCCCCTAGCTAAGCAAGGACTGTCCATTCCAGCTCACCATGCTCTTTTCTAGCTTCCACACATAGTCCCCCTTCCTGCTTCCAGCTACTTCACTCACATGGCCCAAAGGGAGGGTTATAGAAGGTGAGAGAGAGTATGGCCCGGGGAAGGGCCTCACGTGACCAAAGGTTTTCCTCAGCTGGCTCCATTGCAGGTGCCACAGGAAACAGCCACCTAGCTGAGTTTAGGGCAGAATTCCCAGTGTGCTCTGCACTCTGGAGCCTCACCGGGGACCTTGGACATATAGGGTTGTGGGAAGTGGGAGATTAGGAAACCAAAGGTTTCAGGCTATAAAAAAAAAAAAAAATCTGAAACTTTGGGGGGAGTGGGCAACCAGCTCGACTCCATGAGCTTTGACTACCACCCGGGTAGAGTGAATACTGACACCTACAAATCATCAGGAAGTCGTCATCAGTGCCATGTGACAAAATCTTAGCTCCAGTCAGATGGAACTGTCCAGGCTCTCCCACACTTTCTTCAGCTTTCTTCCTGTTGCCTCTTAACACAGAATTCTTCCTTCTCCATTGCCTTCCCTCATCCTCACTTTCAAATCCTGTCTCTCCCTTCAAGACCAGTTCAGAGGCTAAGAAACCAGTACCGAAAAACCAGCTGTAAGTAGGTGTTCCTACCATTTTCTCTTTCCCATGGAGCAAACAAGGCAAGGACACCACATGACGTGTTCAAAGTCCCTCCAAGTTGCAGAGCCCCACTTGGGCATCCAGTTCAGCGCTCTTTCCTGCCAGAGGTCAGGGGTCCTCAGATGCATTGTGCATCCAACCACAGGAGGGGCTGCTTTGGGAAAAACATCTGCTTCAGCCTGAAGAGGTCCAAGTGAAAGTAAAAGCACCCCTGTGGCTTAGTAGGTCATTCAAGGAACTGCCACGCTCAGAGCAAATGTGCACTGAGCAGTGGCTCTGGTTATTTATCAACAATGGGTCTCTTTGGCACCATGTCCCCCAAGTCTGTGGATTCGGAGATAGAAAAGAATCATACCCATCAGGTCTCGAAACCCCTCTGAGTCCTCAAAACAAAGACGTGCTTTAATGGGCTGGAAAAGATTTAATAATGGAAAGCCAATCAACCATTCGTTAGGTTGTCAGGAAAACTTGCTGAGCCGCAAAAACAGCTCTAGCAAAACTGAAGTCTTAGGGCTCCTCTTGCCTTCTCTCAACATGCAGGCCTCCGACACAGCCTGAGGTCTGCACCATCTGGGAAATCCCACCTGCATGTCTGTGTGGGCCGACCCCTCCTCCTCACAGTATTCGGGGCTGAGGTTGGCCAAGACTTCCTCCCCACCTGCACCCACTCCTGGAGATTTTAATCTTGTAAATGAATGAAACCATTTCAGTGGATGAAGAGACCATACTGATGTCAAGCCTTGAACTTCTGCAACAGCAGCTTTTTAGGGCAAAAATAGCCTTGAGAGATCACAGGATCCTTCATCACTTGGGCTGGGCAAGAGGGTAAGATCTTGGTTCTAACAGACAGTGCCCCCTATAAAATACCTTTTTATATAGCACAGATATAAGCAGTGAGGAATTAGCAATAAAATAGAAGATCTAAACAACAGGCATCATCAAAATTCACAGTAATCAATCTCAGTTCTAGCCTACTACACAATCGCATCTGAAATTTCTGTTTAGCATTCCACTGGCACTGTGAGGCAGGTCAGCTAACACTCCTTCCCCTACTTTGCAGGCACAAAAACCAATACAAAGTGTAAATGATTTATCCAAAGCCAGGGTTTCCTCCACAGATCCCGGTGTTCTTTCCCCCTCCACTGCCAAGCCCAGCAGAGAATGGGGCTTTGGGTACTTTCCAAGAGTAACAGTCCAAATGCCCTTGGATACGGGTGGTAAGTCAACAGGGACCCCAGAAGTGGAATTAAGGCCTACTGGAGCAACCACAAGCCTCTCAGCAGCAGGAAGGGGAGAAGAAAGGGAAGGACAAGGGGGACTCAGGGGCCCACCAGTCACATGGCAATTCTTCACTACACACCTACATGGGGTAAAACATTGAACTAGTTTCTATGTGTGTGAAATTACTCCCTTGAAAGGCCAACAAGAAAGCGACACCTAAAACAAAAGACAGCATCTGTGCTGAAAAAAACCTACAAAAGACCAGTAGCCTCAGACTGGAGAAAACATCAGGGATGGCTGAGACCCTGGGCAAAGACCCCAGTGGACCTTGTTCCACATCATTGATAATGCTAACATTGACCTTGACTAAGAGTTACAAGTTCAGAAACGGGAATTGGCTGTGCAGTGCAGTCACAGAACAGGGGCCAGAGAGCTGAACCGAAGACTTAAAGCTTTTCCCGGTCTTTCCTTGCACAGCAGTTTTTGGGGTACAAACCTAATTATGGAGCTACCTGGTCCTCTGGGCAAAAAATAATCCCAAACTCCTTTTCTAAAAAACTCAACAGTGACTCCCTATGAACAGAGGGGCTGTCTTAATGCAGATGATTAACCACACCTTTGAAAAGATTTTGGGTTCTGAATCTTTGGGGAGCTGCATAATTAAAGCTGTGTGTCTTTAAAACCTTTTTGGACTTTTCCTGGAAGTCCCTCCTCAATTGTAAGACCCCCCCCCCCAAAGGTCATGTGTTTAGTGTTGTCACTTATCAAAATCCATAGCTTTAGATTTTAAGAAATATTCTCCCAGAGCAGGTGCGCCCAGGGTGAGGGAAGCCGGCTTTCTGGGAGTTTCCAGGTATCTTTCTCAAGGATACATAAAGTCACACTGTGCTAGCTCTTCTCCCAGAGCCTTTTTGGGGCAGCTCACCCTTTCTGTGTCGCCTAATGAAGGAAAATGGTTGTGCCATGGGCACCACGATTGCAGCCCTCTTTGTATTCATCACATGCTGACCTGGAATGTATGAAGATCCTTGCCAGTACTGGAGTCCTCTCCAGTCCTGGTCTCCTGGAATACTACAGGCTCCAGGGCCGAACTGGGAAGCTATCATCATCAACAAGGTAAGCAACCACAATGGCATGGTGCATTTTGCTGAGCCTTGTTTTGGTTTCCTGGCTGGTGGAGAATGGACAGAGAAAGGGCCAAAGATGAGGTGCCAGGTGGGCCACGCCTCCAGAACCCAGGGAAGATCAGAGAGCTATGCAACCTGCCACCCCACCGCCCAGATGTTTTCTTTAATCCCATTCTCTTTTTACTTCATTTCCTTGCTGTGTGGGACTGTCAAGGCCGCCAAGATATGTATCAGCCCAGGATCTAGTCCTATAGGTACCCTAACACCTAAATTTTTTAAATTTTCATTTTAATGACACTTAAATTTAAAAGATTGGCTTATGGTTTGGAAAAACCCTCTTGCATATAGAATAGATTTGCAGACATACTGGTTAGCATGTGTGGTATTGAATCCCCCTCCAGGTAATGCATACGAAAACACAAATCTTTCTGGACAGGATTCTTTACAACAGAGTATTATTCATACCTGCCTCCCTGCCCACATCCCACCTGTCACAGTCTTATTTTATCAAGTCTAAGCTCAAATGATACCATCTAGGAAATACAGTTCCAGTTCACCTTCTCTAAAATAGCATCTCTAAATCTGCTACCGCTTTTTATTATTGGTGGGGGGAGGTTAACAGCTTTATGGAGATGCAACTCAAATACCACACAATTCATCCATTTCAAGTGTACAGTGGTGTTACTATGCTCAGAGTTGTGCAGCCATCACTCAAATCAATGTCAGAACATCTTCATCACCTCAGAAAGCAGCCCTGTGGTCACTACCAGCCCCTTCCCAGTGCCCGTCCATTCGTCCACCCCCGCCCCCAACACACTCACTAATGTACTTGGTCTCCAACAGATTCCCGAATTCTGAACTTCCATATAGATGGAATCACATGATTTTTTTTTTGCCTGGCTTTCATGTAGCATAAAGTTTTCAAGGTTTATCCATGTTAGGGCTGAACAACAGTATTTCATTGCATAGATCTACCATTTTTATTTTTCAGTTGACAGATGTTGGGGTTGTTGCCCCTTTTCGGCTATTAGGAGTAAAACTAAATACTTGTGTGCAGGGTTTTGTGTGGACAGGTTTTATTTTGTCTTGGGTTATAAACAGCTTTTGAAGCTTGAAGTAAAAGGGATTTTCAGTGCCCATCAAGATCTGCCCTGTTAAAAAAAGAGGAGACAGAGGAGACATTCAGGGACAATTCTAATTACTTGATTCTGTAATAAGTTTTATTTGGTGACTTTTTAAAGCAGCCAAGCTAGAATAGAAATCCCCCAACTCTAAGGTATTTTATCAAATTAAAGCCCTTCCTTTTTTTTCAAATGTGTATCAAATGTTTCAAATTGTGATACTCCTTATGAGTGAACTCATTTGACACTCCCAATTCCTAGAAATGCCAATTAATATTAAATTTTGATTGCCTAGGGAAATTTTGAAAAATCCAACCCCCCCCTTCATGGAGAATTCAATTTGGGGATTTCAGTATGATTATTCAGGCAGTTCTGTTGTTTCTGTTTCTTGCATCCGACCTCAAATAGGAGCTCCAGTGGGCTGCCTGCAGACTGTTTTCCCTCATCACTGAATCCCTTTTGCATGATGATATACTGAGTCTTTTTACCCTACTTGCCAAGGCAAAACTTGGGAAAACATGAAAATATCAGTGGTTGTGAGGGATGGGGGGCTGGAGGGAGGGATGAGCAGGTAGAGCACAGAGGACTTTTAGGGCAGCAAGACTACTGATGGGTACCATAATGATGGGTACATGTCATACACATTCGTCCAAACCCACATAATATACAACCATCAAGCATGGACCCGAACGTAAACTACGCATTTGGGGTGATTGTGACGGGTCTGTAGGTTCATTCATTGTAGCGAATGTACCACTCTGGTGGGGGATACAGATAACACGGGAGGACGTGCAGATGTGAGGGCAGGGGACACATGGGAACTCTCTAACATCCTCTCAACTTCACTAGGAAGCTAAAACTGCTCTAAGACATGGTCCTACACACACACACACATTCAGGACCTTAATTTCTTAGACTGTTCATTCCTTGCGTACTATAGAACTCGTTGTAAAAACCTGTGTAATGCATTTGCAATCTTTAAAACACCAATGTGAAGATATGGTTTAAAGATACAGTCAATCATGGAATGCTTTAAAAAATTAATACTTAATTCTCAAGTAGCATCTTCCATGTGCAGGCATTTTCCACATATCAAACAACTGATCCTCAGAACATTCCTAGGAATAAGGTCCTGTTCTGATCATCCCCACATCACAGATGAGGAAACAGACACAGAGCAAGAGGACTCACCTAAAGTCACACAGCCAAAGAGAGGGGGCATGAGACTCGGACCCAGGCAGTGGGCTCAGGCATCCATGCTCCGTGCGATCGCGCCAGGCTGCTGCCTCTGGGATGCGGGGGTGGCCACTGCAGTGTGGCTTCTTAACGCAATCATTTGGGCGTGCAACCACTTCAACTACCACTCTCAGGCTAATAAATGGTAGGTTTAATAAGTAGTTTCAGTGAGTCACATGACAGGAGGGAGGGAGAGAAGTAGGTAGAAAGGTATCCCCAACTAATTAAAGAGGTAACACTTTTCTCCAACGGGCTCAGGTAACCCTCTGTCCCTACTCTGTGTGATCACCCAGCTGGTACTACTAAATTTGACTGAAGAAAAATGTGAAGCCGTTTTACACTCCAGAGTCATTTATTCTTCGCTTGGGAGAGAAGACAGCAAAGCAAACACACACAGGCTCCAAAATAAAATTTGATGGACATTTGAAAAACCAAAGTTCATCCACAAACTTTTTAAAATACACTATTATCAAGTCGTTAGTGGAGGAACCATAACCTATTACATAATTGAATTTGTAGAAGTCAAGGTTCTTAATATTTTCTGGCATGATCTGTAAAAGGCTGACGGGCTATTGCTAGCCTACAAGTGAGAAGGTAACAAGCCACTCGGGGTTCGAGTTTGCCCCTGCTGCCCTCATCATTTCTCTCCAGATCATTCCAGAATCCCACATGTGCTCCCCTCGTACCGGCCATTCTATGTTGCTCCAGAAGATGCTACCTCTGCTCTAGATTTTTTCCCCGCCCTTTCCTACTCATTCTGTGGTCCTGCCTCTTCGAGGCCAGCCTTCAGCCAGCCACTGCTTTGAGGGAGGTCTCTCAACCATTTCACTCAGCATGCTTTCCATCCTGGCCAAGGCACAAGGAGGTTTGGGCCTGGCCGGAGGTCTCAGATCGCATCAAGACACACACTGAGCAGAAATGGGGGTCTGACTGTGGCCTAGGGAGCTGGCCTTTCTGCCGATGGTTAGGGGGAGCCCTTGACTGGGGGGCTGAAGACCCTGGAAGCCTTGACACAAACTCAGTGCAGGGCCTAGCAAGTCCTTGCCTCCCACTTGGAACTCAGTTTCATCCTCGGTAAAATAAATGAGTTGGAGCAAAAGTATCTAGGGACCCTTGCAGCTGTCAAAGTCTGATTCTCTTACATGCTCTACTGCACCCGTGACAGGTGCAAGGGAAGCTGGATGGAAGACCATTTTTGGCCACCGACCAGGGCAGAGGTAACCACACACTGGCTCACAAGCTCACCTGACACAAGTCCTTAGAAAAATGTCGGGGCACCCTGGCTACCCTGTCACCTGGGCCAGGAAAGACAGTCCTCTCATCTGGCCACCCGTCTCTGCAGTGACAGTACATTAGATCCCAGCACACCCTACAGATTCAGCTGGTCTTCTCCCCACACACATGGGACTTATTCCCATCCCAGCAATTTTCTGGAGGACACCTCCATTATGAGGCACATTTGTGGAATCCGTGCATTATTCGCCCAACATGTCAGTATCTGCCACATGCTATCAAGATAGGAATCTTAGCAATCCAAGGGAAAGTCCTGGAACAGTTCAACTTCCTGCCACCCCACCTACCAACCTTCCTGCTTCATCAGCACCTGGCTTTTCTCCTCCCCATCTCTAACAGGAGGATTCTGCCTTCTCCAGGAGGCAAATGTCACCACCTGAGCCCTGGATCCCACCCCTACGTCCGGCACTCCACTCCACCAGTTACCCCCTTGCTCTGCTCCCATACTCCCCCCTCCCCTAAATTGCCTCCTCCCTGCCATTGTTTTAACATTGAGACCCTCTACCACAAAACACACACTCCCTCCTCCCCAGTGGCACAAAGGATAGACTTGGGAGTGAGAAGAAACATGGTCAAGACAGACTGGTTCAGAGGCTGCAGCAGTGACCCAAATGAAGGATGAGGCTCTCAACCGCAGCAATGGGGGAAGGAATCAGAGCCAACAGACCCAAGCTGCATTTTAAAAGGTGTGACACATAGGACATCCTCTCAGATAAGAAGTATATTTTTTAATAGTTTTTGGCTCAGCTGAGAAGAAAGGTAATACTTTAAATAAAGTGACAGGCTAGGGAGATGGATATTTTAGGCAGGAGGTTCTTTGGACAGTGTCTAATTACTAGTACATTGTCACTTCTCTACTCTGAGAATTTAAAGAACTGTTGTCATTTCCAGGGGAGGAACTGATACCCAGAGCTCACATATAAGATGTGCAGCTCACATCTTACGTGCACCCAGAAGTCGCCCACGTACACATAGATGGGGTAAAGTATGAAAGAAAGGCCGAGAACAGGGAAAGGCAAGGAATGTATTTGCCTGAAATCCACCTCTGGCATGTGTTATATATGCACAGAACCTGGCAAGGTTCAGGTCTCACCTGTTCTGTGACCATCCGCAGAGCAGCAATCCAGGGTCCTGCGTGACAGCTCACACAGCCTCCCTGCAGACCCTGTCCTGCAGCAGCCATGATGGCTTCTTCCCATTGGATGGAGCCACTTAACCTGTGCAAGCCCAGCACCCCTGTGGGAGGTTCAGCTGGAAAGCCAGTTCTCCAGATTTAAGCCATACAGAGGCACAGAAGAGGAGAACGGCAAGAGCCCTGCAGTGGGTGAGGAGAGTCGGTTCCAGGACCCCAGCCTGTCATGTACAGGTTGGTGACTTTGGCCGAACCTCTCAAGGCCTCAGCTCTCAACAGCTGAGATGAAAAAAAGCCTGCCCTTCCACATTGTTTGGGTGAGGAGTCAGGAGGTAAGGGAGACCAAAAAGCAGCCTAAAAACCAAAGTGCAGCATAAACGTGCGAGTCACAAAGAATGTTTAAAGATCACTTTGGGCAGCTGACGTGGAACAATGGGAGGCAGCTCTCAGGTGCACAGGACAGCCCCACACACCGCAGGGCACTCCCCATTCGTCCACCATGCCCGGGCACTGAACAGTACTCCCAGCCCCCCACGCCATCCCCAGCCAATAGCTGCATCAGAGGAGCCACCACTCCCACCCCCTTACCGGGCTCTTCTTCCCCCACCAGATCTCTGAACACTACATTTACTTGGCCTTAGATCTACCAACTTTCCTCCTCCCCAACTCTCTCCCCCAAGATAACGTCATCCGTTCCCAGGGCTTTAAGTACCATCTGTAGGCCAACCTCTCTCAACTCCATCGATTTGGTCTGACAGCTCTAGCCAGGTGTCTGGGGAAGGTAGAGTGGATCCTCTAATCAACTCATTTTCAACCCTCTAGAGTGTCTCCTCCCTTCCTCCCCCTTCCTGGCCTCAGCACAAAACTTCTACACAGTTACTGAAGCCAGAACCTGAGGAGTCCTCTCTTCCAGGGAGGCAGTACACCAAAGTGGTCAGAGGCACAAAGTTAGGATTTAGGGCGTCCAGATTCACGTCCCTCTGGTTCCACAGACAAACCTATGAAACTGAGTCAGTGCTACAATGACAGGTAATGCCTGCATAGCCCTTACAATCTTAGGAAACATTCCTTGTTATTATCATGCATTTCAAAGTAGGAAAATATTTTTGAGATACATCAGTAGGCTTTACATTTCTTTTAAACACGGCATTCTCCTTCAATTAAGCACATTAGTTTGTCTCAGGAGGACTAGGATTATTCTAATAGGAAGGTAAAGAAAGTGCCAAAGTTCACCTTTTGACTATCAAAACAAGACTTCTGAGCTCCTAGCATGGTAATTGCCTTGAAATCCTGTCTGCTGGTATGGAGAAAGGGATTTTTTACAGTTTGCTAAATGTTCATTCAGAAATCAAGAGCCAGACCTGGGGGGTGTAGACATCAAGTTTCATTTTAAACCATGGATAGAGGGGAGCACCTAGGTGGCTCAGTCAATTAAGCATCCGACTTCAGTTCACGTCATGACCTCATGGTCCAGGACTTCGAGCCCTGTGTCGGGCTCTGTACTGACAGCTCAGAACCTGAAGCCTGCTTCAGATCCTGTGTCTCCCTCTCTCTGCCCCTGCCCCCCTCTGCCTGTCAAAAATAAAACATTAAATTTTTTAATTAAAAAAACTTAAACCATGGGTAGACAGAACTCAGGATATGAAGTAAGGGAAGATGCACCTGTTGAGAAGAACCAGAAGAAGCAGTCTGGGGGAAAAGACACAATGGGGGCAAGGGAACCATGTAGTGTTATTCCCAGTTTGGACCCTTCACCACTCCTCCCCAGCTCCCAGCCAAGGGGGATCCCATGGATCAATCTAAGGAAGAGCCCAAGCCTCAAATCAGGGGAGGAGGGAGCCCACATTCAGCTCTGGCATCTTTGGTGTAAGATGGACAGTGTACCAGTCTAGATGGAGCAAGCAACTGATGACCCACCGGGGCCATGGGATGATGGGAAGCAGAATTCACTTATTGTTTCTCACAGTTTCCAAAGGTGTTCCAGAAGCCTTCAAGGGTAAACCATGTATTCTTTTCTTACAGATCGCCTGTGTGAGAAACTCAAATTCTTGTGAAGAAGTAATTTTGGTTATTTACTACCATGACAGTAAAGACAGCTTCAATTAGTTCTAAGAATACTGTGTCATCAGGCCAACTCTATGGGAGGGGAAAGAACACTGGAAAGCAGGAAAAGCTGGGTACCAACAAAGGCACTGCCACTTAGCTCTACCATCTGGACAGGGTCCAGAACATGCCTCCCAGTGGTATTACACCGGACTGTGATCAATCTGTGACCACAGGTAAGAAGCATTAGAGTATTTGGGGTTGACTCATGATCAACCATCACAGTCAGAAGTTATTGGTTAACCTCTATTAATGCAGCCTCCAAAGATTTAGGTCACAGGAGAACAGGAGAGGGCCGCAGGCTACTTCTCTGGTCAGTCAAGACCCACACTCCTGGCTACATGACAGATGCCATAGTTCACGGGGCTATATTCTAAGTGTACAATATATTCTGGAGGCAATCACAACAAGGAATGGCTGCATGGGGAGTGCCAGCCAGGCCAGGAGAGTCTGGTGGGAGAAGACGAGACTAAAATGGGCACATTCCCAGAGCCGTCTCCCCAGAAGTTGAGCCCTCGGGTGGGAGTGAGGGGAAAGAGATATCCACCCTCCTCTAAGAGTTTCCAACTGTGGTATAGCTGCCTTCTGAGGGAAGAAGACATTTCTAGCCCAGGCTGGGTGTCACAACACTAAACTTGCTGAAAAAGGAACCCCGATGATAGAAGATGTGACCTCTAACTTGAAGAAATCTTAATCGTCCTAGGCATTTCATAAACACATAGTCTGCAAACTAAGAGATAAGGGGCTCTACAAACAAGATGATAAAATGAGAACAGTTGTGGAAATGACAACCTCACCGAAACACTAAGAAAAATATCTCCTTTGGATTGCTGAGCCAGAGTTCATATGCATCAGGTAATTACGATGGATCAATATGTGCAATGACAAATAGGGTAAAACTTTGGGAGGCCCGTGACCCAGTAGGGAAGAACAGCTGGAATGTGCATGTATTGATCCCTAAGATCCTAACAGAAGTTTGAGACTACACATTCAGACCAATGCAGTTAAGTAGTTCACACGTCTATATCGATAGGTCCTCCACAGTCTCTCAGCAAACACGTTAGAGGAACAGCTCTTCTTAGCCAGTAAAGGTGGCTCATCAGAGAAGTCGCCAGGATCCCACCCCTGCTCTCTCCCCTACAAGGTCCAAGACGTTTTCTGAAAAGACATCCCAGAATTCTAAGTACTCTTGGTACTTGTTCTTCTCAAGGAAGTTAACTCCCTCTCTAACCAAAAAGGACAGCTCTTTCAAAGCAGGTCATCGATCACGAGGCACTTCGTTCTCTAATTCTTGGAATGCAAGAGACCTAAATCATTTCCATCATCTTCTAGCTAGAGGTGCCCCTCCTCTGGCTTCCAATATCATGGCTCTATATGATGGGGGCAGGAGCCAGGCAGGCTCAGGAACCATTTGCTTTTAAGTCTGTCCACCGTGGTTCTCGAGGATGTTCACACACAGCATCAACCGCAGGCTTTCCGCGGCATCCCTCATGCACAGAGAAGATGACCCTGCTGTTGACAAAGACCAGGTCGAGTATCTGGTCATACAGGTACAGGGAAGCTCTCAACCCTGCCTCACACAGATGAGCTAATAAGTATCAACATCTGAGCCTCTACTGATGAGCTCAAGCTCCGCAGGCGAGGCCTGGGCAGCTTGAAACCCTTGCGAGGGGGCGCCTGGGTGGCGCAGTCGGTTGAGCGTCCGACTTCGGCCAGGTCACGATCTCGCGGTCTGTGAGTTCGAGCCCCGCATCAGGCTCTGGGCTGATGGCTCGGAGCCTGGAGCCTGTTTCCGATTCTGTGTCTCCCTCTCTCTCTGCCCCTCCCCCGTTCATGCTCTGTCTCTCTCTGTCCCAAAAATAAATAAAAAAACGTTGAAAAAAAAAAATTAAAAAAAAAAAAAAAAAAAAAAAGAAACCCTTGCGAGGATTCTCACAAGCAGCCAGTGCTGAGCATCCTGGCAGAAGAGGCCAGACGTTCACTGCAACTGGAGGGTCCTCTACCTTCCAAATGGCTTTCAAATTCTCTAACTTCTTTCATCGATCTAAACCCATGCTCAGATCCTCAATTCATGTTGAGATGTCAAAAGCAACCATGCAGGGCTTCAGAACTGGAGAGACTACCAACACTTGGGACTTGTTCTTGTGAGGGACACGTCTGAATCCCACAGATCAGATACTCTGTCCCACAAGTTTCCTCAACACTGGTCCAAAGACTTTGTTCTTTTATTAATCACTTGAGCTTAGAAAAAAAGGATTTGGTTCCACCCGTGAGATTCTGATGGGGGGGGGGGGGGGGCAAGGGCAGTGGATCTCTCAGGGATATTGAGGCAGAGCTATTTAGGGGAACCTGTTTACTCCACCATGGACAAGACCAGACCCTGTCAGACACTAGGATTCAAATCTAACTACCTCCATGACAAAGGACCTCCCCAAGGCCGCCTTCTTTTTAAGCCAAAACACTGTCTGTTGTTGTATACCCGTGTGCTCATGGTAACCATGAGGAACTTAAAGCCGTGCTCTTTAACCCAGTCTAGAAAGAGGACTCCCCATTATGTCTCCATAACAGGGATGGGTTGCACAGAGCCAGCTACCTTGCCTCACCTCTTCTGCTTTCTAACACACTGACAGGAGCCCTGCAGCCAGAGGCAGGGGGACTGCTTCTCTGTGGACCAGGAACTAGCCCACAAAAACTAATGGACTTTAGACACTGCCCTGGACTCTAAAATCGTCATCCTTTTTGAACACGCACCCCTACCAATAAGGGGAACCGAGAACATATAGATTCCTAAATTGCTTTCTGCTCCTGGCCTACACCACACACTTAGTGAGTGGCACCCTGGCAGGCTGTCTCTCAAACACCTAGGAAACCACCGCATGATGGCTGGGCACCACAGCATCCTGTATTCTTTTCTGGTGCCGAAGACTACAGGCAATACCGCCAAAGGGGCAGCGGTGCCCACGTTCTAACCCTCTTCTAGGGGCTGCTCCAGAAGCAACCAGAGTGCAATTTCACTCTCGAGGCAAAGTGGAAAGTTGTCTGTCTTCTTGTAGAATAAAGAAGTTTGAAGCATGCAATTTAAGCGGCATTTCCTCTAAACAGACCGGCAACCACCTATCAACTTCTACAATCCGAATTTCAAACACAACCCTATTAAAAAAAAAAAAAAAAAAAAAAAAAAAAAAGAGTCCCAAAGAACTTCTGTAATCACATGGGATTGCCATCTTCATTTGGCCCTGAAGCTACTATTTGTTCTCTGAGGGAAACCCATGAAGAGAACCCCACTCAGCTTTGAAGTCTCCTTCCAGCTCTTCTCTCATTTGGATAGGATACCACCTACTAATTATCCCAGTATTACCACCATCACCATGACTAGGTCACATGGTTATTGAACACTTACTTTGTGCAGAAACCATTCTAAGCACTTTTCAGGTATCAACTCCTATGAACTTTTTTTATATTTAAATTTAAGTTAGTTAACATACAGTGGAGTATTGGTTTCAGTAGAACCCAGTGATCCATCACTTACATACAAGACCCAGTGCTCCTCCCAACAAGTGCCCTCCTTAATGCCCATCTCCCATTTAGCCCACCCACTTCCCTCCAGCAACCCTCAAAGAGTCCCTTATAAAAAGAGGAGACAAACCATATTATTTTTCCTTCCTTTCCCCTATGTTCATCTGTCGAGTTTCTTAAATTCCACATGAGTGAAATCAACCCATGAATTCTAACAAGCTTGTGAGTTAGACACTATACTCATGCCCATTTTAGAGACACTGGTGCAAAGTGAGTTCAACTTAAATCATTTGCCCAAAGTCACACAGCCAAGCTCTGAGAAGCCAAGCAGTCTCATCCCGGGACCCTGACACCAAGCCACCTTTGCTTCAGGGCATCTTCCTTTCCTACTCAACTCAGCCACTTGGCAGATGGTCTACAGCTGCTCAGTCTTCCCAGATAGAAGTGTAAAAACAGGCAGTTCAAAGTGAAAAAGAAAGTGGTTAACACGGCGTGAAAGGCATCACTGCAATGTAAACAGAAATGTCATTTCATTGCGCCAGGCTTCACATTTTATTAGCCTTGTAACCAAAAATTATTTCAGACACCTTGGAAAAACTAAATCCTAGCCACATGTCACCACCACTATAAACTCCAAGAGAAACCCATGAGGGGTGGCAAGTTTGACTCTGGGATCAGAAAAAAGCTGTGTCACAAGAACAGCATGTAGTCAACGAACCACAGGAGCTTGGGGCCATGGGGCACTGACCAGGGCAGACTCTGTATGTGGCACACCGCACGCCAGAGTCGGTTTATTTGCTACTGACCCCGAGAAGGAAGTGCAGACATGCATCCTCCCCTTTCAGAGGAGGAATGGACAAGCTTTAAATGAGAGAACTGGTTCCTGAAGATGGCGGCGTAGGAGGACGCGGGGCTCACAGCGCGTCCTGCCGATCACTTAGATTCCACCTACACCTGCCTAAAGAACCCAGAAAACCGCCAGAGGATTAGCAGAAGGGAGTCTCCGGAGTCAAGCGCAGACTAGAGGCCCACGGAAGAGGGTAGGAAGGGCGGCGAGGCGGTGCGCGCTCCACGGACTGGCGGGAGGGAGCCGGGGCGGAGGGGCAGCTCGCCAGCCGAGCGGAGCCCCCGAGTCTGGCTGTCAAAAGCGGAGGGGCCGGACGGACTGTGTTCCGACAGCAAGCGCGACTTAGCGTCTGGGAGGTCATAAGTGAACAGCTCTGCTCGGAAGGAAAGCGGGAAGGCTGGAGGACAAAGGGAGGGAGAGCTGCTGAGCCCCCGGACGGCAGAGCTCAGCTTGGCGGGGAACAAAGGCGCCAGCGCCATCTCCCCCGCCCATCCCCCAGCCAAAATCCCAAAGGGAACCAGTTCCTGCCAGGGAACTTGCTCGCTCTGCGCAAACACCCAACTCTGTGCTTCTGCGGAGCCAAACCTCCAGCAGCGGATCTGACTCCCTCCCGCTGCCACAGGGCTCCTCCTGAAGTGGATCACCTAAGGAGAAGCGAGCTAAGCCTGCCCCTCCAGCCCCCGTGCACCTTGCCTACCCACCCCAGCTAATACGCCAGATCCCCAGCAACACAAGCCTGGCAGTGTGTAAGTAGCCCAGACGGGCCACGCCACCCCACAGTGAATCCCGCCCCTAGGAGAGGGGAAGAGAAGGCACACACCAGTCTGACTGTGGCCCCAGCAGTGGGCTGGGGGCAGACATCGGGTCGGACTGCGGCCCCGCCCACTAACTCCAGTTATACACCACAGCACAGGGGAAGTGCCCTGCAGGTCCTCACCACGCCAGGGACTCTCCAAAATGACCAAACGGAAGAATTCCCCTCAGAAGAATCTCCAGGAAATAACAACAGCTAATGAACTGATCAAAAAGGATTTAAATAATATAACAGAAAGTGAATTTAGAATAATAGTCATAAAATTAATCGCTGGGCTTGAAAACAGTATACAGGACAGCAGAGAATCTCTTGCCACAAAGATCGAGGGACTAAGGAACAGTCACGAGGAGTTGAAAAACGCTTTAAACGAATTGCAAAACAAAATGGAATCCACGATGGCTCGGCTTGAAGAGGCAGAGGAGAGAATAGGTGAACTAGAAGATAAAGTTATGGAGAAAGAGGAAGCTGAAAGAAAGAGATAAAAAAATCCAGGAGTATGAGGGGAAAATTAGAGAACTAAGTGATACACTAAAAAAAAATAATATACGCATAATTGGTATCCCAGAGGAGGAAGAGAGAGGGAAGGGTGCTGAAGGGGTACTTGAACAAATTATAGCTGAGAACTTCCCTGAACTGGGGAAGGAAAAAGGCATTGAAATCCAAGAGGCACAGAGAACTCCCTTCAGACGTAACTTGAATCGATCTTCTGCACGACATATCATAGTGAAACTGGCAAAATACAAGGATAAAGAGAAAATTCTGAAAGCAGCAAGGGATAAACGTGCCCTCACATATAAAGGGAGACCTATAAGACTCGTGACTGATCTCTCCTTTGAAACTTGGCAGGCCAGAAAGGCTTGGCACGATATCTACAGTGTGCTAAACAGAAAAAATATGCAGCCGAGAATCCTTTATCCAGCAAGTCTGTCATTTAGAATAGAAGGAGAGATAAAGGTCTTCCCAAACAAACAAAAACTGAAGGAATTTGTCACCACTAAACCAGCCCTACAAGAGATCCTAAGGGGGATCCTGTGAGACAAAGTACCAGAGACATCACTACAAGCATAAAACATACAGACATCACAATGACTCTAAACCCATATCTTTCTTTTTTTTTTTTTTTTTTTTCAACGTTTTGTTTTTTTTTTTTTTTTTTTTTTTTTTTTTAATTTATCTTTGGGACAGAGAGAGACAGAGCATGAACGGGGGAGGGGCAGAGAGAGAGGGAGACACAGAATCGGAAACAGGCTCCAGGCTCCGAGCCATCAGCCCAGAGCCTGACGCGGGGCTCGAACTCACGGACAGTGAGATCGTGACCTGGCTGAAGTCGGACGCTTAACCGACTGCGCCACCCAGGTGCCCCAAAACCCATATCTTTCTATAATAACACTGAATGTAAATGGATTAAATGCGCCAACTAAAAGACATAGGGTATCAGAATGGATAAAAAAACAAGACCCATCTATTTGCTGTCTACAAGAGACTCATTTTAGATCTGAGGACACCTTTAGATTGAGAGTGAGGGGATGGAGAACTGTTTATCATGCTCCTGGAAGCCAAAAGAAAGCTGGAGTAGCCATACTTATATCAGACAAACTAGACTTTAAATTAAAGGCTGTAACAAGAGATGAAGAAGGGCATTATATAATAATCACAGGGTCTATCCACCAGGAAGAGCTAACTATTATAAATGTCTATGCGCCAAATACTCGAGCCCCCAGATATATAAAACAATTACTCATAAACATAAGCAACCTTACTGATAAGAATGTGGTCATTGCAGGGGACTTTAACACCCCACTTACAGAAATGGATAGATCATCTAGACACACAGTCAATAAAGAAACAAGGGCCCTGAATGATACATTGGATCAGATGGGCTTGACAGATATATTTAGAACTCTGCATCCCAAAGCAACAGAATATACTTTCTTCTCGAGTGCACATGGAACATTCTCCAAGATAGATCATATACTGGGTCACAAAACAGCCCTTCATAAGTTTACAAGACTTGAAATTATACCATGCATACTTTCAGACCACAATGCTATGAAGCTTGAAATCAACCACAGGAAAAAGTCTGGAAAACCTCCAAAAGCATGGAGGTTAAAGAACACCCTACTAACGAATGAGTGGGTCAACCAGGCAATTAGAGAAGAAATTAAAACATATATGGAAACAAACGAAAATGAAAATACAACAATCCAAACGCTTTGGGATGCAGCGAAGGCAGTCCTGAGAGGAAAATACATTGCAATCCAGGCCTATCTCAAGAAACAAGAAAAATCCCAAATACAAAATCTAACAGCACACCTAAAGGAAATAGAAGCAGAACAGCCAAGCAGCCTAAACCCAGCAGAAGAGAAATCATAAAGATCAGAGCAGAAATAAACAATATAGAATCTAAAAAAACTGTAGAGCAGATCAACGAAACCAAGAGTTGGTTTTTTGAAAAAATAAACAAAATTGACAAACCTCTAGCCAGGCTTCTCAAAAAGAAAAGGGAGATGACCCAAATAGATAAAATCATGAATGAAAATGGAATGATTACAACCAATCCCTCAGAGATACAAACAATTATCAGGGAATACTATGAAAAATTATATGCCAGCAAATTGGACAACCTGGAAGAAATGGACAAATTTCTAAACACCCACACTCTTCCAAAACTCAATCAGGAGGAAATAGAAAGCTTGAACAGACCCATAACCAGCGAAGAAATTGAATCGGTTATCAAAAATCTCCCAACAAATAAGAGTCCAGGACCAGATGGCTTCCCAGGGGAGTTCTACCAGACATTTAAAGCAGAGATAATACCTATCCTTCTCAAGCTATTCCAAGAAATAGAAAGGGAAGGAAAACTTCCAGACTCATTCTATGAAGCCAGTATTACTTTGATTCCTAAACCAGACAGAGACCCAGTAAAAAAAGAGAACTACAGGCCAATATCCCTGATGAATATGGATGCAAAAATTCTTAATAAGATACTAGCTAATCGAATTCAACAGCATATAAAAAGAATTATTCACCATGATCAAGTGGGATTCATTCCTGGGATGCAGGGCTGGTTCAACATTCGCAAATCGATCAACGCGATACATCACATTAACAAAAAAAAAGAGAAGAACCATATGATCCTGTCAATCGATGCAGAAAAGGCCTTTGACAAAATCCAGCACCCTTTCTTAATAAAAACCCTTGAGAAAGTCGGGATAGAAGGAACATACTTAAAGATCATAAAAGCCATTTATGAAAAGCCCACAGCTAACATCATCCTCAACGGGGAAAAACTGAGAGCTTTTTCCCTGAGATCAGGAACACGACAGGGATGCCCACTGTCACCACTGCTGTTTAACATAGTGCTGGAAGTTCTAGCCTCAGCAATCAGACAACAAAAGGAAATCAAAGGCATCAAAATTGGCAAAGATGAAGTCAAGCTTTCGCTTTTTGCAGATGACATGATATTATACATGGAAAATCCGATAGACTCCACCAAAAGTCTGCTAGAACTGATACATGAATTCAGCAAAGTTGCAGGATACAAAATCAATGTGCAGAAATCAGTTGCATTCTTATACACTAACAATGAAGCAACAGAAAGACAAATGAAGAAACTGATCCCATTCACAATTGCACCAAGAAGCATAAAATACCTAGGAATAAATCTAACCAAAGATGTAAAAGATCTGTATGCTGAAAACTATAGAAAGCTTATGCAGGTAATTGAAGAAGATATAAAGAAATGGAAAGACATTCCCTGCTCATGGATTGGAAGAATAAATATTGTCAAAATGTCAATACTACCCAAAGCTATCTACACATTCAATGCAATCCCAATCAAAATTGCACCAGCATTCTTCTCGAAACTAGAACAAGCAATCCTAAAATTCATATGGAACCACAAAAGGCCCCGAATAGCCAAAGTAATTTTGAAGAAGAAGACCAAAGCAGGAGGCATCACAATCCCAGACTTTAGCCTCTACTACAAAGCTGTCATCATCAAGACAGCATGGTATTGGCATAAAAACAGACACATCGACCAATGGAATAGAATAGAAACCCCAGAACTAGACCCACAAACGTATGGCCAACTCATCTTTGACAAAGCAGGAAAGAACATCCAATGGAAAAAAGACAGTCTCTTTAACAAATGGTACTGGGAGAACTGGACAGCAACATGCAGAAGGTTGAAACTAGACCACTTTCTCACACCATTCACAAAAATAAACTCAAAATGGATAAAGGACCTGAATGTGAGACAGGAAACCATCAAAACCTTAGAGGAGAAAGCAGGAAAAGACCTCTCTGACCTCAGCCGTAGCAATCTCTTACTCGGCACATCCCCAAAGGCAAGGGAATTAAAAGCAAAAGTGAATTACTGGGACCTTATGAAGATAAAAAGCTTCTGCACAGCAAAGGAAACAACCAACAAAACTAAAAGGCAACCAACGGAATGGGAAAAGATATTTGCAAATGACACATCGGACAAAGGGCTAGTATCCAAAATCTATAAAGAGCTCATCAAACTCCACACCCGAAAAACAAATAACCCAGTGAAGAAATGGGCAGAAAACATGAATAGACACTTCTCTAAAGAAGACATCCGGATGGCCAACAGGCACATGAAAAGATGTTCAACGTCGCTCCTTATCAGGGAAATACAAATCAAAACCACACTCAGATACCACCTCACACCAGTCAGAGTGGCCAAAATGAAGAAATCAGGAGACTATAGATGCTGGAGAGGATGTGGAGAAACAGGAACCCTCTTGCACTGTTGGTGGGAATGCAAATTGGTGCAGCCACTCTGGAAAGCAGTGTGGAGGTTCCTCAGAAAATTAAAAATAGACCTACCCTATGACCCAGCAATAGCACTGCTAGGAATTTATCCAAGGGATACAGGAGTACTGATGCATAGGGGCACCTGTACCCCAATGTTTATAGCGGCACTCTCAACAATAGCCAAATTATGGAAAGAGCCTAAATGTCCATCAACTGATGAATGGATAAAGAAATTGTGGTTTATATACACAATGGAATACTACGTGGCAATAAGAAAAAATGAAATATGGCCTTTTGTAGCAACATGGATGGAACTGGAGAGTGTGATGCTAAGTGAAATAAGCCATACAGAGAAAGACAGATACCATATGGTTTCACTCTTATGTGGATCCTGAGAAACATAACAGAAACCCATGGGGGAGGGGAAGGAAAAAAAAAAAAAAAAGAGGTTAGAGTGGGAGAGAGCCAAAGCATTAGAGACTGTTAAAAACTGAGAACAAACTGAGGGTTGATGGGGGGTGGGAGGGAGGGCAGGGTGGGTGATGGGTATTGAGGAGGGCACCTTTTGGGATGAGCACTGGGTGTTGTATGGAAACCAATTTGACAGTAAATTTCATATATTAAAAAATAAAAAAAAATAAAATAAAAAAAAATAAAAAAATAAAAAATAAAAAATAAATGAGAGAACTTGCCCAGGAAGAAACACGGGAAAGAGGCAGGAGACTAGGATGATGCTAACTGGGGTCTGTGCTAGCCCACCTCCTCACATGGGAGCACCCCCCATGTGCTCCCAGCCCAGTGTGTGCAGGTTTTAACAAGACTTAAAAATAGAGGCAAGCGCCTGAGCACTTTTTTATTTCAATTATTAGTATCTAGATTAAGAACTACTCCCAGAATGTTACAGGAGTCGAACCAGATTAACACTTCTTCCTCAACGGATAAGAGCAGAGGCAAGAGATTCGGTAAATCTCCCTGTGTATCAAGCCAGGGGGAGGTACCATATCAGATGCGAAAATCAGGATTGAAAAACATACACGGGCTAGAGTGAGGTGCAGGCATAAAGGTGAATTTTAATATAAGTAACTGGAATCCTGCTCAGAGCCAAAAAAATCAATTGTGCAAATGCAGAAGGAGGACACCATATCTTAAAATAAGTTTAAATTTATAGTGACAAAGATCAGTGGTTATCTGGGAGCAGAGGGGTGGAGTTCAAAGGAACAGAAGGAAACTTTTGGGAGTTAAGGAAATGTTCATTATCTGAATCGTGGTGATGATTTCTTGGGTATATAAATATGTCAAAATGTGTCTACTTGTATGTGCAATTTAAATCTAACTGCATTTTAAATATATGCACTTTACTACCAGTCAATTAAATCTAGTTGAAGTTGTAAAAGAAAAAAAAATAGTTCTTATGCATATGTGGGCAGATTGGGGTGGGAAGAGAATTTTAGCAGCTTGCAAACTTATGAAAATTCAACAGTATGAAATGACTGCCAAAAGCGAATGCAATTGTAGGCTCCCCCAACAGAAATTCTGTATGAAAATCAACTCTTCACCTCATCTGGCACACCACATCTAATGAGCACCAGTATCAGAAAGACCAGATGGTATCTAAGGGTGGCCGCTCTGGGACAGGGTCTGAAAACCACACTGGCAGGAACGGCTGTGGCAGCCAGGATCCGGCCTCAAGCTGGGAGGGCCACACATAAGAAAATGCCCACCATCCTGTACAGCTGCACAGAGCTCAGACCTGTGGGTGAAAGCAAAGGGAGACCAAGCAGAGCACTGGGGAATCAAGAAACTCCAGACCATGAAAGCAGTTAAATATGGCAGCATTTCAGAGACAGTTCCCTGCACCAGGGATGTGCAAAAACAGCACCCAAAGGGACCAATTGCTGGGATGTGGTCTCTGGCCTTCTCAAAGCGCAACTGACTTCCACCACACGACTACAGGCTCTCTCCTTCCAACATGCTAGACTCCCCTGGGGAAGAGAAAGAGTCAGGATTACTAAACCGAAGACTCGGGAGCCAAAATCTTTTAGCTCTACGATTTTTGATACAGGCCTTAACTTCACCAAGCATGGACAACTAATGGTCCAGGGCTATTCTTTTCTAAACTCGCCATTTTAAGAGAATATACACTTACACTCAAGTTTCTTTTAACACAGGGATGTTATCGTTAGCTACATTCACTGCACACTTAACTTTCCCCTACACTCAGAAATTTAAACAGTGGAGATAGAATTTTAAACATGATGGGTTTTATAGTGCTTTATGTTCTATACCTAAGGATTGCCCTTTGTAATCTCTTAGGTAAGGAGAGCATCCCAGAATTTGAACAGAGGGGGACTACTCAGGGCATGTTCTATAAATAAGACATAATGTAAGAAGAAATTAAAAGCTGTTCCTGTGTCCAGACATCCTGAGCATCTTCTGGATCTCGTCCTAAAGCAACCTAGTTCTAACCAGTCCTGACTTGAAGCCATCATGAATGGGAAGGAAAACAAAACTTCACCCATCAATCAGGGTTGACTCAAGTCATAATTTCAAAGTTTATTGTAAAAATTCAACAAGTTGGTGCTCCTCACTGGTCTTCCCAGTGATTCGGTCATTTGTTGTAGTCAACACCAGCCAATGAACTTCAACATCCACACCCCAAATGTTCACAGTGCTTGACAGTTTCTCAAGGCTCTTCATAATTTCCCACTGGGTCCTAGTCCCTGAGGTAGAGCCAATGTTCTCATAAAGGATGAGGAAACCAAGGAGTGCCTGGGTGGCTCAGTCAGTTATGCATCTGGCTCTCGGTTTCGGCTCAGGTCATGATCTCATGGGTCATGAGTTCAAGCCCCAAGTTGGGCTCAGTGCAGAGCCTGCTTGGAATTCTCTTCTCCCTCTCTCATAAATCAATAAATTTTCAAGGAAAAGGGTTAGGATACCAAGAAGCACAGAGGCCAAAACATTTGTCCATAGACATTACCAGAAAACAGAACTTGGACAGAAAACACTTCAGTGAAACCAAACGTGGCCCTGCTCTCCTCAGCATGACCTCAGTGCTCTCACTGAAAACTGGAGGCCGATCACAAAGTACTTCACATCCCAACTTCCCCCAAACCACAGAAAGATCCTGAGTAACAACCAACTTATGTCACAAAATAAGGAAGAAACAGACATCATTCTAGCTAAAACTTGATCTCAAAACAAAATGTGGATTTAGGCCACTTACATATAGTTCTTTTTAAAAAATTATCTTCCCAACAGTCCTAATCCCAGAGTCTGTAGCTGAAAAAACCCTACAAAGTCCTGAGTCCTTTCTCCCATAACCCACAAATACTCCACCCCAATTACCAAGAAGGTAAAGTTGTCCAATCTATCATTTTCACCTCCAAAGATGGAAAATTCAGAGTTTATCTCCTCTCTATTACAGCACACATCTCCAGCCTCTCACTTCTACTCGTACCTTTAACCCTTTAAAACTCTCTTCCTGCTGTTTACCTGAAAGGCCTCTAGATTTCTGGGGCACCACTTTTATACTATGGATATTCCTTTCCATACTGTTCCCTGGAAAACCTTCGAGTTCTCTACAAACTCTGCATACTTCTAGGGACACAAAGCCACTAAGATAACCTCTCTAGGGACCCAAGCAGGGTTTATAAATTTGATTCCTTCTCTCCCCTGTGAACACAGGCTTTCTGCTCTCAAGGAGCTCCTCCCCATCTCTGAGAAGGCTCCCACCCACAAGAGTCTGTTCCATTCACCACTGGCCCCCGGGGCCACAGGTGTGCCTGCTTACATGCCTCCCCGGGATCCCAGGCAATAGCTGTCCCATCTTTCACCATTAGTCACAGCTTGGCAACACAGCAGAGTGAGATGGAAATGTGCGTGTTCAATTACCTTGGCTACCTGAGCAAGTAGATTTGCTTTGCAGTATCCTCACTCTTTCAGAAGAAAGCAACACACAACTCAAAAAAGGGCCAGTCCAATAAGATGGCCCACTTTCACCAACAAAGCTAGAAAATGCACTGAAACTCTAGTCTCACTGTGCAACCTTAGATACTTTTAAGCCAAAGGGAAAAGGTCTACCCTTTGGCTCTCATGGTGTCCTGGACCAGCTCTGTTCTGGAAGACCATCTGGATCAGGAGGTACCACTGAGGGAGGGAAGTAAGGCTTCTCAGCTAAAGCAGGGGCTTCAGGGCAAAGTGACCAAGCCTGGATACCAGCCTCATCCATTTACTATCTTCATAACTTTCAATGATTATTTAACATCCTTAAGTCTCTATCCTTGCCTGCAAGGTGGGGATAATGGATCGCACTTGGAGAAATGCATGAATATGTTGATTCCTCCCGTTCTTGAATATCAGTCACAGATCCTAAAGCAAATGAAAGGGACATGTGTCCCAGGGTCTCACATCCCATAGTTCCCGATCATTCACTATATAGAGGCTATTTACAACAGACCAATTCTATGCACAACAGAAGCTGCTCACAAGAGGTTTCCATCCCTGGAAAAGGTATAGGAATGTGGGGAAAGAAAATATTATGAAACAGGGCCCACTGGAGGAAAAAAAATGTTCTCTGAATATTCTGCATCCTACTACCTCCTTATGTAACAAGCTCTAAGATGTCTCCATACTCTAGACCAGTGTTTCCCAAAGAGTGAGATCAGTCCCTTGAGAAAACCCCTGAAAACAGTGTGGTCTCTAAAATGCATCCCCACCTTAAAACTCAGAAAGCACGTCAACATCACTGCTCTGAGAATCTGTGTGTTAAAGATGATTCACCGGATTAAGCCAGGGTTTCCCAAACTTGTTTCACCATCTCTTCATCCCTCTGTTAATAGCACACACACTGTCTTCCCAAAGTTGACCCCGGCCTTCACAGGTCTCCAGTCTGGCCCCTAACTGTACATGACCATACTTTTGTTTTTTAACAGCTTTTTTTGAGATAATTCACAGAACACCCGATTCACTCTTTTGAAGTATACATTTCAAAGCGTTTTAAGAAAATTTGCTCAACTATAGATCCATCACCACAATCAATCTTAGAACATTTTTATCCCCTCCCTAAAAAGATACTGATATGCAACCGCTCCCCATTTCACCTCTAGCCTCAAGCCCAGGGCAAACATTAATGTGCTTTCTCTCTAGATGAACATTTCATGTAAATGGAATATGATATGTGGTCTTCTGTGTCTGGCTGCTTTCACTAGGCAGGGTTTTAAAAGGTTCATCTCTGTGGTAGCATGTATCAGGACTTCGTTCTTTTTTATAGCCAAATAATATTTCACTGTATGGATGTACCACTTTTTATCCATTCATCAGCTGATAGACTGTTTTCATCCTTCGGCTATTATGAGTAATGCTATTATGAACATTTGTATATAAGCTTTTACGTGAACATATTTTCATCTCGTGTAATTACGTAAGAGTGGAATTGCTGGGTCATGCAATAATTGCGTTTAACTTACTGAAAACTGTCAAGACTTCTCTAAAGTAGCTGCACACTGTACATTCACACTAGGAGCACATGAAGATTCTAATTCCTCCACATCCTTTCCAACATTTGTCATTTGGCTTTTTTAATTACACATCCCAAGGGGTATGAAGCAACAGGTAACTGTGGTTTTGTGACCATGCCTTTGATGCCCCACTTCTGGAATTATGATCACCCTATTCTAGCCCCCCAGAGGCCTTCTTCTCACTACGTATCCCACCAATTCAAGATGCA
This sequence comes from Panthera onca, assembly GCF_046562875.1. Lineage (NCBI taxonomy): Eukaryota > Metazoa > Chordata > Mammalia > Carnivora > Felidae > Panthera > Panthera onca. The sequence goes on from NC_138350.1 coordinate 68,830,468, forward strand.
GCTTAAACGCTGCAGTTTTCTTGGACCATCTGTGACAGTCAAGACTCCAGACTCAAGTCAAATGACCCCATGCATGGCTTTTATATACACTTCCTGTTGTTACAGGTGTTTTTGGCCCACTATTACATCTTCTCTAACCAGACTGTGTGCTCTGCAGAGTTGAAGGAAAGTTCTTACATTTTTCAGTGTTCATTCAGTAAGGAACCCAGCAAATGATGCATACCACACCAATGTCTGCAGATACAATCTAATGCAGGAGCTGAGGCTGAGAAAGGTAAAACTGGAAGAGCAGGCATTCTGGATCTTTGAGTGGGAGAAAGGAGCAGTACTAACCAGTGGAGGTCGGCCCCCCACCCCGTCTCACAGGAACTATAGGTTCTCATGCAGAGGCCAGAACTCATGAATGGGAGGTTTCGTACGATTCTTCTTCTACTTCATTTCAAATCTCCATTTACTCCCAAGTCCAGCCTTAATGAATTCAACAGAGATGGGGACAGTGACCAATTGTTGGCTGTCCTTGTGTCTCCTCCTCCACCTCCTTTCCTCCAGCACAGGACTCCGTGGGAGCTCTCAGGATGGGGATGATGGTCTGTATTTATCCCTTTGAGCTGTGACAGGCTCCCTGACCCACTCAGAACACATCAAGAGTTGGAGAGTCCCTGACGTGAGCCATATCAAGAAAGAAAAATCAAATCCTCAGTGAATCACGAGAAAGAATTGCTGAATCCAAGGCGAACTAAGTCACAAACTCAGCGTAATGCTGGGTGAAGTGATTAACTTTGGTTTCTTACACCCTTCATTTCGCCCAGCTGTTACAGAGGCTCAGATTCAAAGCACACTGTTGAATTAATGGTTATTTCAACTATTACTGATGCGTCAGGAAGAGCACAACACAGTTGGCAGGTATTGTTAAATATGTTCTAGCATCTAGAATTAACAGAGCAGATCTATACTGGAAGTATAGCAACAACCTTCCCTTCCCTCCCCTGCATCTGACCAATGGGTCTCCTCTTTTCCCTGCACAGCAAAGATTCTCCAGGGGCCTCCAGTGCGTCTCTCAGATCAGTAACAGAAACGCTAAGCCACTGACCCCACCAAATTCAACCATAACTCTCTCCTATGGCCACACGTGCTGGTCCTTCTACTTCTAGTCTAAGTTCATGAGCAAAAATTGCATAAGAATTTCAGTAAAATTATTTGGCTGCACCCTAGGACTCAGAGAGTACAAGGAGTATAAACCTTAAAATAAAACCCTTAAGGAAGCAATTCCTCACTCAACTTTAACCTCCAAGCCCCTTAATTGCCAGATTTATAACCCATCTATACACCACCCTGTACAACCACATCCCCTTCTAATGGATGTGAACAAGGACCCAAACAAATGAAATACCCCGACTGTAGAAGAACCATGAAACCAGCTTCAAGCATGGAAAGGAAGAATGGAGGCATCTAGGCAAGAGGATCTATGGTGTGGATAAAGCTGGAGGCCAGGAAATTCCAAAAGCTATTGGGGGCACCTCAAGAAGTCTTTGGTAAAGAACAACTTCTGGTACATCTAAGCACAACTGGGTAAAAGAGAATGAAATGAAAAATAATTATCAGTGACATCCATCCAAAGAGACATCAAAGAGCTACTAGAACTTTTAGCATGGTAGGAAGTCACAAGTAACCCACACCCACCTTCTGTTTTATAACCATAAAGAAACCATCCTCCAAAGGAGAAAGATAGTTTAAGATTCAGCTTAAGTGATTCTCCCAAGGCATGGAAGCCTGTCCAGACCCCAGATCTCTCTCCACTGTGCCACACACTTGACCTCCCACAGTAATATATGAATGGGGCTATGTACTAAAACACATTAAAACCCATTCTTCTCTCCACATGGCATGGCCTTGAACCACACTGTTAGGTTTGTGTAAGTTATCAAGGTAAGTGATTTCTGGCCAAGCCCTGAAGTAGATTTATACAGTATGTGGTCTTTCTTATGGCATTAAAGAGATCAAAGGTTGAGACCATTTTAGCACACCCCCCCCCCCTCCTACTACATTTAGGAGAAATGGTTATGGATCATTCTGTTTGTTAAATTGCTCAGTTCTCCCATCACTGCTTATTTTGAACATAGTATAAATCTAGAAGGAAGCAGAACTTTTTATATACAGAGCTCTACAACCAGCAATACCACACTAAATCTATAAACAAGCTTATAAAAGCTGCCTTCTTTCTTAGAAAAGTTAATCAGGCTGACAATTATACTCTGAGATCCACTGAAGCACAGACCATCTTAAACGGGATTCTCCTTCTCACTAAATTAGCCTAAGTGGCCCTACTCCCCACAAAGGACTTTCCTACATTTGCTGCTAGCTCCATAAGGTGTTCTGTAGAAATGGCAAGAAAGATGGCTGACAAGATCCAGCACGTTAGTGTGAACAGGAATATGCATTTCCACCAAAACTTTGGTGAAACTTACTTTCCCTACCTTATGCCTGAATAGCTTAAGACCATCAATGTGGTGATTAGTTTTAGTTGTCAACTTGGCTAGGCCAGAGTACCTAGACATTTGGTCAAACACTGGTCAAGATAGTGCTAGTGAAGATATTTTTTAGATGAGATTAACATTTCAAATCAGATTTTTGTTTACCATTACCCTTCATAATGTGGGTGGGCCTCAACCGATCAGATGAAGGCCTTCCTCCACGACAGAATCATGACAGCAGACTGCCTTCAGACTTCAAACACATCAACTCTTCCATGGGTTCAAGCCTATTAACCTCTCCTGTGGATTTTGGATTTGCCAAGCCTCCACAATTACATGAGGCCATTCCTTACACACACACACACACACACACACACACACACACTCTCTCTCTCTCACATATCCCTGGTTTACTTGTTCCATTTACCTGTAGAACCTTAGTACAATCACCTAGCCCATTTTCCAATGAAACAGACCAGTACCCATCTTTCAGAGCTAAAAAAGAGCACTACAGAGATTTACTTCAGTGTCTAAAGAGAAACTCTAAAATTCCTATCTAAATGCTTGGTATATTAAGTTGTCCAAGAATCCTGGTTCCTTCAAAGGGAATCTGCAGTGGAATCTGCAAAATGAAGGGTGATGCTAGAAAATGAATTTGTGACACCAGAGGGGAGGAAAGAGTGCCAAAAGGAAGCCAAGGAGACATGAAATCTAAGGCATCCATTTATTTCATTGCTCAGAAAATGAACAAGGTCTTGGGAGCCACTGTTCAAGAATAGGTTCAGGTTCCCAAGAAGATGCTGAAGACATGAGGAAATTTACTCAATCCCAGGATCACCAACTGATTGCTAGGCAAAAGCAGTCAAGGAAGGCAGAAACTTCTACCAGAAGGACTACCCAGAAGGACTCCCCAGAAGGACTCCCAGGCTGAGGTCATGCTTACCTGGCCATCTGCTTGTAGGCTTCTTCTGCCACAGCAAAGATGTGGGGGTCCATGTCCCCCATGTTTTGGCCACTGTAGGCATAGATGACATCTTGACCATAGATTGGCAACTGTTCATAAGGATTAATGGCAACAAGCACGATACCTGCAAAGAGACAATGTAGTCAGATTCTGATAGCAATACAGCCACCTGACATCCACTTTCAAAGGCCCTTGTTCATATCCATCAAACTAAAACATGAAAAATGAAATGAATCACAACCAATCACTCAACTAAATCAAGACGTATCTGTGTTGTTGTCCAGGTACTGTGCCAAATCCTGTTGGAGAAAAGAAAGCTGGGCTTCCACATGCCCTAGTGCATGGAATAAACACAGGTCCATGTACACACATGTACACCATTGCTCAAATTAAACTCCTGAAATACATAAAAATGTTGCACAACCAGAGAGAAGAGGATGCTTAATTCTGTCAACAGGTGTTAGGCTTTATTTTTTAATTTTTTTTTAATGTTTATTTTTGAGAGAGAGAGAGTACAAGCAGCAGAGGGGCTGAGAGAGAGGGGGACACAGAATCCGAAGCAGGCTCCAGGCTCTGAGCTGTCAGCACAGAGCCTGGCACAGGGCTCAAATCCACAAACCATGGAATCATGACCTGAGCCAAAGTCAGACACTTAACCCACTGAGCCACCCAGGTGCCCCAACAGGTGTTAGGCTTTAAAAGCCAACTGTCTTAAAAACTGAGAACAAACTGAGGGTTGATGGGGGTTGGGGGAGAGGGGAAAGTGGGTGATGGGCATTGAGGAGGGCACCTGTTGGGATGAGCACTGGGTGTTGTATGGAAACAATTTTGACAATAAATTTCATATTATAATTAAAATAAAAAAATAAAAATAAAAATAAATATAAATATAAGCCATCTCTAAATTGAAATCTAGGAAGTGAACAAATTTTCATTTGTGTATGGGTTATCTTACCTAAATACAAACAAATTGTGGGCATGTAACATGATTTACATATCTTAAGGTCAAATCTTGTCTCAGCCAGTTATTAACTGAGTTATTCTGGCAAATTACTTAACCTCTAAGTGCCTCAGTTTCCTGGACTATAAAATTGGGAACAGCAATTACCTTTACTTGATTGTCCTGAGGACAATGATTAATACAGAACTTAGACCAGCATCTTGCATAGTAAGCACTGTGTGTTAGATTTTTATTAGCTCACATCACATCATATCATGTATTATCTTTCCTTTTACTTTAAAAAAAAAAAATTTGCATCCCCAGAACCATACATCACAATGATAGACTCAATAAATACACACTGCATGAAGAGTCAGCAAATCACCTAACATTCCAGATCTTTTATGGAAGGGCACATAATATTTGAGAACGTAAGAAGAAAAAAATTATCTTCAAGAGAGAAATGCATGCCTTTTTCTTTCCCAAAACAGCACATTCTGGATCTTGAAAGAACCACTGACAAGGGTACAAAAAAATTTGAGCTTTTCCAGGCATGTGGGGAAGAGAAAACAGGAATGGAAAAGTCATTGCCAAATGGGAGATCTCCACCACTGTGTCTCCCTTTGGTGTTTGAAAAGGGACACAAGTCAAGAAAATGAGAAGACAAACCAGAGAATGAGAAAAATATTTGCAAAAAAACATAACTGATAAAGGACTAGTACCCAAAATACATAGAAACAATTGAGGAACCTCCATACCGCTTTCCAGAGTGGCTGCACCAGTTTGTATTCCCACCAGCAGTGCAAAGGAGATCCAGAAGATGTGGGGTGTGTGTGTATACATATATATATATATATATATATATATATATATATACACACACACACACACATACATACATACACATTAGGTAAATGTGTACACATTGTACAATACACATTGGTATAATACATATCTATATATAATAGATAATATTATAGATAACAATGTGTTAATAGATAATATTATAGATAACAATGTGTTATCTATTACTCGGCAATCAAAACGAATGAAATCTTGCTATTTGCAACTATGTGGATGGAACGAGAGAGTATTATGCTAAGTGAAATTAGTCAAAGACAAATATCATAGGGCTTCACTCATATGGGGGCGGGCTAAATGGGTAAGGGGCATTAAGGAATCTACTCCTGAAATCATTGTACTATATGCCAACTAACGGATGTGAGGCTGTGGAGAAGTGGAAACTCTTTGTTGCTGTCCAACACAAAATGGCACAGCCACTTTGGCAGTGTCTTACACAAAACAATCTTACCGTAGAATTCAGCATTCACACTCCTAGGTATTTATCCAAAGGAGTTGACAACATATCCACACCACCAGCTGGCAGGTGGATGCTTGTGGCAGCTTTGACAATTGACAAAACTCAGAAGCAACTAAGATGTTCTTCAATAAGTGAATCAAATGCAATACATCCAGACCATGGACTGTAAGTGCTATAAAAAGTGATTTATCCAAGTATGAAAAGACATGGATGAAGCTTAGAGTATTACTAAGTGGAAGAAGCCAATGTGTATACAGCCACATATGGGGATTCCAACCCCATGATATTCTATAAAAGGAAAAATGATAGAGGCAGTATAAAACATCAGGGGTTGCCAGGGACGGGGCAGCAGAGGGGGTGGGGTGGGGAGGGATGCAGATAGCATAATGGTGGATACGTGTCCTTATACATTTGTCCAAACCCACACTATGTACACCACCAAGAGTGAACCCCAGTGGAAACTATGGACTTTGAGTGATGATGATGTGCCACTGTGGGTTCATCAATGGTTGGGGAAAGGGTATTATATGGGAAATCTCTGTATCTTTCCCTCAGTTTTGCTGTGACCTAAAGTTGCTTTAAACACTAAAGTCTATTTAAAAGAAAGAAATGCCAGAGAATACTTGGAAAAATCTTGTCTGTTACATTTCAGGCTAAGGGAGGAAAAGGACACCCACCAAGTCTTCAAATGGAAGTTTGCCCGAAAAGACCACCTGGACCAAAAAACAAGGCCCCAGACCCTGATAAATTCCCCCTAAGGCTAATGACTTGCAGAATTCTTCGAAACAGCCTTACATGTTCTACTGATTGTTAGAGAGTTGTATAAAACCCTAATTCACACAGCATTCAAATTTTGATATTATACTCTAAGGCCACACATTCTCCTAAAATATCTCAGCCACTTTCACAGCAGAAAACAAGTGTTTCCTGATGACTCAGAGCTCTGGGCAACACTGGTCACACTCAACAGCTGATGCTATAGGAGCCAATGTGCATTTGGGTAAGCGTGTACAGACACCAGGACCTCTTCTAGAAGGGATACGTTTAAACGTTGAAGCTGATGGTGGTTTATTCCTTTCTCCTCAAATGGGAGGTTTTTCTTGTTGTTGGAAAAAAACCCAACTTATTAAAACCTCTGTATACTAATGGTCTTTTTCAGATAATATCGCCATTAGCAATTGGGTTGAAGTTGTTTTGGGGAAACTACTTCTCACGCAGTGACGTCTGACAGGAAAGCTCACTGGAACTTAGTAGCCAACCCATCGATTCCAAACCCAAGTGGATTATCACTGTGAGAAGAACTCTGGTCCTAAGGCCTCACTTGTGATGACAAGACCATGGCTCTGAGGCACAGCTGGGACAACCCCCACAAAGAAACCCGTGGCCTGACTCCTCAACCAGATCCTAAAATGATTTGCCCCACAGACAATGGTTTCTAGGGATCTAGATCTTACCATACCACTTAATATTCAAAAAAAAAAAAACTGGAATGTGGGAAATTGAGAAGTTTCAAGAAAACCAAACAGGAGAATTTTGAGGACATTTTATTGTAAAGTATTTGCCATGTTTTCTGCTCATGGATTTGACAAATTCATCACGCACCATGTCTGTACATGGCAAGGGAGAGAGTCAGACAAAGACAGGACGACTTCCTTAGAGGACAGAAGCCAGCCAGGCATGTTCACAGGAGTGCGCTCAGTGGAGAGAGCAGACTTCTGAGCTAGGACCCTGGGATCTACTTACTGCTGTCCTACAGGCTCTGGGACTGTGCCTAAGTCAGGCCACATCGTGTGGTCCACTTCCTCCCCGGCTGAGCTGTGATTAACACCAATCATCCCACAGAGATATAGGGCAGCCTAATTAAGCCACATTCACTGATTGCAAACCTTTCAAGGGTCTCAGTTGAGAGGTACTCAGGAGAATGCTAGTAGGATTCCTAACCATTAGAGTTTAACACATCAAGTCTGAAGATTGTAAGTACTTTCAAACACATGCAGCCAACAGATGCACGCCACTTACCACAGTAAGTGTAGATGTGGTTCGACTCCAGGAAACGGACCTTTAAATTATGCAAAACTGCAGGCTCATGTAGATAGCTAAGGGCAGTTAGGTCATTTTCTCCCACCAAGATATCTGGATTCCGCAAAAAGGGCAGCTGGTTGCTTTGGACATCAATAGGGTATTCCCGAATCTAAAGAAATGCAAGTAATAGACACAGAAAGGCAGGGTTATGAACCATTTAGCCTGTATCCAACATCCTGTCACATTGGCTAGGATCACGGTCCTAACATGATCATACATGATGAAGACAGATAACCTTCTTTTAAAGATGAGCAAACCGAACAAAGTACTTATGTTGCCCTAAGAGACCAGCCCAGGAGGAAAATTTGCTGGTAACAGAATCCCAGTATATCAAGATAAAAGACTGAATGACAGGAGAGATTCAGGAAGCACAGGATTTAATGACATGTTCTACTGGCTTCTCAAAGAAAAGATACTTACTGAGTCTTGAATCCTGGTCACAACAGGAGTACTGCTCTGTCTCCCATGCAGCCAACCTTCTTCACCCCCATTTAATGCTGATGCCTTCCTCCGCCCCATCATCCAACACGTTCACTTTTTTTTTTTTGGGGGGGGGGGGGGATTGCCTTATAACAAACTGCTCTCCATAAATGCCCTCCAGGTGTACACATATTCCTCAACATCCTGACAACAAGCGACTCTAGGGCAGGAATTTTACTTTGACCTAACATACAATAGGAGCTCGAGATCTATAGGTGTGTATAATCAGGAAGTCTCAAATGCAAGGTGCTATTCTTATATCCTTAGCATAGCAGCTGGACAGGAGTACTCAAAGATGCTTTCTGACAGGTTATGTTTAAAACTGACTCGTGTACACACCTATCTACATAATAGGAGAATCCTGGCTACAGTTTATCATGTCTTACCTAAATTCCTTATAGTGTTGTTAAAAATCATCTGAGAGCTTGTAAAAACAATTTCCCCAAACACTACTTATATGTTTAGGAGTTCTGGGGTGGGGCCCAGGAATCTGAAATTTTGAAAAATCCACAAGTAGTTCTGCAACAGGTGGTTTACAGATATTTTAAGAACCACGATTCTATAGAAGCCTTTCAAGAAAGTCTACAGACATAGCTTCAATTTACTAGAGGAACAGTTTTTTAAAAGAACATAAATATCAATGTTCTCTCCCATCTCTCCCACTTTTAGATGGTCACACACAACCAGATATTAAGGCATTGAAACCTAATAGCAGATCCCGAAATAACAAGCACAGAAGGAAAATTTGTTCAGAAGAATGCTGGAGCAAATGGTTAAAAATGAATTTCCCCTCTAATAGCAGCAGATAAACAAAGCCTTTTAAGGAAAAAGAAAATAGAGCTAGGGTTCTATTCTCATTCCTTCAAAGACCAAAGTAAGTTTTAGGTAAAATACAAAATAACAAATAAAACGCCACTAAAATAAAAAATAAAACTAGTAAGAAAATGTAGTCAGGTAGTTTTAAGAGCTTTGGAAGGAAGTACTTTCAAAGGATGATGCAAAAGCCAGTAGTATGTCACAAAATTTTGTATTTTGACTATAAATGGAATTTTTAAGCCATCATGAAACACACCATGTGCAGAGCAGAGGACAAAGATTCTGCATTACCTAACAGAATTAATCTTAATATCCAAAGTTTTAAGAAGCCGAAAAGAATACCAACACCCCAACAGAAAATTATGCAGAGGCTACAAGCCACAAAAAGTACAAAAGGAACATGAAAAGCTATTTATTCAGTGACATTAACCAAACAGATACAAATAGATTATTAGCATTATATCACATAAGCAAAGGTGTAAAAACTGCCAAGACCTTAAATATGAAGGATGTGGCCCAACAGGTGGGTTGTTTGTGGGTTCGGATTGATGGACCTTTTTGGAAGACAGCTAGCAACACTGGAGTCTGAAACTTTCATGAATAGACTCTTCCTTGGCCTCCAAAGACCATCTTACAAATGAGCCAAGATATCCACAATCTAGAGACAGGAAGGTAACACATGACATATACCTGTATTTAAAGACAAGCAGCTCCCCACAGCATCCAGCTGAATTTACAAAGAGGCATGTTACAGAACGAAATCTAGGATTCCTTTTATTGCAAACTTTATAGAATGACATCCCCACAAATTATCAAGTTACCCATGTAAGCGAGGTTTTCCTTGTACAGATTCCTGTTGGGGGTTTGTGTGTTAATCAAGCCCATTCTCTTTTTCATGCAAAGGTGACTCCATACGGGAGACCAGTAAACTAGCTATCCTGAACAGGACACAAAATTTCCAAAAGGTGGGCAACAAGGGGAAACAGAACACATTGAGATTTTAAGTTCTAGAGGTGATGGTCCCCTTCATCTCTGGCTGAGTTACAGGTGTCACTGGGACTCTAACCCGACCCTCCCACTCTGAGTCTTTCTGAAGACTTCCCCATGGAGATTCATGTTACCCCCGCCGAGAAAGGAGCACGTTCACTCTGCATGTCCTGTGTGGCTCTCCACACCACCCCCCTACCACCGGCACAGGACGTAGCCAAGTGCAGAACCACAAAGCTCACCTAGATCAACCCCTCATTTCTCGCATTAGAAAGCCGGGGCCTGAGCTCAGAGTCTTTAAACCCTGAGACAGAAACGCTAGTCTTCCATATTTCCTCACATGAATATTTCCCTCAAAAAATCTCCCCCAAGTGCAGAGGGAAAGGCGTATGCAATTTTGTGAAAATATTGTCCACAAATAAGCCAGTGGCACTGGTTATAGTGAAATAGAGAAGTAAAATGCCCAGAGCAGTCACCAAGATGTAGGAGGGGCAAACTCATGATTCAAGGATGATTTTGTGGTGTGTGTTCGTCCAGAGGGAAGCAGGGAATGAGTAACTTAAGATTTTTTTAAAATAGGATTTTGATTCCCACACTGATGTTAGTATCGAAAATTTACAGCTAATGTGGTTTTACTTGAAATCTAAGCATTTAGGATGTGATCAAGGACCATGAACACTTTCTGGCATAGAAGACCTCACTATGTAACAACAAGGCCTTTGGAGGTGAGGAAGAGGTTTGATGTTAACTCATCATAATATTGAATTCTCTGTCACCCACCTGGAATGAATCTCAACCTTCCCCTTGAGACTAGGAAGAGAGGGGCATCTCTCATCCGTCCCTACTAGCATACTGGGACTAACCAAAACTTGAGAATACAGAAGAAGTAGTTAGGGGATTAAGCCCATATCTGCACTTTCCACTAAGGTAGCATAGGGAAATTACATCTGTTGAAATTAAGTACAGTTAAAATTTCTCAGTGTCTCAGCCACACTAGTCATATTTCAAGGGCTCAACAGACACATGTGGCCAGTGACCACCACACTAGACAATACAGACAGACAACATTCTACTATAGCACAGTCGTCCTTTGGAAAGCATTGGTCCAGATTGCTCTATACTCTATGGGTCTATGGTTTTAGAATACTTAGCTGAATGTCTGATTTTGTTTCATGACCTCTCTCATACCAATTCATATCCATGTTACATTACACAGAACCACATAAATAGAATATAACCATAAAAATATCTTTGAATGACAGCTCCCAACACAAGGACCTGGAGCTAATAAGAAGCACATATGGTAGATAAAGGCAACTTCTTGCTCCTACTCTACACATACAGCTAAGACGTCCAGACAAAAGATAAGCTAGTACAAACAGGGTTACCAGCTGGCAAGAGGTTGGTGTTAACACAAGAGCTACACACATCATCCTCTAGTGGCAATGGTACCCAACTAGGAGACAAGGGGGGGTAGAGAACCATGGTGGAGCATTTAGGTAGGTCTCTACCATGGCAAATGTTCCTGCTTTGTGAAGTCAACAAGAAACTCCCAAGTAGCTGCCCAAAAGGGTTTCAAGAAGAGTGTGGATTTGGGGGGAGTGTCTAAAAGAGTGCCATGGGGGTAGAGTCAAGTATCTCACACCAAATTTCTAAAGATTCCTGGCCTTGACTTTTTTATATTCTCATCCTGATAACACTTCATGTATTACATTCATTACAAGCGAGACAAATTTCCACAGATGCACGGATGTATAACAAGCCCTTGCATAGAATTGCTCGGTTGTTTTTAATAATGAATGATACAAGTAATTAAGAAAATGGCCATAAACAAAAACAGAATTAAGAAGTTTGAATTTTAGGGGTGCCTGGGTGGCTCAGTCAGTTAAATGTCTTACTTCAGCTCAGGTCATGATCTCACCGTTTGCGGGTTCAAGCCCTGAGTTGGGCTCTGTGCTGACAGCTCAGAGCCTGGAATCTGCTTCCTATTCTGTGTCTCCTTCTCTCTCTGCCCCTTCCCTGCTCATACTCTGCCTCTCAAAAAAAAACATTGAAAAAAAATTTTTTTAAATATGGAGTCCAAGTTAATCTTTCGATTTCAATTTATTGCAGGAAACACAACTGACACACTGTTAGAATCCTGGAATCTCAATATGGTTTTTGACTTGGGGGTCTCTCAGCCATGAACAATCCAGGCTGTCCTGCATGGGTTAAATCCAGAATTCCTCAACCTCCACCATCTTTACCTAGGACAGAGGGTGGGGTGGGGTGGGTGCTGGCCACCCTGTGCACCACAGGATGCTTAGCAGCAAACCTGTCCTCAACCTGCTAGATGCCAGGAGCAGACCTTCCTCCTCAGTCGTGACAGCTTAAAATGTACCCAGACATTGCAAAATCTCCCTTGTCCAGGGGGGAGGGGAGTGCAGGGAGAGCAGAGGCAAAAAAAAAAAAAAAAAAAAAAAATCACGGTTCACCCATCTCTAAGCAAAAGCAGCCAGGCAAAGTATCCTCACTGATGGAAGAGATCACAGATACAGAGGAGGAAAAGGGCAATTACAGGAAGGACACAGATGGTGGTGAGGATTACATAACAGTGTCCATGTACTTAATGCCCTGGATGGTATACTTAGAAAAATGGTGAAGATGGCATTTTTATGTTAGATGTATTTTACAATAATTTTGTTTTTTTTTTGAAAGAGACAGAGCAAGAGGAGGGAAAGGGCAGAGAGAAAGAGAATCCCAAGCAGGCTTCGCACCATCAGCACAGAACCCAACACAGGGGTCAAATTCACGAATTGTGAGATCATGACCTGAGCCAAAACCAAGAGTTGGACACTCAGCTGACTGAGCCCCCCTAGCACCCTGACAATAAAAATATTTTTTATTAAAACAAATTATAGCCTACCTCAAGCAAGATAACCAATTACATCGGTAATATTACTAATATTTACATGCAAGTTTTTATAACTTTACATGTTTTTTGTATGCATACAATATAAACATGATAACGGTCTTCATGTTATCCTTGCCAACCAAAGACGGTCTCAAGTGTAGATTACTGAGCAGTAGAGAGCAAAAAATTAGGTGACCAAATATTAACAGAAATAACCAGTAGAACAGAAAGAAAAAAAACTAGTAGTCAAAATCGCCTGCACAAAGAAGTTGTACTGCGACTAGAGTATTGGCCACTCTTAGCTCTGGTTTCACGAGATGTGCACACAGGTGACACTTGACCTGAACTGGGCTGACAAGCCCTGTGGGCATTCTCAGGATGCCCAGGGCTGAGGGCATCAACGGTCAAGTCCAGGGGTCCTCGTTCTTCTGCAACATTTGCTTCCTGCCATAAAGAACCAAGTTTGTCATCTCCTAACAGCCGGGCACATTTGGCCCTGTCCTTCGACCTGAGTAGGAGGGGCCTTTCCCTAAACCCTTCATCTTCAAGGGTTCCATCATCTTCAACACAAAATAGAAGCTTACTGAACACACGATCGTGCTGCCACTTGGGATCAAGCTTCCATGGGAACACATCTGAGCCCTGCAATCCTCAACGTACACTCCTGGGACGAACACCTTGGCCCCTGGGGAAAAGGTCTCGCGGCACGCCTCTTGCCACATGTCCCTGAAGGAAGGTAACGGCATCCAGGTGCCCCGAAGGTCTGCCAACTGTACCCCCACCAATGCCAGAGACACACTGCTCAGGGGTGTGGGGAGGAAGCGGACAGGAAAGAGGCGGAGAGAGGACAGGCCAATGAGCATGTTGATCTCTCCTTTCAGAGGGCACAACTGCAAACAAAATTCACACGAGGAGATCTCATTTCCCAGCCACGCCGCGTGTCTAATTCCCGGCTTCTCCACAGGCACTCACAAATTAGTACAGTATCTGCAACCACAGCAACGTGACGTGAGTACTTTGCAATACTCAACAATTCACAGCCCTCTTCAATTTGTTTATATATAGGTAGAGGCACAACATGCTTCAAGATCATGGTTCTTGACAATGGCAGCTACATGGAGACTGAAGAGTAGAGAGTTGCAAATATATCTTTAAGACGTTAAAGGTTTTCATTTCCAAAAATTAGAAAGGTCAGTTTTACTTTATTTTTGATAAAGCAGACCTTTACTGTTAAACACACACAGGCTACATCCATCCTCTCACCCTGGCCCCACCTACATTCCAGGGCTTGGGTGTGCTGAGACACAGGTGCCACACGGCCCCCTCCTTCAGGCTCACGTGTACCCGTCTTCCTCTCACGCACACTCCCGCAGGACCTTGGGTACAGGGAGTACTCCCCACCAAGTGGCTGCAGGACACTGGACAGGAACTCCAGTTGGAAACAAATGAAAAGCAAAACCATGGAAACGGGGAGTTTTCCCTGCCACTAGAGGGCAGGAGTCTGTAAGGGAGGCAGAGGCCGGCAAGGGAAGGCTGCCTGGTATCTCTCTATCCGAGGCAAACAAGGGAGCTCCACGCATCATCAAGGTCAGTCTACACCAAGACGCTTGATCCAGTAAAGGCAGCACTGTGCTAAGGGTCGGCACACCTAGATACCTGGCACCCATCACAGCTGTGGGGAGAAGAGAGGACACTATCCTTTTCCAACAAGTTTCCCACAGGCTTAAATGTAAAATACCTTACATTGTGCTCAGTGAGACAAGCCAGACACAGGAGGACCAATAGTCTAGGATTCCACTTCTAGGAGTTCCCCAAGCAGCCCAACTGAGAGAGCCACAGTGGAGTGGAGCTATCAGGGCTGCAGGCAAGTGGGGAGTTTCGGTTTTGCAAGATCAAGAGTTCTGGACATGGATGGTGGTGATGGTGGGCACGACCACGTGGAAGTACTTTATGCCACTGAACTGTGAACTTAAGAATGGTTACCATGGTCGATTTTATGTTTTGTGTACTTGACCACAACAAGCAAGCAAGCAACAGCCAAAAAGAAACCTCTTCGAGAACACCAAGGAGCCTGACCACCTTGAGCAGAACACAGGGGAGCAGTAAGGTAGAAGCTGGGAGTTAAGAACACTGTTCTCCAGAACAATTTCTTTTCCTCCTTTGCCACCGCAGTTAAACCCACACTCTTGGACAGGAGGGCGATGGTGGGGACACCACCAGGTGGATTTTCCAGCCAGCCTCGTACATCAAGGAAGGTCTCAGCTGCAGAGTAGATGTTCTCCAAGCTTGCAGAGGCCAGTCCTCCAACTTCTGCCCTCCTGCCTCTGGTCCACAGCTCAGGTTAGTCACTCCTAGGGACCACTCAGAGCCCGCTCTGGACAAACCAGTTTGCGAGTGACCTGGACAGAGCTAGGTGTTCAGAGTCCATTATTTCTCAAGAGCTGCTCATGTGTAGCTCCAGGCATCCCTTCTGACTGCATGCTGACTGGCCACATAGCAGGGTGGGGGGCTCCCGGGCAGCTGCTAGGATTAGTCATGCTGGGCAGACTTTCGGCTGGGGAGGCACACATCTGCTCTGTTTCAGTGGCACAGCAGATCCTTCTTCACTACCTCCATATAACCCTTTAAAAACACCCACCCACTTAAAAGATCAACTAAAATGAAATCTGTTGGAATAGAAGTTACAGCCTTCAAGTGGGGGAAACTAATTTCATTTTGTTTTGGTCGTGGGGTGGGATGTTATTCAACACAGTCAACAGGATTCCATCTGCTGGGAACTTTTTTTCCTTGCCTCAACCCTTCCTGCCAGGAAGGGAAAGGTGAGGCATGCACACCTTGGTGTAAAAAATTTAACAAACTCACTGTCCCAGTTTTACCAAGTGATAGGCTTGGGGAGGGGGTTGCAAACAGAAGATGGCAGGAGGAGAGTTCCCTCTTTCTACTAATCTGTGAGTTAATCACCAACCACAGTAGGTACTATGTGGGCAAAGTGTTAGACAAGGTCTATTTCTCAAGTAGGTCATCACTAACTACAAAGACAAGACCAAGATGCCTGAAGGAAGAAACAGCCAGACAGTAAATGATCAAAGGCTAAAAGACATGGTACAAACGTCTCACACCAGTGCCACCAGCCTTCCCCCCAAGCAATGCCTGCTCTCGAAGCCCCTCCAACTTAACCCATCCCAAAGCCACTTCTTGGTTTCTTCCTGCCACTTCCTTCAAAACCTGTTCTTCATATGAAATCTAAAACAATTGAGTGATTTCATGTGCCATTCATCTCAGTCAGTGGGACTTATTTCACTTAGCAGAACACCCAGCGCATAAGGTATAAACTTGTCCAGTCACTAGGCTGTACACCTGCAACAAACCCCGCAGCCCAAATGACCTCTGCCTGTGTCCTCAGCCCACCCATCTGACCCCTTGCCTTCAAGGCCTTCCAGGTACACAGGCCTCCTTTCCTTCAACACACCCCAAGGGAACACACCACAGCCTGGGGCCACTGGCACACACAACTTCCGCTGGGACACTCTGTTCTCTCATTCCCCACCCCCCACCCAGTCTTCTGCTGGCTCCTTCCCATGACCCCTTCAACACCTTCACCTCACCCCACACCTTATCCACAAGCTTCTGTGCCTAATGCCATGTGTCACAACACTTTGCTGGACTTCCGTGACCTCCCCCAAATGACAGGGCCACATATACCTCCATGACCCAGCACAGTCCAAGTATTCAAGTATTTGTAGAATGCACACAACAGAGAAGGGTAGTCACACAAAAGGCTCACAAAAAGCAGAAAATCGGACAGTACAAGAGGAAGATTTCAGTTAACCACCTTGTCTTCCTTCTGAATGAAGCCACATGAAAGTCAACTACTGAAGAACTCGTGCTGCACAGCTAACACATGTGGAGTGCTGTGTGCCAGGCACTATTCTAAGGACATGTCACATAGTAGGTCATTTTATTCTCATAAGCCCCCTAGATCAACTTTCACTCCCCTGTAACTGATGAAGTAACAAGTACAGAAAGAGTGCTAACTCACCCAAAGGCACAGAGCTAACAATGGATGAGCCAGGATCCCAATCCCCAGATAGGCTGGGGTCCAGAACCAGTGCTCTGACCACTCTACCATGCACTGTCTCTTATGGTGCCTCCTTGTCACCTCCCACTGACACCACAGCCCCATGAAGGGAACCCTCCTACTCTACTGAGCAGATTCTTGCCTTGGCCACCAGCAATCTCTTAGCTACAACACCAGTGGGCACTTATGGGACAGCCACAGCACAGTTTTACAGTTTGCCAGTAGCAACAGAAAGATGCCAGGGACCCAGCGGCTCCACTCTGCAGGGGAAACTCAAGCCCACCATCTACCAGCCAGCCCTGTGCTCCCCGCTCCCACCACCTGCACTTACCGTTTCATCTTCCAGTCTGAGCTGGAGGCTCGTGTCTCCCTCCTTGTAGTCCTTGGTTAACTCAGCTGAGCGCCACACTTCATCAGGGTCAGGGATCCAGACCCTCGTGTACTGGAAGATTAAAACAAGAAACTCCGATAAAGCTTTCAGGTTTCTACTTATGTGTCGCTACCTACAAGGGGTCCTCCAGAGAAGTTATAAGGCCATCTGGACACCTCTTCCTTCTCGTTTCAAAACACAAGATGGTCTAATACCATGACAACAGGTAAGTAACCCACGGGAGTGGGGACAGAGGGCACTTTATAGATCCTAAGAGAACACCACATCTAATTATAATTCTCCCAGCAAGACTGCCAGGCCAGCATCTGGTTACATCCACCAGAGCTCTGCACCATCATCTCAAGGGTGGTACAAAAGAGCAATGTCAGAGGCAGCGTCCAGCCAACAAAGAACAGAACAACACATGCCAAGACTGAGACAGGAGAGCCAATCTTCAAATCCTGGGAACCTCTGCTCTGATATGCTGCATTCGGGGACAAAGCCATTTTCCCGCAGAAGCGAAACAGAGTGGTCAGCAAATCGAAAGTGTATTTACATATTCCTAAGTCGTCAGCAACCTCGATTTATTTGTGCATTCTTTGAGCCACAAACATACCCCAAAAAATCCCCCTCCACCTCCCCCAGCAGCTAGGAGATCTGCAAAGTCATTAAGCTGGAGAACTCCTAGCAGGGAAGAATACAGCCCTTGGTAAGTGAATAAGCCCTCTCCATCCACCTGGGGGGGGGGGGGGGGGGGGGTGGGGAGAGGCCCCGACTGCACACTACAATCACCTGGGAACGTGAAAATACCCAGTCCGAGTTCCACCTCAGACCAGCAGGAGATGGGAGCACCCCAGGCCAGTGGCGCGTACGGCCGTGGACACCACACGTCTGATGCATCTGGACCTGTCGGCAGCTGCTCTTGACAGCACTCCTCATGCCTGTCAGACAACTGTCTCCATCTCGTAGGTATGTCATCGCCACAGGGCCTCTTTGCTTTCAACCTGGCTACGGGTGCACCCGCGCACAGTGTCGTGGCCACAGAACCTTCTCAGCAATCCTGAAACGAACAGCTCTTAGGACTGAAAGGCCAGCCAGAATGTGTGCCCGGGTCAGTATAACCAACCTTGTGGTCAGTCAGCTGCCCGGGCACAAGCAGCTGGCAGGCTTTAATTTTAGTCCTGCCATCCCCCCCCCAATTTTTTTTTTTCACATGGTATTTTCCTCCAGATGGTCACTGGCCCTTCATTTTGTTTTTTAACACTTATTTTTGAGGGGAGTTGGGGGAGGGAAGGGGAGAGAGAGACAGAGAGAGAGACAGAGAGAGAAAATCTGAAGCAGGCTCCAGGCTCTGAGCTGTCTGGGCAAAGCCCGATGCAGAGCTCAAACCCATGAACTGTGAGATCGTGACCCGAGCCGAAGTCAGAAGCTCCAACTAACTGAGCCACCCAGGTGCCCGGCTGACCCTGCTTGCACTGGTCTCTAGTTCAGTATCAAGGAGAGTGACTCATCAATACTCATTAGTGGGAAAGCAAACCACCAATTTGCATCCCTGGTGTCCCAGCTCAGGATACAAAGCCAGAGTCATTTTTTGCATTATGAAGAATCAGGTTCTCACAGGATCTCCACTCTGCCTGTGAGCCTGCTGGAATGACTGCATCTTTATGAAGATGCTATCGAGCTTTATAGTACCTGAGTGCTTGAAAGACATTAAGAGTGCTCTGAGCTACCTCCAGAGCAAACTTTCAGTATTTGCCAACAATAACTGTCAACACTACTACTCCCCTCAGGTGTCCTAACTTCCCTCCTCCGCTGTCATGGAAGCCGATCTTCCACCCAGCTCCAAGGACTTTGGTGGCACTGTCCCCAAGCTTCAGATGAGGGTTCTTTCCTTAGCCTCCCTACAGTTCCTGGCCCTCTGAGCTTGCTCCTGGGCCTTCCCCTTCAGGCAGAGGGAGTACAGCACACCCGAGAAACAGTCCTCAAAGTCTCCACTCCATATAAAAGGTGTCAGGAAAGGCTCAAGAGAAGAGTGACCAAGAAGAATGAGGAAAGTCCCAATAGGAACTGAGCAGAGATAATGATGCTATGTGGACATCAAGCTGTGTGACATCCTGGAAGCCAAGGGGGCCCAGTCCCAACCCACACAGTGGATCCAGCGGCCTGACCCCTGCTGTCCATATGCCACACCTGTCCATTGCGCCCAGCACCAGGGAGGCTCAATGCCTGGGACTAGCTGTTTAATTCTTATTCTGGGAGCGTCCACTCATCTACTTCTATAAATGTCTTCTCCCCAAATAGACTAAAAGCACCTCGAGGCAGAAGATTTTCTCCATTTTCCTATCCCACAGAGCCCAGCACAGGATTAGCACTATAAGGGGACTAGAATGATGCTTCAGATCTTTGCTGCTGTAAGTGAGGACCTCAGCCTCACAATTCCCTGGGAGCTTGTTAGATATGCAGCAACTCGTGGGAATGCAAGCTGGTGCAGCCACTCTGGAAAACAGTATGGAGGTTCCTCAAAAAATTAAAAATAGAACTACCCTACAACCCAGCAAGTGCACTAGGCATTTATCCAAGGGATACAGATGTGCTGTTTTAAAGGGACACAGGCACCCCCCCCCATGTTTATAGCAGTACTATCAACAATAGCCAAAATATGGAAAGAGCCCAAATGCCCATAGATGAATGGATAAAGATGTGGGGTGTGTGTGTGTATACATACATATGTATACACACACACACACACACACACACACACACAAATGGAGTATTACTCAGCCATCAAAAAGAATGAAATCTTGCCATTTGTGACTACATGGACAGAACTGGAGGGTATTATGCTAAGTGAAATTAGTCAGAGAAAGAAAATCCTATGAGAAGATGAAGGGAAACAAAAATATAAAAACGGAGGGGGACAAAAACAGAGGAGACTCCAATATGGAGAACAAACTAAGGGTTATTGGAGGGGTTGTGGGAGGGTGGATGGGCTAAATGGGGAAAGGGCACTACTCCTGAAATCACTGTTGCACCATATGCTAATGAATTTGGATATAAATTTTAAAAAGTAAAAAATAAAATTAAAAAAAAAAATGTAGCATCTCAGCCTCCACCCACACCCACCGAATCACTGCATACCCTAAGTACTTGCTGTTCTGCTCCTGCAATCTGTGCTCATACTTCCCTTTGTACCTGGGTCAGCCAAACTATAGCCCTGGGCCAAATCTCGTGTACTGTCTGTTTTTGTGCAGCCTTGGAGTTAAGAATGGTCTTTAAATGTTTAAAGGGTTTGCAGGGGAGAAAAAAAGGTGCTATCCAGATAACATGTCAATTACGTGAAAGTCAAATTTTGGTGTCCACAGATTTTATCGGTACACAACAGCACATTCTATTTGAATATGGTCTATGGCTGCTTCTGCAGGTGGAGGATGGTTGTGTAAGCCTGAAAGGTTTACTATCTGACCATCGCTGTGAAGTTTGTTGCCCTCACCCTTTATACATGTGGTTTCCTCAGTCCAAAATGACCTTCCCTCACTTGTCCGTGTGGGCAGAATCCAAGTCCCGGTGCCCTGTCCTCACTGAGCCCTTACCTTCCCTGGGTTAGCCCTCACCCACTCTGAGGTGCCACAACCCCTTCCAGGATTAACTTTACAGTTCTGCAGGCATTTCTTTTATATCAGTTTCACAATATAACAGATGCTCAATCACATGTGCTGAGACAGGAATCAGTAAGTGATGCACTTATGAAGCACCCGGTTTATATGGTAAACACACTGTGGTAGGCACCATGTAATCAAGTACAAACACGGAGATCTATACCCTGACTTTAAGGAACATACCATCTAGTTGAGCAGATAATTCACATAAAAATATACTCTGAAGAGTGCTGTGACCAATTCCTAACAAGAGTGATAGTTATTCAGCACAGGTGGGCAAGCAGCAACGATTGATGCCAACTCTGGAAACAGATGGTCAAATGCTCCTTTTAACAGACCTTGTGTATTACAGACCTGATCAAGTTTTAGATTCAAATCAAGCAAACATCTGAGCACCTAATATGTGCCCACTCCGTGCTAGATGCTGTCATTTCCTCCATGTCCACAATGAAGATACATGTGGCCGTGCGCTGAGAGCAGCTCACTGTGAAAGCAGAACGAGGTAAACCCTGCATTATGATGGTACAGGATGGGCGACATCTGCAGCAGGCCTTCCCACCTTTATCCTATCTCATGGATTCTCAGCTTAAAGTGCCCACAAATTACTGAGCAGAGCTCAGTTACCCAATGTCATGCATGCCACACTTGATGAGCAATTGATAGGATTGCCAAGCACAATTTTAACCAAATTTTGCTTTATGTGCTGACTTAGCGACCACCACACCACTGTCCCTTCCCTCCCCAGACCTACCCACCTGAGGAAGATCCATTACCTTTGTAACCCCCAAACAAGGCAAAACATGATCAATGCAGAGTAAACAGTCAAGTGAACAGGCTAAGAACTTGGAAGGGGTTTCCTTTGAAGTGATGGAAAT
The DNA here is from genome assembly GCF_046562875.1 of Panthera onca. Taxonomy (NCBI): domain Eukaryota; kingdom Metazoa; phylum Chordata; class Mammalia; order Carnivora; family Felidae; genus Panthera; species Panthera onca. Next base: position 68,852,401 of record NC_138350.1, read on the forward strand.
ATTCTCCAACTAGATAGAGGTTGTGGCCACACAGCTCTGCAAATGTATTCATGCCCCTGAACTGTTCACTTTAAATAGTTCATTTCATGTTATGTGAATTTCACTTCCATTTAACATAAAACTTTTTGTTGCAGATGACGCCAACAGTATCCTGTACACGCTCTATTGGCATGGGTCTGCACTTCTAATGCCTGAAGAAACAGGAAGATAAAACACATTCTTTTAACAGAAAAATCATCGATTCTACAGGCCAGATAGAAACTCCCCACAGCCAAGGTTCTGTGTTGCCTCTCACTTTCTCACCTTCAAGGAATTCCTTCAAACAAATCCGACCTCTACCAGCTTTCCTGGAGGCAGATTATAGGAAAGACCAGCTGACTCACATAACCCAATTATAACACCACTGAACTTGTCACTATCCCGTTTTAACAATGTTTAACTCCGTCATATCTAAAGAGATAGCAATCTGACCCAATTACCAGAAAAACTTGCCATTTTTCTTTTGGAAAGAGCCCCGCATATTAACCAGAGAAGGCAGAATTCTCTGAATTGAGATGCATCAGCACGGAGAGCTCTTCTCCAGACGCAGGTTCCTCCCTCCCCTGTCTGTAGGGCCTGCAAAGGCAGCTCTCTGCTGGAGGCAGTGATGGCCCATGGCAGTAATGCTCAACCCCAGCTGCACCCCACAACCATCTGAGGAGCTTTTAAAGCTTCCCACACTAGGTAACCCCCTCCGACCAACTACATCAATCCTTGAGGGGGAAGGGGGGTACGAACCAGGCAGCGGAACACAGGTGCATCCGATGCCCCCCAAGTTTGCAAGCGAGCAGGCTTGGGGTTTTATTTGGTAACTCATCTGCAGGCACCATGGACCCTCATGTGCCCAGAGGTCTCTCCTTATCCACCTGTGGTTGAACAGGACATTCCAGCCCGAAAACACTTTAGCTCAGGATCCAAGAATAATCTCCAGAGAGCCCCTAAAATATAAATGCCCTGTCAAGAAGGGAATCACATTTACCCGTTTGCATGGATCATGATGCAGTACAGGAGCATGGCTGTGGGGGCTCTACAGCCAGACAGCCTGGGTAAGAATCTAAGCACTACTAGCCTGGGTAAGTTGATGAGTGGCTCTGAGTCTTGGTTTCCTCCGCTGTACAGTGCGGGTAAAAAGATGTATCTCAGGATGTGGTCCCAAGAATAAAATGTAATCCCACAGCATCAGAGAATTACAAGCCGTAGGCAACAGCAACAGTGGTAATAGTATACACTGTCATCTAGGAATCCTAGGCCAGGAGTGGGATCCGGAATGGGACCCTGCAGAGAATTAGGGAACAGGAAAATAGCAGGCCTAAGGGATTTCCTCCAGGTTACTGGGATCCTTTCAATGTCCTGCAAATTGTTGTTCATAGATAGCCATACCATGTCTAAAAATCATCAGATGGATCTAGCCTAAAGTTCAAAACCCCGAGAGAAGGGATTCTCAACGACAGCTGGCATTTAAGAATTATCTGCAGATCTTAAAAAAAAAAAAAAAAAAAAGAAAGCAAAGAAAAGAAGAGAAACACCAATGCCCATGTCCCACACTTGAGTAAGATCTCAGAGTAGGGCCCAAGCACTGTATTTTTTCTTAGGCTTCAAATGGATGTGCCAGAGTTAAAAAATCATGGTTTCAGAAGAAGCCTCAGAATCAAAATGGACTTTGGGGAAAGGAGAACATTCACTCCCTAGAATTATTAATAGTGCCACCTCCACAGCCTTACACTAAAATAAGTAACTAAGTACTTTAATCCTTCATCTTAGTTTAAAACTGGAGAGCAGCAGGGTTATCACCTGTGTATCACAGAGAAGAACACGGAGGGTAGAAAAACACAGAACTTGCCCAAGCTCACAGTGCATAGTTAGGGTCAAAGCTATGACCAGAGAAATCTGTGACCTCGAGTCTTCTGCTGTCGCCCCCTCGTGGAGAAATGCTAACTTGATTCCAGCAGCCCAGGTCCCACCGAGGGTGTATTTGACACAGGCAAAGTGTCCTGCAAGCACACACAAAAACAAGTACATACAGCCACTTACAGGGACGTGCCAAGTTAAGTCACCAGGTACTTTAAGAATCAGAGACTGAAGATTGGGTTGCAACATAGCCTTGAAACTTGAAGCAAGGCAGTGTGGGCACCGTCTCCTGGGAACGGACTAGAGGGGAGCCCACAGCCTAACCTGGTGGCTGACTGGATAAATTGCCCGTCCCCTCCTCCCCATGTTAGGGCACCAGGAGCCAGCACACTGCCTGCCTGTTCACAGCTGTACCCTTGGCAGTGACATGATGTCACGGTTAGTAGGCACGGAGATCTCTGCTCTAGGATTAAAAAAATCAGGGCTCTGGTTGGGGGTGCAAGGGGAGTCCCTTTTGTTAAAACTGACAATACTCCATAGCATTTGCTCAGGACACGAATTTTGTGCCAGAACTCCACGAAGATAGAAGGTCAAGTTGGTCAGCCTCTACCCCTCAAGCAACACAGAATCCACATTTCTCCACACAAGACCAGCCTGATCACAGAAAGCAGCATCAGCGAACAAAAGTCACCAGGATTGAAATAAGTGGATAGGCTGTGGGCTCCAAAGAACAACAAATGTTAGAAGGCAGGGCCTGGGGCTCAGATGCCGCCTGAGGCAGGAAGGCTCACTCCGGCAAAGGACCATGAGCTGCTTCCCCAACCTTGCCTGGAGCCCAAGGCATCACGTGCAAGGAGGGGAAGCAGAGAACCAGTGCTAAGAGGCTACAAATCCCTCTAGGCCAGAAAAACACATACTCCTCATAAAAATTTGAAATATTCATAGCTCCATTCTTCAAGTGAGGTTAGGAAAGCACATACATACTTTGCAGAGATGTCATAAGTGATGTCCTCTGTTTGGTGTAATGGTGTCCATTCTGAAACAATACTTCTATGAATAGGGAAGAAAACACTTTGGCAGGTACTGCCCTGTTGTAGGAACCGTGAGAACACCTCAGCTAACTGCCCTTATAGGAGGCAATGGGTCACATTTCATCCTTCTACATAATAAAGTCTGAAGGACAAAGACTAGACTTTTTCCACCTATCCAAGCAGGACCACCCACTATCCTCTCCCACATTAGAGGCCTGAAGATCACGTTCATGGGCCCAGACACCAGGTGCATCCTGAACCCAGGCCTGATGATTAAACCCCTAAACTGGAGGGGACAAAGTCATGAATATCCCCCAACCAGTATGCTGCTGAGCGTCTTCCCTTCCCTCATACTGGGCTCCTACTGGATGAACTGGAGAGCAAGGAGGTTAAGATTTAAGTATCTAAGGGGTTAACATCCAAGAGATATCAAGAACTTATAGAACACTAAAAAAAATGGTTTAAAAATGGACAGAGTACCTGAGTATGTTTCCAGGGAGCAATACAGATGGCCAACAGACATGTGAAGAGAGGCTCAACATCACTGATTAGTGATGATTATCAGGGAAATGCAAATCAAAACCACAATGAGCCATCCCTGGACACCTGTCAGAATGGCTATAATCAGAAAAAGCGTTGGTGAGAATGTGGAGAAAAAGGAATCCTTGTGCACTATTGGTGGAAATGTAAATTGGCACAGCCACTGTGGAAAACAGTATGGATATTCCCCCAAAAAATTAAAAATAGAAATACCAGGGGCACCTGGGTGGCACAGGTCACGATCTCATGGTTCGTGAGTTCGAGCCCCACATCAAGCTATCTGCTGTTAGCACAGAACCTGCTTCAGATCCTCTGTCCACCCCCCTCTCTGCCCCCCCCACTTGCTCTTGCCCTCAAAAATAAACGTTAAAAAAAATTTTTTTAAATAGAAATACCATGCAATCCACTAATTCCACTATTGGATATTTACCCAAAGAAAACAAAACACTAATTCAAAAAGACAGATGCACCCCTATGCTTATTGCAGCATTAGTTAAAATAGCCAACATATGGAAACAGCCTAAGTATCCACTGATAGATGAATAGGCAAGAAAGATGTGGTTCATATATATAACGATTATACAGCCATAAAAAGGATCTGGCCACTTGTGTCAACTTGGATGGACCTAAAGGATATCATACTAAGTGAATTAAGTCCAAGACAAAGGACATGATTTCAGTTTTGTATGAAACCAAAAAAAAAAAAAAAAGACCCACAAACAGAACAAAACTGATGGCTGCCAGAGGGAAGCAGGTGGGGAGGAATGGGCAAAATGGGTGAAGAGCACTGGGAGGTAAGGCTTCCAGCTATACAAAGAGGAAGTCATGATAAAAGGTAGAGCATAGGCAAAAGGGTCAATGGTACTGTAATAGCACTGAACAGTGACAGACAGCCTACACTTATGAGCATAACCTATAGACTTGCTTAATTGTTATGTTGTACACCCGAAACTAATGGAACATTGTGTCAACTCTATTTCCATAATTTTTTTTTTTCCAAAAAGACTCAGCAATCAGATACTGGCCTGAACTTCTAGCTCAGGCTCAGATTTTCCATCTATCCAGTGAGGAAATGCTTCCACATTCAAGTTGTTAAGATTAAATGAACTGGCGTATAGAAAACATTTAGCACAGCATGCAGCACACAGTAAGGGCTCAGTAGTTACTGTTATGCCAGCAGGAACTGGGGCCCGGGGGGCCTCAATGAGACATGGAGACCTCTCTCTAGGGGAGTACAGACACAAGCAAGTAATCCCAGCAGAAACACGAAGCGTCATGGGAACACATGCCCAACTCCTCTGCTTTCTCTCCTGAATTTAGCTCCTCCTCCTCCAGCACTAATGCCTACTTCCTGGTTTCTGTTTGCTCATCCCATGAGAGTCTTCCCAGACTGGTAATAACCTTCCTTTTCCCCCAAATGCTCTTCACTGGGAAGCTCTCTAACTTACAACCAAAGGGAACTATATGTAAATCTTCTGTGCATCCAGCACTGACAACTCAAAAGCCATGCATATTCTGGGCCACAGGTAGATCCCTGAGCCCCAACCCAGATCTCTACTGAACTTGCTCC